>NC_092814.1:2510000-5010000 GCF_023375885.2 Dermacentor andersoni
GTCAAGTCATCCTGCTCTCGCCCATGAATTCTACCACAGCCTTCCTAGTAGCGCCACAGTCTCATCGACGGATCCGGCACGAGCATCAGCAACAGCGACACCAGCCAGTATAAAAAAGGCATGCGAAGAAGCACTCGGCAGTGGGCACGGCGCAATGCCAGGATGAGGCCTGCAAACCCATTCATTTTCTTCATACAGGTTTTGCTCGGATTGCTGCCCTTACCGGTGGGACAGTCATTGACGTACAACATCAAGCTATCTCAAATACCGGCTGCTGGCATCAGTCCCATCTTTGCGCCCAGCACGTCAAGTCATCCTGCTCTCGCCCATGAATTCTACCACAGCCTTCCTAGTAGCGCCACAGTCTCGTCGACGGATCCGGCACGAGCATCAGCAACAGCGACACCAGCCAGTATAAAAAAGGCATGCGAAGAAGCACTCTGCAGTGGGCACGGCGCAATGCCAGGATGAGGCCTGCAAACCCATTCATTTTCTTCATACAGGTTTTGCTCGGATTGCTGCCCTTACCGGTGGGACAGTCATTGACGTACAACATCAAGCTATCTCAAATACCGGCTGCTGGCATCAGTCCCATCTTTGCGCCCAGCACGTCAAGTCATCCTGCACTCGCCCATGAATTCTACCACAGCCTTCCTAGTAGCGCCACAGTCTCATCGACGGATCCGGCACGAGCATCAGCAACAGCGACACCAGCCAGTATCAAAAAGGCATGCGAAGAAGCACTCGGCAGTGGGCACGGCGCAATGCCAGGATGAGGCCTACAAACCCATTCATTTTCTTCATACAGGTTTTGCTCGGATTGCTGCCTTTACCGGTGGGACAGTCATTGACGTACGACATCAAGCTATCTCAAATACCGGCTGCTGGCATCAGTCCCATCTTTGCGCCCAGCACGTCAAGTCATCCTGCACTCGCCCATGAATTCTACCACAGCCTTCCTAGTGGCGCCACAGTCTCATCGACGGAACCGGCACGAGCATCAGAACAGCGACACCAGCCAGTATAAAAAAGGCATGCGAAGAAGCACTCGGCAGTGGGCACGGCGCAATGCCAGGATGAGGCCTAGAAACCCATTCGTTTTCTTCATACAGGTTATCAAACGCTACGGCAAATGCCTGCGTAGTAACAATGTATTCCTCCTTGTGCTGCCGTGCCCACAGCCCGTGTTCGATATGTTGTGTACTCTGAGTGTTTCACTGCGGTTATTGTTGCTAATGGGAGGCGACCTCGAGCCAAATCCTGGACCAGATCCTTGTATTGCGTGTAAGGAAGAAGTGCGCCGTGCAGAGCGCCGCAGCCGTATCGCCAATGCTACTGAAGTGGGGCTCGGGCTAGACGCTGTTCCTGGTGTGACTGACTAAGCCTACGCTGTTGCGTCTTCTTGTCCGCGTCCATCGTGCCGTCCACAGCCGTGTCGCAGTTCTTTGCCATAATTGGTGGAGGTGCTGGGTCTCCTGGAATTGCGCAGCCGGACTCTCCCTGCCATCATGACCACCGCAAGCGCCACGAGCTTACCACCACCTGCTCCCCAGTCCTCCGTATGCCCCGGCACACTCCGTCAGCGGGACCCCCCCATCTTCAGCGGCACTGACGACCACGACGTTGATGACTGGCTCTCATCATACGAACGCGTCAGTCTGAACAACAAATGGGATGACATCACGAAACTGACCACCGTCCCTTTTTACCTCACCGGAATTGCCCACTTGTGGTTTCGGAACCACGAAAGCGAAGTCCCAAGCTGGATGGTGTTCAAAACAAAGTTCAGCGAGGTCTTCGGCCGCCCTGCTGTTCAAAAGCTTCGCGCCGAACAGCGCCTGCAGTCGCGCCCTCAGCAGCCTGGTGAGTCCTTTACTAGCTACATCGAAGATGTCATCGATCTCTGTAAACGCGTCGATGCATCCATGACTGAGGGCAATAAAATCAAGCATATAATGAAGGATATCGACGAGGACGCCTTTCAGATGCTCATTTCAAAGAGACCGTCTACTGTTGCACAAGTTATTGAACCGTGCCAAAGCTATGACGAGCTCCGCCGTCAACGCATCCGCACTCGCCGTCCTGTTCCCCATCACGAATCGTTGTCCGGCTTGACCTCCCCTATTCAAGATTCCACCCTCCTTTCGCAGATCAAGGCTTTCGTCCGGGAAGAAGTAGCTCGCCAGCTCTCCCTTATCTCCAACCCGCCGGATTCAAGTTCGTCCCTTAGTCCGACCCTACGACATGTTATAGAAGAGCAAGTGTCCGAGGTCCTTCCTCTGGAACGGGCGCCTCAACTCACCGCCCCATTGACTTACGCCGACGCCGTCGCACGACCACGACCGCCGACCTTCCGGGCTCCGCCTCCGATGCCTAGCCCTGTTTTTACCCCCACGCCGCCACGACCTCCAGCCCATCAAGTAATTAATCCCTGGCGCACACCGGACAATCGGCCCATCTGCTATTCTTGCGGTATTCCCGGACACGTTGCACGCCTGTGCCGCCGCCGTCCACTTCATCCACGTGACGACCCACGCACCGCCGCGTACGACCATCCTTTGTCTTACGCTCCAGACCGCGATTTACCCCTTCCCCGCCCATGCCTTCGCCCAGTTTCCGACCGCCGTTCTTCTCCTCGTCGTCGCTCGCTCTCCCCGATGCGTCGACGTCCCTCTACCGCTGACACGGAAAACTAAGTGGCGCAGTTCCCGAGGCAAGAACTGCGTCATCGTCACAACGCTCAAGCCATCTTCTTTCGCCGCCCAACGTTATTGATGTCGCTGTTGAAGGTGTCTCTGTGCTTGCCCTCATTGACACAGGTGCGGCCATATCTGTAATTGCCGAAAAACTATGCCGCTCAATACGAAAAGTCACGACGCCTTTCTTCGGTCCTTTACTCCGCACAGCCACAGCACAGCACGTCCAGCCGGTGGCTGCGTGCACCGCCAGACTTGAAATTCAAGGAGTGGTCTACACAGTCGAGTTCGTCGTTCTTCCCCACTGTTCCCACGATATTATTTTAGGTTGGAACTTTCTCTCCCGTCACCAAGCTGTTATTGACTGCTCCCGTGCAGAAGTCGCCTTCTCTTCGCTTGGCAATGCCATATCTGATGACGTTTCGCTTTCCTGCACCAAGTTGTCCCTCACTGACGACATCCATATACCTCCGCACGCATCCGTTCTGGCACCTGTATCCTGTTCCGTTGCCTCCGACTCTACCGTACTCTTCACGCCTTCGACTGCTTTCGTTCACCGCCACCTCCTACCACTCCCAACTGCGCTGCTTAGCCTTCAAGCTGGTGCTACTCACCTTCCTATACACAACCACTTCCCATTCTCGATTGCGTTGCTTCGCGGTGAATCTCTCGGCACTGTGGAGCCTTACGACACCATTACCACGTCGGAACTTCCTGTTAGATCGTCAGAGGTCAACACCCTCTACTGTAGTCCCGCACCTGCCGCATCGCCTGAAGACGTTTTCAGCCATGCCATCGACAACGGCTTAAGCCCCACGCAACGCCATGACCTTCTCCGTCTCCTCGAGAAATTTCGCCCTGCTTTTGACAGTCATAGCACTTCTCTGGGCCGAACGACGACTGTATGTCACCGTATTGACACCGGTTCTCACTCACCGCTACGGCAGCGACCCTACCGCGTCTCGTCGACAGAACGACGCGTCATTGATGAGCAAGTAGGTGACATGCTAAAGCGTGGTGTCATTGAACCGTCCGACAGCCCATGGGCATCGCCACTTGTTTTAGTTAAAAAGAAGGATGGCTCGATCCGCTTTTGCGTGGATTACCGCCGCCTAAACAAAATAACCCGAAAGGATGTTTATCCATTGCCGCGGATCGACGACGCCCTCGACAGCTTACAAGATGCAGAGTTCTTTTCCTCCCTCGATCTACGCTCTGGTTATTGGCAGGTGCCTATGGCTGCAGAAGATAAGCCTAAAACTGCTTTCATCACACCAGATGGCTTATACGAATTTCGTGTAATGCCATTCGGACTTTGCAACGCGCCCGCGACTTTTGAGCGGATGATGGACTCTATTCTTCGAGGCCTCAAATGGAACACGTGCTTGTGTTACTTGGATGATGTAGTAGTGTTCGCACCAGAATTCCCTACTCACCTTCATCACTTGGAGCAGGTTTTACGCTGTCTCAGTGACGCTGACCTCCAACTAAATCTGAAAAATGTCATTTTGGGGCACGCAAGCTGACAATTCTCGGACATGTCGTGTCGAAGGACGGCGTTCTCCCTGATGCCTCTAAGCTCCGTGCTGTTTAAGAATTCCCGAGGCCAACGTCTCTAAAAGACTTGCGCAGTTTCATTGGCCTCTGCTCGTACTTCCGCCGCTTTATTCGAAATTTCGCTTCGATTATGGCACCTCTGACAGAGCTTCTTCGGGGAGACCCCAATATTTCCGCGTGGTCCCCGACTTGCGATGATGCCTTCAACGCTACGTCGCCTGCTCACAACACCACCGATACTGCGCCATTTCGATCCAACTGCTCCCACGGAAATCCATACGGATGCTAGCGGTGTTGGTCTTGGCGCTGTGCTCGCCCAGCGAAAGCCCGGCTGCCAAGAATATGTTGTTGCTTACGCGAGCCGCACTCTGACGAAAGCTGAAGCGAACTATTCCGTCACGGAAAAAGAATGTCTCGCGATCATCTGGGCCATCACAAAATTTAGCCCATACCTGTACGGCCGGTCGTTCGATGTCGTTACCGATCACCACGCACTTTGCTGGTTGTCGTCTCTCAAGGATCCCTGCGGCCGCCTAGCCCGGTGGGCACTGAGGCTCCAAGAGTACGATATCCGGGTTGTCTACCGCTCAGGCAAGAAGCACGCCGATACGATGCTCTTTCGCGCTCGCCTGTCCACGCCGACATTGTCAGTGTGTCCGTCCTAGACGACCCACTTCCATTCACTTCTGTCGACATGGCTTTGGAGCAGCGCAAGGACTCCTGGATTTCATCTTTGATAGATTACATCTCCAATTCACTGACACGCCCACCATCCCGAGCGTTACGCCGACAAGCTTCGCACTTCGCCATCCGCGACGGAATTGTCTATCGCCGTAACTACAGTTCCGACGGCCGCAAATGGCTGCTTGTAATACCCCGGCAGCTCCGCACTGATGTATGCGCCGCTTTCCACGCCGACCCTCAGTGCGCACACGCTGGTTTCTTCAAGACCTACACCAGACTACGTCATAGGTTTTATTGGCGTGGTATGTACACATTTGTGCAAAAGTACATTCGCTCTTGCACAGAATGTCAACGCCGGAAGCCTGATCCTTGCCGCCCTTCTGGACCAATGCAACCTTTGCCGTGCCCTTCGCGACCCTTTGACCGGGTTGGGATAGACCTCTACGGGCCTCTGCCATACACAGCTGCTGGCAATCGCTGGGTCATTGTAGCTGTAGACCACCTCACGAGTTATGCAGAAACGGCCGCTCTGCCAGCCGCGACGGCTCGTGATGTTGCCTCCTTCCTCCTTCAACGCTTCGTTCTACGTCACGGCGCTCCCCGCGAACTCCTGAGCGACCGTGGCCGCGTCTTTCTCGCCGATGTCATTCAAGAACTTCTCGCTGAATGCCGCATTATTCATCGCTGTACCACCGCATATCACCCGCAAACAAACGGACTGACAGAAAGCTTTAGCCGAACTCTCGGTGACATGCTTTCGATATATGTCGCCTCCAACCACACCAACTGGGACCTCATCCTTCCCTATGTCACGTACGCCTACAAAACGGCACCCCAGTCAACGACGGGCTTTTCTCCCTTCTTCTATATAACCGCGAACCATCATTTCCCATTGACACTATTCTTCCTTACCGTCCCGACTTATCAGAAGGTACACCTGTTTCCGAAGCCGCCCGGTATGCAGAAGATTGTCGGCAACTAGCTCGCTCCCTTACAACGCAAGAACAAGCCCTACAGAAATTTTGTCATGACGACGGGCGCCCCCACCACCAGTTTTCGCCTGACGCTCTCGTTTGGTTGTGGGTGCCTCCTACTTCGACACCAGGTGTCTCCTCCAAGTTTGTATCCCGATACCATGGGCCCTACCGGGTTCTACAGCAAACTTCTCCGGTGAACTACGTCATCGAACCTCTAACGCCCCCTACGGACCTGCGTCGCCGAGGCCGTGAAACTGTGCACGTAGATCGGCTCAAGCCGTATCACGAGCCCTTCGTCTTGACGACGCCTTAGGCCTCCTGTGCGGCTCCGTCTTCAGCGAGGGGGGAAGTTGTAAGGAAGAAGAAGTGCGCCGTGCAGAGCTCCGCAGCCGGATCGCCAATGCTGCTGAAGTGGGGCTCGGGCTAGACGCTGTTCCTGGTGCGACTGGCTAAGCCTACGCAGTTGCGTCTTCTTGTCCGCGTCCATCGTGCCGTCCACAGCCGTGTCGTACTTCTTTGCCATATGCGGAACAATTAAAATTAATTGCGACAGAGATTCATGATTTCAAGAAAAACCGTAACAAATCAGAAGCTTAATAGTTTTGAAAAGAAGCTAGAAAAATTAGGACACCTTGAAAAACAAGTCTCCAATTATGTGAAAAAATAACTGCGTTAGAGCAACAGCTTTCGATAATGACGAAAAAAAGTCGATGATTTAGAGAACAGAAGCCGGCGATCCAACCTTATCGTTTTTGGCATAAAGGAACAAGAAAATGAGATCACCGAAACACTTCGCGCAGTAGTAACAAATGATATTCTGAAAGATAAACTAGATTTGAAGATATCGGGGATAGAGCGAATTCATCGACTCGGTCATCGAAAGGCAGATAACGAAGGCAAAGTTCGGCCAGTTATCTTCAAACTGCAAGACTACTGTGATAAAGCAAACGTTCTAAAGAACTGCTCTAAACTTAAAGGATCTGATTACTCAACCAGCGAAGATTTTTTACGATATGTCCGGGACGTGAGGAAAAAGTTATGGAATCGAACTAAAGAAAACCGAGACAGGAAAGAAAAAGTAAGGTTGACGTACGACAAGGTGCGAATAAATGGTCGCCTCTTCGCTTGGGACAATGATAGCGACGACATCATAGAACTGACACCAAAAAACGAAGAAACCAATGCAGAACCACGATCCACCCGGTCGCGACGACAGTTACTTTGATAAATCTGAATGCGCGCAGCATTAGCAACAAAGCTGAAGATCTTGAGGCCATCTTGCTAGCACTTAAACCCGATATCGTCACCTTAACTGAAACATGGTTGCACACAAATATTTCTGATCACGGAATTGTTCCACCCGGTTATGTGATTGAGCGGAAGGACAGATGGTCAAAGGGAGGGGGAGTTGCCATTCTCACCAAAAAAGGCATAACCTATGTTGTAATGCCCGCCGTTCCGGAAGTAGAAGCTGTATGGTATAAAATTTATCTCCGTGAAAGTTTTGTACACGTGGGCTCCGTCTATTGACCACCAAGCGCGGAAGCAACGTATCTTAATCCCCTGTATGACTTCATGCAGAAGCACATGCCTGGAGGCAAAATTATCTTGGCTGGCGACTTCAACCTTCCTGATGTAAAGGAGCTCTCTGGGTCCGAGAATGGCAGAAACTAATCGCATTCTAGATTTTATGTTCACATTTAGCCTTAAACAACTTGTTCTAACGCCTACTCGTATTCAGGGAAGCTCCAGCTCTGTCTTAGATTTGGTTTTTGTCACTGATAATTTCGTGACAACCGATACCCATCTAGAAGTGTTAGACGGCTGGTCGGACCGCAAACTTGTCCTGTGTACTCTGCCCATGGCATGTGTTATTCGGAAGAAGGGCCCTGTCAAATATATATTTGCCTTTAATAGGGCAAATGATGCTGTTATCATGACGTATCTTACCCATGAATACCATGACTTCTATAATTTTTGTACTGACGAGCAGTAGCATATTGACGCTGTCTGGCTGAAATTTCGGGCACATATTATGTACTGCATTAACTGTTTTGTTCCGAAAATACCAAAGGTGACTAGAAAACACAATCCGTGGATTACATGCGATATAATCCATTTAAAGCGTAGAATCAAGAGGCCAAGGAAAACTTAAAAGTTATACAAGTACTCTGATTACAGCTCGCGTTTACAATCTCCTACGACTTTATTAAAAGGCAGAATTCATGGTGCTAAAGAGCATTTCAGTAGCACCACTTTAAACCATTTCATCCAGGACTCGCCCCATGAATTTTGGCGTTACATCCACTCTCAAAACAGCAACCGCGAAGCATTCCCAGTGGAAAATAAAGACGGAGCAAATGCCTTTAATAGCTACTTTCAATCTGTGTTTACGTGTGACGCAGATGACTCAACGTACCCATACCCATTTACCTTTGGTTCTCAGCAGAGCACACTAGCTGGCTCTCCAACTATATCCGAAACTGGTATACTTTGTATGTTACTAAATATCGGCGTAAAAAAATGTAGCGGCCCTGATGGAATTCCGAACGAATTCTTAAAACGGAATGCAGAACCTATCAGCAAGTGCTTGCATCTGATATACTCAAAATCAATACGTGAAAGTAGCCTCCCAGCAGAGTGGAAAATTGCTAAAATTATTCGAGTGCATAAATCGGGAGCAGCTTCATCGTCAGCAAACTACAGGCCTATATCTTTGATTTGTACTTGTTGTAAAATGCTTGAGGATGTTATCTTGAAATTTATTACAGCATTTGTAGAAACTAATCAAATCCTTCATCCAAACCAGCACGGCTTCCGCAGTAGGTTATCCACTGTTACGCAGCTAATAGAAATATCCCATGACCTTGCACAAGCCCTTAACAACCAGTCTCAAATCGATATGCTCTTTCTGGACTTATCAAAAGCCTTTGACCGGGTCTCTCACGCGAAACTAATTTTCAAACTTCAGAACATACTCGGAGATGGGCCAGTGACTTGCTGGGTAAGTGATTATTTGTCCAATAGGATGCAGTTTGTGCATCTTGGAGATCATTAATCTGATTCTGTTCCAGTTGTTTCCGGTGTACCTCGGGGCACTGTTCTGGCTCCCCTCCTATTCTTACTCTACATAAATGATATCGCGAAAGAAGTTAATGTTAAAATCCGGCTTTTCGCAGATGACTGCGTGCTTTACCAAAAAGTCGTGAACATTGATGACCAAATTAAACTCAATAACGCATTAGGTCAAATTGGGCAATGGTGCAAGGATTGGCAGATGTCCATCAATTTAGAGAAAACGGTTTCAATGACGGTTACAAAGAAAAAACGAAAATTAGATTATCCTTATTTCATTAATAATGCCATCATCCCAAGTGTTTCCGAGCATCGTTACTTAGGACTCATTTCTTCTGACTTGACATGGACTGCGTATATCCAACAGGTAACCAAGAAAGCAATGCAGAAACTGTTCTTTCTCAAGGGAGTCTTGTGTCACTCTACATTTGAAACTAAATACCTTGCCTGGGTCACACTTATTCGGCCGATCTTAGAATATGCGAATTTAGTCTGCTTTCCGCACACGAAAAATAACATCCACACACTCGAAATGATTCAAAGGAAAGCCGTCCGTTTTCTTTATAACCGCTATAAGCGTACCGACTCACCAACTGAGCTATCACAATGCAATGGCCTTCACACTCTGGCAAGCGTAGCGAAGCTACAGCGTTTGAAATGTTTGTATATGTTACTCCACTACTCATTTAACCTAGACTACTCGGACTTTATAAACCTTAAATCCACTCGCCAAACTCGACAGATGCACCCACATAGACTAGAACAGTTCTCTTGTAATAATAACGCGTTTTTGTTTGCCTACTTCCCACAAGCTGTGTGAGAATGGAATGAACCCGTGTGTTAGCGCGCAAACAACGCTGTCTAAATTTGTTGAGCTTGCCGAGAAGGCAGTCCTTTCTTTTACTGGTTGGTATTGTTTGCGTCTCTATAGGTGTTCCCACCTATCCTGTATTTCTTAAGCCAGGATTGCAAATGTACATATGTGTCGAAATTGTTTACCCACTCCTGTAATAACCCCCATGGGGTTGACAGTATGTTGAAATAAAATAAATAAATAACACTAGGCATCAATGAGGAGAATTAGGGGACCAGAGGGTACAATTCTTTCTGTTAGAACATCAAATGTGCTTTTCTTTAATGCTACATTGCAAATAACAAAGGAGCAGCCGGTTTGTGAGAAGGTGACCGATGCATACGAAAGCTCATGATATTCTGTGCAGTAGAACGGTACCGATGAGGTGTTATGCGCACAAGTGAACATTTTCATGCAAAAGGACATCCTGCAGTTAAATCTTTTGGAGACCGTGCCAAACTTAAAAAAAACCTCAGTGGAGTTTTTAAAACAACACAGTGGAAGGCAGAGAGTGCTCAATTTGTTGAAAATGCCTAAAAATTATTAGATTATTCATTATGTTTACTGCTCGTTAAAGATTCAAAGACTGTTCTCTACGGGTGCTGTAAACAGGCACCATGCTTTTCCAGTCACAGCAACAATGATCTGTGGCGCAGACAGGGAGAAATGCTTATGAAGTTTATTCAAGAGTATGCCCTACAAATTACACCCCGCTTCACATTCCAATCACAGAGAGATTCAACAAGAGCGTACACTCCCATAGAGCCCAACGGCCGAATTCACTGTAGCGCAACAAGCGGATGGTATTAACACCTTCCGGTTTCGGGCGCGTGCGTTTTGAACGCCAGCTGGTATTGGCCTCGAGCTCCACCACTGGAAAAGCTGGCGCCACCGTCGGCGTGACGTGCTAGGAGGGATCACGTGGACATAGCGGCCGCGTCGGCTGCTTCGGGCGCGCCGAAGCGAGCTGAAAACGAGTTTAAATTCCCTCGTACGCTGCGGTCCTCATTTAGTGGCGAAATTTTCCCGCTTCGATTGTCTCCTTTACAACGCTTCAAAGCACTACAATAGGTAGTGGCTGCCTTTGAAGGCGCGCAACATGGTAGGCTACTGCTCAGTGCCGCAGGGCCAGACGCACGTAACGGAGGCCGGTGTCAGCCTTATTCACACGTAGCCGCAGGACAAGAAGCTGCGTGAAGCTCGGCTCGCGAAACATAAAACCGGCAAACAGTCATCGGCTACAACTAGGGTATGCAGCAAGCACAGACGCGAGGAAGATTTCTGCTACGACGCCGGGTCTGCGATGTTCGGAAAACGTGCGCTGAGACGCTCGCCCGAGTCCGCTGCCCGACTAATGTCATGACGGTTTCGGTCTATGAACTTGTCGATGCTATAGATACTGGCAAGTTCACTGGAGTGGAAAGGCAGCGGCAAGAAGCACATTTAAATAAAGCATGGCATATGGTCATGTTTGTGTTATGAATTAATGCACTGGATTACAAAAAGAGGAGCAGCGGGAAATTGCACGCTGAGAACAGCGATAAACATACAGTGCGACGCAACTCGAGAAATAATATTGAAAGGTTAAAGAATTTAGAAGAAAAAAAGATTGAATCGTCGCGACGGCACATTACAGTCCCCGTAGGCGTGGAAGTCTCTGCAATGAAATATTTTTGAACAGCTCTGATAGCGCCCACGCAACAATGGTTGCTTGTATACTGTCAAATGCTGATATTCTGCGGCCTAAAGCTCATGGCACGGTGAGAAAACGCGCGCGCGGAGAAAGCGAAACAGTGCGCGGACAAGCATGCAGACGCACAGTCGGTCGCTGCGAATCTGCGCGATCGCTGCATTAAGGCTTCGTTCTGTTACGCTCCATTTAGTTATACAAACACTAAGAACATATTTCACATAGTTTGCTCTCGGCGTTTACCTACCTTTCACGCAAGAAGCCGGTTCGGGAGACTCCATCGCGGCGACCGCGCGCAGTAGCGTTCACTGTACGCATTCGGTAAAGAGATAGCGTCTGTAAACGATTCTGTGCTTTCAGTTTGCCTAAGATTATTATTTAGACACTAAGAAACTTCTCTCGTTTCGAAAGTACGTACAGAAATGTCCGGGAGAGGTCGCGCGTGGTGTTTTCAGTGAGCGCTGACAGCAAAACCTATGAGGAGCGCGCCACGTGATCCCTCATACTACGCCAGCGAGGCGCTTCCGATAGATGGCGACTCCGTAACTCCTCGCCGCCAATACGCCAAGCCGGCTCCGCTGATCGGTGCGGCATTTATCTTGATTTTTTTTTTCGCTTCTACTGCTTAACCAAGCGCGGACTTCGCGCAGAATCGTTTGATTGTTTAGTTAAAATGATTGCGAACGATCTTTGCAAGCCTCCACCGAATCTGTGTCAGGTGCAATTTCATAAAGAAAACGCAAGACGTCTTCTGAAATGATGACATGTTCATTTTGCTCTATATAAATGCTCGTTCCGGCCTTCTTGTGCATTCATCCAAAGTTGCGGTACCAGGTAAGCAGCAGTCGTTGCCGTACGAAGCTCCACGGATGCCATCAGCTGAAAACAAAGTAAATTACAAGCATGTATCATTTTGGTATATTGACCTAACAGGAATATTGCGTGTAGAGGAGAAATGTGCGTAAGTGGTGAATGAGCGGCTACAGATAAATTCGCTTTTACATACATTTCGTAGCAAATAGACTCCTCCCAAACGATGCCATAAAATCTGAAAAAAAAAACATCCGATTTTCAAGTATCCCTCCCTTTCCGGGCATTATTTCCCGCACTTCAAGAGCACAAATACAAGGGTGACTGTGCGTTTCCAAAATAACTTGGCCTCAGTCGACGCCATGGTACGCCAAGTTCACACAGGTGGCTACAAGACATGCTCTCACCAGACCAGGGGCCCTATAACGTCAAACTATTCCAATATGTTTTTATTCCATTCTCCTGACGTCAAATTCGCGTAACCGCCGAAGCAAGCATCGGGCGGTCACCCCCAGGGTTGTCTGAACAGACCAATGAAACCTTCTCTTCGTTCATAGGAGGTCACATTTGTTTGCTTGAAAAACGAATAACGTTGCCTACACTGAGCGGCTTGTCTTATCTAATTGGCTGACAAAAGGCGAGGAGAACGCTCAAGTGGAGAGATTCGATGGGGCCGAGCCACTGCAGTGAAAATCAATAACCGGATCAGAGGGTGGTGCCGGCGTCTGGGATGGGTTCGCTTTCGCTTACTTAGCTTGTGGTGGCTGGTCGAAAATCGCGGCGGCATGCAACGGCAGCTTAAGAATGACGGTGAAACGAATCCTCAACAACAAAGAGTTGGCAGAACGAGGTCGTAAACGTCCCGAAAGTGCTCGAAAACGTTACACGGCCATGCACAAAATTTTATTCTAGGCGAATAAACCGATGCTCTCCGGCAGGTGCTACTCGCCACTGCTTGAGTGATCGGCGGCAGCCATCTTTCATTCGAACGGGGCAGCCTGCCGCTATTCAGAAGAAAATTCAGTTTTGTTCGGCATATTGATGCATCTTGAACGCGTACACGTCACTTTGACGCGGTGAGTTTTCGCAGTTTTGTGACGTCGCGTGACAGGCTGGTGAAGTGGGTGCAGTCCGAAAACTTGTGACCAATAGCCGAGGGTTAATGGCGAAAAGGGGTCGAATCAGAAATAACTTTTTGTTTTGGTCGGTAAAATAATGCATAATCAGTGTGTACACGTCATATCAGATGGGGAGCTGTCACGGTTTTGCTGACGTCGCGTGACAGACAGGTGAAGTGGGGGTGGTCCAAAAACGTTTTTGACCAATCGCGGTGGGCTGATTTCAGAAATTGAATAGAAAAGTTTGGAATAGTTTTATGTTGTAGCGCCCCCTGTTACACGCTCGCAGAATGCCTTCTAGTCGCAGTCATGATAAATTTGGGGTTGCAAAGCCTGTTTTCAGTCCCTCAGAAGACAGATATGTCATGTTCTTGAGCTTCTCGGCGTTATCTTTTACGCATCCTGCCGGCGCAAGCAATACACTCCCGTGTTATCACTCTTGGCAATAGCTCGTCGCGTTTTTGACAAGCGTGAGTACCGAAATAAGGTTGACGTTGTTGCAGGGCCATAAAAAGCATCACAAGCTTGTACCACTAAAATTCAGTACACGCAAAACTAACTCGCCACGATTGGCTTGCTTTTTTTGGCTAACAGCTTCACAACCCCAGGCGCGGCGAGCGTGCCTCAAAAGTATTAGAAAATGTTACGAGATCAATTACAATAATTTTCGGGGTCAGAAAATGCGTCACGAACTTCTCCCAGTAAGATTCAGTACAGGCGAAACTAACTGCGGCTCAGCCGAGCTGCTTTTCGCTAACTGCGCCACTATGCCGAGCGCGCCCACTGTGCTTGCAAAGTAACCCAAACTGTAACGAAATCAGTTACAGTAATGTCTATGGTCGGAGAAAGCGCCCAAACTTGTCCCGGTAAGACTCGGTACCCGCGAAACTGCGTCACCCGGCCGAGGTGCTTTTCGTCACAAAGCCAGGTGCTGTGAGCGTGCCCAAAACTACCGAAATAAGTTATAATAATGCTTGGGCTCATAGAAAGCGTCGCAAACATCCCCCAGTATGAGTAATTAACTCACGTTAACTAGGCTTGGACTGCGGGGCTGTTTTTCGATAACTGCGTCACTATATAGGTTCAGTTTTGTGCAGTAAGCCTAAATGTGCCTGAAGTGCGTCGCAGACTGTCAAACAAAATTCCTCACCTTGCTGTCGTCCAGTAGTGCAGTGGTGCCGTGTCGAAATGCGCACGGAACACAAGAGAACGCCAGGAGCCCGACAAACGAGCTACATCCAAAAGAGACGGGTCGCCGAGCTCGCGAGCTTCACATGCGCAGCTGGCCTCGCTCGCTTGGGTGGCATGCCTGGCGAATGACGCATGCATAGTCTGGCGTGCCGCTAGCTTGTTGCTGGGTGACGCAAGAAAAATAAGTCGCTAAGCATAAGTTCATTTACACGCAAAACGTTTTTAGGTTTAGCGGGCAAGAATAAAAAAAAAATAGAACGTTGTCTGCAAGTTAATTTCATTCTTTTTTTCCGATGCTCGCGTCAACTAATGGATGGGGTTGGCACTAGGCGTGACCTGTTTACCGTTGCCACTTTTGATCGGGTGTCCCCTCTTGTTGAATGTCTTTCTCCATGTTCCAATCTCGTAGAGGAGGAGGAGGAAGAAGCTTTATTTTCTGGAAGAGGATCCACACTCCACAGTAAACTAGTGTACCCTAAGCGTTGCTGTTGCCAATCCCTGTGTACTAGTAGTTACATATAATATGGCAGTTATAATTGTTTTTCCACAAGCTGTAGTTACTACAAGCTTAGAACGACAGAAAGCTGAGCTAGTTTGTAAGCGTTCATAATGCAAAAAAGGGGTAAGGTGTGGAGACACGTACGCAAGAGAAGTGGACAACACGAATGTCGACTATCAAATGAAGGAAGCACTGAGGCGAAAAAAGAAAGACGAAACAAAACTCATCTGCGCATGCTCTAGAATCCTAGCACCACGTGTCAATCAGGGTCACGTTCCGGTCTACGTGAGAGATAACTGTTAAGGCACTTGATCTCGTCCTTAAGTAAGATAATCGAAGGCTAACTCACGCACGCAGTTCCACCATTATTCATATACCATGCCTCGACCATAAGACGCGTATCTTCATTCCTATGCCTGTACAATATCGCGCATTCATCTAACTCAGGAGTGCAGTTACAATCTTGGCAATGTAAGGAAGGATTAGATGGCGATCCACCGGTTAACGACCTTTTATGTTCCAATAGCCTCGAGCGATACACCGCCCCGTTGGTCTTACGTAGAAATGGCCATAGGTAAAGGGAACTTTATATACCCCACCCATACGACAGTCAGTAAAATTGTTGTTCCTGATATGCTTCACTGGACAAATTATTCACCTGCTCCTTTTTCTCTGCATGACAGCGCATATCTTTCCTAGCTCATTGGGAGCATTAACACCATATTTACTGCAACTATTTTAAGCCTGTGCTATGCTGAATGAATGTAAGGAATAGCCACTACTCTTTTCTCGCTATTACTGCTTTCTGTAATCACGTCCATCCCCCTCGAAATCGACTTCTTTAGGCCTTGAGCCACAGTGGCCACTGTTATGCTAGGATAACCTGCTTCTAACAGGCGCCGGACCTGTGCATGGCGCCTTGTTTAGCATTTTCGCCTGCTAGACCACCATCCAGTGAGGTCAGTATAATAACATATTACCTAAGAGAACTTAATTTGGCTAATAATGAAGGGGTGCTTGTCCACCAGCACTCCAACGTCACTAACAGTGATCACCTACACAGCTAAGTAGATAGTCATGATTCAGGTAGCAACATGCTGAGAGAGAAAAAATCCACTCACTTTGAGAGCAACAATACTGCGATAACTCCAGAGGGATGGATCCATTTCAGACAGCAGACCTCAGCTCCAGCAGGACAACAGCAACAAGTCTTTCAGTAAAAGAAAATGATTCATTAGTAGTTACCTTCTTCCTGCTGAGTATCAATACCATGGGATTTTCACGCACATTGTTGCGTGTGGAAAGACAGACAGAAGTAGCTATTTACAGGCTATTTACACTGGAGCCAGGCAGCCAGGCCGACACTCGCTCGCGCCAAGCGCACCGACCAACTTCATCGTCGTTCTCGCGGTGGCTCGTCTCTTGAGCATCGCTCGATGATATCGTAATACTACCGCCCCTGGCGGCAAAAGCACCGTCATGGTGCTGTTAAATATCCAAGGTGTGTGGAGAGTTGTAGGGCTTGAGTCGGGTGACGTAGACAATGTCACTGGTTGTCACAGCGGATGACGTAGTGGGCGTAGCTAGAACGATTTCATAGGTGATATCGGTCACTTTGCGGAGCACGCGATATGGGCCTGTGTAACAAGAAAGCAGTTTTTCACAAAGGCCAACTTTACGCGATGGTGTCCAAAGCAACACGAGGCTGCCGGGCACAAAATGGACATCACGGTGACGGAGGTTGTAGCGTTGCTTCTGCTTGGCTTGATACACTTGTAGGCGAGCGCGCGCAAGTTAGCGAGCATGGTCAGCATGGGTGATTGCATCACGGGCATAATCACTAGTTGAAGATGTGGTGGATGGAAGCACAGTGTCCAGTGGTACCATTGGTTCGCGGCCATACAAGAGGTAAAACGGGGAAAAGCCAGCAGTTTCGAGACGGGAAGAGTTGTATGCAAAGGTAATGTAAGGTACAGCCAGGTCCCAGTCACGGTGGTCGTCGGCAACGTATTTGGATAGCATGTATGGAAGGGTGCGGTTCAAGCGCTCAGTGAGGCCGTTCGTTTGGGGGTGGTAGGAGGTGGTAAATTTATGCCGTATTGAGCAGGCACGCATGATGTCGTCGATGACTTTGGCCAAAAACGTACGGCCACGGTCTGTTGGCAATTGACGCGGAGCACCATGCATCAAAATGATGGAGGAAGTCTGCAACATCAGTTGCGCAAGTGGTCGGAAGAGCACGGGTTACTGCGTAGCGGGTCGCGTAGTCCGCCGCGACTGCAACCCACTTGTTTCCTGATGTAGATTCCGGAAATGGGCCGAGGTCTAAGCCGACACGATGAAAGGGCTCGGCAGGGATGTCGAGCGGCTGCAGGTAACCAGCGCGGAGCTGGGAAGGCTTCTTGCGTCGTTGTCAAAGTTCACAAGCGGCGACGTAACGTCGTACGGAACGGGCAAGGCCCGGCCAGAAAAAACGGCGACGTACACGGTCATAGGTTCGAGATACGCCGAGATGACCTGCCGTTGGTGCGTCGTGGAGCTCTTCTAGAACGGTGGAGCGGAGGTGTTTAGGTATTACAAGTAGGAACTCAGAGCCGTCTGGATGAAAGTTACGACGGTGACAGAGTACCGTCGCGGAGGACGAAGAGGCGTAGAGTGGCATCGGCCGGAGAGTGTTCAAAACGGTCGATGAGTGCTCTGATGTAGGCGTCACGACGTTGCTCGTCGGCGAAATGAAGCAGCTGTGATACAGAGAATACGCAAGCAGCACTGGTAATATCGGAGGAGTCAGGATCGTCAACAGGGTAACGCGACAAGCTGTCAGCATCTTGGTGCAGGCGGCCAGACTTGTAGACCACGGAATATGAAAATTCTTGTAGCCTCAAAGCCCATCGACCAAGCCGACCTGTAGGATCTTTTAGCAATGAGAGCCAACAGAGAGCGTGATGGTCAGTGACTACGGAAGAAGGGCGACCGTAAAGGTAAGGACGGAACTTCGCAACCGCCCAGACAACAGCAAGGCACTCTCGTTCCGTAATGGAATAGTTGCGCTCCGATGGTGTGAGGAGGCGGCTCGCATAAGCAACAACGCGATCCTGGCCACGCTGACATGACCACTGGCATCTGTACGCAATTCTGTAGGGGCATCAGGGTCGAAGTGGGCGAGAATGAGTGGTGAGGTTAGGAGAGTGACGAGACGGGAGAAGGCGGTGGCTTCTCCAGTGCCCCACGAGAATTGTACGCCTTTCTTCAGAAGATTAGTTAGGGGTTAGCAATTGTCGCAAAATCTGGAACAAAACGACGAAAGTACGAGCATAGCCCTGCAAAACTTCGAACGTCTGCGGCTGTCTTCGGAACCGGAAACTCTCTGACAGCGCGAGTTTTGTCGGGATAGGGCTGTACTCCGTAAGCGTCAACGAGATGGCCCAAAAGAGTAATTTGCCAGTGGCCAAAACGACATTTGGACGAGTTAAGTTGCAGCTTCGCCTTTCGAAATACATCAACTATAGTTGTGAGACGTTCAAGGTGAGGGTCGAACGTTGGCGAGAAGACGATGACGTCGTCGAGGTAGCAGAGGCATGTAGACCATTTGAAACCTTGGAGCAAGGAGTCCATCATACGCTCAAAGGTGGCAGGGGCGTTGCATAATCCAAACGGCATTACTTTAGATTGGTATAGGCCATCAGGTTTGATGAACGCGGTTTTTCTTTGTCCATATTGTCAACAGCAATCTGCCAGTAGCCGGAGCGAAGGTCAATAGAGGAGAAATAGCGAGCACCGTTGAGGCAGTCAAGGGTGTCATCAATCCGAGGTAGGGGATACACGTACTCTTTGGTAATGTTGTTCAGATGACGGTAGTCTACTCAGAAGCGCCACGTGCCGTCCTTCTTAACCAACACCACAGGTGACACCCAGGGACTCGGAGAAGGCTCAATGATGTTATTATCTAGCAGTTTGTTGACTTTGTCTTGAATTACTCGGCGTTCCGACGCAGAAACTCGATACGGTCGTCGGTGAATAGACGTAGCATCGCCAGTAAGAATCCGATGCTTGACCGCGAGCGTCTGGCCTGAAGGGCGATCGTCGAAGTCGAAAATATCTCGGTAAGACGATAACACTTGGCAAAGCTCTTCAGCCTGCGCAGAGGACAGGTCCGTCGCAACCATTTTCTTTATGTTGGGATCGGCACCCGAGGCTGGCGCGAGGGGCATGCTAAGCTCGCGAGAACCATCGGTCGATAACGCTGCCAAGTATTGGTCGCCGAGACAATCAACGGTGGCAAGGCAAATACCTGGCGGTAGAATTTGCTTTGCCAATCCAAAGTTACAGACAGGCATGCGAGTACGGTTCCCAGTAATATTAAGTATACTGTGAGGCACTGTAATGTCATACCTTATTCGAATGTCGGGCAGAGGAGTGACGAGGTACTCGCCATCAGGAATTGGTGAGAAAGACAACAGTTCAATGTAGGCTATTGACTTTGGCAGCAGGCGAAGAAAGCCGGTGGGACGTAAGCGGCAGTGGCGTGCGTCAGAAGGTTCTCCGAGCATCGGTAACTCAAGGCGAAGGGTACTGGAAGAGCAGTCAATAAGAGCAGAATGTGCGGAGAGAAAATCTAGGCCGAGAATGAGGTCGTGGGGACAATGAGCAATTACGGTGAAGAGGACAGGAGTGTGGCGGCCGGCGATGCTGACACGTGCCGTGCACATGCCGATGATAGACGCAGTACCGCCATCCGCAACGCGTACGACGCGTGCCGACGCTGGGGTGAGGAGCTTGTTCAGTCGTCGTCGGAAGGCAGCACTCATAATATAAAGATGTGCTCCTGTATCGATGAGTGCCGTGACAGGATAGCCGGCGTCAACGTCAACGTCAAGAAGGTTTCGATTCGTGGGTAACGTGAGCAGAGGATTTGAGGGCAGGGTTGACAACGCAGCTTCACCTCCAGAAGCTGCAGTGCCTAGTTTTCCGGCTGGATCCGGGAGGCGACAGGCCGCGAAGAAAAGCGGCGGGGTTGGGGCGAACGAGACTGATGACGTCTAGGTGAGGGCGAGCGGCTGTAGTGAAGGTTCGGAGCAGGAGCATCAGCGGCAGTGGATTCATGGCGGGTGGTAGAGGGAACGGAAGGTCCAAAGGTGCGGGAATAAGAGGCGGCGCATGTCCGAGGGGGTGGTGGCCATCGGTTGCGGCAGTGACGAGCTACGTGGCCGATGCGACAGCAGTGGAAACAGATCGGCCTGTCATCAGGGGAACGCCAATCGGACGGGTTGCGGCGAGGTGTGGCGGAAAAGGACTGCCGAAGACGAGGAGGGCCACTAGGGAACTGGGGAACGCTGGCTTGAGACGTGGAACACACGGAGTTCAGACCCATGTTCTCAAATTCCTGTCGGACGACGGCCTGAATGATCGCAATGGTGGTTGCTGGCAGATCGGGAGGCGTCGTGGGGGAAGCTGGCGAACAGCTTTCGCGAACAGAGCCCTTCGCGCGGCGGCCTTGCGCCCAATGCGGTCGCCGAAGTGTTCCCGTAGCTTCTCTTTCAAACTGTCCCAACTGGTTATCTCGTCGTCATGCGTTTGGTGCCACACGCGTGGGGTGCCGCCGAGATAAAAGATGACATTGGCGAGCATAATCGTTGGGTCCCTCCTGTTGTTAGCACTGGCGTGTTCATAGAACTTGATCCAGTCGACAACATCCTGTCCCTCCAGGCCAGAGAACACACCTGGGTCGCGATGTGGGGCAACCGTGACGATTGGAGCAGTGGGACAAGCCGAAGCCGTTGCAGAGGCGGGCGAGTCACCGGGAGGCATGGTGACAAGCTCGGTGTGTCGACCACTTCGGAGTTCCGTAGTGAGGACGGGGATCGCTGACCTCCACCAGAATGTTGCGTGTGGAAAGACACAGACAGAAGTAGCTATTTACACTGGAGTCAGGCAGCCAGGCGTGCACTCGCTCGCGCCAAGCGCATCGACCAACTTCACCGTCGTTCTCGCGGCCGCTCGTCTCTTGAGGATCGCTCGATGATATCGTGATACTATCTACTCTGCGATTTAGTAATACAACTGAATTGTTCGTAAAATAGAGTCTATGATGATTACATCCGCTTCTCTTGTAGGTCCAATTTTTTTTTTTTTTTTTTGCAGCGGATACAACATTTATAGCTTGTTCAGCCGCTGTGGTTGCTCAGTGGCTATAGTGTTGGGCTGCTGAGCACGAGGTCGCGGGATCGAATCCCGGCCACGGCGGCCGCATTTCGATGGGGGCGAAATGCGAAAACACCCGTATACTTAGATTTAGGTGCACGTCAAAGAACCCCAGGTGGTCCAAATTTCCGCAGTCCTCCACTACGGCGTGCCTCATAATCAGAAAGTGGTTTGGCACGTTAAACCCCATAATAAAAAAAAAAAAACATTACAGCTTGTTGACTAACGCCAATGCCTTGACTGCCCAGACATCACTGGAAGCAAAACGTCTTGCTGCACCGCAAGCAGTTGCACAAAGGAAACACACCGCAGAGCAGCCAGAGGGAAGAACTTTTCTTTTTTTGGTGACTACAATAAAAACGTGCATGCAAGCAAGAAAGTAACGATCACACAAAGTGAGCCACTGCTATTATCTCGAACGTTTAGTTACTTATTCTAACAGAAGTTCTTGCCGTATCGGATACAGTATGCTCTCAAGCCGGTACAAGCGTCAATACAACTGCGCAACTCAATGCAGTTTTATTCTATGCTTCTAACGGAAGTGAGGTGCTAAATGTGACACGAAAGATTGCGATCGAGCAGATCGTGCCACCATTAAAATCGATCTGAAAAGATAGGTGACCCTTTTCCCCATTCATGCGTCATTTGTGCCCTAAGACGCTGCTTAGTGGCCTTCTGAAACAATATTTCTGTTCACGACGCCGGCTTGCCACACATCTTTTTAACACCTACGTTATCCACACCAAATAAAATTAAAATGGGCTTACCTCATGAGGAAGTTACGTGCGCGCGTAGACTGTTGAACATCCGTTGAGAGCAGGGTATCGCCTGTCCAAGCGCATACACGGTACCCGAACGCACGACAACTTCTTCGGTGCGTGCATTTTCGTAGACGAAGTGAAACACATTCAGCGCAAATATGACGGCACATGACGAGCACGCAAGCGTGGACCACACAGCGACAAATCCGGAACTTTGCCAATTCTAACATGTGTAAAACAGTGTAGCCACTGTATTGTTACAGTGAAATGTCCGTAAAAATTAAGACGAGGAGGATTTCCGTATACTAACGGCAACTTTTGCCGTATTTTTGAAATACGATATATGAAACGTGTATCCGATATGGGCTACACGTTTCACCGCCTAACAAATGTTATGGCACAGCGTAGGACGCGCCTGCATGTATCGGAAGTTTCTGGAATGTTATCGATGCTTCCATTCGCTGTCTGTGACCGAACCTTGTCTAATCTGATTGCATGTGTGCGCGACGTGAATAATGTAGAACTTTGTCGAAGGCACGCCGGTCCCAGTGATTAGTCTGGAACATTCGACGATTGATTTATAAAAGCCGACGCGCTTGACCCGCTGATCAGATTTTCGACCATCGCCGACTGTGTTCGCCACTGTCGCCGTTCTTTGAGTGTAGCCTGTTTTTGAGGGCACAAGTTCGCCCAATAAAACGCTAGTTTCGTCTTTCCCAGTTTGGCTGCTTTCTTCACCGTCACTACCACGTGACAATATTTTCCATATTTTTACCAGCAATTTTTTTTTTAATTATAGGGTTTTACGTGCCGAAACCGCTTTCTGATTATGAGGCACGCCGTAGTGGAGGGCTCCGGAAATGTCGACCACCTGGGGTTCTTCAACGTGCACCTAAATCTAAGTACCCGGGTGTTGTCGCATTTCGCCCCCATCAAAATGCGGCCGCCGTGGCCGGGATTCGATCGCGCGACCTCGTGCTCAGCAGCCCAACACCATAGCGACTGAGCAACCACGGCGGGTACCTGCAATTCCTCTGTATAATGCTGTAAATCCTCCCGATAGTGACGGAAATCTTTTACAGTGTAGCCAACGCAGTGAAACGAGGAAATGCCGTTATATTGGTCCTATACATCAGAGTGAACCTATGCAAGCGTTCCTGCGCGAGATGTGATGGCTGTCGCCGACAAGTGGTGCCCCACGGGAACTGCGACTTTGAGCGACGTCTGCCCGGCGTTGCCGGTAGGAGGGCAGCAAACGCGTGCCGTAAGTGTTGCGGCGCGTCCTCTATTAAGTTGACGTGTTTCACAGTAAAATGCCGCATAAAATATTTCTGAAGGTCAGTATCCTTGCACGTATAAATATTCGTTTGCTCGTTCCGTCCGGCAATCGGTAGTACTTGAGTGAAGCACATCCAGTTCCGTCTTCGCGCTATTGGCTAGCCGCTCGTATACTGTAGCATTCCCGGGTGACGAGCGATGAATTCTAGATTTCCAGACCCGAGCGATCAAGCGACATGTAAGAACGAGCGATCTGTTCAAGCGACGGCCTTTTTCGTCGCTCGAAGCCGTCGCTCGTCGCCGTTGCGCTCAAAATCGCTCTCGTGTGGTTTAGCCTTAAATATTCAAAGATGGGGAGTGTTTAGGGTACATGACCTTTTAAAAACCCCCATGTGGGTTTATTTTCATTTACAGCGTAGAGGATGACCATTATACTCCCACCTATGAGTTTTTTCCGTTCCCATAAGCACAATAACCTTCCCATAAGCACAATAACGAGCTGCGCCACTGCACAAACAAGAGGGAGGACTGTGTGCCGTAGCAAATTTCAACGGCCACCTGTGCTAGCAAGGCGCAGAACTCGGCATTCTAACGAAAGAGGTGTTTATAAGGGGCTATGTAGGATACGAGTTTAGAACGCACGCAAATTACACGAGAATGGGCACCGTCCAGATGACAGAATCAACAGAAATAGTGCGGCAAACTCTCTTACCGATTTCGAGGCGGTATTTATTATAAAAACTGGAAAAGCCATCTGGCAAGCTTTAGCGGTGGCACTGAAGTAGCGTGTCTGCCTGTCACGCTGTAGTCTATATGCTTCGATTTCGCGTCGCAACCTACCTTTTTTTGTCTTGCCATGTGTGTTCCAATGTCATACCAGCTAGGCCACCCCTGCCTGTCTTTTTCATAACGCTTTCTCCATTTACACCTGAGAATCGCAAATGAAAGCAAGCAACGCGTCCTCACAGCCGCTCGACAGCCACACTTATAATGCACCGCCGGGTTATAGGCATAAGCACGTTTATGGTGCTGTTTCTGCGAGACATTTATTCCGCTGTTTTTGCATGTGCCCTGTAGCGCCATGTAAGAACGACGTAAGAAGCGTGCGTAAAAGCGCACGACACGACGATGCGTGCAGCGGGCCGGCAGCAGTGATGCACCGTAACCATGCCTTGTCAGATGTAAGTAGCAAAAAGGCTTTTCCCATGTCAGGCAAACAGGCAAAAGAAATGAACAAAACGTTAGAAAAATCTACTGAATTTGTATCCAAACTTGGTACCCAGTGCAGCAATCGAATATTTTACAGCAATGCTACCAAAACAACTACTGGCGAGAGTTTCTGTACTTGTATTATTAACAAGTGACTGCAAACTGTTCAGATTTCTGCCCCATAATTTATGTTCATTACGGCGTTTGTAAAGACTAATTTTTGTGCGATTTACGTACGTTATCTGTAACGTGTTAAACACAAAGAGCCACGTTTCGTTAGAAGAGCGAGCCCTCCGAGACGTTGACACCGATTACCGTCCAGAGAGAGAAGAGAGAAAATAATGCAGAGAAAGGCAGGGAGGTTAACCAGAGATAGTTCCGGTTGGCTACCCTGCGCAGGGGGAAGGGTTAAGGGGGATAGAAAGAGAAGCAGAGTGGAAGGGAGAGATAGAAAGAAAGGGAGACAAGCACGAACAAAGCGCGTACACTACAGAGCGGTAGGGGGCGTCATTCTTAGAGTCTGTCGTGAAGCCCCGTGGACCGCAAGAACCTTAGTAGCGCGAGTAATGCCTTCAACGCGGATGTTCTTTCGGAGCATTGGCCTAAAGCTTTCAGTTCTGAAAGTGGACGATTGTCCAACTGGTCCAGTACTCTGCACATCACTTCTCTCTCAGCACTGTACCGCGGGCAGACACAGATAATGTGTGCTAGCGTCTCGTCGATGTTACATGTGTCGCACGTGGGGCTGTTGGCCATTCCTATGAGGAAAGCATATGAGTTTGTAAAGGCAACGCCTAGCCACAGACGGTAGAGCACCGTCCAAGTTAGTTAACTGTACGTGTATTCTAGATCACGCTGGCTCCCTCCTCTCCGCAGAACTCCGTCTATACAACATTCACTATTTTAAGTAGACAAAGCAACATCAAAGCCTGTGTGTTCTAGTGACATGAGGGAAAATGATTTTAAATGTATGCAACCACGAAATCTTGTACGACGCCGTAACTATACTCGCGAACAATTTTCAATGGAAATGAAGTGAAAGCTACGGAGGCAGAACGTCCACAAGTGAGAGCGCTTCTGAAAAGGGTCCCGTGCTTTCATCCACGTTAGTTTAAGCTAGGGAAGAGATATACATCTTATTAGCAACAGTTAAATAAGATAAAACGCACCACTGAATGTAAAGCTTTACTTTTTTCACGGCTTTTTCCTTCCGCGTCTAGGCAAACGCGTCGCACGTGAAGGTGCGCCGACTAAGCGTCCGAGAAACCAAAAGCACTGTCGAAGGCTGGCCGACTGCTTGGCGCTGTAGCCCTTCATTGCCACAAAGTTGTCCGCGAGTATAGCGACAACATTTTTTTTATTAGTGGTCTGGTATGAATAAAGCGGCCTCCTGAATAGGTGTCTAGAAAGGAGTGCTGTCAGCGATAAAAGCAAACGATGAGCTTAACTCGCGTCTCTTCGCAAGAGCGGTGCGCGGAGCTAACGCACGGAGTTTGGCTCTGCTTTTGTTAGTTAACTACTTCGTTAATTTGTGGACTGCAGTTTGGAAATCTTCGTAATTGTGAAATGTTGCAACACGAACAATCACTTAGCGAATCGATAGCGAAGCGTAGCTGCAGCATTGCTCTACTTGGGATGAGCACACGTTGTCATATCATATTGCTTTGAGGGGCAGCGAATTGAATGCGTTTTATTGCGATTGTCTTGACACTCCAGGCGCATTTCGGCCGTGCTGTTCCGCAGTAAGTCTAAGTGCAATAACACCGGGGCCGCGCGCCGTGTGCTGCAGGTGCGAGTGGAAGCGTGCGCATTTGAGCCGAGGGTGGTGTCTGGCGCGTCAGGGAGGAAGGCGGGGAGCAAGCACGCCGTTTTCTACATGGGGGGGTTCTACTTTCGCGGCCGGGCGGAGCCTATCTTAAGAGCCACCTGCGACGAGTAGCGAATCTAAGTGCGCCGAGGGCTGATAGCTTCGTGTGCGCTGCGCTCTCGCCGCTCAGTTTGCGTTGAAGCAAGAGGCAGCACCAAGGTCGAGTCGATGTTGCAGCCGTTCTTCCTCATGCCAGCGTTTTGACAGCGAGTGTCCGCACTGATCGAGCGAGGCGTGTTTATGGTTGCCTCTGCGCGCGTGGCACCATGCTTTATTGCTAATGTTGCCCACTATTGCGCCTGTAGAAGCTTATGCATTTTCTGCTGAAATATAGGGAAAGCTTGCACTGCTGCACGACGTGCGGAAATATGAACAAAGCTTCAAGTATATGGCCTCGTTGTTCACCGAAACAAGTAATTTTTAGTGATCTTACCGACCTGCTCGCAGATAGTGGCTGAAAGCCAGTACCAAACGAGCATAACTAAATTACCATATTTACTTTGCAACACGGACCTTCGCGCACAAGAAATGAACATGGTTAGTACCACTGTTATACGGGCATCGCGTGATGATCAACAGAACGCTGCTTGGATACCTTAGCTCTTTCAGCGTGTATGTCGAGGTTGTCGATCTGAACACGTGTAAAGGACGCCGGTCTCATATAATGTCTCACTTAACGACGCCACTTGTGTCTCGTCATGTTTATGGTAACATCACCGATTGTTGCAACCCAATGAGGGCAATTTAGCCGAGCAAAGGAACAATACTTCAGGGTCGCCAGTCAACCTCTTTTTGAAGGAGTACGTCTACCTAGGTCAATTAATCACGGGGAATCCTGATCACGAGAAGGAAACTCATAGAAGAATAAAAATGGGTTGGATCACATACGGCAGGCATTGTCAGCTCGTGACTGGAAGCTTACCATTATCATTGAAAATAAAGGTGTACAATCAGTGAATTTTACCAGTGCTGACATATGGGGCAGAGACTTGGAGACTGACAAAGAAGCTTGAGAACAAGTTAAGAACCGCGCAAAGTGCGATGGAACGACCATTGGTAGGCATAACGTTAAGAGAGAGAAAGAGACTGGTTTAGATCAGAAAGCAAACGGGTATAGACAACATTCTAATTGACATCAAGAGAAAAAATGGCTGTGGCTTAGCTAAGGTTAAGCCCAGGATGCTAAGCATACTAGCCTTTATTTTAGTTGTTGAACCACTGTTTAGCCTGGTGAACTGCTGTTGCTTGGCTATATTTGGTTCCGCTAGTAGAAGAAACAACTCATGCGTTACTCTGCTTCGCCTTCAAGAGTGGAACGCGACAGCGTTCCCGTCGACCCGCCAAGGGGTGTAAGACAATGGGCTACGGCGCAGCGACTACGCGCCCCGCATTGGACGCGGTGAGCGTCGAGCAACGCAGCGTTCGGCGCGGCAACGAAATGTGCGCCTGAGCAAGCGACGCACGCCTGAGCCTTAGAAACAGCTCGTTTCTAAGGCAACACCGCATTCACTAGAGGCGCTTTTGTACCGCTTCGAAGCATCGTACTCGTGGCTCAGTGGTAGCGTCTCCGTCTCACACTCCGGAGACCCTGGTTCGATTCCCACCCAGCCCATCTTGCAAGAGTTGAGCCAAAGCAACCTAGAAAAAGCGCAGCTGCTTATATACCGCCGCGACGCCGCGAGCGACGGCGCGAGTTGGAGCCCCGTTTCCCCTCTGTCGTGACGTCACGGTGTCACGTGGTATTGAAGGCGACACCGCCGCGCCTGAGGAGCTGGGTTGAGCTCTAGTAATATGCTTCGCATAAAAAAATGGAGCCGGGCAGGTCATGTAATGCGCCAGTTAGATAACCGTTGGACCATTAGGGTTACAGAATGGGTACCAGGAGAAGGGAAACGCAGTTGAGGACGGCAGAAGACTAGGCGGAGCGATGAAATTAGGTAATTCACGGGCGCTAGTTGGAATCGGTTGGCGCAGGACAGAATTAATTGGAGATTGCAGGGCGAGGCCTTCGTCCTGTAGTGGACATAGAACAGGCTGATGATGATGATGACACTTCGTTGCGGAAATCGCTAGACCTTCCTGCTCTTCCTTCCTAAGGTGATACATTGCCTGTTTGAGTTCCTCACTGGGTTGGCCGTCGTTTTCGAGGCGGACGCTTGCTCATCAAGATGATTTACACGCAGTGCGCTAAATGATCCAGGGCAGACAACACCATCTGCATCCTTGTGGTACGCCACAGAAATGGACCACCCTTTTATAGCCTTAACAAATTACTGTAGCACGAAGGGCAATCGCAAAGAAGACACACAGACTCACGTCACAGGCGCTACTGTTACCATGGTTTGCCAGCGTGAACTCAGAGCCTTGATGCGCGCGAGTGAAAAAAAGGCCTCTAAAGGCACGGCCATTGCTTTGAGGCTTGAAAAAGTGGCGCTGAAAACCGGTTGGCTTTCTTCAACCAGCTTAGCTTGGCGACAGAAAGATTATGCAGGAAGTTCTTTGTTGCCGAATGATGCCGACTAAGTTTGAGAAAGTTTCGGCGGCATAGAGGCAGGTTTCAAGGGATGCAAGGCCCGCTGTGAAGCCGGGGAAAGAAGAGGCGGAACAGGAGGAGGAATCTTCCGCCGAGCGCAGCGCCAACCAACATATATTGAGGACAGCGGAAAGAGGAGGGCGCCGGCCTCCTTTCGCCCTATATAGGGCACGCCGGCACGCGCGACCTCGGCCAAGCAGCCATGGATACCCAGCGCCACATCGCAAAGGTTGGTTCACTTTGCACCTCGCGCCCTGTGCTCAGCCGACGCGTTGGCTGCTGTCGGAACCGTCACGGTAAACAGTTTCGTGTACGCTTTACCAGATGCTGTTGCGTCTTGCATGCACTGGGGGATACGAGAGGTGGCCTGAAAGCTTGCTGCTCATTTTGTGCTAAGCTTTAGCCTCATGCGGAATTGAAATGTCGTCGATTGTCCACTTGATCAATCTCTGCATGACTTCATGATTTGCTCAATCTCTGCGTTTTCTAATTAGAGGATGTAAAAGCGGCAGTAATATCTGATAGTTTGTGATTAGGAATGTTCTTACTGACTCAGCATGATGTGCTGGCATAGAACAAGGGGGCTTTGACTGGTAATTGGGCTGTAAGCACTTGGACAAGGAAATCTTATCAAGCTGTGGAACAATGAAGCAATGGGCGGCTTGTTTATTGCTGGGATATGAAGCGCAGTACTCAGAATGCGTGATTCCAGTATAGAAAATCGGTTTGTCGGGTCTTGCATACAGCAGGCAAGGCGCAAAAATTACCTTGTCTACTTGCGCTATCGTCAGCCTGCTTTGCGTCGAATGACTATGCCACCCACTTTCAATAAATTGTTGGCCTACCCCCGTTTTATTTCTAATTCACAGCGTCTCTATGGCGGAGAATCGGCCATCTTCAGGGCGAATAGAGACTAGAGTACACCACACGTTATCGACTGTCAAGTTTATTAGACGAACACGAGCGATGTGTTCACAAATACACAAATAATCTCAATCACGAAAACTCAAGCTAAAAAGTCAGAACTTTCAAGTTATCCATTGCCTTTAAGTCTGGAAAAAGCAAACGAGCCAGAAAACCTCCTAGTTCTTTTTTTTTTATTAAACATGTAAGAAACTGAAAACCCAACATACAAAAGCAATAAAGAACGAGCGCTGCATGGTCGCTTTGGCTGCCTTTTGTGTCTCTTCATTTGCTTTGTGTTACACGTTTACAATGAATCGTAATCCATCGCCATCTTTATTCAACTTGGAATCCCAAAGAAGAAAGTGCCGTGCAAGTAAAGAAGCCCGCCACATCTAGAGTTGGGCTTGTTGATGTATATAAGGAAAGGTTGACAGGACGCACACGACGCTGTGTCTTGGGCCATATCATGAGGCACGCCAACGGATATCTGGCAGTTAAGGCAAGTTGGCTTTCTTGCAGCGATATGGAAGGCTTACTAATGCAACTATAGCCACTATTGGTTATGTACGCGAGGTTTTTTCTTGTCTCGCAGCGCGAGCGTCAGCTGCGCCGCTTGTCTACTTTCCGGTGAGGGCTTCAGGAGCTGCGAGAGACTGCGGAGAAGGGCGACGCCTGCGTGTTTTCAGACAGCAGCTGGGGTGCGATCGGAGATGGTTGTTCGGCGAGTTCGTTCGGTTACCGGCGCGCGCGATTGGCCTACTCCGCGCCGACGTCGCCAGTCGCGGCCACGTTTTTGGTGACGTCAAAATGACGACACGCTCCTGTCAATCATCCTCCCACCGAGCATTTCGTCTACTAGGCGCCGAAACCGACGGGAGCTGGAAAGTTTGGAGCGATCATACGGCTTCGCATGGTGCGTCTGGTGGATTGGATCCAACCGGTGGCTGCGGCATGGCACGTTTGGATCGAATCCATAGTTTAATTCCAGAAAATGGCGCTTGCGTTGGGAACTTCGGTTGTTGCGCTGGCGTTTCTAGAGGAAGGAGGAGAGCGGGGGGCGGTGCGAAACGCGTTTGAAGAAATGCCAGAAAGTGAATTTCGGCGTCGTTTTCGTTTCTCGAAACAAATAATTCGTAGGTTGTACAGCGGAATCGACCCGATCATCGTTGCCAGCGAGCCACTGGAATGTTATCGCTGCCTCTTGAAAAGTGCTCCACTCTTCCCGTCGTTTCTTTTTCTTTTTTCTTCTCGCTGTGCGCGACACCACCTAGGGACGACGCAAAGAAAATAATAGTTATAAATTGCAGTAGTCACACGTACTACTATTTGAAAACGTGTTTGGGCTTGAGAAGAAAAAATACATTTTTTTAGATAAAGATTTCATTCATTTGGAAGACGAGAAACATTTCGTTTTGTAGTATACTGTCTGCAAGCACACGACAAACGACGGAAGCAAACTTCCGGGGAGGTCACCGCTTCCTGATTGGCTGCTCTCTCCGCCCCGTTCTCAGAAATTTTGCATACTGCCACATTGTGACGCTGTAGCAACCGAACAGAACGCGTATCGAATATCTCCGATCGCGCCCTTGCTGAACGGGATGCACACAGGCCGGCATTCATTGGCTGCACCAACAGCCTGCAAGAGCCCTGCGGCACAAGGAGTATGTTCTCCTGCGGCACCTGAATATTTATATACAAAAGGATATCGTGCCCAGCAAGCTTTCTCGGATGGGTATTCGTTGTCGTAAATTACGCCAACGAGTGCGTCTTGCCTTGCCTGCGATAACAAGACCTGTGGGCGTCTTTATTTTGGATCTGCTCGGATACGACAAGGCACGTAGAAATTGCTTCGGTGAGACTTGCGCAGTGATTGTTCCGTTTCGGGCAAATAGACACGACTGCGTGGACGGTTCTCGCTTCCGGTGATTGTTCATGCCGAGCCGTGACCGCGAAAGGAGCAAGCAGCACAGCGGCGACCAAAGCCGATTGTCACGCGCAATGCGTGCGCATTGCTACAGCTGAGCTGCTCGACAACGAAGCATCCTTCAGATAGGGTGCCTCCGTCAGCGATGTCGTGCATGGATACAGAGATTGTGGTGTGTGTTCTCTATTGACTGCGAGGGAGAAAATATTACAGGGCATGTAGTATGCGGGAAACGTTGTGCCAAGTACAATGGTCGTGCCCACTAATCGGCAATGCTCATACTTGCTTCGTGTCCATCTTGCGTAAAGACGTGTGAGCTTTCTCTGCGACTGCGTGCAGAACAGAAATAACATTGTTGTACGCATATCGATCGTCGTATGATAGGAGCACGCGACTATCGGCACGACAGAGCAAAAATGCACCTCGATGCATGGCGCGCGGGGCAAATATGACACTCGTCTTTAACAAAAAACAACACAAATGTGCTTGATGTCGTCCAGTAGCAGTACTGTAGTAGCGCTACTTAAGACCGGAAGAGATTCGCAGCCAAGACAATGCATGAGAAGTTGCGAATGCGCAAATCTCTTTAATGAACGCTTTCTTAGCCCGGTATCGTTGAGTCCGCCCCAGGCAAAATGAATCTGCATGCATTCACAAGCATCGGAGCTTCCATTGGAGGCCGGCCACGTTTGGGACTTGTGCGAGCAGCCTCCGTGCGACGCGATGCGCTTGACGCGAAGTGCTCCTCGTTCGGCGCGCTCGGTCGTCGGGCTACACGGTGTGCACGCATACTACGTGGCGCTCAACAGAACTCGCTCTGTCAGAACAGAAGCCGTTCATTTTGAATGCTTTTGAGAAGCGACACTTGGCTCTGCGGCTCTATGTAGATATTACCAAAGACTATCTTAATCATAACGTGTTATTTAAGTAACTAGAAAAGTACTGATTTCGCGGCAAAGTCGTGGCCCTTCTCCGCTCTTATTTAAGTTGTAGGCACCAGTTCGTAAATATAAATGCCCACTCATCGGATGTAAAGCCAATCTTATCTTGTGTTGCAAAAGGAAGTATCTTTGGTCCATTTCTCTTCGACTTGCATATAGGTGACACCTAAATACCGATAAATTCTCAATATTCGTAATTTACGTAATTTATCATTTGTAATATGTAATTGTGGCGCGATTGCCCGCTCGAGGCACTTTCCGTGTATTCGCGGGCTTCTTTCACGCTCGGGAAAACACTTTTATGTACCAGGTATTGAGCAACAGAAAGCTGTACCGGGAACTTTTCATGTTGCTTTACCATTTTCTCACTGGCACTTTCCATCTAACTATGACATTCGAAAAGTTGGTTAATTAATTAAGACATTAGGTAGTTAGGTCTAATGCAAAAGATAATCTGAGTATCTCGAAGCGGCGGTAAACATTACCTTGTCTCTGCCCAGCTGCGTGGCATTTGCATACTCTTAACTCTTGGTGCATCATACTTGGGACACCCTGCATAGCGTAGCTTTCGGTCATCCGTCAGCGCCACTTTTTCGTAAGCATGATATTCTACAAATACTTTACGTCTACTCGATGTAACAGTTCGGCGGAACCCCGCAAGGTGGAGAGAAGTAATTATTAAAGACAAAATCAGACATCCACCCGTTCGTAGCGATTGCTACAAAGGAAAGTCATACGGGCTGCTCGAAAGAAAAGCCTCACATTCGAAGAAAAATTCGTCATGGTCCAGGACCCTTTATTTTCCCTTTATTATTTTATTATATTTATTTTTAATATTTTCCCTTGATTATTTATTTTCCTTTTATTATTTACGTATATTCTTATCACCTTTCCACAGCGCACAAATTAGAAATTTAGAACAGTGGACGCTTTCTCGCTAAATTAGCCTGCTTGCATGATCAGGAGAGTTGACAAATATTCCGTTCGTCATGCAGACACTTGGAAAGTACAATTATGTAGAACCAATTACGGGATGAAAATCTTAAGACACAAATTTCTGCAGTTCTTAAAGTCATGTTAAACTCAAACAGCTATTCAATGTGGGTCTAAAACTTACATATAAAAACATAGTAATGTGTTGAATAACCTTCTAAAAACACCAAATGACTTTATTATGAAAAATAATTTCGTAAGACAAAAAATAACCCCAAGAAAAACTGGAAACTTTTCAATTATTTTTGAATAGAACACAGGTTAGTAAAATAATTGATAAAATAAATTATAAGCAACAAATCACCGCGGAGACATCCGGCATTGCTGACTAGTTTCGTGGTCGCTTCTATGCAGTCAGGGCCTGCAGCTTCATCGTATCCTCGTGCACTTTGTGACCATTCATTTCTTTCCTGGCACTCGTGATAACGTGTGTTCTACAATCCTAAATTTAAAGAACTGTAGCGTCGGGCGTGATAATATTTCTGCTTATCACTTAGAGGTGCTTCATACATTGCGGAAGTATTAGGCAATATAATTAATCTAATTTTTAAACATTCTACCTTTCCGAACTCACTTAAGAAGGCCAAGATGGTGCATAGAGAAGGTGGTATTACAGAGGTTCTAAACTATGGCCCCATCTCTATTCTGTCTTCAATTAGCAAAATTATCGAAAAATTCTTTCTGAAGCGTATTAACAAGTAACTTGACAAATTCAATTTGCTAAAGCCTTGTCAATTCGGTTTCCGTGCAAGTAGTTCAACCAATTTAACTTTACTATCATTAACCGATTTCTTAAAGACTTCCATCGACAACTGCGATTTCGTCGGTTATGTATCTCTTGATTTTACGAAAGCATTTGACACCGTTAATCATAATATTTTATTTACTAAACTAGAATTATTGGGTATCACTGGTCCACCGTTAACTTTCTTTAAAATAAAAATTACTTGATCGCGAAGAATCAGTCTGCATAGGTGGCGTTTATTCAAATGTTAAGGTCATTAATCAAGGGGTACCGCAGTTGGGGGTACCGCATACTTGGGCCTTTATTATTTTATATCTTTATTAATGATTTACCTGATTGCATTAATCTTCCTAAAGTTGTCTTTTACGCTTATGATACCAACATTTCCATCTCGCATCAATCGTTCACATTGCTAATCACCAAGCTGAAAAACGAATTGACCAAAGTTCTGTGGTTTTCTTTAAAGAACCTAATTTTTAACCCACTTAAAGCTTAATTCATGATTTTTAAAACATCTCAAAAAGTTATCTACCTCAACTATCCATATGCCAGCGTTTAATCCCAGCGGCTGATTGTGTAACTTTCCTTGGCAAAGAATAATAATCACATTGCTTACGTTAAACAAAACTGCTTTTGGTATAAGAGTGCTTATTAAATCTCGCCTTATTGTCTTTGCCTTCATACATATTCAAATCACATCGTGGGGAAATGTAACGGTCACCTTTCGTCCGCACATTCACATTATTACCAACAGTTTTTTTTTTACTCTAATGCTTCTCCGTGCCTTATGCGAGGTTCATTCTTCCTATATCTCGCTTGCTTAAATTTCATTTACTTATTTAAATTACTTAACAAACAGCTTGCATGTCAATTAGTAGACTCCGGGTTGCTCACAAATACCGATAGCACTGGGTTTGCCCGTAATTACAGATTTCTATCGCCTAAATGCAACACCAACTATGACAAAATGACTTCCTTTTTCTTAGCGATTAAATTGTGGAATGACTTACCCTTAAATCATCGACATCTTTGTACGCATTCAAATATGAACTTAAAAATTTCATTTTCTATAACTAGTTGTCCTGATTAATTTACTTTGTAGATAAAGTGTGTACTTCACTTGTTAAATAGGTTTATACAATTTAGATTGATAATGTGCGAATCTTTTTTATTCTACATGTATGACTCTATGCATAAGAATCGAATGTATTCTTTTTCACGAATGCGTTCGCTTTTTATTTACTTGTAGATTGCATAATTTTACACTGCTGTATCATTGAATCATTTTATATCAATTTTCTTGTTTGCACCGCGCAAAAGACGAGGACTGAAGGAAGAACATTTGGAGACGCGCAGTCTCCAAGCGCACGCCTCCCGCCTGACATATGCTGGCTACCCCGAGCTTCTCTTAGCTTCAGTCACAGAAAAGATATGAAAGAAAGTCAAGCTGGGAGACAAAGCACCAGCTCACAGCGTTGCCAGAGACAATAAGCCAATCGCGGTGCTCTGTTACTTGCACAAGATATCGCACAGCTTCAAGAAGATAGGCAGTAAAGTAGATGTTAAAATTTGTTTTTCTGCCCGGGAAGAATTATCAGTGCTCTGTAGGCGTGTGAATGCTCATGCCACAGGACGAAATATTTGCAATACTAACCGTAGGAAGCGGTTTGGAGCATGCTCTCGGTGCGGTTTACACAATTCCCTTGACTTGTGGAAAGAAATACGTTGGTCAAACAGGCAGATGTTTAAATGAGCGAGTGAAAGAGCTTTTTTACAATGTTTATATCGCCGTGCCAGGTCATCTTGGCATACACTGCAGAGACTGCCATTGTGACCCTGAATTTGGAAACTGCGTCGTAATTTCCAAACACCGAGAACGCGTGAAATCAAAGAGGCTGACAAGACACAGCGGCTGGGAAACCTTTGCATCAGCATGGCGTCTATTTCCCTCACAAAAAAAAAAAAAAAAAACGCGATCAAATATGCGGCTGTGATGCAATAGGGGTTCATGTGGGGCATAATGCAAAAGCTGTTTTTTCATTACTTTTGCTCATGTATATATTTCGCAAATAAAGATCACTTGAAGTAAGCGCCTGTGCTGTGTTCTTCCTTCAGTCCTCGTCTTTCGCGCTGTGCAAACACGTCGATATTGAATCACCAACTGACCCAAGCTTGTTCACCGAGGGTACCGCTGCTGTCGTTTGACTTTGGCACCCTCGCCTGTTTACTGCTAATAACCGACTTTAATGAACAATAACCTGGAACAGTCAAAAAACGCTCCAGCAGGGTCATCCAGAAAATAAGTTCTAGCTTTCTTTTCAAAATATCAAATGTCTTGTTTCATTCATTTCGCAAATTGGTCTCCAATCACGCGCTTTTTTTAAATTCTATTTTTATCAATGCTAAAATATATGAAGCAAATTAAAAATAATAGCTCGGTTTCTTCATAAATATGATACACGTTACTCTGTTTTAACTATCGAAATTAAACACTGCATTGAGTAGTTATGAGTGTTTTTTTTTGTTTCTTTCGTTTTTGTCATAATGTAAGTTGTTTCGGGGTGCTCTTTTTACTTATTCTTTCCAATGAAAATGGTTTGCGTTGCAGTTGATAATGCTGATTTTTGTGTTATTTTTTTGCAGTTTAATGCTGTTTGTCTTATTCGCTGTACATGCCACCTTTCGACCTTAATTGTGCCCACTTCAGTTTGCTGTACAATTGCCAAAGGGTATTTCCGGGATGCCGGAGCTAGTCAAGCTGCTTCTCAGCTTTCTTTCCCAGTCTCCCTCATCTTGATGCAGAAAAATAAACGAACTATCGTTACTATTATCATTAGAACCTCGGATAGCGCAAGAGGTAAGAAAGACCAAAAAATGCATAGCAAAAGTACTAATATCAGCCAAGGTTTATTGGGATGTGTGCAACGATTGTACAAGTGTTGGAGGAATACGGGAATAACGTAGTAGTAATGTAAGACGCACGAAATCGCCAGAGGTGCGTGGGAACGCAAATCGCATACGTAATTACATCGGTGGCCATGCACAGCCTAGAAAGCTCCTTACTTTCCAGCGAAATTTACCGCGCGCTTATTACAAGGTCATCGCTGTTCATCTCAGCGGCCAGTCGTAGTCACGAAGCTATTGGAGAGTTTCAGTTTAGGAAACGCAAGCGGCTTGCGTCCCCTAAACTAAAGCTCTCTATTATCCAAGTATGGTCGGCATCCGCACTTCTGGCAGCTGCCAAGTGACCGTTCGCACCTTCATGAACTTTGCGATCGCGTTCCCTTAGCCGGATATTAATGCATCGGCAGTCTGGTGCACATAAACTCGGCCAAAAGAAATCGAAATTTTATTCACCAGACCCTCTCAGCAGTCAACAAACTTGTTGCGGTGGTTAATGCTACATTCATTTTGTAGATATGGTTACGTTGCGACAAATAATCGGCGCAGTTTCTTTGATCCCACATGACACCGCCTGGTTCACCAATATGTTCCAGGCTTTCTGGGCGCATACGAGATGGCGCCCATTCTGTATTCATGTCCTACCAACATGCCGAAACAGTCACCTTAGTGCCCTGAGAGTAACGTCGGGTGAGCGGCAGCTTATGCTTGGTGCTAGTCGCTGCGGTGCAAGCGTTCACCTGACGCTCGTCTGTGGAAGGGAGTTTTTTACCATGTTTAACATCGCTCAGAAGGGACGTCGCTTGCTAAAGACTCATGTGAGGCAAACATATGTTGTAGCATTATGGCCTCTACCTTCGCAGCGCCGCTTACTTTCGTATCGTTGTGCAGCCGAGAGAAGCCATGTGTCGCCATTACGGTGCCATTGAGTGCAGCTCGGCAGTGCGTCTCTCCATGCAAGCAGGAATGATCGGGTTTCGGAGAGTTCACAGTGAGTGAAATCCATCAGGTGCAACTGCATAAGTGGACGCTTGCTCGGATAAGGCCTGTTCGCCAGGTAGTTTGCCAGAAATGGCGTTAACATACTCAGGCAGCAAAACAGAGGCATATCCAATCCTATTGACTACAGCGAAATGTGTCTCTCTCCATAGGGATTAGTTTTCCGATTTGGCAGCCTGCAATACTTAGGTGCAGCAGCCCGGGCGTAGTTTGTTGTTTTAATTAAATAATTTGATTTATAATGCCCAAGACAATTTTTATGTCTCTATAGGGAACACAATCACAGGGAGACAACACCAGGGGCTTCTCTCTAAGAGTAGTGGACTGTCCATTTCGGCCGCTGCTGATGGGCTAGGACCGCTCGTCTCCTCCTCGCTCGTACAGCTGCGTCTAATCAGCAGCGGCGGAAATGGACAGTCCACCAGGTGAACAGAATGCCCCAGGAACCAGTGTCGCAGGCTGGAGCAACGCAAGGCAGCCACCAGTAGGGCGCTCGTTTCTGTGCGATTGAGCCCAAGCACCTTCTGTGAAACAAGCGAGCCCGCTAGGAATAATGTGCGAGAGCAATTTCAAAATTGCACCGTAGAGCCCAAGTAGTGGCATGCCAGATGTGTAATGCTTGAGTGAACCAGCATGTGGCTGCATGCTGCGCAGCGGCGTCGCCTGCCCCGCTGCTGCTTCTTGCAACGCGTCGCACTTGTGTTGCGAGCTGCTAAAGAACAGGAATTGTTGGGCCTTCGTGGGTCTTTGACATGGGTGGCCATAGGCAGCCATCATGCGCTCACCTTGGCAGGCTGCTCTTCGCAACGGACTCGTTGACCCAGCAATTAATGGATGCTATAAATAGCGCGTTCAGAGCGCCTTCTTGAAATTTCACAAGATACATGTACTACGAGCACCACCTCGAGAGTATGTTATTTCGCGCTCTCATAAATACGCGACAACTAGCTAAAATATAAAATGCCCTAAGATGCAGACATGAGGTGCCTTGATTTTCGTTGGTGCTTTGACAGCTCAAACGCAAACAATGGAACGCTGGTATCGCGCTCAGTTGTCACCATGACAACATTCAGCGCCTGCCCGTTCAGAATTAACTGTTTGATATTGGTACAGTTGTTGGTACAGTTGGTACAGTTGTTGGCGGACCACATTTGCGCAAAGCTGATCGCAGTGCCGCTCATACTGGGATCACGGACGCTATTTTACCAGCAAATATGCACTAAAAAGACTGCACCATTGACGCTTTGTACTGTTGAAGCTTCTAACGCGATATGCGGCAGACCACGATGCAACGAAGTTGGCTTAAACAAAAGAGCTGTGCTTTCCCGCGCGTGTCCAAGGGCGAGCGTGAGCTGGTGCAGACGGTTCTTTTACGGTTCATAAAAAACAATTGCGCTCACCCGCTTTATAAACAGGACCGGCAGGACCAAGTGGCTCGTTCATTGTTTCTATTGTGATTCCGCGCCATAGCTAGTTAAATGAATTAGGTAGCAGTTCTCAGCGAAAGCTAGAGCTTTTCAACCGCAGTCAGCAGTAAAATATTCGAATATGTTTTTTTTTTATTCAGCTATTTACATTTCCTAAACGCAGTTATTCGGCGTGAAAAAAAAGTCATCTACTGAGCGTCCGAAAAGCATTTGCGCAGTAGAAAAAGTGCTTTTTAAAATTTCGGGTTTCACTTACAGCAGTGCCGGGCTCTAGATATGCGTGATGTCTCTACCACCGGCTGAAAGGGAAGCTCAAACGGTTTTCAATTTCCATGAATTGCTGGGATTGGGAAGAACAGACCTAATAATTTAAGGTTCCGAATTTTTTTTCTTCGTTTTGTTAATATAAGGGGCGGAAATCGCTTTCTAAATCACCCCTGCGAACACGCCCCCATCGCTTCCCGGAGCGCCGGGTGAGGTGGTTGCCAGAGGAGAGAACCGGCGAGAGTGACGTAATTCGCGTGGACCGAGCTGCCGGACCGGCGTGCTGGCATGTGCTGGCATGCCTCTTTCCGTCCTGCGCTTTACTGAACGACGCTACGAGAGATCTGCCGCCGGCGCTGCTCACGTTTGTTTTCTTTTGCGGTTTTCGTAAACTGTTCTTTCCTTCTGTGCTGCGTGAGTGCCTACAGCCAAGGGCGCCCAACGTGCCCTCGTTCTGTGCAGCATTCGGCTGCGCGAACACAGGCGGGCGAACCGATGTGGTGTTTCACAGGTTCCCGAAGGACAAGAAGCTTGCAGCGCAGTGGGTCCGTGCGGTGAGGAGAGATAAGTTCGTGCCGACGAAATCAACCGTGCTGTGCTCGGACCATTTCCGCGATAGCGGTATAGCCTTACGACAAATGCGGAAACGCGTTGTTGCTAGCGTTGCTATACTCCGTTTCATACATCAGGTGCAACGCTGTGGAGGCTTGAGATACTTCTTGCAGTGGCTGCGTTCGCACTTAGAAAAAGTTCGGTGTTTCTTGACCCGATTTTTGAGAAAATTTTCCATATATAAGCTCAGTTCTGAATGAAAAAAAAAAATACCCATAGAAACAATCCGTGTACTTATACGGCTGCTAAGACGTTCTTTTAAATCAATTTTCTTTCCGGCATTTTTTAATTGCAGCCCGTCGCGGCAGCTTTACGTGCATGCTCGCGCGAGCAAACGCCGCTGGCACGCTGCGAAGCATAGACGGAAACGCGCGCAGTAATAAATTTTGGTGACCGGACTTCGTGCGCAGCTTCCACAGCGTTGCACCTGAGGTATGAAATGGAGTATAGGCTTGCCTAGTGACGTTCGACGTACGGTTGCAGTTATCGTGTTTACCACAAGGCGGTGCTAAAACTGCCTAATATCTTTATGTCAACACTAGCATTGAGCACGCATACCGATTCTTGATCGAGCCACAATCGCAAAGTCGTCGAACCATAGTATGAATATTGCACATATAATACCTCTGGCCATCTCTGGATTTGTATGATAAGCAACTTCCATGACTGTACCCCGCAGCAATGCATGTGCGTGCTTTGAAACGCGGCACTTATGTTCGCGATCGTGTATCAACACTCAAAAAACCACGGGACTACTTTAGACAAGCAGCGGCAAGGTGCTTGTCATCGCGGAATTGCACCCGTGTTTACAATCTAATGAGAAGTTAGTGCTTCGGCATTCTTCCAGCAGCAAGTTCCCAGTGACAGTTTAGCGCATTTTTTTCCGGGCATTGGAACCTGCAGCTACATGAAAAAAAAAAATAAGTACCAGCTAAGATTTCCAACGCGCGAGAAGGTGCACGCATCGCTCTCGCTGTTGGTACACTCTACATCGTCGTTGCCGCCGCTGCCGCCGTTGCCGCCATCGTTTTCCGTATCGGCTGTCGGTTTGAACATGTAGTACGGCGAAAATACAAGCTGTCCGAGACAGCGAGAACGTTCCATAATGCTTACAACTCAGCTATGAAGCCAGAACAGAACAGCGTGCTACGCTCTGAAACGGCGGCGCCGACCGGAGACTGCCGCGAAAGACGTCACAGCGGCCCCGACCAATCACGTGCAACAGCGGCGTTCGCGCGATGCCCCGAGGCGCTGGTGCGCGTTTTCTTGGAAAAACAGCCGCTTGCCTTTGTTTCCACCCTTTTGAACCAGATATTCGTGTTCAGGGGACTCAAAACTGTAGAATGCCGCAGAGACCTCGTTTTTTTTCGAAAAGTGTTTCCCTTTAAAGAAACGTGAGCGCCCGACGCTGCATAATGTCAAAGGCTCGTTGTAAGGTTGCTGGAGTTACCTGTGCTGTAAGTGATGGCGGTCACCTGCAGTGTGTGAGGATTGTTCTTGTGCACCACAGACCGAACCAGACGAGGATTTGTGCATCGCAGGTGAAACTGCGATGCCGATTGTGTTTTGGTTCATTTTGTCGCTGCACAGCTGGGACACCGCGAGTATTAGCGGAGTGACGTTGATGTCGCCGCACAATGACGACGCGCCATCGGCATGCGCGCACGACGAGCGTGCAGGCGAGGGTTACTTGCGAGGATGTTTGTTTGTTGTAAATAAGTATCTCTTTACTGAAATGTATACCTTGAGGGCTTGTCAGCGCGGGGACAAATGGGGCTTCCAAATGTATGATAGGGATAGAACTGAAAGTAGCAACGCCATACAATAAGCCGAGAATTGGTATTTGTTCTTCAATTCATTACCAAACTATCGCGTCCCAGTTTCAGGCTTATTTTAGAGTGCACAATGGCCGTCACTGAAATTCAGTGCGAGAAGACCGCTCACAGCTGTTCGCACAAATCGGCTGCTGCAGCATTGTTCGATCAGTGCAGTCAGATGCATAACAACAAATGAAATATACAACATATAATAATGCATGTGCAGACGTCGCTAGTTCTACTATATCTAGTAATACATCCTCAAAGGCCGGTGTAAAGGGTACTTTCCTTCGACTATATAATTATTTTTAAATATCGCCTGTGGCAGACAGCAAAATTCTAACCACTGAACTGGATTACTATACTAGGCAGGCATGACTTCTTAAAATATCAAAAAAGCGTAATAGACCGATGAACAATATTTCACAATTGAAGTATTTAACTAAATAATTTACGGCACATAATATGATATACGAATTGTAGCCGGTGAGTTTGGAAGGGATATCAACTTGGAACGAATACTGATAATGACACTGGTGTTCAGATATGCGACGCCAAACCTGCCGTAAAAGTCAGAGTTATTTACTTACTTTTTGAAGGAAATATTGGTTCATGCATTCAAGCACAAAAGTAATTGGGACGCCAATATATATCGTTGCCAACTCCGGAAGTTAATATCGCGAAACTACTGTCATCCTGAGAATTAGTTCCAAGTAGATACGATGCGATCTCACCAGCAACAATTTGCAAATAGCAGCATGCGCCGTAAAGTAATTAGCTAGAAACCGAAGGAATGCAATTTTACTAATTTGTCAATTGCTCATTTTCATTTCTCATGCCACGTGCCTTTGACACAGCAGTACGCCGATATTTCTTCGTAATAGGCATGGCCGCACAAAGTATGCGCTCTTCACCTGCGGCATTTGCGACTAGCGCGTGCGCAACAAGTGATTGCGACGTCATCCTTGGTGACAACTGGCAGGGCTCACGAAGGAACGACATGAGTGGGCAACGTGCGCTTCATTTGCCAGCCGTACGGGAAGGAGGAGCAAACGAGCGAATTCCCTGCGGATGCCTTTGTGCGCATTTGCTGAAAGACGAGCGATATTTCCCAGCCACCGCGATAAACAAAACAAACCGCGAAATTTCCACTCATCTCCCGTTTTTTTTTTGGCTATGTTGGAGGCGAAAATTGCCACGGCCGCTGCGAGTGTTGTGTGTGATTTCTCTGGCATGCGATCAAGATCACACTTCCGGTCGCATCATGTGAAATGGCCTTTAGCCCGTGCATAAGTAGTGCGCGCAGCAAAAAGAAGAAAAAAAAGGTACGAAGAGATGCGCTACTTGGATTCCCTTAAAAGTGAGAAAAGCGGAAGAGATCGGCCACCGAGGTTCATCCCATCGGTCGACGACATTCTCCACATTTAACGACAGACAAGCCTAGATAGTCGCACGCGAGATCTGTCCCTGCTGCTGGCGGCGTTCGAACGGCGGGCGAGCATCTCGAAAAACAAGCGCGATGGCCTTGCGCCCGCGGGAAAGGTCGTTGATCGTGCTTCTCTGTCTTATTCACGTTTTAAGAGCAAGACAAGCAACACCCTGCGCATGTGTGAGGTGCTTCAAGGTATGTCGAAGGACAATTGTTACACGGTGGGGGGTTCAAATACCGGCGAAAACGTGCTGGCAATGCGGCTCTAATCCTTCCCCGCAAGGCCTCATCAGCGGTAGCAAGGGTTGCAATGGATCGCCGCCGTTCGGCGTGAAATTTCGTGCTCTCATCCTTTCCTTTGTTTCATATCATATTAGACGGGTAAGCGATCAAGTTCCGTCTGCAGTGCAGCATGCGGTTAAAGGCAAGTTCTGAATGCCGGTCGCCGCTTCTTTACCGCGTGGCGCTAGCTAGGCAGCTCGACCGCACGAGCGCATTGTGTTGTACGTCAAAGGTACTGAAGCTTGCAAGAACTTATATCCACCTTGTCTGGATACGAGGAGTTAGTTCGCGTGAGTGCCGTGGCGTACTGACCTTAAACATTTCAAACTTCCCGCGGTGACGCGTGATGACGTTAATAAAAGGAAAATAAAATAATTAGAAGCTATCCCTGCGCATTAAATTTTGCCACAATGCCTGTCCCGTCGGTATTATCAGTGTTCTTAATAAAGCGTAGCCGCTCGTCGCCTGGAAATGCATTATCATCCCAAGAGCGTTTAGTCGCGACGAGCGATGATGGATTCTGGGATTTTCATACGGTTCTTTTTTTTCTTCTTTTTGATGCTACGGAGTAAACAAGCTAGGCTAACCGTCAGAAGCACTCCGTGCCAGCCTTTCTTCAGTCGGCACGCATTGTTGACGTCCGAACATCGCACAGCGCCTACGAGAGACGCCGTCGTGGACGGCTGTTGATTTTGGCCTAATTATTGCCCCCAATTATTTCGCTAGCGACTTTGCTATCCGCACTCACGGGCTACCGTCACAGCTGCAAATCGAGATGTGCTTAAATATTAAGACATATGCATGGATATGTTGGTTTTGCACCTTGAAACAAAAGTCACGACACAAGAATTGAGCAAACTGTCCCTGTGTCGCCGTCTGTAAGCATACAATGGCCGAAGCTGCTCGCAATATTGCGTCACATTTACTGGCCACCAGGCCAGGTACACCCATGGGTATGACATATACAGTACTTGCCGTTAGTTTCCAAGGTAGTCTCCTATGACGGTTATCCACGTGCGTGAAGGAAGATCACTATTTAAATTATTGTGCAGCAATATATGCGAGATTTGTATGCTCTCCATATTGTCTACCATGTTGCCGTTCCGCCTTTACAATATTGCCGCAATGTCGACTAGCATTTATCAAACGCCATCAAGGCTACCGACATACTCAAAGACCTCGCGCACGGCTCCTGGCAATTACTTGTATTCAAGAGTTGTGCGACTGCCAAGGACGTCCTTAACGAATGTTACATAACACATTATGGGATTTTACGTGCCAAAACTACGATCTCATTATGAGCCACGCCGTAGTGGGGAATCCGGGAATAATTTAGACCACTTGGGGTTATTTAACTTGCGCCTAAACCTAAGTAAACGGGTGTTTTCGCATTTCACACCCATCGAAATGCGCCTGCCGTGGCTGGGATTCGATCCCGAGACCTCGCGATTAGCAGCCAAAACCAATAAAAACTAAGCAACTACGAAGGGGAAGCAATGTTGGCAGTTCGAGGAAGGTGACAGTCGGCACGTGAGACAATTTGTTTCCATCCTCATTGCACGAGAATCGGTACCAGCCGTCAAAGAATGACACCGTAGAATACACTGTATTTAATGTGACGGAGTCCAATATTTCAGACCCGAATCACCCTGTCACTGACGACCAGGCATCTCGCTTATAGGTGCAGTCGCCTGACAGTAGTCGGGCACTGGCGTCGGCCTCAGCACCTACTGGACCTCTTTTCAACACTTGCCACCATTCTCTCCTTGTTTTGCACAGTCGGGTTTCACCTGAACTGCTTCAACAGCCCATTTATTTTTGCCAAAATTTGGCCACCCTGTCACCGTAACGGTTTCTTATTTTTAGGTCATCTTTTATATTTAGGCTAATGCTGTCCTGAGATTTCCAGCCGTTTCACCTTTCCCAAAATGCCCGAATTTTTGTCGGCCTCTGTTCATATTTTGGAGGATCTTTAAGAGACGTTGAAACCATTGCATGGCCCCCTGACCACGCTGCTCAAAAAGTCATTTTATTTCCCTGAGGTCTTGTGCAAGCTTTTGCCTTCTTGCCGTTCATCAACCTCCGGGTTTCCCTGTCCCTTGTATCCTACTTTGACGACTACAATCCCACGGAAGTTGGCAACGACATAATGTCCATGGCATTAAAACCGTTTAAATCAATTCTACCGTGGAGACGACAGCCGCTTTTGCTCACTGTGGATGCAAATATTGCATTAATGAGCGCCGTTCTTAAGCATATAAATTGATAGTCTAAAAAATTTTGCGGATCTCACGTATGTGCGAATTGATGTAAACGAAGCTTTCTGTGTTCTTTGTTGTCATTGTCGTACGTAATCTCCACAGAGTTGTCAGGCACCCTCTCATGAAGTGCTCTCAATATTTGCCTGATTACGCCCACCATTGTGATGCAAATAAATGTATCTTCAACTAATTTTCTTAGAAGTAAACGCTGAATGAAACGCTGAATGAAACGCTGATTGTAAAGATTGCTTGTAAAGATTGTAAAGTAAAGATTGCTTGAGCCGCCAGCTGACACATGACCTTAACTGTGGCAGGTTACTCTCATTGGAGCGCATGTGCTTGCGGCTAAGTGCAGATCGTGGGTCGCCTCAGCTTAATCGTAAATTTGTTTTCACCGACTCTTTTCGGATAAAGCTCAAACGCCGGACAAAAATGAGACCTACCTTTGTATTTTTTTCTTGCTTTCGAAGTTTAAACCAAAATCACTCATTCGCACAAACAGGGATTTTTTTTAGAAATGGCATAAGGGTGATATATTTCGAAGCCATGTCGCTGCCAATACGGGCGAGCACCACGTATCGACGAAAGGGCATCACACTGCCCATGCATGCGGTAGGTTACTGAATGATGAAAACAGGAAACACGACTGTTTTTCAGTTCACGCAACATATTAGACACAGACGACCAGGCGCCCACCACCATGACATTTTTTTTGACAACAGCGACACACAACGGCGGGCTGATATACTCCTTAAAGGGGTTTAATTTTATTTTTGCTCGCAGAACCGCAAGCACAGGGAGCGCCGCCCCGTATACCGTGGCCACGTACTCTAGCCGCCCTCCTTTTCCTCTAACAATGTGGCCGCCGGCTGCTTCACGCGCTCCCGTAGGCGGCGAATTGGACTGTCACTTCAGAACTTTAAATATATAACCTCTTTGCATAGAAACGACACCATGATTGCTAATATATTATTGGCTTGCATATCTTTGGCACGAGGCCCAAGACAGCACCCTGCCTTCTAACGCGTTCTGATGATTGCGTTCGCGTCTGTGTCTTGAAGGGACGCGCACCGTAACAGGCTGCAATGGTGCTTGTGTTGAGCGTATGTAAGGCGAGAAACGCTGTTCTAAAATGTCTGTTCTCTAACTTGCAATCACATTTTTATAGTATTCCCGCAATAGCAAAAGTCTGGAGTGTAGCAACAGCAAGCGTCAAGTTAGAGTCGTAACTTGAAGCGACAGCGTAGTTGTAATCAACAGACCCTGCCAATAAGGAATGAACGGTGAGGCATGGCTGATGAATAAGTCATTGCCAAGATTGGTTTTCAGTAAACGTTTGTTACCAAGAACGGCGGGAGCTTATGCTACCGCAAAGGACGGATGCTGGGCGGTGACTCCAAGCATTTACCCGCCACATCACACATCTACACTGGAATTCAACTGGTTTCACAAAATTTCGCTTATATTCTCTCGACCCTAAACTCCGACTTCGCCTGCCACCCGAGCTCCAGCTTTTCCTCTCTTTGTGCCTCGCTTCTTTCCCAATGTGCCGAGACGTGCTTTTACTGATGCTTGCTGCTCCTTTTTCTCAATAAATGAAGGCATTCATTCATTCTTAAGTTGCTGCAGAAAATAGCGTGTCTTCATCTCCATAACTACCCTGTCTCTCACCTGGACTCTCCCATCGCAAAACAATGTCGCTGTGTTGCAAATGGCTGGGGGTCACATATACAATTTTCTAGGAATGGCGAACAGCGCGGCGTGCAATTTTCGGTGGGTGTCGAGACAGTATATAAAGCGCCTTCTCTGCCACATCCACACTTAGCACTCTGCTTCGTGAGCTACTATTAGCCGCTAGCAGGCCAGTACGAAATGAAAGAAACCTATCTGGGCTGGTCGGGGGCAGCTCATTTCGGATTCGTGATGCGTCGATTTAAAATATATATTTCTTATCTAAGCCTAAATGACAGCAATATAGGAAATCTGAGTTACGGTAGCTCGTTGGTTTGCACTAACGGCGCCCTTTGTGCAGCACTTTCGTCTTACGCCGGTTTTCGAACGGGAATGAAAGGCAGGAGGGTAACGCGATGGAGGAAATTCGATATGCCGATTTATATCTTACGTGAATTCTTTACGTTGTGTACAAGGGTTCTGCAAAAGCTGTATTTCCACATTACAAATTTTTTTTTTGAGATTCATATGTGCAATATATTAATTTTTTCCGCTTTAGATGTGCTGTAAGATGCAGTGCACAAAATTGTAATATCATTTTTCATTGCCGAAAGACAGAGTTGTAAACTTGATGGTTTCGTTTTCCGGAAATCAGCGATTTGTGCCAATTTTCAGTAAACAAATGATGACCTAAAACAAACGTTCGAAACCAACAGTCACTAGAATTTACATTTTTCTTTAAAGTGCAACAAACCTTGTCAAATTTGGTGCAGTGGTTGCCGAGAAAAACGAATTCCCCTTTTACATATATTTAGATAAAATCACCCGAGCTAAACCTTCCTCTTAAGGGCTACTTTCTCCACTATCGTGTCCGCGTGTAGAACAATATCCCGAAGATAGCGCAATACCGATCCGACCCGCGGCGGCGGTGAAGCAGTGGCTAAGCACTCCCCTTGCGTGGGCCGATCCTGAAGATAGTGCAAAACCGACCAGATTCGTGGCGGCAGTGAAGCAGGCGTTAAGCACTCGCCATACGTGGGCCGATCGCGAAGATAGTGCAATACCCACCCGACCCGCGGCGGTGTTGAAGCAGGGGTTAAGCACTCCCCATGCGTGGGCCGATACCAAAGATAGTGCGAAACCGACCAGATTCGTGGCGGCAGTGAAGCAGGCGTTAAGCAATCCCCGTGCGTGGGCCGATCCCGAAGATAGTGCAAACTCTACCCGACCCGCGGCGGCGGTGAAGCAGGGGCTAAGCACTCCCCTTGCGTGGGCCGATTCCAAAGATAGTGCAAAACCGACCCGACCCGCGGCGGCGGTGAAGCAGGCGGTAAGCACTCGCCATACGTGGGCCGATCCCGAAGATAGCGCAATGGCGGGCCGACCCGCGGCGGAGGTGCAGTTCGCCATTAAGGGGGCCACATAAACAGCTTTGCTGGTCATCCTTCTTCACAGAGTGGAAGGGCACTGACATTTTTTTCTTATCCGCCTTTGTCCTGCATGTGTCTGCGATGAAAAGAAAAAGCAGGTATACATAGAAAATCTAAGGTGGCGGCGGCAGGTGGTAGCGCAGAAGTTAGCATGCCCAGCCGCTGCACGTACTTATGTCTGGATTGACATGGGTTGGTGGTAGTGATAGGGGCCAAAGCTCTCCTTTTTCTGCGCGCTCTAGCGATCGTGAAACTATGGATGTGGTTAGCATGCCCAGCCGCTGAATGCAAATTGCAGCAGGTACGAGTGGTGGAATCCCGCTGGGGCTGATTGTAAAGAATGCTTCCTTTCTCTGTCCGCTCTCGCGATGGTGAAGCTAAAAATGAAGAGGAGGCCTGACGGACACAACGTTGATCGTCACCATAACATAATGGATGGACGGCCTGCCGAAAGGGCAAGGCACACCAAGTTTTTAGCACTTCACTTGTCCTACAGTAAAGCGCTACAATGGCTAGTATGCCCTCGTGGGTATGGTCGACCGAACTTCTTGTCACTGCTAACACAGGGCTGATACTAAGAAAATGCTCCGTTTGCAGACACCTCGCTACACTGAAATTAGCAAAACAATATCAGTTGATAAAAGCGCGTGTGCCAATTATCTGGTGTCCTTCTTGTGTGTGTGGAGGGAATAAAGGTCTTGGCAATGATACGGTAGTATCGACGTTTTTGCTGCAGTTGCACACAAACAAAATTCGTTCAAGTGATTGGACAGCAATCTTGCAGCCAAGAAGACCAACCCGCAAATTAAAAAAAATCGCTGGTTTCAGACCTTCCAATGTACTATGCGCTTAGCTACCAACTGTATTTTTCTCTCTGTGCTCTTCTGAAGAGGAAAACTCCACATTACTACAACATCAACAACAGTAGACGAAATAGACTGGCTTTGAAGCTGTGACCATGCACCGTACTTTTGTACATTTAGCATATGTAGTATTGGGGCAACACGTTTGAGCAAAATTCTTAGGTTTTCGATCAAAGCACTGTGACAGGCGGGAAGAAATTGTTGTCATGCCCGGTCGAAACAATAACATCTGAACTCTTATTTATTTATATATATTTTTTGAAAAGTCACTATAACCGTTGGTACATTTGCTTTGTATCAGATATGTACTAGCTTGCCTCGTCAGTCTCAAAAATGTATTCTCTTTGCGGGAGAAGGCCTTCGTGAAAAACGACGCAGCATAATAGTGAAACATCCAGCAAGGTTCCTGTCCAGATGATTGGCGAAATTGTGCACTGAGGGCGTGTCGACTAGCGTGGGATTGCAAGTTGAATTATGATCGTTGTAAGCTTGTGTTGCGTCTAGTACGAACGAGTTGTGTTAGCGATGACGTTGGTGTTAAAATGGTCAGCTCGGTCTGCGATAAGTTCTTGTGGATCTCCACATTGAACGTGGCAGTCGTCACCATGAGAGCACTCCTGAGACATTATTAGCCCAGTGGGCTGGGAAGGCTCGAGTGGTAGCTCACCTTGAGGGTTTATTGGCTAACAATTCATAATATAGGTATTTTGGGACGATGAACAGGATGCAGAAACACCACCGGTGTTGTCTAGCTATTCGTAAACAGGCCCCCAAATTTCACTTAGCCTATCCCCAAACATCAGTTAGGCCAACCGCCAAATTTCAAGTTGGCACACCCTCAAATTTAAATTAGCCCACCTCCAAATTTAAAGTCGGCCACGCCCGATTTTCATTTCACCCAGCCTTAAACTTCAAGTTGGCCCAATCCCAAATTTCAATTGGGCCACCCCTAATTTTGAAGTTGGTCCACCCACGAATTTCTATAAATAGCCCCCAAACTTCTAGTCGACGCACCCCACAATTCAGGTTGGCCCACCCCCATATCGCCCCCAAATTCAGATTGGCCCACCCCAAAATTGCCCCCCCCCCCATTTAGGTAGGACCTACCCCATATCACCCCCAAATGCAGATTGGCCCACTCCAATACCACCTCCAAATCTAGGTGGGCCCACCCCCATATCAGCACCAAACAAACGCTGGCCCACCCCTCGATAACCTCAAATTTTGGATGGCCCACCGCAAATCACCCCCAATTAAGGTTAGCCCATCCCCATATCACCCACGATTCAGCTTGGCCCAGCCCCATATCAACCCTATGGTTAGGGTGGCCCACCCCCATATCACCCACAAATTTAGATTCTCCCACCCCCATATCATCCCCAAATCCAGGCTGGCCTACCCTCCATAATCCCCGAAACTTAGGCTTGCCCACACCTATATCACCTTAAACTTCGGTTGGGCCACTGCCATATCAGCCTCAAATTCAGCTTCGCTCACTACCATTTGACGCCAAATTTAGGTTGTGTCACACCCATATCACTACCAAATTCAGCTTGGCCCATCACTGTGTCACGCCCAAATTTATGCTGATGCCACTACCAATTTCAAGTTGGCCACCCCAACCCTTTTTATGAAGACCTATGTATTTATATGGGAAATGCATCAAGTTTTTTATCGTTACAGACACGATTTGCACGATTTTGCTACCAAATTGCTGAGGTACTCGCCAAAAAATGCAGCGCATTAAAAGCAAATGCATCGAACGAGGGACACCATATGTTGATCCTAAATGCTGACGGCTAGCCAAGCTAGCTTCTATGTAGAGCGACCGGGGCAGACAAAGCACGGGACATTTATTGAAATGGTTTTTTTTACGGCCACACCTACGGATTCATACTACTTCGCTGTAGGGAACAGACTAACAGTAGCTATTAATCCAGACGCTGCACATCTTTTCCTAGTTGGTGCATTTCTTATTTGGACGAATCTTTAGAAATAATTAACGTTCGGGCAGCGACTCAGCCTAGCAGACCCTTTGTTCCGCGCAAATGTTGCATAGGAATGGCACTGGCCACCGGGTGGCATTGTGGCCCAGGTGGACCTGATTCGCTTGGAGTGTGTGCCATTAAGGACAGCCGAAAGTCGAAGAAAACGGACCTACCAGAGGAACGCAATAAGAAGAGCCATTTTGTTCTCCCAGGTTCCACGCTACGAAGCACAAAAGTTTTTTTTTGCATAACAAAAAGCCATGCACGAGCTTCTAGTCATGTTGTCTCATGAATAAAATCTGCATAAAAGCGATGACTTAACAAATGAACACGACACTGCTATGTTTTAGGAAGGAAAAATAGAAAATACAATATTTCAAGAGTACCTCTGGAAAACCAGAAGCGAAAGCAAATCTTGAGTTTTGTGTTTCTGCCATCTGGTAGGACACTATAAAACTAAGTGCTATGCGGCTTTAAAAAAAACAGCGCTGATGAAAAACCAGAAGCGAAAGCAAATCTTGGGTTTTGTGTTTCTGCCACGTAGTGAGAGACTACAAAACTAGGTCCTATGCGGCTTAAAAGAAAGTGCGAACCGCGGCCACCGTGACGCGGGACTACAGCTGCGCGGCCACTGCTTCCGAGGCTTCGCGACGCGGCAGGCTCGTGTTTTTATATATACCACGTGAATTTTCCCGACAGTGTTGCAAAAATCGCTTTTGGGAACAGTGTTACGCCATATGTGGAGAGTCAAGATAGGCATCGATCGAAAGCTGAGTCTCCGGACTACACACGCTGCACTGAGTATTACGATAGACGCCTCAGTTTTATCACTGGCACCGTTCTTGCCTCGAAAATTGAGTACAAATTATTGCCGTTTCCATAGGCTTCCATTGCTAAATCTTTAACCGCTGTGGGAACAAAATTCTTACGTGGCAAAACGTGATCACTGCATTTGGCTCGTGTGGATTGTCTTCCAGAACACGTCTGTCACCAGCCTTTTTCGATAATCGACCTGCAGCTTTTGTTATTCGTGAAGAACCCGCTCGTTCCATTGAAAACGCGCTAGCTTCGTGCCGGGCCCGCTTGGGGCGCTAGTTGGTACGTGTTCAGAAAAGCTGGATATGCTGAAATTGTTGGTTTTATGCGGCCCGATATGTGCTTGCATATATTTTATTCGTGGCTTCGCGCATGTTGAACTGTTGCTTGTTGCTTCGTGCATAACTGTTAGTGATTTTTTTGAGGCCCAAGGGTTTCACCCTGCCTCGTTTGTTAACGGTCTAAATCACGCTGTGTCTTATCGGAATGATACCAAGCAAGAGCTTCTTTAACAGCTTTGTCCTTTTCGCCCGAGGGCATCTTAAATAATGGGGGGTTTTGGGGAATGTGTTTAGAAAATAGGTAGTTAAGGGCGAGAACTGCTAGTTGTTGCTGCACATGGCATTTTCGTTTCATTTCCGCTAAAAAGTTCGCGTCCCGTTTGGGAAGTCATCACACCTCGATGCTGTCTGAGCAGACTTGCCGCGCCGAGTCATTTGTTTGTTTCACAGGGTAGTCGCTTTTTGCATGCGAATATTGTGCTGAACTGAATTCTTTCTTATTATGCTTACGCCGCAGAGGACTAAGCCCGGCCTTGCCTCCAGCGCTCGTCTACATTGACTGGCGCTGCTGTGCCTTTAAATATATTGTCGCATCGCTCTCTAGTAACATTAAAAAAAGTACTGAAACGTTGGTCAGACTTTAGCTTTGTACTTTTCCAAGCAGCTCGCTTGGGGAAGTTAAAATTGCTAAAACTGCAGCGGGAATGGGAGTTCATCGGCGTATGCAGCAGAATTGCATCGGCGGCACAGCGCTAGCACGCGCTCTTATTAACCCGTGCGTTTGGTGACTTCGTTGGCTGGTGTACGGGCTTCTATCAACAAATTCGCAATTACTCTTCTTGAGGTGACTTTGATAGAACTTATTCGGCGATGTCACTTGTATTAATCGGCAGAAAGATCACAACGGCATGTGCAGACATCGCACCGTGTGGGTTTCTTTGAGATATAAGTCTGCGTTAACGACGGGTGCTTATTATTGAGGTACAGAAGCAGCTTTCTGGCGAGGGCAGAATTGAAAAGAAAACGATCGATACATCGCATCACTCAACGAAATTTAGCGGCTAGTTAACATGATCTCCACTTCATGTAAATGGGGTTCATGGCGTTTGTGTGCGGGACGCACCTGGCACGTATGTGGACCGGGTTGCCCCACACACCTGTAACATGGGTGTTCATGCCCGCTCCCATAGAGGCCAGCGTCTTTCCAACAGCTGTCAACGCAGAAGAAGCAGTCTGGCACCCGAACAATGGAGAAATCGCAGCTGCGAACTTCAGCCATCCTTGATGCAGAGCGTTGTCTGCTACTGCTCCCGCGCGCACTGTTGGAAGCGCCCGCTAGGTGGCCATCAGTGGCACCTCTATAGGCGGTGCACTACGCGAATAGAGCGTGCATGTATTGTTGCTGGCATTTCGCATGACAAGCAAGTTAATGTGGCACCTGACGGCCTCACTGAGAGTATTGTCGCGTGGAGGACGCAGCACTATACTGGGCGTTTTATTTTAACGTTAACATAATTTTTAATATCCCTTTTGAACTTGCAACAAATATACTTATGCAGCAGGAACACTTGAAGAGTTGTACACAACTCACACTGGAAACCAATATGCATAACTTGCTGATTGTCACGATTTACTTAATTACCTTTTCATATAGTTACGTTAGTGAACATATTTCAATTCACGAACTGTACGCGGGGAGAGATAATGTCATATTGACATGGAACTGATTCGGACATTGATACCAATTTCGAGATAAGATCTGTCGAACTTGCTTGCGTAAAAATCAACTGTTGCTACACTTTTCTTACAAAAGCCATTTGTAAGCATTGAAACTCAAAAGTTACTGGAACACCAATGCATTTCATCGCACACTGTGGGAAGGCATATCTCAAAACTAGTATGAACTAGTATGAATTAGCTACAAGTGTATATGACTTTGAATGTGTCTGGCCACAATTCGTAAATTGCAATATCTGGCGTAAAGTAATTAGTTTAAAATCTAATTAGTAAAACTTTGTTGATTAGTCAATTTTTTTATTTTCTGTGCAAATAATGACTGCCTCTGAGTGTAATCTAGAAAATGAACTAGAAGGGAAACTTTGGCTAGTTGGTGGTAATTCATGCTTTCGAAAGTAACAGCACTAAACGGCAAAGAAGAACACGACACTTGTTTGCCTAAATCCGTTTAGCGCTATTACTTTCCTAGTTAGCGAAGTTGAACTTTGCTACATGCCAAGAGTGATTTTAAACAAATTCTCTAAACGATAAAAAAAGATCCCATAAATATATACCAGGAATATTGACAAAGCAATGTGTTGCGCAACATAGTCGGAGCACTGGACGGGCCCTCTAGAAAACCCGCACAAACAGCGAAATATTTTTTGCAGCAACTGGCATGGTTGGCAGGCATCCAGGTGTGCGCCCGTGTTCGCTCCACGGTAGAATTAGTGGCGATACGGCGAAACAGTGAAGCGTTCGACGCTGCAAGGTATGCCATGTATTTAACAAACGCGAAGCAAATCCGGTCAAGCAGCGGTAACCTCAAGTACTGTGTTAAAGCTGACATCGACCACCACCCAGTTGCTTGGCCTTGGTTACTTCGCTGGTGTAGTTCTCGCTGTGTACAACGAAAGATATGGGGGCACCTAAGCAATTCTCACGACGTGTAAATGCGAAAGCATTACTTGTTGCTGAGTTTAGTGCTGCTGCGTTATGTTTCCGAGTGTAACGTTGCTGTTTATGAGGTCGCAAGAACGCAAGACGACAAACGGACCGCATTGCGATTTCTCAGCTGAGTTTAGTTTGCGGAGTTCTCATCAGTGTTCCACGCACATTGCGTTGAGTGTTCTTGATAACACCACTTTTCACCATGATGACACCACTTTTCCGAGCAGCACCGTGGCGTCGACACCACACTTCTTCATCGGGTTCGTAGGTGAACTCCGTACTCCGGGGGCATCAACCCCAGCAATACCGGATATTTCCTTTAGTTCACAGCTGTTACACCACGTGGCGTACGGACCTTCAAGATTCAACATTCGCGCGATGACACACGCAATTTAGTGAACGAAAAAAAGAATGCGTGTAAAAAAAAAGAAAAGAAAGAACAGGACCACGCCAACAGCTTTCACCGCCGAGCCCAAATCGGGAAAGGCTGATCTGATAATCGCCGCGCCTTATACGAGCGGCCGGCTAGTCGACTGTGACTCGGCAGCTTTGTTGCAATTGAGAGGCTTGTAGAGGCTCTTGGAGAAAGCGGGCGCAGAATCTCGAAAAAGCCCCCTCCGTTTATCTGATGCCGCGTCCAACGCTTTTGTCTAATCGGATTATCGTTCGGCTTCACCGGTGTCTTATGAAGAATAGACAGAACAGCGTTTGTCGCCGTAGGTACTTTAAACGTGAGCACCTTTGCGGGTCGTTACTGTGCGCGTCCTTTCAAGTCTTTCAGTTTACCGTACGGAAACGGAAACGTAAAGACGTTATGAAACAGCGCGCCGCCTGGCGCCTTGTGCGAAACGTATCCAAACCCAGACGATCCATTAGCAACCATCCTGCTGTTGCTATGCGGACGCGTCTCGTCAGGCCTACGGGCGCCACAATCGCCGAACGATGGCAGAAAATGTACGTGCTATGCGCTCATAACTAACCTATCAGGTGAGTTAATAGAAAGCTCATTACAATAGTTACTGGCGATCAACCCGAGTGAGAGCGTAGCCATCACGAGAATTCACGCTGAAGCGGGAGCCATGGCTGCCGCCATGTTGGACAACGCTATTTCTTAGCCTCCGTAAACATTACGAACGTTAAACGCGCCGAATAACGTACATTATAATGGCGCACGTAAACCACAGGAACCCAATAACGTTCAGAGCATGCGCATTGATGACGACGCTATTTCTTTATGTACGTAATGCGTTTATGTTCGGTTGCAAACGCTATTCTAAAACTGTCTAGTGTTTGGAAGAGTTCTTTTGCTAGTGCAGTTCTCGTAACCTTAAAGCTTCTTTTCAAAAAACAATGCAAGCTTCCTAAATGGTGGCAATGAGACCATGTTTCAGGATATGCAGACGCAGGATTGACGTCCTTAACTCCGTTGGCCAGAGTTCACAAGTCTGTTGGTGCCTGGCCACGTTATGTTCATAGCCCCAGACATCGATGTTTCTTATAGCTCAGCTGTCCATGGCTAGGGGCTGAAAACAAATGTGCAATGTGTTCCGAAATGTTAAAAAGAAATCATCATGTGATAGCGCAGAAAGGGTCCAAGCTCAAGGGCACATACCCCTGTTGGCTCGGGGACCTGTAACGTGCCCTTGAAGTGAGTGGTGGCGCTGGCTAACACTCCCAGGGTTCTACTAGGACACATAAATACCCAAGAAAGTGGATGGGGAAAGAGCGCCGCGGTAGCTCAACTGGTAGAGCATCGCACGCGAAATGCGAAGGTTGTGGGTTCGGTTCCCACGTGCGGCAAGTTGTTTTTTCATCCACTTTAGCTTCCATTAATTTATCGTTTCATTATTTCGTTTATTAAGCACAAGTAATTTACCCTATGTTGTCCTTGGTGTCAGCATTTGTTGGCTTCTTATGATATGACTTGAACTACCCTTGTCACACGTGGGACCCAAAGAGGTCTCAGGCACAAAGGTAAGATGTTCTGTGAAGAGAAAAAAAAAAAGAAAAACATTTGTACAACTTTTTTCCAAAGCACTGTTAAAAAATGTTCGGCGCCAACCGCGCAAACGCGCTAGTGGCACTGCTCGAGCGTTTGTCGTCTTCATGAACAACTCGTTCCGTTGTGCAAAAAACTATCGTGATCAGCAATAGATCGAGCGTCGTCTTCCACAGATGGCTCCATGACCGCTCATCATTACAGCGTAGAATTTCCCTTCTCTCCTGCGGTACGGAATGGGGAGGCCGCGTTCAGCCATTCACTGTCTTACGGGGCGGACACATTTAATAGCGGAGGTGATAGGCGAATGTGTGTGCGTACCTGTATGGCCACTATGACAACAGATTAGGAGAATAAATGTGTTAGCACCTTCGTTCAATATTCTGGGTCACCTCTGTTGAAAGACGGAAAGAAAAAGACGAAACGAACAACGGAGTTATGCGTTTCTGCTGTTATTCAACGAATGTAGCTTAACTATCATCTAGAACTTAATATAGCTATTGAGCAACACAGCTTTGTTGGTCTTTCAACCTCACATAGGGGAGGGGCTCTGAATTTTTTTTTCTAAATTATTCTTCACAGGGGACGTGTACAAGCCGAGTAACTTTACTGAGGGCTTGGTAAGCAACGGGAATAAATGAAGAAAATTGTCTGTAACTGGTCAATGTTCAAAGACCTGCTTTACTGAAGGGCTTCTAGCAAGGTGCATCAGTTTGATGGTCTGCTGCTTTGCAGAAGGTCGTGGGTTGAAACCCGGCTATTATGGTCGGTTTAAAGACAATCTACAGGGACGTGTATCTTTACGTTGTAATGACGCTGAGAAATCCAAGATCAAAATTATTCCATACCCTCGAATACGGTATCCCCCATTGTCTCCTCTTTATATTCGGGTCGGTAAAATCAGTCAATGAAAAGTACTGATATTTTACGCCAAGCAATCCAAGCACAGCGATCGTTTTTCGTGCTGTTTTTTAAACCGCTTCACAGCCTGCGAAATCCCGCAGCATTATTGGGTGCGGTAAATGTCGGCAGCCATGTCGCGCCGCGGCTAGAATATTCAACCAGCTTGAATGGAAAGTTTTCGAGTTCTCTTTTTTTCAGTAAAATCTATACTAAATCATTAGAATACAAGCTGCATGCATTGGCAATTACACAATAAATTGTTCAAGTGGTGTGGCTAATTTGACCTGAGCTTATGGCCTGAGAGTCTAGGCTACGTGAAATAGAAATAAATAGAAATAAATAGAAATCTATTTCCAGGAGTTCAAGAGCCGCCTCTGTTAACGTCAGAAACAGCAAGGATGCAAAACGGCCTAGCTGAGCTAAAATTTTGAGATATAGAAGCAAGATGATTTTCTTCCTCATCGCCATTGTGCTTCGTTTGCTTTATTTTAAGTTATTCGACACATTCTTTTCTTTTGCCGGGAGCTACCTGTTGGAAATAGTAAATAATTTCTAAAGACACTAAACAGCGCCACACATCCGCAAACGTTTCACTGTGATTTTCAGTAGACTTACATATCTGTGGCATTTTTCGCCTTTGTCAAAATGTCTGTGGAAGCTCTATGAGCAAAGCAACAGCTCCTTGCGTTTTCGGGAGCCTGATGGATAAGAATGAATGAACTGATCGTCGAGTCACATGCGAATCTACTTTCCTAGTTTATAAGATGCATTTAATACTCTTAAAGTAATCAGTAAGTGGCATGCTTGTTACTTCTACAATCTGCACCGCCGCCCTCTAATTTCGTGTTCCATCCGCTGGAAACAGAGGAAGCATCAAAACTTGCAACGCCGCAGCGTTGCACTTCCAGAATGGATGGATACAACTTTCTTGTACGTCCGGCAAGGTTTAACGCGACCCGGGCTCAGGTCTCCCACGGAGGAACGTCAAGGCACTGCCTCAACGCCGCCTCACGGGCTTGCTGGACTGCCCACACTTGGATTCCGAGGTCTGAGCTGCGCAGAGCGGCGGCCCACCTCGACGACAGTGTCTCCGGAGTAACTGCCATCCCTCCTATAACTACATTGCACTCCCACAGCATGTGTTTGAGTGTTGCTGGTCCTTCCTGGCACAATTTGCACGTGTCGTCCTGATGCTTATCTGGGAAGATACGTTTGAGACGGAATGGATTAGGGAACGTGTTTGTCTGGAGTTGTCGCCAGGCGACAGCCTGCCTCCTGTTCAATTTGGGACCCGGCGGTGGGTATATCCTTCTGGCGTTCAAATATGCACTGGTGATGTCGTTGTATCTGGTGAGCCTGTCCCGTTCTGCTCGAGAAGCGTTCGCTATCGTGCGAGAGGCGTTGCCCTGTTCGGCGCGGCGGGTCATGCCTCGCGCCGTCCGGTGCGCCGTCTCGTTTAGGTTCGGGAACGCGTCGCCTTCCGTGGTGACGTGCGCAGGGAACCATATGATCCTCGAGCTCGCGGTTTTGGATCTGCCCGCTTTGGCCAGAATGGACTTCCTTGGAAATTCGACCTTTGGCATAATTCTTTACTGCCGTTTGCGAGTCACTCCCAGAACTGCATTACTTTTTTGCCAGTCATCTGTAAGAGAAGCCGCGGTGCCATGAGAGCCTCGAAATTTATAAGGAGCGAAGGTATAGTCATTGATTTAGGTGCTCCAGTGTCTCCTCCTCAAGTTGGCGTCCGCTTCGTTTCTTCTACTTCATCTATCTCAACTGTGGTCAATCATTTACCCTGAGCAACAACCACTGACTATTTCAGTGACCGTATAAAAGTGAAGATAACAAGGTGACAATCACTACTACTAACGACTAACTACTACTACTACTACTACTACTACTAATTATTATATAGGAAGAAGAAGAACAACAACAAGAATGAATACTTTACGTGAGACCGAACGCAGTGCTTGAGTATAAGTGATGCGAACGTTCCTTTGCGTTAGTAGAAAAGATTTCATGCGTTTAGTATGTGGCATGGCTGTCGATTTGATGCAAATTGACGGTGCAATCGACACCCTGTGGCTTAATTACAGTGATTTGTTTTTCATTTACAATAAACCAAATCTCCAATCTCAAGTTTCCTTGGTGAACTAGAGTGGACTGTGGGCTTGGGCTTCGCTACCCATCGCAACTTGGTCTTGCCTAGTATGCCCATTAATTATCGCAGATCCACTTTGTTTTATTTTCAGTAACGTTTTGGAATAGTTTACACACTCATATGAAATATGTATCTTCCTTGCAAACGTTTAAGAAAAACCCGAAACAATTTCTGTTCTTGAAGTATAAATGGCCACTCTACTGGTGAACGGTACTGATGTTGTAAATGAGAGAACAGAGACAACACCCGTTCGATGGCTGTTCTATTCTTCTCCTCGGTGTCCTCTCTGAACGCCTGCCGTCCGAGCACCCAATGGCGCAGTCTACAACAAACCTACCTTAATGGGCCTCTCACAAAGCCCCATAGCAAATTTCAGTTTTACGCTGGAAGTTGTTACGTGTCCTCTAGGGAGCGTTCTGCCGCAAAAAGTTTTCAAATCGGCTCATTAATAGCCGAGCAAGAAATATTGTGTGTTCCTTCTTTGTCCCTTGTTTTTGTGCGGTTACATGATGCAGTCCAAGAACCTACCGCGTTCTGGAGAAAACGACCGCCGTCAATTACCTTGCGGAGCCCCTCACGCCATCGGCTGACCTAGGCCATCGCGGCCGCGAACTCGTCCACGGCTCTCGCATTGAGCCGTACTATGACCCAATAGTAGTCGTTTCGCCTTAAAAGGCCCCTCGCCAGGTCTGGCCATTTTGAGCTGACAAGGGCCGCGCATACAATGCGCGCTAACGCACTGTTTGCAAAGAATTAGACTGATACGTGCCGCGGAATGGTCTGAAATTTCAATCCGAACGCCGTTTTTCCTTTCCCTCCCGGTGACCGTTCTCCAAGCCAGACTATGACGTACTCGTACCATTGTGCCTACGTACTAGTGTCCGGAGTGTGACGTCGCTTGCGGTGACACGCAACCTCGAGAACTCGCAAACGGAATGTCTGCGGAATGTCTACGCGGCGTAGGTCACGGGGATCTTTAGGAGAATTTCACTCAAAGGCAGGGGCCTCAAAGAGAACAGCCTCCTCAGACTCATGCAAGCCTTCATTACCAGCCGTATAGCGTATGCCACACCGTATCTTGTGTTTAAACGAGAAGAAAAGGAGAAAATAGATGCGATCATTAGGAAGAGCGTTAAGAGAGCCCTAGGGCTCCCAGACTCGACCTCGACAGACCTCCTCCTCAAAATGGGGGTTCACAACACGCTATGTTGAACTCACTGAGGCAGTACGAGTGTCTCAGTTGGAAAGATTAGGCCGGTCTAAAACAGGGAGAAAAATCATGGAATGGGTAGGAATCCAATGCGACAGGGGTGCCCCGACTGACAAGAAAGACATTCCGTTGGACGTGCGTAAACGCTTCCGAATCGCCCCCTACCTAAAAATATGCATCCTATCTACAACAAAGAGAGGAGAGCTCACAGGGCTAAGGCTCTAGTAAATAAACTTAAAAACACACCGGCGCATAACGTAGCGTACGTGGACGCCGCTTCCGGCAGAGACGGGGCTGCGGTATCGACGGTGGTTGATGGCGACGGGTGCGTTAAGATAGCGTGCTCCACGTGCACGAGGGACGCCTGTACAGCCGAGGAGGCTGCAGTAGCGCTCGCTTGTGCCGGTACAAAAGCGGGAGTAATATTATGCGATAACAAATTAGCTATCCGAAATTTTAACAAAGGGAGAATCTCGGAAGAAGCCCTCCACATTCTACTCAAAAACCCTCCCAGGAGGGACATAACATTTATTTGGGTTCCGGCCCATGAAGAATTCCCATGTAACGAAGCCGCTCACGAGCTCGCCCGAGCACTCTACCACCGGGCAACTCTAGAGCAGCCAGTTCTAGGGATAAAAGATAGCATGATCACTTACAGGGAAATTGTCGATCATTACAAAGCCGAAAGAAGAATCTTTCCGCCTCCGCATCGGTCTCTCTGTCTGGAGGACGCTCGCATTTCGCGACGCCTCCAGGGAAACAATTATACATCACCACATTGGATCTACTTAACACAGACGAGGGACTATAACGACGCCCTCTGCAAAATTTGTAAGCAAAAAGGTACGCTAGACCATATAATATAAGAGTGTGCTGGCTCCCCAGGGGCCAAGGAAAACATTGACAGTAGAGAAGCCTGGGAGGCCTTGGTCCAGAGCGAGGCTAAAGACGACCAGCGTCGAGCAATCCGCCTGGCCGTTGAGGCCGTGAAGGCTCACCGTACTCAACGCGCGGGGACTGCTTCCTCCTCCCCCCCTACCTACGTGTAGATTAAGAGGCAGGCACCCTAGCTCGGTGGAATAATAAAGTTTTCAATCAATCAATCAATGTATATATATGTCATCTTTCACCCAATAAAATTCAGTTATGAGTCTGCCCGCGTCCTGTCCTTTTCTACTTCTGTTGTCCGTCAGCCTTAGCGCAGTAACCCCACTTTTAGAAGATGAACTTCCACCAACTAGCCAAACTTGCCGCTGTATGCTACAGCCAGTTGCTGGTAATTCCAGCCACGTGAAAAGCACGGCAGCGCCACATGAGAATCGCTCCAACTGTGATCTCCAGTCATGCCGAACACCACCGTCCGTGGACAGCCTCTCCATGTCTTCCTTTGATAGTCCTTGAAAACCTGAGAAGACGCGGGGAAGACTGGTAACAGTCGCACTACCCACAGTGATCAACGATGTAACCTCTAAGGGAATCTCCTCAACTTCGGCGGAAATTGACAATGCTCAGCGGCGATTCTCTGACAACAGCAAGCGGTATCTTGCTGCAAGACCACCGCTTCCAGACAATCAAAGCCTCGGCTTGGACTCGAGATCTGAGGGCGGCTACGACCAGCCCGGGGACCTGCCAAACATCAAGCACAGCAATGGTGACTCGCCTCCACAAATCCCCGACCATAGGTCCCGGCCAGCAGTGCAGTCGCCCAGGCAGCACACTCCAGCAGTACCAGTGGATCATCGTCGGCTAGACGTGCGACCAGCGTGCAACAGCCAGCGACGGCCACAAGAGGAGCTGGTTGCGCGCTTGATGGTTCGCCAACGGCTTCACACCCTGGTAGCCTGCGTGCTTAGTGGCGTGTTTGCAAGCCCCACGCTACGGCTACAACTGCCATCTAGCCTTCCCCGCGGCGAAGCAACCTTGTTGTGTCGCTTGTGGCTGGGAGTGGCGTTCACGAACGCATACTCCTACCGTATGGGAATGGCCGAGAGCCCGATGTGCGACTCCTGTGGGTGCGAGGAGACCATCGAGCACCTATTGTGTACCTGTCCTCGCTACGATGTCCAACGCCTCTCTCTGCGGGCAACTTTACGGAGACTGGACTCGAGATCTTTCACCGAGTCAAAGATACTCGGACCGTGGCCACACCCGTCACTGGCTCGAAAAGCGATTCGTGCACTAGTGCGGTACTTGAAGTGCACGGGCTTAACAGACCGTTTATAGTGTCCTTGTGTATGGTGTCGCTGCCACACGTACTCAGTGCTTCTTCTCTCCCTTTCTTCCTCTTTCTATTCCCCTTTCCTCCACCCCCAGTGTAGGGTAGCAAACCGGATGCTGTTCTGGTTGACCTCCCTGCCTTTCCTACCCTTGTTTTCTCTCTCTCTCTTGCAAGCCTTGCCGGAAACTTGTGACCGAGTGTGAAGACGAAGAGATGCACTTGGGCGCTCGGACGGCGGGCGTAGAGACAGGATAGGATGGCAAGAAAGAGAACAGCCGGCCCAGTGAACGGCTGTTGTCTCTCTCCTTTACAATGCATTTATATACGTATTTTTTGCTAGATATATGCTCCCTTTTGCTTGCTTTGCTTTTTTATTTTGAAGTTTTACTCGTTTTGCTTCCACAGGAGGTCCCACTAATGGTGATTCAACTTTGGGACATCCTTATGTATATGCACAACTATGTATAATTCCTAATGTATGTAATAAACTTGAATATGCCTATCGCAGGGCCTTTCTTTTACTCGTGCCACCCGCACCGCCGTTGGCAGAGCGTTGTCGCGTCGTGACAAGTGATAACAGTCGTTCTACTCGATACGGAGAAGCCAACCTGGCGGAAACAACACCGCCACACCAATTACTTCAGTTCTTGTGCCATCGGTACCGGCAAAGGCTCCTTGCCTCCGTGGCATCAGTAGCGCATGCTTACTAAGCACGTTTGGCCGCTTCGTCCGGAGCGGCGGTCTACATCTTGTAACTGGGGCGCTATATACGCTCAGCCTCATCGCCGCGCATTCACTTATTTGCATCATCTCTGATCATGACTTGGTGTTGCACACAGGAGCTGCACGAATCGCACTGAAAGCGGGAAAGCTGCTTACTCCGTGGCGTGCGGACGGACCGTTGTTGTCTATAGCAGTTATTGCGTATGGACCGCGACAGGGCTATCAATTGAAAACCCTCTATCCGCCATATTAATATTTGGAGTGAACCTTCGCGTTCATAATTCAACGTTAAAACCTGCCGAATTCGGCTAAGTCGTAGTGCACAGCTCTCGTTTTACAATCAACCATCCTTTAAATCCAATAACCCTCGCATTGCAATGGAAGCCCCCATTGATTATGTGATAAACAAAGATTGTGGGATAAAGCAACACACAGCGCAGGCATAAAAACGATACGGCGTGCGTCCCCCGCCACGTCTTAGTTGCTCCCCCAGGACCCTTACTTCGGCTGGCTGCATGCTGAAGACCGCGCTGCGTAGAGCGCCTTGCTCCGTCACGGCGCAAGTTCTTTGCCCCCTCGCCAGGATCCGGCGTAGACGCTACGTGCGTTAGAAGTGCCTCTTTCCACTTAACCACTGCGATTAGCAACATGTAAGTGTTATTACTAGTAGTAGGAGTGCCTTCACGGCAACTCTTGAAATAGCAGACCCTTGCACAACTCCGCGAATCACATACAGTTGCACTACTGAGGGGGACATTGCAGCGGCACTTGGCTCCCGTATGCAAACTGCAGTGGATTCTGCAAGTGCCCACCTAGTGGACATGTCCATTTCGTCTGCTGCTAAAGTGCTGATTGGCTGGAAGCGTCTGCCTCCTTTTGACGTGTACCACAGCCTAGCCTATCAGAACTACATCAGCAGGCAAAATGGACATGTCCGCTAGGTGGACACTTACAGAATACCCCCCCCCCCCCACCCCCTCGTTTTCCTGATAAAATTAATCCGAACTCCACGGCCGCTATTTTGTAGCGATGCCTTATGCCTTATTCTATGCTATTCTTATCATCCACCACACACGGCCGCCTGATCGCGTTGATAATGTGGGCAGACCGTCGCTCTGACCACTGGCCAAGCGCGAAAAGTCTGAAAAAGCATAGAACCGGAAAAGGCATCGCTACAAAATACCGGCCCAGGTGATTCGTTCCCAGCGCTAGTGACATTAATCCAAGCAGAATGTTCGAATGCCAAAGCAAGGAAAATGTTCATGAAATGGGCGTTTGGAAAGATGGTGAGATCTCAGCCCTCCCAGGAGAAATGAAAACTTCCCACCTGTTTTCACTTAACTGCTTGTTTATCGACACTTTGATCCTACCCAACGGCGACGCGGAAAATGTAGGCAGTCATATTAAAAGTGATTCGTAATTACTAGTAACTCGGACTTCTCGGTTCCCAATTAGTTATTATTATTGATTTATTGATACCTGAAGGGTCGAAATGGGACATTACATGAGGGGTGGGCACGTACAAGGCGGGAACGATGATGATGAAATTAGAGGGATCAGTCGGAACGCTCGATGGCAGATCTAAAGCGCACTGTATCGCGGATTGGTGCACTTTGTCTGGGAAGACCTTTCCAGTGTCGGGCAGTTCGGACGAATAATGACTGCAGGAACGTAGTAGTGCGGGCTTGTGGCGGGATTACCGAGTTCGGATGGCCTGTTCGACGAACACGATGTACCAGCTGGCTGTCATGAGGTATGGAATAAAAACACCTGTGATAGACGCATAGGCGAGAGATGCGATGACGACAGACAAGATGCGATAGGTCTAGTTTAGATTTTAGTGATGAAATGCTAGTGTGATATTGTAGTGGCTGCACGTCGACCGATAACCGACACTGCGACACACCCCTTTGATAAGGACTTATATACCGCGGCGCCGAGCGTAGTCCGCGCACTTCTTCCCAGTTTATCACTGCCGGCGGCCCAGCTGTGCTGGCGCTCGCCAGTCACCTTGTCCATGGAATAAATTCCTTTTGCGTACTTTCCCAGCAACTGCCTGGTTCCTGCCTGCCTGGAAGAACACCACAGATATGAGTATTCTGAAAGAATAAATCTAGCAGCGCGGTTCTGAACAGATTCAAGGGCTTCAGTGAGATTAGTTTGGCAAGCGTCAAAGATAGCACATGTATATTCAAGTTTCGGTCGCACGAGCGTTTTATAGGCAACTGATTTCACGGGTGGTTGTGTCATGAAGAGATTACGGCGAAGATAATCAAGAATTTTAGCTGAATTAATTATGTGGCTTACATGATTTGTCCAAGTCAAATCTTTGGAGAGGTAAATTCCCAAGTACTTAAAGGAGTCGGTGGTAGATATAGTACAGTTGTTAATCTTGTAGGCAGGGGGATGTAGTTAGGTCGACGATGGACTGAAATGTGTACAGTCTTACTAATGTTCAGGGACATGAGCCATATAGCACACCAGTCTTAAATACGAAAGAGATCCTCCTAAAGGGAGGAGACGTCAGTGACGTTATTGATAATGCGCTATAGGACACAATCATCAGCGAAAAGACGTATTACAGTGGTTACAGTGAATGGCAGGTCATTAATGTAGATTAAAAATAAGAGTTGCCCAAGAACAGTACTCTGAGGTAAACCAAATAGAATGGAGGAAATGGAAGACGCAAGGTTTTTATCATATACAAACTGTTTTTAGTTAGTTAAAAAACTGGGTAATGTTTGGTGAATGTTTAGGCGTGGTAATTTTAGCAAAAGTCGAGAATGTGGAACCTTATCGAAAGCCTTTTCGAAATCTAAAAACAGGGCGTCAGTTGGAATGTTACAGCCGAGGTTTAAATCAGTGATCTTTCCTGAAGCCATGTTCATTAGGGTGAACGAACCTCACTGAAGTTAGGAAGTTAGCAACATGAGAGTAGATGATTTGTTCCATAATTTTGGAGCATACGCTGGTGAGTGAAATGGGATGGTAGTTACCTGGGCAAGACCGATCACCTTTCTTGAAGACTGGAATGACCTTCCCTGTTTTCCAGTCTCTTGGAACAGTGCCTGTGTCAAGTGACTGCTGAAAAATGATACAGAGGATCGAACTACAGACATACTTCGTATTTTTAACACTTTGACAGTAACACCGTCGATCTCTGAAGATGATGAGCACTTCAGGCCATCTATAACCTTAACGATGCCTTCTGGCCTAAAATGAATACTTTCCATTTGTGCAAAATCGAAAAATAGTAAATCTGGAAGTTCATTGGCAGGTTCTTTTGTAAACATTGAACAATATGCAAGGTTCAGGGCATGAGGAACATTTGAGTCAGAAATGGGTGAGCCAGAATTATTGCATGGAGAAATAGAGCTATTATTTTCAGGTTTTATAGCTTTCCAAAAACGCCGCGGGTTAGAGAGCAACATGTTTAGGACGGTAGTAGAAAAGAAATTACGTTTCGTGTGTGCATTTAATGAGTTTTCTTTAGTGGCTTCGTTATATTTTTCACATGCAGAAGGATAACCTGAATGTTTGGCTACACGAAATAATCGTTTTTTTCTGATTGTTTAGCGCTTAAGAGAGAGACAGAAGAAAAGGGAAAGGCAGGGAGGTAGATGGGTAGATCCGGTTTGCTACCTTACGCTGGGGAGAGAGGGGAGGTAAAGTGATAGCAAAGTAGAGATAAACACCATAGACATACAATCACAGTCAAATACTCTCACCGCATACCTTCACCACACAGCACAGTAGCATTTGCAGCACAGAAACATCTGTTCAGGCTACAGCCGCTTGTGCAATTATTGTGTGGCCGCTTCGGGCCAGGCGAGTTTCCGGGAAGAAATCTTCACTAATGCCGTATTCGGTGCCCCACAGCTTACCGCTTGAGAAAAGGATGCCTTCTTTATCTTGAGAGTGGGCGAATTTTACTATTATTTGCCTCCGTTTCCCCTCCTGAAAAGTTCCAAGTCTGTAGGCACGTTCTACATCACGACTTTGAATAGTTACGTCCAGGTTTTTGTGGCAGTGCTCAATTATCCATTCCTAAGAAACACGTCATGACTTATTTAGTGCATCGCTGAGCGCGTAAAAAAACCAGGTTACATCTTCGGGATCTGTTTTCCATCTCATTAATGCGGTCAGTCAGCACGCTTACCTGAGCAGCTCTGCTATTAGCGATACTTTTTATGTTATTTATTTGCGACTTTATATTTGAAAGTGACAGTAAGTCGGATTCAATCATCGTCAACCGTGTGCAGAGTTTGTTGAACGTTTCTTCATGATCAGCAAGGGTTGACCTAATTGAATTTAGCTGCTCAAGCATGGCTGACTGCCCGATTTGCGACGCCTTCAGAACACCAAGCATATCAGCAGGAAGTACAGTTGGATCATTTCTAGGTCCAGGATTAGTCTCAATATCTCCTGCAAACAAAAGTACTTTCAATAGCCTGCGAGCACAGTCAAATACTGTAAAAAGAGAGCGCCGTGGGATCGGCAGCACGAGCAATGTTCGGTAATCAGTGCGTTCAGCGAAAAGCCAACAGCAATTTGTTACCTGCGCAGCAAAGAAGTGAAGTCGGTTAGGATGGCTCATCACTGACATACCCACTAAGCGTGGTGATGGTTTGTCTAGGCTTTATATCGGCAATCCGAGGCAAGATGGCGCTGTCAGTCGAAGATAGCGTGCCAGGAAGCCGTCAGTGGATGGCACCGCAGCGACAGAAGTGGCGCAATCTGTGATGCGCACTCCGACAGGTCCGGCGCAGCTCGCCATGGCAATGCTGTGCGTCCTCGTCGGCTGGCAGGCAGTTCAAAGCTCGGTGTTAGCATCAGGGGCCGTATTCTGCAGCAGTTCGCTTTGGAACCGCTTTGGTCTGGCTGTTACGTCAAGGTGATGTCATGGGAGAAAGAGTGGAATGTCGCAGTGCGAGAGAGACCAATGAACGGGCGGCGTTCTGTCGCAAGGTCACTTCATCATTTTAGTTTGTACTTTGGGGACGATATAGTAATTCAAGGATGTTGCTAGTTCGGTAAAAAAGAATAGTGGTATCTGCACAACAATGGCACATGTCATTTACAGTAATAACCGAGCTTTCGACGCAGACAGCTAGTGATTTAATTTTATCTGCATTGGTTTATTTATTTATTTTTGTCGCTAGGTGGTGCGTCATACGTTAAGCAATCAGAGCGGTTCTCTGCGTGTAGGCCGCGGCTCTAATAAGATTTCGTTCGGCCGTGGCTTCTTGGGGTGGACGATTGCGAGGAGAGTTCCGTCCACGCATCCCACAACTTGGAGAATCTTGCCGCGGTCAAGGAAATGTTCTTGACTGCGGCTTTCTCCTGCAGCGTAGAAAGAAATCTGACACTCCTTTTTCTTTTCCCTCAACCGTAATGACCCTAGTGACGGCGGTAATGATGCCACTGACCACGACCTACTGTATAAGAGGCGCCCTGCGCGTGCGGCGCTGATTGGCTTGTGTGGTTTCTTTTTGGTTTTCCAAACCGCCGCCACGAACCGTGGCGCTAGTGCTCACCCCCACCTACCCCGTGGCCGGCCGCACGCACGGGCAGCAAGCATTTTCAGCGAGAGCACGGAAGGACGCACGTGCGCGAAACAGTCGATTAGCTGAGTGCTTGGTGACCTGTTGGTGTGGCTAGATCTTGATTACCAGATTCAGTGACACTGTGATGCTCAGCCCCGTGGGCGCCGGCTTTCGCGGCTTCTTCATGCACGATGGTTTACTGCTGCGTTGTGCAAATCAAGCGGCCGAGCATCAAGAGGAATTTCATGAGTTCCCCGTGACCGATATTAGGAAGCTGTACTACCTTAAATTGTTAAAAACGTATTGTTTATGTGCAACAAAAATCACTGGGAGGCCCATAAATGGAATCTGTGAGACTTGTAGTGAAAAAGTTCATGAGGCCCTTTTTTGCCGAATTTCGCTGGGCTGCTCAGTGAGGGCAAGGCAAAGAGAAAAATCCTGAACAAGAAGTAACTCCAGAAAAGTGCCTAAAGTGTAGTGGCTATCTGTGTGATGGCACAATAAAGCGCCCTTGGAATTTTTCAAGCTGAGACTTTCGTTATCATTTGGTAAAGCGGCGTAGATAAATAGGTCAATGACAGCACATTTTTACGATTGTGGCATGCACTGCAATTAAAACTACTCACGTTCGGCCGCGGTCTCAACGGCACGTCACTTCAGTGAACGTGCCGAATGCAGCAAAGGAACGCGTGGGCCCTGCAAAGAGGTACGTAGTGCGTTCATTGCGTCCGGCTCGGGACTTGCGAAACCTACGGGAGAATGAAGTGCGGGCGCGCTCAGGCCTCGGCTAGCGCGGAAAGTGCGCACCAGACCATATTGGCACCACAGCACTAACCAACATTTTAGCACGAAATGAGGGGAAAAAAGCTCTAAGGAATTACACTATTTCAATCCTAGCAGCCGCGCCTTCAAAGTAGTTTCAAATTTCATTGCACTGCACAGCGAAGATGCCAAATATCTGGGGATTAGTGCCGCTCGCATGTATCGCCGCGCATTTTCGTAGCCGTACCCTGTCTATAATGTGAAATGCCGAGTTTACTGCAGCTCCTGTGCGAATTTTTACCGTCATCGCCGTACTCCTGAAGGCAGGGCCGTTTCGGGCGTTGCTGTGAGGGGTAGCACTGGCGGCCTCTCCGGCACGCTTGGTCCCTACTCAATGATCACGTGGTACTTCTTCGGCCGCGAGCAACCCTAGGCGACCACGGGACGCTCCTTATGCAGTGGGTCGTGCCACTGACTGACGGTTGCGACAACCCAATAGCTTCTACATTCCCGACGCACTGCTGAAAACAACCCGTAGCCAAAAAAGAATAATTATAAAAACGTAGCGCGCACAGCATTTACGTCGCAGTGTCAACGCTATTAAATCTTGTGGTCGGCAATATTCTAGCTTATCGCATATTCTGTTTTTGGGGCGCCTAAACTGCCTTCGCAACTCGCCTTCGCTCATGTCGTACCCGTCGCACCGTTGCCTCTCGTCGCTGTCTTAGGCCAACGCTTGCCAGCTACACAACCAAAGAAGCCACTATGGACGTCAGACTCTGGAGTTTTGCAAGACGCGTAGCGCCACCTGCCGGTGCGAAGAGGCAGTAATTGAGTAGTGCGAAGCGCGGCTCCCTTGCTAAGTTGCCTATGCAGCTAGCGACTGCGAAACAACGATTTAACTAGATTTTGGTCCATATTGCGAGTGTTTTGCGCATTTAACACCCAGACAGAGAGCTATGAATTTCTAGGCTAGTCGGACGCGCCGCCGAACTGCCATAAAGCGCGTGCTGGCTCACTCGTCAGACTGATGGTAGAAGCGACGGCAACTGCGATAGCTCCACGCGCTACGAAGAAACGCCGCAATCGACGCTACTGTTGTGTTGTAAATTGCCATGAACGTGAAGGACGGAATAACAAAGTTCAGTTTTGCCGATTTCCATCGCGATCGTATGAAGGGGAAAGGCGAGAGCGCTGGATACGGGCCGCTCAACCTGTTGGGTAATCGGATTACTAGCATTCCCCACAAAACAGCGGCTCACATGAGAAAGTGCGCAATTTTGTTCTTCTGTAATTGTGTTCCGTAGCCCTGATGGAGGACCGTGGTGACCAAGCGAAAACTCAAGAAACTGGAGCCGCCACTTCGTTGGTAACAGAAAAAACAACGTTGCGAACCACCCTGCTTATGGTTGGTTCGCAACTTTATAATTTATTTCTGAAATCAAGTCTTGATATTTATCTAACTGATGTACGAGTTTTACGTGAACATTTTGTAGAGCGTTTTTCAGGTAATTTATGTTTTTGCGTAAATTTTTTGTGCATATTTGACATGTAGTCAATTGCTCTGTATATATATATCTCCTGTTCAATCGCTGTTTGCCTTGTAAAGGAGGCTGCGGGCTCTAGTCAAGTCGCTAACCTCTAAAGCGACTTTTACCCGCCGTCTCCTCCATCATTGATGGAAATAAAGAAGTTATTATTATTATTATTGTTATTATTATTATTATTATTATTATTATTATGTGCCATTGATATCTCCACCTTTTAACAGATGTCCGCCTCCGCTTGACTCAACAAGGGGAACGCAGAGATTTGGGAGGTCAGCTTAACGAAACATTTTGGTTCGTTTATGAATTCAAAATCCTGTTCTAGAGCATCGTTGTATCGCGAGCTCATTTCTACTTTCGGTATCTTGTATGTCGTGCGCTGATACAACAAGCACGCTTCGCAATGTGCTGAGCCTGCTCGACTGCGTTTTTCAAATGTGAGCAATAAGGTTGCTGTAGGAGCACTGGATGAGTAATTGCGAAGTAACGCACGTGTGTAAAGAAAAAAATGTCGGGTTTATTTACATTTATTTGTGCGCGCTTGTTACTCGAAGCGTCTGCGAAAAGTTAAAATTAAGGTACTGAGCGACGCTGTAGCTCCTGCGAGAAAGAAAGATGCAGCGCGTAGGCACTGTAGGAAGCTTACTTTCGTTAGGATCGCACGCTGTTTGCTGCCTTGGAAAACGTTTTCTGTTTGCTGCCCTTGAAAAGGCTATGAAAGGATTTACTCTCAGTAAATAATTGCGAGACAAAACATTACGATAAAATACACAAAGATATAGGAGATAGTTAAGTCTTGTGTTCAGAACATATTCAATATGACCCAATTTGAAATGCTTAGATTTTTATGCTGATATGCCTATAGACAAACCTGATGATCTCTGTACTTGCGAGTTGCAGCACGCCGAAATAACACTTGAGACTTTATTTTATATTGTACACGTACTTCGCCCTGCTGAGCTTCCTTCCCAAAGCGTGGATGGGCGGAAGAAGCTTTCCAGGTCCTTGATTTTTAGGGAACCGTGCCTCAACATCAACGAAAAAGAAGGGTCCATTGTGGCCTATGCACCTTCGCTTGCGTAGAGCTCTCCTTGCACTACTCAGTTCGCGCCAAGGCTCCGATGGGGGCGCTGGTGACGGGTTTTTCCGTAGCGCCGCCTGGGCAGAGTCTAAGGTCTATCAGCATCTCTCTCGTCGCGCCGGCGAGCGCGAGACTAGCAGACGGCCATGGTTGCCCTAGCAACCCTCAAGATCATGCTCGCTATCGCGCGCGACCCTCAAGCGAACCACTTCTACGCGCTTCCTCTCGTAGCAGATGACGGGTTCCTTTCCAGATGATTGACAACCTGTGTGACGACAACAAAATTTTGTTGTCACGTCCACCAGGGATGACGACATCGAAGCGCTGACCAATGGCGTTCGTGAGAACGAACCGGTTGCAAAGCGAACCGTTACAGCACCAAGAAGTGCGGAGCGAAGAAGTCGGTTAGGATGGTCCACCGCTGTCATGCAGCCAAGCCCACTAAGCGTGGCGATGGTTTGTCTAGGCTTTACGTCGGCAATTCGAGGGAAGACTCAGTCGAAGACAGCGTGCCAGGGCGTCAGTCGGTGACACCGCAGCGACAGAAGTGGCGCAATGTGTGATGCGCACTCCGACGTCGTCTAGAGACAGCTCCGGCGCAGCTCGCCATGACAATGCGGTGCGTCCTCGTCCAGGCAGGCTTTCAAAGCTCGGTGTTTGCGTCAGAATCCAGGACAGCACCAAGAGTAGCCAAGAGGTCGGCTAGGATGGCCCATCACTGGCATGCCGCCAAGCACGCTTTGAATTATCACATTTGAATCGCACTATAAGTGACCTTTTACTTGATATCTAGAAAGTTGAGATTTCTAAATAGTCGAGAACACTGAATTAATCCCTAGGGACGACCAGTATTTTTATCATGCCTGCTATATTAAAAAAGAAGTCGAATGAAACCTATTCATAGATATGACAATGAGTAAATGAAGACTAACACTGTCATACTAAACAAAGTTATTCATGATCACTAGTGACTCACGCCTACCATCTCCTGGTTATAATATTTGAATTGCCATTTTTGTAACTTCATTTGATATACATCGCGATATTCTCCTTAAATGTACGAGCACATAGAACGTGAAAACTCGCTAGTGATCACTATGGCCCCGGCATCATCAATTAATAATAATAAGGAAAAATATTCGCGAAATCACTTTTTGATTGATGCTAATGATGACGTGTATTAATAAAGGCTACCACTGTCATCTAAACAAAGTGATTTGTGACCCTTAGTGGCTCGGTTCTACCATCTGCAAGTTCTTATAATTGAATTAGTGTTTATATGACGTTTCATTTGATATCCATTAAGCTATGCTGTGTAAAATACGAAACGATCAAACTGAACGTATCAGAGGTAATCACCTATAACCTGGCGTAATCAGTCAGCAGCCATAAGCAAAGAACTACGCATTTAATGATTTTGGATTCATATCAGTGACGACGTACCTGAATAAAGGCTACCACGGTCATAATAAGCAACGTGATTTGTTATCTCCATTAACTCAGTCCTGCTACTCCTAGTTATCATAACTGAGTCACTATTTGAATGACTTTTTATTTGATGTCCATGACGCAACGCTGTATGAAAGGTACACTCGGTGTTACCAGTTAGCAATGTTAATCAAAATGCTTTTTTCAGTAAAGTACGAATGACCCCACTGACGACGTGCACGAGTAAAAAAAAAAAAAACTGTTGTACCAGTAAAATAAATTATTCATTGTTACTATTGATTTCATCATACGAATTTCCAGCAGGCCTCATTTTCAATTACTCGTTATATATTTCATTTCGTATCCATGACCTTACACGTGTGTAAAACCGAGAGCGCAGTATGTTAGTAACTAGTGATCCCTAGTGGCTATAGTCCTATTAATTAGCTGTGTTAAGTAATTGCTTAGTTAATTGATCAATAATTCACTGTAATTACTGATTGGCTTTCGCAAGTTAAGCAAGAACGTAATTTGTGTCTTTGTAAATACAAAATAGAACATTTTACCATGCGGCGACATTCGAGAAAGAATAGCGCGCCTGGCCAGGCTTAAAGGGGAGCTGAAGAGTCTGTCGAATTCAATAAGACGCTCATATACGGATGCGGGAACCTTATAAACCATGTAGGTAAAATTTGGGTTTTTTTTCAATTAGGAGCGACGTAATCGTCGGTTGAAATTGCGCTGTAGCTCCGCCTCCTGTCGAATGCCGCGCGCTGCTGCTGACGCTGACGATGCGAGCGGAGACCGGAAAGCGCGGTGTTGTGACGTCAACTCTAGTGTTTCGTTCCTTCGCAGCGTCCGCGATGGTGCCTGACAGCGCTTGTTTCTGCGTGCGTGCCATCGTAATCTGCTTCGATCGACCCTGCATTCCTTTGTTGGTGCGTCTGCGTGTATGTAGAGTGGTAGTCAACGTGAGTGGTAGTCAACGTGAGTGGTAGTCAACGTGAGTGGCAATCAACGTGAGTGGCAATCAACGTGAGTGGCAATCAACGTGAGTGGCAATCAACGTGAGTGGCAATCAACGTGAGTGGCAATCAACGTGAGTGGCAATCAACGTGAGTGGTAGTCAACCTGGTAGTCAACAGATGAAGGTCGCTACACGTACTGCATGAACCGGGACGCTTTTCACCCGTTTAAACCGTCTTTGTAGATTGCCGACAGCTTTGGACAGCGCTGTAAGATTCGTCGGATGATCCTACCGCTGTCAACCAGGTGTAGGAGTCGTCGGACTATCTCGCCGCTGCCACCATTTGAAGGAGATGAAGGTCGTAGACAGGAACTAGGTGAACAGGATTTATTTACATATTAACAGTTTAAGCAAGATACATTGGCAGTCTTGGGCGACTCCCATATGGAGCCCGCAAGACTAACATACAGCGAACAGCTTACGAGCACACAGCTCACTAGTACATTTCTAGTTTGACAGAGCAGTCAGCTCCCGACAACGAGCACGACACGAGCACCCTCTAGCAGCCGGCAAACGCTGCTTATAAGCTCTCCGCTTGACGTCATAGTTCGACGTCATCGTTCGGCGTGGACGGAGCACGAATGGTCGGGAATGTTCGTCCAATCATTGTAAACTTGCCGCCGCCCCGCAGTATGGCTCACACACACAAAGGCACACACGTTCGAGCCTCGTGGACGGAAATGGTCGTGTTGCACACACACACACACAGGTGAAAAGGCCGGACAGTTCTCGGTACCGCCCAGCTTTCAGTGCCGACGTCAGAGGGCTTCGTAGAACTCTGCTTTGTCCCGGATGGCTCGGCCAAGTACCAATTTCCTGAGTTGATCGCGCGCCACGTGGCTGCCGGCTCTTCGCAGTTCTCCGAAGGGCGCCCCGTCTGGTGGGCTTGGAACACGTGCAGCGGGCTGAAAGCTGGCACGTTGCCACCCCGTACGGCCATTCTTAACAGCTCCTCCATGGCCCGGAAAATCTCGCCTGGCCAGTGCTGGCAACCGCTGGGCAGGAAGAGAATGGCTGGCGAGCAAGATGAGGGCTTTGCTCTCTGCAACCCCTGCGTACTTGGAATGCCTTCAACCATCTTACAACAACTGGCACAGAAGAGCCGACCCGGCAACACAATACCGCTCAGCGTTCAAATGCCCGGAATCAGCTGCTAACCCACCAGGCCTCCTATCACAATTCCAATGCAAGTCACTCAACTGGGACTCCCAAATTTTGCCCCAAAATTTCGTGCCGCCAAAGCGAGCGTTCACGTTCCCCTCTCAGTTCGACCAAACCTGACTGTCGTGCTGCACAAGAGTAAAGGTTTACGCAGAATTAAACCGAAGGCTCTCAAACACCAATACCCAAACATAACATAAGCAGCCTAACTTCACGAACAGCCTGTTCTTACCCTATCGCAGTGGCGTACTTATCTCACGTACTGTTGCCACTGAACAGTCTGGCCAACTCCAAAGGTACGCAATCACAATCGCGCTAGCTTTGTGGTCCCTATTCCGAACACATGCTTGCATCCTACAAAGTTTTCATCACGCTGACTCACATTTGTTCCTTTAGTCCACACAGGACACGTTCCTTAAACAAACAACCACACTTGCGTAACTTACGCAACACAGAGGAACCTTTGAACAAATGTGTCTTTTACTAACTAGCTCTTCGCACGCGCACCAGAGAAGTCAGAATACGGCTGCCCTCGACACACACGAGCAATCCAGTCATCAACGTTCTGCTTCCTTCCGTCCATACAGGCCACGTGCTAATGGACCTAAGAGCTCTTCTCAGTGCAAATCACACACTTACTGAAAATATACGCGGTTAACCTTAGAAAATAAAGAAACGCTTATAAAAAAAAAGGTTAACTAAAACACACGCGCGTTACGATAGGCCTCTCAATGATAACCTTGACCTTCAGGTTACTCACACAAAAAAAAGCAAGCCTATATACTTATTAATGAACACCTCGCGAAACTACAGGTTTACTTAAAACGCGTCTTTCAAATCTCGAGCTTTTCAAACAAATCATGAACAGAGCTCATACCTTACATATTGAAAGAAATCCTAGTCTCAAATCGCGAAAATTTGCAAATGTTCAAAAATAAAACAAAACAACACGTTTTCCTACTACGGAAGCTCTCCTGGCCTCCCGTTCCCGATTGCTTACGACTGACTCATACTTTCAGCCGAACCCGAGGTGGTCGCGGTTTAAAAGCTACTCTGGCTACGGAGGAACTACAAAAGGGCTGACTCACTATCAGCTCCCCCAAGACGTTACGGTCTCCTCCCAATTTGCGTCCTCGCGCCCCGCTTTCAACATGACCTCGACTGACCGCGTCGCTACTCCCCACCTGGTCTCGTCTTGCCACCTTGCGCTTCTTTGTACTGCACGCTGAGCTTCGAAGAGAACGATGGAACGACGATGAATTTGACTGCCCCGTGCCCTTTGTCCGCGTCCGTGCAGAACAAGCTTCTCGGTCCCCCTTTGACCGGTGGCTCGAACGTGTTTGATGCGTCAACATCGTCCGTGACGACCGCACCTGTCTTTTCTCCGCGCCCTGCCCTTCTGGGTCTCTCGCAGTCTTTGGCGGCGCTACATTAGTCACCGCATTCCGATTTTTTCGGCGCTTCTTTCTGCGGCGCTTTCTCCTCGAACTCTCTTTCATGCCGTCATCTCGCGCCTCGTGCTGGCCGTTACACATCTCGTCGGCCCGGATCGGTCTCTTACCCGCACAGTCTGATTGATTTTCATTTAAATCAACATTCTCGCTGCCTCGACTGGCGGACAGCTCAACCGACTCTGGCACAATGCAGCAGGCTTTACTCGAGTTATGCAACTCGCACTCTTGCGAACTGCCCTCTACTGCATTGCCCAGCTCACGCTGTGCATCTGCACACAGCCCGTCGGTATCGATCGCTGTCTCACACGCACAGTCCGAATGATTAACAACTGAATCATCCCTATCTAGGCTATTTAGACTGGCGGAGAGCCGCACCGATCCCTGAACAATGCAGTTGTTCTCTCGTGAGCTACGGAGCTCGCCACCCCGAGAACTACTCTCAACTGCATCGTCCAGCTGGCACATTACTTCTGCACGCAGATCTGACTTGACATGGGTGCTCGCGTCTGTCAAGTCCGTAGTATTCTATACCTCGCTAACGACCTCGCTACCATGAGATGCGACGCACACGCGCGGTAACTGTGCCAATTTGTTCGCAGCTGGCCTAGCTGTCTCTACAGCTGGCACAGCACCTCGTCGCTCTCACTCTGGCCTTTAACGGCCTCTGCTGCCACTAAGGCTTCGTTAGCTGCTAGCACTTCGAGTTCACTTGTGAACGTGCTGCTACTCTCACAGGTACTACTACTTTCCTCGGCTTTTGAACAAAATCTGCTATTTACTTCCTGCCACTTTCGCTGCGTCCAGCCTACAGATTTCTCCAGCCGCTGTTGACTTCGCTCAATTGACTGCTCAAAACCTTGAATCTCATTGTTCAATGCATCAATGTACCGCCTCGTTACTTCTGTTGGGCCTTCTTCCTGCGAAACCCCTTTCAGTTTCTGCCTAGCTTCTTCCTGTTCTTGCTCAAATTCTTTCTGTTCTTGCCTAATTGCTTCCTGTTCTCGTTTCTTACTTAGAATTCGTTTGCCTATTTGCTCTATGAATTTCAAATCATTCTCACTTTCGAGAATTGTCTTACGAATATCTGATTCCTTCAAGTTCTCATCTATGTTTACCCCGATCTCCTCACACAACCACAACAGGTCAGCTCTCGTCAAACAGATTAGGACCATGGTCGCTACTTTAAGCTTTGGCCCTGCTGTCACACAATACTTGTTGCGATACCCAAGCAAATCAAAATACAAGTAAAAGATCCCAGCGAATCAAATCCAAAAACACAGAGAAATTGAAGCCTGGTAAATCTTACAGCCAAAACCAAACGCTTACCCACTGAAGCAGCACCATATCACCAGTCCTTCCCTGCCGTATCCAGTCAGTTGCAAGAGGTGGTCAATCTCAAGTCGCCTCCAACTTGATCAGGATGCCGGTCGGTCACCATGTGCCAACGTCCGTCAGCTGCCGTTGCTGTCTCCGAGTCGTAGGCCGATCTAGGAGCCGTAGTCGGATCTCACCGCTGCCATTCAGTTATTAGATTTGGCGGTCGTAGCTGTAGAGATGAACTTGGGACGACAGGGCTAGGCGCGCAGGATTTAATTGCAGGATTTACATTTAAAACAAGACATACATTGGCAGCCTAGCGTGACTCCCATATGGAGCCCGCAAAACTAACATACAGCAAACAGTTTACGAGCACACAGCTCACTACTACATTTCGAGCATGACAGAGCACTCAGCTCCCGACAACGAGCACGACACGAGCACCCTCTAGCAGCCGGCAAACGCTGCTTATAAGCTCTCCGCTTGACGTCATAGTTCGACGTCATCGTTCGGCGTGGACGGAGCACGAATGGTCGGGAATGTTCGTCCAATCATTGTAAACTTGCCGCCGCCCCGCAGTATGGCTCACACACACAAAGGCACACACGTTCGAGCCTCGTGGACGGAAATGGTCGTGTTGCACACACACACACAGGTGAAAAGGCCGGACAGTTCTCGGTACCGCCCAGCTTTCAGTGCCGACGTCAGAGGGCTTCGTAGAACTCTGCTTTGTCCCGGATGGCTCGGCCAAGTACCAATTTCCTGAGTTGATCGCGCGCCACGTGGCTGCCGGCTCTTCGCAGTTCTCCGAAGGGCGCCCCGTCTGGTGGGCTTGGAACACGTGCAGCGGGCTGAAAGCTGGCACGTTGCCACCCCGTACGGCCATTCTTAACAGCGCACAAATGCCGACAATCGCATCCCCGCTTACGTTCCACGAGGAGGCATGCAGGAACACAACCAGGCACGTACGCAGGATTTTTTTTCGGGGGGGGGGCCCAACCCAAGGTAACTTTCCTGTGCAAATGACGGGGGGGGGGGGGGGGGGGCTTTACTAGTACAAATATGAATAGTGCCCAGCATTCGCCATAAAAACGCGCAAACCCACAAAAGAGAAATGAAATAATGTGTATTTTACAGGTACGCCTGTGCGATACGCCTCTCCCTTACTTGGCAAACAAAGAACCACGTCAAATGGACTCGCGCAGGAAAGAAGCGCAGGAATAACACTGCGAAGAAGAAGTACAGAAGCGAACGTGTAACATAAATACTCCTTTAGTAGAATAGAACTTTAACAAACAGCAGCTGACAACAAAGGCACACGGACTGCGCGGAGTTGTGTTACTCCGCCAGCCAATCACAGAAGCAAGCAATATCGTCGTCATGCGGCCTTTTCAAAATGGCGTCGTACTTGATACCTCCGGAGCGTCTGCTGTTCTTCAAGAGTCTTTTCATCGGCGGAAGGAATGAGGTGTGCAACAGACATGTACAAAATGTATGGAATCTGAACATTTCACTCTTCAAAATCTGCTGTGCTGTTCATTTCACTGCTGAACCCGTTTTACTCATGAAACTTCACTGCCAACTGAAGTGAAACTTCACTGCGAATAGTTGTAGCGAAGCGAGCATGTTATTGCAGTTCAATAATGAATTAGGCATTCGCCATTCCACCATAATAGGCGAGGGGAAACGTATAAAATTACGCGCTAATAATTTTATTTTTATAGTTACCGCCTTATTTGGTTAACAGAAAAAGTTTGAAGTACGAATTATTTGCAGCCTCGCGGAGGAGCAGTGGCTGGCGGCTATGAGGGCGTGGGCGGGGCTTCATTGCAGACTTAAGTGGAAGCTTTAGCTCGGGTGCTCCTATCTAAATATATGTAATGTAAAAGGAGAATTCGTTTTTCTCAGCAACCACTGCACCAAATTTGACAAGCTTTGTTGCACTTAAAATAAAAACTTAAACTCCAGTGACCGTAGGCTTCGAATTTTTCCTTTAGATTGTCAATGTTTTATTAAAAATTGGCAGAAATCGAAAATTGTCAGAAAACGAGACTATCAAGTTTGCAACTCTGTCTTTCGGCAACGAGAAATGATATCACAACTCTGTAAATTGCACCTAATAGTAGATCTAAAGCGTACAAAATTGATATTTTACACATGAATGTAAAAAAAAATTTAGTAATATGGAAATACAGCTTTTGCAGAACCCTTGTAAATACTGTAACAAATTCACATAAAATATAATATGACAAAATTTTCCCGCTTTGAATGGTCTAATGGATTCCGTTTACGGAACTGCGATATCTGTTCTTGATGCAGAGCTATGGATTTGTACACTTCTTGCTTCTATTTTTTTCAGACTGTCGAGTATTTGAAAATCTTTTTAACAAAATTCAGGCCCTAAATCGAAATTCCGCTTCCAACAGTCACTATAGTTCAGCTGTCTCTCAAATCCAACAAACTTTATTAAAATCGGTCCAGGGGCTATCTCAGAAAAACGTTTTTGCGTTTTACATGTATTTGAATAGGCCGCGTCGGAGTTGGGCCCGAGCTAAAGCTTCCGACTATAGTAGCGCTTTTTGAATTAGCTCTGGAAGAAATATACAGAAATATATATTTGCGGAACAATCACAGTTGTTTTGGTTCCCTTGTTTACTGCTCTAACAAGTGCCACAACCGACTCGTATTGTTTTGCCCACGAGCCGCGTACAACCGCGTATGGCGCAGGAAGCTGCGATTCTACACGGACTGCGCCCACCGCGGAAGGTTAGAAAAACATCTACATAAGCACAGCAGAGAAATGGCAACGTTAAGCGGCTCGAATGATAACTGTAGAAGCGTCATTCAGAACACACGGAATTGTCCTCCACTTCCGGCGGCGTTTTCTCTACTTTCTTTTTAAATAAAAAGATGTTGATCCATAAATATTTTCATAAAGAACGGTTACAATTGTTAATTTTCGCTTTTCCTTCCTGTTTGGCTGTTGCCTTGGCTCTCTCCCTTAGGAGATCACTTAATTTCTCAAATCCTTGCGACTATTGTTTCCAGTTGGCAATTTTGCCCGAAAAGAGCTGTAGAATTAGGGAAAAACCAGACGAATTAACGGGTGACTGTCATATTGCCCATGAGTTTTTAAGAGTTATTGCAGGGATTGATGATGGATGCTGTCTCGCATCATTTTATTTTCCACCTTATCTAATCCATATCACGGTTATGTTGTTCCGAGGATCTGTCAGCGTCGCGGCGAGCCGTCACTCGAGGAAATAATGGCACAAAAAGAAAAGTTAAAGGCAATTGGTATTTTCTCTGGCCGCAACTCGCTCCACGTGCACACAGACCAGCTGAACACGAACTGAATCCCTTTCCTGGCCTCTGCGTCAGTCTAAACGAGGAAGGTTGAATATACGAAGAACAACGATGGGCGTGACATTTGAATAGACGGTGTGGCAACTAAATACATCTCGACTTAATCGCGCGGGCACCGAATTGATGAGGAAACTGGCCATAACATCCCAGGAGACGCCGATAACTGCCGCCATCCAAAAGGAGTGAGAAAGGCAGCAAAATGTTGACCGCCGAATAGCTGTCAAGCCTCAACATTAATTTGGCGGCGCTTTAAGAATGTGTGTGAGAAATGGTGGCGTGGGCAGGGAGGGGGGGGGGTTGCGTCTTAATTTTGGGGGGGGGGCCCGGGCCCCCCCGGGGCCCCCCCTTGGGTACGTGCCTGAACACAACACTACAGTTGTTTGACCGGAAACGAGCTCAATAGATCGGCGAAAGATCGGCGAGATCACTAGATCGCTTTGTAAAAAAGCACTCACCAAAGAGCATTTCCAACACGAGGAGATCCCAAGACTTTGCTTTCGTTCGCGTCGAAAGCACTGCTCGCACTAGCATCGTTTGCTTCTTCGAGAGGCCGGCTCTTCGCAATCGGCTCGTACATGTAGGGAGTAATGCCGAACTCCTCAGAAAAACGCAGTCTCTTTAAATTTTCCATTACCGTCTCAGAAAAACAGCACCAAACTACCTGGCACCGCGCTTCACGTGTAGCTGCAGCGGTCGGTTACTAGTGTTGACGTCACGAGGCGCCCGACCAATCACAGGCGGAAACGAGACGCGCGAGCTGGGCGTGTCCGCTGCTGCACTTTTCGTCGAAATAAAATATATTTGCGCTTTCTTTCGCTCAATTTCGATACGATATTCGAATTCGGAGGGTTGAAAACCATTGTGTACAGATGTTCACTCATTTTTTTCTGGAAAACCTTTCAGCTTCCCTTTAATGCTTGGATGTCTATCCGTGAAGCTGCAGGACCAGCCAGTGCTTGGCCAAGGGGGTGGACGACTTGCGCGAGCTATCCCCTCAGGTGCAGATCGTGGTGCCGGAGGTGTCAGTAAGTGACAGTCACGTACAAAGAGCCGTAGTGGCTGCTAATGAGGCAATATGGAAAATGAGCCGAGAGAAAGGCTTCGAGGTTGTCGAAGTGAACAGGGAAGTGAGAAGGTGTGGTGGTTTTAAACGAGACGGGATCCAGTTCACTTACAGGCTGGCACGAGAAGTGGGCTGGCACGAGAAGTGGGCTGGCACGAGAAGTGGGCTGGCACGAGAAGTGGGCTGGCACGAGAAGTGGGCTGGCGACTTGGTGGTCGCGCTGTTGCTTTTTTAGGGGGCCCGCGGGCGCTCAGGAGACCAGAGCAGATATTAATAAAGAAGGTCCCCTTAGGGGAACCTCAGAAGAGCATCGCTGTCGATAACAGAAAAAGGAAGAAAGCTAGAAAGACAGCTCGCCATGCAATAGGCTACATAAACATGCAGGGCGGCAGAAGAAAGGAAAAGTGGGCAGAGATTGAGGAGCACTTAAATAGAGAACAAATAAGGGTGTATGCGGTTACAGAAACGCACCTTAGAGAATCAGAAGAGCTTTCCAATGCTATTCACTGTGTGTCGTTCAAGATAGCATGTGACGCAGACAACCGCAGAGCTCTAGGTGCAGAGTAACAGAGCGTTTATTGGGCGCTGGCGCTCTTAATCAGCAACCAGGTTGCCAGGCTTGCACAGCATGGTTGCAAATCTTGAGGACCCTGGTTGCCAGGTCCGAAATGTCTTTCTCCTTCTGAAAAGAAAAAAACAAATGAGCAGAGTGAAACACCACTCGTCGATTTAAGCAATCTGCTTAAAGGCCTTTTGGTGTGCTAGGCGAATAGGCAGCACGCGTCGGAGCACCCGGGTTAGAACCCGGGTGCTCTGACGAGGACCAAGCCCGTCCGGCTACCAGAGGACTTTGTTGCCCTGGCGCAGGGGACCTTTGATGTGTTTGGAGAGCTGGAGCCTTCGACGCCTGTGGTGCTACGCTGACTGGAAGAGAAGCACAGTCGTTAGCAACGTCTTCCGTACAGTCAGGAATGGTTTGCAGTGGCGGGTCGAACTATTCTTTTGTTCAGAGCAGATGTTGCCGGTGGCGAAGAAGCTGACCCCCGTCTTCCGTACGGACCGAGCGAGGGACGTACTTCATAGAGAGCAGAATCCAGAAGGTCACGCGCAGTGAACACCATGTGCAGGAACCACCACAACATCCGATCACCAGAGCACACTCATGCCACAAAATCAAAAAAAACCATATTCAGCGCTGTATAAGGTTAAAGAAGGCACACTAATGCATTGAGAACGCAGTGACTGTATCAAAAAAGCTTTCGATAGTCCCCGGACGATGATAGAGCCGTGATAGCACCGCCCGAGAATTATCGGAAGCTTGTTTGATGCTCACTGGGTAGCAATGCATTAGTGTGCTTTCTTTAACCTTGTACAGAGCTGAATATGGTTTTATGGATTCTGAACATGAGTGCGCTCTGGTGATCGGATGTTGTGGTGGTTCCTGCACGTGGTGCTAACTGCGCGTGCTCTTCTGGATTCTGCTCTCTATGAAGGAGTGACGCAATAAAATGATATCAGTTGAGAGTTGCGCGTTGTCCAGTCTTCTTTCTTGTGTCCGTTGCTTTGCGCTAAACAAAGTAGTTATGGATTTGCACCAACTAGCCCACCAACGCATTCTGCTAAACATCTAGCTTGCTGTATACGTTTGCATTTGACTTCATTTCTTCTTTGGACGGTAGCTGATAGTGATCACGCTTCACGCACTGGTTTACGCGCCTAGGGTCCATACAAATGCGCTAGTGGCTATTTTTCTGTCGGACAGTGACAAGGAGGACTCACCCACTCAGCAGCCTCTTGCACGTTTTTTTTATGATACCTTGACGTTCCATGCGGGCTAGTTCATGGCGGAGTGGCTCACGAAGCGCATGCGCAATTCGGCGCGAGGGCACTGGGCTTGCTCCTGCATTCAGCGCGAGGTTTCCTACAAGCAACCTAGACCTTCGAAAAGCTGCAGAAAATCGTAGAAAACTTGAGTCTTCAAATCATCAGGCTTTGAATTGCTTGGATTCTTGAAACTAGACATAAAGATTCACAAGCCAGAAGGCCTAGTAGCGCTTGCTTTCCTTTCTTGACCACAAAGAAATTGGGTTGGTTCTTCAATTTCGCCGATCCGCAGGGGTAGCGTCACAGTTACAAAGTGCTTTATCACTCCGCCGTCGTAGCTCGTCAGGACCGTTGAAGATGGTGTAAGGTATCTTCCCTCGCTCACTTCCTGAAAAAGGGCGTGAGGAAGCAAGTTGGCTTGTGCCTCCGTGTGAACTTTAATGGACATGGCGCGATTAAACAGCGTTGCCATGATTATCCAGTCTTGGTCCGTCGATACATCGCTTATGCTCCCGTCCAAAATTTGGAATTTGTCGTCAGATTCCGCTTCAGTCTGCGCTGGACAGAAACAGCATGAATGCTTTTTTTGTTCTGCAGCACACCGCAAAGTGGTATATTTTCCGACATATGTCGCACGTTTTGCGCCACACTGGGCATTTTCACGGTTCACGACTTCGGTTGCAGTAGGGGCATTGGCAAATATATTTTTATGGCGTCTTCCTGCTCGGCTTGCTATTACCGCACGGCATTTAGCTTTAGTTCGTCCTTCTCCCAAGCTTTATTTTGGCTGGCAGTTAGCTCTGCAGCTTTGCAGCATTCTATGCCCATTCCAGGGTGAGGTCCTTCTCCCCTAGAAGCCGCGTCCGGAGCTTCTTGTCTGCCGTACGAAACACCATCTGGTCTCGAACCATTGATTCTTTGAGGTATCCGAAGCTACAGCTCTGAGCTTTCAGCTGAATATCGCGTAAGAACTGATAGAACGGCTCATCATCTCGCTGTTGCCGAGTTCTGAAGATGTTGCGCTCGTAGGTCTCCTTACGCTTTGCTGTGCAATACTCTTCAAACTTCTTCACAATAGCGTTGTAATCCTCACGATCTCCGGATGGCAGTTTAAAAGTACTGAATATATTAATTGCTTCCTGACCTGTCACATGGAGGAAGACTGCAGGCTTCTGTGCACTCGTGCACTTTGTCGCAGATGAAGTTGCCTTGAAGTATAGGTCCATCCTCTCCCTGAATTTCTTCCAGTTTTCTCCCAGCGCTTCGGAGAGCACTAGAGGATCAGAAGGATGCAGTTCTACCATGGCGCTAGCTCAGTCGAAGCGGGAATCGGCGTGATAAAAACTTTTGACACCATGTGCCGTTCAAGATAGCATGCGACGCAGACAACCGCCGAGCTCTAGGTGCAGAATAACAGTGCGTTTATTGGGCGTTGGCGCTCTTATATCAGAAACCCGGCTGCCAGGTTTGCACAGAATAGTTGACAATCTTGAGGACCCTGGTTGCCAGGTCCGATACACACTGCATGCTTGTAAGAAGTATTCAAGCTATTAAACAGGGAAGACTTAGGAGTAAGGATTAACGGCGAATATCTTAGGAACCTTCTGTTGCAGGTGATATTGTTCTGTTCAGCAACACTGAGTACGAGTCAACAAATGATTGAGGACCTCAACAGAGAGAACGTAAGAGTTGGGTTGAAGATTAATATGCACTAAACAAAGATAATGGTCAATAGCCTGGCAAGGGAACAAGAGTTCGGGATCGCCAGTCAGCCTCTTGAGTATGCGAAGGAATACGTTGACCAAACTTATAGTGGTCGCGAGATACGACGCTCATAGACAGCCGCGTATATACGAGCGGTGGAACGCACGTCAGCACGCAACGAACGGTAGAATGTCTTTATTTTGCGCGTCTTGCGCAGCGTGGTGCTGGCGTTGAAATCGGGAGCGCGCTTAGGGCGCGCCGCTACATGGCTCCCCCCGTGGTGGCGCGTTTCGGGCCGGTTCAGCCGTTTAACTTTCGGGATGCGGAACCGAAACAGATGAGTCCGGCATTTATGCAGGTTTTACGCGGTAGATCGCTACAACGTCCGTGCGGCCGTTTACTCTCACAGTGAAGGTCTTGTCGGTACGCCTAAGCACCTTGAAAGGACCTTCGTAAGTAAGATGCCGTAAGAGATGGCCGGATGTCTTCGCGTCGCACCAAGACGTGACTTGATCAAGTCTCTGCTTACGTAGACATCGTAGTTGGACGGTTGTCGTGTGGGCGTTGGTCGCAATTGTTGACACAGGTGTCGAATCTGCTCGATGTAGTCAGGCGGTGACAGGTCGGGGGCAGGAGCTGGGGGGAGTATTCGCCGGGCAGGCGAAGGGCGGTGCCATACACCATTTCAGCTGCAGTGCCCCCGAGGTAGTCTTTAATCGCCGAGCGAATTCCCAGCATCACGAGGGGAAACTCGTCAACCCATGAAGTTTGGGCGTTGCGAGCGATGAGTGCAGCCTTCAACTGTCGGCCCGGTCGTTCGACTATGCCATTTGCGAAGGGGTGATATGCCGTTGATATGCGTCCTGTGCTACTGTGGCTTAGCGGGGATACAAGAACTAGGCGTCGGATTCCTGATTAACAAGGATACAGCTGGTAACACAGAGGAATTCTATAGCATTAACGAGAGGGTGGCAGGTCTTGTCGTTCAACTTAATAAGAGGTACAAATTGAAGGTCGTACAGGTCTACGCCCCTACATCCAGTCATGATGGCCAGGAAGTCGAAAACTTCTATGAAGACGTGGAATCGGCAGTGGGTAAAGTTAAAACAAAATACACTATACTGATGGGCGACTTCAATGCCAGGGTAGGCAAGAAGCAGGCTGGAGACAAGTCATTGGGGGAATATGCATAGGCTCTAGGAATAGCAGGGGAGAGTTATTAGTAGAGTTTGCAGAACCGAATAATATGCGGATAATGAATATCTTCTTCCGCTAGCGGGATAGCCGAAAGTGGACGTGGAGGAGCCCGAATGGCGAGACTAGAAATTAAATAGAGTTCATACTCTGCGCTAATCCTGGCATCATACAAGATGTGGACGTGCTCAGCAAGGTAAGCTGCAATGACCATAGGATGGTAAGAACTCGAATTAGCATAGACTTGAGGAGGGAACGGAAGAAACTGGTACATAAGAAGCCGATCAATAAGTTAGCGGTCAGAGGGAAAATAGAGGAATTCCAGATCGAGCTACAGAACAGGTAATGAGCTTTAATTCAGGAAGATGACCGTAGTGTTGAAGCAATAAACGACAATATTATGGGCATCATTAGGGAATGTGCAATAGTAGTCGGTGGTATCTCCGTTAGACAGGATACAAGTAAGCTATCGCAGGAGACAAAAGATCTGATCAAGAAACGCCAATGTATGCAAGCCTCGAACCCTACAACTAGAATAGAACTGGCAGAACTCCCCAAGTTAAACAACAAGCGTAAGACAGCTGACATAAGGAAGTATAATATGGATAGAATTGAACATGCTCTCAGGAACGGAGGAAGCTTAAAAGAAGTGAAGAAGAAACTACGAATAGGCAAGAATCAGATCTGTGCGTTGAGAGACAAAGCCGGCAATATCATTACTAATATGGATGAGATAGTTCAAGTGGCTGAGGAGTTCTATAGAGATTGATACAGTACCAGTGGCACCCACGACGATAACGGAAGAGAGAATAGTCTAGAGAAATTTGAAATCCCAGAAGTAACGCCGGACGAAGTGAAGAAAGCCTTGGGAGCTATGCAAATGGAGAAGGCAGCTGGGGAGGATCAACAGCAGATTTGTTGAAGGATGGTGGGCAGATTGTTCTAGAAAAACTGGCCACCCTGTATACGCAATGACGCTTGACGTCGAGCGTACCGGAATCTTGGAAGAACGCTAACATAATCCTAATCCATAAGAAGGGGGACGCCAACGACTTGTAAAAGTATAGACCGATCAGTTTACTGTCCGTTGCCTACAAAGTATTTACTAAGGTAATCGCAAATAGAATCAGGAACACCTTAGACTTCTGTCAACCAAAGCACCAGGCAGGATTCCGTAAAGGCTACTCAACAATAGACCATATTCACACTATCAATCAGGTGATAGAGAAATGTGCGGTATATAACTAACCCTTATATATAGCTTTCATTGATTACGAGAAAGCATTTGATTCAGTCGAAACCTCAGCAGTCATGGAGGCATTACGAAATCAGGGTGTAGACGAGCCATATGTAAAGGTACTGAAACATATCTATAGCGGCTCCACAGCCACCGTAGTCTTCCATAAAGAAAGCAACAAAATTCCAATAAAGAAAGGAGTCAGTCAGGGAGATACGATCTCTCCAATGCTATTCACAGCGTGTTTACAGGAAATATTCAGAGACCTGGATTGAGAAGAATTTGGGATAAGAGTTAATGGAGAATACCTTAATAACCTGCGATTCGCTGATGATATTGCCTTGCTTAGTAACTCAGGGGACCAATTGCAATGCATGCTCACTGACCTGGAGAGGCAAAGCAGAAGGGTAGGTTTAAAAATTAATCTGCAGACAACTGAAGTAATGTTTAACAGCCTCGGAAGTCAACAGCAGTTTACGATAGATAGCGAGGCACTGGAAATGGTAAGGGAATACATCTACTTAGGGCAGGTAGTGACCGCGGATCCGGATCATGAGACGGAAATAATCAGAAGAATAAGAATGGGCTAGGGTGCGTTTGGCAGGCATTCTCAGATCATGAACAGCAAGTTGCCATTATCCCTTAAGAGAAAAGTATATAACAGCTGTGTCTTACCTGTACTTACGTACGGGGCAGAAACCTGGAGGCTTACGAAAAGGGTTCTACTTAAATTGAGGATGACGCAACGAGCTATGGAATGAACAATGATAGGTGTAACATTATGGGATAAGAAAAGGGCAGATTGGGTGAGGGTACAAACGCGAGTTAATGACATCTTAGTTGAAATCAAGAAAAAGGAATAGACATGGGCAGGACATGTAATGAGGAGGGAAGATAACCGATGGTCATGAAGGGTTACTGACTGGATTCCAAGTGAAGGGAAGCGTAGCAGAGGGCGGCAGAAAGATAGGTGGGCAGATGAGATTAAGAAGTTTGCAAGGATAACATGGACACAATTAGTACATGACCGGGGTAGTTGGAGAAGTATGGGAGAAGCCTTTGCCATGCAGTGGGCTTAACCAGGATGGTGATGGTGATGATGATGATGACGATGATATGCCGTTGTGTGGACGTGCTGTACACCGAGGTTACGTGTCAGTGTTCTGAATATTTGGGACTCAAACTGACGGCCACGGCCCGTAGCAAAAATACTGGGGCAGTCGAAGCGAGAGATCCATCCGGCAACGAAACATGAGGCTACGGTGGATGCCGTGATATCGTGAGGCGGGAATGCCTCGGGCCAGCGTGTATAGCGATCCACAGAAGTATGTAGCGCTTTCCGCGCGATGACGGGAGTGGAACGACGATGTCAATGTGCCCGTGGTCAAAGCGACAGTCTGGCGAGCGGAAGGTTTGAAGGGGAGCCTGGTGTGTCGCGTCGTCTTCGCACGTTGGCACTGCAAGCACTCACGAGCCCAGTGGCGGACGTCTTTGTTGACGCCGGGCCACACAAAACGAGACATGATGAGGCGTTGAGCGGCGCGGATGGCAGGGTGGCTTGCTTCGTGCAGCTTAGTGAAGATTTGACGACAATATTCGGACGGCACAAAAGGGGCGCTTATGGCCAGAAGACACATCACACACTATTGTACCAGAGGAGAAGGGCAGCGGCACATCAGACAATGAGAAATAATTAGAGCTTGAGCGTAAGTCGCGAAGCTCGCTGTCACAACGCTGTGCCTCTGCAATTGCCTCGAAGTCCACAGCATCAAATGTTACGACATTTACGCGCGAAAGGGCGTCGGCAGCAGCGTTGACGGGGCGTTCAGTGTGCCTTACGTATGCGGTGAACTCCGAAATGAAACTTAGATGTCGAATTTGCCGGGATGTATACGCACTGTGGTTCCCACGGAAAGCGAATGTCAGTGGCTTATGGTTGGTCAGCACGTGGAATACGCTACCTTCATGTTGATAGTGAGAATGCCGAGGTAGACGGCGAGAAGTTCGCCGTCAAACGTGCTGTACCGAATTTCGGCAGGCTTTAGTTTCCAGAAGAAAAAGGCTAGCGGGCACTACGAGTCTTGCTGGAACTGCAGAAGGACGGCACCAACGGCGTTGGAGGAAGCATCGGTGATCAGCGGCATTGGTGCGTTGGGTAAGGGATGCACAAGGATTGCTGAGTTGGCCAGAGCATTCTTGGCTTCCTCAAATGCTGTGTCCACTTGTCCACTCGAGAGGGGCTGACGGTGCTTTACTTGGCTTGAGCATGTCGGTCATGGGTAGGAGAATGCGATCCACATTAGGTATAAAGCGACGGTGAAAGTTCAGCAGTCCTAGGAACTCGCGCAGCTTTCCAAGTGAAGTTGGATGAGGAAAATCGCGCAGTGCTTGAACTTCGCCGTACAGAGGCTGGACTCCTTCAGGTGGGACGAGGTAGCCAAGAAATTCGATATTTTTGATGCCGAAAACACACTTTGCTGTGTTAATGGTCAAGCCGTGTTCCTGGAGTCGTGTAAAGCAATCGTAGATGATCGGCATGCTGTTCAGGTGAAGAGCTAGTCACAAGTAAGTCATCGAGGTAGGCGACGACGAAGTGTAGACTGCGGGTCACCTCATTGATGAATCTTTGGAATGTTTCGGTGAAGCTCCTCAACCCTAAATGCATGCGGACGTACTCAGAGAGGTCAAAAGGTGTCGCAGTTGCAGTCTTTCGTATGTCCTATGGCTCAACAGGAAAGTGGTGGTAAGCTCTGACCAAGTCGTTCTTGCTGAATATGGTCGTACCAGCTAGTGTGGCGGCGAAGTCGTAAATAGGGGGAGTGGATACCGATAAGGGAGAGCGCGCGCGTTCAGTGCACGATATTCACTACCGGGGCGCCAATCACCTGGGTCACGCTTCGGAACCATGTGCAGGGCGGATCACCAGCTGCTTGACGATGGGTGAATGAAGCGAAGTTGCAGCATATGTTCAAATTCCCTGCGTGCCGTGGCAAGGCGGTGACCCGCAAGGCGTCGTGGTTTGCTGAACGCGGGAGGCCCGGTTGTGACGATGTGGTGCGCGACTGTGTGTCGCACCGGTAGTTCTAAGTGTTTTCGCCGCTTCGCGTTGAAGAGAGACGCGCGGGCCCACATCTTGAAAGCGATATGTGAAAGGGGTAGGGTACGACGTGCGTCGAGAGTTTCGTGAGCTCTATGCTCTGGCTGGTTCGACCGCGTTGAAGCGACAAGCAGCACCAAGGTAAAGTTGCTCAGTGCCGCGGGCTCAATTACTCAGAGGGGACTCTGATCATCAGAAGGAAATTTACTGTAGAATAAAAATAGATTCGAGCGCATACGGCAGACATTATCAAGACCTGACTGGAAGCTTACCATTATCACTAAAAAGAAAGGTGTACAGTCAGTGTATTATACTGTTGCTAACACATGGGGCAGAAACTTGGAGACTGACAAAGAAGCTCGAAAACAAGTTCAGAACCGCGAAAGAAGCGATGTAACGAAGATGGTGGGCGTAACGTTAGAAGGCAGGAAGAGAGCAGTATTGATCGGAGAGCAAGCGGGGATAGCAGATATTCTGATTGACATTAAGAGAAAAAAATGGGGCTGGGCAGGTCATGTAATGCGTAGGTTAGATAACAGGTGGACCATTAGGGTCACAGAATGGGTACCAAGAGAAGGGAAACGCAGTCGAGGATTGCAGAAGACATGGGGGGGTGATGAAATTAAGAAATTGGTAGGCACAAGTTGGAATCGGTTGCCGCAGGACGGGGGTAATTGGAAATCGCAGGGAGAGGCCTTCGTCCTGCAGTGGACCTAAAATAGACTGATGATGATCGCTCTTTAGTGTCTTAGCCGTCCGTGTCTAGCCATTATGAACCGTGATCAAACGTGGTGCGACAGCGGCTGCCACAGCCGCGCGGAGCGTATCTCAAAAGCTATCTGCGATGCGGACAGAGTACCAACTGCTGATAGCTCCGCGCGTTGTTTTCGCCGCTTCGCGTTGAAGAGAGATGCGCGGGCCCACATCTTGCAGGCGAGATGTGAAAGGGGCAGGGTGTGCCGAGAGCTTCGTGAGCTCTGTGTTCTAGCTGCTTCGTCCGCGTTGAAGCGAAAGGCAGCACAAAGGTAAAGTTGCTCATTGCCGCGGGCTCTATCTTGAAAGCGATCGTCGACGGACGGAAGGTTCTACTCGTTGATTAAGCACAGAAATGCTTACACATTCAAGAAGCGGTTCGAATCGAACCTGGGCATGGCTTCTGCGCTCATGTGGCTACAGCTTGAAGCACGAAAGTCACCCGTGAAACACAGTGACAGCTTCGGTTGCCGAGGGAAAACCCTGCGCACACGTAAGAATGGCGACGGATTTGGCAGGAATCATCTGGTTACTCTGGTTACTATCATGAGGAATGAGGAATCATCTGGTTACTCTGGTTACTATCATGAGGAATGAGGAATCATCTGGTTACTAATCATCTGGAAGCACGAAAACCCACGGCCTCTGAGACCGAGCCCGGAAGCCGTGTAAATGCACTCGCTTTGCGGCACCTTGCTTAAGCAAGAATCGAACGCGCATGAAATAGGCTGTGGAGCTGGACGGCTTCTGCACCGCCTGGCTCGCGTCACCTGCGTGGTTGCGTTAATGAGGCCTAAGACGTAGCTTACGATGCCCGTGTTAAGTGAAGCTTGCTTTGTGGCCTCCGAAAGCTTAGGTCGGCGATGTGTGGGGATCTTGCTTGGCCCGCCGCTGCGTATCAGCACGCTGTTCCTTCGTCGCCAAGATCAGCTCTGTTTATCGTGATTTGCCGTTTCGTGAAGTAACCGCTCGCAGCTTACACGAATGCGCAAAGTGCGTGGAATCTGGATGATTTTAAATGAGTCAGAATTTCTATGCCTACCCAACGACGAAACCCGTCCGTCCGTCACCTAAGACGTTAGCAGTGTGCTCAATGGGGCTGGTTGGTTCATCTTTAGAATAAAAGCACGAACAGCGCAACACGTACAGGACGAGCGAGTAAACAGAACAGAGCGCTGACTTGGAACCAAATGCTTTATTTGTAGAAGCAGGATATAAATACAGCATGAAGGTGACATAAAGAATAGAAAAAAAAGGGTAAGAAGGATAAGTGTCAGCCACAAAGTTAATCAATTTCTTTTATTGAGAGCGAGAGGAACGCAGAGCTGACGCACGCGCCGCCACTTCAGGATATACAAAATGCTTCAAAGATTTCCCGCGCACGCTTTTCACTATATCTGCCGATTATTTCGCACTTGTTAAAGATCGGGGTGCAACCACATGTCTTACACAATTTTGCTCAACTCGCTCAGTTTATTAGGGGCAAAATAGGGAGGATACTGCCGCGCGCAAACGCTGCTATAGGAATCACGTTCAGGGCTTTAATTACTGTACAACTCAGGTCGTCTATAAAATCCCGCTTGATTGTAAACGTTGCTATATTGGGCAAACGGGGAGGTGCATTAATGATCGCCTGCGCGAGCATGCCGCTTCACTAAAATTCAATAATCGGCAGATATAGTGAAAAGCGGGCGCGGGAAATCTTTGAAGCATTTTGTATATCCAGAAGTGGCGACGCCTGCGTCAGCTCTGCGTCCCTCTCAACAAAAGAAATTGATTAACTTCGTGGCTGACACTTATCCTTCTTACCCTTCTTTTTCTATTCTTTATGTCACCTTCATGCTGTATGTATATGCTGCTTCTGCAAATAAAGCATTTGGTTCCTAGTCGGTGCTCTGTCCTGTTTACTCGCTCGTCCTGTGTTGCGCTGTTCCTGTTTTTATTCTAAACCTAAGACGAATTGCTATAAATCAAATAATGCCTAAAATGAAATAGATTCGAAATGAAAAATGTTCGTGGGGAGCTTCGAACCACCGACTCCACACCAGGAGCCCGAGTGTCTTGGCCACTAGTGTAAGCAACCACGCTTAGAGAAAGTGAATATATGTGAACCCTAGGAATGTGTTCTACCGGCGGTGCAAAACAAGCGTCAAAGGAAAACAGTTGCTATGAAGGCTTGGTTGAAAGATTTGGTGATGGTAGAATGACAACCATTTCCAGGACCACATGTCGTGCCGACTTGAAGCATTGTAGACATCCAGAAAATTCTGATTCCGAAGTTGAATACCAGACACGCGACGCCCCCTATGTGTTTCGGCGGTCGCGGGATACGCCTTCTGTTGGGACATTATTTTACCGACCGAAATGCCACCGATCTGTCGGCTCATGCGCTTCTCGTCGCACAACAATGACAGATAAAAAGTCGATAAGGATGATAAAAGGTGATAGGGGTTATATAGGTTTCATCATGGTTGGTGATGGTTCGACGCGGGCTGATAAGGTGCTAATAGCGATAATTATCAGAGAAATTATGATAAGATTCTTAAAGGCCGAAGGGGTTGATAAAAGTGAGATCGAGTCCGATGGTTGATGAGGATCTGATCTAGATCGACAAGGTTGATAACAGCCCTTAAGTTCACGTAAGTCTTTATACTGGTTGGATCAAGTTTGATAAGACTCATAATGACACCGGGTCGCGTGGAGATGAGCAAGTGGCACCCTGCTTACGCATACTTAGACAACTACAGTATAGTTTCTTTGTAATTTCTTCTCTTAATCTGAATAGCATTCTTTGCCTACTTCAGCGGCTTTGAGCTTGTCTGTCTATTTAGCCTTCTACCCTGACCCAGTGGCCCAAGTTTCGTACTAGCTTGGGTCACCAGGTATGTGCTCCAAGTTGTGACACCGTATTGGCCATTCAATCGTTGCCATTTTAGCTTCGTTATTTTACTTTCGCCATGCCGTCGTCGCCACGCCTTCTACCCTGACCCAGTGGCCCAAGTTTCGTACTAGCTTGGCTCACTAGGTATGTGCTCCAAGTTGTGATACCGTATTGGCCATTCAATCGTTGCCATTTTAGCTTCGTTATTTTACTTTCGCCATGCCGTCGTCGCCACGCCTTCTACCATGACCCAGTGGCCCAAGTTTCGTACTAGCTTGGGTCACTAGGTATGTGCTCCAAGTTGTGATACCGTATTGGCCATTCAATCGTTGCCATTTTAGCTTCGTTATTTTACTTTCGCCATGCCGTCGTCGCCACGCCTTCTACCCTGACCCAGTGGCCCAAGTTTCGTACTAGCTTGGGTCACTAGGTATGTGCTCCAAGTTGTGATACCGTATTGGCCATTCAATCGTTGCCATTTTAGCTTCGTTATTTTACTTTCGCCATGCCGTCGTTGCCACGCCTTCTACCCTGACCCAGTGGCCCAAGTTTCGTACTAGCTTGGGTCACTAGGTATGTGCTCCAAGTTGTGATACCGTATTGGCCATTCAATCGTTGCCATTTTAGCTTCGTTATTTTACTTTCGCCATGCCGTCGTTGCCACGCCTTCTACCCTGACCCAGTGGCCCAAGTTTCGTACTAGCTTGGGTCACTAGGTATGTGCTCCAAGTTGTGATACCGTATTGGCCATTCAATCGTTGCCATTTTAGCTTCGTTATTTTACTTTCGCCATGCCGTCGTTGCCACGCCTTCTACCCTGACCCAGTGGCCCAAGTTTCGTACTAGCTTGGGTCACTAGGTATGTGCTCCAAGTTGTGATAACGTATTGGCCATACAATCGTTGTCATTTTAGCTTCGTTATTTTACTTTCGCCATGCCATCGTCGTCACGCCTTCTACCCTGACCCAGTGGCCCAAGTTGTATAATAGCTTGGGCCACTTGGTATGGGCTCTTCATCATGATGCCGTCGTGGTCATTGCATCGCCATAATTCCAGTTTGTCAGTAGATTCTCTTCATGCAGTCGTCGTCACGCTTTCGTCGTTATACACTCGTCGTGCGTTTCTTTTCACACCGCCGTCGTGCTGCCATCATGGTGATGCAATGGTCGTCATCCAAGCTTCATGATCTGACTATCGTCATGCTGTCATCCTCAAATCATCTGCGCTGACTCAGTGGCCTAAGTTTTCCAAGTTTCGGCCACTAAGTTTTTGCTCGTGGCCGTGACGTCGTTGTGACGGTCGTTACATCATCGGTTTAACAGCATTCTCATCCTACTCTCGTCATTCATTCCGTCGTAACGACATCGTCGTCATGCAGTCGTCTTGCATTCAGTGCCACATCACCGTCGTGGTCATTTCATAGTGGTCACTCTAGCTTCTTCATCCAACTCTCGTCATGCCGTGCTCACGCCATCGCCGTCGCACAGGCTTCGTGATACAGTCGTCATTAAGCCATTGTCGCCATAAAATCGGCCTCACCTCATTATCCCTTTGCTGTTGTCACGCCACGTCGTTATTGTGTCGTCGCCTTACAGTAGTCGTCATGAATTCGTTATACCGTCGTCGTAATGCCGTCGGCGTCGTTACATAGTTGTCATTGTAACTTCGCCATCCGGTTATCATCTCATCGTCGTTAGCCATGGTCGCCACACAGTCGCCGTCATATCGTTGTCCTCATGCCATTGTGTTTCAGGCTGTTGTTAAGCCATAGTCATCACTTCGGTAATGTTATCTCATTGTCGTCGTCAATTCCTTGTCATACCGCATTCGTTGATCCATCGACGTCATTCCTTGTTCGTCATACTATTTAAATCATGCTGTCGTCATTCAGTCGTGATTATGCCGCTGTTTTCATGCCATCATCTTGCCATCGTCCTTATGGTCGTGCGTTGTCGTCATTTCAGCCTTGTCATCTGGTTGCCCTTATACCTCGTCGTCCCTCATGTCATCGTCGTCACACTGTTGTCGCTACAACGTTGCATAATTTGAGAATGGGCACCTAATTGTCGTCGTGCCGCCATCGTGTACAGCCTCGGGCATTATATCGATATCATTCCTTGGTCGTCGTTCCATCGTCACAGCGTCACACTGTCGTCGTCTTGCTACCATAATCGTGGCGAAAAAGCGAGTGCCATAGCAAAGTGGCATCCTATTGGTGTATGTGGCATATAGCTGTAACAACGAAACTGCCATAATTCGCACTAAACATAAACCTGCTGGAATATTATTCGCATGACTATCGACAGTCATCGTGAGATGAGCTCTGCCGTAATATTATTGCGATAGCAATTATATGGACATTCAGTCACATTTCTGCCGTCGACGTCACCGGGATGTGCCGTATAAAGTCCAACGACGATAACATCGTGGCGGCGCACCGTAGGCTGTCAGCAGCATCAGCCTGGTTACGCCCACTGCAGGGCAAAGGCCTCTCCCATACTTCTCCAACTACCCCGGTCATGTACTAATTGTGGCCATTTTGTCCTTGCAAATTTCTTAATTTCATCCGCCCACCTAACATTCTGCCCCCCCCCCCCCCCCCTACTACGCTTCCCTTCCCTTGGAATCCAGTCCGTAACCCTTAATGACCATCGGTTATCTTCCTTCCCCATTACATGTCCTGCCCATGCCCATTTATTTTTCTTGATTTCAATTAAGATGCCATTAACTCGCGTTTGTTCCCTCACCCTATCTGCTCTTTCCTTATCCCTTAATGTTACACCTATCATTCTTTCCATAGCTCGTTGCGTCGTCCTCAACTTAAGTAGAACCCTTTTCGTAAGCCTCCAGGTTTCTGCCCCGTACGTGAGTACTGGTAAGTCACAGCTGTTATACACGTTTCTCTTGACGGATAGTGGCAACCCGCTGTTCATGACCTGAGTATGCCTGCCAAACGGAACCCAGCTCATTCTTATTCTTCCGATTATTTCAGTCTCATGATCCGGATCCGCAGTCATTACCTGTCTTAAGTAGAAGTACTCCCTTACCACTTCCAGTACCTCGCTACCTAGCGTAAACTGCTGTTCTCTTCCGGAGACTGTTAAACATTACTTTAGTTATCTCCAGATTAATCTTGAAACCCACCCTTCTGCTTTGCCTCTCCAGGTCAGTGAGCATGCATTGCAGTTGGTCGCAAGTTACTAAGGTATTCTCCATTAACTCTTATCCCCAATTCTTCCCAATCATAGTCTTTGAATACCTCCTCTAAACACACTGAATAGCATTGAGATATCGTATCTCCCTGCCTGACGCCTTTCTTTATTGGGATTTTGTTGCTTTCTTTATGGAGGACTACGGTGACTGTGGAGCCGATATAGATATCTTTCAGTATTTTTACATACGTCTCGTCTACACCCTGATTCCGTAATGCCTCCATGACTGCTGATATTTCGACTGAATCAAACGCTTTCTCGTAATTAATGAAAGCTATATATAAGGGTCGGTTACATTCCGCACATCTCTATCACCTGATTGATAGTGTGAATATGGTCTATTGTTTAGTAGCTTTTACGGAATCCTGCCTGGTCCTTTGGTCTAAGGTGTTCCTGATTCTATTTGCAATTACCTTAATACTTTGTTGGCAACGGACAGTCAGCTAATCGGTCTATAATTTTTCAAGTCTTTGGCGTCCCCTTTCTTATGCATTAGCATTATGTTAGAGTTCTTCCAAGACTCCGGTACGCTCGAAGTCATGAGGCATTGCGTATACAGGGTGGCCAGTTTTTCTAGAACAATCTGCCCACCATCCTTCAACAAATTTGCTGTTACCTGATCCTCCCCAGCTGCCTTCCCGCTTTGCATAGCTCGCAATGCTTTCTTTGCTTCATCCGGCGTTGCTTGTGGGATTTCAAATTCCTCTAGACTATTCTCTCTTCCATTATCGTCGTGGGTGCCACTGGTACTGTACAAATCTCTATAGAACTCCTCAGCCATTTAAAGTATCTCATCCATATTAGTAATGATATTGTCGGCTTTGTCTCTTAACGCATGCATCTGATTCTTGCCTATTCCTAGTTTCTTCTTCACTGCTTTTAGGCTTCCTCCGTTCCTGAGAGCATGTTCAATTCTATCAATATAATACTGCCTTATGCCAGATGTCTTACGCTTATTGATTAACTTGGAAAGTTCTGCCAGTTCTATTCTGGGTGCAGGGTTAGAGGCTTTCATACATTGGCGTTTCTTGATCAGATGTTTCGTCTCCTGCGATAGCTTACTGGCATCGTGTCTAATGGAGTTACCACCGACTTCTATTGCACATTCCTTAATGATGCCCATAATATTGTCGTTCATATCTTCAACACTAAGGTCCTCTTCCTTAGTTGAGGCCGAATACTTGTTCTTTAGCTTGATACGGAATTCTTCTATTTTCCCTCTTAAAGCTAACTCATTGATCGGGTTCTTATGTACCAGTGTCTTCCGTTCCCTCCTCAAGTCTAGGCTAATTCGAGTTCTTACCGTCCTATGGTCATTGCAGCGCACCTTGCCGAGCACGTCCGCATCTTGTATGATGCCAGGGTTAGCGCAGAGTATGAGATCTATTTCATTTGTAATCTCGCCATTCGGGCTCCTCCACGTCCACTTTCGGCTATCCCGCTTGCGGAAGAACGTATTCATTATCCGCATATTATTCTGTTGTGCAAACGCTACTAATAACTCTTTCTGCTATTCCTAGAGCCTATGCCATGTTCCCCCACTGAGTTGTCTCCAGCCTGCTTCTTGCCTACCCTGGCATTGAAGGGTATGCTGTAGGCTGTATGTGCGAGTAAACGCGTGTGAGGGTGAGCTTACGATGGTGGCTCAATATGGCGCGGCAGGAAAGCGGGGAGGCAGCTGGCCACCTTCCTTCAAGCGCAATAAAAAATCGGGGAGAGGGGTTTACAAGCCCGGCGGCGGCCCCTGTCTTGAAGGCGATCTCAGTGAGCGCAGAGTCTCGCTGCACTGAAAGCTACTAGCCTCGTGGGCGCTGTGTTTTCGCCGCTTGGTTGGCGTTGAAGCGGCAGGCAGCACGAAGGTCACTTCGCTCGCTGTGGCTGCCGCCCTTCTTCACTCGAGCATTTTGAATTTCTGGGGTCACCAAGGGAACTGTGCTCATGTTTTCTTGTGCACGCTTGACACTATGCTTGTTAATTTAGTTAGTACGCGAATGTTTATAAGTCTATACGGCCGATAAGACTACTATCCTTACTTCCTATATAGCTGTCTACTAATTTACTATCGCAATCGGTACTGCTGTGATGATCAATCAACTAACTTATTTGTTATGTTTATCGTACCTGTTTCAATCCTATAGGCCAAGGAGAACATGAGAAAAAACCGTCAATTTCACTTGTTTCCGGCGCCGTGTTGTTTTGCGCAGCTCTTTTGTCGACCGGCTTGCCGCATGTGCACACACTGCAGAATAATTCACACCCTCAGAAGAGCCGAAATTATTTTGCAGTGCGGGAGTAGGAAGAAACGCGTTTCATAGTTGCATTGCTTTGGAAGAAGCACATTGGTCTTGATAAGGCCACGAAATTACTGCCGGCGACGAGCCTCGCGACCGTTTGTGACAGCGGCTCGGCCGTCTTATCACAATCGTCGCGCCCACAATGCCGCGTGAGGCCAATGACCCAGACAAGGGGCAGTTTCCTCGGGGCATATCGTCGACCAACGTAAGCTCAAGATTCGCTTTTGAAACCAGACGCAATCTTGATGTCAGAGAGTGCAATGTAAGCAGCGAACCTTATGCGGAAAGCTCAAAGCGCAGCATTTGTTCGTCGTCTTTCGGGCCAGCGTTGTGCGCTGCAAGTGGGGTCTGCTGCACGAGGCCGAACGCGATGCTTTGAAAAAGGGAACGCAGTGCGACCGCAAGATGGCGAGCATATTGTGCGCCTCGCATACGTTGTGACGAAAGTATGCGCCTATCCACCGCTCGTCTCCTGCGCTGTTTAGTCGCCTGAAAGACGCTGCCGGGCGTATGTCTATTGGTGTTCTACCTGCTCAAGGCACGATATGACTCCAGATTAATTTTGACGATCGGGGGTTACTTAACGCGCCCCTCAGCATGAGTACACGAGCGTTTTTCGCATTTCGCTCATCTTAAAATGCGGCCGCGATCGAAGCCGCGGGCTCCGCCGTACAAAGCCGTAGCTTCCGGAATACACTTGGGCAGGCTAGCGTGCATTTCTATAATAAATCGGAACACCGCCGTTGTCATAACTTGTATTGATGTGAAATGTAATTTATCCTAATTACAATACAAAGGCAGTAATCAAAACTGTTTGATGTAACAAGCTTCAGGCGATAGGCCAGTAGTATTCCAGGGAAATGCTTGTGAAAAAAACAAATGATTCCTATATACCACGTATGCCAGCATCTCCTGATAGCTATGCAGACGCTATGAGCATGAATCATCAGCATAAAAAATTCATGCCGCGAAATGCGGCGATACACAGTCCGCTCGGCCGCCATTACACATGGCCGCTAATTAGCATATTCTGCGCGCTCCCAAATTATTGCACCATGGCAGCTCTGCGCAACGACAAATGTCCGTGCCCGCGCCGTATACCCAGGGGCTATTTCTTGAGCCAATCAACAAAGCAGCATCACGGAATGTGTGTTTGCAAAGTGCGCGCCACCGTTCATTACCCCTTTACGCGCAACATCGCTCACGATGAGGACCAGAGAAAAGATTCCCTGGAGGAATGCTTTGCATCATGTGTCGTCTAGTCGATTGGCCCCAATTTAAAAAAGAATAGACGTCGAGTCACGACAGCCAATGAGAGAGCCATAATGGCTGTCCAGAATGGAAAGCGTCACACGCCGAGAAGTGGTGAATCATCACCGATGGAGATGCGCGCGCCACATTGCCAACGCGCCATCTCCGGTGGCTTCTGAGACGCACCACGTGATGTGAATCACATGCGTTTGTTTCTCTGAAGTGGGAAACGCGCCTTTGTTTTCGATAATTTTGATGCCAAAACGTAGGCGTCGTTCACAATGAGAGCAGCAAGGAGGTGCGACGATTCGCGTTGAGGCCTGCCCGTCCGTAGTTTGCAAGGAGCGCTCGACGCACGCTGTGTCGCGGAGAGAAACGTGCCTTTCGAAATGCGACTTGACCACGGGTCGTCTGCTTGGTAATCTCAAGTTATTCGACTCAACGATCGTTTTAAAAAGATCCCAGAGCACGCTTAACAATGGTTGCACCTATGGATGCAACAATGTGCATGAAATGTAGCGCGATATGCAACGCCATGTAAAAACGCGTGCGATAAATACATAAATGCCAACGTCTTCATGCTCGTTCATTGAAGCCTATACCGGTATGCGTGTAATATACCCCGAGTATAAAGTAACTAACACCAGACCTTAAAAATAGATCCGTACACTTTTTCCGAATGAGACAAACGGCGTACTGTTCGTAGTAGTCTTGCGTTTCTCAATTTCTTGCCGTGAAGTTATTTAGCTGGTTCGGGGCATTGTTATGCAAGATTTCAATGTCTGTTTCAAGTGATAAATATTATTGGAAAAGTTGTGCAGCCTCCTCATAAGAACCTAATGTCATTTCCGTAGCGTTATTTCTTACGTACCTTTTTTTCACGGGTTCTGGAGAAAAAAATCGTGCTGGCTGCTTTAGAGACACAGCAGCAGTGGAATACGCGAAAAGCCTTGTGCGTGCTGTGTATGGGCACTAGGTGACAGAAATCACGTACCCAAATGCACAACTTGCGTTTATTCACGCATAGAAAGCCTACATGCTTCACTTACAGGTATAGTCTGCGTATTACGGCCTAGTTTCGCAATCGCTCCCTAATCGTAGTTGGCCTGTTTGTGTTGCAAAGGCCCTTTGCTGGTGGCGCCCGAGCATGTCGCAGACGTGGATGGTTGGGGCTCGGCTCCGACGCTTGTGCTACCTATGGACTGAAGGCAGAAAGCTGGGCTAGTTGGTGGTTATCCGTATAAGGGAACATTGCACTATCGCGTAAAAAAGGGCAGGAACACGGAAAAGGCACACCGAATGCTAGACATCAACTCGCTTTATTGTTAGGTGGACACAAATAGATAGGCAAAACGACGCGTGCTACATGATCAATCCCTGAAGCGCATACATATTTATTTATGCGCCTGAAGCCCATAAATAAATAAATAAAATACGCAATGGCACTCTTATGCAAGAATTTTATTTCTTTTGCCGTAAAAGATAAGTTTGGTTTGCTGACGCAGGCCTGTTTCTCCCGATAAACAAGGAAGGCCTCGAGTATTTCACGCTTTTCCTGATCTGTGCTAGAAGTAATCACTCGAGTCTCATCAATGAGCGGCATGCAATCATTGTCACAGCGCTTGCAATGTGCGGCCAAGTGCCCAGATCCCGATGGTGCCTCGACAAGCAGCGTGTGCTCCTATAGCCGAACGTTGATACACCGGCCAGTTTGGCCGGTGTAACAACTTGCGCATGACAGCGAAATTCTGTAAACCCTGTTTGTCCTGCACTCCACATAAGGCAGTTCATTCCTAATTGGGCAGGGTGTTTTTCTGCGAATGGCGCCACTGACAACTTTGCAAAGTTTCCCGAGTTTATCCAGTGCCGTGAGCACAACTCGGGCATTGCATTTCTCCGCCGCCTTTTTGATGCGGTGTGTCAGCCGGTGAATACAGAGTAGTGCCACGTACCTAGCCCGCTCATGAGTTTGTCGCGCAATCGTCAACGCCTGCTCACCAGCTTTAACCACTTTTGTTAGACCTTCAGCCAGAGACGCCACAAGTTCCCTAGGGAACCCTGCCTTTGTCAGAGGAACTGCCTGTCTATGTACAGGCAGTTCGCTTGTACGTATACACGTACCGGCCTGCATGCACAGGCAGGTACGGTAATGACTTTGTGGTTGTCGCGCACATTGGTCAAGAGGCTGGGAACGAGGCGGTAGTCCAAAGGACGTTAGCTGATTTGAGTGATGCGCTCAACGTCTGACCTTCGTCCATGAGCTTAGCAACGAGGGTAGCCGACAGTTCTTGGATGTTCGGTTTCTCTGCAGCGACACGCGCGTTTATTATATATACCAACCCAGGTCGAAAAAAGAAAATGAAGTATAGTGAATGTTCAATTCACTTTATTTCAACACGAAAATGTTTAGGACAGCGAACAAGAAGCCTTTGTATGGCTGGACGAGGTCCGCAGCCCTTTTTAACAGGCAGTGACAGAGCATAAGGTGAGGTGTTACATATTCAGCTAGAATCACCTAAGTCCCAGTAACATGAGTGACAGACATAATGCACACACACACACACACACATATATATATATATATATATATATATATATATATATATATATATATATATATATATAATGTATGTCAAATGAATTCGAGTGAAAAAATGTATATATTGACACGTGTACTTGTCTTCATCGGGCGACCCGTTTCACCGCCTAACAAATGTTATCGCACAGCGCAGGACGCTTTTGCATGTGTCGAAAGTTTCTGGAATGTTATCGATGGTTGCATCCACTGTCTGTGACCGAACCTTGTGTAATCTGATTGCTTGTTTAGAACGACAAAAAGCTGAGCTAGTTGGTAAGGATTCATTATGCAAAAAAGAAGTGAGGCGTGCAGACAGGACACAAGAGTAGAGAAGTGGACAACACGAACGCCGACTATCAACTGAAGGGAGCACTGAGGCGAAAAAAGAAAGCCAAAACTCATCTGCGCATGCTCAGGAATGGTAACACCACGTGTCAGTCGGGTACACGTGCCGGTCTACATGAGAGATAACTGTTAAGGCACGTAATCTCTTATGTAAAGTAATCGAAGGCTGACTCACGCACGCACTTCTACCATTATAGATATGCCATGCCTCTACCATGAGACGCGTATCTTCTTTCTTATGCCTGTACAATATCGCGTATTCATCTAACTCTGGCGTGCAGTTGCAATCTCGGCAATGTAGCGAAAGATTAGAAGGCGATCCACCGGTTAACGACCTTTTATGTTCCATTAGCCTCTGATTGATACACCGTCCCGTTTGCCCTACGTAGAACTGGCCACAGCTAAGGGGAATTTTATAAACCACACACATACGACAGTCAGTAAAACTGTTGTTCTTATTGTGCTTCACTGGACAAATATCTGTTTGTTTTTTGCCTTTTACCCGCTCCTTTTTATTCTGTACGGCAGCGCATATCTTACCTAGCTTATTGGGAGCAGTGAAAGCAACATTAACATCATATGTACTAGCAACTTTTTTAAGCCTGTGTGACACTGAATAAATATACGGAATAGCCAGTACTCTTTTTTTGCTATTACTGCTTTCTGTAATCACGTCCGTCCCTCTCGAGACAGACTTCTTTAGGCGCTCAGCCACAGTGGCCACCGCTACAATAGGATAACCTGCTTGTAATAGGCGCCGGACCTGCGCATTAAAACTGGCGCTCATTTTGTGCATGCAGGATCTGGTGAGGGAAGACTTAAGGCACGACACGGCAATTCCGTTTTTTATTAATTTAGAATGCTTGGATGGAAAGTTTAGCAACGGCTTCGAAGATCTTGGGGAGTACTGCCAACAAACATGATTTTGTTCGAAGATCAACGAAATGTCAAGAAACTGAATTACGCGTCGCTGAGGAAATTCCTTGGTAAACTTTAATCCTTCGCCATAAAGTTTAAATTGCTCACTTACTGAGGTAGCAGCGTAATCGAATTCTTCCCTATTGCAGAAAATCAGGTAATCGTCAACGTAACGAAATATTTCGATAACGCTATCACCTAAGGCTTTCTCTAAGCAGCTGTCAACCTTACTCAGGTAAATATTGCTAAGAATAGGGGCAACCTTTGAGCCAATACAAATGCCTGATTTCTGCAGAAAAACGCCATCTCTCCACCTAATCAGCGTCGACTTCAAGTACATTGAAAGAATTTTTAGAAAAGCTCCCGTGGAAACACCGCATCTGTCAATAAAAGCCGACTCTTGCACTTGTTCTTTAATGCACTCGTTTACAGAATTTAGCAACCCGTCATGCGGCAAGGAATAATACAGGTCTTCGATATCCATACTAAAAGCTGTACAATCACCAGAATTTTCCTCTCCCAAATACTGAACTAGTGTGAGAATTACGTAAGTAAAAGGGGTCTGAAAAAACTAGTGAAGCTAAGCAGTTCCGAGGTAACTAGCGACACAGACCAGCCACGTCCCTTTCTCTGACACTATAGCACGAAAACGAATTTCTTGTTTATGGGTCTTGGACGAGAAAAACAGTTCTAAGCTGAGGGATTTAGCTTTCTTGACATTACAGACAAGCCTATCAAGATTATGCCTTGACAAGAGGTCAACCGCACGTCGCTTAACTACCGAAGGCTTGAGTTTTACTGGCTGTAAATTCTTTTCTATGGCTGAAATCGCTTTTTCTGAAAACATATCATCTGGCATAATTAGGAAATAACCTTCCTTGTCAGATATTACTGGTCGAAGTTTATGCTTCACAAGGTAACCAACTAACGGTTCGACAGGGTCAAGCGTCTTAAAATGAGAATTTTATTGTTTAATGCTAGCAATGCAATCCGAAATACAGAGCGAGCGTTCTTCTTCCGGGACGAACCTGGTTATGCAGCGCGGTATGCTTAAAACGTCAACGGGTTTTATGTTAGGCTTAAAACAGTGCTTAGGACCTAAAGCAAGGGTTCTTCTATGGTTATCACTTACGATGGCGTCTCCAAGAACCAGTGCGTTATTTGACGGTGAATTATTACAAAGGTGTTTCCTCTTACTTTGTTGAAGCTCCGGAAGTTTCATCCTGCATAGGAAGTCCGCGTGTTGCACGGCTAACTTATTCCACTCGGCGTAGGGGCGGTTCCAATGGCGACCGTCTCCCAGGGCCGCGCAACGAACCCTTAGACAGTCCTGGTAGAACCTAACTTGGCGCCATGATTCAGCGGAAAGAATAGCTCCAATCCTCCTGGCATGCCCAGTTGATGGTTGAAGGAAGCCGCACATCTGCACGCCTCACTTCTTTTTTGCATAATGATTGCATGTGTGTAGCAATGTAGAACTTTGCTGAAGGCACGCCGGTCCCAACGATTACTCGGAACATTCGACGACTGATGTATAAAAGCCGACACGCTTGACCCGTTGATCAAATTTTCGACGATCGCAGACTGTGTTCGTCGCTGTCGCCGTTCTTTTAGTGCAGCCTGTTTTATTGGGTGAACTTGGGCCCTCAAAACAGGCTGCACTCAAAAAACGGCGACAGCGGCGAACACAGTCGGTGATCGTCGAAAATCTGATCAACGGGTCAAGCGCGTCGGCTTTTATACATCAATCGTCGAATGTTCCAGACTAATCGCTGGGACCCGCGCGTCTTCCACAAAGTTCTACATTATTCGCGTTGCGCACACGTGCAATCAGATTACACAAGGTTCGGTCACAGACAGTGGATGGAACCATCGATAACATTCCAGAAACTTCCGACACATGCAAGTGCGTCCTGCCTGTGCGATAACATTTGTTAGGCGGTGAAACGGGTCGCCCGATGAAGACAAGTACACGTGTCAATACCCCCCTCTTAAAAATGCATCTACCCGATGCTGCAAACAAACGCAAGTAATAAAGAAAAGCACTCGTAGCAAAGAGAACAAAATAAGGAAGTTCGTCAGCGTCCGTAAAATGGTTTAAGACGCACCACGTGGACGACTTCAGATCGTGCGCGGCGCCGCTGTGAATGCGAAATGACGTCTGGGACGACCTCATAGTCCAGTGCGCCAATACGTCGGATGGCCTTGTAGGGTCCGAAATATCGTCGCAATAGTTTCTCACTCAGTCCTCGTCGGCGTATCGGGGTCCATACCCAAACATGGTCGCCGGGCTGGTACTCGACGAAGCGTCGTCGGAGGTTGTAGTGTCGGCTGTCGGTATGCTGCTGGTTCTTGATCCGTAGGCGGGCGAGCTGTCGGGCTTTTTTGGCGCGCTGGAGATAGGTAGCGACGTCAAGATTCTCCTCGTCAGTGATGTGCGGCAGCATGGCGTCGAGCGTCGTCGTCGGGTTCCTACCGTAAACAGCTTAAACAGCGTGATCTGTGTTGCTTCTTGCACCGCCGTGTTGTAAGCGAATGGTACGTACGGCAGGACGGCATCCCAGGTCTTGTGTTCGACGTCCACGTACATTGCTAGCATGTCGGCGAGGGTCTTACTCAGGTGCTCCGTAAGACCGTTCGTCTGTGGGTGGCAGGCTGTTGTCCTCCTGTGCCTTGTCTGACCGTATTGCAGAGTGGCTTGGGTGAGCTCCGCTGTAAAGGCCGTTCCTCTGTCGGTGATGAGGACTTCTGAGGCGCCATGTCGCAGCAGGGCGTTTTCGACAAAGAATTTCGCCACTTCGGCTGCGCTACTTTTCGCCACTGCTTTAGTTTCAGCGAAGCGGGTGAGGTAGTCCGTCGCCTCGACGATCCACTTATTTCCGGCTGTTGACGTCGGAAAGTGTCCCAGCAAGCCCATCCCGATCTGCTGGAATGGTCGGCAAGGAGGCTCGATTGGCTGTAGTAATCCGGCTGGCCTTGTCGGTGGTGTCTTGCGTCGCTGACAGTCTCGGTATGTTCTGACATAATGGGCGACGTCGGCGGTCAGGTGCGGCCAATAATAACTTTCTTGTATCCTCGACAGTGTCCGGGAAAATCGGAGTTGTCCAGCGGTCGGATCGTCATGTAGGCGTGCAATACTTCTGGACGCAGTCAGACGGGACAACTAGAAGGTAGTTGGCGCGCACTGGTGAGAAGTTCTTCTTTACGAGTGGGTTGTTTTGAAGCGAGAACGAAGACAATCCTCGCTTAAATGCCCTAGAGACAACGTCGGTGTGCCCTTCCAAATACTCGACGAGGTTTTTCAACTCCGGGTCTGCTCGCTGCTGTTCAGCGAAGTCTTAGGGAAATCGTAGCGACATTACGATATCTCGGTCTGAACTGAACAGCTATTGTTTTCGTAGTACTTATACTAAGTGAATTTGCGGTGGACCACGAGGACAGTTTTGTTAGTGCCTCATTTGCGATACCGAAAGCATCTGTGGAATTCGGTGCGGTAGCCAGTATAGCTGTGACGTCCGCGTACATAATAAGTTTCACATTATTATCAATAGTAACTTTCTTTCTTTCTTTATTGATTTATTTAAGACAATGAACAGATTGCCTTAGGGGACACGGCTAAAGGCAAACATTTGCCTGACTAGGCCGTGCCAACCGTACATTGGCAGCAAAATGGCAGTGGCAGGCTTTAAGGAGGTCACACATGAAATTAAAATGGTACACATTTTCCAACACTTGACTACACAATTCGCGTAAGAAGAAAGAAAAAAAGGTTAAAGTTTACAGTTTTCTTATCAATTGAAGCCCAAGAACAAGAAAAAAAAAACATGTACGAAATTTTCTGTACCTGTACTTGAAAGGTTAAAGTTAACACAGTTTTCTAAGAACAACAACAACAAGAAAAAAACATGTACGAAATTTTATATACCTGTAGTTGAACATTTCTATTAGTCTTCAGATAATAACAATTCTTTTACCGTTTTCTTAAAGATTTGCTTTGAAATTCCAGAATTTAGCAGGTGCAATACCAAGGGGTAGTCGTTTAGAAGGTTAGGAAGTTGAACTGCTACTTTTTGATCTCCGTATTTTGTTCTGCAAGGGGTTTTTTCTATCAGAGCTTTGCTGAGGTTATAGCTTGTCATTCTGCTATGATATTTGCTTTGGAAGGAACATTTTCCTTCCCAGAATTGCCGTGAAATTTCGAGGAATAATTTGTAAGTGTGAAGTTTTGATGCTGTTAATATTTCATATTTGTTCTAGTATGGTTTAGTGGTATCAGTACGTTCTAAGTTATCTATCGCGCGCAGTGCGTGGTTTTGGAGTGTTTGAATTGATCTTAAGTTAGTTTGTGTAGTAGTTGACCAAACTAGAAAACAATAAGGTAATCGAGAATGTATAAGCGCGTTGTAAATATTGCGCTTCACATTTATCGGTAGCGAATATCGCAACCTGTTTAGCACACCGACAGCACGAGCAATATTTTTTCTAAGAACATCTACGTGTGGTGACCAGGACATTTTTTCATGGAATAAATTTCTAAAAATCTGGCTGTTGGTGCCTGTTCGAGGTTGACCTTTTGGAATTGGAGTGTTAGCTGAGGGTGGATTATTGTTCCTTTTGATTTAAACACTAGATACTTAGTTTTAGTTATGTTTAATTGGAGTTTATTGGCATTTAGTCACAAGCTTAGTTGCTGTAACCAGATGTTAGCTTGCTCAAAAAGATTTTCTATTTCCCTTCCTGAGAAGAGCACGTTAGTATCATCCGCGTATAATATAATATTGGAACAGCCTTGAATATTGACAATATCATTAATATAGAGTAAAAATAAAACAGGCCCCAAGACGGATCCTTGCGGCACGCCCTACTTAATGTGCTGAAATTCGGAACTAACTCCATTTATTGTTTTGTACTGCGTTCTAGAGATGGAGATAGCTTTGTATTAAGGATAATGCGACACCACGAATTCCATAAAGAGGTAGCTTTTTCAAAAGGACATCATGTTGCACGCAATCGAAGGCTTTCCTAAAATTCAGAAAGATACCTAGAGTTAGCATTCGGTTTTCTATGTTGTCAAGGATTTGTTCTTTTATTTCAAGTAAAGCGGTTTCTGAAGATTTAGTCTTACAGAAACCATATTGTTCCTGAGCTATTGTTTTATACATGTTTAGAAACTCACAAAGTCTTCTATTAATTACATGCTCAGCAATTTTCGCGAAGATGGAAAGAACGGATATTGGCCTGTAGTTATTCATGTCGTTAACTGGGCCACTTTTATGAATGACAGTCACCCGGGCTAGCTTCATCTTATCTGGAAACACACCGTTAGAAAGAATTAAGTTGCAGATATGTGCAAGAGGCATGCTTACAATTTCACTGACGGCTTTCAACGGCTTCACTTTTATGTCATCTTCACCTGAAGCACAACTGTCTTTCAACGATAAGATTATGGTCTGTATCTCGTTCTGCTCAGTAGGCACCAAGAACACCAGAGAAGAACATCGAGTTAATATATATTCCGTGCAAGAGACCGGTGTATCATTTTGTCACGACGCGCCAGCATCAATAAAATGAGAATTGAAAATATGTGAAACCTCAATATCTGACAATTCACTATGCTGAGTCATTAACTAAGTCATTAATATAAATACAAAAAAGCAGGGACCCCAGGATACTTCCTTTTGACGCTCCCGCGTCAACTGGCTTTAAATTCGACACATATCGTTCTATGATTACTTGTTGCGTACAGTGTTGAAGATACGACTCCATTAATTCAAGAAATATGCCACGAAAACCATAATGTTCTAGTTCGTTGAGTAGTGTAGCATGATTTATACAATCGAACGCCTTCAAATAATGAACAAAGATACCCAGAGCATATAATTGCTGTTCAAACGACTGCAATATAATTTCCTTTTGAGTAACTAAGGCAGTTTCTGTCAACTGCCCTTTCACAAAGCCATATTGCATACTTGTGTTAAAGTCGTGCTTCATTAAAAACGATGTCATGCGGTCATGTACTAGTTTTTCTATACCTTTAGAAAAACGGGGCAAGACCGATATTGGTCGGTAGTTCGTTAACTCGCCTATATCACCACCTTTGTACAAAACTACTACCTTCGCAACCTGAAGTCTTTTCGGGAACGAGCCCCTGGAAAATATCAAGTTGAATATAAGTACTAATGCACGTAGAATCAAGTCCAGGACATGCTTAATTGGCATGACCTCGAATCCGTCGACGTCACAACATCTGCTGTTTTTGATAGACATAAAAGTAGCAAATACCTCATTTTGCATAGTAGGCGCTAAATATTCAGATTGTCTAGTCCTGCAGCCAAGATAATTCACAGAATTAGGATCATGAGTATTCTTTACTAAGGTTATCAACTAGCTATTAAATATATTGGCGAGCGTCTCATTTGATAAAGCTTTATCATTTAATGTGATTTCTGTTATATTCGTGTTCATATCTTCTCGCCCAAGAAAACCATTATTACGCTTCCAGACCCCCCCCTCCCCCAAACATCAGATTTCTTTATTACGTCATTATTGATCAAATTATCCAAATACTGTCTCTTGGCTGTACGCAAAAAACAATTTGCTTTGTTCCTTTGTACCTTAAATTCATGCAAACCTTTTTCAGTCCCGGTGTCAACAAATGTTTTGTAGAGGCGGTTTTTGGCACGAATTTCACGGATGCAGTTTTTGTTTATCCATGGTTTTTCGCATTTACGTGCCGGTTTAACTACTTTCTATTTGAAGCATTTATCATAGGTATCCTTAAAACTAGCGCAACAGTATTCATAAGCAGTTTCTGGATCACTGGTACCCATCAGTTCTGACCAATCTATTAGCGATATTGCTTCGCGAAAAGACTTCAGGCTTTGCATATTGACATCACGAACCATTTCTGGGAAACGGTGTTAGCGTGTTGAAGATGAACACTGGGTCATGAAAAGAAATATTGGAAGGTGATCACTTATATGAGCACTCACAACACCACTTAAATGTTAGAATGGTGTATGTTGGTTATGAAGACGTCAATCAATGTCGATGTTTCTGTTGAAGCACGAGTCGGACTATTTATAACATTTTCAAAACCATTTGATTCGATTGCCTTGCTAAGTTCTTCTCGAAGAGTAGAAGTCTTTAAAAAATCAATGTTTAGGTTGCCTTCCAGAATTAACTTGTAACCGTTATCAGACAGCCAGCGCAAGCATTTTTCCACAAAAGAGAGAAAGTTCTGCGTGTTCGATCCTGGTGGTCGATAGAGGACGCAGAAAACATTATCATTGCACTGAACAGTAAGTGCTTCATAATCTAACGTAACAAGGGAAAAGGATGCAACAATGTTGCGACAGAGTGTGCTTTTTGCCATTAACATAACGCCACCTCCTCTTCGACAAGACCGATTCATAAACAATGTTGCGTAGCCGGGGAACTTAAAAACTTCTTATTCACATTGAAACCATGTTTGTGTCACCATCAGTATGTCAGGAGAAAAGCCAAACGTAGCGATGAGCGCAAGAATCTGTTCCTCTTTATTTCGGCCCACTGATTCGGCCGACTCCAAATTAGTAAAGACCGGAATTGCTAAGACATGCTTACGTGCTGGCCTGGACAAGTCCTTTTCGCACAAGGTTCATGAAAGTGTACATATTATTAAGATATTATCGGGAGATACTCAAAAGACGAGCACCTGCGAGAACGACGATGAAGTCGGTCTGTGCCTTGGCGCGGGCGAGTGTCGGCCTGGCTGTCTGGCACCAGTGTAGATAGCCTGTGCCTCTGTAAATAGCCTGCTTGTAGATACAGGCATTTCCCCTGAAAAAGGCAGGGTTCTCTAGCGAAGTTGTTGCGTCCGTGGCTGAAGGCCTGGCAAAAGTGGTTAAAGCTGGTGATCAGGCGTTGACGATTGAGCGACAAGCTCATGAGCGGGCTAGGTGCGTGGCATTACCCTGTATTCACCAGCTGACACACCGCCTTAAAAAAGTGGCGGAGAGAGGCAGTGTCCGAGTCGGGCTCACGGCACCCAATAAACTCGGGAAACTTTGCAAAGTTCTCAGTGGCGCCACTCGCAGAAAACAACCCTGCCCAATTAAGCATGAACTGCCTTATGTAGAGTGCAGTACAAATGGGGTCTACAGAATTCCGCTGACATGCGGAAGTTGCTACATCGGTCAAACTGGCCGAACGTTCGTCTATTGGAGCACACGCTGCTTGTCAAGGCACCATCGGGATCTGGGCACTTGGTGGCACATTGCAAGCACTGTGAAAATGGTTGCGTGCCGCTCCTTGAAAAGACTAAAGTGATTACTTCTAGCACAGATCAGAAAGAGCGTGAAATACTCGAGGCCTTCCTTATTAATCGGGAAAAACAGGCCTGCGTCAGCAAACCAAGCTCATCTTTGACGGCAAAGGAAATACAATTCTTGCACAATAGGGTGCCAATGTGCATGCGCTGCAGGGATTGATCATGTAGCACGCGTCTTTTTGACTATATTTGTGTCCACCTACGTATAAAGCCAGTTGCTGTCTAGCGTTCGGTGTGTCTTTTTCGTGTCCTTTTTTACCCGCTAGTGCAATGTCCCCTTATATTTCCTATGAAGACGAGCCGCCGAGGTTGCCGATTATCGCGACAGAGGAGTGTCCATCTTCAAGACTACTCTTAGAATCTTGACGTATCGAAACGACTAAAAACGCGATTAAACGGACACGGGGTAACCTCCCCGAGGTATACTCTGCGCCACCTAACACATAAATAATCGCCCCTTCTTGCGCTAAGATCAAGGGACGCGTAGCCGTCTCGAAATGTCGCTCAGTATGTTTGATTTCCTTTTGAACATTGGGCGAGTGCCGGTTTGTTTGACAATGTATCATGCTCACCTGACGAATTTTCGGCGAACTTTACACTATCGGGGTATGTTGTAACAACTTCTAGAAAAACACCCCGATGTGCCTCCAAGGCATCGTGGCGAATCGCAGAAGGCATCGAAATGTGGGCCTCAGCGAGACGTGAGAATTAGTTGCAGAAATGGGCAAACATGAACGACACTGCCTTGATTAGCGCAGACCTTGACGAAAATTAAACACATTGCACCGCAGACTCCAGAATTTGTGGTATCAGTTCACCTCGCATCTTGCCAAAACTAAAAAAAATCATGGCTCAACCAAGTGTAGGCGCTACAGAATACGAGATCGACGTAAACGCGCGTCAAATGCGGTTCGAATAAGGCACGAAATCAGTGAATAATGCACACGAAGAAGATATGAGAAGAGACAGAATGCAGATATAAGCAACATTTAGCCATGGAATTCCATGAACCATCGTGTACGTCGGCTTTGTCTTCTTTAACGTCAGCACTTGGTTGGCTCTTTCTTTCTTCGCTACACAACGATACCAAATCAAGGCCCGTGGTTTGTGCAGTGGCAAATAAATCAGAAATATTTGTGTTACGTGTATTTCTTCAATGCGCTTTTAGCAAGCGACGCTGTATGCTGACCAAAGTGAAAAACTTGTCACGTCAAAATGACGTCAGTGCACGCTTGCGCGTCTAGATTGCAGCGCTGTTTAAAATCCCGCATTCCTCCGACGAGTGGGTTTGCATCCAGCTGTGCCTATCATTCCGTGGATCTCGACCTTCAGCGCGGTGTTGGCAATCGCTTGCTTTCTTGCGCTCTTTCGAAAGGCGATCGAAAGCACTGCAATTCAGATGCGCAAGTACGCAGTGACTTCATGTTCTCACATTTTGCTGCTTTCTGCAAGCCCGGAAAAATGGCTTCTTGGAAGAAACTTTACTTCGTGTTCCTCAGCACGCGTTATACTTTTTTCTTTTTGATCCGACTTGCGCTCTAAACGAAATATTGGAAATTTTGCTTAAATAAATGTAAATTGTTAGCCAACTAATCTCACTTGAAAAAATACCATACCTCAAGAAGACTAAGAAAAACGCACAGTTGATCTCATTTCTCCAGAGGTTTCTAATCTTAAAGTTAGGTTCTAGTTACGTGGTACACCCATAGGAGCCCTGCCTGGAGAAACTTTTTTTTCTCTTGTTGCTGTCGTCCAGACTGAAAGACTTGATGGATAGGAACGTAGCCTCTCCTGGCTGCAACACTTGCTGCGAACTGTAAAAAACTAAGCATTTCTGGCCCCACTGACACCCTTCGCAGCCGTCTTGCAGGTAGCCTCGTGACGCGTGGTTGTCGCTGCTGATCCAGTTAGGTGCCATCCATGCAGTGTGCGGCCCCCTAGTGGCAGTGTCGAGTGTACAAAACTGCTGGCACGTGCCCTTGAAAAGGCTGAAAGCGGCGGCGTGCTCATCACCGGAAGCCCGCGTTGGGCAACCTTGGCTTCCCCAAGGCAGCGTAAACACAGTCGCGTCGGCACACCTGTCGCTGGCGCCGTACGAGCCGGACCGAGCGAGAGCGACGATGCAGGTCGGTGAACCGGTTTTCCTCCTCGTTCGCTAGCGGAAATGTGAGTCTGGGCACCAGCAGCTGAACGCGCATTGTGGCAGCCGAGCGTGTCGTGCACTGCTCGCGCTGTGATTGCCGGTGTGTAATATGGGATCGTCACGACCGGTTTGTTTTATAACTCGCTCAGCGGCATTGAAATTCAAGTGGAAATACCGCGATGCTTATGTAGACAAAGCCACCGGTAAACACAATCGCCTGTCGGCATAGCTGCTAGCAGCCGTGTCCTACTGCTGCTGAACGGATGGTTCTTGGGAAACGTGTCCCTGATACAGGCCAATTACGACAACAGCTCCGCGCTGTTATTAGACGAAAGAGGCAGGCATAACTTCTCAACACGGTAAATATTTTACCCTCGACACGTACGAAGCCAAATGGGACTGGTCTGCACCCTATCGCTGAAGGTTGCTTGCACACTGTTCCGTCAGTGTTTGTTCATGCGCAAATAATGGTGATGCAATCTCTGTGGTTTCAAGCAAATTCGTCATGCTACTTGAGGGCAACAATAAAATAAGTGTAGTGGCAAAAACAATATCCAGGTGGTGGCAAGGAACAGCCAACGAGGGAGACGAGATGTCGTTCCGATGGCGGTGATTACATGATCAAGGAGACCAATGAGTAGCAAAGCGACGCACTGCACGGCATAATCGATCTCCTCGTTGAGTTCCGTGAACCCATGAAACCGCTAACGAACGGCTTTTCCTCTAGCCTCCTTTCACTTTGTAATGTGATAAACAGAAATATAGAAAATCATGATTTCACTGTGAGGCCCGCCGGGAGACTCCCGATTAATTTCGAACACTCGGGGGACGCCTCTGTTGGAGGGCATTTGTGGCAGCGCCGCCACGCTCGGGCTGTGCAGTCGACGCTCGGTGGCCGGAGTGAGCGCTCATTGCCGGCAATTTGACCCCTGTAAGCTAACGGACAGCTGGGCTCTAGTGAACGCAGTTCTGCGCAGCAATAAAAGAAGTCTTGCTTAAAATCCCAACGTGTAATGTTTGCCCACAAGAATGCCAAAAGCGCACCGACTTTATCACGCAATATCACATTATATTAAACGCATTATTTAATTTATTTGAGGCGTCTACGCACCGATGTCACGAGGAATACCCAGCCGCACTCGCCATTGGGCCATGCTTTGCCAATCCTCCAAAAGGGCCGATGTGACAGAGTCCTTAAATGTAGCGTCGTGCTGCCTCGACGTTCTCGTATTCCCAATCCGCATGATCGAGTATTTTTTATTTGGGAATGCATTGTGACTGGTGTAGTGCATAAACATATAAACTGCATGAAATTAAAGTTGTGACCATTGTGGCGGATAAACGTAAATATCTCATGACGTTGCACGCTGCATAAACATAAAAGCAAACACAGTCGTACGCATCGCCTTTGGTGGTACATTACAGCGAAGCTGTATATGGCTAGCCGATTCGCCCGTCCATCTGTCGGTTCCCTCCCCCCCCCCCCCCCCGGTGCAACTCCATGCGCACGGCCGAAAAAGGAGAGGCGCGCGATTAGCCAACACCCCCTAAATAGCACAAGGCCTGGTTACTCCTATCCATGACGTCACGCTACCTGGCCAGAAATTTCCATTGACAAGGCTACCGTGATGAAATCGGTGATGTCCAAACCACTGTTGCCTACTCGGGAGCATCCCCATTAGATTCTATGCCAGTGGGGCCAGGTAACATGACATCATGGATCGGAGGGCTATCTAGGTGGTGCTGGGTTAGCTGCGCCTGCAGTGACGCCGTTGCTCTCCGTCGCAGCCGAACGCGCGCGCAGCAGTGTCTCTCCGGCTCCGAAGTGGCTAGGCCACGCGTCATATGTACTCCTGCGGAGCCGGCAGCTTTCGACCAGCAACGCCGCGAGCAAAACGGGGAACGAGCTCCTCTACGCCGTCCCGATGCTGCAGCCCGGGCACAAGAACAGGCTCGTGCAGCCGAGCGCAAGCAGGAACGGGATACCGAGGATCCGGCAGCCTATCAAGCCGTCGTTTAATGAACCGTCGTGATTAACTCACTGATAAACACCGGGGCCGCACGGTTCAGCTTCGCTGGGTCACCATCTGTACGGAGTGCTTGGGTGGTAATATTTGAGTTATTGCACATTGCTTTACTAAAACTTGGCGTCACAGAGGTTCGAGCGTGTGCGTTAGAACTGCATATATTTCTTTCTTGGTTTTAGCTCAAACCCACTGGCACGCAATAGCACAATCAGATATTCGGTGCTAGAGGTGGTATTCCAGCCCGACCGCGCATTTACAAATAGCATTTTATTTATTGGAGGAGAAAGGGTAAGTGTGGTTGAGTGGAGACGAGAAAAGGCTTGCGGCGCGCACAGAAATGAAGAAAAATAAGCTGCAGGGAACCTGTAATTATGCTAATTACGTAAAGAAAATAAAAGGTCTAGACATCTGTACAACGTAAGGAAGCTTAGTACGTTGAAAATTCTTGGCAGTTTCACCCGAACATTGAAAACGATAGCAAATCTGTCAGTTGTGGTGGATTTCCTCCGACGTTGTTCTATCAATACGAGGTGGCGACATGTTGGAACGATGACGCGCAAGACGAGGTCTTGCGGAGCAGCTCCTCGTGATCCTGGCGTGATTAGAGCGGCTCCGAGTTTGCTGTCACTCAGATGCATGGGCATTAAACTTGGCACAGCAGTGCCAGAGCAATATAGTGAAAGTTGCACATGGCGCTATTTTGCGTTGATCCCGAGGCGCACAGCTTCTGAGCTGAGGCCACTGGAGCGGGCGACCGTTGTGGATGTCATTCGGTGTATCGTAGTTGTACGCTCCTCAAGCCCCGTGTCATGCGGTGTAGCTGTCGTGCGAGCAGAGCACTTTCGTTTCGCCCACACGATGGCCGCGCGTGCGCCGTGGTACGGCTCTGCAATTGCTTTCGCAATAGTACTGCAATAACACTTGGGGACACATGTACGAAACAAGCTGACTAAAAGTTTACAATCATGCGCTCGCCGCGCCATTCAGTCTCGAAATTGATCAATATTCTCTCTCCTTCTTTTCAGTGTTGTTTTCTGAATACGGGCTATTATCAAGCAGCCAGCTGTTTTCGTCTAGCTTTTACACTGGACGCCTGGTCATCGCCAGAAGCGATCAAGAACGTTTTATAAAAAAATAAATCAGCGTTTGAGTTTGCAAATGCCCAGCAGGGCCATAAGAAAAATATTAGCAAGCGGCTTATCATTGCCGTGATGGTGTACGTTCTAGCTTACGCAAAACCCGAGAATCACAATGTGTCATAGCGCACGTGACTCCAGTGTGGCGCTACAATTGTACTACGGTCGATCTGTATACCCGGAAAGCGGGCCTCGTCTTCACTGCCAGTGCTCCCAACCACGGCGTGCTGTCGAACCCCGTTCGTGTCCCGTGATTCCATATGTGTTCCGCAGTCGTCCCCGCAAGCAATATCCGCAAGAAACCGTAGGGCGTGCGACCTTTGTCTAAGTAAACACACCACAAACTCGCCGCCCTCGGTGAGCGTTATCTTGATGTCGGCCAAGCTTTTGTGTCCTAACATAATGTAGGTACTAATGTGTGTATACACCTTCACTGCGGTGTCACTAAAACAACCGGGGCCCACTGTTAGCACGGCATCTTGATTGGTATGTGCCATGGCTCTTCATTTTTGCTGACAATCAACTTTGCTGACAAAGAAACGCTTTGTTCACAGTAGATTGAGCGTGAGGTGCGTCAAATCCTCCAAGCGAATACTTGGTTAAAACATGTTGGTGGGCTAGTTGGTTAGAATTCATGATAGTGTATAAGCGTGACTGAGCTGCTTGTTCTCCGCAAGACCTCGTCTTGCGCGTGATCGTGCCAACGTGTCGCCACCTAGAGCTCGTATTGATTGAACAACGTCGGAGGAAATCCGCCACAACTGAAAGCTTTGCTATCATTTGCAATCTTCCGGTGAAACTGCCAATAATTTTCAACGTACTAAGGTTCCTTATGTTGTACCGGTGTCTAGGTATTTTTATTTTCTTTACTTAATTAGCATAATTACAGGTTCCCAGGCGCTTATTTTTGTTCACTTGTGTACTCGCCGCAAGCTTTTTCTAGTTTCCACTCAACGAAACTCATCCTTCCTCCTCCTGTGGATAAATTGCTAGAAAGCACTGTCTCTGTGTATCTCTTTGTTTCTACGTCCTCGTTCAGCCGCACTTAAACACTCTATCATGGAAGCGAATACTTGATTGAATTAGGGTCACAATGTGTCGAGAATCGAAATCTACTAACTTGCTTTCAGTGTTTTGCAAAATATTCACTGAGGTAATTTCAAATAGTTTTCAAATATTGAACAGTATAAACAATCATTTCTTTAATGAGTCAATTGGGAAGTCTGCAGAATGTAAACGACCTTTTGATATGTGATTCGCAGATTATCCAAGGAGCCGAGAAAGCAAGCATACGTAACAATATTAGGCTATATAATGTGCGTAGACTCTGCACCTCAAATGATTCAAAAGTGGAGAAATACTGATTCAGAGAGGGGTCAACAAACAAACAAGCCCTTTATTGTTGCTAATTTCATGTGTCCTCCTATAAGTATCCCAGACGCTAGATGGGGAATGATACTGTTACCCTGCTAATAACAGCGCAAAATGTAGACAAGGGACGAGACAAGAAGACACCACAAGCGCTTGTGGTGTCTTCTTGTCTCGTCCCTTGTCTACATTTTGCGCTGTTATTAGCAGGATGGAAAACCAACAAGCCCAAGCTGCTATTCTAGCATGATACTGTTACGATGGGCTGCGTTTATTTGAAGATGATGATGATGGGGAGAAGGCTTGGCGCGACGACTCGAAGCCGCTCCTAAGACGAGCGCAGTTCGTCCAGCTCTTCTTCCGTCCTTTCTGTCTTTGTAGAGTAGCTCTCCTTTCACAGAAGAAGCCTGCTGGATGAGTAACTGTTGCGTGCACAGAGCCACGGGGGTGACGCAGCTGGCGACGTGAACAAGCTGCGGTTTCTACGGTAACCATGAGACATCACACGAGTAGTCGCATAAGTCACATCACTTAGCCGATCGGTGATGACGAAAGGTGTAACGAGCCAGCAACTTGTGGCACAGGCCGCGCTTGCGAAGTGGTGTCAAAAGCCATACCATGTCCCCTTTGTCGCTCGACACATTCTTAATTGGCGAGTCGCGGCTGTTCTTGGAGCGGCCTTGGGACGCCATCGTACGTAGCTGAACTGTGCGATGGGCTTCCTCAGCTCGGCGTAGTGTCTGTACCATAGAAGAGTCTGCAAAATGAGTAAAATGTTAGGATGCGTAGCTGGGCGTGTTGGTTGAGCATCATCTGACGTTAAAGGCGCGATACACAAGCGCCGTTTGTTTGTTTCTCTCTTTGTCCGTCGTCGTCTTCGCGCTTTCACATCCGAGGAGTAAAATGCAGAATGGCGTCACGGAAACTGCGGGGTGGTCTAAGATAAGAAAGATAGAAGGGAGTGTAGCCGGTGGTTTCATGCTTTGCACTTTTGTATATGTGATAAGAGGCAAGATGTCATCCCAATTTTTGGGCCTAGAGTTGACGAACATCGAAATCATGTTGGTCATAGTTCTGCTGGTGCGCTCGACCATACCATTTGTCTGATACGGGATCGAGTAGCGAAACTGGCAAGCACAGCTCTTTAACTACGTCGGGACTGGCCACCCCGATCGCTTACACGAGGGGCTCCATGACGCAGTGTAACGGAGGAAGCTCGAAACATTCATAGCCATGGCCGTTGGCATTGCGGCGGTTTCGGCATAACGCGTCAGAGAGTCGGCGCGAACTGTAATCGACAGGCTGTTGAACTCGGGAATGGGCCCGGAAGATCCGCTCCAACCATTTCGAAATGAGATGATGGTGGTGCCACAAGGTGAAGGGAATCCGACCGGAGTAGCATTAAGGTGCTTGAGTTGTTGCCATCGTTAAAACTGGCCAGATATTTTTGTATATTCCGTCACATACTAGGCCAGTAGAATCGGCCCTGAATGCGGTGGTATGCTCTGGTGAAAACCATGCGCCAAGCGGTCGTGTGGTTGTGCATAGCACAGAGCAGGTGTGTTCGCAAACTCTTAGATACCACTAAGAGGAGACTGGCATCATGAGCCGCGTAATTCTTTTTGTACAGCAGGTCATCTTGGATAACAAAGCCATTGGTAGCTGTAGCTGAGCAGCTGAGGCTACGAGAACATTCAGAATGTGGTCAGTGCACTGCTCTTCACGGAAGGTCGGGGAAAAGAACGTCGTTGATGGTAGCCAGAAACTCATCGAACTTTTTGGCGTCATGTGCTGTTGTTGGCGATGGAGCCTCGAAAGGCAGTGGGCGTCAAAATGATGGCGGCCACTCTTGTAAGGAACTGCAAAGTTAAATTCCTGGAAATGTAGCACCCATCGAGCAAGACGGCCAGACGGGTTGCGGAGACTAACCAACCAATACAGTGAATCACCACCACCTTCATCATCGTCATAGCCTATTTTATGCCCACTGCGGGACGAAGGTATCTCCCTGTTATCTCCAATTACCCCTGTCCTGCGCCAACCGATTCCAACGAGCGCCCGCGAATTCCTAATTTCATCGTTCCACCTAGTCTTCTGCCGTCCTCGACTGCGCTTCCCTTGGCAGCCATTCTGTAACCCTAATGGTCCCACCGGTTATCGCATTACCACCTGCTCAGCTCCATTTTCCGCTCTTAATGTCAATTTGAATATCGGCGATACGGGTTTGCTCTCTGATGCAAACCGCTCTCTTTCAGTCTTTTAACGTTATGCCTAGCATTCTTCGTTCCGTCGATCTTTGTGGGGTCCTTAACTTTTTCTCAAGCTTCTTTCTCGGTCTCCAAGTTTCTGCCCAATATTTCAGCATCGGAAAATGCACTGATTGTGCGCCTTCCTTTTCAATGAAAATGGTATGTTTCCAGTCAGGAGTTAACAATGTCTGCCGTATGCGCCTCAACCCAATTTTATTCTGCTGTAAATTTCCTTCATGATTAGGGTTCCCTGTGGTTAATCCTTCACAAACTCTAGAAGCTGACTGGCGATCCTGAACTCTTGTTCCCTTGCCCGGCTATTGATAATTATTTTTGTCTTTTGCGCGTCAATCTTCAACCCCATTCTTACTGTGTCTATTAAGGCCATCAATCATTTGTTGTACCTCGTCTCCAGTGTAGCTGAGCAGGACAATGTCACCTGAAAATCGAAGGTTGCTGAGCTACTCGCCGTTTATCCTTACTGCTAAGTCTTCGCAGTTTAAGAGCTTGAATACTTCTTCCAAGCACGCAGTGAATAGCATTGGAGAGATTGTGTCTCCTTGTCTGACCCCTCTCTTTATAGGTATCTTCCTACTTGTGTAGAATTAAGGCAGCTGTGGAACCTCTGTAGATATTTTCCAAGATATCTACGTAAGCGATCTGTACTCCTTGATTACGTAATGCATCTGACTGCGGGTATCTCTACTGAATCAAATGCCTTTTCGTAATCTTTGAAAGCCATATAGAGAGGCTGGTTGTACTCTGCGAATTTCTTGATTACTTGATTAATGAGGTGGGTGTGGTCCATTGTAATGTATCTCTTCCTGAAGCCAGCCTGTTCCCTTTGTTGACTAAGGTCCAGTGTTGCCCTGGTTGTGTTGCGAATTATCTTGGTGAATATGTTATATAATATTTGAATTAAGCTAATGGGCCTATAATTTTTCAATTCTTTAACGTCTCACTTTTTGTTTATTACGACACCATGTACCCGAGCACACGAGGGTTGGATCCTCCCGCGTGCAGCGGTGCGCGGCTTAGCTGTGTCCGGGGAAAGGGGGATCCTGGGGGTTGAGCCGATGCCGCGTTTTCTTAAGGCTCCCCGGCAAAGGCAACACACCTCTTTGGCCTCTGCTTTACATAGACGGCATCCCCGGTCTGACCCAACCGGGGCAAATCGGCCGTTGCCTTTGTTAACTTTCTCCCTCCAACCTTCGTCTTTTGCTCACTTTACAGTTTTCCTGTCTTCTCCTGGCTTCCCCTGGCTTCCCTTCCAATTTTTCCGCGGAGCAAGAGTTAAACTTGTGTGAATAGCCAACCTACGGCGTCTGTTCTGAAAGTAGTAGGACTCATTTAAAAAAAAATTATTCATGAGAATAGTACAAACGATCAGAATTTTTCAAAGTAGCACCCTTCCGTATTTACACACTGCTGCCAACGAGTTTTCCAGTTTTCGTACGCCTCCAGGAACGCCTAGACCGGTATGCTGTTTAGCTCCTTCGTCATCGCCTATTGATCCGTGATGCTTCCCCTTGGGCGTCGATTTTATTCTCGGGAATAGAAAAGTGTCTGGTGGGGCCAAGTCGGGGTTGCAGGGGGGCTGAGGCAGCGTCGCCACCTTGTGCTGGGCAAGATCCTCCACTACGCGGAACGCCGTGTGTCTCGGCGCGTTGTCATGGTGCAGCCGCCAATTGACAGCGATGGCTGGGGGACATGAGCAATGCATTTTCGCAGTCTTTTGAGCACTTCCATGTAAAAACTGCATTAACTGATTGTCAGGGTGGTACGAACTCTTTGTGGATGACTCCACGTCGATCAAAAAAGCAAATGAGCATGGACGTTTGCTTGGATTTGCGCATTCGGGCTTTTTTGGGGCTTGGGGAATAAGGTGTGGGTCATTCTGAGCTCTGCCGCTTGCTCTCCGGGTCGCTATCCAACACCCACGTCTCGTCACCGCTCACTACATTGTCCAACAAGTCGGGGTTCTCATTGACATGATGAAGATCCTGGCAGATCGCTTTCCGGTTGGCTTTTTGCTCCTCTGACAACCACTCGCAGCACGAACTTCGCGCACACTTTACTGAGGGATAAGTTTTCTTTCACGATCTCAAAAACTTGGGTTTGAGGAATGCTCAAGTCATCAGCAATCATTCTCATACTCATTCTACGATCACTGTTCAGTAAATTTTTCACTTGCGACACATTTTTGTTGGTCTTGCTGGTCGAAGGGCGTCAGGAGCGGTTGTCGCCTTCCACTCTTTCACTACCTTCTCGCAACAGCTTGTGCCACTCAAAAACACCTGATCTACCCATGGCAACATCACCGTAGGCCTCCTGAATCATGTCGTCAGTCTCATTGCCCGTTTTACCAAGCGTTACAAAACGTTTTATCGCGCATCGCTGATCCAGTAAGCGATCCATGATTCTCCGTGATGAGGCCTTTCGACAGGGGTTCACAGTTCAAATGACCTGCTCTCTTCAATGGCCGAGAGACGACTGGCGATCTTTCCCAGCGTTCCCAACATCCATCTTCACCGATCCTGCGCGCGCAAACTGTCTCTCGTCCGCACGTTCGCCCAGCAAAAAACCAGCCCTACTATTTTCAGAACAGACCCTGTATTATTTCATATTTGGTTATAGAGACAACATAGAGCTGGTGTTTGCAGGACCTGTTTTTCAGTCCTTGCAGCGTCCCCTTGTAAGGCTCCATGGTGGGTGGCTGGCGTTACTGCCGAAAACTACACATTCACCTATGGCGAGTTCCTTCCCCCTACTTCTTGATCGCGAACATTGTTTAACTGCGCGAACAAACGGACCACAGAGACAGCATGGGATAAGGACGGGTGCAGATTACTACAGTGACACAAATACTACAGTGGAATGTCAGAGGGCTTCTTCATAACCTTGACGATATTAGACAACTCCTACACAAACATAATCCAGAGCTGCTGTGTGGTCAAGAGACACATATGAAACACACAAACACGTTCTTTTTAACTGCACCATCTTCCGAAAAGACCGCGACGAGGCTAATGCCTCCGGCGGTGTAGCAATAGTTGGTGACATGTCTGTAGCTTGTCAACACGTCGCCATTGAGAAGCCCCTTGAAGCAGTGTCAGTTCGGGCAATTCATTTTATTAAACTGATGACTGTGTGTTCTGAATACATACCCCATACTATCTCAGAAAAAGTGATTTCTATAACCTCATTGATCAGCTTCCGGACCCTTATATACTCGTGGGTGATTTTAATGCCTACAACACGATGTGGGGATTCTGGCGATGCAACGCGAGAGGTAGATTCATTAAAAATTTTCTTCTCACCTCTAGTGGCTGCCTGTTTAATAAGGTGGAGCCGACCTATTACAGCGTCCAACACAACAGTTATTCATCGATAGATATAGCAATTGGCTCTTTTTCTCTTCTGCCTCACTTGGAATGGAACGTCGTCAATAAACTTTATGGAAGTGACCACTTTGCTGTAACTTTAAATTTGATGACTCTGCATGAACTCCCTCCCCATATTCCTCAATGGAAATTAGCATCGGCGGACTGCGCGCATTTTAAAGAATCAGCCTGTCTACCACGAGATTTTATCAATGATTTCAATGTAAGTTGTGCTGTTGTACATTTAACCGCTTTTGTTATTGATGCAGCCGAAAAGTTTATCCCGCAAACGAATCGTGAACGAACGAAGACTGTAGAGAGACGTGAAAGAGGCGGAATAAGGCATGGGACGTATTACGCAGATTACCAAATCTAGAAAATGTAATTCAATTTAAAATAAGTACGTCATGCGGAAGGTGGACACGGCGTCCGGCAAGAGAGAAAGCTGGATGAGGTTCCTCTCGGGTATTAATTCAGACCCGCAGGAGGCGAAAGTGTGGAATGACTTGAGAAAGCTAAAATGGCGACAAATCCATTCGTTGCCTCAAGACCAGGCAAACTCTGTTGGGGAGCACTTTGAGCGTGTGCCGAGCTCAATAGATTATGCTCAATCTTTCCTTAAATACAAACAAATAGAAGAACGCAAGCCAGTCGCACGTAAATGCAGACAGAACGAACTGTATAACCGGCCTTTCAATATGCCGAGTTGAGAGCTACTTTGATTGCATCTAAGAGCTCTGCACCAGGACCTGACAGAATCATGTATGATATGATCAAAAACTTCTACACTGACACACAAGTTACACTACTCGCACTTTTCAACACTAGTTGGGCTGCCGGATACTTTCCATCCCCATGGAAAAAAGCGATTGTGGTCCCTGTTTTGAAGCCAGGTAAAGACCCTTCCTTGGGGGCAAGTTATTGCCCACGAGCTCTTAGAAGTTGCCTGTGTAAGCTTTTTCAATAAATGATTAATCGTAGACTCAGATTTCCTTGAACTTAACAATATGCTTGATCGCTATCATTGTGGCTTCAGAGAAAGGCGGTCCACAATTGATCATCTTGTGCGCATTGAAGAAAATATCCGCGATGCATTTGTACATAAACAGTTTTTCTTATCGATATTCCTCGATATGGAGAAGACGTATGACACAACATGGTGTTACGGGATCTTGCGAGACTTGTCGGAAATGGGCATCCGTGTAAATATGCTAGACATAATAGAAAGCTATTAGTCGTATCGTACCTTCCGCGTGAAAATTGGCAACGTATTATCGCGACCTTATATAGAAGAAACTGATGTACCCTAGGGAGGCGTGCCCGCTCTTTATCGTGAACATGAGTACGCCTCATTACCACCGGCCATTTCTTATTCCGTCTACGCGGACAACATTCAAATAGGCTTCAAATCCTGTAACCTGTAACCTGAGTGCGAGAGACAGCTACAGCAGAGCGTGAACAAGGGGTCCAAGTCGGCAGACAAAAAGGGATTTAAAATCAACCGCCACGAAAGTTCTTGTGTTGTTTTCACAAGAAAAGCCTGGTTTCAGATCCTTTTCTAGAACTGTGTGGACAACAAATACTTCTCAACAGATAGTACAAATATCTAGGTATTATCATGACTGGAGGCTTACTTTCAATCCGCACATTCAATATTATAAAGCAAAATGTCTAAAAACAATGAACTTACTGAAAATCCTATCCCACACAACCTGTGGTAGCGACAGGAAGTGTTTGATGAATCTTTATAAGAGCCTAATTCGATCACGATTGGACTATGGTGTTGTCGTATATCTCTGCCGCCCCTAACGTGCTAAAGCTCCTAGATCCCGTGCACCATCTAGGTATCCTCTTAGCCACTGGCGCTTTCAGAACAAGCCCTATTAAAAGCTGATACGTCGAATGAAATGAGCGGTCACTCCTTCTGCAGAGAACATGCATCAGCCTCACATATTTTCTCAAAATACACTCTAATTATGACCATCCATGCTCTAATACCGTTAACAATATGACGTGTGCTACACGTTTCCGTGATCGTCCCTCTCGTAGACAGCCTTTCTCGCTGCGTGTGAGGGAGCTTAGCGATAAAATGCATGTCCCACTCCTCGAATATCGCTTGATGCATCCAGCCAAGCTGCGACCTCTTTGGGAGTGGTAGGTGGTAGAATGTGACATATCCATTCTAGAAGTTACAAAGCATGCTCCAGAGCTCCAAATCCGAATGCATTTTCTAGAACTACAGTACAAGCACTCTTCCACAGAGTTCTACCCAGACGCAACGAAGTCACATGCCAGGGTGTCCTATGCAGCCGTTGGCCCACCCTTATCAGAATCCGATGTACTGCACCCGGAAACAAGTATCTTTACGGCTGAGGCCTCTGCACTATTGTCGGCTTTGAAGCAAATAAGGAAATCAAAACTCCAAAAACTAATTATATATACAGATTCCCCAAGCGTCGTGAAGGCCTTGATGCCACTCTGTAAGCAGAAAAATCCTGTTCTTAATGAGCTTTATTCCGTCTTGTGTAAAGCGTGCATATCTAATCAGCATGCCATTATATGCTGGGTGCCTGGCTATAGGGGCATATAAGGTAATATTCTGGCGGATCAGATGGCCGCGTCAATTGCATCGGAAGCTGTTAATCCTACCGCTGCTGTCCCTGTCACAGATCTCAAGCCTTTCTTACGAAAGAAACTGCGAAACCACTGGCAACGCATGTGTGACGCAGAAACAAATAATAACCTGCACGTGATAAAGCCACAATTAGGCTTTGGGCCTTCCGCAACAAAATCACGACGAACAGATGCCCTATTCTGTAGTCTCACAATAAGACACACATTTGGCACCCATAATTTTATACTTACTGGAAATGAACCTCCAACCTGTGGAAGATGTGGTGAGAGGCTGACAGTCTACCACATTCTCCTGATGTGTCCGAAAGCCGAAGCTGGGAGAAAGGAACATTTTCCTCTTTAATACCGATATTGTCCCTCTTCACCTGGCTCTGTTTCTTAGTAAAGAACCGCTTTTTAATGCCAAAGCGGTCCTCGGTTTCTTGAACGATGTTGTCCTACATGTTATAAATATATTAAAGTCATAGCGCATTCCAGAGGACGCCGTGTTAGTTGTTTTGTATAGCACATGCCTTCAGGCCCTTGTGTTTCAAGGGCTCTAATGAGGCAGCAGTGCTCTAGCAATTTTAGCATCTGACATATTTTGTACACCGTATAATTCTTTCGCAATGACATAATAGTTCTGCGGTAGCCCGGAAGGTGGAGAGAAGTAATTAAGGGGAAATGAGACGTCCACCCAAGCGTAGCAATTGCTACAAAGGCCTTTGTAGCAATTGCTACGCTTAGGTGGATGTCTCATCTCCCTTAATTACTTTTCTCCACCTTGCCGGCTTCCGCAGAACTATTACGTCAAACACTTACCTTTGCTTCGAGTTATTGAGAAAGTCCACTTCGCCCTGCCATCTACTAGCCACCTGGTTAGCACAGATGGTAGAGCGGCTGCCCCGGAAAGGCGGCGGTACCGGCTTTGAGTCCCGGACCAGGACGAAATTTCCTTCACTTGCGAGGCTTTTCTTTCGAGCAACCCGTATGGGTTTCCTTTGTAGCAATTGCTAGGCTTTGGTGGATGTCTCATTTTCTCTTAATTCTTTCACAACGCATTTTAATGCTCATAGTACACGTCATTAGTCATTGCCCTAACGACACATTTGCACAGCGCAAAAGACGAGGACTGAAGGAAGAACACAACACAGCCGCTGACTTCAACTGATGTTTATTTGCGAAATTGCCAGAACTATATAGATGAGATATAGTAAATGTTGTTTTTTCTGCCCCGGAAAAATTATCAGTGCTATGTAGGCGTGTGAATGCTCATGCCACACGACGAAATATTTGCACTAACAACTATGGGAAGCGGTTTAGAGCATGCACCCTGGGTGGTTTACATTATGCACTTGACTTGCGGAAAGAAATATGTTGGTCAAACAGGCAGATGTTTAAATGAGCGATGGAAAGAGCATTTTTACAATGTTTATACCGCCGTGCAAGGTCATCTTGGCATTCACTGCAGAGACTGCCATTTTAACGCGAGAGCGTTAAGGAGCTCGTGTCGCAGAAAATCTGGTACGTCGGTGCCGGCGTCAGCCGTGAGTGATAAATCCCAGAAAGCACTTCATAAATAAAAATATCTTGCAGGATCGGCTGGTGGGAATCGACCCAGGGTCTCCGGAGTGTGAGACGGAGACGCTACCACTCAGCTACGAGTTCCATCGTTCAAAACTGGACAAAATCGCCTCTAGTGAATGCGGTGCTGCCTTAGAAACGTGCTGTAGAAAGTTATACTGCGGTGTATATCGGTAATTATGACCATGTAAATTACAGAAGTCGCAGTTTCACGAGTAGCGAAGTACGTTTCCGCTACATTTCGTCTGCGCTCTGCGCACACGCAGAGCCATCTTGCGGCAAACACAGAAGACCCCCTCCACGCAATGTACGGCGATGCCCCGACACGTGGCGCGCCACTCGCCCCATGATCGCGTCCGCCATCATGGCTCGTCGCGGCCGGCCCGTCGCGTGCCGATCTCGACGTTTGGCTTGCGTAGATCGTTTGACTGGGCGGTGCGAACGGGGTGCGATAACGCTATCGCGTTCCACTCTTGAAAGTGAAGCTTAAGCGTCCTCCAATTTTCGACCCTGAATTTGAAAACTGCGTCGTAATTTCCAAACACCGAGAACAGTTTACGCGTGAAATCATAAAGGCTGACATGATACAGCAGCTTGGCGACCTTTGCAACAGCATGCCGTCTATTTCCGTCACAAACAAACGAGATCAAGTATCTGGCTGTGATGCAATAGGGGCTCATTTGTGACATAATGCAAAAGTTGTTTTTTTCATTACTTTTGCTCATGTATATATTATGGCGCTGTGCAAATACGTCGATATTGAATCAACAACTCGCCCAAGTTTACAACTTATACTTGCCAAAAGCCTATTACACGTAGATTTGACGCATTTTACAGCGAATATTTTTAGGCCTCTTTACAGCCACGTCGTATCAACTTCCAGAACTCATCACTCCACTACGCACTCTTTAGCACTGGCGTGACCCTCTTTGACCATACCTGGCCCTTGCGACTCTAATCACCACACATTCCTTCTTTTTGTGGATCGGTATAGTGTTTGCATTGTTCCAGTTTTCTGGGACCCTTGAACTTGATACACACTTCGTATAAAGAGCCGCCAGTTTTTCAAGCATTATGTCTGCTCCATTGTTGATTCAATTGACTGTTACTACATCTTCGATCTCCTGCGCCGCTTTTCCCCGTTTTCATGTCTTGCAAGGTCCTTCTGACCTCATCGCTTGTTATAGGAGGAGTCTCTGCAACTTGTTCATTATTGCTTCGAATGGAGGTATCGTGGCTCCTCTGGGTTCTGTACAGGTCAGCATAGAGTTCTTGCGCTGCTTTTGTTATACCTTCGAGATTGCTGATGATATTACCCTGCTAATCTTTCAGTGCATACATCTTGGTTTGTCCTATGCCAAGTTTCCTTCTCAAGGCTTTCAAGCTGCGTTCATTTTTTATAGGTTCAGTCTTTCTCACGTTATATTTTCGAATATCCTTTGTTTTTGCCTTTATCAGTTTGACAGCTCCGCGAATGCTATCTTATCTCTTGAGTTGGACACTTTCATTCTTTGTCGTTTATTTATTAGGTCCTTTGTTATTTGGGAGAGCTTGCCCACTGGTTGCCTTGGTGCCTGCCCTTTCACTTCAACTGCTGCCTCTGAAGCCAACCTAGTTACAGTTTCATTCATTAGCTCTACGTCATCGTCATCTCTCTGTTCTAAGGCTGCATATTTGTTTGCAAGTACCAGCCTGAATTTGTCTACTCTTACCCATACTGCATATATAGGTTGGCCTGTTTCTTCTTGCTCAATTTTACTCTTTCTCTCTTCAAATTGATGTGAATGCTAGCCCTCACTAACCTGTGACGACTGCACTTTACCCTACTTAACACTTTTACATCCTCCACTATGCTGGGGTCGGCAGAAAATATTACACCAATTTCATTTCTTGTTTCACAATTAAGGCGTTTCCAGGTCCACTTTCTGTTGCTACGCTTCTGAAGGTGTTCATTATTCGCAGCTTATTCCTTTCTGCGAATTCTACCAGTATCTATCCTCTAGCGTCCATAGAATCGACACCGTAGTTGTCAATTGCTCGGTCACCAGCCTGCTTTTCCCCACGTTTTGCATTAAAGTCTCCCATTACTACAGTATACTGAGATTTCACTTTTCTCATCACTAATTCAACATCTTCATAAAGCTGATCTACTTCATCATCATCGTGACTGGAAGTTGGAGTCTAGGCTTGTACTACATTTTATCTATATCTCTTATTAAGTTACGACTACTGCTACCCTCTCATTAATGCTGTAGAACTCGTCAATGTTGCCGGCTATGTCCTTATGGATTAGGAATCCTACCCGGTCTTCCTTCTTATCTGGGAGACCTCTATAGCAGAGGACATGGTCGTTAGTCAGCACTGTATAAGCCTCACCAGTTCTTCTAATCTCACTAAGGCCCATGATGTCCCATACAATGAGCAATGGTTCCTCAGAGTCCTGCTAAGCTAGCCCACTCGACAGAGTTCGGGCGTTACAGGTCGAAAGGGTTAATTTCCATTGGCGGCCTGTCCGGATCCTGAGATTCTTAGAACCCTTTGGTGCGTTACAGCTCTGACCGCCGCCTTGGCCGGGTGCTACGCAGCTGCTGTGGACTGACAGCCATGGGTTAATTGTAGGGATCATGAGGGAGGTAGTGGCTGAATGCTGCAGCAGGGAGACCAATTCCTGTTGTGGTGAGGGAGTGTCTTTCTTGAAGCTTGGTGGGCCTTCCTAATTTGGTTGTACCGGGATTAGTATAGCCGGCGCCACTCGAAGCCTCTGGATGTAGTGCACTTGAGAGGTGAAATTCGAGCTCACGGTCCTCAGAGAAAGAACATTTTTCACACCAAGATTCGCATAGTGAATATGGTGAATGCTGATCAGTAAAGATCGTAGGCTCCCGTAGGGATATGGGCGTGACCTATGGTCAGCGAAAACGGCAGCGAGGCACTCTTGCGGAATTGCTGTGTAATTCTGTTTGGCCTTGCTCAATAAAGGGCTGGTGTCACTAAAAGGCTCGCCCAAGACTGCGCGGACGTCGATTTTATTTAATAAAACGAGGAATCGCAATACGCTGTCCAGGTGAAAGGCCTATCCTTGCGCAGCATCAAGTCAGAGGGTAGGTAGTATCCGCAATGTTGGGCACGAAACGTCGGAAGTACGAGCAAGCACCCAAGGAACTTCTCAGCTCTCGTTGTGACGGCAGTTGTTTAAAGTCGCTAACTGCAATTTTTTGTGTGTCTGGTCCCTTTCCGTGCTTATCCACTACATATCCCGAGTACTAGCGCCACCCGTTGGCCACAGTGGCATTTCTTTGAGTTGAGGGTAAGGGCGTCAATTCGATGATCGTGCTGTCCAAAAGTGTGGCCCAAATTGCAGCAGCCCAATTGCAGCAGCCCAAACAAATGTCCCATTTCAGGCCGTGCCCTAGCGTTTCCACAAACCTTTGAAATGTCGCAGGCGCGTTGCACAAACCAAACGGCATGACGTTGAATTCAAGCAAGTCGTCTGAGGTCCCAAAAGCGGTTTTCTCTTTGTCAGCTGAATGCATGAGTATCTGCCAGTAGCCCGATTGGAGGCCCACAAATGTAAATAGGATGCGGAATGAAGGCAGCCGATAGTGTCATCGATGCGTGGAAGTTGATAAACGTTCTCTTTCGTCACTGAATTGAAACGACGGTAGTCGAAGCATTATGACCAGGACCCGTCTTTCTTTTTCACGAGGATGACCAGCACAGCCCAAGTGCTAGAGGAATCTTAGATGACGACGCCCTCGGCTAGCATGTCGTTGACCTATTGAGCGATGATCTTGTCCGACACGGACACGCGGTAAGGCCTTATGGGATGCGCGGACCCTGTGTCAATCCTGTAGCGAGCCTGCATACATCGAACGCGAACTTTGTTAGCATTCTGGGTGAAATAAAAAAAATGAAGTATGCTTGCACGCTGACCAGGGCTTGACGATTCCCTGCAGACATTCACTTTTTGTTCATTTTTGGAAACGAGTTTCAGGGACACCGGGGCCTGCCCCGTGCGCTCGGGCCACGTGCGACATGTCATCAGTTAAAGCGCCTATGTTGAGACAACTACCCGCTTCAACCCCCGGCTCATCATCATCATACATACTTTATACTAAGACTGAGGAGTTTGGGGCACGCAGGCTCCCGGGCCCCCGCACGACCCCACTGCACTCAAGCGTTTATGTTGCTTCGCTCCATAACGCAGGCAGCCCGATCAGTAGCCATGGCCTGCACGACCGGGTCTCCAGAGTGCAGCAGGGTCACCCAGTCCTCCCAGGTCTTCAGGTGCTCGAGACCCCGCGGGGGAGGATCCGCCGGGCAATGACAAAGGAGGTAGAGAGCAGAAGCACGAGGTCCGGGACAGAGATTACAGGCTGATGTGAGGAAAAGTGGGTGATAGGGAGAAAGAGTCAGAGGAGATGGGAGAGTGTGTGTTTGTAATCGGCGCCAAAGGGTTGCTTGGCGATTGCTAAGGGATTTGTACGGTGCAGGGTACAGCTGACGCGCCACCTTGGAGGCATTCGTCAGCTCGTTGAAAGTGTGCGCACGCTCCTTTGTGAATCTCGGATCGGAGGCCGCAAGAGCCCGGTTTAAAGAACCTCGGGCTAAGAGGTTGGCGGCCCCGTTTCCAGGATTCCCGCAGTGCGCGGGCACCCAAGTCAGCTCCACATGACGGGGCGGGGGTGCAACGGGCGAGTCCAGTATGCAAAAAGCAGGGACGTGGACTCGGCCTCGTGCGAAATTTAGGATTGCAGTTTTGGAGTCTTATAAAACATACCGTGCTTCTGTGTTGATGATAGCTAGGGCAATGGCGGCTTCCTCTGCAGCTTCGGGAGAGGTGTCTGGGGGGAGTGTGGGCGTTCCTATCGGAGAGAGAGTGTGATCCATCACGGCAGCGACCGCTTCATCACCCTTGCAGGCTGCGTCTAGCCATACGACGTCCGGTTCCGAGCCGTATTAACGGTGGAGTGCTGTAGCTCGAGCTCTGCGGCGCTTATCGTGGTGGTCGGGGTGCATGTTACGGGGGAGTGGCTTAATGAGCAGTTCGCGGTGTAAGGGTTTTGATATAGGGCGGAATGTCGGATAGCTGGCTGGTATCCGGATTCCAAGGGAGCGCAGTATGTACCGGCCAGTGTTGGTGTGTTTGAGACGAAGGTATTCTGCTTGGCGGTGCGCGTCTACAGGTTCCCCGATTGTGTTGTGGAGGCCTAATTGTAAGAGTCGGTCGGTAGCTGTATTTATGGGAAGGTGGAGGGCGACTTTGTATGCCCGGCGAATAAGAGTGTCCGTCGCGTTAGTTAGAGAGCTTGAGATAGGGGGTGGAGTAGAGTACACGGCTGAGTAGGAAGGCGTGAACCAGTCGGCATATATCACGCTGTAGTGTAGTCGCGTGCCTCCCATCACTCTGGATATGCATACCAAGTATCCTGAGGGTTTCGACCCCTGGTATCTGTCTACCGTCCAGCTCGATGAGGATGGGGGAGCAGGGCGAGTTGCGGTTCTTGGGAGGAACGTACAGTAGCTCGGACTTCTCTGGGGAAAGTCCTACGCTAACTGCATAGTTTTGGGCCAGATTGGTGGCTCTTGGATGGTGCCCTGTATGGCGCCATCACTGCCATGGGTAGTCTATAGCGTAATGTCGTCAGCGTAGAGAGTATGTTTCAGGTGAGGATCGGTTGCCAATTATCGTGCTAGGGGGATGAGAGTGATATTAAATAAGAAAGGTGAGAGGACGGAGCCTTGCGGGGTGCCTACACTTTTTAGTGAGTATGTGGGGCAGGTGAGCGGGCCGAAGTGAAGCTCAGCCGTGCGTGCTGTGAGGAATGCCTGAATGTACGTACGTGCGCCCACATTCAGCGGGGAGAGTTCGCATCTCCAGTCGCACCGGTCACCCGCAACAAGTCGCGCGCCCGCGTCACTTTTTCATCTTCATTCTTTTTTCGTGCACGACAGACTGAAACGGCCTTTCTAACGAAATCAGTCATAACATGTCCTAGCACATTTTAAACACCGTAACAAATTACCTTACTTTGTAATAAAAATATGGCCTTCAATTTTTTCTGTATGTACCCACCCCTTATGTAATACCCATTTAGTGGGGTCTATGTAATCGCGGCGCATTCGGGTGCACAGAGCGCGATGTCACGTGGTACTTTTTAAACTCCGCGGGCTTTCGTTCTTCCCAAACAAAAACGGCCACGCTAAGTCTATCTCGTTTGAAGTGCCTGGGTTGGGCAATATTTGTGGAGCTCCCCAACTTTCCTATTGACGCCTGAACGTTTCAAGCTTTATTTAAAAAGTTAAGTAATTTATCTTGGCTAATTACTCAAAAAAAGAGGAGCAGAAATGGTACTGTAAGTTTAGATAAACGCTAACAACACGCACGCGATTTCTGTTCTGAAGAACGCATAGGTTTTTTTCAAAATCTTGGTCCAAGTTAGCGGGGACACCCTGTATATTTCTTGCACTTTAAGAAACTTGTTGTGACATTGAAGAATTGTTCATTGAAGTGACGGCCTTATATGAGAATTTACAAGACCTCATAGTAGGAGACAGTTCAATTTCACAGCCTGAGTCCTCTGCCAACACCAAGAATCTGGCGTTTCTCGGTGGTGTAATCTACCTTATAACTGTTGTATACTTCGCCAGCAACAATACTCCATAGAATTTGCGGCGAAACTGCAGCCTCGCTCTGTCTTTTTTTTTTCTTTTTCTCTGAGTCCGAGTAGAAGCGCTCCTGCGCATGACTGCTGTTGATTCTGATTTCGAGTGAATCAGGCTTGGCCTAATTTCAGTTACTGAGTGAATTGTGTAGGGTGCCCCAACTATCATTCACCAAGACTTAAATTAAGTGCAGTTCCGTTAGTCGAAGAAAACCTAGTGCATAAGTGCACATTGTTCCCAGTGCAGTGGAGTAGCCGCCGGTAGATATTTCGTTCCTGAAATTTAATTCCACGATTGCAAATAATTATCTAATTCGAGAAGTACTGTCCTAATGATCAATGTGTCAATGGGCCATTTGTAGGTGCCTCCAGGCACCCCTGAATAATATCTAACTGCTGTGTTTCTGGCGACGTACTAATTGCGTGTAATTTTTTCCGACTGGCAAACAAACTCCCATGAAATATGAAAAGTACCACGTGACTGCTCTCCCACTCGCAACATAAAGCAGCGCCATCAAATAAGCTTATTGAAAGCACCTTACTAATGGTACGGAAGGAGTACCAACAGCAAGTTTCGCGGCTTTGCAGCTATTCCTTCCTCTCTACGTTACACTTATTATCCGTCTCTCAAGGCCGACATTGATAACAAAATCCCCTTGATAACGCGGCCGAAGCGGCACTGTGACAAAGCACGAAACGTGAAAACCAATGTAATAGGCATGGCATGTTTCAAAATGCCGGCTTTGCTCGCACCGCGTCGACAGAGTGCGCACGCAGCTATATTTCGAGCCACAGATTTGCCTCAGACCAAATTATAGTGACGGTTTTATTTTTCATGAGTGTATACGGGCTGCAAAAACAGGGTCGTGTGAAAAAATAAAAGCGAAATAAACAGACTGGGAAGCGACCGACGTGTAGAGAAAAGGCAAAACCGATGCGTTCAAGAAAGTAAATATAGGACTTCTAAATGAGCCGAATTGGCAATCGAGTCGCCTGCGCAAAAAACTCACTAAAAACTACATTAGATTTCAGTGTGCCCTTATTATCTATGATTACGTAAGCGCCGTTGAACACCAGCTGCTGCCTAGAGGACACGTTAGAATAGGCATCCTTCTGCAGCTACGCAGTACTGAGTTCGCCTTATGACATTTTCACTGGCCTTGATGAATGACGCGGGAATTCGACGGCAGACATCCGTCATCCTTGCCTTGAACTAATCTGACGTCCGTCTCGATCACGTAGGCACAATCTTTCAAATAACCTCAAAGAAATCGAGTGGAGGGAGGTGACCTGGCCGGCCAATTGACAGGCCTTCCAATCTGTTGCGCATGAAAAGTCGCATCCAGCCAGTTTAGTGTTCGGCTGCTGCTGTGTGCGGGTGCCCCAACTTGCTGGTACCACAGAAGTGGAAGATGTGAAGGCGGGACTTGGATGAGATGCACCACTACTTGAAGGATTTCGTCCGCCTAATACTGGCCGGTGAGCGTGTGATCGAAGCAGATGAGCACCGGCGGGAATTTAGAGAAAGACATGGGGACGAAACAAAGCGCACCTTTAAACATTTATATTGACTTTGTCAATTCGCTTTTGCGGGGATATTCTTGTGGAAGAAAAGGAGCTATTGCATTTTATACACGCTAAGACAACAGCTATCACAACTTGTTTCTAACACCAAACGTGACATGTTACTTCGGCTGAGGTGCGCCAGATAAGGCTCGATCACCATGTTTTACAGCCAAGGTGTATATGGCTAGCCGATTCGCCTGTCTCTCCGTCTGTCGCCTATACGCCGGAAACTCCTCCGGCGCAGCCCCATGCAAATGCGCGAAAAAGAAAAATTCGAAAGAGAGGCACGCAATTGGCTGCGCTAGTAGTGACGTCGTTGCTCTCTGTGGAAACCGAGAGTTTCTCTCCAGCGCCGACACGGGTAGGCGACGCGCAATACGCACTCTTGCGGAGCCAGCAGCTTTCGATCAGCAACTCCGCGAGCAGAACCGGGAACGAGCTCGTCTACTCAGCCCCGATGCTGCAGCCCGGACACAAGAACAGGCTCGTGCAGCCGAGCGCAAGCAGCAACTGCGTACCGAGGTTCCTGCCGCCTACCAAGCCGTCATTTAATGAATCGGTGGGAATAACCCACTGACAAACGCCAGGGCTGCACGTTTCAGCTTGACTGGTTAACCATCTGTACGGAGTGCTTGGGCGGTGATTTTTTTTCGTTATTTCCTTCATTTCGGTCTGCCTAACTCTGATAGAGCCTTTTGCTGCTTTTCATGCGGGTGGGAGCGCGGTCACGTGATATTCGCCATATTTCACAGGGTTTATTTATCATTCGGACAAAAAAAAATAGTACGCAATCAGTATGTTGCTGAAAATACCGTAGTTAGAGGTCCCTTGGCTGTGCCTACAAATGCCTCATTGACACTTTGATAATTGCGATAGTACGTCGAGCTAGTTAATTAATTACACTTACTTAATTAAATCGGTGACGAAGAAAATACCGGCAACAACTCCACTGTACTGAAAACAATGTGCACTAGGTTTTCTTCGAGTAACGCATTGCTTTTTTAAATCATTGTGAATGATAGGTAATTGGAACATCCTGCATATATTTATGACCTCTGCATGCAAGTGACGTTGTTTTCATCAAAGTCAAAGTCGAGTTTATATACATCGGCAAAAAATTACTGATGCGGGTAGGCCCGGGCAAAAAGTGAGCGCAATCACTTGTGGGACGCCCGAGCCCCCCTGTACAAGGCATACAGCGAAAACGCAAAGTGTAACAGACATAGTAATGCTCTGGCTATTTAACAAGGACAAAAACATCTCGTATATACATGAGTTTGTGAACAAAGCATAAGAACAGAAAAACACAGAATAACAGTAAAAAAAAAAGAAACACAGAAAATCATCGCAGCAAAATAAAATTATACAGGATACATCGCTGCAAGATAAGAAAAAAAGTACATAAACGCGGCTTTCAAAAAGAAGCTATTAGTGAATTAATGCACTTCTCATGTCAAGTAGTGAACGTGTTTCCGGAATTATACCCCTTGACAATAATTTATTCAAAACAGTGGGCAGGCTGTGTCGGAGCATCTCTTGCCCGTACATTGTACGGGAGAAGGGAATGTGCCAGATTTATTTCTTGCGAAAGGAGTACTCTGAAAGATTGTGTCTGAGGCCGGGTAATTCAAGAAAACTAAGCTGGTTATTTGGGATACGTCGCTTATATTTTAATGCTAAGTAATATTCGTGCACGGTATTAATCGGCAAAATTTGGTAACGAGCAAACAGTTCCTGAGTGTGAGCAAGGTAGTCTACGTTTGCAATGTAGCGTATAGCTTTCTTTTGAAGCATATATATTTTATTAATGTTTGTTTTAGTGGTAGTACCCCAAACCAAGAAACAATAATTTAGGTGGGATACAAAAAGCGCATTGTAAATAATTAATTTTATATGCTCGGGCCGAAAATGCCGAAATTTTGCAAGAATTCCGGTGCACTTTGCCAGTTTACTCAGAATTAACGGAACTTCAGTGTCCCAGCTCATGTTCTTGCTAAAAATTACTCCTAAAACCTTGACAGTGTCTACAAACTGTACATGTGAATTGCCTATGTATATACGTATATCGGGTTGAGTGGGAAACTGTCTTGTACTGAATAGAACCGCTTTAGTTTTTTTTGTGTTTATGAGTAATTAGTTTGCTTCAGACCAATTCTTAAATATATCAAGCGCATTGTTAATAACAGAAACCAGAGATTGTATGGAACTACCTGTGAAAAATAAACGTGCATCGTCAGCATAAATTACAAATTTCGGCTGGCTAACAGCCAAAGCAAGGACATTTATATATAAAATGAAAAGTAGAGGTCCTAAAATACTACCCTGTGGGACACCAGCAGTAATAGTTTGAAATGAAGATATATGTGGCCCTATTTTAACGCATTGTACACGATGACGTAGGTACGATTTCAGTAGTTAAAGTGGAGTGCCTCGTATGCCATAAAGGTATAATTTTTTCACTAAGGTATTATGATTAAGGTGATCGAAAGCCTTCGAGAAATGTATGAAGATGCCGATGCACAATTCTTTATTTTCAAAAACGTTAAGAATAATTTCTTTTTGAGACAATAAAGCTGATTCGGTAGATTTACCTCGCAAAAAGCCATGTTGTGCTGTTGATAACAATTTAAACCTTTTGCAAAATTTCATTAACCGTTTTTCAATAACTTTCTCCAACCCTTTCGAAAAAAATGGTAAAATGGAAATAGGTCAGTAACTTGACATGCTATTTTTATCGCCGCTTTTATATAATACTATTACCTTAGATTTCTGCATCTGCTTTGGAAAGGACCCGCTTAATAAGGTAAGGTTATAAATATAAGTTAATACTGGTGCTATTAGAATGAGGACAAATTTTACAGGTCAGATTTGAACGCCATCTATATCACAAGACCTGTTGTTCTTAAAGGAAGTGAAAATACTGCACACTTCAGTGTCGTCCGCAGGTTCCAAAAATATACTATTGCTATTCCGTCGTATAGGGTTGCAAGCAAAATCTGAACTCAGACCGGTATTTATAATATCTTTGAAAAACATATTAAATTTCTCTGCAAGTGCGACACGCTCAATACGTTCACCTTCAAACCAAAGCTCTGTAACTCCTGACGTAGACTGTGCTTGGTTTAATAATTTATTAACTTTTTTCCAAACTTGTGCGCTACCATCACAGAACTTTCTGTCAAACTCATTGTGCAGGAAGTTTCTTTGTTCGTTTTTGAGATAAGACGTTACTTTATTGCGGTATTGTTTAAACTTGCCTAGATCAGCAAGGGACTTGGTCCTCATAAACTTCTTGTAAAACTTGTTTTTCTTTTTATTAATTCTAAGGCAGTCTCGATTTATCCATGGCTTACGACTTCTAGTGGACTTTTTTACAGTTTTCTCAGGGAAATTATCATGGTATACGCGTTTAAAACAGGTGATGAATGCCTCATACGCCGCATCTACAGTCTTACAAGAAAAGACGTCATCCCAGTTTTGATTTCAAAGAACAGAAAAGGACGCGAGGGTGTCCGGAGTAATATTTTGGACAGTATTCTGCGCTGATAAGTCGTTGTTTATTTGTGGCACATTTCAGGAGCAAATAAATGGGATAATGGTCACTGATAGAACTGTGTAATACGCCTGAAAGCAGGCTACTAGTATTTACGTTAGAGATAAATACATCAATAAGTGTGGCTGTCTGCATCGTAGCGCGTGTAGCCGTCTGAGTCAGTATGCAATTACCACTCGAAGCTCGTAAAAGCGCTTCCTGCGCAGGAGATCGTTTCAGGAACTCAATGTTAAAATCGCCCCCAAGATATAAATTGAACTTGTTGTCGCTTACGTAGCTGAAGAGGCGGTCTAGAAATTCAATAAAGGTATTTATGTCAGCATTAGGGGGTCGGTACACTACGGAATAAATATAATTGTGTGATAACAAAGTTAAACGTTCAACTTCGTTGCATATAAACGAAAATTTCGAAAGAACTTCACAGTCGAACATATTTTTGACCAACATAGCAAGCCCACCCCCCATCCTACGGGATCGATTTACAAAGAAGCTCCGATATCCGTCCGGCTTGTAAATTTCTTCGCCACATGTATACCATGTTTCAGTCAACATGATAGCGTCGAACTGGAAACTAAATTCGTCTAGAAATACTGATAACTCATCTTCCTTGTGTCTAGCTGAACGAATGTTAAGGTGTAGGCAAGAAAAGCATGCAATTATGTTGCTGACATCTCGCGGTGACTCGTTCATCATTCAAGATAGACTGCTCACGCTCGCGAAAACCGGAGCAGTTTGTACAATCTTTTCTACGTCATGCGCACTACGGATGTGCAAGACAGGAGATTTTTCCTCTTTTCGCGCATAGACCTTGCCACCACGTGTCCAAGCAAAGCGCCAGTTTTTCGCCTTTTTTTGCGCGATTGCCATTCCGAGCAACTGTTTCATAGCAGGGCAAAGGTGCTCGTTGATGTACACAGGTTCGCTAGACTTGTGGCCAAAGTCGAAAGTTTCAGCTTTCTTGCCTTCTCGAGCACAGTGTCACGCTTAGAACGACATTTGAACTGCACAACAATGTTAGGAGCAACATTCGAGTTTTTCGCTGGAACACGGTGGCAGACGTCAATATCTGACTCCGAAATTGGCATAGATCCCTAATCTATGTTTTAAATTATTTGAAGTGTTTCTTCAAGTGGTCGTTAGTGTTGCTTACTGGAAAGAGAAGCGAGACTGAGACATATATTATTCACGTGCATTTCACGCGCGTTGATAAAAGGGTCACTAAAGGGGTCACTAAAGGCTACAGGTTTTTTTTTCAGTGTCAAAAAATCACGCAAAGCATTTTGAAGCGAGGTGAACATACAGAAACATATTCATTCTCTAGGCATAAGCTATCAATTCCTTCAGAAATAATTAATTCGCTACTTCCTTTTCTTTAAAAATTAATAAACTTCGTCCTGTGTGTATATTTAAATATATTGTGTATGTGCATGGTGTTTAGAGTGGAAATTTAAAACAATGTTGAAGAGAAAAAATACGCACGACGCAGCCGCTACTGGAAGTTGTGATGCGCGTGTTCTCCTGTTGTCAGCATTAGCAGAAATAAAGCGAAGCATGAATTAAAATCAGCGCCCGTTCGGGCCAACAATGGTGCATTAAGCAATTGGGCACAATAAAACTCTAAGTGAAAACGTCGAGGCAAGTGAAAAGAAACCTGAATTGAGGTGGTTGACAAAACTCTGGCAATGACACGTTAGACGGGGGTTGGCTACGGCATAGCCGGGGGGGGGGGGGGGGGGGGGGTTAGCCTCCTCCGGAAAAGTCCGCAGGGAGCTCGAGCCCTGGAAGGCCCCCCCCCCCCCGTAGTCTCGGCGCCTATGTATAATCTTCCTCTATTTATTCCACTGGTGAGGGGAGTAACACGATAGTTGCAAGTAATGTTTTGTGGTGTGGTGTGGTGTGTGCTTCTCTTCTGCATGTCTCGTCAAATTGTTGCGCAATCCAACCTCCAATATGCTATATCAACACGCCCAGTCTTGAACCTTGGGAAGTTTAGGATCTATTCGGTATGTTAAATTTCAAGGTATAGGCAACAACACTTAGTTTGCTTGCTTAGTGCTTTTTTTTTCTTCCCTTTCTTTCTTTTCTCTTCTTTTATATATATTTCAGCATTGCCATTTCTTGGGCGTGTTGGTAAACTGACTTGGAAAGCATATCTAGCGCGAGCGAACAAGGACAGAAGGGAGACGGCACCACAATGCGCTAAATATATGTATATATATATATATATATATATATATATATATATATATATATATATATATATATATATATTTTTATTTATTCCATTTGAGTATTTTTAATTTTTTTCACGAGCACCGTTTTGTAATAGGTGCTAGAGGGCACGCCTTTAACACGGCCGCTGACGCGTGATGGACAGACGGCCACTGGTCTTGTGCACTCCTTTGTTCTCAATTGGACACCGCTAACACACCTTCGCTCGTCGCCGCAACCACTTACCTTATTCCCTCTCCCCTTCAGTAGAACCCCACCTATATATATATATATATATATATATATATATATGTATACTGTGGCGAGGAAAGCATACGTCGCCTTGAAGAAGACAGGTCCTCTTGTCGAAACGTTGGCTACTGCTTTCACCGTGTTCTCATTTTGCTCATGGTCTTCCATCTCCCGCCTTTCCTCTGTTTTCCAACAATTGCTTTTGTCGCATATCCTTTCATTCGAAGCTTGTTTGCGGAGACACGGAACCATGGCAAAATCGTGCTTGGAATGCTGACTGCAGATAAGCTCGAGAAACGCCCGCGGGAAAGTCACGAGACCGGTCTGGGCGAGTTGTGCAATCGGTTGACTCAGCACATGCCTGCCCTGCGTAGACAGCAAGAAAACGCTCGTGTAGGCGCGCTCCATCGCACACTCCTTAATTTGCTCTGAGGCTAAAACCGTAAACAGGTGACCACAGAATCAGCGAGAGCTTATATGAGAACCGATTCGCATGGACGGTGCACTTAATTCATGATATTTGACAAACTTTTTAGCGCGCATCATTTTCCTGAAAGAATGCGCCTCATCGTTGACTTGTTCAGAACGTTGAGAAAGTCCATGCCATACAGCCGACCAAATCTTTCACTAGAGTGCGCGAGCAGCGATTTTCTTGTGCGTCAGAGGACGGAGCCAAGTTGCAAACAGGGCGAGAATCAATGAATGCCCTCAACGAGCGCTGGGCCCACCTTGGCTATTCCTTCGACGCCGCGCCATATTAGCGCGCTTCAGTTCAGCGCCGTACGATGTGCTGATGTGTGTTATGTATATTCTAGTCTCACTATGTGTTATTCCCAGCAATGACCCACCACTATCATTGATCTCGAGGCTATATGAATGCAGATTTCATTTTCTCTATCTGAGTACCACATAATATGCTGCCGTAACCAAACGCCCCAATGTGGCGCTTGCACAAGATTTGCGGCCCGAAGGACCACGGCCGGCAAACATCGTCACTGGCCCTTTGTCTTTTGCCTGCGACCACCGCGAAGAGCCTTGCAGCAAATCTGACGAATAATTTTAAAGCATGGCTTTTGTATTGTCGCAAGTTGGTGCATTTTGGCAATTTTGTCCCTATACCGGCACCAGTAATGGTGAACACCTGTAAAAAAGTTTGCCGTATTCGAGCCAAAAAGACAGATGGCTGCTAATATTTCCGAAAGATAGGTATAGCTGCCCAAATCTTTAACTAGCCTGCGCGAGCGGCTAATATTCTGTGCGTCACTGCCAAAGGACGGAGCCATGTTGCAAAGAGGGCGAGAGTGAGCGCAAGTCCCCAAAGCGCGCTCAGTGGGGCCCATCGTCTGTTAGGCTATTCCTTCATCAGGACGTCACCCTTTCTTAGCGCACTTCAGATGAACAGGCAGCGTGAGTAGGCAAATGGTTCTGCTCGTGTTTTATGTTTGGAAAATCAGAAAGCAATCTAGGAGATAAAATTTATAGATACGTCACGCGCCCCCAGTCATGAGCTAAGCCTAAGAATATGGAGCGTTCATTCGTTACTTGCTGACGCAAACGCCTTCTTTTTCATCTGTAGAAAGGGCCGTTACGGGAACCGTGCGTGCTTTATAGCTTCAGACATACTGAAATATTATCGCTAAGGTAAGCTGCTAAAAGATTCCGTCGGGCTCACGCATCAATTGTCAGGATCATAAGGAATAATCTTCATTACCGTCATACATATTACAGCACTGTGGCTGCATCTGAACAAAACAAAAGAAAACATGTTTGTAAAGCATAAAAATTGTAAAGAAATGAGGGTGTGCACGGTGAGCGCTGGCCGTTGAGTAGTGTGAGGGGGGTGATATCACCGCAAAGCTCGGCAGACATGCGATGTGGAAGGGAGTCGGTGCAAGGTTTGGCGTCCTCTCACGACTCCTCGGCAGTTGCTGTACGGAGGCCCATTTTTGAGAAATTTCGAAGTGCCCCAGACGTCTTCTGTGGTGGCCATGTCCGCGCCCTTGCGCGGCCAATCTGGCGTCATCACGCCTAGGTTTTCAAGACGCCGTGTGGATTGAGGAAAGATCACGCTGCAGCAGAAACTGCCCATCGCTGTACAGTGCATCCAGCACGTGAAGAAGGAGCTGATGATCAACCATTTTTAGGTAGTCTTCGGAGCACACCCAACCAACAATGTGGTGGAGACGACCGAGGCCATCTTTCGTGATAACCCCACACGCTCACAGATTTTCTGTCCTTTGACATCCTGGGCGTTGGAAAAGGACACAGCGCAAAAAAGACAAACCACCCGAAAATAGCTGTTTAAGGTATTTGGACGTCAGGCTGTGCATGTCGAGTAGACATTTGTGCTGGTCATTCGAACCAAGGAGCGGGAAACCGTTTCTCTCTTTCCAGTCAGCACATTCGAAATTAGCCAAAAGAGGAATCGTTAATGTGTGCCTTGCCAGTGCCCTCAGAAGGTCATGTGCGCGTTCTTTGCAAAAAAGTTTTGATCCTCAGGTTGGCCACTTCTTGTCTGCCATATACATAAGGGCTGTAGCTGTCGCGCAAAATCTTTTTAAGCAAATCTAGCATGGCGAACCTGATCGAGCGCCACGTCCGCCAGTGGAAAAGAAAAAGAACTTGCAGTACTTCCGTATATACATTGTGTCCCACAAACTCAAGAGGGTAGGGCAATGCGCTGGTGTTGCGGTGGTTCTTTCCGCTCGAGAAAAACTAGCAAAGCTTTGCAAATTTGCTTCACAAGCCAGGCGTGGCCATCGTACTGTGAAACACAGGAAGGGTTTAGTGCCCCGGATCACTGGCGTGGTGTAGGTGATTCCTCTCTCTTGTGGAAAACAGTACGTGGGACGGACAGGAAAGGGCTTAAATGATCGTCTCAGGAAGCACCATGACAATGTGTACAACAGGGTACAGGGCCATCTGGGCATTCATCACAATGCGTTGGCGGGTTAGTTGGTGCGAATCCATAACGACTTTGTTTAGCGCAAAACAACGGACACAAGAAAGACGACGCCTTGTGTCCGTTGTTTTGCGCTAAACAAAGTAATTATGGGTATTCATTGCTGTGACCACGGGTGTAAGCCCTACTTTGAAAAAATAAAAAACGAAGTAGGCAGATTTCATAAGGAAGTTTGATAGCTCGTGCGTCAGTTCTCCGAACGTGTATGGTGCCCCAAGAGACAGGGTGCAGAGATTCAAGCTGCTTCTGCAGAAGGCTTCTAAGCTTGCCGGGGACGGTCCGCTGATCATGGCTGGGGACTTTAATGCTCCGTATCACGTGTGCAGTTACAAACGTGACACAGTAAAAGGGAGAGACCTTTGGCAGAAGGCTGCGGAGTTTGACCTTACGCTGGTCACTGACCCTGCCTTTCCGACACGTATAGGGGCGTCGACGTGTAGGGATACTACCCCTGACCTCTGCTTTGTAAAGAACGCAGCCAAGCCTAGTTGGTGCAATCTTGCCGAAGACCTAGGTAGTGATCATTATGTTAACCAAGTCGTTTTTGAGGTTGAGGGTAGGCGCCCTAGGGCGTTAACGTTTATAGACTGGGATAAGTTTCGGATGATCCGGGAGGAGAGAGGATAAAGGGGGAAGGGATTCGAAGACCTGTACCGGCCGTCCCTGGAGGATTGGGTCACCCAGGTGAGGGACGATGTAAAGGAGGCTACGAAGGAGATCGATACGGATTTGGAGGTGGATAGTGTTGATAGCAGGCTGGCCCATCTGATTGAAGCCAAGCGGTCTATGCTGTCTAGGTGGAAGGGGCAGAGGCTTAATCGCAGGCTGCGTAAAAAGATTTCCGAGCTGAATAAGCTGATTGAGGAGCACTGTAAGCTTTTGTCTAAGCAACAGTGGGTTGAGGTATTCAACTCGGTGGACGAGCAGGTGCGCAACAGGAGGTCGTGGGGCTTGCTTAAGCATTTGCTGAACGACTCCAACACGAGGGTTAGTCAGGGGCACGTCCTTGCTAGAGCTGTACACGAAGCAGTGGGGTCGGAGGAAGAGCTCGTTGAAAGGCTGGCCAACAAATACCTTACTGTTGCGGACCCGGATGCTTTTCTGACGGAGCAGGCCTACACGGGAGAGGACAACTTTTCCCTAGATGAGGACTTTTCTGTGGAAGAGGTACGCACGGTTTTGCATAACCTTAATAGCAAGTTGGCTCCCGGACCGGACGGGATTTCGAACAAGCTTTTGAAGAATCTGGACGATAGGTCAATCAAGTGCCTTACCGGGGAGGTTAACGCTATGTGGAGAGACGGGGTGGTTCCGGAGCAGTGGAAGACAGCTTTCACGGTGCTGATTACCAAGGCTGGCAAAGTCCCGAGCATTGATAACTTAAAGCCTATTTCGCTCACTTCGTATGTGAGCAAAGTAGCCGAGCATGCGGTGCTTAATCGGCTTACAAGGTACCTTGAGGAGAACCAGGTCTGCCCCCACACTATGATTGGTTTTCGGGCCGGGCTGTCGGCTCAAGACGCAATGAAGCTCATCAAGCATCAGGTCATTGATGGAGATGGAAGGGGCGTTAAGGCCATTCTAGGGCTTGACCTGGAGAAGGCTTTTGACAACGTTCGGCGCTCTTATATTCTTAAGTCCATTTCGGATCTTGGCCTCGGCGCGCGCTTTCATGACTATGTCAGGTCCTTCCTGTCAGGCAGGAAGGCTACCTTGAAGGTTGCAGAGCTGGAGTCAAAGGCGTTAAATCTTGGAGACAGGGGCACTCCTCAAGGGCCCGTCATCTCGCCCACATGGTTCAATGAGGCCATGGTCGGATTGACCAAGAAGCTCTTGGAGATTGAGGGGATTAGGCGCACCATGTATGCAGATGACGTGACCATATGGTGTCCCGGTGGTAGTGAGGGCTATATCGAAAGTGTTCTGCAGGAGGCTGTAGATGTAATTGAGAATTATTTGGACCCGACGGGGTTAAGGTGCTCCCCCTCTAAGTCGGGGCTGTTGCTGTACAGTCCCACTAGAAGGGGACGCAAGCCAAGGGGATGGATCCCCGTGGACCAGCTGAGCATTCAGCTTCGTACAAGAAATGGCGATCTCATACCTAGGGTTGATAAGATCAGGGTTATGGGGATGATTATTGAGTCGAACGGCGCCAACCCGCTGACGATCCAGAAGATCATTGCCAAGACAGAAAATGCGGTACGCCTAGTGAAGAGGGTGGCCAACAGGCAGACGGGGTTCAAGGAGGATAGTCTGATTAGACTTATGCACACATTTGTATTGTGTCACTTTACTTATATGGCGGCCATGCACAAGTGGAAACCATCGGAGAAGGAGAAGCTTGACACGCAGATTTGGAAGATTACAAAGAAAGTGTTGGGAGTGCCAATGTGCACCAGCACCGACCGACTTCTCCAGCTGGGAATTCATAATACCTTGGATAAGATAGCTGAGGCTCAGGAGAGGACGCAGATTGTGCGTCTCTCTACGACTAGCACGGGTCGGCAGATTCTGAAAGAGTTAGGTGTTCCTCAGGAGAAGATTTTGCAGCTTGATGTCGGTATTCCCCTTGAAGGTCCGTAATCGGTATCACGTCAAGCCTGTTCCCAGGAACATGCATCCGGAGCGAAATATTGGTAGAAGAAAGGCCAGGGGAGCTTGCCTGCTGAGACTCATTCGTGATGAGAATCAGAAGGTTAGCTTCGTCGATGCTTCTTTTAACGAGGAGAGAAAGGTGTTTACCATAGTTGTCGTGGACAATGAGGGCAGTGTCGTTAACGCTGCTGCCGTTCGGACTGATAGGCCAGAGGTCGCGGAGAAAGCGGCTATTGCGCTCGCCCTGGTTGACAGGCGCAGGCCTTTTGTATATAGCGATTCAAAGTCGGCCGTTAGGGCCTTTGAGAAGGGCTCGGTGGCTAAGGTTGCTTTTAAAATTATGCAGACATGTGAGATCGCTCAACACTACTTATATTGGTTCCCTGCTCACCTTGGGATGATCGAGGGAGCCCCTCCGAATCTCAATGAGTCCGCTCATGAGGCAGCGCGAGATCTTTCCCTCCGCTCTGCCCCGCGCAACGGCGTGGCGGTACTCCCCGAGAACAGAGTCTCCCCTTCCACACACAATGAAATCACGAAGTATTACCTTCTTAATCGCAGGGCTTACAGTTTGCCGCATCCTAAACTAAACAGGGCTCAGGCACTTACATTGCGCTTACTACAGACTGGTACTTACCCTTGCCCACGGAGACTGAACAAGTTTTATCCGGAGACGTACACAGAGCCTTATTGCCAAGATTGTGGTGCTTTAGCCACGCTCGAACACATGCTCTGGTCTTGCGAAAGAATTGAAGACTCGGCGATCAAGGATGCGTCCAGGTAGGAGGCTGCACTTCGCAGCCCGGACCTGGATGAACAATTCTGGGCTGTCCAGCAGGCTCAAGACGTGGCCGTGAGGCTTGGCCTTCCGGTCCCGACGTGGGAGCGGCCCGCTTAGTGGTTAAATACCACTACTTGCAGGACCAAATAAAGTTGTCCTTCCTTCCTTCCTTCAGTTCTCCTTCGATTGCACTTTCACCTCGGCAAATGGGGTATCTCGACTGGGCTTGAGTGGCAAACATTTTGTGTGCTCTGTAGGTACGTGGCTATCATTATCAGTATTGCAAATTATATTCCAAGGTTTTCGCCGATCATTCACATATTGCGCACGGGAGCACCCTATATACTTATTCCTTCATTGCTTCGTGAATAAGCTGTTGTAAGTTAGCGTTGTGCGCGTGTTGCTCCCTCGTGGCCTTGCATTTTTTGCGCTGTGTCCTTTTCCAATGAATCACCAATATGCTCATGCTTCCACGCTAAGTCCTGGACGTAGCGGGGATCATACATTAAAACTAATATTTAATGCCAATTAATCACAGTCGCTAACCAAACTAATAGTATGGTATATAAGAAAGCAAGCAACTTGGTCAAAAGTCAAAAGTAAGACGATTTACCTTTTGCCGACTGGCAGGCGTACTTCTTGTTTCTGGTCCCACCGAGTGCAGAAGCTACTTTCATCTGTAAACACGATTAGCCAATCATCGGCTGTCCATTGAAGATGCTCTTGAGCGAAGTCGAGCCTATTTGCTCCTGCACTGTCGGAGAGCAGGGGCTTCTGTGCAGCCGTCCTGTTTCTGATCCCTGCCTCCCTTAGCCGTTGCTTAATAAGACACATTAAGGCCGAGGGCAGCCCTCACCCACTGTTATGAACGGGTTGTCACTAACACAGGCTTCTTCATCGGTTGTTTTTCTAGTGACACAGCGAGCAGCATCTTTGATTCGGTCTGCGTCCCTGTAGGCACGTGTCACTCTGTCCACTGAAACCTCAGCCATTCTTGTTGCTTGAGCGATTTCCTTCTGCGATGAGCCGCTCAATTACATTCCTATAATTCCGAGTGTTTTCGCTTGTGGTATATGGGGTGGAAGTTTGAGAACTGTTGTAAACTGCCATGAGCCCGGCCTGTAGAGCAGGTTCACTCAGTCCAAGTTTCACAGTGGCCTTAACTCTTTCGTAACAGGGAGAATACGGTTGTTTTTTATAGGCCTCGGCAAAGCATTATTTACCTTCACAAATAATATTTCAGCACACATTGCAGCAGGCATATTTTGCATAATGAAATCCTCTTTCCAAAAAAACGTACGTTGCGAAAAAAATTAAGTAAAACATCAAAATTCTAGAAAGCGCCATATTTTGCGGCCAATTGGTAAAGCACAACAATAAAAAAACATGATCTCTGCAACAAACATTATTACCAAAGGAAAATTAGAACATACATTTCAAATATAAATAACCCAGGAATAATGTCTGAAAAAATAAATGCTGAGTACACCGCCGTTCATCGGATACAAAAAGAAATTAAGACCAGTTCATCGCTCGTGCTATGCGGTGAAGCAGTTTCCGGATTTTGTGAAGCATACGTGCACTCCGCACTTTTCCTACAAAGCGTCTGTTTTTTGTTCAACTTGGCGGTCCTCGTAACACATTTGGCAGTTCAGCCTTTTCGGCATCTTCTGAGGATGGTCTCATGAGAAGTCCAAGGAACGTACTTGACCAGTTTGTCTAGAGTCATGCACCTCTTTCAGGGCCGATCGCTGTCAGCGTAGCTGGGCAGCTAAAAGATCATGCATCCAAGCATATCTGTTTGGATTTTTGCAGGTTGTCTTTATCACCTCTGCAGAGAAGAGTAGAAAGAAATCCCACACCGTTGTAAACTGTCTTGCGCTAATCTGTAGTGCTAGGCGGAAATGTGCTACGGGAGGCCTTCTTGGCGTGAGCGGAAGTTTCTTTGCAGCCGATGGCAGCACAACATAACCCAGCGACTATGCGCCCTGAAGTTAATGAATAGAGCTCTCAGGTCGTGCAAAAAGATCGGCAGGGACCGCTCAAGGCCGGAAACTCGCCGGTGAATGGTTGCGGATGTCCCATGCTGACTCAAAACATAGTCGCCGTCAGAGCTTGAATATGCTTTGCTGTTCTCTTCGGAACCTCGTGACCTTATCACTAAGTGCGGGTGCAGCACAGTTTCGAGGCTTTTCTCGCGACGCAGCCGCGCGGGACGACGCCACGGGAGCAACTTTCGATAACTACGCAGTGACACCGGCAGCGCCCCTTGCTCTTGGAAACTGGTTGGAGACGCCAGGTCCACATGTTGGACATGCGTCGGACCTTCATAAATGCACTTTGGCTGTATAAAACGACTCGGACTCCAAACCAAAGCTCACTAGAGAACAGCTGGCGTCATTTTCGGTTAATTATCAGCGCTCCGCCAGGTCGGACGGCAAAGCCGCCGATATAATTAAATTCTTGACTTGCTGGGAGTCATTTGATTACAAAATTTTGATGCTAGTGCAGCGTAATCGTGAGTGGCATGCTTTTTTCTCGAGCGCGGCAGAAGGTGACAGCCACGGCTCTTTATGCGCTACAATATACTGACATTAGTTCGCAAAAAAGGTCCGTCAGAAATCAGAAGCTCGCCGGAGCGCGAAAATCTAAACTGATTCTTAAAGCGTAATGCCTGTATTAACTATTGGATGGCCTTACGTGAATAAGAAACGACTCCAACATGTCGAAATCGGTGATCTAGAGCATCGATCATCGGCGATCGATGTGAATACGCGGGGCAACGAACGAGTCAAAGCTTCGCGGCCACACTGAAGCTTTATAAAGCACGCGAGGTGCAGATAACGGCCCTTTCAACATATAAAAAAAAGCGATTGCGTCAGCAAGCAACAACTGAATGGTCCATATTCTTTGGCTTTGCTCATGACTGGGGGCGCGTGACGTATGCTTAAATTTTATTTCCTAGATTGCTTTCTGATCTTCGAAACATAAAACACGTGCAGAACCATTTGCATACTCACGTTGCCTGTTCGTCTGAAGTGTGCTAAGAAGGGGTGACGTCCTGATGAAGGAATAGCCTAACAGACGATGGGCCCCGCTGAGCGCGCTTTGGGGACATGCGCTCACTCTCGCCCTCTTTGCAACATGGCTCCGTCCTTTGGCACTGACGCACAGGAAATTAGCCGCGCGCGCACGCTAGTTAAAGATTTGGGCAACTATACCTATCTTTCGGAAATATTAACAGCCGTCTGTCTTTTTGGCTTGAATACGGCAAACTTTTTTACAGGTGTTCACCGTTGGTGGTACCGGTATACGGACAAAATTTCCAAAATGCTCCACCTTGCGACAATACAAAAGCCATGCTTTAAAATTAAAGGCTCTTCGCGCTGGTCACAGGCAAAAGACAAAGACGGCAGGGCCAGTGACGATGTTTGCCGGCCGTGGTCCTACGGCAAGTTGCCGCAAATCCTGTGCAAGCGCCACATTGGGGCGTTTGGTTATGGAAGCATAATATGTATATGGGTGTTCACATAGAAAAAATGAAATCTGCATTCAAATAGCCTCGAGATCAATGGTAGTGGTGGGTCATTGCTGGGAATAACACATAGTGAGACTAGAATATACATAACACTTCAGCACATCCTACGGCGCTGAAGTCATTTACTGCGACAGCAGTACTGTGAAGAAGACCAGCCTGCTCTTGCTCGCTTAGATGTTCTTCAAATCATTCAGACCGAGGTTACAGCTTGTTGGTTATGGGTAGCGATTGGAAGCACTGTACTAAATAAATAAGAATAAATAGTTGAATTATATGAATGGTAGTTCACTGATAATTATTGATTATTTCTGATTAACGAAAAATGTTGTATAGACCTTGTCACGGTTTCTTGAAACAGATACGGCGGCCTCTGTGCTCGTATTTCGGTGGCTACAACACAGTAGCGGACGAGGTGGACATTACGTGCATCGCATAGTTGTTCTCATCAAGATGGGAATGCTTTGGCATGAGCTTACTCGTTGTAATGCTCGTTATATAATGTTGTAGGCGACACAAAAGAGGTGCAAGCGAGCTTATTTAAACACTAATCCAACCTAAGGTCAAGTATGCTTCCGCTTTTTGAGATACTGACAGCGTACGTTTGGCCAACTATACTACTGGCTAGATGGCATGAAATATCCATAAACATCATCTTGTCCAAATGTCCAAATAATGATGTCCACTGTACGTTGTGGCCTAATGTTTGTATTTCGGCCATTATATTCAGCCTTGATCTTCTTCGTCTGTATACATTCACCATCATGTTCAGCGCGCGGCCTCCTCAATAAAGCGTCGAGGTATTACAGCTGCCTCGGAATCAGTGGAAATTTTTCTTGATTCCTTGGACGTCAACGTTTTGAAGTTCCCCTGGAGCTTCGTTCAGGTCGCTGCTTGCTTTCGGACGCCATGTCGCGAGAGGAACCTCCGGAGTCACCATCTCAGCCCAACCGGCCGCTCCTTCAGAACCGTCAGCACTTGACAGTGTGACGCAGCCTTGTTCGCTGGCCTTCGTGGTGACGCGGCGTTGAAGACTGGCTGGACCATTACGACCGAGTGGGTGAGTTTAACCGGTGGGATGATTTGCACAAGCTTCGAAACGTTGCCTTCTACCTCACTGACGTTGCCAATACTAGGTTTCTGAACCATGAGAGGAGCTTGCCTGACTGCGTGGCGCTGAAACAGCAGCTTAGGCAGATTTTCGGCACCCAGAACGTCCGCTCTCAGGTCGTCAGGAAAAGCTTGATGGATGCATGCAACTTCCCGGGAAACATACACCTCTTATATCGAAGACCTCATCGCCCTTTGTCGCCGTGTTGACGCCACCATGAGGGGATCCGATCGCGTTCGTCACATCTTAAAGGGCATTGGTACGTCGCGCTCAAGGAACTGGCGATCAATAATCTGAGTACTGTTGACGATATAATCGCGACTTGCCAACACCTGGATCCACTGCACGCCATCCGTTTACAGCTAGTGACGTGCTTCCTCCCTGGGATACGGACGTGCTTATGCTAATTCGGGCTTTTATACGCGAACAGCACCAAGCGCATGGCCTGTTCAGTCCTCGTTCATTCAGCCTCAATCTTCGGTTCCTGGCCTGCGCGGCACCATCAAAGAGCCTCCATCGCCTGTGTTGCGAGCTGTACCCCTCCAACACCGCCGCCCTCGTATGCCCAGGTTAATGGTATGCATCTTGGCTTCGTTCAGACAGCGGCTCCTGTTACTGCTCACACGTATCTGGCGTATCCAGCACCCGGTGCACCTGCCCCTTCATTTTACAGTACCTGTCGTTCGCCCCCCCCCCTCCCCCAATTTTTTGTTATTGCGGTATTCGCGGGTATTTATCGCGGTTTTGTGGAAAACGCCAACAGGACGAACGCCGGGGCTATGATGTTTATGAAAGAGACTCGCTGCTCCCATCGAGCCAGAGCCGGCCTGCGCCACGCTCATTTTCTTTGCCTCCCAATCCCGAAGAGCCTCGCGAGCACCATGCAGGGTGCCGCCGCTCGTCCTTTCTTTTCTCGACGTCGCGCCTGCAACCGGCCACCCGCACTGTTTACTAACTGCACTTAGGTAGAAAGGTGGGCCACTTGTAAAGGATGCATATTTATTAGTCAGCACGAAAACAATGGAAGACAGAGGTAGAACACAGGACGAGCGCTGTCTAACTGAAATTTATTGAACGAAACGCCTGAAAAAAAAAAAACACGGATAAACCAATGGCCTGCGCGTGCAGGAAATCTAAGTCACGTGGAAACAGTTACTGAGCAAGTGCGTTTCACATTCTAGCAGAACGACAGATGGCTCAGATACACAATCATAGCGCAACCTTTCTATATGGAAGGCTTCAGCAAGTTTACGAGCCTTTCTGTCTTTATTCTTCATGATGATGTCAGTTTTTCGCAAGAAAGGTTTACACCTACATGATCTGCAATACGCTTAAAGATGACAGGTTGCCGTTCCTCTTAAGGTATACTTATGCTGGCGCAGGCGCTCATCGATGCAGTTCTCCTCTGCCCAATGTTGGCTTTTCCGCAAGGGAAAGGAATTGATAAACTACGCCTACGTCGCAGGAAACGAGGGGTTTGCGATGATTCACAGGGCAACCAACAGTTGGACCACCTGTCTTTCCCTTAATCGCAGCACAAGCCTTACCTACTTTACGGTTGGTCGGATGAACAACATCCCCATCAAAATCTTTTGCGATCTTCTTAAAACGATGGGACACTCTATGAACATATTGTCGCGTGGTGGTGACGTTGAATAACACAGTAGCAATACTGTGAACGACAAAACAAACTTTTATTGGGTGAACCTTGTGGGGACCCCTTTTGGGACCCCTGTCTCCTGTGCACGCGCGACTTGGGCCATTCGGCCGCGCGATCGCTGGGGACACGCAGTTCCAAGCCTCATTTTGGATAGCGTACATTCCCCGCGGCCGCGGGCGCCGGCGCGACGCGGAGCCTGCTGCTTGCGCGCGCGGCTCACGTTACGCCGTGCGCCGCGCGTAAGAACAGTGCCTGAGGAGCGGGCCCCTCTCGCCCTCTCTTCGGTTTCCCTCTCCTTCAGCATCGGAGGTGCGCGGGCGCTTTCGCCCGGACAGATTGACTTTCGGTGCTCATGGCTGTCGGACGTGCGGACCCCCTTGGTCCCGCGTCCCTCTGAGCAAGGCGGCCCCCTTTTGTGTGGCGAACCTGCTCGGAAGAGCCAGCGTGGCGGAGCAGACTTCCCGGGAGCTTTCACCCGTAGTCTGCGACTGCCACCCCAGTGCCGTATTCCTGTATTGTACTCGCATTTTGTACATAGCAGGAAATAAACCCCCATTCGTTGGTGCCACGGCTGGAGTCGTCTCTACGCCTTGCCGGTGAGTCAGCGAACCCGCCGCGGCGCCCCTTTGCGTGCGCTGCGGAGTGGGGACGAGCTATGTGTCTCCTTAGACCTTAGCTAGCCGGGTCCGAGCACGTTAGCCCGAAGCCCCACATATCTGGCGCCCAACGTGGGGCCCGAACCCACGACCCTGAGATTAAAAGTCTCATGCTCTACCGACTGAGCTAGCCGGGCCCGGGCACGTTAGCCCGAAGCACCACATATCTGGCGCCCAACTAGGTTTCGGCATGGCGTCGGAGCAGACCCCTTTGCGGCCCCCGTCGCAGCCTGAGTCCTTGGTTGCGGACCTTCTGTCGTTTGAGGTAGCGGACAATGCTGTAAGCTTCAGGGATGCTCTTCGTGGCAACCCCATGCTATCAGATGCCAAGTGCGACCCCCTAGGGACGCCCATTGGTCAGTCCGTTCGCCCAGCGGCACCCTACGGTCCAAGCAGCGTGAGCCCTTTAACTGCTCAGCTGCTTCGGCGTTCTGCCGAGCAGGAGCCATTCCGCTCCGCCGGCTACTGCGATCCGCTATCCGGCCTCAGTTGGCCTGGAGGGCAACCTTTTCGCAGCACCGTCGGCCGGCCTCCCATAGGCCCGCACGACATTTCTCCGCCGTTCGCCGGTCCCTTAGGGCCACGAGCGGGCACATCCCGGCAGGCACCCTGTGAGCCTCGCCCGGACCAATTGCCGCTGCACAACGCAGCCGCGCAGTTGCTATCATCGCTGATGGAAATGGCGCAATCTCAGGCTAGCGTCAGGCCTCCCGTGGTGGACCCTAGTCCCCCTAGGCCTGCCCTGCCGAGCAACGTCAAGGTACATATTCCGACATACAGCGGTTACTCAGACCGCATGAGCGCTACGGAATACCTGGAGTCTCTATGCCAATACCAGAAAGCGATGAGGCTGGAAGACAGCGTGATTATAGGCACCATACTGCCTGTCTCGCTGACCGCCCAAGCTGCGCGGTGGTACCGCCTAGTCGGACAGCGCGCTCGTAGCATGGAGGAGTTTAGGACGCTGTTCAGCCATGAATTCCTCCCTCCTGACTATGAGCGACGCATGCGGCGCGAGTTGGAGCTTCGAACCCAACACACGGACGAATCTCTGCTCGAGTACGTGAGAGCCATGCAGGAGCTTTATCTCCTAGCAGAGCACTCGGCGTCGAACTCTGAGAAGGTGGAGCGGGTGATTCGGCAAGCCCATCCAACCTTCGCCGCTTACCCCTCTCGCCCTCTCTTCGGTTTCCCTCTCCTTCAGCATCGGAGGTGCGCGGGCGCTTTCGCCCGGACAGATTGACTTTCGGTGCTCATGGCTGTCGGACGTGCGGACCCCCTTGGTCCCGCGCCCCTCTGAGCAAGGCGGCCCCCTTTTGTGTGGCGAACCTGCTCGGAAGAGCCAGCGTGGCGGAGCAGACTTCCCGGGAGCTTTCACCCGTAGTCTGCGACTGCCACCTTAGTGCCGTATTCCTGTATTGTACTCGCATTTTGTACATAGCAGGAAATAAACCCCCATTCATTGGTGCCACGGCTGGAGTCGTCTCTACGCCTTGCCGGTGACTCAGCGAACCCGCCGCGGCGCCCCTTTGCGTGCGCTGCGGAGTGGGGACGAGCTACGTGTCTCCTTAGACCTTAGCTAGCCGGGTCCGGGCACGTTAGCCCGAAGCCCCACATATCTGGCTCGCAGCCGGGGACGGAGCCAGCTGCCGAGGAGCCCGGGACGGATCCAGCCCCACAGGTGCTGCAGAACACGGACCCGGACGTCAACCCGGCCCTGCGGCGTTCCGTTGTCGGCGCTCTCGCTTCGGACCCTGTGTTCGCGGCGACCATCGCGGCAGCTGTGCAGCAGGCGACGGCGCTGGCGCCCCTCCACAACTCCGTCCTTTCTCCGGAAGCCGGAGGCACCGACCCCGCGACCGAGAGTCTCGACTTCGACATTTTCGCTTGAGAAAATAAAACAGGTCAGACGTCAGCTTTGCCTTTGATTCCGGTCGGCTCCCTCATGGGCCGGCCCGAGTCTTCAGGAGGGGGGGGATGTGGGGACCCCTTTTGGGACCCCTGTCTCCTGTGCACGCGCGACTTGGGCCATTCGGCCGCGCGATCGCTGGGGACACGCAGTTCCAAGCCTCATTTTGGATAGCGTACATTCCCCGCGGGCGCCGGCGCGACGCGGAGCCTGCTGCTTGCGCGCGCGGCTCACGTTACGCCGTGCGCCGCGCGTAAGAACAGTGCCTGAGGAGCGGGCCCCTCTCGCCCTCTCTTCGGTTTCCCTCTCCTTCAGCATCGGAGGTGCGCGGGCGCTTTCGCCCGGACAGATTGACTTTCGGTGCTCATGGCTGTCGGACGTGCGGACCCCCTTGGTCCCGCGCCCCTCTGAGCAAGGCGGCCCCCTTTTGTGTGGCGAACCTGCTCGGAAGAGCCAGCGTGGCGGAGCAGACCTCCCGGGAGCTTTCACCCGTAGTCTGCGACTGCCACCTTAGTGCCGTATTCCTGAATTGTACTCGCATTTTGTACATAGCAGGAAATAAACCCCCATTCGTTGGTGCCACGGCTGGAGTCGTCTCTACGCCTTGCCGGTGAGTCAGCGAACCCGCCGCGGCGCCCCTTTGCGTGCGCTGCGGAGTGGGGACGAGCTACGTGTCTCCTTAGACCTTAGCTAGCCGGGTCCGGGCACGTTAGCCCGAAGCCCCACAACCTGTGCCCACAAAACAGGCTACACTTATAGCACAACGATAGCGGCGAACACGCTCGGCGATCGTCGAAAATCTCATCAGCGGGTCAAGCGCGTCGGCTTTTATACAGCAGTCGTCGAATGTTCCAGACTAATCGTTGGGACCCGCGTGCCTTCCACAAAGTTCTACACCATTCGCGTCAGGCGATGAATTCAGATAACACAAGGTTGGGCGAGAACAAACAGCGGATAGAAGCATCGATAACTTTCCGGAAACTTCGGATACATGCAGACGCGTCCCGCGCTGTGCGATAACATGTGTTAGGCGGCGAAACGTGGTCGCCCGTTAAATATAAGTACACGTGTCAATACCCACCTCTTAAAAAGCATCGACCCGATGCTGCAAACAAACGAAAGTAATAAAAGAAAAGCACTCCTATATCAAAGAAAACAACAACATAAGGAAGTTCGTCAGCGTCCGTAAAAGGGTTTAAGACGCACCACGTGGACCACTTCAGATCGTGCGCGGCGTCGCTGTGAATGCGAAATGCCGTCTGGCACGACCTCATAGTCCAGTGCGCCAATACGTCGGATGACCTTGTAGGGACCGAAATATCGTCGCAGCAGTTTTTCACTGAGTCCTCGTCGGCGTATCGGGGTCCACACCCAAACACGGTCGCCGGGCTGGTACTCGACGAAGCGTCGTCGGAGGTTGTAGTGTCGGCTGTCGGTCCTCTGCTGGTTCTTGATCCGCAGGCGGGCGAGCTGTCGGGCTTCTTCGGCGCGCTGGAGATAGCTAGCGACGTCAACATTCTCTTCGTCAGTTACGTGCGGCAGCATGGCGTCAAGCGTCGTCGTCGGGTTCCTGTCGTAAACCAGCTTAAGCGGCGTGATCTGTGTTGTTTCTTGCACCGCCGTGTTGTACGCAAAGGTTACGTACGGCAGGATCGCGTCCCACGTCTTGTGTTCGACGTCGACGTACATTGCTAGCATGTCGGCGAGGGTCTTGTTCAGGCGCTTCGTGAGACCATTCGTCTGCGGATGGTAGGCAGTTGTCCTCCTATGGCTTGTCTGGCTGTACTGCAGAATGGCTTGGGTGAGCTCTGCTGTAAAAGCCGTTCCTCTGTCGGTGATGAGGACTTCCGGGGCACCATGTCGCAGCAGGATGTTCTCGACGAAAAATTTCACCACTTCGGCTGCGCTGCCTTTTGGTAGAGCTTTAGTTTCAGCAAAGCGGGTGAGATAGTCCGTCGCCACGACGATCCACTTAATCCCGGATGTTGATATTGGAAACGGCCCCAACAAATCCATCCCAATCTGCTGGAATGGTCGGCGAGGAGGTTCGATCGGCTGTAGTAATCCTGCTGGCCTTGTTGGTGGTGTCTTGCGTCGCTGACAGTCTCGACATGTCTTGACGTAACGGGCAACGTCGGCGGTCAGACGCGGCCAGTAATACCTTTCCTGTATTCTCGACAGCGTCCGGGAGAATCCGAGGTGCCCAGCGGTTGGATCGTCGTGTAGGGCGTGCAGTATTTCTGGACGCAGCGCTGACGGTACAACAAGAAGGTAGCTGGCGCGTACTGGTGAGAAGTTCTTCTTCACGAGCAGGTTGTTTTGTAGCGTGAACGACGACAACCCGCGCTTAAATGCCCTAGGGACAACGTCGGTGTTTCCTTCCAAATACTCGACGAGGCCTTTTAGCTCCGGGTCTGCTCGTTGCTGTTTAGTGAAGTCTTCCGCGCTTATTATCCCAAGGAAGGCGTCGTCGTCCTCGTCGTCTTGCGGCGGGGGATCGATGGGGGCGCGCGATAAGCAGTCGGCGTCGGAGTGTTTTCTTCCGGACTTGTACATTACCGTCACGTCATATTCTTGTAGTCTGAGGCTCCACCGCGCCAGCCGTCCTGAAGGGTCCTTTAAGTTAGCTAGCCAACACAATGCATGATGGTCACTGACGACTTTGAATGGCCTGCCATAGAGGTAAGGGCGGAATTTAGCTATAGCCCAAATGATGGCGAGGCATTCCTTTTCAGTCGTAGAATAGTTGCTTTCCGCTTTTGACAGCGACCGGCTAGCATACGATATCACCCTTTCAAGTCCTTCTTTCCTCAGGACTAGGACGGCACCGAGGCCTAGGCTACTGGCGTCAGTGTGGATTTCGGTATCGGCGTCCTCGTCGAAGTGTGCAAGTACCGGCGGCGACTGCATGCGTCGTTTGAGTTCTTGAAATGCTTTGGCCTGCGACGTTTCCCACTTGAACGCGACATCACATTTGGTTAGATGTGTTAGCGGCTCCGCGATGCGTGAGAAGTCCTTGACAAAGCGCCTATAGTAGGCACACATGCCAAGAAATCTGCGCACTGCCTTCTTGTCGGTTGGCTGCGGGAACTTTGCGATGGCAGCTGTCTTCTGTGGGTCGGGGCGTACTCCTGATTTTCTGATCACGTGGCCTAGGAACAAAAGCTCATCGTAAGCGAAGCGGCACTTTTCTGGTTTCAGAGTGAGCCCTGATGACTTGATGGCCTCTAGTACTGTGGCAAGCCGCCTAAGGTGATCGTCGAAATTTCCGGCGAATACAACGACATCATCCAAGTAAACGAGACAGGTCTGCCACTTCAATCCTGCTAAAACCGTGTCCATCACGCGCTGGAACGTTGCAGGCGCCGAGCACAGTCCAAATGGCATGACCTTGAACTCGTAGAGGCCGTCTGGGGTGATGAAGGCAGTCTTTTCGCGATCTCTTTCGTCGACTTCTATTTGCCAATAGCCAGACTTGAGGTCCATCGAAGAAAAGTATTTAGCGTTGCAGAGCCGATCCAATGCGTCGTCTATCCGTGGAAGGGGGTACGCATCCTTCTTCGTGATCTTGTTCAGTCGACGATAATCGACGCAGAAGCGTAGGGTTCCGTCCTTTTTCTTTACCAGGACTACAGGAGAGGCCCACGGGATTTTCGACGGCTGGATGATGTCGTCGCGCAGCATTTCGTCGACTTGTTGCCTAATAGCTTCACGTTCTCGCGTCGAAACTCGGTAAGGGCTCTGGCGGAGTGGTCGAGCGCTCTCTTCGGTTATTATGCGATGCTTTGCAACTGGTGTTTGTCGAATCCTCGATGACGTCGAAAAGCAGTCTTTGTATCGTCGGAGAAGACTTCTGATCTGTTGCTGCTTACTCATAGGAAGACGTGGATTCACGTCGAAGTCTGGTTCGGGGACAATGCTCATCGGGGTAGATGCGGCTGAATCCGAGAGGACAAAGGCATTGCTGGTTTCCACAATTTCCTCGATGTATGCGATTGTCGTGCCCTTGTTGATGTGCTTGAACTCTTGGCTGAAGTTGGTTAGCATAACTTCCACTTGCCCTCCGTGGAGTCGAGCGATCCCTCTTGCGACGCAAATTTCACGGTCGAGCAGTAGATGTTGGTCGCCCTCGATGACGCCTTCTACGTCAGCGGGTGTTTCAGTGCCGACGGAAATAATAATGCTGGCGCGCGGCGGGATGCTCACTTGATCTTCGAGCACACTCAAGGCGTGGTGACTATGACAGCTCTCCGGCGGTATCGCTTGATCTTGTGACAGCGTTATCGATTTCGACTTCAGGTCGATGACTGCGCCATGTTGATTCAGGAAGTCCATGCCGAGAATGACGTCTCGTGAACACTGTTGGAGGACAACGAAGGTGGCAGGCTAAGTCCGGTCATGAACGGTAATTCTTGCCGTGCAGATCCCAGTCGGCGTAATCAGGTGTCCTCCAGCGGTGCAAATTTCAGGGCCTTCCCATGCAGTCTTAACTTTCCTCAACTGGGCGGCGATGGGTCCACTCATGACGGAGTAATCGGCTCCTGTGTCCACTAAGGCGGTGACTGCGTGGCCGTCGAGAAGCACGTCGAGGTCGGTGGTTCTTTGTCTTGCGTTACAGTTAGGTCTCGGCGTCGGATCACGGCTGCGTCGTGTTGAACTGAAGCTGGAACGTCGCGTCGTCAAGTCGTCTTTCGTCGGTGTAGTCTTGGCTTCCTGACTTCGTCGGGACGGCGGCGTGTCGTCATTAGGTCGTCGAGATGGTTTCTTCGTCGGCGGCGGAGGATCTTCGTCAGTTCGACGAACAGCAACCGCACCTCCATCGGTTGCTGCTTTTAGTTTTCCGGATACGGGCTCGCTGACCGGCCCCGGGCTGGGCCAGTGTATGGTCAGCGCTGCGGCGACAGGTAGCGGCCTGGTGATGGCGAACGCGACGGTCGTCGAGAGCTCCACTGAGTAGCGGCGAGGTAGTCGGCGATATCGCGGGGGCGTTCACCTCGCTGCGGGCGCGGAGCATTGACGGCGAAACCTCGCAGTCCCATCTCCCGGTATGGGCATCGGCGATACACATGGCCGGCTTCTCCGCAGTGATAGCAGAGCGGGCGGTGGTCGGGGGCTCGCCAGATGTCCGTCTTCCTCGCGTAGGTGTGCTGGGCGACGGGTGGGCGTGCTGGCGGCGGCGGCGGCGGACGACGAAATTGCGTCGTTGCAGGGCCCTGGCGTGGTCGCGGAGGGGGACCTTGACGGCGTGCGACGGCGGCGTAGGTCATCGCTTCTGGCTGGGGCTGCGGTAATTGAGGTTGCACCTCAGGAACCCCAAGCGATCGCTGAACCTCATCTTTCACGATGTCAGCGATCGAAGCTACGTGAGGCTGCGACGAAGGTTCTTCGCGCACAATGGCCCTGATGGTCTCTTGAAGGTCGTCCGAACCCAGTCCTTGGATGGCATACTGCGGCGTGTGCCCCTGGCGGTTATATTGCCGGGTGCGCATCTCCAGAGTTTTCTCGATCGTCGATACCTCTGCAGAAAACTCAGCCAAAGTCTCCGGTGGGTTACGAATAAGTCCGGCGAAAAGGTCTTGCTTGACGCCGCGCATCAGGAAGCGAACTTTTTTCTCCTCCGACATTTCCGGGTCGGCGTGCCGGAAAAGACGGGCCATCTCCTCCGTGAAGATCGCGATCGTCTCGTCTGGCAGCTGCACTCTGGGGCGCGAACGGAGATATTTTGTTCGATACGCGTTCTGTTCAGTTGCTGCAACGTCACAAAGTTGCAGTATGCAAAATTTGTGACAGTGGGGCGGAGAGAGCAGCCAATCAGGAAGCGGTGACCTCCCCGGAAGTTTACTTCCGTCGTTTGTCGTCTGCTTGCAAACAGTATACTACAAAACCAAATGTTTCTCGTCTTCCAAATGAATTAAATCTTTATCTAAAAAAATGTATTTTTTCTTCTCAAGCCCAAACACGTTTTCAAATAGTAGTACGTGTGACTACTGCAATTTATATCTATTAGGTTCTTTGCGTCGTCCCTAGGTGGTGTCGCGCACAGCGAGAAGGAAAAAGAAAAAAAAAACGACGGGAAGAGTGGCGCACTTTTCAAGAGGCAGCGACATCCCAGTGGCTCGCTGGCACCGATGATGTTGTCGATTTCTCTGTACAACCAACGAATTATTTCTTTCGAGGAACAAAAACGACGCCGGAGTTCACTTTCTGCCATTTCTTCAAACGCGTTTCGCACCGCCACCCGCTCGCCTCCTTCCTCTAGAAACGCCAGCGCAACAACCTAAGTTTCCAACGGAAGCGCCATTTTCTAGAAATAAACTATGGATTGGATTCAAACCTGCCATTCCGCAGCCGAAAAGGCCGCCTGTTGGATCCAATCCAATCCACCAGACGCGCCATGCGAAGCCGTATGATCGCTCCAAACTTCTCAACTCCCGTCGCGTTCGGACGAAATGCTCGGTGGGCGGATGATTGGCAGGAGCGTATCGTCATTTTGACGTCACCAAAACGGGGCGGCGCCCCGCGGCTGGCGACGTCGGCGCGGAGTAGGCCAATCGCGCGCGCCGGTAACCGAACGAACGCGCCGAACAACCATCTCCGATCGCACCCCTGGTTTCTAGTAGAGCTTGGGCTCGCTCTTTTCGCACGACGCTTGTAAACGTGTGCAAGAAGCCGCTTCGGAAAAGGTCCCACGTCGTTAAGGTGGCTTCCCGATTCTCGAACCACGTCCTGGCGGCGTCTTCCAATGCGAAATAGACATGCCGCAGCTTGTCGTCGCTGTCCCAACTGTTAAACTTAGCGACCCTCTCATATGTTTCGAGCCAGGTTTCCGGGTCCTCGAATGTTGGTCCGCGGAACGTCGGAGGTTCCCTGGGCTGCTGCAGCACGATGGGGGACGCTGGGGCTGCCATTGGGGTTGCCTTGTCCACAATCTTCTTGGTCTTCTCAGGTAGAAGTCCGTGCTCCGGGGGCAGCTGTTGAAGACGGCGGCTTGCTCGATGCTCCGGGTCTACGTTGGTGTTCTCTTTGCGTTCCGGGCTTGGATCACGGCTTGTCGGGGGCGTCCGGTACATGAACGAAAAGCACCTCCACCAGATGTCACGTGGTGGTGACGTTGAATAACACAGTAGCAATACTGTGAACGACAAAACAAACTTTTATTGGGTGAACCTGTGCCCACAAAACAGGCTACACTTATAGCACAACGATAGCGGCGAACACGCTCGGCGATCGTCGAAAATCTCATCAGCGGGTCAAGCGCGTCGGCTTTTATACAGCAGTCGTCGAATGTTCCAGACTAATCGTTGGGACCCGCGTGCCTTCCACAAAGTTCTACACCATTCGCGTCAGGCGATGAATTCAGATAACACAAGGTTGGGCGAGAACAAACAGCGGATAGAAGCATCGATAACTTTCCGGAAACTTCGGATACATGCAGACGCGTCCCGCGCTGTGCGATAACATGTGTTAGGCGGCGAAACGTGGTCGGCCGTTAAATATAAGTACACGTGTCAATATGGCCTGAGAGCAAATTTACTGCTCCTTTTAATGCCCATGTCCCCAGTTTTGATAGGAAGAGATTAACACTTATCGATGAGTCTCTCGGACGCCGACAAAAGCACTAGATGTTGAAACGCACTTGGTCAGAAACTATTTCCACGTGACTTAGATTTCCTTCGCCAGCAGGAAGTTAGTTTCTTCATGTTTTCTTTTTCTAGCGTTTTGTTTCAGTTCTTAGCGCTCGTCACGTGGCCTATCTTTGTGCCTTCAGCTGTTTTCGCGCTGATGAATAAGTATACATCCTTTAGAACTCGCCCATGTTTCTACCTTACTGCAATTTCTTTCTCGTTTAACGGACTGCGTGTTGTGTCAGCCACTCGACGCTGTCCTGCTTTCATCTGCCATCGCAATTTGTGTCTGCCGGGAACGTACCGCTTCGTAGTGCGCAAAAGCTTCGGTGTGCCCTCTTGACCTTGAGAGAATGCTTGGTTTCTTGCAACCTTCACCAGGTCACGAGCGGCGTTTTTGTCACCTGTTCCAGTTCTAATGGTGGCGTCAAGCCAGGCGCTTTAGCGGCTGTCTACGGGAAGAGTGTTTGACAAACGCCCCAGCGCTTACGCTGAGTGGCACTTGACAACTTATCGTGTCACGGGTACCGTTGGAACTGTGTTTGCCTCAATTTGCCGACCAGAAAGAAGCAGAACCCCCAAAAGGTGGATGTGCAGATCCTCAATGACGTGGCCGTTCCTGACAAACTACGTAGTGTCCTGAAACTCGGCTGAAAATTTTGTTTTTCGCCCAAGTTTTCTGTGCTTGACCGTAACCTTGGCCGTGACTCGCTCCATCTCGCACTGCCTCCCTGAAGCTGAGCAAAGTTTGTACTAAAGGTCACCCGTCTCCGCCGCTTCTCAACTAAAAGGTGTGCCTAGACCTTCTGGAAGTTTGAGTCCGCTTGTGAACTTTTTTGTCGACAACCAATTAAGACTGATGGTGTTGGACAAAGAGGGACGTTTTGTTGTTCTTCAGGAGAATGCCTTTTCAGCGAACGCTATGCGCTGTATTTCGAAGAACTTCAAGATCGTTTACTCAAAGTCTAGCCGTATGAAGGAGCAAGCTATGACGTTTTTGCTTGAGTGTGGCCTTCAACACATCGCCTCAGCTGGTAATAGGGCTCAAGAGGACACCTTCCAGGTTTTCTTTGCATCCAAAACACACGAAGTGTATGTCCCGTTTCGGTCTATTGTCTCTGAACGGCACACGTGGTAATGCAAAGTATTTTGCTACCTGGGGAACCACCCATCTGCCCTAGATGTAAAAGACCCTTTTAGGGTTTCTGAATGATGTGATATTTATTTCTCGCTGAAAGATAACCCATATTCTTGTAACGCCGTTAGTCTAGACATAAAACATTTATTCTTTTCTCTAGCACGAGGTCGCGGGATCGAATCCCGGCCTCGGCGGCCGCATTTCGATGGGGGCGAAATGCGAAAACACCCGTGTACTTAGATTTAGGTGCACGTTAAAGAACCCCAGGTGGTCGAAATTTCCGGAGTCCTCCACTACGGCGTGCCTCATAATCAGAAAATGGTTTTGGCACGTAAAACCCCATAATTTTAATTTTAATTCTTTTCTCTCCCATGTGACCAACTGATGAAGTCTGTCAAAGATTGTATAATCGCACACGATGAAATCACACTTTTTAAGAGCAGCTTGGTAACTGTCGAAGCATTTCTAGAGCTCCTGACCTTCTATTTGAAGTACACGTTTGTAACATGGCAAGGCGATCGTACTGTGCATTGGCTCGAGGGTGGCACCGATGTTAAGCGACATCTTTTTGAGTCTCGTATATCGGCTGGTAGAATGTGATGTACGTAATCTAGTAGTGAAGATCGTTCGCTACGTCGATGATTTTATCATTCTTCTTAGGAGGAATTGTTCCCCTTCTCAGCATATCAACCTGTTGAAGATTTTCAAGGAAAGAGCTTTTGGGTTAAATTTCACTTGCAAATTGCCAGAAGATAACTCATTGCAGTTTCTCGTCCTACGCTTGTTTTTGAACAAAACCACCTCGGCTGGTCTTCCGCCCCACGTTCCAAAAAGCACTTAATCATTCGTAGGGTCATACAAAGAATATGACGAACTCTATTGCTCGAAATTCTCTGCAGCTCGTCCTTAGAAAGTCTTGCCTATGAAAATGTTGCGATAGTTTTCAGCAACAGGTTGTCTGTTTATCAAATGCAGGGTACCTTGTGCATGTGCTTGTTGTGTCGGCGTCCGAGACAAATCAAAAATTAATTCTTGTCCTGTCCAAACTAAGGACATGGGTATTAAAAGGAGTAGTAAGTGTGCTACCATGTCATATGTTCATAGATTGCCCCATTGTTGAAAGAAGATAGCAAAATGTTTTGACGTGAATGTTTTTTCAGCCAACCGTAAAATATATGAGGCTTGTGCTGCGATTGAGAGAAAGGCACGTGGTTGAAATGTTGTTTGCCGTGTGAATCATCGCAAACCCCTAGTTTCCTGAGCCGTAGGCGCAGTTTATCGAATTCATCTCCCTTGGAGAAAAGTCTACATTGGGCAGACGGGCAACTGCATCAACGAGCGCCTAAGCTACCATAAGAATACCTTAAAAGGGACGCAGACTTCTCATCTTTCAGCGCATTGCAGATCATGTAGATCATCAAGCACAAAAACAGAATGACTCGTGAACTTGCTGAAGCCTTCCACATAAAAAGGTTGGGCGGCGATTATGTATCTGAGCCATCCGTCGTTTTAGAGCGCAGCTCTTTGGCGTCCGTTCCTGGGCTTCGCGTCGTCGTCGGCGTTGTCGTTGGCCTCGTAACCAGCTCCGCCCCCCTTTCATCCCCCCAGCGCTAGCAGCGACCGACTGATACCGCTGGATGCCGCTGACGCCGCTAGAGAGTCAAGATAACGTGACTGCATAGAACACCGTCGCCGCCATGCAGAAAGAGGAGGAAAGGGTCCCCCCCCCCCTGTTCTTGTGTGGCGGATAGGGTGCTCTTCAGTTGCCGACGCGCCGGTTATTTCACGTAGGCCCCGGCACGTCGACGAATACGTGACCACCTTCCCACGGCTAGACCTGGTTCTTAGCGCTGCGGAAGCGAGGGTATCATATTGTTTGTGTCGGCATCGGCGGCGTTGTCCCTGAAACCAACTCCGCAGCTGGGGTTGACTCACTATCGGCGTCAGCGGCATCAGTCAGTCGCTGCTATCTCTTCCCTCCTCCCTTTATCGTGTTGTCCGCTTGCTGCGCGCGCTTCTGCCCCCATCGTTTGCCGCTGGGTGTACACGCCGCCCCCCTCCCCCCTCTTCCTGCGAGTCTCCGGTTGTCAAAGCGCCGGCTCGAACTTAATTCCTTTCTTCGCTCCTCCTCCAATGCAACCCCTGTGCGGTGGCAATCAGAGAGCCAGATCGGTGGCGGCGGATCTGTATATGTGCACCGCCCGAGCCGAAATTGCCGCTGCCGTTCGCCCTGTGCGGTGGCAATCAGAGAGCCAGATCGGTGGCGGCGGATCTGTATATGTGCACCGCCCGAGCCGAAATTGCCGCTGCCGTTCGCCACTGCGAAATTATCTGCCAGTTCTTTCTGAGCCATGAGCGAGACGACCGATGGAAGTCCTCCGTCTGCTGCTGCTGCTGCTGCTGCTAAACGAGCTGCCAGAGCAGAGGCCCAGCGCCGTCGCCGTCAGAATCCAGAGGTGCGTGCCGCCGAAGCAGAAGCTTACCGTCGCCGCCGTCGAGATGATCCAGGAGTACGCGTCGCCGAAGCAGAGGCTAAGCGCCGCCGCCGAGAAGACCCTGCCGTTCGCGCCGCCGAAGCGGAGGCTCATCGCCGCCGTCGAGAGCAACCAGCAGTAAGCGAGGCTGAAGCAGAAGCTACAGCCTCGCTACAACCTCGCGAGGCACTTGTATAGATCTCGTCTTTGAGAATCAAGCATTGGTGTACCAAGTCGAACATATATCAGTCTATTTCTCCGACCACAAAGCTTCCTTCATGACTGTCAAGAACTGTTAGTGGAGTCTTTGTTAAAGGAATACGTGTGAAAAATAAAAAAAAAATTCTGTGATAGCGCATACATGTGTTGCTCGATTTCTTTGCCTCAATCTATCGAAAAGGTGAAACAGCTTATTTGCTGCACTCAAATTTCGCATTAGGAAGTAACGTAATCGTCGGTAATTTTTTTCTAGATTGTGATGCGCACTTGCTGAGTAACTATTTCCACGTGACTGAGATTTCCTGCGCACACAGGCAGTTGGTTTATTCGTCTTTTGTTTTTCAAGCGTTTTGTTCTATAAAGTTCAGTTGTTAGACAGCGCCCGTCCTGTGTCCTTCTACCTCTTTGTATACCGTTGTTTTCGTGCTGATTAATAAGTATGGATCCTGATTACTGGTCGGAAAACTAGATGGTGCAGTTTTTGATGATGGCTCGCACAGACTACAATTCATCCAGAGTGTCCGGGCAATACTTTAATAGTGTGTGGCGAAGGCGTGCCAGTTACAGCGTTGATTGATAGGGGAGCTGCTATTTCCATTATTCATTCTGACTTGTGCTATCGTCTACGCAAGGTTACTGTCTTTACAACGGAGCTCTTATACGTGGGGCAAATAATGTTGTGGTTCGGCCATCGGCGCAGTGCACCGTTCGAGTTTTGATTGACGGAATGTGACATCATATTGAGTTCGTCGTGCTGACTTGCTGTCCTCACATGCTTATTCTTGGGTGGGAATCTCTCTTCCGCGTCAGCTTTTATTTCGTGCTGACAACTTCCGTTAACTTGGCAGAGACCGACAACTTAGACGACGTGTACCAACCGCGTCTTCGCGTACTGGGTGCTGACGATTGTATGGTGCCTCCTGGCAGCGAGAAACTTCTTGTGGTTAACTCTGACATCACCGTGTGCGACGTTCTAGTTGTACCGATAGCCTATTGCCTATCCAAAGGGATTGCACAAGCACCCAGCCTTGTTCGCTTCACCAATGGCACGGGCACTTTGGCTGTACTCAACGTTTACCACTGAACCACTACTGCTTCCTAAAGGCGCTCTTGTCATTTACGCCGTGGTCACTCAGCCGGTCTGTATGATTAGCTTGAATACTGCTGGTGCACAACCACCCACAGCTCTAGATGCCGTCCCTACTTCCGTTCTCGCTAGTGCAATCAGCACCGATCTAACCCGACAGCAAGCGAAGGAGTTAAAGTGGTTGTTATCGAAGCATAAAGCCTCCTTCGACATGCATTCTCATCTTCTGGGACAGACATCTTCGGCGGTCATCGCATATACACAACACAGGTGAAACTTCCATCGTGCCCCGTCGGCCATATCGCATTTCTTCCGGCGAAAGCCAGATCATAGATACCTACGTTGCTGACGTGCTGAAACGGAGCATAAACTCGCTATCATTCATCCCACCGTGTCGTTTCCTTCCACCCTGGAGACGAAGTGCCTTCCACCCTGGAGACGAAGTGTTGCTGTGGAACCCAATTCGAGCTAATAGGTTATGCGAAAAGTTTGTCCTGTTTTATCTGGCCCTACACTGTGCGGGAACAAACTTCGCCAGTGAACTGTCGCGTCACTCCTGTTTTCGCACCTTTCGACGGCCGCTGCCGTGCCGCAGAGATTGTTTCGCGTGTAAAGCGTTTCGTACGGTGTTCTTCGCCACCTCCGGCCAGGTTGGCCGCGTGCGGGGGAAATAGTGGGGGCATCGTATTCACCCTTCGTATTCTTCATCTGCATATATTCAGCGCGTGGCCGGCTGAATAAAGCGTCGAGCTATAGCAGCTACCTCGCAGTATCTATAATTGCGACTGCTTACGGCTTGCCACAAATGTTCAGCACCTTGGTGGACAGGTAGTGCAGTCTGACTGTAGATTGCATACCGTGCGTTCTGAACTTCTAACGGGAAAAGTAATATTGTATCCAAGAAATGCTTATGCCGCGGCTAAGGTTTATTGCACTTGTACAAGATGGAGTGCACGATAACACAACCATAAGTACCGTCGACTGTAAAGGCGTGTTTCGCACTTTGCCCCGGTGTGCGGCTGAAGCCCGCCGGAGCAGTTCTTTTCTGTGTTCTATTTACTTCGTCATGTATTTCCCAATGAAAGCTATGTTTATTGATGCTGTAGACACCTTTGAAGACGACTCTGTTGGAGATTTCCTCACTGCAAGAGTGTCGTCGTGACTGCAAAAGTTGCATTGTTCCACTAAGTGCTATTTTATAACCAGAAAGATGAAAATGTAGCATCGGTCTTAAAAAGCTTGCAAACACACCATAATCCGAAATTGTGCATGTGGCCAGTTAAAGGATGTCGGCTTCTTTCGTGTAAGCGAAGAATGAATAAGGCTAGGTAAAGAGCTTGACACAAGCATAAGTTTAGTGGTTTAGCAGAACATCCTGCACTTAATGTATGTACAGAGTCTGTTAGGTGATATGTACCAAACTTTATGTATGAAATGGTACACCTTGGATAAACTAGTCTATTAGCATATTCTTCGTAGTCTTTCTTTTAAGCTTTAAATATTTTGGGGATGGTTGAGTGTTGGTAATAAGAAGCGGGGACATGGAAAGATCTTTTTCCCTGGTGATCTTGCGCGGAATAAGAAACATCGTATGAACTTGAATTGGGTATATATCAGAATACCCAAACATGAACTTGTCGGAACGTCGGCTCCGGCTTTCAGCTTGTTCTCGTTTTGCTCATCGTCTTGGATTTACATCTGCAGCTTTGCCCGTATTTTCTGTATTGATATTCAGTAGCATAATTACCAGCGTTTGTGATTGATCCTACACCAGTCTGTGTCCCCAGACAAACGAATCGCCTTCACAACGACACATTCTCTCGTGAAATGAAGAATGCGAGGAGGCACGTAGGAAGCAAACCAAGGCGTGGTGTCTTCTTCGTGACTCTCTAACGGCAGATAACCTGATATACATCAAACATATAAAGTCACAAGCCAGACAAACAGCACGTTTGCTAGCAGAGAAAGCTGGTAAAAGTACATGTCGGATATAAATTGAAATCAAAACGAAAGAATCAGAAGTGTGGAATGGTTCAGCAAAGTTATTCGTTCGGCAGTCTTTCCTTTTCACTGTTCTTTGTTATCGGCCTTGGAGACTAGGCCGTGCCCTTGGAGAACATTTCGGGCGTGGGTGGGGCTCAATACCTTAATATGAAGCTTTCCTGAAGCACAAGAATAGACTAAGGGTAACTTTCAGGTGATATGAGACCATTGTTTAAAGCAGTTTGTACCGCACATTACTGAACTTGTCGAGAACGATGATGCCCTTAAAGGGGAACAATTGTGCCCGCGCCTCTGCTGTGCCGACTCCAGCCGTGCGCACGGCCGAGCAGCATTGCCCTCAACATATGCTTTCCTTCATACCGCACTTAATAAGTTTTGGAATCTCTCATCTGAAACAAAAAGAAATATATTAACGAAGTGGCACACGACGTCGTAGGGCTCGCTGACAAGCAAGATATTGCTAATCATTTCAAGAGCTACTTTCAGTGTTTTTGTTAACGTTGAACGCGCCACACGTTATTATAGCTTGACATCTTCTATTGACTTTGTGTCAGCACCTGGTGTACTTTCAATGTTGCTGAATCTGAAAACTTCACCCGATGACATCACAAATGTTTTCCTTCGTCATTACTCAGAGAATATGTCTCAGAATTGCTAGTCATCATTTTTCGCACATCTCTGCGATTTCCAAACTACCATCTGACTCATGAATGGTTTTAAAAAAAGGGATTATTTCTCACTTTTATTTACAGACCCATTTCACTTACTTCACCCGGTTGCAATATGCTCGAGCCCATCATTGCATGCTTTTATAAATTTTTTATCCATAAATGCATACTTTACCGTATGCACCATGCCTTAAAGAAAGGCTTTCCGCAGTCACAATTAGCAATGATTGTTCATTCTTTTTGCTTATCCTGGATAAAGTAGTGCAGGTTGAATAACCCCATTAGGCCCAATAAAAATCTACCAGCCAGATTTTATTGATTTTTGGTGCGCAATGTTTATTTCCAGCTGTAACTGCACTGTGAATGGTTTATGTTTTGCGCTCGATTGTTTCAAACAGTACAATGGGGCACTTCATATAGTATGGTCGACCTTTATAGGGGCAAAACAGGATGCAAGTCGTCAAAGGCATGCTGTGTTTTTAACTTCCTGAAGCGAATAGGCTTCATTTGAATGGTCAAATTCAACTTTGTACAGAATTTTTCAGCCTTCTCCTGGCAAAATTGGCATCTTAGTGACCATTATTTTTATGTGGAATGGGTTTTGCAATTCAAGTGTGTGATAGTGATTTAGGCCGATAACAGGGATGCGTTTTGGCATTACTTTCCCAGAAGCACGAGGTGCTAATTTAATAATTGATACAGGTCATCACGTGATATCTTACGATGGATGCAGGCATACAAGAGTAGAGCCTTCAGCACATGATTCAGTGGAGGTTGAAACAGTCAACATAGCGATGACCTCCCTTGCAATAATAGTCGATTTTTTTGCATTTTAATGGTGCTGCATGATATGCGCAGGGATAGGTTTGTTACCAGCTTCTGTCCTATCATGATATAGGGCCTCCCTCTGCTTCCCGAATGCGACTTGCCCCATATTTATTGCGGAGCTCATCTCGTATGTCAGTGGAATATACGATATACAAAATCTTGGTCGTTTTCTGTTTGCTCCCACTTTCCAATTTGCAATGAACTCGCGCGATAAACAATCTGGATTTATATAGCTCTTGATAAAATATCTAACTAGTTTTTCATTTACCTGCATTTACCGTAAGACTGTTCGATATTCATTTAATGTTATGACAGCATCCTTGTCATTTTTGTCGGTGGCAAGGAAGGCAACGGGAGAGAAAATATTAACGTTGATTGAATTGTTAGTTTTTATACCGTCAACCGTGTGCGACACGTTTTAGTAAAGATTGAAATGTTCTGTCGAAGTAAGGTAGAAAAAAGTTGGCAGTCACTTTAGCATACGCTAACGAGGATCAAGGCGAAAGCCTGCGCGCTCACGAAACATTCATCAAATGACTAGCATTGTCGTTCGAATGTGTTGCTTGCTATTACGTGTATTATCCCACAAAAGGTCATAGGTTCGAGTGCCCATTTAACTCTTTCGTAATTAACTGTGCCTTAATTAACTTCGCCTTATTTAACAGCAAAGGTGGGTTCGACTCCCACATGGTCGTGCGTTCGACAATCAGCAGTGGCACCATAAATTTTGGCCCCAGCAAATGTAGAAGGTTCCACTCCCACCAAAGCTCGGGGTTTGGAGTGCCCATTTAACTCTATCGTAATTAAATGTGCCTTAAGTAGCACCAAAGCTCATGCATTCAACTCTCACCAACAGCCGTGGTTTCGACCATCAATGGTGGCACCATAAATATTAGTCCCACCAAATGAAGAGGGTTTGACTCCAACCAGAGCTCGTGGGTTCGAGGGCCCCTTTAACTCTTTCGTAATTAACTGTGCCTTACTTAACTTCGCCTTGATCAACACCAAATGTGGATTTGACCATCAATGATGGCACCTAAATTTTGGTCCAACGAAATGTCGAGGGTTCAACTCCCGGCAAAGCTCATGGGTTCTAGTGCGCATTTAACTCCATCGTAATTAAGTGTACCTTCATTAACTTCCCCTTAATTAACCCCGAAGGTCTTGCGTTCGACTCCCACCAATGGGGGTGGGTTCGACGATCAGTTGTGGCACCATAAATTTTGGCCCCAGCAAATGTCGAGTGTTCAACTCTCACCAAAGCTCGTGGGTTCGAGTGTCCATTTAACTGTGCCTTACTTAACTTCGCCATAATTAACACCAAAGGTCGTGGGTTCGACTCCCACCAAAGGTCGTGAATTCGAGTCCCACAAGTGGTCAGGTGGCTCGATTTTGGTACTATTGAATTTTGGTGCCATAGCACCGGACGGTCAATTTTGCGATAGCGCCGGGCAGCGGATTTTCGACCCATGAGCCACGTAATGCTTTAGCCCTTAAATGATCATAGGTGCTCTAAGAACAAGTATTTCTTACCAGCACACTCATACGTATAGGGTATTTTGAAAAGTACAGCTGCATTCATCTTCGTAAGTTGCTAGAAAGATGCATTGTGTCTACAATGTTATGCATTACTAATTTACGGCATTGTTTTTCCGAAACTTACGTACAATAATCAAATTCGGCTAGCAAACACAAACATAATAAAATTAAGTAAGCTGCGCGCAGCAGTTCTTGCAATGTCCAGCGTTCCTCCAATACTGGTAATGAATGGATCAAAAACATCATGCTGCTGAAGAAAAAAACTCAAATGTGTTCGACTTCTCAACCCGCTTTTTAGCAAAATGCCATACCAAGAAGGATGGTATATTTTTTCTTTAATCAATTACGAATGAAATGGTGCTGTACTTTTATTAGTAAAGGGATGGCGCTTGGTTAATATTCTTGAATTTTGGCAAAGTGCTAGCCTTGTTTCACATACTGTAGACCGTGGTTGTATCAAGCCCCCTTTGTGCGATAGGCAATTATTCTTGACGGCCCAACTTCCTACTCCTCGTCGGCAGGGTTTCGGCGGTACAAGGACAAGCAGAAACATGAAAACGCGCTGTTGAATAACAAGTACAACAAAGTTTATTGCTACTAGAGGGTTTGGTGGGAAGCAGGCTAGTTACGACTGTTTGCTGGGTCATGACCCGGAATTAGGTTGATGATAGTGATAATCTTTTGGCATCCCCTTTGAAAGGAGGAGACAAATCGTACCTTGGGTTACTCAGGTAGACGAATGCTTTTCCTTATAGCATTCTTGTATACCACTATCTACCTTGTACCGCTGCCTGTGCCTGTACTGCATTCCGCCGTAGGTTTCTTCTGTTTTTTTCCACCATAAACTCTAAACGTGTCTTGCTTATCTCTACTGCTTAGCGGTTGATACTTTCGTCTATATAAATCCAAGTGCTTCTGGTACCTTACGTGCTGGTCTCGGCGGTTGAATTCCTTCGCATTCCATCAGGGCGTGCTCAAAGCATGCACAGATGCCTCATCTATTTGCGAATATTTTCTGCGGTATGTTTTTGCCCTTAGGCAACCAGCTCGAGCCTCAAATAGCAAGGCACTGCCCTTTGTCTTAGCGTAGAGATTTTCTCTTCTCACTTATTTTTTCTCGTGATGGTAAATCTCCGTGATCCTTTTTGTTTCCATTCTTTGCATCCAATCAACTGTCTCTGCTTCTCTCACTTTTTTCCTGATGACACCTGGTTGTCTATTTGCAGTTTCAACTACCCTGTACTTGGTGGCCAGATTTCTTCATCTTCCTTCATTCTGTGTCCACGCTTTTCAAGTACAGATAATTGCTTACTCTACCTCCCTGTTAATTTTCATCCATGTTCCTGAGTCTTTGGTCAAAACTAATTTTGCTCAATGTTTCTCTCATTTCAAAAGAGGCCCAACCCAACCCTACACTACCTCATTCGTGATTTTACTGTGAGATCCCAAAGCCAACCGGTGTACCAATCTTAGATTAACATCCAACCCAGACGAGATATGCGATTTTATGCGTAGAATGTCACTTGCGAACGTTAGTGCCATATTTCACGCACCACCTTATACTTCTTGTGGCCTCACAGTGCTCTGCGTTTCATCATTGCAGCATTCCGCTTCCCCCTTATTTTCAGCTTCTCTTGATGGGTGCTTCTTTGCTTCGTTTAAGCAACCGTTGAGGTACTTATATTGCTTGACAATAAGTATCACTTGCTGTTGTATTAAAACCACGGAATTACTCGTCTCTTCATTAAAGATAATAATTACCGATTTCTCGGTGCGAAACATGAGGCCTATATTTGTCGCTGCGTTGCCACAGACATTCGCAAGCGTCTGTAAATCTCTCTCCCTTCCCGCTATGTCGTCCGCATACATCAGTCCAGGGAGCTTCTGTTGCACCATTTGTCAATTACGCATGTAGGATCAATCAAACCCTAATTCGCTTTTTCCAGTCGTCTTTTTCTGCCCTTAACATAAAGCGTGAACAACAGTGGAGAGAGAGGACATCCTTGCATCAGTCCTTCGTGAATTCCCACCAATTATATACCTCTTCGACCTTCCCATGCAACTTCCACTCGGATGTCTCTATATGTCTTCGACAGCTCCATGAAATCGTCTTCTACGGTTTCGTCCTTAAGAATATCCCATAACATTTCCCTCTTTACGTTGTCATAGGCTGTTAATATGTAGAAATTCTATGCATAGATGCATATTTTGAGTTACTGAAATCTCTATGCATGGAGTTTGTACAAACATATTATCCTCCCTGATGATATCTACAATTCACCCACGGCCCTCAGTCCCCAGCAGCTGCGGAGCACCTGATCAAGGCGGTGGTCAGACCTGTAACGCAGAAGAGGGGGCTAAGAATCTTTTGGTCCGGAGGGGCCGCCAATGGAAACTGACCCTGTGAACCTTTAACAGCCGAACTCTGTCGAGTCAGACTAGCTTAGCAGGACTCTTTGAGGAACTATCAGGGGTTGTTTCGGACATTATCGGCCTTAGTGAGATTAGAACTGGTGTAGCTTATATATTGCTAAATAACTGCTATGTCCTCTGGTATAGAGGTCTCCCTGATAAGAAGCAATACGGGGTAGGATTCCTAATCCATAAGGACATAGCGGGCAACATTGACGAATTCTACGGCATTAATGAGAGGGTAGCAGTAGTCGCAATCAAACTCAATAAAAGGTATAGATTAAAGATAGTACAAACCTACGCTCCAACATCCCGTCACGACGATGAGGAAGTAGATCAGTTTCATGAAGTTGTTGAATTAGCGATGAGAAAAGTGTAAACTCGGCATACAGTAGTAATGGGTGACTTCAATGCAAAAGTGGGGAGAAGGCAGGCGGGTGAACAGGCAGTTGGCAACGACGTCATCCATTCTAGAAACGCTAGAGGAGGGATGCTGGTAGAATTCGCAGAAAGGAATAAACCGAGAATAATGAACACCTTTTTTAGGAAACGTAGCGACAGAAAGTGGACCTGGAAAAGCTCTAATGGTGAAACAAGAATCAAAATTGATTTCATACTTTCTGCCGATCCCAGCATAGTACAGGATGTAGAAGTGATAGGTAGGGTGAAGTGCAGGTATCATAGGTTACTGAGGGCTAGAATTCACCTCAATTTGAACAGCGAAAGAGTAAAATTAGTCAAGAAGAAACAGGTCAACTTAGAGACAGTAAGGGTAAAAGCAGACAAATTTAGGCTGGTACTTCCAAACAAATATGCAGCCTTAGAAGGGAGGGACGATGATGATGATGACATACAGGTAATGAATGAAACCGTAACGAGGCTGGCTTCAGAGGAAGCAGTTGAAATCGGAGGCAAGGCAACAAGGCAACCAGTGGGCAAGCTCTCCCAAATAACAAAGGACCTAATAAATAAACGACAAAGAATGAAAGTGTCCAACTCAAGAGATAAGATCCAATTCGCGGAACTGTCAAAAGTGATCAACAAAGCGAAAATAAGCGACATTAAAAATTATGACGTGAGAAGGACTGAAGAAGCCGTAAAATATAGACGCAGCATGAAAGCAGTGAGAAGGAACCTTGGCATAGGACAAAGCAAGATGTATGCACTGAAAGATAAGCAGGGTAATATCATCAGCAATCTCGAAGATATAATAAAAGCAGAGGAAGAATTCTATACTGACCTGTAATGACCCGGACAGTACCTAGGTGACTCGGGAGTACTCCATTCGAAACAGTTATGAACAACATACGGAAACTCCTCCTATAACTAGAAATAAAGTCAGAAGGGCCTTGCAAGACATGAAACGGAGAAAAGCCGCAGGAGAAGATGGCATAACAGTCGATTTAATCAAAGATGGAGGAGACATAATGGTAGAAAAACTGGCGGCTTTCAATACGAAGTGTCTATCGACTGCAAGGGTCCCAGAAAACAGGAAGAATGCAAACTTCATACTAATCCACAAAAAGGGAGACGTTAAAGAACTGAAAAATTATAGGCCCATTAGCGTACTTGCAGTATTATACTCTATGCTACTATACTCTATGCCAGTATAGAAACTCTATGCCCCCAGGCATAGAGTTTCTAACTAAGTACTCTAGAGGGAAATGGAGCGCTAGTCTCTACGGGGGCTCACCTGAGCGTTGCCTCAACCTACATGGGAATGATGGGAAGTACAGGCTTCGGATTGACTTCGATCTTTAGATTAGCGGCGTTTGCTTGCGACGGTGTGAACGAAGCTATGCTCAAGTATTACCGCGTAAAATTTAATTTTATTTCTGAAGTATCTTATATAATGTACAACACGTTACATAAACTCTATGTGACTTTGAGATTGCAGCACGGTTTACTATGGTTTATCACCAGGGCCCGCCAGGGTATGCATTCTTGTGCGATTCTGTTCCTGATTTAACACCACAGAATAATAATTTATGTATTTCTACAAGAGCAATAACAGCCGTGCATGTACGTATATAAAAATACTCAAGTATTTATGAAAATAAAATTTGTATTGTGAGAAAGTGTTGTACCCTTGAGAGGAATGCTACAGCTGTCGTCTGCTACCGCGCCTGCTCTCTGCGAACGCAACACTTTTCTCGCAGACGACAGGCACTTGCGAACTCTCTCGCTCTTTCGAAAGGTTGCGTGAGCTGTTACGATAGCTGAACGTGTTCAGGTACTTTTAAGCACATCTGCGGCAGTGCTAGCTAGGACGCTTGTGGCTTCCTACGAGTATGCTTCATCGTATTGTATATTGACATGCCGCTTGCGAAGCGTTACGGCGTGGCTTTGCACTTGCTCATTTTACGACACTAGACTACAGCCAGGAAGGAGCAACCTTTCCTACCACAAGTGAGTTTGTGTTCTCAAAGTATTAAAACTCGCATTTCAATGAGCACATAAACGAGCAATGCATATTGAAGCCCTCAATAAAATTTGATTGTCAAGCCACTAGAAGTACAACTGTCTATGTCTTGTATCACTAGTGCGTTCTTTTTCCTATTCTGAAGTTTCATAAAGCACGTAACGCTACAGTGCCAACCTAACACACTTGACAAACCAAGATCCAAACGGTCAAAGCATGTTCTTTTTACGTTTACGATGCCGTCGCTTTCTCGTCTGGGCTTCGACACAACACCGCGACACGAACGTCGTCCCAGCCGCTAGACCAGTGCGCTATCTCCACTTCGAGCGACGAACCAAGGCAGAGAGCTTTGCGTTGCACTGTCCCACTGCAGGCTATAGCAATTGCGCTTCGAGCGAAACCAAAACTGCGAAAGAGTACTTGCAGACTAGTCAGCAGAATGCCAATCCGTAGCCTGTACTTCCCATGATGGATCGCAGCGCCAGATTTCCCTCCAGTTATGCCAATATCTGTGCATTCCAGCTAAACGGAAATTGCGTGACGAGCGCCGATTTCTCCCCTGGGGCTTGGTAGGCCAAAGTCCGGGAGGAACAACGCGAAGAAAAAAATACGCATGCATTTATAATAAAGCAATGAAGAAACTAGGCTTTTTAAGGCGATCAGTAGGAAACGCTTCACCTGGAATAAAACTTTTGGCATGTAAAACATTTATCCAACCCATTCTAGAATACGCTGCGATTGTTTGGGATCCGTACACACAAACCAACATCACTAAAATCGAAGAAGTCCAAAGAAAATTAGCCAGGTTTATTTTCAATTCCTACAGCTGGCGCACATCCCCATCATCTCTTCTAGAAGCTGTAGAACTGGAAAACCTTGCAATAAGGCGTTACCGGGACAAAATGAAAATTTTCTTTTTACTCTATAGCAGTCAATTAGAAATAGATAAAACATTACATATTCTACCGGCTAGCCACCGCTGCACGCGCTCTTATCACAACAAAAAGGTTAGAGATTTTTCCTGCAGGACCAACGCATTTGAAAACGCCTTTTTCCCGCGCACGATTTCCGAAAGGAACGCATTACGTACCCCAAACGTTGACTGTCCAACCGTTTCATCATTTCTTTCTGCACTTTGCGAATAAGCCATAGCGTTGATCCCTCGTTTTTACCCGTCAAATCATGATTGTGAAAAGGTTTCTCTTATGCTGTTTGTTATGCACATTCTTGTTCTGTCTCTGCTATCTTGTTTAAACTCATTTCATACTTGCGTTTTGTTCCAAATGCCCACTCCTGCCTAAGGCTTGGTAACAAGGCTGGCAGTACGTGAAAAATAAGTAAATAAAGCCTGCTGCTATGGCAATGCTTTTGCTTTGATGCGCGAAGGGGAAGCGCCATCTCGTCTGCTACAGCGCTCGACGAGCAGACGACTTTCTCTGCAGGCGCCAACAGAAAACAAGACTACTTGCATGTATTTTTTCAGAGTGATTTCCTCTTTCAGATCCTGTTTTCGACACCCCTCGGCGCCTAATTTTCTTGTAATAACATGTGTGCAACGCACCTCTGTGACAACTTATTTTTCTGTTCGAGATGCGCGAACCAGCACGGCATGGCGCGCAGCTATTTTGTTGCTGCGAAACATAAGTAGGCAGAACAATGTGGTTTTGTCACTGTTTTTATTAGCAACCTATCGCGCAGCAAGGCATTCAATACACAACACAATAATGTAGAGCTGAGTATAGTACAAATGGAAGCATTCTGTACTACGATCATACATGCATAAGACAGCTTGCTACACTTCCTCATATACAGAATATTGGTACAGAGCCAGTGTTTGTTTGCTGTGCACAACACAACTCTACGAAATCAGTTTGTGTCGAAACAGTTATTTGTAAATAATAAAAAGAATAACAAGAGCACGAGATTCACATTTTTTGCATTCCAGTAAAACAACTGCCTTTTTTTATTCCAGACAACACGTATACTTGCTAGTTCAAAAAACATGATATACCTACTAAATTTTCTGCATAGCTCTACTTTAGCGAATGGGCCGATAAATATTTAGCAAATTATATTTAAAACGTCTAAGAGCTTTCTGCATATTTAGTTTTGTTTCGCGCTACAACATGTAAGACTACTAGAGCTTCATTCCGATCTGTAACATTGCGAACAAGGTATCATTGCGAAATTCCTCACGAGCATATTGCAGATGTTTCTGAAAATTTGTAACGCACTTGGTTTGTTTTGTCGTCACCTAGGCATCAATGGCACATTTCTAAGGAAATAACAAATAGCACCAAGGTTGTTTCGTTTTTGTTTTTTGTCGAGAAACAGTAAACGCAAGAGGAGCATTTGTCAAACGGTGGTTGATCGTCAGTTGAGGTATCGCAAGGACGGAGTGATGCACAAATGTATCATTGAATGCGTTGCTTTGGGACATGGATAAATATTTTTAAAAGCAACGCAAGTCGGCTGCATTCAACGCATCAGAGGAACCTGCTCAGAACATTTATTTTTTAATGGTTTTCAAGACGTTCCTGTAATCGGCTGAACGTACATTATGCACTGTTTTTAACAGAGCTCAGAGGCTTTGCCTCATACGGCCTGTTTAAAGCAGAGGACAGGTGTCAGAGCTTATTTTACGAGTTTAATCATTCGCTGGAGGTCATCCGTCATGAGAATTTTGATGTCAACTCACTAAGAAGACGAAAGCATTCCAACTTTTCGAGAACACTGGCTTCTGGCACAGCATGCTTTCTTTGCTTGTTAAAATTATTCATGGCTTTGCCGGAAGGAACCCAGCCGGAAGGAGTGCACTCCTGTTTCAGCGTCTATATCAGTGCAGTGGTCACTCCGCACAAGTGCGCGACCAGGTCAGCGTGCTGCAGGAAACATTTCTTCGTGCCCTTCCTATGGCGGTAATGGAGTGCCAACTGACTCCGCAAGAGTTGGTACAATTCTAGGCTCACATGATACATCAACTTTTCTAGTGTTTGCCCGTGGTAATTTAATTTAGCTCTTTAATTTCGCTGAGCTGCGATACCTTTGTGTATCATTCCTCAGTCGGATGATGACGTCCGCGGTCTCTGGTGAGTATATTTCCCCCTTTTGGCTTGGCTGCGCCGGTGTATCTTGTTGTACTAGTTACACGCAGACACACAGGTGTTCTGTCTATACTTGAGTGTCATGTTCCATTGTAAAGCGAATTCCATTGGTGGCAAATGCGTGCCATATCACATCGCATTTATGGAAACACGACTTGAGCAGCCAGTTCATTATCATATTTCTAGCAAATGTGACAAAAAGCACAACTGTTAAGTAGTACTTTCAATTCACACAGGTCCTTTCTGATTATAGTTTGTTGCGGGATTTCAAGTAGAAAGATGCCTGCAAATTTGAATAAGCAATGTTCCAAGTTTTAATGCTTCTTTATATTGAAGTAACATGTTCAGCATTGCTCGTTTCTCAGTAGCTAGCTGGGAATACCTGGCATCATTCTTTTAGAGCAAGTTTTCTTGATCGATGAAGGTTCTTGATTCATCTTGTATGGATTAGCTAATTGAGCATATTATTTACTTGGGCTTCATTTTTCTGTCAAATACCCATAAGAGGAGAACTAACTACCAATAGTTTAAAACTGCTGGGTAGCTGAGCGTTGCAATTTCTGCTCCGGAAAAATTTCTGTCAAAGTGGCAAACCACACTTGGGGAGGGCAGCGCGCGGAAGGACGTGGTCTTGCCGTGTCGTCTGCTGGAGCGCCGAGCGCGGCGCGTCTTTTTACGAAAGTGAATTCGCTCATGGTCGGCGAAAGCTGTTCCTACTTTCTGGCAGACGACGGGGAAGAGATGGCGCACTCCGTGCTCGTGGCATTTGCGCCGTGCCCTGTCAGTTGGTTTCGGTACGAAAATAATCAACTACAGAAGATTGGCAACCACTGACTTGTTTTCCTTACCTTCATCGGTCAGGGACCGCTCTTCTACTCCAACAGTCGGCGCAGCCGACCACAACAGCGAGGGCCGGCGTAGTTTCTTTCTGGGAAGTGGCTCGAGGAGAAGCTGCAGCCGTTGTGCATCTGCTGCCTTCTCAGCCCTGCCAGGACTCCCAATTTAGCGTCATTTCACCGTATGCTGCATCTGAAAAATGGTCAAAACACCGCGTGGCGATGATTAAAGGACACCTAAAGCAAAGTTCAAAGTTCAAAGAAGCGACCAAAAAATTTTCCTTTAGGCACAGGTTGAAAAGTGAAGCGCACCTCGGTCGTCACGCAAGTAACTACAACTTCTTGTAATTCAAAGCGCGAACGGTGACTGCTACGTAATTGGTTTTTCTTTTTTGGCGCGGGGGAGGGGCGACTTCTGGCGTGTTCATGAACATTAAAAGGCGGTAATTTCGCAGCAAAAAACTGGTCACCGAAATGGTCTCCAGCGTAACCAGTTTGTGCAGTCAGCGTTCAAATGCCTTCGCCAACTAAATGTCGCAAGGCTTTTACTCGTGGAAAAAAAAAAAAAAAGAAGCGCAGCCGCTAGCATATGCCGAAGCGAAATTTCTGTCGGCGCGCCAGCTAGCACCAATTGGCCCTTGTGAAACTTTCAACAAGTAACTTGAGTTTCTTACAATACATCATCGAAATGCGCCGCGGCAAACGGAACATTCACTTGAAAACAGGCGCGGAAGATCTTTCGTGCTGCAGCTGTTTTGATCAGGATAGCCGTTGTGTCTTTCTAACGACTGCACAAGAAGCCACGCCTCGTGCTCCGGAACAATCGCGCCGCTGCTCCTCGAGAGCAGCAGGCCTTTGCCGGGTCATTCGCACATAAACTCTTCACTGCACAGCGTGCGGGAAAACAGGCGCGTGCACAGAAGGCGCCAGCAGAATGGCAGCCGAAGCGATTAGAGCGCCGCCCGTAACAAAATGAAATTTCCACACAAAACTGGATCACCTGATTGCTGTGTAGAGCGACATGTGCGCAAATCCTCTGGGCGACGCTCTGTTGCCGAAACGGGCCTCGTCGCTCTTCAGGCACGGCCTCGAGAGCTCGCGAGATTGAGCCGCTTTCGTTCGCGCATACAACATGCGGCGACGATCTCATTGCCCTTGTACACTACGGAACCTCACGGCCGAAATGCGCCTGGAGTGTCTGTATATTTGCTATCCCAATAGAATGGTCTGTAGTGCGCGCCGTCCAGTGACAGCCGTGCAGATCTAGTTTGACATCGCTGCGCACTGATGCTCCCCTTGTATACTGCGATATTTTCGTTTGGTTTATTTGAAAGCGAGAAAAATCCAGGAAAACAGAAATATCGCAACATTCTCGCGCACATGATGTGGTCGTGCGCGTACAGTTTGCGTCGCCATCGCTTCCGATTAACGGCAACCTGCCAATGTCAATGTCAGCTTGAAGGAAGTTTCGAAATGTGCATCACGTCCAGTGTGCAATTATGCGGTGCTTGCTCCATATCCACCATGCTCTGGTCGCATGGAAGCTTCGCGCTACTGCGTATTCAGAAACGTTTCGTAGGCTGCGCAGCGAGTGAAGGCGCCATATTGCGTTTAGTGCAATTATATTGCTTTAACAGATGTAGTAACCTTCGGACCCTTCTGCATGGCTTGTTTTCCCGGCGGCAAGCCATGGTGACAAATGTCATTTGAAGAATTCGGACCAAAAAATGCTATATTCTAGCGAAATTTGAGCGCCACGAAATCAGCGGCACGAGGGAAATATATTTTTGTTGTCAAAAAATGAAATGACAGGCCACTGTTCGCGTGCCCAGAACGGTTGTGCAGTCAGTGTCGTTGGCGGAGTTGGGAACCCTGCGGCCGAAAGCCTTTGTAAATGCGATCTTTCCAGCATGCCGACTGGAGCGATATTTTTCCCGCATAGAGTGGCCACATGAAAACAATGGCCAATCATTCATAAATTGGTTTTTTTTTGTTATAAAGCACGTGAAGGTGGTCTGTTAATTATGGGACTCCCTCGTGTAAGCATTTCTTTTGTCTTATTGAGGTGCATGCACTTTCGTTTCGCAGGAGTCGGAGTCGAGGCCGTACCCCAAGGCTGTCTTCTTCATCATCGGCAACGAGTTCTGCGAGCGATTTTCCTACTATGGCATGCGAAGTGAGTTCTTCTAGGAAAGCGTGCTTACTACGCGATTTGTGACTGGGATCAGAGCTTCGGACTTTTTTTGTAGTGGAGCACGAGATGGGACCGAGGCTCACATCAGCAGCCCCAAACAAAAAATACTAAAGAAGAGGTAAACCGAGTGTCCAGAGAACACAATGCCGCTGTACATTATGGTTGGAATGGATAGGCGAACTGATTATGCGGCCACCCATTTGGGCGACACAGATTCTACCGACGCAAGCTGGTCGGGCTCAGGCGAATGGACTGGACCGTGCTTGCGCCCACTCGTTTCGGATGGACGAGCCGCACTTGCCGTCTGCTCTGCACATTTCGTGGCTTCTCGCGACGAGGTTGCACAGCTTCTGTGGCGCCATTCCTGCCGCCAGTCGCGACGATTCTGCTGGCCATGACACGAGTAGGAAATATCAACGGCCATAAACGAGACCCTTTTATCGACCTTTTGAACTACGCACCTAGTGTTGGCGGCTGTTTAGCGAACGAAGTAACCTAATTATTCAAGGTCAAGTGTCACTGGAAAGCTCAAAGACACAATCAACGTTACACGTTGCGGATTAAAAAAGGACCCGCGTGTTCTACTGCGCCTGGCATTGCCTGATGCTTGCCGCAGTTTCAAGATTGGATGCAGCGAGAAACTGTGCACAAAGCGAATTGTATGTAATTATTTACTCGTTTATTAGTATATTAGAGTTGCCGCCCAAGCAGACATTGTCATAAATATGAAGAGTGTGATTAAAATGTTAACTATACCGTCCACAAAAATATTTGTCGCCTCCGCTTGCCTCCTTGCGGCATGTATATTTTATTTATTGTAAGAAAATGTATTTATTGATGAATACCTTGCAGTCCTTCAGGATGGGTAAGTGGGAAAACTACGGTTACATCAACGTAAAGCTAGTGTTATTCAACATGCAAAAAAAAAAATGGCTGTGTCTTAGCTAAGGTTAAGCCCAGGATGTGAAGCATACTAGCCTTTATTTTAGTTGTTGAACAACTGTTTAGCCTGGTGAACTGCTGTTGCTGGGCTATATTTGGTTCGGCTAGACGAAGAAACAACTCATGCGTTACTCTGCTTCGCCTTCAAGAGTGGAACGCGACAGCGTTCCCGTCGACCCGCCAAGGGGTGTAAGACAATGGGCTACGGCGCAGCGACTACGCGCCCCGCATTGGACGCGGTGAGCGTCGAGCAACGCAGCGTTCGGCGCGGCAACGAAATGTGCGCCTGAGCAAGCGACGCACGCCTGAGCCTTAGAAACAGCTCGTTTCTAAGGCAACACCGCATTCACTAGAGGCGCTTTTGTACCGCTTTGAAGCATCGTACTCGTGGCTCAGTGGTAGCGTCTCCGTCTCACACTCCGGAGACCCTGGTTCGATTCCCACCGAGCCCATCTTGCAAGAGTTGAGCCAAAGCCACCTAGAAAATCAGTCTCTGTAGCACGCCGCAACCTTCGCTTCTCATTCCAACAAGCAGCTCTGTCTCCAGGAGGCATCTCACCTCGTGAGTGTCTAGCAGAGGCAAGCGCAGCTGCTTATATACCGCCACGACGCCGCGAGCGACGGCGCGAGTTGGAGCCCTGTTTCTCCTCTGTCGTGACGTCATGGTGTCACGTGGTATTGAAGGCGACACCGCCGCGCCTGAGGAGCTGGGGTGAGCTCTCGTAATATGCTTCGCATAAAAACCATCAACGTAGCAAAAGCACCATTCGCACAACGTAATGGCGTGCAAGATTAATACAGTCAATGCAAAAAGTACAATTGAACTGAAAACTAAACGCAGCAAAAGGTGTATGTGGTAAGTGTACTCACAAACATTACACGATGATAATCTTGTAGACAGCGTACAGCGCGGCAATTGCCCCATCAATTGCTCAATCATCATCATCATCGTCAGGCTGGTTACGCCCACTGCAGGGCAAAGGCCTCTCCCATACTTCTCCAACTACCCCGGCCATGTACTAATTGTGGCGATGGTGTCCCTGTAAACTTCTTAATCTCATCTGCCCACCGAACTTTCTGCCGCCCCCTGCTACGCCTCCCTTCCCCTGGAATCCAGTCCGTGACCCTTAATGACCATCGGTTATCTTCCCTCCTCATTACATGTCCTGCCCATGCCCATTTCTGTTTCTTGATTTCAGCTAAGATGTCATTAACTGGTGTTTGTTCCCTCACCCAATCTGCTTTTTACTTATACCGTAACGTTATACCCATCATTCTTTCCAAAGCTCGTTGCGTCGTCCTCAATTGAAGCAGAACCCTTTTCGTAAGCCTCCAGGTTTCTGCCCCATACGTGAGTACTGGTAAGACACAGCTGTTATACACTTTTCTCTTGAGGGATAACGGTAACCTGCTGTTCATGATTTGAGAATGCCTGCCAAACACAACCCAGCCCATACTTATTCTTCTGATTATTTCAGTCTCATGATCCGTATCCGTGGTCACTACCTGCCCTAAGCAGATGTATTCCCTTACCACTTCCAGTGCCTCGCTACTTATCGTAAACTGCTGTTCTCTTCCGAGACTGTTAAACATTACTTTAGTTTTCTGCAGATTAATTTTTAGACCCACCCTTCTACTTTGCCTCTCTAGGTCAGTGAGCATGCATTGCAGTTGGTCCCCTGAGTTACTAAGTAAGGCAATATCATGAGCGAATCGCAAGTTACTAAGGTATTCTCCATGAATGCTATCCCCAATTCTTCCCACTCCGGATCTCTGATTACCTCCTGTAAACACGCTGTGAATAGCATTGGGGAGACCGTATCTCCCTGCCTGACGCCTTTCTTTATCGGGATTTTGTTGCTGTCTTTATGGAGGGCTACGGTGGCTGTGGAGCAGCTATAGATATCTTTCAGTATATTTACATATGGCTCATCTACACCCTGATTCCGTAATGCCTCCATGACTGCTGAGGTTACGACTGAATCAAACGCTTTTTCGTAATCAATGAAAGCTATGTATAAGGGTTGGTTATATTCCACACATTTCTCTATCACCGGATTGATAGTGTGAATATGGTCTATTGTTGAGTAGCCTTTACAGAATCCTGCCTGCTCCTTTGGTTGACAGAAGTCTAAGGTGTTCCTGATTCTATTTGCGATTACCTTAGTAAATACTTTGTAAGCAACGGACGGTAAGCTGATCAGTCTATGCTTTTACAAGTCGTTGGCGTCCCCCTTCTTATGGATTAGGATTATGTTAGCGTTCTTCCAAGATTCCGGTACGCTCGAGGTCATGAGGCATTGTGTATATAGGGTGCCCAGTTTTTCTAGAACAATGTGCCCACCATCCTTCAAGAAATCTGCTGTTACCTGATCCTCCCCAGCTGCCTTCTCCCTTTGCATAGACCCCAAGGCGTTCTTTACTTCTTCCGGCGTTACTTGTGGGATTTCTAATTCCTATAGACTATTCTCTCTCAAATTATCGTCGTGGCTGCTACTGGTACTGTATCAATCTCTATAGAACTCCTCAGCTACTTGAACTATCTCATCCATATTAGTCATGATATTGCCGGCTTTGTCTCTTAACGCATACATCTGATTCTTGCCTATTCCTAGTTTCTTCTTCACTGCTTTTAGGCTTCCTCCGTTCCTGAGAGCATGTTCAATTCTATCCATATTATAGTTCCTTATGTCAGCTGTCTTACGCTTGTTGATTAACTTAGAACCTTCTGCCAGTTCTATTCTAGCTGTAGGGTGAGAGGCTTTCATACATTGGCACTTCTTGATCAGATTTTTCGTCTCCTGCGATACCTTACTGGTTGCCTGTCTAACCGTGTTACCACCGACTTCTATTGCACACTCCACAATGATGCCCATAAGATTGTCGTTCATTGTTTCAACACTAAGGCCCTCTTCCTGAGTTAAAGCCGAATACCTGTTCTGTAGCTTGATCCGGAATTCCTCTTACGGCTAACTCATTGATTGGCTTCTTATGTACCAGTTCCTTCCGTTCCCTCCTCAAGTCTAGGCTAATTCGAGTTCTTACCATCATATGGTCACTGCAGCGCACCTTGCCGAGTACGTCCATATCTTGTATGATGCCACGGTTAGCGCAGAGTATGAAGTCTCATTTCTAGTCTCGCCATTCGGGCTCCTCCACGTCCACTTTCGGCTAACCCGCTTGCGGAAGAGGGTATTCATTATCCGCATATTATTCTGTTCTGCAAACTCTACTAATAACTCTCCCCTGCTATTCGTAGAGCCTATGCTATATTCTCCCACTGACTTGTCTCCAGCCTGCTTCTGTCACCCATCAGTATAGTGTATTTTGTTTTGACTGTTCCTTTAGCCGATTCCAAGCCTTCATAAAAGCTTTCGACTTGCTGTTCATCATGACTGGATGTAGGGGCGTAGACCTCTTCGACCTTCAATTTGTACCTCTTATTAAGTTTCACAAGACCTGCCACGCTCTCGTTAATGCTATAGACTTCCTGTATGTTATCAGCTATATCCTTATTAATCAGGAATCCGACTCATAGTTCTGGTCTCTCCGCTAAGCCCCGGTAGCACAGGACGTGCCCGCTTTTTAGCACTGTATATGCTTCTTTTGTCCTCCTAACCTCACTGAGCCCTATTATATCCCATTTACTACCCTCCAATTCCTCCAATAACACTGCTAGACTCTGCCTCACTAGATAACGCTCTAACGTTAAAAGTTGCCAGGTTCAAATGCCAACGGCGGCCTGTCCCGTACTTGGCCACAGCCTCCTATAGGAATCCGGACAGGCCGCCATTGCTCAATCAGCTCAATGCAAAGAGCAAAAAATGAAGGAAAGAAGTATGAAAAGGCAACAAGTAAGCTCTGCCCTCTACGATAAGCTACATGTTCAGAGACAACGAATAGTGTGTGAGCCACAAATGATTTGCTTAGAAAAAATAAATTATTGGTCGTAACATGAAAACTACAAGATCATTCGATATAAGAATGGTGGAAAAGATCTCGAGAACTAGATGGTTGGCAGAATGTTCGAGGCAGAGCATTGACAACGCAATCGGCGTTGTCGAGGCTGATGAAAGAGCTGGCTTTCTGGGCCATTCGGGGCCGCAGCCTCGGCGCGACTGGTGGGTGCGCGCGTGCAGCTCGGAGGCGACTTTCCCAGCAGCGTGGCCGGTGCTGCGGGCCGACTATGTTCCGGTTAATGTTGAGGTCACTGAGCATGAGAAGAGTTGCGCATTCGCAAAAGGCTCCATTCGTAATAGTACAATTGCACGTGGCTGCTACTTTCGGTGCTCCTCAAGCGCACAGTGTGAGCACCGTCGAAATAGAAGCCAAATAAAGCAGCTGATCCTCCAGTCAGGACATACTGTACCGCAAAGTGACATTGGCCCGTACAGAGGTTGTTGTAGCACCCGCAAAGCTGAGACGCTAAGGTTCTCAGCCGGCGGTGCAAGACGACGAAAATAAAGTGTGGCGGCACGTACTAAATTGCAACAGGAAGTGTTCACTTATCTACTGCTTGTAAATGTATGTAGGCGCCTCAGGGAACACGTCAGTGCGCCTGAAAACCAAAATTGCAAGTGAGACCGAAAGGTGGCCGCCCACCTTGACGCGCGACTGCTGTTCAAATAGCTCACATCAAACACTGTCGCGTGCAGTCCTGACGGTACTGTGGAGCTGTGTGCGTACCAGCAGTGGGTCCTTTTCACTGTGCGAGAACGGCGTGCCTTGCATGCGCAGCGTGTGTGTCGGCAAGAGGGCTTTGCCATGACAAGAGTATTTCTTTCTTTCCAGCCATACTTACCTTATTCCTAATAAATGTGCTCATGTTTGAGGAGCACACGGCCAAGTCGGTGTACCACGGCTTCGTCATGGCGTGCTATTTTACCCCGGTGCTCGGGGCAATGCTTGCCGATTCTTATCTCGGAAAGTTTAGGTAAGTCAGTGCGTTGTCATCGCTTGCTGACGTCTCACCTTGTCAACGTGTCCTTGCAGAACGATCTTCTACATATCCATCGTGTACGCCGTCGGGAACATCACCCTTGCCGTGTCTGCTGTGCCCGCTCTCGTTGGCCACACGTGAGAACTTTTGCGCTTTCTTAGGCATCATTTGGACGCGACCAGGGTGTTGTTGCTCGTTTGTATATTCGCCGCTTCAATTTCCAATGAAAACGACCAGCAGAACCGTGTGGCTAACCCATTTGTTCGCATTAAGCAGCACCTTCCTTGCATTGAAAGATGCTGAAGCGGCGTGCGTCAGGGCACCAGCTGCGTCGCTACATCCACGGCAGTCAAGTGGATCGCTTGGCGAAAGAGCGCACACTGCGGCCGGAAGTGTCTAGCGACCGAATTTTTTTTTCTTCGGAGTCATACAGACACTATATAGGTCAGAGGTCACAAAAGGAACAACCCTATGTATAAGTGACTCGACTGGCCGGCACGGACAACGTGAACAAAAAAAAAAAGAACAACTAATCAAGACGCAGGGCGTACTCAACAACGAAGATAACAGGTGCAAAACTTTAAACAGAAGTACAGCTTAATAAATGCAGTAGACTACTACACAAATGAACACCAAATATTTGTAAAAATGCAAGATGATGAAACTAATAGAATATGCATAAACATGCCAACAAAGGTGCGCCTAATCAAACTTGTAAGAGGAGATACCTAATGTCCTTGTCGATAAAAGCGGAAGATGGTGCTGACGCACGGTAGAGATTGAGGAGCAGTTCAATAGAGAACAAATAGGGGTGTATGTGGTTTCAGAAACACACCTTAGAGACTCAGAAGAGCCGCCATGATTTAGAAATATGTTCGGAACGGTGCAACAGAACTAAATTGGAAAGAAAAGGAGTCGGAATGCTCATTCATCAGGGAGCCAAATGGAAAGGAATAAATTTAAAATGTGATGAGCATCTTTGGTTATCGGGCACAATAAGTGGAAAGAAAACTCGGCTGGGCGTAAAGTATTTGTGGACCGGAAATGATTACGCAGAAAAGAATCAAGAGTTAGTGGAATGCCTAAAGCCTGACAGTAAGGGTTTCGGTAATGACGCCGAAATTATCCTTTTAGGTGACGTGATTGCCCACATGCAGGATCTAGATGGCTACAACGAGAAGTCACTGCTAGATACTTGGGAGCAACATGACCTCGTTATCGTGAGTAGAGGACCTAAGTGTGAAGGGCAGACCACTTGGGAAGAGGGAAACCGGTAATCGACCATTGACTGTCTGATCACAGAAGGAATTCATGATAAGTTGAGAGAAATGGTCATTGATGAGGAAGGGTATACCAGCATAGAGAGTGACCATAAACGCATCATTTCAAAATGGGATATGTACTTAAGAGGAGAGCACGGAGTGCAATATGGCCAGTCCAAATTTGAACCCTGAGCAAATAACAAATATAGTCAGAGTCGAGGAAGAACTTGGCAAATGGCCAAGTAACGAGTGGGAATATAGTGAGCTTATAAGTGTAATAACAACAGAAATACGCAAAGAGAAACATGTTCGAAGGAAAGGAAAAAAGAAACCGGAAAGCTGGTGGAACAGGGACATACGATAAGCGACTGCCGAAAAACAGAAAGCATCACAAGAGCACAGGCAGGGCAAAAAAAAAAAAAAAAAACGCTGTTGGCGCAGGAAGAAGTAATGAGAAAATTGGAAATGTACAGGGAGAAAAAATCTATGGCTCAAATACTGGTTCAAGCAAATATAAAAGGTGAAATTGAACGCTGGTTGTTAGAAATACGGGAGAAAAAGAAGGCCGCACCTAGAATATTTTGGAACCACATAAAATTATTGGGCAGGAAGTCAACAACAATACAACATATCCTAGACGAAGATGCAAACAAACTGGAAGGGGAAGCGGCATTAACTTACATCCAAAAAATAACAGCCGAATCTTTCCAAGGCAGTGAGGAGGTTATACGTGAAGAAAAAACGAGCATGAAAGAGAACCAGATGGAAAAGGATCTGGTGCTGACAAATTTAAACTGGAAGAAAGCGGAAGAGGAAATTCCTAAGCGCACAGCCACAAGGCTAGACGAGGTTCCCGTTAGGCTGAATAATGAACTAGGATCAAAAGGTAAGGAAGCTCTGGTGAAAACAGTGGAAAAAACTTTAAAAGATAGACGAATACCAGACAGTTGGCGATGATGTAGAATGAATTTAATTTATAAAGGTAAGGGGGAGGGGTGGGATATAGAATTCACTCGTATAGACCTTTGACAATTACATTGGTGTTATACAGGTTAGCAATGCAGGCAATCAAATGAAAGCTGAAAGTATGGGTAGAGATTAGTGGCATTTTGGGGAGAACATCACAATGGCTTTAGTGTGGGTAGGCGTTTGGATGATAATTTATCTGTCCTTACTCAGTGTATTGAAATATTAAGAGCAGAAAGTATATGTGGCCTTTTCAGATATTACAGAAGCGCCTGATAACGTAGACTTCAACATTTAGTGGTATATTCTGGAAGGGCAAGGCTAAGGCGTCGATTGCATGCAGCTTTTGTGAGAGATTTACCTACAAAATACCGTTTGCTTTGAATGGGAAGGGATGGGGAGCGAGGCGAAAGTTTATATCAACAAGGGCCGTAGGCAGGGGTGCCCCTTAACGCCCCGTGGCAAGGATCAAAAAGGCGCTAGAGCGAAGTAATATCGGGCTTAATTTGTCACACAAACAGGCGGGTACAGTAGTAGAGCAGCATCTTCCAGCTTTATTTTATGCGAACGACATTGTGTTGCTTGCTAACAAGCTAAGTGATATGCAACGCCTGGATAATATCTGTGGACAGGAAGGTAATAGTTAAGTTCTGAAATTTAGCGGTAAAAAAAATCTGATGTGATAGTATTCAATGAAAACAGTAAAAAGACAGTGTCAATGCAGGGCCAGGAAATAACTCGGGTAAAAGAATATATATACCTTGGTATATGGATAAACGAAGGCATTAGATATATCAAACACAGGAAAAAACAATAACAGCAAGGGGGAAGAGAAATGCGGCCATGCAGTAGGTACGAGGTGTCCCGGGGTATACGGAAAGGCGTAATGGTTCCAGGAGTTAAATTTGTAAATCGTGTTCGCTTGACGTCAGGGGTACAATCAGAACTCGATGGCAACCACTGGTCAATGCGCCTTGCATTGGGCGCTCACAAGAAGTCTAGAAATGAAGCTGTACATGGTGGGCTGGACAAGCTTCGAAGTGAGGGAACCTCACAGTAAATTGATTATGAAGAACGCCTGAGGAATATGGCAGAAAATATACGGGCTGGGAGAGTGTTGAGATATTTTCAAAGGAAATGCATTGATTCGCAGAGGAAAAACTAGGAAGCTTACCAGCAAGTGTGCGACTGATATGGCGAGCAACACGGCAACAAAGAAGCGGAAAGTCACAGAGGCTGAAATAATCTCATGGGTGGCGGCAATGGAAACGAAACCTGCTATGAGTAACTACTTAAGATGAAAAAAACGAAATCAGGAAAGAAACAATTTCTGATAAATCAAAGGCAAGTTCATTACTTTTCGAGGCGAGATGAGCATTCCTTAGAACACTCACTTATAAAGCGGTTTATAAGAATGAAGAAGAAGCATATGCTTGCTGCCATAAAGCTTGCGAAACGATGGAGCACGTTTTGTTAGTATGTGAAGATATCTGCCCAGCGGTCCATTTTGGAATCACTGGCCTCCAGAAGCCCTTGGGTTCACTGAGTGCATGTGAAAAGCAGGCATGTCCGCAATAGAGAGAGGGAAGATTGGTGGCAGTAGGGAAACGCCGAGCAACGGAGGTGCGCTAATGCAAAATTCACAAAAGGGCGTTCAGAGGCTTTGCTTATGGGATCGTTTTTTTCTTCTTTAACTCAAGTTGCACTGCAGGCAGTGAAGAGCAAGCCACTCCAAAGCTCGCGACGTGCGTGCCTTCTTGTGGCCTGCGTCACGCGCGCCCTTGCAGTGTTGTGACCGCCGTGTAGAGCGTTCCTGAATCGAACATTCGAGGTCGCGTGCCGTCAGTGCGACAGAGCACGGTCGACACTCGCGGGAGAACACTGGATAAATTGCGAGGCTGCACATTATCGAACACCGCCGAACACGGGCTGCAATGACTAGCCAGGGGGTTCCTTTTAATAAATTGGCATTGTCGCACAATCTGTCCTCCATACATATTCTGGATTGTCCAATGTAAATTTTTCGCATGCTATGTTTTTAACGAGCGTACTACGTTGGGCTGGTTGGTGCATTCGAATTGCAAGTAGGCGCTCTCTTGTTCTTCTAACGCGTTAGAAGTGGAAAAACTGTCGTGACGGTCGTCTGCCCCGGACCACAGGTGCTTGGGGAAGGGCTGCGGAACAACACTTTCCGATGTGCTTCAATAATGGATCTGGCATCGTGAAGGGGTGTGGCGCAATGCTAACGCATTTACCCGCACGGAATTTGCCCCACGGGTGTTTGTGCGCACTGCGAACACGTTGCCGAAGAAGCCGCTCGCGTGCCTGCACTGCAGCCGCTGGGAGTAGACAGCTCGCGCCTCTTCTGCCTGCCGTCGGTTTGAGCGTACGTGGCAATGGCGGCCGTTTTAATACGAAGGAATTATGTGCCCCACTACGCGAAAATAATTGCCTTGTAGTTGGCGGCCTCACCGAATCATGGTACCAAAAAAGGCCGACGGTGTCAAGCCACATAAAAAAACGCTCCAAGTGACGTTTCTGAGGGAGGTAAACAAAGTAAACCGTCGAACGCAAGTTTTGCTCCGGGCCTGCGTGCACGTTTCTCCGACGCCACGGCCCTGGTTGACCGAATGTGCGCCTACGTCATGGGCGGTGCCTCGTGCCGAGTGAAAAGCAATAATGTCCAATTGAATGCCGCGATTGTTCGAGTTATCAACTCCTCACAGCGAATTAATTTGGCTTTACCGAGGCGCAGTTAAAACGCAGGCGAGACGCCGACAAGGAACGCGCAGAAAAAAATGCGGTCGGCGACTTCGCCCTGCCGTCTGCTGGCCGCCTGGTCAGCTCTGATGGTAGAGCGACTGCCCCGGAAAGCCGGTGCTCCTCGGTTTTCTTCAACGCTTTTCTTTCGAGGAATCCGTATGGGTTTTCTTTGTAGCAATTTCTGCGACAGTGTGGATGTCTCATTTTTCGCCTAATTAATTACTTCTCTCCACCTTGCGGGTTTCCGCACAACTATTACGTCACAAGTAACCTTTGTTAGCTCTTCGAAAACGAGTCAATCCATTACATTACATTTAGCCCAAGAAGATGCGTGACCTATATGAGTACGCTTCTAACGAAGGCCGCCTTCGCTCGGGACGTATATTGGACTTAAGCAAAACAGTCTTTATGAAAATTAAAAAAAAATAAAACATAAGCTATCCTTTCGCCAGAGCCTTGCATCTCCACCACTTACCGAGGTTAGCGAATACCTAGGCGTTACATTAACCAATAAACGTAACTCCCACATTTATGCGCCTCTCAGAAACAAATTAATTGACGCACCCGCTGAAGCTCGATTAATTGCTCCGGGCCCTGGTCCGTCGTAAACTGGAATACCCAGCTACAACATAGGATCGTTGTACTAAAACTACGATTCGTAACATTGATGCCCTTGAAATGATTCAGCGTAAAGCAGTAATGTTCATCTATCTAATTATCGCTTAACTGTTTCCCTAAGCAAACTAATGATTGAACATAATATTCAGACGTTGCAATACGGAAGAAAAATTCGCAATCTTAAATTTCTATTCGCACTTAGTAAATGCTAATTTCCTCTTTCTCCCCAGCCACATACGGCACGTAGAACAAGACATCGTCACTGACACCTTGCAGCGCCAGTGTGGCTTCGTTGGAACAAAAAGAACTTGCTTATCTTAACGGCGCCCAATTTTGCGAAAGCGATAATGTGTACACCGTTGAGATGCGTTCTTGGGTGTGGTACTTGGTATTTAACGGGCTAACCTGCAATTGAACATGTACCTTTTGTTGAGGGCACATGCATATTTGATGATGCCTTTCATGTTACGTCCTTATGTATAAAACCACTCGACTTCTGACCATTAAAAGCAGCTGAAAGTTTGCGCTTGTGTCTGTCGTTTCCGAGTGCTTGTTTCGAGTGGTGCGCAAATCACATTTATCATGAATTGTTGCCAGCTAGCCCAAACCTTCTAACACAATAATGGTTGACGGCATTTCACTTAAATGCGTGTTACAAGCCGCGCTGCGAGCACCGCATTTCTGAAAGCGCTCAGAAACAATGCGGAATACGCAGGCCATGGCCGCGATGTAGGTGCGCCGCTTTTTGCGGGGCGCGATCGAGGCAGCCATCTTGCCGAGCTGTTCTTGCGCTTGGATTAGTGAGCTATGCGATCGTAATGAGATACTCCAACAATAATACGGAATCTAACGAACAAGCGCGCCAAGTAAGCGGGAACTTGCCTTCCGTGATGACAGTATTACCCACCACCCACACCGTTGCAACTGCTCGTCTCCTGCGTGGAGCAATCTCGTACCATTTCCTTGCGTTGAGGTGGGGCACGGTTAACGCACAACGCACGCATCACATATTTGTTTACACCGCGCATAAAACCAATCGCACGTTTAAAATTACTTCGCACAGAGTGAGACGCAAACAAAGACCAAAAAGCATCTGTTGAAGCAAGAGAAGCGAATAAGGCGGCGTTGCCACGACACCTGAAAAAATTGTTGCAGATTTTCTCGCGAGAAATCTCTAGAAATCATTATATTAGTTCAACTTTTGCACTCTGTTTTTGAACCCGCAGATTCAACGCTTATATCCTATTAGTGCTGAATTGGAGTGTCATTATGCCTTCTAAGGAATTGCACAAAAACGAGCTCGACATTCTTGGCGATGCTGCTTTTGGGAAACCCGGGGTTTTCGAAACCCACAATCAAGCACGGATTTAAAACCTCTAAAGACCTGGCCTATTCAAAGGCATGGTAGTTAGTATCTTTTAGCGTTGGTGAGCTCTAAAGGAAGCGCCCACGCCGGTCCGTTTGAGGCTCTCGGTGACCGTCACATGGGGCATGTGCAGCAACTGACTGCACTATTCAGACCCAGAAAGTAAGTGCGGCTGCCGCCACAGGACATTGGTTGTGGTTTCGTGCTTGTGGCAAGAGGCCCTCGCTTCCACCCGTCTCACGCTTTGCCCATCTTTGCTCGTGAAGCGCCAGGTTTGAGAAAGGCCAAAATGTGCTCATCTCTGAGCCGCCTTTTTATTTTTGTTCGCCTGGTGGCACCGTATTAGACTCGGCATTGGAAAAGCAGCAGCTGTTGCCTTCATTTCCGCAGAAGAGACCCAAAAATTTGTACATTCAAACGCCTTACCACTGAATCGGCGCAAAAGTAGCGGTACTGACGAAGCCACTGGAATGAGGCGTCGCACTCTCTAGGCAAGCGTCACTTCCGGTTCATCGAGAAAGGAGCGGCCTCGCGCTGCAATGATCTGCCGCCACCCGTTCATTATGGGGTGCTATTCTCGACACGCATGGCGGCTGCACGGCCGCCATTATCCACCATGTTTACTCTCTGATTGGCTGTGGAGAGCTCACGTGCCTTGAAATTTGTGCCGGGAAACGGAAGTTTTGCGAAATGTCATTTTGCGTTTTCATCAAGATGACGAAACGTGACGTGGAGCTGCAAATTTTATGGGCTAATACATTTATTTGGTCCTTGGGAGATACATTGTAATGTTAGCGCTTCAAAAAGAATGTGAGCGGTAGCGAGCAGAAGCCAGTGCAATGCATCTGTAATTGCGCGAATATGTGGTGGCGATCCAAGATATGCGCCATGCCAGCTTGCTGATCGGCTGAAGGAATATCTCATGAGGAGCGTCACAGGAAGGGCTGTTTCGTAAACGTCATTTTGACGATGCGTGACGTTGCGCTTGGCCGCCATTGCTGAGATTTTCCGCCAGAATTTTTGCTGCGACGAGCCGCACGAATTATGCTAATCTGACTGACTGACTTTGTCTGACTTTGTCGGTTGAAAAGTAAATTAGCCAAATATTTATGCTTGCGTGTGTATAATTACTACCTCAAATCGTTTAAAAAGATATCCCACCATTACGCAATCTCTAGACAGTTGCCTGATCAGGGTATCTTTCAAAATGTTAAAGGTTTTTTCGAAGTCAACGCCACGTACCCTATGTAGGTTTACTGCAGGACGACGGCCTGACCTACCGATCGCTATTTGTGCGAGCCGACGCCATCTCTTGCCTCCACATTTCGCACAGCGCACCCACTTCTCACCGCGTTGTGGAAACAGGCTGCGTTTGTAAGAGCGTAAGCTATGTACCAGCAGTTTTGACAACGCCAACCCTAATATACAGTGTGTATCAGCTAACTATAGCCAGAGTTAAAAAATATGCTGATGCGCTCTAAGACTAGGGTGGTTGCTTGGCTAGTTGGTAATTCATGATAAAAAATGACGTACCGCGCGAACCACAAGGACTGCGAGGGACGACGTACACAGCGCTGCGTACGTCGTCTCTCGCAGTCCTTCGCGCGGTACGTCATTTTTTATCAGACGACGTGACCATGTTGTTCGCTTTTGTGTGTAGTGTGTCGCGCTTTTTCTATTTTGCTTAACTAGATAATTAGTCAAGGCTAATTTACCAACTTCTGAAGCAAAGAAAGCAGGAAGAAACTTCCGATTAGAAAGTTGCAGAGCGGTTTGCAAAAGGTTCGAATAAACATTTTCTGCCTTTCTATTTATTAAGTGCTAGTGTTTTTCAGCTTATTGCGGCTGCCCGCGAGATAAGACACCACATGACATTGTGAAGTTTTTTACATCCACCCGCTTCGCCTTGACCACCGCGGTACTAAAGCCTCTCTTTACGCCGAATCATGACCCCCCTCCTACCTCGCGAAGGTTTACTGATGCGTAGACATTCGTCGCCTCTCGGTGACAGCTGTGTGCACCCCTTTCTGGGAACTGAGGGAGAAATGTACCTCATGGCCGAGCTTGAAAAAGAACCTGACCGCCGGCTAAATTTTGTTGTGCATTTAGGGGCTGTATAGCTTTATCTTTCGAGGCAATTATTGTTCAGAAAACCGACTTTTTTGTCAAAATGTAGTAAAACTAGAAAAATGAAATCATTTAACGTACATTATGTGGTTATACTATTTTGCGCAAAAACATCCTTTGGCACTTGCCGCTTTCAAAGACAAAAATTTGCTTCGTGGCGCCCAGCGCAAAATAAGGCGTCAGTGGAAGTATTTTTATAGTTGATGTCCTGGTGGCTGTGACGTTACCGGTTACGCCCGAAGCACGGCAAAAGCGTGGCTTTTCATGTCCTGGCTATTGGTATCCGGAATGCCGTAATTACGGATGTCGTAAGGGCACCGCAACACCTTGTCGGAGCTCAGAGTTTTGTCGCCGTGTTGTGAAGTGAAAGCACTGAATATTAAGAATGCATGATTATCCCATTTTGATATATTTCCTCACACAGCAAGGTACCATCGTCGTAAAGCAGATCAATTGGCATAGTTACTTTGCCTTCACTTTGATGCAAAATCCTATTAGTTTCCTTGAGTGTACAGAAGCCGTCGGTAGGAGGCAGGGACGAGAACGTGCGAACACGGGCGCGCACAAAGCAACGTTTTCCTATACAATTTCATTCTTTTTTTCACCGAAAGGTGTCGCTTGACTTTTCTTTCTATTCCACCTGTGCGCTTTCTCAGGTCGACACTTGCTCTCACCCAGCAGCAGCTGTATTTTGCAGCCTTCTGGATATTTGAGCGACAACGTTCCAGCGCCGTGTTACCACGAGTTTCGGCTCTTCTTTTTAACAAATATCGTGACGCTACTGTGCTGTCCCAGTTTAGGGCGAACTATTTATATCGCGGAGTGTACTGACCTGATTATCTCGTTGCAATGTTAATTGGTGGCCTTGCAATAGCAGTGCGTGGGCCGATTTACGCTCGAGCCCCACGCCACACCACCCGGCTGCCCGCACGTATGTGGTCGGGTGAAAATTGGCACATTTCGCAGACTGGTACACACATTTCGGTTTACACTGCATGTGCGAGCCCAGTGTATACCAACATTCGTGAACCAGTGTGCGAAGTTTGCACTTTTCCGGCCGCGTGCGGCAAGCGGGCGGTGTCACGGCTCCAGCGCAAATCGGCCCTTAATTGACCAAGGCCGCGATAAAGCTGTGTAACTGGTGCACAGTACTCCACGCCGGTCAGCTGGCTTAGCGCAAGCAAATTTTCTCGGAGTGTGCTGACGTCACCGCACGCTCACGTAGTCCAGTAAAACCTTTAAAAAGGTTAGTTCTAACAGTTAGCGAACATATTTCTTTAAAGATTTTAGTGGCACTCTGTCAACAATCCGCCACCGACTTGGATTGAAACTGTGATTTAAAACAAAGTGCTTGATTACTGAGTATGTCATATGTCATCATTAATGGGTGTTGGAAAAATTTATCGAAAACTCTCATGTTACTTCCCATTCTAAATATTTTTCGGCAAGCAGTACGAGCTGTGGATGTACTGAGGATAAATGTCCTTGAGGACAAAAATATTTTGATGATGCATAGTAAAACATTCTTTACACAAAAGCAATGAGCCTTCTGACGGAGTACTCAAGTTGTTATTTAGACAAAGCTAAGAAGATATGTTAACGGGGCCCTTAAAATATTCTATCTACAAAAGTAAGAAGGAAGTCTTTTAACGGTGTATTTAAAATATTCTTTTTACAAAAGTGAGAAGGAAGTCTTTTAACGGTGCATTTAAAATATTCTTTATACAAAAGTAAAAAGGAAGTCTTTTAAGTGTATTTAAAACATTCTTTACACAAAAGCAAGAAGAAAATCTGTTAACGGTGTATTGAAAATATTCTTTATACAAAAGTAAGAAGGAAGTATTTTGACCGTGTATAAACAAATGTTACTAGAATGTAAACGTAAATAGGCTGTCAGTAAAGTAAGTAGAAAGTTAGGTAGGAGTTGTAAAGAATGTTAATGGGCATTTTTATAAGGGAGGAGCGCTGCAATCACGGCACGCAAGCGGGTTTGTAAGGTGGTATTTTTTTTTTTTTTTTTGCACTGCGCGGTCATTCGTAGTAGGCTGAAAAACACTAATACTTAATAGATAGAAAGACAGAAGCTGTTTATTCGGACGTTTTGCAAACTGCTCTGCAACTTTCTAATTGGAATTTTTTGCCGAACTTAGTTGCTTCAGAAGTTGGTTAACTAATCTTGAGTAGTTATGCAATTGAGCAGCTTACAAAAGCAGTGCGACTTGCTCAATACAATAGTCGGCAACATGCACTTGGAGCACATTTTCAAACTCTCGCTAAAGTCAGTCCGGCCAACGGTATCTGATGAAACGTGCTCGGAAAGCGCCCTACGTGGGCGGGACTTCCGGCGTCACCGCGATACTATCATTGTCTTCCCTATGGCTTCGCGAAGCAAGGTTCATGCAATGGTACATCACGTCCCTGTTTGTTCAGCTATGTATCCAGGGAGGATGTCCACTTTTTGTTGGGCTGGTAAGGGCACCAGAAATTTTCTCGATGATACATCTTGGAGTGGCCGTCATAACAGTATAACATCAGAATCTTAGAAAAAGTGCAGCACACAGACACATTGCTGAATGCGTGGACGTATGCGCCTTCATATACCCAGATTTGGCGTCAATCTGTTCAACACCCTCCAGTCGTCGATTTCACATCCCTTCTTGGAGCAAATTCACACCTTATGTGTGGTATACACCTTTATGATAGCGTTTGTTGAGTAAAATGAGTGTTAAAATGTGTAAACGGGGTATAAATACACCGCCAGGGTGTTAAAATGTTTAGTGTGTAGAACTCCGTCCATGCTGCCTAAAATTATTTGAGCACGTCTCGCAGCAACGTTTCCAATGTTGAAGACGTCGTACTAAATAGACAGCGTGAGCGCCAGAACAACCACGAGAAACTACCGCCGACAGAAACAGAAAACATCTTTACTGATCATCAGGATGGCTTTGGAGGAGTGGTTCCCTCTTGACGGTAATCGGTCTTGGCTACGGCCGCCCTCGCAATCAACACGATCTGGTCCGTAAGGGTGGATGTCTGCTACTGGGGGTGCGGAAAAGCAAGTCTGGATTTTATTGCGCAATTAATGGACACTCCAAGCGTATTTCCGCCGTCGTTATGATGTTATACATAAAGACCAAGTTCTATAACACCGTGGCCGCGCCAGCGTTCGAGGGCGTGCCGATGGTCTCGCGCCGCCTGGCGGCTGCACGTGACGCGGCTGATCCCGGCCGCGCGAGTGCTAAGCGTTCTGCGATGAGCGTGCGCTGAGGGCTCATAGCTTCGCGTGTGCTGCGGTCTCATCGCTCAGTTGGCGTTAAAACGAGGTTGTTTCGAGGCGGTGTTTGGGCCAAGAATCCACCGAGCCCATCGACGAGTGCATCTGAGGAATGAAGGAAAAAAAAGTTTATTTTACATCCAGATACGGAAGCCCACTCCATGCAGGAGCATATTAATTGTCTGTATTCACATCAGGACACGCCAGCCCCCACTGCACCAAAGCTCCGCTTTTAATCCCATCGTCTGCCCTAGGTCACTCGACTAGGGAATCTGATGACTGTATCGCGGTCAATCACAATCGTCAAATTGGTTGCAATATCCCGCCCATGATATCGCACCGTACCGCCTCCGATGTTGCACTTTCGCCCCCGCATATTTACTGAGCACGTGCTGGTGGGCGACTTGGTTATGCATGATTAGAAAGAAGGCGTCAAATAAAACAACAGACGAAGGAAGGAGACACGAGACAACCACGTAGGCGCACTAACAACTGAGTGTTTTATTTCTTGACATAGGAATATATAGCTGCTGTCAAGGATCAAAACAACAAGAAGAAAACAGGGCCGTCATCTGCATCGCACAAGGAAGCCACAAGGAAGCCACGATACAGTATAACTTTAGTAGGAGTGCAAGTTTAGTAGAAGGTATTCTGTATCGTGCCTTCCTTGTGCGATGCAGATGACGGCCCTGTTTTCTTCTTGTTGTTTTGGTCCCTGACAGCAGCTATATATTCCTATGTCAAAAAATAAAACACTCAGTTGTTAGTGCGCCTACGTGGTTGTCTCGTGTCTCCTTCCTTGGTCTGTTGTTTTATTTGGTGCCTTCTTTCTAAACCCACATTTTTAGCAACCGCGTAGCAATCTGGGAATCCGAGGTCGAAGCCGTTCCCACTGTATCATTCCGCGTTAGCACTTTTCATACTTAGCTCAGACTACTAGGTACAGGTAGAGGGCTCTTTTGTTGATCCGTCAGCGGTCAGCCTCAAAGCTGCGTCGACTTCTGATTAAGCGCTGATAAATGAAGGGGGGAAGGGTTTGCCTCGTAGTAAACGTCCAAGTCCCTTGGCCGTGTTGAGACGTAACAGGCCCCTCCGCCGCCAGTAAAGTCGACCTGAGGGTTGCCCGAAGCGTTGATGTGCGGTCGCGACCTCGAGGTTCTAGAAGTGATGGCTGAGGTCACACTGCAGTTCAGGGCTCAGCCCTCGCTTCGTTGTGGCCCTGTGAATAGACAGCACGAACACACTTTGGTAGGCGGCGTGCCCGAGCGACACAGACGCTGTGCTCGCTGCATCGTTTTACAAAGCCTCTCTCTCTTTTTTTGTCGTGGTCAGCTCTCGGAAAGACAGAAATAAGTTGCCTATCTCAATAACATCGCTAGCGATACCTACAAAACACGTTCTCAAAAAATACCCCGAGTTTCTTGCTTAAAAACCCCGGCTGAGAGCGTCTGCATTCTGGCTCCGCTTTCTATACACGACTTCGACGATGTATTCTTGTAACGAGACTCCATCCCAGCACTCTCCCATTATTTTCCCCCGACATTTGTTTCAGCCAGGCAAGAGGACAGTGGTCACTCTCGACCTTGAATTTAGTGCTTTGAATCTAGCATCCTAGCTTTTGAATGACCCATACTATGTACAGACACTCCGAGGTGCCTCTTCTCGCGGTGCCAGTTTTCGAGTGAGGTACAGCACAAGGTATTCTTCATCGCTTTCGTTAATTTAGTAAGGGTGACACCTGGACCGTGGTTGCCGGCGTCATACTGGAGAATGAAATCTCTGTAAGAGCGAGCAAGAGAAAACATTTATTTGTCGTGAGATTGAGCGACTTCCTCGCAGGGTGGAGCCCTTAGTCCAGGGCCCCATTGGCTCGCGCCACTCCGCGTGCCCGCCGGATCAGCAGTCGCTGCTCTTGCGGGTGAGACAAGCACAGGCCGTAAAGACAAGACTGTCCTCTCAATACAATTCACATATTCCGAATATGCTCCGCAAATCTACCGCTTTCGGGCGACTTACGCACTAACATTTTCTTGCTCTTCTCCACAGAGGACCCGCACTAAAGAAATAACTAAGAAATTTTGCCTAAAATACACGCTGCAAACAATACCAGGATTTGACCTCATCTCTAAATACATACCACCGCGCACGCTCCAATAGATAATCAAAACGCTGTAGTCTTATGAATGCGAGACGGGCACCGATGCTTTGCTTCTTTGTGTGCGAGCAAGACGGCTTAAAGAAATGGTACAAACACTTTATAATATTGTGCCAGTAAACAACGGCTGCTCCAAATAGCGCGTCTTACTTTCAAAGAAAAAATCTCGCGAGCACTTCCGAAAAGTGAACTGAAAATCAACAGCACCACTACAGGCTTCTAAGAAATAACCCAGACTTGACTGTACAAGCGCATCTCGCAAAAAAAAAAAAAAAAAAAAATTATCTGTCTAAAAGAAACAACGACGTATCGAAATAACAATGTTTCAAAATATTTTGAGCGCGCAAACCATATCTTTCAGAATATGGATGAGCTTTTAAAACAAACTATCTAAACAAAGATCAAAACGTGCTTATCGATACGAGTTCTAGCCTCGGAGATCTCAAAACGTTCAACGAAATTCTAAAGATAAAGAAACAAAGAAACAGTTTCCACAAAAAAATGTCTAGTGCTTTTCATTCTGAATAGCCTATGGTTGCGCCACATCTTTAAGGCGTACTCGAGGCGGTCGCTGTCTGGAAGCCCTTGCGAAGCAGGGAATACAAAGGGCACGTCGGCCATTCCCCTTGCCCCCGACAATTTACGTACTTCCTTCTAGGCGTTGCACTCACTGCCCAGTATGAGCACTTCGCGTCGCCTTAGCGCCACGCTCACCCGTATCATACAGGTTACACCTCGAAAATTACCCAACGTTGGCGAACACAATTGCCCCCTGGCTTTTGTCCTCCTCCGCGCCAAACGTTTCCTTCTTTTGAATCGCCTCTGCCGTCTCGGACGCGCTCTCGCTGCAAGCGTTCCCAACGACAAACGCGCCTTTCTAACTCTTTGATTAGGCTGTCCAAAGTTTTTAGTAGCTTTCGCTGTATTCTGCCGCTTTGCCTTCTCTGGCGTATTCCTTACTCTACGGCCGTCTCTTAGCACACTTGCGGGAGCTAGTTTCCGAGTGCCTTTTCTCTGTTCCCGTTGGCAGCTCTTGAGCCTGACGAACTTCCTAGTTTCTGTCGGGGGAATCACAAAGATTTCCGCGTCCGGCTTAACTACGTCTCTGAAGCTAGCTGTTTCGTCCTATTTCTTTGCACTGTGTTCATCGTCGTGACTTATCTGCTGAGCTAGTTCGCGTGCTTTGGACCTCGTCAAAGCCATGACGGGGGCCTCAACAAATGTTCACCCACTTTTATTCAATAGCGACTCTGAGCTGTTCGAAAAGGAGGTAAGCGTATCCCTCCGGTATCCCGTTGGAGACTACTGCTACTGTCTCGATATATCCGAAAGGTACCTCAATCTGTACCTTTGCCATTCGAGTCTTCGCTGACGGCCTGCCTAACCCACGCGCATGCGGGCACGTTGTCTTCGCTTTTCACATACTTCAGATGGACAACGTCCATGTTGGCCACGGAGTCCCAGAGTGCCCGATAGTCTTTGCCATTTACCATTACATCCATCTTGTATGGCTTTAGAAGATGAAGGCAAATCGGATATTGCTTATGCAAGCGAATACTGGCATTTTATTTGGCCAGTTTCGGGAGAAGTGACCTTACAGTTATAGCATGCCAGCTGAACTCTCGATTCGAACTCTTGCGATTCATTTCCTGGTTTTTTCTATCGCTTTCCGACGATTTCGCTTTACCTTCGCTTCGCGCCGTACTGCGACTAGTGTCTCGTTCTTTTGTTGTGCTTTGCTGCCCTCGAAGGTAATATTTTGACCATGGGGAAGCCTTTGAATGGTATTGTGCAGCCTGAAGCCACGGCTTGCCTCGTACTCATCGGCCATCTGTGCTGCACTCTTTACAGGCACAGCTGCCCCAAAGGCGCACGTTATCCATCAGGGTCTCGTAGAACATCACTGAGCAGATCTGACAGATTACTGACCCTATCCGCCCCTGCTTTCACCCACTCTGAAAATTATTCTTCAGGCTGCATGCAAATTCCCAAAGCTTCCAGTGGGATCCCTTCTTTCCTGCCGAAATCTCCCCCGAAATTTCCCTGTTGAAAGCTTGTGTTCTGCGAGCAACTTCACTGAACGCGCCGGCCTCGGCTGCGCTCAGTCGGGCGACGCCTTCTCCCGGCAGTAACCGCTCCGGTCTTGGTGAAATGATAGCTTTTCGCAAATCTGTTCAAAATTAATCAGATGTTATCGCTTGTTTTGTACGGCTGAAATGAACTCGTCATTTCCATGCTTTGCGTTTTTGCCGGCGCCGCATCCACCACGCGCACTCATCTCCCTTCCTCTAGTTTTATTTTCCCAAGATCAATTTCTGTCTGTCTTTGTTCCCTTTTTTCCTGCCTCTCCTTCCACTCTTTCTTTCCTCTCGCGCTCCTTCTATTCCTCCCAGTCTTTTCTATCGTGCTGCTTCTCTTCCTTCCTTTCTTTGGTCTCGTGACATACCTTTTCCTAGGCATGCGTGAGCTCGTCTTCATCGAAACCCGCTTCGTAAATCCCAGTACGAATTTCGGGCTTCCTCACCTTACGGTTAATATCCATACCGAGCTCTGCTGCCAAGAGCAACAGCTCCTCTTCCTTTAACACTGTGATATCCATGTTTATCGGAGAGGTGACTACAACTTGCCTTGTATTAACCGCACACCCTGTGGCGATCAATCACAGCCTGATGGAATCCTGTCCTTATTGCCCGGCAAAACGTAGTCGCTCTAGCGCCCAGCCGAGCTTGAGCTTGCGAAGGTCGTGTTTCCCAGAGCCACGTTCCCAGCTCCGCCGGTCCCAGATTGTGGAACTGCCTTCTCTTCCTTTAGATTTCCCTGAGTCGTCGAAGATTGCACGCAGTTACTGTGGCGGTTGTGTCTCCCTGAGCCACGAAGAGGAGATCCACTGATCCTGGATCCACAGAAGTTGCTCTTCCGTCCGTAGTTTACCTCGAGCTTGCTAAGGTTCCCAGGTCCGCCAATCCCAGATCGTGAGGACTGCCTTCTTGACCTCGCTGCTGTCAACCAGTTTGTTCCTGCTCGATGCGGCGTTCGGGCCAGGAATCCACCATCGGCGAGTACGCCTGGTAGTAATAATAATAATAATAATAATAATAATAATAATAATAATATAATAATACCTTTATTTCCAACAATGAAATCAGTACATTCATACAGGCCTGCCAAAGCCTTTGAAGGCTTGAGCGGCAGAGCTTGGCAGGCAGCAAAACCACACACGGTACATAATAGATTATAAGCAGCAAACTGGAGTATAGCATACCAGAAAAAAGTTATTAAATTTTATACAGTGTCTAATAGAAGAATTTTCATGTGGAATAATAAAACAGAAATGCAGCAATGCGGGCGAACGAAATGACCATGAGATATTATAATCATACACCAATCTAACCGTCATGGTGCAAAGGAATTGCACAATCACATGCATGAACACAAGAAATAGGGGTAAACAAAAGCAAGCAATACGCCTTTACACACAGATACGCCTTAGCAGTCTCTTTAACTTGTATTTCGTTTTTGCACAGAGGACGCTGGGGGGTAATTTATTCAAGTAGTTTGGAACCTAATGGGCGCGAGCTCTAGTACCGTACAGTCGCCATCAATTTGAAGGAGATCGCTCGAGCTGCGACCGGTGGGCCTTCCAAGTAGCATAGCGGCCGATTTCGGAACTGCGAAGATAAAAATTGCGCTGCCTTCTTCCCCTTTTATGCTCGTCCAGGCTGCAACCGTCACCCCCAAGACTAACTCGCCACAATTTTTGTGCTTGTTACCCTTTCATGGCAATGATGTGTGTGCGTCCCTGCCTGATGCATGCATTGGTTACCAATGACGCTTCTGGGCAATAGCTGATAAGGCAGTCGAAATGAATTCGCAGGTTATCTCATGAAGGGCGACGAACAGCTGCGAGTTGCCAGACAGGAGTGACAGCTGCTCAGCGAACAGCAAAAGAGAGAGGGCAGCTATCTGATGTTTCCCTCTTGACTAACGGTGATGACGTAACGTGGCGCTGCTCTTATGGTATCTTCGACTGGTCGCCTGTGTGCCCCGAAGCAGAGTCGGGTAGATCGGTCGTTTCCCGAGCTCAAAGGAAGGCGACAAGCGCGCAAGCCGGACGTGCGACTCGCTCTCGGAGGAGGAAATTGCTGATGCGAAACCACGTGACTACTGCCAACGTCCGATGCCTATCCAAAGCTCCCGGCGCTGCCCAAAAAGCCGGCGGGACGAACGTTCGTCGAGACGCCAGCATGCAGTGGCCTAGGTTGCCAAGGTTACGGTGGGCCGTCGCCAACAGCAGCGACGACGTTTCAATCTCGATGACTGCTCCGACGACAGGGCTCGGAGCGCCTCAGAGCGCTCCAAGATAGAGGAGAGCAATCGAGAAGAACCAGCCGAACGCAGGGCGCGCACCCTCTTTCAACCAGTTGAAGACAACGCCGCTCGCGAGAGTGCTCAGAAACGACCAGCCAAAGATAGCATTAGTTTCGGTCGCCGCTCGAGCGATCACCTTCAAATTGATCGCGACTGTACCTTGTAGAACAACGTGGCCTCCAAAAAGGGTCCCTGGGCCTTAAGCAACGGGAAGAGGTGTACGGAACTAGGAATTCACTGGACCAGAAGTGTTTTAAAAAATTAAATCATGGGGTTTTACGTGCCAAAACCACTTTCTGATTATGAGGCACGCCGTAGTGGGGGACTCCGGAAATTTCGACCACCTGGGGTTCTTCAACGTGCACCTATGTACACGGGTGTTTTCGCATTTCGCCCCCATCGAAATGCGGCCGCCGTGGCCGGGATTCGATCCCGCGACCTCGTGCTCAGCAGCCTAACACCATAGCCACTGAGCAACCACGGCGGGTACCAGAAGTGTTTTAAAACAACCGTTCGCATTAAAAGATCGTCGAAATTCGGCATCGAAAGTATTTTGAAGCGGTCTGCGTCAGCATTCAGGCTCAGATCATAAGATATGTTTTTAAGAGGGAGTGCAGTATTGCATTTATTCTGTTGTGCCAGCGAACAGCACAGTGCCCGTAAATTGTTATGCCATACCATAGCAGACTGTAGCCTAAAGCGTGTGTTATTGTTTTCTTTACCGATAAGGGCATGTAATATTGACACGTGTACTTATTTGTCTTTATCGGGCGACATGTTTCACCGCCTAACAAACGTTATCGTACAGCGCAGGACGCGCCTGCATGTATCGGAAGCGTCTGGAATGTTATCGATGCTTCCATCCGCTGTCTGTAACCGAACCTTATGTAACCTTATCGGATGTGTGCGCGACGCGAATAATGTAGAACTTTGTAGAAGGCACGCGGGCCCAAGCGATTACTCTGGAACACTCGACGATTGATGTCGAATATAAGATATTGTCACCACCACGTGACAATATCTTATATTGTACAGTAGACATGACACGGCGCGAAGTTTTTTGCAAACGTAAGCAAGGTGGCTGTCCCAAGAAAGGTCACTGTCAATATATAGACCAAGGTACTTTACAACAGATGAGTAATGTAAAGGTCTACAAGGAACAAGATGAACAATCTGAACAATGCAAAAGAAGAGGATAATCAAGGGCTACCTTCCTCAAAGGATTATGGAAGCAGATTAATTCAGTCTTAGATACATTTATATTAATTAGGTTATCTCGAAACCAGTCCATAGCTTTTGCGGCAGCAGACTGTAAAGAAGCAATCGCATCGTAATAGCTGTGGGCAGAAGTTACGATCATCATGTCATCAGCGTATTGATAAAGAGAAACGGGTATCACGCTATAGAGGTCATTTACAAAAATATTAAATAATAACGGGCTGAGTATAGATCCCTGCGGAACTCCAGCATGAATAATGGAGAATGCGCTATGAACTTGTCCAACTGAGACGACCTGACGCCTACCCTGAAGGAAATTTGCTAACAACGACCAGAAAGCACCCCGAAATCCTAACAAGTAAAGCTTCTTTAACAACAGACCATACTGTCAAAAGCCTTGCTACAATCAAGAAGGAGAGCACAAGCTACTTTATGATTATCGAAAGCTATATTTAACTGATCGGAGAAATCTTTCAGAAGGGTTTGAGTGCTTTTGCCGGGCCGGAAGGCATACAGACTAGGTGATAAAATGCTGTGAGCGTCCAGAAAGCTTGTCATCGTTAACAATAAGTGTTTTTCTAGTATTTGAGCAATAGAAGGTAGAATTGAAATTGGGCGATAATTTTAAATTTTATTACGCGCACCAATTTTGTAAAGTGGTATAACTATTGCCCTTTTCAGCTTTACAGGTATTTCACCACTTGAAATCATGCGATTGAGTAGTGCTAGCAAAACCTCTTGGATATATTCATATGTTCTGCGCAAACCATTAATGGAAATACCGTCCATTCCAGGAGATTTATTACATATTAAATTCAAAATAATCGATCTTAGATCTTCCTGAAAAATTGAAGGCAGATACGCCGATTCACTAATGCTGTGACGCAAAGTGCACAAATCTACCTGTAAGTTTGTGTTTCTAATTACACGAGAGAAGTGGCTGTTAAACTTATCAGAAATATTCTGTGCGTCGGTGGATAAACTGGAAGGAAAATAATTCATTATATTAGCTCGCGTATTAGCGCCTCTAAAGCTGTTAATTAACGACCATGTTTTCTTCTCGTGTAGAAGGAATGAAGGAAAAATGGCTTATTTTACGTTATTTATACTGGCTCCCGATACAGAATCCCACACCGGGCATGATCATATTAAACATCTGAGTTCACGCAAAGACACGTCAGCCCTCACTGCACCAAAGGTCTCCGCTTTTAATCCCACCTTTTTCGATAGTCGTCTCGACGTGGAAATTTGATGACTGTATCGCGGCCAATCACAATCGTCGAATCGTCGTCATCATGATGGCTTTGTCTCTTCTGCCCCGGTATGCGGCTGCATCTGTATATACTACCTCCTGGAGGAACCCACAAGCCTTGCACAGGCTTTTGCGTCGCGCCGCCCTTGGTCATGGGCAGGGTGCATATTTTTCAGTAACAGGTGGAGCGTAATGTCGCGTAGCGACTCTTCTGGGAGTTGTCTGGGTGGTTTAGCATCTGTAGGGGATTTCCACTTGATTTGCTTAAGAACTTTCTGGCCTGTTTTGGTCATGACCAGGCACATTTTCTGATTGGAGAGGTGGTCCTCTATTAGTTCTCCAGCCGTGTTATCGGGACGCTTACGGATAGCTCTGTCTGTAGATGTGCTCATAAGGAGACAAAGAGCTTGCTTTGTGGCTTTTCGAATGAGGGTGTTTAGTTTGACCTTGTCGGTTTTCGTCAATACCGCATACAACACAGCATACGTGAGGATGACTTCTTTACGAGTGGGTGTTTACTTAACATGATACTTTTTAGCGCAAAAACTCGAAAAAGAGAAAACTGAACGAGGCAACAGGAAAGGAAAGACGAGCGCTACACTTACAACTGTTTAGTCTGAAAACAGAGCATCCTACATATGCACGAACATGCACATGCGCAAACGCATAAAACACGCAAACAACGCCAGTCAACCGGAGGCATTGTTATCACTTTTATAATGTTAGCAATCTGAATTCCAAAAACATTAAGCATAACAGTTGTTTGACTCACGCAGTCTAGACCAGTGGTTTGGATATGGTAGGCCTGTAACAGTTCACGTGCAGTTTTGTTCTTGCTTCTGCCTAGGATCCTGACTACAAAAAACAGTGGTTCACAGTCGGAACAAGGCCTGCAATGCACAGACAAGTGCGCAGTCGTATCTTTCTTTAAAATATTTGCGTGCTCTCTCATTGGGTCGTTGACGCAGAGCCCAGTTTGTCCAATGTAGCACTTGCCATAGCTGAAACAAATCAGATACTGATACTGCATACGTCACCATAGAAAGGATGAAGGCCTAAACGAACCGGATTGTGTCGTTATTTTTCATGCCTTGGAGTCAGTTTGCTATTGTTCGAAATGTGTGTAAGTCCTGCTCCGTAGTCCTGGAGAGGTGTCGGAGCATCGGGTCGCATTTTGCATCAGATTTTAATAGGAGTCCCAGGATTCTGAGGGTTTGGCAGTGTATTATAACCTGTCCCTCCAGTGTGACCAACATGCTATCTTGATCCTTCTTGGCGCGGCGCCGCCGGACCACAAGAAGCTCTGAATGTTGAGGTGAGCGAACACCTCCGCTCGGGTTTGCATATTGGTTTACCCCGTCCGCTGCCAATTGCAGGGTGTCTTGCAGGCGCTCGAGCGACTCGGTACTGATCCAGAGGGTCAGATGATCTGCGTATAGTGCAGAACGCTGTTTGGGCAAACTCTGCAGCTGCTCCGAGAGACCCACGAGCGCACTGTTAAAGCGGGGAGAAGACCCAATCTTGGGGAGTGCCTGTGCGTCCCAGTGTGATGTGATAAGGGCCTATATTCCCGATATTGAGTATGGCTGTGCGGTAACAAGGAAATCAATGGTGTAATTGTAAGTTACCCCCCCGAATCCTGTGTTGTTGCTATTTTGAAGGATCTCCTCCTATGCCACCTTGTCAAATTCCCCCTTCAGGTTGAGCACGAGGACGGCTTGTGGTGAGTGGCGTGTGGCAGGGTTCTCCTCCTTCAATTCAATTAGCACGTCCTGGGTCTCGAGATGTCCTTTATAACCAAGCCTATCGTCCCGCATTTGCTGGTGTTTTTTTGTCCACGTGTTGTTGGAGACGTTTGAGTAATACACTTTCGATGGAGTGTGCTGAGTTGGATTGGTTGTTTCATGAAGAGGGGAATAAAACATCCAGAAGGACATGACCTGTCCACTGCGTACGCCGTCTCCGCTTTGGTGCTGTCCTTCACGCTGTTTTTATACCCTACCCTTTCCATCACCTCGCCTATGCATGATGAGAGGAATATCGGCCGCAGGTTCTCAACGTGCGGGGACTTTCCCGGTTAGGAGAGAAAGCGTATTTCGACTCTTTTTCATTGTTGTAGTAGCTTGCTTGATGTCCAAAAGTCATTGGTCTACGAGCGTTTCTCTGGCCCGATCTTCCAGGTTTGCCAATATTTTGTAATTAACCTGGTCGGGCCCGGCAGCACAGCTCCGTCTGCTTTCATCAATGACTGCATGGAGTTCGCATATCTATATCGCCCTGTCGAGTACGGTACGGTTTTCGTGTGTAGGGTGGTGGGAGGAAGTTTTGTTCATTATTATTTATTTTATTATGGGGTTTTACGTGCCAAAACCACTTTCTGATTATGAGGCACGCCGTAGTGGAGGACTCCGGAAATTTTGACCACCTGGGGTTCTTTAACGTGCACCTAAATCTTAGTACACGGCTGTTTTCGCATTTCGCCCCCATCGAAATGCGGCCGCCGTGGCCGGGATTGTATCCCGCGACCTCGTGCTCAGCAGCCCAACACCATAGCCACTGAGCAACCATGGCGGGTGTTTTGTTCATTGTCTAGGTATTTGTTTCCAAGCTTGTGAAGCAGCTGGTCTGGAGATCCTTGATAGCCGTTTAGGGTGCGTACCATATTGCGGTTGCAGTCGCCGCTACTGCTCAACGGGTCATTTAGGTGCCGTAGGAGGAGCCACGCCTTCTGACTGGATAGGGTTCCCTGGAGCCTGTCACATAATTTGAGCCAATTCTCCTTGCAGACTGATGCGGCATAGTCGGCTGCCTGTTTGCTTTGTAGGAACAGAAGGCCCACAAATAATTACCATTTATTAAACAGATGACTACGTTTATGTCGAGGCTACCATCGTCGGTCCTATATGCCTGATGGCACTAGTCCAGCCTCTTCTTCCACCGCGGGGCTTCATGAGTACTGTCCACTACATGCCCCCCCCCCCCCCCCCAGCGATGACGGCACTGCCGTTGAACGGTTTAAATTGTGGAGATGGCACTGCAACACTACAGATGAGCTAGCTTCAAGCGTTCGATGGAAGTTATCTCTTCGTATCCGTTGACAAGAAGTGTGACAAACTTGGCGTCACGCTTGATGACTTTGAAGGGACCGTCGTAAGGAGCTTGTAAAGGAGTGCGAGTAGCGTCGTGACGGATAAATACGTGACTGCTATGAAGTAAAGATGGGCTCATGTAATCATTTCTGCGATCATTACGAAGTGGCGGTGGTACAACAATGGCCATTGTAATGCGATGGCGGTTGGCGTAGTATTGTAGGTCAGCAGATGACGGTTCCGAGGCGATGAACTCGCTGGGTACGCGATGTGCTGAAAACGAATTCCGCTGAGGAACACTGTGCATATGTTTCAGAGGTATGCGAAGACCGAGTAGAACCAAAGGCAGGTGCTCTGTATGTGCAATCATAGAGTCATGGGCACGGAGTGCTGGTTTTAGTTAACGATGGCAGCGTTATACCATGCCATTGGAACTTGGGTGATAAGCTGCCGGTCGTTGTGGCGTGTGGTACGCCGTAACGAAAAATTTAAGATGGCCTCGGCTACGGACTCGTCGGACTAATAATGTGAGAGAGTGGCATTGCTTCAGGCCAGCGGGTAAAGTGGTCGATATAGGTGAGTATGTATCGTTGGTTCGAGGACGGTGGTAACGGACCGACGATATCGATAACGTGGACGAAACAAACGTCTGGTGGTGGAAAATGACCAGACGCGCTCATAGTGTGTCGAGTGACCTTGGCGCGTCGGCACTGTGTGCATTCCTGAGCCCAGTAACGGACATCAGAGTTCATACGCGGCCATAGATAGTGGGAACTGACCAGACGTTGTGTGGCACGTACTCCATGGTGTGATAAAGAGTGTAATGCGTCAAAAACTTGCTGCCGAAGTTGTTGTGGAACGTACAGTCGAGGATGACCCGTAGACATCTCGCATATCACTGTCACGTTGCAGCCAGGCAGTAAGATATATTCAAAGCGCAGTAGCGACTGGGGGTCCGAGGATGTGGAATTCACTTTCATCGTGGGCCCGATGTTCAGGCCGTTTTACAAACATTTTATATTTACATATTTCCAAGAAAAGTCAAAGTAATACAGAAAAAGTTCATGATGAAGTTGTAGCAACCGATCACTCCCGCCGTCCGTTGCTCCTGTTATGCACTGCGTGGTCATTGTTCTGTCACTTCCCCGAATCCGGGGTCAGGATACCGATGACATCAAGTCCCGCCAACCTGAAGGTTGGTTGCCCTTTCCCTCCGAAGGGAGCTTTGTCGCAAACGCACGCACATCACTGGGCACAAACAGGGAAAGGGGGAGGATACGCGGACTCCGATGCTACACTGACTCTGTCCCCGGCGTGGTCATGCAAATTTGGGAGGCTGACAGGTGGTGGCCGTACCATTGAACTGACCGCGTCCCTGGCGTGGACATGCGAATTTGTGTGGCTGACAAGTTTGAAGTTTGAAGTTTATTATAATTTTGACAATACAAGATTGTCATGGCCGTATCCATTCTAATTGCTCAAACCTCCGCTGAACGAGGTACTCCCGCACTAATCATAAATCAACCGTTTTGAGCACCATTTTGACGTGGCCGTCGGCCCGTCAGCCCGTTCCCCATAATCGCGCGAGCCTTGACCGGAGGGTGTTGTGGGATGAACGGCCGATCACAACAGCCCGTCCACTGCCAGGGAGAGGGATCGCAAGGGGGCAGCTCATCGGTGCCCCTTGAAGAGTCCTTGGATGCTCAGCAAACTCAGCTCCGGCTCGAAGTCCCATGCTCGCCGGGAGGATCGAACGGCCGATCACAACAGCCGGTCCACTGCCAGGAAGAGGGCTCGCAAGGGGGCAGATCATTGGTGCCCCTTGAAGAGTCCTTGGACGCTCAGCACACTATGCTCCGGCTTAAAGTCCCAGGCTCGCCGGGAGGATCGAACGGCCGATCACAACAGCCCGTCCACTGCCAGGAAGAGGGCTTGCAATGGGGCAGCTCCTCAGTGCCCCTTGAAGATGCCTTGGGGGCTAGCAAGCTTAGCTTCGGTTCGAAGTCCCGGGCTCGCCGGGAGGATCACCTCCAATGGCCATCCTGGAGGGGATGGTTAGCGGCATGTCGTAAGTTGGGAACTGGCATTTAGTGATCAAATCCGCACAGCGCCCCAGCAGCGTCAAGGCAAGCACAGAAACCCCCTCCGAGATATGCCAGGTAATCATACCTTCTCCCATAATTCATCCCGAGGTTAGAACCACTGACCACCAGAAAGGCAGCCATAGAGGAGCGCCGTGCAAACGACCCTAAACAAATTCAAATGGTAGTGTGACTAACGTTTTGATCAATTTCGTTTCAATCGTGTCTCAAAGAAGGCGCAACTCACGCAGCTCTGAGGCAGACGACAAACAAATGAAGATCGTTTAGAGCATACAACCACAACAAAAAAACTCTTTATGTTCCCCATCGACAGCATATGTCGCCTTGAAGAAGACAAGCCCACTTGTCGAAACGTTGGCTCCTGCTTTCACCTTGTTCTCGTTTTGCTCGTCGTCTTGAATTTCCATCTCCCGCCTTCCCCGTGTTTTCCCTATCAAAGCATACACGTTTACCAAAAGGCATAGCTCATGAAAATGACAAAAAAAGGAAAAGAAAGAATAAATCGAAGGCCTGAATCAAGTGAGTCCTTCCAAACTGAAACGCCTCAGCTCAGGACAACCGCGTTTTGGTTAAGTCATTGCCCTGCTGTGCAGTAAAACTCGAAAATATGCTCGACCGAGTCACCCTATTGCAGTAGGCGACCATCTAGGAGGCATACCTATAACAAAGGGCAATTATTTGAAACGCGTCCAGCCAACGAGCGGGCAAGCGAATAAGTAAGCTACTTTCAGCCACCTTCGTCCCTCCCTCTCGAGACAGCCCCAAGACCGCTGTGAATCGGGTCACGGTACGGTTAGGACGAAATTCGAAGAATTGGGATCCTCGCCCGGCAACGTGTCCCGCGTGTTCAAATCCGCCTTTCCGAACTAAAAACTCCACGTAGCGCGTGATTCACAAGCCACCAAAGCGAAAGAAAAGGCCAACTGGTTGAAGCACGGTATTCTTCACTGCGATTGAAATAGTCAAAGGGATCAGGGCCGCCTGCTGAGTTGCTCGTTCGGTCAGTACCGCCTGCCAGTACCTGCGCCTCTAATGCGAAAGATACTGGGCTCGGCTGACCCCTTTTCTTTAATCTAAATTACTTTAGATTTTAAATGCCACTCCTAAAGTGGCATTTAAAACTTAAAAGCTACACTCTATCTGCGCGTACAAACCAATGTAAAAAATTGCTTCCCTAACGCTGAACTATTTATATGAAAAGTAATCCGTTCCTAATAACTAACAAATAATGCATCTCGTACTAATTACAAAGAGAGAGAGAGAGAGAATCAACTTTTGTACTGAGCCCTCAGTGACGGTTGGTGCGCGCTGGCACCAGATGGAGTGGAACCTTCTCAGGTCCCATATGCGTCCAGCAGTTCCTGGCCCCTAGCCGCCAGCGCGAGCTGGGTCGGTAGGTCGGGGCTGGACAAGGTCTCCCATCGCTCGGGGGGGTTGGGGCTGGGCAGGGTGGGGGTAGGCATGGTGGGGGGTTCTTGAGCTTAGTGCACTCTGCAAGGATGTGTGCTAGAGTGCCTTTTGACCATCTGCAAAAAGGGCATGAAGTGTCATGCTCTGTTAGCAACATCTTGTGCAAGAGCACGGGATGCGCTAGCGACCCCGCTTGCGTGCGTCGCACAATCGTTTGCTGCATTCGGCTGAGTTGCGGATGCGGACGGGGAAGCTTACATCTGCCGCTTCTGTACATTTGCGTGATTTCTTTGCAACTTGTCACGGGGTGCGGTAGCTCTGGCTCGTCCTCAGCCCGGATTGACAGTTCTCGGGCATAGTGGTCGGCGAGTGCGTTGCCTTCCACTTGCGAGTGAGCCGGGACCCACACGAGCTCAACGGCCCGTCCCGGTGATTTGCATTTGGTGAGGATCGCTAGAGCCACGGGAGAGATGTTTCCCTTGCGGTAGCTTGCGCAGGCGGTCTGGGAGTCTGTGACCACGGTCCTCACTCCCGGTTGTGCGAGTGCGAGAGCCACGGCCACTTTGCTTCGGCTGTATTCGTCGTCCGTATCGACGCGCCTGTGGCCAGTTTATCGATGGTGGTGACGACCGCCGTTGCTCTGGTTCCGTGCTTGGGAAGCGAGGCGTCCGCGTAGAGAACCTCGGGGTCCTCTTGCAGCTGTCGAGCCAGTGTCTTGGCCCGCGCAGAGCGTCTCTCGTCGTTCCTCCCCGGCTGCATGTACCGGGGGAGGGGCTTGGTCTTAATAATATCTCTCCAGGTTGTGGGGAGCGGCTCCGTTGTCAGTTGCTGTTCAATTTGCCATCCTATCTTGCGTAGGACCGTGCTCTGTCCGGCTAAGCCTTACTCTCTGGTGGGATAGAAACAACAAGGAAACGTGTGGATGAGCTCAATTCTACAATTACTCTTTCTTAATGCGCCCTCGATTGGACGACACTGATTGGGAGACGACTGACAGCCTTTGCGCCACGCGGAGCACAAGGGGTGCAAGACCTATACTGCCCTCTGCCGTCACCTGCCAGTGCGTGTGCTCGCGGCTTGCTGTTTCGTTCCTGCGGGGGAGGCCGTAAACGCGGGAAGAACACTTATTCTCCCTTCGTCGTCGCTCTCGCAGCGCATTCCACCTCAGTGACTGTTCGACTGACCCGGTTCCGAATCGCATGTCTCAGAGAGAGAGAAGTGGTTCTTGAAGGGGATAAGGAAAGGTTGACGCTATTTTCTGCAGCCCTTGGGGGAGCACAGCTCGGCGTCAACAGGAGTGGGGGGGATAGTGGGAGCAAAGGAGATAGGAGAGTAGGGGGTTAAAGTGTCGCCATGGCAGCGGTTGAGCAGTCCGGCAGGAAGGGCCCAGTGGAATGGTAATCTGGTGAAAGGCCAGGGGCCGGGGGTCCAGCAGGTGCCAGATGATTGGGGCAACTCGAGTACCCTAGAGTGGTTTGGATAGCCGTGAGGCTATCCGTCTTTGCAGAAAATCCTAGAGTCTCGTCGAGAGCCCCGACGAGTCGAGGTACTCGACGACACTTAGGAGGGCTGGTAGCTCGTTGCGACCAGGGAAGAGGATGTCTTCCTGCCGTGCAGAAGGAAGCCCAAGGCGTCGGAACTCCTGCAGGAGGCTGTCACGCTGCTGCAGGTAAGCAGGGTAAGCCAGCAGGAGGTGCTCCAGGGTCTCGGGCTCCCCACAAGAGGCGCAGGCTGGAGAGGCGATGATGCCGTGCCGGTGGCGGCGAGCACCCGTCCAACAGCTGCCAATCCTCAGTCGCAGGAGGGAGGTCTCCCTGCATTCGAGGCCTCACTGTGGAAGTGGTCCCGGAGGGCGGCCCAAGGACATCCGCTTGTCCGGATGGCAGGCCAGCATGTGGCGTCGAAGCCTGTGGCGTGTGAAATCATTGGCTGTCACTGCGAGGCAGGGCGGGACCACGCAGTGGTGGGCACGCTTTGCCAGTGCATCAGCTTCCTCGTTGCCCAGTATCCCTACGTGGGCTGGAAGCCAGTGCAGGGACACTGAGCAGCCGGCCTCCTGGAGCGCCATCAGCCTTGTCGAGAGCAGGGTGACCCCAAGGCTGGCCCTTTCTGGCCTCTGCAGGCTGAGAAGTGCCGCCTTGGAGTCGCAGTAGATGGTCACTGGGGTCGCTGGCAGCTCCTCTGCGAGTATGTCCACAGCCAGGTGGAGGCCTGCTACATCTGCCGCTGTTGACGTCGCATGGTCTGGAGGTGACACTGCCTGCTCTTCCGCAAGGCGGGCACGACGTAGGCCGCAGTTGACGAGTCTGTGTCCGGCATCACAGAGCCGTCAACGTAGTCTGCAGGTTTTCTCCGTGGTCCTCATCCAGGAGGGAGGCAACCGTCTGTTGAAGGGCACAAGTCGGGGAGCGCCGTTTCGAAACGCCGGGCAGCTCTGTGGTGATGGGTATGGGTGGTCTCTGGGAAGGAGGCAGCTGGGCGTTGTTCGCTGGAGGCTTCCAAATCACCTCTTCGTACAGCCCACAGGGTCTGCCCATCTGTGAATGGGGCCGCGAGCGCAGTCGGGAGAGCAGGGCACTTCCGTCTGATCCATGCTGGAGGCGGTCAACATGGCGTAGCCCCTGCTGCAGGAGGAGGAGTGACAGGGGCCATGCTCCCGCCTCGGCCAAGGTTGCAGCGACTTGGGAGCTGCGGGGAGCGCCGAAGCAGAGCCTAATCGCGGCCCGATGCTGCAGCTGCAGCTTCTTGAGACGGGCAGGTGGTAGTGCCACGAGTGGGAGGGCGTACCGCAGGCGTGAGGTGGCTGCTGCATCGTACAGCCGCAGTGCCCATCCAGTGGTACAGCCCTGTCCTCGGGCAAGAAGCTTGGAGACTGCCTTGCGGACCCGGAGGACCTGGACATGCAGGGTCTTGACAGCAGGCACCCAGGACAGCCGGTGATCAATGCGCAGCCCCAGGTACGTCACTGCCGTGCTCTAGGGTAACTGGACGCCTTCCAGGTGCAGCCGGGCAGCTGTGCGGCGGGCGGCTGCTTTTGGGTGAGGCAGCATGACCTCCGTATTCCTTGCCGAGATGGCAAGGCCAATGCTGCTCAGGTAAGCAGCGGCGCTGTCGAGGGCTTTTTGCAGGGTCAAGCGCGCTGCGGTGGCTGTGTGGTGGGCTTCGCACCCACAGGGCGATGTCGTATACGTAGATGGAGGCACTCACCGGGTAGTCGGGGTCGATCGGCAGGGCAACAGGAAGCCGGGCCAGGGCCAGGTTGAACAGGAAAGAGTCAAAGAGTCAAAGAGTCAAAGAGTCAAAGAGTTTATTCAGACAACGTGGTACAGTTGCCTAGGGCGCAGACCAAAAGGCAAGTGGTTGCCTGACAAGGAGTCTGTGCCCTTGCTCCCATTCGAGAGCACAAGACATTCAGCGCATAAAATCAACACTAAACAAGATGGAAATACAGAGTGGTTGGTAACATTGAGACGAGAGTTATTTCATATTGAATATTTATGTACAATTGGGAAAATTGATGTAAGAGATAACAGAAAAAAACAAAACGAAAGGAGGGGTTATGCCTGCAGTGACAATAGATACATAGTGATGTTATTTTTTAAAGCTTTGAATGATTTACTTTCTTGGATAATGTTTACAGCAGGATGGTGATCGTTTAAAAAACTGGAAATTCTGTAGCTAAGTTTCTGGGTGCCGTAGTTTGTACGTATTTTTTCCTTATTGTAACATATGTGCCGGGTGTTGTAGGTGTGTGTTTTCGTTAGATATTGTTGAAAAAAAGCCGTAGGATCGGAATGCATTTGTAGGTAACTAGCTAACGCTATCTTTTTGTTTATAACATTCCACACCACTGACGCTTGAGGGACGCCCGCTGCCACCTGCCGACGGGAGCTCCTCGATCGGCCCACTCGTACCCTGAGGGTGCGTTCCTCCAGGAACGACGATATGAACCGCCGCAGGTTCCCGTTGATGCCAAGTAGGTCCAGGGCCTGCTGAACGACTGGATGGGGCAGGCCGTCGAAGGCCCCTTTGATGTCGATAAGCACCAGGAGCACGGCGTCACCGCAGGCCTTGGCCTCTTCCAGCGTGGAGATCACGTCCGCGATGGAGTCCGCGGTGCATCGGCGCCGCCGGAACCCCGTCTGCTCGTCGGCCAGGAAGCCATGGGCACGGGCCACCCAGTCCATTCGGACCAAAGCAATGGCCTCCATCACCTTGCAAGCGGCGGAAGTGAGGGAGACCTGGCCGGTAGGAGCTCACGTTTCCAGCCGGCTTTGCGGCCTTCAGGATAGGGGCCACGATGGCTGTGCGCCATGACTCCGGCACCTGCCCTGAACGCCAGATGTCGCTGTAGCAGTCGAGCAGGAACTGCTGCTCGCTGGCGGCCAGGTTGCGCAGCATTTGGATCGTCACTCCGTCGGCTCCTGGTGCGCTGCGGCACTTCCCCCTCTTCAGGGCCACTTGGAGCTCGTGCAGCGTCAGCGGGTCCTGGCAAATAGCAGTAACCTGGCTCGATGTCCACCCCGGGTGGTTGTTGTGCAGGCAGCTAGGCAGGCTGAAGGAAGGCTGGCCTACCGGGGTTGGCGGCAGTGCGTGGTACAGCCGGCGCGAACTGGTTGGCGAGGAGCACCGCAAGGGCTTCTTCGCGGACGCCCAGCGTGATGGCAGCGGCAAGGACAGGTTGTAGGATTGTTCTCCTGCCGGTGAGAGATTTGATCAGTCCCCAATCGTGGGGTCCTCTGGACTTGTCCTCGATGGCAGAGCAGAGGCTCCTCCAGCTCTGGCTCCTCCTGCACCGGGTCTCGCGTCTGCAGCGGGCATCCGCGCGTCTGTACTCGGTCCAATGCTCTGCCTTGCCCGTCCAGATTGCTCTGCGCTCCATACGGCGCCTGGCGGCGCGGAGGTTGAGCAGGTGGAGGTCCGGAGCGGGGGTATCTGGCTGGGCAGAGCACTGAACGGTGGCAGCCTGAGCACAATCCGCGATGGCGCAGAGGAAGTCACGGCCATCGCCCAACTTGCTGCAGTGCTTCCGGAACAGGGACCAGTCTGTGACGTGGTAAGTTCTTGACCTAGGCCTTTTCCCAGACCCGGGGCTGATCACGATAGGGAAGTGGTCAGACCCCCATGTGTCCGGAGTTGTGGCCCAGGAGTAGGAGCACTGCTCGGTGGTGAGGGAGAGGTCGATGGCCTGCGAGCTCTGCGGCGGACATAGGTAGGCTCCCCGGTGTTCAAGATCCGCAGGCCAGCTCGGCTGATGGCGTCTGTGAGGCCCTTACCTCGGCGGGGTATGCAGCTGCGGCTTCCCCAATCTGTGTTGTGTGCGTTGAAGTCACCGCACAGCACTGCATGCCCACCGAGGCGAACTGCCAGTTGGACGAGCCTGAAGAGATCCCACGGCTTTCCTGGACGAATGTAGATGCTCGCCACAGCCGTGTCCTGGCTGCCAAGGCGTACCGTGACGGCGCATGACTCCAAGGGGCCACCCGCGATGTCAGCAACTGGTAGAACAGCATGCGCCAGGATGCTGCGGACGTACATTGCCGTGCGTGGCTTCCCTGGCTTATGGGCTCCATGTAGGCAGGGTGCCGCAGTGCAACTGCGTGTGGCACAGCTGGTGGCGCCCGAGTAGCCCGTGTAGCCGGGAGCGGTATGTTCTCGGTCACGGCGTATACCTCTTGCAGTGCGATAACTTCGAAGTCGCACTGCAGGAGGTACTCGCACAGCTCGCCGTGCCGTCGCCGCAGCGAGTTTACATTCCACTGGAGCACCCTCGGGCGGTGGCGGCGGCGGCAGCGGGACCTCGATGGTTTGCTAGCCATGCTGGTGTTGGGTGGATGGCACGCCTCCCTCCTGGACGCAGAGGGCACGGAGTGGGCTATCAGCAGGCAGCATCTCTCCGATGGCCTTCAGTGTCAGCTGCAGGTTCGCGATCAGCTGGTCGCGGGGGTCTGGACAGGCATGCGATGGAGGTGTGGCTGGTGCCTCTGTGGTTGTGGTGGCGGCTTCAGATGGTCCGGCTTGGAGGGTCCGTGGGGTTGCTTTGGGTGGCTGGCCAAGAGGGAGCATCGCCGACTGGTACTTTCGTGAGCAGCCGGTTAGGGCCTGTGCATACGAGACTTGCGTAGAGATCTTCGCCTGCTGTGTCTCATCCCGCACAGAGGCCCGGATGGCACGACGAGAGAGGGGAGTAGGGGCGGTCGCCATGATGGTTGCCACCCTGCGTTCTTCCTGCCACCTGGGGCAGGCAGGAGTATTAGCAGGGTGATTGCCACCACAATTATTGCAGTGGGCGGCACTTGGGCAGCTTTCTCTTCGCTCGTGCGACCTCCCACAGTGCAGGCAGCTGGTAGGTCTGTCGCAGGTTGCAGCCACGTGCCCATAGCGGCCACATTGCTGGCACTGCAGTGGACGCGGTCTTCCAGGCCTCACTCGGAACTGGAACTTTTATATGTACACATGCTCGGGAGCGACCGGGCTGCTAAAGCGGAGCATCGCCTTGTTGCCTGAGCGGGTCGCAGACAGGATAGGGACACTGGACTCGTTCGCCCCAGCCAGCTCTGCGTCGGTAGACTCGCCGTCAATGCGGTGTATAAAGCCCGTGCTGTTTCCACGGACGAGCAGCAACGGGAATGCCTCGGAGTTCGGTGGTGGCGAGCAGCTCCTCCAAGCAGGCCTGCGAGGTCGCGCCGCGGCCACGATGTTTCTTTTTGTGTTAACACGGACCGCGGACACACCTGGTAGCGCAGAGAGCACAGCGACAATAGCAAGGCGGGATCCTCGCTCGACGGCCCCTCCCGGGACAGAAGGGCGGAACAGGGCCGTCCCGACCACTGCTGGGTTAACTGGTATGGTGGCGGCTTGTTGTAGAGCCCTGGCGCGACGCTGGGCGTTCCTAGAGAGGACCGTGGTGAACGTGTCCTCTGCTGGTTCGCCGCGCTCGGGTGCCGGGGAGAGTGCGATTCGGGGACTAGGTGGGAGTGTCATCCAGTGGCGCCTGTTGCTGTGGAGAAACCGCTGGGCCCGATGTGGTAGCAGTCGCTGGAGGCTGCAGGCTACCTGGAGTTGTCCGTCGCTTCCCCTTGCCCTTCTTTTTCGAGGCAAGGCGCTTTGTCGGAGGAGCTGGCGGATCCTTCAGGAAGGCAACTGCGCTCTGTGGCTTGCCGCTTGTCGCCTTCGCAGCTGGTGTCTTTCCGAGACCAGCTAGTAGTGGAGGCTTCTGGGGAACCTCCGAGATTGCCTTGGCCCCTGTGGTAGACTTGGCAGGAGTGTCTACAAGTGATTCCGTTGCCTAGACACTCACAGCATCTCCGGGGGTGCAGTCTCTGTCAGGAATGGCAGGATCGGGCACCACGGTACTGGTTGCAGATGCGGTCGAAGTGCGAGCCCGGTCCTCAGCTGTGGGGCAAGTAGGGACAGGCGCTGACTTCTTGCTCTCTGGGAGGCCAGGGAAACCCATCAACTGCTCTGGGGCGTCACCCTCGTCATCGCTGTCGCGGCCGCGTTTGCGAGAGGTAGACAAATCCATATCTTCCTCATCGGAGCTCACGAAGAGTTCCACGGAAGTTGGTTCGGGAGAACCAGCAGGCCAAGCCGACTGGGGAAGTGAGGAGGGTGAATCTTGCAAGAAGGCCGGGTTGGGCGGCTCCGGCTGGCTAATAGCACCACTGGGAGTGATAGGGGTGTTGCAGGGTGGGGCGACAGCCGCTGCCGCAGCAGCGGCGCGCTTGGCGAGCCATTTGTTCACGATTTCTGCGGACCTCGCCTCTGCGGCTTCGCGTTGCCGAAGACCAAGGCAGTACGTGGACCAGGTTAGCTGTACGTCGATGCTTGCAGCACTCGACGTTCGTCGGTGGCAAGCGCGAGGAGCGCGCTTGTTTGGTTCGGCAAAGTCCGCCATAGTACGGTATAATTCGTGTGCACACGCACACGCACAAAAGAAAGCACGCGGGACCAACACACGCGAGTCGCAGGGTTCACTCGCACCAGTGCGGCGCGCGTGGTAGCGCAGTACACACAAATGTCACGCACGTGGTGAGCGTCACCTCACACACGCAAATACTGCACACACCGCATGTCTCAGCCAAGTGAAACATTTCAGACGCACCCTTACTCGCAGAGACGCGCCCTTTCCTGTCGTTATCAGCCTTTCGGGACGCCTCCGTTTCCTGCATCGCCACAATGAACCCTTTTCGACTCTGCGCGACGGCCTCTTCCTCTGTCTCCCGCGCGGCGATGTGGCGTTTTTTGCATGTCTTCGATGCGCTGAGTACTTCGCTCTTCTGATCCTGCGGCGCCTGCACCAATATATTTCGCTGCCAGGTGGTCACCGAATATGTCACTAGAACCGTCTAGCGTCGGGTTCCTGCCCTGCCTGACCGCCATGGAATATTCTCCACTTGGCGATTCCGGAACGTCGCTCAAGTGCGGTGGTACGAGGAATGTTTTCAGCGCCTCCTTTACACTGTTAGGGCTGCTGAAACAAGCCTCGTCCCCGCAAGGAACGCCTTTCGGAACCGCCACTGTCTCTTTTTCGCTCTCTGTCCTCGGCAATGCCATAGAGTCACTCAAGTGCTGAGGCACGAGGAAGGTATCCAGCCCTACACTGACCCTCATAGGGTCGCTGGAACAAGCCTCGTCTCGGCAAGGAGGGCCCTCTGGAATGGCCGCTGACTTGGTTTCGGCGTACGACTGCATTGCGCAGTCACCAGTGCTGTAACCCTGAGCGATCTCCACTCCGTTCTGCTGCGTCGAGTCCTTTCTTGGCTCGGCCGCCACCGCATCTGGGTCTATCCTAGACGATTCCGGAAAGTCGCCCAAGTGTTCGGGTACGAGGGAGGTCTCCGGCGCCTCTTTAACGTTCCCATGGCTACTGGAACAAGCCTCGTCTTCGCAAGGGACGCCCTCCGCAACGGCCTCTCTTTTTAGACCGGCGACGACCTCGCTTTGCTCACGCACCGTCTCTGAGGGCCTCGCCAACTCGCACGTTCCATGCTGTTCATTCACTGGCGCGCCCTCAGTTTCTTCCAAAGCACAAACTTTGCATTGGTCACTGTGATCTTGTCTCTTGAGCTCAGCAGGCATTCCGAAATGCCGGAGTAAAGCACTCTGGGCCTTATCGTAATTCCTGAAGTTGACATCAGAAAGGCGGCCTAAGCAACAGGACACGCTACACGGAAGTACCCCCAACAACCCTACAGACCAAAAGTCACGGTCCAGCTGTACCTCCACGCAAACATCCTCGAAACAATCAAGAAAACCTTGTATGTGTTCGCCGTCCTCCAATACGTGCAGCCTAGACCATGCCTGCAGCGCCCTGAGTTGCTAGATTTCCCTGTCAATTTCCTCTATTTCCCTTTCGCGTTCTTTTTCCCACCGTATGTCGGCTTCTCTCTCGCGTTCGTGTTCATCCTGCTCTCGCTTTCTCTGGTCCTGAATATCCTCCCAAGCCTCCATGATCTCCTACTCATCTCTGCCGCTTGCCTCTATCGCATTGATAACCTACGCTCTCTTTAGCTGCTTCCCCCAATCAATCCCGAATTCCCCGCATATCCCGTTTAGGTCTGTTCTGCGCAACTTCCTCCAATACATGGCTACCTCTCTTTGGCCAACAAGTTTCTCAAGTAATTAAGTGTAGAAGCTAGGTATCTTTCAACAAGCCTTCCTACAACCATGTTACCAGGAAGAAGCACGTTAAGCCTGGCAATTCAAGGAGAATAGGTCGTGCACTCACCATGCCGAAGCGCTGTTCAGACTATCTCGCCACGGCCATTCAATGTTGCGACTGGCGGTCCAAAGATGTGGAATTCACTTTCATCGTGGAGGAGTAAGGGAACGTGAGGCAGGGCCCGATATTCAGGACGTTTAAATTTGCATATTTAAATTGCATATTATTTGCATATTAAATTTGCATATTTACAAAAGTCAAAGTAATACGGAAAAAGTTCATGATGTTGTTGCAGCCAATCACTCCCGCCGTCCGTTACTCCTTTTATCCCCTGCGTGGTCATTGTTCTGTCATTTCCCCGAATCCGGCGTCAGGATACCGATGACATCAGGTCCCTCTAATCCGGAGGTGGGTTGCCCTTTCCCTCCGGAGGGAGCTTTGTCGCAAACGCACGCACGTCATTGGGCACAAACAGGGAAAGGGGAGCATACGCTGACTCCGATCGGACGCTTACTCCGTCCCCGGTGTAGTCATGCCAATTTGGGTGGCTGACAGGTGATGGCCTCATCCATGCTAATTGCTCAAACCTCTTATGAACGAGGTACTCCCGCGCTGGTCACAAATCATCCGTATCTAGAACCATTTTGACGAGGCCGTCGGCCCGTTCCCCATAATTGCGCGAGCCGTGACCCGAGGGTGTCGCGATGTGAACTCCCGATCACAAGAGCGCAGAGAATCGTTGGCAGTCCGGCGTGTTTGACGTTCACGTTATCTGCGTTGAGCGGTAGCGAGGCAAACGAAGTCAATGCCGGAACGATTTACTTGGCTTGCATTTATAGGAATCCGTGACAGAGCGTCAGGGACGGAATCATCGGTACCACTGATATGCCGAATATCAGTCGTGAATTCATAGATGCAAGCTGGCGAATTTCGCGGGGAGTGTGTGAGGAACTGTAGGAGGTAATAGCATAAATGAGCGGTTTGTGGTCGGTGCGAATAAACAACTGACGCACTTCGAGATTGTGACGGAAGTGGCGGACTGCGAGGTATAGTCCTAGCAATTCACGACCGAAAGTGCTGTAACGGGTTTCTTGCGGTGTTAGGTTCCTTAAAAAGAAAGATATAGGCTGTCTTGTCCTGCCAACCAGTTGTTGAGACACGGCGCCAACAGCTATGTCAGAGGCGTTTACCGTAACGGTCATTGCAGCGTGTGGTTGCGGGTGTGCCAGTAGAGGCCGTAGAGGTAGCAAGGGCGTTCTTGGCAGAGATAAAAGCAGATTCAGCAGGATTAATCCACGATATAGGCGTGCTAGCTCGTGGTGTGCCAGAGAGTAGAATTTGCAGAGACCGTAAAATTGAATCGCAACGAGGAATGAAACAGCGATAGCCCAGAAATGCCCGTAATTACTTTGTGAAAGGCCGACGTGGCAAATCTTTAATAGCTTGGACACGGGACGGAGTGGGTTGGCTGCCATGCTCGTCTACTCATTGGCCCAAGAAATTGAGAGACGACACGCCAAACTCTCTCTTCGAGATGCTTGCAAAGAGATCATATTGACGGAGGCGTTCAAACGTATTAAGACGCGGTAATCGCCACACGGTCGCCAATCACCCGTCTTCTTCGGCACCATGTGTAAAGCAGATGACCGAGGGCTAGCGGAAGGACGAACGAAGCCCAACTCGAACACGTGTTCGAATTGTTGCTTTGCAATCTTGAGACGGTCTGGTGCTAAGCGTCGAGGTTGGGCGTATACGGGTGGTCCTTTAGTCACAATACAGTGCGTGACGTTGTGCACTATTGGACGATTTGGCGAGGGGGTGAGGGCGAGGGCAAAGGGGTGGAGATGTGGTGATACCTTGTACGGACGGGTTTGTCGAGGAGTCAAGAAAGCAGCAGTTGCGAAGGTCGACGAGAAGGTTAAACTTCCACAGAAAATCAGCGCCGATGATCGACCCGCGGACGTCAGCGACGGTGAATAGCCATCGAAAAGGGCGTCGCAGACGAAGGTCAAGAGTGACAGATTTCTGGCCGTACGTTTTAATGTTGGAACCGTTGACGGCAGTGAGAAAAGACGTGTCATGGCGATGTCTTCTTCGGTCTTGAAAAGTAGGGGGAATGACACAAATTTCCGCACCAGTGTCTACAAGATAGCGAGCTTTCGTGAAAAGGTTGGTGACAGAGAAGAGACGGCTTGATGTAAGGCCAGTAGCACTAGCCGTTATCAGTGACTGGCCCGACCGTTTCCCGGAAAGTTGCAAGGCTGGTGGCACTGCCGTGCGCGAGTGCCACATCTGGCATACCAACAAATAAAGGGAGATGGAGAGCGTGACACGTTTTCGTCATGCGACGAATGCCGCTGCTGATGGTTATTCGCCCGAAAGCGTAAGGCAGCCAACTGGTTAGTTAGCTCCTCTACTTGCGTAGCAAGGTACGTGCTTTAACTGTCGGGTTCCTCAAAGTGTAAATGGGGTTGCGTCGCAACGGGTGCTAACAACGGTCAACAGTGGATATCACAGGATGGAAAGAATCCATAATCTGGTCTGCCATCGTCGCTAAGGCCTCGACAGATGTCGTATAAGGTGAGGCACATAAAGTTATGCCTACCTGGTTCGGTAGATGTTGTAGGAAGAGCTCCCGAAAAATTTTCGAGTCTGTTGATGATGGACTGGTTCCCAGGAGTTGTGTCATGCGGCGAAGCAGCTCAGTCGGTTTTCTGTGATCAAGTTCCTCCGATGAGAGAAGCTGTTGAATCCGTCTCGACTCAAAGTCGGTGGTGCGCAGTAGTAACGCCCGCTTAAGGCTATCATCGGACGGAGGAGCTAGCAAAATGTCTCGCACAAAAGCTGCAGTGGTCGGGTTGAGCGCACCCACGACGTTGTCGTACTTGACCGCGTGAGATGTGACTCGGTAACGCCGAAACTGCGTCTCGATGTGGACGAACACCCGACGTGGTTGCTTAGTGGCTATGGTGTTGTGCTGCTAAGCACGAGGTCGCGGAATCGAATCACAGCCGCGGCGGCCGCATTTAGAGGGGGGCGAAATGCGAAAACGGTCGTGTACTTAGATTTAGGTGCACGTTAAAGAACCCCAGGTGATCCAACTTTCCGGAGTCCTCCACTACGGCGTGCCTCATAATGAGATCGTGGTTCTGGCACGTAAAAACCCATAATTTAATTTAATTTTAATGTGGATGAACCAGAGTTCACATTCCGAGGGCCAGAAATCGGGACAGTGCGGCGACGGAAGACGTTCCGTTTTCTTCAAGACATCGTTATTCGGCGGCCGGTTCCATGGCGTTGAGAAGAAACTTGGTAGACGTATACAGTTGCGATGTGGTATCACGTCCGTGCTCACCAAGTGGTAGGAACAGAAGGCCCAGAAACAATTGCCATTTATTATACAGATGACTGCATTGATGTCGTGGCTACCATCTTCGAGCCTATAATCCTGATTATTATTCTTATTATAATGATGATGATGATGGCCTCATATTATTGCTCGTACCCACACTGGGGGATTGGCCAAGAATTGCGAGCTGAAGCGATTGCCTATTCTTTTGAATTGTTGTTCATTCGACGGAAAAAAATAACAAAGAAAGATAAGGAAACATACAAGAACTAATAAATTTCAAGAGAACAATCAAAAAGTTATTCGTTTTGGTGATTGCATGTAACCGCAAACGGTATCAAACACGTCCCTGTGGCTGATCCCTCTAATGGATGCACCGAAAGATAGTATCATTTATAATGATAACATTAACCTTAATTTAGCAAGCGGAAGCTCTAGTTGTCTTTTTCTTAACAATTTGTGTCGCCGACAAACCAAAAAGTAGTGATCTAATGATTCTATTTCTTGGCAGTATGGACACAGAGGCGATAGCGTCAGACCAGTCCGTGTAAATATAGGTTTGATCACTACTTCTGATTGTCTTGATGGGCACCACTGGATTTTGCACGGAAATTTTAGGTGCTGATATTCTGTCCATGTCGCTATTAATTCATTGACATCTCTGTAATTAGCATATTTTCTCTATCTATTTGCTGTTATGTGTGCCGTTACTGGAATAACCGGGATTATAGGTCCACTCAGGGATGTTCGCTCTAATGAGTCTGCCATTTCAGTTGAATGTAAGCCACAGTGGCCAGGTACCCGTAACGGCTTCAGAGAATTCATCTGTGGAGGAACTAATGCTAGAAACACCTTTAGAGTTGCCGAATCGGATGAAGCTGTAAGCGAAGTACAGACCGAAAGGTGATCAGTTGTAATAACCCCACTTAAAGAGTTTGAAGGCAGTTGCCGAAGCGCTAAAATCACTGCTAAATGTTCGGCTTCAAAAACGGGTCTGAAATCTGGCAGTCTCAAGGAGAATGACCAGCCAAGCCGAAACGGACAATGCCTACGCCCGCCCTTTCGTTGTTCACTGAAGCGTCTGTAGCTATTATGCTATTTGTTTGTACGTGTGCTAGGTAATCTTGCAACAGGTTACTTAAAAAAGTGGCTGATTGAAACTTGGATTTTGGGGGGAAAATGTCATCAAAATCTATCCTAATATTCTGATTTCATTCGGTTGATGAAATTACGTCTCGAATGTTCACATTCAGGTTATCTAATTGTTTTTGTACAAATATAATCTGTGGAGTGTGAAAGCGAGGCTAATGAGCAAGGACGAAGGAATTTGGATCATTAATAAAGGCGTATTCAGATCGTCTAAGCGGCAAGCTGTAAAATTTTAGAAATGCTTGAATTGTTAAGATGCGGAATCTGCAGGGCAATGTTGGCAGGCGCGCTTCTTGATAGATAACATTAATAGCCACAAATCTGGGGAGTCCCAGACACAGGCGTAGGGCCTCACGCTCCAAAAGAACCAGAAGCTTTATTTTATAAGCAGGGCCGCTTGAGAACAAGACACACCCAAATTCCAATATGGGGCGCATATACATTTTATAAATCATCAAGAGTGAATCCCTACGTAGTTCATATTGTCGGTTACTCATTCTGCGCAGAATGCCAAAGCACGTTGTGGCTTACCCGCTACACTTTCTATGTGTGGACTCCAGTTGAGTTTTCTATTATATGTGATTCCCAAATATTTTAGAGACTCCACCTGTGGAATGGGTTCTTGCTTATAATATATAGAAATTGAAACGGGATCCATGACCGGGAACACTAAAATTGCGCTTTTGCTTACATATAATGACATAAAGTCTGAAGCCATACCTCTAGCATACTCATGTATCTTTCTAATTTTTGGTATAAAGTGTTAATGTCAGTGTCGGCCGCAAAGAATGCAATGCCATCTGCATACACGTAAACGTGCACGTCCTCACAAGTGGGGATAGAGCTCATTAATATACTAAATAATATTAGGGATAGGACTGCTCCTTGGCGAACACCGCGAGTCTGTCTGAATTTAGAAAAGGAACATCCGTCCTTGAAGCAATAAAATTCTCTTGATCGCAAAACTTCTGCCAACCACGCGGTAATATAATTTGGAAAATTACGACGCTGCAGAATGTCCAGTAAAATTGAATGTTCAACGCTGTCATAAGCTTTAGCTGTGCCTAATTTCACCAAAGCAGAATATTCTCTTCTTTTCCGGGCAAGTTGGATGCAGCTCTCTAAATCAGCATGGGCACACCATATTGAACAGTTAGCTCTGAAGCCTATTTGATTTGGACTTAATATTAAATTATCCGTCATCCAGATAGCAATTCTGCAGTGTAATACCCTCTCTATGTGCTTGACCATATTAGAAGTAAGAGAAATAGGTCTGATGTTTTCTATGTTATAACCTACTCCTTGTTTTGTAGGTATCGGGATTACTTTAGCTACTTACCAATTGTAAGGTATCCAGGTTTTGTGTAAGGAATAGTTTATAACGTTTAGAAGGTCTCTAGGAGATAGATCGAATAAAATGTTTGTCATGTGAATGGTAATTCCATCAGGACCAGGGGCTGACAAGGGTAAGCTTCGAATCACTTTAGCTAATTCGGGCAATATGTAACTTCAGTAAACACTGATGATGGGGCTAATTTTTGCAAATTATAGGATATCGATGACGTCAATCTACTCTCCAAGCCTTTAGCAAGGAGTTCAAGACATTTTCCCAGTTCGTCGGGAGACACATTGACATAATCAATATTAGTTGGCGATGGCAGAATTTTCCGATATCTCATATATTTAAACAACGATTTTTTGTTTTTAGATTTAGAAAGGAAACCACAGTGTTTCCTATCATAATTATCTTTAGCTTTAGGAACTGTACTTTTAAAGACAGCAGCGGGAAACTTGTAATCAGATCGATTTTTGGGGCGCTGGTTGTAGAAGAGCTGCTTCCAAGCTGCCTGTCGGCGTCGGTGCTCTCGCGTGCAGTGTGTATTCCACCAAGGGTTATAAGATGTTTTCTTTGCAGATGTAACACTAAATTCAGCCTTTATGTATGTTCTTATAATTACCGCACAAAGTTTCATAGCCCTGGTGTCTTCATGCTGTTCAGGATAAAAAGCCAAATGTACCTTAAGGGCGGATTTAAATTTATTATAATATAGAAATACGCGTACCTGGGAGCATGATGGTATAATCGCGCGAGCAATTTCAACCATTATTTCAAAGTGGTCACTGTTGGTGGCACAGTCCAAAGCTGTCCAGGATGAGCTAGTGAAGGACGAACTTACGAAACTTAAATGGAATGCGGAGCGGGACTGTTTACAAATATATGTAGGAATTCTAGAGTTCAGACAAGGCAGATTATTATCTAATGTCCAATCCCACAAACGTTTACCACATTGGTCAGTTCGAAAGCCCCAGCACGTGTGATGGGAGTTGAAATCTCCAACAGGAATTTTGCCCTTACACCATGAACTCACTGCTGAATCCAAACATCGAGTGTTCTGCACACCTGCCGCAAAGTATAAATTTACTAACGAGAAAGGTAGACACCCTGGTATGGTTATATCTAATGCAAAAATTTCACTTTCAGGAGACATATGTTTATGTGAAATCTTCGCTTTAAGGCTAATTCTGTTATTGATAAAGAAAGCTAAACCTCCGCCCTTCGATGGACGGTCCAGTCGGAAAGATCGATAGTTATTCAATTGAAAAGATTGATGTACTGAAAGCCATGTTTCTTGCAAAGCAATAATACCCGGGGAGAATTTCGATGATAAATACAGTAATTATGTAGCTGCAGAGTGAATTGATCGGCAATTCCAATGAATAATTTTGAGGAGACCTATGGTTGCGAAAGTATGGACTAAGTACCTGCTTTACTTAAAATGCTTTCCTTTAAGAAATCTTCTTTTGTTAGGCTGTCTTTCAGATATTTTTTGTCTGTGACTGAGTTAGAGTCGTAGCTTTTTATAGAGAAAGGGGATCTACAACTTTTTAACGATCGAGGATCCATGTCCATTTCATCTGCGCCCTGTGTGTTGTCATCGAAGCCTGCGCGTTGGCTCTGGTTGACATCGACGGATGGGCCTACAATTTGGGCATCTTGGGACGTGCAATTGGCGGTTACTTCTTCATTTGAAGGACGCGGACAGTTAGTTTGAGAAGTTATACCAACTGCTGTTGTTGTTCCGAATATCTGCGCCATCTGGCTAGTTAGAATTTGTGTCAATGACTCGCAAAGGTTTCCAGCTAGGCGCTCCATAGCTTTTTCCATTGTCCTTTCGATGGCGTCAGCAATAGAAAGTGAAAGAGACGCATTCGTTGCTGTCGCCTGGCGGGCTGTGACACCGGCGTATCCCTGTGTGCTAGCATGAATTTCAGTTGCGGCTTCTCTACGGGAACAACGTCTTTGTTCAACGATTTACAGAATTTGAATTTCCCGTGCGTTTGCTGAGCAATTAGAATAATCAGCAGAGTGTGCGTCATTGCAGAAGCAGCATCTTTCTTCCTTGCTATTGCACTCGCTAGAATTGTGCTCTTCACCACAAACTCGGCTCCTGGGAGCTGATCTACATTCTTTTAATTTGTGTCCGTAGCGCCAGCATTTCAAACATTGGCGGGGACGAGGGGACAGAGGTTCTACTCTGTAGATTAGAGGCCATGCCTTTATCTCTGATGGCCGAATTGTCCCTGCAAATGTGGCTATGTCCGACTCAGTAGGGATCCTGTTTTTCTCGACCACGCGTCCACACCGATAAACGGAAATTACACCTGCCGGTGAAAGCATCTCTAATACTTCTGCCGGTGTCATGTTCACGTTGACGCCGCGGACAAGCCCTTTCACACATGCCAAATGGGGAGGAATAAATGCGCTCACCGGATTGGCGGCAAACAGCGAACACCTTAAAAGTCTTGTACACATGACTAGTCATCAGAAAAGCAGAGGATACCACCTCTGCCAAACTGGCGGACCTCAGTGACGTTCTGGAAATGGGCCGTCGCCAATCGCAATTCCACCTGAATCGCTTTCGGATTCTTCATCCATATGGCTCCGTCATTGTAGAAACAGATCCGCAGGTAACTCCTGCGGAGAAATAGAAGCGGCTCAGGGGAAGGTCCCTGGCCCTGGTGAAGAAAAGGGCATCTGCGTGGTCTGATTAGCTAAATAATAATGAGACTAGCAAAACAGTTCACAATCGATAAAAGAAAAGAACAGCTACTCAATCCTTGGCCAAAACCCTGGGAGGCACTAGGGTGGTTGCTTGGGCTAGTTGGTAATTCATGATCAAAAATAACGTACAGCGCGAAGGACAAGGACAGCGATAGACGACATACACAGCGCTGTATATACCAGAAGAGGCATGCGCAGAAAATGTACGACAGTCACATGGGGTGTTCTAACAGCAAGTCATTGAACTACGAACTACGAACATCGTAATGCTTAATTTTTTATTTTTATTTTTTCAGATGACCATGTTCGTAGTTCAATGACTTGCTGTTAGAACACCCCATGTGACTGTCTGACTGTCTTACATTTTCTGCGCATGCCTCTTCTGGTATATATACAGCGCTGTGTATGTCGTCTATCGCTGTCCTTGTCCTTCGCGCTGTACGTTATTTTTGACCTGGGATGCAAGAACAGCTCCACTGGAAGCGGTCACGGAACCACCGATTGTAAAAAACGATCGGGCAAAGCTCCTTGGCTCTTCGTTTTCGCCTGATGGCGCTAGTCCAGCCCCTTCTTCCACCGCGGGGCTCTATGAGTACTGTCCACTACGGCTTATTTTAACGCAATAGCGTTAAGGAGCTCGTGTCACAGGAAACCCAGTGTCGTCGGCGTTGGCGGCGTTGGCCGTGAGCGAAAAATTGCGGAAGGCAATTAATAAATAAAGACAACTTGCAGGTGGGCTGGGTGGGAATCGAACCAGGCTCTCCGGAGTGTGAGACGGAGACGCTACAACTCAGCCATGAGTTCGATGCTTCAAAGCGGGACAAAAGCGCCTCTAGTGAATGCGGTGTAGCCTTAGAAATGAGCCGTAGAAAGTTATACTGCGGTTTATATCGGTAATTATGAGCATGTAAATTACAGAAGTCGCAGTTAAACGCGTAGCGAAGTACGTTTCCACTACATTTATTCTGCGCTTGTCGCGCACGCAGAGCCATCTTGCGGCAAACACAGAAGACCCCTTCCTCGCAACGTACGGCGCTGCCCCGACAGCTGGCGCGCCACTCGCCCGCTTATAGAGGACGATCCCATCGAGGCGTCAGCCCCATGATCGCGTCCGCCTTCATGGCGCGTCGCGGCCCGGCTGTTCGTGCCGATAACGACGTTTGGCTCGCGTAGATCGTTTCTCCCTACGAGACACCGAGTTCTTTGGTTCGTTCCGCTTGCTCAGGCGCACGTTTCGTCTGTTTGACTCAAGAGCATGCCGAGCCAATGAATGGGCGGTGTGAACGGGGTGCGATAACGCTATCGCGTTCCACTCTTGAAGGCGAAGCTTAAGCGTCCTCCAATTTTGTCAATCTTTTTGCATCGTTTTCGATTACGACTTTGCTTCTTACACCTTCGAGTGAGTTAGTGGAGGGCCTCCTATGGGTGTAGGAGCCTCGGTTCCAGGTGAGAGGTGTCATATATTGTGGCGATGATCTGATTGTGCGTTTTTAGGTCTTGCATAATTTATTTTGGTCCACTCGTCGTATGAAGTGTCAGGATTCCTCCCGCGGGACTTTCGGGCTTTCCGAAAATGAACCCAGTTGATGACGTGCTTTTAAATGGAACAGCGCGTATTTTGACAGGGACTAGGAGGGAGGCACGACACGTCCTTGGCCTGTCAAAATACGCGCTGTTCTGTTTAAAATGGCTTACCAACTCACCCAAACGTCCGTTTTAATGATGACGTGGGCCGACCCAGCATGTCAGAAGCTGCAATGCTTCTGGCATGGATACTGAGTTGGATGAGGTCGTGGTCGGAGCCGACGTTAGGTGGACGCAAAAGGATAGAAAGTTGGGCGAGTTGCTACGGTAACATGGTCGTGAATTGTAGCCCGAAGTGACATAGACAGAGACTAGAAGCAGACAGGACGAGCGCTGAAAGGACGGATGTTTGTCGACGATGCGTCGAGTGGTCCTGCGATCAGCGAAAGGTCTGGGCAGGTGTCTCGCCACGTGCTAATGCCAAACTTGGTTGACACATACGGTTCGTTGACGATGCTGGTTTTGGTTGATGGCGATAACCATTTCTTTGCTTCTTTGTGTACCGTGCTTCTAGCTTCACATCTGTTGGCGGGAAATACCCGAGGCCGAGTTTGGGAACGTTCCTGGCGAGGACTCTCCAATTGTTGCCTCTATTTTACGCTGCTTGCATGATAGACAGCAGTTAGTCGCGCCGCTGCGGCTAGGCGCGCGCGTCCTATCTTGCAGGTTTTCTGCGGTGAGTAGCCGAGCCGAGATAGGTGGTGGCTTCTTGCGCGCTGTGCTCTCGCACGCCTTGTTCGCGTTGAAGCGAGAGCCATGAGGAAGGGGAATTCACTCGCCACCCCTCGTGCTCACGCCAGCGTTCTGACAGCGAGTGTCGGCAGTAACCGAGTGAGACGTATTCATGTTTGCCTGTGCGCGCGTTAAACCGTGCTTGTTATTTAGTATGTATGCGAAAGTTTACAGCATCTGCTACAGCTAATAAAACCCTGGCTGCGTATAGATGTTTAATAATTGCTTATCGCAATCAATCATTCGCAGCTGAAAATGCGGCAGCTTTTTCTACGACGGAATGTTTTGTCCCAACCTCTGCAATATTCCACCCTGTGAAATGTCGGAAATATACGACAACGGTGGATTTGGCTAGTTCGTTGATTGCAGAGCGAAGGAGGAAAGAAAATTGAAAGTGTTCTTGCCTTTCCTTTTCGTTGTAAGGATATGAAAATGTAAAATGCATTTTTTTTGGTATGATTAGCTAAAAGTGCGAAATGAATTTGAAATACCAGTAGGTATATTTGATAGAGTAAGCTTTAAAAAGCAAGACGTTTTATTAAGCGTGCCATATTTGTTTCAACTGAAATTTTTGAAATTTTTGAAATTTTACTCGGATGTGGAAGCAGGTTTTATTCTCTAGAAAACTACTTACGAGCGAGTATTGACCCGACTTATAGCGAGTATAGACCCGACGATGCGGTGTAGTGACTATGTCCGCATTGTTTCCGATCTAACTAGGTTTTTTGAAGATAATGGAGTATCCAGTGTTTTTCCAGGGAAACTGGAGCTCAGAAATTTCCCCAAGGGAAAGTATTTCCGCGTGAGAGATGTTGGAATATTCGTAAGTGGCATTCTTTTCTGATGATGAGTAAAACGAGAACAAGGTAAAAGTGGGAGCCAACGCTTCGACACATGAATTTGTCTTTTCCTAGGTAAAAGCGGGAGCCAACGTTTCGACAAGGGGGCCTGTCTTTTTCAAGGCCTTGAAAAAGACAAGTCCCCTTGTCGGAACGTTGGCTCCCGCTTTTACCTTCTCGTTTTGCACATCATCTTGAATTTCCCGCCTTCCCCGTGTTTTCCCATTGTTTCCTGACGTATGTTCGAATGTGATTGCAACGTGGCCATTTTTCAGCTGGATTCCCATGATTGGCCTAGCGGTCATCGCTTTTGGAACCGGCGGCATCAAGCCGTGCGTGTCCGCGTTCGGAGGCGACCAGTTTATGCCAGGGCAGGTGAGTCTCTCCTTGTTGTCGCCGGGCAAAACCAACAGGCTGCTGACGAGTATGGTAGTTTGCCGAAAAGACATACCTTCATGAAACACTGGCGATAACGGCCGCTCACGTGAGTCTCCCACTGGTCACCAAGAAAACCAGGAAAAAGAACTGCTGTAGACCTGTGAACGTGTTTCTGTCTGGCTGTTTATTGACACAGCCAATGTACGCGATGTCATGGGGAGCATCTTTGTCTATATCTAAAAAGCTAAAAAGAAGCGGCTTGTCCCGCTCTAGGTACCTAGAGAAAGAAACCTCAAAACTCATTATGGAGCATCACAGAGCGGTGTGCAGACACCAACACCAGTAAGCACATAATTCAGCAACAAGAATCGCCGCGAGTCGTATTGCGCGCCTCGTGGGAGCCGAATGGACTTTTCTGAACACGCGTGCATGTAGTGCATGTTGTTCTCTGTGTACATACATGAAGCGACCAGCGAATGCGCCAATGCAACTCGTGCTAGAGATTCAGTAATGCGGAAAGTTGGGCGAGTCGGTGACTGATCATCATGCCGTGTGGGTGAAACACTGATCAGGACAAAGCGAGTGTAGTGTAGTGTATTGTGTCTCTTCGCTTTGTCCTGGTCAGTGCGCTACTTCACCCACACGGTATGATGATCGTGCTAGAAAAGACGGTGTTTTTTCTTACACAGCACGCTGCTGAATCCACGCTGCGTTCTTCATTTGCACCCTTTGGTGGCATCTGCTCAGGCAGCTGAGTACACAGCATGCGCATATACATACTAACCGATAAAAGCCCGTAGTCAAAGGCGGCCATGGGCCGAGTTTCTCACAGCCTGTACACTTGAGGGATGTCCTTGCGAATCGTCGTGGGCCTAATTTTTACAACGAAGCTGTATACAGCTGCCATCTGGCAGTGGTCGATGTTTGCCGGTCTACGCGTCGCGTGGACAAGAAAAAATTTTAGTCTCCTGTTTCTCGCAAATGCTCTGTAGCTCTCGATCTAATAAAGGTATGTTGCATAAAATTATACCTAAATTCGCCGCTAGGGCAATTCTATCATTACGCGGAGTTTCATTTGCTTGTCAGGATTAGTTAGTTCACAGGGGAGTTGTAAACGCTGCAGAATTCCCGTGGCTGTCAAAACACGGCCGTCTACGGAGGTAGTACGGTTACGGAACACGGCTGTAACTTTCATGTTCTCGAAACTATCCCGAAACAAATTATATCACAATTAGCCGCTAAGACGACTGTAACATTACGCCGAGTTTTATCTACTTTTCTTAATTACGTAGTTCACAGTGAAGTTGTAAATATTGTGGAATTCCTGTCTGCCATGCGGCAAAAGTTGAACAGGTCACTACTCCATAAAAAAAGAATAGATCACTCCACAGTCAAAATATATATTCGTTACCTGTGTCCTTCAATAATAATAATAATAATAATAATAATAATAATAATAATAATTATCAAATCTGCGAGTATAAGTACAGAAATCGGGTTCGCCTAAGCCATCACAGTGGCTTGTCACGCGAAACCCGGCAGTCAATAACAAGACTCAGCCAGAAACTGGCTTTTCTTTCTTTTGCAAGAAATAAAAACAAAAAGACATTGAAAACTAAGGTAGTGAGTGATACAGTACAAGGCAAAAGAAAGAGAATCACGAAAAAACAACAAAGAAAACAAAAAGCGAAGAAACGACCGCAGAGCGATGACATGTTTCAACAATGACAGAAAAAATAAAAATATGACGCCTATAATCATTCTGTGTACAATGCCCTTAAAGTTTTGTGAATGTCGCGTACAGACTTACAGGAAGAAATTTCGGAAGGAAGGGCATTGAATATGTCTGGAACATAAAAGGCTCGAGTATATCTGCCAAATCTGGTACGTGTGTGAGGAACTGAAAAAGCAGGTGCACGCCGTAAAGGACGGCAAGGCACAGTGGGAAGGTATCCGTCCAGAAGTGCTTCAGCACCACTGTTTGCACAAACAGTGAGCGCATGTTCGGCATTTTTAGCATCTGAAAAAGGTTCATCCCTTGTGGTCTGTATACGTCATAAGTAACACTTTTTAACATACACTTTAGCAACCTATTTACACGGTGATGCCAGGTACTAGAACAATGTACAAATGTTGTAGTACCATATCTGAGCACACTGTAGGCTAACGAGTGGACCAAAAGTTTCCTAACAGACAAGGGTAAAAACACTTTGATGCGGTACAGTAAACAGACGATTTTACGAAGTTTGGCACATATGTAAGATAAGTGAGTAGAAAAAAGAAGACTAGAATCAAACCATATGCCTAAATACTTCACAGTGTCCGAAAATTTTATTGGAGGGCAGGAATAATTATTACATCGAGAGCGGTGCAGATAAAGTGAGGAAGAAAGTGAAACACGCTTGAGTGGGCTATGGAAGCAAACCAACTTTGATTTAGAATGATTGATGTCAATTACATTTGCACCAAGATAATCCATCAATTTCCCGACGTCGTTTCGAAGGATTGAGAATGCGTCTGGAAAATTCACATGTGTGGCTAAAATTGCAGTATCGTCCGCATATTGAAATAACTTGCAGACAGATAGCACGTTGCACATGTCCTAAACGTATATATTAAAAAGTAAGGGAGACAGTATGTAACCTTGTGGCACACCGGCCTTCAGAAAAACACGGGAACTGCAAATTTCTGAAATGGAAACAATCTGGGAGCGATCTGTAAGGAAATTGCGTAGCAATCGGAAGAAAGGTCCTCGAAAACCTAAATTGTAGGCTTTCTGTAGCATAATCGAATGGCATACCGTGTTAAAGGCTTTTGCCACATCTAAAAAAAGTGTGCAACATACAAGATTTTTTCAAGTGTAGAAAATAAATGGCCACTCAATTCTTCTAATAAAGCCTGAGTGCCCCTTTTTTCAATAAAACCGTATTGACAGTCGGGGAACCCCCCCGCTTTGTTAATAAAGCTGTTCATTACTAAGTAGACATGTTTTCTAGAACTTTTGCTATACTAGGCAGGATAGAAATGGGGCGATAATTATGCACACACTTAGCATCACCACCTTTTAGAAGTGGTCGAACTACGGCCGTTTTTAACCGCGTAGGAATACTTCCGCTTGTAATTATCCCATTTAGGATTTCTAGCAAGACATCTTTCAGAACGCCGAAGTTCCTGTATAGATCAATCATGCGAATTTTATCGATACCTGATGATTGATGTCTGCCAAAGCTGCCCAATAACGAGTAAAGCTCTTCTTCCGTCATAGTGGGTAGGAAAGGGGATTCAATTACAGGAGTTGCAGTGCTACCAGTGTAGCATGATTGCTTAGACACCCCAGAAAACTGAGAGAAAAATTGGTTAAAATTGTCAACGACTGTTGATAAATCTGAATCAAGATGATTCTGAATATCTTTAGCCAAATTTGAAGGTAGTCCTCTCACCTCGTTTATCAGAGACCACGTTTTCTTAGGATTTCTACGAGATTCATAAAAGTGGTTTCTGTTGTACGAACGCTTGGCTGCACGAATAAGAGCATTTACTTTATTTCGAGAAGTTTTAAATTGTGTACGCAGAATGCAATTACTAGGTGAACGTCTGCACCGTTGCCAAAGCAGGTCTTTTTCTTTGATAGCGGATAATATCGTGCTGTTCAACCAGGGCTGGTTCGGGCGGCGTTGGCGAACGTAAATAGTCCTTTCACTGGATTTATATGTAATGTCCATCGAACGTGAACATTCGTTATATAGCTCGAGCCTGTCGGTATTTTCAGGCAGGCCTGGCCAGTCGAACAAGGTGACCAGTTTATCAAAAGTAGCCGTATCGGTAACAGCGTGGCAAGTGTTGGGGCTAGAACATGATAACGACGGAGAAGGAAAGCGTAACTGACAAGCTATGAAGTAATGGTCGGCAATTTTCTGTTGTAACACTGCACCATGAACTGAAGCAGACTCCGTGCGGATGTTAAAGTGATCAATGCAAGACTTTACTAAATTATTAAGAAGCAATTCTTCCCTAGTTGGAATATCAATAATACTTTCAAGGCCATGTTTTGCAATGATATCTAGGCAATCGCATACAGAGGTTGCAATGGGATTAAGAATATCTATATTGAAATCACCTACTAGGCATATGTTAGGAACTAACGTCGTTCTTTGTAAATGTGCCTCCAGCTCATTGAGAAACAAAGACAGGTTACTTGAGGGTGGTCTATATATTGCCAAGAGTGAAATATGACTAAGTTGGTTTGAAATGTTCTGTGCCAAAGATTCCGCACTAGAAAAATTAGCCGCTACCTGTTCCACACTCCAAGTATCCTGTACGAAAATTGCTATCCCTCCGCCTCTTTGGGTGTCTCGAGTGAACCAAAAGGAAACGAATCCTGGAAGAGTGAAAAGGTTAGTCTCGGCCGAGCATATATTTATTTCAGTAAGAACAAAAACGTCCACTTTATGTAAAATGCTATCAACGTCCCAATGCTTTCGCAAACTGCGGATATTAACGTGAACAGTGGTAACTGTTGATGGAAAGGAAAACTGACGAACAAGTGCTTGAAAGTCAACCAAACTCTCGCACAGAGCCATGAGGTTGTTTTGAAAAAGATCGCTGTAGTGAATGGTAGACCGCTTTGAACCAATTACGTTAGGCGCAACAGATCATTCACGTCGATCACAGGGATTAAAGAGGCACCCTCCTCCTTCTTAGCAAACACGTTTCCGTCCTTTGTCCAAACATACTTATATTTCTTTACCTTTCCCTTTTTCCTGGCAAGCCAGAACAGTTCCCGGTTTGCTGGTGTAAGGCTCTCATTAAAATAAAGATTGTGGTCAATATCACTTTTGCATAAGCTCTGCAGTTTGTGGCGACAAGCCATCCAAGTTTCCTTTCCAGATACCGAAGCAAATTTAATCAGAACGACTGGACTTTTATCTTTCTTTTTGCTCGGCAAACGATGGATGGCAAGAATGCCAGAGCTGTCGAAGTCTATGATGGTCAATTTTTTTGCTAGATTCGCCGCAACAGCGCGCAGGTCCTCATTAGGTGCAGCAGGAAGGCCGTGGATTTCGAGGTTTGAACGGCGACTGTACTGTTCCTGTTTCTTCATTTCGGTTTTCAAAGACTGGATCTCGATCTCTTGCTCCTGCACTTTGAGCGTGAGTGATGAAACCTCCGAGTTGGCTTGCTTGATTTCTTTTTCACTTGCTTCTATTCTAACCAGAAAATCGTCGTATTTTGTTGACCTCAATGCAACTGCACTTTGAATCTGATTTACGGAAGACTGTAGCGTATCGACAGTCGACGTCAGCACCAAAAGCTGATCGATTTTAGCTGGAAGTGATAACAATGAATTGATATCTGGTCTAAGGGAAGAGAGACTGTCCAGTTTTTGATTTATAGGTTCTATTTGGCTTTGCAGAGCATCAAGTTCCTCTGTAACAGATGCATCTGTAGCCGAGGGTCGGTTTTTTCCCTGTCGACAATGACGACATTTCCATGTGTCACGTTTGGACGCACCCATCGAAATGAACGTTGCTTCTGCGATTCCTGAACAAGATGAGCGCAAATGAAAGGTTTTTTTACACTCTTTGCAACACACGAAACGGCCATCATCAGGAAGAGGATCAGAGCAATCTGCACAGGACGACATTGGCATGGCGCTGTCACAGGAGGATACACCAACCCTAATGCACAAAATATCAGGCCCTCTAGAGCAGTCGGCGGCACGCAGAAACTAAACAATTCAATTAGGAGCGTTAGCTCACCTGGGCAAAGACAAACGTCAGTTTGTGGCAAAGAATTGCCGCCGACTGCAGAAGGCTACGGATCAGTCCGTGCTTTTATAGGTGACGGTGAGACGATTAGCGGCCCTCTGGTGCCCTGGCTTGTCGGGGGGGGGGAGGCAATCTTGCTGCGCAGACTTGATACCACGATTATCGCACTTGGGTTCTGGCGGAAGATGGCTGCGTGAACCGGGCTGGACGATGCATGGTCCTTCGGATTTCCTGGGCAAAGACAAACGTCGGTTTGTGGCAAAGAATTGCCGCCGACTGCAGAAGGCTGTGGATCAGTCCGTGCTTTTATATGTGACGGTGAGACGATTAGCGGCCCTCTGGTGCCCTGGCTTGTCGGGGGGGGGGGAGGCAATCTTGCTGCGCAGACTTGATACCACGATTATCGCACTTGGGTTCTGGCGGAAGATGGCTGCGTGAACCGGGCTGGACGACGCATGGTCCTTCGGATTTCCTGGGCAAAGACAAACGTCGGTTTGTGGCAAAGAATTGCCGCCGACTGCAGAAGGCTGTGGATCAGTCCGTGCTTTTATAGGTGACGGTGAGACGATTAGCGGCCCTCTGGTGCCCTGGCTTGTCGGGGAGGAGGCGATCTTCCTGCGCAGACTTGATACCGCGATTATCGCACTTGGGTTCTGTCGGAAGATGGCTGCGTGAACCGGGCTGGACGACGCATGGTCCTTCGGATTTCCTGGGCAAAGACAAACATCGGTTTGTGGCAAAGAATTGCCGCCGACTGCAGAAGCCTGTGGATCAGTCCGTGCTTTTATAGGTGACGGTGAGACGATTAGCGGCCCTCTGGTGCCCTGGCTTGTCGGGGAGGAGGCGATCTTGCTGCGCAGACTTGATACCACGGTTATCGCACTTGGGTTCTGGCGGAAGATGGCTGCGTGAACCGGGCTGGACGACGCATGGTCCTTCGGATTTCCTGGGCAAAGACAAACGTCAGTTTGTGGCAAAGGATTGCCGCCGACTGCAGAAGGCTGTGGATCAGTCCGTGCTTTTATATGTGACGGTGAGACGATTAGCGGCCCTCTGGTGCCCTGGCTTGTCGGGGGGGAGGCAATCTTGCTGCGCAGGCTTGATACCACGATTATCGCACTGGGGTTCTGGCGGAAGATGGCTGCGTGAACCGGGCTGGACGACGCATGGTCCTTCGGATTTCCTGGGCAAAGACAAACGTCAGTTTGTGGCAAAGGATTGCCGCCGACTGCAGAAGGCTGTGGATCAGTCCGTGCTTTTATATGTGACGGTGAGACGATTAGCGGCCCTCTGGTGCCCTGGCTTGTCGGGGGGGGGGGGGGGGGGGGGGCAATCTTGCTGCGCAGGCTTGATACCACGATTATCGCACTTGAGTTCTGGCGGAAGATGGCTGCGTGAACCGGGCTGGACGAGGCATGGTCCTTCGGATTTCCTGGGCAAAGACAAACGTCAGTTTGTGGCAAAGAATTGCCGCCGACTGCAGAAGGCTGTGGATCAGTCCGTGCTTTTATAGGTGACGATGAGACGATTAGCGGCCCTCTGGTGCCCTGGCTTGTCGGGGGGGAGGCAATCTTGCTGCGCAGGCTTGATACCACGATTATCGCACTTGGGTTCTGGCGGAAGATGGCTGCGTGAACCGGGCTGGACGACGCATGGTCCTTCGGATTTCCTGGGCAAAGACAAACGTCGGTTTGTGGCAAAGAATTGCCGCCGACTACAGAAGGCTGTGGATCAGTCCGTGCTTTTATAGGTGACGGTGAGACGATTAGCGGCCTTCTGGTGCCCTGGCTTGTCGGGGGGGGGGGGGGGGAGGCAATCTTGCTGCGCAGACTTGATACCGCGATTATCGCACTTGGGTTCTGGCGGAAGATGGCTGCGTGAACCGGGCTGGACGACGCATGGTCCTTCGGATTTCCTGGGCAAAGACAAACGTCGGTTTGTGGCAAAGAATTGCCGCCGACTGCAGAAGCCTGTGGATCAGTCCGTGCTTTTATAGGTGACGGTGAGACGATTAGCGGCCCTCTGGTGCCCTGGCTTGTCGGGGAGGAGGCGATCTTGCTGCGCAGACTTGATACCACGGTTATCGCACTTGGGTTCTGGCGGAAGATGGCTGCGTGAACCGGGCTGGACGACGCATGGTCCTTCGGATTTCCTGGGCAAAGACAAACGTCAGTTTGTGGCAAAGGATTGCCGCCGACTGCAGAAGGCTGTGGATCAGTCCGTGCTTTTATATGTGACGGTGAGACGATTAGCGGCCCTCTGGTGCCCTGGCTTGTCGGGGGGGAGGCAATCTTGCTGCGCAGGCTTGATACCACGATTATCGCACTGGGGTTCTGGCGGAAGATGGCTGCGTGAACCGGGCTGGACGAGGCATGGTCCTTCGGATTTCCTGGGCAAAGACAAACGTCAGTTTGTGGCAAAGAATTGCCGCCGACTGCAGAAGGCTGTGGATCAGTCCGTACTTTTATATGTGACGGTGAGACGATTAGCGGCCCTCTGGTGCCCTGGCTTGTCGGGGAGGAGGCAATCTTGCTGCGCAGACTTGATACCACGGTTATCGCACTTGGGTTCTGGCGGAAGATGGCTGCGTGAACCGGGCTGGACGACGCATGGTCCTTCGGATTTCCTGGGCAAAGACAAACGTCAGTTTGTGGCAAAGGATTGCCGCCGACTGCAGAAGGCTGTGGATCAGTCCGTGCTTTTATATGTGACGGTGAGACGATTAGCGGCCCTCTGGTGCCCTGGCTTGTCGGGGGGGGGGGGGGGGGGGGGGGCAATCTTGCTGCGCAGGCTTGATACCACGATTATCGCACTTGAGTTCTGGTGGAAGATGGCTGCGTGAACCGGGCTGGACGAGGCATGGTCCTTCGGATTTCCTGGGCAAAGACAAACGTCACTTTGTGGCAAAGAATGGCCGCCGACTGCAGAAGGCTGTGGATCAGTCCGTGCTTTTATAGGTGACGATGAGACGATTAGCGGCCCTCTGGTGCCCTGGCTTGTCGGGGGGGAGGCAATCTTGCTGCGCAGGCTTGATACCACGATTATCGCACTGGGGTTCTGGCGGAAGATGGCTGCGTGAACCGGGCTGGACGAGGCATGGTCCTTCGGATTTCCTGGGCAAAGACAAACGTCAGTTTGTGGCAAAGAATTGCCGCCGACTGCAGAAGGCTGTGGATCAGTCCGTGCTTTTATAGGTGACGATGAGACGATTAGCGGCCCTCTGGTGCCCTGGCTTGTCGGGGGGGAGGCAATCTTGCTGCGCAGGCTTGATACCACGATTATCGCACTGGGGTTCTGGCGGAAGATGGCTGCGTGAACCGGGCTGGACGAGGCATGGTCCTTCGGATTTCCTGGGCAAAGACAAACGTCACTTTGTGGCAAAGAATTGCCGCCGACTGCAGAAGGCTGTGGATCAGTCCGTGCTTTTATATGTGACGGCGAGACGATTAGCGGCCCTCTGGTGCCCTGGCTTGTCGGGGGGGAGGCAATCTTGCTGCACATGTTTGATACCACAATTATCGCACTTGGGTTCTGGCGGAAGATGGCTGCGTGAACCGGGCTGGACGACGCATGGTCCTTCGGATTTCCTGGGCAAAGACAAACGTCAGTTTGTGGCAAAGGATTGCCGCCGACTGCAGAAGGCTGTGGATCAGTCCGTGCTTTTATATGTGACGGTGAGACGATTAGCGGCCCTCTGGTGCCCTGGCTTGTCGGGGGGGGGGGGGGGGGGGGCAATCTTGCTGCGCAGGCTTGATACCACGATTATCGCACTTGAGTTCTGGTGGAAGATGGCTGCGTGAACCGGGCTGGACGAGGCATGGTCCTTCGGATTTCCTGGGCAAAGACAAACGTCACTTTGTGGCAAAGGATTGCCGCCGACTGCAGAAGGCTGTGGATCAGTCCGTGCTTTTATATGTGACGGTGAGACGATTAGCGGCCCTCTGGTGCCCTGGCTTGTCGGGGGGGGGGGGGGGGCAATCTTGCTGCGCAGGCTTGATACCACGATTATCGCACTTGAGTTCTGGTGGAAGATGGCTGCGTGAACCGGGCTGGACGAGGCATGGTCCTTCGGATTTCCTGGGCAAAGACAAACGTCAGTTTGTGGCAAAGAATTGCCGCCGACTGCAGAAGGCTGTGGATCAGTCCGTGCTTTTATAGGTGACGATGAGACGATTAGCGGCCCTCTGGTGCCCTGGCTTGTCGGGGGGGAGGCAATCTTGCTGCGCAGGCTTGATACCACGATTATCGCACTGGGGTTCTGGCGGAAGATGGCTGCGTGAACCGGGCTGGACGAGGCATGGTCCTTCGGATTTCCTGGGCAAAGACAAACGTCACTTTGTGGCAAAGAATTGCCGCCGACTGCAGAAGGCTGTGGATCAGTCCGTGCTTTTATATGTGACGGCGAGACGATTAGCGGCCCTCTGGTGCCCTGGCTTGTCGGGGGGGAGGCAATCTTGCTGCACATGTTTGATACCACAATTATCGCACTTGGGTTCTGGCGGAAGATGGCTGCGTGAACCGGGCTGGACGAGGCATGGTCCTTCGGATTTCCTGGGCAAAGACAAACGTCAGTTTGTGGCAAAGAATTGCCGCCGACTGCAGAAGGCTGTGGATCAGTCCGTGCTTTTATAGGTGACGATGAGACGATTAGCGGCCCTCTGCTGCCCTGGCTTGTCGGGGGGGAGGCAATCTTGCTGCGCAGGCTTGATACCACGATTATCGCACTTGGGTTCTGGCGGAAGATGGCTGCGTGAACCTGGCTGGACGAGGCATGGTCCTTCGTATTTCCTGGGCAAAGACAAACGTCAGTTTGTGGCAAAGAATTGCCGCCGACTGCAGAAGGCTGTGGATCAGTCCGTGCTTTTATAGGTGACGATGAGACGATTAGCGGCCCTCTGGTGCCCTGGCTTGTCGGGGGGGGGGGGGGGGGCAATCTTGCTGCGCAGGCTTGATACCACGATTATCGCACTTGGGTTCTGGCGGAAGATGGCTGCGTGAACCGGGCTGGACGACGCATGGTCCTTCGGATTTCCTGGGCAAAGACAAACGTCAGTTTGTGGCAAAGAATTGCCGCCGACTGCAGAAGGCTGTGGATCAGTCCGTGCTTTTATAGGTGACGATGAGACGATTAGCGGCCCTCTGGTGCCCTGGCTTGTCGGGGGGGGGGGGGGGCAATCTTGCTGCGCAGGCTTGATACCACGATTATCGCACTTGAGTTCTGGTGGAAGATGGCTGCGTGAACCGGGCTGGACGAGGCATGGTCCTTCGGATTTCCTGGGCAAAGACAAACGTCACTTTGTGGCAAGGAATTGCCGCCGACTGCACTAATAATAATAATAATAATAATAATAATAATAATAATAATATTAATAATAATAATAATAATAATAATTATTATTATTATTCTTATTATTATTATTATTATTAAGACCTATTAGAACGACAGAAAGCTGAGCTAGTTCGTTAGGATTCATTATGCAAGAAAAGGTGAGGCGTGCAGACAAGACGCAAGAGAAGTGGAAGAGACAACACGGCGTTCGTGTTGTCCACTTCTCTTGTGTCCTGTCTGCACGCCTCACCTTTTCATGCATAATCAGACCTATATATAAATAGATGCGTCGAATGAGATAAAACACAGCGCAGCTTCGCTGTTTGTCCTTCTTCACAGAGTGGAAGAACTGATGAAATCCAGCCTGCAAGTAAAACTTATGCGAGGCAATCTCAATACTTATTAGGGTCGCGAAGGTGCCCAACGTTGCAGCATTTCAGAAAGAGAGGTGCGCGAGGAGGCCGCCACCCTGATATATTGTATGAGTGCACGGTGCACACAGGAACACGAATAAACGAGACGCATAGAGCTTGCGTTCTTCTCGTAAAAGCTCCCGCGTGCGAAGCACCATACATTCATCGCATTGTGTCCCCGTTCACGCAGTTCTCTCGATGTTCTTTCGAGGGCGCAGCACATGGGGGAAAGGTGATACAGCACCCTACGTAATTATAAGAGAATACATAAAGCGAAGGCACCTACGTACAGTAGTAAAGGGTACAATGAAAACTGGGGTGGTATCACTTTCAGAAACGTGAACCGTTGATCACATTAAAGGCAAACTAAGAACAAACACATAGTTTTACTTCCGACAAGTATTTTGAGTTCAGATCCGTTTTTTTATTGAAAAATCAAGCGTATCTTCTTACGTGCATGTCATTTGATAGCGCAAGGACAACGGCAGGGAGAAAAGAGAGCGCTCACCTTAAAACAAATTAAGCTGTTGCCCATTCAGTGCTCTGTTCTCGCTTATTTTCTCACCGGTGTCCTTGCGCTCTTAGTCAGAACTTTAAAACACGCTTTACCAACAAGTCCAATGTTATACTGTTCTTCATTTGGTAAGCTCCAGGCGTAGTATAAGGTTGATTCACGAAATGCATCAGTTAAATTCGCAAACTTAATATGCAAGGAGTATTTGCTATGCTAACGCATACAGAAACGGCTACGAACTAGAACCACCATTGCATGCCGGGTGCATGCAGCCCCTTTGTTTCTCCCGAGTGACGCCGAGAGGAACCGACGTGCCTTCTCAGCGCAGCAGGAGCAGCGCGCCAGAGGGACACGTTATTTGAATGTTCGCTCATTCGGGTGCTAGAAGTGTTCGGTTAACCGAGCAATCTATATATCTCGGTCTGTTTGGTTAGATATAAGTAGTTGGATAATAATTGTATTTTCTTTTGTCTTCAACTAGAGCTATTTTCGTACTATGCCTTGTTAGTACAAGACGATGGTCTGCGCTAGGAGGAACCCATGCGTGCGTTGTCCTGAGTGTGAGCATTACTACGCCTTTGAAGAAACACGGTGAGTACGCGTAACAAGCGGAGTAGTCTTACAGCGAAGCCTGTTTATGGCTATACTCGCGGACAACTTTATTTGGCAATGAAGGGAACGCTGCTGGGTCCGAGCTTCTGCACATGTTTTACGGTGCCAAGTAGTCCGCCAGCGTTTGACAGCGCTTTTGGTTGCTCGGAACAGACGCTGAATCGACGCACTTTCCACGTGCAAGGGTATCGCGTTTGCCCAGACGTCGAAGGGAAAAGCCGCACAATAAGTTAACGTTTTCATTCAGTAGTCTGTTTTATCTTATTTAATTGTTGCTCGTAGGGTCTTTATGTTTTCTTGTCTCCAGCGTAAACTAAGGCGGATGGAAACACGGCACTATTTTCAGAAGCGCTGTCACTTGTGCGCGCTTTGCCTCCGTAGCTTTCCCTTCATTGCCACAGAAAGTGGTCCGCGAGTATAGGGTCCTGTTCATTTTTGTTCTGCGTGTGCAAACCGATCCCGGAGATAAACCAGGGTGTAAGCACTCCCCGAAATTGCAAACAGTAAGTTTAATACCTTGGGCCAAAACAGAACCCGTATCAGATATTACGGTGATAACAACAGATAGTACACTTTGACCCGCGTCGGCCATGTCTACGTTTGCAACGCCCTCTCTTTGTCGGCGTTCCAAGCGCTTTCGCATCTCCTTCCGCTCTCCCGGGGTGGCCGTCCAGAGGAACGTCACGCGTGTCTGGTTTCCTCCGGCTCCTCGTTGCGGTGCTTCTGTCGCCCACGCGAATAGATATAGGTATAAAAAGCACGATAAAGGAGCTTGCACCTTTCTACAAAATTCTGTGTAACCTCTATGTCGTGTGTTAAACAGCTTCGCTGGTCATCCGTCTTCACATAGTGGAATGGCTCATGATTGTTATCTGTAGGATTTGTGTGCTATGGTCACTAGACCGCCTAGAGCAGAAGAAGGATAAGATAGCCAAGAAGGCTGGAAAGCTAGAAAAGGAACTCAAGAGCGAACAGAAGCAGAAGGAGGAGGTAGAAGAATAGCTATCCAGCGTAGAAATGAAGCTGAGGGGCGGCTTTCCGCAAGGCAATGGTGAACGCTTTGATGCAAGCACGGCCGACGGGGCCAGCAACGAAGAGAGCGCAGGTAAGGAAGCCAAAACCACCATGCCGGAAACCAGTGGCGGACACGTTAGGGATGGTCATGTAGGGCCTACCACTGATGTGCCGGCCACGTAAGACAACAAAGCAAAGGGTGACGATGAGACTGGCAGGAGGGAAATCGCGGCCCAGGTGAAGCTTTCGGCTACAAGGAGGAGGAAAAGCGTCGATACATTTTGGTGCTATTGGAATGACGATTAGACGCTGGCAGCTTTCATGGCAGTAACAAAATTTTGTTACCACCATCAAAGCTGCCAGTGTCTAATCTTCATTTGAAGAGCACCACAATGCATTGCACCAAAGGAGCAGCAACAGTGCAGCATTCCAAGGAAAACCGAGGTTTGGCGCACCCCCGATCACCGCCCGCTCTGCTCCCGTTGCGAAGAAGCTGGCCATGTGTACCGCCGTTGCCCATACCGCGACTTGGGACTGCGAGGTTTCGTCGTCAACGCGCCGCGCCTACAACTAGGGAACCGCCCTCGTGACATCGCTGACTACGTTGCCCCCACTGAGTGGAGTTCCCCACGACAGTCCCATTCGCCGTCATCAGGCCGCTACCTGTCACGGCAGCGCCAACCATACACTGGCTCATCCCGGGGCGGGTCCGCAAGTCCATATCCGGAAAACTAAAAGCAGCAATTGATGGAGGTGCGGTTGGTGTACATCGAAATGACGAATATCCTCCGCCACCGACAATGACGCTTCCTGATCCATTTCGACGATGCAGCAGGGACACGCCGCCATCCCGACGAAGCCTGAGAGCCAAGAACACGCAGACGAAAGAGGACCTGACGATGCCCCGTGCGAGCCACAGGCCAGCGCGACGCAGCCGTGATCTGACGCCTAGACCTAACTGCAACGCAAGGCAGAGAACCACGGAACTCGACGTGCTTCTTGACAGCCACGAAGTCTCCGCGCTTCTAGACACTAGAGGGGACTACTCCATCATCAGTGGATTTATTCACCGCCAAGTTGAAGAAACTCCAGACTGCCCTCAGGACGGCCCTCAGCACGGTCCTGAGCACGTCCTGAGGGCCGTCCAGTCAGGACGGCTCTAGAATTTGAACAGCTGGAGGACACCTCCTAACGCCGACTGAAATTTGCACTGCAAGAATTACAGTTCATGACCGGGCCTACCCTGCCACGTACGTTGTCTTCCAACAGTGCTCGCGAGGTCTAATTCTCGACATGGACTTCCTGAATCAACACGCCTCAATCATCGACCTGAGGTCGAAGTCGTTAACGCTGTCCACAGACCAATTGATACCAAGGAGAGGCCTTCCAGTCAGCGTGCTTTGAGGGTACTTGAGGACCCAGTCAGCACCCTGCCTCGCTCCAGCATTGTCGTTTCCGTCGGCAGCGAAAGAGCCGCGGACATAGAAGGCGTCATCGAGGGCGTCTACTGCTCGAGCGTGAAATTTGCGTCGCAAGAGGGATTGCTCGACGGCACGCAGGAAAAGCGAAAGTGATGCTCCCAAACTTCGTCCAGGAGTTCAAGCACTTCAACAAGCGCATACGATCGCGCACATCAAGGAAATTTTGGAAGCTTGAAATGTGTTTGTCCTCTCGGATTCTGCCGCAACTACCCCGAGGACCATAGTTCCAGAACCAGACTTCGACACATATCCAAGTCTCCCCATGAGTAAGCAGCAACAGCTCAGAAGTCTTCCCCGACGATAGAAAGAATGCTTTTCGACGTCATCAAGGATTCGGCAAACACCAGTTGCAAAGCATCGCACAATAGCCAAAGAGTGCGCTCGACCACTCCTCCAGAGCCCTTACCGAGTTTCGACGCGACAACGTGAAGCAATAAGGCAACCAGTCGAAAAAATTCTGCGTGACGACATCATCTAGCCGTCCAAAAGCCGGTGGGCATCTCCTGTTGTTTTGGTGATAAAGAAGGACGGAACCCTGCATGTCTGCGTCGATTATTGTCGATTGAACAAGGTCACGAAGAAGGGTGTATACCCCCTCCCACGGATAGACAATGCATTAGCTCGACTCTGCAACTCTAAATAGTTCTCATCGATGCCTCTGAAGTCTGCCTACTGGCAAATAGACGTCGATGAGATCGCAAAAACACCGCCTTCATCATGCCAGACGGCCTCTATGAGTTCAAGGTCATGTCATTAGAACTGTGCTCGGCGCCTGTAACGTTCCAGTGCGTGATGGACACGCTGTTAGCAGGATTTAAGTGGCAAACCTGTCTTGTTTACTTGGATGATGTTGTCGCCTTCTCCTCAAATTTGGACCTTAGGCGGCTTGCGACAGTACTAGAGGCCCTCAAGTCGTCAGGGCTCATTCTGAAGCCGACGAAGTGCCGCTTCCCTTACGATGAGCTTCGGTTGCTGGGCTACGTCATCAGCAAATCTGGAGTCTGCCTCGACCCGCAGAAGACAGCTGCCATCGCAAAGTTCCAGCAGCCAATCGACAAGAAGGCAGTACGTAGATTCCTTGGTTTGTGTGCGTGCTACAGACGATTTGTCAAGGACTTTTCGCGCATCGCTGAGCCGCTGAGACATATTATGAAATGTGATGTCGAGTTAAAGTGAGAAACGCCGCAGGTCGACCAATGTCAAGGACTCAAACGATGCATGCAGTCGCCGCCGGTACGTGCGCACTTCGACGAGGACGCCGATAAAGAAATCCACACAGACAGCAGTAGCTTAGGCTTCGGGGCTGTCCTAGTCAAGAGGAAAGACGGACATTAACGGGTGATAGTTTACGCTAGCTTGTCGCTGCCAGTAGCGGAACGCAATTATTCTACGACCGAAAAGGAATGATTTGCCATCATTTGGGCTACAGTGAAATTCCGCCCTTACGTATATGGCAGGCCGTTCCAAATCCTCGGCGACCGTCACGCGGTATGTTGGCTGCGGAACTTAAAGGACCCTTCAGGACGGCTGGCGCGGTGGAGCCTCTGATTGCAAGAATATGACATCACTGTAATTTACAAGTCCGGACCGCCTATGGCGCGCTCCCATTGACGCGCCGCCGCCAGATAATGATGATGACGCCTTCCCTGAAATATTGAACGCGGAAGACTTCACTGAACAGCAATGAACAGAGCCGGAGCTAAAAGCCTCGTCGAGTATTTGGAAGGGAACATCGCCGTTATCCCGAGGGCATTTAAGGGAGGATTGTCTTCGTTTTCGCTTCAAAACAGCCTACTCGTAAAGAATTTCTCACCACTCCGCGCCAACTACCTCCTTTTTGTTCCAGAAGCACTGCGTTCAGAAGTACTGCACGCCCTACATGAAGAACCGACGGCTTGGCACCTCGGATTCTTGCGGACGCTATGGAGGATACAGGATAGGTATTACTGACCGCTCCTGACCGCAGACGTTGCCCGTGATGTCAAGGCGTGCCGGGACTGTCAGCGACGCGAGATGCCACCGATAAGGCCAGCGGGATTACTACAGTCGATCGAGCCTCTTTGCTGACGATTTAAGCAGATCGCGATGGATTCGCTGCCAGCCATTCCGACGTCGATATCCGGAAATAATTGGACCGTCGCGACGGACTACCTCACCCGCTTCGCTGAAAAAAAGAAAAACTCTGCCGAAGGGTAACGCAGCCGAAGGGGCGAAATCTTTCGTCGTGAGCATCCTGCTGCAATATGGTGCCCCAGAAGTACATAGTTAAAATCATTAAAATTTGCGCACAGCATAATTAACAAGTCCTGTCATACTTCAAAGACAGCTTGCATATCTTTTATCAAACCTTCTTGCATGCGTAACTTACACGAGCTTAATCTTAACACTTTCTATGCCCGTGCAAATAGTTTCAAGTACAGCTTCTTTCCCCGCGCAATATAAGTCTGGAATTTTTTACCTGGCTGCCTTCGTTCACTCCCAATAAGCGAATTCAAAAGTGCTCTCGATGAGAACCAGAATGTGTAACTACTTAAATCAGCTTTAGTTTATACTTTATGTGTCTGCATTTCGCTGTTTTGCTGCTTTTAAGAATCGGTGAAAACGATTTTCCAGTTCTTTGGCTGTCGTACAAATATTCTAAAAGTCATTGTATATTTCAGTTTATTTTTTTTCACCACTATTTTAGTCACTGCTGCAATAGCCCTCCTATGGGGCTATTGTATGTACAAATAAATCATCAATAAAATAAGTGCTCATCACCGACAGAGGAACGGTCTTTACAGTGGAGCTCACCCAAGCATTCTGCAATACAGCCAGACAAGCCACAGGAGGACAACTGCCTGCCACCTGTGCACGAATGGTCTTAAGGAGCGCCTGAACAAAAACCTCGCTGACATGCTAGCAATGTACGTTGACATCAAACATAAGACGTGGGATGCGGTCCTGCCGAATGTCGACGTGATCTTCAGCACGCCGAAAAAGCCCGACAGCTCGCCCGCCTGTGCATCAAGAATCAGCAGGGGACCGATAGCCGGATCTACAATCTTCGACAACGATACGTGGAATAAGAGCCTGAATATGAGAAGTTTTTACGCCGCTATTTTGGACCCTACAAGACCATCCGACGCATTGGCGTACTCGACTATGAGGTCGTGTGACACGGCATTTCGCTATCACAGTGACAGAGGAGCGCCGCTCACCACCTGAAATAGTCCATGTTGTGCGACTTAAGCCGTTCTACCAGCGCTAACGAACTTTTGGACTTTGCATAGCTGAACTTTGCACTATCTTTTTTCGGACTGTGTTACTTTTTTTTTTGTTTTGTTGATTTTGTTTATAAGTGTCCTTTTGTTTTTTTCGCTCTCCTGTTTGTAGTAACGGGACGACCCATCGTGGTTGCTCAGTGGCTATGGTGTTGGGATGCTAAGCACGAGGTTGCGGGATCGAACCCCGGCCACGGCAGCCGCATTTCAATGGGGTCGAAATGTGAAAACACCCGTGTACTTAGATTTAGGTGTAGGTTAAAGAACCTCAGGTGGTCGAAATTTGCCGAGTCCTCCACTGCGGCGTGCCTCGTAGTCAGAATGTGGTTTTGGTACGTAAAACCCTATGATTTCATTTTTTTTTTAGCATCGGGACGATGATTTTCGACCGGGGGAGCATCGACACATGTATTTGTTTATATTTTTTGGGGTGACCGCTCCTCACTGTCTAACAAACAATACATGGGGGTGAATTCGCTCAGCGCGGGACCCACCCCCATGCACTCGAATGTTGTTGATGGTTTTATCTGCTGTCTGTTGTCTCGTGTAATCTGACTGCATGTGTGACTCGCATTGTGCGGTGGAAGACACGCTGGCACCAGCGATTACACTAGAACCTTCGATAACTCATGTATAAAAGCCGACGCGCTTGACCGGACGATCAGATTTTCTACAATCGCTGACTGTGTTCGCCGATACCGCTGTTCTTTGTTTGTAGCCTCTTCTTAAGCGCACAGGTTCATCCAATAAAACACTACTTTCGTTATTCGCAGTTTGTTGCTTTCTTCACCGTTACAACTACACGACAATATGAATGAAAATAAAATAACAGAGATCGCAAAAAACATACAGAAGAAAATGGAGGCTTCTCCTACAGTAGTCTGGGGTTATAAGGATCTGGTAGACATTATGCAGCAGTAGATAAGACAGACACAGCAAAAAATTGTTGGATTGGAAAGAAGAAAGAACGTAAGTGATGGAACAAGGAAATGAAGGAAGCTATAGAAGAGCGTAAGCAAGCGTTGAGGGATCATCGGGACGCCCGAAATTTGAGATTCCACGAAGAAGAGGTGCTAGTTAGATGGAACAAATACCTAGAAAAGAAAAGGGTGAAGAGGGAGCTCGTGCAAGAGAAAATTAAAGGCGCATGTGAACGTTGAGCGCATAAAATTCGCAAACGAGACAAAGGCAACCCAAGAAGATTCTGGAACCATATAAGAGCACTCGGAGCTCCAACTAAAAATTTGAAAGGGGCTATAAGGGATGAAGAGGGTAACACCTATGAAGGAGGCGATGCACTGCGGTACGTCACAGACGTTATTACGGATAAATTCGGCATAAAAGAAAGCATAGTTCGTGCCCAAACCTATCCAGCAACAACAAAAAAGCCCAAGAGGTCAAAATTTGGCACACAGGTCTTTTACAGAAAGAAAAACAGAAGAGAATGTCTCTACTAACACCGCCGCAGGGTCCGACGAAATTCCAATACAGGTAACCCAAAATCTTGGTCCAAAAAGCAAGGCACTACTTACTAATGCATTAGGCAATTGATTGAAACAAAAACAAAATTCGCTTGGGTGGCCTGAAAGCAAGGTGAGCCTCATCTACAAAGGTAAATGGGGTAAGGCTAGGAGGAGCTCGTACAAGCCAGTTACAGCAGCGTCGATGCTATATAGAATGGAAATGCAAGCCATAAAATGAGAACTCTCGAAGTCGGTGGAAAAAAAAATGATGTACAGGGAGAACTACACAATTGGTCCAGTCTAGGCAGACGCTTGGAGAGTAATATGTTTGTACTAAGTGCATAGAAATTTCAGTAGTTCAGAATAGACCTTTATCGATAGCATTTTTGGACATTACACGAGCCTACAACAACGTATGTAGGAAATTGTCATGGATATTCTCAAGCGCGAAGGCACAGATGCTGATTTAGTGGAGCTGCTTATAGAGACTACTGAGTACAAATTGTACGGGAAAATAAAAAAAAATGTAATAAAGTGGTGAAAATTTTCAAAGAATTGAAGCAAGGATCTCCTCTGTCACCATTCTTGTTCACGCTTTATGTTAAGGGCATAGAAAATCGACGGGAGCACAGTGAATTAGGGCTCAATTTATGATACATGCGTAATGGACAAATGGTGCAACAGAAGTTCCCCGCACTGATGTATGCGGACGACACAGTGCTACTAGCGGACAATGCAAGAGATCTACAGACACCAGCGAGTATGTGTGGCAACTCGCTGACAGATCTAGCCCTTAAGTATAGCACGTAGACGTCACGAATTATGATCTTCAAGGAAGAGACGGGTAATTACATGGTGTCAATTCAACTAAAGCCATACCTATAGTGAAAACGATGAGCAAAATGAGAACAAGGTAAAAGCAGGAGCCAACGTCTCGACAAGCGGACTTGTCTTCTTCAAGAGGCCTTGAAGAAGACGAGTCCACTAGTGAAAACGTTGGCTCCTGCTTTCACCATGTTGTCGTTTTGTTTATGGTCTTGAATTTCCAACTGCCGCCTTCCCCTTGTTATACCTATAATCAAACAATAGAAATACCTTCGGTTTATATGTAAACGAAGGAAAGACGTAAGAACCCACCAAGATAACCTGAATATAAAGGGGAATGCAGCAACAATGAAACATAGAGCACTGTGTGGCCACAATAAGTATCAGCTGGTGCGCGCAATCTGGAAAGGAGTAGTGGTGCCAGCGCTGGCGTTCGAAAATCTCTGCCTGAAATCTTGTCGCGGTTGGAAGCTAACCAAAGATCGGTAGGTCGATTGGCTTTGGGAGTCCACGGTAAAACCGCAAATGAGGCAGCGAAGGATGAAATGGGTTGGGCCTCTTTTCAAGTCAGAGAAGCGCAGATCAAAGTTAGCTTCGAATAAAGGCTCAGGAACATGGATCAAAATAAATGGGCGGCTAAAGTGCACAAGTATCTGTACCTTAAAAGCGTGGGCACAGAGTTGAGGAAGAGGTCTAGAAAGCTGGCAACGACTACAGCGCAATTGAATCAGGAGTCACTAGATAGAAAGTGGGAGAAACAGAGAGAGTGAATTAGATGCAATGAATGGAAACAAAACAGACAATAGAGATTTACAAAAATATGAAACAGAAATTTGAAGGGAAAATCTGTTCGATAATACGAAGGGAAGTGCCTTGCTAGTCGAGGCTCGAGCTGGTTGCTTAAGGACAAAAACATACTGGGAGAATATATTCACTACTACATGATGCATGTTAATGCTGCAGAGAAAATCCGGAGACCACTCAGTACATCCTAATAGAAGGCGAAGGTATTCACGCAGCAATACCTATACCTTATGTGTACCTTCCAGAAGCGCTGGGTTTCAAATGGATCGAAACACGAACCGGTAAGCAGAAAAGACAAGCGAGTGACGTTGAGTGTATTGGGGAAAAAATAAGCAGGGTAGATATTGACGGGGCAGGATCAGTTACTGGCCCAGGTTGCGGCAAAAAGCGTATGTACAGTTTTAAGGCAGTGAAAGAAGAATAAATTTATTTATACAAAATGCTACAATAAAAAAAGCATGTTCAGCGCAACTGAATAACTCCAGCAGGCTTGGGAGTATTTGTCATCGCCCCGTTTCAAATTAGATGTCAATAAATCGTCATCATCATCATCACCAGGGTCGCTTGGCTTTCGCTATAACTTCTCCGACCGTTTCCTTCGAAGCGCGCGTTTACTCTATCTCTTATCATGCTTTGGAAATTGTTTGAATCCCCGACAAAGACAACTAGACGCTGATCCTCCTCATTGCCGCTTTATGTTGTACCTAAGGCCTTTTCCCCGTCTCATCCTCACATTTCAGTTTGTGGTATCGGCTGCCGGTACTTCAATGGTAGCCCCTTTGTGACCGTCACTCCGGCACTGCTTGTCGGTGTGGCGCTCCAGCGCTCGTCATCATAGGCGCTGGTTTGAGGCCGAAGTTCCAACCTGTAACGTCCGTGAAAAACATATTTTGCTGCCGTTCAACTGTCAGCTCGGCAGCGGCTGCCGAGTGCGTGTGCGACAGTCCAAATGGGCGATGTCCTTTTATAGGCCGCCACGGTAGTTGTAACATACGTGATGGTCCACATGGTCGCCAGTTGATCTAATCATTCTCCTGTCCGCCCGAGCATTCGTCGTCATAGGCGCTGGTTTGAGGCCACAGTTCCAACCTGTAACACCCGTGAAAAACATATTTTGCTGCCGTTCAACTGTCAGCGCCGCTGCGGCTGCCGAGTGCATGTGTGACAGTCCAAAATGAGCGATGTCCTTTTCTTAGCCGGCACGGTAGGTGCACCACACGTGATGGTCCACGTGGTCTCCGGTTGATGTACTTGTTCTCCTGTCCGCTCGAGCATTCGTCGTGACAGGCGCTGGTTTGAGGCCACAGTTCCAAATTGTAACGTCCGTGAAAAACATAGTTTGCTGCCGTTCAACTGTCAGCTCGGCAGCGGCTGCCGAGTGCGTGTGCGACAGTCCAAATGGACGATGTCCTTTTATAGGCCGCCACGGTAGGTGCACCACATGTGATGGTCCACATGGTCGCCAGTTGATCTAATCATTCTCCTGTCCGCCCGAGCATTCGTCGTCATAGGCGCTGGTTTGAGGCCACAGTTCCAACCTGTAACACCCGTGAAAAACATATTTTGCTGCCGTTCAACTGTCAACGCCGCTGCGGCTGCCGAGTGCATGTGTGACAGTCCAAAATGAGCGATGTCCTTTTCTTAGCCGGCACGGTAGGTGCACCACACGTGATGGTCCACGTGGTCTCCGGTTGATGTACTTGTTCTCCTGTCCGCTCGAGCATTCGTCGTGACAGGCGCTGGTTTGAGGCCACAGTTCCAAATTGTAACGTCCGTGAAAAACATAGTTTGCTGCCGTTCAACTGTCAGCTCCGCTGCGGCTGCCGAGTTCGAGTTCAACAGTCCAAAGGGGGCGATGTCCTTTTCTAGGCCGCCACGATAGGTATACCACACGTGATGGTCCACGTCGTCGCCGGTTTATCTTATCGTGGTCCTGTCCGCTCCAGCGTTCGTCGTCATAGGCGCTGGTTTGAGGCCGAAGTTCCAACCTGTAACGTCCGTGAAAAACATATTTTGCTGCCGTTCAACTGTCAGCTCGGCAGCGGCTGCCGAGTGCGTGTGCGACAGTCCAAATGGGCGATGTCCTTTTATAGGCCGCCACGGTAGGTGCACCACATGTGATGGTCCACATGGTCGCCAGTTGATCTAATCATTCTCCTGTCCGCCCGAGCATTCGTCGTCATAGGCGCTGGTTTGAGGCCACAGTTCCAACCTGTAACACCCGTGAAAAACATATTTTGCTGCAGTTCAACTGTCAGCGCCGCTGCGGCTGCCGAGTGCATGTGTGACAGTCCAAAATGAGCGATGTCCTTTTCTTAGCCGGCACGGTAGGTGCACCACACGTGATGGTCCACGTGGTCTCCGGTTGATGTACTTGTTCTCCTGTCCGCTCGAGCATTCGTCGTGACAGTCGCTGGTTTGAGGCCACAGTTCCAAATTGTAACGTCCGTGAAAAACATAGTTTGCTGCCGTTCAACTGTCAGCTCCGCTGCGGCTGCCGAGTTCGAGTTCAACAGTCCAAAGGGGGCGATGTCCTTTTCTAGGCCGCCACGATAGGTGTACCACACGTGATGGTCCACGTGGTCGCCGGTTTATCTTATCTTTGTCCTGTCCGCTCCAGCGTTCGTCGTCATAGGCGCTGGTTTGAGGCACAGTTCCTACCTGTAACATCCGTGAAAAACATAGTTTGCTGCCGTTCATCTGTCAGCTCGGCAGCGGCTGCCGAGTGCTTGTGCGACAGTCGAAATGGGCGATGTCCTTTTATAGGCCGCCACGGAAGGTGCACCACATGTGATGGTCCACATGGTCGCCAGTTGATCTAATCATTCTCCTGTCCGCCCGAGCATTCGTCGTCATAGGCGCTGGTTTGAGGCCACAGTTCCAACCTGTAACACCCGTGAAAAACATATTTTGCTGCCGTTCAACTGTCAGCGCCGCTGCGGCTGCCGAGTGCATGTGTGACAGTCCAAAATGAGCGATGTCCTTTTCTTAGCCGGCACGGTAGGTGCACCACACGTGATGGTCCGCGTGGTCTCCGGTTGATGTAATTGTTCTCCTGTCCGCTCGAGCATTCGTCGCGACAGGCGCTGGTTTGAGGCCACAGTTCCAAATTGCAACGTCCGTGAAAAACATATTTTGCTGCCGTTCAACTGTCAGCTCCGCTGCGGCTGCCGAGTTCGAGTTCAACAGTCTAAAGGGGGTGATGTCCTTTTCTAGGCCGGCACGGTAGTTGTAACACACGTGATGGTCCACTTGGTCGCCGGTTGACCTAATCGTTCTCCTGTCCGCTGGAGCGTTCGTCGTCATAGGCGCTGGTTTCAGGCCACAGTTCCTACCTGTAGCGTCCGTGAAAAACATTTTGCTGCCGTTCAACTGTCAGCTCCGCTGCAGCAGCCGAGTTCGAGTTCAACAGTCCAAGGGGGGCGATGTCCTTTTCTAGGCCGCCACGATAGGTGTACCAACGTGATGGTCCACGTGGTCGCCCGTTTATCTAATCGTTGTCCGTTCCGCTCCAGCGTTCGTCGTCATAGGCGCTGGTTTGAGGCACAGTTCCTACCTGTAACATCCGTGAAAAACATATCTTGCTGCCATTCAACTGTCAGCTCCTCTGCGGCTGCCGAGTGCATGTGCGACAGTCCAAAATGGGCTATGTCCCTTTCTTGGCCGCCATGGTAGGTGTACCACACGTGATGGTCCACGTGGTCGCCGGTTGACTTAATCGTTCTCGTGTCCATTCGAGCGTTCGTCGTCATAGGCGCTGGTTTGAGGCTACAGTTCCAAACTGTAACGTCCGTGAAAAACATATTTTGCTGCCGTTCAACTGTCAGCTCCGCTGCGGCTGCCGAGTTCGAGTTCAACAGTCTAAAGGGGGTGATGTCCTTTTCTAGGCCGCCACGGTAGTTGTAACACACGTGATGGTCCACTTGGTCGCCGGTTGACTTAATCGTTCTCCTGTCCGCTCGAGCGTTCGTCGTCATAGGCGCTGGTTTCAGGCCACAGTTCCTACCTGTAGCGTCCGTGAAAAACATATTTTGCTGCCGTTCAACTGTCAGCTCCGCTGCAGCAGCCGAGTTCGGGTTCAACAGTCCAAGGGGGGCGATGTCCTTTTCTAGGCCGCCACGATAGGTGTACCAACGTGATGGTCCACGTGGTCGCCCGTTTATCTAATCGTTGTCGTGTCCGCTCCAGCGTTCGTCGTCATAGGCGCTGGTTTGAGGCACAGTTCCTACCTGTAACATCCGTGAAAAACATATCTTGCTGCCGTTCAACTGTCAGCTCCTCTGCGGCTGCCGAGTGCATGTGCGACAGTCCAAAGGGGGGACGATGTCTGTAAGGTCGCTCTGATTGTTCGTGTTCTTAAGTGTCACGAATCGGCCACGTGCTGTGTGTATAGAGAGGGGGTGCACTCCCCCCCCCCCCCCATGTCAGCGGGGCAACCGTTTCTGTATTATGTGGGGTCACGGACCGCGCGGTGTTGGTTGACGCGTCGTGGCAGGCGCCAGGAGGGCGAGTGCCGATTCTGGGAAGTCAGTATTGTGCGCAGGGTGTTGGCAGTCCACCGACGCTCACACGAGTCCACACAGACCAGCCTTGAAAGGGACCGCTGTATACGGTATTGTGGGTCTGGCGCCCGAGTGAGTACCTGACTAATTGGAGGCGCCGCCGAGGTTAAGAAGGGCTTAGCAACCTAAACCCCGTGCCGCGCGTCAGGAACGCAATCGCCAGCCTTGTTGTTGGGTGCGACTGCCTGTGTGGTGTCGAAGGCCAGCTTACAGTGCACGCTGTAGGGATGCGGTGCACACGTGAAGAGTGCATTCGGCGGCGGCGTCTTGTAAACACGCACTCGGAGAACTTTGTCTTGTAGACAGTAAGTTTGAAGGACAAGGAGAGCCATCCGTCTCCCACACGGCCAAACTTTGAGTACAGCGGCACTGCGTGGTGTCGATGCCCCTGCTTCCGAGACATTTGCGGCCTAGACGCCGTTGGGATTTGAGGCGGTCTAGCGATAACTTGTTCGGGCCTGGCGTGTTTTGCTGAGCCCGTCACTAACTACGTAGAAACGAGAGGGCAACGGAGTTTTGAGGAAGAAGGAAAAAAGCTTTGTTTTCCAATACGTTTATTTTTAAGAGTAAGCCCATCCCTGTGGGATGTGGCTTAACAAACGGTTGACTCTGATTGGCAGCTGAACCTGTGGGACGGGCCAACGGCCCTACCGCCTTTTTTTCTTTGTATATTTGGGCTATAAAAATCGGGACGACATGCTGTCCCTCAGACTTGGCTGAAATCAGGATTGCTGATAGATCAGTGAGGCTCCGTACTATGTACGTTAAAACGAGTCTGGGCTCTAACAGTCATTGAGACAGTCGAAGAGTGAGACATTGTTTCTCAATTGTTCAAGTTTGTAATGTATTTGTTTTACCTGCCATGTATATAGAAAAGTTCAACTATAAATATTTCTTGTACGTCTGACCTCATCGCTTCCTGGCTGCGTCTGATCAACTGCCGATCATCGTCCGAGAAGCTTCAAGTTCCAACGGTGAAGCGAGGACAACAGAGAACGAACGAAACTTTACTGGCGCAGCACGACAGGATCGGCAAGCCCCACAACGAGCAACGAGCAGCGAGCCAGGCGCAAGGCATCAGAGGGCCACCAGCCAATTCCGCAAGGGTTGCACTTCAGCTGGACGAGGACGTCAGGCGGCGCCCCCAGCAGCAACGGGTGAGCGGGATTCCTTGCGTTTTGTCTAGGTTGGCATGGCTGTTGTTTAGTGAGGTTAATGGTGTTCACGCGCAGAACAGCAAATGCGATTGAGGCTGACGTAAACATTGATACGGCATCTGAACAAAGAGAGGGTCAGAGACGGCAGGAACTACAACGCGTCGGAGAGACCGAGTCTGAGACGTCGGATACTGGAATGGATAGTGAGACGCAAGGCGCTTCGCAGGCTCTGAGCACGACAGATCCAGAGGCCATGGCGGTGAGACACCTGGAGCTGGAGCTGGAAAAGGTGCGCCTACAGCTAGAGTGCGAGCGCATTGCTCTACGGAGAGTGGATATTGAGCAGTCGGGCAAGCCGCCTTCAGTGTCGGAAGGAAGCGATCTCCGCCGGGCCAGCACGGATGGAATATCACAATGTGCTAAAGTGCTTAAGGCATACCGGTTGCCGTGTGACGCTGACGTTCCGATATGGTTTGATGAGGTTGAAAAGCTGTTTTCATCTTTTCAAGTACCAGAACACAGCCGTGTACATTTGATCATGCCTGCGCTGGCCGAGCGGGTCCGTTATCTGTTGCGTGGCCTCAATGACGGGGAATGTACAGATTATTAAACTAAAGAAGGCGGTATTAGATGAACTTAAGCTCACGCCAGCTAAATACTTGGAGAGGTTTGAAAAGGCATCTAAACGAAAGGATGAAACTTGGGCGCAGTTCGCGTCCCGCACTAGAACCTACTTGGCCTATTACCTGCAATCTCGAAATGCAAACGCAAAAGAAGCTATGACGGAGCTTATGGTCGCTGACCGTATGAAAGCCAGTATAGGCTCAGAAGCCCTTGAATATGTTCTTTTGCGGGAGGGCGAAGATTGGTTTAGGCCAGTGGAGGTGGCGAAAGTGCTCGAGACTTTCGAGCAAGCTAAAGGAAAAGGACGAGCAACTAAGCCAGCCGCAACAGCCTTATTGCTGCAGCACGCAAAACTAGCTAGCCCGCAGAGGACAAATTTAAAATGCCACGTGTGTCAGGTACAGGGTCACCTAGCCAGAGACTGCCCAAAAGCTTCAAATAAAGAACAGCAGGGGAAGGCGCCGACTGTGCAAAAACAAAGGGTACAGAAGGTTGCTGTTGTAAGTTAAGAACCTCCACCAGAGCAAGAAAGGGTGCTAAGTGCTAGAGTACAAGTCTTAGCTCAAAATGCTAGTTCAGGGAGATCAAAGCTGGACATTATCCCTATCATGTGCGGGGATATAGCAACGGAAGCTGTGTTGGACACAGGTAGTGAGATAACGGTCGTCCGTAAAAGTATGTTGCCCGTCGTTTTACAGGAGTCATCAGGAACAGTAAGACTCGAGTCGGCATTCGGAAACAGCGTTCGAGCTAACCTAGCTACGCTGCCCGTAGGCATGCATCGCCTGGGGGCTTCGATACAACCGCAGAGGATCGATCTGGTGTGCGCGGTTACAGACGAACTTGCAAAGGGGGTTGACTGCCTGCTGTCAAAGGAAGATTGGGGAACTACTACAGGCGCAGGAAAAAGAGGAGTTTGGACGAGAAATTATTCCGCGGGTAGCAAATTCCGTTGGGGTCCGATCAGTCGAAATTGTCGATAACACTGAGCCAGACTGCGGTCTAAGTTGCGAAGAAACGACAGATGAAATCCCTAAATTGCAAGAGAATAGTTTCATACAAGATGTCACTGGGGTGCCCAGTCAGCGGGAGGAATTTCGAGCTGCTCAGCTTGCCGATGAAAGCCTAAAAAGGGCCTGGAATGATGCGACAAACGACAAAGCTGGCATGTTCGTGTCAGACAGACTTTTGTACCATTGGGATTCTCCATCGGGAGTCAAAGTCAGACAACTGGTCCTACCAGAAGAAAGACGCAGTCAGGTAGTCCCGTTCCGATCCCTGACAGCGAGGGACACATGCGAGGTTTTACTGGAAATTTTGAGTCGTACTGGAGTGCCGGAAACGATCTGTTCAGACCAAGGTACTAACTTTAAATCTCAACTGACACGGTTAATGTTAGAAAAACTGGGCTGTTCACCCAGGTTTTCCACTGCCGAACACCCTGAGAGCAACGGAGTGGTTGAGAGATTGAACAGAGCCCTCAAAATTATGTTGTATCATGTAATGGAGCGGGACCGAAGAAACTGGGACAAGATCATCCCATTTGTTCTGTGGGCTTATCGCGAAGTGCCGCATGATACCACCGGGGTGGCGCCGTTTAGGCTAGTGTACGGTAGAAACCCAAATGGGCCCCTATCAATAGTGCAACAAACTTGGACGGGTGAAATCGCGGTGCCCTCAACTCTGAGAGAGAAACCTGCCAAGTATTTGCAGCAGCGGCGGGAGCAACTAGAACTAGCCGCGAGTGTAGCTGAGTTGACAGGCACCGAGTGCCAGAGCAAATATGCTGAAGTTTACAATAGGAGGGCACGGACTAAAGAATTTAATGTCGGGGACCAAGTACTCCTCTTTGACACAGATCGGGCAACCAAGATAGCTGCCATAGAAGGCCTTGTGCCACCTCACACAAAGAAAGAGTTGCGAAGTCTGTTGGGGCTTCGTGGGTATTATCGGGACTATGTCTCAAACTACGCCGACGTGGTTAGCCCGCTTACAGCTTTGACAAGGCGAGGGGTTCCTAATTCAATTCCATGGTTGGAAGATGCGCAGTGCGCGCTCGAAAGTCAAAAATTAGCTCTCTGTCAGGCTGTCGTCATGAACACTCCTGAGCCTCATCAGCCGTACTGGCTATTCACTGATGCGTCGGCGACGGCGGCCGGTGCCTGTTTAGCTCAAATGTCAGCGGACGGAAAAGAAAAGCCGATCGCTTTTGCTAGCCATCGCTTTAACCCGACACAGGCGCGCTGGTCGACTATAGAGAGAGAAGCCTTTGCTATTATTTGGGCACTCAAAAAATTTGACTACTGGCTTTTCGGAGCAGTGGTGAATGTTGTCTCTGATCATAACCCATTGTCATATTTGACAACCAGCACCCCACAGGGGGCCAAGTTAGCAAGATGGGCGCTTTCGCTACAGCGCTACAATTTAACGGTGCGTCACCGGAAAGGAACATGTAACGCCAATGCTGATGCATTGTCAAGGCTCTCGAATCGTTCATGGGAGCCAATCGAGCAAAGAGCAGGAAAGAAAGGATAGACAGAAACAGCCATGCCAGCTGGGACAGGCGTGAATGTTCCCGTTCACCCGAAGGATGTGTGCGTGGGACAGTTCAGCCTTGATGGAACTTTCGGTGGTTGCTGTCGTCCATGTGTGCGAGGGTTATAAGACTGTGTACATACTATGTATATACCCTGCATATCTCACTTTTCTGCTGTTGTGCAGTGCAGTGCGTTGGAAAGTGTTCCTGTACATACATGTATTTCTTTTGCATGCTCACTGCCATGAATGTGTTGAGCTTTCGCCCTTTTTCTTTATCGCTGTGAGAAAATTGTTTTTTTTTTCGTGGTCCTTTCAGTTCATTTTCCTGTTCATTACGGGCTCCGCAGCACCCGTGTTGGGCAGCGTATGTCAGTTTTCTTTGACGGAACCTTCAGAGCCTAAATTCTAGGATACAGCGCCCTTTGGCTCTTGTAGCATAGCTGGGCATATTGTCAGCCCAGTATACTCTTTAGGAGGGACGTGTAAGGTCGCTCTGATTGTTCGTGTTCTTAAGTGTCACGAATCGGCCACGTGCTGTGTGTATAGAGAGGGGGAGCACTTCCCCCCCCCCCCCCCCCATGTCAGCGGGGCAACCGTTTCTGTGTTATGTGGGGTCACGGACCGCGCGGTGTTGGGTGACGCGTCGTGGCAGGCGCCAGGAGGGCGAGTCCCGATTCCGGGAAGTCAGTATTGTGCGCAGGGTGTTGGCAGTCCACCGACGCTCACACGAGTCCACACAGACCAGCCTTGAAAGGGACCGCTGTATACGGTATTGTGGGTCTGGCGCCCGAGTACCTGACTAATTCGAGGCGCCGCCGAGGTTAAGAAGGGCTTAGCAATCTTGACCCCGTGCCGCGCGTCCGGAACGCAATCGCCAGCCTTGTTGTTGGGTGCGACTGCCTGTGTGGTGTCGAAGGCCAGCTTACAGTGCACGCTGTAGGGATGCGGTGCACACGTGAAGAGTGCATTCGGACGGCGGCGTCTTGTAAACACGCACTCGGAGAACTTTGTCTTGTAGACAATAAGTTTGAAGGACAAGGAGGGCCATCCGTCTCCCACACGGCCAAACTTTGAGTACAGCGGCACTACGTGGTGTCGATGTCCCTGCTTCCGAGACATTTGCGGCCTAGACGTCGTTGGGATTTGAGGCGGTCTAGCGATAACTTGTTCGGGCCTGGCGTGTTTTGCTGAGCCCGTCACTAACTACGTAGAAACGAGAGGGCAACGGAGTTTTGGGGAGGAAGGAAAAGAGCTTTGTTTTCCAATATGTTTATTTTTAAGAGTAAGCCCATCCCTGTGGGTTGTGGCTTAACAAACGGTTGACTTTGATTGGCAACTGAACCTGTGGGACAGGCCAACGGCCCTACCGCCTTTTTTTCTTTGTATATTTGGGCTATAAAAATCGGGACGACATGCTGTCCCTCAGACTTGGCTGAAATCAGGATTGCTGATAGATCAGTGAGGCTCCGTACTATGTACGTTAAAACGAGTCTGGGCTCTAACAGTCATTGAGAAGGTCGAAGACTGAGACTTTGTTCCTCAATTGTTCAAGTTTGTAATGTATTTGTTTTACCTGCCATGCATATAGAAAAGTTCAACTATAAATATTTCTTGTACATCTGACCTCATCGCTTCCTGCCTGCGTTTGCTCAACTGCCGATCATCGTCCGACTTTACTATGTCCTTTTCTAGGCCGCCACGGTAGATGTAACACACTTGATGGTCCACGCGGTCGCCCGTTGATGTAATCGTTCTCCTGTCCGCTCGAGCGTTCGTTGCCATAGGGGCTGGGTTGAGGCCACAATTCCTACCTGTAACGTCCGTGAAAAACATATTTTGCAGCCGATCAACTGTCGGCTCCGCTGCGGCCGCCGAGTGCGTGTGCGACCGTCCAAAGGGTGCGATGTCCGTTTCTTGTTCGCCACAGTACGTGTACCACACGTGATGCTCCTCGTGGTCGCTGGTTGATCTAATCGTTCTTCTGTCCGCTTAGGCGTTCGTCATCATAGGCGCTGATTTGAGGCCACAATTCTTACCTGTAACGAGCGTGAAAAACATATTTTGCTGCAGATCAACTGTCAGCTCCGTTGCGGCTGCCGAGTGCGTGTGCGACTGTCCAAAGGGGCGATGTCCTTGTGTAGGCCGCCACGGTAGGTGTACCACACGTGATCGTCCTCGTGGTCGCCGATTGATCTAATCAATGTCCTGTCCGCTCGAGCGTGCATCGTCACAGGCGCTGGTTTGAGGCCACAGTTCCAACTTGTAACGTCCGTGAAAAACATATTTTGCTGCCGTCAAACTGTCAGCTCCACTGCGGCTGCCGAGTGTGTGTGCGACAGTCCAAAGGGGGCAATGTCCTTTTCTAGGCCGCCACTGTAGGTGTACCATACGTGATTTTCCAGGTGTCGCCGATTGATCTAATGAATGTCCGGTCCGCTCGAGCGTTCGTCGTCATAGGCGCTGGTTTGAGGCCACAGTTCCAACTTGTAACGTCCGTGAAAAACATATTTTGCTGCCGTTCAACTGTCAGCTCCACTGCGGCTGTCGAGTGCATGTGCGACAGTCCAAAGGGGGGACGATGTCCTTTTCTAGGCCGGCACGGTAGGTTTAACACACGTGATGGTCCGCGTGGTCGCCGGTTGACCTAATCGTTCTCTTGTCCGCTCGAGCGTTCGTCGTCATAGGCGCTGGTTTGAGGCCCCAGTTCCTACCTGTAACGTCCGTGAAAAACATATTTTGCTGCCGTTCAATTGTCAGCTCCACTGCGGCTGCCGAGTGCGTGTGCGACAGTCCAAATGGGGCGATGTCCTTTTCTAGGCCGCCACGGTAGGTGTACCACACGTGACACGACATCGCTTCAAGTATGCCTTCCTCACCAATACCATTGTTGCAGATTGCCACGACATGGGCCTATTGCTACATCATCTTCGGAGCCAACCAACAAGGCGAAACTGGACCGCTCCCAACCTGTGATCTGCCTGCGCACGCAAGGCCTAATATGGATCGTGCTCGACTACTCGTCTGGCAACCTGGAACTGATACTACAGTCGTCACAGCCAACGGGGGATTTAAAAGCCAGCCAGCCACTGTCCGCTTCGGGCACGACATCGCTTCAAGTATGCCTTCCTCACCAATGCCATTGTTGCAGATTGCCACGACATGGGCCTATTGCTACATCATCTTCGGAGCCAACCAACAAGGCGAAACTGGACCGCTCCCAACCTGTGATCTGCCTGCGCACGCAAGGCCTAATATGGATCGTGCTCGACTACTCGTCTGGCAACCTGGAACTGATACTACAGTCGTCACAGCCAACGGGGGATTTAAAAGCCAGCCAGCCACTGTCCGCTTCGGGCACGACATCGCTTCAAGTATGCCTTCCTCACCAATGCCATTGTTGCAGATTGCCACGACATGGGCCTATTGCTACATCATCTTCGGAGCCAACCAACAAGGCGAAACTGGACCGCTCCCAACCTGTGATCTGCCTGCGCACGCAAGGCCTAATATGGATCGTGCTCGACTACTCGTCTGGCAACCTGGAACTGATACTACAGTCGTCACAGCCAACGGGGGATTTAAAAGCCAGCCAGCCACCGTCCGCTTCGGGCACGACATCGCTTCAAGTATGCCTTCCTCACCAATGCCATTGTTGCAGTTTAGTTACCTGGCGGGTGCTGCGTCGGTTAAATCTAGCGATTATTGTATCATAGCGATGTCATGCTCGACAGAGTGGAGTGACGTTTAAGCGGTTGGTTACTTTGTTTGCAAAAATGTACTTTACTTTGTTTGAGCTGTTACTTGTCCTCGCGGGTGACGTCGAGCTGCATCCCGGCCCAATGTCGAAGGTTGAGGCAGACGCCTTCGCTGCTGCCTTGGAACGAATAAATAAGCTTGAAGACGCCGTGGCTGCTATGCAAGCCGATTGTAAAAATTTCCAAAAGGGACAGGCAGCTGCTTTGGAAACTGCACGCAAACATGCAGAAAATGAGAAGGCTTTGCGCAGTGACTTGATACGAGCGAACGAGGAACGCGCTGCCGCCGTAAACGAAATCAAAGTGCTAAATACGAAGCTAGTAGCGTTGGAATCATCTGTGCCATCTCAGCCAGCTGGGGATTCTGGAACGTGTTTGGAAACATTGCGTGACGTTTCCAATCAGCTGTATAAAATATCTTCTAGATGTGAAAATGCGGAAAACCGTATGCGACGATCCAACCTGCTCTTCTTTGGAATAGCAGATGAGGCTAAGGAAAACTGGGCAGCTTCCAAAAAAAAAGTGATACAATTTTGCTCCGAAAAATTGGGTACGGAATTCACGACTGCGCAGTTTGAGAGGGTGCACCGATTAGGGAAGTTTGCGGAAGGCAGGGTGAGGCCTATTATTGCGAAAATGACGTTTTTCAAAGACAAAGGCCGTATCTTGTCTTCTGCACGCAAACTGAAAGGGTCTGTTTTTTCAATACGCGAGGATTTTTCGCCAGCTACCCGGCAGGCAAGAAAGCAGCTAATTGCTTTTGCGAAAACTGAAGCAAAGCCATTTACGTTGTCAACCGATCGACTACGAATTGGGGACGCCATTTATATGTTTGATAGCACTCGGAATACAGTTGTTCCTTGTGTTAAATAGCAGCAAACCACACTGCATGATGTGAAGTGCAGGAAGTCAAAGCCACCTGTCATCGCCCCATCATTATCAATATGTTTCACAAATATCCGTAGTCTGTTGCCTAAACGCGACGATATTGCCTCATTTCTTGATGACTGCAGTTCAGATATTCTTGTTCTTACTGAAACATGGCTACACTCTGAAATAACAGATAATGAAATATTTCCACATGATAGCACATATAACATTTTAAGGTGTGATCGGACCGAAAAGAGAGGTGGTGGCGTACTCCTTGGTATCAAAAGAACAGTTACCTCACAAGGTATTAATGTAGATTCCAGTATTGAGATAGTATCGGCTGAATGTCAAACCTACAGAAACAAGCTACTGATAGGATGTTGTTATCGTCCTCCCGATGCAAACCAGTACTTTCTTGTCGAACTGCGCAATAGTATTTCTAAAGCCCTTGAGCTCTGTCAGGCTGATATCGTCTATGTTTTTGGCGACTTTAATTTTCCATTGATCGACTGGAATAACCTATCATCCTCTTGTCATACATCAATGGAGTTCATTTCTTTAATGTTAGATTTCAATTTATTCCAAATAATTACCCAGCCCACCCGTGGCACTAACATTCTAGATTTAGTTTTCACTAACACCCCTGAAACAATTGGTGAAGTTGTTTGCTTAGACGGTTTCAGTGATCACAAGCTACTACAACTTACCTTTAACATTCCCTTGAAATATACAGGCGTCTCAAACAAAACCATCCGTGATTACAACAGGGGAGACTATGGCAATATTAAGAAAGAACTTGATACTTTTCTTTCTGGCACCTTTTTAGCTTCGTTTTCTGCTCGGTCAGTCAACGAAAACTGGCTTCTGTTTAAAGAAAAGCTGTGTGCTTTAGTGGAAACGTATATCCCCCAAATAAGAATAACAGGTGATAGACAGAACCCTTGGTTCACCAAGCACCTTCGACGGCTAAGAAACACGAAGAAAAGGCTATACGCAACTGCAAAGCGTACAAACTCACCCGTGGTATGGGATAAATATAGCTCATTTTTGAAAGTTTACTGTTCATCTTTAAAAGAGGCTAAAGAAAAATACTTCTCTCAAGATCTACCTTCACTACTTAAAAACAACCCCCGAAAATTCTGGCAGGTGATTTCACCCAATAGTGGCTCACATCACATTTCACTAAGTGATGGGAATCAAGCTCCAATCAGTGACAAGGAATGCCCAGTCGTCTTTAATGAATTTTTTTCATCCATATTTACAGTAGAAGACCATTCTAATCTGCCGGAAGTCACTGATCTAGATTACCAGTACATGCAATCCATCGGTATAACAGAGGATGGTATCACAGGTCTCATAAATAACCTTAAGTTGACTACTTCTTCGGGTGTCGATAATATTAACTCAAAAATTTTAAAGAATACAGTCACGTTATCTAGCAAATTTTTATGCAATATTTTCCGCCAGTCGTTGTCATCAGGCCAGCTTCCCTTAGACTGGAAAATTGCAAAAGTGATACCAGTCCACAAAAATGGTAGCAAGAATTCCCCAGAAAACTATCGGCCGATATCATTGACAAGTATTTGCTGCAAAATGCTTGAACATATCATTGCATCTCACATATATCATCATTTGGAATCAAATAATTTTTTCTTTATTAACCAACATGGGTTTAGGAAAGGTTTGTCATGTGAGACACAGTTACTAGAATTCACTACAGACTTGCATTTTAACATGGACCATAATCTTCAAACAGATTGCTTTTTTCTCGACTTCTCCAAAGCCTTCGACCGTGTGGCTCACTGCCGTTTAATTTCCAAGTTATCCGTTCTCAAATTAGACTGCTTAACGCTCTCCTGGATTCGTAACTTCCTAACAAATCGTCAGCAATTTACAGTCGTTAATAATTTTACGTCACCCCTTGCATATGTCAGTTCCGGTGTACCGCAGGGTAGCGTACTAGGACCCTTGCTTTTTCTTATTTACATCAATGATCTGCCCAATAACATCTCATCCTGCATGCATGTTTTCGCCGATGATTGTATATTATATCGACCAATTCGCAGCCTTGATGACCATCACATTCTTCAAGAGGACCTTCATCTCGTTACCAAATGGTGTGAAGACTGGCAAATGAAACTTAACTCATCTAAATGCCAACTAATGACATTCACGCGAAAAACATCAACTCATAGGTTTTCCTATTATATGAACTCAAATATAATATCTCAGGCATCAGCATATAAATATCTAGGCGTAAATCTTACACCGAGCCTTTCCTGGGCCTTTCACATTGCAACCATATGCGCAAACGCTTCCAAATCTCTTTGGTATATTCGCCGCAACTTGCGTAATAGCCCGTCTAACATCCGTAAATTAGCATTCGTATCATTTGTACGCCCTCAGCTCGAGTTCGCGTCCCCTATATGGTCTCCCTACCATGAATACCTAATCCACATGATAGAAGCCATCCAAAACCGAGCTAGTCGATTTATTTCCCGAAATTACAGCTACCAGTCAAGCATAACTCAAATAAAACTCGACCTTTCCCTTCAATCACTGAGTAGCCGACGTGACATAGCACACCTGTCCTTGCTCCATAGATATGTTCACCAAATCAAGCCACCAAACTTGCCACTGGAACGCGCGTCTTGCACATCACGACGACTTTATAATGATTTAAGTCTCACTCGCATTTATGGCAACACTAACGCATTTAACTTCTCGGCTTTACCACGAGCGATTCGGTTATGGAATTCGCTTCCTAATAGCACTGTCGCTCAAATGAGCAATGATAAATTTAGACAACTACTGAACCTACAGTCTTCATCATAACAAATATCTTCATCTGTACATATGTCATGTCATATAATACGTGACTTTCTTTTTCTTGTTATTGTGGTTTCAATTTTGTTTGCTTTATGTACTCGCGCTATGTACGTTATTTTTCGCAAGTGTTACATCGCCTTTTATGTTAGGGTGAAATGTACTTTTCATTCCTTTCCCGATAACTCTTTGTATTGATTTAGCGTTTTTTTAACACTCTTTTGGAAGCATGTGATCATTACAAACATTTTTAGCTCTCACATTTTTTTGCGCTCATATATCTGTTTTCTCTTGTCATTTGTTCAATTACGCCCCCCTTACTCAATGCTCCCCTTGGGGCCTGTAAGGTACTTTGAAATGAAATGAAAATGAATGAATGATGGTCCACGTGGTCGCCGGTTGTCCTAATCGTTCTCCTGGCTGGTCGAGCGTTCGTCGTCATAGGCGCTGGTTTCAGGCCACAGTTCCTACCTGTAGCGTCCGTGAAAAACATATTTTGCTGCCGTTCGACTGTCAGCTCCACTGCGGCTGCCGAGTGCATGTGCGACAGTACAAAGCGGGTGATGTCTTTTTCTAGGCCGCCACTGTAGGTGTACCACACGTGATGGTGCACGTGGTCGCCGGTTGACCTAATTGTTCTCCTATCCGCTTGGCGTTCGTCATCATAGGCGCTGATTTGAGGCCACAATTCTTATCTGTAACGAGCGTGAAAAACATATTTTGCTGCAGATCAACTGTCAGCTCCACTGCGGCTGCCGAGTGCGTGTGCGACAGTCCAAAGGGGGGGACGATGTCCTTTTCTAGGCCGGCACGGTAGGTTTAACACACGTGATGGTCCACGTGGTCGCCGGTTGACCTAATCGTTCTCTTGTCCGCTCGAGCGTTCGTCGTTATAGGCGCTGGTTTGAGGCCACAGTTCCTACCTGTAACTTCCGTGAAAAACATTTTGCTGCCGATCAACTCTCAGCTACGCTGCGGCTGCCGATTGCATGGGCGACAGTCCAAAGGTGGCGATGTCCTTTTCTAGGCCGCCACTCTAGGTGTAACACACGTGATGGTCCACGTGGTCGCCGGTTGACCTAATCGTTCTCCTGTCCGGTCGAGCGTTCGTCGTCATAGCCGCTGGTTTCAGGCCACAGTTCCTACCTGTAACGTCCGTGAAAAACATATTTTGCTGCCGATCAGCTCTCAGCTCCGCTGCGGCTGCCGAGTGCATGTGCGACAGTCCAAAGGGGGCGATGTCCTTTTCTAGGCCGCCACGGTAGGTGTACCACACGTGATGGTCCTCGTGGTCGCCGGTTCATCGAATCGTTCTCCTGTCCGCTTCAGCTTTCGTCATCATAGGCGCTAATTTGAGGCCATGTTTTCTACCTGTAACGTCCGTGAAAAACATATTTTGCTGCCGACCAACTGTCAGCTCCGCTGCGGCTTCCGAGTGCGTGTGCGACTGTCCAATGGGGGCGATGTCCTTTTCAAGGCCGCTACGGTAGGTGTAACAGACGTGATGGTCCAAGTGGTCGCCGCTTGATCTTATCGTTCTCCTGTCCGCGTGAGCGTACGTCGTCATGGGCGCTGATATGAGGCCACAGTTCCTGCCTGTAGCGTCTGCGAAAAACATATTTTGCTGCCGTTCAACTGCCAGCTCCACTGCGGCTGCCGAGTGCGTGTGCGACCATCCAAAGGGTGCGATGTCCGTTTGTTTTTCGCCACGGTAGGTGTACCACACGTGATGATCCACGTGGTCGCTGGTTGGTCTTATAGTTCTCCTGTCCGCTGGAGCGTTCGTCATCGTAGGCGCTGATTTGAGGCCACATTTCCTACCTGTAACGTCCGTGAAAAACATATTTTGCAGCCGATCAACTGTCAGCGCCGCTGCGGCTGCCGAGTGCATGTGCGCCAGTCGAAAGGGGGCGATGTCCTTTTCTAGGCCGCCACGATAGGTGTACCACACGTCACGTGAGGGTCCACGTGGTCGCCAGTTGACCTAATTGTTCTCCTGTCCGCTCGAGCGTTTGTCGTCATAGGCGCTGGTTTGAGGTCGTAGTTCCTACCTTTAACGTCCGCGAAAAACGTATTTTGCTGCCGTTCAACTGTCAGCTCCGCTGCGGGTGCCGAATGCATGTGCGACAGTCCAAAGGGGGTGATGTCGTTTTCTTGGCTGCCACGGTAGGTGTACCACACGTCACGTGTGGTCCACGTGGTCGCCGGTTGATCTAACCTTTAGTTTCTTTAGTTCCTCACAGCACGGTTTTCGCAAAGGTTTATCCTGTGAAACTCAGCTAGCTAACTTTCTTCATGACTTGCATTTCAATTTGGACCATAATCAAAAACTGATGCCATCTTCATAGATTTCTCAAAGGCTTTCGATAAAGTGTCTCATGAACTTCTACTAATTAAACTTTCTGGTCTACGTATCCACCCTCATGTTCTTAACTGGATTGAAGCTTTTCTGATCAATTGTTCCCAATCCGTCTTTGTTAATGAACACATTTCTAACCATCTCCCAGCAACGTCTGGTGTTCTCCAAGGGTCGATACTTGAGCGCCTGTTGTTCCTAATATACCTAAATGACTTGCCTTTACGCGTGACAGGTCAGATTCGTATGTTTGCCGATGGCTGCGGCATTTATCATTCCATCACTAACCCTTCTGAGCAGCAAGCTCTTCAAAATGATTGTAACTGTATTAAGTATGGTGTGACCAGTGGCTCATCACACTTAACCCCACTAAATGTAAATCAGTATCTTTCTCACGTCGTCGTAATTCCTTATCTTTTCCTTACGCAGTCGGTAACGTTACAGTGTAAAGTGTCGAAACATATAATCACTTAGGAGTAAAATTGCCATATGATCTAACATGGTGCCCGCATATTACTAACATAGCGTCTGCTAACAGAACAGTTGGCTTTCTAAAACGTCATTTACACGAGTCACGCGCCTGAGCACTGAAAGTTGCTGACTTACAAATCCATTATCAGGCTTGAGTACGCCGCAGCCAACTGGGGTCTGCATCAGGTGTGCCTGCACTTGAGGCAGTGCAGAATCGAGCAGCCTGATTCATTCATTCGTCCTATTGCTATCATACCAGTGTATCATCCTTAAAAGCAGAATCATTTTTGTTGTCTCCCGCACTTGGTCGCCGCATCGAATCTCTGGCCCTGTTCCATAAGTTTTATCACAGCACCCGTGACCGTCCAAGCTTTATCATTCCACCAGCCCGCACATCTTATCGTACCGGCCTTCAAGACGTCCGGCCACGGAGCTGGACTACTCCTTCATTCCACGCACAGCATCCGATTGGAATGACCTTTCCCGCAGCGTTGCCGCTATCACCTGCCTGACAATATTGCTTCAAAATGTAACAGACTACCTGTCGAGAAATTACTATGTGGTTATCTTTGTAAAAAAAAGTTTATTTTTCTGCATATCCAACCCTTATGTAACACCCCCTAGAGGGGTGTACGGTAGCGCGATTAAAAGACGGGACACACACAGGTGTGTGTCCCTGTGTGTCTTCTTTTGCCCGTCTATTAATCGCCCTACGGTACAAACCTTGAAGGTGCATTACCAACAAGCCCACATTGCAACCCTCGTGACCCCCTAGAGGGGTCACCTCTTAAAGGGACCATAAAGTGAAAAATGATTTCTTCTGGATCAGTAAATTACTGTTCTACAGCACTAAAAATGCCACTGTTACAACGATAAGACGTTTGGTAAGCCAGAAAAAGCGCAAGAACGAAATACGGGTGGTAACGCCTACTTCAGTTCCCGCACCTGGGGGCTGTGACGTCTTGGATTTTGATGGCATCTTCTAGGGCCTACAAATTATATATAGCTGTACAGATTGACTACATTGTGTTCTAAGGGAACCAAATATTAAACGTAGCAAGTTTCGGGAACCTTTATTCAGCCAACACGGCCAAATACGAAAACATACTTTGGAATCCCTGACGCCACGCTGACGTACCGGCTCTGGGGTTACGGCGCGAAGTTCAAGTACTGATACTTGGACCTTCATTTTCTCATCTAATAATCAAACTAGTTGTTTGAAATGACTGCCTGCAGGCTTCTCAAACAATGCTGCGTTAGTCTTAACTGATTTGTTGAGTCGCTTTAGTGTCCCTTTAAGGTAATAGAATAAAATGAAACCATCTGTTCACTAGTCGGACAGAGAAATAGGGTGCCCTCTGGCGTAGATGTTAGCTGTGAAAACTACAAATCAATGTGCGATTTTTTCTTCAGAAATTACGTGCAGATCAAAGCAGTGACATTCCCTGCTCGAATGTTTGCGCCCGTTCAGACCAAGCGATCCCCGGCGCTAGCATGTTTCGTAAGCCCTTGGCAACATCCGTACGTTTCAGGGTAATTTTCGTGAAACTTTTTTTCTAAATCTGCACTACGATATGAACAACGAATGTCAAGAAAACACTTTTATTATTTTTGTCGCTGCACTAATCACCCTGTGCTACGCATAACACGAACCATACGAATGCGCCAAGCGCCCGACTACCCTTTCGAGGCGTACTGGGCAAACGCTCCTTCATAAATTTGACTTCTGCGCGTACATAGACAAAAGAACAGAAAGAACGACGACGACAAGGGCTGATTTCCAACCGAAGTTTTATTTTAAATAAGCGGCCTATATAACCAAGAAACCAAGGCCCCCCTCCAAAACACGAAGCCGGCATGAGTACGTGTACAAAATTCAAACGAACCATAATCGTCTACTTTAGGAGCGCACGTGCAATCTCAAGTAAAGCAAGCTAACTGTTAAAGTAATTGGTGGCTTACTAAAGCCTAGTTAACCTCAGCGATCGCTTCAAGGATAGGCCTAGTGTTTTCATTAGGATGCCTGGTCTTTTCAAAGAACGGAATAGAGCCGCATTCTGCACAGTGGACGTCTAGAAACCCCTGTGCGCACCTTATTGCTATCTTCTTGCAGTCTAACATTTCTGCCTGTCTGCCCTATACAAGACAGACCGTTGGAAGTCAGCGCTTGTCATCGTTGTTCTTTCGGTCCTTTGTCTATTTACACGCCGTAGTCAAATTTGCAATAGAGTACGAACTAGCCCTTACCCAAACCGTGCTCCGTTGTGTAAGGTCCCGCGACTGCGCCAACGGTCCTTCCTGCGTAAGCGCTGTTTAATTGCGGATGAACAAGAGGCCGCAATTTTCAACACATTCTTCCGTGCACTGGGATACGATACGAGAGTACCAGAGGCCGGGAACAAAGGAAGCACGAATGGTTGACCAACAGTGGCGCACCGCACGGCAGCGGCCGACTGGCGTTGCGCAGGAGTTAAGTGACTCAACTATCACATCGGCCATCCGCAATGCAGCGCTCAAGGACTGACAAAATGACGTCAACTCCTCATGATACAGGCACCAAAAACGGTTTCAAGAGCGGGATGAACGTCATGGCTGCCGCTTTGTTTGCATCGCTGCCTTTGGCTCCATTAAGCGTGATCGCATGGATGGTGGCGGCGTAGTATTTTCATGTTATGCGAGTTATGCGGCGTGTTTCAACAACGTTGCTTTCAGCAGTGAGGACAGTAACCTGCGGAGCAGCCGTATCAACCGGTAAGGGCCGTGAAATCGGTTTGAAATTCGCAGCACATGGTCGTTTGGTTTGTGAATATTACAAGGTGTTGGGGTTTTTCAGCAGCGCAATCGACGACGCATTTGGTGTCGAGTGGTGCCGTCGACGCAATTTGTTCTGGCTTGTGTGCCGTTCATGAGCGTCTCTCAATCGGCTGCCACGCCGGCTCTCTTGCGTCAGGCCGCTGTCGCGAGATCTTGCGGAAACTGCTCGCGTTCGGTCGGTGCGCTTTGCAAAAGTGTTTCTCATTTGTTGGCCGCGTGCGCCAGGATGTGCTGCGTGATGTCATTTGAACAGCCCGCTTCAATGTAGGGACATTTTGGTTCGGCGCAAAACGTTGCCTCGCGGGCACACCAATTACTTTGCTATTTCTCCTTTAATTAGAAATTCAGTTTAGACAATGGTCACTAAGTTGTGACGCTAATTAGATTTTTTTGCCACTGTTGCGCAAATATGAGAACATGAAGCTCTCAGCATCCAGTGCACAAGTTGTGAAAGACTTGGGGCAAATAATTTTTCATAGCACCAATTGGGCATTGATCGTATGACAGTTTTAGTGATCGATGGTTATGTAATTTAATTATATTGTATTTATTTATTACAAGTTGCGAAAGGTTTTCACTGCTATTTCGGCTATTTATTCACCGATTTATTTGCACTGTGTTTTGTGCTGCTGCTTTGTTTTTTTTTTTTGCAATTAGCATGCGTAGCCAATTTCACGCCTACCTGCTACGGTTTGACAAAAACAGTCACAACATCCTCTTAACATGGCTAATAAAAAGCGACTAGCATATTAAATGAAAGACTAGCACATCGCATTGATCTAGTGCGCTTCGTAAAAGTCTGCATAGCACATCATACAGTACTTATTTGGGCGAGTTGGTTCATGTTGAAAGACATGGGTAACAGTGCAAACAGACCAACACAAGAAGGGAGAGACGTACACACAAACGCTGACTAACAATCACTTTTATTGGCAAGGATAGCACACCTTATACATGCCAGAGTGAAGCAAGGGAAATGAAGGGGAAAACACGCGAAGGGTGATACCGTGTCAACGACGCAAGAGCAATACAGCCAAGCAAGTGCAACAAAGCGCAAACAATTATTTTCCTTTTTCTTTTTCTTTTCAATCCGAACCCCCCGATAGCCGCATCCAGAATATGAAATTCAGCAGCAAAGAGAGCAAGGGAAAGAGTGCTAAAGCACTTACTACCTAATTTTCTAATGTGGTAGGCTTCTAGACTGATGCGCGCGGTCTTGTCACTCCTCTTTCCTAGAATCGACGTCTCTTTCAATCGGGCCACACAATCCGTGCACTTGCTAACGTGCGCAACTAAGTGTGCGCATTTATCATCTAGTTTTCCCGTTTTTGAGCGTGTTTCCCTAAACCGTCATTGATACCAGTTTTGCCGACGTAAAACAACACACATGACATGGGAATGCAATACATCACTCCAGTGGAACATTTAAAAAACGGCGGTTAGTGGTTCTTCTGGCACCGACGTTTTCTGGCGTTACAGATACGTGAACACAACTTTCCCAGCTTTTCGGGCGGAGCAACAAACTGGCCTGCGCTTGCCTACTTGCCACATTCTTAAGATTGTGGGGAAGTCTATGGATGTAAGGGACCACCTTAGGCTTAGGTGCCTTCCGTTGATCTCCAGCCGGTGTACTTCCCGATTCACGCTAGAATTTCTCGATCCCGACACCATGACTGGGCTACACACTGACGCTAGCGGTGTGGGCGTCGGCGCCGTCCGCGTTCAACTTCATTATGGGCGCCAGCACGTCGTTGCATACGCAAGTGGGACACTGACGAGAGCGGAGCGAAATTACACTGTCACCGAATTGGGATGCCTGGCAGTAGTCTTGGCCATCCAGAAGTTCCGGCCATATCTGTACGGTCGCCATTTCAAGATAATGACGGATCATCATTCCCTTTGATGGCTTGTTGGACTGCGGGATCCTTCTGGACGGCTGGCACTTTGGGGGTTGCGCCTTAAAGAATATGCCTTTTCTGTTGGCTGCAAGAGCGGTCGATGTCATACCGATGCCGACTGCTTTTCTTGTCTCCCGTCGCACACTCCACCGCTAACGATGATGACTTCGACGACTATCTTTCCAGCATTACCGAGTTTCCTGACCTCAGTACCTTTAAATGTGAGCAACGTCGTGATCCTACACCCATACCCCTATTAGAGGTGGCCCGCACGTCAGGTCAGACAACGCCCTTCACGCTGTGTGACGGCCTGCTTTACAAAAACAATTACTCTGCCGAAGGCGCTTTCTTGCTCCTGGTCGTTCCCAAATGCCTGCGTACTGCTATTCTTCGCGTCATGCATGATGACATCACATCGGGTCACCTTGGTTTTTGCTCGCACGCTTCATCGATGACGCCAGCGCTTCTATTGGCCGAAGCTATAGAAAAGCACAAGACCGTACATTGCAAGTTGCCCAGGTTGACAATGTCATAAGGAGCCGGCGACGCCTCCTGTATGCTTTTTGCAACCAGTGAATTCCCCTATCTTACCATTTGAAAAAGTTGGTATTGATTTGCTCGGCCCCCTTCTTAAGAGCTCTACCGGCCGTCGCTGGATTATTGTGTGCGTCGACTACTTGATGCACTATACTGAGACTGGCGCTTACCTCTGGTATCGCCGCCGATGTGTCGTGCTTTCTGCTTCATTTTGTCATCCTGCGTCACGGCACTCCACATGTTCTTATAAGTGACCGTGGACGGCAATTCACCGCCGACGTTGTTGAGGAACTGCTGCGCTTTGGCGGTTCTACGTATCGGCATTCACGGCCGTACCTCACCCACAAACAAATGGCCACACCGAACGCACGAATCGTATAATGGTGGATCCACACTATGGACGGCTCCGCGAAAATCTGTTCCGCGGACGCTTATTCCGCCGCCAGTCCGGCTGCTAAGCGCATCCACACGACGGATGGAGTGAGCAGACGACCGCACCGGATAAATAAAGATGGTGGCACCGCCCGAAGCGACTGCCGTCCGCCTCGATCCTGTCAAGTCGTCGTCGTCGTCCGCTGTGTGACCCGTAACTTTCAAACTGAGGCTTGCATTTGGTTTACATTTGTGTCCAGAAGCTTCGACAGCAAAGTATTCGTGATGAGTGGGCACCGTTTCCGAAATCCATACTCAGATTTTCGGCGTGTAGGCTTAGAGTGGCTGTATTGGCTTAACATGGCCTCGAAGATGTTGAGGTGGCCCGGGCAGATCTCAGTGGTCGTAAGTTCCAAATGTTTGCTTGTTTCTACCCGCTCTAGATGACGCCATTGGTGTAATAAAGACTTTGTCATACGTGTTTTTCACTCTGAATGGAGATCGAAAGGAAACGACGGTTGGCCGCGATGGCTGTTTTGTCCAAATTGGATCATGACGAGTACTTGGTTCATCGAAAGAGGTCTTGTTGGCAAAAGGACTATATCGCCAAAAAGCATCTCGGTATGTAAAACCACTTGTACCCAGAGCTGTTGGTCAGTGACATTGAGGAATACCGGAGGCTGCTTCGAGTGACAAGAGAGCAGATTCTTTAGTTGCTGCCAAATCGTCTCTTTCGCTCTCGTGTCCGCGTAATCAGTGAGAGTCATGTCCCACAACGCGGGAAACTGCTCCACGAGATGCAAGAAAAAGAAAGTTGCCTCGTCGATCAAGTTCAACGCAGTCGCTCTTGTGCGAGTCGCGCGCGCAAACAGGCACGAATGGTGTCAACAGCGATAAAGCTGTTTCAGAAAGATCCCAAAGCCGCGCTTGTTGCGAGACTGTAGAGCGCGCTAGGCTAAGTCGGCAGCATTCGACCCCCACAATCCGGATGCGAAAAATAGCTCGGCATTTTGCGTCCGTGAGGGTCGCAGACGGCACGAATCCGTGACGTGTAGTCACGTGATGCACCGTACGTCGCGGAAAAGACGGATTTAGTCCGTCGTGTGGATCCACCATAAACCAACATGTTCTCACTGTACGTCTCAGCTGATCACAGGAATTGGCATGCCGTGCTGCCCTTTGTCACGTACACATGCAATACAGCGAAGCACGAAGTAACCGGGTATGCGCATTTCTATCTGTTGTACGCTCGCAGTCCCCAAACGTCCTTGGACACGATTTTGCCATTGACACTGAACGAAGGCGCATCCATTCCGCACACACTGTGTCGTACCGAAAAAGCGCGTCAGCTAGCTCGCTTAAGAACGCTCTCTTGGCAAGTTTCAACCAGGGCACGCTATGACGCCCGGCATATACATGTCACTTTCGCTCCTGGCGATCGCGTGTTACTGTGGACACTTCTACAGAAGAAAGGCTTCTATCGCAAGTTGATCTCAACGCACAGCGGTCCATTCGTGATACACAGGCGATTAAGCGACGTCAACTAACGTCATCGCAAAACTGACCTTGAAAATTATAACGGCGCTAACACAAAGGAACAAGGATGAGAGACAAGTGCTGAGTCTGCGCTTGTGTCTCGTCCTTGTTCCTTTGTGGTTGCATGTGTTAGCGCTGTTATAATTTTCGAATCAAGCATGCACCAGTTCGCCCAGAAAATAGTTTTAACGAAACTTACCGCCAATAATTTTTTATGGGGTTTTACGTGCCAAAACCACTTTCTGATTATGAGGCACGCCGTAGTGGAGGACTCCAGAAATTTTGACCACCTGGGGTTCTTTAACGTGCACCTAAGTCTAAGCACACGTGTGTTTTCGTATTTCTCCCCCATCGAAATGCGGCCGCCGTGGCCGGGATTCGATCCCGCGAGCTCGTTTACCGCCAATAATCGCCGGTCGTGGAAGACTCAAGTGGTTCATGTGACCCGCCTGCAACTCTACCACCATAAGGTTCTCGAACCAAGAACTGCCAATTATGTGGTTCGCTAACTCGCTCGACGAGCTTCGTCTGTGGTGGAGGAAAATGTTGCGCTGCGCGGCGGTGCCGAAGAAGAGCAGATTGAAGAACTCCGCGCGGGGAGCGAAAAATGCCCGACTGCCTGCGATCTCGTCTCTACGGCCCTCGATTATCTTGTAAATAAATCCGTCTCATCCGTAACAATATCTTGAAGTTTTTTATCAGTGCCGTAGGGGCAGTTGTTTTAGTGTCAAATTTAAAGGCAGCCATAGTTTCATACATTTTCTGATATTTTGAAAGTGTCACCGAATTCGAGATACTTACCATCAACGGTGAATTCGTGCAATGTCGGCACCGAGCACCGCTATCAGATGAGACGACCACCAAGTTTCAAACAGCGCCTCACCCAGTCGCGGCACTATTTACCTGAAATGGTTCAGCACATGCCATCATCATTCAAACTTTGCCCGGCAGCGGGACGCCCTTGATGCCTCGAGTGGCTTTTGTAATTCGATTACCAGTATTTTCAAGGTTTTGAAAAATCGGATGTGCCTTGAGATGTGACTGCCTCCAAATTAGCCATTTATAAAGTGCCCCTAAAGCACTCGTAAAAAAGTAAATGGATGAATGTTAGGTAATTATAGTCTTCGCAAGGGCACGCTATTAGCGATAAAGTATGTTCGCCTAGCCCAGGAACTCGTCTGCAAAAATGCCACGCTCGCTGCGCTTACCACTTGTTTATGAAAAATCTACATGGTGTAAACGTCAGGTCCATGCGTGAATATGTGCTATATTACTAAAATAAAGGGGGTCACAGAATGCGTTGCTCAGAATGCGGTTACAGCCCTTCAGGAAATGTGACGACGTCCGTCTGCTTTTTCGTCTACATGAGCTCCGGATTTTCCTTTCTCAACTGTCCCAATATTTTTTTTTGACTATGATCGAGCCAGCTTTCCGTACCGTGGCGATTCTTCTTAATTGCGTATGCTTCCTGTGTTATGCAGAGAGTGAGACAAAATTGATAGAAACATTGGGTTATTGCAGGTGGGCCCTTATCGGCCAGGATTCGATCCTCGCAGGATTAGCAGCAGAACGTCGAAGGCACTATGCCACCACCGCGTGACAAATGTGCACTTGTGGAACGTGCATCTGTGCGCTTCGCACGACGTCACCTCTTTGAAAATGCTCGGCCGGCCCTGTTAAACTGCGGGGAAATTTACTACTGCATTGATGCGTATGATTCATACAGCCAAGGCGCATCAAGTGGTCTTTGACGGATTATTTCGTGCAACCACTCTGCATATTGGTACGTTATACTGACGGTGAAGAACGCAGTAGTAAATCTGTGAGTCACGACTGACTTTTTATTGGGCGAACTTGTGCCCAGAAAAAATCCAGTGACACTCTGCGCACAATGATAGCCGCGAGCGCTGTCGGCAATCGTCGCTAACTGATGTGCGGCTCAGACGCCTCGGCACTCGACTCATGGAAGGCTCCAGCCTAAGCTCACGCACGAGTTGTAGAAAGCACGATTCGCATCACGCATGCAATCTGATTACAAAAGGTTCTGCGACAGCACAGATAACAGATCGAATCGGCTACAGGATTGTTGTGATACATGCAGGTGCGTCCTGCGTGCACCTAGCAATAACGATTAACATTTTTAACCGGTAAAAAGCGGCCACCGGAAAAATGACCAACACATGTCAATGTGATCTACTCCCCAGGAAAGGCAACTGGAGCAGTTCTTCTCGCTCTTCTACCTGTCAATCAACGCCGGCAGCCTGCTGTCAACATTCATCACACCAATTCTGCGAGGTATGTGCCAGCGTTCGCAATATTGAAATGTGCTTGCGCCGTGCTCTGATTGAGCAGCACACGATAAAACAGTTTTCCTTACCGTTCGTGCTGATCTGAAAGGTCTCTCACCAGGTTTGGTTATGTTTAACAAGCAAACGTAGCCTACACATGTAACACACTAACGATCGCACCTGCAATGTATGCACCGATGTGCACCCGCAACATTTCAGACGGTGCACTCCTTCCCTTTCAAGGCTCCTACCACTCAAGAGAGAGCCCCGGTTCAATATTGAACGAATGCGAAGGCTCCGCTAGGTGGGACACGGACTTTTGTAGCGGCACAGGGATGGCCATAAGAGTGACGCGTGGCCAGAGTGAGGCGTGGCCATTTTGCTTTCGATCATGAACGAATTGGAAAAATTATTGAGTGAAACCCCTCTTTGACGGCGTTTTACAACTTCCTGTGTACAACAAACATTCCCAATTGGCCCTGGGGAGCTCGATGCATTCATTTAATCTGTTATTTTATCATCATTAATAGCGCCGTCTATAGCAGAAAAGACTTCAGAGTCCACACCGAGATAATTAGGTGATTAGCAGCAGACTCAAGTTTTCCTCTATTGAGGACTGTCCAAGCTGGCCCTAGCGACGCTTGGTTCGAATGTTTGATCTTCGTCCCACTGGATGACCTGTAGTGGGCGGAGTACACCGATAACTGAACACACGAGCCAAGTGGTACTGACAATGGAACTCATGTTCAGCAGCACAACTTCATAGGCACTTTTTCGGCGGTTCAAAAGACGTACGTCACGCTTCATCTTCAATGTGTTTGCATGGTTCAGTGGGACCGTCAATGGGCAAGTGAACATCTCCTATTCATGCTAACGGTTCTACTTGGTCAATTTTGCATGGTAAGAAAAGAACGCTCAGAGAGTGCCTGCTTACGTAGTGCTCGTCTTTCGCTTGGTTGCAACGCTTTCTACATATCTTAGTACCAAGTAAGCATTCATCCTTCAATGTGCATAAACCATAGTGAATGCTCCTAGGCAACATTACGAAAAACATACGAAACATTTGACGCACACAACCTCGGAAACAGGAAAATTCAAGAGGCCTAGCTGAAATTTATTTCTCACTCGCCAAGTAACAATGGTTGATTCATTCGTACCCATTAAAAAAACCTTGGACAGAGCTTTAATGCTCCAAATATGCGATGCCATATGCAGATGTCTCGGAAGATGCGACGCGTGTCACCTTGTACACGCTCGTAAATGAGCCTGATAAATGTGTTAAACTAGCGTCATTTTGATACATTCGTCAAAGTGCAATTTTTGGGGCACAATGTGTGAAGGCGCACGAAGCACAGCTCGAGTTTTCCATGAAGCGGGTCAAGTGCGAGAACAATGCTATAATTGCGCCACTGACGGTGGGTCCAGCACAGCATCTCAATGCTCTAACCGTGAGGACACGATTGGACACATGTTTCCAAGTCACTCTTTGAAACGTCTGAAGCGTGCGTGACATCTCGGGCTTGGGAGACGCCGTGTTAGCCGTAATCGCACAGCCGTCGAACGCACCTTCCCGTCTCGCCACCGTCGTAGGTTTCCTCGGCGCTTTCTTGCTCAAAAACGGTGTCGATGTTAATTGGTGCCGTAACGGGATGGACGACCGGCCTGTGGGATTATTGCTACCACCGAGTAAGCGGCGCAACGAACCTCACAACTCGCCCAGCTCCCTATTGCTGCAGGGTGGAAACGTTCACCGCAGCTTTTCAATTCGGCACTCATACGCCGGCTCATCTGTGGACCATGGCTTTGTCCTTGCACGGTGCGGATTATGCATTTGCCTCTCTGTTTTATGTCGCGCTCTATGTGACCGTGCAAGTGTAGGCCAGGTTAATAATTATGCTGCATAACGTGTCTGAAGTACATTGTAGCGGTGCATTGCCAAGTGTGTATCTCATTGTGATTTGATCATTTTGTAATTGCCACAACTCCCTGTCACTGCCTACGGCGAATTTCATGAAGGGTCCCGGCACTTTTATTCGCGCCACTTCCGTGAATAGTGCATACTCCCATCGATGGGAAATAAATATCACTGATACTAAATTTCACATTTAGTTATCAAATTATGGCATTGCAGAAAATTGCGGTATCTTGATTGTATTGCATTGACCATATCTTCACGGTCAATGACGTAGCACATGAGACTTGCACAAAGGGCTTTGCAGAAAACCCAATCCCGCCTCGCGCAGTACAACGCTGCTTGGGACAGATGTTCTGCTTCCCGCTGGCCTTTGGTGTGCCGGCGGCGCTGATGGTGCTGGCGCTCGGTGAGTAGGAGTGTGTGACAATGCGCAGTGGCGCGCCGGCACTATCTCGTCCTCCCTTTGCGCAGTGCTCTTCATGGTCGGAAAGCCTCTGTACCGCATTGTGCCTCCGGCTGGAAACGTCGTCGTCCGTGTGCTGCAGTGCATATGGGTGAGGAGTCATGCTACATTCCTTGCTGCGTAAGCTAGCATCCCGTCATATGAAACTTTAAACGACTGATTGAAAGGCCATCTGGCACCGCATAACAAAGCGAGGCTTTTGATGCCTCTCATCAACTTTCTAAGCAACATTCTTGCAGAATTTAGCAATAACGCTAATTGGAAAAGTATGCAATAGCGTGATTCTGAGTTGGAGAGGTAAACTTGAGATAGGTGCAATCAAGTCAGATTCAACGCAAATGCTGGAATCTATGTGAAGCAAACCTTTCATGAAGCGCTTATTTCAATGCTATGAAACAGTTCATCTTATACACCACATTTTGTACCATAGCGATGACCAGGCCCATCGTAGTGCGGGAGCAGCGCAGTTTATTAATACACTTTCTACAGGATCGGCCCACTTCTTCCAACGTGTGGTAGACGTTTCTAAGGCGGTGCGTACTTTGCTCATGGCCGACCGTGAACACACTCGTATATCACAGTGACGTTTCTGCACTTGCACACTTGCAATTTCGCGCACACTGTGACACTTAGCACATGTCGAGCGTTCTTAGATAGCTCCTCCTCCTCCTCCTCCTCCTCCTCATCATCATCATCATCAGCCTATTTACGGCCACTGCAGGGCAAAAGCCTCTCCCATACTTCTCTAAATACCCCGGTCATGCACTAATTGTGATGGCCATGTTGTCCCTGCAAACTTCTTAATCTCATCCGCCCACCTAACTTTCTGCCGCCCCCTGCTACGCTTCCCTTCCCTTGGGATCCAGTCCGTAACCCTTAATGACCATCGGTTATCTTCCCTTCTCATTACATGTCCTGCCCATGCCCATTTCTTTTTCTTGATTTCAACTAAGATGTCATTTACTCGCGTTTGTTCCCTCACCCAATCTGCTCTTTTCTTATCCCTTAACGTTACACCTATCATTCTTCTTTCCATAGCTCGTTGCGTCGTCCTCAATTTGAGTAGAACCCTTTTCGTAAGCCTCCAGGTTTCTGCCCCGTAGGTGAGTACTGGTAAGACACAGCTATTATGCACTTTTCTCTTGAGGGATAATGGCAACCTGCTGTTCATGATCTGAGAATGCCTACCAAACGCACCCCAGCCCATACTTATTCTTCTGATTATTTCCATCTCATGATCCGGATCCGCCGTCACTACCTGCCCTAAGTAGATGTATTCCCTTACGACTTCCAGTGCCTCGCTTCCTATTGTAAATGGCTGTTCTCTTCCGAGACTGTTAAACATTACTTTAGTTTTCTGCAGATTAATTTTTAGACCCACCCTTCTACTTTCCCTCTCCAGGTCAGTGAGCATGCATTGCAATCGGTCTCCTGAGTTACTAAGCAAGGCAATATCGTCAGCGAATCGCAAGTTACTAAGGTATTCTCCATTAACTTTTATCCCCAATTCTTCCCACTCCAGGTCTCTGAATACCTCCTGTAAACACGCTGTGAATAGCATTGGAGAAATCGTATCTCCCTGTCTGACGCCTTTCTTTATTGGGATTTTGTTGCTTTCTTTGTGGAGGACTACGGTGGCTGCGGAGCCGCTATAGATATCTTTCAGTATTTTTACATATGGCTTGTCTACATCCTGATTCCGTAATGCCTCCATGAGAGCTGAGGTTTCCACTGAATCAAACGCTTTTTCGTAATCAATGAAAGCTATACATAAGGGTTGGTTATATTCCGCACATTTCTCTATCACCTGATCGATAGTGTGAATATGGTCTATTGTTGAGTAGCCTTTACGGAATCCTGCCTGGTCCTTTGGTTGACAGAAGTCTAAGGTGTTCCTGATTCTATTTGCAATTACCTTAGCAAACACTTTGTAGGCAACGGACAGTAAGCTGATCGGTCTTTAATTTTTCAGGTCTTTGGCGTCCCCTTTGTTATGCATTAGGATTATCTCAGCGTTCTTCCAAGATTCCGGTACGCTCGAAGTCATGAGGCATTGTGTATACAGGGTGGCCAGTTTTTCTAGAACAATCTGCCCACCGTCCTTCAACAAATCTGCTGTTACCTGATCCTCCCCAGCTGCCTTCCCCCTTTGCGTAGCTTCCAAGGCTTTCCTTACTTCTTCCGGCGTTACTTGTGGGATTTCGGATTCCTCTAGACTATTCTCTCTTCCATTATCATCGTGGGTTCCACTCGTACTGCATAAATCTCTATAGAACTCCTCAGCCACTTGAACTATCTCATCCATATTAGTAATGATATAACCAGCTTTGTCTCTTAACGCATACATCTGATCCTTGCCTATTCCTAGTTTCTTCTTCACTGCTTTTAGGCTTCCTCCGTTCCTGAGAGCATGTTCAATTCTATCCATATTATAGTTCCTTATGTCAGCAACCTGCCGCGGTTGCTCAGTAGCTATGGTGTTAGGCTGCTGAGCACGAGGTCGCGGGATCGAATCCCGGTCACGGCGGCCGCATTTCGATGGGCGCGAAATGCGAAAACACCTGCGTACTTAAAATTAGGTGCACGTTAAAGAACTACGGGTGGTCGAAATTTCCGGAGTCCTCCACTACGGCTGCCTCATAATCAGAAAGTGGTTTTGGCACGTAAAACGCCATAAATTAATTTTTTTTATGTCAGCTGTCTTACGCTTGTTGATCAACTTCGAAAGTTCTGCCAGTTCTATTCTTTCGTCTCCTGCGATAGCTTACTGGTATCCTGTCTAACGGAGTTACCACCGACTTCTATTGCACACTCCTTAATGATGCCCACTAGATTGTCGTTCATTGCTTCAACACTAAGGTCCTCTTCCTGAGTTGAAGCCGAGTACCTGTATTGTAGCTTGATCCGGAATTCCTCTAGTTTCCCTCTTACCGCTGACTCATTGATTGGCTTCTTATGTACCAGTTTCTTGCGTGCCCTCCTCAAGTCTAGGCTAATCCGAGTTCTTGCCATCCTAAGGTCACTGCAGCGCACCTTGCCGAGCACGTCCACATCTTGTATGATGCGAGGGTTAGCGCCAAGTATGAAGTCTATTTCATTTCTAGTCTCGCCATTTGGGCTCCTCCACGTGCACATTCGGCTAACCCGCTTGCGGACGAAGGTATTCATTATCCGCATATTATTCTGTTCTGCGAACTCTACTAATAACTCTCCCCTGCTATTCTTAGAGCTTATGCCATATTCCCCCACTGACTTGTCTCAAGCCTGCTTCTTGCCTACCCTGGCATTGAAATCGCCCATCAGTATAGTGTATTTTGTTTTGACTTTACCCATCGCCGATTCCACGTCTTCATAAAAGCTTTCGTCTTCCTGGTCATCATGACTGGATGTAGGGGCGTAGACCTTTTCTACCTTCAATTTGTACCTCTATATTAAGTTTCACAACACCTGCGACCCTCTTGTTAATGCTATAGAATTCCTGTATGTTACCAGCTATATCCTTATTAATCAGGAATCCAACTCCTAGTTCTCGTCTCTCAGCTAAGCCCCGGTAGCGCCGGACGTGCCCGCTTTCTAGCGCTGTATATGCTTCTTTTGTCCTCCTAACTTCACTGAACCCTAGTATATCCCATTTACTACCCTCTAATTCCTCCAATAACACTGCTATACTCGCCTCACTAGATAACGTTCTAACGTTAAGCGTTGCCAGGTTCAGATTCCAATGCGGCCTGTCCGGAACCCGGCATTCTTAGCACCCTCTGCTGCGTCGCAGATCTGGTCGCCGCCATGGTCAATTGCTTCCCGGCTGCTGGGGACTGAGAGCGGGGGTTTCATTGTATTCATATACGAGGTTGTGGCCAAGTACTGCACCAGGGTGGTTAATCCTGCTCTGTTGAGAGAGTGCGTCACCGGTTCTGGTCACCGGGATCAGGCCGCACTCCAGGCGTGCTCCTCCGCCTACAGTGCCATAAAGAAATGCGGGACCGATGGCAAGACGAAAGGCCTGTCTTCCAGCACAGCAGCCCATTGCTCTCAACACTAGGTCGCGTTGGCACTCACGTTTCTCTCGTGCCAAAGCTGCTCTTCGAAACGTCTGTCGCCTGATTCACGTGCCAGCTTCTAGCAGTCTTTACTCGTGGCTGCTAGCGCTTTGAGACGCTGACCGAAGTTGGCGTCGTGCGTCTGTAAAGCTGTCGCAATAAATTTATAAGTGGCGTAAGTAATCATGCGGAGCAGTTCCAGGTGATTGCTCCCACATGTAATTTAGAGGAAAGTATTTATAAAAAAATCACCTACGATTACAATACTCCATAATTCAAAATTTGAGCGCAGCTCTATGCGTGTTTTATTTCGTGATATACTGAGAGAGATTTGAGAGAGACATGTAGCAGAGTCGGCAATCGGTCGAAAATCTGATGCGCGGTTCAAGCTCGTCGGCTTTTATACATGACTCGTCGAAGGTTCTAGTGTAATCGCTGGTGCCCGCGTGGCTTCCAGAAAGTACTGCACAATTCGCGCCGCGCATAAAATCAAATGACAAAACAATCGGAAACCATGACAATCGAAACAAGCGCGAATCAGAACAAGCTAAGCTAACCAAACAAGCGCGAGCAAGAGACGATGCGAGCAGACGATATAGTGCGAAACGAGCTGTCAGGCTGCAACCAGGTACGAGTACGCATCGGCCGGTCGGGCGGGTCCGCACGACACCAGTTTCGCGCGGGCGCGTCACTGAACAGGCCGTCGTCTTTGGTCTCCGCCGCGGGTCGTGTCTCTCCGCGTTTGCTCTTTCGCTGTAGTTGTTCGCTCGGTTACGCTGCCGCCGCAGGAATGGACGTCTAAGACCTGCATAGAAGTCATCGTCGGCGATACGCAAATCCTGTCTTTGCATATGCACCGACTCCATCTCTGAGTGAGTGCAGTGTGCTAAGGGCGCAATGGCCGCTCGCATTCTTAAGAAATCAAAAAGAAGTGGAACGGAAGATACTTTTTTCACACCCCTGTGGGAACCAACGAATGTACAGCCTCCGTTTGCTCTCGAATAAAGGTGCTATGACCTTATCACTACCGGCGTAGCACATCGTTGCACTAATGCACCGTACTCTATCGTCGTCAGGAGAAATGTTGGTATTCGAATAAATAAGAGCCTTAATTAGGGCGCGTACCAAACGGCCTTCTTTAACGTCACTGTGCGTTTTCTGCTATTTGCTTATCGTAAAGGGCCCCTCACCAAGTCTGAGTATCGAGAACTGAATAATTACGCTGTGGCATCTTGCAAGTTGAAACGACATTCCTCGCTGTAATGTAATCGCCAGCAGCGTCTTGCAGTCGACCAACAGTCAAGAAAGCCTCTGTAAATGGCGTCACTGGAGCTCTTGGTGTAGGCTTTGTCTCTCTGCGGCACTTTATTCCTTCTCCGCATAATTACGGCTTGTCATTGTTTTTTAACATGCTGTATGCAACAGCTATAAAGAATGCGCTATCGCAACACTGGTCGCATCCTCCATGCTGTCTACAGCGCATATTTATGGCTGTCTAGTGGTGTGGCAGTGAATTTGTACTGCCTTTGAAGAGCAGTAATACCCCAGTCACACGGGCACTTTCAAAGTCCTTTGAACCAAAAATCCATTACTTCAAGGGAGAATGCGCACTGTCACACAGGCACAGCAAAGGAGCCCTACTGGAAGAGAGCTTTGAGTCAAAGTAGTGCGCGCTCGTCCTTTGAAACCTCAAGGCAATACTCTCGAGCCTAGAGGGCGTCCGACAGCAGAAAAAATAATCTCTAAAAATATGGAAGTTCAATTTTTACCTCTTCAGAACGAGCTTATAAGTACTGAATACTATTACTAAAGTACTAAACACTTTCGGGACACCCGCAATCTCCATCATGAAAGCGCCGGTACAGCAACACCGGCACGGCCTGTCGTCAGCAGCAACATTGACACAACACTTGTGCCATGTGCGATTTGGTTCTTTGGTTAGCGGCTTCTAGGCATCCCAGTGTCCTCGGTTTTTTTTCTGCGCGTCTTCTTCCCTCGTCACTTTTGTTTTGTAGTTCTTTATTTTACCGCGTTTACGCGTACCTACCGCTGCCTAACCACAACGAATGAAACAAAGCAGCTGAAGCTAAGGCAACAACGAAAAATCGACTCCTACGTGCGGTGTACGAAGCGGTACACATGGTGGCCATCATTACTATAAGTACATCTGTATGTGGTAAAGTAATGTGTTTACTACGTGTGCATTTTGTTTTGATGTTTCTATGTATTAGGAAAAATAAATGTTGCTAAAAAAATGTGACACATTTATTATAAGACGCATTTCGGCCATATTTATTACTTTCGAGGCGATGGCAGCGTTAAGGATACGTTGCGGTTTCTGTTAAGAGCTCCAACGGAGACTACATAGAGACCGTGTAGCACCGACATATATCCCTTGAACTAATGTGCCTTTGAAAGCTCAATGCTCCTTAACTTCAAATGACCTTTCACATGTTCGTGTGACTGGGGAATAAGCTGATTGGTGGACCGTGGTGGCGTGAAGCAGAGGCCGAACACCGGGCTCTGAAGGTCGCAGGTTGGAATTGTTGTCTAGTTCGCTAAATTTTAACGCGAGAGCGTTAAGGAGCTCGTGTCGCAGAAAAGCCGGTGTCGTCGGCGTTGGCCGTGAGCGAAAAATGGCGGAAGGCAATTCATAAATAAAAACAATTTGCCAGTGGGCTTGGTGGGAATCGAACCAGGGTCTCCGGAGTGTGAGACGGAGACGCTACCACTCAGCCACGAGTTCGATGGTTCAAAGCTGGCAAAAGCGCCTCTAGTTAATGGAGTGTTGCCTTAGAAACGTTCCGTAGAAAGTTATACTGCAGTGTATATAGGTAATTATAAGCATGTAAATTACAGAAGCAGCAGTTAAACGCGTAGCGAAGTACGTTTGCGCTACATTTCTTCTGCGCTTGGCGCACACGCAGAGCCACTTTGCGGCAAACACCGAAGACCCCCTCCTCGCAATGTATGGCACTGCCCCGACAGCTGGCGCAGCACTCGCCCGCTCCTCCCCTTCGTCTCGTTTGTGCGCATTGGGCCCGTCCGGGGATCGGTGCGAGGATGTCCCAATACCCTTGCGTTTAATAAGTTTTCTCGCTCTCTGCCCTTCCAACTTCCAGCATGCGTCACTCGAAGCCTCGTGTTTAGGCGACGCGGCTCCTCTTTCCGCTCACAGCGCGATTCTAAGGTGCAGCGTCCGATGCGGGACGCCTCTCACGGGATCACGGCGCCGTAGCGCGTCTGGTGGGTAAGCGCCCCCTGCGATGTGTGCCGTGCTGCTGGCGAGGAGTCAGGCGTCTGCGTGGTGCTCCCAAGCGAGATAGAGGACGATCCCATCGAGGCGTCAGCCCCATGATCGCGTCCGCCTTCATGGCGCGTCGCGGCCTGGCTGCCCGTGCCGATCACGACGTTTGGCTCGCGTAGATCGTTTCTCCCTCCGAGACACCGAGTTCTTTTGTTCGTTCCGCTTGCTCAGGCGCACGTTTCATCTTTGTGTGACTCAAGAGCATGCCGAGCGAATGAGTGGGTGGTGCGAACGCTATCGCGTTCCACTCTTGAAGGCGAAGCTTAAGCGTCCTCCAAGTTTTTCATGCTTAGAGTGGCGCCTGACACCGGCAAAAAATTGTCGAGAGCCAGTGGGGCTATAGTAATCTAAGCCAACTAAATGACGAATGCCTCGTAAGCTTCATCAAAGACCTTCCTTCACCAGAACAGGATTTGGCCTTCCTTGCGCAGTCATCATCATCATCATTAGCCTATTTCATGCGCACTGCAGGACAAAGGCCTCTCCCTGCGATCTTCAATCACCGCTGTCCAGCACCAACCGATTCCAGCTAGCGCCTGCGAATTTCTTTATTTCATCACCCCACCTGGTCTTCTGCCGGGAGAACCGGAAGTCAGTACGCACCGTTTCGCTGAGCTTCTCCCCGCGTTGCCGCTCCTCGGTCGGCTTGCACCGCCAGGTGAAAGGGAACGCGGGGTCCCACCCCAATAGACCAATCGGGTGAGCCGTTCGGGGGCGGACGGTCTCGCTTCTGTTCGGCGCCCTCGGAGGATCGAGAGAGAGGGACCGCGTGCGCAAAGTTCGAAAGCGACCTCGTCGCGAGGCGGCTCCTACGCCGCCTGGCGCTGCAACGAAATGGAGTTCCCACAACATACTTGTTCAAGTGATCAATCGCTTCTCCTTCCTGAAACAATGCCTCTTCATCGCGGGTGTCGCTAGGTGAAGACAGGATTAATTTGAGGCGTTAAAGCAGTGCTGGCAGACCTCGTCGGTGTCGCGAATATCCTCAGCCTCTTGCAGTAGCTTCCGCAGGGGCGCAACATCCAAAACGTTTAAGCAACGAAATATGTTTTTCTTAGCAATCTTCTTGTGAACGCGTAAATAATCGGCACGGAATACTCGAACCGAGCTATGAGCTGCATGCATCGCGTGTATACTGAACAGCTAGACCAAATCGAAATGTTTGCACTAAACAGCACCGCACTCTTTCTGTCACTTTTTCTGCGCCGCTGTCGTGACTGAGCCACCAGAATGTCTCACGGTTTTATGTTTTACGAACAAGGCCGTCTAAAGCTTTCCACTATGAAAACGTGAGGGCCCTGCTAGTTATCAAAGGACAGTATCCGTCTGACGCCACCAGTGACCTCTGCTGTTGTGTGCGTGGAAAAACACGTCAGCAAGGTGCTGACAAATTATCATAAATTAGGCAACTTCGGCAGCCTTTGGCTCAGTCATGCCGCACTGCACTTTTTCGTATAGCTGGAACGCACAAGTGAAGGTCGAGGTAAGACATGAAGGCGGTATCCGTGAGCGACGCGTAAAACATGTGATAACGGAAACGGAATAAAGGGCTCGGGAAATGACTCGGGTAAGTATTTTCAAATCGTTACCTGAGTAGAGACACAGGATACAGCTTACGTCGCATTTCAATACTAATATTGATACCAAGGACGAAATATGGCACGCAAGCGATCGAATATAAAATTATGTCTTTATGTAATACGGTACCATAACATTGTTGACGAAGTTATAAATTCTAGAACAATTCGGAATTTTAAACATGCAATACAAAGCATACTATTTTCTGATCACAGCATGTTTAACGAATGTTAATGGAGTTTTAAATTGCTTGATGTCAATAGTGATGTTATAAATGTTATATTCTGAATGTACAACTTTATTAGTAACAGAATGTTCTTATTTTTTGGAGTGCTGCATTAATTTAGTTACTTGCTATTTTGCTAACAATTGATGCTTTTCAATGTGTTTAAAATTTTGTGTAAATAGTGTTGATGTTTTCTGTCTTATTAGTTGTATTTCGTTTTATAAGTAAACTGCTGCTTCTGCTGCTCCAGTGAGGTAAATGCCTTAGTCAGGAGGATTACGCCCTCCTTATGCCTTTCCTTGCGGGCAAACATTGTTTTTGTTTTGCCCAAGTAAATAAATAAATAATATACATAATACAGACCATAGAAAAGTTTTTAGAAAGGCACAGTGTCAGTCGCACGCAGTAGTGCCGAAGAAGGTTTCAGTATCCATTGAATGCTCTGGATCGGGTGCAGGCAGTGAAGTAGCACCTCCATAAAGGCGCATCTGATGGTTATGGAAGCGCACAGTCGCTTATGGATTAGCCTGCCTTGGCGCTGCTTACAGGTGAGTTACTGAGTGCACCAGGCGGGTTTTGGCGAAGTCTGCCACAACATACACTCGCGCTGTCTCGCATGCTGTTGACAAGCGAATAATAGAGGCGTAAGGTGCGATGCCACAGAGGTTGTAAGCTGCAAACTCAGTACGCGTTAGCACTTTCGAGTGCTAACGCGTCCCCCCTCCTCTAATCCTCGCATACATGCTAGACACAAATAAAGTCTGCCAATACATTTTGTTACGTAACTTTTTGCCTTCGCGTAAGCAATTTCCAGTGGTCAACAGCATTTAGTCTAACCTTTGCGACGTCCCGTCTGGTGTGCCCCAAGTCAGTTTGCTAAGTGCATTACTGTTCTTAATATACATCAACGACTTGTCCGCTAACCTTTCATCCTCAGTTAGGTTTTTCGCTGACGACTGCGTCATCTGCCGCAATAATAAATGTTTCGATGATCATTTGACTCTCGAAAATGACCTTGAACCTATATGACTATCTATGACTATCAGCATCTATAAGTGACCTATAGATGGTGCGTATCTTGGCAGATGTCCCTTGAAGCCTCCAAATGCAAGTTAATCTTGTTTAGTCGAAAGCGCACTAACTCAGGGTTTCACTATTGCATTGGTAATACCATAGTTTCGACTGTCCGATCGTACTAATAGCTCGGCGTTTACCTTTCATCGGAGTTATCCTGGACAACGCATGTAGCAGCTGTCTCATCCAAAGCTTCTCAATCTCTCGGCTACCTCCGTAGACACTTGCGCAACGCGCCTTCTAATGTACGAAAATTAGCATATCTTACTTATGTACGCCCACATCTAGAATACGCTTCACGCACATGGTCACTATATCAAGATTATGTAATCCGTATGTTGGAAGCCGTTCAGAACAGGGCAGCCAGATTCAATGAGGATAGCTATAGGGGCTTGTTGGTGCGGCATATGTTGTTTTGTTGTAGTGCAAGCTGAGCAAGGACAACAGGGAGGCACATCTTACACGCACAGCGCTAAAGAGCCCGTTGAACGAGATGTCAAGTCGATGAGGATAGCTATAGGGGCTTGTTGGTACGGCATATCGTATTTTTTTGTAGCGCAAGCTGAACAAGGACAACAGAAAGGCATCTGACACACACAGTGCTAAAGAGCCTTCAACGAGCTCGTAGTTTCATGCGCATTCATGGTCAAACGCAGGCATTTAACTCATCACCACTACCTAGAATTATTGCACATTGGAACGGTCTCGCGGTCCCGCCAAAACATTCGTGGGACCGAGTGGTTGATAATCAGCACCATTACGTAATTAAGCGCACCAGCCCAAGTGCCCTCCAGCAAGTGCGTCTCAGAGACATAGTGGCCATACGAACTAATATTTGAACGAACGAGCGTGCGAACGATAAACGAACGAGCAAACGAACGACGGCTAGGCCAGCTGGCCACAGCACGTTTTCTTTGCGAGTGCTCCACCGTCGCATCCTTCACGCACTTTAAAGCTCACCCGAAGTACCACGTATGTCTCAAAGACCGGCGATGCTGTTGTTCGGCGACGAGCGCGCCCCGTTTCGGAAGAGCGCGCACGCTTTTCATCGGTGCCTTTGTATCGCAAATCCACCGGGCGACCGCCAACGACGACCACGAAAAGAATAGGCAGATAAAGCTACTCTCTCTAAAGAAGGCTAATAACTAACCACAAAAGGCAGAGAGTTGCTTTCCTAAGATGAGTTTTCACGCTCGAACGCTTCTTAAGAGGGCTGTGCTGAATATTGAAAGTTTCGTAATCACGTTTCCGCATGCAGCCTCGCATTCCCGCGAATTCAAGCCTACTGCTCATATAAACAAAGTACACGTTACGTTGGAATCGTGCGGAGAAATAGCAACATTCTTAATGAATGAATTGTAGAAGATCTATTACGCTAGGGTCCGCAACAACTTACGCAAGCTTGACACATACTATACCATCAGAGACTCGCAACTTACCTCGCATAGTCGTGTGGACGATGTTGGTCTCAAGTTGTCTATCCCGATTCGATGAATCCATCTTTTTCTTCTCAGCCCGTAGCGCTTACCAGACGGTATCGAGAAGAGCTTCTAGTATTTGAAACGGTTTAGGCATCCGAATGCGCGAAGGTCAAGGTGATGGAACGTGCTGTGAAGCGACGCCGCACTTGCCACAACCTAATTGAAGGCGTTCGCAAACCAAAACTACACGGAACAGCAACGACAACCGCATGCGTTCCAAGCCATGTAGACGCTTCTCAAGCGAAAATGGCAGTGGAGAGCGATAGTAAAAAAATGAAGCGGGCGCAAAAGCCCACCTGATGCTATTAAGCCAATAGCGACGCGGCGTCGGCCAGGGCGAGCGAGGAGGAGGCGGCACTCTTCAAATTGTGTCCCGAGTTTACGATGTTTGAGGGGTTTGAGACGGGTTTACGATGTTTGAGACGGCCTTCATATGCGCTGAGTTGCCGGCTTCCACGGCACCCGCAGCCAACGTCCATCTAAATAGGTCGCAAAGCTAGGAACGAAGGGCATATCAAAACCTATAGCCAGAAATATCAGTTATTGGTGCGCGAATGAAGCGCGACTAGGTGAGGGGGGAAAACACTGAAATTAGAAAACCTATCTGAAAAAAAAAACAATGCTCGAAAATGGTTTAATTGCAATGCTGTCATACGAGTAAACATTCCGTTTAAAATATTTTTTCCTATACTAAAACAAAAAATTTTCATTTTTTTCTAGTTCACAATTAATTAGTTCGTTCTTGGTGACCCCTGCCAGTCAGTGATTCTGACACAAGACTTCGCAGGACCGTGCAAACCAGCTGTTATGTGGATGCGGAATACGGATGCTCACTTGAACGCAGTGGTTTCGTCCGAGTTTTCTTTTTTTTTTTCGTTATGTTTGCTTAAAGTGGGGCGTGCGCTTCGTTTCAAATTCTGCGTGACCTAGCCCACGGCATTCATTGGCGAAAGGTATAAGTGCAGGTCTTTTTCAAGCGAAGCTTATATTGCCTGACTCGTGTCGGCGACGGCGTTGGTTTTGCCGTACGAAAAAATCCAAGCAACGTCAGAATAAAAATGACTTGTCCGGCGGCGGATTCTAACCACGGACCTCTGGGTTGCGAAACCACAACGATAACCAATTCAGCCATTGTCGGTTCATCATACGCGACCTTTAAAGTGGGGTTTTATATGCATGAAGAAGCCGACGAAGCGAGAGGCACGAGGCAATCACAGGCGTCGCTTCCCCCCGGAGAAATGAAAGGGTGTGATCGCGTGTTCGGTCGCCTCGTATCCGCCGTTTCACAGCGAAGATGTATACCTCTACCATTCAAGGAATTTTTCGTGTCGTTGGAGTGGTAAGCAAAAAACTCCCCGCACATGGGCCGATTCCGGAGATAGTGCTGTGCCGGGCACACCCACGGCGGAGGTGAAGCAGGCGTTAAGCCCTCTCCATATCTGGGCCGATTCCGAAGATAGTGCGATAAAGGGCCAGACCCACGGCTCAGGTGAAGCTGGCATTAAGCACTCTCCATGCGTAATCCGATTCCGAAGATAGAGCAATGCCGGGCCGACCAGAAGCGAAGGTGAACCATGTGTTAAGCACTTCCCCCCGGTGGGCCGAACCCGAAGACAGGGCAATGCCGGGCCGACCAGCAGCGAAGGTGAACCATGTGTTAAGCACTTCCCCCACGTGGGCCGAACCCGAAGATAGCGCAATGCCGGGCCGTCCAGTGGCGGAGGTGAAGCAGGCGCTAAGAACTCCCCATACGTGGGCCGATCCCGAAGGTAGTGCTATGTGAGCCGACCCGCAGTGGAGGTGATGCAGGCGTTAAGCACTTCCCGTAGGGGGGCCGATCCCGAAGATGGGGCAATGGCGGGCTGACCCGTGGCGGAGGTGAAGCAGGCGTTAAGCACTTCCCATACGTCGGCCGAACCCGAAGATGGTGCAATACCGGCCCGACCCGCGGCGGAGGTGAAGCAGGCGTTAAGCTCTCCCCATACGTGGGCCGGACCCGAAGTTGTGCAGTGACGGGCAGACCCACGGTGGAGGTGATGGAAGCATTAAGCACTTCCCGTACATGGGCCGATCCCAAAGATAGGGCGATGCAAGGCCGACGCGCGGCAGAGGTGATGTAGGCATTAAGTACTTCCCGTACGTGGGCTGATCCCAAAAAAGTGCAATAAGGGCCTGACCCGTGGTGGAGGTGATGCAATCATTAAGCCCTTCCCGTACGTGGGCCGATCCAGAAGGTAGTGGAATGGAGGGACGACCCGCGGTGGAGGTGATGCAGGCAATAAGCACTTCCCGCACGTGAGCCGAACCCGAAGATAGTGCAATACGGGCCCGAGGCGCAGGTAATGCAGGCATTAAGCACTTCCCGTAGGTGGGCCGATTCCGAAGATAGGGCAATGCAGGGCCGACCCGCTGCTGAGGTGAACCAGATGTTAAGCACTTGCCATAGGTGGGCCGATTCCGAAGATATTGCAAAAAAGGCCCGTCCCACGGCGGAGGTGAAGCATGCGTTAAGCACTCCCCATAGGTGGGCGGATCCTGAAGGTAGTGCTACGCAAGCCGACTTGCGACGGAGGTGATGCAGGCGTTATGCACTTCCCGCACGTGGGCCGAACCCGAAGATATTCTAATGCCGGGCCGACCTGCGGCGGAGATGAGCAGGCGTTAAGCACTCCCCATCCGTCGGGCCGATCCAAAAGGTAGTGCATACCGGCCCGACCCGCGGCGGAGGTGCAGCAGGTGTTAAGCACTCCCCATACGTGGGCCGAACCCGAAGATAGTGCAATGCCGGGCTGACCCGCGGCGAAGCTGAAGCAGGCGTTATGCACTCTCCTACGTAGGCCGATCCCGAAGCTAGGGCAATGCCGGGCCAACCCGCGGCAGATGTGAAGCAGGCGTTAAGCCCTCTTCATACGTGGGCCGATCCCGAAGGTAGTGCAATACGGGCCCGACCCACGGCGCTGGTGAATCAGGCGTTAAAGCACACTCCATACGTAATCCGATCTCGAAGATTGTGCAATACCGGCACGACCCACGGCGGAGGTGAAGCAGGCGTTAAGCGCTGCCCATACGTGGGCCGATACCGAAGATAGTGCAGTGCCGAGCCGACCCGCGGCGGAGGTGAAGCAGGCGTTAAGGACTCCCCATACGTGAGCCGATCCCGAAGATAGTGCAATGCCGGGTTGACCCGCGGCGGAGGTGCAGTTCGTCATTAAGGGGCCCACATACACAGCTTCGCTGGTCATCCTTCTTCACAGATTGGTAGGGCATTGAGATTTTTTTCGCCAGTTCAGGCCCGGCAGTCAGACGGGGAGGCCGCGTTTGGTTCGTTCTGCCGAAGAGCAGGCTGTGTTGAAGAAACGGCAGCTGGAACGGGCCGTGCGCCACGCGTTCGGCAGAATGCGTTGTTGGGCAAGTTGGTTCATTGTCATGCGTTCGGCCGAAGAACAGGCAGCGTTTTATATACGCCGCTGGGAACTCGCTCGAGAAAGGGCTCGTCGTCGATGTGCCGACTTCCCGCTGAAGGAGCGCGAAGCCGAGGCGTTGCAATGAAGCGGATACCGAGCTTCGCTGCCACCCCGGTTCACAGTAGTGGAAGGGCGGTAAATGTTTTGTCATCGAGCAAGTTCGCGCAGCCGCATCCGACGCGCTGTCTCCTCGTGACGATAAATACAGAACGATCCGCTAATGAACATCGCGCTATGTTCTTTCAGTCCCCATAGCACAAACTCTGAGTGTCCGACGGGCAGCAAAATTAGTAAGTCGAATGTTTTCTAAATTATCATGTGCGGCAATATTGTGCTGTCTGATAACTGTTGGATATGAATACATGGTGTCGCAGGGAATTGCGGATGATTGCGGGAAAAGTTCCGCCTATGTTGCAATATATTACCACTGTTCGCTTGTCGTAGTGCCGTTCATCCATTGAAGCATGTTTCATTTGGTGGATTACATTGGTTGCATTATTCTACATGAATGAAAGTCAGGTTTTTCTTTAGTTGAATATACTGCAGGCCCTTCACGGCCCGTGCAGGAGTGGTACAGAAACGTAATGGCAAATGCGACTACATAGTAAAAAAAATTGATTGTGAGAAGTCAATACACTGAAGGAGGTCCATAAGAATGTCGATGTCATTGTAACATACAATATCATTTGTTAACGTGTTCCACTGGGAAATGGCCGACGGAAAAGGGGAGTGTTCGTGAACGTCAAAACTAATTGGGGGTAGATGGATGGTTTTAGAATGTTTTAGCCTGTTGGAACGTCAAGGAGGGCCATGCAGGCAATGAGAATGTGTAATCTGGAATTGACTATAGCATAACTGATGAATGAATTTCAGTTAAGAAATTATTATTCTCTGCGAGAGGGATTTTAGGTCTGCCCTTGCGATCAGACCTGAGACACTAAATTGCATTTTGTAATCTGACTATACAAACCGGAATGCGAATTTTTGAATGCGCTCTATTTTATTGATAAGGTATTTTTGATGAGGACTCCTGATTATATCGGCGTATTCTAGGTATGGCCTTATCAGTGTTTTGCACGCGTTTTGTTCGCGTTTAGTTCGAGGTGGTGGTGGTGCAGTTCGCAGTTTCCTTTTTAAAAAGGATAGTTTGCCCTCGGCTTCTTGACACATGGCCGAGATATGTGGTTCCCAGTTAAGGTTACGCGTGAGTTTAATGCCTCCGTATTTTACCTGGTCGCTTTTTTTTATTATTGAGCTTCTGATCACACATGTAAAGTTAAGCGGGAGTTTCTTATTTGTGAAAGAAACGTGCTTTTGTAGTGTTGAGTTTCTTGGTTTTGAAACCTCTGAGGATCTGTCGTTTATTTACATCTGTAAAGGGGGCTTATTCGGGTCGCAGAGCAGCAGCGACAAACGCAGCACGAGCAGGTAGGGCGCAGCCGGCGAGCGAACTGGGTACGAGCCGCGCGAGTGGCGACGGGGCTTTTTAAGCGTGCCGATGCTCTCAATGAACCCCCGAATGAAAGAGTAGCAATCCTGGCGGAGAGGTGAGCGAATTGCAATGCGGTTAATGTGCACAGTCTATCGCCCGCGACGACGGCGATCGGAAGATTGCGATACGTAATTAACTGGTGATGGCTGCGCTACCACGCAATAGGGCCAGCGGTTCTTCGAGAGGAGCTTGCGCGAAAGGAGCAGCAATAGGCGTGACCTAAAGAATGAGTCGATGGGGAAGCGGTGAGGGGGTGGGTTGAGGTCATGACGCTCTTTTTGGCGACGCTGTGGAGCAGAGGTCAAAGAACGGGCCAGTTGTCGCCATTTCTCGGCGTGCTGAGCGACCGTAGAAACAGGTGAGCCGTCAGCAGAGTCTGGCCACTACGGGAGTACCGTGTCAATCGTGCTGGAGGTATAGCCGCCGTAAAGCAGAAAGAATGACGAGAATCCGGTAGTGGGGGGCTTGAGAGGCGGTGCTGTATGCGTATGTGACGAAGGCAAGTACAAGATCCTAGTTGGAGTGGTCAGATGCAACGTGCATTGAGAGCATGTCACCAAGTGTTCTGTTGAATGGTTCTGTTAAGCTGGTCAGTGGATGATAAGCAGTAGTGCTGCGGTGAATAATTTGACAATCAGATAAGAGTGACTGCAGGACTTTCCAGAGGAATACGCGACCCCGATCGCTCAGCTGTTCACGAGGTGTGCCATGGCGGAGAACAAACTTGTTTAGAATGAACGAGGCAACGTCTTTTGCTGATGCGGCAGGCAAGGCGGTGGTTTCAGCATATCGTGTCAAATGATCTACGGCGACGACAATCTATTGGTTGCCAGCGCCAGCAGATGTAAGAGGCCGGTATAAATCAATGCCTACACGGTCACATGGGTGAGCTGGGCAGAGTAGCTGGAGAGGTGCGGTGAAGAGATGCGGGACACATTTGCGTCGTTGGCAGGCAGTGCAGGAACGTAGATGTTTGTGGACGAAGTTGTACATCCCGCGCCAATGATATGGTAGGCGATGCCGTGTTTAGGTCTTCGACACTCCGCCGTGATCACACTGCGGGTCAGAGTGAAGAGGGGAGCATAAATCTTTTAAAAGTTGGTGGAACACTGCTAAGAGCGATGTGTGGGCGCCGTTGTGGTAGTTTCGGCGGTAGAAGAGTCAGTCGCGGACGGTGAAATGCTGCGCTTGTCGACACAACGCTCGAGATGCCGAATCTGCCGGAGGATTTGACAAAAGATTGAATATCATGACGATCCATCGGTAATTTCGTTGCTCTGATGCCATGTGCGGGTTGTCAAGTGGTGAGATATTATGACTGTAGGTAGAAGCACTGGCGTGCGAAGTAAATGGGAAGCGTGAGAGGGCATCGGCGACAGTGTGTCTGCGTCCAGAACAATAAACGACACGGATAGCATATTCCTCGATTCGGAGGGCCCACCGAGCGAGGCGGCCCGACGGGTCTTTGGGGTTAGACAACCAGCTAAGAGCATAATTATCCGTCAACACGTCAAAGGGTCAACCGTAGGGATATGGGCGAAATTTCTGAGGGGCCCATGGGATGGCCAAGCACTCTTTTTCGGTTACTGCGTAATCGGCCTCATGTTTTGTGAGGGCACTGCTGGCATAAGCGACCACGTATTCGGCGTTAGTGTTCTTACGTTGTGCGAGCACGGCAACAAGGCCGACACCACTGGCGTTGGTGTGAAGTTCTGTACGTGTGCTCGGATCAAAATGGCGTAAGATTGGCAGGACGGAAATAGGCGGCGAAGAGTCGTAAAGACATCATCAGAGGCTTTCGACAAAGTAGAAAGTTCATTGTCGCCTTGGAGAAGCTGGTTTAGGGGTGCGATCACGCTAGCGAAATTGCGAACGAATCGTCGAAAATAAGAGCATAGGCCAATGAGGCAACATCGTGCTTTGAAGTTAGTGGGCTTCGGGAATCGGGATACGGCGCAAAGTTTAGCAGGATCAGGAAGAATGCCTTCTTTGGAGACAACATGGCCTAATATTGTCAGTTTTCGAGCTTCCAATGGGGACTTTTTCAAGTTAAGCTGGAGACCAGCATTCCGGAGGCAGGTCAAAACTTGATCTAAACGGCGAAGCTGGGTCGTATAATTTGGGTAAAAGACGACATCATCGAGGTAGCAGAGACGAGTATGCCACTTCAGGCCGCGCAGCATGCCGTCCATGATGCGTTCAAACCTGGCGGGCGCGTTGCACAGACCGAACTGAATTTCAGCGAATTATACAAGCCGTCTGGTGTTACAAACGCGGTTTTGGAACTGTCAGCGTTTACCATGGGCACCTGCCAGTAGCCAGAGCGGAGATTTAAGGAGGAAAGAAGAAATTCCGTTCCTTGCAAACAGTCAAGTGCATCGTCGGTACGTGGCAGCGGGCATACATCCTTTCGGGTAATGTTCTTAAGCCTTGAATAATCAACGCAAATTCATATGGTGTCATCTTTTTTTGTTTAACTAGGACAAATGATGATGCCCGAGGGACTACTAGAAGGCCGGATGACACCGAGTTTGAGCATATCGTTCACCTGGTCAGCGATAACGTGTCTTTCGGTCGCCGATACTCGGTATGGACGCTGTCGAAGGGATGCATGGCTCCCACTGTCCATAGTGTGCGAAACAGTCGTTGTGCGATGGAGTGATGTTGCTTGGCAGTCAAAAGAGGAGGAGAAGCCTTGGAGCAAGTGAAGCAGTTCGTTGCGCTGCTTCGTCGTAATGTCACTGGCAATAGCTGGCATAAAACAACGCGGCAGTGACTGAGGAGGTGATGGCTCGAAAGCGGCAAGATTAGTGGAGTCGTTCATCGTGTAAAATATATAAGGTGAGGCCAGTGGCTCTGCTCTGCCAAGGCTTTCATGGCGGTGTAAAGTAATTGATTCGGCCGATGGGTTTCACACGCACATGAGAACGGCGCCAGTTTTGAACTCGAGGACGGCGTGCGGCAATGGTACTGATCGGCGGCGAACTAATACTTCAGACGGTACGAAGAGTACTGTGCTGTCATCTGCAGAGTCACAAGAGATACTGACAAGAGTAAAAGACCAGGCAGGTGTAACGGTGTCTTCTGAAACGATGATTTTGCGACAAGGGTACTTGATGCCAGTGATAGTATCCGTCGAAAAACGGAAACAGCCTGATTTCGGCGTGGCCGCAATCAATGACCGCTTGACGTGTGGAGAGAAAGTCCCAACCTAATATGACGCCGTGATAACATGATGACAACACGATGAATTCGATGACATAAAGAAATAACGAAACAAGCGATGCAGGCGCTGGTTGGCTAGACATATACTGCGTGTTGGCATACCGAAGGGATAGCCTCTAAAGCGGCGTCGTCACTTCTCCAATTTTGCCGCAAATACGAACATATTGCTACGGTGAAGGGAAGGAAGAAGTTGGATTGGACGAGAGGAAGACGAAGTCTGGCAGTTGCCTGAGCGCCATTAACCTCAGTTGTAAATATACATTATTTTACACTCGTGGGCCTGCTTTCTTCCTGCAACATTTTGGTGGAACGTGCGCAGCGGACGTCATCTACCTGCCGCCACAATGGCAAATCAACCGACACAAGCGACAACGCCTAAAGCAGCCCGTGACAACGGTCATCCGCGAGACCCAGGGACATTTTGTGGCACGGACAACGCCGACGTCGAGGACTGGCTTACGATGTACGAGCGAGTGTGCGACAACAACAGGTGGGATCCAACAATGATGCTAGAAAACGTGATATTTTATCTAAGAGGAACTGCGAAGCAATGGTACGACACACACGAAGCTGACCTAACGAGCTGGGATGTCTGCAAAGAAAAAATGCGGGACCTGTTTGGCAGACCTGTCGGTCGTCAGCTGGCAGCAAAAAAAGAACTTGCGTGCCGCGCTCAGACGTCCACAGAATCCTATGTCATGTACATACAGGATGTGCTGGCCCTCTGTCGCAAGGCTCATGACAACATGACCGAGGCAGACAAGATTGGTCACATACTGAAAGGTATTGCAGACGATGCCTTCAGTCTCCTGATGTGTAAGCATTGTGCCACTGTAGATGCAATTGTAAAGGAGTGCCGGCACTCAAACTTTCGACCGATTGCCCAATACCGCCGCGACATCTTGCGAAGACCCGCCGCGGTTCGTTCAACGCGCAGGACCGGAAGGTATCACGCGCATCGTTCGCCGTGAACTTGAGGCCATGGCTCCGGCTCCAGTTCGTCCCGACTGTCGGGAAAGCGTGCCCGCTATCTCCCTTATACAAGCGGTCGTTCGGGAGGAAATAGCAAGTTTGGGCATTCTATCTCTCTGCTCGGTCCGCCATACAAACACCTACCAGATTTCTCCGGCCGCTCGCTCCCAGATGCAAAGCTTTCCACCACCCCGTCGCAACCAAGCTGACTGGCGCACAGCGGATGATAAACCCATCTCCTTTAATTGTTCCGGTATTAGACACATCGCCCGTCATTGCCGCAACCACTGGTCGTCGCCTCCTCGGTGGTCTTCTCCGAGTCACTACCGCCAAGTACCAGACAATCGCACTTTCTGGCCCTATACGCCGACTAGGAACATCAACGCCGACAGTGCTTCATCAAGATCTAGCCGCTCCCCGTCTCCGCAAAGTCGTAGGTCCCGCTCGCCTCTCGTTCACCGCTCTTCGTCCCCTTCTGCAACCGGTCGCTTCGTTTCGGGAAACTAGGCGGTGCAGCTCCCGGAGGTGAAGCTGCAACTACGACCCGGCCCACAAATCCTCTGATGACCCTGCCTACATGTGGAAACCTACTGGACGTTGAAGTTGATGGCGTTCCTGTTAGATCTCTCGTTGATACAGGAGCGCAGCTTTCAGTTATGAGCGCAGCTTTCAGTTATGAGCGCTGCTCTCCGCCGAAGGCTCAAGAAGGTTCTGACACCCGCCGTACTGGGCACTGTGCGAGTCGCCGATGGGAGTAGTTCACCTGTCCTTGGAATGTGCACAGCACGTGTAACAATTGGGCCCCATTATACCGTTGTTCTATTTATCGTCCTTGAACACTGTCCGCACGACCTAATTCTCGGCCTCGACTTCTTTTCGAAACACTCTGCCCAAATTGACTGCTCAGCAGGTGTTGTACAGTTGGTTCTGCCGCTTCCTACCGACACAACAACTTGTGCTTCACACCACTTACGTTGTGCTGAGTTTGCAAGGCTGTCTCCACAAGCGGCTACAAATGTCCTCCTAATGCCCTGTCCTCCCGTACCTGATGGCGAGTACGTCGTGTCACCGCTTACTGACCTGGGTTTGTCGCGCAATATTGCCCTGCCGAGCACCTTAGTCCGGATCCGCGAAAACTACACTCGCATGCCCATCCTCAATTTTGGATTTCCGTCGCATGTGCTGCCACACGGTATCGCCATAGCGCATATCACTCCTTTGGAAGAATTTGAGGTTTCTTCCTCGACCTCTGAATCCTTCCTCAGTACCAACGGACCTTTGTCACCCACTCCTCCGTACTCGACGCCTACGGACGATGTTTCTAAGATGATCGCCCCTGACCTTCCTTCCGAGCAAACAGCACCTCTTCGTCACCTCCTGTCATCTTATCGGGACATCTTTGATTTGGACGACCGTCCACTTGGCCAGACATCTATTGTCACGCATCGCATCAACACCGGTGACGCCAGCCCCATTCATAGGCGGCCATATCGTGTCTCCGCAACAGAAAGGGTCATCATACAAAAAGAGGTAGACAGTATGATGGACAAGCACATCATTGAACCTTCGAGTAGCCCGTGGGCATCACCAGTTGTCTTAGTAAAGAAGAAAGACAACTCGAGGCGCTTCTGCGTTGACTACCGTCACCTCAACAGGATAACAAGAAGGATGTTTATCCCCTGCCTCGCATTGATGACGCTCTTGACTGCCTTCACGGATCCCACTACTTTTCATCAATTGACCTCCGCTCCGGCTATTGGCAGATTAGCGTCGATGAGATGGACCGCGAAAAAACCGCCTTGGTCACACCGGACGGTCTGTACCAATTTAAAGTCATGCCTGTGGATTATGCAATGCGCCAGCTACATTCGAGCGCATGATGGACTCTCTCTTGCGCGGTTTGAAGTGGTCTACATGTCTCTGTTACCTCGACGATGTGATTGTGTTTTCGCCCAACTTTGAGAGCCATCTGCGGCGCCTCACAACCATACTCTCCGTGTTTCCCAGGGCTGGCTTTCAGCTAAACTCCTCCAAGTGCCATTTCGGTCGCCGTGAAATTAACATGCTCGGCCATCTCGTAAACGCCGCCGGAATCCAACCTGATCCACAGAAAGTTGACGCCGTGCGAAATTTTCCTGTACCTTGTTCAACAAACGATGTCTGTAGTTTTCTGGGCTTATGCTCTTATTTCCGGTGATTTGTGAAAAATTTTGACGACATAGCTCACCCTCTCACTGACCTTCTTAAGAAAGACGTCTCTTTCTCTTGGGGACCAATGCTGGAGAAAGCGTTCTCTACCCTGATTGAGCGGCTTACAACTTCCCCAATTTTGTCACGCTTTGACCTTCTGCGCCCACTGAAGTACGAACTGACGCGAGTGGTCATGGCATCGGCGCTGTCCTCGCTCAGCCTCAACAGGGCCAAGACCGTGTCATCGCTTACGCTAGCCGCCTTCTTTCCACGCCCGAGCGAAATTACTCCATTACTGAGAGAGAATGTCTCGCGCTCGTATGGGCGGTCGCGAAATTTCGGGCGTACCTTTTCGGTCGGAGCTTCTGCGTCGTAACCGATCACCACGCCGTCTGCTGGCTCTCCTCTTTGAAGGACCCAACTGGACGACTTGCACGTTGGGCCTTGCATCTACAAGAATATACATTTTCTATTATGTATAAATCAGGGCGCCTGCATAAAGACGCTGACTGCCTGTCCCGCAATCCTGTGGATCAACCGGACGATACCGATGCCGACTCGGACATCAGTGTTCTATCCCTCTCCGGCTTCCTCCATATTGGCGACGAGCAGCGCAAGGATCCTGTTCTTCGAACACTTATGGAACGCCTAAGCTCCTCGCCCAATGACCCGTCCCTCCGGATGTTAACCTTGCGCGATGGAACTTTATACCGTCGTAGCATTCGTCCTGACGGCCCGGAGCTCCTCCTAGTCGTTCCCAAGCACCTTCGACTAGCCGTGCTCCAGCAACTTCACGACGCTCCTACTGCTGGACATCTGGGCATCACTCGTACATACGACCGCCTGCGGCGACGCTTCTTCTGGCCCGGCATTTATCGCTCTGTGCGCCGTTATGTCGCTTCTTGCGAGCTGTGTCAGCGCCGGAAGACGCTTGCTATGCCTCCCGCTGGTTTGCTGCAACTAATTGATATCCCAACAGAGCGCTTCTTCCGGGTGGGCCTAGACCTCCTTGGCCCCTTTCCAATTTCCATCAAAGGAAACAAATGTATTGCTGTAGCAAATGATTATGCCCTGAGATATGCCATCGCACGAGCGCTACTAACCAGCTGCGCTACAGATGTCGCCGACTTCTTACTATACGACGTGATCCTGCACCACGGCGCCCCTCACCAGTTGCTGACGGATCGCGGCCGCTACTTTCTATCGAAGGTCGTCGACGATCTGCTCCGCTCCTGTTCTACAGAACACCAGATTGCTACCGCGTGCCACCCTCAAACGAACGGCCTCACCGAGCGACTCAACCGCACGCTAACTGAAATGCTGGCCATGTACGTTTCCGACGATCACCGCGACTGGGACGTCGCTTAACCATACATCACTTTCGCATACAACTCGTCCCGTCACGACACTGCCGGATTTTCACCATTTTACCTGTTGTATGGCCGCGACCCCACCTTGCCCTTTGACACGTTGCTACCTTCCGCAGTACAATCACCCAGCACTGGTTACGCTCGCGATGCTATTGACTTAGGCGCCCAGGCCCGAGAAGTCGCCCGTCATTGCCTCACAGTCTCGCAAGCTTCTCAGAAGCGACGCTACGACCTTCGGCACCGAGACTCCCATTTTTCACCTGGTTCCCTTGTCCTTCTCTAGACGCCTTCACGTCGCGTCGGCTTGTCGGAAAAACTACTTTGCCGTTATTCTGGTCCGTACCAGATCTTACGCCAACTGTCCGACGTGACATACGAGATCGCCCCAGTCGGTCAGCCTTCAGTGCCTCCCAACGTCACCAGCGATGTTGTTCACGTCGCCAGGCTGAAGCCCTATGTCCCCCCATTAAGTGAGGCTCTATAACTTGCACCGGGACGGAGCTACTCCGCCGGGAGGGTGATGTTACGGTGAAGGGAAGGAAGAAGTTGAATTGGACGAGAGGAAGACGAAGTCTGTCAGTTGCCTGAACGCCAATAACCCCAGTTGTAGATATACATTATTTTACACTCGTGGGCCTGCTTTCTTCCTGCAACAACATATAGCTGAAAGTTCAGCGTCAGCGCAGGTGTTGACGAGTGCTAGCGTCAATAGTTCTTCCATAGCGACCTGAATAACGTTTTTTGTGGAACTGTAAGGCCTCATACATTTCGCTAACACCGCACCTTCTGCCTCCTGAACTGTGATTTTTAGTTTTTCTGGTGCTGAAGATTCCGGCCAATGGTGCGTTGGGGAAAAGGAGCTGCGGCAAGGAGAAAGAATGGCGAGCGGAGAATACGGTCTCGACGGCAGGTGGAGATTCAAAGCTGTCCGAATAGTTGCGGCGTTGCTGGAAACGTGGCGCATATGGACGCACATTGCTGGAGACGTTCGGTGTAAGTAGGCGACAGTGACGCGCCACCTGTCTAGTACAGCCACAATAAAACAAATCGGACGGTTGTCTTCCGTGCGCCAATCGTTCTGAGGTCGTGCATAGTGCACCACTGGGCGGGAGGGAGGGGATAGTGGCGGGCGCAAAGCTGGCGAAGGGAACGTCTGCGGTGTAGGCCTCATAGCGACTTCGGCGTACGTCAGCGGAGGGGCAGTCGGAGCCTGCTGGAGAGAAGGCGAAATGTGGTCGGCTACCTGCTCCTTGATGACATAGTGGAAAGTGGGCGCCAATGTAGAACTCAACTGGCCGTGAATTGTAAGCGGTATCAGAGAGAGCTGATGAGTCACAGACGAACTCCCTGATCTGTAGCAGCAGCGAAGCTCGACATTGTAGTGGCTTGAGGAAGAGATTGGCGGGTGGCTATGCGCTGTTTGCATGTATCATGGAAGTTTTCACAGCGACTGACGAGTTCAGACACTGTTGCCGGATTTTTCGCCAGCAGCACCTGGAAGGCGTCGTCTTTAATGCCTTTTAATACCCCTGTCAAGCGGGCAAGTTAAGTGCACTTACGGGGAGTGCACTTCGGGACCTTGAGTCACACTTTAGGCAACGCGCTTCTTAACGGGAAAACAGAGTTCACTCGCAGTAAAAAAAAAATGGCGACAGACTAAGAGCGCGTTCTTAAAGATGTAAATTAACAAGAGAAAGCTGCTAAAAAGCGATTGTTTTAAGTAGAATTATATATAAAAACAAACTTCATCTATTTGTCTCAACAAAAAACGAAGATGTTTTTATTATAAGTGTGTTGCAAGTCAATGCTGGCCAAGACGAATGCCTAGCCAATCCAAAACAACACGGCGGCGTGCGGCAGTTGATCCTGCTAGAACAGAATATGAGCGGGTATATATGAAGCAAAGACGGCGAGTTCGATATTTAGCTGCACTGCAAAATGCCACGCACACGGCTCAAAGCACGACTAGCGTGGTCAGCACGCTTTCACACCAAAATAAACACGAACTGAGTGAACATGGCGGCGCCGCAGTGCCGCATCGTTCTGGCGCCGTTAGTTGCGTACATGATAAATTCGTTTCTTTATTCTGCTGCTTCGCTTCTCGCTAAACACAAATTATATTGTTAAAAGCTGTTCAATAACTGAAATGAATTTTTGTGTCCTTTTTCTATGCATTACATTTTGCGTCGTTGAAAGCGTTGGTGGCGAGGCTAGGCACTCCTTCAAACAGTTGGCGGCGAGGCTACGCACTCGGCCAGCAAAGTGCGTTCCGTGAACGTATTTCGACTTGAGTGCACTCATCTGAGAGTACACTCCGCTGCGACGTTAAGATTTGGGAAAGTGCACTTAAAAACCGAGTCCACTCGCCGTAAGTGCACTTAACTTGCCCGCTTGACAGGGGTATAAGATATGCGTGATCTTCTCAGCATCAGTCATTGTGACCTCAACGCGGTTACAGAGGTCAACAACATCTTCTATATAACTGGTAAATGTCCACCTGCTCTGTTGCACACGACCGGGCAAACGTTGCTCGGCGCGAATGGCGGGGCGCACGAATACCTCCGTGAGGTTAGTTTTGAAGGCCGCCCACGTCCTGAGATCACGGTCGTGGCTGCGGTGCCGCACGCTGGCGACACACCTCAAATAAAACGACACGTAATTCAGTTTTTTTTGGTGTCGTTCCAGTGGTTGTGGATGATCACCAGGCGTACTCAGTGAACTAGTGTTCTACGTCATGGTCTTCTGTACTGCTGAAGATGGGTGGGCCGCGTTGACGCAACGGGCTAGTGCAAACCAACGGTAGCCACCGGGGCAGTGGGTTGTGGTAGTTTTTCTTCCGGCCTAATGAAGCTGGGATGTAGTGTCCGTTTGCCAAGTTCCAGATTTCCTGTTGTGCGCAGCAGCTCCATCAATTGTAAATTCGGGTCGTGGAGCAGCAGCGACAAACGCAGCACCAGCACGTAGGGTGCAGCCAGCGAGCAAACTGAGCACAAGACACGTGGTCGCAACGGGGCTTTTTAGCGTAATGATCTTCTTCCTCACACATCCTGTTCGCTCAGCTTCCTAAGGAACGTAGAGGTGCGATTTCCGTCAATAACAGCCTAATTATGTTCACATTAAGACATACGCCACTCCTAAAGTTTAATGACACGCTGGCGCTTCAGCTGAGGCGAATCGCGAGCTCGCGCTCTGCCTCAAAAGATAAATAACTGATGGCGCGCAGTAAAAAAAAAAAAAATCCATCATTTTATGGCAAATCTTCTGGTAATGAGTGACCGAACGCTTTTCCAAAAATAAGGAACGACCATTTCCACAGAACGGACAGCCGTAAAAGAGAGACTGTAATAGGCAATACGAGTGCTTTAATATCTAGAAAACGGAAGACTGTATGCTGAATCTGTACTATAAATGTTAAAGTACAGGTGCTTCTCGTATTCCGAAAACTGAACACACTGTATGCTGAGTCTGTACTATAACCGTTAAAATACAGGTGCTTCCCGTATTCAGAAAACGAAAGTCTCTGTATGCTGAATCTGCGCCATATCCGTTAAAGCAAAGTGTAGCAGTTGGAGTCGGGCATGTAGAAATGTAGTAGCCGGCCCATGCCGTCGTCCAACTCATCCACGCTTGGGACGTTGTTGAAGGGAGGAACTTGCTTTCATCGAGAACTAGGAGTACGGTATTTATTTACAATATCTACATGAAGAAAGGAGAACGGTACATTTCACCAGCCTAGCATGACTGAAAACGAAGCACCAAGCACACCGAGCAGCCGAAAAGGACTGCTTGAAAACCCCCTGTCCTCCCTATATCTCTAGGTGCGGGAAAACTACCGTCCAAACTTCGTCCAGTCGGACCGTCCAAAGTCGTTGTAGTTGTAGTCGACCCGCTTTGAGCGCGAGAGGTCACATGCTCCTTCTCGTGCTTTTGTTTCACTGAACACACCGAGCGGAGGGGGTCCTCGTAGAAAGGGGTTCTCAGGCTTGACTCAAGCTGCCGCCTCTTGATTCCAGAGCTGACTCCGCAGTTTGCCGCCGCGTTTGTCAAGCGACTGTGACGATTACTGGGCCCCATGAGAAAGCACCGCAAAACACCCTTTTCCAGGAGTTCTCTTGCTCCAAGTAGACCGTGAAGGCGGCAGCGAAACAACTAAGAATACCCGGTCCGCCAAACGTGGCTAGCCGTGCTGGCGCCGCTGGGCTGTCCGAAGGAGGAGCATTGTTGGCTTTACAAAGCGACTCGTCGCAGCGGGCTGGGAGGGATTCGAAAGTGACTACCCCTGCAGACAGATCGTAACAGCTCCTCCATGGCCCGCAATATCTCGACTGGCCAGTGCTGATAACCGCTGGGCAGAATGAGAATGGCTGGCGAGCAAGAATACGGCTTTCCTGTCTGCAACAACTGCACACCTGGAATGCCTTAAACCATCTCACAACAGCCAGCAGAGAAGAGTGCAGTTCAAATCACCCGCCCTCCGATCTAGGAGTGGTGACGTCATGGTCTCATATTGACGTTGCGCCGTCGGTGAGTAAAACGGCGCCGGCAGACGACGCTACGGCTTTTCTGCGCAAAACCCAAACGCGCGGCCAGAAACAGAGCCAAGGCAGAGCCGACAGCAGCGCGAAAGCGGAACTATGGTGGCTAGCGGAAGGGAAAGCGCGCGACGATAAGCTGGTTCTTTATTTTATGACGCCAACTTTGACGTTCGTTGCAATGGACGACCCTGACAACGACACATTGGCTCGCGATGCTGGGCTCGACTTCATCGATTTAAGCACTGATGAACGTGACCTGGGCCGGTATTTTGTAGCGATGCCTTTTCCGATTCTATGCTTTTTCAGGCTTTTCGCGCTTGGCCACTGGTCAGAGCGATGGTCTACCCACATTATCAACGCGATCAGGTGGCCGTGTGTGGTGGATGATAACAATAGCATAGTATAAGGCATAAGGCATCGCTACAAAATAGCGACCCTGCTGCTGAGGGCTCGCTCTGCCGGTGTCGTTGCGTGCTACAACGACGGCAACTGTATGTCATGGCTGTACATATTCGCACATTTGTAGTTTTTCCTTCGTGAAAACTAAGTGCCGCACTTCGACCTCCAGTTGTTCTTGTGCTTCCGAGAATGCAGGCAAGACCGACGGAACAGCGCTACGGGAAAGCATTGCTTTGAAAGGCACTCCACACAACTTCATTAAGTCGGCGTTAAGCTCGTAATCATCTGGATGAAAGTGCAGCGAGCACACTATGCGATTTTTCGGCTCTTTGCCAACGCGCTGTGGCAGAGGTACGGCACTTAACCACTTCGAACGGAGAGGTTCACTCGTTGGCACACAGTGATAAGTAACGCTGTATTCGCCGCTGCAACTGCCCTTGGGCAATTTCCGCGGACCGTTTTCGCATCCCATGACATCACATGGACGTGGCATTCTCGCTGCTTGAGCCAAATGCAAGTTTCGCGAGCCAGCAGAACCAGCGCAGCATGACACGATAACGAAACAACTGAAACACCAAAGCGCGCGTGGCGCAGAATCGAGCGCGCTGAGTGGAGCGAAAAAGGAAACCTTTCGACCACCCATACTACTAAAGGCTAACGTAAAAATGTTATTTTTTTTTTATAGAATCGAACAGAAGTAGACAAGTAGCATTTTCTTCTGTCTTATAACCTAATGAAATGATCCTTTTAATACCAGTAGCTCAGTACTAGTGACAAATTATGATTAGGATTGCCTTCGTCATCGGGCTAGTGCCGGAATGTCGCTGGGGGGTCTGAAATCGTGTATTGCATTTACCTCAATTTCTCGGTTACTAAAACTGTATTCGTGATTATGTTGACGCCTTAGACGTTCTTGAGCATTGCTTTATCACTTTAACTTGACTTCATAGTAAACTTTAGTGTCCCTTTAACTATCTCTACAGAGTGCTTAGGTGGTTATTTGTTTCGTTGTTTCCTATATTTCGTACTGGCTAACTCATAAGGAGCCTGTTCGAGGGCGCTGCTTTATGATGCTGTTGGAAGCGCAGTCACGTGGTATTCGCCATATTTCGCAGGGTTTATTTATCTGTCGGAAAAAATTAGTACTCAATTAGTACGTCGCTAAAGATACCGCAGTTAGATGTGCCTTGGCTGTGCCTACATATGCCTCATTGACACTGACAATTGACTGATAATTATGATAGTACCTCTTGACTTAGATAAGTAATTACAATTAGCTAATTAAATATCAGTAATGAAGAAATACTGGCAGCTATTCAAGTGTACTGGAAACAATATGCACTAGGTTTTCGTCGAATAACGCATTGCTTTTTTTACATCTTGGTGCATCATGATTAATTGGGACACCCTGTGTATGTTTATGGCCTCTGCATGCAAGTGACGATGATTCCATCGCTAATGAATGTTGTAAATCATTAGGAGCTTTTTTTTTAAATTAATCGTCAGCTTTGCTTACTGGAAAGAGAAGCGTCACTGAGATACATATCATTCATATCATCGACAAAAGACTGGGTCCCTAAAGTCTACAGGTTTTGTTTTTCAGGATTAAAAAGCGCTCAAAGCACATACCGCAACATATTCATTCTCTAGGCATAAGCTATCGATACCTCTAGGCATAAGCTATCCATACGTTTAGAAACAGTGTCTAAGGAGCCCTCGGGCGAAAAGAATAAAGCTGTTAAGCACTTGCCGGGTATCATTCCGATAAGGCACATCGTGATTTAGATGCGTTACAAACGAGGTAGGTTGTAAGCTTGGCACTTCAAAAAAAAAAAAAAAAATCAACAGTCATGCATGAAGCAAGTAGCCATAAAACATATATATATATATGCAAACTACATGCAAAAACATGAAGTGTGTGACAGCTGGTGCGAGGATTTAGCATAGAACACAATGCGCTCGTGCAGTCCTGCTACCTATAGCTAGCGCAACGCGGTAAAGAAGCGGCAAACAGTATAAGCGGCAAACGGCATTCAGAACTTTAGGGAAATGCATTAAATCGCATGCTGCACTGCAGACGAACTTGGTCGCTTACCAGTCTAACTATGATTGAGTCTAAAAAACAATGAAATAACAAAGGAAAGGAGGAGAACAAGAAATTTCCGGCCGAACGGCGCCCATCCATTGCTACCGTTGCTTCCGCTGATTGCGCTTTGCGGGGAAGGATTAGAAACGTATGGCCGGCACGTTTTTGCAGGTATTTGAGCCCACAACCGTGCAACAATGCTTCGACATTTCTTGAACCCCACACATGCTCTGACAACCTGAATAAGACAGATAAGCACGCTCAAGGACGCAACAAACTACAGCTGGCTCCTTTCCCGAGTGCGCAAGGCCGCCTCCAGTGGCGCGTCAATCGGCGCCCACTACGCGCGTGAGTTCGATGCTCCCTTGCGTGTTGTCGCCGCTAACGCTGGTGATTTTGCCGCTCACATAGGGCCGCTTTCGTCGCGGCCACGATGGCTGCGACATGGCGTCCGAGTAGCGCGTGTGTGGAAGCGAAGCTCGGCTGCTGTGAATGGCGCCCGCGCGCTGCCTCCCGCGACGTTCCGATGGGCGAGGCAGTCGCGCCACACTCCCTTTGCAATGTGGCGCAGGAGAATGATTGTCTACGCCATCTACGCTACTCACAGCATTCTCCTCCTAATATAAACGGTTTACTTATACAATCATAATAGGAAATGTTTACACGCGAATTGGAAACATCCATAGAGCTGTGCTCATATTTCTTATTAGGAAGTATGGTAATCGTCAGTGACTTTTTAATCTAACTTTATTACTATTGGTTGATATTTCGCCCATTTTATGCTCATTTCGCAACGTCCCTTTTATTACATGCTAGAATATTCTTTTCATTAAATAAATATGGTGTGGTGTTAGCCGACGAACGAAGGCGGCAAGCGACAAATAAATCACTTCTATTGAGAACCAGAAATGTAAAACGCTTACCAGTGCGTACTGCTTCGCAAGAGGGGAACTCAGCCACAATGGCGCCACGTCCTCCCCGGCATGCGCCGACAAGCGAACGCGTCCGTTGGAGCAACCACTGGACGCACGCCGACGCTCGCTCCTAGGTTGCGGCGCACTGTTGCTGGACTATTTTCTCTTCAACCGTCCAAGTCCGGCTTCAGACAGCCTGCTGTAAACTAAGCTTCACACAATAAGTTACGGATCTGCATGCTCTTTTGGATATGAAAAACACGTTTGATTAATGAATGTACGCCTGCCGCAATAGTTTCGTTTTACCTTGAGAGTAACAATTGTGCACGAAATATCTATGCCAGCGCTCGCGCGTCGTCTATCGACAAGATCGCTTTGCAAACACCTGCACGAGCATGCCATATCAGAAGCTGTCGTATAAAAGCTGTTGTATGGTTTCATTTTTGGAAGCTCATTTCACAACCAACTATGCAAGAATTAGGCGAGCAAAGTATCATTAAAAAATCTGTGTTAGAAATATTGCCACCTAGCAGTGACGGTGAAAAATGATCCCGAGTCAGAGCTGGGAATTACAAATGTAACTCTTTACTGGGCGAACATGTGGCCAGCAAAACAAGTAACACTCAGTCGCAACGATAGCGGCGAGTAAAGTCGGCGACTGTCCAAAATCTCATTTGCGGGTCAAGCACGTCGGCTTTCATATATCAGTCGTCCAGCGCATTCGATGGTGCCCGCGTGGCTTCTAGAAACGACTACACAATGCGTGTCGCATATGCAATCAGAATATACAAGGTTCGTCAACAACAAACAACCGACAGAACCACCGATAACATCCGCGAAACTTCCGATAGGTGCAGGCGCGTCCCGCGCCGAGCGAGAACGTTTAACATTTGTTAGCCGGTGAAATACGGTCACCGGATACAGATAAAAAGTATGCGTGTCAATATAGTTATGCCGGTTGGTGAATCAAAGAAACGTGAAAAAGTACGTTTTGTGAAAATCAGCAAAAAGGAATTGAAGCATCTGTAGCACTCACAAGAAACATCTACAATAGCGACAATTTACGTAATTTATAGCTTGTCTCCACCCGATTCTTGATTATGTGAAATCTTGCGAATGGAGCGCCTCATTTATTATTCTAGGCTATTTTGAAGCATCAGCACCGCATCGGGAGGCCTTCACATTGAGCGTATTGCTAGAAAAATTTTCACCGTGTGATAATGGTGTGTGGTGTTTATTGGCGCAAGGGCCAATTGTGGCCAAAGAGCGCCAGAACAACGTTATTAATGCTGTGAGATGGTGATACATGTTAGATGCTTTAGCAGCATGGCTGTAAATGCGCCTAAAATGACCGTCATTACTTTCATCAGTGCTTTTATTCTTGATGCAATATCTTGCTGTACACAATTGTGTAGACAGCGTCTGAAAGTGTTAAGCTGCCGAAGGAATACCAACAGCACCACAAGAGAGGGAAGGTTCGAGGCGCTTCATACACTTGAAAACAAGGTCTTCATTGACTGATAGTGTACACACCATGCCAGACTGAGAAGGAAGCTTACTTGAAGTATCTTTTACACCATATAAAGAACAGAAATGTGCGAAGCAGTCAACAGTGTTCGAGACATCACCATACTAAACAGGAAGACATACATCTTTGGCGCTCTCTTTAGCAGAGCGAGAGCTCGCAAAGCTCCAGAAATATATTGAATTAGGTGTCACGCTGGCTTCCACACATTCAGTGTAGTCGTCGTGATGATTCTAATAATAATAATAATAATAATAATAATAATAATAATAATAATCCTAGTGGTAAGATGTCACTCTCGACAGCTCGCAATACTAACAACAAAGGCCTGTACGCTAGAGCGCCTAATAGCCAGCCATCTAGAGCAGGAATTTTCAGGGTGGAGAAGGCACCCTCCCCTCCACATGCACATACACACACAGTCGAGGGGTGCACAACACGCAGGAATGCCAATTCAGTCCCGTTGCCAGGAAGGGGAGTCCGAATGGCCAGGGGGGCGGAGAGAAAGCTCTGTATGCCAGATACAAGCATTCAGTTTCGGTGTCGGGCCTTACAGGCATGATGGGGCTCAGGCTGTGCTGACCGCTTGTTCAGATGGACTGAATAAAGATGAATGCTGTCTAGAAAGCCGTAAAGCACACTGCAGAATAGACAGACTAGTGCAATGTTGCGCTGGTATTGCAGGGTGTGCCACTTGAGGATTTTGAGGCAATCCTGGCAGGCTGGCATGAGCTTGCGACTACCGAAAAGACGCGTGTTGCCCAGCGCTGAACAAGCTCAAGTTTGTCAGCGACGTGAGTTTGGTACAGGGACTGTACTGATGAGCAGTACTCAAGCCGTGGCAAAGTGATATAAGTGTAGACTGCTCAGAAAACCTCAGGTCCACATGGAAGAGAGGCATGGGACACAAACCCGAGAATGCGATGATACGTAGGTATAGCGCTGGTGACATATGCGAAAAAGTCGGGAGAAGGGCTGAATGTTACACCAAGAATGGGAAGGACCCGAACAGTCTTCATAGAGGTGCCTCCGAGGAAATAGGTTGAACACGCAGCAGTTTTGTTGTGGCTGATACGGATGGCAGCACTATTTGCAGTGCTACTACAAAGTTTGTTATTGTAGGTCCAGTCGTTCACCTTTACGGAATATATTTATTTGAAGGGCATATGTGTTACATCGGCATAATGTTGCGGTGGAAGTCTTGTGAATGGAACACATTCTGTGGATATGCACTAGGAACTTGGTTTTGAGCTGATCTTTTTCCTGATTACAGGTTGTAGTATCGCAGCGGCAAACATTTCAGTGGAACAGAAGCGTTACGTTTTCGGCGAGTTGATTGTACATGATACTTTAGAGACTTATGGGCGCAGGAAGACAGGACGTCGAACGAAGGGACACACAACATGCGCAAATGAGAGGCTAGCAGAACATTACCGCAAGGTAAAACAAGGCATCGAGGGCCACATGGTAGAACACTGCAAGTCATGCAGTGTTTGCTATCCTATCTTTAACAGATGCATGATACTATTTTCTCACACAAATCTATTAAACAGGAAGATAGTCTAGGCCAGAGGAATTCTTCGGCATGATCAGAGATGCGTGAGTGCACCGTCTGTAGCATTAAGTGATAAGAAAGTGGGCTTTCTGGATGGTTAAACGGTATGATAGTGACAATTTTTGGCTTCTCTGGCACATGTGGCTATGCAGTTTCCGCACGTTTTTTTTTGTTTTTGGTTATTTTCTTGCCTCCCTGTTTTTTCCTGATTGTGGAAACGTATATATATGTCGCCGTCACAATAAAAGCCAGTTGAAGTTTGCGCATGTTGTGTGTCTCTTCTTCGTTTGACGTCCTGTTTGTGCGCGCATAAGTCTTTAAAGAATTTTAGTGGAACCTGAAAAGATTTGGGCAGTTTAAGCATACCGACCGAACGAAGCACTGACGACACCTTTTCACCTTCCTCGCAATGCACTCACACCATCTGCTCTTTCATTTGTTTGTTACCTACTGCCGGCCATCTTCGGAGGCCTTAGGCAGGAGTGGGCCGCGCCCTGGATCCCTACTCGTATGCGTGGCAGACCGCGTAAGCAAGGCAGTCGAGAAGCTTGTCCAGCACGCCCGATCAGACGATCGTAGACCACAGACGCAGTTAAACAGACCTGCTCGAAGCGCGTTCACGGATGTCCGACAACGCAGATCACGGACGTTTTTGTCTTTGGTCAAGCATAGAAACGCTTACACATTTATAATTCATCTTTCTCGGGTCTTTCATCGGGTTGACAGCCGCCGGCCGCTGGCTGGTCGGAAGGTCTTAGTTTGGCGACCTCTGCCCCTCTAAAGACCCTGCGTGCAACGCATTGCACATTCATATTTTGGCCTTCTGAAGATAAAACTTGGCTGAAAGCGAAACTGCGTTTACAGGAGAACCGGGTGGTGCCATCTGCTGGTGTTTCATTCATCTTTTGGCGGCAGGTGGCGTACCTGCTTACAAACAAAAATGAGTATGAGCAACGACTGAGGAATATGGAAGAAAGTAAATTGGCTGGGAGAATGTTGAGGTATCTGTACAGGAAAAACATTGATTCACAGTGGAGGAAAGGAAGTAGGAAGCTTACCAGCAAGTATGCGGCCTGTAGGGTGGGCAACACAGCAACAAAGAACATCAATTGGAATGTCAGAGAGGCTGAAATAATCTCATGGGTGGCGGCAATGGAAAAGAAACCTGCCATGAGTAACTACGTGATAGAATGAGGAAAGAAACAATTTATGATAACTCAAAGGGAAACTCATTACTTATCGAAGTGAGATCGGGATGCCTTAGAACGCGCACCTATAAAGCGAGATATAAGAAGGAAGAAGAAGCATGTTCTTGCTATGGTAAAGCTAGGAAAACTATGGAGCATGTTTTATTAGACTGTGAAGACGCCTACCCAGCGGTCGATTTAGGCACCACTGGCCTCCTTGAAGCCCTTGGGTTCAGCGAGAGCAGTGGAAAAGTAAACATGGGCGCAATAGGGATTAGTAAGAGGTGGCTGGAGGATTGGTGAAAGAAAAGTAGGGAAACGACAAAAAAAAATGGAGACGTACAAAAACACAGTTCGCTATAGGGGTTCAGAATATTTGGTTGTGGGAGTTCATAGGGTTTCTTTTCTTTTTTATTGTTTAACCTCGGTAGGACATTAGGCAGTATAATAGCAAGAGCTTGGTGGCGCAACCCACCGCCCCGTTCCAAAGGCGACGCACATAACATCCATCCATCCATCCATCCATCCATCCATCCATCCATCCCATCCCATCCCATCCCATCCCATCCCATCCCATCCCATCCCATCCCATCCCATCCCATCCCATCCCATCCCATCCCATCCCATCCCATCCCATCCCATCCCATCCCATCCCATCCCATCCCATCCAAAAATGATGTCTTTCACGCCCGAGGATTTCCAAGGGCGCCGCAAATATAAGTAATCTCTTTTTATTCAAAAATGCTATTATGCTGTTGACTATGGTTTTACAAGCTTATGAAAGGCAGGACAATCATTTAACATCGCCGTCTCTGCCTTCATTATTGTTTGTTCTCCATCGCGCTCCTAAATTCGATTTGCAACAGGTTGCACATCAAGACAATGTTGACTCCTTATGACTGCGTTTGGCAGAACTGATATCTTGATCTGCTGATATTTTCCATTGCGTTTAGAAGTTGTTTTATTGTACGTATATCATAAAAACTCTCTTTAGATGCCGCCGACGCCTCGGCCCTCGCAATTCTTGAGGGGATTAATGGGGACGATTCCAATTTGGACAGACTCGCAGGATCCCCGCGTGCTGAAGCGAATGAGCAATGGGACGATGCTCCAGGTGAAATTTCGTGTCGGTAGTTGCATTTGTTAATTTTACTTCACCCTACTTCAGTTCTCTGAGATCGAATGTTGTATTTACGACTGATGAAGAGGACAAGAATTTCCACTATGATTCGGACACCGATTCGGCGGCGGCGTTTCAAATCAAGTGACGCCTCCTCGCGAAAGGCCGCCTCGGAAGCCAGTCTACTCCTTGGTCCTGCCCGACTTGCCTGATTTAGCATCGTCTACAGCCGACGAAAGAGACAGCTGGTATGTAAATGAATACTACATCAGGCACATGGATGAGCAGGCCTTTCACCTTCTCCATGAAATGACACAAGTTTCATACCTCCAGCGCACTGGACGGTCCCTGAACTCGTCTCCTGCGGAAATGGTGGTCTTCCTAGAAGCCACACTACTCATGGGCGGCCTCGGTTATCCTCGAGGGAGCCTGTACTGGAGTAAAGGAACGCACGCCGCTGCCGTCGCTGACAAGATAACCAGGGATAGTCTTTTTCTTCTCCGATCGAACCTGAAGGTCATCAACGACCTCGCAGTTTCTGGCGCAGATAAGGAAAGTGATCGGCTGTGGAAAGTTCGCGCACTTGTTGATGTCACAGAAACGCTTGCCTCACTCTGCTGCATTCATGCAATGATGAGCAAATCAGCCCCTTCGTCGGTAGATGCCCAGTCAAGCAGTTTGTTCGCGGGAAGCCAAATCCAACAGGCCTGAAGAACTTCATTTTGGCAACTCCACATCGCCTTGTTTAAGACTTGGAAGTCTTTCAAGGGAAAGGAAGCCTCGGATTAAACAAACATCATGGAATTGGGGCTGCAGTTGTGCTGAAGCTCCCTGGAAGTTTACCACACGGAAGCTTATTGTATTTCAACCGATATTTCAGAGGCATACGTCTTCTCGAATCATTGACTGAAAGAAATCTGAGGGGGAGAGGCACCATTAGGAAATCGCGGCTTCTAAAAGGCCTGAAACTTAAGAACGACCGAGAAATGCGTGCGGAAGGGCGCGGGTCAATGTCTCAATGTGTCGGCAGTTTGTGGAACGTAGGCACCACAAACTGGTAGGACAACAAACCTATCGTGTTGGCGTGCACTCACGTGGGAATGGTGCCAGTTGATGAGTGCACACGCTTCTCGAAGCAAGAGAGAAAAAAAGTATTAGTCAAGAGACCTGCAGCTGTCGCTCAGTATAACACTTACATGGCGGTGTTGACCTCTGTGACAGAATTCTCAGCCATTACCCTACGACAAAGCGCACAAAGGAATGGACCTTACGAATCATCATCTTGATGATGGATGTAGAAGTTGTCAGCCCTTGGCAGCTCTACAAGGAATACCATAGGGAACTGGGTACACAGGGAACTGGGAACTGAGAGCTTCAACCGGCACCCTTATTTCTTTTGTTTACATTTTGCCATTTTTGTGAAACTGCTTAATTCTTTTCCCCACCCTGCTATAATCCCGATACCGGGATTGCAGTATCAATAAATAAAAGAAGCTGCATAACGTTAAGCTGCAGCTCACCCATTTCCGGTTGCCTCTGACAAGGGGTTCGCCGCATCTGAGAGTGACTACGAAGTTTTGCCATCGCGGAAACCAGCAGTTTTGCCGCTTCCATCACCATACGTACGCACACTGGGTGCCCGTCACATGGCGTAGCTGGTGGTTGTCGGGGTTGCTCGGCAAGGACGAGGTTCCGATGCGCCTTGTGTCAAGCATTCTTATGCCCGACAGCTGGCCGTATTTGCCTTAGGCAGTTTCATCACAAATGAAACCAGAATGGTCAATAAGATGTTGTTCCCGCGACATCATCGGCTATTGTTTTTTGGACAAGTTGGTCCTGGTGTGCAATACATTGCACATTTCACAACTTTTCAACGAAGCATAGAAAATAAAAAATGGCATCGCAACTGTCTGTGTATTCTGATATATTCAATTATTAAAAAAATGAGTGGTTTTTACTATGCCATCTTTCGGGTGTCGGGAGGATAAAGGCTATAGATTCAAACTTTGGGAAATCAAGTTTTAACTTACAACAAAGCCCAACTGATGACTCTCTTGTGTAAGTTCGGATAGAAAGGTTAGAAGGGCGGCTTCTGTCCTTTTTGTCGTAGAACACTCCAGACAGAGGGGAATTGCGTCTTGTCTGCGCGATCGCAGACTGCAGACGGCGAAATGGTGCGTAATAAATATTGAACCCTTCGATAATCCTTCTGCTGGCTGATGAGCCAGAGTTGTTTCCAAACTTTTGTGGCAATATCATTACAAGCGGACTGGATCCACTTGGTATCTCTGATGAAAAATGTTGGTCGAACCGGTGCTTTTAAACGAGCGAACAATGCGAGAAAGCGGCACGTGACACCAGGCGTTTCAAAGGTTGCACGCATGCATGGTCCTGAGAGGCTGCGGCATTTGCCTCACGATACCTGAGTCATTCCAGAAGGTGTGAACGACGGCGCAGCTAGCGCGAAACAAATGCACTTTCGGATCATAAAGCGATAGTGCCAAACGGAACGATTGCAACACCTTTTTACTCACGGCTTTCGCAGCTACAAATTGCATTGCTAAAAATCTCTACTTGCGTTTAGCAGCGACTGAGCTTCCCTCATAAGCTGCCTTCAATTTGCTGCAGCTAAATATATCGATGTTCAAATGGTATATTTTTGTGCTTTGGAAAATGCAGTGTGTCAAATATATTTTCAATTCGCATTTCTTCAAACTAAGCATATGCACAAGGATTCTGGCAGAAGGTGGACTACTGCCTAACTTGAATTCGTCAGTGCCTTCTAAACAAAATAAAAATTTCTAATCGTATTGCCCTTGCTATTCCAATACGTAATGATGCTCCTTTGACGAGTTATGACGATCGCTTTTAATTTTGGAGGACCCCTGATCTTGTTCTTGAAACACACGCTACTTTCTCAAGAAAATTGCTTCGTGCATTGCTCATGTTCCTGGTCGGGTCACGAAATTATGAGTTTGCATACATTTTATTTGCGCCACTTACTAGCCTTCAGTGAACCTGGCTGCCTTCGGAGATTTTCTGATTAGAGTACCTTGTATCTCAAGATATACGATACTTCAACTCATGTATCGCAAATAAAGACTTTCATAGACGTCTTGTCGAAGGTATCATGGTATAGATACAAGATACCTACAGAGATGCGCAGAGCATATAAGATACGTTAATATTCGATACTGCCCAACCCTGTTGTGTATACAGGTGAAATCGGGGACCATGGCATCGTCCCGGGAATTCCGCCGTGTCCATTAAAATGTAAGCGCGGTGAAAATAACACCTTTGCTAATAGCAGGCTGTCTAAGATAACTAGCATCTCTGCCCTGCTGTAAATGGACGACTGGCTTGATGTTAATAAAAATGCTTGCTTCATGGTTAATGACTATAGTGTTTTATAGTGATCTCTGCTGCTCGCCCCATATAACGTTCCTGTAGCGACGCGTCCGTTTTCTCGAATTCTGCACCACAGTGGTTGAGGCCATTTTCTGTGAGGTGCCCACCCAGGCAATAAAACCTTTTCAAACTTGCACCAACAATCGAGATACATAAGCAGAAGCAACGCTAACCGATCTCTGCTCTGGGTCGCAGCACGCGCTCTCACGCAAGGTGCGGACCAAGGAATCCAGGGAGCACTGGCTCGACCATGCGGACGACGTGTACGAGGCAAGTCTCTTCGCCCCATAATTGTCGGGCACATACTATATTATCGATTCTATTTACCCATTTGTCTGCTCTCCCCTCTTTTCGCTTATTGTACCACTTTTTATCTGGTGCATTTGTCTTGCTCTTCCAACGAGTGTTCTCTTATTATTGAGTTCCATCGTTTCCTCCTGTCTCATTTTTTCCTTTCAAATTATATAAAACTGGACTCAAGTCCTGCATAAAATCAGTTAGAGGGCACCCTCGATCCGATAGGGTAATATGGTCGACAACTCGTTAGGTTAGCCTTCCTCCGTTAAGTATCTGTCATTCGATATGCACCGGTCGCTTTTTCTTTTTATCAGGTTTGCCATAGCGTAAATCGTTGGGGTAGTGCCACTGTCCACATGTCTGTACTTCTATGGTGCGACAAAATACATTGGTGTTACAAGGAAAGCGTTACTTTGATGGCATCGTCCTGAGAATTGCTTCGTACAGGTTGAAATGCCGGGAAAACACGGGGAATGCGGGAGATGGAAATTCAAGACGATTAGCAAAACGTGAACAAGGTGAATGCAAGAGCCAACGTTTCGACAAGTGGACTTGTCTTCTTCAAGGCGACGTATGCTTTCCTCGCCACAGTATATATAGGTGAGGTTTTTCTAAAGGGGAGAGGGTATAAGGCGCGAGGGTGCGGCAATGAGAGAAGGTGTATTGGCGTGTCGAATTGAGAGTAAAGGAAGGCTGTGCACAAGGCTAGCCCCCCACCCCGGTCTGTCAACGCACGCGTATGCTAGCACGCGTGCTAACAGCCGGCGTGTCAAGGGTGTCTGACACGCCGGCTGAAAAACAAAAAGAGGAATGGAAAGGGGAAGAAAAAAAAAGGGGGGGATACGCCAAAAGATCAAACTAAGTGTTGTTGCCTATAGCTTGAAATTTAGCATAGCGAATAGATTCTAAAGCTCCCTTGGAAACGTTTATGCCTATTGGTTGCAATTTCTTGAACTTATGGATAAGGTATGATTCTCTGTATTTTCTTTCTCGTTCAGAACGGAAATTTGACTGTGAGATGTAGAGTTTAAGTTCACCAAAGTTATGACCTGGTTGGTTGAAATGCTCGGCGATGGCTTTGGGAAGCTTTTTAGCTGTGTCCGCGCGATTTCCGTTTAATCTGACGTTCATTGATTGCCCTGTTTCACCGATATATTGTTTCTTACAGAAGGAACATTGAAGCATATAAATCACATCCGAACTTGTACAAGTGAAGCTAGATTTCACTTCATGTGTATAGCTATTTGCGGTGCTTTTAATTTTAATGTCACTTTGATAGTGCCTGCAGGTTTTGCACCTAGGGCGACAACATGCTTTTATTATAGGGGAATGCTGTTGGCTAACTTTTGCGTGCACTAAGATGTCTTTAAAGTTCCTGTTTCGGCGATAGGTCCCCCTAGGTACATCCGGGAACGCTTTTCGCAGACGCTCGTTACTTGATAATATTGGGTGGCATTTTCCTAGGATGTTGTTTATGTTTGGGAGTGCATTAGAATATTTTGTTATAAAGTTCCGCGGTCTGTCAGATTCTAGTGTGGGCTGTCTCTTCGCCAATGCCGACTGTCTCTCCAATCTTGACGCGGCATCATAAGCTCTATCGAGAGCAACTTGGGGATAGTTCCTTTCTGCTAGCGTTGTTTTAAAGTCATTTAGGTGGCGGATATGATCGTGGTCTTCGCTGCAGATTCTTTTTATACGTTTCGCTTGTCCGAAAAAAAATCCTTGCTTGCAATGTCGCGGGTGATGACTGTTGTCTAAATATTGCTGGCTATCTGTAGGCTTCGGGTAAAGTGTCGTTCTCAGTTTTCCGTTTTCTATGTAGACTGTCGTGTCCAGGAAGTTGATCTGACTAGGAGAGTGGTGAGCAGTAAATTTAATACTCGGGTGAAAGCGATTGAAATGGCTAATTAAGTCGGTTAAGGCGCTTGAGCGGTGTTCCCATATTATAAATATGTCGTCAATGTAACGAAGATAGGTGTGGGGTTTTAAAGGGTAGGATTTCAGCAGATCTGCTTCAAACTGTCCTATGAAAATCTTCGCATACGTGGGAGCGAATGGCGTACCCATGCTAGTGCCGAAAGTTTGCAGGTAGTGAATAAAATCGAACTCGAAATAGTTGAGCGTGAGAACTAACCTAAGGAGCGATAAGTAAACTTCACGAGCGTGCGCTTGGGGATTGATTACGAGGGATCTAGAAACGGCTTCAATACCTTCACTCTTGGGAATGTTGGTGTAAAGGGCAGAAACATCCAAAGTGACTAGAATAGCGCGGTCGGAAAGGATTTGGTTGGCGTTGATGCCGCCGATAATTCGAAGGAAGTGCGGCGTGTCTTGAACGAAAGATGGGAGGGTGGTGGGTATGTTTGACAGGCGGTGACTTAAGAATTTAGATAGTGACTCAGTAGGTGTGTTGTTATTAGACACAATAGGCCGACCTTGGATTGCTGATGTAAATATTTCTTCGACCGGAACTTTATGTATTTTAGGAAGAATATCAAAGCGGCCTGCTTTTTTGTTCTTGGGCATCATGAAGCGATATTCAGATTGCGTGATTAGTTCCCTGGGCAGGAGCTCCCCTTTTGTGTTTATCACAATATTGCTGTAATCTGAAGTTGGGTTAGAGTCGAGTTTTCTGTAATGGGTGTGGTTGCTCAGTTGTTTAGAGACCTTATTCTTGTACTTTTCTATAGGCCAGATTACGATACTGCCGCCTCTGTCTGCGGGTTTTATTACGATATCATTCCTTTTCGCAAGTTCTTTAAGGATTTGCTGTTGAGCGGGGGTCAAATTTTTGCGTTTCCGGCAATGCCGCGCTGACTCTAGAATTTCCTTTGATATCAGTTTTATGCATAAATCGAGGCCTGCACACTGTTCGGTTTCCGGTGTGCACGTGCTAGGTGGTCTAAGAGTGTCTCTATCTTCTTTTCCTAGACCCGCTCTATCGAAAAAGAACACCTTGATGCGCATGCGTCGTGAAATCTGTTATATTTTTGTGGAGTTTGTATACGTTTACTGCGTTGTTCGTCGGACAAAACGTTAGAGCCTATGATGGCGCGTCAAGATTGGAGAGACAGTCGGAATTGACGAAGAGACAGCCCACACTAGAATCTGACAGACCGCGGGCCTTTTTAACAAAATATTCTAATGCACTCCCAAACATAAACATCCTAAGAAAATACCACCCAATATTATCAAGTAACGAGCGTCTGCGAAAAGCGTTCCCGGATGTACGTAGGATTACCTATCGGCGAAACAGGAACTTTAAAGACATGTTAGTGCACGCAAAAGTCAGCCAACAGCATTCCCCCCTAATAAAAGCATGTTGTCGCCCTAGGTGCAAAACTTGCAGGCACCTTCAAAGTGACATTAAAATTAAAAGCACCAGAAATAGTTATACATATGAAGTCAAATCTAGCTTCACTTGTACAAGTTCGCATGTGATTTATATGCTTCAATGTTCCTTCTGTAAGAAACAATATATCGGTGAAACAGGACAATCAATGAACGTCAGGTTAAACGGACATCGCGCGGACACAGCTTAAAAGCTTCCCAAAGCCGTCGCCGAGCATTTCAACCAACCAGGTTGAAACTCGGCGACGGCTCTACATCTCCACATCTTACAACTCTAAATCTTACAGTCGAATTTCCGTTCTGAACGAGAAAGAAAATACAAAAAATCATACCGTATCCATAAGTTCAAGACATTGCAACCAATAGGCATAAACGTTTCAAAGGGAGCTTTAGAATCTATTCGCTATGCTAAATTTAAAGCTATAGGCGACAACACTTGGTTTGATTTCTTGGCGTATCCCCCCCGCCTTTTTCTCTTCCCCTTTCCGTGCCTCCTTTTTTTTTCAGCCGGCGCGTCAAACGCCCTTGACACGCCGGCTAATGCCCCAACCACTGGCACGCGCCGAAAGCTTCGGCGCGCGCTGGCAAGCGAACGCGTCACTTCGCTTCGGCTGGAGGGAAAGGGCGCGCAACCACTGGAGACAAGCTCCGACGCGCGCCGAAGCTCGCTCCTCGGCTGCGGCGCACTGTTGCTGGACTATTCCGTCTTCATCCGTCAAAGTCCGGCCTAAAACAGCCTGCTGTAAACTAAGCTTGAAAGAATAAATTAGTGATCTGTACGCGCTTTTAGATATAAAAAACACGTTTGAATAATGAATATACACCTGCTGCAACAGTTTTTTTTATTTTTGAAGTAACAATAGTGTACAAAATATCGACATCAGCGCTCGCGCGTCGTCTGTCTGCTAGATCGCTTTGCAAACACCTGCACGACGATGCCATATATCAAAAACTGTTGCACCATTTCATTTTTTGGTAGCTTATTGCACAGCCAACTATGTAAGAATTAGGCGTGCAATGTATAACTGAAAAAAATCTGTGTTGGAAATATTGCCACGTAGTAGCGACGGTAAATAAATAGTGCCGGCTCAATCGCAACGATAGCGGCGTGCAATGTCGGCAATCGTAGAAAATCTCATCTGCGGGTCAAGCGCGTCGGTTTGCATACGTCAGTCGTCGAAAGTTACAGCCTATTCGCTGGTGCCCGCGCGCCTTCCAGAAACTACAACACAATTCGTGTCGCGTATGCAGTCAGATTAGCAAGGTTCGTCGACAACAGACAGAACCATCGATAACATTCGCGAAACTTCCGATACGTTCAAGCGCATCCTGCACCGAGCGATAACGTTTAACATTTTTTAGCCGGTGAAATACGGTAACCGGATACAGATAAAGCATCCGTGTCAATATAATTATGCTTGTTGGTGCATGAGAGAAACGTGAACAAGTGGGTTCTGAGAAAATCAGCAAAACAGAATTGAAACACCTGTAGCACTCAAAAAAAAAAAAAAGAAAAGAAAAACTAGAATAGCTAGAATGTATGCAATTCGTATCTTGTCTCCCCCCAATTCTTGATTCTGCCAAATCTAGCCCATGGAGCACCTCTATTATTCTAGGTCGTTTTGATGCATCAACACCGCATCTGGAGGCCTTCACATTGAGTGTATTGCTACAAAACATTTTCACAGTGTAAGGGCCATGTTCTATTGTAACTGGTTTCCACATATCAAGTTTGCCTTTCTTTACATTAATCAATTGGCATACCTTCAGATAATACAAGCTTGAGAATTAGAGGGTTTTAATAGGAGTCTTTCGTTGCCCTTTGCGAAGTCGTACTATTGAAGCACTTATTAGAATGTATGGGAGCAGCTCATTTCCATAGTATAAGAAATATATAAACAGGTTATTTTCACAATTTATACACTTCGTCACCACAAAAAGAAAAATTGCAGTTTATTGTTTTCAGCCTGCTATGATGTTTTGACTGAGAAAGATATATTCAATTTGTTCTGCGAGGCACGCAATAATTGCTGTGGCATATTATTTTATTGCACAACACTGCATACAGTAGCCAGCCATTAATAAAACTCAGAAGAAATGAATAGCACAATGCATATGATCAGGCACATAGCATATTATTGCACTTTCTTAATTCATGCCAGAACGACGACCACAGGCGTCCTTCTCCAACAAGGTCAGCATCCATCGTGCCTCCTTACCATCGGGCTTCACACCCTCAGCACGTTCAACCTCAGCTTTGTGGTGTTTAAAACAACCTCAAGTGCGTCTTACGGTTCCAGGGATAAGAAAGAAGACCGTCCTGCCTACCTTGGCCTTGAAGCAAGCAGCTCTGGATTGTTTGCACACTTTCTACTTTGATCGAGTCCACATATATACGGATGGTTCTTCCACTCAGACCAGCTCCACCAGCGCAGTGGTTATACCATCACGATCACTAAGCATCCAATACAAGATTTCTCACTTGACAACATCGACCGGTTCGGAGCTTGTTGTCCTCCGAGGTGCCGTTGATTATATTAATAACCAACCGGCTAATCGGTGGGCAATATCCTGCTATTCAAAGGCGGCCTTGCAATGTCTTCTGTCATCTCTCCGTCGCGGGTCATGTGAACAACTCGTGTCGGAGATTCGAGAAATGCACCATCACATGATCATGAAAGGACACGTCGTCGTGTTTCAGTGGCTGCCTGGTCATTGCGGTATCTCCGGCAACGACCTCACTGACGAAGCTGCTAGGAAAGCCCACGAAGGAGCAAACCTTATTTCTGTACCTTTATCGCGGACCGACACAGCCCAACACTTAGGCAAGCTAGCACACTCTTTTGACATTGGAACACTGGCACACACCTGAATTCACTCAACATCGATTGCATTCCCTCGATCCCTCTATGCAACTGCGGCTGTTACCTCTCATTTATCATTTTCTCTCTCTCTTTTTAATTCATGCCCTTTTTTTAATTGCACGAAAGCTACTGCACTAAAATAGTATACTAGTACATACTTAAAAAGCAAAATTTTATACTACGATAATAGTCAATCATTCAAATTTTTATTGTAGTGCCCAGGAACAGCTAGAGAGCCTTTGTACTGGTGCACTTAACGAGCACTATGTGAGACAAAATGTAGAGAAAACATGAATGCAGTAGACAAAAAAATTGAAGATAGAGAAACAAATAGGGAAAAAAGGAAACGCGGAAAAGTAAAAGGGAGTTAATCCTACGTGATTATTTACAGATACACAAAACACAGGAAATGAACTCTGAAGTATGTTTTGGAGTCGAGTCTTATTAGCACAATCTTGTAACAAGCCCAGGCAACGAATGTGGAAAGCTACCTGGTATACTGTTGCGGCACAAACAAATGCATATGATCAAGAAGCTTTAAGGAATGTATAATGTCATGGACCACCTTATACAGGAACAAAAGGTGCAGGAACAAAGGCTCAACTGTGGTCGCCAGAATGGCAAAAGTGGTGCTTGAAGATAGACATCAATTTATTCTGGATGGGTTCAATGAGGTCAGAATTAGATTTGCTCACTGCACCCCCCTCCTACAGAGGCATACTCTAGTAGTTGGAGGCACACAGCAGAATTTCAGAAACACAACAGGAGAGTGGAAATCATGCAATATACGTCATGCAATTCCAAGAGCGTGAAGGGCATCTTGTGTAATTATCTATGTGAAGAGAAGCTTAGCATTTTGTCGAAGTACACACCAAAATCTTTCATTTCATCGATCCTAAGGAGTGGAGCATCACGTAGGGTGTATCAAAATTTCACATGGTGCGTTTTGTGCATATAACTTAATGCCATAGTGTTGGAAGCATTTAAGAGTACTTATTGTTTCTGCACCAGTTCGAGAGTGAAAAAATGTCTTTTTGGAAGTCGATGCAGTAGTGAACACTGTTGACAGTCTGAAATAGTCTGAAAGTCTGAAATGTCGGCACACAAAGTCATGCTGTTCATTTATTAAAATGCTCTTAGCACTAACAGAAAGCGAGGAATCCCATATTGATTCAAACACCTGACGCACTGAAGAGGATAGATATAGGTCGGCAGTTAGTAACTGCACATCTAGCACCTGATTTGTGCATGGGCAATGTTCATGCTACCTTCCGAGTGCTAGAAAAGGTACTAGACTTTAGGGAACTATTGAAGATGCTTGTGAGAACGAGGAACAAGTATGCTTCCATACATCTTAACCCTTTCAGACACCACTTTATCCCGTTGATTGAAAAGTTGCTTTCACCACATCTCTTGCATCCTCAGAATCGTAGAAAGTGTACAGCCGCAGCAAATATTAAGAATTTTCAATAATTTAGCGAGTTTTGTCAAGTTTACAAAATTTCGACTCCACGCGAAAACTCACTACAGGAACACAAAATATGAAAACGTACTATTTCGTGTTTTGAAAAGCTTGAAAAGCACTTATCCAGCCACTTGACAATTATGCCTAGTGCACGACATTGTAAAAAACAATGAAAGAAGTGAACCCGCTACATACAACATACTGACACAGAGTAACAACACCCAGCCGTCTACCTTCCCACTCATTTTGTTAAAACATTCTGCACATTATTCAAAATTGCAGCACAGTTCCAATAATAAGTGTTTCAAGATGTATGAAACACATTTTAAATACCATTACTTTCATCAGTGCTTTTGCTATTGATGCACGCTCCTGCTGTGCCCAATTGTGTAGACAGCGTCTCAAAGGGTTAAGCTCTGTGGAGGAAATACCATCAACACCACAAGAAAGGGAAAGTTTAAGGCACTTCATATACTTGGAAACGAGGTTTTCATTGACTGTTAGCATACACTGCGCCAGACTGAGAAGGAAGGTTACTTGAAGCATATTTCACACCACATAGCAAACAGAAATGTTCTGCAAAGGCATCAGCAGTGTTCGAGACAACACCACTATTTTCATGAAGAAGCCGTACATCTTTGGCACTCCTTTTAGAAGAGAGAGCCCACAAAGCTCCAGAAATATCTTGAATTATGTGTCACGCTGGCTTCGACACAAGCAATGTGGTCAAAGTAATGATTCTAATAATAATAATAATAATAATAATAATAATAATCTTAGTGGTAACTTGGCACACTAGACTAAAAAGAAGGCTGATGCCTGTATGTTAGAGAATCTGATAACCAGCCATCTAAAGCAGGAATTTGCAGGATGCAGAAGACACTTACTTCCCCTCCACGTGCACACACACTTGCTCAATAACACACCACAGCACACACGCACACACTCGACAGGTGCACAACACACAGGAGTGCCAATGAAGTCTGGTTCCAAGGAAGGAGAATCCAAATCGCCAGGGGGGTGGAGAGAAAGCTCTGCATGCCAGATATAATCATGGAGTTGTGGTGTCGGGCCATACAGGCATGGTGAGGGCTCAGGCTGTGCTGACCACTTGTTCAGACGAAGTGAAAAAAGATTAGTGCTGTTTAGAGAGACGTCAAACACCCTGCAGTATAGACTAGTGCAATGTTGCGTTGGTATTGCAGGGTGTGCTACTTGAGGGGTTTGAGGCATTCCTCGAAGGCTGGCATGAGCTTGTGACAACCGAAAAGACGGGAGTAAAGGGTGCGTATTGTCCGGCGCAGAACAAGCTTAAGTTTGTTAGCGTCGCGAGTTTGGTACGGGAACTATACTGATGAGCAGTACTCAAGTCGTGACAGAATGATAGAAGTGTAGAGTGCTCGGAAAACCTTAGGTCATCAGGGAAGGGAGACACGGGACACAAACCCAAGAAAGGGCCGGTGCTTACATACAGTGCTGGTGACATATGTGGAAAAGTTGAGAGAACAGCTAAATGCTACACTCAGAATGAGAAGGGCCCGAACAGAAGTGCCCGAACAGAAGTGCCTCCAAGGAAGAAGATTGGACATGCAGTAGTTTCGTTGTGGCTGATACGCATGGCAGCACTTTTTACGGTGCTACTACAAAGTTTTATATTGTAAGCCCAGTCGTTCGCCTTTACGGAATGTATTTATTGTAAGCACATATGCTGTTCATCGGCATATTGTTGTTGTGGAAGCGTTAACTTGTTAATCAAACACATTCTGGGCAGATGCATTAGTAACTTGGTTTTGAGTACATCTTTGTCCTGACTACAATTTATAGTATCGCAGCAAGAAACATTTTAGTAGAGGCTGAAGGGATTCCAGCAGTTTAAGCATACTGACTGCACAAAACACTGATGACACCTTTTCACCTTCCCCACAATGCACTCACACCATCTACACTTTCCATAAGCAAAAAGTGAGATAAAAATTCAATTACAGTTTCATTGACTCAGTACTTGCTGCTTCTGAAGCGGGCATCGAAGCAATCGTGGTATACGCTGCTACATGCATAGGTCTTGCATGATGCAGGTCCTGCTATGCACTGCACACAGGGCACACATTGCAAACAGATAATTTCTTTTTGCAGTGCTCAACTATAACGACACACTGACTCAAATATGACTGCGTTGCCACGTATGCTTCAGTGCGTCAGTGTTCTTGATTGCTACACGAGCGATTTATCCCCAACTAGCCCAAAAGACGGTCGCACTTGAAAGAAGTGAGTGAATGAGTACAGTGAACTTGTACTAAACTGGATTCACATGCCGAATAAAAGAGCGCAGTGTCATCTGAAACAGGCGACACGGCTGATTATGTAAGTACTTCCAATAGTTCGGCTACTAGTGTAGTTCGCTTTCGGGAGTTATCTTTACCACTGGAAACAGCGCAGAGCTTGCCCGTTAAACTTGAGTCAACCGACACCACACGAAACACGCCGCGGTTGACCAACCCAACTTCCACACGGTTCATTCACCACATCACAGGTCACACGAAGTCAAGAGTGCCATATTTTAAATCACTGCAGCACCAAACGGACCTGAAAATTCATTTCCTTCGACAGATTTCTCAGGTGAGTTCGTTCACTCGCCAGTTACGAACTCGATGGACGCGCTAGGCCTACGCGTAACGTAAACAACATTGGCGATAGGCGAGTGTTGATCATCCAGACTTCAGAGCTCGTAAACGTGTTTCCATTCGTTTTGAGCACAACAAAATGCACATACAACAAGCACAGACGTTGCGGCAATCGTGATTCGGTTGGCTGTTTTAGCAGACGATCGTACCGAGCCCGGCGGAACCCAGTGGGCAGGTTGGATTAGTCGGCGTCGTTCGAAGTCGCTTCGGATCCACGTCGCACTGCCACAACCCACGGTAGTCGGTCGGTCGGTCGTGTCGTTGTCGGCTTACTATTACAACACTGTCTTTCAGGAACACTGTCGCGCGCGTCGTGCGTCCAAAAAACTCGGACGATCGTTGGTGCCGGGCGCCTTCGTACGGTCGGCCATTACAGGCTCCGCAGCCTTCGATTGGTTGACGCCTGCGAGGCGTCGCAGCCTCTCATTGGTGCACGCCGGCGCAGCTTCGCCGCGCGCCGGCAAACTTCTAGCATCGGCAGTAGACATAATCGCTGCGCGACGTTCCGCTTCAGCGAGTTCCCGACCGACGCTTTGACGCATTTGACCCTTCGGCGCGCGCCGAAGCTTTCCAGCGCGTGCCAGTAGTTGGGGCATAACACACGTGCGTTGAAAGACCGGGGGGGGGGGGGGGCGGAGTGGCCCTGGCCTTGGCCTTGTGCACAGCGTTCCTTTACTCTCAATTCGACACGCTAATACACCTTCCCTCGTTGCCGCACCCTCCCGCCTTACACCCTCTCTCCTTTAGAAGAACCCCACCTTTATATACTGTGGCGAGGAAAGCATACGTCGCCTTGAAGAAGACAAGTTTACTTGTCGAAACGTTGGCTCCTGCATTCACGTTGTTCACGTTTTGCTCTTCGTACAGGTTGATAACAAGTAGCCATTTTTTTGCCTTCGCTAGAAGCAACTATGTTTGTCTGATTGCCCTTTGTGCGTAGTGGTATGTTGTTTGCAGTCGTTTCCCGCTTTGCGCTTGCAATTTAGTAATGGCGCAGAACGAAATCCTGGCCCCAATTAACTGAATGAAATATTACAGGCTGTAAATGAAATCCGATCCAGATCATAGAATCTCCGTATGCCTCCTATTGAGCATCGCGTCGCAACTTCCTCGCCTACAATCAGCGCCAATTATTCCCCTGGCTTTGGACACAATCAGAACGCAATCGTAAACAGAACAAAAGCGCGTCTCTTTTCGTTCCTCTGATGGCTCGCCTGCCTCAGTTGTTCCTGGTCACCTGCAAATTCAGATGGCTCCTAAGTGATCCAGGGTTTGCCACCCAGTTGAAGCGTAAATTGTAGCCTTGATGCGAGAATTTGGATTTTGTCAAGCTTTGCCAAATTTGTTTCAGTACACATGTCCCAGCGGTTTTCGCATATTTGATGAACGATGTGATTGTGAATATATAAAGAAGTTATCTATTTGTAAACGTCGCATTACTTAAGTGGCACACGGTGTTTTGCTGGCTTGAGAGCATACGTTATTGATGAGACCATTCGAGCGAGGATAATTCGTGAGTGGAAGACCTAGGTAATTAATGTTCATGAGCCCTGGACAGACAGGAGCCATCAATACAGTATGGACGATTAGTATTTTTCCTACAGACTGACATCAACACTGATTTCTTCGGACTTAATAAATTGGGCAGTCTTTGGGCCAACCCACATTTATCTGCAGATTTGAGTTAAATTTTTCTTGATCGGCGGAAGAAATCACATTTATTGTCAAGTGTACAATCATCTGTTAAAACAATACTAAAGAAGAGAGGTGTATAGGCAAGTCATTTGCGGAAATTAAAAATAAAAGGGGATCTTCTCCGCTTGCTTGTGCTGCTCTGGATCCCACAGAAGACAGGCTAGATTTCTGATCGCCTACGGGTACGTCTGGCTCTTTAGCATTAAGGTATGGGCTAAACTACTGCGTGATTGGCGGATTTCTAAAGTCGCATCAGCTTTAAGGAGTAACTTGGTGTGAGGTACCTTATCGAAGGCTTTTGCAGACTGTTGGAATGAAGTAGCTATTTGGCGACAGACTTTGGAGCTAGGTCAGAGACAACATTCACTAGCGGGGTTACGGTGGCGAATCTTTTGCGGAAACCATGCTAATGGAAACGTATTAAATTGTTGTTGTCGAGGTGTTCTGTCAAGCGCTCAGAAGCTCAAGTAGCTTAGCACAAGTACCAGTGTGTGAGATGGTATTCCCCATCATCCACTTTTGTGTACAGGAGTAATCTCTGCGCACTTCCACGGCAAGCAGCCACTGTCAACAGATGATTTATAAAGGAAAGTCAAGCATCTGGATACCCACAGAACATAACTGTACAACAACCTATATGAAATTTAATACAGCCTAGGGATTTTATATATCTGTATGAAGTAGTACGCTTCCAAAATATTGCTCACTTACATTGTATTTCAAGCGTCAGGAATCTGTCAGGTGAATCAGTGAAAGCCGGCGAGGAGCCATCATCGTAAGTGAAACTGAAGCAAAGAAGGAACTAAATCTCTCATCGCGTCTACCACTACTCCCTTAAGTACCAAGTGGACGAGCTTTGGTTTGCAGGTTTACTTAGGACGAGAATTTATCACTAGCGCCTTTGAAAATGTGCTCTAGCGTAACCTTAAACATTCAAATGCAGATTCCTTGAGAAGATGCCTTAAAAATTAGGCTAAATAAGGAACGTGGCCTTTTTTTTTGGCAATGGGATGTTTATCTTTCTTTCCGGTGGTCATTTTTTACCAGCTAACAACTGTTACAGTCATCGCTCGGCGCAATACGCGATTGCATGTATCGGTCCCTAATGTTGTCAATTCTAATGCGAGAAAAAAAATCCATAATGAGATTTCATGCGTGATGCGGATATTAATTTACATTCTATAGCGCACGCGAGCGCCAGCAATTACGCGGTAATGGCGGTGAGGGATATGTAAATAGCCAACGCGCTGGACCCATGGATCAGATGTTTGACCACCGACGACTGTGCTATCATTGTGCTTGAATGTTTGTCCTCTTCTCGGCACAAATTCGCCTAATAAGAAGTTCAAGTTTAACCTAGTGCATTGGCAGGTCCATTATTCACCCTCATGACAACGTGACGTCTGGTAGGAGTGCTTGACGTTCATGTTCCCGGCACGCTCGTAAAGCCCACAATGTATCCCGAAGCATGAGAACAACGTCAGGCTTCAAGGATTCCCCCGGAGCAGAAGTCCCGACCCGGCAAGTTCAGCAAGACGAATACAAACACAGCAGCCACGATGACAACTCCGGCGTCTTTTGCGTCCACTATGGTGGAACAGTCCAGGGAGCCACCTATTTTTCATAGAGCTGCTTCAGACAACCCTGAAACCTTGCTCCAGACGTTCTAAAAGGTCCCTTCAGGAACTGCAGCTAGTTGTGCCGCGTACACTTCTCTTTCGATGGTTCGAGAATCGGGAGTCCACTCCAACAACGTGGGACTGCATTCGGAGCAGCTTCTCAAAGACGTTCACAATCGTCGCCCGAAGAGAACAGACCGAACTTCTACTCGAAGCTCGACTTGAGCTTCCTAACGGGAACACCGCCATCTTTAATGACGATATTACCCTTCTTTTCCGACACACCGTACCGGATATCTCTGAGGACAAGAAACTTCGTTCCTACAAGCGGCAAGTTGAGGTACTGTGCCGTGGCCCGAAGTTCACCTTTGAACCGAAAGGCAGAGAAAGTTGCTTTGTCAAGGTGTGTCTCCCGCTTTGTTCCCGATGGTGAGCAAGCTAGATGCGTGTCTGAATGCCTTGACGTTTGCGTTTATTCTACTTCGACCCGGAATAACAATGTGTCTGTCAATTCCGTTCTTCAATTCTTGGAGAGGAACAAGCTCAGAATGTGTTTGTCGGATAAAGAAGGAACGTTTGTACTGATGCTGGAATGTGTGCTTGCGGAAAAATCTGAAAAGGCTGTTTTGATGAATTTTTACCGGATTGATGTTAAAGCATCTAAGGTTAAGCAGCAGGCCCTTGCGATGCTATACGCCTTGTGCACCGCCTATAGAGGCGCCACTGAAAGCCACCTAGCGGACGCTTCCAACAGTACACGCGTGAGCAGTAGCAGACGACAACCCTTTGCAGCAAGGGTGGCTGAAGTTCGCGGCTGCGATTTCTCCTTTGTTCGGGTGCCAAGCTGCTTCTTCTGTGGTGACAGCTGTAGGGAAGATGCTGACCTCTGTGCGAGCGGGTATGAACGCGATGTTACCGGTGTTTGAGACAACATGGTCCACATACGTGCAAGGTGTGTCCCGCAGACAAACGCCATGAAGCCCATTTACATGACGTGGAGCTCATGTTCACTAGCCGATAAATGTTGTTGAGTGATGCGATCTCTCGATGGTATTTTTTATTCTACCCTTGCCGCAATGCTGCTTCTGTACCTGAATAATAAGCACCCGTCGTTAGTGCAGCCTTATATCAAACAAATCCGCACGGTGCAATGTCTGCATATGCCGCTGTGATTTTTCTGCCGATGAATACATGTAACATCACCGAATAAGTGCAGTCGAAGTCGCCTCAAGAAGAGTAATTGCCAATTTATTGATGGAAACGCGTACACTAGCCAACAAAGTCACCAAACACACGGGTTAATAAAAGCGCGTGTTAGTGCTGTACCGCCGATGCAATTCTGCAGCATACGCCGACAAACTACCGTTCCCGCTGCAGTTTGTGCAGTTTTAAATTCCCCAAGGGAGCTGCTTGGAAACGTACAAAGATAAAGACTGACTAACTTTTCAGTACTTTTTTATATTGCTAGAGAGAGGTGCCGCATGATATATTTAAAGGCAGAGCAGCGCCAGTCAAAGTAGATGAGCGCTGGTGGCAAGGCCCGGTTTAGTCGTCTGCAGCGTAAGTATAAGAAACAATTCAGTTGAGTACAAAACTCACATGCAAGAAGGGACTACTTTGTGAAACAACCAAATCACCCGGCGTGTTAAGTTTGCTCAGGCAGCATCGAGGTGTGATGATTTCCCAAACGAGACGCGAACTTTTCAGCGAGAAATGGAACAAAAATACCATATGCTGCAGCTATTAGGCATTCTCGCCCTGATCTACCTATTTTCTAAACACATTTCCAAAAACGCAAACAATATCTAAGATCCCCTCGGGCGAAAAGAATAAAGCTGTTAAAGACGCACTTCCTTGGTGTCATTCCGATAAGGCACAGCGTAATTCATACCCTTTACAAACAAGGCAGGGTGAAAACTTCGCGGCTCAAAAGAATCGACAAGAGTTATGCACGGAGCAACTAGCGACAGAGCAACAGTTAAACATGTGCAAAGCCGCGCATAAAATAGATGTAAAAACACGAAGTGCGCGACAGCTGGTGCAAGAATTTACCGCGCCACATGAAACCAACAATTTCAGTTCTTGCAAACTTCAGTAGCTTTAACATACAACGCAATGCGCTCGTGCAGTCGTGCCGCCTAGCTAGCGCAACCCGGTAACGAAGCGGAAAACAATATAAGCGGCAAACAGCATTCCGAACTTTAGCGAAATGCCTTTCAACCTCATGCTGCACTGTAGACGAACTTCGTTGCTCACGCGTCTAACTATGATCGAGTGGAAAAAAACACCGACGAGACAAAGGGAAGGATGAGAACAAGAAATTTCCCTTCGAAGCGACGATCCATTTTTGCTACCGTTGATCCTGCTGATGAGGCTTTGCCGGGAATGATTAGAACCGTATTGCCGGCACGTTTTCACCGGTATTTGAGCCCCCCCACCCTGCAACAATTCTTCTTCGACATTCCCTGAAGCTTTGGCCACCCCACACGTGCGAATGGTGTTGCCTATCTTGCACTGAAAACGTGAATAAGACAGAGAAGCACGATCAACGACACAACAAACTACGGCGCGCGCCAGGCTCCTTTCCCGCGTGTTCTGCGCAACGCCGCCACCAGTGGCGCGTCCGTCGGCGTGCACGGCGCCTATAGGATAAGAATACGGAAGGCCTGATGTCTCGAGTCAAGAAGACTAAAGGTTTAAAACTGCAGGTATTTTTTTTCAGTTAAAACCCATAAACCAGATTTCCCATTCAGGGACATACTTTCGGAAAGGGGACTTGGCAATTTGTAATTTCGTGGTATTTGCAGAAACAGCTTGAGGCCCTTTCTATGTTAATAGCTCATAATCAGAATCAGTTTTATTCATGACAAAATGAGGATAATTACAACATATGTATATACAGAAGGAGGTCCCGTAGTCAGAAACTGAAATGGGACCTCCTGTGCATGATGACTAGAATTAATAATACATACAACAATGGCAACATGAAAAATTTAGGAATAAAGGTTTAAGGAGACAGGGCATAAATGAACAGAAAAGCAGCATATCTACGTATTAAACAAAAACAAGGCTTCGACTTAGTCAACGAAAGGTGAAACTACAAAAATACCTAAGAAGAAAGAAAGTAAAATATATATGCACATATATATACACACATTATATATATATATATATATATATATATCACATACATACATACACACACACACACATGTATATGCGGGAAGGAAATCAAGAGACAAAGAGAAAGTTCAAAATACAACTTATACAATACTCAAATGGGAAAGTCGGAGGAAGCTAAAAGAAAATGCTTAAGTTCAGTACGAAATCTGTGAGCTTTGAACAATTTTAAAGGGAATGGTAATGTATTCCACCGAGATAAAGCTGAAAAGTGTAGTGACTGCTTACCATAGTTGGTGTGAACTAAGGGTAAAATGAAGTTAATATCTTCAGCAAATCTAGTATTATTTGTATTAGTAAGGGATGTCTTCGGTATGATGGTTACTGGAATATCATTGTTTAATGCCCTAAAAATAAATATGGCCAGGTTATATTTCACGAGGCCAGTCACATTCAAAATATTATGTGCATGTAACAGCTGAGTTGCGCTAATACTACGAGGTGAAAATGTTATTAGCCGAATAGCTCGATTCTAAATGACTTGCAACGAAGTTAGGTGACTGATATAAGTGTTTCCCCATGATTCAATGTTATAGTTAATATGAGAATGAACAAAAGCATAATAAAGCGACATGAGAGTAGAAAATGATAAATATGGTCGTGCTTTGATTAAAACGCGTATCCCGTATGCCCTTTTCTTATTAACATTAGCAATGTCAAGGTGAAATTTGAGATGGCGGTCGAATTCCACACCTAAATAGGTGCAATGATCAACTGCATTGATTAGGTGATTGTTGATTGAAATAGACTGAAGGAGCTTAGGGGATCGCTGATGTGAGGTAAAAACGACAAAATTGGTCTTATTATGGTTAATCTGTAGCTTGTTAAGTTCACACCATGTGGAAATTTTCACGAGATCTTCATTGAGCTCGCGTGTTAGCGTTGATATACAATTGTTAGAGCTAAATATAGTAGTATCATCTGCGTACAGAATACACTTCGATGAGGAAAGACAACTGGGCAGATCATTAATATAAATTAGGAAAACTAGAGGACCTAATATGGACCCCTGTGGTACACCAATGTTAGTAGTAGCTTCTTTAGAGTAGTACCCAGAAATATTAACGACTTGTTTTCTATCTTGTAAGTAACTGCGGATTAGAAGTAGAGGCGGACCAGTTATTCCGATGGCGACAGCGTTGTTAGGTTTTTCAAGACACAGAGTCCTGGATCATGTTCAGCTTTTGGTACTGACGTTAAAGATATGTTTTACTCGCTACCGCATAATGAACCTATGAAGAGTGTTAGGTCTTGTGTGTTTAATGATAATGACAAAGCCAAGTCTGTTGGGAATTGCGGGACATCTGTGGGAAGTTTTTTAGTATTGTTGTCGTTTTATTTGCGCTACATATATGTTGACTGGAACGGGAGCACGTTCTTACAGAAGTCGGGAATTTGTATAGGGTAGAGAGTGGCCCCAGCCTTAAACCATATTTTTCTTAGTCGAGTAGATCATTGCTTTGCCAGTAATTTAGGACGTTTGGCCCTTAATGTAGGTACGTTGATGATTTATTCATCACAGAAAGAGAGAGCGTAAATAGTAAATTAGCTGGTATTTTAAAGATTTTTCAGGAATGCGGTAAAGGTTTAAAATTTACTTTTGAGTTGACTGCCAAAGATGAGATTCAATTCCTGGATATTAGAAAGAGGTTTCGGGAGGACCATTTGTATTGGGTTTATAAGCCTCGTTCGGCAAACGCGTTATTAAATGTTTCCCTCAGGACACTCAATAATAGAAAAAACCGGTATTTATTACGCGATGCTCGCGGTGTTACAGAAGACCTGGGAGCATTCGTTCAGGGAGGGCTTGCTTGCTCAGATTCAGAGATTACAGAACGCTGGTTACCTAGAAAGTTAAATCTTGTGGACCTATCATAATCTTATTAGGTCAGTAAAGGGTACTAATAAGGTAAAGGGTAAATCAAGGGGTTCAATGTGCAACGATAAAAGATGCAATATACAATACAATATGCCTTTATTTCCATAAACATAATATTTATGGGGATTTAAGGAAAACGTTGATCGCAGCAACTTGACACAGGCACAGATTCAGGACCGAAAAGAACAATACATCAGCAAGAAATTGAAAAGTTGGCTTAGATATTATGCCAGCAAACAGAAATGCAATGTAAAAAAGAACTGCGGAATCCGCAGTGTACACTAGAGCAACAAAAGCAGTGATAGAATAATTAACCAAGTAATCATTGTAAGGAAGGAATAAGACATGATTGAGCCGTTGACAGAGGCTAATATCAAACGAAGATGTGTAACGACTGTCTACCTCAGAAACAGTCACAAACAACAAATTAATTCGTGTTCAAAAATCACTGAAATGCTCATATAAATGCTATGTAGGACCAAGAAGTTACATCTATATTATTACATTTAAGCGTGTTTAACAGGCGTGGTATGCGATGGTGCAACAGTTGAAGAGCATAGTTAGTGCGAGGATGCGGCACATACCAGTTTTCACAGTGACCGTGTACGGTATTCTGTTCTGTTTCTAATTAATTGCGCTAAGAACGTGATGTATGACTGGCTTTGTTTTATTCTTTACGATAGGCTAGTAACAGGCTGAACTCTAACAGAGAATGCAGTGTGAGTAATTTCAACTGTTTGAATAGAGGTGCAGTGTGAGCGTCTACTGGAGCATTACAGATGCTACGTATTACCTTTTTTTTAAAGCAAGAATAACCGCTTTATGTTTGCAGCAGACGTCGTACTCCACACAAGACAGCAGCAGTGCACATGACTCAGGAAGAGAGCGTTGTACAAAATAAGTTTTACCTTGCGCGGCAGCGGTGTTAAACTGAAAAGCGCCCCAGCGACTTGCGCAAGTTTGCCTCCAAGGAAGTCGATGTGATCAGTCCATAACATATGGCTATCAAAAAAGACACCTAGCGTCTTCGCAGACTGAACAAGCTCAATTCTTGAAGAACATATTATAATGTCGGTCTCTAAGCTCACACTTTTATTTTTTGGTTGAAATAATATAGCCTTTGTTTCGTCAGTGTTAATTTTTAAGCCATTATCCTGTGACCATCTCTGTATTTTTTCAAGAACAGAGTTTGCAGTTGAAACCAGCCTTGCAATGTTGTTCGATGAAAAAAGCACCGTAGTATCATCTGCATTGATGATGTATTTAGGTTCACTATCGGTAAGAACAAGGTCATTTAGGTATATATTGAAAAGAACAGGGCCCAATATGCTCCCTTGGGGAACACCAACTGTTACTTGCTTGAACTGGGCGCAGACGCCATTAATTTCAACAAGTTGATTCCGCTGATTTAAATAAGATTTCACTATATTTAAAGCAATACCACGAATACCGTAGTACTCTAGCTTTTTTAACAAAAGTTCATGGTTAATAGAGTCAAACGCATCACTGAAGTCGATAAGAACTCCGAGCGTGAGCAGCTTGTTTTTAAAATTTCGCAGTATTATTTCCTTTTGTGCTAGTAACGCGAGCTGGGTTGACCGTCCCTTTGGGAAAGCATATTGACAGTCAGTGAACAGGTTATGTTTTTCAAGGAAATCTGAAATACGCCGAAATATTATTTTTCAAGTCCTTTTGAAAATACCGGAAGTATAGAAATGGGTCTGTAATTAGATATCACAGTTTTATTGCCCCTTTTAAACAGTGGAAGTACTTAGCTGTCTGCATTTTGGCAGGAAATACCCCAGATGTCAGGCATAGGTTGTAAATGTATGCTAAAACAGGCGATATAATGTCCAAGACGTGCTTTACAGGTGTAATCTGTATGCCATCAACGTCACACGACGTGGTATTACGTAACTCAGAAAATAAATGGAGTAGCTCAGCTTCACTAGTCGTATATAAGAATATACTCTCGGGGCACCAGACCTGAACATAGCGGACGGCATTTCTATGGACACATAAACCAGCTGCATTACCAACAAGATTATTAAAACAATCAGGAAGCACTTCAACCGGGAGGATAATGCCATCTTTAAAAATCTAAATATTTGCATGTGACGACGACGCTCGATTTAGCATAACATTCAGTTTTTTCCAAGTTTTGCGACTATCATTTTGACAAGACATGAAGTATTCATATTCATAAGAGCTCTCGGCTTTCGGAAACTCATATGTTAGCTTATTGCGGTAGCCTTTAAATATGTGTAGATCGGTTATATTACGCGACTTAACATACTTGTCACAGAGCATGTTTTTAAACTTTATTTTGCGAAAGGGGTCGTCCGTGATCCACGGTTTGCGAATGTACGATGATCGCTTGCGCCTAGTTCGCGGAGGAACGTTTTCCTGGTAACAGTTGCTGAAAATACGCAGAATTTCCTCATATGCTGATTGGGCACATTGTGTGGCATATACATCGCTCCAGTCAAGTAACTGAATCTGTCTGCGAAACGTTTCGAGACGGTTTGATGTAATTACTTGGCTGGGGAAAAGGTGCTGTCCGTTCTTTTCGGTGCATCGTTTGAGACAGAAGAAAAGGGGCGTATGGTCGCTCAGATTACACGAAAGAACGCCGGCTTTCATGATAGCCGTTGAAGCATTGTGATAAACAAATCGAGGCAAGTTGACGCGGCATCGATTACTCGTATTGGGACGGAGATAACGCTTGAGCAATTATGCGTCTGAAGGAAGATATGAAATTCCAGAGTTAAGCACGCGTTAACTAGGAGATCAATGTTAGTCACCACCCCAAAGGACGTCATACTTATACATACAGACATATGCGAAGAAATTTTCGAGAAAACTAAAGAAACGTGGAATATTGCCTCCAGGTGGACGATAAAACACCGAGTAAACGCTTCTCCCGCTGAGAATGGATAGAACTTCGTAGTCATCTGTGACACATGACAATTCTTCGATGTAGTCGACATTAATATTGTCACGAACAAGTAAGCTAACACCACCACTACGAGAGGCAGTCCTAAATTGGTTGAAGCATTGATAGCCAGGTAGATGCCAAACAAGAGAACTGTGGTTGTACCATGTCTCAGATAACATACCGAAATCGAATTTCAAATTAAGACTACCAAAAAACACACCTAGCTCATTAGGTTTGTTTCGAGCAGACTGGCAGTTTAAATGAAAACATTTAGTGGATAGCCAGTGTTCCGAACCGATGAAGTAGAGTAATTCTGTAGGCAATACCCAATCTCCAGTTGACATGGTGAACTGACGATATGCAGATTGACTCGTCATTTCAGACTGTTTAGATCACCTACATTCTTTACCACATGGGCGCTATCTTCTTCTTGCTTTCTAATAAAGATCTTGCCACCAGGGTACCAGGCAAAGCGGAAGTCATTCGCTTTCGCCCATTCCTTAGCCTTCTTAAGTAGAGCCCTGTTATACGTTGTCAAGTTTTCCATCACATGTTGGCCAGATTGAAGAGCCGGGAACGATTTTCTTTTCTCTAAGCACTTATCTCTAACCGACTCATTCGCAAAACGTATCAAGACAGATGGAATTTTATCAGCTCTAGCTGGCAGCCTGTGGATTGCCGAAACAAACTGATCATTCAGCATGGCTAACTTGAATTTGGATGCGATAGCGTTTATTTCTCTAAACAGGCATTCGTCTCGAGCGTGCTTAAGACCATGAACTTCGAGGTTCAGCTTTCTGCTCTGATACTCAATGTCATTTACAGAAGAAGCAACGCGCTGCAGTTCGGCGCTAGAGCCGTCTGTATTTTCGGGCTTTGAAACACTAGCGGTAAGACATTTAATCTCGCATTCATGCCTGGTTACGTCACCAAGAATGGCATCGTATTTGTCAGACATAAGCTTCACCGATGCCTGTAGATCATGAACCATCTTCTTCAAGGGCAGTAGCTCGTCAAGCTTTCTGTTCATCTCAAGAAGCAGGCCACCAACAGAAGTATCTTCAGCATCTTTGGGACCGGAGACATTTGGCTCAGACTTTCGGCACTGTGTACATTTCCACGATTTTTTTTAGTCCTGGCCTTTCGACTTCAAAGATTTCTCTGAAACTCCGGAGCAAGAACCCAAATGAAAAAGGCCGAAGCACTCAGAGCACACCATATGCCGAGTATCAGATGACATATCTCCCATGCAGTTCACACAGGTTGTATCGCTGAGATCGCTCATTGTAATTTAAGAGCACGGCTATCTGGTACAGAGGAAAAACTTCTCGGAAGGCAACTGATAAGAGCCAGGAGCACTTCGAACATAAAAAATGCAGAAGAGCCAGCATGGCAGCAACAGTGCCAGAGTACTTTAACATGAGTGTTTTAAACATATGTCAGCAAGTGTAAACAACCAACATGCAAAAGGTTTTCAGCAGATTTAGACATCGTGCCAGGCCTCTACACTGCCACTGCCATAATGACGGCAGGCTTGTGGGGACGCCTTTTTAGGCCTTAGCCTTGGTTCCCCTGGCACTTCCGTCGCAGCGGCAATGATGTGGCTGTTGACGTCGACGTAAGATCACTTGCGTGTCTTCGGAGACTGCGCAGTAGTTCGGGCTCCAAAACAGTTGATCGACGGATCTGCAAAAAGTTTTCAGCAGATTTAGACATCGTGCCAGGCCTCTCCGCTGCCACGGCCAGAACGACGAAAGGCTTGTGGTGACGCCTTTTTATGCCTTGGCCTCGGTTCCCCTGGCACTTATGTCGCAGCGGCAATGATGTGGCTGTTGACGTCGACGTAAGATCACTTGCGTGTCTTCGGAGACTGCGCAGTAGTTGGGGCTCCAAAACAGCTGATCGACGGATCTGCAAAAAGTTTTCAGCAGATTTAGACATCGTGCCAGGCCTCTCCGCTGCCACGGCCAGAACGACGAAAGGCTTGTGGTGACGCCTTTTTATGCCTTGGCCTCGGTTCCCCTGGCACTTCTGTCGCAGCGGCAATGATGTGGCTGTTGACGTCGACGTAAGATCACTTGCGTGTCTTCGGAGACTGCGCAGTAGTTGGGGCTCCAAAACAGTTGATCGGCGGATCTGCAAAAAGTTTTCAGCAGATTTAGACATCGTGCCAGGCCTCTCCGCTGCCACGGCCAGAACGACGAAAGGCTTGTGGTGACGCCTTTTTATGCCTTGGCCTCGGTTCCCCTGGCACTTCTGTCGCAGCGGCAATGATGTGGCTGTTGACGTCGACGTAAGATCACTTGCGTGTCTTCGGAGACTGCGCAGTAGTTGGGGCTCCAAAACAGTTGATCGACGGATCTGCAAAAAGTTTTCAGCAGATTTAGACATCGTGCCAGGCCTCTCCGCTGCCACGGCCAGAACGACGAAAGGCTTGTGGTGACGCCTTTTTAGGCCTTAGCCTTGGTTCCCCTGGCACTTCCGTCGCAGCGGCAATGATGTGGCTGTTGACGTCGACGTAAGATCACTTGCGTGTCTTCGGAGACTGCGCAGTAGTTCGGGCTCCAAAACAGTTGATCGACGGATCTGCAAAAAGTTTTCAGCAGATTTAGACATCGTGCCAGGCCTCTCCGCTGCCACGGCCAGAACGACGAAAGGATTTTGGTGACGCCTTTTTATGCCTTGGCCTCGGTTCCCCTGGCACTTCTGTCGCAGCGGCAATGATGTGGCTGTTGACGTCGACGTAAGATCACTTGCGTGTCTTCGGAGACTGCGCAGTAGTTGGGGCTCCAAAACAGTTGATCGACGTATCTGCAAAAAGTTTTCAGCAGATTTAGACATCGTGCCAGGCCTCTCCGCTGCCACGGCCAGAACGACGAAAGGCTTGTGGTGACGCCTTTTTATGCCTTGGCTTCGGTTCCCCTGGCACTTCTGTCGCAGCGGCAATGATGTGGCTGTTGACGTCGACGTAAGATCACTTGCGTGTCTTCGGAGACTGCGCAGTAGTTGGGGCTCCAAAACACTTGATCGGCGGATCTGCAAAAAGTTTTCAGCAGACTTAGACATCGTGCCAGGCCTCTCCGCTGCCACGGCCAGAACGACGAAAGGCTTGTGGTGACGCCTTTTTATGCCTTGGCCTTGGTTCCCCTGGTACTTCTGTCGCAGCGGCAATGATGTGGCTGTTGACGTCGACGTAAGATCACTTGCGTGTCTTCGGAGACTGCGCAGTAGTTGGGGCTCCAAAACAGTTGATCGGCGGATCTGCAAAAAGTTTTCAGCAGATTTAGACTTCGTGCCAGGCCTCTCCGCTGCCACGGCCAGAACGACGAAAGGCTTGTGGTGACGCCTTTTTATGCCTTGGCCTCGGTTCCCCTGGCACTTCTGTCGCAGCGGCAATGATGTGGCTGTTGACGTCGACGTAAGATCACTTGCGTGTCTTCGGAGACTGCGCAGTAGTTGGGGCTCCAAAACAGTTGATCGACGGATCTGCAAAAAGTTTTCAGCAGATTTAGACATCGTGCCAGGCCTCTCCGCTGCCACGGCCAGAACGACGAAAGGCTTGTGGTGACGCCTTTTTATGCCTTGGCCTCGGTTCCCCTGGCACTTCTGTCGCAGCGGCAATGATGTGGCTGTTGACGTCGACGTAAGATCATTTGCGTGTCTTCGGAGACTGCGCAGTAATTGGCGCTCCAAAACAGTTGATCGGCGGATCTGCAAAAAGTTTTCAGCAGATTTAGACTTCGTGCCAGGCCTCTCCGCTGCCACGGCCAGAACGACGAAAGGCTTGTGGTGACGCCTTTTTATGCCTTGGCCTCGGTTCCCCTGGCACTTCTGTCGCAGCGGCAATGATGTGGCTGTTGACGCCGACGTAAGATCACTTGCGTGTCTTCGGAGACTGCGCAGTAGTTGGGGCTCCAAAACAGTTGATCGACGGATCTGCAAAAAGTTTTCAGCCGATTTAGACATCGTGCCAGGCCTCTCCGCTGCCACGGCCAGAACGACGAAAGGCTTTTGGTGACGCCTTTTTATGCCTTGGCCTCGGTTCCCCTGGCACTTCTGTCGCAGCGGCAATGGTGTGGCTGTTGACGTCGACGTAAGATCACTTGCGTGTCTTCGGAGACTGCGCAGTAGTTGGGGCTCCAAAACAGTTGATCGACGGATCTGCAAAAAGTTTTCAGCCGATTTAGACATCGTGCCAGGCCTCTCCGCTGCCACGGCCAGAACGACGAAAGGCTTTTGGTGACGCCTTTTTATGCCTTGGCCTCGGTTCCCCTGGCACTTCTGTCGCAGCGGCAATGATGTGGCTGTTGACGTCGACGTAAGATCACTTGCGTGTCTTCGGAGACTGCGCAGTAGTTGGGGCTCCAAAACAGTTGATCGACGGATCTGCAAAAAGTTTTCAGCAGATTTAGACATCATGCCAGGGCTCTCCGCTGCCACGGCCAGAACGACGAAAGGCTTGTGGTGACGCCTTTTTAGGCCTTAGCCTTGGTTCCCCTGGCACTTCCGTCGCAGCGGCAATGATGTGGCTGTTGACGTCGACGTAAGATCACTTGCGTGTCTTCGGAGACTGCGCAGTAGTTCGGGCTCCAAAACAGTTGATCGACGGATCTGCAAAAAGTTTTCAGCAGATTTAGACATCGTGCCAGGCCTCTCCGCTGCCACGGCCAGAACGACGAAAGGATTGTGGTGACGCCTTTTTATGCCTTGGCCTCGGTTCCCCTGGCACTTCTGTCGCAGCGGCAATGATGTGGCTGTTGACGTCGACGTAAGATCACTTGCGTGTCTTCGGAGACTGCGCAGTAGTTGGGGCTCCAAAACAGTTGATCGACGTATCTGCAAAAAGTTTTCAGCAGATTTAGACATCGTGCCAGGCCTCTCCGCTGCCACGGCCAGAACGACGAAAGGCTTGTGGTGACGCCTTTTTATGCCTTGGCCTCGGTTCCCCTGGCACTTCTGTCGCAGCGGCAATGATGTGGCTGTTGACGTCGACGTAAGATCACTTGCGTGTCTTCGGAGACTGCGCAGTAGTTGGGGCTCCAAAACACTTGATCGGCGGATCTGCAAAAAGTTTTCAGCAGACTTAGACTTCGTGCCAGGCCTCTCCGCTGCCACGGCCAGAACGACGAAAGGCTTGTGGTGACGCCTTTTTATGCCTTGGCCTCGGTTCCCCTGGCACTTCTGTCGCAGCGGCAATGATGTGGCTGTTGACGTCGACGTAAGATCACTTGCGTGTCTTCGGAGACTGCGCAGTAGTTGGGGCTCCAAAACAGTTGATCGACGGATCTGCAAAAAGTTTTCAGCAGATTTAGACATCGTGCCAGGCCTCTCCGCTGCCACGGCCAGAACGACGAAATGCTTGTGGTGACGCCTTTTTATGCCTTGGCCTCGGTTCCCCTGGCACTTCTGTCGCAACGGCAATGATGTGGCTGTTGACGCCGACGTAAGATCACTTGCGTGTCTTCGGAGACTGCGCAGTAGTTGGGGCTCCAAAACAGTTGATCGACGGATCTGCAAAAAGTTTTCAGCAGATTTAGACATCGTGCCAGGCCTCTCCGCTGCCACGGCCAGAACGACGAAAGGCTTTTGGTGACGCCTTTTTATGCCTTGGCCTCGGTTCCCCTGGCACTTCTGTCGCAGCGGCAATGGTGTGGCTGTTGACGTCGACGTAAGATCACTTGCGTGTCTTCGGAGACTGCGCAGTAGTTGGGGCTCCAAAACAGTTGATCGACGGATCTGCAAAAAGTTTTCAGCCGATTTAGACATCGTGCCAGGCCTCTCCGCTGCCACGGCCAGAACGACGAAAGGCTTTTGGTGACGCCTTTTTATGCCTTGGCCTCGGTTCCCCTGGCACTTCTGTCGCAGCGGCAATGATGTGGCTGTTGACGTCGACGTAAGATCACTTGCGTGTCTTCGGAGACTGCGCAGTAGTTGGGGCTCCAAAACAGTTGATCGACGGATCTGCAAAAAGTTTTCAGCAGATTTAGACATCGTGCCAGGGCTCTCCGCTGCCACGGCCAGAACGACGAAAGGCTTGTGGTGACGCCTTTTTATGCCTTGGCCTCGGTTCCCCTGGCACTTCTGTCGCAGCGGCAATGATGTGGCTGTTGACGTCGACGTAAGCTCACTTGCGTGTCTTCGGAGACTGCGCAGTAGTTGGGGCTCCAAAACAGTTGATCGGCGGATCTGCAAAAAGTTTTCAGCAGATTTAGACTTCGTGCCAGGCCTCTCCGCTGCCGCGGCCAGAACGACGAAAGGCTTGTGGTGACGCCTTTTTATGCCTTGGCCTCGGTTCCCCTGGCACTTCTGTCGCAGCGGCAATGATGTGGCTGTTGACGTCGACGTAAGATCACTTGCGTGTCTTCGGAGACTCCGCAGTAGTTGGGGCTCCAAAACAGTTGATCGACGGATCTGCAAAAAGTTTTCAGCAGATTTAGACATCGTGCCAGGCCTCTCCGCTGCCACGGCCAGAACGACGAAAGGCTTGTGGTGACGCCTTTTTATGCCTTGGCCTCGGTTCCCCTGGCACTTCTGTCGCAGCGGCAATGATGTGGCTGTTGACGTCGACGTAAGATCACTTGCGTGTCTTCGGAGACCGCGCAGTAGTTGGGGCTCCAAAACAGTTGATCGGCGGATCTGCAAAAAGTTTTCAGCAGACTTAGACATCGTGCCAGGCCTCTCCGCTGCCACGGCCAGAACGACGAAAGGCTTGTGGTGACGCCTTTTTATGCCTTGGCCTTGGTTCCCCTGGTACTTCTGTCGCAGCGGCAATGATGTGGCTGTTGACGTCGACGTAAGATCACTTGCGTGTCTTCGGAGACTGCGCAGTAGTTGGGGCTCCAAAACAGTTGATCGGCGGATCTGCAAAAAGTTTTCAGCAGATTTAGACTTCGTGCCAGGCCTCTCCGCTGCCACGGCCAGAACGACGAAAGGCTTGTGGTGACGCCTTTTTATGCCTTGGCCTCGGTTCCCCTGGCACTTCTGTCGCAGCGGCAATGATGTGGCTGTTGACGTCGACGTAAGATCACTTGCGTGTCTTCGGAGACTGCGCAGTAGTTGGGGCTCCAAAACAGTTGATCGACGGATCTGCAAAAAGTTTTCAGCAGATTTAGACATCGTGCCAGGCCTCTCCGCTGCCACGGCCAGAACGACGAAAGGCTTGTGGTGACGCCTTTTTATGCCTTGGCCTCGGTTCCCCTGGCACTTCTGTCGCAGCGGCAATGATGTGGCTGTTGACGTCGACGTAAGATCACTTGCGTGTCTTCGGAGACTGCGCAGTAGTTGGGGCTCCAAAACAGTTGATCGGCGGATCTGCAAAAAGTTTTCAGCAGATTTAGACTTCGTGCCAGGCCTCTCCGCTGCCACGGCCAGAACGACGAAAGGCTTGTGGTGACGCCTTTTTATGCCTTGGCCTCGGTTCCCCTGGCACTTCTGTCGCAGCGGCAATGATGTGGCTGTTGACGCCGACGTAAGATCACTTGCGTGTCTTCGGAGACTGCGCAGAAGTTGGGGCTCCAAAACAGTTGATCGACGGATCTGCAAAAAGTTTTCAGCAGATTTAGACATCCTGCCAGGCCTCTCCGCTGCCACGGCCAGAACGACGAAAGGCTTTTGGTGACGCCTTTTTATGCCTTGGCCTCGGTTCCCCTGGCACTTCTGTCGCAGCGGCAATGGTGTGGCTGTTGACGTCGACGTAAGATCACTTGCGTGTCTTCGGAGACTGCGCAGTAGTTGGGGCTCCAAAACAGTTGATCGACGGATCTGCAAAAAGTTTTCAGCAGATTTAGACATCGTGCCAGGCCTCTCCGCTGCCACGGCCAGAACGACGAAAGGCTTTTGGTGACGCCTTTTTATGCCTTGGCCTCGGTTCCCCTGGCACTTCTGTCGCAGCGGCAATGATGTGGCTGTTGACGTCGACGTAAGATCACTTGCGTGTCTTCGGAGACTGCGCAGTAGTTGGGGCTCCAGAACAGTTGATGGACGGATCTGCAAAGAGTTTTCAGCAGATTTAGACATCGTGCCAGGCCTCTCCGCTGCCACGGCCAGAACGACGAAAGGCTTGTGGTGACGCCTTTTTATGCCTTGGCCTCGGTTCCCCTGGCACTTCTGTCGCAGCGGCAATGATGTGGCTGTTGACGTCGACGTAAGATCACTTGCGTGTCTTCGGAGACTGCGCAGTAGTTGGGGCTCCAAAACAGTTGATCGACGGATCTGCAAAAAGTTTTCAGCAGATTTAGACAGCGTGCCAGCCCTCTGCACTGCCACTGCCAGAATGTGGGCAGGCTTTTGGGGACGCCTTTTTATGCCTCGGCCTCGGTTGCTTTGGCGCTTCCGTCACAGCGGCAATGATGTCGCTGTTGACGTCGACGAAAGATCACTTGCGTGTCTTCGGAGACTGCGCAGTAGTTGGGGCTCCAGAACAGTTGATGGACGGATCTGCAAAAAGTTTTCAGCAGATTTAGACATCGTGCCAGGCCTCTCCGCTGCCACGGCCAGAACGACGAAAGGCTTGTGGTGACGCCTTTTTATGCCTTGGCCTCGGTTCCCCTGGCACTTCTGTCGCAGCGGCAATGATGTGGCTGTTGACGTCGACGTAAGATCACTTGCGTGTCTTCGGAGACTGCGCAGTAGTTCGGGCTCCAAAACAGTTGATCGACGGATCTGCAAAAAGTTTTCAGCAGATTTAGACATCCTGCCAGGCCTCTCCGCTGCCACGGCCAGAACGACGAAAGGCTTTTGGTGACGCCTTTTTATGCCTTGGCCTCGGTTCCCCTGGCACTTCTGTCGCAGCGGCAATGGTGTGGCTGTTGACGTCGACGTAAGATCACTTGCGTGTCTTCGGAGACTGCGCAGTAGTTGGGGCTCCAAAACAGTTGATCGACGGATCTGCAAAAAGTTTTCAGCAGATTTAGACATCGTGCCAAGCCTCTCCGCTGCCACGGCCAGAACGACGAAAGGCTTTTGGTGACGCCTTTTTATGCCTTGGCCTCGGTTCCCCTGGCACTTCTGTCGCAGCGGCAATCATGTGGCTGTTGACGTCGACGTAAGATCACTTGCGTGTCTTCGGAGACTGCGCAGTAGTTGGGGCTCCAAAACAGTTGATCGACGGATGTGCAAAAAGTTTTCAGCAGATTTAGACATCGTGCCAGGGCTCTCCGCTGCCACGGCCAGAACGACGAAAGGCTTGTGGTGACGGCTTTTTGTGCCTTGGCCTCGGTTCCCCTGGCACTTCTGTCGCAGCGGCAATGATGTGGCTGTTGACGTCGACGAAAGATCACTTGCGTGTCTTCGGAGACTGCGCAGTAGTTGGGGCTCCAGAACAGTTGATGGACGGATCTGCAAAGAGTTTTCAGCAGATTTAGACATCGTGCCAGGCCTCTCCGCTGCCACGGCCAGAACGACGAAAGGCTTGTGGTGACGCCTTTTTATGCCTTGGCCTCGGTTCCCCTGGCACTTCTGTCGCAGCGGCAATGATGTGGCTGTTGACGTCGACGTAAGATCACTTGCGTGTCTTCGGAGACTGCGCAGTAGTTGGGGCTCCAAAACAGTTGATCGACGGATCTGCAAAAAGTTTTCAGCAGATTTAGACAGCGTGCCAGCCCTCTGCGCTGCCACTGCCAGAATGTGGGCAGGCTTTTGGGGACGCCTTTTTATGCCTCGGCCTCGGTTGCTTTGGCGCTTCCGTCACAGCGGCAATGATGTCGCTGTTGACGTCGACGAAAGATCACTTGCGTGTCTTCGGAGACTGCGCAGTAGTTGGGGATCCAGAACAGTTGATGGACGGATCTGCAAAAAGTTTTCAGCAGATTTAGACATCGTGCCAGGCCTCTCCGCTGCCACGGCCAGAACGACGAAAGGCTTGTGGTGACGCCTTTTTATGCCTTGGCCTCGGTTCCCCTGGCACTTCTGTCGCAGCGGCAATGATGTGGCTGTTGACGTCGACGTAAGATCACTTGCGTGTCTTCGGAGACTGCGCAGTAGTTGGGGCTCCAGAACAGTTGATGGACGGATCTGCAAAGAGTTTTCAGCAGATTTAGACAGCGTGCCAGCCCTCTGCGCTGCCACTGCCAGAATGTGGGCAGGCTTTTGGGGACGCCTTTTTATGCCTCGGCCTCGGTTGCCCTGGCGCTTCCGTCACAGCGGCAATGATGTCGCTGTTGACGTCGACGAAAGATCACTTGCGTGTCTTCGGAGACTGCGCAGTAGTTGGGGCTCCAGAACAGTTGATCGGCGCATCTGCAAAAAGTTTTCAGCAGATTTAGACTTCGTGCCAGGCCTCTCCGCTGCCACGGCCAGAATGACGAAAGGCTTGTGGGGACAAGTTTTTATGCCTTGGCCTCGGTTCCCCTAGCACTTCTGTCGCAGCGGCAATGTTGTGGCTGTTGACGTCGACGAAAGATCACTTGCGTGTCTTCGGAGACTGCGCAGTAGTTGGGGCTCCAGAACAGTTGATGGACGGATCTGCAAAGAGTTTTCAGCAGATTTAGACAGCGTGCCAGCCCTCTGCGCTGCCACTGCCAGAATGTAGGCAGGCTTTTGGGGATGCCTTTTTATGCCTCGGCCTCGGTTCCCCTGGCGCTTCCGTCGCAGCGGCAATGATGTGGCTGTTGACGTCGACGAAAGATCACTTGCGTGTCTTCGGAGACTGCGCAGTAGTTGGGGCTCCAGAACAGTTGATGGACGGATCTGCAAAGAGTTTTCAGCAGATTTAGACAGCGTTCCAGCCCTCTGCGCTGCCACTGCCAGAATGTGGGCAGGCTTTTGGGGACGCCTTTTTATGCCTCGGCCTCGGTTGCCCTGGCGCTTCCGTCACAGCGGCAATGATGTTGCTGTTGACGTCGACGAAAGATCACTTGCGTGTCTTCGGAGACTGCGCAGTAGTTGGGGCTCCAAAACAGTTGATCGACGGATCTGCAAAAAGTTTTCAGCAGATTTAGACATCGTGCCAGGGCTCTCCGCTGCCACAGCCAGAACGACGAAAGGCTTGTGGTGACGCCTTTTTATGCCTTGGCCTCGGTTCCCCTGGCACTTCTGTCGCAGCGGCAATGATGTGGCTGTTGACGTCGACGTAAGCTCACTTGCGTGTCTTCGGAGACTGCGCAGTAGTTGGGGCTCCAAAACAGTTGATCGGCGGATCTGCAAAAAGTTTTCAGCAGATTTAGACTTCGTGCCAGGCCTCACCGCTGCCGCGGCCAGAACGACGAAAGGCTTGTGGTGACGCCTTTTTATGCCTTGGCCTCGGTTCCCCTGGCACTTCTGTCGCAGCGGCAATGATGTGGCTGTTGACGTCGACGTAAGATCACTTGCGTGTCTTCGGAGACTGCGCAGTAGTTGGGGCTCCAAAACAGTTGATCGACGGATCTGCAAAAAGTTTTCAGCAGATTTAGACATCGTGCCAGGCCTCTCCGCTGCCACGGCCAGAACGACGAAAGGCTTGTGGTGACGCCTTTTTATGCCTTGGCCTCGGTTCCCCTGGCACTTCTGTCGCAGCGGCAATGATGTGGCTGTTGACGTCGACGTAAGATCACTTGCGTGTCTTCGGAGACCGCGCAGTAGTTGGGGCTCCAAAACAGTTGATCGGCGGATCTGCAAAAAGTTTTCAGCAGACTTAGACATCGTGCCAGGCCTCTCCGCTGCCACGGCCAGAACGACGAAAGGCTTGTGGTGACGCCTTTTTATGCCTTGGCCTTGGTTCCCCTGGTACTTCTGTCGCAGCGGCAATGATGTGGCTGTTGACGTCGACGTAAGATCACTTGCGTGTCTTCGGAGACTGCGCAGTAGTTGGGGCTCCAAAACAGTTGATCAGCGGATCTGCAAAAAGTTTTCAGCAGATTTAGACTTCGTGCCAGGCCTCTCCGCTGCCACGGCCAGAACGACGAAAGGCTTGTGGTGACGCCTTTTTATGCCTTGGCCTCGGTTCCCCTGGCACTTCTGTCGCAGCGGCAATGATGTGGCTGTTGACGTCGACGTAAGATCACTTGCGTGTCTTCGGAGACTGCGCAGTAGTTGGGGCTCCAAAACAGTTGATCGACGGATCTGCAAAAAGTTTTCAGCAGATTTAGACATCGTGCCAGGTCTCTCCGCTGCCACGGCCAGAACGACGAAAGGCTTGTGGTGAGGCCTTTTTATGCCTTGGCCTCGGTTCCCCTGGCACTTCTGTCGCAGCGGCAATGATGTGGCTGTTGACGTCGACGTAAGATCACTTGCGTGTCTTCGGAGACTGCGCAGTAGTTGGGGCTCCAAAACAGTTGATCGGCGGATCTGCAAAAAGTTTTCAGCAGATTTAGACTTCGTGCCAGGCCTCTCCGCTGCCACGGCCAGAACGACGAAAGGCTTGTGGTGACGCCTTTTTATGCCTTGGCCTCGGTTCCCCTGGCACTTCTGTCGCAGCGGCAATGATGTGGCTGTTGACGCCGACGTAAGATCACTTGCGTGTCTTCGGAGACTGCGCAGTAGTTGGGGCTCCAAAACAGTTGATCGACGGATCTGCAAAAAGTTTTCAGCAGATTTAGACATCCTGCCAGGCCTCTCCGCTGCCACGGCCAGAACGACGAAAGGCTTTTGGTGACGCCTTTTTATGCCTTGGCCTCGGTTCCCCTGGCACTTCTGTCGCAGCGGCAATGGTGTGGCTGTTGACGTCGACGTAAGATCACTTGCGTGTCTTCGGAGACTGCGCAGTAGTTGGGGCTCCAAAACAGTTGATCGACGGATCTGCAAAAAGTTTTCAGCAGATTTAGACATCGTGCCAGGCCTCTCCGCTGCCACGGCCAGAACGACGAAAGGCTTTTGGTGACGCCTTTTTATGCCTTGGCCTCGGTTCCCCTGGCACTTCTGTCGCAGCGGCAATGATGTGGCTGTTGACGTCGACGTAAGATCACTTGCGTGTCTTCGGAGACTGCGCAGTAGTTGGGGCTCCAAAACAGTTGATCGACGGATCTGCAAAAAGTTTTCAGCAGATTTAGACATCGTGCCAGGGCTCTCCGCTGCCACGGCCAGAACGACGAAAGGCTTGTGGTGACGGCTTTTTGTGCCTTGGCCTCGGTTCCCCTGGCACTTCTGTCGCAGCGGCAATGATGTGGCTGTTGACGTCGACGAAAGATCACTTGCGTGTCTTCGGAGACTGCGCAGTAGTTGGGGCTCCAGAACAGTTGATGGACGGATCTGCAAAGAGTTTTCAGCAGATTTAGACATCGTGCCAGGCCTCTCCGCTGCCACGGCCAGAACGACGAAAGGCTTGTGGTGACGCCTTTTTATGCCTTGGCCTCGGTTCCCCTGGCACTTCTGTCGCAGCGGCAATGATGTGGCTGTTGACGTCGACGTAAGATCACTTGCGTGTCTTCGGAGACTGCGCAGTAGTTGGGGCTCCAAAACAGTTGATCGACGGATCTGGAAAAAGTTTTCAGCAGATTTAGACAGCGTGCCAGCCCTCTGCGCTGCCACTGCCAGAATGTGGGCAGGCTTTTGGGGACGCCTTTTTATGCCTCGGCCTCGGTTGCCCTGGCGCTTCCGTCACAGCGGCAATGATGTCGCTGTTGACGTCGACGAAAGATCACTTGCGTGTCTTCGGAGACTGCGCAGTAGTTGGGGCTCCAGAACAGTTGATGGACGGATCTGCAAAAAGTTTTCAGCAGATTTAGACATCGTGCCAGGCCTCTCCGCTGCCACGGCCAGAACGACGAAAGGCTTGTGGTGACGCCTTTTTATGCCTTGGCCTCGGTTCCCCTGGCACTTCTGTCGCAGCGGCAATGATGTGGCTGTTGACGTCGACGTAAGATCACTTGCGTGTCTTCGGAGACTGCGCAGTAGTTGGGGCTCCAGAACAGTTGATGGACGGATCTGCAAAGAGTTTTCAGCAGATTTAGACAGCGTGCCAGCCCTCTGCGCTGCCACTGCCAGAATGTGGGCAGGCTTTTGGGGACGCCTTTTTATGCCTCGGCCTCGGTTGCCCTGGCGCTTCCGTCACAGCGGCAATGATGTCGCTGTTGACGTCGACGAAAGATCACTTGCGTGTCTTCGGAGACTGCGCAGTAGTTGGGGCTCCAGAACAGTTGATCGGCGCATCTGCAAAAAGTTTTCAGCAGATTTAGACTTCGTGCCAGGCCTCTCCGCTGCCACGGCCAGAATGACGAAAGGCTTGTGGGGACAAGTTTTTATGCCTTGGCCTCGGTTCCCCTAGCACTTCTGTCGCAGCGGCAATGTTGTGGCTGTTGACGTCGACGAAAGATCACTTGCGTGTCTTCGGAGACTGCGCAGTAGTTGGGGCTCCAGAACAGTTGATGGACGGATCTGCAAAGAGTTTTCAGCAGATTTAGACAGCGTGCCAGCCCTCTGCGCTGCCACTGCCAGAATGTAGGCAGGCTTTTGGGGATGCCTTTTTATGCCTCGGCCTCGGTTCCCCTGGCGCTTCCGTCGCAGCGGCAATGATGTGGCTGTTGACGTCGACGAAAGATCACTTGCGTGTCTTCGGAGACTGCGCAGTAGTTGGGGCTCCAGAACAGTTGATGGACGGATCTGCAAAGAGTTTTCAGCAGATTTAGACAGCGTGCCAGCCCTCTGCGCTGCCACTGCCAGAATGTGGGCAGGCTTTTGGGGACGCCTTTTTATGCCTCGGCCTCGGTTGCCCTGGCGCTTCCGTCACAGCGGCAATGATGTTGCTGTTGACGTCGACGAAAGATCACTTGCGTGTCTTCGGAGACTGCGCAGTAGTTGGGGCTCCAGAACAGTTGATGGACGGATCTGCAAAATTTTTCAGCATGTTTAGACAGCGTGCCAGCCCTCTGCGCTGCCACTGCCAGAATGTGGGCAGGCTTTTGGGGACGCCTTTTTATGCCTCGGCCTCGGTTGCCCTGGCGCTTCCGTCACAGCGGCAATGATGTCGCTGTTGGCGTCGACGAAAGATCACTTGCGTGTCTTCGGAGACTGCGCAGTAGTTGGGGCTCCAGAACAGTTGATGGACGGATCTGCAAAGAGTTTTCAGCGGATTTAGACAGCGTGCCAGCCCTCTGCGCTGCCACTGCCAGAATGTAGCAGGCTTGTGGGGACGCCTTTTTATGCCTCGGCCTCGGTTGCCCTGGCGCTTCCGTCGCAGCGGCAATGATGTCGCTGTTGACGTCGACGAAAGATCACTTGCGTGTCTTCGGAGACTGCGCAGTAGTTGGGGCTCCAGAACAGTTGATGGACGGATCTGCAAAATTTTTCAGCATGTTTAGACAGCGTGCCAGCCCTCTGCGCTGCCACTGCCAGAATGTGGGCAGGCTTTTGGGGACGCCTTTTTATGCCTCGGCCTCGGTTGCCCTGGCGCTTCCGTCACAGCGGCAATGATGTCGCTGTTGGCGTCGACGAAAGATCACTTGCGTGTCTTCGGAGACTGCGCAGTAGTTGGGGCTCCAGAACAGTTGATGGACGGATCTGCAAAGAGTTTTCAGCAGATTTAGACAGCGTGCCAGCCCTCTGCGCTGCCACTGCCAGAATGTAGGCAGGCTTTTGGGGACGCCTTTTTATGCCTTGACCTCGGTTGCCCTGGCGCTTCCGTCGCAGCGCCTATGATGTGGCTGTTGGCGTCGACGAAAGATCACTTGCGTGTCTTCGGAGACTGCGCAGTAGTTGGGGCTCCAAAACAGTTGATGGATGGATCTGCAAAAAGTGTTCAGCAGATTTAGACATCGTGCAAGGCCTCTCCGCTGCCACTGCCAGAATGTAGGCAGGCTTGTGGGGACGCCTTTTTATGCCTCGGCCTCGGTTGCCCTGGCGCTTCCGTCGCAGCGCCTATGATGTGGCTGTTGGCGTCGACGAAAGATCACTTGCGTGTCTTCGGAGACTGCGCAGTAGTTGGGGCTCCAGAACAGTTGATGGACGGATCTGCAAAAAGTGTTCAGCAGATTTAGACATCGCGCAAGGCCTCTCCGCTGCCACTGCCAGAATGTAGGCAGGCTTGTGGGGACGCCTTTTTATGCCTCGGCCTCGGTTGCCCTGGCGCTTCCGTCGCAGCGGCAATGATGTGGCTGTTGGCGTCGACGAAAGATCACTTGCGTGTCTTCGGAGACTGCGCAGTAGTTGGGGCTCCAGAACAGTTGATGGACGGATCTGCAAAAAGTTTTCAGCAGATTTAGACATCGTGCCAGGCCTCTCCGCTGCCACGGCCAGAACGACGAAAGGCTTGTGGTGACGCCTTTTTATGCCTTGGCCTCGGTTCCCCTGGCACTTCTGTCGCAGCGGCAATGATGTGGCTGTTGACGTCGACGTAAGATCACTTGCGTGTCTTCGGAGACTGCGCAGTAGTTGGGGCTCCAAAACAGTTGATCGACGGATCTGCAAAAAGTTTTCAGCAGATTTAGACATCGTGCCAGGGCTCTCCGCTGCCACGGCCAGAACGACGAAAGGCTTGTGGTGACGCCTTTTTATGCCTTGGCCTCGGTTCCCCTGGCACTTCTGTCGCAGCGGCAATGATGTGGCTGTTGACGTCGACGTAAGATCACTTGCGTGTCTTCGGAGACCGCGCAGTAGTTGGGGCTCCAAAACAGTTGATCGGCGGATCTGCAAAAAGTTTTCAGCAGACTTAGACATCGTGCCAGGCCTCTCCGCTGCCACGGCCAGAACGACGAAAGGCTTTTGGTGACGCCTTTTTATGCCTTGGCCTCGGTTCCCCTGGCACTTCTGTCGCAGCGGCAATGATGTGGCTGTTGACGTCGACGTAAGATCACTTGCGTGTCTTCGGAGACTGCGCAGTAGTTGGGGCTCCAAAACAGTTGATCGACGGATCTGCAAAAAGTTTTCAGCAGATTTAGACATCGTGCCAGGCCTCTCCGCTGCCACGGCCAGAACGACGAAAGGCTTGTAGTGACGCCTTTTTATGCCTTGGCCTCGGTTCCCCTGGCACTTCTGTCGCAGCGGCAATGATGTGGGTGTTGACGTCGACGTAAGATCACTTGCGTGTCTTCGGAGACTGCGCAGTAGTTGGGGCTCCAAAAGAGTTGATCGGCGGATCTGCAAAAAGTTTTCAGCAGATTTAGACTTCGTGCCAGGCCTCTCCGCTGCCACGGCCAGAATGACGAAAGGCTTGTGGGGACGCCTTCTTATGCCTTGGCCTCGGTTCCCCTAGCACTTCTGTCGCAGCGGCAATGTTGTGGCTGTTGACGTCGACGAAAGATCACTTGCGTGTCTTCGGAGACTGCGCAGTAGTTGGGGCTCCAAAACAGTTGATCGGCGCATCTGCAAAAAGTTTTCAGCAGATTTAGACTTCGTGCCAGGCCTCTCCGCTGCCACGGCCAGAATGACGAAAGGCTTGTGGGGACGCGTTTTTATGCCTTGGCCTCGGTTCCCCTAGCACTTCTGTCGCAGCGGCAATGTTGTGGCTGTTGACGTCGACGAAAGATCACTTGCGTGTCTTCGGAGACTGCGCAGTAGTTGGGGCTCCAGAACAGTTGATGGACGGATCTGCAAAATTTTTCAGCATGTTTAGACAGCGTGCCAGCCCTCTGCGCTGCCACTGCCAGAATGTGGGCAGGCTTTTGTGGACGCCTTTTTATGCCTCGGCCTCGGTTGCCCTGGCGCTTCCGTCACAGCGGCAATGATGTCGCTGTTGGCGTCGACGAAAGATCACTTGCGTGTCTTCGGAGACTGCGCAGTGGTTGGGGCTCCAGAACAGTTGATGGACGGATCTGCAAAGAGTTTTCAGCAGATTTAGACAGCGTGCCAGCCCTCTGCGCTGCCACTGCCAGAATGTAGCAGGCTTGTTGGGACGCCTTTTTATGCCTCGGCCTCGGTTGCCCTGGCGCTTCCGTCGCAGCGGCAATGATGTCGCTGTTGACGTCGACGAAAGATCACTTGCGTGTCTTCGGAGACTGCGCAGTAGTTGGGGCTCCAGAACAGTTGATGGACGGATCTGCAAAATTTTTCAGCATGTTTAGACAGCGTGCCAGCCCTCTGCGCTGCCACTGCCAGAATGTGGGCAGGCTTTTGGGGACGCCTTTTTATGCCTCGGCCTCGGTTGCCCTGGCGCTTCCGTCACAGCGGCAATGATGTCGCTGTTGGCGTCGACGAAAGATCACTTGCGTGTCTTCGGAGACTGCGCAGTAGTTGGGGCTCCAGAACAGTTGATGGACGGATCTGCAAAGAGTTTTCAGCAGATTTAGACAGCGTGCCAGCCCTCTGCGCTGCCACTGCCAGAATGTAGGCAGGCTTTTGGGGACGCCTTTTTATGCCTTGACCTCGGTTGCCCTGGCGCTTCCGTCGCAGCGCCTATGATGTGGCTGTTGGCGTCGACGAAAGATCACTTGCGTGTCTTCGGAGACTGCGCAGTAGTTGGGGCTCCAGAACAGTTAATGGACGGATCTGCGAAATTTTTCAGCAGATTTAGACAGCGTGCCAGCCCTCTGCGCTGCCACTGCCAGAATGACGGCAGGCTTGTGGGGACGCCTTTTTATGCCTCGGCCTCGGTTGGCCTGGCGCTTCCGTCGCAGCGCCTATGATGTCGCTGTTGGCGTCGACGAAAGATCACTTGCGTGTCTTCGGAGACTGCGCAGTAGTTGGGGCTCCAGAACAGTTGATGGACGGATCTGCAAAAAGTGTTCAGCAGATTTAGACATCGTGCAAGGCCTCTCCGCTGCCACTGCCAGAATGTAGGCAGGCTTGTGGGGACGCCTTTTTATGCCTCGGCCTCGGTTGCCCTGGCGCTTCCGTCGCAGCGCCTATGATGTGGCTGTTGGCGTCGACGAAAGATCACTTGCGTGTCTTCGGAGACTGCGCAGTAGTTGGGGCTCCAGAACAGTTGATGGACGGATCTGCAAAAAGTGTTCAGCAGATTTAGACATCGCGCAAGGCCTCTCCGCTGCCACTGCCAGAATGTAGGCAGGCTTGTGGGGACGCCTTTTTATGCCTCGGCCTCGGTTGCCCTGGCGCTTCCGTCGCAGCGGCAATGATGTGGCTGTTGGCGTCGACGAAAGATCACTTGCGTGTCTTCGGAGACTGCGCAGTAGTTGGGGCTCCAAAACAGTTGATCGGCGGATCTGCAAAAAGTTTTCAGCAGATTTAGACTTCGTGCCAGGCCTCTCCGCTGCCACGGCCAGAATGACGAAAGGCTTGTGGGGACGCCTTCTTATGCCTTGGCCTCGGTTCCCCTAGCACTTCTGTCGCAGCGGCAATGTTGTGGCTGTTGACGTCGACGAAAGATCACTTGCGTGTCTTCGGAGACTGCGCAGTAGTTGGGGCTCCAAAACAGTTGATCGGCGCATCTGCAAAAAGTTTTCAGCAGATTTAGACTTCGTGCCAGGCCTCTCCGCTGCCACGGCCAGAATGACGAAAGGCTTGTGGGGACGCGTTTTTATGCCTTGGCCTCGGTTCCCCTACCACTTCTGTCGCAGCGGCAATGTTGTGGCTGTTGACGTCGACGAAAGATCACTTGCGTGTCTTCGGAGACTGTGCAGTAGTTGGGGCTCCAGAACAGTTGATGGACGGATCTGCAAAATTTTTCAGCATGTTTAGACAGCGTGCCAGCCCTCTGCGCTGCCACTGCCAGAATGTGGGCAGGCTTTTGTGGACGCCTTTTTATGCCTCGGCCTCGGTTGCCCTGGCGCTTCCGTCACAGCGGCAATGATGTCGCTGTTGGCGTCGACGAAAGATCACTTGCGTGTCTTCGGAGACTGCGCAGTAGTTGGGGCTCCAGAACAGTTGATGGACGGATCTGCAAAGAGTTTTCAGCAGATTTAGACAGCGTGCCAGCCCTCTGCGCTGCCACTGCCAGAATGTAGCAGGCTTGTGGGGACGCCTTTTTATGCCTCGGCCTCGGTTGCCCTGGCGCTTCCGTCGCAGCGGCAATGATGTCGCTGTTGACGTCGACGAAAGATCACTTGCGTGTCTTCGGAGACTGCGCAGTAGTTGGGGCTCCAGAACAGTTGATGGACGGATCTGCAAAATTTTTCAGCATGTTTAGACAGCGTGCCAGCCCTCTGCGCTGCCACTGCCAGAATGTGGGCAGGCTTTTGGGGACGCCTTTTTATGCCTCGGCCTCGGTTGCCCTGGCGCTTCCGTCACAGCGGCAATGATGTCGCTGTTGGCGTCGACGAAAGATCACTTGCGTGTCTTCGGAGACTGCGCAGTAGTTGGGGCTCCAGAACAGTTGATGGACGGATCTGCAAAGAGTTTTCAGCAGATTTAGACAGCGTGCCAGCCCTCTGCGCTGCCACTGCCAGAATGTAGGCAGGCTTTTGGGGACGCCTTTTTATGCCTTGACCTCGGTTGCCCTGGCGCTTCCGTCGCAGCGCCTATGATGTGGCTGTTGGCGTCGACGAAAGATCACTTGCGTGTCTTCGGAGACTGCGCAGTAGTTGGGGCTCCAGAACAGTTAATGGACGGATCTGCGAAATTTTTCAGCAGATTTAGACAGCGTGCCAGCCCTCTGCGCTGCCACTGCCAGAATGACGGCAGGCTTGTGGGGACGCCTTTTTATGCCTCGGCCTCGGTTGGCCTGGCGCTTCCGTCGCAGCGCCTATGATGTCGCTGTTGGCGTCGACGAAAGATCACTTGCGTGTCTTCGGAGACTGCGCAGTAGTTGGGGCTCCAGAACAGTTGATGGACGGATCTGCAAAAAGTGTTCAGCAGATTTAGACATCGTGCAAGGCCTCTCCGCTGCCACTGCCAGAATGTAGGCAGGCTTGTGGGGACGCCTTTTTATGCCTCGGCCTCGGTTGCCCTGGCGCTTCCGTCGCAGCGCCTATGATGTGGCTGTTGGCGTCGACGAAAGATCACTTGCGTGTCTTCGGAGACTGCGCAGTAGTTGGGGCTCCAGAACAGTTGATGGACGGATCTGCAAAAAGTGTTCAGCAGATTTAGACATCGCGCAAGGCCTCTCCGCTGCCACTGCCAGAATGTAGGCAGGCTTGTGGGGACGCCTTTTTATGCCTCGGCCTCGGTTGCCCTGGCGCTTCCGTCGCAGCGGCAATGATGTGGCTGTTGGCGTCGACGAAAGATCACTTGCGTGTCTTCGGAGACTGCGCAGTAGTTGGGGCTCCAGAACAGTTGATGGACGGATCTGCAAAAAGTGTTCAGTAGATTTAGACATCGTGCAAGGCCTCTCCGCTGCCACTGCCAGAATGTAGGCAGGCTTGTGGGGACGCCTTTTTATGCCTCGGCCTCGGTTGGCCTGGCGCTTCCGTCGCAGCGGCAATGATGTGGCTGTTGGCGTCGACGAAAGATCACTTGCGTGTCTTCGGAGACTGCGCAGTAATTGGGGCTCCAGAACAGTTGATGGACGGATCTGCAAAAAGTGTTCAGCAGATTTAGACATCGTGCAAGGCCTCTCCGCTGCCACTGCCAGAATGTAGGCAGGCTTGTGGGGACGCCTTTTTATGCCTCGGCCTCGGTTGCCCTGGCGCTTCCGTCGCAGCGGCAATGATGTGGCTGTTGGCGTCGACGAAAGATCACTTGCGTGTCTTCGGAGACTGCGCAGTAGTTGGGGCTCCAGAACAGTTGATGGACGGATCTGCAAAAAGTTTTCAGCAGACTTAGACATCGTGCCAGGCCTCTCCGCTGCCACGGCCAGAACGACGAAAGGCTTTTGGTGACGCCTTTTTATGCCTTGGCCTCGGTTCCCCTGGCACTTCTGTCGCAGCGGCAATGATGTGGCTGTTGACGTCGACGTAAGATCACTTGCGTGTCTTCGGAGACTGCGCAGTAGTTGGGGCTCCGAAACAGTTGATCGACGGATCTGCAAAAAGTTTTCAGCAGATTTAGACATCGTGCCAGGCCTCTCCGCTGCCACGGCCAGAACGACGAAAGGCTTGTAGTGACGCCTTTTTATGCCTTGGCCTCGGTTCCCCTGGCACTTCTGTCGCAGCGGCAATGATGTGGCTGTTGACGTCGACGTAAGATCACTTGCGTGTCTTCGGAGACTGCGCAGTAGTTGGGGCTCCAAAACAGTTGATCGGCGGATCTGCAAAAAGTTTTCAGCAGATTTAGACTTCGTGCCAGGCCTCTCCGCTGCCACGGCCAGAATGACGAAAGGCTTGTGGGGACGCCTTCTTATGCCTTGGCCTCGGTTCCCCTAGCACTTCTGTCGCAGCGGCAATGTTGTGGCTGTTGACGTCGACGAAAGATCACTTGCGTGTCTTCGGAGACTGCGCAGTAGTTGGGGCTCCAAAACAGTTGATCGGCGCATCTGCAAAAAGTTTTCAGCAGATTTAGACTTCGTGCCAGGCCTCTCCGCTACCACGGCCAGAATGACGAAAGGCTTGTGGGGACGCGTTTTTATGCCTTGGCCTCGGTTCCCCTAGCACTTCTGTCGCAGCGGCAATGTTGTGGCTGTTGACGTCGACGAAAGATCACTTGCGTGTCTTCGGAGACTGCGCAGTAGTTGGGGCTCCAGAACAGTTGATGGACGGATCTGCAAAATTTTTCAGCATGTTTAGACAGCGTGCCAGCCCTCTGCGCTGCCACTGCCAGAATGTGGGCAGGCTTTTGGGGACGCCTTTTTATGCCTCGGCCTCGGTTGCCCTGGCGCTTCCGTCACAGCGGCAATGATGTCGCTGTTGGCGTCGACGAAAGATCACTTGCGTGTCTTCGGAGACTGCGCAGTAGTTGGGGCTCCAGAACAGTTGATGGACGGATCTGCAAAGAGTTTTCAGCAGATTTAGACAGCGTGCCAGCCCTCTGCGCTGCCACTGCCAGAATGTAGCAGGCTTGTGGGGACGCCTTTTTATTCCTCGGCCTCGGTTGCCCTGGCGCTTCCGTCGCTGCGGCAATGATGTCGCTGTTGACGTCGACGAAAGATCACTTGCGTGTCTTCGGAGACTGCGCAGTAGTTGGGGCTCCAGAACAGTTGATCGACGGATCTGCAAAATTTTTCAGCATGTTTAGACAGCGTGCCAGCCCTCTGCGCTGCCACTGCCAGAATGTGGGCAGGCTTTTGGGGACGCCTTTTTATGCCTCGGCCTCGGTTGCCCTGGCGCTTCCGTCACAGCGGCAATGATGTCGCTGTTGGCGTCGACGAAAGATCACTTGCGTGTCTTCGGAGACTGCGCAGTAGTTGGGGCTCCAGAACAGTTGATGGACGGATCTGCAAAGAGTTTTCAGCAGATTTAGACAGCGTGCCAGCCCTCTGCGCTGCCACTGCCAGAATGTAGGCAGGCTTTTGGGGACGCCTTTTTATGCCTTGACCTCGGTTGCCCTGGCGCTTCCGTCGCAGCGCCTATGATGTGGCTGTTGGCGTCGACGAAAGATCACTTGCGTGTCTTCGGAGACTGCGCAGTAGTTGGGGCTCCAGAACGGTTGATGGACGGATCTGCAAAATTTTTCAGCAGATTTAGACAGCGTGCCAGCCCTCTGCGCTGCCACTGCCAGAATGACGGCAGGCTTGTGGGGACGCCTTTTTATGCCTCGGCCTCGGTTGCCCTGGCGCTTCCGTCGCAGCGCCTATGATGTGGCTGTTGGCGTCGACGAAAGATCACTTGCGTGTCTTCGGAGACTGCGCAGTAGTTGGGGCTCCAGAACAGTTGATGGACGGATCTGCAAAAAGTGTTCAGCAGATTTAGACATCGCGCAAGGCCTCTCCGCTGCCACTGCCAGAATGTAGGCAGGCTTGTGGGGACGCCTTTTTATGCCTCGGCCTCGGTTGCCCTGGCGCTTCCGTCGCAGCGGCAATGATGTGGCTGTTGGCGTCGACGAAAGATCACTTGCGTGTCTTCGGAGACTGCGCAGTAGTTGGGGCTCCAGAACAGTTGATGGACGGATCTGCAAAAAGTGTTCAGTAGATTTAGACATCGTGCAAGGCCTCTCCGCTGCCACTGCCAGAATGTAGGCAGGCTTGTGGGGACGCCTTTTTATGCCTCGGCCTCGGTTGGCCTGGCGCTTCCGTCGCAGCGGCAATGATGTGGCTGTTGGCGTCGACGAAAGATCACTTGCGTGTCTTCGGAGACTGCGCAGTAGTTGGGGCTCCAGAACAGTTGATGGACGGATCTGCAAAAAGTGTTCAGCAGATTTAGACATCGTGCAAGGCTTCTCCGCTGCCACTGCCAGAATGTAGGCAGGCTTGTGGGGACGCCTTTTTATGCCTCGGCCTCGGTTGCCCTGGCGCTTCCGTCGCAGCGGCAATGATGTGGCTGTTGGCGTCGACGAAAGATCACTTGCGTGTCTTCGGAGACTGCGCAGTAGTTGGGGCTCCAGAACAGTTAATGGACGGATCTGCAAAAAGTGTTCAGCAGATTTAGACATCGTGCAAGGCCTCTCCGCTGCCACTGCCAGAATGTAGGCAGGCTTGTGGGGACGCCTTTTTATGCTTTGGCCTCGGTTCCCCTGGTGCTTCCGCCGCAGCGCCAATGGTGTGGCTGTTGACGTCGACGAAAGATCACTTGCGTGTCTTCAGAGACTGCGCAGTAGTTGGGGCTCCAAAACAGTTGATCGGTGGATCTGCAAAAATGTTTCAGTAGATTTAGACAGCGTGCCAGGCCTCTCTGCGGCCACTGCCAGATCGGTGGTTGTGCCATATTTGCACAAGTTTTTGCATTGCTTGAAGGACGTGGGTAGTAGGTATGGGGTGCGTGTGTTCATGTCCGCGCCCAACAAGCTTGGTACGATCTGTTCTCATTTGCATAAAAATTGTTGGGCCATGGTAAGGAATGCAGGTAATGTTCCGAAAAATGAAAAATAGATACGTGAAATGTAGATCTTCAGTTGTGTACAGGCTGCCCTTATCTTGCGGGAAGGATTATGTGGGCGAGCCTGGTCGTTGCGTGATCATTAGATTGAAGGAGCACTTGTCATCATTAAAAGGTACGTGAGCATTGTATATATAGTACGTGACCGGGGTAGTTGGAGAAGTATGGGAGAGCCCTTTGCCCTGCAGTGGGCATAACCAGGCTGATGATGATGATGATGAGTGTGCGTGCCGACTGTTAGCGGAAAAATTGGTTTGCTTGTTTTGGCATCAATATCAAACCAGAAGGGAGATTATGGATGCTTTTCATATTGATAGGGAAGGGGAAAGATGCGTCAGTTGACCGTCTGTCACTCTTAGTAAAAATGAATTGAGATATCTGGAAGAAAGTGTGTCACGGTAGATTATTATTAGTTTGACAGGGGAATTTTATTGGGGGGTTTATATTTTTGTTATGTTTTGACGGATTGGTTTTATGCACGTTATGACGCACTGAGGGCTTCCACGTGTGTTTCGACAAGTCAGCAGCATGGCTCCTAATGCGCATGCACATCGCTTAGTTGGTGACATGTTGGCCTGTGTTGGCCGGGGTAATTAAATGTGATTTCCCCAAAAATAAATCTTCAGTTTTGAGTCAGCGCCAGTGTCGTATTCTTCTTTCTCTTCGTCCTCGTCTGTTCTGCGCGGTTAATTTCCGTTACGGTTACTCACCTTTTGAATGGTACGACGGGGTGGATAATCGCCCTCCAAGTTGCCGGTGCTCCCAGGTTACTCCCAGCATATATGCCGTTGAGTAGTGGACGAGCTGTGGCACGCCAGTAGTACGCATTATTTCTTTGCGACGTTCACCCAGCTTTCCACAACAACCAGAGACAAAGGGAACGCACTGCACGGCATGCACATCGAAGGTCCATATTTGGCTGGCGTTTCACGTATACGGGGAGTTTGCAGCGAGATACGCCTTTTCCACTCATTCGCACGGGACTGAAATCACTTTTCTTTACAGCAAACAAAAAAACACGTTCGGACAAGCACATCGTTGCAGCTCACACATGAGACCGACTCGTCAACAGCAAAAACATGCTGTATGGATGGATGCTATGAGCGCCGCCTTTGAAACCGGGCGGTGGGTGGCGCCACCAACAGGTCGCATGAGGCCAGCGTCATCTGTGGCCTAAAATATTAACCACTACACCTATTTTTTGTGCCGTGCTGCGCCCGACTGCGTTTAGATGTTGCCAGACAAAAAGTACTACATATAATTTTATATTGAAAGCTATAGTTTAGCGTAGAAAGAAATTCTATGACGCATTTTCAATTCTCAATCGCTTCTGCTGCCTGCAGCCAGCAAAACATGACCTTCGAGATCGAAAAATGTTATCCTTATAGAAAGCCGTCGTTGTGGCGTTATTCGAACGATTTGCGTATCGGTCACCTCTCTTAAAGCCCGTGAATTGCGTCTCCCGCTCCTCCCCGTGCTACCTGCGCCGTCACTTCATTTTAAACAAGTTGCTGCTGTTCAGAATCAGTTCAGACTAATGAAGCATTGTTTGAGAACCTTGCAGGCAGTCATTTAAAAAAATAGTTTGATTATTAGTTGAGAAAATGAAGGTCCAGGTATCAGTTTGAATTTCGCGCCGAAACCCCAGCGGCGGTACGTCAGCGGGACGTCAGGGATTCCAAAGTATGTTTTCGCATTTGGGCCGCGTTGGCTGAATAAAGGTTCCCGAAACTTGCCATGTTTAATATTTGGTTCCTTTAGGACACAATGTAGTCAATCTGTACCGCTATATGTAATTAGCAGGCCCTAGAAGATGCCATTAAAATCCAAGACGTGACAGCCCCCAGGTGCGGGAACTTAAGTAGGCGTCGCCACCCGTATTTCTTTCTTGCGCTTTTTCTGGCTTACCAAACGTCTTATCGTTGTAAGAGTGGTGTTTTTGGTGTTGTAGAACGGTAATTTACTGATGCAGAAGAAATCATTTTTCACTTGAGTGTCCCTTTAACATCAACTGTACATCCTCAGGCATTCTTGACGCGATCTCCGATGCACACAAAGCAGTGTGCGATGTTTCAGTTCGCGTTGCAACAGTGTCAGTCGGAAAGCATCAAATCTGCTGGTGTGGCGTAGGTTACAACCATGTCGTCCGTATCTTGATTTCATGTTAGTGTGTTTAATGCGCGCGGGTTGCACTCCTGTCGTCCGTGTCTTGTGTGATTATCGTGCGACCCATGAAGATTCTACGAAAAACCCACATGTCTGTGCAGCGTGCATGTGTCCTATGTGGTATGTGCCAGAAATGTGCACCGGCGTACGATGTGCTTGCAACGAAGTACTACAGTGCATTCCAGCAAATAGACGCTGCGGCTTACGCGAAGCTTTCTTTGTCATGATCGTGTCAATCTGCACAATTGTCGGTTGCCACTTAAAGACGAGCAACACAGCCAAGAAACCAAACTACGCATAACCAGGAATATGCTGTAGGTTCGTATTGTTTAGCAAAAGTGATAACGGGGCAGCACGAACTCACAGTGCTCTTAAAAAAAATACGTCGGTGTTTTGTGCCTAGCCCGGATAAATCGGTATCATTTCCAGAGCATGCATCACCTCCTTTATTTATTTAAGCAATAGATTCATGGTTGGTGACTGCGAAAGGGACTAAAAACAGTCCTCGGTGCCCACGCTGTGTTACATCGTTTTCTTCATTTTTGTCTCTTGGACTGACTGTCCCCAACCATGAGTCTAAACCACTGCCACGAAAGGCCAAGAGTTCGATTACCACCCAAGGTCATGGGTCCGAGCACCTTAATTAGCTATATCATAATTAACGGTAGCCTAATTAGCATCGCATTTATTAACACCAAAGGTCGTGCGTTCGACTCCCACCAATAATAGTGGGTTCGAGTGCCTTAATTAATTTCATATTAATTAACGGCGCCCTAATTATTATTACCTTCATTAACATCAAACGTCTAGGGTTGGACTCCCGCCAAAGGTCGTGGCTTCGAGTGCATTAATAAACTATATCTTAATTACCTGTGTCTTAATTAGATGTATCTTAAGTAGCATCCATTTCATAAACATCAAGGGTCGTGATCTCGACTCCCACCAAAGGTCGTCGCTTCCCTTTATTAACTCTATCTTAATTAACTATATCCTAATTAACACCATAGGTAGTGGGCTCGACTCCTATGAAAGGTCGAGGGTTTGTAACTTTTTTGGTCCATCGTGTTCTCACGCCGACAATGCAGAATTTTCCGCCTCATGAGCCATTTAATGCTATCGCATTAGCAAGGTTTCTTCGCGACTTCGCATCGTACACGTTATTATACGTTGTGCTTTGACCTTATCAGTAACACAAAAAAGCTGTCTACTCCTCTCATCAAAAATCTTAAGGTGCATTTACATTTGAGTCTATCATGTACTTGTGATGCCAAACAACATTAGACGATGCATCTCATGAATGTCTGATGTCACATTAATGGTAACTTCTTATGATATGATGTCACATTAGGGATACATTATATTTTGCACAGAAACTCATTGTTCATTTTCATAAGTGATCAGCAGCAGCGAGTTATAAGCTGGCCTTTTGATAAGCGATGTGTATAATCTTAGAGGCCACGTTTAGCGAAAGTACAGATGGGCTGATATGTTATCAACAACCATAATTGTATTGATATTTGAGATTACGGGCGCCGGTGTACTTACTTTATTTGAATAGATTTGATTTTGTAATCTGTCACCAGCTGTGTTAATTGTTAATACAGTTTCTTCAGTTATTCCAGGCGAAGGCTAATGGCAGTCGATACTAACGAGATCAAATGAACTACTATTTGGGATCCTCACGAGCGTTTGAATATATGGAGTGTCTCAACTTTTCTAGCGTTTCGGATCTAAGATTTGTCACCTCTATAACCCAACCATGAAAAGGTTCGGCTCCCCTATTTTCTCTTTAACCATGCTATTTTCATGCCACTATCTCTGGGGAACGTGGAAAAAGTGTGTTGTCTTTGATCATGAACATGACTCTTTCCCTTGCCGATCTTTTTTTATCCCATAATTGCAACCTCTACGTATCGTGCACCCTTATGTAGCCATGTCACGGTGTCGCTGTGATGTCTGGATCACGTTCGAGACTTATCCTCTCAATTTTGACATTTATAACCCATCTAGCATTATACTATTGATGTGAAATTTTCATACATCCCTTTCCGCATGAAATTCTGTGACTTCGCCTGCAGATTCCTGACAACAGTACGCACCCTTGGTGACCTCGTTCCAAGCGTAAATTGTACTGCTAATCTTATTCTGTCATCTGTTAGCCTTATTTTAATCTCTTTTTGCCTTTCTAGAATTAATAATAGCATAAAGTGTTCCTGGATTTCTTCAAATCATTTTTAATTGTCCGCACTAATACGGCAACGTTCGCTTAGATTTATGACAGCTACGGAGAACCTTTGTCTTATTTACTTATTTTTACATACTACTGCCTAGTCAGGGCTATTGCACGAGTGGGAGAGGTCACACATGAACAAATAAGTGAAAAGTTGATGCCTAGGAAACCAAACGAGCAAAATACAACAAAAATAAATCACTTAAGAAAGTCGGCGTTTCGCACAAAAGGCGGAGCGTCGATTTTGATAGTACATTAGCAGACAACCACAATAAGTAAGCATAGTGGTTTTATCGGCCGTATAAACTCGTAAACACTCGCTTGCTAACTAAATTAACAAGCAGGTAAACATACACACTCAATGAAAGTGGACACTCGGTTTGAAAACGCGGCAGTGAGGCGGCAGCAGCAACGAGTGATCTTCGTGCTCGCTTCAACGCAAGCTGAGAGCACAGCACACGCACAGCCTCCGTGGCCCGCCGAGACTCGGCTGCGAGATCGCATTTCACGCCCGGCGCTACATGCGCTACATGCGCACGTGCTGCCGGAGTGCAATGCCTTCCCTCCGCCCGGAAGCTGGTATCTTTGTTAAACAACTGTAAAATTACTAGTATGGACCACCTTGGCTTCAACAATTAAACACTTAAGAGTACATCACAATGTATTTCTTCGGTCCTGTCTGTTTTCACAATCATTATTAAACGGGCAAATTCCCAATCACTGGCGCGTAGCCAAGGTAACACCTATGTCACGTGACCGTTCTTCACAACTTAACTATCGACCCGGCTCACTAACCAGCACCATTTTCAAACTTCTTGAGCATGTCATTCATAGCCAAGTAATTAGCTACCTGGAAAATCTATCAGCATGCCTTCCGCAAGGGTTTCTCATGTCACACTCAACTGGCCGGCTTTTTTAACGGCTTACATTTATCACTTTACGCGGGCTTTCAGGTCTACGCATTGTTTCTGGATTTTCCATACGCTTTTGATCGGGCCCTTCACCACAGATTTCTACTGAAATTAGCACAGCTTAAAATCCAACCTAATCTGCTCGCCTGGATTAAAGACTTTCTATCGTCAACTCATCGTCTGCTCATGAGACATCTGGTGTACCCCAATGAAGCGTGCTCGGTCCTCTACTGTTTCTAATCCACATTAATGATTTGCCTGAGTGTGTAGGGTCTAGAGTTCGGCACTTTGCTGATGATTGCGTAATTTACCGTAAGATTACCAGTCACACTGACCGCCAATCCCTACAAACTGACCTCAATGCAGTAAGCACATGGTGCTCATTCTGGTTAATGGCCTTGAAGGTTTCTAAAACAAAATATATGTCTTTCACTCGTCGTACATCTCGTATTCCAACCACTTACTACTTTAATAGCAGCACTGTAGAACTAACAACAACTTATAAGTACTTTGGGGCGCACCTTCAGTGTGACTTAACATGGCTTCACCATATCGACCTCACCCTTGCGTCTGCTAACCGCTCACTTGGTCTTATTGAACGTAACCTCAAACATGCTCCTATCCAAGTTAAAAAGCTTGCTGATGCTACTCTGATACGCCCTAAAATTGAATATGCTTCGTCAATTTGGGACCCCGATCAGGCCTACGTTATCACTAGCATCGAATCCTTGCAGAGCCATGGTGTTCGCTTTATTTTCTCAGACTACTCATCCTATACAAGCGTCTCAGAACTAAAAAAGCGTGCCGAACTGGGAGACCTATCGTATCGCCATAAACTTTCTCGTTTACCACTTTTCTATGAGCTTTATCACCATCCATCTCTTCACAACGATTTCTTTCAGTCGCCCCATGCCGTCTTTCAACGATGTGATCACTCTTCCAAAGTTAAACGCGTAAAGTGTCATTCATCCTCTCATGCCAACTCATTCATTCCTCTTACGATCATTCAATGGAACAATTTGCCATTACACATCGCCACAAAAAGACACAAAAAAATTCCAAGATTTACTTCGCTGTTATCGAAATGTGTAATAATATCTTGTTCATTGTTCTTTAGTTCATCCTTTTCTTTCGTTTTATGCTTTACATTTTATTGCTTTTTTATCAATGCTCTATGTATTATTTTTGCTTTTTGCAAGAAGTCATATTTTTATGACACTGCAACCGATGCTGTCCTAGAATGCGCAAACCCCCCTGCATTAGTGCCTTCCGCACATCAGTCGCGTGACAAGGCTGATACGTACACCGAATGACACTGACTAAACAACAAAGGTCGTTCAAGCAACCGTTCATCTTTGTCAGTAAATGTAAACATTGGTTTCACGAACATCAGAAGTGTAATTCCGAAACGTGAGCAGCTACACGGTTTTATCACAGACATCGACGCTGACCTAATTCTTCTCACCGAGACATGGCTGACTGACAACATCAAAGATTGTGAAGTTTTTCCCTTGAATCAGAATTTCACGCTATACCGTCATGACCGCAAAGAAAGGAGAGGAGGCGGCGTCCTTATAGCAGTGAACAACAACCTATCGTCCTCACTCATCTGCCTAGATTCCAATTTAGAACTAACGTGGGTATGTGTACATAATTCCTCCGTTAAATCAGTATACGGCATTTGCTATAGACCACCAGACAGTCATCCGCTTTTTTGTGATCACCTCCGCAGTTCCCTTACAAACATAAAAGATAAATTCCCCGATGCGCCTATTTTTCTTTTCGGTGATTTTAACTACCCTCACATCAATTGGGCCCTCCTTTCAGTAACTAATCAGTCGCCACTGAATGAATCTGAACAATTCCTCTAGACTTGTCGCTAGACTTCAACCTCCATCAAATAATAACCAGCCCCACTAGAGGCGATAACACAATTGATCTTTTACTCACCAGGTGCCCTGATGAAATATCAAGTGTGACAATACTGCCCGGAATTAGCGACCACAACCTTCTTCATGTATCCCTTTCTATACCACTAAAAAGCTGCGGCTTTTTGCAGACGATTGCGTTCTTTATAACCCCCTTCATACATCTAACAATACAATCGCCATACAACACGACCTTGACACTCTCACTTCTTGGTTCGAAAAATGGCACATGCCTCTTAACCTCACTAAATGCAAGGTAATATCCTTCACACGCAAACACACCACCGTACACCATACTTATCGCATCAACTCTGTTCCTATTGACCACACGTGTACTTACAAATATCTAGGAGTTCATATGACGCCATCACTTTCATGGGTGAAACATATTCAAACAATTCGCTACGAAGCTTCACGCACACTAGGGTATTTACGACGTAACTTAAAATCCGCATCGTCTGAAATAAAAAAAACTAGCATATTTAACGTATGTGCGACCCAAACTTGAGTACGCATCATCCATCTGGCATCCCTCACAAGCTTATCTCGCCGATGACTTAGAAGCCATACAAAACCGCGCTGCTCGCTTGATTACGTCACAATATTCACGACATATCAGCGTAACCACCTTAAAACAAACTTTGTCTCTTCCATTGCTTGCTTCACGGCGCGTAACTTCTCGTTTTTGCCTTCTTCACACTTTCTTTTACTTCACCCAATCAGGACACGTCCTCTTAAAACGCCGTTCAGAACATCATCCCGTTTATCTCATACTCGCCCCTTGGCGGCGATAAAGTGCCGGACGACGGCGATGAGCAGCTCATTCTTCCCCCATGCCGTAACGCTTTGGAACGCACTCCCGGATGATATTGTTTCGTGCAGCGACCGCAAAACATCTCGCGAAAAATTAAACGATTTTGATAAAGCCAACATAACCACATGAATATCACATCTATTTATTTATCGCCGTGTTGGTACTGTGTATATGTTCCGTTTTCTTCTTTTTGAAATTTTCTTTCTTTCTTTCTTTCTTTCTTTCTTTCTTTCTTCTTTCTTTTCTTTTTTGTACCTATTACAACCAATGTGCACTTTATTATGCAACTTTCTTATGAAGCTGTTCGACTTTGCTGCATGCCCCCCCCTTATGTAATGCCTTCGGGCCCTTAAGGTTGAATAAATGAAATGAAATGAAATGTACCGCGTTATTAATGATTGCATCGCCCCCCCCCCCCCCCCTATGTAATACCGTCCCCGTGGGGGCCTTTCGGGGTAACATGAATGAAAATTACACTAACTCTATATAGGAGAAGAAAGGGGGTTAACGGAGGAGCCCGACTTCTACTAATCATATCAGAAGAAGCCAAGAAACAAAGACACCAAGGACAACACAGGGGAAATTACTTGTACTTACGTATTGAAATACAGATACTATAAATTAACGGATCTGAAACTGTGTGAAAAAAGAACGGGCCGCAGGTGGCGAACGATCCCACGTCTTCGGACTAGTGTGCGATGCTCTACGAATTCAGCTACCGCGGTGCCGTGTTCCCATCTACTTTCTGGTGTATTTAAGTGTTACTACTAAACTAGCCGTGGGAGTGTTAGCCAGCGCCACCACTTACAAACTTTGGCGGCTGATGCGGAACATCCTTTCGGGCGCAGGCGTCACAAATGCGGGATCTTCTTGCGTGAAAGCAACTGGTCATTAAAATCGCACGTCCTACCTGAAGGTATTAGTGTTGCCGGATATGAGACCCTCGTTATGTAAGGAACGAGAACAAAGGGGGTTAACCGAGTGGCCCGATTCTTATTAATCATATCATAAGATGCTAACAAACAATGACACCAAGGATGACACAGCGGAAAGTACTTATACATACTAATTGAAATGAAGAAATTACAAATAATCGAATTGAAAATGGGTAAAAATACAACTTGCCGGAGGTGGGAACCGATCGCAACGTATTAGTAGTACGCGCGCCATGCTCTACCATCTGAACTACCGCGGAGCCGTCTTCCCATCTACTTTCCGGGGTGTTTGTGGGTAACTACTAAACTAACCCTGGGAGTGTTCTAACCAACTAACCCTCGGATGCTCTACCAATTGCTAGAGCATCGCACGCGTAATGCGAGGACATGAGATCGTTCCTCACCTGTGGCAAGTTGTTTTTTCATACACTATCAGTTGCATTTATTTCATTATCATCATCATCTTTTATGTCCACTGTAGGACGAAGACCTGCCCCTGCTATCTCCAATCACGCCTGCCTTGCGCCAACCGATTCCAACTAGCGCCCGCGAATGTCCTCATTTCGTCGCCTCACCCAGCCTTCTGCCGTCCTCGACGGCGCTTCCCTTCTCTTGGTACCCATTCAGTAACCCTAACAGTCCAATGGTTATCCAACCTGCGCATTACATGACCTGCCCAGCTCCATTTTTTTCTTTTGATGTCAATTAGAATATCGGCTATACCCGTTTGCTCGCTGATCTAAACCGCTCTCCTTATGTCCCCTAATGTTATATATAGCAGTCTTCGTTCCATCGCGTTTTGCGTCGTCCTTAACTTGTTCTCAAGCTTCTTTGTCAGCCTCCGATTCTCTGCCCCAAATGTCAGCACCGGCAAAATGCACTGTTTGTACACCTGCCTTTTCAATGATAATGAGAAGCTTCCAGTCAGGAGCTGACCATGTCTGGCGTATCCGATCCTAGCCATTTATATTCTTCTATTAATTTTCTTCTCGTGATCAGGGTTCCCTGTGATTAATTGACCTACGTAAGCGGACTCCTTCACAGACTTTAGAGACTGAGTGGCGATCCTGAACTCTTGTTCCCTTGCCCGGCTATTCATCATTATCTCTGTATTTTGCATAATAATCTTCAACCTCAATCTTGCATTCTCTCTGTTAAGGTCCACAATCATTTGTTGTAACCCGTCTGCAGTATTGCTGAATATAACAATGTGATCGGCAAACCGACGGTTTCTGAGATATTCGCCCTCGATCCCTACTCCTAAGCCTTCCCAGTTTAATAGCATCAATATTTCTTCCGTGCACGTAGTGAATAGGATTGGGGAGATTGTGTCTCCTTGTCTGACCCCTTGTTTACGGATATTTTCTTACTTTTCTTCTGCAGAATTAAGGTAGCTCTAGAATCTTTGTAGATATTTTCCACCATATTTTCGTAAACGGTCTGTACTCCTTGATTACGTAATGCATCTATGACTGCTGGTATCTCTACTGAATGAAATGCCTTTTCGTAATTTATGAAAGCCATATAGAGAGTCTGATTGTACTCGGATGATTTATCGATTAACTGATTAATACATTCTATTCCATTGATTGATCCATTGTAAAGTATCTCTACCTGAAGCCAGCCTGTTGCCTTGGTTGGCTAAGGTCGAGTGTCGCCCTTATTCTATTTCGAATTATGTTGGTGAATATTTTATATAATACAGGTAGTAAGCTAATGGGCCTATAATTTTTCAATTCCTTAACGTCTGCCTCTTTGTGGATTGGTATAACGTTTGCATTCTTCCAGTTTGCGCGGTCCCTTGCAGTTGATAGACACTTCGTGTAAAGAGCCGCCAGTTTTCCAAGCATTATGTCTCATCCATCTTTGATTAAATCCACTGTTATTCCATCTTCTCCAGCCGCACTTCCTCGTTTCATGTCTTGCGAGGCCCTTCTGACCTCATCACTAGATATAGGAGGAGTTCCTGTAGCCTGTGCATTACTGTTTGTAATTGAGGTATCCTGACTCCTCTGTATTGTACAGGTCAGTCTAGAATTCTTCCGCTGCTTTTACTATACCTTCGAGATTGTTGATGGTAATACCCTGCTTATCTTTAAGTGCACACATCTTGGTTAGTCCTTGCCAAGCTTCGCCCTCACTGATTTCAGGCTGCGTTCATTTTTTAGAGATTCATCAGTGTTTCTCACGTTATAGTTTCGAACATTCCTTATTTTCGCCTTGTTGATCAGTTTTGACAGTTTCGAGAATCTTACCTCTCTTATCTGTTCAGTGGGACACTTACATTGTTGCTAGTTTCTTTATTAGGTCCTTTGTTACTTGGGAGAGCTTGCCTACTGGCTCCCTTGGTGTCTTGCCTCCCACCTGAATTGCTGCCTCTGAAGCCAGCCTAGTTAGGGTTCCATTCATTAGCTTCTATGTCATCATCATCTCTCTGTTCTAAGGCTGTATATTTGTTTGCAAGTACCAGCCTGAATTTGTCTGCTTCTACCCCTACTGCCTCTAGGTTTGCCTGTTTCTTGACCAATTTGGCTCTTTCACTCTTCAAATTGAGGTGAATCCTAGCCCTCACTAACCTATGATCACTGCACTTTACCCAACCTACCGTTTCTACATCCTGCACTACGCTGAGATCGGAAGAAAGTATGAAATCAATTTCATTTCTTGTTTCACCGTTAGGGCTTATCCAGGTCCACTTTCTGTTGCTACGCTTCCTGATAACGGTGTTCATTATTCGCAGCTTATTCCTGTCTGCTAATTCTACCGTCATCACTCCTCTAGCGTTCTAGAATTGACGCCGTAGTTGCCAATTGCCTGTTCACCCGCCTGCTTTTCTCCCACTTTTGCACTGAAGTCGCCCATTACTACAGTACACTGAATTTCCGCTTCTCTCATCGCTAATTGAACATCTTCATAAAGTGATCTACTTTATGATCATCGTCACTGGATGTTGGAGCGTAGGCTTCTACTACCTTTAATCTATACCTCTTATTAAGTGCGGCTGCGACTACTGCTACCCTCTCATTATTCCTGTCGAATTCGTCAATGTTGCCCGCTATGTCCTTATGGATTAGGAAACCTACCCTGTATTGCTTCTTATCTGGAAGACCTCTATAGCAGAGAACATGGCCGTTAGTCAGCACTGCATAAGCCTCACCAGTTCTTCTAATCTCACTAAGGTCAATTATATCCCAAACTATGCCTGATAGTCCCTCAAAGAGTCCTGCTAAGCTAGCCTCATTCGACAGAGTTCGGGTATTAAAAGTTTCCAGCGTCAGTTTCCTTTGGCGGCCTGTCCGGGTCCAGATTCTTAGCACCCTGCGCTGCGTTACACCTCTGACCGCCGCCTTGGTCAGGTGCTCCGCAGCTGCTGGGGACTGAGAGGCATGGGTGAATTGTACGCATCATGAGGGAGGCAGTGGCGGAATACGGCACCAGGGAGGCCAATTCCTGTTCTGGTGAAGGAGTGACTTCGTTTAAGCTTAGTGGGCTTTCCTAATTTGGTTGTACCTGGAATAGTATGGCCCCACTCGCTCTCGCCATCTTTTGCCGGTGTCAGGCGTCACTCCAAGCTTGCAATTAATTTATAATTTCTTTATTTCACTTAGTAGGTAGAAGTAATTTCTCTTGTGTTATCCTTGGTGTCTTTGTTTGTTGGCTTTTTACGATATGATGAATAAAAATCGGGCGCCTTGGTTAACCCCCTTTCTTCTAGTTCATTACATAACGAGGGTATCGAATCCGACAACATTGATGCCTTCATGTAGTACGTGTGGGTTTATTGACCAGTTGCCTTCACCCAATAAGATCACGTACTCGGATGTTCGATATCCGCTGCCAAGGTTTGGGAGTGGTGGCGCTGGCTAACACTCCCAGGGTTAGTTTAGTAGTAACACATAAGTACCCCAGAAAGTGGATGACGGCGCCGCAGTAGCTCAATTGGTAGAGCATCGCACGCGTCATGCGAAGACGCAAGATCGTTCCCCACCTGCGGCATGTTGTTTTTTCATACACCTTCAATTCAAGCATTTTTTTCTTTATTTCAATTAGTAAGTACAACTAATTTTCCTTGTGTCGTCCTTATGTCTTTGTTTGTTGGCTTTTTATGATATACACTCAATATAAAGATAGAAAAATAAATTACCAATTACAAATAAATTAGAAATTGTCAATATGTAATCCAGGGTGAAATAAATACTAAGTGACATTGTACGAATTTCAAGTCCTTAAACAGCGTGAAGCAGTGATATAAAATATTTATTTTATTTTATTTTTTATTTATTACATACTGCCAGCCTGAACGTCAGGCTTTAGGCAGGAGTGGGGTACATAACAATACAGCATGTAGGAATACAATGTACATTTGGTCTTATAAATATCAACGAACAGTGATTTACAATCTAGTAATTAAGCACACTTTCAATATATAATGGTAAGTGAAAGCAGTCAGTTATATTTGATTTCATTTTTAATTACCAAGAACTGGCAAGATTTTCTAGCAAACATATTGCATTCCATTGTTCCTAGACGATTCAACAATACCGACATTGGATGAGTTGCATGTTGTCTGCCTTAATTGGTTCTTGTTGGGGTAACTCGAATAGCTTTCCTACGTAGTGGATACTGATTTCGTGATTGTGACCCGTATTCATCAAAAAGTTCATTAGGTTTTATGGATTGTAATAATTTATAATTAATTTGGAGGGGGGGGGGGGGCTTTAGCAGTTCATGCTTCATAAACAAAGGCTCTGTGCTCAAGTTTTGCGGCCTTCCGCGATAACTTTTGAAACCTCTCAACACACTATATTGTAATACAATACGTTTCTGTAATGCAATAATTCTGCGTATATGTCGTGCCCCATAATAATATACAATACGAAAGGCTAGATTAAAATAATGAATAAAATAGGGCGCTTTTTAAACAAACTGGTAAAATGTCGCGTAGTTTAAAGAAACAATCTGTAATTTCGCAAAGCTCAGCTGTAAGGATAATAACATGGTTATACCATGATAGGCCCTCTATGAACCACACACGAAGAAACTTGTGAGCTTGTACCTGTTCCAGTTCAGCCCCCAGGAATTGAACTGTAATTCTATAATGACGCGGTTTGCTAATTGACGCAAATAATATGTACTTAATTAGTTTTGTTAACATTTAGCTGTACCTTATTGATGTGTAACCAATTCGATAGCGTATCCAAATATGTATTAATTGAACTTTGCAACTCTGTCATCGATCTGTCTGCAAAAACTCATTAATACCATTAGCGTACATCATTAATCTTTGAGAAAATGGAATTTGAGCAAGATCATTTTGTAAAGGTTAAACAATAGTAGACCTAATATAGACCCTTCGGGGACACCAATTTGAATGTTTAGTTTCAGTGACGTTACCTTATTGATTGGAACATGTTGGTATCTACTTGCAAGGCAGTTTTGTAAAAATTTGAGTGCAGCACTGCGCATACCGTGCTCGTGTGGCTTATCTCAAGGCATGTCTCGAATCGCAGAATCAGAAGCTTTCCCTAAATCTACGAATAGCCCAATAGCTTGCAGCCATTGTTCAAAGTTTTTCACTGATTGCATTCTATGATTTAGCATTCACTACTGCCTGCTCACAAGATCTTCCTTTCCGAAAGCCGCACTGCGCATCACACAATATATTGTATTTTGCCATGAAGGCTTCAATGCAGATATTTATGACTGCTTCAAATACTTTCGATAACAAAGGAACTACCTAGATTGGTCAAAAATGATTCGCACTGTGATCTGTTCCCTCTTTATGAATTGAGCATACTCTAGCTGTTTTATGCGCATCAGCAAGTATACCATATTCAAACATTAAGTTAGCGATGTGAGCTACAGGCATAGAAATCTAAAAAAAAGTTATGGGGTTTTACGTGCCAAAACCACTTTCTGATTATGAGGCACGCCGTAGTGGAGGACTGCGGAAATTTCGACCACCTGGGGTTGTTTAACGTGCACCTAAATCTAAGTACACGGGTGTTTTCGCATTTCGCCCCCATCGAAATGCGGCCGCCGTTGCCGGAATTCGATCCCGCGACCTCGTGCTCAGCAGCCTAACACCATAGTCACTGAGCAACCACGGCGGGTGGAATAGAAATTATGTCTGCTACATGTTTGACTGGAACTGAGAGGATATCATCAATACGAGAAGCAGTATCATTTTTTAGATTTGCGATTATTTTGACCACTTCATGCATTGTTGCAGACCAGAAAACAAGTGAACTCATAAGTCTCTTTTTTCTGTCTTCGTACTGCTTGATAGATTAACAGGTAGTATATATTTCCACTACGCATAAATTGAGCTTGTAGTACTGTAGAAGCAACGTCATCACTTAGAGTACCCTGCGCTGTCGTTACATTTATGGTGTTAATTGTTCTTTCCTATTAATTGTATCATTTACAGCCAGTCAGACCTTCCTAGAATGATCTGAAATCCGAGTAAATAAATTTTAATAATGCTGTAGCTTTGTACGTTTTTAACCGGTATTAAGCTTATTGCGACAGTCTTTAAACTCAGTAAGTGCAATCAGATCTCTACTCTCAACGAAGGTGTGGTATAACTTGTTTTTCGTCTTGATTCTGCTCGAGAGAACAGAAGCAGCCCGTGGTTTTGTATTTTTGTTTTTACGACTCCTACTGTACATAAAAGGAAACGCCAGGTCGTAGCAATGGTTAAAGCTCTCATAAAAATAATTGTATTATTTGTAATTCTAATTGTAATGTTACCGGAATGGAATCTGTGCACATTGCCCAATCTGTAGACAGCAAGTAAGCGCTTGCGCTTCGGTTGTTTTTCGCGGCGAAAACCCACAAACCGGACGCGCCTTTTCGTGTGGTGAAGGCATTTTGGGAAAAGGCACGTGAATCCCTTTCCTGCTGGCTCCAGTTTCACCTTAAGAAGATAGAACTTAATGATCCGTTGCTGGGCAAAGGATCTTCCGTCATTACACACCACCTTTCTCGACATTCTAATGTTTCATTTAAGGCTATGTCCATAGATAATAAAGACTTATTCTATCCCGCATCAGGTACTCTTTGTTGCTATTGAAGAAGCAATTTTCAGCTTGGGGCTGTGACGTTCCAAAATGAGTGAGGTGTGCCTGTTTATTTATTTATTTATTTATTTATTTATTTATTTATTTATTTATTTATTTATTTATTTCAGTACTCTCAAGGCCAGAGGCATTACAGAGAGGAGGGGCATACAAGATCGGCGGCAGTTTTCGTAAATTTGTTGACGTCGGTGATGGCAGCAATGAAGGCAGGGAGGTGGTTTCAGTAATTTCAAGCTCGAGGAATAAATGAATTTATAGAAAGGCTAGTTCGGCATTGCGCTATTCCTACCTTGAAGTTGTGGTCAGTGCGTGAAGATATATAAGATGGAGAGAGGAGCAACTTATCCTTGAGAATAGGGTTGGTATAATAAATTATGTGAAAAAGACATAAGGGAAAATATTTACGGCGCAGAGAAAGAACGCGAAGACCAAGTGCTGATTTCATTGCAGATACGCTTGCTGTTCGGGAATACTTTGAAACAATAAAACGGGCTGCGCGGTTTTGAACAGACTCTAAAGCGTTAATTAAGGTTATCTGATTAGGATCCGAAATTGAGGAAGCATATTCTAGTTTAGGTCTGATTAACGTCCTATATAGATGAAGCTTAACGGTGCTGTTAGAAGCTATCAAATGGCGTCGTAAGAATCCGAGCGTGCGGTTAGCCTGGTTAGATATGTAGTTGACGTGCGTTTTCCAGGACAGATTGTGTGTTAAGTGAATACCCAGATACTTGTACGATGATACATATAACGGAGTGTTATTAAGAAGATAGCGAGGGGTGTATTCAGGAGGACGGCTGGAGATATGCAGGTGTTTGCACTTAGTGGTGATAAGTGTCATGAGCCATTCGCTGCACCATGAAGAATTATGGGGTTTTACGTGCCAAAACCACTTTCTGATTATGAGGCACGCCGTAGTGGAGGACTCCGGAAATTTCGACCACCTGGGGATCTTTAACGTGCACCTAAATCTAAGTACACGGGTGTTTTCGCATTTCGCCTCCATCAAAATTCGGCCGCCATGGCCGGGGTGCACCATGAAGAAATTGCGTTCAAGCCCGATTGCAAACATGCTTCATCAGAGGGATGAGTAATTGAACGATAAAGCACACAGTCATCTGCAAAAAGATTTATATGGGAGATAACATTATCAGGAAGATCATTAATGTAAATTAAAAACAGGACAGGACCTAACACAGAACCTTGAGGTACTCCAGAAGTTACGGAAACAAGAGACGTCATAATCATTAAGTGAGACATATTGACTACGGTTGGAAAGAAAACATTTAATCCAGCCTAATACCTGATTGTTAATATTAGGAGCACCGAGCTTAAATGGTAATAGATCGTAACAGTGTCAAACGCCTAAAAAAACGCAATCCACAATAACGTTAGCATCCAAAGCGCGAACTAAATCATTAGTGAAAGATATAAAAGGATTAGAATTTTAGAAAATTGCTTCAGCTTTCGTCGACCTCCACCGAATGAAATGGAAATTTCTTCGTTCAAGAAAGCGGGCTATGCGTAGGGTCTTGCATCGCCCTTTTGTTGAGCGATTTATTGTGGCCTAGGCATGCAGGAACGTCCAGTCACGGTTGGGCGATACAAAACCTGGAAAAACCTTTCGTTTTGTGGATAAGTTTTTTATTCTGTTTAACTGTGAGGACGCCTGTGTTGCGCCCTCCGTCCGTCAGACGTTGGTTCTGTTTGAGGAATGCCTAGCTCCGCTCACTCACGCATCAACTTCGGGACAATAGATCGCTTATGTTTTTCTATCTGAAACTATCCTGTACCCGGCAACATGTATGCTGGATGTATGAGCCGCGTGCCAATGAGCTTCTGTTATACTATGCATCCGCCCATTCAAAACTGATTAAGAGAGGCATCGTTCATGCTTGCTTGCATAATGCACTAACAAAATCGTGCCATCATTGGATAGAACCTAGTTTCAGTTCGCAGATCGCTTGGTTGAGGGCGGCTAGGTACCCTAGCAAACTTCTTGTCTCAGTCTCGGAGAAAGTGCGTAGTAGGTCAAGCATTGAGCCTCAGAGCATTGAGTCCTAGGTACATGATCCAAGAAACAAACAGCTGTTCTACCGTACATTCATGGGATCTCTCACAAACTTAAAAAAAATATGACGAAGAGCAGGTGTCGATATTGCTTTCTCTGCGCCTAGAAAACTTGCACAGTTTTGCGATAGAAGTAATCCTGTTGCTAAGAAACATAGTTCTTGCAGTATCAACCGCAGGAAAAACTATACAGATTGTTCGAAAGGTGTAGTTTACAAAAGGACAGAAAGTTGGGCGAATTGGTACGGTAACATGATCTTGGGTTGCAGCGCGAAGGGAAACGGACACCGACTAGAAGCAGACAGGACGAGCGCTAACTCTCAACTAAAATTTTATTGAAACGAAGAATATATATATATAGGTGATTGCAGAAAAACCGCAGCATAAGAACAGGACAAGCTATAAAGACATCAGCTAAACATATAAGGAGGTAGGGAAGCCAAAAAAGGAAACAACAAAAAGAGACTACTTCAGATTAACACACGCGCTGTGAAGATACTGAAATTCGTATTCTAACAGAGACAAAGATGCATGGCTAACGCAAGTCTTTCCTAATCTTTTAATGTGGAATGTCTCTATTATTTCCCGTGTGGTTTGGCATTTGTGTCTTGAAAGAATGTTTGTGTCTTCAAACAAAGGTTTACAAGCGCAATTGAAACAATGTGACGCTAGATGTGAAACATTAGGATGGTTAAGTGAATGTTTGTGCTCTTTTAGTCTAATGCACCAATTAATGCACCAGCCGCTCTGTCCAATGTAAGTCTACCCGCACATGAGTGGAATATGATAAACTATACCAGTGTTACAAGGCACAAAAGGGGACACATGTCGAACGCCGCAATCATCTTTTCTTTTTTTGCCACCCTGTTCAAGTTTGCTATTTATCATAGGACACATGATAGAAAACTTGCGGGGGGCCGAGAAACCTGTATTGACGTCATATCTATTGGCCACGTTCCGTAAACCATGGGATAATATATGTACTATCGGCCAAAAAAGTAAACGGACCACGGCTTGGGGAGCGGCTGCGGGGCCACACCGGGGCGCTGCTGTCTCGCTCCGCGCGCTGACGGCGAGAGTGCCCCGCGGGACTCTCGCGCGGTGCCGCTTGATAAATTTCTAGTGCGCCGTTCGGTTGCTCTACTGCTGGCAGTCGCGACGAAGGAAACCGTGCATCGCCGGTAGTCCAGCACATGGCGCTGTCGCGCAGGGGCGGACGGCAGCCGGACAACGAACCGCGCCACTGAGAAGGAACGCAGACCTGTCCCGATTCCTGCTAGTAACAGCGCAAAATGTAGACAAGGGACGAGACAAGAAGACACCACAAGCGCTGCGGTGCAGCGCTTGTGGTGTCTTCTTGTCTCGTCCCTTGTCTACATTTTGCGCTGTTACTAGCAGGATGGAAAACCAACAAGCCCAAGCTGCTATTCTACCGTCCTGATTGTTGTTTTGTTTATATTCACCGTATCTATTATATTAGTGCATGTCGCCGGCGTCCACCGCTGCTCGATCTTAGGCAACATTGCGCAAGTAGCCGCAACGGCGGCTACCGTGACGCGGTCGACGGCAACTTTTCATCGCACTGAGGACCCCTTCAAGCCACGGAATGTTTCCATGAATAAACTTTCATGAATGACTATAGTTATTCCTATTCGTCGTCCCAATTATCTCTTCCTGGTCGTGCTTTTGTAAAGTTTCATTACGGCCTACGCATTGTAGTTTCTAATTAAAGCAGTTTTCAGAGGCGTCGCTGATGTACATATTAAACGTACTACTGGAGACAATGACGGAAAAGTGATCTCGACATATAAGCCGTGCCCGCAGTAAACCTTGCCGCCTGCGACTATCGCGCCGGCGTGAAAGAGCGCGCGTCACCGTAGCCGCCGTTGCTGCTACTTGCGCGACGTTGCCTAAAATCGAGCAGCGGTGGACGCCGGCGACATGCACTAATGTAAAAGATACGGTCAGTATAAACAAAACAACAATCAGGACGGGTCTGCGTTCCTTCTCAGTGTCGCGGTTTGTTGTCCGGCTGCCGTCCGCCCCTGCGCGACAGCGCCATGTGCTGGACTACCGGCGATGCACGGTTTCCTTCGTCGCGACTGCCAGCAGTAGAGCAACCGAACGGTGCACTAGAAATTTATCAACCGTGACAAGGCACCGCGTGAGAGCGAGGGCGAAGTCTGGCATCACCGTGGGCACTCTCGCCGTCAGCGCACGGAGCGAGATAGCAGCGCCCCGGTGTGGCCCCGCAGCCGCTCCGGCCACCTAAGCCGTGGTCCGTTTACTTTTTTGGCCGATAGTACATAGGGCACCACAGCAAACCTTTTTTTCCTTTTTCAGTTTTTTCTTGTTTCTTAGCTGGGCTTTTTACCCATTTTAAAAGCTTTTCGCTGGTTAGTGATATAAATACACAGGATAACTAGCCTTCTCGAGCCTATTTATTTGTTGTGAAAAACTTTGTTGCATATTGTGTGGACATGACTTAGTAATGGCAGACCTAAGAGCTGAGTGAGCCATCCTGTGTTTAACAAGTTTGGAATGACAAGAAGAAAATTCAAGCAGTGGCGTCTTTGCCCTAAGCGAATATTGCCAACAGACGTGCTCCTCCTGGAACGTTCAGCACAGATCTAAAAAGTGTAATTTGTTGTTTTGGATAAGCTCAAGCGTGAAACCTAGACCCCCACCACATTCCCTAAAATCTTTAAAATATCCGTAGCTTGCTTGGTGTAGTTGTCGCGAGAACAAAACACCAGGTAGTCATCTACGTATCTAAAGGCATGCACAGCCAATTCCTTGAGATTGTTTTGTAGCTTTCTATTAACGCGACTTAGATAAATATCACTCAGAACTGGCGCAACTTTTGAACCAATGCAAGCTCCCAATTTTTGTACATACATAGAACTACCCCATTTTACAAAGGTATTCTCTAGATAAAACAACAAAAGTTATAAAAATGATTCCACAGGCATCCCACAGTCCTGAGCAAACCAGAACTCGTCATTGTAGAGTATCGTTGCTTCTTTAACACTACACATAAATAATATAAAGAATAAGTGGGGAGTCAGCGTTTGTCGTTCTTTCGGTACGCACTGTAAGTGATGTTTGCAATACCGAGCAGCCCGTACCCAAACCCTGCTTCGGAAAAGTACACGCTCAACTACGGCTACACTCTTAAACAAATGTACACCTTTTGGGTCGTATCTTGCCACACAACAACAATCGTCATCTGTCTTGCTTGAGTTTCCTTTCGTGAAAACGTTCTCAACTTTCCTGTCGAGAATGCTCTGTCATGCTGATAACGCGCATGCCGTTCGTGGGAGGTATCGGCCTTGCAGCGTTAAAGGAAAGAAATGCGGACAAGACAGATGACGATTATTGTTGTGTGACAAGACACGACCCAAAGGGTTATATTTTGTTTACAATTGTAGATACTTTCCTCACTCCCTGATCGGCCTCACAAAAGAGGACGCATCGGAGTAGCCTTCTAGTTTTTTGGTCGTCAGAAACAAATCTTTCCCCGATTCCATGTCATTCATTATTAAAAACAAGAAAAACAATTACCAACTATCTCCCTTTGTTTCCACACTTCTAACTGGGGCTCTTGGACCAGTTTATAAGGCATCGAAGATGGCTTGCGACAATCCGCTTCCGGAAATTCGAGATAAGAAGGAACACAAAAACTTATGCGTGGCTCCGCTATCGCAAGCACCAGAGACCAGTGGAGCTGGGGGAAGGCCAGTAAAGTAGTGCCAAACCGCACACTTAGTCTAACTTTTGCCCCAGGTCCGCTGGTGTCTGGTGCTTTCGATAGCAGAGCGACGCATAATTTTTTTTCCACTGAGAGAAATAGGACAGTCGAAGCGAGCGCGCGAGTTTTTATCGGAGAGCAATGACGTCACACCACCTGTGTTAAGAAATCAGGACCGTCCTTCAAAACCTGAAAGGCACATCGGCCCCAGGTCCGGACGGTATTAGTAACAAGTCCCTTCGTAACATGGACGAAGACTCCATCCGGTTCCTAGCGGATCGAATCAATCAGGCCTGGGCTTCCGGCAGGGTCCCGCCGGGATGGAAGAACACCACCACGGTTCTCATCCCAAAGCCCAACAAGCCCTCGGGCGTCGAGAACCTCAGACACATATCGCTCACGTCGGGCATGGGTAAGGCGGCGGAACACGCCGTTCAGAACAGAATCTCCAGATTCCTCGAAAACAAGGGACTGTTACCACACACCCTCATCGGATTTAGACCCGGTCTATCAACTAAAGACACCATGATTTTAATCAAGCACCAAATCATTGATGACCCCATTAGAAACGCGAAGGCCATTCTCGGGTTGGATCTCGAGAATGCGTTCGATAATCTCTCTCACCAATACTTTGTGGACACCATTTCGGAACTCAACCTCGGAGCTAGATTCCACGCGTACGTCGAGTCCTTGTTGGATAACTGGACGGCTACGCTCCTGTTTACCGACCTCTGCACGGAGACACTCTCGCTGGGGAGCAGGGGCACCCCCCAAAGCTCGGTTATCTACCTTATGCTTTTCAACCTCGCCATGACGGGACTTGCTGAGGAACTCGGACAGATCAATGTGCTCGAGCACATCATATACGCAGATTACATCACCATGTGGGTCTCCAAAGGAACCCCGGGCATGGTGCAGGACATCTTGCAAGAAGCAGTGAAAACCGTAGAAGAATTTCTAATTCCCACAGGACTCGGATGCTCGCCTACCAAGTCGGAGCTGCTCGTACGCAGACCCACGCAGAAGGGCCGCAGGCCATACTCGTCAGACTTTGATTATAGTCAGGAAATTACCGTACAAACCAATTCGGGACACGCCATCCCGTGCATCGACAAAATCAGTCCTGGGTATGATCTAGACACTAAAGACGTCAATGCCTCTATGGTTCAGAAGCTCATCAAGACCAAGAACGCTATCGGGCTCATCAGAAGAATTGCCAATAGACACAGGGGCCTCAAGGAATAATCTCATCAAACTCATACACGCGTTCGTCACCTGTCACTTCGCATACGTTGCGGCTATGCTGAATTTGTCAAGATCCGATAGAGACAGACTCAATGCGCAAATCAGAAAGGTCACCAAGCAAGCCCTCGGCATACAGACCAGCACCAGCAACAAGAAGCTGTGGCACCTGGGCATGCGCAACAACCTGGAAGAAATTGCCGAAGCCCAGCAGCGCGCCCATCTTGCTAGGCTTTCGATGACGCCTCCTGGGCACACGTTCCAAGGGAAGCTAGGCTTTGCTCAAGGAAACATAGAAAAAGACTTTGCGGACCTCCAACGTGACATCCGCGCCAAGATCACGGTCCGACCTACACCCAGAAACGTACACCCCGAAAACAACAGCGGCAGACGAGAAGCGAGAGGACAATTCCTCCTTAACCAAGCCTTGGCGAACCGCCAACGCTTAGCTTTTGTGGATGCGGCGGCATACGCGGGAAAGAAAGCTTTCGCAGCGGCGGTTGTGGGCGGCCGCGGATCCACAAGACATGTAGCCACGGTAATTTCAAGGAAGCCTGAGCAGGCCGAACAGGTTGCGATCGCCGTTGCGCTCACCGACGGCAATCTTTCTCACATCTACAGCGACTTCATAGGCGCTATCAGAGCTTTTCAAAAAAGCACGGTCTGCGCACAGGCTCTCAGAATTGTCACAAAGTAGGAGGTGAAGAACCACGTCATGTACTGGTGCCCGGCACACTTAAGACCAAAGAACGGCGACGTCCCCAATCTTAACGAGGTGGTACACGAGGCTGAACGCGCGCTTAAAGACCGCGCGGCTTCGCCCGACCACTCGGAGAACAAGGATGCCCCCATTACATACAATGAAATCACTAAACACTACTACCTACAACGTAGAGAGTATAGCACGCCACACCGCACGCTCACCCGAACACAAGCGGTTACACTGAGAATACTACAGACACATACCCCACGCAAAACAGACTACACTACTACATGCCTGAGCTCTACAAGTCTGATTGCACCAATTGCAATACATCCCTTAACGTCTATCATTTACTCTGGCCGAGCTCGCAATCTCACATTAACTCCGAACCCGACAAGCGCAAGTTTGAAGGAGCAATCTGGAGCGAAGACCTCGCTCCACAACTTTGGGCCTTCCAGTAGGTCCACGACGCCGCCAGGAAACTCAACCTCCCGCTTCCGTCGTGGGACACGCCCACTCCATGAGAGCCCCAAAGCTCTCGTGGCCTGCAGGACCTTGAATAAAGTTCATTTCCTTCCTTCCTTCCTTCCCGCCGCGCCGCTCCTTCTCCCCGGCTAGGCTCCATCCACCCTCGTCGTGTTGGTATGTTGCGCAATGCTGTATTTATACTATGCTTTCACTCTCTCTTACCTCTCTCTCCCCCAGCTCGGCGAAGCTGCGAACGTCAAGAGAAACCCAATGAGCTAACAGCTGCCCAGTAAAAACTGTCTAATGTAATGTCATTTGGGGATGTCTCAGCGACAGTGACGCAACACCGTACTACAAACACCACCCGTGGCGTTGTTTCCGATGCTGATCTTGCACGAGCTATCCCCTCAGGTGCAGATCGTGGTGTGCACGGCGCCGGAGGTGCCTGTACGTGACAGTCATGTACAAAGAGCCCTAGTGGCTACTAATGAGGCGATATGGAAAATCAGCCGATAGAAAGGTTTCGAGGTTGTCGAACTAAATAGGGAAGTGAGAAGGTGTGGTGGTTTTGAACGAGACGGGATCCACATCAATTACAGGCTTGGAAGAGAAGTGGGCTGGCGACTTGCTGGTCGCGCTGTTGAATTTTGTTTATTTATTTATTTATTTATATATATATTTATTTATTTATTTACACGCACTGCTGCCTCGGCGAGGCTACTGCAGGAGTGGGCAGGGGGCCCACGGCGCTCAGTAGGCCAGAGTAATTAGTTATGAAGAAGGTCCCGTAGGGGAACCTCATAACAGCATCGCCGTCAATAACAGAAAAAGTAAGAAAACTAGAAAGAGAGCCCGCCATGCAATAGGCTACATCAACATGCAGGGTGGCAGAAGAAAGGAAAAGGGGGCAGAGATTAAGGAGCAGTTAAATAGTGAACAAATAGGGGTGTATGCGGTTACAGAAACGCACCTAAAGAGAGTCGGAAGAGCCGCCAGTGATTGAGAATTATGTTTGGGAAGGGTGCAACAAAACTAAGTGGGAAAGAAAGGGAAGGGGGTCGCGATGCTCGTCCATCAGCAATGGAAAATAGTAAATTCAATATGTCAAGAGCCTCTTTGGTTATTGTTCTGTCGTTGCCAAGGAAAGACGACGACGAAGGAAATCAGGGAAGGAACGAATGCGTTTTCTTCGAGAGCGCCTCTGCTTTTATAGCATTGACGGTTCTACGTCATAGGCATGTGCTGAACTGATAACTGGTACCACATTCTTGCCTTCTTAGTGAACAAAAAGTCATTGTAATTACAACTAGCTCTTCTTCCTGAAGTCTTCTGTAGTGTATCTCCCAGGTGGGTTTCGCACACGGGTGCTTCGTCGCAAGACAACTGGTGATGTCGGGTTGCCTGTAAGGGTAGGTTCCTCCTCTGTTGTGCAGTTAGACGCGGTCTCGCTGCGCTGTGGACACCCTCTCTCTGCAACTGCTGGTGGATCTTGTGGTGGTCTCGGTAACAGGGCCCGGGGGGTCTTCTCGTGGGTGAAGTCCCTTGGCTCTGATGAGATCACCCGAGTAGGATCTCTCCTTGGAGAAAGTTGACTCTGCACAGCGCTTCCACGCTGTGGGGATCTGGAAAAGACCTCTTAAGAAGACAAATCTTGAGAAGAACCACTTGGCTCTTCTAACCATCCTAGACCAATCCTTCCATCATTCTCCTGACCGGTTAGTGCTGTCGCATTATTTGTGGCTTCAGTCAATACACGGGTTTGATTTGGCCGCAGTTGATCAACGTCAGTGAACTGTAGTCGGCCTTGAACCGTAATCGTATACATGACTGGGCTGATAACTTGTTCAACAGTACCTGCTTGCCACGATACAGGCTCACCACGTCTGGTTTTCACGTAGACTTCATCACCCACGGAGAAGGACTCTGTGGATCCTCTTTGATCGTTCCGACGTTCCGTGTCTCGTCTCAAGCGCTCCGCCACGTCGCCTGCAAAACTTGGTTTGAGAAGAGACAGTGCGATTCGCGGCAGGCGCTTGAGAAAAACTTCAGCTGGCGCCCGCAAAGTCATCGAGCGCGGGGTGTTCCTATAGAATAAACGAAATTTGTTCAGGCGGTCTTGTACTGTACTCTTCCCTCCAGCATTTTCATCGCTGAGAACCTGTTTTAGGAGAGCTTCTTTTGTCGTTCGTACGAGTCTTTCTGCGGCTCCATTCGAAGCTGCATGATACGGAGGTGTCTTCTTGTGTTTGATAACCCGGTGCCTGATGAAATCTCCAAATTGGTCCGAAGTGAATTGCGGGCCGCTGTCGGTAACAATTTTTTCGGGGTAGCCGTAGGATGCGAACACTGTGTCCAGTTTTTCCAAGGTTCTAGTGGTTGTCGGCGATGACATGACGAACACTTCAATCCATTTAGAATACGCGTCTACCAGAACAGATTTACACCGTCTTTTACAGCGTAATAAGCGTGAATCCTTTCCCATACTTTTGTTGGATACCTCCATGGTTGCAGAGGCCCTGCCGACTTTGCTGGACGAGTGCTTTGACAAAATTGACACTTGTGAACGGTTTCTTCTACGTCTTTGTCGAGGGAAGGCCACCACACGTATGCGCGTGCGAGCATCTTCATACGCGTCATCCCTGGGTGAGCTTCGTGCAACAACGAGAGCACATGTCGGGTTTTCGGGGTTGTCGAGAGCACATGCAGGGTTTTTGGCACGATCACCCGATTGTTCCAAGTCATGCATCCTTGCTCTGCAGACAGTTCATCTCTGAGTATGAAAAATGGTCGCAGCTCTTCAGTGTATTGCTCTGGCCACCCCAAAAGAACGTAGCTTAAAACGCATTTTAAAACTGGGTCTCGCTTAGGTTCTCGAACAACTTCCTTAGCGGTTAGCGGGGTTGCGTCAAAAACAGCCAAACACTCCGGCTCGTTGTTGTCTGAATCTGTCGAGAGTGGCAGCCGTGACAGTGCATCAGCGACTTCCATCTTCTTGCCGTTCCTGAACTTGAGATCGTGCGGATACGCTGTTAGCGCCAGTGCCCATCTCTGCCTTCGTGCAGCTGCTAAAAATGGCAGCGGTTTATCACGCCCAAGGAGCCCGATAAGCGGCTGGTGGTCGGTGTATAGGCGGAACTTGCGCCCATACAAGTAACGATGAAACCGTCGCAAACCAAACATGAGCGCGAGTGCCTCTTTTTCCCCTCGAGCACAGTTCCGCTTGGTGCTTGTTAAAGTGCGAGACGCGAATGCGATAGGCCGCTCCGTTCCGTCTGGCATTTCGTGGAAAATCACAGCTCCCAAGCTGTAAGCGGAAGAATCGCAGCTAAGTTCGAGTGGCTTTGTGACGTCGTAGAAGGCTAATACTTCACTATTAAAAATCATTTCCTCAGTTGTTTCGAAAGCCTTCTTGCACTGCTGCTTCCATTTCCACTTGTGATCTTTTTGAAGCTCATAAAGAGGGGCCACCACAGTTGCCAAATTCTGCAGAAACTTGCCATAGAAGTTTAGAAGGCCCAAGTAAGCCCTCAGTTCTGTGATGTTGCTGGGCTCTGGGGCATCTCGCACTGCTTTTATCTTTTCAGCGGTGGGATAGATGCCCTCTTTCGAAACCTTGTGGCCTAGGTAGACCACTGAATCACAAAAAAAACTAGCATTTTTCCTCTTTCAGCGTTATGTTGTGATCGCTAAGTCTCTGGAGAACTCTCGTGGTAGTTGTGTAGCAATCTTGTGAACTGTTGCCCGTGATGATGACGTCGTCAATATAGCACCCGACGGTGGGAATTCCTTGTAGAACATTATCCATCATGACCTGAAATATAGCTGGTGCGCTGGCAATTCCAAATGGAAGCCTTTGAAATTCGTACAAGCCTTGATGTGTATTTATCGTGAGCAGTGGCTTAGAATCTTCACTGAGAGGCACTTGCTGGTACGCAGAGGACAAGTCCAGCACACAAAATACCTCACCACCAGCTAGCATCGAGTACAAATCCTCAGGAAGCGGGAGCGGGTAACAATCGGTATTTAGCACTTGATTGATTGTTACTTTGTAGTCACCGCAAATTAGTATTCCGCCACCACGCTTTGGAACCGGTACGATGAGAGTCGCCCACTTGCTGGTGGTAACTGTTCTTAAGATGCCCCGACTTTCCAGTTTCCGAAGTTCTTCGCCGACTGCTTCTTTAGTAGCGAAAGGCATAGACCTGGCTTTGCAAAACACAGGCGTGCGATTTTCTTCCATGGCTATTTTGGCTTCGAAATGACAAACCACTCCCGGTGTTGTGCGGAAAACTTCCGGAAATATTTCGCGCAGAGACTTGACATCAGTGCTTTTTGTGACAGCACTGACGGTTTTCCAGTCAAGTTGCAACCTTTCTAGCCAATCCCGGCCTAGAAGTGCAGGCACAGCCTTACCCTGGTCCTCTACTATATGCAATGGAACTTCGGCCAATGGACAATGGAACGACGGCCTAGCTGTCGTTTCCACTTTCCCTCGAACCACATTTACGTCGGGCGAGCGTTCAGCCTGGCAATGTAGCTCCTTTGTTTGCCTTTCAGCAAGTTCTTTTTCGAGTGCAATCTTGCACGCCTTTTCAAAGGTTAAGTCTTCCGTTGCGAACAAAATCCTTTGAGTCGCTTGGTCACGTAATCCTGCCACTAGTCGATCCCTCCAGGCATCATTCAGAAACTCCTTGAGCTCGCAATTACGCGCCAGATGTTTAAGCTCTGTCATGAAGTCTTTGACGCATTCTCCTTCCAGTTGCGTGCGCTTCTTGAACTTGCAACGCTCGGTTATTACGGAATACTTGGGGCTGAAGTGTTGTTGTAGTAGCCTCTTTATTTCTGAAGTATTGTCAGTAGGACTGTCAGGAACTAAAATTTTGTTCAGCTCCCCGTACACTGTGCTGCCTACTACGTTCAAGAACAACCTCAACTTTGTCTCCGGAACCGCGTTAAGTGCCACAAAGTTTTCAAACCTCTCGAAATACGACTTGATATCTCGCTTCTTGGGTTAAACTCTGGCACGCTTCCTAAACGTTGCGAAGCTATAGGGATTGCCATATTGAAACGCTTGCCTTCTGACGGTGGCCCGGCCGTTCGCCCCGCTGCAACAGCTGCCCCGGTGCTTGGTTCAGAATCGTAGCATAGAGAAAGAAATTTCAACAAGAGCGGACACTCCCATAGAGCCCAACGGCCGAATTGACTGCAGCACACCAAGCGGATGTTATTGACTCCTTCTGGTTTCGGTTCTGGGAGCGCGCGTTTTGAACACCAGTTGGTACACGCCGCGCCGGCTGCGCTGCTCGGCGCGGCATTCATTTTTTTTTCGCTTCTGCTGAACCTCGCGTGGCCTTGGCGTGGAATCGTTTCATTATTAAGTAGAAATGATTGCGATTGACCTTTACAAGACTGCGCCGAATCTGTCATGTGCAATTTCATAAAGAAAACGAAAAACGTCTTCTGAAATGATGAAATGTTTATTTTGCTCTATATAAATGCTCGTTCCGGGCTTCTTCTGCATTCATCCAAAGTTGTGGCACCAGGTAAGCAGCAGTCGTTGCCGTACGATGCTCCACCGGATGCCATCAGCTGAAAGAAAGTAAATTACAAGCATGTATCATTTCGGTACATTGACCTAACAGGAGTATTGCGTGTAGAGGCGAAACGTGCGTAAGTGGTGAATGAGAGGCATTACAGATAAATTCACTTTTACGTACATTTCGCAGCAAAGACTCCTCCCAAACAATGCCATAAAATCTGAACATCAGATTTTCAAGCACCCCTCCTTTCCCGGGCATTATTTCCTGCACTTTAAGTGCACAAATACACGGGTGACTGCTCGTTTCCAAAACAACTTGGGATCAGTCGACACGATGGTACGCCAAGTAAACCAAGGTGGCTACAATACAGGCTCAGCCAGACCATGTTACACGCTCGCAGAATGCCATCTAATCGCACTCAAGTCAGACTGGTGGGTGCAAAGCCTGTTTTCAGTCGCTCAGAATACATAAATGTCATGTTCTTGAGCTCCTCCGTGTTATCTTTTACGCGTCCTGCCGGCGCATGCAACGCTCCCGTGTTATCACTCTCAGCAATCGCTCGTCGCGTTTTCGAGAAGCGTGAGTACCGAAATAAGGTATATGTTGTTGCAGGGCTATAAAATACGTCACAAACTTGTCCCACTAAAATTCAGTACACGCAAAACTAACTCACTATGCCCGGCTTGCTTTTTTGCTAACAGCTTCACAACCCTAGGCGCGGCGAACAAGCCTCAAGATATCCCAAAAAGTTACCAAATAAATTACAATACTTTTTCGGGTCAGAGAATGCGTCACGAACTTCTACCAGTAAGATTCAGTACACGCGAAGCTAACTGCGGCACACAGCCGAGCTGCTTTTCGCTAACTGGGCCACTACGCCGAGCGCGGCCACTGTGCTTAAAAAGTACCCCAAAAAGTAGTAAATTTAGTTACAATAATGTATTGGGTCAGAGAAAGCGCCAAAACTTGTCTCGGTAACATTCAGTACACGCGAAACTGCGTCACACGGCCAAGGTGCTTTTCGTCAGAAAGCCAGGTACGGCGAGCGTGCCCAAAAACTACCGAAATAGGTTATAATTATGCTTGGGCTCATAGAAAGCGTCGCAAACATCTCCCAGTAGGAGTAATTAACTCATATTAACTAGGCTTGGACTGCGGGGCTGTTTTTCGATAACTGCGTCACTATATAGGTTCAGTTTTGTGCAGTAAGCCTAAATGTGCCTGAAGTGCGTCGCAGACTGTCAAACAAAATTCCTCACCTTGCTGTAGTCCAGTAGTGCAGCGGTGCCGTGTCGAAATGCAGATGGAACACAACGGAACGCCGGGAGCCGCAAAAACGGGCTACATCCAAAAGAGACGGGTCGCCGAGCTCGCGAGCTTCACATGCGCAGCCGGCCTCGCTCACTCCTGCGGCTTGTCTGGCGCATGACGTATGCTCGCGCGTCTGGCGTGCCGCTAGCTTGTTGCTAGGCAACGCAACAAAAAGTTGCAAAGTATAAGTTCATTTACACGCAAAACTTTTTCACTTTTAGTGGGAAGGAATAAAATAAATAAAACGTTGTCTGGAAGTTTATTTCACATTCTTCTTTTCTGATGCTCGCGTCAACTAACGGATGGTGTTGGAACTAGGCGTGACGTGTTTCCTGTTGCCAGTTTTTGAAGAGTGTCCCCTCTTGTTGAATTTCTTTCTCTATGATCGTAGCGTCATCCGTCCTCGTTGCCAGTTGTTCTGTCGTGGCCAAGGAAAGACGACGACGCAGGAAACCAGGACAGGAACGAATGTGTTATATTCGAGAGCGCCTCTGCTTTTATAGCATTGACGGTTCTGCGTAATAGGCATATGCTGAACTGATAACTGATACCACAGCTATCAGGTACAATGAGTGGGGAAAAAAATTTGGCTGCGCGTAACGCATTTCTGCACCGGAAATAATTGCACAGAGAAGAACCAAGAGTTAGTGGAATGCATAAATGCTGATCTTAAGGGTTTCGGGAATGATGCCGAAATTATTCTTTTAGGTGACATCAATGCCCACATAAAGGATCTAGATGGCGATACGGACAACAACGGGAAGTCAATGCTAGATGTCAGTGAGCAACATAACCTCGTTATCGCGAATACAGGCCTAAGTGTGAAGAGTAGATCACGTGGGAAGTGGGAAGCCGGCAATCGACCATTGATTACTGCCTGATGACAGAAGGAATTCATTATGAGTTGAGAGAAATGGTCATTTACGAGGAAGGGTATTGCAGCATAGCGAGTGACCGTGAACGCATCATCTTAAAAATGGGATATGTACTCGGGAAAGAGAGCAAGGCGTGCAAAATGGTCAGTCCAAGTTTGAACGCTGAACAAATAACAAATATTATCACAACAGTAGAGGAAGAACTTGGCAAATGGCCAAATAAAGAGTGGGAATATAGTGAGCTTCTAAGTGTAATAACGGCAGAAATACGCAAAAAGAAATAACATGTTCGTTGGAAAGGAAAAAAAAAGAAACGAAAGGCTGGTGGAACAGGGAGATACGAGAAGTGATCGCCGAACGACATTGGATTGGATGGGAGGCAACTTTATTTATGCCTGCAGTTGGGCGCTCGCGCGCCCCGACGAGGGCCTACGTCATCCTCGAAGTCGCTGTTACTCGGCGCGGGTCTCCGTTCGCCGTTGCCGGATCGCTGGGTCCGTGCCTTTCGAGCGCCTCGAGGACCTGCTGGACGGCCCAGAGCTGATCGTCTCGGTCGTAGCTCTTCGCGGCTGCCTCGAGCCGCGGTGGGAGCATTCTTGATTTTGCTTCTTCAGGATATTTAACGCAGTCCCACAAGATGTGCGTGCAGTCTGCGGTCTCCATCCTGCACACTCTGCACATATCTGTCGGATATGTCTCGGGGTACATGCGATTCATCAGTCTCGGGCTCGGTAGCGATCCGGTCTGTAGCTGTCTCAGTACTACCACCTCCGCTCGACTCAGTCTCGGGTGCGGGGCTGGGAGAGTTCTGCGAGCCAGGCGGTAGGCCTTCGTGATTTCATTGTAATCCGTCATGCGGTCCTTGGTTCCGAACCACGTCGGGCGGTCTGTGGCCGGGGCGCGGTTGGTTAGCGCTCGCGCCGCTGCGTGTGTCTCATTATGGTTCTCATTGCGTTCCGACGCGTCGCCCGCGTGCGCCGGGAACCACTTGAGTCGTACTTTTCGTTCTTCTAGTTTGACCGCTCGCAGTACGCGCTCAGCCTCCCTGCAGATATGGGCTTTGGCGAAGTTTCGCACCGCCTGTCTTGAGTCACTCAGCACCGTGTGGCAGTCTGCGTCGGCGATGGCCAGGGCGATGGCTACCTCCTCCGCTTGTTCCGCTCCGGCGCTTCTCACGCTCGCTGCCGTCCTCGTGGCGCCGGTTGACACCTCTATGACGACCGCTGCGAAGGCGTTCCGTTGGTATTCGGCCGCGTCCACGTACCGCGCGTGTTCGTCGTTGGCATGCTGGTCGATGAGAGCCTTGGCCCTCGCCGCTCTTCTTCCCTTGTTGAACTCGGGATTCATGTTCTTCGGTATGGGGTCGATTCTGGTCTGGCGTCGGACCTCTTCGGGGACGGGGAGCTTCATCTCCAGCTCGTTCGAGCGTCTAATTCCCAGATCGTCCAGTATCTTCCTCCCGGCTTTGGTCAAGGACAGCCGCTCCAGTTGAGAGGTCCGTTGCGCTTCGGCTATTTCTTCGAGCGTATTGTGTATCCCGAGTTGTAACAAGCGGGTCGTGCTCGTGGACTCGAACAGACTCAGCGCCGTCTTGTACGCTCTTCTGATGAGCACGTTGATTTTGTTTCGTTCGTGTTGCAGCCATCTGTGGTAGGCTGCAACGTACGCGATGTGGCTGATGACGAAAGATCGGACGAGCCTAATTAGGCTCTCCTCTCTCATGTCAGCCTTTCGGGAAGTGACTCGTTTGAGGAGTCGAATTGCGTTGGCTGCTTTTGCCTTGAGACGGGTGATGGTTTCGCCGTTCCTTCCGTGCTTTTCGATGACCATGCCTAGGATCCTAATTTTGCCGACCTCGGGGATCACGTTGCTGGATTTGGTGACGAATCTTATTTTTTCGTTTTCGCTTTGTCTGGTCTTGCCTCCGCTGTTTTTGGTAGGTGGGAGTATGAGAAGCTCCGATTTGCTCGGCGAACATCTCAGTCTGGTGCCTTCCAGCTGATCTTCTATTGCGTCGACGGCGGCTTGCAGCGCGCCCTCGATGTGGGCGTCGTTGCCACCGGTCACCCATAGCGTGATATCATCCGCGTAGATGGTGTGCCTGACGTCTTCGATGTGCCCGAGCTTTTTGGCCACCCCGCTCATTAGCAGGTTGAACAGCATCGGCGAAATGACCGATCCCTGCGGTGTGCCGGTGCTCCCGAGCTTCTTCTCTTGCGTCTGCAGGTCGCCTGCTCGTAGCTCGACGGTCCTGTCCGCGAGGAAGTCCTCACGACAGAAAGCATCCGGAGAGCACAGGCAGGCAAGCAAGGCGCAGGTGCCGCACGACGAAGCGGCCAGTAAAAGGGAAATATAGCGGGATAAAAAGTCTATGGTTCAAATACTGGTGCAAGCAAAGATAAAAGATGTTAGTGAGCGTTGGTTGTCAGAAACGCGTTAGAAAAACAAGGCCGCCCCTTGAATATTTTGGAACCACATAAAATTATTATGCAAGAAGTCAACAACAATACAACAACATATACTAGATGAAGATGGAAACAAAGTGGAAGGGGAAGCGGCATGAAATTTCATCCGAAAAATAACAACCGAATCTTTCCAAGGCAACGACGAGGTTGTACTTGAAGATAAAAGGAGGTATAAAAAGAACCAGATGGAAAAGGAGCTGCTGATGACAAATTTCAAGTGGAAGAAAGCCAAAGAGAAAATTTCTAACCGCACAGCCACAGGGTTAGACGAGGTTCCCGTTAAGCTGTGTAATGAACTAGGACGAAAAAGTAAGGAAGCTCTGGGGAATGGAGTGGAAAAAACTTTAAAAGATAGAATACTGGACAGAACGTAGAATGAAATTAATTCGTAAAGGTAAAGGGAGAAAGATGGAATTCACTCGTATAGACCGTCGACCATTACATAGGTAATATACAGGTTAGCAGTGCAGGCAATCAAATTAAAGCTGCAAGCAGGGCAGAGAATAGCGGCATTTTGGGAGAAATTCAGAATTGCTTCAGAATATTTGAAGTAGTAGCTTAGCGCGAATAAAACCACGGAAACAAGAAAGACGGACAAGGACAAGTGCTACTCAACTGTTTAATGGAAGGAAGGATAGTACGTATATATATCCTCTTGTCACACATGCGCCTACCAAGCAGAAGAGAAGGCGGTACATGCGCATCAAAGGTGGTTGCGCAAGAAGTTCAATTCGGCATCTAGTGATGTGATAGAAGGCTCACTTACACATCGATCTGAAGAGCGAGCCTGAAGAGCTTACACAGGCCTGAAGAGCGAGCCTCGAAAAGACGTTGCCACTCCTGCCAAGAGTAGTAGTCGCAGAAAATCGAGCGTCACACGCGCTAACATGAGCCACCAAATGTGCGCCCTTATCCTCTTTTTTCTTTAGTTTTTGCGCATGCCGAATTACTAGATACTAGATGCTGAATTTAACTTCTTACGCAACCGCCTTTGATGTGCATGTACCGGCTTCTCTTCTGCTTGGTACGCACATGCAGGACAAGAGTGTATATATATATATATATATATATATATATATATATATATATATATATATATATATATATATATACGTACTATCCTTCCTTCCATTAAACAGTTGTGAGTAGCGCTTGTCCTTGTACGTCTTTCTTGTTTCCGTGGTTTTATTCGCGCTAAGCTACTGCTTCAAATATGGACGACCAACTAGCCCAGCAGTCAACTCTTCTAGGCTTCAAAATAGGTAGGCGTTTGGTTGATAACTTATTTGTTCTTACTCAGGGTATTGAAATATCAAGAGTAGAAAGCAGACCGTTATATGTGTGATGTTATTGGGGCCGGATCACTCCAGAAAAAGGGAGAAGCAGCACGCGAAAGCAAAAACACACATCAGACTTGTATTGACGAACACGACACAGATAACGGCACACACACGTGACAATGTCCCAAAATGCCTCATAGGCGACATGCACGATATCTATGGATCGGTGGATTATGATTAGCCTACAGTTCCGGCGGAAGCGTGTGTCGCCGTGTCCGAGACCTCGTTGAACCGATGCCGGCCAGTGGGGTCGGACAACAGTGTCGGCCGGCGGGTCGGACAGCTGGGTCGCACGGCCGGGACGGTCGGCTGGGTCGGACAGCCGGGTTGGACGGCCCGGTCGGACCGCCTCGCGGGGCTCAGGTAGCCGGCCGCAGTCACCAGGTCGCGTCCACAGCTGGCGGGGTAGCCCTGTGGCCGCTCACCAGAACGCTCGAGCGCCCCGGTTCCGGACCGCCAGCTCTCCTGGACCAGTGCCCAGCGGAAGAGCGGGGCGAGGTAACCTCCCAGCGGGCGACAGTGTTGCTTCAGGTGTGGCGTATTGGCACGGTCGGCGATAGCTCCTATGGGCCAGACGCCCAGCGAGGAAGCTGTTTTTCGTCGACCGCCGAACCTCGCGCACTGCTCACGCCACGGGCCACGGGCCACACTCTCGCGCCACGCTTTTTTTTTTTTTCGAGGCGCCACTGCCGACGCTCCCAAGTCGGCGTCGATGATGATGATGACTCTCTTGCGGGTATTTGCCAAGATTCGTCCTCTTCGCCTCCGCACGGCGCACTCTCTTTGTATGTTTATGTTTCGCACTCCCGCATACCACATATTATAACAATATGTAACCTTTATAGACATTTCAGGAGCGTATGTCAACGTAAATCGCAGAATTTTGTGGGATATTTTGGAAGGGGAAGGCTTAGCTGATCATTGTCTACACCTTTTGAGAGAGATTTACCTAGACAATACCGTTTGCATTGAATGAGAAGGGATGAGGAGCGTTGATATCAACAAGCGACTGAGGCAGGGGTGCCCTTTATCCCCACTGCTGTTCATGATTTACATGGTGAGGATACAGAGGGCGCTAAAGGAAGCAATATCGTGTTTAATCTCACATGCAAACAGGCGGGTACAGTAGAAGACCAGCAGCTTGCAGGTTTATTTTATGCGGACGCCATTGTGCTGCTAGCTAACAACCAAAGCGTTTTGCAGCGTCTGGCTAATATCGGTGGACAGGAAGGCGAGAATTTAGGTTTGAAATGTAGCGTTAGAAAATCAGGTGTTATGGTATTCAATGAAAACAGTGAACAGACAGTGGCAATACAGGGCCAGGAAATACCTCGGGTAAAAGAATATAAATCTTCGTATATGGATAAACGAAGACAATAGATATATGGAAACGCAGGAAGAACAAGAACAGTAAAAGGGAAGACAAATGCTGCCATAATGAAGCACAGAGCTTTATGGGGGTACAATAGGTACGAGGTGCTCCGGGGTATGTGGAAGTTGCAATGGTTCCAGGACTTACTTTTCGAAATGCGGTTGTTTGCTTGAAATCAGGGGTACAATCAGGACTCGATGGCACCCAAAGGTCAGTGGGACGCCTTGCATAGGGCGCTCACAGGAAGACTACAAATGAAGCTGTGTAGCGTGCTATGGGCTGGACAAGCTTCGAAGTGAGGGAACCTCACAGTAAAATTGATTATGAAGAGCGACTGAGGAATATGGCAGAAAGTAAAAGGGCTGGGAGAGTGTTCAGATATTTTCAAAGGAAAGACATTGATTCGCATAGGAAGAGAAGAACTAGGAAGCTTACCAGCAAGTCTGTGGCCTGTAGGATGGGCAGCGCAGCAACAAAGAACGTCAAGCGGAAAGTCACAGAGGCTGAAGTAATCTTATGGATGGCGGCAATGTAAAAGAAACCTGCCATGAGTAACTACTTAAAAGGAAAAACAAAAACAAATCAGGAAACAAATAAATTATGATAACTCAAAGCGAACCTCATTAATTTTCGAAGCCAGATCAGGATGCCTTAGAACACGCACCTATAAAGGGAGATATAAGGAGGAAGAAGAAGCATGTGTTTGCTACGGTAAAGCTAGGTAAACGATGGAGCATCTTTTATTAGATTGCGAAGATATCTGCCCACCGGTCGATTTACGCACCACGGGACTCCTTAAAGCCCTTGTGTTCAGCGAAAGCGGGGTGAAAGCAAACATGTCCACAGTAGAGATTAGTAACAGACGATTGGAAGATTGGTAGAAAAGTAAGGAAACAACAAAAAACGGAGACATACAAAAACAAAGTTCACAATAGGGGGTCAGAAAATTTTGTTATGGGAATTCATCGTGTGTTTTTTTTTTCTTTTTTTTTTCTTTTGTAACCTAGATAGGACATTTGGCCGTATAGTAGCAAGAGCTTGGTGGCGCTACCCATCACCGGTTACAAAGGGGACGCTCGTAACATCCATCCATCCATCCATCCATCCATCCATCCGTCCGTCCGTCCATCCATCCGTCTATCCATCCGTCCGTCTGTCCGTCCGTCCGTCCGTCCGTCCGTCCGTCCGTCCGTCCGTCCGTCCGTCCGCCAGCCCGCCCGCCCGTCCGTCCGTCCGTCCGCCCGTCCGTCCGTCCGTCCGTCCGTCCGTCCGTCCGTCCGTCCGCCAGCCCGCCCGCCCGCCCGCCCGCCCGCCCGCCCGCCCGCCCGCCCGTCCGTCCGTCCGTCCGTCCGTCCGTCCGTCCGTCCGTCCGTCCGTCCGTCCGTCCGTCCGTCCGTCCGTCCGTCCGTCCGTCCGTCCGTCCGTCCGTCCGTCCGTTCGTTCGTTCGTTCGTTCGTTCGTTCGTTCGTTCGTTCGTTCGTTCGTTCGTTCGTTCGTTCGTTCGTTCGTTCGTTCGTTCGTTCGTTCGTTCGTTCGTTCGTTCGTTCGTTCGTTCGTTCGTTCGTTCGTTCGTTCGTTCGTTCGTTCGTTCGTTCGTTCGTTCGTTCGTTCGTTCGTTCGTTCGTTCGTTCGTTCGTTCGTTCGTTCGTTCGTTCGTTCGTTCGTTCGTTCGTTCGTTCGTTCGTTCGTTCGTTCGTTCGTTCGTTCGTTCGTTCGTTCGTTCGTTCGTTCGTTCGTTCGTTCGTTCGTTCGTTCGTTCGTTCGTTCGTTCGTTCGTTCGTTCGTTCGTTCGTTCGTTCGTTCGTTCGTTCGTTCGTTCGTTCGTTCGTTCGTTCGTTCGTTCGTTCGTTCGTTCGTTCGTTCGTTCGTTCGTTCGTTCGTTCGTTCGTTCGTTCGTTCGTTCGTTCGTTCGTTCGTTCGTTCGTTCGTTCGTTCGTTCGTTCGTTCGTTCGTTCGTTCGTTCGTTCGTTCGTTCGTTCGTTCGTTCGTTCGTTCGTTCGTTCGTTCGTTCGTTCGTTCGTTCGTTCGTTCGTTCGTTCGTTCGTTCGTTCGTTCGTTCGTTCGTTCGTTCGTTCGTTCGTTCGTTCGTTCGTTCGTTCGTTCGTTCGTTCGTTCGTTCGTTCGTTCGTTCGTTCGTTCGTTCGTTCGTTCGTTCGTTCGTTCGTTCGTTCGTTCGTTCGTTCGTTCGTTCGTTCGTTCGTTCGTTCGTTCGTTCGTTCGTTCGTTCGTTCGTTCGTTCGTTCGTTCGTTCGTTCGTTCGTTCGTTCGTTCGTTCGTTCGTTCGTTCGTTCGTTCGTTCGTTCGTTCGTTCGTTCGTTCGTTCGTTCGTTCGTTCGTTCGTTCGTTCGTTCGTTCGTTCGTTCGTTCGTTCGTTCGTTCGTTCGTTCGTTCGTTCGTTCGTTCGTTCGTTCGTTCGTTCGTTCGTTCGTTCGTTCGTTCGTTCGTTCGTTCGTTCGTTCGTTCGTTCGTTCGTTCGTTCGTTCGTTCGTTCGTTCGTTCGTTCGTTCGTTCGTTCGTTCGTTCGTTCGTTCGTTCGTTCGTTCGTTCGTTCGTTCGTTCGTTCGTTCGTTCGTTCGTTCGTTCGTTCGTTCGTTCGTTCGTTCGTTCGTTCGTTCGTTCGTTCGTTCGTTCGTTCGTTCGTTCGTTCGTTCGTTCGTTCGTTCGTTCGTTCGTTCGTTCGTTCGTTCGTTCGTTCGTTCGTTCGTTCGTTCGTTCGTTCGTTCGTTCGTTCGTTCGTTCGTTCGTTCGTTCGTTCGTTCGTTCGTTCGTTCGTTCGTTCGTTCGTTCGTTCGTTCGTTCGTTCGTTCGTTCGTTCGTTCGTTCGTTCGTTCGTTCGTTCGTTCGTTCGTTCGTTCGTTCGTTCGTTCGTTCGTTCGTTCGTTCGTTCGTTCGTTCGTTCGTTCGTTCGTTCGTTCGTTCGTTCGTTCGTTCGTTCGTTCGTTCGTTCGTTCGTTCGTTCGTTCGTTCGTTCGTTCGTTCGTTCGTTCGTTCGTTCGTTCGTTCGTTCGTTCGTTCGTTCGTTCGTTCGTTCGTTCGTTCGTTCGTTCGTTCGTTCGTTCGTTCGTTCGTTCGTTCGTTCGTTCGTTCGTTCGTTCGTTCGTTCGTTCGTTCGTTCGTTCGTTCGTTCGTTCGTTCGTTCGTTCGTTCGTTCGTTCGTTCGTTCGTTCGTTCGTTCGTTCGTTCGTTCGTTCGTTCGTTCGTTCGTTCGTTCGTTCGTTCGTTCGTTCGTTCGTTCGTTCGTTCGTTCGTTCGTTCGTTCGTTCGTTCGTTCGTTCGTTCGTTCGTTCGTTCGTTCGTTCGTTCGTTCGTTCGTTCGTTCGTTCGTTCGTTCGTTCGTTCGTTCGTTCGTTCGTTCGTTCGTTCGTTCGTTCGTTCGTTCGTTCGTTCGTTCGTTCGTTCGTTCGTTCGTTCGTTCGTTCGTTCGTTCGTTCGTTCGTTCGTTCGTTCGTTCGTTCGTTCGTTCGTTCGTTCGTTCGTTCGTTCGTTCGTTCGTTCGTTCGTTCGTTCGTTCGTTCGTTCGTTCGTTCGTTCGTTCGTTCGTTCGTTCGTTCGTTCGTTCGTTCGTTCGTTCGTTCGTTCGTTCGTTCGTTCGTTCGTTCGTTCGTTCGTTCGTTCGTTCGTTCGTTCGTTCGTTCGTTCGTTCGTTCGTTCGTTCGTTCGTTCGTTCGTTCGTTCGTTCGTTCGTTCGTTCGTTCGTTCGTTCGTTCGTTCGTTCGTTCGTTCGTTCGTTCGTTCGTTCGTTCGTTCGTTCGTTCGTTCGTTCGTTCGTTCGTTCGTTCGTTCGTTCGTTCGTTCGTTCGTTCGTTCGTTCGTTCGTTCGTTCGTTCGTTCGTTCGTTCGTTCGTTCGTTCGTTCGTTCGTTCGTTCGTTCGTTCGTTCGTTCGTTCGTTCGTTCGTTCGTTCGTTCGTTCGTTCGTTCGTTCGTTCGTTCGTTCGCTCGCTCGCTCGCTCGCTCGCTCGCTCGCTCGCTCGCTCGTTCGCTCGTTCGCTCGTTCGTTCGTTCGTCTTCTGCAATATGGACACACAGACACTACACTTGAACGTCAGAGGGCTTCGTAACCTCAACGACATCACACAACTCATGCATAAATTTAATTCGAAGGTGCTGTGTTTCCGAGAAGCACGCCTAAAGTCTACACTGTCCAACTCTTTGTATGATATGCCATTTTCCGCAAAGACCGCGACAACGCTTTCACCTCATCCGGCGGTGTAGCTATAGCTGTAAATAAGTCTGTTATTTACTGAAATAACTGTGCATACTACAAAAAAATTAATGAAAAGTGTCAACACAATTAGAGACTATTTGAGAGGTGACTACGCATCAATTAACACCGAACGTGCACTCTTCATTGAAAACTGCATGCCTGCCTTCTTCGAGAGAACACTTGATCGAAATTAGACTTCATTTAAGAATACAGCCGCGTGGGCCTAGTTGATAAGTACGTTCCATTAGGCCTAATTGTGAAAAACTCCCGATCACCGTGAAACGACTTTCGAATAAAAACAAACGCTTCTTTCGCCTTGCAGAACGTGTTAACACTTCGGTACGTTGGTGCGCATACAGCGATGTTCTCCGAACTTATTGATTAGCTATCAAAGAAGCCAAACATGTCTTTCCGAATAACATTGCCCTCACTTCCTTCCACAAATCCATCTAAATTCTGGATAAATGTCAAACCCAAAGAACGATATATCATTCAGCTTTCTGATAGCGCTGGGAATACTAGGACAAGTGATCAATGCTGGACTGCCTAAAACGTCACTTTTGCGAAATCACTTTCTGATTGTTCTTTTGATGTGGCCCCAGAAGTGCTTAAGTGTGACGTTTTCCCCATGAACCCCATTGTCATCGATTTCACGGGTATTGTGAAGCTAATGCAGAGCCTGAAGTTATCGTCTAGTTGCGGTGTTGACAAGGTTAATTCCAAGTTTTTGAAGAATACTGCTGTTTGTTCCAGCTTATACTGAGCGCACCTTTTGACCCAGTCTGTTGAACACTCCGCAATGAAATGCCGAGTGATTAGAAGGTAGTGAGGGGTTTCCACTCTTCAAACAAGGTAATCCGAATTCTCCTTTTAATTACAGGCTGTCAGGATTGGGGGCTCAATCCCGTCGCTCGTAATCAGTTGTCAAGATTGGAGTCCGGCATAAATTCAAAGGTAGCTGGCCCATGCCGTCTTCCAACTTATCCACGCTGAGGACGTTGATGAAGGGAAGGACTGCTTCTCATCGAGAACGAGGAATAAGGGTTTATTTACAGTATTTACATGCAGTTCATCAGTCTCGCATGACTGCGAGAGAAAGTACGTCAGTCTAACACGACTGCTTGAGAGAGTACATCAGTCTAAGATGACTGCTTGAGAGAGAGTGTCTCAGTCTAACATGACTGCTTAAGAAAGTGTATCGAGCATCCGCACAACAGCCGTTTATAAACACTCAGTCATCCCCCGATTCCAAGGTGGCGGAAACGTTCGTCCAGTCATCGTAAACACGCCGCCTCTCCGCGGGACGGTTTACACACACACACGCACACAAACACACAGGTTCACGGTCCGAAACCGACATAACACGGATTTCGTAGAACACGGAGTGGACCCTCGCAGTGCGCCCCGGTAGCCATTGTCTTGCGTCTTGGTCGGCGCGTGGGAAGGGTCCTCCGACGGCGTTCCCGCGGCAACTCCCCCACTCATAGCAGATCAGGTCCGCGTTGGTGGGTTCGGTAACAACAGTTGGCCCGCCGAACTCATTCAGTCACAATGGCGATTTAGTGACGCCGTGGCTAGAGGTTTGCGGCGGCAATCTAGGGAACGTTGACGCCCGTTGTCGCAACTGGCTGGCAACACTTGCACTTCAGCTGGGCCGTTCTTGACAAGGCCTATTTCATTACCAAGCATTCCCTGCAAATTTCCAGAGCACATTATATACTCTAATCTCGTTTATTTTCTTGAAGGCAACTCGTTTTTGAGTTCTTGTCAGCACGGTTTTCGAAAGAATTTTTCTTGTGCGACTCAACGCTTGTCTTTCTCTAATATCTTAGCGTCGTCTTTAGATAGTGGGTTGCTAACCGACTGTATTTTCTAGACTTTGCTAAGGCTTTCCATAAGGTGTCACATCAATTACTCTTCCTTAAAGTTAGTTGCATGAATATTGACCCTAATCTTTTCCAATGGATTGAATGTTTCTTGACTAACCGCTCTCGGTTTGTATCGGCTAACGAGTCATTGTCATCACCATGTGCCGTAACATCTGGTGTTCCCCAAGGTTCTGTTTGGGTCCTTTACTTTTTCTAATGAATGACCTTCCGATTGGATTTAACTCCTCCCTTAAGCTTTTTGCTGGTGACTGTGGTCTTTTTCATGCAATAAATGTCCCTAACGATAGTTGCGCCCTTCAGTGTGATCTTGACAACGTATTTAGTTGGTGCGAGCGATGGTGTGTAGTTCTTAACCCGTCTAAATGTAAAGCTATGTCCTTCTCATGCCAATCTAATCCGTCCAAAACGTTCGATTACAAGATTAACAGAGTTTGACTACAGAGTGTCCTAGAATATAAATATCTTGGTGTTCACCGCAAGATCGTCAAACCATGCAACCCGCTCACTCTGGCGGCAAAGAGAATCAAGGAAACTGGCACGGTCATCATTGCCTTCGACGGCTTTCGAGTCCCGAACTATGTCAGACACGACAATGCCCTGATCAAGTGTTCTCTTTACCGCAAGCAGATCGCCATGTGCCATGTGTGCGGCAGACTCGGCCATCGTGCGGACGTATGCCCCTCGCCCGACGACGCAATTTACAAAGGCTGTGGAATAGCTAACCCTAACGCAGATCATGTGTGCACCTCAATCAAGTGTGCGCTCTGCGAGGGAAATCACGCCACGGCAAGCAAGGAATGCACGAACCGCTTCCAACGTCGTCCGAAGAAGACGAGTGGAAAGAAAATCGCAGCAAACGCAAGCAAAAGCACCACGAGATCAGGACCAGTCGCCCTGAGTCAGCACGACTTCCCGCCGCTCAAGAACGCCGAGTGTTGCGCCAGCAACGACAACGTGGCCGCCAACGCAGATGCTCGCTTGTCCGGCGAGCCGGGCTGCTCGCGATCGAGGAACCACGGTCGCCTGTCGCCACGATCGCGAGGATGCTCCAGGAACCCGAGCCAGAGATCCTCGTCAAGGATACGATTCGCCCCCAGCCCACGAGTTGGCGGTGATGACCGGTTGACGTGGGCCCAACGAGTTCAGCAGCAGCACCAGCAGGCCGCCAGCCAGGTGAGTCCGATGGCACGGCCAGAGCAGGCAGAAATAGCAAATACGATTAAAAGACTAGAACACGAAAACAAAGAGTTAAGGCAAACAAACAATCACACAACTCGTCGAGGAAATCAGACAACTCAAAACGCCACCACCCTCCGACTCTAATCAAACCGAAGCCACATCAGAACCCATGGTAGTAGAAGTACCGGTCGCGGAATCCAGGCGCAATCCGCATAAGAGAAAAGCCGTGACAAACACACATCCATCGAGCACGGACAGCGACATTAAGGAAATCAAGGAACTACTCGGCGGGCTTGCAACTACCGTCGCGTCACTGAAGGAAGGGCAAGACGAACTTGCGACGACTGTAGGGACACTCAAGGAAGGTTACGACAGGATAACGCTACGAATCAACCACATGATGGAGACGATCAACATCCATGGGGCAAGGCTCAACGCGCTAGAAATGGCAGACCACCCGTCTGTGACGCCAAAGTCTACTATCACCAAGCTATCTCGGGCGTTGTCGCTCGATAGACAAAGCAACAACGTGGCCTCACAAAGGCCACCCGGCGCCAACAACAAAGATGGCTGTGCAAACTGAAACGTTTCGCCTTTGGCAATGGAATTGTAGGGGCTACGTCCGCAAAAAGGCGCCCCTGCAACAATACATTGGAGCCAAAAAAGACAAACCCCAAGTCATTCTCCTACAAGAGACAAATACCGCTACACCCTCGCTATCCGGCTATGACGTGACCGCAACGACACCGCAACACAAATGTAGAGGTATCGCCACGTTGGTCAGCAACAAGCTAGCCCACACGACACACAAAATTAATCACGACCGCAGCAATTGCGAATTCATTCTCACGGAAGTCTTCCCTAGAGCCAAGAACGCCAAGAGCATATTCATCCGAAACGTTTACAGCAGCCCCAAGCACAGAGCACAAAAATTTAGGCAAATACTCCAGCTCGCCCGCAACCGCGCCAGCGACAACCCCATGATCGTGGCCGGGGACTTCAACGCCCCTAACACGGCCTGGGGATACGTCGCCAGCAGAGCCAAGGGCAAGGACTTATTAAACGACGCCGATGAACTTGACCTACCGCTCATTACGAACGCCGAATACCCCACAAGAACGGGTAACTCGGTCAACCGCGACACAACGCCATATCTCACTTTCGTCCGCAACGTTCCAAACTATCAGTGGAACAACCTCTTCGAGGATCTGGGCAGCGATCATCACATTGTTGAGACAACGATTGACACCCCATCCAGAGAACCCAGAAAAATGACTTACGTCGACTGTGACAAGTTCCGCGAGTTCAGACACGAACGCCGAACAGGTAAAGAATCAAAAGATCAATGGACGTCGCAACTAAAGGCCGACATTAAGGCAGCCACGAAGGAAATAGAGACAGACCTCCCTGTTGAAAGTATGAACAGCCGACTGGCTCACATGCTAGAAGCCAAACAATCGCCCACCAGGAGATGGAAAGAACAAAGACACAATCGACGGCTGAGGAAAAGAATTTCTTCCCTCAACCGGCTGATTGCAGAATATTGCACGCAACTATCTAACCAGCAATGGAACGAGGTGTGCGACGCCGCGGATGGCCGCATCAACAGCGGGACGACGTGGCACCTGCTCAAACACCTTTTAGACAGAACCAGAACCAAAGCGGACCAGGGTCGCACGCTGAACAGGGTCATGCACGAGGAATTCAAGATTACCACGGAAAATGAGCTCATTGGCCGTCTCGTCGACAAGCACCTCCCGCTGGCCAAAAATGCTGGAGGCACGACCGCCGAAGCATATCGCGGCAAAGACAATCCAGAGCTAGATCGGGACTTCTCAACCGAAGAGATACACACGGCACTTCATAACGTAAACAGCAAGTCAGCGCCGGGGTAGGACGGCGTAACTAACAAGGCACTTAGAAACCTCGACGAAACCTCAATCGAAACCCTCACAGAGGAAATTAACAAAATCTGGAGGAACGGAGCACTACCCGAAGACTGGAAAACGGCCCTCATCGTGCTCATCCCAAAGCCTGGCAAGGCGCCCAACATCAATAATCTCAGACCTATCTCGCTGACGTCTTGCGTCGGCAAGGTAGCCGAGAACGCGGTCCTAAACAGGCTCTCTAAACATTTGAAGAAAAAGATATCTACCCCGCAGCAATGATCGGCTTTAGACCCGGGCTATCCACCCAAGACGCCATGAAGCTCCTCAAGCATGAGATCATTGACGCAGACACAAGAGACGCTATAGTAATCCTAGGGCTAGACCTCGAAAAGGCATTCGATAATTTATCACATGACTACATACTCGACACGATATCCAACCTCGACCTCGGCACGAGGCTCCACCCTTATACAATATCGTTCCTGAGCGACAGAACGGCCACCCTCCGTCTAGGGGAAATCAAGTCCCAGAAATACAAACTCGGCGGCAAGTGCACCCCGCAAGGTTCTGTCATCTCTCCGACGCTTTTTAACCTTGCGCTTGCCGGCCTAGGCAAGAAACTGGATCAAATCGAGAACGTCAAATACACGATATACGCAGATAACGTAACGCTCGGGGTCCCCGGAGGTAGCCTGGGATCAATTGAAAGCGCTCTGCAGCAAGCGATCGACGCAATCGAGGAATACCTCGCTCCCACCGACCTGCGATGTTCGCCTGCGAAGTCGGAGCTCCTCGTCTAAAAACCATCGAGAAGTGGTCCCAAGCCAAAGAACGAAATCAAACACACACACTCCATTACTCCCAGAACAAAAGATGGAGGAACCATTCCACACGTAAGCAAAATCAGAGTCTTTGGAATGCTCATTGAGAGCAACGGCTCAAACGCCGCGACAGTGGAGAAGATCGTGACAAAGTCGAATATTGCCTTGAATCTCATACGACGCGTAGCAAACAGACAACATGGCCTTAAGGAAGAAAATCTCCTCAATCTAACACACGTCTTTGCGCTATGCCACTTCACCTACGAGGCGGCCATGCACAGATGGAGGTAGCGGAGAAGGACAAACTCAATGTACAACTGAGAAAGCTAGTCAAACTAGCGCTGGGAATCCACAAGAACACCGAGACAGAGCTCCTGCTGCAACTGGGGGTACGCTTGAAGGAATCGCCAAAGATCAAGAACGGGCTCAATGGACAAGACTCTCTGGAACCAAACCGGGTAGAGAAATCCTAGCCGAACTAGGTCATGACACCACAGTAATGGAGAATCCATATCAAAGCGTTCCGACGGACACACGCAACTCCAAGACGGTTCGCCCACTCCCGCGAAACATGAACCCCGCGCACCATCAACCCAGAAGGCTGGCACGCGGATCGTTCATCCTGCGCGAAACTACGTGATAAGAAGATCCTAGCCTGTTTCGTAGACGCGGCACAGTACCCGACCAGGAAGGCCTTCGTTGCCACCACGATCAATAAGCAAGGTCAAGTCACAAACGCTCTCACAGTCAAGACCCACAAGTCCGAGATAGCAGAGCAGGTCGCCATCGCACTCGCGCTCACAGACCCGACTAGCACCCACGTCTACAGCGATTCACGCTCGGCCGTCAAAGCCTTTCAGAAAGGAGCAGTTGCAAGCCCAGCACTACAAATAATCAATAGACCCGCACCGCTGTAGTATCACACCATCTGCTGGTTCCCGGCACACCTCGGAGAGATTGAGGACGCCCCTCGCAATCTCAATGAGATGGCTCACAGGAGCGCGCGAGACCTAACCCTCCGCGACGTGACCTACTTTGGTTGTGACCATGCCAGCGAGAATCGGGACCCTCCCTCCACATACAACGAGATCACAAAGCACTTCTATCTAGACCGCAGAATATACAGCACACCTCACAATAAGCTCACCAGGCCTCAAGCCCTCACGTTCAGAATGCTTCGAACAAACACGTACCCCACGCTGAACAGACTACATCACTACATGCCTGGCCGATACAAAACATCATATTGCGAAAATTGCCATAGCACACTAGACGTACATCACTTGGTCTGGCCCTGTGGTCGGACCCACGCAAACAAGGATCAAGACTCCGCCAGGCTACAAGAAGCATTGCGCAGCACGGGCCAGGCGGAGCATCTGTGGGCTGTCCAGTGAGCCCACGATGCGGCCAGGGAGTTACAACTCCCGGTCCCAACGTGGGAGTAGCCCGCTCTATGGGTCCTTGCGCACCGTAGCTCGCAGGACCTTTCATTAAAATTATTCCATCCATCCATCCACATTACTAACAATCTATCCTGGTGTATGCACATCGAATATGTCACTAACAATGCGAACCGCGCCCTTGGCTACATGCGCAGAAACTTCTCTCAGGATCCATCCCATTTGAAGTTACTTTTGTATCAAAGACTAATATGAGCTAAGCTAGAATATGCGTCATCCATATAGGACCCCGCACAACTCACTTCAATTGAGGCAGTAGAATATGTCCAGAATCGCTCATCTCGCTTCATCCATTCGAATTATTCTCGCACAGCTAGTGTTCCTTTAATGAAATCAAAACTTGGTCTAAGTAATCCTGCATTTCTTAGAAAAATTGCATGCCTTAGTCTTTTCCACAGCATTTCCTTTCATAACCAGACACCAAACCAGCAATATTTTTTCTTCAATCCCATGATATATATCACGGATGGTCATGGCGTGTTGACCATCCGCATAAAGTTGCCACCCCTAGCTGCAAAACAAATGTGCTTTTTCATTTTTTCTTACCTAAGACTAGCGCAGGGTGGAACCATCTTTCGCCTTTTATCGCCTTCATTTAACGCACGCCATCCTTCAAGACAGCCATCACCAAGCTTATCATTGAACATGCAACTGCGTTATGATTTTGCTTTTTGCTTGTACTTTTTTGTTTGTTTTCTTTTTCCACCCACCCTCTCTGTAACGCCCCTGTTGGCCCTGAAGGTATTGGAATAAATAAATAAATAAATAAATAGTTTGCCAAGATACAGCCTACCTCTGTAGGCTGTATCTGTGCGAGCACTTTTGCCTAACAAGCTAATAACCGTTTGCTCCATTTACATACCGCCCAATGATCAGCTCAGCAAAACGGAATTTTACAGCCGCAGCTTCTTACACTATCACGGGTTAACGCCTAAAACAACCTCTCGAGAGGTCACGAGAGGCAACGAGAGGCCGAATAATTGAACATTTCTTCATGCCTTTTTAAAAAGAAAGTGCCCACTTATTACAACGTCTATCATAATTCATATTCTATAGATTTAGAGATTGGCTTTGCGGTCCTTCTATCTTATTTAGAATGGAGAGTAATAAGGAATCCTTTTAGAAATGACCCGGTAACGATAATCGCAAACGAGCATCACGAATGTTCTCCACGTGGTGCAAACTAGCCTCCGCCGATTGGGACCATTTTAAAGAATCAACTTATCACGAAATTTTCTAAGCGATTGAACTATAGTTGGCGCAATAGCCTAGATTGCAGGTTTCATCATTTACGCAACTTCATCCCTCAAACAAAAGTTGGAGACCCGGTGGAACGACGATTGCGGACAAGGTCGGAAAGAAGAAAACAAAGCATGGGGGCTGTTTGTGCCGGTGCAGAAAATCTTGTTAAATTTAAACAGACTGAACCGCAGGCAACGCGTACACGACGGCACGCTAGGAGAGCAAGCTGGGAGGGGCTTCTGGCGGGAATGAATTCGTATACCCAGGAAACAAAAACATAGATAGCACTCAGAAGGCTAAAGGGGCGAAAACCGCATCCGCTGCCCTTGATAAATAGTCAAGGAAACAGGTTGGGAGACCAGGCAGACGCTCTGGCTAAACATTTTAAGTATGCGTCTAGCTCCGCCCACTATTCACAGACATTCCTTAAATACAAAGAAATAGAACAACATGCTAAAAAGATTTTGCGCCAAAACAACACACACAAGAAAGGCGACGACACCACCACACCTTGTGTGTGTTGTTTTGGCGCAAACTCTTTTTAGTATGCAAGACCACCAACTAGCCCAGCAGTTAACTCTTCTAAAATAAAACAACGCAAAGCACTGGACTGCAGATGCAAAGGAAACGATCCATATAGCCGTTATTTCAACATTGCTCAGCTTAGAGCAGCTTTGAACGGGTGCAAAAGCCCTGCGCTTGGAGCAGACATCATCATGTGGGACATGATGAACATCACGGACGCGGACACACGATTTACATTGTTCGCACTTTTCAACAATACTTGACCAGGCGGACACGTTCCAGCTACATGGAAAGTATCTGTCGTTGTCCCAGTTTTGAAACAGGGTGAAGGCCCATCCTTGGTGACAAGCTACCGTCTGATAGCGCTCACAAGCTATGCAAGCTTTTCGAGAGAATGATGAGTCACCATCTTTTGCATTACCTAGAATCAAACAAAATGCTTCATTCCTGCTAAGATGGCTTTCGCGAATGTCGGTCCGCAAGCGACCATCTTCTGCGTATTGAGGCTAACTTTCGCGACGCCATAAGTAATACTTGCTGCCAGTTTTTCTGGATACGGAAGCCGCCTATGGAACCACTTGGCGCTGCGGTATAATCAGAGATATATCAGGAACACGTATTCGTCACAACATCCTTAGCATAATTGAACGCTATCTCTCACTCTGTACTTTTCGTGTTAGAATTGGTAATGATCTGTCTAGGTAATGGGCAAATTAGGGTACCGCAGAGTGGCGTGCTGAGCTGTACCCTTTTTATTGTTAAAATGTACCCTATAGGTTCCTGTATTCCACAAAGTATGTTTTATTGAGCATATTCAGCCGACTGGATTTAAATCATTGCCGTCTGCGAGGATCACGTTGTTCTGGCTGAACAGTCTCAGCATGGGAAAATGAGAACGACTTTAAACTGAATCCCCAGAAAAGCTCTCGCGTCCTCTTTGCAAGGAAGAGGGGCCTTGTCCTAGGAAGGAGCATCCAGCTTGAAAAGAATTGTGCAGGTGACACCATTTACGAGGTATGTGACGTCAAACTGGCGGTAAAAAATCCATTTTCCTTCCACTTATTTTCTTAACAAAACCTCATTTTATGCATTGACGCACACAAGTAACATGAACGCCAATGCTTTTCCCGCAAAATTTGGGAAATAATATCCTGCAACTGATGTCATCCTAAGAATTCCTTCCAATTGGATCCGCCTTATTAACTACCCTGCTACAATTAGCACATTGCAATATGTACCGTAAGGTAATTAATTAAAACCTAGATTAGTGAAGTTAGGTTGATTATACGATTATGCATATCAGTTTTTTGTGCAACAAATGTTCGCCTCTTCGAGTAGACCAGCTCATGTACTAGAACTGTGCTATCTTCCACAGGCAGTTAAAAAAAATTAATGTGTTCGCTAAAACACCAGGTATCTAGCTGTCAGGGCACAGAGGCAATGTGCTCACAGACAAACTTGCTACATCCACAAGAACCGGAGCCTGTACCATAGCTCTCCTTGCAGCACGCTTGAAGCCTTTCTTGCGCAGAGAGCCGAGAAGGTTTCGCCTATCCATCTAGGATGCGTAAACCTCGCATAAACTTCATTTGGTTAAGCCGCACCTATGAAATTGGCCTTCGGAAACGCAAGCCGGACAAACTGATTTCTTGTTTTCTCGACTCAGAATAGTACACGCACACCGTGCCCATTCTTAGCTGCTCACTGATGGTGAACCTCACCTTTGTGTGTAGATGTGATGAGAGGCTAACCGTCCTCCACGTCTTGGTGCATTGTCGCTAAGCAGAAGCTGAACGAAAAGAAGCACTTTTCTATAGCAGACCGATACAACATTCCCCTTCATGTAGTATTGTTTGTTGAAGTAGAACCATTTTTTTACTACAAATCAGGTTTAAACTTTTTCACAAGATGTTGATTTATTGCGCGTTATACGCCAATGACATTTTTAGCACATCCTCCTATGAAAGGCGGCTGCTGTGATAGTAGCGACGGCGGCATATGCCTCCAGGCTCTTAACGGTGAGGCAGTACGTGCCGCCATGTATTCTATTATACCACCTATTCGTAATACATCCTACCTTCATAGCACATGTCATGTATCATTGTCTGCTTTTATACTTTTATATTTACCCACTTTTCAAATAATGTTCTTAGGCCTCTATGCAGCCGTGTTTCATCCACCTCTCAATATTAAAAATCCATATACCTATGACAAGCTATTATTGCCTTGGCCCTATTTGGCCACATGTGGCCCTTGCGAGAATAAACTCCAATAATCATCATCTTCATTTGATAAAAAACGCTTCAGTACCCCTTTAAGAAGCCTGGCTCATAAGTAAAAAGCGAAAAGGTTCTGAGGGAATCCGTCTTTTTGTGTGTTATTAGCATTTGTGTTTGTGAAAGATAAATGGGATTTATTATATGTCAGTACAATTAGAGAAAGGCTGCAATACTCATGGATTTTCCTACCTGCGCGAGCAGCACAAACGCGTTATGCGTGCGCTGCCAGTGCGGGCCATGAAACTGGCCACTGGGATTCATCAGCTGGTTCCATTAATTGCTATGATTGTCGTCGTTCTACTTACTCGGGTCTGTCTTTAAAAGCCTAATCACGCGTACCTTTCTTTTGCGTAGATATCGATTATGCGGGAGTTTCGTTTCCGCTAGTAGGTTCAAATCCACAGAAAAGAATAATGAGAGTGAAAGGAAGAGAGGTTTTATAAACATGTATTGTCTGCATGCTTGTAAAATCTGTCTTTAGCGCCTGTGCGTGTCTGTTTTCTCGCCTACATCCTTGTGCTATTCGCGCTACAAGAAAAAAACTGTCTTTAGTTCATGTTTCTTAATTTTATTGCGATAGCGATTATATGGACACTCCAGGCACATTTTTGCCGTCGCCGTCATGTTTCGTATAAAGTCTCCAGGCACCGTCGACGTGCCGCGTGTTCTATGTGCGAGTGAAAGAAAGCACGCGAGAGGAGCTGACGATCGCGGCTGAATCTGGCGCGCGTGTAGGAGTGTCACCATTTGCGAACAACGTGCGCGGACGAAACGCTCAGGGGCACTGTATTTTATCAGGGTTTCATTCGTTGTCATGCTTTGCATCTTTCTAATTACTCGAGTGTGTCAATAAATGCCTAATTACACATAACTTTTACCTGCAAGCGTAATTGACCAACTCTGCAATTCAGCGGTGTCTTTCTGAGGCCGCGAAGCAGGCAGACGAGGAAGGCGCCTGGAGGTGAAGAGGATCGTGAGCCGGAGCAAGTACGAAGGAGCGCGCTCATGGATGGATGCATGATTGGATGGATGTTATGAGCGTCCCCTTTGGAACGGGGTGGTGCGTTGCGGCACCAAGCTCTTACTATTATACTGCCTAATGTCCTAGCTAGGTTAAACAATAAAAAAGACGAAAAAAACACTATGAACTACCACACCCAAATTTTCTGATTCCCTATTTCGAACCGTGCTTTTTTACGTACCCGTTTTTTGTCGTTTCCCTACTTTTCTTCCACCAATCCTCCAATCGCCTCCTACTAATGCCTATTGCGGACATGTTTACTTTTCCACTGCTCTCGCTGAACCCAAGGGCTTCAAGGAGGCCAGTGGTGCCTAAATCGACTGCTGCGTAGATGTCTTCACATTCTAATAAAACATGCTCTATAGTTTCCCTAGCTTTACCGCAGGAAGCACATGCATGCTTCGTCTTCCGTCTTATATCTCGCTTTATAGGTGCGTGTTCTAAGGCATCCCGATCTCGCTCCGAAAAGTAATCAGCTTCCCTTTGAGTTATCATAAATTGTTTCTTTCCTGATTTCGTTTTGTCCTCTTAAGTAGTTACTCATGGCAGGTTTCTTTTCCATTGCCGCCAACCGTGAGATTATTTCAGCCTCTCTGACTTTCTGCTTGACCTTCTTTGTTTCTCTGTTGCCAACCCTACAGGCCGCATACTTGCTGGTTAGCTTCCTAGTTCTTTTCCTCCACTGTGAATCAATGTTTTTCCTGTACAGATACCTGAACACAGCATTTGGCAGCCATTGGCAGCGACATGGCCTCAAGATATATTATCCTTATGCTATTTCTTTAAAAAATCACTGTTTGTGCGAATGAGTGTTTTTGGTTTAAACTTCGAAAACAAGAAAAAAATACAATGGCAGGTCTAATTTTTGTCCGGCGTTTCAGTTTTATCCGAAAAGAGTCGGTGAAAGCAAATTTACAATATAGCTAAGGCGACCCACGATCTGCACTTAGCCGCAAGCACATGCGCTCCAATGAGAGTAACCTGCCAAAGTTAAGGCCATGTGTCAGCTGGCGGCTCAAGCAATCTTTACTTTTTTTTCGTTTCTGCGTCCGTTCTGCTTGCGTCTGCGACGAAAACGAGAAGTGGGAAGGTAGATAAACAGAAAATTGTTGAGGGAGGTAGTAGCGTAATGCTTAGCGCGCCCAGCTCCCAAAAGGAGGATGCTGCGAATACATGAGCTCGAATCTCGGTGGTTTGTTTGTGAAAACTACTTTCTGTGCTCTCTGGTGAGGGCAAAGCTCATAATGAGACGGCAGCCTTAAGACAACGGTCGCCGTCAACGTAACAGAATAAGCGGGCATGCAAGGTCACACCTGAAGCCGAAAGTATATTCAGAGGAAAGACAGTATGCTGCTGTCGACAAAAAAAAGTGATGAGTAACGAGCAGTGTTGTTGAGCGAGGCTGTAAACCGATAATGTTCTCATAGACAGGACCACGCTCCAATCCCGGTGCTCAGCAGAAATGTACATCGACAGCATGTCAGCTAGCGTGTAATTGATACTTCGTTGAGGTCGTTGCGTGTTTGTGTTGTGTCTAGCAGGAGGGAGCAGTGTAAGAGATGACACTGGAGAGAAGGCGGTGAGCGAAGTCCGCGAAAAGTACTTGGCGATAGCCATATTGAACGTCGACGCCGGTTGAAGAAAGCCTGCGACTTCAGTTGCCCAGGTCGCCGAAAGGCTTGAGTAATAACATACCGCTGGGCGCATTTGGTAACCACAGCGATAGATGCACACTTTGCGGAAGTAAGCATAGGAAAGAGACCTAGTGAGCTGGCCGGCCTTTTCGAGCTCTGGCATAGTTTGAAAATGAATGTGGCGAAGTATGACGCATAAAATAGTATATGCCAACCAGATGAACCAGCGTGGCCACACGTCATGGTGGCCTGCCACCAGGACATCTTGAATTGCAGCGATGGCTGTTTTCATTTTGCGCTTGAGAATAAAAACGACCACATTAGCTACGTTCGAGGGACGTTTCTACGGGACAAGAGCACATCGCCCCCCCCCCCCAAAAAAAAAAACACAAGAAAATAACCTTGCCAATAGGGCCGTCATAAGATCGAGCATTGCGGCGCTTGATGATCTTGTTCAGGATGACGTCAGCGTTTCATTCAGCATTTATTTCTAAATAAATGAGTTGAAGTTACATTTATTTGCATCAAAATGGCGGGCGTAATCAGGCAAACATTGACAGCAGTTCATTAGAGGGCGCCTGACTACTCAGTGGAGATTACGTACGACAATGACAACAAAGAACAGAGAAAGCTTCGTTTACATCAATTCGCACATATGTGAGATCCGCATGATTTTTTAGACTATCAATTTATATGCTTAAGAATGGCGCTAATTAATGCAATATTTGCATTCACAGTGAGCAAAAGCGGCGGTCGTCTCCACGGTAGAATTGATTTAAACAGCTTTAATGCCATGGACATTACATCGTTGCCAACTTCCGTGGGATTGTAGTCGTCAAAATGGGATACAAGTGACAGGGAAATCCGGAGGTTCATGAAAGGCAAGAAGGCAGAAGCTTGCACAAGACCTCAGGGAGGAAGAGAGAACTAAACTTTTATTTTCCGAGACGGTAAACCGAGTCAGAACCGGTTCACTCTAGGTGGGAGAATTCCTTATTCCAAGAACCCTCTGGCTTGGGCTGCCTCCTTGGCCCGGGCGACGAGGCTGCGTTCGTCGTCCAGGTCATCAGAGGAAAGCTTGGCCTCCCACGTTTCAGTTGTATACATCTGCGGTGAGTTGGGGGGCTCTTCTTGCGCTTCTATGGGGCGGCTTTCTTTGGAGTCGTCTTGTGGAGCTTGTGAGGTAGGGTCTGCGGATGTGTCACGCAGTGGGCAATCCCGGACCATGTGTTGCAGGGTGCCTGCAACGTCACAATAGGGGCATGTGTACGAGTACTGCGTAGGATACAGTCTGTGCATGATTATTCCGTGTACGTAGGTGTTGGTCTCTAGGCGGCGCAGGATGACTTCTTCCTCTTTGCTATGTTTCTTGTGCGGTGAAGCGTACTTTCTTCTGCAGATTCGGCTGGTATGCTCGCGACCAGCGGCGTGTGCCGCCTCATTTCCTGTCATGCCCTGATGGCCTGGAACCCAGTTGATGTGGGTGTCGGGGAGCGGGACGCGTGCGATGTGATTTCTAAGTATTTCGAGTGCGGTTTCTGATATGCGTCCTTTTTGATAGTTGCGACCTGCTGCCTGGGAGTCTTAATATTACTGCTACTTCAGGGCAAGTTGTTATTGCCAGAGCGATTGCCGTTTCCTCTGCAGTCTCGGGGGCGCTTGCTCGGATGATGACAGCTGCAAGTATTTACCTTGGTGATCAGTGACACCTAGGGCAAAGGCGTTTCGTTTAATGTACCGGGCAGCATCGGTGTACCTCGTATCAGGGTCTCTCCCGTATTTCTTGCTGAGTGCGCGGATTCTGCTTTGCCGACCCTGCTTATGGTAAGTTGGATGCATATTGCGCGGTATACTTGCAACGCTGATACAGTCCCGGACTGCAGGTGGGATTCTTGCTTTTTGGTCTGTGTCTGCAATGAAGCTTTCACTGTAGTTGAGGTAGCGCAAAACTGCACGTCCGGTGGGTGTGAGCTTGAGCCGCTCTGGTTGGCTGATCTTATGAGCCTCGACGAGCTCTTCCTAAGTATTGTGGACACCGAGCTTGAGGAGTTTCTCCGTTGATGCCATGGTTGGGAGGGTCAAGGCTACTTTGATTGCCTTTCTAATGACAACATTGAGTTTCTTGATTTCTGCCGGCTTGAGCGTCAAGTAGGGAGTTCCGTAGGTGATACGGCTACTTAGCAGAGCTTGAATTATGCTTAGTGTGCCGTGCTCCTTGAGTCCGCTTCTTTAGTTTGTGATCCTCTTGACGAGGTGCGTGACTTGTGAAAGTGTGCGCTGGAGACGCGGGAGAGTGGCCGCCCCTGATCCGTCCTTGTGGATTTGAAGTGCGAGCGCGCGAAGAGAGTCGACTGCAGGGATGTTGGTTCCGTTGAGCGAAACAGTAGGATCGGGTCGATATAGTTAGGTGGTTTTCCTCGCGTCCGTGCTCTCAGGACGAGAAGCTCCGACTTTTCGGGTGCGCATTGGAGACCGCAGTCTCGGAGGTATCTTTCGATAGTATCGACGGCTTCTTGTAGATTGCGTTCTTTTTGTCCAGTAGTAGGTACTTTGGTCCAGAGCGTGACGTCGTCGGCGTGAAGGCCATGGCATAGGTTTGGGATGGCGTTCAGTTGTTTCGGTAGCTTGATCATTGCGATATTGAAAAGGAGGGGTGAAATAACTGATCCTTGTGGGGTTCCTTTGTCGGGTAGACGAAAAGTATCGCTACGGAGGTTGCAGACGCCTACTGTTGCTGTTCGGTGTGTCAAAAAGCTGCTGATGTAGTTATAGATCCGGGCTCCGCAGCCTGTATCTTCGAGGTTGCGGAGAATGGCTTCGTGGCTCACGTTGTCGAATGCGCCCTTTACGTCGATTGCCAAGATTGATGATTTGCGTCTGTGATCGAGGTAGTCGAGCAAGTCTTCTTTGAGGAGCAGGAGTACGTCCTGCGTGGACAGATGCTGTGGGAGTCCGAACATTGTGTGCGGCAAGTGTCCGTTGTCCTCGAAGTATGTTGTTAACCGGTCGTGCACCATGTGCTCGAGGAGTTTGCCCACGCACGATGTAAGGGGAACGGGACGGAGGTTTTCGATGCGAAGGGGTTTGTTGGGCTTGATGATCATGGTGACCTCCGAATTCTTCCAGGCTGCTGGTAGGTCCCCCTTTTCCCAGCAGTCGTTGTAGAACTATAGCAGTGCTATGGTGGCAGATTACGGGAGGTTGCGTAGGAGCTTATTAGTTATTCTGTCCTTGCCGGGACTGGTGTTTCTAGTGAGTTTGGCTAAGGCTGCGTGGAGCTCTGCCTGGGTGAGTGGTCGATCGAGGTCTGGGTTTGGTGCACCGTCGTACGTCTTTCCGCTTGCTGATGAAATGGGCTTGTCGCTGCTAAGTTTTTGCTGAAGCTCACGAAGGAGGTCATGCTTCGATGCAGCGTGATTGTGGATCAGTCTGCGCAGATCTTGCCTCTGTTGCGTTTTGGTACGATCGGTAGCTAAGAGAGCGCGTAGGAGATGCCAGGTTTTCTTGGTACTGAGTGTCCCTTGTATGCTGTCACAAAAGGTGTGCCAATTTTGCCTGCTAAGTTGCTCCGCGCAATCTTGGGCCTGTATGGTGAGAAGGGCGATTCGTTGCTTAAGTTTTCCATTGAGCTTTTGTCTCTTCCACATTTCCGGAGGCTTCTTTTGGCCTCCCAGAGATAAAGGAGATGCGGGTCGACTGCGGAGATGTTGGTGCTTAGCTGGATGCTCTTTGTGTGGTTTTCTGCGGTGATAAGAAGGCCCTTGAGCTAATGTTCGATGTCGTCGATTGTTCTGTTGCCGCTGAGGTTGTCTCTGAAGGACTTCCAGTCTGTTAGTCGAGCAACACAAGTCTTGGTTAGTTTCCGGTTGTGCGCGATGTCAAGTTGGAAAATGTGGTGATCGCTTCCGAGCGTCTCCGAGAGTCGACTCCACTCGGCCCAGTGAACGTTCGCTGTGCACGTAAGGTCCGGGTTTGTGCCCCTAGAGACACTGTTCCCGACTCTCGTGGCCTGCAATGGGTCGTTTCAGAGGGACAGCCTGTGTTGTTGAGCAGCGTCGTGAACTCGCGCTCCCTTCGTGGTGGTGTTTGGATAAGCCCATGCTGTATGTGGGGCGTCGAAATCTCCCATTATGACAACTTGATGGCATTTCATGCGTTTCGAGAGTTCACGGACAAAGTGGTCGAATTCCGGAAGTTGATCACGAGGAGGGCTGTATATGCTGGCGATAAAGAGGCTTTGCTGCGCTTTTCTGTCTGGTATGATCTCCAGTAGGGTGTGCTCGATGGGGATGTCTTCTATTTCGTGTTCCTGCGTTGTGAGAGTTTTGTTGGTAAGGACGGCTGTGCGTTGAGTTTGTGTATGAGCGGTGTATTTTTGAAGTCGGACGTTGTGGGTATTGGTTTCCTGTAGGGCAGTTACATCAGGGTGGTCCAGTTTGACGAGTTCTTGTAGGTTTGCATACCGGGGACGGAAGGATCGACCGTTCCATTGCCAGATGCGCAGAGTATTTTGCGAGCTCTTTGTTGGGGTTTTAGGTGTCGCCATCATGAGGCTCACCAGCTTCACAGGCAGCTTCATGAATGAATGAGGTTGGAGGTTTTATTATTAACAGACAAGATATAGTACAATGCAGTATTATACAGGAGGAGGTCCCGAGGTCAAAGACTGTAATGGGACCTCCAAAAAAGTATAATAATTATTATTACATGAGACTAATTACAGAACTATAACATCATCTTGAAAGTAAATGGAGAATGAGACCTAACCAAATGAACTTTAAATTGTGTTGCGTAGCCAAATGGACATTTGGAGGGGAAAATATACGTATCTAAGTGGTTGCAGATGATAAAATGTGGTCTTTTAGTTGTCGTTTAAATTGAAATGATTTGCATGACTTGATAGTAGGAGGTAGTGTGTTCCAGAAGGAAACGGACGAAAAATGGACGCTCTGCTTACCATAGTTTGTGCGAACCATGGGAAGAATAAAGTTATTGTTTAGTGCAAATCGCGTAAGATTAGTATTCATTAGACAAGACTGAGGTATCAGACTGTTGCGGTAAGCGTTATTTAGTTGTCGATATAAAAACGTACCAAGACTAAAGTTAATAAGCTCGTCCACAGTAAGAATATTATAGTTGTGTAATAAGTATTTGGAATTGAAATGGTTAGGACTAAATGTAATTATTCTAACAGCCTGGTTTTGTAGTACTTGTAATGATTGATAGTGGGTACGATACGTATTACCCCAGCATGCAATGCAATATTTTATATGTGAATGGATAAAGGGTGAGATCCAGCGGGAGCCATTGGTACTGTTCATGCGAGCCTTCTTTCTACCCTGCTCGGTCGTGTTGAGAAGGCTGTCGGGGTAGGACTTGGTGACATAATTGTTCTTTGCGTGTGCTATGAAATTGTTTACTTGGGCTGTTAGGCAGGTAACCTGGCTTGTGACAGTGGCGACTTGATTTGCGAGGGTGGGTGCTTGGGTGTTAAGGGTCCCAATCTTCTCGACGATAGGCTTGGTGTTGTGTTCAATAAGGGCAAGGATGTTCTTTGTGAAGACGTTCTCGAAAGCCTGGAGGTGCTTTTGAACTCTAGCTTCGATCGCGGAATCAACTGCCTCCGTGGTTAGCGCTGTAAATGGTTGCTTGCCTCCATGCTCGTATTCCTTGCATCTTAGGAATAGTCTGCCTATGAGATTTTGTTGATGTTGTAGCTTGCTCTCGAGGGCTCTTACGCCTACCGCTTCTGCCCATCCGACTCTGGGACTGCCTGAGCTGCTGGCCACTTCAGCGTAATTCATGCGTTTTCAGGTAGGCAATCGCGATTTTGATCGTGATCTTGACGTAGGTCTGCTAGTTCTTGCGGTGCTACTGGAGGCGTCACTTGAGTTGCGGCGCATCCATTGGCAGCGCCTAGTTCACGGAACTCATCGCGGTTGGAGCTCCATCGACTGTGTCGCTCTTGGATCCTGTTTTGTCATTGCTGTCTCACTTGGTAAGGCGGTGGGTTAGGCTTGAGCTTCTTCTTGCATTCTTTCCCAGCCATTTCGTGTCCTTCTCCGGAAACCTTGCACGTGGGATGGCAGTCATGGTTCGGGGGTTGGTTTGTTTTGCCACATTTGTAGCAGAAATTTGGGGTTGGTTTTGCGCAAACGTCTTGACGATGTCCGAGGCTGCCACATGTTCGGCAATACTGAACTGATTTGCGGTAGGGCTTGCATCGGTAGTCGCCGCTTTGATAAATGATATTGTAGGGGACGTGTGGGCCCTCAAAATAGATTACCGCCGCCGTGGACTGTCCGAGCATGCGAGCGTTGAGGACTGTATAGCGTGCTGGCCCTCGAATTCCATCCATTAGCTCCGCACTGCAAGTCCCAGGCGTGATACCGTAGATAACACCTTCGCTGACATCTTCGGGTAGACGTGAGTTGGCTTTTACGTTGTAAATGTTGCCTCCAAGCTGTATGTTAGTGACCTTGGCTAAGTTTTGAGCGTAGTTCTTGCTTGCTGTACTTGCAATGATGAGATTTTCTTCTTTATGCATTTGTACTTGCTTGTTGTCGTGGAATTCTTTTTGCAATATTCGGCTGGATCTTCCGATTGCGTGAGTGACTGCGACGAGTGACCATTTGGCGAGTTCAAGGCCAGCTTGTGGGCGGTAGACAATCTTGACGTCGTCCAAAGGTAGCCGTGGCATTCTGGAATTGCGCGGCGGCATGACTGGCTGTTGTATGGGTTGGGTCACTGCAGGGGCTTTGATGCGCGTGATTTCCTTCTTGCCTTTCCTTTGCCATGTCAGCCATTGGTCCTTGAGGTCTATAGTTCTGCCGCTGTTTTTATCGTAGGTCCAAGATTGCGCGACGTCGGCTTCTTCCGCTGAGTCTGTATGCATTGCGCTTGTTTCTTCGTGTCGTTCGCTTGAGGTCGCGTCCGTCGCGGGTGTTTCTTGGCTCATCTCAGTCTGCTCGTCAGCCGCAGCGCCTGCAAGCGCCGAGCCTCCTCTTCGGCTCGCAGTGCACGCGCAACGCACGTGCGGCAGCGAGCGTTGTCGGCCTCCTCTCACGCGCACCGTGTGCCTGTTGCACGTGCGACGGCGGTTTTCCCCGGCGGGCCGGAGGTGTTTCGCGCTGCGGTAGGCTTAGCAAGCCACGGGATGGTCGGTGAAGATGATGCTCGAAATCTTGACCAAAACGCACTTACTTTTAAAGTAGGAGGTATCCGCTGGTTCCTTGGAGCTTGGCGATTCTGTCGGTGCAAAATGAAAGGGGTGAGTGGCCTTTCTGTAGAAATGAGCGTAAGACGCAGGAGCCCATGCGAGGTACGTCAGTACTACGTCAGTAATACCGGTTTTCCTTCACGCACGTGGATAACCGTCACAGGAGACTACCTTGGAAACTAAGTGCAAGTACTGCATATGTCATACCCAAGGGTGTACCTGGCCTGGTTGCCCGTAAATGTGACGTTATATTACGAGCAGCTTCGGCCATTGCATGCTTACAGACGACGACACAGAGACAATTTGCTCAATTCTTGTGTCGTGACATTTGCGTCAAGGTGCAAAACCAACATATCCATGTATATGTCTTAATACTTAGACACATCTCGATTTCCAGCTGTGGCGGTAGTCCGTGAGTGCGGACAGCAAAGTCGCTAGCGAGATAATTGGGGGCACCTTAACGAAATCGATAGGCCAAAATCAAAAGCCGTCCACGACGGCGTCTCTCGTAGACGCTGTGCGATGTTCGGACGTTAACAATGTGTGCCGACTGAAGAAAGGCTGCGACGGAATGCTTCTGACAGTTAGCCTAGCTTGTTTATTCCGTAGCATCGAAAAGAAAAAAAGGAAAAGAAGAAAAAGAAAAAGAACCGTATCAAAAGCCCAGAATCCGTCATCGCTCGTCGCGACTAAACGCTCTTAGGATGATAAGTCATTTCCAGGCGACGAGCGGCTACGCTTTAGACGGAATACTGATAACGCCGGCGGGGCAAGCATTGTGGCAAAGTTCAATGTGCAGGGATAGCTTTCAATTATTTTATTTTCCATTTGGTGACGTCATCACGCATCACCGCGGGAAGTTTGAAATGTTTAAGTTCAGTACGCCACGTGGTGGCACTCACACGAACTAACCCCTCGTGTCGAGAAAAGCGGGATATGTATTTCCTTCGTTTATCCATATATCAAGGTATTTATATTCTGTTACCCGAGGTATTTCCTGGCCCTGTATCTCCGCTGTCTGTTCACTGTTTTCATTCAATGCCATAACACCTGAGTTTCTAACACTAAATTTCAAACCTAAATTGTTGCCTTCCTGCCCACAGATATTAGCCAGACGTTGCAAATAACTTTGCTTGTTAGCTAGCAACGCAATGTTGTCCGCATAAAATAAGCCTGGGAGCTGCTGCTCTATTACTGTACCCGCCTGTTTGCATGCGAGTTTAAACCCGATATTACTTCCTTCTAGCGCCCTCTCCATCCTCACCATGTACATCATAAACAGCAGCGGGGATAAAGGGCACCCCTGCCTCAGTCGCTTGTTGATATGAACATTCTCCTCGCTCCTCGTCCCTTCTCATTCAACGCAAACGGTATTTTCTAGGTAAATCTTTCTCAGAAGCTGTAGACAATCGTCACCTTAGCCTTCCCCGTCCAGAATATCCCACAAAATGTTGCCGTCTACGTTGTCATAGGCTCCTGTAATGTCTAAAAAGGCCAGGTATAACGGTCTGATTTCTATTTTTGATATTTCAATACACTGAATAAAAACAAATAAGGTATCATCTAAAGGCCGACCTATTCTGAAGCCATTCTGGAGTTCTCCCTAAGTGCCATTGTTCTCTGCCCATGCTTGAAGCTTTAATTTGATTGCCTGCATTGCTACCCTGTATATCAGCGATGTAATGGTCAACGGTCTATACGAGTGCATTCTATCTTTCTCCCCCTTACCTTTATAAATTAAATGCAGTCTTCTTTATCGCCAACTGTCTGGTATTCGTCTATCTTTTAAAGTTTTTTCTACTGCTTACACCAGAGCTTCCTTACTTTTTGGTCCTAGTTCATTAATCAGCCTAACGGGAACCTCGTCTAGCCCCGTGGCTGTGCCCTTAGGAATTTTCTTTTCCGCTTTCTTCCACTTGAAATCTCTCAGCACCAGCTCCTTTTCCACTTGGGTCTCTGTCATGCTCTTTTTTTCTGCAAATACAACCTCGTCATTGGCTTGGAAAGATTGTGATGTTATTTTTCGGATGTAATTTATTGCCGCTTCTCTTTCCAGTCTGTTTTCATTTTCGTCTAGGATATGTTGTATTGTTGTTGACTGTCTGCCTAATAGTTTTATGTGGTTCCAAAATAATCTAGGTGCGGTCTTCTTTTTCTTACGTATTTCTGACAACCAACGTTCACTTTCACCTTTTCATTTTGCTTGCACCAGTATTTGAACCATGGACTTTTTCTCCCGGTATATTTCCCATTTCCTGGTTACTTCATCCTGCGGCAACTGCGCCTGCTTTGCCTGCCTGTGCTCTCGAGATGCTTTCTCTCAATCGGCGATCGCTTCTCGTATCTCCCTGTTCCACCAGCTTTCGGTTTCTTTCTTCGTTTCCAACGAACATGTTGTTTCTCTTTCCATATTTCTGTCGTTATAACACTGAGAAGCTCACCATATTCCCACTCTTTACTTGGCCATTTGCCAAATTCTTCCTCCACTCTAGTGACTATATTTGCTATTTGTTCAGCGTTCAAATTTGGACTGGCCATTTTGCGCTCCTTGCTCTCTTTCCCAACTACATATCCCATTTTCAAAATGATGCGTTTATGGTCACTCCCTATGTCGCTATGCCCTTCCTCATCAATGACCATTTCTCTCAACTTATCATGAATTCCTTCTGTCACCAGACACTAATCAATGGTCGATTGCCGGTTTCCCACTTCCCACGTGGTCTGCCCTTCACACCTAGGCCCTGTGTAAACGATAACGAGGTTATGTTGCTCACAAAGGTCTAGCATTGACTTCGCGTTGTTGTCGGTATAGCCATCTAAATCCTGTACGCGGGTATTCATGTCACCTAATAGGACGATTTCAGCACCTTTCCGAAACCCTGAATATCAGCGCTTATGCATTCCACTAACTCTTTATTCGTCTCTGTGCAATTATTTTCGGTCCACAAATACGTACCGCCCAGCCAAGTTTCTTTTTCCCACTCATTTTACCTGATAACCAAAGATGCTCTTGACATTTTGAATTTACTCTTTTCCATTTGGCTCCTGATGGATCAGCATTCCGACTCCCCCTCCCTTTCTTCCCGACTTAGTTCTGTTGCACCCTTCCCAAACATAATTCTCAATAACTGGCGGCTCTTGTGAGTCTCTAAGGTGCGTTCCTGTTACCGCATACACCCCTATTTGTTCTCTATTTAACTGCTTCTCAATCTCTGCCCACTTTTCCTTTCTTCTGCCACCCTGCATGTTTATGTAGCCTATTGCATGCGAGCTCTCTTTCTTGCTTTCCTCCTTTTTCTGTTATCGACGGCGATGCTCGTCTGAGGTTCCCCTAGGGGACCTTCTTCATTACTATCTACTCTGGCCTCCTGAGCGCGCGTGGGCCCCCTAAAAAGGCCACAGTGCGACCACCAAGTCGCCAGCCCACTTCTCGTGCCAGCCTTTAATCGAAGTGCATCCTGTCTCGTTTAAAACCGCCACACCTTCTCACTTTCCTGTTCACTTCGACAACCTCGAAGCCTTTCTCTCGGCTCATTTCCCATATTGCCTCATTAGCAGCCACTACGACTCTTCGTACGTGACTATCATGTACAGGCAGTTCCGGCACCGTGCACACCACGATCTGCACCTGAGGGGATAGCTCGCGCAAGTCGTCCACCCCCTTCGCCAAGCGCTGGGCTAGTCCAGTCCCTTTTCTGTTTAGGACGTCATTTAGCTCACCTGCTACTATGACAAGGTTGCGCACGTGGGCATTTTCCGCGAGCTTTGCTTTTGCTCGCTCCATGACAGAACCCAGCATCCACCCTGGAAATGTCTATACCGCCACTCTTTTAGTGCCTTTCACCCTCACCACAATTGCTTTTGAGCACCCAGCCAGGTTTGAGTCGCCGGCGATAATAACCCTTTCACTCTCCCCTACCTCTCCCTGTTCCCCTTTGTCCTTTTCCGCGTGATTCGGACTCGACGAGGGGCATGTCCCCTGTACTCCTTTTTCCGCGTGTCGGTCTCAAGATAGGTGCCGCTCTTTCCAGCTAACCCGTCATCACGCTGGGTGCATTCCGCGTACTTTGTTGACACTCCCTCGCCTGTCGCATCGGGGATCTGCGTTCCATTGTCACGCACATTCTCGTTCACAATGACGGCCCTGTTCAGCTTTTCCTCGGCTGCTTCTAGTCTCTTTTCAACTACCTTCCGTGCATCACGCTTCATGTTTAGCTCATTTTTGAGCTCTTGCACCTGTTTGAGAAGCTCTTCCTGGAAAGCCTCCATTTTCTGCAGCCTAGTATCGACATCACATTGTGTGCCGGTTGATTCGATGCCCTCTCCATTCTCATCGTTGCGCATTGTTCCATGCTGCTTCATCTGTTCGAAGGTTACTACTGCTTTGTGGCGACTTCGAAACTAACCCCGGCCCTGACCTCGCACAAATAGCAAAACAACTTAGTGAGATTGCAATCGACATTAGGGAAATTAAAGAAAAACGCCTTACCGATATTGAAAAAAAATTAGATTCCTTGGCCAGTCTTGAAATTATGGTTACGTCGTGCCAGGAGCAAATTACCCACCTTGAAGCAAGAATTGATGACCTGGAGAACCGAAGCAGAAGGTCTAATATCATTGTTTGCGGACTACCTGAAGCTGAAGAAGAGAAAACCGAATCGCTAGAGGGTGCTCTGAACAATGAGATAATAAAATGTATTCTTGAGCTAGAACTAGTGGCTATAGAACGTATTCATAGGTTGGGAGGGCCGTGGCCTAGGAAGGTCAGGCCTGTTATTCTCAAGCTCCTAGATTCAAGAGACAAAATTACAATTCTAAAGCAGGGAAGCAAACTGAAAGGCACGAATTACTCTATTGGCGAGGATTTTTCGGTAAGAGTGCGGGAAATCAGAAGAAAACTATAGCAAAGCTGCAATATGAATCGAGAAAACGGCGACAAAGCCTCGCTGGTATACGATAAGCTATATATCAATAAAAAGGCATACGTTTGGGATGAAAACAAGAATGATAATATAGCTGTTCAAAAAAAACGGAACCAAAAAGCGAAGCACTGCGGCAAGCGAAACCCGACGGCCAAACACTCGAAGCCAAGCGCCATCGCCACAGACATAACTGAGCAATGCGATCAGATCCCTCGTCTACAAACCACACCCAAAGTAAAAATCGCTAGGTCCTCCGAAAAAACCAGAGATGTGACCAAACGGAAAGAACTGAAGCTACTTAACATAAACGCGCGCAGTGTCACTAATAAAATAGATAAGTTAGAAACCATACTTATGCAGCATGATCCTCACATCGCGGTGATAACAGAGACGTGGCTGAGAAAGGAAATTAGTGACGATGAAATCTTTCCCTTATGTTACAACGTATATTGAAAAGATAGAACTACTAGAGGTGGGGGAGTAGCTTTCTTGTTAAGCCCGAAGTAGAAGCTACGATTACAACTGATGTTGGCATTCTTGAATGCTTGTGCGTACAGTTGTCCTGTTGGGGACATAGCTTCATCTTATACGCATGTTACAGGCCTCCGGGCGCGTGCCCGGAGTATTTAACTGTGCTCAAAGAACATATGTCACTGTATCATAATAAGAAAATTTTCGTGGTTGGAGACTTTAATTTGCCAAGTGTGGACTGGGACGGACTGGCCTGTTCTCAGGCCAGTAAAAACGCTAACATTATTTTTGATATCATGCTCGCTCAAAGTACTCAAAGTAATCAAAGTACCCACGCGCGTACAAGGACGTGCAAGCTCGGTTCTAGATGTGGTATTTTTAAAGAGGGCTTTTTCGGAACATACCATTCTAGTGGAACAAGGGTTGTCCGATCGTGAACTTGTAAGCGTGTCAATTCCTCTTCTTAAATGCAGTAGCTACCAAAAATCTCCCATTCGGTATTTTAAGGACTATTCCCGAGCTGACGATGCTCGTGTGCTTGAATACATGAAAACCGTACTTGCAGATTTTGATGACGGCGTCCCAAACACGGGCACTCTTTGGGAGAAATTTGTTGAGACGTGTCATTACTGTATGAACAACTTTATACCCAGCAAACGCAAACAAACGCACAGGCGTACACCATGGATGGCTCGAGAAATCATTAAATTGAAGAGAAAAGTTAAACGGCTAAGAAAGCAGCATGCGCAGTGCAGAGTTATTAGGGATCACTAAAGAATCCTTGCACGAGCGATGCATCACGCAAAGGATTACTACTTTAAAACTGTAATGCCCAATTTTATAAAGGATGATCCTTCCAAGCTCTAGAATCATCTTAGTGAAAGCAAGAAAGCAGTTTCGAAGCTATCAGTTGACGGTAGCATGGTTACGAATTATGAAGATATAACAAATCATTTTAACGCCTATTTTCATGGCGTGTTTTCAGTATCCGCACCATGTACGCCTACTGCAATCTCATTTCAACCATACGAAGTCAGTTTTATTTCATATCCTGGTTTGGTTTCTATACTTTTAAATTTAAACTAGGAAAAATGTAGCGGTCCTGACGATCTTCCAAGTGTGTTTCCTCGACGATATGCCGAATGCGTTGCCAAGTTCCTTTTTATTATTTTTAATAGTTCCTTATCAATAGCAACCTTGCCGTGTGACTGCAAGACGGCCCGAGTACTCCCTGTCTTCAAAAAAGGCGACAGATTATTACTATCTAATTACAGACCGATAGCTTTAACTTCCTCATGTTGTAAACTTATAGAACATATTATAGCCACTCAGATTGCAGAATTCCTTGACAAACAGTCCATATTAACAAGTTTTCAGCATGGCTTTAGAAAGAAGCATCCGACAGTGACGCAACTCGTCACGGTTACGCATGAGTTTGCCAAAGGTCTTGATAATAATATTCAGATAGACACATTTTTTTAAGATTTCTGTAAGGCCTTTGATAAAGTTCCTTATGACAAACTAACCTATAAACTAAACAACATTGTTCTTCCGAAGGTGTTGCTCGCTTGGGTGGCTGATTATTTGAGAAATCAGGTGCAGTTTGTCACAGTCGAGGATCTAAATTCGCGCCTTCTACCAGTCACGTCGGGTGTGCCCCAAGGCAGTGTGCTAGGCCGCTTGCTATTTTTGGGCTATATAAATGATATATTAGATATTATCGATCCAACTGTTCAAATTTGATTGTTCGCAGACGACTGTATATTATTCCGTGAAGGTTTCAGCATACATGATCAACAAGAACTAAACAAAAATCTAGATTACATATACCAATGGTGCAACCAGTGGGGCATGGTCGTAAATGCACAAAAAAACAGTTTCCATCTCTATAACTAAAAAAAAAATCCCCCTTTCAGTATGCTTACTCTCTAGGTTCATCTACAGATAATCGTGTGGATAGCTACAAATATTTAGGTGTAACGTTCACTGCTACCCTCTCCTGGAATTCACACGTTGATAACATTTGTTCTGCTTTCAGAAAGTTGTGTTTCCTAAGACACAAGCTTCGTAATTCACCACCAAATCTAAAACTTCTATGCTATCAATCATACATCAGACCAAAGCTAGAATATGCAAGCATAGTATGGGACCCTTACACAAAACGTAACATTGATAAACTCGAAAGAATTCAAAGAAAGGCTGTTCGCTTTATGTTTTCTAAATTTCGTCGTGTGGACTCTCCGTCGGAACTAATGACAGCCAATAACATACCCCCACTTCAGTACAGAAGAAGGCAATATCGCTTGGGCTTCCTGAATTCTCTCCTTAACCAGCAATTCGGTATTGACCCTTCATTGTCCCCTATCAACAAGACATACACGACATCAACAACCAAGATCTTTAACGCCATATTTCGCAAAAACAGATGCTTATAAATTTTCCTTTTTCCCGCACACAGTGTCTCAGTGCAATTCTATACCAGAGCGCGATCGCCTTGCCATCGTGTAGCATTGTGTACATTTAGCCATTCTGTTCATTTTTGCTATTTATTTGTATCTGGATGTAAAACACAATGTATGTGCACCCATATACTCAATGTGATTTGTTAAAAGATGCCCGCCCTGCTTGGGCCACGTTATGTGGTCTGCAGTATGTATAAATAACAATAATAATCCGTCTTGTCATCTGTATGCGCATTGACGCCATGCTAGGTTATTTAGATAGGAAGCGAATGTTTGCAACCGGACGTTCTACTTCGGCAGCTGCTGCGTACGGCGCGGCGGCGCGAGCCCTGCCTTGAATGCGATCCGCGATGCAGATACGGTAGGCCTCAAGGCGCACCGAGGGCCGATAGCGTCGTGTGCGCTGTAGCACCCATACGCTTGCGCGTCACCAGCGTTCACGAAGTGAAGCGTCATTGTAACTTTTCTTTCGTAGATTTGCGTGAGTTTCACTGCTCTCAACTTTGCTGATGGGTTCACATCCACAGAAAAGAATGCTTCGAGCGAAAGGAAGACGCAGAGAGGTTTTATAATCACGAATTCTCTGCCTGTTTTTAAAACTTGTCTTTATTTTTTGTTTAAGAAGTTTTTTTGTGATTATCAACTGTCACCGTTTGCGAACGCGATGCACAGAGGAAACTCTTGAGGGCAACGTGATTCATGAGTGTGTTCAGTTAATTGCCCTTGTTGTGACGCGAAGCGCCAACTGATAAGACAAGACTATGCATTGACGGGGAACCACGGAACTCCTTTATTCTGATGGCAATCGCTTATATACACTTGATATAATTGACAGCGCCCCCTATACACAACACATTCCCCCTCATTAACAAAAAAAAAGAAAGGAAATAAAGTCAATCCACTTTCGCGCACTCACTTCACATCACATGACACGAGCGATGTTCTTACTGTCAGGTAAGCTCGTAGTCTTGATATCGCGCTGGCACTCTTCTTGTTCGTTCCGGCCTGGTGCGAGATGGTGCTGTGGTTGTGGCCAATTGCGATCGAGAATTGTCTTGCTGATCGGGAACCTCTAGAATAGACTCCGTTACTGTGGGCTGTGCACCGTCAGAATGGCTGGCGCTTCTCTGGATGTCTTCTGATGGCACCATTTCAGATTGATTCTCGACGGTAGTAGGGGTATTTTGCTCCGCCATCTTCCCTATGTGAAGATCCAGGTCACAGGAAAACCCCGAGGCCGCACTGCGTTGCGCTGTGACCGCGTCCGCTAGTGCCTGTCCTGTCCCAACTTTACCAATTACTGTTAGTTTTGATGCGTTCCATTTCGTACCGTTTGCCAGCAAAAACGAATTCGTGCCCACTCGTCTCTTCACCTGGATCGGCAAAGAAAACTTGTGTTTCGTCTTTGGTCCGCCTTGCTTTATTTTTACGAAATCTCCTGGCTCAATGGTAGACGCTCTGGCACCTCGTTTTTCATCGGTGTACTTTTTTGTTCGTTGTTGCTGCTCCTTAATGCGCTGTTTCAACTTTTCCATGGCGGCACGCGGCTCCTCGAAAAATTCCCTTTCTGGGAGGCCAACAACATCTAATCTTGTTCTGGGTCTTCTTCCATGCAGTAGGTAAGCCGGTGACGCTCCTGTAGTTGCATGTGGGGTGGCCCTGTAAACACCCAGGTAGTCCCAGATTGCCTCCTTCAGTGGTCTTCGTTCCAATGCCGCAACCTGAATATATTCCTTGAGAACGCGGTTGAACCTCTCAATCTGACCATTGCATTGCGGGTAATACAATGTTGTAACACAATGCTGGATTCCCCGATCTCGTAAAAACTGCTCAAAACATGTCGACATAAACTGACGCCCATTGTCAGTCACAATGCTTTTCGGGTACCCTTCTCTCGCAAAAAGTTCCAAAAGCACTTTCACTACTGCCTGTGCAGTGATTGTGGACACAAATGCCACCTCGGGCCACTTGCTGTGGTAATCAATAATTGTGATTGCAAACCTGCACTCCGGAGGGGCTCGCTCCATCGGCCCAACGATGTCGATTCCCAGCTTTTCCCACGGCTTCTCGGGCCACTTTACTGGCTCCAATGGGGCCATTACGGCTTTTGCCGATTTATCTGATGCTTTGCAGATAGCACAATTGCTAACCAGCGATTCCACATCCCTGTCCATTCCGGGCCACCAGTACTGTTCCCTTAACCGTTGTTTGGTCCTTACAATGCCTGGATGTGATTCATGTGCCATAATGACCAGCCTGGAAGTGAGTGTCGATGGGGGAACGACCCGTTCCGCGCGAAACAGTAGCCCGTCTATCACCGACAGCTCTTCTTTTATACGAAAAAACAACCTTAACTTTCCAGCTAAACAGCCCTTTTCCGGCCATCTGAACGTAACATGCTGCGCCACCTCATTTAATAATGAATCCTCAGCTGTTTCTGCTTGCAACTCACTCTTAGTGATCATGCTGGAAACCACAGCAACTACTTCCTCCACCGGTTCGTCCTCTGCAGAGGTCAAAGGTAACCTAGAAAGTGCATCCGCAACGACATTGGTGTTCCCCTTTGTGTACTGCACAGTGAAGTTGTATCTCAAAAGTCTAGCACACCAGCGTTCAATACGCAGTGGGCGTCTTCCAACCCCATTTGTGGACAGCAGTGTCACCAAAGCCTGATGATCAGTTCGTAAGACAAACCTGCGGCCCCACAGATAAACGTGCCAATGTTCGCAAGCCCATAAACATGCCAGCGCCTCTCGTTCCCCGGTAGAGTACTTGCGCTCTGTAGGAGTTAGTGTCCTCGAAGCGAATGCCACTGTACGTACTTCTCCGTCGACTACCTGCTGGAGCACAGCTCCCAGTCCATATGCCGAGGCGTCAGTGGTCACTTGTACAGGCAAAGACTCGTTGAACATAGCCACCACCCCGCATGATGACAGCATCTCCTTGATCCTGCAAAAGCTCTCCTCGGTGCTCTGATCCCACACGAACTTCTGTCCTTTACGAAGAAGTCGTCGCAGCGGCTCCACCACCTCTGCATAATTGGGAAGAAAATGGGAGTAATAGCCTACGAGCCCAAGGAAAGACCGCAGCGAGACTACATCGGCAGGCGTTTGTGCTTTAATCACAGCATCCACCTTTGACTTGAGTGGGGCAAGACCACTTGCACTCACACGATGACCCAAAAAGGAGAGTTCCTTGACAGCGAACACGCATTTCTGATTTAGCTGCAGCCCCGCCTCAGCGATCCGATGCAATACCTCGCGAAGGTTACGGTTGTGCTCGTTCTTAGTCTTTCCAAAGACTATGATGTCGTCGATATAAAACAACACGCCCTTGCAGCCCTTCAAGATTTCTTGCATCATTCGCTGAAACGCGGCTGGTGCCGATGCGAGGCCAAAACACACTCTGCGGAACCTAAATAAGCCTTCGTGCGTAATAAACGTCGTTAATTCGCGACTATCTTCGGCTAATTCCACTTGATGGTAGGCTGCAGCAAGATCCAGTTTCGAGAACCATGCTGCTCCGCTCAGCGCATGCAAGAGTTCCTCAGTGTGCGGCAAAGGGAATCCATCAATGACTACTGCTTTGTTCGGCTCGCGTAAATCGACGCATAGACGAATAGTTCCATCCTTCTTCTGCACAACCACTATAGGAGACACCCATTCCGCAGCACTGACCTTTTCTATAATGCCTGCATCCAATAATCTTGCCAGTTCAGCCGCTACCTTCTCTCGCAGCGTCAGGGGCAACCGTCGAACCTTCGCTGCTACTGGTTTTACATCTGTACGCCGCTTCACAGAATGTACGAAGTTTTTCGCTAATCCCAACTTATCAGCGAAAAGAAAGGAAAACTCACATAATTCAGGAGGAAGCGACTGGGGGCTGACCGTGATTTGCAAACACTCCAGTGTAGAACCGATGATGTGCAATTGTAGCTGGTGGACCCCATCCAGTCCTAGTAATGCCATGCCTTGGGGAACAACGTAAAATCGAAGGCAAGCCGAGTTGTTCCCGCGTACAACTCTGGCTGTGAACCATCCCAAGACCGGAATTTTCTTCTGTGAAAAATCCCGCAGCGTCGCTGAAGCCGCAGTCAAAGGAAAGCTGTTGGCGAACTTGGCTCGATAAACGTGGTCTGGCAAAATAGACACCGACGACCCAGTATCTACCAGCAACTGAAGTGGCTCGTTCTCAATAACGACGTCAACGACCAAAGTCCTTCGTTCCACTTGTCTGACCGCCAGTACAGTGAGCACGTCCTCCTCGCTAGCGCCGTCGTTTCGGACCGTCCGCACGTCCCGCTCTGCCGACCTGCCACAGACCGCTCGAAAATGTCCCATTCTGTGGCACTGGGAACAACGTTTCCCCCGTGCTTTGCATTCCTGTGAATTAGCTAGGTGCCTTGTAGAGCCGCACCGGTAACACTTGCGCACCGGCGTCATTGCCGCGTCGCTGTCTGGGCTTTTGCCTTGAGATACATGCTGCACGATGTCCGTTTGTGACGACCCTTGGTCATAGATCGCAGCCCCCTCCGCTGCCTGCTCGTACGTCTGTAGCATTTCCACTGCCTCTGCGAGCGTAAGTTGTGACCCCTTCACGAGCAATTTCTGTCGCAACTCAGTGCTCCGTACTCCGTCAACAACCCTGTCTCGTAGAGCCGCTTCCAAGAATTGCCCGAAGTCGCACGTCTTTGCTAACTGTCGGAGAGCACTGACGTACTCTCGTATCGGCTCGTTCGGCAGTTGCCGACGTAACGTGAATCGACGTCGCTCGACCAGTACGTTGACGGTGCTTGAGAACTGCCGCTCCAATAGGCTCAACGCCTCCGTGTAACTATCCGCTTCACTTGCCTCCGTCCTGTCTTTTCCTGCTGGTTTGCTTGTCTCCTGCCCGGCTTTTGTCGTGTCTGACGTTCGTGCCGGCTCTGGGCCCAATGTGCGAAAAACACGGCGTCCCTCGACCCCAAGACATTGCAGCAGAATGGCCTTTTTCCGTAGTGGCGGTTGCGCGTCCATCCCCGTCGCTTCAAGAAAATTTGTGAAATCGTCGCGCCACTGCTCCCATGGAATTGTCGCATCTCCAGGAGTCTCCAGGAAAGGCGGTAATGACGGTAGTCCGTACGCTGCCATTTCGTAGGTGACGCCCCTTGGAACAGCACGGAGCCAGGTAAGGGAAAACAGTTCGTCGCTAGCTCGCTAGCTTCGCCGACTGCGCCAGATTGTTGTGACGCGAAGCGCCAACTGATAAGACAAGACTATGCATTGACGGGGAACCACGGAACTCCTTTATTCTGATGGCAATCGCTTATATACACTTGATATAATTGACAGCGCCCCCTATACACAACAGCCCTGATTGCCATCTTTGCAATTACCCGAGTGTCCCATTAAAGGCATAATCATGCGCACATTGTCTTTTTTATCGCAGAAATCGCTTATCGCCGACATCAAAGACGTGCTGCACGTGCTTGTCCTATATGCGCCTTTGCCGGTCTTCTGGGCGCTCTTCGACCAACAGGTGAGGCCTCCACAGTATCAGTGATAGGCATGGTAGTTACGTAGGTTCCTATCACACCAAGCCAGAGAGATCCCAACGTCCTTAGGTGGCATGAAGCACTGTATGAGAATGAATATGAATTTTCGGTCTGTCATCCATACATATTTTAAGTGTACGCAAAGTAGTGTGCGCACTATTTGTGTACGTGCAGTCTCAATGAAATATGTTAGTTTGGCACGTTTAGCCCTCTGTCGCCTTTGCGGATTCTCGCACTACTTCCCTCATAGTGCTGCTCAGCAGAGTGGTCGTGGAAAAAGTGTGCTCAAGAAAACGCGCATTAACTCTACGTCGGTGTGCTCTATTCTTTTCACAAATGCGTTACTCTGAACAGCCCACTGCCACGTGTGCTAAGGCAACCAAGTCACTGAACATATGCACCGTTGGGCTGGTGCCCAACCTGTGTGTTTACCTGTGTGTGTTTACCTGGTTACCTGTGTGACAAAGCATAAATTAATTACAGCGCAATGGCAAGAAGGCAATGTATTGCCGATGTATCACAACGTCGCCGGTTGTCACAAGCCTCGGCAACGCGTTCATTTGGTGCCGTGAAGATGGGTACGCAATCAAGCCTGAGTACACCTCCGCTAGCGAGAAGACTGCGCAGAGAGATCGGTGTGTTTGCCCGAAACGAAGGTCCGCGCTGTATAGGTCCTTTGAGTTCCACACGGCGGGATGCCACAGTCATGGTCACTAAGAGTTTTGCAATCGGCAGGCGGACAGAAAGAAACTTGTTGAAATAGTGGTACTCTCGTTTTCGTTGTTTGATCTAAAGGGCAGGAATGAGGCGCCTGAGGGCTTAAACACACACAAAAGCGGTGACTCCGTGCTCTGTGTGAACAGTGGACAATCTGTTAGGTTTGCAGTGTGTAGTTTTTGATCGCTAAGTGTACACATTGCTGTCGTATTATTTCCATACCACATAACTAAATCTGTTGGATGTGGGTACGGTCGCCGCTTGGGTCTGGAACGAGCCCGGACCAGAAAACCGTACGTGGAGCGGAATTTTGGCTAGAACTGAACGCAAACCTGATCCAGAACCAAACCTATACCAAAAAGTAGCAATTTCGCCCAAAGGGCGATACCTGCAGGGTTTGTCCGAAAAGTATCGTCAGTGATTATATTGTGAAGCGCCTATATGTCCTAGCGCGCTAGGAGCGGTTGCGATTCGTGGAGGGGGAAGTTAGGACAAGGAAAGACGTGCACCGACCAAGTAACACTTATTAAAAGACAAGACGTTTCGGCTTCCATACGGTCGCCTTGTTCACAAACGCCTTGTGTTTTAATGAGTTTTACTTGGTTGGTGTACGTCTTTTTTTGTCTTGTCTCATCTCGACTAGACGAGTTTCCGCCGAACTCTCAATTAAAGCGGGAAGTTAGCTTACGCACACGCGGTCAATCAGTCGTCTGCTACCATGTGGACAGCAAGAGCGGGCTTTTCCCCCAAACTTATTTTCATTTCCCGTGCGAGCCGTAGTGCAGATTTTCTCTAATGCAAATTTCTCTATTAGCGCTTGTCCAATCTCATTGTTGTCTCCGTGTTGCCTTTCGGTTCTTCACCTTCAGTATGCATTACCATCTAGCGCAGTCACCTAGAAATGTTACATTTCTGGATCACTGCTCGTGGAATCTGGTTGTTGTCTCAGCGTTGCCCTTGCGTTCTTCACGTTCAGTATGGATTACCGGGTAGCCCGGTAACCTAGATATGTTACATCTCTGTATCAGCGCTCCTAGTATCTCGTTGTTGTCTCCATGTTGCGCTTGCGTTCGTCTCTTTCAGTATGGATTACCACGCCACCCAATCACCTAGATATGCTACATTTCTGAATCAGCGCTTGTCGAATCTCGTTGTGGTCTCCGTCTTGCCTTTGCCTTCTTCACGTTTGTTATGGATTACCATGTAGCCCAGCCACCTAAGTACGTTACATTCCTGCATCAGCGCTCATAAACTCTCGTTGTGGTCTCCATTTTGCCTTTGCGTTCATCACGTTTAGTATGGTTACTACCTAGCCCAGTGACCTAGATATATGAAACTTCTATATTCCGTTATTTCCTCCGTGTTGCCTTTGGATTCTTCACGTTCAGTATGGATTACCATCTAGCCCAGTCAGCTAGATAGGTTACATTTTTGGATCAGCGCTCGTTGAATCTGGTTGTTGTCTGAGTGTTGCCTTTGCGTTCTTCACGTTTAGTATGGATTACCTTGCAGCCGAATCACTTATATCATGTTACATTTCTGGATCAGCCCTCGTCGAATCTCGTTGTTGTCTCCGTGTTTCCTGTGCGTTCTTGACGTTCAGTCTGTAGTACCATCTTGCCCAGTCGCCTAGAAATGTTAGATTTCTGTATCAGTGCTCGTCGGATCTGGTTGTTGTCTCAGTGTTGCCTTTGGGTTCTTCATGCTCAGTATGGATTACCATGTAGCCCAGTCACCTAGATATCTTACTTTTCTGTATCAGCGCTCGTAGAATCTCGTTGTCTCCATGTTGCCTTTGCGTTCGTCACGTTCAGTATGGATTACCACCTCGACCAGTGACCTAGATAAGTTACATTTCTGTATTAGCACTCGTCCAATCTCATTGTTGTGACTGTGTTGCCTTTGAGTTCTTCACATTAAATATGCATTACAATCTAGCCGAGTCACCTAGAAATGTTACATTTCTGGATCAGTGCTCGTCGGATCTGGTTGTTGTCTCAGTGTTGCCTTTGGTTTTTTCACGTTCAGTGTGGATCACCATGCATCCGAGTCACTTGGATATGTTACATATTGCGAGCATTATATTACCCCTTCATCTTCTTCATCTGTATATATTCATCATCATGGCCAGCGTCATCTTCTTCAGCGCGCGAGCTTCGAAATAAACCGTTGAGGCTAAACAGCTGTTTCGCAAGTGGTGGAGGCTGCTTTCGATCCCTTGGTCCTCTACGCCTTCGAGTTTCCCTGGAGCTTTGTTCAGGCAGCCGCTTGCTCCGCCTTTCCGCCAGCATGCCCCAAGAAGATCCTGCAGGAGCCCCCAGCGTCACCGTCTCTGCCCCACCGGCCGTTCCTTCATCGACCGTCAGCACGCGGCAGCGCGATGCTACCATGTTTGCTGGCCTTCGTAGTGACGACGTTCATGACTGGCTGGACAATTATGACCACGTGAGTGAGTCTAACCGGTGGGATGACATGCACACGCTTCGCAACGTCGCATTCTACCTCACTGACGTTGCGAGAACTTGGTTTCTCAACCACGAGAGCACCTTGCCTGACTGGGCGGCATTCAAATACCAGCTTCAGCAGATTTTCGCGCTCCCAACGTTCGCTCTGAGGTAGCCAAGAAAAAGCTTGATGGACCCACGCAACTGCCCGGGGAAACATAATACACCTCTTATATCGAGGACGTCCTCGCCCTTTGTCGCCGCGTTGACGCCGCAATGACGGAATCTGATCGTGTTCGTCACATCCTAAAGGGCATTGCCCACGTCGCGTTCAACGCACTGGCGATCAAGAATCCAAATACCGTCAGCGATGTGATCGCGACTTGCCAACACCTGGACACACCGCAGGCCATCCGTTTACAACCTGTCACCGGTGACGCGCCTTACGGACTCTCATACGGACTCTCATTGTACGGACTCTCATACGCGAAGAGCTGCAAGCGTGTGGCCTGCTCTGTCCTCCCGTTCTACAGCCTCAGCCTTCGGTTCCTGGCCTGCGCGACATCATCAAAGAGGAGCTGTTCTCCATGACCTGCGCTGCGAGCTGTGGCCGTCTTCGCCATCCACCTCGTATGCTCAGGTTGCGGCTATGCAACCAGCGTTCGTTCGGTCAGCGCCTCCTGCTCCTGCTACTGACCCTAACCATCTCGCGACTGTACCACCCCGTCCGCCTGCCACAGGATTTTACGCTACCCGGCCTATGCTTCGCCCCATTTGTTATTATTGCGGTATTCGGGGGCAGATATCGCGTTTTTGCCGAAGACGACAACAGAACGAACGCCGTGGCTACGATATTTATGAGAGAGACCCGTTGCTTCTTCCGAGTCCTTACCAGCGCCGGCTCTCCCCACGCTCACTTTCTCCACCTCCCGAGGCGCCTTGCAACTACCGTCCAGGTCGCCACCGCTCGCCCTCCCCTCTCCGACGCTCGACTTCACCCCTGCAATCGGCCACCCGCACTCCTGACTACCGTTCGGAAAACTATATGGTGCAGTTTTTGGAGGGAAAGCTGCGTGGCTCGCACAGACTACAATTCCTCTAGCGTGCCCGGCCAATACTTTATTCGTCTGTGTAGAAGGTGTACCAGTCCTAGCATTGCTTGATACGGGAGCAGCTATTTCCATTATTCACGCTGGCTTGTGCGCTCGTCTACGCAAAGTTACTACACCTTACAGTGGAGCTCTTCTTCGTGGTGCAAATAATGTTGAGATTCGGCCATCGGCGCAATGCACCATTAGAGTTTCGATCGACGGGATACGCCTCCATATCCAGTTCGCAGTGTTGAATTCCTGTGCTCACGTGCTTATACTAGGGTGGGACTTTCTCTCTTCGGGGTCTGCTTCCATGTCGTGCCGTGAACGCCTCGTTAACTTGACAGAGACCAACCATTCCGATGACGTGCATGAACCACGCCTTCGCTTACGATCTGCTGACGATTGTATGGTGCCCCCTGGTCGCGAGCAACTCCTTGTAGTTAACTCTGACATCGCCGATGGTGACGTTTTAGTTGTACCGTCAGCCCGTTGCTTATCCAGAGGGATTGCTCTGGCACACAGCCTTGTTCGCTTTACCAACGGCACGGCCACTTTGGCTGTACTCAACACAACCCATGAGCCAGTTCTGCTTTCTAAAGGCGCCGCTCTCATGTGCGTCTGAGACACACAGCCTGTCTCTGTGCTTACCTCGACTACTGCTGTTTCACAACTACCCACAGCTATGGATCCGGTCCCTGCTTCTGTTCTCGCTAGTACCATCAGCTCCGATTTAACGCCACAGCAGACGGGGGAGTTACTGGCGTTGTTATCCAAGCATAAAGACTCCTTCGACGTACACTCTGCTCTTCTGGGACAGACTTCTGCGACGGTTCATCGCATACACACAGATGGAACTTCCATCTTGCGCCGGCGGCCATATCGCGTTTCTTCCGCTGAACGCCAGATCATCGATACCCACGGTGCCGACATGCTGAAACGTAGCATAATCCGCCCATCCTCAAGCCCTTGGTCGTCACCTGTCGTGTTGGTGCTTAAGAAAGACGGCTCAGTGCGATTTTGCGTAGGCTACCGTGCCTTAAACAAAATAACCCGCAAAGATCTCTATCCACTGCCCCGAATCGATGATGCGTTAGATTCATTACAAGACGCGGAGTTTTTGTCCAGCCTTGATCTACGCTACGGATACTGGCAGATACCCATGCACGAATCAGACAAGGAGAAAACCGCGTTTGCCACACCCGATGGACTTTATGAATTTAATGTAATGCCCTTCGGCCTGTGTAATGCTCCTGCCACATTTGAGCGGATGATTGACACCGTACTGTGGGGCCCAATGTGGAAGACTTGCTTATGCTACCTTGACGACATCATCATATTTTCGTCGACCTTCCATCAGCACTTGCAGCGCCTCGACGAAGTCCTGACATGCCTCTCAGCTGATGGCCTTCAGCTGAATACAAAAAAGTGCCACTTTGCCAGCAAAACCATTAAAGTGCTCGGACACCTTGTCAGCAAGTAGGGCCTTCGACCCGACCCCGACAAGATTACCGCTGCCCTCCGCTTCTCCAGGCCTCAACGCGCCAAAGACTTGCGTAGCTTCCTTGGCCTAGCCTTCATACGTAACTTTGCCACCATTGCGGCGCCGCTCCACCAACTCCTTCCTTCTGGAGCTCCCTACGTATCGTCGGACGAATGCCAAACTGCTTTTGACGCCTTCCAGCGTGCCCTCACGTCCGAACCTGTGCTTTGTCATTTCGACAACACCGCACCCACTCTTCTACATACTGACGCCAGCGGACACGGTATCGGCGCTGTTCTTCTGCAACGTCAACAAAATTCTGAAGAACGTGTGGTTGCATACGCAAGTCGCACGCTAACAGCTGCAGAGAAAAATTATAACTTTACGGAGCAAAAAAGTCTCGCCGTTGTTTGGTCCGTCCGAAAATTTCGGCCTTATCTGCACGGCCGCCACATTACGGTCGTTACTTACCACCACGCCTTGTGCTGGTTGGCGACGCTAAAGAATTTAACGGGACGTATCGGCCGTTGGATACTTCGCTTACAAGAATACGACTTCGACGTCACCTACAAGTCTGGAAAGGAACACCAGGATGCCGATGTTCTCTCTCGTTCTCCCCTACCACCGTCTTCAAACCCTGCTTGCTTACCACCTTTCGTGAGCAAACCGCAGGGCGCGTCGCCTGCATTCCCTTCGCTCGCTGCTCTCCACCGGCTCCCATCCAGCCATTCTCACACGTTTGCCTCTAGCCAACGTAATGACTCTTACTGCCACTCCGTTATGGAACGTATTCGCGGATCATCTCGCACACCTAACGCTCGGCTCCGTCGGCAGTTGAAGAACAAGATCGAAAATTCGATATTATACCGGCACGTGTTTCATCCCGAAGGACACCGTTGGGTTCCTGTCGTTCTCCGATTACTTCGGGCCCAGATATTGGAGACCTTTCACGACGATCCCACTGCCGGTCACTTTGGTTTCCATAAAACCTATGAGCGAATTCGCAGCCGCTTCTCTTGGCCTGGACTTTGAACCAGCGTAGCGAAATATGTGGCTTCGTGTCCGGTCTGCCAATACCGCAAACGACTGACCTCACCTCCGGCTGGACTGCTCCAACCTGTCCCGTGTCCTGAAGCTCCTTTCGCAGTCGTTGGTATCGACCTCTATGGACCGCTACCCTTAACCACCGGTGGTAAACGATGGATCGTCACAGCTGTAGACCACTTGACACGGCACGCTAAAACAACCGCACTATCTTCGGGATCCACCGAGGAGGTTGCAGCCTTTTTCTTGGAAGCCATATTTTTACCGCACGGAGCCCAACGTGTCTTTTTGAGTGACCGCGGCAGGACCTTTCTCTCTAAACTTCTCGACGATGTTCTCCGTGCGTCCAATACCATCCATAAAACGACTTCCAGCTACCACCCTCAAACTAATGGTCTCACAGAGCGCTTTCATCGCACGCTGTCCGACAAGATATCTATGTACATCAACCCTGACCACACCAATTTGGATGTCATTCTACCATTCGACACTTTCGCATACAACACGGCCGTCCAACGCACTACGGGGTACTCGCCCTTTTTCCTTGTGTATGGTCGCCAACCGCTCACTATCCTCGACGTTTCTTTCTTCGGTGTCCCCGTGCCTTCGTCCACATCAGTGTGTGAGCAGTTCGTTTCGCGCATTGCCTGGTGCCGCGAACGTGCCCGCCTCAACACCGACGCCAGTCAAGAAGACGGAAAAATTCGCTGTTATGCATCTCACCGTGTCGTTTCCTTCCACCCTGCAGACAAAGTGTTACTGTGGACCTCAATTCGCGCTCCTAGATTGTGCGAGAAATTTCCGTCCCGTTTTATCGGGCCCTACATTGTTCAGGAACAGACTTCGCCAGTGAACTATCGTGTCGCTCCAGTTGTTCCGCCTTTGGACGGCCGCTGCCGCGCCACAGCGATTGTGCATGTTTCGCGCTTAAAGCCTTTCATAGGGCGTTTCCCGCCATAACCAGCGGCCAGGTTGGCCGCTTCCGCGCGCGGGGATAATTGTGTGAGCATTATATTACCCCTTCATCTTCTTCATCGGTATATATTCATCATCATGGCCAGCGTCATCTTCTTCAGCGCGCGAGCTGCGAAATAAACCGTTGAGGCTTCACAGCTGTCTCGCAATATATGGATCAGCGCACGTCGAATCTCGTTGCCTCCGCGTTGCCTTTGCGTTCTTCACGTTCAGTATGGATTACCGCGTAGGCCAGTTACCTAGACATGTTACATTTCTGTACCAGCGCTCGTCCAACCTCATTGTTGTCTCCGTGTCGCCTTTTGGTTCTTCACATTCAGTATGCATTGCCATCTAGCCGAGTCACCTAGAAATGTTAAATTTCTGGATCGGTGCTTGTCGAATCTGGTTGTTGTCCAAGTGTTGACTTTGCGTTCTTCACGTTCAGTATGGATCACCATGCAGCCGAGTCACTTAGATATGTTAAATGTATGGATCAACGCTCGTGGAATCTCGTTGCTGTTTCCGTGTTGCCTTTGCGTTGTTCACGTTCCGTATGGATTACCGTGTAGCCCGGTCACCTAAATATGTTATATTTCTGTATCAGCGCTCCTAGAATCTCATTGTTGTCTCCATGTTGCGCTTGCATTCGTCTCATTCAGTATGGATTACCACGCAGCCCAGTCACCTAGATATGTTACATTTTTGGATCAGCGCTCGTCGACTCTCGTTGTTGTCTCCGTCTTGCCTTTGCCTTCTACACGTTCGTTATGGATTACAATGTAGCCCAGTAACCTAGGTACGTTATATTCCAGTATCAGCGCTCGTAAAATCTCACAATTTCTTTTCCGTACATAAATGCACGTGCGAGCTACACAAAGAATGAAAGAGAAACGATATTCAACAGAATACAAAAGATAACTTAAATACGGTATGCAATAGAACACTAAACAACGCAGAATAAAATGAACAACAACCGGGCACATGATAGACAAAGCAGAAACGTGAAATATTTGTGAACAAACAAGCGTATACAATTTTTTTTTCTAAGCACTGTCAGTTTAACATAAGGAAAATAGGTAACAAGCAATTAAAAGTCGTTAATAATCTCTTGTGATTAACTCCAGCTGTGAAACGAACAGGGATAAAGAGTTTGTCGCTGTTAATGACGAGTTATGTTCATTCCATTCTCTGATTACTCGAGGAAAAAAAAAGTAACTGAGAGCGTCATTAGAAATGGAGTAGTCGGTTAGCGTATGCTCGTGTTGATGCCGTGTTATTCTATATTGAGAATATGAAATGCACTGGGTGATTTCAATTTTATACTGACAGTTCAGAATTCGAAACAGGAATTTTAGTCGACCTTGTTTTGCTCTCGTCGATAATGTGTTGCGGCCTGAGGAAGCTAAGAGACGTGAAGGTGAACCCGTAGAACGATATTTGCTATGAATGAACCTTGCGGCTTTTCTTTGTACGGCTTCAAGTTTAGCTATGTTAGGTGCTGTGTAAGGAAACCAAATTGTGTTAGCGTATTCTAAAATTCTCACTGACCTGGAGAGGCAAAGCGGAAGAGTGGGTCTAAAATTAATCTGCAGAAAACTAAAGTAATGTTTAACAGTCTTGGAAGAGAACAGCAATTTACAATAGGTAGCGAGGCACTGGAAGTGGTAAGGGAATACATTTACTTAGGGCAGGTAGTGACAGCGGATCCGGATCATGAGACGGAAATATTCAGAAGAATAAGAATGGACTGGGGTGCGTTTGGCAGGCATTCTCAGATCATGAACAGCAGGTTGCCATTATCCCTCAAGAGAAAAGTGTATAATAGCTGTGTCTTACCAGTACTCACCTACGGGGCAGAAACCTGGAGGCTTACGAAAAGGGTTCTACTCAAATTGAGGACGACGCAACGAGCTATGGAAATAAGAATGATGGGTGTTATGTTAAGGGATAAGAAAAGAGCAGATTGGGTGAGGGAACAAACGCGAGTATTCTAAAATAGGTCTCACAAATGTTTTGTAGCCCAGAAGCTTAATGTTCGTTGGAGCGATCTTTAGGCGTCTTTTCAGATAAAATAGCTTTCACAGTGCAGTAGCTGTAACATTAGTTATGCGTGTTTCCCAATTGAGGTTTGACCTCACCGTTATCCCTAAATATTTCTGTTGCTCAACCATCGAAAGAGCGTGCCATTAACGATATAGGGTAAATGAGATGGTTGCTTTTTTCTTGTTATTGTCATTGCCACTGATTTATTGACGTTAATACACATTTGCCACTCAGAGCACCAATCGGCTAGCGTGTTAAGGGAATCAGAAATATCGAGATGGTCGTTATGGCTGTGAAGTTCTTTATATATCACGCAATCATCCGCGAAGTGTTTGATGTTGCGCGCTGTATTATTGGTGATATCGTTAATAAAGATCAGATACAACAGCGGCCCGAGTACCGAGCCTTGTAATACTCCGGATGTGACAGGAACGGCATCAGATGGCATATGGTCAAACATAAATTGTGAGCGGTGTGTTAGAAAACCTGTTATCCAAGCAGACACTTCTCCCTTCGCGATGGCTTGCTCCACTTTGCAATTAGCTTAGTGTGACTTACGCAATCAAAAGCTTTAGATAAGTCAAGTAAAATCATGTAAATTTGAGAACGATTAATAATACTAAGAGCAAAGTCATGAACTAACTCTGTTAGTTGAGTGATGGTTGATAAGCCAGATCGAAAACCGTGCTGGTGAGGCGATAGGATGTTTTCGCATTCTAGAAACACTGTCATGTGTTTTAGAATGATGTGTTCTAGTATTTTGCATGAAGTGCTGTGGAGAAATATGGGTTTGAAATTGGCAACATTATTTTTGTCTCCTTTCTTGTGGATCGGTATTATTTTAGCCTTTTTCCAGTCGTGTGGTAGATTAGCAGTTGCTAGTGACGTATGAAAAATCTGTCCCAGATATCTACTGCACCACGCAGCATATTTTTTTAGGAATCCGTTTGGAATTTCGTCAGGGCCGTTTGCTTTTTTAGGGTCAATGTTGAGGAGAAGATTGTGGATTCCGGCGTCCGTTATTGTTAAGGGATCAAGCACTGAGGTACAGGATGGTGGAGGAGGGGGAAGTGTACCATTGTCTTCCGTGAAGACTGATTTGAAGAAATTGTTATATTTATTTGCCGCTGCACTTTTTTCTTCGTCTGTTAGTTTGGTTGTTATCTACTCGGTACTGCGCAGATGTTTCCAGAATCTTTGTGGGTTATTTTGTAGGAAGCTAGGAAGAGTGAAACTGTAGTAGTATTGTCTCGAATCTTTTAGTTTCTGCTTAAAATGCATAACTGGAGATTTTAACTTCAAGGTTGTAGATGGTTTTGAGTTATTCTTGTTTGCCTTACGAAGCCGATTTGCGCGCCGTTTAGCATGGATGACTTCGCGGGTGATCCATGGATTATTAAAGAGCGGTTTGTTTTTTGCATTGGAATATAATTAGTTTTACAGTGCAGGACAATGCTCTTAAAATGTAGCCACAATGCATCTACATCAGTAGATTCCCGAGATGCTTTTTCCAAAAAGGAATCGAATTCACGCGACAGATAAGTTAGTATGCTGGAGTCATCTGCTTTATGAAAGTTAAAAAAACGTTTTACTGTAGACAGGGTAGTAATACAATGATCAAGCTGGAATGTGCACATAGGTATACTGTGATCAGATATCCCTTCAATAAGGTCCATTTGTACTTGACTTGTGGAAAAATGGTTGCTAAGAAATATGAGGTCGAGGATATTTTTCGTTGAGCCATGAACGCGAGTAGGACGAGTGACAAGTTGATGTAGGTTAAAATTTAGCATTAAATTTATTAGCACTTCTGAGGCTTCTGTTGTGTGATGCATTGTGGGCCAGTCTATGTCAGCAAGGTTAAAGTCGCCCGCAAGAATAATCCTGGATTGGGGGACATGACGCTGCATATATTCTTGAATTGCTGAAAGGCATGCATTTCCAGAGGAAGCGCTCCGATAAACGCCACCGGTTGACGTCCCGTCTCAGAACAGTTTTTTATCAGTAAGGCCACTCCTCTACCCCGTGAAGGTCGGTCTTTTCGGATGATTCTGTAGTTTGGCGGAGCAATCTCGTGGTCGAATATAGCGGGTGATAGCCATGTTTCCGTGATTGCCACAATATCAGGATCGTAGTCGACTAGAAGGCTTTCCAAGGCTTCTGTTTTATTTAGGATACTGCGGGCGTTTACATTTATCAATGTTAATCTTTTGATTGCGCCGCTTGTGTCGCTTGTGCGGCTCGGCGGGTTATTCGGCGTTTTGTTTCTGTGTCGTTTTTTTGCATCGGTGCTTTGTCCTTCTCTTCGTCCCAAATATATGCGCGTTTGTTAACGTAAAGCTTGTCAAAAGAAAGTGATACTTCCTCCTTTTTTTCAAGGTTTCATTTTGCACAATCCCAAAGTTTCTTCCGTATGTCTCTTATTGTTTATGAGAAGTCTTCACCATTTGAGCAGTCAGTTGTTTTTAGTTTGAAACCTCGGCTTAAGATTGCTACATTTTCTCTGTAGTCAAGCAACTTCATTATTACTGGTCCAGTTTGATCTGTGGCGCGTTTCCCCAACCTATGTATACGCTCGATGGAAACTTTTTCTAGTCCCAGGGTGTCTTCGATAATATCTTTGTTCACAGTTTGCTCTAACGCCTCGCTAGTTTCATCGTTTTTTTCACCTTTAGACCATAGATAATTAGGTTAGATCGCCTACTGCGGTTTTCTAGGTCGTCAATTTTTTGTTAGAGTGTGTCTATAACTTCGCTCATACAGCCCATTTCTTGTTGACAAGATTCAACTCTATCTTCAAGGACTGCAAGGTGGTCAAGCTTGTTTTCTGACTACTAAACGTTTTTCTTCAATATCTTTGATGTTGGATGCAATATCCTTCAGCTGTTTTGAAATTTGCGTTAGATCGGGGCCAGGGTTAGCTTCAATATCACCACCTAATAGCAGCAATTTTCTCAAGGCGAAAGCGACATCTAGAACCATGATACAAAACGGCGGGCACGGCAGCACTAGCAAGAAAGGGTCACTTGAGCGGATGCAATATCCAAAATCCTTTCTCACCTGTACAATGAACGGAAAACGGGTTGTTAGCGTGCCGCATGCTGGCAGTACCACCGCGCCCAGTGGCCGAGCTCATCCCAGGCAGGATATTTAAAGCGGCTGAGAGCAGTGGCGCTGAACGCAGATCGCGTGCCAAGATCTCCGAGCATGCTACCTTCCGGTGTTGACGGTGCAATTCCCACGAAGAGTATGGCGGTGAATCCAGCACGTGGCAATGGTTGCGTAGAGCCCCTGCGCAGCCCTGGTCGCCCCAGCTTGCGCAGTCCCTCCATCCTCGGCATGAAGAAGCAGGCCGAAGGACAGCTGTACAATGAATGCAAACGGGCTCTTATCGTGCCGCATGCTGGCAGTCCCACCGTGCCCAGGTTATGTTACATTTCTCTATCAGCGCTCGTAGAATCTCGTTGTCTCCATGTTGGCTTTGCGTTCGTCACGTTCAGTATGGATTATCACCTAGCCCAGTGACATAGATATGTTAAATTTCTTCTTTAGTGGTCGTCCAATCTCATTGTTGTCTCCGTGTTGCCTTTGCCTTCTTCACGTTCACTATGGATTACCATTTACCCAGGCACATAGGTGGGTTACATTTCTATATCAGCGGTCGTATAATCTCGTTGTTGTCTCCATTTTGTGTTTGCGTTCGTCACGTTCAGTATGGATTACCATGCAGCCGTGTCACCTAGGTATGTTACATTTATGGATATGCGCTCGTCGAATCTGGTTGTTGTCTCCGTGTTGCCTTTGCATTCTTCAGATTCAGTATGGACTACAATTTAGCCAGGCACTTAGGTACGTTACATTTCTGTATCAGTGGTCGTAGAATCTCGTAGAACCGTTTGCTTTCGTCCCGTTCAGTATGGTTTTCCACGAAGCCGAGTCACCTAGATATGTTACATTTCTGGATCAGCACTTGTAGAATCTCGTTGTCACCATGTTGCCTTTGTGTTCGTCACGTTTTTTTATGGATTACCACCTAGCCCAGTGACCTAGATATTATGACCGCATCAAAGAGGGCGCTTCTACTGGCCAGGATTGTCCGCCAGTGTAGCCAGGTATGTCGCTTCCTGCGCTCTATGTCAGCGTCGAAAGCTCCCTACATCAGCTCCGAGCGGACAACTGCAACCGGTTCCTTGTGCGTCGCAACCACTTGACGTCGTTGGCGTTGACCTGTATGGCCCTCTTCCTGTGACTCTCACCGGTAAACGATGGATTGTGACAGCCGTTGATCACTTGACACGGTACGCCAAAACAACTTGTGTGAGTTCTGCCTCAGCCTCTGAAGTTGCTGCATTCATACTTCAATCCTTAATACTGCGTCACGGTGCTCCTTGCGTCCTCCTGAGCGACCGTGGAAAAGCATTCCTCTCGCAACTACTAGACGAAGTACTCAGAGCCTCCGGAACCACCCACAAGACTACCTCCAGTTACCATCCGCAAACCAACGGCCTCAAGAGCGATTTCATCGCACGCTGTCAGACATGTTAGCCATGTACATCGACCCGGATCACAGAAACTGGGACGCAATTTTACCATTAGTGACCTTTGCATATAATACCGCCGTTCAACGCACGACCGGTTACTCGCCATTCTACCTTGTCTATGGTCGTTCGCCCTCTTGCTGTCTTGACGGCTCTTTCTTCGCGCCAACTGTCCATCAATGTCCTTCCTCCTGCGAAGAATATGTGTCCCGCTTTCTGCGTTGGCGCCAGCTCGCCGCATCAACACCGAAGCACGGCAACAGGACCGCAAGCAGCATTACGACGCCTCTCCTCGCGTCGTGTGCTTCCGCCCTGGCGAGGAAGTGCTACTCCGGACACCAGTTCGTACTCCTGGCTTGTGTGACAAGTTTCAGCTTCGGTTCATCGGCCCCTACAAAGTCTTGGAGCAGACTTCTCCAGTGAACTATAGCGTGGAACCAGTTATTGTTCCAAATGACCGCCGCTGCCGCGCCGCTGAGATTGTCCACGTTTCCCGTATGAAGCCTTTCACGAGACGTTCACCGCCCCTTTGAATTGCGGCCAGGATGGCCGCTCTCGCGCGAGGGGACATTAGTGTGGGAATTTATAAGCTATTCTTTGTCATCTGTACATGATCATCATCATATGGGGTTCATATGGGGTTCCTCTTCATCATCGCTTGTGGGGCTGGCTCTCGTGTGTACTCCGTGCTGTGGGCGTGGTCGGTTCCCCTAATCTTTCGGACGCGGAATAAACGCCGTGATAACTGCTGCGTCACAATATGTTATATTTCTGTATTAGCGCTTGTCCAATCTCATTGTTGTCTCGGTATTGCCTTTGGGTTCTTCACATTCAGCATGGATTACGAACTAGCCCAGTCAACTGGAGATGGTACATTTCTGGATCAACGCTCGTCGAATCTCATTGTTGTCTCCGTCTTGCCTTTGCATTCTTCACGTTCACTTTGGAACACCATGTAGCCCAGTTGCCTAGGTACATTACATTTCTGTATAAGCACTCGTAGAATCCGTTGATGTCTCCGTGTTGCCTTTAGATTCTTCACGTTCAGTATGGATTACCATCTAGCCCAGTCAACTAGATATCTTACATTTATGGATCAGCGCTCGTCGAATCTCGTTGTTGTCTCCGTGTTGCTTTTGCGTTCGTCACGTTCAATATGGATTACCACCTAGCCCAGTAACCTAGATATGTTAAATCTCTGTATTAGCGCTCATCCGATCTAGTTGTCTCCGTGTTGCCTTTCCGTTCTTCACGCTCACTATAGATTATCATGCAGCCGAGTCACTTAGATATTTTACATTTCTGTTTCAGCGCTCGTAGAATCTCGTTATATCCATGTTGCCTTTGCCTTCTTAACGTTCAGTATGGATTAAGATGTAGCCCAGTCACCTAGATATCTTAAATTAATGGATGAGTGCTCGTCGAATCTCATTGTTGTCTCCGTGTTGCTTTTGCGTTTTTCACGTTCAGTATGGATCACTACTTAGCCCTGTGACCTAGATATGTTAAATTTCTGTGTCAGCGCTCGTCTAATCTGCTTGTTTTTTCCGTGTTGCCGTTGTGTTCTTCACGTTCAGTATGGATCACTATCTAGCCCAGTCACCTAGATATGTTACATTTCTGGATCAGCGCTCATCTAATCTGGTTTGTATCTCAGTTTTGCCTGTGCGTTCTTCACGTTCAGTATGAATTACCGTGCAGCCGAGTCACCTAGATATGTTACATTTCTGTATCAGCACTCGTAGAATGTAGTTGTCTCCATGTAGCTTTTTGTTTCTTCACGTTCAGTGTGGATTATCATGCAGCCCAGTCACCTCGATATGTAACATTTCTGTATCAGCGCTCGTAGAATATCGTTGTTGTATCCATGTTGCCTTGGCGTCCTTCATGTTCAGTATGGATTACCATGCATTCCAGTCGCCTAGATATGCTACATTGCTGTATCAGCACTCGTAGAATGTAGTGGTCTCCATGTTGCCTTTCGTTTCTTCATGTTCAGCATCGAGAACCATCCCGCCCAGTCACCTAGATATGTAAGATTTCTGTATCATTCCTCGTAGAATCTTGTTGTTATCTCAATGTTGCCTTTGCGTTTTCATCTTCAGTATATATTTACCATGCATCCCAATCAGCTAAACATCATCGCCATCAACATCATCATCTGCCTGTTTTATGTCCACTGCAGGACGAAGGCCTCTCCCTGCGATCTCCAATTACCCCTTTCTGGCGCCAACCTAGTCCAACTAGTGCCCTCGAATTTCCTAATGTCATCGCTCCACCTACTCTTTTGTCGTCCTCCATTGCGTTTTCCTTGTCTTGGTGCCCATTCTGTCACCCTAATGGCCAATGGTTATGTGACCGGCGCATTACATGACCTGCCCAGCTCCATTTTTTCATGTTGATGTCAATTAGGATATCGTCTATACCAGTTTGCCCTCTGATCCAAACTGCTCTCTTTCTGTCTCTTAAAGTTATGCCTAGCAATCTTCTTTCCATCGCTCTTTGCGCAGTCCTGGACTTGTTCTCAAGCTTCTTTGTCAGTCTTCAAGTCTCTGCGACATATGTCAGCACTGGTAAAAGTCTTTGATCGTACACCTTCCTTTTCAAATATACTGTTACGCTTCCTCTCAGAAGCTGGCAATGTCGGCCGTATGCAATCGAAGCCATTTTTATTCTTCTGTGAATTTTCTTCTCGTGAACCGGGTTCCCCGTGATTAGTAGACGTAGATAAATGTATTCCTTCACAGACTCTAGAGGCCGACTGGGGATCTTGAACTCTTGTTGCCTTGCCCGGCTATTTATCATTATCTTTGTCTTCTGCATATTAATCTTCAACCCCACTCTTACACTCTCTGTTTAGGTCCTCGATCAATTGTTGTAACTCGTCTGCATTGTTGCTGAATAGAAAAATGTCATCGGCAAACTGAAGGTTGCTGAGATATTCACCGTCGATCTTTACTCCTAAGGCTTCCCACTTTAATAGCTTGAATACTTCTAAGCACGCAGTGAATAGCATTGGATAGATTGTGTCTCCCTGTCTGGCCCCTTTCTTGATAGCTATCTTCCTGCTTTTCTTATGCAGAATTAATCTAGCTGTAGAACCTCTGTAGATATTTCCGAAGGTATTTACGTAAGCGTTCTGTATTCCTTGGTTATGTAATGACTCTATGACTGCTGGTATCTCTACTGAATCAAATGCCTGTTCGTAATCTATGAACGCCATATAGAGAGGCTTATTATGCTCTTCGGATTTCTCAATAACCTGATTAATGACGTGGATGTGATCCATCGAAGAGTACCCCTTCCTGAAGCCAGCCTGTTCCCTTGGTTGACTGAAGTCCAGTGTTGCCCTTATTCTATTAGAGATTATTTTGGTAAATATGTTATATAACACTGCGATTAAGCTAGTGCGCCTATTTTTTAAATTCTTTAACGTTTCCCTTTTGTGGATTAGTATAATGATTGCATTGTTCCAGTTTTCTTGGACCCTTTCAGTCGATAGACACTTCGTATCAAGAGCCGCCTGTTTTCCAAGCATTATGTCTCCTCCATCTTGGATTAAATCGACTCTAATTCCATCTTCTCCTGCAGGTCTTCCTCGTTTCATGTCTTGCAGGGCCCTTCTAACCTCATCGCTAGTTATAGGAGGAGTTTCTGTATCATGTTCATTACTGTTTTTAATTGAGGTACTGACTCCTCTGGGTACTGTACAGGTCAGTATAAAATTCTTCCGCTGCTTTTACTATATCTTCGAGATTTCTTATGATATTACCCTGCTTGCCTTTTAGTTCATGGATCTTGGTTTGTCCTATGCCAAGTTTCTTTCTCACTTATTTCAGGTTTCGTCATATTTTACGGCTTCTTCAGTGTTTCTCATGTTATAATTTCGAATATCACTTATTTTCGCTTTGTTGATCAGTTTTGACAGTTCCGCAAATTCAATTTTATCTCTTGCGTTGGACACTTTCATTTTTTGTCGTTTCATTATTAGGTCCTTTATTACATGGGAGAGCTTGCCTACTGGCTACCTTGGTGCCTGGCCTCCCACTTCAATTGCGGCCTCTGAAGCCATCTTAGTTCATTAGCTCTATGTCATCATCATCTCTCTGTTCTAAGGCTGCATATTTATTTGCAAGTACCAGTTTGAATTTGTCTGCTTTTACTCTTACTGCCTCAAGATTGATCTGAATCTTCTTTACCAATTTTGCTCTTTCTCTTTTCAAGTTAAAGTGACTTGTAGCCCTCACTAACCTATGATCACTGCACTTTGCCCTACCTATCACTTGTACATCCTGTACTCTGCTGGAATCAGCAGAAAGTATGAAGTCAATTTCATTCCTTGTTTCATTCACCATTAGGACTTCTCCAGGGCCACTTTCTCTTGCTACGATTCTTAAAAAAGGTGTTCATTATTCGAAGCTTATTTCTGTCTGCGAATTCTACCAGCATCTCTCTAGCGTTCGTAGAATCGACGCCGTAGTTGCCAATTGCTTGTTCCCCAGCCTGCCTTTTCCCCACTTTTGCATTGAAGTCGCCCATTACTACAGTATATTGAGTTTGCACTTTTCTCATCGCTAATTCAACATCTTCATAAAACTGATCTACTTTCTTATCGTCGTGACTGGATGCTGGAGCGTAGGCTCGTGCTACTTGTAATCTATACCTCTTTGTAAGCTTAATTACGACTACAGCTACCCTCTCATTAATGGTGCAGAGTTTGTCAATGTTGCGACTATGTCCTTAGGGATTAGGAATTCTACCCCGCATTGCTTCTGATCTACGAGACCTCTACAGCATAGGGCATGTCCGTTATTCAGCAATGCATAAACCTCACCAGTTCTTCTAATCTCACTAAGGCGGATGATATCGCAAACAATGTCTGATAGTTCCTCAAAGAGTCCTGCTAAGCTAGCCTCACTCGAGATGGTTCGGGTGTTAAACGTTTCAAGGGTCACTTTCCATTGGCGGCCGGTCCGGATCTAGAGATTCTTAGCACACTCTGCTGCGTTACAAGTCTGACCACCGGCTTGGTCAGGTTCTGCGCAGCTTCTGGGGACTGAGGGACATTGGTTCATTGAAGATATCATTAGGGAGGTTGTGGCCGAATACTGCCCCAGGGAGGACAATTCCTGTTCTGGTGAGGGAGTGTCTTTGTTCAAGCTTAGTGGGCCTTCCTAATTTGGTTGTACCTGGATTAGTATAGCCCCACTCGCTCTCGGCATCTTTTGCCGGTGACAGGCGTCACTCCAAGCTTGCACATGTTGTGCACTGGAGGTGAATTTCAAGCACACCACCATAAAAAACCCTCTTCTAGTGGGATTCGAACTTCCGACAATGGCAACCGAGTATTCGACATAGCTCAGTCACCTAATCCCACAAGCAGGGCGAGGCTACCTTATGGCCGAAAAATACAGCCCCGAGGACCCAACGCGCCTAAAATGTTACATTTCTGAATAAGCGTTCGTAGAATCTCGTTGTTGTCTCCATCTTGCGTTTGCGTTCGTCTCGTTCAGTAGGGAGAACCATCTAGCCAAGTCACCTAGATATGTTACATTTCTGAATCAGCTCTCATCGAATCTCGTTGTTGTCTCCGTGTTGCGTTTGGGTTCATTACGTTCAGTATGGATTACCATCTAGCACAGTCACCTAGATATCTGACATTTCTGTATCAACGCTCGTAGAATCTCGTTGTTGTCTCCATGTTGGCTTTGCGTTCTTCACGTTCAGTATTGATTACCACCTAGCGCAGTCACCTATCTATGTTACATTTCTGTGTCATTGCTTGATGAATCTAGTTGTTTCCTCCCTGTTGCCTTTGCGTTCTTCACGTTCACTATGGATTACCACCTGGCCCAGTCACCTAGGTATATTAAATTTCTGGATGAGCGCTTGTCGCTTGTAGTTGTTGTCTTCATGTTGCCTTTGTGTTCTGCACGTTCACTATGAGTTACCACCTAGCGCAGTCACCCACCTAAGTTACATTTCTAAAACAGCGCGTGGAATCTACTTGTCTCCGTGTTGCTTTGCGTTCTTCAGGTTCACTATCGATTACCACCTATAGCGCACTCACAAGCCTAAGTTATGTATCTAGAACAGCCCTTGTTGGATCTAGTTGTTGTCTCGATGTTGCCTTTGCGCTGTTCACGTTCAGTATGGATAACCCCCTGGTGCAGTCATCTAGGTATGTTACATTTCTGGATCAGCACTTGTCGAATATAGTTGTTCTCAAAAAAGTAGCGGACTTAGCACACGGCCCTTCGGCTCACCAGAAGAAACGTGAGAAAGGAAGTAGGGAAAGGTATTGACAACGGTGAACTGCTGCCAATCCGTAAGGAAGTTTCTTGCCTATGATAGGGATAGCGAATCTATGTATAAGGAAGATAGTTTAGCATTTAGTCGACAATAAGGAACGCGATCAAAGCTTTTCAAAAATCCCAAGAAAATGCAGTCAATTTGCAGCTTTTGATCTAAGTTATAATATAAGTCTTTTGTGAACTGGAACAGTTGTGTTTCGCATAATAAGCCCTTCCGAAGTGCATGATGGCTTGAAAAAAAGTTATTTTGCTAGAAATTATCATAACTATCGGAGGCGATGATATGCTCAAGCATCTTACCGCAGACGGATGTTAGGGAGATGGGTTTGAAGTATGATATGAATTATGGTTGCCACTTTAAAACACGGGAATCACCTTCGCAACTTTCCAGTCATGTGGAAGTTGTCCTGTGGATAGCGAATGCCCAAAGATATGATATAATATTTTACTGGAGGCTGTTATCGTATATCATGATATTTTTGTGTTAATCTTGTCAACGCATGTTAATGTGGACAGTTCCAGATTAGTTATTATAGATGCGATGCCATTGACAGTGATGTCAATAGGCTGCATAAATGTATAGTCAAGATCAGCTATTTCAGGCACGTCTCAATGGTCTTTTATGAGGCAAATTTATAAAAAATTGCATTGAAGCTGTTAGGACAGTCATGTTTTTAGAATGGGAACGTAATCGTTATCTTGCAAAGTGATGGTCTTATGGTGTTCACTTCTTCCAAAAACTGTTTTGTATTAGCTGTGAACGGTGACGGTAGATCGTCAGAAAAATATGTCGCGAAGCGCGTTTTGCAGAGCACTAGCTTTCTAAAAATATCTGTATTTTCTCCAAGACGTGGTAGTGCGCGCGCGTTCTGTGGCAGCGTACAATCTCTTCTGTTTTGTTTCCCAGTCGGTTTAGTGACTTAGAGAACCACGGATGGCGTTTATCATTTTTTATTTTGATTAATGGAATGTATGAATTTACTAGTGAACCTAAGTTGTTTTTGAATAAGGCCCAGTTATTGTCTACAAACAGATTATGGAAAGAAGGTATTAACACTGTGTCAAGGAATGTACCTAGGTCGTCATTTATAACATTGTAATGTAGTCTATTATAATCAGGAATTGGTTTTGTTCTTGTACCAGCAAGACGAGCTGGGACTTTAAGGATCACTTGCGTTAACCTGTGCTCATTGAAGCCATCTAAATATGTTATAGTTTCTATGTAATTTGGGCCCTTATTGGCACCAGTTCCAGTACATTATAGTCACGAGTGGGCTGGGTGAGCATCTGGAACAGGTTAAAATCCAACAATAAAGCAGTGAATTCAGATGAGAAGTGGCAAGTCGGTGACAACTACGTCCAGTTTAATCAAGGAAAATTAAGGTCACCGAATAAATAAACTATTTTAGTTGGACAAGTTTTGACGGCGTGAGTTATGCTGCTTCGGAAGTCGTTAACAAATGGTGGATTCGAATCTGGAGGACGATAGCATTAACCTAACAATAATTTCTCAAAACGAGTCAAGCACACAACCCATAAAATCTCAAGATTAGTGTAAAACTCAGTTAACTAAGAGGTTATTGTCTTTTTTATTGCCTGTCAGTACGCCTCAGCCTCTCTTGTTAGAACGATCAAATCGGTATATGTTATAGATGTTATGCGTGGGACTAATTTCATTGCCTGATTGAACATCTTGAAGGGGCAGCGCGAGACGATGAAAACAAAAGGCAGTAAATACGCAGGACAGCACTGTCCTGTGTTTTACCTGCCTTTTGTCTTGGTCGTCTACCGTTGCCCGTTCAAGAAGTTCAACCAGTACCAACTCGCCCAAATGTCGATTCTTCTGTATTGTCTATTTGATGACAGGTTCCTCGTGTGTGAGTTGTTAATCTGAGGCAGAGCCTCAGTTCAGGAAAAACGAAGCCATTTCTTCTCAAGAAACAACCTTAATAGTCATTGCAATAAAAAAAAACAAGAGAACACTAAAAAAACACACAGGAAGTACATGAAAAACAAGAGTAAAACTAGCCACGCTAGTCCACACGAGAAGTTCAAATGACTGTCGGTCTAGAACAAATAGAGAAAACTCAATCATCGAAAGGCTTATTTACTGGGGCAGTGCGTTGCGATCATGCACTGGTACTTGCTTTGACGGTGGTAGTGATGTGGCGGGCACACGAGGGACGCGGGAGCATGGTAGAGCTAACTGTGGGTGTCAGAGTCCAAGGCTGTCGGAGTCGAAAGTCGTCCAAGTGCGACCGCTACAGCTGAGCGGCGCACGTATTGGTTCTTTGGCTCGCGGTTCCGCCGTGGCGCCTCTCACCAGCGTTGCTCCGGGCCTCTGGTCACCCCCAGGTGACCTCTGTTCTCCGCACGGCGGCTCAAGATCAGCTCCAGGAGCTCGGGATTAGCACCAGGAGCAGGGACGCCGACAGCAGCAGCTGCGGCAGAAATATCCGAGCCCTACACCCCGCGGATCTCTTCAGGGACAGCCGGGGTCGTCCTTGTTCTGTTGAGGGTCTCGTGTTCGGGTCTGGACCGCGACGACCCCGACATTGGCGACCTTCGAACCCCTGTCTCCGAGTGATCGCTTCCCGAGCGTTCCAGTCTGTCCCCTCGTCTCTGCGCCTTCCTCGTACCCGTTGTTTCGTGCCCACCACTGATTGGCTGATCCTCTGTCTTCCTCGTGCGACCGCTCGTGTTACTGCCCGCCAACATCCCTTGTCAGCCACTCGATGGTGTTTGGAGCTGCTGCTGCTCCGTAGTGTTTTGTCTCTCTCCACTCACTAATGACAGTCTGAGATGACAGGATGAAGCCTCAGTTAAGATGATATTAGCTGAACCTGTATCGTCAAGTAAGGAACAGACCTGACGGAGTTTGCGCATAAGGCTTCGAATATTATGAAATCATATGGATAGTGACTGCGTAATTCGAGGTTCTGGTGCCTGTTTGAATTCACGGGTGCACGTGCTATGCTTCAGCTATTTGCTCAGTTGCACTACCGTGATTGTGACGCGGTCGTACATGTAGGCTGCGTCATCTATGCGTTTTTTATCGACGCTGAGCTGAAAAACGTTTTTCTCGCCTTAGCAAATTCAACGAAGTTTCGTCTAGCCTCTCATGGTGCCTGAAGAGAAGTCTTTTCGTATAGAAAACTGGGGCCCTTTAAGTTTTCCTGCTGCTGATACTATCGATACGCTCTTTATCCTTATAGAAAGTCAATTTGGCAATGATGGGCCTATGTTTGTTATCAGCGTGTTTGCCTAATCTGGGTGCTCTTTCGGAATGCTTGCCTGTTAAGTTTATGTCATGCTTTTCAGAACAGAATTGGACAATTTTCTCCTCTGAAATTGACCAGTTCTCTCTTTTTGTCCTCCGCTATGTTAAAGAGCAGGTGTCAGCATTCTCAATGTCGTCACAGCGTGAAGCAATGGCGGCCAATTGTGTCTTATTCGCGCCGGGATCGACATCAGCTGCAGCACCGCCCGAGCTTCCGGGTCACCTGGCCAGCGCAGCCATCTTTGCGTTCAGTAAATTAATTCCACCTTCAGTGGCGTCCTATTTTTATTTTATCGCGAAATGCTTAGTTTTGCGAGTTTTGTAACCTGCTATTCTTGTAGCTTTTCAATCTTACTCAGAACAGCCATATGACCAGCTTTGACTGCGAAAATGATGGCATAGCGCTAAGGCGATTATTTAACATGATCGCAGGAACTCCACGGGTGTTGTTAAGTATGTGCAAGCATACCCTCTAATTTGAGCTTGACACCGCTAAAATTAAGTTGGCGCACCCCCAAATTTCAGTTGCTCCATCTCCAAATTTCAATTTGGCCGAACCCAAGATTTGAAGTTGACCCATCCCCAAATTTAAGTTGGCCCACCCGCACTTTAAGCTCCCCCATGCATTTTCTAAGGAGCGCTATGTGTCCCTATGGGTATTCTATTTTTAGTATTTCTTTTTTTAAATTGTTCCTTACCGATTATGAAACTACCTATCATATACATTTACACTATTACAGCGATTAACTGTCTTAACTAAACAAATAACCCATTTTTGTTGATACAAGGCATTACATATTTCGAGTGACGGGGCTAAGGTACTCGCCAAAGAATGCTTGCGCATTGAAACATAAACACTAAAAATATACATAAAAAGACACCATACGACACCATAACTGAATCAGGAAATACATATGCGCTAAGATTTAGAATACCAACTTATGTATATTCTGAAGAAAGTTTGGAGGGTCAATCCTGCGTACTATGATCCATACAAAAATATGGATGTAGCCGAGTAGACAGACAGAAAGGAAGAAGCGCTGCTGAGAAAGGGTTCGTTTTAACGGTGTGGAAAAAGAAAGAGAGAACCTTTGCCGCCTTCCTGCAAATGGAAGGCGTATTTCAAGAAGTGATCACATTATTTAGTTAGTCATCCTTAGTTGAGTAAGCTTGCGCATGAGAGAGCAGGCGCACATTATGAGGCTGACGGTACACGATTGGCGATGCATTTTAATGGCGGTATGTTTTAACCACAATTTATGCACGTTTTGCGATTGTTAAAAAAACAACAAAAATCTGGTTTGTTGTCTGCTGCTTGCCGAAGTTCCAGACTGATCGCTGTGTGATAAATATGTAATCTGGACTCATCACTTGGCAGGGCTCACAGTGGACTCTGCAGGCAAATAAGATGGACGGTGAAATTGTGAGTATTTTTCTGCCATATTTTGTTTGGTGTCAATCGTTTGATATCAGAGCGTAGGTTGCACGCAGTGTAGAAAAGTGCTTTGCTCGTCAACGCGATCTTGCACCTGCCGCTTCTTGCAGCATGCGCGCTTTGCAGGTGAACACGGCCAAAGCCCACTTCTCGTTTCAACGTCCCACGTGTTGGAGAAGCTGGATGATCTGCATATAATTACATGACCGTTTTACTCTCAGCCTCTGTAGGAAGCCCGAAAGCAATGCCTGTACCGAGAACAAAGCCTGCTGTCAAGCGCTCATTTGGTCCCACCCTGAGAGCTTAGCATCGTTATTACCGCTAAAACCCTGTGCATAGAGAAAGACATTCTTCAAGAGCGGACACTACCACAGAGCCCAGCAGCCGCATTCGCTGTAGCGCATCAGGCGGCTTGCAGTAAGACCTGAACCACACTGCTGGTACCGGTTCAGGCGTTTTGAACGCCAGTTGGTACGCGTAACGCCGGCTGCGCCGTTCGGCGCGGCATTTGTTTTTGCTTCGACTGCCCAACCGCGGGAGTTCTTTGTGTGGGACCGTTTTATCATTAGTAAAGCCTCCATCGAATCTGTCATCTGTGCAACGTGCAATTTCATAAAACAGACGCAATACGCCTTGTGAAATGAGGAAATGTTTATATTGCGCTACATAAATGCTCTTTCCGAGATTTTGCTGCGTTCATCCAATGTTTTCGCATCAGGTAAGCAACGGTAGTTCTTGTACGAAGCTCCACCGACCGCATCAGCTGAAGTAGTAAATTACAAACATGTCATTTCGGTATTTAGACCTCACAGAAAAACTGCGTGTAGACGCAGTTTTCTGCAGCAAGCACAAACCACGCCAACAAATACTTCTGTTGAGAGATATGTGTAAAAAAAAAAAAAAAAAAACGTCAATAAGCGATATTACAAACAAAAGCAGTTGGCTTTTACAAACATGGCCTATAAAATACTCAACTCATCCCAAACGATACCACACATAAAATATGAGGACAACATGTGGTTTCCAAGCATTCCCCCATTACTAATAAAGGGAAAATCAGATATCCACCCGTTCGTAGCAATTGCTACAAAGGAAACCCATACAGGTTCCTCGAAATAAAAGCCTCGCAATTGCAGAAAAATTCGCCCTGGTCGGGACTTTAACCTGGGACCACCGCCTCCCCGGGCAGCCGCTCTACCATCTGAGCTAACCAGGCCGCTAGCAGATGGCAGGGCGAAGTAGAATTTGTCAAGAACTCGAAGCAAGGGCAAGAGTTTGACGTAATAGTTCTGTGGAAACCCGCAAGGTGGAGAGAAGTAATTAATAAAGGGAAAATCAGACATCCATCCGTTCGTAGCAATTGCTACAAAGGAAACCCATACGTGTTCCTCGTATGGGTTTTAAGATATCCACCCGTTCCAGCAATTTCTACGAACGGGTAGATGTCTGGTTTTCCCTTTATTAATTACTTCTCTCCTCCACCTTGCAGGTTTCCGCAGAACTATTACGTCAAACTCTTGCCTTTGTTTCGAGTTGTTGACAAATTCGACTTCGCCCTACCTTCTGCTAGCCGCCTGGTTATCTCACATGGTAGAGCGGCTGCCCCGGAAAGGCGTTTGCCACGGCTTCGAGTCCCGGACCAGGACGAAATTTTCTGCGACTGCGAGGCTTTTCTTTCGAGAAACCCGTATGGGTTTCCTTTGTAGCAATGCTACGAACGGGTGGATGTCTGATTTTCCCGTTAATAATTACTTCTCTCCAGCTTGCGGGTTTTCATAGAAATATTACGTCCCCCATTACTGGTTCTTATTGTGCACTTTAAGAACACAAATACATAGGTGACAGCACGTTTTTGACACAACTTGCCCTCAGCCGACACGTTGGTAGACCATGTAGAGAGGTGGCCACAACACAGGCTTGCAACCAGAACATGCTAGACGCTCACTGAATGTCTTCTACTCGCACTCAAGACAAAAGCCTGTTTGCACTCGTTCAGAAGATAGAATTTTCCAGTTACATGTTCCGGGTGTTTGAGCTCCTCAGCGTTACCTTTTGCGCATTCTGCGGGCGCAAGCAGCATACTGTCGTTCTGTCACTCTCGGAAATCGCTCGTAGCGTTTTCAACAAGGCGTGAGGATCGACAGAACGTACATGTCAGAGTAAGGGGAGTGACATAAAAAGAATCGCAAACTTTACCCCGTAAGCTCCACTCAAGGCGAAACTAACTGCGTCACAGCGGCCGAGCTGCTTTTCGTTAATTGCGTCATAATGCTGGGTGCGGCCAACGTGCCCCAAACGCAGCTCGAAAAGTACCCAAGTAAGTTGCAACAATGCCGGGGGTCAAAGAAAGCGTCACAAGCATGCCCCAGAAAGATTCAGTACACGCCCAACTAACTGCGCCACAGCGGGCGAGCTGTTTTTCGCTAACTGCGTCACAATGCTCGGTGCTGTGCCGTACGCCTAAATTGCTTGAATAGCAGCGCAGACTCTCAAACTAAATTTATCACTTTGCCGTACAGCAATAGCGCAGTGGTTCCGTGTGAAAGTGCAGAAGGAACGCAAGAATACGGCGAAAGCCCAAGAAACCAGAGCTACAATAAAAAAAGAAAAGACAAGCGGGTCGCCTAAAGCTGGATCCACGCGCGAGGGCAAGATCAGGGTTAATCCATAGAGAAAGAAATTTCAACAAGAGCGGACACTCCCATAGAGCCCAGCGGCCGAATTGACTGTAGGACACCAAGCGGATGTTGTTGACTCTTTCCGGTTTCGGTTTTGGGCGCGCGCGTTTTGAACACCAGTTTGTACACGCCGCGCCGTATTAGATTCGTCGGACGGTCCTACCGCTGTCGACCAGATGTAGGAGTCGTCGGACTATCTCGCCGCTGCCACCATTTGAAGGAGATGAAGTTCGTAGACAGGAACTCGGTGAACAGGATTTATTTACATATTAACAGTTTTAGCAGGATGCATTGGCAGTCTTGGGTGACTCCCATATGGAGCCCGCAAAACTAACATACAGCAAACAGTTTACGAGCACACAGCTCACTAGTTCATTTCTAGTATGACAGAGCACTCAGCTCCCGACAACGATCACAACACGAGCACGCCCTAGCAGCCGGCAAACGCTGCTTATAAGCTCTCCGCTTGACGTCATAGTTCGACGTCATCGTTCGGACGAGGACGGAGCAGGAATGGAGGGTGAGGTGTGCCGGCTTGGAGGATGAGGTGTGCCGACTTGGAGGATGGGGTGTGTCGGAGCAGGAATGGTCGGGAAGGTTCGTCCAAGCATTGTAAACTCGCCGCCGCCCCGCACTATGGCTCATACACACAAAGGCACACACATTCGAACCCATACACACAAAGGCTCCGGAGTCGACGACCGAGGGCTTCGTAGAACTGTGCTCCGTCTCGGGTGGCGCGGCCAAGTACCAATTTCCGGAGTTGATCGCGCGCCACGTGGCTGCCCGCCGTCCGCAGTTCTCGGAAGGCGCCCCGACTGGTGGGCTTGGAACACGTGCAGCGGGCTGAAAGCTGGCACGTTGCCACCCCGTATGGCCATTCTTAACAGCCGGCACCGCTGCTCGGCGCGGCATTCATTTTTTTTTTTCGCTTCTGCTGAACCTCGCGTGGCCTTGGCGTGGAATCGTTCCATTATTAAGTAGAAATGATTGCGATTGGCCTTTACAAGACTGCACCGAATCTGTCAGGTGCAATTTCATAAAGAAAACGAAAGACGTCTTCTGAAATGATGAAATGTTTATTTTGCTCTATATAAATGCTCGTTCCGGGCTTCTTCTGCATTCATCCAAAGTTGTGGCACCAGGTAAGCAGAAGTCGTTGCCGTACGATGCTCCACCGGATGCCATCAGCTTAAAGAAAGTAAATTACAAGCATGTATCATTTTGGTATATTGACCTAACAGGAGTATTTCGTGTAGAGGCGAAACGTGCGTAAGTGGTGAATGAGCGGCATTACAGATAAATTCACTTTTACGTACATTTCGCAGCAAAGACTCCTCCCGAACAATGCAATAAAATCTGAACATCCGATTTTCAAGCACCCTTCCTTTCCCGGGCATTATTTCCTGCACTTTAAGTGCACAAATACACGGGTGACTGCGCGTTTCCAAAACAACTTGGGATCAGTCGACACGATGGTACGCCAAGTACACCAAGGTGACTACAATACAGGCTCAGCCAGACCATGTTACACGCTCGCAGAATGCCTTCTAATCGCACTCAAGTCAGACTCGTGGGTGCAAAGCCTGTTTTCAGTCGCTCAGAATACATAAATGTCATGTTCTTGAGCTCCTCCGTGTTATCTTTTACGCGTCCTGCCGGCGCATGCAACACACCCGTGTTATCAATCTCGGCAATCGCTCGTCGCGTTTTCGAGAAGCATGAGTACCGAAATAAGGTATATGTTGTTGCAGGGCTATAAAATGCGTCACAAACTTGTCCTACTAAAATTCAGTACACGCAAAACTAACTCACTATGGCCGGCTTGCTTTTTTGCTAACACCTTCACAACCCCAGGCGCGGCGAGCAAGCCTCAAGATATCCCAAAAAGTTACCAAATTAATTACAATACTTTTTCGGGTCAGAGAATGCGTCACGAACTTCTACCATAAGATTCAGTACACGCGAAACTAACTGCGGCACAGCCGAGCTGCTTTTCGCTAACTGCGTCAATAAGCCGGGCGCGGCAACCGTGCTTCTAAACTACCTCAAATATAACGACACTAGTTACAATAATGTTGGGGGCCACAGAATGCGCGAACACTTGTCTGTCTTAGGCGCTACAACGTAGTACACGCATGCACACGCGCAAATGCGTCACACGGCCGAGCCGGTTTTCGCTTACTGCGTCAATAAGCCGGGCGCGGCAAGCGTGCCCAAAAACTACCGAAATAAGTTACAGTAATGTTGGGGCTCATAGAAAGCGTCGCAAACATCTCCCAGGACGAGGCATTAACTCAAATTAACTGCGCCAAGACGGCGGAGCTGTTTTTCGCTAACTGCGCCACTCGAACTAAGCCTAAATGTGCTTAAAATGCGCCGCACACTGTCAAATACAATTTCTCACTTTGCCGTAGTCCAGTAGTGCAGTGGTGCCGTGTCGAAATGCAGACGATACGCAAGAGAAGCATGGAGAAGGCCGGGAGCCCAAAAAATGGGCTATATCCAAAACAGACGGGTCGCCGAGCACGCGAGCTTCGCACGTACGACCGGCCTCGCTCACTCCTGCGGCTTGTCTGGCGCATGACGCAAGGTAAATATACCTGGTAGCGAAGCTTCCATAGGAGCCCATACGTTCAAAACATGGCGGTCCATCGGCGGTTCATGGGGCTTAGCGCCATCTGTATGTGGTGGGAACACTTCCGGCGGAAGAAAAAATAATGTGACGCCATGTCCGTTATAAGCAAAAGTGACGTCATCTTGTTTTCGAAGGCGCGAAATTTGTTTTGTTGTCCTTCCTTTGGAGCTATATATTCAAATGCCCCGCCATTCGACTTGATGGGCGTTTCGAGCTTTCAACGTGAAAAGCGATGCAGGAAAAGCCCAGCCGTACGGTTGTCGAAATAGCATCCCTGCAAAGAACATACTTTCTTTGGAGGCCGACGAAAGCTTTAGGTGCAGAGTGCTGATCCTATTGTCGGATGCCAAGCCCGTCGGCCAGCGCAGTCGCGCGAAAACAACTACACATTTATCTGGTGGTCGTAACTCACTATTTTTGACTGAACAGATTAAGAAGCGATGAAGCTACCCGCGTCACCAAATTCAGACAAACTTCGACAAGCAAGAAAGCACAAACTGTGAGGGGGGCGTATTTCAACAGGTGAACTTTACAAGCGCCTTTCTGCCCATTTCAAGACGTGCACTGCATTGCGAGTAATAGTGGCGTCAACGCCCCCTGTAGCGGTGGGCGTGAAAAGAAATTCATTTATTACTAGTAATAAAATTAAACTTGTATTTTCTTAACTCGTCACGAGTATATAAAATTGACTAGGAATATTATTTTCGTTGAATGAATCTAACTGTGTCTCGTTTCAATTAAAAAAACGCTTTTTTCTTTCCCAATGTTTGTTCCCTCCAAACATATTCGCGCTTCAATCGCTGCTCCCATAACCCCCCATGCTGATGTCGGTGACAATCTGTACGGAACCGCTTTTCGCCCGAAGCTTCGCGACCTATTTGAATCGACCTTGCATGACGTATGCATGCGCGTCTGGCGTGCCGCTAGCTTGTTGCTAGGCAACGCATCAAAAAGTGGCAAAGTATAAGTTCATTTACCCGCAAAACTTTTTCACCTTTAGTGGGAAGGAATAAAAAAAATAAAACGTTGTCTGGAAGTTTATTTCACATTCTTTTTTTTCTGATGCTCGCGTCAACTAACGGATGTTGTTGAAACTAGGCGTGACGTGTTTCCTGTTGCCAGTTTTTGAAGAGTGTCCCCTCTTGTTGAATTTCTTTCTCTATGGTTAATCTGTGGGCCAAACAGTCACGTGGTCATTTGACACTGGCCACCACCAGGCAAGGCCGCATTCACACGGTGGGCGCGCGCTCGCGGGATCCACACCTATCCGCATGTTCACTCAGCTTTCGCGCAGCACTGGAGGCGAGGGCGTTCTTCGCTCCAATTATTCCGCTTCTGTTTATTGCCAACAAAATGACAAAGCAAAATTTCGCCTTTTCGGGTTAGAAACGCGATTCCAGAGCCTATATTGACGGCCTTGACGGTGACTAGGCTAGATAGAGGACGAATACTGGGAGTACGCTAATGGGCCCGTAGTTTTTCAATTCTTTAACGTCGTCCTTTTTGTGCATTAGTATAATTTTGGCATTCTTCCAGTTCTCTGGAGCACTTCAAGTCGTGAGACATTGCATATACAGGGCCGCAAGCTGTTCAAGCCTGGTATGTCCTGCATCTTTGATTAAATCGATTGTTATTCCATCTTCTCCTGCCGCTTGTTCCCGGGTAATGTATTGCAAGGCCCTTCTCACTTCATCGTTAGTTATAGAAGGAGCCTCTGTATCCTGTTGATTACTACCTTGAATGAAGGTAGCCTGGCTCCTCTGTGTACTGTACAGGTCGGTATAGAAGTCTTCCGCTGTTTTTACTTTGTCTTCTCAATTGCTAATATTACCCTGCGTTTCTTTCAATGCAAACGTCTTGGATTGTCCTATGCCATGTTTTCTTCTCACTGATTTCATGCTGCGTCCGTTTTTTTACTGCATCCTGAGTCTTTCTTACGTTGTAATTTCGGATATTCCTTACTTTCCTCCTTGTTTATCAGTTATGATAGTTCAGCGAATTCTCTCTGATCTCCTGAGTTGGACACTTTCATGCTTTATCGTTTGTTTAAGTTCTTTGTTACTTGGGAGACCTTACCTACTGGTTACCTTGGTGGCTTACCTCCAGCTTCAAATGCTACTTCTCTAGCCAGCCTAGTTAGGGTTTCATTCATTGCCTCTAGGTCATCTTCATCCTTCTGTTCTAAAGCTGCATATTTATTCGCAAGCACCAGCCTCAATTTCTCTGCTATCACCCTTGCTGCTTGTAGGTTGGCCTGTATCTTCTTGACTAATTTTACTCTTTCTCTCTTCATATTGAGAGAAATCCTAGACCTCATTAACCTATAATCACTGCAATTTACCCTACCTAACTCTTCCACATCCTGCACTATGCTGGGATAGGCAGAACGTATTAAATCTAGTTCATTTCTTGTTTCTACATTAGGGCTGTTCCAGGTTCACTTCCGGTTGCTACGCTTCCTGAATAAAGCATTCATTATTCGGAGCTTATTCCTTTGCGCGAATTGTAGAAACATCTCTCCTCTACTGTTTATAGAAGGATGCTGTTGTTGCCAATTGCTTGTTCACCAGCGTCCTTTTTCCCCCCTTTTGCATCGAAGTGGCCCATCAGTACAGTATACTGAGTTTCCACTTTTGTCGTCGCTAATTCAACATCTTCATAAAACTGTTCTCTATCTTCATCATCGTGAGTGGAGGTTCGAGCGTAGGCTTGTACTACCTTTATTCTATACCGCCTATTCAGATTCATTACCACTACTACGACCCTCTCATTAATGCTTTAGAATTCGTGAATGTTGCCCTCTATGTCCTTGTGGATTAGGACTCCTACCCCGTACTTTCGCTTATCCTGAAGTCCTCTGTAGCAGAGGACGTGGCCCTTAGTCAACACAGTATAAGCCTCACCCGTTTTTCTAGCCTTACCAAGGCCAATAATATCCCAAACTGTTAGTTCCTCAGAGTCCTGCTAAGTTAGCCTCACTCGACAAAGGTCGGGCGTGAAAGGTTGGCAGGGTCAGTTTCCATTGGCGGCCTTTCCGGGTCCAGAGGTTCTCAGCACCCTCTGCTGCGTTACAGGTCTGACCACCGCCTTGGTCACTTGCTCCGCAGCTGCTGGCAACTGAAGGCCATGGGTTGATTGTGGATACATGAAGGCGATAGTGGCCTAATACTGCACGGCGGAGGCTAATTTCTGTTCTGGTGAGGGATATTCTATGCCTTTGTCATGACCATGTCGTCGTTGGGTCGATGTCATCAGTCGTCGTTATGCATGCGTTTCATACCGTCGTCATAATGCCGTCATTGTTTCCATGCCTTCGTCGCGATGCTGTCATCGTCGTCACATCTTCGGTATTCTAGCTTCGTCAGTTGATACTCCTCATAACGCCGGCATCCTTTACTCGTCGTGATTCCAATGTGGTCATGCCCAGGTCATCTTACCGCCTTCGGACACAGTAGTGTATGCTTGGACGGCCGATGAGCACTCGAGTATTCTGCGGGAATGTCGTAGTTTAAACATGATCGATGTAAAACATATTTTACTTTGAACTGTCACGGAGAAGATGGACCTTCAGGCCCCAGAGCGATTCGGCGAATTGGAGATTGGGAGCGAAAACACCTAGCCCGCACGACCGTTACACTTTAACGTTCGTGTTACGCACTTGTAACTGTGCTGTGACGTTTCTAGAACGCAGCTCTTAGGCGCCGGTTCTTACGGCAGCGTCGGTGGCGGCGTAACCGAGCGAACGAGCACAGCGATAAATGACAGCGAACGCGGAGAGCAGCGGGAGATGAAAAACGCGAGAAAGAAAGCGTACAGGAGGGTGCAGCGGAACCATGGGGTGGAAAGCGGAGGAGGACGATGGGGCGAAGAGGAGCGCAGTGCGGCGACAATGGCCACGAGATGGCGCCAGAGTAGCGCGCATTCGTCGGCGGCGGCGATTCCCGCCCGCGTGGCTCTATTTGCAACGTGCTGCACGAGACAGATTGCCCGCGGCCAGCCAATATACCGCGAAAGGAAAATACGTATATAGCTGCGTTCCAATTACAAAATAGGCAGCATCGTAATCGTGGGCGAATTTTTTTTTTCAATTTGAAAATGTAATCAGGACTACAGGTTTATGAAGGGTAGGTTAGAGAATTAGCCTTAGATGCGTACGCGAAGCTACGGCTCTTGCTGTACAGAAAGACGTCGTCGAGCTTCCTAAGGCTCAGCTGCTTTGAAGAAAGGGGCCCATTGGTTCGAAGGGCGAAGCACTGACAGCGATTGTAAGGTTTCCCTCATTTGCTTGGGACCTAGGTACCCTGTGATGCAGTCACGAGCATCGTTTGCCCCGCACTCGAATAGTTCAGTATGGACTCCAACGGAATAGATTGTTGAGTTTGCATATTTTTGTTCTTTTTTGTGCTTTTCAGTTAATGATTATCGATTTGTCCTGACATTATTCCTTCCACTGTAAGATTTAAGTCCACCTTTCAACATCACTTAGTCTATAGCAGTCTGTAGTTATAACTTGGAATAATCCGCTAATTTCTTGGCCACTCCCTCAGTGGCCACGACAACAACAACAACGACTCCTGGATTGTTGCTGAAACTATACGTGACATATTGGCACGACGCACCACGTAACGCAGTTCCTACTCTTTAAAAAGAAAAAGCGCCCTGGAAGCCACAAAAACGCATGCAGGAAATTCTTAAGATTGCTTTGTTATACTTGCCGTGGCCTAACGGTTAGAGTCTCGGGCTTATGTGCTAGAGTTCCTTTGTTCGAATTGAGCCGTCGGACAGCTTTTTTATGCATAGTTATTTATACATCAGGAACCTCACGGCATAGGTGAACAGTTGCTTGGCGTGTTCAGATAATTGCTCTCGCAATAAAATTGGCAAATGTCAAGAACACACGCTGGGTGGGTTAGGTTCCATGTGGTAGACTCCAAGTGAAGCAAGAGAAGCAGGGGATTAGCTGTCGCATTGAAATCCCATAGAAGTATTCGGCTTAAGCGCGTTTAAGGGAAAAATCAAAATGCAGAAGTATTGTCTAGGGACAGTAAACTGTTTAGAACAACGGATAGTTAGTATCGAAAGTGAATAACAAGCCAATCAGGGCCTCTTAGGAGAACGGAAATAGTAAAAATTTACCTATTTTGACAATTCTTGCGCAGTGCGCGAAACGTTGAGTGGCAGAGTCAAGTTTAGTTGTGGTTGTCAAGCGTCCCGAATTTGGAGGGAAAGTATAGACTCTAGCGTAAAAGTCCCCGTTGCCGACTTGACCCAGTGGGAACCGCGAAAATGTACCGCCATTTTTTTCTACTGAGTAACAGTCAATCAAACCATATTTCCTTTTGATAATGCATGAGAACTTGCTCAATTACAAATTATTTTTTTATCCTCTGCTGCATTGCTATAAACATACAGATGGTCTCGTTCTTACCGCCATTATAATTCTGCGGTAGACCGTAAACGTTCACAGTAGCTCTATTTATATCGCTATAGTCGTATTAGCGAAGACACTACGGCACCTTTTCTTGGCAAATTCAGGCATGCTAGTACTAGACATTTAGTTACCGTGTATATATATAACCGCGCGTTTTAAAATGTTAGCGCCGGTCCATCTGTGCATTTTTCCTTTAAGTAATAAGACCGTTCTCCGGCCAGGCTCAGTAATAGTACAAACATGAACCTGTTGTATGGTGCTATATTACCTGTGTTATGATTTCGAATTTTTTTTTTATTGAAATGCCCCCTCATCATTTAATGCCTATGGGAGGAGCTCTATTGACTCAGCCCGCAGGATGGGCCAGTCAGCTTCTTCCTGCTGTGCAATGCTTCGTGCAGTTTTCCTGTGTGCATTAATTGACGACCGCGTTCCTGGCGGCCCAGCAAAACACGCCTTATGGTGGCGACATTGCTTCGTGTGTGTACGCAGCTTGGTTACCAGGTGCTCCCGGACCAAATGCAGCTGGTGAACCCGCTGCTCATACTTGTGCTGGTGCCTGTTTTCAGCTACGGTGTATACCCCATGTTCAACCGTTGCAACCTACTCAACAGGTTCGTATCTCACACATGCGCGTGTCTGTCGCTGCCAATCCCTTGTGCCAATGCAGGCCCCTGCAGAAGATGACTGTAGGGGGTGTGGCGGCCGCTGCGGCGTTCGCCGTTGCCGGTTGCCTCGACATGGCGCTCGAGGTGAGTAGAGCCTGTCGTAGGCGCTGCTTGGCGCTCACCGCTGCGCGCGCAGAGTGGTGCGGAGGCCCCCTCACCGGCCGGCTTCACGAGGCTAGCGTTCGTCAACGCCCTGCCCTGCCCGGTGCAAGTGAGCGGTCCCCAGCTTCAACTGCGACTTGAGCCCGGAATGGTGAGCACTGTCACAGCGAGTGACACAGCGGGGCATGGTTCATTCATTAGCCTGTCTCAAAACAGTATGACATTGCAGTCTCATGGATTTTCACCAAAGTTCAAGGGACGGCAGCGCCGTGCAATGTTTTAGCTCTTAAGCCGGCTCATATGGGTACCCTGCGGGTCACTGCGAGGTCGTATGTAGCACTTGTTGTTTGGAACAGCTCTAATAAAGAAACCGTTGAATAGCGTGCGGTATGATATTAATAGGTCTGCATGCTTTGGAGGTGACAGCCAACTATGTTTATACCGGTATTGCGTCGACCACTTTTGCTTCATTACGAAGAACAGACAGCTGATTGGTCACGCTTCTGAGTGAGTCAATAAGCCGAGCTAGATAAGCCCGTTTTCCAAAGCTAGCACGCGTATGGATGTGGTTGTGCGAGGAGGGCCGGTGACGCGGTACGGAAGCAAGATGACTGTGTGTACTGTTAAAACACAAAACAAACGCGCTTGAATTGGTGTGGCATTGTTTTCTGTCATCCTCTTCTACCAAAGTCTCCTGTGTCAGATAACAAAGATGGTACTTAAGTGGACGCCGTAGATCTCTTACTCTTCAGTAACGGTTCACGTGGCATCGACATCTCCACCAAAACAATTGGGTCGCCAGCTTTGATGAAAAAGGCTGAGTAATATCATTTGTTTAGCTGTCTTGAATCAGTAGCTGCAGATATAAGGAATTATTCATCATGGCGACGTCACAGTCAGAGACTGTTGCAATTAAAATATTTTGTAAGCCGTTCTTTTTTGTGGCTGCTCGTGCATGGAAAGATATGAAAAATAGTACGCGAGGAATTGATAAAGTCTTAGTGCCCCGAAAGTACTCGGGGCTGAAGATTTTCAGCCCCTCTGTTCCAGCAAAGAATAATAATCTTGAAGCTCGCTAAAATGGCGCCGCATTCTGCAGCATGAAATAATTAGCGACAGAATAGGAAAGGTCTCTTCACTTGTACACCCAAGCAGCTTAGACAAGATGTACTTGCATGCACTGTTCTTGCTCGGACTGCTTCGCATTATGGACAAGTGGGCAGAGCCTGCACTGACTGTGCGTTCAGTGGCAGCAGTCAAGCACTGTGGAAGTTGATATGGCAAAAAGCATTGTTTGACATCTTATTTATTTTTAATTAACCATACTGCAGGCCAATCTTTTGGCCCTAGCATGAGGGGCATTTTCGGAATGACAAACAATAAATAACAGCAATAAACTTGAAAACAGCAAAAGGGGCAAAAGTAACCACGCTAATACACTGGAGAAGCAATTTTCAACAAAACAGAAAGAACCAAAACAGACAGAGCAGAACTAAACCAGCAGAAAATACGTACATTTATACAAGTGCAAGTATCTATAGCTCACAAAAGAAACGTGCCTGTTCTGCCGAAAGGTCTTCGGCCTTGATAACACTTGGCGGCAACTCATTCCATTCAATCACTGTTCTAGGGAAAAAAAGCTATTTGTAGAAATTAGTTTTCGCAAAAATAGGCCTCAGTGAATGTTCCGTTGTGTGCCTTGTTTTCCTAGTAGCCGCAGGTTGAGCATAACTTGGTTCAGATAGGGTAATATTTGCGGACATAAAATTGTAAAGTAACAAAAGTCGGTTCATTTTTCTACGTATCTCCAAAGTTGTAATCTTATTACGGTTCATCAGTGATGACGGTGAATCCGTCCTTCTATATGTTCCGTACAGCCTTTCTTTGAACACCCTCAAGTTGTAACATATCTTTCTTAACATATGGGTCCCACAGCGCAGACGCGTACTCTAACTTCGACCTAACACATGCGTTATAAGCTAGAAGCCGAACACTTACAGGAGCGTTTCTAAGTTTCCTCATAAGAAAACATAGCTTTTGAAAAGCTGACGCTCAAATATCTGAAATGTGCACACCCCATGAATGATTACTGCTAAGAGTTGCCCCTAGGTAGGTATATTTATCAGTCTCCTTTATAGTGCTGCCGTTAATGTGGTAAGTGAAGGTACTCGGATATTTTTTGCTTGTTACACGTAGAAGAACAGCTTTTTCCCTATTCAGTTTCATGCTCCAGTTCTCGCACCAGTCGTGAATTTCCATAGCAGTTGTTTGTAAAAAGGCGTGGTAATTTGCATTCGAGATTGTTTTGAAAACCGTACAATCATCAGCAAGTAATCTGATCGAGACATCTTTTGGTATTAGCTCCGTTAAATCATTTATATAAATTGAAAACGACAATGGCCCCAACACACTCCCCTGTGGAACCCCCGAGGTAACTGGGAGCACACTGGAAGAAAAATTCTGCACTTGTACAAACTGTTCCCTATGATTAAGGTACGCGCAAATCCACCTAACAACACTGAGTGGAAGTCCAATGTTCTCCAACTTATATAGTAATTTAACATGCGGTACCTTGTCAAATGCCTTGCAAAACTCCATAAACAGCGCATCTACTTGGCCAGTCATGTCAAGAACACTTTTCTCGTTGTCCAAATCCGTGCTGATGAACCGATTACACTTTATGTTCGGAGAGGAAGTCTTGTATGCGCTTAGCAATCACATGCTCTTACATCTTACAGCATTGAGGGGTCATTGAAATAAGACGGCAGTTAGAAGGCAGAAGACGGCTGCCCTTTTTTATATGGTACTACACGCCCCAGACGTCAATCATCAGGTATTTAGCCCATTTCCAGTGAAAAGTTAAAGAGCTCTGTTAGGTACCAAGAAATTTGTTCGGCATATCTCCACAAAATTAGGTTCGGGAGGCCGCCCGGCTCAGTAGCTTTACGCGTATCAACATTTAAAATCAGCGCCAAAACCCCTTCACCCGTTACCCGAATGTCTGCGGGAGGTCCGATGCGCTGGTTCGTGGCTCATATTCTTCATACTCAGAAAATACACTTTGAAAGTACTCGTTAAAGGTCTCCGCTATGCTAGAAGGATCTGTCTGAATGACACCATCGACATTCAATTTGGACACTTCGACTTTTGTGTTACCTAAGTAGCGCCAGAACTTAGACATGATCGTTTTTAAAGAGCTCCGCAAGGCTCTTGTTGAAAAAAAAATATTTTTAGCTTGCCTAACTTTCGATAAGAAATCGTCTTTAAGGAGTCTGAACTGCTCGGATGCAATTTTACGTTTCTTCCTCCGTCGGTTTATTTTTCTTTTACTCTGAATTATTTCTATGGTGATCCATGGGTTTAATCTACACTGACGGAACGTTTTTAGTCGCACAAAATTTTCGATACAGTGGCGGATAACATTGCGAAATTGCTTCCATGCTCCCTCTATATTACTTATAGGATTGCATAGATGAGTATCCAAATAGTTTATTATGGCCACATCATTCGCCCGAGCAAAGTCCTTGATAACTGTTATCACAGAAGCATTTTTTGCCTATCAGAGTCTTTAATCCATAAGTAGAAAATTAATTTGTGATCTGAAATACCCTCCTCCACTAACACAGTACCTGCACCGAAAATGTCACTGATAAACAAAAGATCTATGACTGCATTTCCTCTTGTGTTTACTTTCATGACTTTGTCGAGGTTAAGGGAAAGCATAATGTCCAATATGGTGTCTCCGGCCGTAGAGCAACCATAATGAAACGCTTGCGAATTAAGAAAGGGAAAATTAAAATCACCAGTTATTATTAGACATTTTCCCTGAAATTGTAGCGCGTGATGGCACAATTGGTTCAACTACCAGTGATCAGTATCGGGAGGGCGATAAACAGCGAGAACAAACCTAATATAAAGAAAACGCCACTCTCAAAAACAGGCTTTCGTGGTTATCAATCTGATCAAGCACTTGTACGTCGACCCACTTTCGAGCAACGCCACCACGTGAGCCTCTATCCCGTCTGTACAACCGATAGGTCGGCGAAACAACTTCATCGTCTCGAATAAACTCATTTAGCCAAGTTTCTGTTATGACGCGTACATGTGAATCATGCAGCAGCAGCAATTCTTCAAGTTTATTCAATTTATTTACAACACTTGGAGAATTCAGAGAAAGCAAGCGTAGCTGGCAAGGCTGTAGTCGCTAGCTAGGTGCAACCGCTGGAAGGTTTCGGCAAACACTTCTCGGTTTTGGTTCTGCTTTGCGTCAATGGGAGCCATCGTCCCACGTGAAAGGGCAGTCGTCAACCCAAAGCCTATCGTGTACTAGAGACACTTTCTTTCCGGCTTCGTTATCAGTCTTGGCACTGGCCCAAAGTAGCTTACGCCTTCTGAGTGTGTCCCCACAGTAGTAATTCTGAATAGAAATTTCCGTTCCTTTTGGTTTTTTTTTTACGTTGTTCCAGACCGCTTGCTTTTCCCTCTAATTTTGGAAATAAAGAATAATCGAATGATTCGGCTTTGGCCGGCCAAGCCTGTGAATACGGGCGACCGACTATCATGTGACGTCCATCTTGAAATAGTTCTTTTATAATGGTAGTTCGCAGGGTTGCCTCCGATTCTGCAAGTGTATCAGGAACGCCGAATACAATCAGGCTTTACCGGCGGCTTCTATCCTCTACTAATTATTCCTGCTGCATGTGAAGCGTCTTTTCTATTCCCGCTACGCCTTCATTCAGGGAAGTCTTGTTCTTTAGTTCTTTTACTTCGTCTTCTAGTCTTGTCAAACGGGCACCAAAGCTATGTATCAGTTTTTCCATAGTCTCCAGGTGGTCTTTCAAGTGGGATATATCAGCTTTAAGCAACTTCTGACCTTCCACAAGCATTGCTAACATCTCCTCTACCGTAGGTCCAGGATTTTCCTGTACATTGCCACAAACTAAGAGTTTGCAAACACAAGAACAGTCGTACGCAATGCATACGCAAGTGTGTGGGCACGGTACAACAACCAGGAATCTGTTATCACTTCTCAAGGAACTGCAACTAACCTGTAAGACGACAACGAAACGCATGATGAGTGACCTGCGCCCAGCGCTTTCGCCGTGCCCACTCAAGTTCATCAGGAACGGTGCAGTCTTTATAGGGTAGCTTGCTGGCAGAGTTGCCAGATGCTGCCGAGCAAATAAGCAAACAACCACCCCAAAACAAGCCCAAAAAAAGCGGCGCGACTTTTGCTAAGAAGCCCAAAAGAAGCGGACGATAACAAATTTTCTGATTCTCGCAAATCGTTTAATTACAGTATCAAAAAATCGCACAAATAACAAGGGAAGGCGAACAAATCACTTTAATTATTTTGAACAGCAACAACATCCGCAAGAATGAGCGAAAACACTCATTTAGTTTTTTAACATTGTCCCCAGGGTAGTCTGCACCCTGGTCATTGCGCGTTGGCCTGTACATGAATGAAGTTACTTGTTGACTCATCCAACCTATGGTTCATTTCACGGCTCAACTACACACAGTCATCGTCGGATGTGTTCGACTCATCAGGAAAATCCTCCGCGGCTACTTCGGAACCATACATATTTTTAGAGTTGAATAGCTGCAACATTTTTAATGTCGGTTGAAAGTCCCGGCAGCAAACACCTCGAAACTTTAGGCCATAACGTACGTGCAGGATGCCGCTCAACATTGGATTCTTCATTCTGTTTCGGTGGCGCGACTTCACCAGGTTCATGTGCGAGAACACGCGCTCGCCATCGGCATTGCTAAGGGGCATGGCCAACAATGACAGAGCGAACTCTGCTATTTCCTTGAAACAACTTTCGCCGCTTGCATCCTTGAAATCTAGCACTTCTACCCAGAAAGAAGCGCCGTCCTTGTCGTTTACATTTTTCCAAGGAAGGAGGCACAGCCGTCTATATTGAGTATCGAGCAGTCCTACATCTCCCTTGAACAGTTTGAGGAGAGGCACGTCCTGAAGGGGCAGTTTTACCTGGCTCAATACGTTCTCGGGCGAGAATGATTTCATGGAATGCCATAGCTGAATGTTGGGAGGAAGCCTAAGCTGCACTTGCTTTGCAGCCTCAAAAATGAAATCCCGGCATCTCAATTTAACGTCTTCTTCTTGCTCAGCGTTAAGTTTCAATGCTGCCACTTCGATGTTGAACAGCACTCCAAAGTCCACAGCAGAAAGTGGAAGGTGGGTCGCACTGTCCTCCAGGTTGACTTCCAGAAGTCTTTCTCCTGCAGCTGGGATGTACAACGGGTTGAGCACTCTGCAAATCAATGATCGGAAAAGGTTCTGAAGGCAATCAACCAGTTTCAGTGAATTTCGAGTTTCAAGTTGGAACAGCTTATTGATTCTTGAGAATTCTTGCAGCAACGGGTTCAGGAACACTAGGTACAGCTTGTTGACAGGATCCCGATACATTTCGGACAGAATCTCAGCGTCATAACAATGGTACTTGTCCTTGCAGATGGTAAAGTGAAGCTTGAGTTCCTCCCGTTGTTCCAGTATACGTTTACAGCAGCCGGAGATTGACAGCCACCGCGTTCCCGACAGCTGAACCAACTTTAATGGTTCTTTGCCGTTGTTCATCAGTCTGTAAATTTTGCCGTACTCCTGAAGCCGCAGCGAACTGTGCGAAAACCAACTGTACGAACGGCCAACCAGGAATTCCAGGCTGCGGGGCAGCACTTCTACTGCCTTGCTTGCACATAGTTGAATCGAGTGACACACGCACTTGACTAGCATGAGGTTCTCATTTTTTCGACGCAAGTGTGTGTACACAGAATTGTTCCTCCCAACCATAACATTGCATCCGTCGGTTCCAATTCCGATACACCTTATGAAATCCAGACCAACACTGGTCAAGAAGTCCAAGAGGCCTTGTGCAATCTGTTGGGCACTTGAACCCTCGAGCGTGAACAGTCCCAGGAACGTGGACACTACTTTTTTTAGTGAGGTGCTGAAATAGCGAACCACGACAGCGACCTGCTTTTCATTTGCTACGTCAGTACTTTCGTCAATCAATAATGAGTACTGCGAGGCACATATATCCTTCACGAGATCCTCAAGCAGGCAACGGGCAAGAACTTTTGTTATTAGTGCCGCACATTTTGTTCGGTGCAGCTTTACCTCGCACGCCGTGGACGACTGTAACAGCTCGCCGAGATGATTCACAGAGTTGATAGTGGCATGACACGCCGAGCAACATGCCAGGTTGAGCTCCAATTCTGGTGTTGTCATTGGAGGCGATGATTTGGTGAAACCCATGGTTGTCAAACGTGCGCTGGAAAGTGGCCGGGAGTACTTCGCGTGTTTTTCTGTTGCCATGTGCTGAACGAGGTCGGCATGATGAGCGCGGATTTCACACTTGCAATACTTGCATGCAGCTTTTTTATCGTCTCCGGTGACTGGACGTAACCAGTCCTTAAGCTGCGCTTCCTTTTCCCACTCTTTACAATATCGTTTGCCATATTTCGATCACTTCGAAGCCATTTCGCACAAAGAACACCGCCAACACACTACGACACAGACGACCACGAGTGCTGGCAGGGCGTCAAAACATTGATTAATGGATAGGGACAGTTTCGTACTTTGTGACTCCTGCTACTATCACGTATATTTAACGACAAACGCGCGTGATGGGCATTAAAATAACAATATTTGCAGGAAAAGCGCGAGTAAGCCCAAAAAAACGCGACAAGCGACTGTAAAAATTTATAAGCGACTCGGTGAAAAAAGAAGCCCACATTCGCTTATAGTAAGCGGAACTGGCAACCCTGCTTGCTGGTGACGTTACAAAGCCACGGATTGAAGTAAAGGGCGGGGCATCCTCGAAGACACCTCAGAGTTCATTGCCCAGCGCGTCGGCGTCTTTAGCTGCACACACGGGTACCGACGAAGCAGAGGCAGGGCGCTGTCTATCGACAGCAAAAACGCCTGTAAGAGGACAACGAAACGCACGAGTGACCTGCGCCCAGCGCTATCGCCGTGCCCGCTCGTGAAACATAGACATCGAAGTTCTCACAGCTAGCTCACACGTCCAGGCTGCGCTCACCAATCAATGGCATCGTTGCCACATTGAGTCTGCGGAGCTACGAGGCAGGAAACAAGCGGCGTTTTGCTTATGTGGCGCCACGCCTGCAGCGACGCAGGCGCCATCTGCCCAACGCGTCAGTCACAAAGAATAGCCACTGCGGAAGAAATCATGGTGAGGAATAAGCTAGGGGTAAATGTACGCATCCTTCACTGCTTCTACGCGTCATGACGGTATGCAGTGGCGCTGTGGTCAGAGGCCTGTCGCAAAGCGGGCGTCGTCTACTTAGCCTGTTGTTCTTTCACGCATGTAATATACCAAATAATTTTTTCGCGCGAAAACATTTTTTATTCTTTATTGGAAGAATTCCCCGTGGGGCCTTAGGCGTTACAGCAGCGGGGATATAGTATCGAATAAAATACATCATAAATTACACAATGCACTTGCTTTTCAGTCAGTCTGTTTCACTGGTTTAGTGTTCAGACAAAAGAAAATTAGCATACATGTTCGTCTTGGCTTTGCATTCAAGGATATTTTTTGTCCTGCGCCTAGAGATAGAGTGAGGTTCCTTTGTGCAAGTTTATTTGTTTATTGCGGTTTCACTATGGTCAAATAAATATAGAAGTTTTCATCTCACTTTTCTGCGACGGGTGCACCGGGATTCGAAACCAAGCTCATCTTTCCTTGCCATGCAACTGTCACCCTTTCGATACCGAAGGAAATTGAAAGGAAATTGTTATCCTATCGCGACAGACTTTATGAAAGCGTAATGGTTGTTTTTTGTTTTTTTATGAGTCATGCTCGACAGCGGTCACTTCTTATATCGTCTGCTAAGGCTTGCAGCCGTTAGATTCCTGTACTGAGACATTTCAGGAGCGAAATGAATAGCGTCAAGCTGGGGGCCGGACCTGCGGCTCCGGCACAGAGTGAAATTGTTCCTGCAACGACGATATTTTATGCGTAACTGGGCAAATGTTGGCTTCACGATGCTCCCACGTTTTCAGGTTGACCTGAACCGCAATTTTTCCTGTACTTTGGGGTCACCTAGGGCTGCGACAGTTAGGAATTCTATGAGCGAGGTCAACAATGTTGATCTCAACCAATATTTTTCGCAGCTGCTTACCTGCTTGTCTGCTCCTCCTGAACAATTAGGCCCATGGTATTGGATTTTCTCCAGCTGCAAATTTTCCCATATTTAGGAGTATGTTTACACAGTAGCGCTGGAATTAGTTCGTTCATACCTTACCGACCGATCTCAATATACTGAAATAGGCAGATACAACTCCTACTATAAAGAGCTGCTGTCAAGGGTGCCACAGGAAGAATTTCGAGGCTTATCTTTCTCCTCTTTTAAAGCGAAAGTGTTAAGAAACTCGTGTCGCAGAAAACACGGCGTCGGCGTCCCGCGTAGTTGTCCAGCGTCAGACATGACATCGGCAAAAGGTTTGCTGACCACGCATACTCAGGCCTTCCATATGACGCAAGCAATCGACTGTACTAATTGAACTTCTCAAGCTAAAATACGTAGAAAAAATTGTAAACTACAACTTGCGCACAACCTACATAAATGGTAGCTCTCGGATTCTAATTTCATTATACGAGAAAACATAATTCTGTTTCGCGGAAACTCAAAGAAACACCTTCACACATACAAATCGGCCTTGGCGTTCACAGTCCGGCCGCGGCGCCCGCGATGGGCGCCTTAAGGCCGATCCACACGACGGACCAAGTCCGCGGGCCGCTCGGTCATGTGATGCGACGTAACGGCCCGGCGCGGTCCGGTCCGGCGCAGAGCACATCCACACGGCGGACCGCCATAGCAGACGGCAGAGCAGACCAACCAGCTACACTCTCGGCCAGAGTGTTATCATTGTTATCATTCCGGCTCGAGCCCCACAAAGCCGGGAACTGCTCAACGAGGTATACAAAATGAAAAAAAAAAAAAAAAAAACTCCTCGTCACTCCAAGCGGACACGGTGTTTAAGAAATATATCTGCTGCACGCACGTGTAGGCGGAACGGCGGACATGAAACGACTGGCTTGACTGGCTTTTGCTGAGCCGAAAACTAGGTTGGATTTGGCTGAAGACAGTCTGTTGCCGACCCGCCGTGGTTGCTCAGCGGCTATGGTGTTAGGCTGCTGAGCACTAGGTCGCGGGATCGAATCCCAGCCATGGCGGCCGCATTTCGATGGTGGCGAAATGCGAAAACACCCGTGTACTTAGATTTAGGTGCACGTTAAAGATCCCCAGGTGGTCGAAATTTCCGGAGTCCTCCACTACGGCGTGCCTCATAATCAGAAAGTGGTTTTGGCACGTTAAACCCCATAATTTAATTTTAAATTAACTCTGTTGCCGGATAACACTCGCTGGCTAAGCCAAAATCGCTGCGGTTTGCATGCGGTCCGCCGCCAAAACGGAAGCGGGAAAAGCCTCGGCGATTTTTTGGACCACGAGGGCCGCGGTCTTGCGCGGGTCAACGGCGGTACGCACGAACTGGTGACGTCCTATCACGTGATGCGCGGACCGCGGTCCAAAAGAGCAATTTGGTCCTTCGTGTGGATCGGCCGTTAGGGGCCACGCAGCGGCGCGGCCGGTGCCTTGCTCGCCTTCGCCGCATCGCGGCGCACGCAAGATGCCGTAGTTCAACCACAAAGCTCGCTTTGGTGCGTTCGCGGCAAGCGTTTCCACGTAAACATTACGGTTAACTGGGGTGGTTGCTTGGGCTAGTTGGTAATTCATGAGAAAAAATGACATACAGCGCGAAGGACAAGGACTGCAAGAGACGACATACACTGCGCTGACTTCCAACAATATTTTATCGCGTTTCCACATCGTGTGTGTATATACAAGAGGGAGCATGCGCAGAAAATGAAAGGCAGTCAGAAAGGGTGTTTTAACAGCAATTCATAGTACTAAGAACGTGGTCACTTGAAAAAAACGAACATTACGATTTCTATCTGTTGAGATACAAGACTTCACTAGGGGTCAGCGTGATAGAGGGGGCACTAACGCACACACTACCCATGTTTCAGATGAAATCAGCTTCTATAATTTCCCGGGTGAGCTGTGAGCTGTGTCTCGCTGAAACTTCCGTATCTTCAAAGAGGGGCATGCAGCCGCAGTCCCGGCATTGAAGGCATTGAACAGCGTTATGGACTTTGTTATAGTGCTCGCTTAAGCGATCGTTTAAGCACGAAGCAAGAAGTTGGTAAACCACATTCGTTGCGCATGTCACAAAACGTTTTCTGTGCCCGACAGAGCAACAACTCTGACGTGATTTAGGAGCGTTTACACGCTTACAGAGCCTTGCCAGCTTTTGCGGGTCCGAGAAAACGACTGTGATTCCTGCATGCTACCGAATCTTTTTTAGCCTATGGGAGACATCATGCACATACGTTAGCACTGCAAACCTGCGTCTTTCAACTGGCGGGCTCCTTGACTGAGCGGGCTCATCACGTTTTGTGCGCCTCAGAAGCTGTTCCGCTATGGCTGAAATTAAGGGCAGAGGGTAGCAAGCCCAAGAAAGGTGGTCAACCTGTGCAGCAAGACTATGTTGCATCTTGTGTAGACAAGATTTATTGAGGCTGTTAACGAGGCATAACATTATAATACCTCGTTTGACAAGCTTTGAGTGTGTCGAGTTAAAGGGCAAGAGTGGATTCTTCTCGGTTGGAAGCACCAGCACGCATGTTTGTTAACAAGGTACAGCCTGAGATCTAGAAAGCGCAAAGAATCATCAATGGGGACCTCATGCGTAAATCCTAGAGGCTGCAGCTCTTTCCTAAAGATTTCCAAGCCTCCAGAAGCAGCAGGCTGGAAAGGGTGATCAGTACAATCAATAAATACCAGGTAGTCGACCACAAACCTGCACACTTTGACAACAGGGGATGCATCTAGGTGACCTTGAATGTTGCGATCATGATGAGCTAGATAAATATCACTTAGTGCCGGCGCCAGGCATCATCCTATACAAACACAATTCCTTTGTATGTAATTTCGTTAATTCTACGAGGTGAATGTTCATTTCAAATAGAAGGTCAGCAATTCAAGAAAGCCGCTAAAGAAAAACCGGCAGCATTGTGCGAGCCAATTGTTGCAATTCATCAATGCATTCTTCAACACACAGTAGCAAATTGTCATGCGGAAGTGAATAGTACAGATGTTTAACGTCGATCGAGAACATCTTGAGTCCCTTTTCATTCTCTCTTAAAAAACTAATAACTTCACCAGAATCTCTAGCAAGGAAAGGATCGTCAATCATTTGAAGATTTAGTTTGTCTCGCAAAAACAAGCCAAGAGCTTTCTGCCAAGTCTCTGCTTCTGTTAAGATAACCCGCAGAGGGCAGTCAATCTTGTGCGTCTTCGCTGAACAGAAAATATCTATGTTTAGCTTTTTATTTTTTTCTATCACTTTTGCTAGTTTGTGAAGGCTAAGGGATTTGCGTAGTTTTTTGGCTTTGAATTTCCCGTTTGCAAGGGAAACGCTGTCATCACGTTTAAAAACTGAATACATGGCAAGGGTGGTCTTCCAATTGAAGTCACCCAACGATAGGACAACGAAACTACCTTCTTTGTCAGAGGGTAAAAGTGATAACGAGTTGGCTTTCAAAACGATCTCGTTATCACTTAAACAATCGTTTAAGAGAGCACTATAACAACGTCCATAACACTGTTCAAAGCCACTTGGGCATCCATTGCCGGCACTGCGGCTGCGTGCCCCTCTCTGAAGATACGGAAGTCTTAGCGAGACACGGCTCACCCGAGAAATTATAGAAGCTGATTTCATCTGAAAACTCGGTAGTATGTGCGTAAGTGCCCCCCTCTATCACGCTGACCCCTAGTGAAGTCTTGTATATCAACAGATAGAAATCGTGATATTCCTTTTATTCGAGGAGCCATGTTCTTAGTACTATGACGCTGTTAGAACACCCCTTGTGACTGCCTTTCATTTTGTATGCATGCCCCCTCTTGTATATATACACATGATGTGGCAACGCAATAAAATATTGTCGGAAGTCAGCGCAGTGTATGTCGTCTCTCGTAGGCCTTGTCCTCTGCGATGTACGTCATTTTTATTACGGTTGAATACGCTCCAGTTGCCGGGAAGCGTGGGAAGCACTCAGGGATCTTTGAATGCTATAGCGTTCCATTCTTAAAGGCGAAGCTCAAGCGTCCTCCAAATTTTTACATGAATGATATAGTACAAATAAATAAAACTTGAAAATTCCTTATCTACACAGATGATTGCTGTGTGTTTTTCGCCGGAAAAGATCTAGTGCACGTTACTATCGAGGCACATGCGTTTTGTGCTAGAGTGAACGAATGGTGCAAGATGCATTGTTTGACACTGAACGAATCGAAAAGAAGGTGTGTGTTGTTGCGGGCGTTAGGAACATTGGCTAAGGTAACCGAATCCATTATGCATGGCCCGTACAGTTTTTCGATTCAAAAAGGCGTAAAAACACTTGGCATTATATTTAATGAACATATGACCTGGAACCAGCTCATTTAGTCATTATTCGTAAAATTAAACAAAGAAGCAGGCGTAATGAATACGTATAGACAAGATCTCGCGGTGGCAATTACAAGATTGCTTTATGATGCCCTGTTCAGCTCTTATTTGTGTTGCTATCTGCTAATTTGTGGTCACACTACAGCTGAGACACAATCCTCTTTAGCACAAAAAAGGATAGTCCGCGCGGTTTTACGTGCTTTTACACCGCGCCTGTTTTTGAAAATCATAAAATCCTTAATGTTTAAGATTTTTGCATTTATAAACTCTACCGTGCTCTTATAAGAAAGCAGTTCAGGGCAAATTAGAGTCGTTAGAGTTAGAGAGAATTAGAGTTGTTATATAACTAGAGTGGTTAGTACGCCTACGTGGTTGCCTCGTGTCTCCTTCCTACGTCCGTTGTTTTATTTGGCGCCTTCGTTGTAATCATGCATAACCAACTCTACCACCAGCACGTGCTCAGCGGCAAATTAGGAGCTATTCTCGATATTGCACGCCTTGAGAAACGCCGACAACATGTCCTTTTCGGTGTCACCCACTATTGGCGAGTTCGTTTGTCGCGCACACAGCACGGCCGACATAGAATTCAGCATACGGTGCCAACGAGATTGAATCACTATGACGCACTGATCATTGACATCACAACGTTAACAAAGACATAAGTTTATTCACGTAATAAAAATAAAGAAAAATTGTATGTCTATCCGGAGCCCCCCCCACGTCGTGCCTCATATTCAGATCGTGGTTTTCGCACGTAGAACCTCATATTTTTTTGCGAGGGGAAGGCTCCTTGGCGTGATTGGTTGACCTGTCCTACTCGAATTTGCAAAACTGTATTGGTATTCGCTGAGATTGAGCGGTGGCCACTTGTCTCGGTGAAGATAAATTTACCGCTGCGAGTTCTCAGACTTGTAGGCAAGGACCAAGTTCGGACAAAACAATGACGCGTAAGCTAATAGTCGCACACACACTTTTAAGTCTTGACACTGCACCTTAACAACATAGGAATTCGAAACGCACTAAATATTAAGTCATAATTTAGTCTGGAAAATACGTAAGGAAACCACCGTAGCTCTCATATCACCATACGGCTTGGTGTGGAGCGTTGGAGGATGGCCGGAATGGTGCAGGCATCAAGTGTACCATGGACAGACGGGGCGGGAACTTGCACCATAGACGAGAGCATGGGACTAAAGAAAACGGAGTCTTTGGAGTGTGAGAGGGAAATAGAAATCGCTCGCCGTAGGGGCTTCAAGCTGAGCGAGCTCGTCATGAAAAGGAGCTGCGTGTCCTCCAAGTGCAAATTGCGGCTCTTGAAGTTCTTACTAGCGACTTTCATCAGCAGGACTTTTTACGGCGTTGACGCTGTAGAGGGGCCTTGTATGAGCCGGCTCCCGCAACCAAGGCTTTGTTTTCTGACACGGGCCATGAGAGAGTTGCTTGATTCGTGAGCAAATATCGCATGTTTTCAATGATCTCGAATCAGGCGACGTTGAAAAATCTAATGCAAGAACCGCCATAAGCCACAAACATAAATCACAAAAGGGATTTTTTACTCATTATCAAAGCAACCCTTAGGTTCTGGCTGTTTGTCTAAATTTTGCACGTCAATCGAAGATGCTGCTGCGCAATCGAGAGTTCATGTCCAGTCCTGTTCTTCATGAAACTAAACAAGACACAGTTTCGTGCTCTGGTATAACCAGCAATAACGACGGCCAGAAAACTTATGCAGGCAATCTTTCTCAATCTAAGAAAGTGGACTCATCCCTGGTTTCTAAGGCAATGTCTAGAATTCAGCCACTGACTCCTGTGGCATATGATTTAGGCGTCAGCAGCCTATCTCGAGAGCTTATGCTAAATTCAAGATGTCAGGTCAACGAGCCGCCTGTAAGACATAATGAAGTGCGTGCTCAGCCACCTTGAAATGTAAGCGAAGACGAACACGCAAATGTCCCGAATCTTCCACTGAATCACGAACAACTGAATTCAGGGGACTCGACAGCTCGTTTCCATTCGAAGAGCCAGAGCCCAGAAGGAGACCGGGTAATCGTTTCGTTCAAGGTGTCATCAGGCACATAGGAGTGACTGATCTTACACGAGGCTGCACCTCTTCTTTGGCGTGAGGGGTTTGTCGCGAGGCTATGTGACCTCGTGCTCAGGTTACTTAGATAAATAAATGACACGATGATAAAAGTAAACGGAAATAGCCAAGTCGCCTGTAAGCCACACAAAAAACAAGAGTATGTTGTGACGGCTCACTTAAGACAAGAGCGGAGAGCGGTATTTAATCGAGAAAATTAGAACAATCGCTTAGTTCAGGCTTCTCTTTCGCTTGCACACCTCGCTTGCACACTCGAGGTCGTCGTCTTCGTCGTCAGCGTGGTTGGGCACAGATGGCGTCGCGGCATTTGCCCCCTTCAAAAAGAAGCATCGTCCCGATGCTCGGCTGGCAGCACCCGGTGTCCAGCGAACCAGAGAGTGTCCATGTCAGTCAGAAAAATATGGTTTCATGCGCACCACGTGCACAGTCTCAGGCAGGTCCTGACGGCGCCTCGAGCAGGTTGGACTGTCAGGAACGACTTCATAGTTGTCGTCGCTAAGGCATCGTAGAACCTTGTGTGGTCCGAAGTATCGGCGCAGAAGTTTCTCCGCGAGGCCTCGGCGGCGTACTGGAGACCACACCCAGACTCTTTGGTCCGGCTGGTAGACAAGGCATCGATGTTCGTTGTAACGTCGGGCATCACGGTCTTGCTGGCTAGTTATGCGAAAGCGCGGGAGCCGTCTTGCTTCTTCGGCGCGCTCTGTAAATCTGCGGCGTCATTCTCGGAATCGCTGGAATCATGAGTGGGGAAGCATAGTATCCAGCATTGTACTCACTTCTGGACCGTGGAGGAGGGCGAATGGCGTCATTCTTGTTGTTTCTTGCCGAGCCGTATTAAAACCAAACGTTACGTATGGAAATATTTAGTCCCAGTTCTTGTGTTCCACATCGACATACATGGACAGCATGTCTGCGAGAGTCTTGTTGAGGCACTAAGTCCATTTGCTTTGCGGGTGATAGGCTGCTATCCTTCTGTGTGCCGTGCCACTGAGCGTGAGTACAGTTCGCAAACGTTCAGCCGTGAATGCGGTTCCCCTGTCGGTTACGATGACCGCTGGAGCACCGTGCCTCAGGACAGGTTTTCGATGAAGAACTGTGTGGCCTCGGCTGCAGTGCTGCTCGGAAGTGTCTTGGTTTCTGCATATCGCGTGAGGTAATCTGTCGCAACTATGATCTACTTATTTCCGGTCGCAGATATTGACACGTGTATTTATATTTATCGGGCGACCACGTTTTGTCGCCTAACAAATCTTATCGCACAGCGCGGGACGCGCCTGCATGTATCTGAAGTTTCTGGAAAGTTATCGACGCTTCTATCCGCTGTCTGTTGTCGCCGAAGCTTGTGTTATCTGATTTCATCGCCTGACGCGAATGGTGTAGAACTTTGTGGAAGGCACGCGGGTCCCAACGATTAATCTGGAACATTCGACGATTGATGTATAAAAGGCGACGCGCTTGACCCGCTGATCAGATTTTCGACGATCGCCGACAGTGTTCGCCGCTATCGTTGTGCTATAAGTGTAGCCTGTTTTTGTGGGCACAGGTTCGCCCAATAAAAGTTAGGTTTGTTCTTCACAGTATTGCCACTGTGTTCTTGAACGTCACCACCACGTGACATCTGGTGGAGGTGCTTTTCGTTAATGTACCGGACGCCCCCGACAAGCCGTGATCCAAGCCCGGACCGCAAAGAGAACACCAACGTAGTCCCGGAGCATTGAGCAAGCCGCCGTCTTCAACAGCTGCCCCTGGAGCACGGACTTCTACCTGAGAAGACCAAGAAGATTGTGGACAAGGCAACCCCAATGGCAGCCCCAGCGTCCCCCATCGTGCTGCAGCAGCCCAGGGAACCTCCGACGTTCCGCGGATCAACATTTGAGGACGCGGAAACCTGGCTCGAGACGTATGAGAGGGTCGCTACGTTTAACAGTTGGGACAGCGACGACAAGCTGCGGCATGTCTATTTCGCACTGGGAGACGCCGCCAGGACCTGGTTCGAGTATCGAGAAGCCACCTTAACGACGTGGGACCTGTTCCGAAGCGGCTTCTTGCAAACGTTTACAAGCGTCGTGCGAAAAGACCGAGCCCAAGCACTACTAGAAACCAGAGTGCAGCTGCCAAACGAGACGATCGCGATCTTCACGGAAGAGATGGCCCGTCTTTTCCGGCACGCCGACCCGGAAATGTCAGAAGAGAAAAAAGTCCGCTTCTTGATGCGGGGCTTCAAGCAAGAACTTTTCGCAGGACTTATTCGTAACCCGCCGAAGACCGTAGCTGAGTTTTCGGCAGAGGCATCGACGATCGAGAAAACTCTGGAGATGCGCACCCGGCAATATAACCGCCAGGGGCTCACGCCGCAGTACGCCATCCAAGGACTGGATTCCGGCGACCTTCAGGAGACCATCAGGGCCATTGTGCGCGAAGAACTGCGCAAGGTCCTGCCTTCGTCGCAGCCCCAAGTGGCTTCGATCGCCGACATCGTCAAAGAAGAGGTGCACCGATCGCTTGGAGTTCCCGAGCTGCAACCATAATTACCGCAGCCCCAGCCAGAAGCGATGACATACGCAGCCGTCGCACGCCGTCAAGGTCCCCCTCCGCGACCACGCCAGGGTCCTGCAACGACGCAATTCCGTCGTCCGCCGCCGCCAGCACACCCACCCGTCGCCCAGCGTGCCTACGCGAGGAATACGGACATTTGGCGAGCCCCCGACCACCGCCCGCTCTGCTATCACTGCGGAGAAGCCGGCCATGTGTATCGCCGATGCCCATACCGGGAGATGGGGCTGCGAGGCTTCGCCATCAACGCACAGCGCCCGAGGGAAAGTGAACGCCCTCGTGACATCGCCGACTACCTCGCCGCTACTAAGTGGAGCCCTCGACGACCGTCCCGTTCGCCGTCACCAGGCCGCTACCTGTCGCCGCAGCGCCGACCATACACTGGCCCAGCCCGAGGCCGGTCCGTCAGCCCATATCCGGAAAACTAAAAGCAGCAACCGATGGAGGTGCGGTTGCTGTTCGTCGAATTGACGAAGATCCTCCGCCGCCGACGAAGACGCCGAAAAGACTATCTCCACGACATAACAACGACGACACACCGCCGTCCCGACAAATTCTGGCAGGAAAGAACACGCTGACGAAAGAACACCTGACGACGCCACGTACCAACCACAGGTCAACGCGACACAGCCGTGATCCGACGCCAAGGCCTAACTGTAACGCAAGACAAAGAACCACCGACCTCGACGTGCTTCTCGACGGCCACGCAGTCACCGCGTTAGTAGACACAGGAGCCGATTACTCCGTCATGAGTGGACCCATCGCAGCCCAATTGAAGAAAGTTAAGACTGCATGGGAAGGCCCGTTAATTGGGACCGCTGGAGGACACCTCATCACGCCGAGTGGAATCTGCACGGCAAGAATTGCCATTCATGACCGGACTTACCCTGCCATCTTCGTTATCCTGCAACAGTGTTCACGAGACGTCATTCTCGGCATGGACTTCCTGAACCAACACGGCGCAATCATCGACCTGAAGTCGAAGTCAATAACGCTGTCGGAAGATCAAGCGATACCGCCGGAGAGCCCTCGTAGTCACCACGCCTTGAGTGTGCTCGAAGATCAAGTGAGCATCCCGCCTCGCTCCAGCATTGTTATTTCGGTCGGCACCGAAACACCCGCTGACGTAGAAGGCGTCATCGAAGGCGACCAACGTCTACTGCTCGACCGTGAAATTTGCGTCGCAAGAGGGATCGCTCGACTGCACGGAGGAAGCACGAAAGTGTTGCTGACAAACTTCAGCCAGGAGTTCAAGCACATCAGCAAGGGCACGACGATCGCGTACATCGAGGAAATTCTGGAAACCAGCAAGGCGTTTGTCCTCAGATTCCGCCGCACCTACCCCGACGACCATGGTTCCCGAACCAGACTACGACATTAACCGAGGTCTCCCCGTGATTAAGCAACAGCAGCTCAGAAGTCTGCTCCGACAATACAAAGGCTGCTTTTCGACGTCATCGAGGATTCGACAAACACCAGTCGCCAAGCATCGCATAATCACCGAGGAGTGCGCTCGACCACTCCGCCAGAGGCCTTACCGAGTTTCGCCACGAGAACGTGAAGCTATAAGAGAACAAGTCGAAGAAATGCTGCGCGACGACATCATCCAGCCGTCGAAAAGCGCGTGGGCATCCCCTGTTGTCCTGGTGAATAAAAAGGACGGCACCCTACGTTTCTGCGTCGATTATCGTCGTCTGAACAAGATCACGAAGAAGGACGTATACCCCCTTCCACGCATAGACGACGCATTGGATCGGCTCTGCAACGCTAAATACTTCTCGTCGATGGACCTCAAGTCAGGCTATTGGCAAATAGAAGTCGACGAAAGAGATCGCGAAAAGACCGCCTTCATCACCCCAGACGGCCTCTACGAGTTCAAGGTTATGCCATTTGGACTGTGCTCGGCGCCTGCAACGTTCCAACGCGTGATGGACACGGTTTTAGCAGGATTGAAGTGGCAGACCTGTCTCGTATACTTGGATGACGTCGTTGTCTTCGCCGGGAATTTCGACGTTCACCTTAGGGGGCTTGCAACAGTACTAGAGGCCATCAGGTCATCAGGACTTACTTTGAAGCCGGAAAAGTGTCGCTTCGCTTATGATGAGCTTCTATTCCTAGGCCACGTCATCAGCAAATCTGGAGTACGCCCCGACCCGCAGAAGACAGCTGCCATCGCAAAGTTCCCGCAGCCAATCGACAAGAAGGCAGTGCGCAGATTCCTTGGCATGTGTGCCTACTATAGGCGCTTTGTCAAGGATTTTTCACGCATCGCGGAGCCGCTAACACATCTAACGAAATGTGATGTCGAGTTCAAGTGGGAAACGCCGCAGGCCGACGCATTTCAAGAACTGAAACGACGCATGCAGTCGCCGCCGGTACTTGCACACTTCGACGAAGACGCCGATACTGAAATCCACACTGACGCCAGTAGCCTAGGCCTCGGTGCCGTCCTAGTCCAGAGGAAAGACGGACTTGAACAGGTGATATCTTATGCTAGCCGGTCGCTGTCAAAAGCGGAAGGCAATTATTCTACGACTGAAAAGGAATGCCTCGCCATCATTTGGGTTACAGCAAAATTCCGCCCTTACCTCTATGGCAGGCCATTCAAAGTCGTCAGCGACCATCACGCGTTGTGTTGGCTAGCTAACTTAAAGGACCCTTCAGGACGGCTGGCGCGGTGGAGCCTCAGACTGCAAGAATATGACGTCACCGTAATATACAAGTCCGGAAGAAAACACTCTGACGCCGACTGCTTATCACGCGCCCCCATCGATCCCCCGCCGCAAGACGACGAGGACGACGACGCCTTCCTTGGAATAATAAGCGCGGAAGACTTCACTAAACAGCAGCGAGCAGACCCGGAGTTAAAAGGCCTCGTCGAGTACTTGGAAGGTAACACCGACGTTGTCCCTAGGGCATTTAAGCGCGGGTTGTCTTCGTTCACGTTACAAAACAACCTGCTCGTGAAGAAGAACTTCTCACCAGTCCGCGCCAGCTACCTTCTTGTTGTACCGTCAGCGCTGCGTCCAGAAGTACTGCACGCCCTACACGACGATCCAACCGCTGGGCACCTTGGATTCTCCCTCACGCTGTCGAGGATACAGGAAAGGTATTACTGGCCGCGTCTGACCGCCGACGTCGCTCGTTACGTCAAGACATGCCGAGACTGTCAGCGACGCAAGACACCACCGACAAGGCCAGCAGGATTACTACAGCCGATCGAACCTCCTCGCCGACCATTCCAGCAGATTGGGATGGATTTGTTGGGGCCGTTTCCGACGTCAACATCCGGGAATAAGTGGATCGTCGTGGCGACGGACTATCTCACCCGCTTCGCTGAAACGAAAGCTCTACCAAAAGGCAGCGCAGCCGAAGTGGCGAAATTTTCCGTCGAGAACATCCTGCTGCGACATGGTGCCCCAAAAGTCCTCATCACCGACAGAGGAACGGCTTTTACAGCAGAGCTCACCCAAGCCATTCTGCAATACTGCCAGACAAGGCACAGGAGGACAACTGCCTACCACCCGCAGACGAATGGTCTCACGGAGCGCCTGAACAAGACCCTCGCCGACATGCTAGCAATGTGCGTCGACGTCGAACACAAGACCTGGGATGCCGTCCTGCCGTACGTAACATTCGCTTACAACACGGCGGTGCAAGAAACAACACAGATCACGCCGTTTAAGCTGGTTTACGGCAGGAAACCGACGACGACGCTCGACGCCATGCTGCCGCACGTCACTGACGAGGAGAATCTAGACGTCGCTACCTATCTCCAGCGCGCCGAAGAAGCCCGACAGCTCGCCCGCCTGCGGATCAAGAACCAGCAGCGTACCGACAGCCGACACTACAACCTCCGACGACGCTTCGTCGAGTACCAACCCGGCGACCGTGTTTGGGTATGGACCCCGATACGCCGACGAGGACTGAGTGAGAAACTATTGCGACGCTATTTCGGACCCTACAAGGTCATCCGACGTATTGGCGCACTGGACTATGAGGTCGTGCCAGACGGCATTTCGCATTCACAGCGGCGCCGCGCACGATCTGAAGTGGTCCACGTGGTGCGCCTTAAACCCTTTTACGGACGCTGACGAAGTTCCTTATTTTGATGTTTTCGTTGCTACGAGTGCTTTTCTTTATTTCGTTTGTTTGCAGCATCGGGTCGATGCTTTTTAAGAGGGGGGTATTGACCCGTGTATCTATATTTATCGGGCGACCACGTTTTGTCGCCTAACAAATCTTATCGCACAGCGCGGGACGCGCCTGCATGTATCTGAAGTTTCTGGAAAGTTATCGACGCTTCTATCCGCTGTCTGTTGTCGCCGAAGCTTGTGTTATCTGATTTCATCGCCTGACGCGAATGGTGTAGAACTTTGTGGAAGGCACGCGGGTCCCAACGATTAATCTGGAACATTCGACGATTGATGTATAAAAGGCGACGCGCTTGACCCGCTGATCAGATTTTCGACGATCGCCGACAGTGTTCGCCGCTATCGTTGTGCTATAAGTGTAGCCTGTTTTTGTGGGCATAGGTTCGCCCAATAAAAGTTAGGTTTGTTCTTCACAGTATTGGTACTGTGTTCTTGAACGTCACCACCACGTGTCAATATTGGGAATGGGGCCCAAAGGTCCATCTCAATTTGTGCAAACGGCGTTTCTGGCACTGGAACGGGATGTAATAGTCCGGCAGGTTTCGTAGGTGGCACTGTTCGTCGCTCACAGTCAAGGCACGTTCGAACGTAGTGCTTCACCTGTGCTGCGAGCCGTGGTCAGTAGTACTTCTCTTTGATCCATGCTAATGTTCTTGTATAGCCTCGGTGGCCCGAGGTAGCTTCATCGTGACAGGCCTACAAGATTTCATTGCGGAGAGTCTTAGGGGCTAGTAGATATCTCTTCCCTGTTGAAGAGAAGTTCCCCCTAAAAAGAACACTGTTGCCTATGCAGAACGATGACACGTCCCTTGAGAACAATCCGGGCTTGTTTGTAGTGCGGCCTTCTAAGTAATAAATTAGTGAAGTGAGCTCTTGGTCCTCTTGCTGTTGTTGTGAGATGGTGGCCGCATCAACAACTTCTAAAAAGCCGGCGGATTCGTCATTATCTCCGCCTGACGACTCGATCGGCCATCTGGACAGGAAGTCAGCGTCTAAGTGCTGCCTTCCGGATTTAGAGGCCATTGTCATGTAGTACTCTTGAAGCCGACGCTCCAGCGTCCCAAACGTGCAGATGGATCTTTCATGTTAATCAAACAACAGAGAGAATGGTGGTCCCTTATGACTTGAAATGGGTGGCCGTATATGTACGGGCGGAACTTGCCAACTGCCCATACTACAGCCAAGCATTCCTCCTCTGTGGTGGAGCATTTCGACTCGGCACGTGACAGTGCTGTACCCGCGTAAGCGATGACTCGCTCAGCGCCGTCTTGCCGCTGAACAAGGACGGCGCCTAGACCCACGTTTCTGGCTGCGGTGTGGATCGTTGTCGGCGCATCCACGTCAAATTGGGCAAGAACAGGCGGAGTTTGTAGCCGGTGCTGCAACTCGTTAAAAGCCGCCTCCTGCTCCTCGCCCCACACAAACGTGACATCTCTGGTTAGGCAGCTGAGCGGTGAGGTGGTGCGTGCAAAACGCGCTATAAATCGAAGGTAATATGCGCATAGGCCCAGGAAGCATCTAACTGCCTTTTTGTCCGTTGGCCTTGAACACTTTGCGACGGCTGCGATTTTCTCAGGATCAGGTCTGACGCCTGCGCGACTTACAACGTGGCCCAAAAATTGTAGTTCTTCATAGGCAAAGTGGCACTTTTCAGGTATTAAGGTAAGCCCAGCGGACCGTATGGCTTGAAGAAATGACCGTATACGTCTTAGATGTTCATCAAATGTGGTAGAATCAACAATCACATCGTCTAGGTACACTAAGCAAGTCTTTCAGTTAAGGTCCAAGCGATTAGTATCCGTTAGCCCTGGGAACGTGGCTGGGGCGGAGCACAACACAAGAGGGAGAATTCATAGATCCCATCAGTCGCCAAAAAAGCAGTTTTTTTTCGCGATACTGCTCATGGACCTCTATTTTCTAGTATCCACTTTTTAAGTCAATCGATGAGAAGTAACGTGCGTGCCGTAGCCTGTCGAGGGAATGGCTGATGCGTGGTAAGGGATACACATCTTTTTTTTTGTCACCCGATGGAGCTTGCGATAATCGATAAAAATTGGAGGACGCTTAAGCTTCGCCTTCAAGAGTGGAACGCGATAGCGCTATCGCACCCCGTTCGCAGCGCCCACTCACTCACTCGGCATGCTCTTGAGTCACACAGAGACGAAACGTGCGCCTGAGCAAGCGGAACGAACCAAAGAACTCGCTGTCTCGGAGGCAGAAACGATCTACGCGAGCCAAACGTCGTGATCGGCACGGACAGCCGGGCCGCGACGCTCCATGAAGGCGGACGCGATCATGGGGCTGACGCCTCGATGGAATCGTCCTCTATCTCGCTTGCGGATGGTTCTTGCTCGGAATGCACGGCCCCATCGAAATGCGGCTGGCATTAGTGCAGCCGCGCGACGCCACCGCGGCTAGTACAAGCCGAAGAAAATGATTAATTCCAGCACAGCCATAGGCGCCGTGCACGAAGGACCCCACTCATCCCCCGCATGTTTGTCTGATCGGCGTCCGTGTGAGAAACAAGGAATACAATTGATTTCATTTTGAGTTTCACGTTTTTTCTTTTCCCCTATATTAGGCAGCGGTCGTAGTTGCCGGGCTGTGCTAACGATACAAGCTATACCGTAATGAAATATGGCGATAACCTCGGCTGAATAGGTACCTAAAATATATGTTTTCACAGCAGTGTCACATTTATTTTGATACAATGAAACTCAGAAGGGTTTTGCGACCAACTAATTTGTCACTCAAGACACTCAACTGAATACAGGCAAATAATGTACGCACCACGGCGTTTCGATCCGTGAAATATTTTTATTCATGCAATACCAGAAGGTGACGTTTGCCGATAGACTGCATGTTTTGTAAGAGTTCATTTGAAAGAAATAGTTACATCATATTCATGCAACCACATTGCATTATTGCTTTGAAAACTGGTAATGGGATTGATTTGCCTCAAGATCTAATGCACGCTTGACGATTGCAAGCATGATATAATTGTACGAAAGTAAACATTCCCACTGAAATTATGAGATTTTTCTCGTCAACATCTTTTATTGTCAAGCTTTGAATGAGTTGATTTATTAGCGAAATGTAAAATTTGAGTTCAGCTGCGGCCTATTCGATGTGCCATTTTGCGATTGAGCCTTACCAGGAACTTTGTCTCAGAGCAAGCTCCGATTTCCCTGTTCAAATACATATAAGCGCTAAAATGCTTTTATGAAAGAGCCATTCAACAGATTTCAGCGTGACAAATTGTAGTCACGATAGTAAGCGAAATTTTTATTTAGGGTATGTGGCTTTTTAAAAAATTGTCGAGTGTAGATAACTTAAAGAAGTATAGCAGCACAGTGTTAACAGATTCGTAACTCTCCACGAAGAGTGTGACAGTTCGGCAATGTGCATTTATTAGACCACGGCTTTTTAAACATACCTACCTTGGGGAGTCTGCCTTGCCATAGTGGCCTACTTCGTTTTTTTTTTTATTTAGCGATAAGCCTGTCCACGGCCTGGCGGTGACTGTAGCGATGAACGGATGTTTCTCTCAAAGAGTATCCGGTTGTGAAAGGGGTGGTTTTAATTTTGAAATTCAAACTATAATGTAAACATCCATCCAGGAGGGTATGAAGTATAATTAAATTTGGCGGCTCGCAGAGTCCTAAAATACCATTTGCACAACCCAGTTTGGGCATTTCTGCGTTAGATCATTTAACGTGGACAAATTTGATATATGTATATACAAGCTATGTAAAATTGTTGTAATGCTTCCAAACGTTTTGCAAAGGTCCTACTGAAAATTAGTGATATATTACAGAGGGGTGCATAATATATCAATTTCCTGTTTTATATTTATTATTAGGTGCAGTTTGTTGTAAATGTGATATCGTGTTTCGCTTCTTATTTACACAGCTAGAAGTTCAGCAGTTGTTTTTGTCCAATTTCTACAATATTTCAACAGCTTCCTGCAGTCAATAGATTGTCCCCCCCCCCCCCATCATATTTATATACAAGCCCAACAAACCTCTTGATACCTGGTGTGGTGGTTGCCGAGCAAAAGAATTCCTCCGTCGCCATGTATTTAGATAACAGCCCCCGAGCTCCTTCTGGAAGGTGTTCTGAACCACCCCTCGAGCTTGGTGAAACACACACACATTTCGCGGATCGAGCGCTCTCTGTTCCAGCTGTGCCGCGGTCAGCCTTCTTGCGTCGCCACTCTACGGGCGCCCCTCCGGAAGGCGTATAGCGCTCAAAGTGTCCACTCTCGCCTTGAATAAGTGTTTCAGCAGTTTATTTCCTGGAGGTACACGCTTTCTCGCGAGGCTTGTACGCACGGCGTTCTAGCGACACGAGGCAGCATTCAAATGGGCATGCGCACGTGCTATCGACGCCACAAGGTCGCCGCGCTGTCGACGCTCGCGCGATGCTATGAAAAAAAAAAAACTGCAAGGGCGTACCGTAGGCGTTCGGAGGCGTTATTGAGGCTCCAGAGAAGTGTGGTTCAGGGCCCCTTTAAGATAGCACTAGTTTCAATGCTGCGTTGACCGTGGTTCGCGACTGAGTCGCCTGTCCGTTGCCACGACGGCTGTGTTTTATGGCAGTGGTTGGAGAGCACCATGCTACGCACAATGAGAGCGGGAGCACTTCGTTCTCCTCTTGAGAGCAACCACACACAGATATTCCAACTGGATGGACCACAAAGGCCATCTGAGCCTTGGCACTCATAATTCGGTGTGATAAAGGCGCTCTTCTCTCGATCCCTCTCGCCGACGTCGATTAGTCAGTAGCCAGTCTTGAGGTGCAGCGACGAAAAGTACCTAGCGTTGGTAAGCCGGCCCAGCGCATTCTTTAACCGTGGAAGGAGGTTACGTAGATCCATATTCATGATTTTGTTCATGCGACCATAATCCGCGGAATACCGTAGTGCTACAGCCTTCTTCCGCACTAAGACTACAGGAGGTGCCCACGGACAAATGAACGTCTGGATGATTTCGTCGCGCAGCATTTCAGCGACTTGTTACTTTATGGCTTCTCGGCCGGGTATGAAAACATGGTACGGGCTCTTACGCAGTCGTCGAGCGCATTGTTTCGTTATTATGCGATGCTTAGGAACTCGCTTTTGTTAAATCTTTGATGACGGGGAAAAACAGTTTTTGTGTCATAGGAGCTAGAAGACCATTGGGCTGTTCCTGTTCTAAGTGCAGCATCGGAGCGATACTTTTTAAGACGGGATCATTGACACTTATAGATTGTTAATGTTTTCGAGCGCAGCTCTTGGCTGACCGTTCCTGCGGCGAGCATCGGCGAGCGAACGAGCACAGCGAAATGTAAAAGCGAACGCATAGCGCAGTGGGGGATGAACGACGCAAGGAGGAAAGCAAAGCGGATGGCGCGAGAGCAGCGTGCGGCGGCTGCCGCGCATCCAGATGAGCGAGGCAGTCGCGCCACACTTCGCTTTGTTTACAACGTGCCGCACAACACAGACGCGCCAGGCAATATATCGTGAAATATTGCAATTGTCGTGAATTTTTCTTCCGTTGATTTTTTCACCGACTGATCACTGTTACAGAGTTATAGCTTGGCGATCTGCTCTCCGTCTTGCTGCGTCAGGTCCCTTCTTGACTCGGCCGCCACCGTGTCCTGGTCTACCCTAGATAATTCCGGAAAGCTGTCCATGTGCTCCGATACGAGGAAGTTCTCCAGCGCCTCCTTAACCCCCTCATAGCTACTGGAACAAGCCTCGTATTCGCAAGGGACGCCTTCCGTAATGGCGCCTGTTTTTACAGCGGCGTCGGCCTCGCATTTCTCACGCTCTATCTTCGAGGGTTTCGCGACCTCGCACTTTTCGTGCTCTCCCTTCACTGGCACAATTTCAGTATGTTTAAAAGGACCAACGTCGCACTCGTCATTCGGGCTTACCCTTTCGCGTTCAATAGCAATACCGCAATGGCGGAGTAAGGCATTCTTAGCTTTATCGTAATTCCTGAATTCTTCATCGGAAAGGCGGGGCAAACAACAGGGCACGCTGCAGGGAAATGCCCCAAGAAACTGAGACGGCAAAAGTCATGGTCGTGCTTTGTCTCTGTGCACATCTGCTCGAACAGAGGACATAAAACATTGGATGCTTTAAACGTCCCTAAAATCGCGCTCACTAAACCGTTCCCGTGGAACCCTGAGGTGCTACTATTGTCTTCGCATTTCTTTCGTTTCCCTTTCGCACTCTTTGCACCGTCTTATGCGTTCATCCTGCTCTTGCTTTCTCTGGTACACTTTGTCCCGCCCTATTTCAGCTTCATTTACGCTTACGCGTTCCCTCTGGCCGTGGATATACTCCCAAGCTTCCACGATCTCCCTGTAATCTCTGCCACTTGCCTCTATCGCATTGATGGCCTCCGCCTTCTTCAGCTGCTTCCCACAAGTTTCTCAGGGGATTAATTGTAGAAGAAAGGAATCTTTCAACGAGGCTTCTAATACTCTTATTACCAGAAGAACGGCGTTAATCCTGGCAACTCGCAAGGAGAAAAGGTCGTGCACTCACAATGCTGAGGTCGAAGCGCTGCGCTGACTATCGCACCGCTGCCGTCCAGTGTTGCTACCGGGGATCCGAAGATGTGTGGTATCCATTCAACCTGGAGGAGTACGTTAATGTGGGGCTGGGCTCGATGCCCAAGACATCTGAACGCACATGTTTGTATTACATTATGTACAAGAGTTTTTGCAAGTACAGAAAAATAAGATCTTCATGATCAAGTTCTAGCCGCCGATGTCTCGTAGCGTCCGTCTCTCTTTTTAACCCCTTCGTTGTGATTGTCCACGCTCCTTCCTCCAATCTGGCGTTAGGAGACAGGTGACGTCATGTTCCACCAATCGGGAGGGTAGTGGCCCTTTCCCTCTGAAGGGAGCTACGCACATCACTGTGCACGAACAGACAAGGAAGGCCACACACTGACCCCGTCTCAGGCGGGGACGCAGCAGTTCGGGCGGAGTACAGGCGATGTCGAGGATGTCCCCTCCTGACAGAGGTACTCCTGGTTGAACCCGTCTTGGCAGATCCGCCCGTCTTCGCAGAAGCTCTCATCGCAGGACCCCACTAGTGGCCATTGATCATCCCACTTGAGGATGGCTTCGATGAGGTCGTCAGCCCGTTCCCCATTATCGCGTTGTCCGTGACCGACGGTTGTCCCGGGGTAAACGGCCGATACCAACGCTATGCCATATAGCGGACGGTATTTTTCTTCAAGCCCGAGCATTGGTTGAGAACCCCTTTAATGGCACCATAAAGAAAACTAACCTAAGAACTGAACCTTTCAGTCTCATTTTCTCACCTAACAAAAATCTGTTACTGTGAAATTGACGAAAATAGGGTTTTTGCGAGAACGTTTTTGATTAGTGAAAGCTGCATTCACTTTAAATATGCTCAATGTAGGCACTGAGCGAGCCGCATGTGCCACAAGCAGCTGGACTGCACGTGTTGGCGTTGGCGCCCTGCGACCTTGCCCCAGCGCAGCTCCAAGCGGTCACCTCAGGACAGGTCATCGTGGTCGAAGATAAGCAGTCTGTGCAGCCGACCCTGGTGAGCTCGATGACGCTCTTTGTTGTTTGTTTGGTGACAGGAAATGCGCCTCTCTGAAGGTACCCACCACAAAGGCTTCCAAAAGTCACAACGGCCATCTTCTGGTTGCGTACACGCTCGAGGAGCCGGTTGAGGCCGTGATGTTCGCGGGCGACTCCGCAGGGAAGACGTACTCGGCGGCGCCTGTGCACAACCATTCCGCATCGTCATTCACTAACCCTACTGGCCTCACCCCGGGCAGGTACGCAAAATAATCATTTTGAGCGTCTCTGTAATGTTAGATGCAGCCGCTCACCGATTCAACACACATTGGTCGTTTAGCTGTCTGCAAGGTGCCTTATACTATCTATAATCAGCTTAAGTCTACAAGATGTCTTGACGTTTTCACAAGGTTTTTAAAACAGCTTGTAGCCGTGTTGAAGAAACTTTGTCGTATGTATAAGACGTCTTGTAGTCGTCATGATCATCTAATGCATCTTTAAGTTAGATATAAGATGTCTTGTGGCCGTTTTTGAAGTGGTTAAAAGAAAAACTATGTGGACCCGCGCACTGCGGGAATCAATCTACGCGAAGCTTTCTCTGCTGTTTGCGTCGTTTGTCGATAACTAGCATGGACGGTTACGGCTAATGTTTCAGCTCTGAGCGTTTAGTGCAATGCGAGAGTGGGGAGTTAATGTTAAAGGTTACTTTGCTTGCACTACTTGCGTTCATATGCGCAGCATACTTAACAAACCGGGAGAAGTGTTCGTTTGAGGTGGTGTCTTGGGCCATTCTTCATGTATTATAACAGATTGATACACACACACAACACACACACACACACACACATATATATATATATATATATATATATATATATATATATATATATATATAGAGAGAGAGAGAGAGAGAAACAGAGACGTAAGATCGAAAAAACGAAGAGAAGAAAATTATGGCACATCTTACTAACGTTTCGGCCGGATGGCCGGCCTTCCTTGGAGTCGACATTCATGGCGCGCGTCCTAGTGGATCACGCCGACGCGCGCCATAATCGTCAACTCCGATGAAGGCCGGTCCTCCGGCCGCAACGTTCGTCTTCTTGTTCTTTTTTTGGGCCTCATATCTTCGGGTCGGGCATCAAACCCTTCGTGTTATATGCACACACACACACACACACACACACACACACACACACACACACACACACACACACACACACACACACACACACACACACACACATATATATACACATATATATATATATATATATATATATATATATATATATATATAGATAGATAGATATATATATATATATACATGTATAACGGGGTTTATTTTTTAAAGTTCGGCACGCAGGACCCGAGGTAACATGTGCAGGAATAAGAAGATGAGCTTTTTGGAAGTAAGACGTGTGTAGTTAACGCTTGCGGCTGGTGGACCAGCCTTCGTCAGAGTACAGCCTTCACTGTACTTTGACGAAGCCTGGTCCAGCAGCCGAAAACGTTAAGTAAACACGTCTTACTCCGAAAAAGTTCATCGTCTATTTCCTCTATTTATTTATTTATTTATTTATTTATTTATTTATTTATCTATTTATTTATTTATTTATTTGTGGCTTTGTCGACTGGTGTTTCTTCTCTCCATTCTCTGCCTCCTCTTCTTACATCCTCTCTACCGTTCAATCTACCTTCCCTCTGGTTTGTTCCGCGTTAGTTCAAAGGTAAGTGCTGTAGTTTCTGCAATACTTTTTCTAGGGCTCCCAATTAATTAGAGCCGTGAAGAGAGTATTGTGGCGACGCTCGGGGAGCTCCAGAGGTCCTTGTGCACATTCTAGGCGGCGCAAAGGTCCAAACGAGTTTATCGCGTCACCTTTCCTCTCCGCCGCGTTCCTGCCGTGTATACACTCACTCTGAGCCACCCGCGACGCTGCGTGCCAGTCAGCAACAACAACAGTAGCAGCAGTGGAAAGCCGAAGGAAGAGGCAAAACAAACTTTGCTTTAAAAAATTTGCCTAACGTCTTGTAGTTTTCTTGTTAAGCACTTTTTATTATTCTATTTTTAATAGAATTTATTGATAGGAAAAACAGAGAGGTCGACTTGAGCTACTGCGCTCTAGTCTGCTACTCTGCACTGGGGAATGACAGTGAAAGTAGTGTGATGGATGATGATGATAAGAGAAGATGTGAGTTCTTATGTATATGAGACAGTTGCCTTCCTAGAACCGCTCGTCGAGCTTGGTGTCATGCAGAAACTTCAACAACACTTTAGTTGCAGGCATTGAAGTTTCAGTGTCAGGCCATGGGCCGAGGATAGCTTCCTCCGGCAGTGGTTGCCTGCCAACGCTGACTAGGAAACTTTCTAACGTCATTCGCTCCAGCATATATGCTGCGCAGTCGCACAGCATGTGTTCCAGTGTTTCAGGCATCTGACAGTGTTCACAATCAGGGCTGTCCGATCGGCCGATGATGTGCGCGTAGCGATGGGTGAAAGCAGCGCCCAGTCGAATCCTGTGTAGCAAAGACGTTTTGCTCCGCGTAACCTTCGGGGGCAAACAGAATTTTGCCTCTGGGTCGATCATATGTAGGCGTATGTGAATGTTGTCGCCGTGGGCTCTGTAAGCCTTTGTAAGGTCCTGCATGAGTGCCTTGATCATGGAGTTGGTGTCAGGTCGCGAGTAGGCAATCCGTACGTCATCAGAAGAAAAGAAGGCCGATCTTGCCTCGCTGTCAAAAACGTTATCGAAGAGCAGGGTATGACAAGTTCTAGTCAGTATTTACGTAACCTAGGGCCCTATAACGTAAAACTGTTCCAATATGTTTTTATTCCAATCTCCTGACGTCAAATTTGCGTAGCCGCTGACGCAAGCATCGGGCGGTCACCTGCAGGGTTATCTGAACAGACCAATCAAACGCTCTCCTCGTTCATAGGAGGTCACTTTTGTTTGCTCGAAAAATGAATAACATCGCCTACACTGAGCGGCTTGTCTTATCTAATCGGCTCACAAGAGGCGAGGCGCACGCTCAAGTGGAGAGGGATTCAATGGGGCCGAGCCACTGCACTGAAAATCGATAACCGAACGAAGAGGGGTGTACCGGCGTCTGCGATTGGTCCGCTTTCTCTTACTTAGCTTGCGGTGGCTCGTCGACAATTGCGGCGGCATGCAACGGAAGCTTAAGAATGACGCTAAAACGGATCCTCAGCAAAGCAGAGTTAGTAGAACGAGGTCTTAACCGTGCCGAAAGTGCTCGAAAACGTTACACGGCCACGCAAAGAGCTTTATTACACGCAAATAAACACATGCCCTCCGACATGTGCGAGTAGCCAGTGACTGAGCGATCGGCGGCAGCCATCTTTTATTCCTGTCAGAACGGGGCAACCTGCGGCTATTCAGAAAAAAATTCTGTTTTTTTTGGCATATTAATGCATCTTTATCGCGTACACGTCACTTTCACGCAGTGAGTTTTTGCGGTTTTTTGACGTCGCGTGAGAGGCAGGTGAGGTGGGCGCAGTCCGAAAACTTTTGACCAATAGCCGAGGGCTAATGGCGAAGAGGCGTCGAATCAGAAATAATTATTTTTCTTTCGTTCTGTCAAATCATACATAATCCGTGTGTACACGTTATATCAGTTGGGGAGCCAGCGCGGTTTTCGTGACGTCGCGTGACAGACAGGTGAAATCGGGGTGGTCCAAAAAAGTTTTTGACCAATCGCGGAGGGCTGATTGCAGAATTTGAATAGAAAAGTTTGGAATAGCTTTACATTATAGCGCCTCTAGTCCTACATTCTGTCAAATGACAAGCCCTTTAGGAGCCCATTGAGACATAAAAGCCATTTGAAAGCTCTGAAGCAAGTCGCAGTTTAGCTCGAAGGCGAAGCATCGATTGCGATAGCAAATTAGTAGACAGTTATGCGATTTATGGATAGTAGTATTATCGGCCATATAAACTTGGAAACATTCTCTTACCGACTGCATTAACAAGCATGGTGTCAGCGCGCATGGGCAAACATACAACACATCACACTCGATGACCGCGGTCACTCGCTGTCAAATCGCTGGCGTGACCAAGCTTGAACGCTGCAGCGAGTGAAGTGACCTTCGTGTTGGCGTTGGCTTCAACGCAATCAATATTTATTTCGAATGTTTGCCTAGCGGCATTGCCTATTAAATATTGACGCGTGTAGTTATCTTTATCGGGCGATCACGTTTCGCCGCCTAACAAATGTAATCGCACAGCGCGGGATGCGCCTGCATGTATCCAAAGTTTCTGGAAAGTTATCGATGCTTCTATCCGGCTGTCTGTTGTCGCCGAACCCTGTGTTATCTGATTTCATCGCGTGATGCGAATGGTGTAGAACTTTGTGGAAGGCACGCGGGTCCGAACGATTAGTCTGGAACATTCGACGACTGCAGTATAAAAGCCGACGCGCTTGACCCGCTGATCAGATTTTCGACGATCGCCGACTGCGTTCGCCGCTATCGTTGCGCTTTAAGTGTAGCCTGTTTTGTGGGCACAGGTTCGCCCAATAAAAGCTAGTTTTGTCTTTCACAGTACTGCTACTGTGTTCTTTAACGTCACTACCACGTGACATCTGGTGGAGGTGCCTTTGGTCCATGTACCGGACGCCCCCGACAAGCCGTGATCCAAGCCCGGACCGTAAACAGAGCACCAACGTAGTCACGGACCATCGAGTAAGCCGTCGTCTACAACAGCTGCCCCCGGAGCACAGACTTCTACCTGAGAAGGCCAAGAAGATTGTGGCCAAGACAACCACAATGGCTGCCCCAGTCTCACCCATCGTACTTCAACAACCCAGAGAGCCCCCTACCTTCCGTGGAGCTACGTCGGAGGATCCCGAAACCTGGCTCGAAACCTTCGAAAGGATCTCGACCTTCAATAACTGGACCTCTGAAGATAAGCTACGACACGTGTACTTCTCCTTGGAAGATGCCGCGAGGACTTGGTTCGAGAACCGGAAGTCCACCCTAGCAACATGGGACCGTTTCCGCAGTAACTTCCTGGGGACGTTCACGAGCGTTGTCCGAAAAGATAAGGCCGAAGTTCTGCTGGAAACCCGAGGCCAACTACCCAATGAGACCATCGCTATCTTCACAGAAGCGACGATCCGTCTTTTCCGGCAGGCCGACCCCGAAATGTCCGAAGAGAAAAAAGTGCGTTTCTTGATGCGAGGCGTAAAGCAAGAACTTTTCGCAGGACTAATCCGAAACCCACCGAAGACCGTAGCTGAGTTCCTGACAGAGGCTACGACGATTGAGAAAACGTTAGAAATGCGCACTAGGCAATATAACCGCCAAGTGCTCACGCCTCAGTGCGCCATCCAAGCGCTCGGCTCCGTTGATCTCCAAGAGACCATAAGGGCCATTGTGCGCGAAGAACTCCGCAAGGTCTTGAATTCATCGCAACCTCAAGTAGCCTCAATTGCAGACATCGTGAAAGATGAGGTTCAGCGATCGCTGGGAGCTCCTGAGGTGCAAGCTCAATTACCGCAGCCCCAGCCAGAAGCGATGACCTACGCCGCCGTCGCACGCCGTCAAGGTCCCCCGCCGCGACCGCGCGAGGGCCCTGTCACGCCGTAGTTCCGTCGTCCGCCACCGCCGCCGCCGCCAGCACGACCACCCGTCGCCCAGCGCACCTACGCGAGGAAGACGAACATTTGGCGCACCCCCGACCACCGCCCGCTCTGCTACCACTGCGGCGAAGCCGGCCACGTCTACCGACGATGCCCATACCGGGAGATGGGACTGCGAGGTTTCGCCGTCAACGCTCTGCGCCCGCAGCAAGGTGAACGCCCTCGCGATATCGCCGACTACCTCGCCGCTACTCAGTGGAGCTCTCGACGACCGTCGCGTTCACCATCACCAGGCCGCTACCTGTCGCCGCAGCGCCGAGGATACACTGGCCCAGCCCGGGGCCGATCCGTGAGTCCATATCCGGAAAACTAAAAGCAGCAACCGATGGAGGTGCGGTTGCTGTTCGTCGAACTGACGAAGATCCTCCGCCGCCGACGAAGACGCCGAAGACGCCGAAGAAACTACCTCGACGACATACCGACACGCCGCCGTCCCGACGAAGTGTGAAAGCAAAGAATACGACGACGAAAGACGACCTGACGACGTCCCATACCAGCCACAGGTCAACGTGACACAGCCGTGATCCGACGCCACGATCTAACTGTAACGCAAGACAAAGAACCACCGACCTCGACGTGCTTCTCAACGGCTACGCAGTTACCGCCTTAGTGGACACAGGGGCTGATTACTCCGTCATGAGTGGACACATCGCCGCCCAGTTGAAGAAGGTTAAGACTGCATGGGAAGGCTCTCAAATTCGGACCGCTGGAGGACACCTGATTACGCCGACTGGAATCTGCACGGCAAGAATTACCGTTCATGACCGGACTTACCCTGCCACCTTCGTTATCCTGCAACAGTGTTCACGCGACGTCATTCTCGGCATGGACTTCCTAAACCAACATGGCGCAGTCATCGACCTGAAGTCGAAGTCTATAACCCTGTCTGAAGACCAAGCGATACCGCCGGAGAGCTCTCGTAGTCATCATGCCTTAAGCGTGCTCGAAAGTCAAGTCAGCATCCCGCTTTGCTCCAGTATTGTCATTTCCGTCGGCACAAAAACACCTGCCGACATAGAAGGCGTCATCGAGGGCGACCAACGTCTACTGCTAGACCGTGAAATTTGCGTCGCAAAAGGGATCGCTCGACTCCACGGAGGGAAAACGGAAGTGATGCTAACCAACTTCAGCCAAGAGTTCAGCACATCAGGAAGGGCACGACAATCGCGTACATCGAGGAAATTGTGGAAACGAGCAATGCCTTATTCCTCTCAGATTCTGCCGCATCTACCCCGCCGACCATAGTCGCCGAACCAGACTTCGACGTAAATCCAAGTCTCCCCATAAGCAAGCAGCAAGAGCTCAGAAGTCTTCTCCGACGATACAAGGACTGCTTTTCGACTTCATCGAAGATTCGACAAACACCAGTTGCAAAGCATCGCATAATAACCGAAGAGTGCGCTCAACCACTCCGCCAGAGCCCTTACCGAGTTTCGACGCGAGAACGTGAAGCTATTATGCAACAAGTCGACGAAATGCTCCGCGACGACATCATCCAGCCGTCGAAAAGCCCGTGGACATCTCCTGTTGTCCTGGTGAAGAAAAAGGACGGAGCCTGACGTTTCTGCGTCGATTATCGTCGTCTGAACAGGATCACGAAGAAGGACGTATACCCCCTCCCACGAATAGACGACGCATTGGATCGGCTCTGGAACGCTAAATACTTCTCGTCGATGGACCTCAAGTCTGGCTACTGGCAAATAGAAGTCGACGAAAGAGATCGCGAAAAGACCGCCTTCATCACCCCAGACGGCCTCTACGAGTTCAAGGTTATGCCATTCGGACTGTGCTCGGCGCCTGCAACGTTCCAGCGCGTCATGGACACGGTTTTAGCAGGATTGAAGTGGCAGACCTGTCTCGTTTACTTGGATGACGTCGTCGTCTTCGCCGGAAATTTCGACGATCACCTTAGGCGGCTTGCAACAGTACTAGAGGCCATCAAATCATCAGGGCTCACTCTGAAGCCAGAAAAGCGCCGCGCCGCTTACGACGAGCTTCTGTTCCTAGGCCACGTCATCAGCGAATCCGGAGTACGCCCTGACCCGCAGAAAACAGCTGCCATCGCAAAGTTCCCGCGGCCCATCGACAAGAAGGCAGTGCGTAGATTCCTCGGCATGTGTGCCTACTACAGGCGCTTTGTCAAGGACTTTTCACGCATCGCTGAGCCGCTAACGCATCTAACCAAATCTGATGTCGAGTTCAAATGGCAAACGCCGCAGGCCGACGCATTTCAAGAACTAAAACGACGCATGCAGTCGCAGCCGGTACTCGCACATTTCGACGAAGACGCCGATACCGAAATCCACACGGACGCCAGTAGCCTAGGCCTCGGTGCTGTCCTAGTCCAGAAGAAAGACGGACATGAACGGGTGATATCTTATGCTAGCCGGTCGCTGTCAAAAGCGGAAGGCAATTATTCTACGACTGAAAAGGAATGCTTTGCCATCATTTGGGCTACAGCAAAATTCCGCCCTTACCTATATGGCAAGCCATTCAATGTCGTCAGCGACCATCACGCGTTGTGTTGGCTAGCTAACTTAAAGGACCCTTCAGGACGGCTGGCGAGGTGGAGCTTCAGACTGCAAGAATATGACGTCACGGTGATCTACAAGTCCGGACGAAAACACTCAGACGCCGACCGCCTATCACGCGCCCCCATCGATCCCCCGCCGGAAGACAACGAGGATGACGACGCCTTCCTCGGAATAATAAGCGCAGAAGACTTCACTAAACATCATAGCGCCGACCCGGAGCTAAAAGGCCTCGTCGAGTATTTGGAAGGGAACAGCGATGTAGTACCTAGGGCATTTAAGCGCGGATTGTCTTCGTTCACATTACAAAACAACCTGCTCGTAAAGAAGAACTTCGCACCAGTCGGCGCCAGCTACCTTCTTGTTGTTCCGTCAGCGCTGCGTCCAGAAGTACTGTACGTTCTACATGATGATCCAACTGCTGGGCACCTCGGATTCTCCCGAACGCTGTCGAGGATACAGGAAAGGTATTACTGGCCGCGTCTGACCGCCGACGTCGCTCGTTACGTCAAGACATGTCGAGACTCAGCGACGCAAGACAGCACCGACAAGGTCAGCAGGATTACTACAGCCGATCAAACCTCCTTACCGACCATTTCAGCAGATCGGGATGGATTTGTTGGGACCGTTTCCGGCGTCAACATCCGGAAATAAGTGGATCGTCGTGGCGACGGACTAACTCACCCGCTTTGCTGAAACTAAAGCTCTACCGAAGGGCAGCGCAGCCGAAGTGGCGAAATATTTCGTCGAGAACATTCTGCTGCGACATGGTGCCCCAGAAGTCCTCATCACCGACAGAGGAACAGCGTTTACAGCAGAGCTCACCCAATCGATTCTGCAGTACAGCCATTCAAGCCACAGGAGGACAACTGCCTATCACCCGCAGACGAATGGTCTCACGGAGCGCCTGAACAAGACCCTAGCCGACATGCTGGCAATGTACGTCGACGTCGAGCACAAGACGTGGGACGCGGTCCTGCCGTACGTAACCTTTGCTTACAACACGGCGGTGCAAGAAAGAACACAGATCACGCCGTTTAAGCTGGTTTACGGCAGGAAACCTACGACGACGCTCGACGCCATGCTGCCGCACGTCACCGACGAAGAGAATCTTGACGTCGCGACCTTTCTCCAGCGCGCCGAAGAAGCCCGACAACTCGCCCGCCTACGGATCAAGAACCAGCAGCGTACCGACAGCCGACACTACAACCTACGACGACGCTTCGTCGAGTACCGGCCCGGTGACCGTGTTTGGGTTTGGACCCCTATACGCCGACGAGGACTGAGCGAGAAGCTTTTGCGTCGCTATTTCGGACCGTACAAGATCATCCGACGTTTTGGGGCACTGGACTATGAGGTCGTGCCAGACGGCATTTCGCTATCACAGCGGCGCCGCTCACGACCTGAAATAGTCCACGTTGTGCGACTCAAGCCGTACTACCAGCGATAATGAACTTTAGGACTTCGCGTAACTGACCTTTGGACTTTGTTTCTTTTCGTTGTTTTGTTACTTATGTTTTAATAATGTCCTTTTGTGTTTCGCTCTCTTATATTTGTATCATCGGGACGATGCTTTTTAGGAGGGGGGTATTGACGCGTGTAGTTATCTTTATCGGGCGACCACGTTTCGCCGCCTAACAAATGTAATCGCACAGCGCGGGATGCGCCTGCAAGTATCCGAAGTTTCTGGAAAGTTATCGGTGCTTCTATCCGGCTGTCTGTTGTCGCCGAACCCTGTGTTATCTGATTTCATCGCGTGATGCGAATGGTGTCGAACTTTGTGGAAGGCACGCGGGTCCGAAAGATTAGTCTGGAACATTCGACGACTGCAGTATAAAAGCCGACGCGCTTGACCCGCTGATCAGATTTTCGACGATCGCCGACTGTGTTCGCCGCTATCGTTTTGCTTTAAGTGTAGCCTGTTTTGTGGGCACAGGTTCGCCCAATAAAAGCTAGTTTTGTCTTTCACAGTAGTGCTACTGTGTTCTTTAACGTCACTACCACGTGAGAATATACAGATGTAGCGGTGAGAAAACAACACCCACAATGGTACGAGCAGTCTGCAGATCGCTTTCATGATACGGTAAAAAGTACGCAGTTCTTGGTGGACTAGAATCCCGCGCTCCCTACACGCGCTGCTTCCCAACTTTGCTCCGTTTCGCGTGCGAGATTGAGCCGCGATCACCAGTTCCCCTTGCACCCGGTCGCGAAACACGCCGGAGCACCACGCCGCCTCCTCCCACGGCCTCTCCGCCACGCGTGCCAGATCGTCGGCTCCCCTCGCGTGCTTTCTTTCGCGCATACGGCGACGGTGTTATCGCCCTTGGACTTTAGACGGGACATCACGACGACGCTGATGGCGACGGCAAAAGTGCGCCTGGAGTGTCGATATAATTGATATAGCAATAAACACACTCTCCGCCCTGCTGATTGGCACCGATATTAACCGCGATGGCGCGGTTATAACACATAGTCGTAATAAAGTAATAATTCTCCTGAAGTCCATTCACCACATTATTCACGGCAGTTTCACATCATGAGAAAATTTGAAACAAGGCTTTATCAAAGATATTATATAAAAAAACTACGTGTATATATATACACATATATATATATATATATATATATATATATATATATATATATATGATCTGTTTATACCTCAGTAAACGTTTTAGAATGTACAGGGGTGGTCAAAAGTTCCCAGGTTGCCCAGCTGCAGCTCACAGCTCGCGCGGCGCTGCCATCGCAATCCCGCCATGGCGCGCTCTGGCTTCGAGCGTATGAGTGGAGAGGGATGCATTCCTCTTCCTTTCTTGCTTGCTCTCCTTGATAACAAACCAAGGGGGAAAAACGTGCGCAGCCTGCGCTAGCGGTTCAAGGCTGGAGTCAATAGCGGAGCTTGTGATCACCTAGCTTGGTGATGACGTGGCTTGCATAAGTTGTTTGTAGGTCTCGCCAGGTTATGGTAGGCTTGGCTAAGTTATTTCTAGCTTTTGCGAGGTTATGCTAAGTTGTTGTATCGGCGGGCTTGACGTTGGAAATTTTCGAGCATTCGGAGGCTGGGATCGTTCTCTCGGCGACTTGGAGCGTTCAGGCGCCGACTCTCGCGTTCCCTGGGCTGAAACTCGGGATCCTCGACTCAGCGTCGCCTCTTCTCAGCCGCAGCTTCGGCGCGGTGTTCTTGATCAGCCCGGCGGCATCGCATCGCTTGTCGCTTAGCAGTACGGCGCTCTTCCTGGGATGCCGCTTCTTTTTGGGCGTCCGGAGTTTCCATGGCAGCTGCACGTACGCACGGAGTAGAGGAGGCGAGAGGTGTGTCGCCGCGCCGGCTATTCCGACATTTTACTCGCCTGTGACGCCACGACTCCACCCTACGTACGCGGGGTGCGTGGTGGTTACCTGACTCAGCGCTTTCGCAAGCGGTAGCATGGCAGCGCGAGGCGGTGCACAGCTGGGTTGTGTTTTCTGGTAACGCTCCACGGCGGAACTGAAGCTTAAACAGCTCCGCTGTTAAAAGATACTGCGGCATGTGCCCTCAGTGTTACGACGCTGTGCCGTTCTCCAAAATGGGCTGCAGGATCAAGCATCCTTTCTCCTCACCTGAAACACCACCACCCTCACTGTTCGCTCCTTGAATTCCACTGCTGTGTAGCGCGTGTCGTAGGAGGCGGCAGTGTTCCTGAAAGTAAGGCGCCATTCTTGCGGCCATATTTAATTAGACACCACATACTCATCCGTGGTTTTCGTCTTCCTGGAAAGCAATATCGTGCGTTTTAACTTTCCATAGGTACTGCTGTGGTTCTCTCAGTCATCTGCGCAAGAAGATTCGTTGCATATGAACATAATCTGAGCCCGAAATGTCTGCTTGTGGGGCCAGAGTCCTCGTTCTCTTCGATGTTGCCAGCACGCTGCCCCCAGCCGGGTGCTACTGAGCGGGTTTACAGGCTCCTCCAATGCAACGCTAATGAACATGCTCGTAGGCTAGAACAAGCACCTAACGCGTGTTACGGTATGTTTGATAGAGTTGTGCGGTGCTATCCTACGCAGTACCTTCCATATATCAATGCTACGTCTTCGACGCTGACGCTCGTCCCTGTGTGCTCAAGAAACGGAGAGCTCATGTGCTATTAGTTCCGAGAGCGAACTACAGGGGCGCTGCGAGCGCAGCTCGCGTGACGTCAGGGCACTGACTCGCGCCTGTCTGCTGCAGTTCGGGCGGTGTCCGGGCGCCTTCTGCACTGTTCCCGTTCCTTTACACTCGTTCCCTCAGCTTGTATACTTATCGCGGTCCTCTCAAATATATTTTTGGGACGTCTTCGTTCGCAAAAACTGATTCAACGAGCTTATTTCTTAGACAACAATACGGTTCTCAAAGGCAACGCTACAGTGCCAGCGAAAGGAGCGCGGACAAGCCAATCGCGGATTTTTCAAGCGGGAATCCACACCCGCGAAAGCACAGCATACAAAAATCCAGTTATGATACCGTACTTGCCGTGGTGCAACAAATGTCACGAACGCTGGCTATATATGGCTTCCACGACAGTTGCCTTGATTTTAATCCGCTAAAACAGGTTTGCTCACGACGAGTACTTCATGGTATAATATCGATTTTTTGCGTTTCTTCACAGAAACGCTCGGCAGTAACACGAGGACTTAATTACCACTACCAGCACGATTTGCTTCTTTAACTGCTTCGCAAAATTAGGCGGTTGTTCACGTATTTGCTTTAAGTGGCGGTAATTTGAAGGAAAGCTAATTGAGGCTTACAACTGTCTGCAGAATACGAAAAGGAATGTACCAATATATATTTGCTTTCCCGTGCTACACGTTCAACTCGCTTGAGCAATTTACTGGCGTTTGTTGCTTGAGGAATATACATGACGAATCTGGTTGTCAAACTGACACAGGCTGCTCGGCTCAAATTTTTTAGTGAAATATACCTTTTGGACCGTATGGCAGGAGCCAGAAAGAAGCCGAAGCATCATTCATTAGTAGTATCAGACATATTGAAGAGATCATATTTCCCCAGCGGAGGGTCGACAATCACGTGAAATATGTAAAGCTTGTGGTGTCTTCCTTAAGAAAGTATGCGAGGTTTCCTTTAATGAACTGATGAAACGAATAGTTATCCGTTTGTATAATTAGACAAGGCTGGATCAAGACATGTTGAGGCAGGAGGGGCTTGAATTTTCATTTTCTAGGCAGCCTAAGCTGCTCTGTAGAACCTCGAGTATACTTTAGGCATTGCAATTGGCGCTGTAAAAAACTGCTTAATGGTTTCAATTCGAGGCTGTAGTGAACTGATGGCTTTCGCGAACAATGCGTGCCTCGCCGTAACGACACTCGGTTGCTACCCTTGCGTGAGGGATGTGCCATATTGCCGATAAAGGCTACCGAGGGCTACCATGAAACATTTCATCACTTCCAATTAAGTGGCTCTCCATCTTAAGCAATAAAATTTTCTTTCAGGTGATTGCTACTATGGTATTTGTGAATTAACTATGTAAATACTCTGCATGATGCGCCGTCTGTTAGCAGCCATCAGGAATTCATTTTCTGGAGTGTTGTTTCAGAGAGCGGTGAAAGTAGCAGGAAACGTTATATACGAAATGCGCGCCTCTTTCTTTTATGCATTAATAAAGCGGTCATATTTGACAAGAACAACTGACCAGAGTAATAAGAATCGTGGTGACAGCTTCGTTGGGCAGTGTCTCTCTAACACTGATAACGTGTTGACACCAAGTACCAACATTTTTCTTCCATGTAAAATGTAATGTCTCTCATAGCTAAGTATAAGTGTTTAGCAAAGCATCGCACACAACGTCTCGTGTTGAATTTGCAGACATTCTTTTTAAGCAAAATTTATGGACAGACACGGCGCATATATGCATTGCAAAATTAGTAGACCCCCTCAACGTTACATAGCTTGCGATATCCAAACCGCAAATTTTCTCGACTGACGCGCTTTTGAAGAAGCAACTGTGGTTCAGGCATGTCAGCAGAACAAAGCCGACATATCCTTCAAAAAGTTCGGCTCGAGCCACCCACGCATATGAGCGCGCTCGGCAGCCGGACGTCACACGCGAGAGGGCGCCACCGTTAATGTCAGAAAACGAACGCCTTACGTATATGAGTTTCACGAAGCGCCGTCATATGTCCAATTAATGCGCTAAGGCCATGCACGATGCTATTGAAACTTCATGTTACCTCGATTTGATTTTATCCGTTGGCCGTGTGAGACACACATAAATTCCTCATCGGAGGGGAGAGAAATAGTTGTTGCGCTGTGGCTACCTTCCTCTTCCTTGCTGTGTTTACGGTTGGTGTTGCTCTCGCTGTATTGAACTCTCGGCGATGAAGCATGTGGCTCTTCGTTGGGGAGAAGGCGCAAATCATTTTGCCTCCCTGCTGCCATTCTTGCGCACATGTAGTATGCGGACAAAAGGCGGTAAACAAACAGGCTGTTTCACAGCAAGAGACTTGCTTTCATTTCGGTGTTGACAAAAGAAAAAAAATGAAAGCTGCGAAATTAAAGCGTCTATAATATTTTACAAACTAAATATGAGGCCGTCCACAGGTGGTGGTGCTCCGCTTCGTGCGTCATAATTACCTTATTCCACATATCTGATTTGTATCCTCATCCTGCCTTACAATTAGAAATGACCCGCCGTGGTTGCTCAGTGGCTATGGTGTTGGGCTGCTGAGCACGAACGAGGTCGCGGGATCGAATCCCGGCCACGGCGGCCGCATTTCGATGGGGGCGTAATGCGAAAACACCCGTGTACTTAGATTTAGGTGCACGTTAAAGAACCCCAGGTGGTCGAAATTTCCGGAGTCCTCCACTACGGCGTGCCTCATAATCAGAAAGTGCTTTTGGCACGTTAAACCCCATAATTTTTTTTTAATTAGAAATGCTTGCGGATTTGCTAAAGCTTTATTTTTTTGCTCGCAACCTACAGACCTTTCTACGTATAGCGGGTTGTAATTCTAGCTCATCCGAAGAATCTATACAACATAAATGCTGCAACCAGTTATGATGCAACCAAAAATTAATTGTCGCATGGAACAACTCGCCTTGCGAGGGGGTGATGCGGCGGCCGAGTGGAGCCGACGCACTCCGCAACGGCTACGTCGGTGATCTTCTTAATCGTCGGAGATTCAACCTGGGCCCCTGAAATTTTCACTATATCGTGTTCAGTATTTCGAACCAGTATTTCAGATTACACAAGGAATCGTGGATGCCATTCATTTCAAGGTGCGCCCATTTTCCGTGCCGTAATCTCGAATTGAAGTAATCGCCGCTCGACGCAGAGCTAAACCTAAACCCAGCTAGACTTACTCCCGACGAGGCCTCCGTCGACTTCGGTCGGCGCCAATTTTCTAACCCCGGCAATGGCGGCTCCGAAAATGGTCACTGGTTACGACCCGGGTTCCTTGCGATTCATCAATATGGAGACCCTGCAACCAAGGGATTTCTCCTCCATGCCAACGGAGGACTACTTAGACGGCATGGTTCGCGTAGGGTGCAGCCGCGAGAACACGACGTCCTCCAAGGTCACAGCTACCGCCCAGAAACAAGGAGTAGACGGAACAATGCTCGTTACCAATGGTTGCGATGCGGGTATGACCTTGAAAAAGGATATGCAGAAACCAAGATGGCATCCCCTCCAAACGCTACGTGTAGCAAAGGATGACTTGATCGTCGTTCTCAAGCTACGTGTAACTCTGGACATCCAACGCATGTTCTCCCCAGGCCAGGCTCGCGCAACTGTGCGGTGACTTGTTGAGGACATTGAGAACAATAGTCTCGCTGTGTAGCCAGTGAGCGAACAAAACGTGCTCCTGTGTACTCTAAAATCTATGCCAGCTGCGGAACGACTACTGCGGGACGTCACACTGACGGTAGGAGATCGTCACTTCCCCTTCCGTGGCCATCCCGAAATTTCTGGAGAATTCCGTAAGGGGTCATTACCATCTTCCCCGAGGAAACTTCCAAAAGCATCCAGCGCAAGCTAAGCGAGGAGCCGAATATTATTTCGGCCAGAAAATTGGGCAACTACCATGTCGCGGTGCTCACCTTTGCCAGACAGAGAGTAGTTAGAACAATTATCGGCAACTCGGTGCGGGTCTTTGTTCGACAAGAAGACATCACCTACCTGTTTCCGCTGTATCACTGTGGGGCATAGGGCGGGCACGCCCCCATAATGACTACTGCGAATGATGCGGTTTCCAAATGGACCCAAGAACATCAATGCCGCCCCAGGTGGTAGCGCCCACCTCACGGGGCCAGCGGGCTGCACTGGCAAGTTCAGACGAGCCCTGGAGCCGGGATTCTCTCCTGCCAACAACGCCAATGGCAAGAACAACACCAACAAGAAGCACAAGTCTCAAAAAAGAAAGGATCAAGCTCAACCCAAAAAATCAAGAACCACGTACCAACACGAACGTCCCGGGCCCCAGGACTAAGCCGCCGCACTTCACGAAAGGTGATTTCGAGCCCTTCGCACCCGCCCAAAATCAGGTGAGTAGTCGGAGGGACGCAGTCTCAGTGCGTTATCTCACCCTCTTCCCTCCAAAGCCTCCCAGCAGGGCAGACGGGTCGGGAGGTCAAACTCTAAATCTAGCTCTAAATCTAGGACAGGCCAGAAAGGTAGATCTTACGCAATGATCCGAGTCCGGGGACGAACCGTTAGGGATCTCCTTCAATACTCCTCCAAGCCAGACCCGAAGCAGCTCGGGCCCAGGACGTCTTGTCTCGACTCACGGCCATAGAATCCCGTGTAGGTCAGCTTACGATTGAATGCGGAAGAATTGAGGAGAAACTCACGGCGCACGTGTCAGTGGCCGTCAAAGAAATAATTCAACACGAAATTGTCAAAATCATTTCCTCCATAGCGGAGAGAATGATGGACCTTGTCCTATCTCTGATGAGGCAGTGAACGGAGAACGAACAATAGCTGCCAGGCTTTCTGCTATCAGACTAACGCAGGCGAAAAGTGGCACCTCAGCCACCGATGGATGAAATAGAAGGCGGACTATCCGGACGTGAACAGTCCCATTCCGGCATTCCCTCCATGCCCGGACCAGGGATGGCGGCAAAACGAAATCGTGCCCCTTAATTTAAATCAAAAACAATCAACAGTCTATCAAATAGGAAAGGCAACTCACCCAAATATTCCAGATCATCCAAAGGAACTTTAGAGGCTTTAGAGCCTGGATAAAACGACCACATCTCCAGCTCTACCTAAAATCTCTAGGATAATTACCGGCAGTTCTTGCACTTCAGGAATCGGGGGCGGAAGCCAAATTATCGAGATGCTGCTCGTACCAGCGGGGCCCAATGGCCAGCATCCTGGTGAATAAGGCGTGCTCCACCACCGAAATAGATCTGGACGTAGACGAACACCACTACACCATGATCCAGCTTCTTCCGCTTATGAAAGACCTTTCCATACATATTCTCAATATCTATAGGCCACCCAGGAGACCGAACGTTACTTTTAACGAGGTCTTCTCCTGGGCCATTAAAACAGCCGCCAGACACCCTCTCGTGATCGTGGGTGATTTCAATGCCTCTAGTGTACACTGGGGATATCCGACAGACAACACTAAAGGCCCAAAATTAGCCGAACTTATCTCCAGTCTTAGACTAACTCTCTCATTATGGAACCGGCTCACTCCACCAGGGTGGGAAGCATGCCTGGATTTAATGCTAGCGAGAAAGATAGGGCACACCATTTGGGAAAATTTGTAGGAAACCTTAGGCATTGACCACTGTATACTGAGAACCACCATCAGAACTCGAGCCATCCACAAACTGTGGGCACAAGCCAAGCTCACGGATTGGCCCCTTTTCAAAAATCAAGAACTCCCAACCATAACTTCTGCTGGGGCTATGCTATGCCAACTGGGCCGAACTACTGAATCAAATCCAGCGACAATACACAAAACGAGTTACCAACACAGAGGAGAACCGCCCCTAGGCCCCCATTTATTATATCTATGTATTACTTATTCATTTATTTATTACATTTCAAAGGTCCCTAAGCGGGACATTACATGAGGGGTTGGCGCATATTGAAAAAAATGGCGTGTCAGGTTAAGTAGTGGGACTTGAAAGATGGTCTTCGATGGCAGCATTAAAACGAGAAATGCCAGTGATGAAGGCGATGGCAGAAGGAAGGGTATTTCATTCACGGGCTGTGTGTAAAAAAAATAACTTTGATACTTAGTGGAATGGGCGCGTGGTAGATACACAGCATTAGGATGCGTGTAGCGTGAGAAGCGACGAGCTGGAATGGTGATTTGGTTACCCTTGGGCTGTGAATGAAAGAACCTAAAAAATTAAAGCAGACGAGCACTTTCGTGGTGGAAGTTGAGAGAGGGAAGACACAACCTGAATTTTAAGGCTGAAACACTTGTATTATAGGAGTAGTCAAAAAGAATGAACCTGGCAGCTCGTGTATGAACAAATTCAATGGTGTTATTCATATTAACCTGATGATTGTCGTAAATAGCAGAAGCATATTGTAGTTTAGTTGGGATTAAGGTTTTATATGCAAGTAGTTGGACTGAGCGAGATGCTCAAGACAAATTACGGCGTAGATAACTTAGTAATCAGTTGCAGGAATTAGCTAACTGGTTGATGTAATTGGGCCAGGATAAGTCACTCGATATATGCATTCCTAGGTATTTAAATGTTTCACACTGTGTTAAAGTACAGTTGTTAAAGGAGTAGGAAGGTGCTACATAATTACGACGTCGATGAAAGCACACGTGAGAACACTTACTGACATTGAGGGACATGCACAATTTAGTGCACCATGCCTGGGTTTGAAGGAGGTCTTCCTGAAGAGTGGAGCAGTCTAAAGCATTTGATATTTGTCGATATAAAACGCAATCATCCGCGAAAAGGCGTATGTTGGATGATATGTTAAGTGGAAGGTCATTAAAAGAGGAGAGGCCCAAGGACACGGCCTTGCGGCACACTAGATAGTACAGAAGATAGGATCGAGTTAGCGGAAACAAACTGAAGGCGATCGGTTAGAAATTTACGGATCCAAATAAAGATGTCTGGTTGAAGATTAAGGTGCGAGAGTTTATGCAGGAGAAGAATATGTTACTCTTTATCGCAGCGTTTTCGAAATCCAGAAAGGAGAGCGTCCGTGGGCACGTTGCGACCGAGATGAAAATGCAAATCGTGTAGGAACAGAGGAAGTTGAGCGTCGCAAGAATGAGTTTTGCGAAATCTGTGCTGGTTAGGATGCAAGAAATGGACATATGACGGGAAAGTGGCAATGTGCAAAAGTATAACGTGCTCCATCAGTTTCGAGCAAACACTGCTGGTGGAAACTGGACGGTAGGTGCAAGGATTTCTACGGTGGCCTTTTTTAAAGATGGGAGTTATTTTGCCAATTTTCCAGTCAGTGGGGACTCATCCAATTGTGCGAGACTGTTGAAGTCTTCGCGTTCTAAAAAGACTGCTGATGTGCCTAGGGCTTTTTAACACCTCGGAGTTAATGCCGTCAGTACCACACGAGGAAGAATTTTTAAGGAATCGATGATTTCAATAATTCCGTTCACATTAAAAGTAATATTTGCGATATAGGGATAACTAGAAAGTGGTAGTGAGGGAAGAATTTCAGGATAGTCATTAGTAAAAGCAGAACAGAATGCAGTGTTTAAAGCGTCAGTGATCTTGGTTTCGGGGACTGGGGAGCCAGAACTGTCACGTAGAAAAACAATGTTGGGCCAATGGGGAATTATACATTGTCTGAAACGTTTTGCGTTATTGTCCAACATAGATGGCAACAGAAGAACTTCACTTTGGCCCACTTCTTATCTTATCTTCAATCTTCTAACTATCTTATCGGCTTGCTGGTCGAAAATGTAGGTATTGTTGCCGGAAACAAGTTTGTAGAAACGCAATTTGAACGAGATATTGTTCGTCTTTCCAAATTTAATGAGGCGCTTACGAGCTAGGCGAAACGTGATGGATAAATCTTCGCAAATGCCGGAAGTTGTTTTTCGGAATTTGGTTACCTAGTGAAAGGATGTCGTCTTTGTCTTTGAAGTGAGTGAATTTAACAATTACTGGTCTCGACCTGCCATGGTGATAAGTTCGGCCCCTATGAGCGCGTTCAATTTCATGTGGTTCGCTGAAAGCGGGGTGGCGCTGTGGAGGCAATATATGTTATCTTGACTGAAAGGATGACGTTGTAGCAAAAGCGTAACATGAACTCGTGTTAACATACCACGACGGAAGGAAGGTCACCGAGGGGAGATGACAGGGCTTGATTGATACCATTGCGCACACGGTAGGCGCAGTGGCGTGAACCAGAGAAAGAAGGCTGTTGCTCAAAGAAAGAGATGAGTCCAGGAGAGCAAGTGAAGTCACCGCTGTTCGCCAGCAAAGTAATCGAATCAGCAGGGCTTCCGAGGGCGAAATCCAGGAGACTGATCGACGCCAGACCAAGGAACTGCATAGCAAAAAGCTGCGGTTGGTAAGCATGAACAATCGTTGACGTGCCGCCAAGGTTTCCACATATATCGGAGGCTCACATCGAGCTCACATCTATGGGAGGCTCGCCGGAGCCTCACAAAACGATGGAAAAAGCGCGAAACCAATAGGCAACTCAAAATTCGTGTCATGAAGCTTACTCAACAAGCGGCCACCTATGCCGCTGAGCGAGCATAATCGAACTGGTTTGCCCAATGCAACTCGGCGGCACAAAATATGAGTTCGGAGGGGATATGGAAACTCTTTTTCAGCCTCACAGAGCAAGCTCGAACCAGGAGGAAACCCAGAGACAACTACAGAGGGCCTATTAATGGCTTTCAATGTACCCCGTAACAACTGGCAGAGTCGTTATATGACAAGTACCTCTGCCTCATAGAGGACCCGGCTTAACAAGGGTGTACATCCGCAGGTACACCTACTGAAACACTAGATGCACCCTTTCAGCTTTACTACATTAAAACTGCGTTAGCAAAAATGAAAAGGAGCACTGCTACAGGTAGTGACCACATAACGGTGAAACTGTTAGCCAACCTATCGGACCAAACCCATATTGGATTCTGCCGCATCTACCCAACGACCGTAGTTTCCGAATCAGACTTCGACATAAATCCAAGTCTACCCGTTAGTAAGCAACAGCAGCTCAAAAGTCATCTCCGACGATACAAAGACTGGTTTTCGACGTCATTGAGGATTCGACAAACACCAGTTGCAAAGCATCGCATAATAACGGAAGAGTGTCCTTGACCACTCTGTCAGAGCCCTTACCGAGTTTCGACGCGAGAACGTGAAGCTATAAGGCAACAAGTCGACGAAATGCTGCGCGACGACATCATCCAGTCGTCGAAATCCCGTGGGCATCTTCTGTTTTCTTGGGGAAGAGAAAAGACGGAACGCTACGTTACTGCGTCGATTATTTTCGACTGAACAAGGTCACTAGAAAGGACGTATACCCCCTGCATTGGATAGACGATGCACTGGATCGGCTCTGCACCGGTAAATACTTCTCGTCGGTGGATCTCAAGTCTAGCTACTGGCAAACAGAGGTCGACGACAGAGATCGCGAAAAGACCGCCTTCAACACGCCAGACGGACTCTACGAGTTCAAGGTGACGTCATTCGGACTGTTCTCGGCAACGTTCCAGCGCGTGATGGACATGGTGTTAGCAGGATTGAAGTTGCAGACCTCTCTTGTTTACTTGGATGGCGTCGTCGTCTTCGCGGGAAACTTCGAGGATCAGCTTAGGCGGCTTGCCACAATAGTAGAGGCCATCAAGTCATCAGTGCTCACTCTGAAGCCAGAGAAGTGCGTTTCACTTAGGATGAGCTTCTTTTCCTGGGCCACGTCATCAGCAAATCTGGAGTCCGCCTCGACCGGCAGAAGATCGCTGCCACCGCATAGTTCTAGCAGCCTATCGACAAGAAGGCAGTGCGTAGATTCCTTATTACAGACGCTTTGTCAAGGACTTTTCACGCAACGCTGAGCCTCTGACACATCTAACTAAATGGGTTGTCCAGTTCAAGTGGGAAACTTGAGGATATACTGGTAGAATACATCAACCAGGTTTGGATGCGCCAGCCACTCCCACATGATGTGGAAAACTTCGTTGGTCACTTTTATCCAAAAGCTGGAAATCCGTTGAATACACTAAATATACGGCCCATCTTACTGACGTCCTCCTGCTTGGGCAAATTGATGGAGACTAAGGTCAGGGATAGATTGTCACCCTTTCGAGAACAGCACGGGGTTTTCGCTGATACCATGTTTGCCTTTCGAGCTCACATGTCTGTCAAAGACATTATACTTAAAATTCACAGAAACATTTTTGAAGTTTGAAGTTTTTTTTATTCTCGGACAGTCCGTCCCTACTAAAATGAGAATAGGTAGGTATGCAGAGCTCTTTTCAATGTGTGGAGAGATGTGCTTTTTTTCGATAATTGACAATGCATTGGGGTGTTTATGTAAGAAATCTGGTGTTAAGTAATCAAGCTTTTGGGTGCCGTAGTTTGTGCGCAGCTTTTGCTTTCTATAAAGCGTATGTCGCAAGTCGTGGCAGTGTTCTCTCCGAAGGTATTTATTTACGAAAAGATGGATCAGATACTCTTTGGTTAGCGTAGCTATTATTGTAGCTATTTTATTATTCAGTATATTACCAATAGTCAGGATTTGTTGCTTTTTGAGCATTGGAGCTGTGTGAGAATGGTATGGTTCACCTTCGATAACACACGTAATACTCTTTTTTCGAGCACAAGTATACTTTCCATGTTAGTCATCGTCGTGGTACCCTACATAAGTAGACAGTAATGCATATGTGAGTTGTACCAAAGTGTAGTACCGCTGTTTCTTTAACCACACTGGAATCAAGCTTCGCAATTCACATATAATACGAATACTTCGCGACACATTTGCACGGACAATATTCGTATGCATAGACCCCCAATCTAGGTATTCGTTAAAAACTATACCAAGAAATATGTATGATATAACTCGGTCGATTACTTGATTACGAACATCAATAAAGTTCTAGTCAGGAGCTGGCTTATTACGCTGTCTAAATATAACGTACTTTGTTTTTTGATGTTTCGTTCTAAACTGTTAATCTTTAGCCATTTTGTTCCTGCAGCGAATCATTAGCCTGCTTATGTAATGGTTTTGATTCCGTGCCGGATAGGAAAGCGCCGGTGTCGTCTGCACACAATGTTAAATGTGGCGTGTGTTGTATATTTATGATATCAATGATATAAATAAGAAAAAGAAGCGTCCCAAGAATTGACCCCTGAGGAACACCACATGTTATATGCCCCATCCTAGATTTCAAGTCATTTGTCGCAATGTATTGAACGCGATTTTTAAAACAGCTTTTAACCAGATCTAAAGCTACTCCTTCAATTCCGTGTTTATACAGTTTGTCTAATAATATGTCATGCATTACCGAGTCAAATGCTTTACGGAAATCAAGGAACATGCTTAAAGTTAACATTTTATGCTCGAAGTTGTCAATAATTTTATCTTTGGTTTCCAATACGTGCGTTTCAGTAGATTTTTGTTTTTGAAAGCCATACTGCTGCTTCGTTAATATGTTGGTTTCTTGAAAAACTTAGAAAACCTGGAATAAATTACCTGTTCAAAAACTTTTGAGAATATCGGCAAGACCGAGAATGGCGGGTAATTGCCAAGGTCGCCTTTGTCGCCTTCTTTGAAAATTGCTGTCACCCTTGAAATCTTTAGTTTATCAGGAAACGTTCCGGTGCAAAGAATTAAGAGTAAAATGCGAGAGACCGGCCGAACAATATGAGAAATCACTGTTATAGGCTGAGGCTTCAATTCGTCTATGCCACATGCACTATTATTATTTATTTTCTGCAGGTGGTCATTAATCTCTAATTCAGTAGCGGGATTGAGGAATACCGACGAAACAGCACAATGCGTAATGTATGACGTGCAATCAGTGTTGCTTGTGTCGGCGTTATCAGATATCCCGGCCTTTAAAAAATGTTCATTAATTTTGTCGACAAGTGCTGTGCCTGAGTAATTAATAGCGTGAGTTCTGAAATATCAGTGGTTGTTCCTGCCGGCATGAGGCTTTTTGTACATCTCGAGATTTTTCTAGAATTATTGCAGACTATTTAAAACTTTTTTCATTATTGATGGCGCGAGCTGGCTTTAGATCTGAAGTTAGGTTATTCCTGAGCTTCTTATATTCCAGTAAATAAGGAATGTTCTTTGTTTGTATGAACAAGGCAAACAGCTTATCACGTTCTTTTATACGCTACAGAAGGGAGGTGTGAATCCACGGTTTTCGGAAATTATGCTTCTTAAATTCAACAAGAAGAAATGCTAAGTCATAAAATCCCTTGACATTTTTTTTATGCTCTACAGAAGGGAGGAGTGAATCCATGGTTTTCAGAACCTATGCTTCTTAAATTCAACAAGAGGAAATGCTAAGTCATAAAATCCTTTGACATTTTCTATAAAGATATCCTATGGCATGACAGGGTCAGTCTTTTGTAGTGCAGTGCTCCAGTTCGCTTCCTCAACAAGCTGCCGAAAAAAATGCAATTTTGCCTCCTGATAGTTTTCTATACAAGATAGGGTAATGGTCTTTGAAGGGGTTATGATGGGAACAGTACGGCAGAAGAAACATAAGAATAGGAAAATGATCACTTATTCCTGTTGTTAATGCACTAACATCTTGTTGAGAGACAGGATAATTTGTAAAGCACAGGTCAAGCAATGTTTCAGATTTGTTGGTCACCCTAGTAGGTATATCAGTGATACTTTAGCAGCTAAAATAATAATATGTGTCAATAAGAGGTTGTTTATTGCTGTCTTCTGAGAGTAACTGTTGATGGTAAAGTCGCCGGTAACAATAACGGGGAGGCAAATACATAGCAGGTGATGCAAAATCTGTTCAAGGTAGGCAAGGAACGTTTTTTAACATTAGATTAACATTACCATTAACATTACCAGAAGCAGGTCTGTAAAGTACAAGTAAGATTGAAGTGGTGCATTTTATTAGTAAGCTTTCATAGTGACGATTGAGAAAGAAGAATTCGACTATAACTTCAAACTGAAGATTATTTTGCACATATATTGCACTGTACCCTCCTCGCTTGCCACTTCGTGACACAGAAGCACACGTATACTCATGAAAATGCGCATTAGCAGATTTATTAGGTGTGCCAACATGGCCCAAAATTATAGAGATTTTGGCTCTTGACCTTAAAGGAGCCTTTAATAATGTCAAACATTCTGACCTGCTTAGGTACCACCAACTGTGGAACAAGACCTTTGCCTTGATGTTCTCACATCAATGCATTCCTGACATATCGTGCAGCCCCCCTTCGGGTGGAGGACGAAGAATATGGACCCTCCCAGATGGTCACTGAGGCACCCCTCAAATACCGGTATTATCCCCGCTCTTTTTTAAAATCGCAATGATGTACCTCCCAAGGAGGCTGGCAGAGGTAGAAGGCGTTTCCCATAGCCTATATGCGGGCATTACAATTTAAAACACAACAGGTAGCATTTGAGAAATCGAAGAACAATTCCAAAAGGCCGCCTCTATAGTCGAGACATATGCCTCGGACTGTGGTATCCAATGTTCTTCAACGAAATCAGAACTCTTACACATTAGGGCCAAAGCAACCTACCCAAGCAACATCAGAACCTTTCTTGGACAAGATCAAATCAGGAAAGTGAGAGAACTCCGAATGTTGGGGCTGCTCATACACCACAAACTCAGTTCTTCTTTCGCCAAAGACAAACTCAAGAAGGGAGCCGAACAAGTGGACCGCATGATATAGCGAATCGCAAACAAACGCGGAGAGTTGCGGGGCAGGTACGCACTTCGTCGATGCCTTCGTGTCGGGTCCTATATGCCGCATTCTACCTCCATACCACAAAGAGAAGGTTGATGTAATTATCAAGAAGGCAACAAAACAGGCTTTAGAGCTTCCCATCACCACCTCCAGCTCTAGACTCCGGCCTCTGGGAGTTTACAACTCCTTTACAGAACATCGCGAGGCACACCTTCCAAACCAATACACCCGACTTGGCTGAACCGAACATGGTGCTCGTCTGTTGGAACGTCTGGCTATCATACAAAAGACGCATGTAGGCACCACAGATTCGGCACCGGAAGCGTGGAGGCGAAAATCTCCGGCCACCACCACGTGACGTGGACGCTCACTCCCACGGAGGCCAACGAAGCGCTCGAGTGAAAGACTTGGCGCATGTCTCAACGAGACGTCTTCTACGTCGACGTGGCTGGACCGTCATGAGAAGCGTGTTACACGGCGGCTGTTATTCAGAAGGATGCACAACACGAGCAGAAGAGGTACCAATATCCCTAGCAGCCTCCGATTCCAGATCCAATACGGTTATCATAGACTCCCGTAAGGCCTGTTCTCAACACATGGTCAATGAGGGGACACCACGGTTTTCGGGGTAATGAGAGCGCAGACGGCATGGCCCGAGCTCTTACCTACCGGGCGTCTCGTTATACCACCCCTCAGGACTTGGAGAATAGGAAACCACTCCTCAACTTTAGAGAAATTCTACTCGATTTTCAAGAGCGGAGTCCACCCTACCCGAACCCTGCCATAGGTCTGAGTGGATCACATGAGCGAACCCTCCGAAGGCTTCAGACCAATACTCTGCTCTTCCCCGCAATAATTTGTTTCTGTGACTCCAAGCCAGATGGGAAGTGCCCGCACTGTGGGGAAACCGTGTTTCACATGCTGTGGGAATGTCCCCAAAACTACTCTCTCTCTCCTTCCCCATACCGCATCCAAGAGGCTCGGGAGACCGCTCTTCGCGACTGCTCTGGGCTGGAAGCCCCAAGGGTCCTAGTTCAAAGCTCGAGACGGGCGGCTGTCCTGCGGTGCCCCGGACTCAGGACACCGACCATCAGGGGCCACCAACACCGGCCCCAAAACAGCTCTTTATTTTAAATTAAATTTATTCGTCCTCCTCCAGTCCGATGTGCGATGACTCGTCAAGATAGAATATTTCACAGCCTTTCACTACACTGATTCCATGTGCTACACTATCTTCAGCTAGATTCGAAGCCACCTGCTGTAGACACACTCGGAGACATTTATCTCAGACAGAAGACGATGTGAAACAGTACATGGTTTACCTTACGAAACAGCGCCCTACGCGCCATGGCACTTCCATTGGGCATGTTCAATTTTCCATGCTGAAGCTATCCACTGACAGGCCGTGGCTGACAGCGACATCCTCATGAGCACGTAGCCTAAATATGAACCTGCTTGCGGGTAAACCCTTGCAACATGGGCCCTCGGGCTGCCACCGCCGTCGTAAAGTTTTCTTTCTGTGCAACACAAAAGGTGCTAACATCGAAGTGCCAGCAATTATGCTGCAGCGACATCGTGTGTATGTTTACAACCTGTTGTCCAGTGCTAGAGATGAGCAAGAATGTCAAAAGGAGGGAGAAATCATTCACTGCTTGCACAGAGCGAAGCATGACATGCTTGATCGCCGAGAGGTCTATAGACTGTTCTTACACCGTGAGTGAGAGCAACACCAACAGCAAATACAGCAACAGAGAGGAAGGTAGCCTCAGCGGAGCAGATATTTTTCTCCCCTCCGAAGACGAATGTATCTGTGCGTCACACGACCAGCAGACAAAATAAAATTAGGGTAATATGCAGTTTCAAGAACATCGTGCGTGGCCTCAACACATTAATTGGACATATGACCACTTCGTGAAACTCATATACGTTAGGCGTTCATTTTCTTACATTAAAGAACATGAGTCCGCTTCTCCGTTTCCTGAGCACAGGGACGAGCGTCAGCGCCGAAAATGTAGCATTGACAGATGGAAGGTACGGTATAGGAGCACACCGAACACTCCTGTAAAACATACCATAACACGTGCTAGCTGCTCAAGTCTGCGAGCGTCTTCATTAGCGTTGCATTCGAGGGGGCTGCAGACCCACTCGGTAGTACACGGCTCAGGGCAGCGTGCTAGCAACATGGAAGCGAACTAGAGCTCTTCGGCCACACAAAGCGATATTTCGGGCTCCGACAACGTTTGTATGCAGCGAATTTCTTTGCGCAGACAGCTGAGTCAGCCACAGTATTGCCCATGGGAAGTTAAACGCATGATATCATTTACTTTAATTAATTCTAACGTCGCAACCAAGTGGCTGACAGCGACATCAGCTGTGCACTGAAGCGCGCACTAGGCACGCCTTCAGTCTGCCAGGGCCGTCCAAACGCTGGGGCAATGGAGAAGCGTGCTCGTCTCGCACCCCGGAGGCGCGGGCTCTGCTCCGACACAGACCCAATCGTACCAATTTTTTCAAAGCCCATAATTTACTTTATTTTACTCTATCGCCGGAACCACGTGGATGGCTGCGACAAGATGTGTGCAATGGAGTGCTCACTAGGCACACCTTGAGTATGTCTGAGGCATGGAGCCGCGGCACGTCGGGAGCGTGCTCCTCTCGCAGCCCGGAGGCCCGGGCTCTACTACCACAGACACAAACGTACCAAACTTTATTTTCAAAGCCTACAATTTACTTTTCTTCACGCTAACGTCGGAACCACATGGCTGGTTCATACATAAGGTGTGCATTGAAGCGCGCAGTAGGCGCGCCTTCAGCCTGCCAGGGCCGTCCAGCCGCTGGGGCAACGGAGAAGCGTTCTCCTCTCGCACCCCAAAGGCCCGGGCTCTACTACCACAGACACAAACGTACCAAACTTTATTTTCAAAGCCTACAATTTACTTTTCTTCACGCTAACGTCGGAACCACATGGCTGGTTCATACATAAGGTGTGCATTGAAGCGCGCAGTAGGCGCGCCTTCAGCCTGCCAGGGCCGTCCAGCCGCTGGGGCAACGGAGAAGCGTGCTCCTCTCGCACCCCAAAGGCCCGGGCTCTACTACCACGGACACAAACGTACCAAACTTTATTTTCGAAGCCTACAATTTACTTTTCTTCACGCTAACGTCGGAACCACATGGCTGGTTCATACATAAGGTGTGCATTGAAGCGCGCAGTAGGCGCGCCTTCAGCCTGCCAGGGCCGTCCAGCCGCTGGGGCAACGGAGAAGCGTGCTCCTCTCGCACCCCAAAGGCCCGGGCTCTACTACCACGGACACAAACGTACCAAACTTTAGTATCAAAGCCTACAATTTACTTTTCTTCACGCTAACGTCGGAACCACATGGCTGGTTCATACATAAGGTGTGCATTGAAGCGCGCAGTAGGCGCGCCTTCAGCCTGCCAGGGCCGTCCAGCCGCTGGGGCAACGGAGAAGCGTGCTCCTCTCGCACCCCAAAGGCCCGGGCTCTACTACCACGGACACAAACGTACCAAACTTTAGTTTCAAAGCCTACAATTTACTTTTCTTCACGCTAACGTCGGAACCACATGGCTGGTGCATACATAAGGTGTGCATTGAAGCGCGCAGTAGGCGCGCCTTCAGCCTGCCAGGGCCGTCCAGCCGCTGGGGCAACGGAGAAGTAAGTAAGTAAGTTTATTTCGACCATCACGTCATACATGATGATGCAGGGGGACCGAAGTAAAAGCAGTCTTTCAACAGCTTGACAGAGCAACGGCCCCCCTTATTTGGCAGTAGCATACAAAGTCAGAAAAAAGAAGATACACAAAAAGAAGCACTGCCCACGGCGTTCACATTACACTACAGAGCAATATATAAACGTATTACATAAAGGCTGCATCTGGTACACAACTTAAAAAAAAAAAGAAGGCTTTTAATGGTTTACACAATGCGATGACATGGCAAAGGCACTTTAACAGAAAAAACAGAAATAACACCGAGTAACACCATACTTCTGTAAAACGATTTGGCTTTAGTTGCATAAAGAAATAACAAGAAAAGGTTTAGGAAAGAAAGTAAGCCAAGAGTGTCTGAAATGTGGCATATTGAAGTGTTATATCCTGTCTCAATAGGTCATTAAGAAGTTGTGGAAGCCGGTGTTCTAACGTTTGTAGCCCATATGTTGTTCGAAATGTTTTAATTTCCCACATATCCTTATTTCTTGTGTTGTAGCTTTGTTCTCGCCTTCTCAGGCCTGAAAGAGCTTGAATAAAAGATGTTTTGTTTAAATGTTCTTGTTTAAGTGTTCGGCTGAGGCGATAGTCGTAGATTTTTGTTACTGGAACTATTTTGTGTTCTAAAAATATTTCTCTTGTATGATGCAACCTCGGTAATCTCTTAACAATCCGCATTGCTTTTTTTTGTAATACAAGTAATTTGTTCAGGTTTGCCTGTGTTGTAGTTCCCCAGATAAGGCTACAATAGTTAAGGCGAGAATTAAATAAAGAGTAATAAACTAACATCATAACACAAGAGGGTAAAATTTCACGGTTGCGATAGAGCAGACCAATTATTTGTGATAATTTGGAAGTAATGTGGGCCACATGATCGTCCCAGGACATCTGCTGGTTAAACACAACGCCCAGAGTTTTAAACTGGGGTACTATTTCTAGCGGACAAGATTTAAAGTATATTTCTTTTGTCAGAGTAACTTGTTTATTCTTGGCCCGAAAAACAACTGCTTTTGTTTTGCTCACATTAATTTGCAATGCATTTTTTTGTGTCCATTTGTCTAGGTGTTTGAGCATGCAGTTTGCTGAATCTATTAGATCATTGGCATTTTCGCCGGATAAGAATATGCTCGTATCATCTGCGTATATGATAAATTTTGCGAGGGGAAATACGTTGACGATGTCATTGATATAAAGATTGAAGAGAAATGGACCGAGTATACTTCCTTGCGGAACACCGCAGCGGACAGTGAGAGTTTGTGAGGTGAAGCCATTTACACTTACAGCTTGTCGGCGATATTCCAGATACGATTTGACTATGGATGCTGCGTGCCCGCGATAACCGTATCGTTCAAGCTTCCGGAGAATTAATTCATGATTTATAAGGTCAAACGCTTTTGTAAAATCAATGAAAATACCCAAGACTATACTGTTATGTTCAAATTGTTTTAGTATGTATTCCTTCTGTTCTAAGAGTGCGAATTCTGTTGAAAGGTGCTTTCTAAACCCATATTGTGATTTGATGAGTATATGATGTTTGGATTCAAATTCTGTAAACTGTTTGTGAAGAGCTTTTTCTAATACCTTTGAGAATATTGGAAGTATGGATATTGGGCGGTAATTGCCTAACTGGTTCCTATCTCCCTTCTTGAAAAGTACAGAACAGCGCGCAACTTGCATTCCATGAGGAAATACAGCATTTGCAATACAGAGATTAATAATGTGAGTAATGTAGGGCAAAATAATATCCAGAATTGATTTTATGGGCCGTATTTGTAGTCCATCTATATCACGTGAGGTACTATTTTTGAGCTCTGTGAAAATTGTCATTACTTCAACTTCAGTCACAGGTTTAAGATATATCGTTTTGTCCAACAGTGGGACGTCATTTAAGTCGTTATCCACGTCTCTGTCACAAGAAAGACCAAGGAAATATTTATTAAACTCGTCCGCTAGATTTTGGTCGGACACATGTGTCCCATTTAATTTCAGTGATGTAATTGCTCTAGGATTTGTATCATTAGTTATGAGGCTGTTTAGTTTTTTCCAAACAAGATCACTACGCCATTTAGTTGATTCGAAATCATTTATAAAATATTCATTCCTAACTTTCTTAAGTATCTTGTTCAGGCGGTTACGATAGGTTTTAAAGATATGCAAGTCGCTCATTTCCTTCGTTCTAATAAACTTACGGTAGAGTTTATTCTTTTTTCCTATCTTAAGCAGAAGATCAGGTGTGAGCCATGGTTTGCGGGTTTTTTTATTTCGCTTAAATGTCTTTATGGGAAAGCAAGCAGCGTAAATTGATTTCAGAATAGCAAGGAAGTCCTGATAAGCCAGGTTTGCGTCACGTTCCGAAAGAACAGTATCCCAGTGAGCTTCAGATGCACGCTGTCTAAAAGCGAGAAGGCTTTCCTCCGTGATCGCTTGATAAGAGAATGATTGTTTGTCTCTATTTTTGAGCTTTCCTTTCAAACACAAGAATATCGACAGATGATCACTGATGTCTGAGATAATTACACCACATTTAGATAACTTATTTCCAACATTTGTTATGAACAGATCTATAAGGGACGATGATCTAGCTGTTATGCGCGTTGGTAGCTGAATCATGTTAGAAAGCCCGCTAGCCTTTAGAAATAAGTCAAAACTTTTCTTCGAACTGTCATGAGCACACATATTTATGTTCATATCTCCACCACAGACCAGTGTAAGGTTTTTGTTGGAGACAAAAGAAAACAACGATTCAAGATAAGCGTGCTCCTCTCCCACCCCAAAGGCCCGGGCTCTACTACCACGGACACAAACGTACCAAACTTTATTTTCAAAGCCTACAATTTACTTTTCTTCACGCTAACGTCGGAACCACATGGCTGGTTCATACATAAGGTGTGCATTGAAGCGCGCAGTAGGCGCGCCTTCAGCCTGCCAGGGCCGTCCAGCCGCTGGGGCAACGGAGAAGCGTGCTCCTCTCGCACCCCAAAGGCCCGGGCTCTACTACCACAGACACAAACGTACCAAACTTTATTTTCAAAGCCTACAATTTACTTTTCTTCACGCTAACGTCGGAACCACATGGCTGGTTCATACATAAGGTGTGCATTGAAGCGCGCAGTAGGCGCGCCTTCAGCCTGCCAGGGCCGTCCAGCCGCTGGGGCAACGGAGAAGCGTGCTCCTCTCGCACCCCAAAGGCCCGGGCTCTACTACCACGGACACAAACGTACCAAACTTTAGTTTCAAAGCCTACAATTTACTTTTCTTCACGCTAACGTCGGAACCACATGGCTGGTTGATACATAAGGTGTGCATTGAAGTTTGCCAAGGTTGACGACTTCGCGTGTTGGTATAGCATATTAGAGGTTGGATTGATCAACATTATTACGAGACACACAGAAGAGACACACACCACAGAGCGCTACTTGCAACTATCGTTTTATTCCCTTATCAGTAGAATAAATACAGGAAGATACTCAGGTGGGAGGGCGGTGGGGACAAAAAATTAAACAAGAAACAAAAATTGTTTTGACGAACATTGCCATCTACCAATGCCAAGCCGGCTTTGTCACGTGATCGTTTTTGATGCACTCGACATCACACAAGAAAAGACCAGGATACGAAATTTAAGATTAGCGCGTGAGGAAATCTAATTCCTTTGCACTAAGGAATACTGAAGGCGTGCTCACGCACAAACTTCCCAAACGCGCAATCTCAGCGGCTTCGATTATCTCCCTTGTGATCTGGCTGACATCTTTGCTCACAATCTTACAACTCTGAAAGAGTGGCCGACATCCGCAATCTCTACAATGTATCCCAAGGTGTCCGGCGACTGTCCTTGAAACGTTATAATCATGTTCCTTTAATCTTTCGTTTAAACATCGTCCAGTCTGTCCGATGTACTTTCTGCCGCACTGTAGTGGAATGGAATATACCACTTCTCAGTGCAGTCGACGAACTTCTTTCTGTGTTGTGTTTCGCAGCCTCGTTTCTGTGTGGCACCTGGGTTAACCTTTTCACAAATGCTCAGCAATTTATCTGGTGCGGAAAACACCACTTTTACCTCGCATCTTTTACCAATTTTCTTTACTGACGTGCATCACGGCTCAGAGTGCATCAAAAACGATCACGTGACAAAGCCGGCTTGGCATTGGTAGATGGCAATGTTCGTCAAAATTATTTTTGTTTCTTGTTTAATTTTTTGTCCCCACCGCCCTCCCGCCTGAGTATCTTCCTGTATTTATTCCACTGACAAGGGAATAAAACGATAGTTGCAAGTAGCGCTCTGTGGTGTGTGTCTCTTCTGTGTGTCTCGTAAAAATGTTGCGCAATCCAACCTCTAATGTGCATTGAAGCGCGCAGTAGGCGCGCCTTCAGCCTACCAGGGCCGTCCAACCGCTGGGGCATCGGAGAAGCGTGCTCCTCTCGCACCCCAAAGGCCCGGGCTCTACTACCACAGACACAAACGTACCAAACTTTATTTTCAAAGCCTACAATTTACTTTTCTTCACGCTAACATCGGAACCACATGGCTGGTTCATACTCAAGGTGTGCATTGAAGCGCGCAGTAGGCGCGCCTTCAGCCTGCCAGGGCCGTCCAGCCGCTGGGGCAACGGAGAAGCGTGCTCCTCTCGCACCCCAAAGGCCCGGGCTCTACTACCACGGACACAAACGTACCAAACTTTATTTTCAAAGCCTACAATTTACTTTTCTTCACGCTAACGTCGGAACCACATGGCTGGTTCATACATAAGGTGTGCATTGAAGCGCGCAGTAGGCGCGCCTTCAGCCTGCCAGGGCCGTCCAGCCGCTGGGGCAACGGAGAAGCGTGCTCCTCTCGCAGCCCAAAGGCCCGGGCTCTACTACCACGGACACAAACGTACCAAACTTTAGTTTCAAAGCCTACAATTTACTTTTCTTCACGCTAACGTCGAAACCACATGGCTGGTTCATACATAAGGTGTGCATTGAAGCGCGCAGTAGGCGGGCCTTTAGCCTGCCAGGGCCGTCCAGCCGCTGGGGCAACGGAGAAGCGTGCTCCTCTCGCACCCCAAAGGCCCGGGCTCTACTACCACAGACACAAACGTACCAAACTTTATTTTCAAAGCCTACAATTTACTTTTCTTCACGCTAACGTAGGAACCACATGGCTGGTTGATACATAAGGTGTGCATTGAAGTTTGCCAAGGTTGACGACTTGGCGTGTTGGTATAGCATATTAGAGGTTGGAATGAGCAACATTAGTACGAGACACACAGAAGAGACACACACCACAGAGCGCTACTTGCAACTATCGTTTTATTCCCTTATCAGTAGAATAAATACTGGAAGATACTCAGGTGGGAGGGCGGTGGGGACAAAAAATTAAACAAGAAACAAAAATTGTTTTGACGAACATTGCCATCTACCAATGCCAAGCCGGCTTTGTCACGTGATCGTTTTTGATGCACTCGACATCACACAAGAAAAGACCAGGACACGAAATTTAAGATTAGCGCGTGAGGAAATCTAATTCCTTTGTACTAAGGGATACTGAAGGCGTGCTCACGCACAAACTTCCCAAACGCGCAATCTCAGCGGCTTCGATTATCTCCCTTGTGATCTGGCTGACATCTTTGCTCACAATCTTACAACTCTGAAAGAGTGGCCGACATCCGCAATCTCTACAATGTATCCCAAGGTGTCCGGCGACTGTCCTTGAAACGTTATAATCATGTTCCTTTAATCTTTCGTTTAAACATCGTCCAGTCTGTCCGATGTACTTTCTGCCGCACTGAAGTCGAATGGAATATGCCACTTCTCAGTGCAGTCGACGAACTTCTTTCTGTGTTGTGTTTCGCAGCCTCATTTCTGTGTGGCACCTGGGTTAACCTTTGCACAAATGCTCAGCAATTTATCTGGTGCGGAAAACACCACTTTTACCTCGCTTCTTTTACCAATTTTCTTTACTCACGTGCATCACGGCTCAGAGTGCATCAAAAACGATCACGTGACAAAGCCGGCTTGGCATTGGTAGATGGCAATGTTCGTCAAAATTATTTTTGTTTCTTGTTTAATTTTTTGTCCCCACCGCCCTCCCCCCTGAGTATCTTCCTGTATTTATTCCACTGAAAAGGGAATAAAACGATAGTTGCAAGTAGCGCTCTGTGGTGTGTGTCTCTTCTGTGTGTCTCGTAAAAATGTTGCGCAATCCAACCTCTAATGTGCATTGAAGCGCGCAGTAGGCGCGCCTTCAGCCTACCAGGGCCGTCCAGCCGCTGGGGCAACGGAGAAGCGTGCTCCTCTCGCACCCCAAAGGTCTGGGCTCTACTACCACAGACACAAACGTACCAAACTTTATTTTCAAAGCCTACAATTTACTTTTCTTCACGCTAACGTCGGAACCACATGGCTGGTTCATACAGAAGGTGTGCATTGAAGCGCGCAGTAGGCGCGCCTTCAGCCTACCAGGGCCGTCCAGCCGCTGGGGCAACGGAGAAGCGTGCTCCTCTCGCACCCCAAAGGCCCGGGCTCTACTACCACAGACACAAACGTACCAAACTTTATTTTCAAAGCCTACAATTTACTTTTCTTCACGCTAACGTCGGAACCACATGGCTGGCTCCGACATAAGGTGTCCATTCACGCGGGTACTAGGCGCACCTGCAGTCTCCCAGGAGCGTGGAGCCTCTGGGACATCGGGGAAGCGTGCATGTCTCGCACGCCCGATGCCCGGGCTCTACTACCACACAGATAAACGTACCAAATTTTATTTTCGAAGCCTATAATTTACTTTTCTTCACGCTAACGTCACAACCACTTGGCTGGCTCCGACATAAGCTCTGCATTCACGCGGGCACTAGGCGCACCTGCCGTCTCCCAGGGCCGTGGAGCCTCTGGGACGTCGGGGAAGCTCGCTCGTCTCGCACCCCGGAGGCCCAGGCTCTACAACCACACAGATAAACGTACCAAATTTTATTTTCGAAGGCTATAGTTTACTTTTCTTCACGGTAACGTCACAACCACTTGGCTGGCTCGGACATAAGCTCTGCATTGACGCAGGCACTAGGCGCACCTGCAGTCTCCCAAGGCCGTGGAGCCTCTGGGGCGTCGGGGAAGCTTCCTTTCCTCGCAAGCCGGAGACCCGGGCTCTGCTACCACACAGACATAAACGTACCAAATTTTATTTTCAAAGCCTATAATTTACTTTTCTTCACGCTAACGTCACAACCACTTGGCTGGCTCAGACATAAGGTGTGCATTGACGCGTGAACTAGGCGCACCTGTAGTCTCCCAGGGCCGTGGAGCCTCTGGGACCTTGGGGAAGCTCGCTCGTCTCGCATCCCGGAGGCCCAGGCTCTACAACCACACATAAACGTACCAAATTTTATTTTCGAAGCTTATAATTTTCTTTTCTTCACGCTAACGTCACAACCATTTGGCTGGCTCCGACATAAGCTGTGCATTGACGCGGGCACTAGGCGCACCTGCACTCTCCCATGCCGTACAGCCTCTGGGGCGTTGGGGAAGCTTGCTCGTCTCGCAGCCCGGAGACCCGGGCTCTACTGCCCGACAGACACAGACGTACCATACTTTATTTTCAAAGCGTATAATTTACTTTATTTCACACTAACGTCCCAACCAGGTGGCTCGCTGCTACATTAGGTGCTACATTAGTCGGCCACGGCCGTGGAGCCGCTTGGATGTCCTGGAGGCGTGCTCGTCTCGCACCCCGGAAGCGTAGGCTCTACTCCAAGAGAGCCGCAAACGTGCCAAATTTGATACTTAAAGCAAATAATCTCCTTCGTTTCACACTAGTATCCCAACCAGATGGCTGGCTGCGACATTAGGTGTGCACAGACTCGCGCACTAGGCGCACCTTCAGTCTGCCAGGGCCGTGGAGCCGCGGGGAGATCGGAGAGGTGTGCACGTCGGGAACCCCGGAAGCGTAGGCTCTACTCCAAGGTAAACCGAAACGTACCAAATTTTATATTTAAAGCAAATCATCTGCTTTATTTCACACTAACGTCCCAACCAGATGGTTGGCTCCGACATTAGGTGTGCACTGACGCGCGCACAAGGCGCACCTTCAGTCTGCCAGGGCCGTGGAGCCGCTGGGATGTCCGGGAGGCGTGCTCGTCTCGCACCCCGGAAGCGTAGGCTCTACTCCAAGAAAGACCCAAACGTACCAAATGTTATATTTAAAGCAAATAATCTGCTTTATTTCACACTAACGTCCCAACTAGATGGCTGGCTGCGACATTAGGTTTCACTGACGCGCGCACAAGGCGCACCTTCAGTCGGCCAGGGCCGTGGAGCCGCTGGGCCGTCGGGGAGGTGTACTCATCTCGCACCCCGGAAGCGTAGGTTCTACTCCAAGAGAGACCCAAACGTACGAAATGTTATATTTAAAGCAAATAATCTGCTTTATTTCACACTAACGTCACAACCAGATGGCTGGCTGGGACATTAGGTGTGCACTGACGCGCGTACTAAGTGCACAATCAGTGTGCCAGGGCCGTGGAGCCGCTGGGATGTCAGGGAGGCGTGCTCGTCTCGCACCCTTGAAGCGCAAGCTCTACTCCAAGAGAGACCCAAATGTACCAAATTTTATTTTCAAAGCCAATAATTTAATTTCTTTAATATAGCCAGGGGGCTGGCATCGTACTTCAGAAGCTGCGCGTGGTCGCGTGGGCTAAATCTTGAAAGGGATCATCTGCTTTGGGGGCATGTGGAGTCTTGGTGTGCGGCGGCTCCTTGCCTGCGCTGTGTTCTCTTTCCGCTCAGTTTGTGTTGAAGCAATCGAAAGCACCAAGGTCACCTCTCTAGCCGCTGCTTCCGCGCTTCATGACGCCAGCGTTTTGACAGCGGTCCGCGGTGATGGAGTGTGATTTGTGCATGTTTGCCTGCGCGGGCAGAAGCCATGCTTGTTGATATATTTATTAAGCGAGCATTTACATGTTTATATGACCGATAAAACTGCTGTGCTCACTTATTATGGCTGTCTACTAATTACTATCGAAATCGATGCTTGAAATTTAGTCGAAACGTTTTTTACCAATTTTTGCTCCTCACCCCCACCTTTTGCCGTCCGCCATATTTTCCTACCATCATATGGTCACGCCGGATTTTCTGCCTCATACGACATATGATTCCTCTGCATTAAGAAAATTCAGTGCCATGCCACTCTGTGAATGTCCATGACCAAAAATGTTGTGTATCTGGGCCTCTGTGCCGAACTGTCCATTGCCGTGCGTGAAACACCGCATGCACATAAGTCCACGGACGACTAGTCGCTCCTGCATAACGCTTAGCCTGGGAACATGACGAGGCACCGGGGGGTATACAGACCCATGTATTGTTGCTAAACGCGGCACTACACCTTTTACTAACGAATTCGGGAACGTACTACAGAGGCGCGCCTCACCGCACTCCGAGAGGACACACTGCTGCACCGTAGCCAAGACGATCGTGCATTGGTTGACGTCCCGCAGTGCAGTAATGGTTGGGAGGTCACTTGAAAACCTCAAGCGGTCACACACAACACCGGCCACAGCAACTTCTTTCCTTACAAACAATTTGTGAGCCCTTTGGTGATATTTACATATGCATTTGGTTATATTTATACATACATTCATGTAGATGAGGGCACCGCCACCCCGAGGAGCCGGTGGAATCTAGACACGTGTGACGTTTCGACGGGGCCGCCTAGAAGCGAGAGCGGAAAGAATGGAAAGGAGATAGGCAAGCGCTTGTAACTCCAACAAAGAGAGGGCCGTGCGAACGTAGACATGGCCGACGCGGGTGAAACTGTAGTATCTGCGCTTATTAACTTCATATCTGATACACGTTGTATATGGACCCAAAGTATTAAACTTATTTTTGCATGTTGGCAGATTGCTTGAAGCCTGCTTCACCTCCGGTGCGGGACGGCCCGGTATGGCACTATCTTCGGGGTCGACCCACGTTTTTGGTCTATGGACATTGGTCCGCTGGAAACTATCCATGCACAGCATTGCCGTAAAACGCACCGACATGATCAGAGCGGCGGGCAACTTGCTCGCCAGCCCCGCACCGGCCTGTCTGCTACGTGACCATGACGTACACGATAGTGGCGCTGTCATTGGCTGCTAGGCGTCGGAACGTGTTGAGAATTTAATAAGTACGGCTGTTGATTAGAATGCTTGTACGATGGATAGCACGCAAAATCGTAGATGTATCTCGCGCTTTAAACCTTCCTCTCAGGTACACAGCTCGGATGCTGGGCTCCGGTGACCGGGAGCTGGCTGCGTGCAATGTGGTCGTGAAAAATGGCGGTCACTACACTCTGGTTGTCACATCTGGGGCGAGCGCGGTAAGTGCCTGCTGGCGTGCAACAATAAATGTCTCAGATCTGCATTTCTAACCGCAGGAGCCCAACTGCAGTCTACACGAGATTGTGCGTCCCAACAGCCTCTCCATGTTCTATCAGATTCCTCAGTACGTGCTCATCACGGCGGGTGAGGTCATGTTCTCGGTGACCGGACTCGAGTTTTCCTACTCTCAGGCAAGTGGCGCCGCAGCGCGTGTGCGATGCGACTCTGCCATACACTACGCGTGGTCAACGGCAAAACATTTCCCACTTCTCCGGACAATGCGACGCGGCAACAAAGAGAATCCGTCAACCTCGTTTTGTGAATGGAGATTCAGCGGGCGACTCGCTGTGACAGCGCATTCGTCAGCAAGGAATCAGGCTCAAGCAAAGCACATTATGACTTGGAGCCTGCTGAGCTGTCATGTGCCCTAATGTCAGTGGTGTATTCCCGCGCACTTCAACTATATTAAGTTCCCCTGATATGTCACTTTGTATCGTCACGATATCTGTGTGGTTCTTACGATATGTGTCTGCCTGCCGCATTACGATGGGGGTGAAATAAGAGAACGCCCGTGTAAGGCGCATTGGGTGAATATCAGAGAACACCAGGTGGCCAGAATTACCCTTAGCATGCCGCAGAGGAAGAAAAATGTGTAGAAAGCTGGGCCTGTTGGTCATACATAAGTTCGGGCAGAGCAGCAAGTAGACAGGGCAGATAGACACACACGGTTCTGTGTGTGTAGGGGGGGGGGGCAAACTGACGGATTTCTTTCTTGACAAACCAGGCAACTGACTGTAATATATGCCTTACACTGAACCATCCGGACTACAAAATGCGACCTTACTGCAAACCTTGACCAATCCTGTTCTTTTTTCCAAACATCTGTGGAGGGGCATTGTTTTGTCGCTTGAAGTCATAGAAAAAGGATTCGTCAACTTTCGCAGCAAAGTGCCGTTACTACAGTTACTCGCCTGGTTTGTCAACTCTGAAACTGTGAATTTCCGTTCTTCTGTGCCCTCTGTAGTGAGTAATAATAATAATAATAATAATAATAGACAAGTAACAACGCCAGGTGTTGTGTTAAATGATCCGGTCCGTAGAATTGAATCTTTCCGAACAATTTGAGCAAGAACGATAAGCGCGAAATCTGTGTTCCACAATTTCGATCAATATAAATTCTGTAGTCCTACGTGCCACAACCGGGATATGATTATAGGGCACGTTGTAACTTGTGTTAAAGCGTGCCTTACAACGTAAGGCACGTTGTCAATTTTGACCACCTGGGCTTATTCCACGCAATGCATTTGGCTGAGCTAGAAAAAAAATCTGATCCTGCGACCTCGTGCTGAACAGCACAACGCGCCTGAGCAGAAATATTGTTTACACATCGTGTACCGCAAGACACTGCAATTCACTCCTTATCCACCAAGTAAGTGGTTGCAATCCGTTGTAGTGTTTTACTATTACGAGGACGTCCAAGTCGAAGCTGCATTGTACAAATTAGCAGAATCGGTGACTAACGAATGCAGAAAAGCGCTTATCCGTAGAGTTAGCTCCGCTGGCCACTCTTGATATGTTGCCCACGGTTTTCTTTCCCGAAGAGGCGCGAGTGACACTTTTCCTGCCATTTGCTTTGTCGCGCAAAGCAGTTATTCCTTGACGCTTCTTCGGGACACTACGTTAGTCGTACTTTTAGGCAAACCAATAACAAAACTTAGAATTGCTAATGCTAGTTGCGGCGAAGTGTATGATGTCGTCGTTCTGCATACGTTTAAAAGCATTTTCGTCTTGTCAGCAGAGTTTATGCACGCTTCTACGTCATCGCTGCTTAATCTATTTAACCCTTAATGAAGACACATATAGATACCTGGAGAAATCTTCATTTGCTATCTGAATGTGCAAAACACATTGAGAATAAGCATAATCAATGAAGAGAAAGACAATTTCGCCACAAATGTTTTAGCAATAGGGGGGAACGCCAGGCAGAAAGCTGGAAGTGAGCTTCGCCCCAAGCCACCTGCTGCTTCGTTTGGAATTTGTACGTAGAGCTCTCGTCGTATCTGAACCATGGGCGTGCATTGCTTTTGATCACGTGTGTTACACCACTGCAGCCGCAGATCGGTTTTCTTGCTTTACCCGCTACGGGCCGAGAAGCCGGCGGCTAGAGAGAAAAGCCCATACGGAAAAGTACATCAGGCTGAAGTCATGAGAATTAGGAAACAGATTTACTTGGCAGATACAGAAAATATTTGTAATTATATGTAAAGAGCAAATTTATTTTGTGCTTTTTTGTATTATAATAATTTCCAATATGCAATCAGCCGTTTAATGAGCTATCCAATTATTGGTTCCGAAAATTAATGAGGTAGCCTTCTTGTGTCGCAGGGGTAGTCGCAAATGGCCACGCAAAGGTTTCTGCGCCTAGAGCCCTATGCCCCGAAAGAAGATATTTTAGGTAGTTAAAGAATACCCAATTTTCGGAATGAAAATTCTAATTTTTTCCTCTGATTATAAACCGACGGCTTGCTAGTAGAAATTGCTCAATGTTTTCGGGTTCCTGGCAGGCAGGACACAGAAGCGATGGTGCCAGACCGGACCTGTATAGGCAAAAAGTTAATGATGGGATTCTGCATTGTAATCTTGTTATGGAGATTTCTAATTTACGTGTGGGACACCATTTATTGTCCGATGAAAAAGTCGAATGATTACTTGGATTCTAGGTTTTGTAGAATCTTGGAAAAAATAAAAGTTTCTAAACCTAGTCGCCGTGACATAAGCCCAAGTAGGCATAACGGACATAGCTGGTTCATCAAGAGATATCCGCACAAGTCTGTCTGCCATTTCATTTAAGAATATCCCGCGATCGCGTCGAACCCATACCAACGGCACCGGGCTTAAGCTTGGAGGGATTGACGATTTAAACGTATTGGCTACAGTAGTGTCTTAAAATGAAGTGAGTGATCTGCATACTGACATTGAATCAGTCACTATAAAAGCTGTTCAATCATTGCAAGGAAATTTTCCAAGAACTATGATAACGGCTGATTGTCCAGGCAGAAACATGAAATCGGGACGGCGTAATGCATATGACCAGCACAGTGACTCGGAGAAAATACCCACACCCGCTTTCTCTTCACTCATTGAGGCATTAGCCGCGATCACATGATCTATTCCCAATTGTATTATATGATCTTGCAGCATGCCATCAAAATATGTACTACCCGCCGTGGTTGCTCAGTGGCTATGGTGTTGAGCTGCTGAACACGAGGTTGCGGGATCGAATCCCGGCCACGGCGGCCGCATTTGGATGGCGGCGAAATGGGAAAACACCCGTGTACTTAGATTTAGGTGCACGTTAAAGAACCCCAGGTGGTCGAAATTTCCGGTGCGCTCCACTACGGCGTGCCTCATAATCAGAAAGTGGTTTTGGCACGTAAAACCCCATAATTTCATTTTTTTTAATATGTAGTGGGCATGAGTTTGGCATTTGATCGAAATATACCACCAAATTCATCTTTATATTAGGCAAAAGCTTGCATGGGCAAATAATCTCGCGCACATTACCTTTTAGTGGATCTAGCACAGCTCGCACCAACAAAACCTGTCGTCTATGTAGCGGAATCAGTGCTCATCTAAACATATTCTAGTTTCACTAATAATTAGAAAGTGTGATCGTCTAAAAGAAGATTCATATATTTTTTCATATGTTTTTTTACCGTTAGAATGCGGAATTGGCAGGGAAGAGTAGGCGGTCGTGCTTCTTGATATAAAACTTCGCTAACACCATATTTTGGTAAACCAATGCAATTCTGAAGAGCCTCCCACTTCAGAACAACCAAGGGGTTAATATTGTATGCTGGCCCACAGGAGAATTGTGCGCACCCAAATTCCAGTATCAGTCGAACGTACATGCGATAAATCATTATTAGAGTTCGCCTGCGTGGCCCAGAGTGGTGTCAGCCAAGTTTGCTTATCATGCCAACAGCGCGCGCTGCCCTACATTTAACATGATCAATGTTGTTTCGCCCGCTCAGTATTGCGTCGTATATTACACCTAGATATTTGACAAAGTCAACTTGCGGAATTATTTGGTGACGGTATTGTAGAGAGATATTAACCGGTACCTTCAAGGGAAATACAATCCAGGAACTTTTGTTAACATTAAGCGACATTCGAATATCTGCAAACCAAGCTTGAAGCGTTCCTAAGTATGACTGCAGTGTTCTTTGTAATGAGTGAATATCACTCGCAGAGGCAAAGAATGCTATATCGTCTGCGCAGACATACTTGTACGCTATCGCACCATGGAATCGAGCTTAATAAAGCGTTAAACAAAGTATTCCATGGGAAACTCCTCTTGCTATTAAAATGCTTAGGAGTACGTCTACACTGTCTAAATCAAGAGTCACTAAAGCTGTATACTGGCGCCTGTGTCGAGCAAGGTAATTAATGCGTCTAAATATAAATCGACATTTGCGTCCGATGTCGAGCATCCGGCTCTACATCCAATCAAACATGGGCTCAATAATGTATTATCCGTTTAAAATTTCGTGATACGTTTGTGTAGTTCCCTTTGTATTAATTTCATAACATTTAAAGTTAGTGCAATTGGCCTTATGTTATCCATATTCATTCCCGCTCCTAGCTTTTTAAACAGGGAAATTTACGAGTTTCCAGCCTGGAGGCATCCATGCATTGATGAGCGACCAATTAACGTTATTGGAGAGGTATTGCAGGGAGAGGTCAGACAATATTTGCAACGTGCCTGATGTCAGGCCATCTGGACCCGGAGCTGTGCCAGGAAGCAGGAGAACAACGTGCTGAAGCCCTTCCACTGTTACCTCTGTGAACTCACCTAACAGAGCTCCTACGACCTGCAGCTGACTTGCAAAGCGCTGCTCTGAACGTTAGCAATTTTATCTAATGATCCTAACAATTATTTTGATGACAGAACAACTGAGTCAATATTTATGGGCACTGGAACGGGCTTGCGAGAGCGAAGAAACCTAAACAGTGTTTTTTATTACCACTTTGGATAAAAACTATAGCGTTTTTGATCATAATTATCCTTCGCTAATGAAAGTGTTCTTTTAAACATAGCAGCAGCATAGTTATAATTACTCTGATTAGTAGTGCACTGATTAAACATAACTTTCTTCCATGCAGCTTTTCGGCACCTATAATTGCGTGCACAATCCCTATTCTACCATGGACAATCGCACTCCCTTTTGTTGATGATACGACAAACTCAGTTTTTATAATGGTACCTTTCAGTATTGCACAAAGGTTAATCGCTTTAACATCTCTTTCCATACCTGAAATAGAATAAAAAGTTGAGTGTAAATAATTTTTGAATAGCCCGCTAAAGTCTGCGCATGCTTATTTCAAGAGATCAAGGGGTTGTTAGCACCAATGATAATCTGGCGGTAGTCACTACTAGTGGTGGCATCGACCACAGCTCAAGAAAGGATGGAAACGCCTGAAGTAGTAAATCTCAAATCTAGGACAGATGGCGACTGCTAACGCACGAAAGGGGCAGCTTTTGCATTTTAACGTGTAAAATTGGTAACATTAGTCCAATCTCATACATGTTTTATAGATCAGTCAGTGTGGAAGCCCCATGACACATGATGGGAGTCAAGTCACCCGCAAGCAATATGTTCTGTTTGCAATAAGACACTGCGACACCGAGTGAGCGTATGTCTTGCAACCCAGTGGGAAAGTAGGAGTTAACTATATAGAGCGGGGCGCAACGCTGAATAGTTATTTATAATATTAACACTTAATATTCGAATGATAGGCTATGATGTGAAATGCTTGCTCTATGAGAAAATTTAGACGAAATGAAAAAAAGCTAAGCTGTCACCTAGCGAAGGTCTCTCCAATCGAAAACACTTGTAGTTGTTTAAACGAAAGTCTGGATCAGTGGCCAAACGAGATTCTTGTAATAGTGTAACGTCTGCATATTTTTGCGAGATTGAATATAATAATTGTGTAGCTGCAGAAAGTATTGATCAGCTGTTCCACTGGAGTATCCTTAGGCACCCTATGTTGACGGTAGACAAGCAGCCGCAACGGCTTTGTCCAGTATACCGTCTTTCAGAAAGTCAGTCCTCGTATGTGATTCTTCCGCTCACTTTTTGTTTTAGAGTTATAAGAATTAGGCAGTTTGTTGTTAGGTGATCGTGTGCGTTTAAGACCTCGAGTGTCCATATCCACATCTCGTTGCCTAGAGAGTCTGAATTAGAATGGCATTCATGATCAACCTGATGTGGAGTCGAAGGTTGTGATAAATCCATACTGTAAGAGGCGAGATCTGTCTTACGCTCAGATGACTTTGTAAATTAGGCAGCCGAATTCTGTACGCTGTTTGTTATTGTCTGATACGTACCAGACGATTGCATGGATATTACTCTATCCAAAGAGTCAGATAGGTTTAGTAGAAGCTTTTAGGATGATTTTTCGATCGCTTTTTCTATCACTCGTGCACTTGTCTGGGAAATTCATAAGCTCGTGGCGAGTGACTGACAGGCTGTTACACCAGCATGACGCTGGGTCCTGCTCTGAACTTCGGCAAGAGATTCTCGACGAGAGCACCGCCTTCTCTCAATTATTTCGATTACCAGGATCTCTTTCGATCCTGCAAGGCACTTGGAGTAGTCGGCAGCATGATGTTCAATGCACAAACTCACTGAAGCTGACAGACTGAGCCTCAGACGGGCCATCAATATGGCCTTTCTCGAATAAACGGCATCGATCACTTGATCGGCAGCCATTAGTGTTGCGTCCGTACCGCCAGCACTCGATGCATTCTAGTGGTCGTGGAGCTAAGGGTTCAACTCTGTAGATAAATGGACATGCCCTATTTTTTGATGGGCGAACCGGCCCTGCAAGTGCTGTTATGATTGTTTCTGTAAGGGCTCTCTTATTGTCTACAAGCCTTATACAGCGATGCACAGAAACTACACCTGCTGCAGAAAATATATCTAGGATTTCTGATGGACTTAAGCTTATGTGCACACTGACGACTAGATCTTTGCAGCCAGCTAGGTGAGGAGGGATGAAGGAGCTCACCGGCTGCATGGCAAAGTTAGTGCTTTTCAGCAGATGCTCTGTACAGGCCTGGTCTGGTGAACAACAGAGGATCCCCCCGCGTCCAAATTGACGGACGTCGGTTATTTGCTGGAAGTGCGACGAGATTGTACGAAGTCCTGACTGTATAGCCTTGGGGTTCTTCATACAAATAACTCCTCCATTGGTACGTACCAACAAGAACGCCACTGGTTCCACTGCGAAGAAACAATTGAAGCAGAGCAGAGGTAATCCAGAAGTACATTTTGATGGGCCAGTCTGTGCATATTGCTGAGTATACCATAAATAGGATTGCTTTTGCGCAAACAAAGAAGGGCGGAAGGAAACAAGGGGAGCGCCAACTTTTGACTGTTTATTGTCTATTGTACAACATGCAACATATACACGCAGGCGAATGCGCAACATACAAAACAGCTTCAATCACGCAACACCTGAATCACGCCCAGCTTGTTTGCGCCAAAGCGGTCATATTTATGGTCTACTCAGCAGATGAGAGGGTAGCCCGCTCGCCTGGAGACGAGTCAGACATCACCTTATCAATAACCATCCCTTTCAATCAAAGGGATCAGAAAAACACTAGAAAGTTAAGAAAAGTAAGCGCCGGCTTCTTGTCAACAAACGCGGATGAGGTCCGGGACCAGAGCGCACGAGAGCTTCTTCCTTGACGCCCAAGCTCGAGTCCCGAACAGCAGCGCAGTGAACGGCGGAGCGTTGTTGCCGACACATGTGTGGCTCCTACCCACGATGGCCCAGACATGGCTGAATTATTCCAAATTGATAGGGAGCATAAATTTCCGGATATCTATGAAACGCTTGCTTCGACCACTGTGCTTCTTCTTCTTCCTTCAAAGTTATGGCACATACCCACGAAGCGGGGATTGGCCATGGTTCTCAATGCAAGCATAATATGAATTTCTTGCTTCCTGTTAACTTATTCATCTGTACTATCTATATTGAATTACCAGTTTTCATAAATTATTTTTCCGTTGTTTCCTTTTCTTGAATAGTGGCCATGCCAATTATGACGAAGATGCTATATAGCGAAAATAACGCCATTCAGTGTTATTAAAGAGGAAAAGGTGTTCAACGTGAGAGCATCCCAGTAGCAATGACGTACTCATGCACAATCTGACACACTTCCTTTTGGGCTCGACCAAAGGTACTTGCCCCAAAAGATAAAGTGTTAATAACCGAGAGAGGAAGGCCCATGCGCAATTCAAAAGAAAGCGAGTCACGTGCCAAATTTCTTCCTCATCCTGTGTTCCTGCTCCAAAAAAAACAAATGACGTTGCCTGCCACTCAGTGCTGGCCGAAGAAGACGTTTGGCCAGAAACATCGTGCTCATTGCTGACACTCGACCAGAAGATTTTTTGTGGTATGTTGCCTGTCGCCAGCACTCATTAAAACCTCAAAGGTAGTGAGTGGTATATAGGTTGGGTTCTACGTAAACGTGATCGAGAATGAACGTTGCTCACTTCGGGGGCGTTCAGCGCCAAGGTGGCTGACGGTTCGCTTTTCCAATCAACCAAGCAGTGGTTCTTCGCGTTCCGTGATTAAATGGAGTATAGCACAAGTGCAAAATAATTTCTTTTTTTTTTTTTGGAACGACGAAATCAATGAAAATCATGCGGAAAAGGCTGAACAGTTCGTAGTCCGTGTTTAACATTACAAGTACGAAAACGGTCAAGTCGGGTATTTTGTTAGCGAAAATATCCGATTGCTTCGCGGAATGCATGGTTTTGATATCAATTTCGCGAGTTCCTCTTGTTCTTTTTTTTTCTCTGTGGCAGTGTGCCTGACGTGGCGAAACCTTTTCGCCACGTACGTTTTGCAAGGTAAGACCTCATGGTGGATGGATGGAAGTTATGAGCTTCTCCGTTGGAACGGGGCGATGAGTGCCGCCACCAAGCTCTTGCAGTTATACTGCCTAATGTCTTACCTAGGTTAAAGAAAAAAAAACACTATGAACTCCCACCAGCAAATTTTCTGATTACCTATTCCGAACTTTGCTTTTGCACGTCCCCGTATTTTGTCGTTTCCCTAATTTTCTTCCACCAATCCTCCATTCGCCTCTTACTAATCTCTATTGCGGACCTGTTTGCTTTACCACTGCTCCCGCTGAACCCAAGGGCTTCGAGGAGACCAGTGGTGCCTAAATCGACCGCTGGGTAGACGTGCTCGCATTCTAATAAAACATGCTTCATAGTTTCCCTAGCTTTCCCACAGCAAGCACATGCTTCTTCTTCTCTCTTATATCTCGCTTTATAGGTCCGTGTTCTAAGGCATCCAGATCTCGCTTCGAAAAAGCTTCCCTTTAAGTTATTGCATGCAAATTGTTTCTCTCCTGATTTCGTTTTTTCCTCTGAAGTAGTTACTCATGGCCGGTTTCTTTTCCATTGCCGCCACCCATGAGATTGTTTCAGCCTCTTTGACTTTGCGCTTGGCGTTCTTTGTTGCTGTGTTGCTCATCCTACAGGCCGCATACTTGCTGGTAAGCGTCCTACTTCGTTTCCTCCACTGTGAATCAATGTTTTTCCTGTACAGATACCTGAACACTCTCCCAGTCCATTTACTTTCTTCCATATTCCTCAGTCGTTCTTCATATTCAATTTTACTGCGAGCTTCCCTCACTTCAAAACTAGTCCAGCGCATATCACCCTGCAGAGCTTCATTTCTAGTCTTCCCGTGAGCGCCCAATACGAGGCGTCCCACTGACCTTTGGTTCCCATCGAGTCCTGATTGTGCCCCTGATTTAAAGCAAACAGCCGGATTTCCAAAAGTAAGTCCTGGAACCATTACACCTTTCCGAATACCTCGGAGCACCTCGTACCTACTGTATCCCCATAGCGCGTTGCTTCATTGTGGCTGAATTTCTCTTTCCCTTCACTGCTACTGTTTTTTCCTGTGTTTCGATATATCTATTGCCTTCATTTATCCATATACCAAGGTATTTATATTCTGTTACCCGAGGTATTTCCTGACCCTGTATTGCCACTCTGTGTTCACTGTTCTTATTGAATACCATAACACCTGATTTTCTAAGACTAAATTTCAAACGTAAATTGTTGCCTTCCTGTTCACAGATATTAGCCAGACGTTGCAAATCACTTTGCTTGTTAGCTAGCAACACAATGTCGTCCGCATGAAGTAAACCTAGAAGCTGCTGCTCTACTACTATACCCGCCTGTTTGTATGGGAGATTAAACCCGATATTACTTCCCTCATGTGCCCTCTCCATCCTGATCATGTACACCATAAACAGCAGTCGAGATAAAGGGCACCCTTACCTCAGTCCCTTGTTGATATCAACTTTCTGCTCGCTCCTCATCCCTTCCCATTCAACGCAAAGGGTATTTTCTAGGTAAATCTCTCTCAAAAGCTGTAGAAAATCGTCACCTAAGCCTTCCCCTTCCAGAATGCCCCGGAAAATGTTGCGGTCTACGTTGTCATAGGCTCCTGTAATGTCTAAAAAGGCCACATAAATGGTCTGATTTTTACTTTTCATATTTCAATACACTGAGTAACAACAAATAAGTTGTCATCCAAACGCCTATCTATTCTGAAGCCATTCTGAAGTTCTCCCAAAATGCCATTCTTCTCTTCTTATGCTTGCAGATTTAATTTGATTGCCTGCATTGCTAGCCTGTATATTACCGATGTAACGGTGAACGGTGTATACGAGTGAATTCTATCTTTCTCCCACTAATCTTTATAAATTAAATTAATTCCACTTTGTCGCCAACTGTCTGGTGTTCATCTATCTTTTAAAGTTTTTTCCACTGCTTTCAACAGTGCTTCCTTGCTTTTTGGTCCTAGTTTATTAATCAGCCTAACGGGAACTTCGTCTAGCCCTGTGGCTGTGCGCTTAGGAAATTTCTTTTCGACTTTTCGCCTGTTGAAATTTGTCAGCACCAGCTACTTTTCCACCTGAATCTCTTGCATGCTCTTTTTCTTTCTTCAAATACAACCTCCTCATTGCCTTGAAAGATTCGGCTGTTATTTTTCGGATGTAATTTATTGCCGCTTCCCCTTCCAGTTTCTTTCCATCTTCGTCTAGGATATGCTGTTTTATTGTTGTTCACTTCCTGCCTAATAATTTTACGTGGTTCCAAAATATTCTAGGTGCGGCCTTCTTTTTCTCACGTATTTCTGACAACCAACGTTCCCTTTCAACTTTTATCTTTGCTTGCACCGGTATTTGAGCCATAGACGTTTTCTCCCGGTTTATTTCGCATTTGCTGGCTTCTTCCTCCTACCTCAACTGCGCCTTCTTTGCCGGCCTATGCTCTCGAGATGCTTTCTGTCGTTCGGTGATCGCTTATCGTATCTCCATGTTCCACCATCTTTTCGGTTTCTTTCTTCCTTTCCAACGAACATGTTTGTTTCTCTTTCCGTATTTCTGTCGTTATTACACTCAGAAGATCACTATATTCCCAATGTTTACTTGGCCATTCGCCAAGTTCTTCCTCGACTGTATGGCTATATTTGTTGATAGTGAATAAAAAATTTGTCGCCGAGATTTCTGTCTCCAGTGATAGCTGTTGCACCGAGAGCGACCAAAACAACACTCTTCCTGAGGAGAAGTGAGCGAAAAGTAATTATTTTAGTGAATATTTCTCAAATCACAGCACCTACCGGCCTCCTCCGAAAGCTCTGGCAAAACCGGATATCACGTCACGCTTACCCACCTCGAGGCCCATTGCGAGCGATCGTCCACACTGAGCGCGCGAAGGGGCGAGTTGACGTTTGCAGCAACGCGCTTTCTTTGTTCGACCGTCCTACTCGTACCGCTTCCTCGTGTGAGCTGTTCGAAAACCTCCTCTTTCATCTCGTGGATTTGTGGTTTGATGTGTGGAGCAGCCGTGTCAACGCCGCAAAATGCCGTGGGTCTGCTGTGCGCATGTGAAAACGGCAGGCAGCGGTAGTCTTTTTCTCGCGTACTCGTTCACGCTGTAGTTTTGCGCACAGGTGCCGTTTGACCGTAATTTGTCGTTTGTACGACGTTCTGAGCCAGATGTTTGGCCAATTCTGCCAGAATGAATCGAAATCCGCATCGTCTGAAGATAGTCTGAAGCGACGGCTGACAAAAAAAATTTACATGAGACTGGTGGCGCCATCTCGTGCGCACCAAGGGAAGGAGTGCTCGGCTGCGATGAAACAACGGGACGCTGAAACCGCTGCGCGTGTACTCGTTCACTCCGTCAGTAACAAGACGTTTCCTGCTTACAGAGGCGCATTTCAGTCACTGCACATGCCTGGCTTCAATCCTCACCCGTTGCTTCATCGCATCTATTATCAAAACAGCTACTTGCGCGCATCAAGCACCTGCCGCGCGAGAGTCGGCAGCCGACTGTTATGCTCACGCCGCCGGCCACACCTGCTCCGAGGGCGTAGGCATAGAATAAAGAACAAACTTAGAGAAGGGAAACTGTACCTTCCGCCGTGGTTCGAAAATAAGCAGCGGCAGCGCATGGAACTTACTTTGGGGGACGCCAGATGACGTTGCTCAAACCGGAAGCGGAAGTGCACATTTTTTTTTTTAGAGCAAAATCCAATATGGCCGTTTTTTGCCGGTCGCGTACGCTGGTACGCGCCGTGCTTGCCCTGCAGGCTATGCGGCATGCCTCAATGCCTTCGCTGCCGCGTAGGTGGTGCGTTCTAATTGTCAAGAGCCTCTACTGACGCCCATACAAACAAGCCACAAGTGAGTGAACAGAACGCGCGACTTTATTGGCAGAAGACAAGCAGTGTACATTCTCGTGCAATAGCAGAAATAAAGTTTGCATGTCGAGATACGCTGGAATCATTGACGCGAGCTCGTAAACGGCTCACCGTCATCGTCGCACGTGGTGGTCAGGTTAACGAGCAACAACCAGCAGCGGAAACATATTGGACAGAGTGTGCCACTTGTTTGCAGCGACAGTCGCCGTTAAAAATGCCCAAATTGCATTGCGAAGCAATCGGGAGACGCAGGCATCTGCTACCGCAGCCTACACAGCGACATGGGCTACCCCAGATTTTAGCCATTCACTCCTTTCCAACCTGCACGTTTCTTTTCTTTCGGGGGCCGCTAATGTGTGGCTCACACTTGCTGTCTCACATTGTCTCACTATGGACAAGTCGCTTTCGTGGGCATCGCCTCCATCAGCTACTTTTGCGGGCCTTTCCAACCATCTGGCTATCAACTTCATACGCATCGGACTATGTAAGCACGTATGCTGGTCTCCGTTCATGCCTAATCGCGGCCGAGAAAGGCCAGAGGCACAATATGCCCATTGCTGCAGCAGGAAAGCGCGAACGGGGAGCACGAATCACGGTGCATGAAAATTGGGAGTCTATGTCGCTGTGCAGGCTGCAGGAGCGAATGCTTACTTCGAGAGACTGCTTCCCAGTGCAACCGACCAGGCCGCAATATTCTAAAAACATAACACTGCGACCATAACCAAGTGACATAACAGCAAAATTAAACAGCAATCAGTCACCGCATGAGGTTCAGACAATACATTATACATTGGCGACGAACCATATGGCAACAGTGAGCATTCACATACACGGGTCTCTTAGGGTACATTGAGCTGTCTACCTACAGGCGTAGTGCCTGCCTTCGTCGCACGTGGTGGTCTACTAACGAGCAACAACCAGCAGCAGAAACAGATTGGACAGAGTGTCCCACCTGTTTGCGGCGACAGTCGCTGTTAAAGATGAGCAACTTGCAGTGCAAAGCAATCAAGTGACGCAGGCATCTGCTGCCGCAGCCTACACAGCGACATGGACTACCCGTCATTTTAGCATTGACTCCTTTCCAGCCTGCATGTTTCTTTTCTTTTGGAGGCCGCTAATGTGTGGCTCACACTTGGTGTCCCACATTGTCTCAATATGGACAAGTCGCTTTCGTGGGCATCACCTTCATCAGCCACTTTTACGGGCCTTTCCACCCAACTTCATACACGTCCGACCATGTAAGCACTTATGCTGGTCTCCGTTCATGCCTAATCGCGGCCGAGAAAGGCCAGAGGCACAATTTGCCCATGGCTGCAGCAGGAAAGGGTGAACGGGGAGCACGAATCACGGTGTGCGTAAATTGGGAGTCTATGTCGCTGTGCAGACTGCAGGATCAAATGCTTACTACGAGGGGCTGCTTCCCAGTGCAACCGACCAGGCCGCAATATTCGAAAAACATAAAACTGCGACCGTAACCAAGTGGCATAACAGCAAGATTAAACAGCAATCAGTCACCGCATGAGGTTCAGACAATACATTATACATTGGCTACAAACCATCTTACGGCATAATGCTTGCCTTTGTCACATGTGGTGGTCTGGTAATGAGCGACAACCTGCGGTACAAACAGATTGGACAGAGTCTCGCACCTGTTTGAACCAACAGTTGCCGTTGAAGATGAGCAACTTCCATTGCGAAGCAATCAGGTGACGCAGGCATCTGCTGCCGCAACCAACACAGCGACATGGACTACCCGGCATTTTAGCGTTAACTCCTTTCCAACGTGCACATTTATTTTTTTTCGGGGGCTGCTATGTGTGGCTCACACTTTGTCGCAATGTGGACAAGTCGCTTTTGTGGGCATCACCTTCGGCAGCCATTCTTGCGGGCCTTTCCACCCATACGGCTATCAACTTCATACACTTCGAACCATGTGAGCACATATGCTGGTCTCCGTTTTGAGCAAATCATGGCCGAGGTAAGCCACAAGCACAATTTGCCCATTACTGCAGCAGGCCAGAACGAACAGGGCGCACCAGTTACGGTGTGTGTATACTGGGAGTCTATGTCGCTTTGCGGACTGCAGGAGCAAATGCTTACCTCGAGGGACTGCTTACCAATGCAACTGACCAGGCCCCCACATCTGAGAAACGTAACACAGTTACCACAGCCAAGTGTGGCAGCAAAACCAGATTCTGCAATCAATCACTTCACTGTAGCTTGCACAAAGACCCAGGCTATCAAGGAAGAGGAGCAATCATCAACGAGACTAGGAATATGGAAAATGAGAAAGCTTGCATTCAAGAGAGAAGCCACTCTGCTCTGCAAGCATTGAAGGCTAAAAACATCAAGAAAAGTAAAATGGTGCATAGCACATGTGCATAGGTTAATGCAAGACGCATGCCGATGCTGCATCAGCTATTTCAGGAGAGGAATTGCGCATGACAACATACACTAGAAGATACTGCTACAGATATGTTAGGCTGCTAGACAGTGACTGGTATTAAGTATCAGCGAAGAATCGGGTGACCTTTATATTTGGATGAGGATGAATGACCTCTAACAAAAATGGGCAATGAGAAAGCTTGCATTTATAGAAGAAAAATTACACTTGGCACAAACGGAATTAACATGGCTAGGAAGCTGATTAAGGGCAAACTGATGGAACTCAATCTTTTGGCCAGCGTCGTCCGTGCTTGGTCAGATGTTGCAGGTGCACCTGAAGACGAAGAATTTCTAGAAAGTCCTTTTTGAGTTACCTGGATGACTCAACCAAATGTCCGTGCTGGTGGAATGGTGGCTGAAGCTCTTTTCAGTCTTGACACAGTCCTCTGCAGACTTGATATCTCATTCATATTCTTCTGCATGTGCTTCTTTGTTCTTGGTGTAAAAGCCTTGCAAATTCGGCTCCAGCCCCTTCCTGTTGGCGCAGATAGGAGCTCCTGTGATGACCAAGATGTGCTTGGCATAGACTCTGTTGAGGCAAAACGGTGACACATGAGATACAGCACAGATTAGCCAAATTTATGTGTGTTTTATATGTTCGAACCAATTATACTGAACCATAAATATGAACAAACATTCATATCTGCTGCAAACAGCAAGCCAATACAGCATATATCAAACATATTTATTTCTGAACCATGTGTTGTTTACCTTGTAGTAGTAGCCAATGTCCACACAATGACCTTGTTGTAGCAGGCAGCAGCTTCTGTTTAGTGCGTGGAGTGTGTTGCTTTATACTGGTGCCGTCTTCATTACTGCATGTCTGGAACAGAAATTTTGACTGAATCAGAAATTGAAAAAGCAAAGTTTTAAAATGCAAAAAGGTGTGACATATATGTTGTAATGATTTGCGACTACAGAACACATGCAAATGTACACTGTCTGTTCTAGGGTGCTTAAGCAGCATGTTAAATAAATATTGCTATTGTCCATAAAATTGATGTCTGCCTAACTACAATGCATGTCAACAGCGCAAGTACTATTAAGATCACAAATGAGAACATTTGTGGGTTCATTTATACACTAGAAGTGATCACACTGCTAGTTCCACAAGCAAATGCATGAAAGTCATGAAGCTATTAGAACTGATGCATTATTTTTCTGCACGAACGTGATGCACCGCTTCACTACTGCAAAAATGAATGCCCTACGGTAAACCAATCTGAACAGCAAGAACATTTGGAACCAACAAGTACGAAATATGGGTGAATTATCATGCTTGCAACTGTTTAATACATTAAATTCTGTACTTTCACTTTATTTTACCAAAGGATTATTCGGTTTTGTGGACGAAAGACGTTGCCGGCCGACTCGAAAAAAATGTTTAATATGTATATTGATAAGGCTACTCAGTCACCTACAACCACGGCTACAATAACATGAAAAATGAGACGCGCGTTCCGATATCGCTCTTTCTTTCCTGGTTGTGTGTGTAAACCAAACGACAGCCTCGCAAGTAAAGGTTTATTTAAGAAACAGCAACTGAGATCCTCACTGCCCATATGTAATGCAGGATCTAGTTCGTTAACTTGTGCCCGCCTGGAAGGTAATGACACGGATATTATATAACGATTCAAGCAGCGATGTTAAACGACTCACCGGTATTGCCGTTGTCAGCCGCAGCAAAATCCAGCTCCCGTTTCGATGCAGACCTGTTCCGAATGGCTCACGACCGAAACCCAACTGCCGGGCTTACATGTCCGCTTGCAAACACGTAACTTCACCCCAAGTTAAATAACGCGAGACATCGAAGCGCAAGAAACTAGTTTTAGAAACAAAGCAGTCTTGAGTGTACGAACGAATGAATCCGTGCCGCCATGCACTCGGAAATACCGGTAAAAATTTTAAATCCAGGCCAGAGGTCACGTGAAAGATCGATGATGCTGAACGCTATTTGCGTTTATAATGGCGAAGAAACAATAAACTTACTAACAAAGAGCACAATATCTAATTAGCAATGATAATTTTGCCCTGTTTTTATGTAAAATAAAATGCTTCGGTAATTGTAAGAGAAAGTTTGTAAGATAAAATTGCGCTTATTACGATGCCTCTACCGGGAAATGTTGGAACTAACGAACGAATCCCGAAAGTGATGCTACTACGTCGGCTTTGTTAGCAGCGGTGCGCGGTCGATTTTTTCGCCCTCTGTGGCCATTTGTTGAACTTGAGAGTGTGCTACCCCTGGCGTAGGTACAGGGAGGTCTACACGCGTCAATATCTTCAACGATTTCTACGTTTTTCTTTTTTTTCATGCGAAGCATTTTACGAGAGCTCAACCCAGCTCCTCAGGCGCGGCGGTGTCGCCTTCAATACCACGTGACACCGTGACGTCACGACAGAGGAGAAACGGGGCTCCAACTCGCGCCGTCGCTCGCGGCGTCGCGGCGGTAAATAAGCAGCTGCGCTTGCCTCTGCTAGACACTCACGAGGTGAGATGCCTCCTGGAGACAGAGCTGCTCGTTGGAATGAGAAGCGAAGGTTGCGGCGTGCTACAGAGACTGATTTTCTAGGTGGCTTTGGCTCAACTCTTGCAAGATGGGCTGGGTGGGAATCGAACCAGGGTCTCTGGAGTGTGAGACGGAGACGCTACCACTGAGCCACGAGTACGATGCTTCAAAGCGGTACAAAAGCGCCTCTAGTGAATGCGGTGTTGCCTTAGAAGCGAGCTGTTTCTAAGGCTCAGGCGTGCGTCGCTTGCTCAGGCGCACATTTCGTTGCCGCGCCGAACGCTGCGTTGCTCGACGCTCACCGCGTCCAATGCGGGGCGCGTAGTCGCTGCGCCGTAGCCCATTGTCTTACACCCCTTGGCGGGTCGACGGGAACGCTGTCGCGTTCCACTCTTGAAGGCGAAGCAGAGTAACGCATGAGTTGTTTCTTCGTCTAGCCGAACCAAATATAGCCAAGCAACAGCAGTTCACCAGGCTAAACAGTGGTTCAACAACTAAAATAAAGGCTAGTATGCTTCGCATCCTGGGCTTAACCTTAGCTAAGCCACAGCCATTTTTTTGTACAGTGTGTAATCACGACACCTGTATTGTGCATTGGTGGCTTTCATGTTTTACGCGCTAGCAGCTATCCATCCAAGCGGGCGGAGCAAGCCGCTTTGCGCGGAATGCAGAGTAAAATCCTTACGTCGCCTGACATTGCATAGCCTGAGGCATAAGCGTCCTCGCTCTGTTGAAGCCAAGCATGGCAAAGCATTTGCGTGAGTGAATCACGCTGGGCGCACCGCCACACATGCAAAACTGTCAATGAGGCGTGCGCCTCTGGTCTAGCTAACTCATTCATGACAGGTGCGAGCTTGCGATCCGAGCCGCCGGAACCGCGTTTATATCTGGTTTCCACCTATGATGCCGCCCCTGATCTCTCGAGGCGAACGCGTGTACATGGAATGCACAGTGTAAACACCACTTTGCTGGTCCAGGCTCTCTCGGCACCGCGGAGGGGGACTGCTGCGGCTGGTCGTCGTGAAATTCGCTTGACGACGCGGATGGATCGTAGGCATACGCCTTTATCGTTCGTGGTCGTTCAGTAGGCCACTCATCCAAGTCGGAGTCATAAGTTCCGCTCATGCTATCGCTCTCACTAGAACTTTGCATTTTGCACTGCGCAGCGCGAGGAAAACAAAACTGCGCAGCCGGCCAGCTCGCTCCGCGGCTGCGGGGGGTAGGTGTGACGTCAGATCCGCCGGCTTGTTGTCGGGAGCGCTTTGCGTGTGACGCGGTGGCCGCTCATAGAGAGTCAAAAATAAAGCCATCCGCTCAAAAGTAACCCAAATAATGACTATATAATATAGCAATCGTGTCTTAGGAATGCAATTGTGGGGCTTTCTCTATATTCTTCGATTTTTATTCTGTATCCGTTTAAATTTGGACTGGCCATTTTGCACTCCTTGCTCTCTTTCCAACTACATATTCCATTTTCAAAATGAAGCGTTTTTGATCACTCCCTATGCTGATATAGCCTTCCTCATTAATTACCATTTCTCTCAACTGATCACGAATTCCTGACAGAAGGAATTCCTGACAGAATTCCTGTCTGATGACAGAAGGAATTCTGTCATCAGACAGTAACCAATGGTTGATTGCCGCTTTCCCACTTCGCGCGTGATCTGCCCCTCACACTTAGGCCCTGTATTCACGATAACGAGGTTATTTTGATCACAAAGGTTGACTCAAAGGCATTGATCACTTGATCACAAAGGCATTGACTTCCCGTTGTTGTCGATATAGCCAGCTAAATCCTGTATGTGGGCATTCATGTCATTTAATAGAATAATTTAAGCATCATTCCTGAAACCCTTAATATCAGCGCTTGTGCATTCCACTAACTCCTTATTCTTCTCTGTGCAATTATTCCCGGTCCACAAATACGTAGCGAGCAGCCAAGTTTTTTCCCCACACGTTGTACCTGATAACCGAAGACGCTTTTGACATTTTGAATTTACTCTTTTCCATTTGGCTTCCTGATCGATGAGCACTCTGCCTCCTCCTCCTTTCTCAGTGACTTAGTTCTGTGGCGTCCTTCCCAAACAAAATTCTCCATCACTGGTAGCCCTTCCGAGTGTCTTAAGGTGCGTTTCTGTAACCGCATACATCCATATTTGTTCTGTATCTATTTCACAGCTCCTCAAGCTCTGCCCACTTCTTCTTTCTTCTGCCACCCTGTATGTTTATGTAGCTTATTGCATGGCGAGCTCTCTTTCTTGGTTTCCTTGTTTTTCTATTACTGACGGCGATGCTATACTGAGGTTCCCTTAGGGGACATTTTTCCTTAATACCTACTCTGGCCTCCTGAGCTCCCCTGAGCCCCCTAAAAAGCAACAGCGCGACCAGCAAATCGCCAGTCCACTTCTCGTGCAAGCATGTCATTGAACTAGATCCCGTCTCGTTGAAAACCACCACGCTTTCTGAGTTCCCTGTTTACTTCGACAACCTCGAAGCCTTTCTTTAGGCTCGTTTTCCACATTGCCTAATTAGCAGCCAAAACGGCTCTTTGTACGTGACTGTCACGCGCAGGCACCTCCGGCACCTTGCATACCACGGTCTGCACCTCAGGGGACAGCTTGCGCAAGTCGTCCAGCCCCTTCGCCAAGCGCTGGGCTAGTCCTGTCCCTTTCTTTCCTGTTTAGCACGTCATTTAGCCCATCTGCTACTATGACAAGGTGGCGCACGTGGGCATTTTCCGCGAGCTTTGCTTTTGCTCGCTCCATGACAGAACCCAGCATCCACCCAGGAAATGTCTATACCGCCACTCTTTTAGCGCCTTTCAGCCTCTCCACAATTGCTTCTGAGTACCTATCCTGGTTTGAGTATCCGTCGATAATCACCATTTCACTCTCTCCTACCTCTCCCTGCTTGCCATTGTCCTTTTTCGCGTGATTCGAATTTGACAAGGGACATTGAACCATGGGTTCTTGCTTTTTCCGCGTGGCATCCTCTAAATAGGTGGCGCTCTTTCCAGCTAACTCCACACCACGTTGCACGCATTCTAGATACTTTGCTGGCATTCCCTCTCCTGTCAGGTCGGGGGACTGCGTTCCAGTATTGCGACCACGGTCGTTCACAATGGCGGCCCTGTGCAGCTTTTCCTCGGCTGCTTCGTCTTTTTTCCACTACCTTCCGTGCATCACGCTCTCTATTTAGCTTATTTTTGAGCTCTTCAACCTGTTTGACAAGCTCTTCCTGGAAATCTTCCATTTTCTTCAGCCTTGCATCGACATCACAGTGTATGCCAATTGACTCGGTTCCCTCTCCATTCTCTTGCGTCCCCTCATCTGGCTTGAGGGACCCCTCGCACACTGCCCGCTTTCTCGGCTTTCTTGCGATTTATTGCACGGCTTTTTTAATGCAAATGCTATAACATTATAATAATGCAGAGCATGTGCCTTCTGGCAAAAACCGATACGCACGGGATCTAAATCCTTAAAATGTAGCAAGGCAATTCCCACCAAATTTTTAAAAGCAATCAATGCCGCAGAGACTTAAGGTATGACACGTTCCCGCACGTGTTCAACCACTCGGCCACGCTCTCTTTCCTACCAACACACAGACAGTAAAACCACTACTAGCTATTTGTCTTGCCATTTCCAAGCTACTATTTAAAGGCTATAAAAACTCAACGTCCCACCCTGTGGCACGTGCTGAAGCACGTGGCGCGAAAGGACGCTCAAACCACCCTGCAAAACCAAATGTACACGAAACACACCCGCACACACGAAAAAAGAGAGAGACCGAAAAAGAAAACTACCCAAAACTACCCAAAACACCCAAAACTACCCAAAACATAGCAACCAAAAACAGAAGCAATCTCAAAGCATGCACGAAAACTTATGATTTTGTCGCCGCCACGGAGCCCTAAAAAGCACGTCCATCTGCCACAAAATCTCGAACCACTCTTCATCACCTCATCATTGCTGTCGAACTGCCACACGCATTTAGTCGTCGGGTCGCGCGCTGAAGTATCTTGCGGTGCTCTTACATGTGCTACAGAGCAGCTGTAGACACAACAAAATAAATGTATCGTAGAAATAGCACAATGAGCCCACTTATCCGTGTGACCCGTCCGCGCATTACATCTGCTTGTCCAGCGGCCATAAGGACTGGTTGCTTGCTGTTGTTTGCCATTATCAGATCTGAGTGACGAAAATCTTTTCGCCCTCTCAGAGACACTGCCGGAATGAAAATAAAGTGCGAGAAAAATAAAAGAAAAATTTACAGCGAATAGAAAGCAAGTTTTGACGAGGAATCGAACCTTCGTCCGCAGCGTGGCAAGCAAAAGCATTACTCGAACGCCACCAGGAAAGCTTTTCGAATTTTTATTCGAGTAGCAATATTAACCATGGCCTTCAAACTTTAGGCTCTTGATGTGGATGTTTCGAAGGCCGATTGTTGTGCACTTTACGCACATTCTACTGTCGCGACTATCACAGATTGCCGCAGAGAGCTATCCTCGTGCAAATTACTAGCAGGCATCCTTCCAAGCGCCTATTGGCATCGCTAGTAAAGAGCACCAGCATGTCTCTCGTGCACGCGCGCGAGTCGAGCGAGACGTCACGGAATCGCCAGGGAAGTCAGTTCGGGCTGCCTGTTGCAAGTAGCTCCAATTAATGTTCCTTGTGCCTTACTTTCCAAGCAAAAATTCGTCGATAATAATCTAGTTTATTTAGTTGGCTTCGTTGAAAAGGTCTTCAATATATAACGCCAAGAGCCACTTCTCATTGCCTCTTTCGTTAGACTAGGGAGGCGGCTTTGCTACACCACGCATAGGTATTTGTGTAGGTTGCTAGCTCGCGCATGACAAGACAGGATGGTATGCGTGTATGATAAGCAGTTATGTACGCATTTTAGCCACTGTACTCCGGAAGATAGTTCTTATGGGTCCGCTATAGCGCCGCATCTCTGTGGCGATAAATTGGATTTTCGCGCGTACGTCGGATGTAGCTTAAAACACTCCGTTCCGTATTCCCTCAACCCCCCACCAACACTGAAATACAGCCCGGGATTTGAACCCATACCCTTGGCAGTGCAACACCAAAGACTATGCCACCATGGTAGGCAATTTCGGGGGACCACGCAGATCTCTGTAGAAGGGCCCTCCCCGATAGTGCTCTCAAGGCGCAAACCAAGTAAAACTACTGGCTCGCATAATTTTGCAAGCCTTAAAATAAGCACCATGAACGAATATCCGTACTTGTGGGAAACGCTCAGGAAGCTTGCACAGCACTTGCTGACCTAAAACAGCAAGAAACTTCACGTTGCTCGCGCTGGTCCGCGGTAGCAGACGATAGGTGGCCGCGGTAGCCGACGATAGCGGAGCCGGCACGCTTTCTTCCGGGCTTCTCGTCGGGCTAGGGCGCGCGCGTAACGTTTTACGAAGGCGTTTTTTTTTTAACTTTAACGCTACACTATGTCCAGAGGAATCTTTTAAGTTCGTCAGCCAGCAAAGGGACTCACAAGAACGAACGACCGTAGGAATGTGCGCTAAACACTCTTTTTATGTGGTGGAACAATTCCGCACGTGAGAAGGTTGTATAAGCTCGTACAGCGCCGTCTTGCCACTGCACCACCTACGCTTACGTTGCTGGCGTCGGTGTGAATCACTGTGCGTGTGAGGACCCCACCAACGTGTGCGATGACTTTGGAGTCGCTGCCACAGCAGCGCCTATTGCTGTTCTTCACCCACTACCAATGTGAGCGTTCTTTAGTTGGGCTTTTCAGTGGCGACGCAATGGCTGAAAACTTTCCAATAAATCGCCGATAGTAGGCGCGCAGTCCTAAAAATCGTCTGACTCCCCTTTTGTCAGATGACTTGCGAAAATTTGCGACGGCGTTTACTTTGCAGGGTCTGACCATACGCTTTCTTTGCTATATACGTGGCCCCAAAAAGTTATTGGAAGCCAAAGTGGCATTTGCTTGGCTTAAGTGTGATATCGGTGGATCTGTATGGCTTCAAAACCACAAGTACGATCTCAGGTGTTCCTCAACTGTCGAAGAAAATACAATTACATCACCTAGGTATACTAAGCACGTTTCCCATTTGATGCCTGAAACTACGGTGTCCATCAGTCGCTGAAATGTTGCTGGTGCAGAGCACTTACCGAAAGGAAATATTTTCTATCATAAAGGCCATTGGGTGTCACGAATGCTGCTTTCTATCGGTCTCGCTCGTTGACTTGTATTTGCCACCGTCGGCTTCCGAAATCCATTGAAGAGAAGTAACGTGCACGCCACAGTCTATTTAAGGAATCGTCTATTCGAGCTAGTCGGTAGGGAGAGTGAGTGATGGGAGAGAGGTTAACCGGATTCTCCTTTGCTACCCTGCACTGGGAGAAGGGCAAATGAAAGACAGAAAAAACAGTGGAGAGAAAAAGCATAGGAAAAAAAATGCAGGGAAGGTCGTGAACGTCCATCAGGGTTACAGTCTCTCCGATAGGCCACTCGAACGTAAAAATTTGAAGAGTTCCTTCACTGTATGGGTCGGCGGTCCAGGACTGTCAGCTCCGGCCGTCAAGACGTGCCAGTGCCATCGCGAGTGTCGCCGAACTGGTCACGCGGAGCCCTATCCTCCCATCTCATGAGGAAAGCAAGCTGGCGAGTAAACTTATTTATTAGTGACCTGCTTTAATTGGTGGTAGTCAACCCAGAAACTTAGGCTGCCATCGTTTTTATGTTTAATGGCACCAGAAACGACCAGGGAGCCTTCGATGGCTGAATAACGTCATGCATTCTTTTGCCTGACCGTGTATCGGGCTTCCCTCGGAGCGGCTATGGCTGAGCTCTCGTTCAGGCGTCGGCACTCTTGGCGTCCAGAAGAGGCAATCCTTATTAGTGAGACTGAGGAGGCATCAGAAATGGTGGAACCACGTCGTAAAGCATTGCTGAATGTGGGACCATTGCTCTAGCAAGATGCCGGCGCTCACGGATAAAATATGTTAGGGGAACTTGTGGTCGCCCGCGATTTATGTGAACGATATACATCTTGCAATGGCTCAATAGCAGTGGTGGAATGTGTTCTGCGATGCCATCGGAGTTCTTTGGTATGTCACACACCACATACACAAGATTTTGAACACAATTGCGGTAGTATGGTCACGTTGTCATCGTCGACAAATGTTTACATTGTTGCTCTGTACTAGAGGCGATCGAACCTTCTCCCATCGAACAAGTTGCCACCAACCTGTCCGGAATGTTTATAACGGCACCGTAGTGGCACAGAAAATCTACTCGTGACGAAAGCACCTGCAGAAGCTGGGTCACCAATAACCCAATCAAACCAAGTTTTATTTCTCCATAAGAAATATGGGAGTGGCGAAAATAAAAGCTGCAAATTGCTGCAAACTATGCGCCAGCCCCCCTGGACTGGTCAGCCACAGTACACTTAAGTCAGCCACAGCACATTTGTAAATGGGCAGGAAGTAACAAAACATATATTCTGCACATACCGAATAAAAATATAAAAGAATATCCAATTGAAATGCATCACCGCGAAAAAGCTTGCACAGCACTGCAAACCAAGAACATGCCGCAAATATATAAATAATACGCGCAATAAAGACAATAAACAGGAAAAGAAAGGAATCCCTAGGATAGCATACACCTAAGAATACACCATTCATAGCATATATTGGGAAACATTCGTTAAATCAGTTAAATAAAAAAAGAACACTTGAATAATGTCCAGTGTAGCACGTAAAAGCAACCGCAGACTGGGAAAGAGGAAAAAGAAGAAAAGCCAAGATCTTTGCCTGTAGGCGTCATCAGCTGAGCGTCAGCAACTCCGGGAGCCGGTCCACAGAGTTTGGAATTCCTTAAGGCAGTCGGCGAGTTCTCCTTTCAATATAGACAAGTGAGCGCCGACATCTACCAGCCCTGCCACGTGCGGTCGTCTATGTAAGGTTGACGATTTCTTGTGTGGTCATCGATGTCGTATCGCCCGGTCGCAGTGATGGCGTTGGGGCTGTAGTAGCATCTCGATGGACGGAGTCAAGAAGACCCTCCTCAGGTGGCGTAACTGCGAAGGTGCGGCGAAAAGCTCGGCGCAGGTAGCAGGGGATCGACGATTTGGAACAAGACGTGCGTTGCACCACGTACGTGGACGTCTTCTTGCTTTAGATCTTCGTCCATTAGTTCTTCCGTCAGTGCAACACTAAGCGCAATACAATCATGAACGATTTGGTGTAGCGAATGCCTGACATAGAAACGTCGCGTCGGTGTTTGAAATGAGCGCCGATAAAGGCAGGTGGAATTCTTGGTTCACGATACCGACGGTAAACGCTTCTTCTGCACACAGTGCGGTCAAGTGCATTTTACCAACCAGTGATCGGCTGGTACAACCTCGGGTGGGTATTACTACGGGGTTTGCAACGTATTGGGTGGGGTCACGACGGGTAGTATGGTGAGATCCACTATGGGGAGTTGTACGTCGCTGGCATCAGACTATGTACACCTGACGCGTAGTCTACAAAATCAGGTAGGACAAAAAGAAATGTTTTCCTGCTTTCATACCGCGCAACTGCCATCACATGTTCTTGCAGACCCACAAGAAAATTGCGAATCTCCTAACGAAGCAACTCAAGGATGAGCTCACCCAGATATCCCTCACTGCTTGCGGTCACAGAAAAAACAATGATCGAGGCATTGTATTCACAGTCGTACTGGTGGCACCTTTGCTGCTGCGCGTGCTCAGTCACATAACATCTTGGATAAAATTTACGACAGTGTGTGGTGCATCGCTCTTAAGACCGGTTGATTGACACCTCGCATCAGATGGTGGGATTTCATCCCGGGGTCGGCTAAACAGGCGAAACATGTGCTGCGCGAACCTGAGGACAATCACATTGGGATTCTGTATACGCGACTGAATGACTTGCTCTGCAGAATTGCGCCGATCACTGCTATCGAAAGTACTACAAGTTGCTGAAGAAAATAATTCCAGGAAGGCAATTTGGCCTTGCGATTTTCCTAGTATTTACGAGCGGCAAGAGCGAAGTACGCATTTGAGAGATTTAGGTCTTATGTCCAATAATTGGCTGCGCGCTTGTATTGTTCGAGCCAATCATCGACGTCCTCGAACCCATCACCGTGTCCGTGGTGACCAATGCGAAAGACCGGCTGTTGGCCCGGAAGAAGGGCTCCTATTGGCTAGGGGCCGTCCAGGGAGATTACCTCAGAGCGGAGACTGTAGCGGTGTACAAGAGTATCAACAGGAGGAGGTAGTCGGGACTGCAAGTACCGCTCCGCAGCGGAGTCCCGAGCATCAGGCAGTGAATCCCAACACCTCCACCAGTGCCGTAATGCCATAAAACAGGAGACCGGGTCACGGTGCTACAACGACCAACTTTATATTTTTTGAGCTGACGTGCCAACTTCGTCTTGTTCGGAATAACGGTGGGTGCTGCCTATGTTCCTTGCTTCGTTATCCGCGACAGTCTAGCTTCAGGATGGAAAAATATGAGGATCCTTGGAGTAGACGGTGTTCTTCAAATAACGCAGTTTTATCTCACGACAAACTCTAAACGTGTGTTATATATTTGACGCGTTTTTCCAGGCAGTACCAGTACAAGAATTCACAACCAAAACAAAAATCAATTACTACCGACAGTGAATAAGTTTTTCAATGAAAGCAGTCGCATTATTACTTGTTCAACGTAAAAAGCATGCAGTGAAACTGTGTCTTCGCACCTCGCAGGCGCCGAGCTCGATGAAGTCCGTGCTGCAGGCTGCCTGGCTGCTTACCGTGGCCGTGGGTAATCTCATAGTGGTCATCATCGCAGAGGCGAGATTCTTCAGTGTGGCGGTACGTACACCGATTGTGTACTTTGAGAATTAATTGCCATGATTTATTCATTTATTTATTTATTGAGTACCTGCATCGCCTCGGAAGGCATTACAGCAGGGGGGTAGATACATATTGACACGTGCACTTGTCTTTATCGGGCGACGCGTTTCACCACCTAACAAATGTTATCACACAGCGCAGGACACGCTTGCATGTGTCGGAAGTTTCTGCAATGTTATCGATGGTTCGATGCGCTGTCTGTTGTCGCCGAACCTTGCGTTATCTGATTTCATCGCGTAACGCGAATAGTGTAGAACTTTGTGGAAGGCACGCGGGTCCCAACGATTAGTCTGGAACGTTCGACGACTGCTGTATAAAAGCCGACGCGCTTGATCCGTTCATCAGATTTTCGACGATCGCCGAGTGTGTTCACCGCTACCGTTGTTCTTTGAGTGTAGCCTGTTTTTGAGGGCACAAGTTCGCCCAATAAAACGCTCGTTTCGTTAATCACAGTTTTGCTACCTTCTTAACCGTCACCACCACGTCACAATATCTACATCAATTGGCACTCATTTCAACACACAAAGCGCGGTAAAACTTTTCATTACATTGTATACCTATGCAATATTTGACGGGAGAGCATTCCACTCGTGGACTACAAAAAAATTCATAACGCAGGGTGTTACCTTTAAAAGGAAATTCATCAAGTTTCAAGGCATGGTCTCTTCTACGCGAGATATACGATGGTAATGTAATATATTTTTTCGTGTCAATGCCTGTTTTAGCATAGTAAACACTGTGAAAAAATTTGAGTCTGAGGCCTTTTCTTCTGTCCTTTAGATCCTGTCAATGAAGTCTGCGCTTGCCTTAGGTGATAATTCGTAATTCGGTAATTTGTAATTCCCCAGAGCGAATCGAACCGCCCTATTATGAATTTTTTTCAAGTAAATCGAGTAACTGACGCGTATAAGGATCCCAGCAGATACAAGCGTACTCACGTACCGAGCGTACGTGGCTGTATTTACTCACGAGCTATACGAGCTATATTTTACTCACGTACCGAGCGTACGTGAGTAAAATATAGCCGTTCTTTCAATTTACCAGGTAATTGGCCAAAATTTCGACAGAGGAAGCGCAGCTTTCGTGCCGCCTTCCTTATTACCTCCTGTTCCACCTTAAATCCGAGGTAAACCAAACTCCCAAGTATTTGCATTCCGTAACCCTGCTTAGAGTAACGCTATTTAATTTGTACTCTACTCATATGTCTTGTATGAATGTTTTCTTGTAAAGGTGATGTTTAAACATTGTAAAACGTTAAGCGACATTTGCCATTTCGCACACCAAGTTGAAAGTTTACCTAAATCACTCTGAAGTGCGCAAGATCACAATCACTATCAATAACCCTATATACTACGCTGTCGTCTGCAAAAATTCTGAAAGATGACGTAATACAACTAGTTATATCATTTATATATAATAAAGATAAGAGGGGACCCAAGACAGAGCATTGGGGTACTCCAGAGGTCACTACAGCAAGATCAGAGGAGATCCCATTGAGAACCACGGACTGTTGTCTATGTGAAAGATATTCAGATATCCATGCAATTACCTTTTTGTGCAACTTGTAGGCGGGTAATTCGCTAATAAGTAGGTCATGAGCCACGTCATATGCTTTACGAAAATCTAGAAAGATGCAATCAATTATCTGCCTTTTGTCTACTGCTAGGGCGAAATCGTGAGTGAACTGTACAAGCTGCGTCGTACAAGAAAAACCCTGCCGAAATCCGTGTTGGCTTGCATTTAATAGATTGTGTTTAACTAGATGTGACATAACACAACTATATATAACGTGTTCCATTATTTTACATCTATTAGTAGTCAAAGACACTGGCCTGTAACCCGCCGTGGTTGCTCAGTGGATATGGTGTTGGGCTGCTGTGCACGAGGTCGCGGGATCAAATCCTGGCTACGGCGACCGCATTTCGACGGGGGCGAAATGCGGAAACACTTATGTACTTAGATTTAGGTGCACGCTAAAAAACCCCAGGTGGTCGAAATTTCCGGAGTCCCCCACTACGGCGTGTCTCATAATTAGAAAGTGGTTTTGGCACGTAAAACCCCATAATTAGATTTTTTTGAACTGGCCTGTAGTTCTCAACGCAGTTTTTAGGCCCACTTTTGTATACAGGCACAACATTTGCCAATTTCCAGTCGGTAGGTACGGCACCCATGTGTAAACATTTTTAAAAAGACGGCATAAATGCAGGCATAACGATTCACAACAACTACTAAACGTTGCTGCTGCTATATCGTCTGGTCCATTTGCCTTTCTGGGAGAAACGGTTGCTAATAGACACCTTTGAAAGCAAACTCAACTTCAGACATTTCTTCATTACGTAGCGAAAAATCGAAGCTTACAACCCCAAACTGGCAATTACTAAATGCGGAAAAAAATGACAACTAAATGCTTCAACTTTGCGCTTGTCATAATCGAATGCCAAGTATTCAAGAGGAGGGACAGAATTGTCGTTCTGTCCATTACGCCGAATATACTTCCAAAATTCTTTGGCACCAACCGTTCTCCAAGACGCGCAACATAATATTCCTTAGCCGATTTGGCTGAATTCTCAAAATCAAACTTTAGCCTCTTTGGATCCAGGGACGTGCGATTTTTATAATTCCAGTATATACCCTCCGCACCCTGCGCAGAAAGATGCGCTGTTCCTGACGAAACCACGGTTTATCTTTATCACGTTTAGATGAAATCATCCGAGTCGGCACGAGTTTATCTCGAAAATAGAAGAGCTTTTCTTTAAAGCTCAGCTGTTCAACGTTCAAATCATCCGCTAATGGGTCAAACGTTGGGAAGTACCAATCTAACGACTGATTTATAGAACAGTAAGCAGCCTTACTATACAAGAACACTTTTCTAGGCGGTGCGTCTGCTTTCTAAAAAAATGTTTACCTTCCGTTAACACTGAAACAAGACCCTTAATTGCCGTTCTCAACAGGTAATCGGTTGCTCATGTGAGCATCTTTTGGGTCGCCTACAATTCAGTGTTTCCTACAGGCGCTGTCTTTGTCTTTATTGCCATAGTCAAGCACACACGTTGTGGCCAGGAATGCCTACACAGGTGTTGTGACGGCATGTCTTAAAAATGCAATGCATTTTTGACATCCCGAAAGAGACGACGAATCCCACAAAGCTACTCGCACTGCGGCCTGTGTCAAGAGCAGTGCATGACTGCGTGTGCATGCTCAAAGGCACATTTCAACGCACGCTAACTGCAAATGAGAAATTACCTCCTTACGCAAGTTAACAAAAGAACATAACATGTAATGTCAAGAAATACAATAATATATCCAAGCAAATTTACTATTCTTACGGGGTTTTTTGGTTACGTGATGGAACGTAAATTGGTAGACACTGTTTCACTGTCAAGCAACGCTACATGCCATTTTGGCGGCACTTTCATAGCCAAATCGAAAGAAATTGCTGTTTATTCGATAGAAACATGCTCGTTTCCTTTAATGCGACACACGATCTTCTCATTCCCACCAAAGTACAAAGGCACGTTCTGAGCGAAAGTAAATGTTCCAGTGACTGTCAGACGTAGATTTTTTGTGTAGGTCGTGAATTCACTTTGTGAAACTTCTGAAAAATTTGGACTTTGAAATAAACGCAAGTATTAAGCTTTCAACCTTGCAAATCAGTAAGAAATAACGATATCACAGTTTTGTCAATTGCACCTATCACATATAAATTGAACAAAACAGGTTTGTTAGGCACCAGTCCTAAGCCAAACAGACTTGCGAGTAGGTTTTTTACTAGAGCGCCGTAAGAATTGTAACAATTTAACTCCATAAAGCCCAACGTAACATTCCTCATACGCTGAGAGTGATGCCTAAAGACTGATCTAAAGGGACACTAAAGGGAAATATTAAGTCGACGTGGACTATTTAAATACCGTTCCCGAAACCTCGCAATACTTTTTTCGTGCCAAGAAAAGGCTTAGTGTAGGGCAAAATTGCATCTAAAGGGTCCGAATACCTTTCTCCTAATTCAAATCTCCCGCCACCCGACCGGGAGAGCGGTGACGTTGCATACGCCGTCGCCACCTTTTGCTGCTGTCGGTGAGCAAAACGGCACACGATAGGCGGCGGTACAGAGCTAAATGGATTCGCTGCTGCAGCTGCAATTCGGTCAAGTGGCGTAGACCGTTCGGGCATCCCGCGACATCACATGGAAAGTGAATACGCTGCTACTGAGTTTTTGCGAGTTCCGCAAGCCAGCAAAACCAGCGCACCACTACGCTATAACGAAACTACTGAAACCTCAAAGCGTAGGCGGCGCTGAGTCGAGCGAAAACGAAACCTTTGGACCGCCTGCGTCGCTGTCAAGGGTAATTTCAATGAGTTATTTTTTCTAAAAACGAAATAAAACTGGACAAGTAGCGTTTTATTTCGTCTTATATTACAATACAAGGATGATTTCTTCAACGAGTGGTTGAGTACTAGTCACAGAATTTAACTGAGGAGTGCTTTCGTCATCAGGCAAGTGCTTGAATATCCGAGGAGAGTCGCTAATCACCTCCTGCATTTACCTCAATTTCTCTGTTATTAAGGCTCTGTTCGCGACAATATTAACACCTTAGGGATTCTTGAGCACTAATCTATCACTTTAGCTTGACTTAATATTTGCTTTAGTGCCTTTTAAATGACTGGAAACAAAATGTAGAACTAATACGAGCGTTTTTTTTTTTGTATTCTAGTGGAAGTCTTCAGTGGCAATTCGTTCACCGAGTCTAAATAATTGCTAAACAATAGTAAATAATAATATTAAACGAATTACTAAATGATAGTAACGTACTAATTAATTTCTCGTCAGTTATGTCATGGTTTTCTTCGTACCACTGTACTCTCCATATCCAGAAACAAATAAGAACAAATAATTTTTATTTTCTTTCATGTGAAATGGTATTGAGGCTTTGGTGAGTTAAGCTGTACATTCATATACAAATTTGTTCACTTTAGATGCTGTAAGGAATTCAGTTTACAGAAGGGCGATAATTGTTTCTGCTGTACAGTTGTGGATTTGAAAAGCTGGTCTTTCAGTGTTGTTGAACTTACTGATTTTCGGAAATTTCTGTAAAAAACATAAAATCGAAAATAAAATGTTGCTTGCTACAATTTCTAGAATTTAAACTACTCTCTAAATCGCAAAAAAAATGTCATTCCAATGTATCCAGCGCTTGGCTCATGATAGCATTTGCGCGCTTTTCATATATTCAAAAACAGAACTGGGGTTGACTCTGTGCGCATAGTTACTCTTTCAATGCCAGAGTCTTCCTCGTGCTTACAACGTACCATCAATTTAATGCGCGTAATTTATGCTTGTGTGTGGCTGATGAAACAGCAGGTATCGTTGCACTGACTAAGATAACTCGAATATGAAAACCGCCGGTGGCTAATAAACAAATGCGCCTTTTGCAGTCGTCGGAATCATTCATGTACAGTGGGCTGATGACCTTGGACATGGTGGTGTTCGGCGTGATGGCCTGCTTCTACAAGTACATCAAGCCGGGTGCCCGGGATGAGTACGAGAAGCCTCCGCCGATTTCGGAAGGCGACACCAAGATGTAATTGTGTGAATGATGTGAATAAATTGCTCACTCGTTGCAAGGCCTTTTAGCATGACGGCTTCGGTCGGCCATCTGGCTTCGACCAGTAAGATTTAGACGACAGTGCAGCAGAAAAGTCAAATTCTGGTAAGAGCAAACATCTTGCCACTGAAATGGACGCCCCGTCGCTTTCCAGGCCATGTGCGAGGATATTGTTTGTGCATTCCGTACGCCTTCTTCGCTCGGGAAAGCAGTGGACGAGATTTTGCAGGCGCATTCAGAGTGAGCAATGCAGTTTTGAGCGCATTCAACTTCGTTACAGTAAACCAACTACGCACGGCGATGGTTACTCGGAGTGGGCTTCGAATGAGGTGAAACAGACTTCTTGTTGAAACCTCAAGTTATAGACAATATCTTTTGCAAGAAGCTTGAAGCGATAGACAAATAATGAAAGAGGAAATCCTTAGATGATTGCATGGAAATGCTCGCAAACTAGTCAGGACCACAGTATTTGTGCAATATAATTACTTGCGCGTCACTTTTATGGAACGTAAAGTTCCGTGGCATAGTGAAAAAGCTGAAAAGGAGATCGGAAACGCAGTTTGTTGGATACATGATGAACGGCACAGGCAAGATGCACTGCTTAATTCCACTGACGTCCTTAACGTGAGAATTCGTGACTGTGAAAATACTTTAAAAAATTTACTTGGTCCAAAATGTTACTAGGTCCGAAAATCCGGAAATGCCCATATAAACAACTACGAATCCGCTGTAAAAACGCTTTCATTGTCGTGAGCAAAAACGAATGGTTCCAGACGATTAATTTACGCACAAACCACACACATTTGTGATAATCGAAACTTTTTTAATGACGGCATTAAAGATTGCGACGTTTTTGATCAGTGAAAGGAGGCCGAGTCTTCACAAAAGAACGTGTAACAGTGGTCCTCTTGCGTCAGACAGAAACTTCAGAATCTGTTACTTCATAGCTTAGCTAGATCGATAAATGTTTGCTGTTGTTTAGTGTTTATAGTTCAAATATCTCGTTGTCTGCAGTTCTTGCGTTATTTGCACGGATACATTGCACACACACATAGTCCTGCGACTGCGTGTGTGTGTGCTTCCTTCAGGTTCTTCCTCTCGCTTTTCGCTGGTTCCTTTTTGGGTTAAAAGATGACCCAACTAGCCCAAACATTCACGTTTCTAAAGTACATGACATCATTTGCTCATAAATTTCTTTCAGGGGTTATTAAGAGGTGACGCGGGGCATAAACGCGAACTTTTGAACCGATGTTTAACACTTAGCGGGATGCTTTGCTTTGTCTTCATTAGTACGTGTAGTAAATTTGGTTACCCCAGCGTAAATTCGTAATAGTTGATGCATATGAGTTTATGCAATAGTTTATGCAGATGAGTGTGGCACCTTAGGAAATCTTTTATATTAAAAGTGACAAAGGGAGATCAGCATTAATTTAATAAATAGTTTCTGAACGTTCTATTTTACTGAATAGCGGCAGCCACTTCGAATGTCTTTAGAAACCACGTTACTTGAAAACTAAGTTTGTTTTTGTTGTCACTGATCCTGAAGTCCATACATTTATTTTATGAAATCGACTTAAAAATTCAAGACGTCCAGTCTTGCTCCTCACAAATTTTCAGCCTGAAAGCAAATTTGCAAACAGTTTCCGTCATCGCAGTGTCGAAACGACAAGTTTTCGAAAAGTTCAAATTGGCCAAACAGCACAAGTTTAGAAAAATTGTTGATAGTGATGTATGGCGTTTAATGGCGCAAAAGTCAATTGTGGCCGAAGAGCGCCATGCGATAGAGCAATGAATTATTGAAGTAATATGCGTGAAATTATCAAATTGAGTTGCAAATGTAGATCTGGTGTGGCTGTAAGGAGGCATCAAAACATGTCGCTCTGAACTGCGTAAAATATATCATCATCAAAACAATACAATGACTCATGATAAAAAAGGGCATAATAGTTTCGGTATGAAGAACTGATATAACAGGATGCATACAAGCACTGCTGCCTCCAGAGGACTCTTGTCGTAAAGCAAGAGCTGAGAGGCACATGCTGCAAAAGCTTATGTCACTGCAGCCACTGCTTCAAAGGCGAGGCTGTGCTAGACATGGCCCGGCCAAATGATTTCTAAGATGTTAACTTCATCTAAAAAGCTAAAAACTGTTTCCAGGTTAAAAATTGGTTCGTTACTAAGAAAAAATGCTGGGTGAAGTGGAATACGCTGACTATACGCAGAATTAAAGTACTTTTCACGCTCAATTTATATTTCCCTGCACTGGACGAAGACATGGAGAACTACAAGCTTGTAGCCACACCTTGGACATGAAGCAGGGTCACTTCCAGCCAGTGGGTAAGAATAGGCGCCGAAGGTATGACCTGTTCTTCTTAATCTTAAGTCAGTCATTGTAGAGCTGCAGAAGCGAGTTGTTCAGGGTGAGCAGTACTCTCGCAGGTCGAATGTGGAAATAAAAGGGCTCGTTGAGAAGAAGAATGAAAACATCATTGATCTTGTAGGCCAGATTGGTGGTGTCGTTGGCGAACCCATTTCTGCTGATGATATAGAAGTTTGCCACCGAGTAGCGACTCGTGAGCAGGGCAAAACGAACGTTATTGTTCAGTTCAAAAGCAAGCAGAAGCGGGACCACGTGGTCGAGAAAGCCCGCAAGAGCCGCATTCGGAATCGTGACGTAGGAATCTCCAGCGAAGCCCAAATCTTCGTGAATGAGCATTTCTGTCCGACACTGAAGCGGCTGCTTGCACAGGCAATTGCAAGAAAACGGGAGAATCAGTGGCAGTTTGTGTGGACTAAGAATGGGAAGATTTTCGCGCGCAAGACACAATCCAGTCAGGTGGTGCGCATTGAAACAGATTCTGACTTCGTCAAGATTGCGTAGGGTACTTATGCTTATAATCTGTGTTACGTTTTCTTGTACACGCGATGCTGAATCAAGAGTTTTGTCTGCCATGTGAACTTAAACTTCCGGCGCAGTCGCAGGGCATTTTCACTGCCATTCACCTCAATGTACGTTCCGCCGCCACCAAGCTCGATGAATTAAGCACATTCTTTAATGAATTCAACTTCATGTTCGATGTGATAATGTTGACTGAAACGTGGTATCACGAAGGAAGCGACATGTTAAATATGATTGAATACAACCATTATTTTATCAATCGAAGTGGTCGCCGTGGTGGCGGAGTGGCAATGCACGTAAAAAAACACATGCTCTGCGACATAATCCCGGAATTTACGTGCATTACTGCCGACTATGAAGTGCTTTGCATAAAGAGCAATATTAACATGTACGTGGCGTTTTACCGCCCACCGTCTGGTGATATGAGTGTATTCCTGGACTTTATTGAGGAGATGTTAGAATACTCAACAATTCACCAGTATAACGCTCTAATAGGTGGCGACTTTAACATAAACCTTCTCAAGGATAATTTGACCTCCCGGGAATTCCTTAATAAACTTTACGCTTGTGGCTACAATAACGTCATTACCACGTCAACACGCGTAACGACAACTTGCCAGTCCATACTAGACTTGTTTATCGTCAGCATAGACACTGATGTAAGGGCAGCTGGCACGGTATGCGCCGGCGTAAGTGACCACTGTCCTGTCTTTATTGCTTTTCCTAAAACTACTGAAAATGAAATAACTTGCCAGGATATCGTTAAACATAGATGTATGTCTAGCAGAAATATGACTTCATTCCGCATGCGTGTGCTGAGGGAAGATTGGTCTTCTGTTTACGATAAGCTAGACCCAAATGAGAGCTATCGTGAATTTTTATCTATATTCACTAGTCTTTACAACACATCTTTTCCTTACGTAAGCACCAAAGCTAACAGAAAAAGAAGAAAACCTTGGGTAGGGCGTGAGCATATCAAAATGATCAAGAAAAAAGGTCGCCTTTTTAAGAAGTTTTTGCGCACACGCGATATTAAGGAATTTGAAGCCTTTAAAACTTACAGAAACAAACTAACTGCCGCGTTGAAAAAGGCAAAGGCCTCCTACTATAACCACATCTGTCGACGGCGCCCAAACCAAGTTTGGAAAGCCACCAATCAGGCACTGAACCGCAAAGCGGGTCAGAATACATTAACGGAAATAACCATTAACGGGAACAAACTTTCCGGTGTGCATCTAGCCGAGCACTTCAGTGAGCACTTTGCTAATGCGATGCAACCACTGGGAAGCATTGCTCATACTAACATTAATTACCATAATACTGACACAATTTTTCTCGCACCTACAGATGAAGCAGAAATAGTATGCACATTTCTTTCTCTAAAAAACAGTAAAGCTGTCGATGTCGATGGATTTCAGGTAGAGGCGATTAAGCACGTAATTGACCTCCTTGCTCCTTGTCTAACCTACGTGTTTAATCTAGTCTTTCAGTCTGGCTGTTTCCCAAATCTCATGAAAATCTCAAAAGTTTCTGTTATAATTAAAGGTGGAGATATTAATGATGCTAATAATTACCGACCAATTTCTATAATTCCTGTATTCTCCAAGGGATTAGAAAAGATAATATTCTGCCGCATAAATAGCTTCTTCAACAAACACAATATACTTTCGGAGTATCAGCACGGTTTTCAACGTGGTAAGTCTACACAGACTGCACTGTTAGCTCAAAAAGAACTGATAATTAATAACATCGAAGAAAGAAAGCTTACGCTGGGCGTTTTCATTGACTATAGCAAAGCCTTCGATACCCTAAACCATTACATTTTACTCGGGAAATTAAGTGCTTATGGGGTACGTGGTGTAGCTAATTCACCATTTAGTTCGTATCTGTCTGAGAGAAAACAATGCGTCTCCATTGCTAACTGTTTTTCATCTTCTAAAACCATTTCTTGTGGCGTACCTCAAGGAAGCATTTTAGGACCAACGCTCTTCAATATCTACATAAATGATATTGCTAAGATAAACAATGACGCCTCATTCCTGCTCTATGCGGATGACACTAGTATTTTTGTTTCTGGACAAGATCCAACTGAAATTGTTGTGAGAACTCAAAGTGGACTTTCAGATGTGCTGCAATGGTCTAGAGCTAATGGCCTACGAATAAATGCGACAAAAACAAAAGCTGTCTTTTTCAGATCCCGAGGCACTGAAGTCAACGTCAACCAATCATTAACACTTGAGGGAATACCCGTCGAAATAGTGGAAAAACATAAAATTCTGGGCGTGACTTTTTCTGCTCATATGACATGGACGTGTCATATTGAATCACTGACTAAATCGTTATCACGTGCTGCTGGTGTTCTGTCACTATGTAGGCACTTTCTTCCAGAAAATGCTAAACTTCAGATTTATCATGCTCTGTTTTCTTCCCATATAAATTACTGCCTGTTAGTCTGGGGCACCACAACCCTTAGTAACATAAATACAATTCACCTATTGCAGAAAAGAGCACTTCGGTATATTGCAAACGTCCCGCGCAATAGTTCTACAGTTACATTGTTTACCCGCTATAAAATATTCAGTGTGAAACGTATGTTCGACTTTCGTTTAATGTATGCTTATTTCTTTTCAAACGAACAATTCAAAGTGTTTATTAAAGATTTATCTAATATAAGCATGCATTACACTGATTCACGCACCCGCAGCACCGACAAGTGGCTTGTTCCTCGTTCCCGCACGACCTATTTTTGCAGTCTCTTAGATTCACACTGCCGTCCCTACTTAATAAATATGAAGAGAAAGACGCCAACTTTTCTACGTTTACAAAAAAAGAAATGCGTGAATTTTTTCTAACTCTTCTCTAATGTCTTTTGTACTGCCCGAACATGATCAAGTATGTTTCATTATTCCTTGTAACACGTTTATTTTCGTCATTTTATGATGTGTGTTCACGTGAACATTGAATATTTCAACTATAATGTACAACTGTTCTGGAGTGTACTTATATATTGACATTATTTGTTCTATTGTTCCGTTGTTGTATTTTCACAACCTCTTCTTATTTTTTTTTTAACTGCATTTTTTACTTGATTACTGTAAATTTGTTTTTTGAACTGTGGGGCTTCGGGCTAACGTGCCCGGACCCGGCTAGCTAAGGTCTAAGGAGACACGTAGCTCGTCCCCACTCCACAGCGCACGCAAAGGGGCGCCGCGGCGGGTTCGCTGACTCACCGGCAAGGCGTAGAGACGACTCCAGCCGTGGCACCAACGAATGGGGGTTTATTTCCTGCTATGTACAAAATGCGAGTACAATACAGGAATACGGCACTGGGGTGGCAGTCGCAGACTACGGGTGAAAGCTCCCGGGAAGTCTGCTCCGCCACGCTGGCTCTTCCGAGCAGGTTCGCCACACAAAAGGGGGCCGCCTTGCTCAGAGGGGCGCGGGACCAAGGGGGTCCGCACGTCCGACAGCCATGACCACCGAAAGTCAATCTGTCCGGGCGAAAGCGCCCGCGCACCTCCGATGCTGAAGGAGAGGGAAACCGAAGAGAGGGCGAGAGGGGCCCGCTCCTCAGGCACTGTTCTTACGCGCGGCGCACGGCGTAACGTGAGCCGCGCGCGCAAGCAGCAGGCTCCGCGTCGCGCCGGCGCCCGCGGAGAATGTACGCTATCCAAAGTGAGGCTTGGAACTGCGTGTCCCCAGCGATCGCGCGGCCGAATGGCCCAAGTCGCGCGTGCACAGGAGACAGGGGTCCCAAAAGGGGTCCCCACATCCCCCCCCTCCTGAAGACTCGGGCCGGCCCATGAGGGAGCCGACCGGAATCAAAGGCAAAGCTGACGTCTGACCTGTTTTATTTTCTCAAGCGAAAATGTCGAAGTCGAGACTCGCTCGCGGGGTCGGTGCCTCCGGCTTCCGGAGAAAGGACGGAGTTGTGGAGGGGCGCCAGCGCCGTCGCCTGCTGCACAGCTGCCGCAATGGTCGCCGCGAAGACAGGGTCCGAAGCGAGAGCGCCGACAACGGAACGCCGCAGGGCCGGGTTGACGTGCGGGTCCGTGTTCTGCAGCACCTGTGGGGCTGGATCCGTCCCGGGCTCCTCGGCAGCTGGCTCCGTCCCCTTCACGTGAAGCTTGTGCACCGCGCTGGAGTCATGGGCAGCACACAGCCGCAGCACACCGCACACGCCGCAGTACACTGCCGAAGGGTCCGAGGCCATGACGGCTCCACCCGAGGCCTCGACCATGGCTGATAGCGTGCGGCCGCGGAAAATGCGGGGTATCTCTCGCCCGCTCATGTGGTTCTCCACCTTTCTTTGCTCCTTCCACCGTTTCATCGACACGAAGCAAAGTGGTGCTTCGGAACCGGATTGGAAGGCCCAGGTAGCGACATGGCGGCGCGGAGGCAAACGGGCAGCTGGCTGTGGAGACACCGGCAACGACCGCACCTGGAAGGATGCGGAGGTGGTAACAGCGCCAGCTTGCACCACGGGTCGTGCTGTGGTCTCATGAGCGAGTGCGACCGCAGTGGCTTCTCGAACGGCTTGCGACTGGAGGCGCCCGCGGCGGCGGCGACGGCTCCCGCGAGACCTGGGCGAGTCGGTCGTCGTCCTCGAGGCGTGTTGCGACGGCTTCATTGTTGGCGTCCGTCTGGCACCACACTGACAATCAACACTTCACACAACTAATCGCACTCCGATTATAATAACAACACTACAAGCAAATCTCTCCTTCCGCTGTCAATGTTCACACACAGAACACGCAGAACACGAAGCTCACACTGCATCCGTCAGCTTGCCAATCACGCATCGTTCTGGCGCATTGACCTTTGCAGGCGGCTGCCAGAGGGAAGGAGGAGGCTCACGGAAAGGGGCATATTGGGCTTATGGTAGCCTCATGCATCCCTCCGGCCAGCGCTGAAACGCTAACCGTGCCTTTCATGGCACTCGAGCGCCACTGGAGGATAAAGTTCACCGGGCGCGAGCAGTAAGGCAACGGCTAGGTCGGCTTTCACAGCTCACGCCGGCGGGCTCGCGGATCTCTTGGGTTCACCACGGCCCTCAGCAGAAGCTGCGCACTACGAAAAAGCGTCTTATTCGGCTAATGAGTGCCTTTTTTCCGCTTTAACGCGTGCATTCACGCTATAGTCACACCTCTCCGCTTGCCAGCTCGGCGGGGAATAAGGTCCCTCTGCCTACCAGCGAGAAGCGGCGACTAAGAGCGTTTTCGCAAGTTATACCGGCGAGTGCGCGGATTGAGATCCGCCGTCTTGCTCGGTTGCGCTTGCTGTGTCTCTTCCTCTTCCCAGTTGCTGCTTCTGGCAACGAAAGGTTTGAGGTCAGAAACGTTCACTGGACCGCCGGATGGTCTACCGTTTGAGTCCACTAGCTTATACACAAGAGGCGACATTTTGGTCTCCACTCGGTATGGGCCCGACCACTTGGCCGACAGAGAGGCTGAGATGCCCTTTGTTGCGTCACTCAGCACATGATTGCGCCTGAGGACTAGGTCACCTACTTGATAATGTACCTCTCTATGCGACCGGTCGTATTGTGCTTTTTGTCCAGCGCGTGCTTTCGCCAGGTTGGTGCGGGCATGAGAAAGGGCCTCGCTCATCCTAGCGCCCACTTGCACCGCGTAGTCGGAGAGACCCGACGCAACGGCGCTCGCCCCGCTGCCGGTTCGCAGAACGCGATCCATAGGGTTTGGCAGCTCTCTCCCGAAATTGAGGAAAGCGGGCGTGTACCCAGTCGAACGGTTCACCGATGTGCGCAAAGAGAAACCTATCTCGCGGAGACAGGCGTCCCAGTCCCTGTGTTGCCGGGCAAAGGCCGCGAGCAAGGGCTTCACATTTCGGTTCATCCGCTCGGTGGGATTGGCCTGAGGGTGATAAGTCGTTGTTTTACGGTGCTTTATGCCAAAGGCTGCACAGACATCGACGAACACCTTGGCCGTGAAATAGGACGCGTTGTCAGTGATCAACTCCGCCGGAAAGCCAAAGCGGGTGAATACCTCGAGCAACTTGTCCCATATGACGCGTGCCGTTAGCTTCCGAAGGGGAAATAGTTCCACCCACTTCGTGAAATGATCTGTGACGGCCAGCAGGAATGTGTGACCTTGCCGGCTTCTTGGGAAAGGTCCCATAACGTCACAGGCCGCGATTTGCCAGGGTAGCTGGCTGTCGATCGGCTGCATGAGGCCGGGGGGTTTGCCACCACGGGGCTTCACAGTCTGACACACGCGGCAGGAGCGAGAATAATGAAGTACATCACGCTTCATGCCTGGCCAGGTTGCGGAGCGGCTCAACTTAAGATAAGTCTTACGGCCACTCGCGTGTCCGGCCAACCGCGAGTCATGGAAGTAGCTCAACGTGGCCCTCCGTAGACTGCGGGGGATCACCACCTTAAAGGACTCATTAGGAGCCTCTTCAGATGGGATATAGCGCAGGAGCACTCCATCAGCATCCAGCAGATACGAATCCAACATGCCTGCAGCAATACCAGCTGCGTCGCACCCGGCGCCAACAGCAATACCAGCTGTCAATTTGCGCCCATCGGCGTTGCCGCCTCGCTCCCTTTCGGAGCTGTGCTCTTTTTCGAGCTCGTCAGCGATTTGCTGACAAAATGGGTCTTTCCGCTGAGCTTCCAGCAGCTCCCGTCTGCTGAATGTGATACCCATGGACGTTACAGGGTCCAGCAGGTACGCCCTTTCGCCCGGCGACGGCGGCTTATAGGCCGCACAGCCGCCTGAACTCGCTCCCTCCGTGCCATTGGAGACAAGGGCTCCGGCTTCGTTCAGAAGCGTTGTCGCGGAGGGGTGCCGGTCAAAGGTGTCCGGGTCTGAAACGGGGGCGCGCGACAAGGCGTCGGCCACCACGTTTGTGCTCCCCTTCCGATAGCGAACAACAAAGTTGTAGCGCTGTAACGTCAATGCCCAGCGCTCGAGGCGGCCTGAGGGCTCGCGCAAGCGCTTCAGCCAGGTGAGCGCCATGTGATCCGTTTCAACAACAAAAGGCACTCCGTCGACGTAGTGATCGAACTTACGCAGAGCGAACACTATCGCTAGACACTCACGTTCGGTCACGGAATAGTTACGCTCTACGGGCGTCAACGACCGGCTGGCAAAGGCCACTGGCCGAAGAACGTCCTCATGTTCTTGGAGCAGCACCGCACCTATACCCAGGTCGCTCGCGTCAGCTTGGACTACGAACTCCCTGTTCAGGTCGGGCAGCTTCAGCTCGGCTGTGTCCACAAGAGCTTTAGAGAGAGCCCTGAAGGCATCATCTTGCTCCGGACCCCAGCTCCAGCTTGTAGACTTCCTCAACAACGAGGTCAAGGGAGCCTGTAGAGCGGCGCAGTTGGGCACAAATTGGCGGTAGTAATTCACCATGCCCAAAAAGCGTCTGAGGGCCTGTATGTTAGCCGGCGTTGGGTACTCGAGGATAGCTCGGACCTTGTCCTCGCTCGGCAAAGCACGGCCTCGCTCTATTGTAAAGCCCAGCAGTGAGACACGGGTCTCTGCGATCTGAGCTTTCTTCGGGTTCAGAGTGATCCCGGCAGCGTGCAGCCTTCCGAGGATGTCCTCCAAGTGGCGGAGGTGTTCCTCAAAGGTGCGAGAGAAGAGGACAATATCGTCTAGGTAGGCTAGGGCGTATTGCCATTTTGCCCTTCCGAGAACTCTGTCCATCAATCTCTGGAAAGTCGCTGCAGCGCCCGAGCAGCCAAAGGGCATGCGAGTGAACTCGTACAAGCCTCTATGTGAGGTGAAAGCGGTTTTCTCCGCGTCCCTTGGCTCCATCTGCACTTGCAGGTAACCGCGGCTAGCATCTAGAGTGGTAAAATAATGTGCACCACCTAGGCTCGCCACGATTGAGTCAAAGCTCGGCATAGGGTAAGCATCCTTCCGAGTGACTTCATTGAGTCGGCGGTAGTCCACGCAAAGACGAGAGGAGCCGTCTTTTTTCGGGACCAGCACTACCGGAGAACCCCACGGACTATTAGATCGGCGGATTACGCCAGTCTCGATCATTTCGTCCATTGCGAGGTCGATAGCTTTCCTTTTGGCCACACTCACGGGCCTGGGATTGCATTTCCACGGTAGCGCGTCGCCTGTGTCGATCCGGTGTCGCACAAGAGTGGTGCGTCCCGGCCGATCTGTAAACATCGCGTGAAATTGGTTCAGCAGCGATGACAGGCGCGCCTTCTCACGTTCCGACAAACTGCCAGGCAAAAGGCTGTTTCACATGGCGCGATTGGGGCGAAAAAAATCGTTCTGCCGCGCACGTCGCAGAGCGATTTTCGCTCACAGCTTTCACATGCGATTATGGCAGCGCGATATCCGTCGCAGCGATGCGCAGGGCTGCCTCCTGCTCACAAAGTATCCATACCTACATCGTTAAACAAAAACAACATGGAAACTAGTCAAATGTTCGAATTTTCCCAGTTTTATTCGATAATAGAATAGGTACACCATTTTTAACGTTTAAAGGCGTTGAGACACGACAGCTTGCAGATACGGTGAGTGAGGCGCTGCTCTACACCGCAAGTATGACCGTGCGGCTTGCGCGGCGTCGGTGGGATGGTTCTGTGTGGTACACTCTAGTTTCGTTGTTACTATGGGAGCCGCAACTTTTTTTCCTGGATGAGTATTTGCGTTTGCAGAAGAACAAACTACTGTTGAGTGTGCATGTATATAAGCAGCTGGCGCGGTTTGTAGGGATGAAGCGGTTGACGACGGCGGCGATCAAGTGGGTACGTGCCTTATGTTGAAGCGGCGTCCTCCCGATCTGGATAGTGCAGCTTCTCCTTTCAAACGAATTGTGTAAGCGAAAGAAAAAGAAATGTATGAAGCTCCTAAGCCGCAAACGCTGGTGGGTACACCGTAAACATAGCTAGAACTGACGCGCGACATTGCTCCACAGAGCTACGAACGCGCGGTGAAACACACATTGCCCCTCCCACATCGCGCCGATCGCTGCGACTGAGCGACGGCGCGACCAACTTGTTGGAATCTCGTCGCGGAGAGCCCACGACGTCGCGGCGGTCGCTGAGCGACGGAATTCGCTGTGTCGCTGACTGAAAATCGCGCCATGTGAAACAGCCTAAAGGCGGCAGCGAGCGGTTCGTTTCGCCGCGCGCGCTTGCGATCGTAGGATTACATGAAATCCGATCCGCTAGCGCTGCGCTCGGCTCGGGAGAATGAGTCTCGCAACGAGCTCTGCCCGCTCCGCTGGCCGACGAGGGGCCGCGTACAGCGGGTTTTGTGACAGCCAGAGTCTGGGGGGTCAATGGGACTCGCCCCTCCTCCTGCCGTGGTGCCGCGCCTGGGGCTCTAGGTGCCACCGAAGCGACAGGGAAATGCGCAAAAGGTTTCAGGGGCGCACCAGGGCCCTCCCTGTATCCTTTGTTCGCAATGTCTATCACGATCCCAGTGCGGGCCAGAAAGTCTCGGCCTACTATCACGGGTACGGACAGACCAGGGAGGTACACGAACCGGTGACGGCGTACACGCTCCTCCCAGCGCACAACCAATCTCGCCGAGCCACACGAGGTAGCCGCACCGCTTGCGAGATGGAAGGCGGTGTTGCAGGCTCGCAGCCGGACTGAGTGCCGGCGTAAGTGAGCCAAAACTTCCTCCCCGAACAGCGAGGCTGTGGCGCCACTGTCCAGTAGCGCTGCAAACGTTGGACCAGCGATCGTGAGCGCAAGGAAGGGGGCTGGCGACGGGTCATCAATTCCGACCCTACACGCCATCGGGGCTAAGGAACCCCTTGTTTCAGGCACCGCCGGCGAAGGCAGAGTCACCGGCGGCGCACGCCGTTTCCCGTCGGGCGATTGTGCCCTTCGGTAGCGCGGCGGTTTGTGCACTCCCGGGCAATGTGGCCCGTCTCATTGCACTTGTAGCAGACGACGCTGCGTGCAGGCGGAGCTGCTCGCGGCGCGCTGCGCGCCGGCGGTGGTTTCTGTTGCGCCGCGTGGGCATTGGTATCAGTTTCCACCGCCGGGCCGCTTCGGCGGTCCCAGTTTCGTGCTCGGCCGGGCTGGGCGACTGTGTGCGCCCGCCTGGCATACGAGTACGGGTCAAGAGCGCAGTCAGAGAGCTCCCACGCGCCTCGCTCCGTTTCTCCAACGAGGGCTGCCGTTGCGTCGGTTAGCCGGAAAGGGGCGGGCGTAAGCACGTTGCCTCCGTTCCAAGCGCACCGGGGTTCAAGGGACAACGACGCCGGCGGCGGCGGGCGGTAGGCCCGCGCGGCCAGAATGTCAGCCTGAATACGCTTCGCTTCAGCGGCCAAATCGTCCAGGTCGTGGAACCGGCCGTTTCGAAGGTAAGCGGCGAAGGTTAGATGGGCTTGCCGAATCACCCGCTCCACCTTCTCAGAGTTCGACGCCGAGTGCTCTGCTAGGAGATAAAGCTCCTGCATGGCTCTCACGTACTCGAGCAGAGATTCGTCCCTGTGTTGGGTTCGAAGCTCCAACTCGCGCCGCATGCGTCGCTCATAGTCAGGAGGGAGGAATTCATGGCTGAACAGCGTCCTAAACTCCTCCATGCTACGAGCGCGCTGTCCGACTAGGCGGTACCACCGCGCAGCTTGGGCGGTCAGCGAGACAGGCAGTATGGTGCCTATAATCACGCTGTCTTCCAGCCTCATCGCTTTCTCGTATTGGCATAGAGACTCCAGGTATTCCGTAGCGCTCATGCGGTCTGAGTAACCGCTGTACGTCGGAATATGTACCTTGAAGTTGCTCGGCAGGGCAGGCCTAGGGGGACTAGGGTCCACCACGGGAGGCCTGACGCTAGCCTGAGATTGCGCCATTTCCATCAGCGATGATAGCAACTGCGCGGCTGCGTTGTGCAGCGGCAATTGGTCCGGGCGAGGCTCACAGGGTGCCTGCCGGGATGTGCCCGCTCGTGGCCCTAAGGGACCGGCGAACGGCGGAGAAATGTCGTGCGGGCCTATGGGAGGCCGGCCGACGGTGCTGCGAAAAGGTTGCCCTCCAGGCCAACTGAGGCCGGATAGCGGATCGCAGTAGCCGGCGGAGCGGAATGGCTCCTGCTCGGCAGAACGCCGAAGCAGCTGAGCAGTTAAAGGGCTCACGCTGCTTGGACCGTAGGGTGCCGCTGGGCGAACGGACTGACCAATGGGCGTCCCTAGGGGGTCGCACTTGGCATCTGATAGCATGGGGTTGCCACGAAGAGCATCCCTGAAGCTTACAGCATTGTCCGCTACCTCAAACGACAGAAGGTCCGCAACCAAGGACTCAGGCTGCGACGGGGGCCGCAAAGGGGCCTGCTCCGACGCCATGCCGAAACCTAGTTGGGCGCCAGATATGTGGGGCTTCGGGCTAACGTGCCCGGACCCGGCTAGCTAAGGTCTAAGGAGACACGTAGCTCGTCCCCACTCCGCAGCGCACGCAAAGGGGCGCCGCGGCGGGTTCGCTGACTCACCGGCAAGGCGTAGAGACGACTCCAGCCGTGGCACCAACGAATGGGGGTTTATTTCCTGCTATGTACAAAATGCGAGTACAATACAGGAATACGGCACTGGGGTGGCAGTCGCAGACTACGGGTGAAAGCTCCCGGGAAGTCTGCTCCGCCACGCTGGCTCTTCCGAGCAGGTTCGCCACACAAAAGGGGGCCGCCTTGCTCAGAGGGGCGCGGGACCAAGGGGGTCCGCACGTCCGACAGCCATGAGCACCGAAAGTCAATCTGTCCGGGCGAAAGCGCCCGCGCACCTCCGATGCTGAAGGAGAGGGAAACCGAAGAGAGGGCGAGAGGGGCCCGCTCCTCAGGCACTGTTCTTACGCGCGGCGCACGGCGTAACGTGAGCCGCGCGCGCAAGCAGCAGGCTCCGCGTCGCGCCGGCGCCCGCGGGGAATGTACGCTAGCCAAAGTGAGGCTTGGAACTGCGTGTCCCCAGCGATCGCGCGGCCGAATGGCCCAAGTCGCGCGTGCACAGGAGACAGGGGTCCCAAAAGGGGTCCCCACAGAACGTATGAATCGTAATACCGCTGTCATGTACGTGGGCCTTTAGGTATTTTCAAGTGGTGTTATTACCGCTTTTCGCCTAAGGGACCCCCAACTGTCGTTGGAAATAAAGATTTGATTGATTGATTGATTGATTTCTACATATGTTGTGCGTGATGTTATAGCGCAGTAACCCCCGAATTACAAGATGGGGATTCACTGTACTCCTCATTCCTCCATGGCATACGTCTTTTCGAAGGTGACCCATTTGTTTGGGGAATACGTACTGATCCAGCATCAATACAAATTTATTTATTTATTTATTTATTCATTTATTTATTTATTTATTTATTTATTTATACTGCAATCCCGGTATCGGCATTATAGCAGAGTGGGAAAAAGAATTAAGCAGTTTAACAAAAATGGCGAAATGTAAACAAAACAAATAAGGGTGCAGGTTGAAGATCTCCAGCCAGCATCAGGAATACATTTGAACAAGATATCGAACAGTAAAAGAATAAAATACACAATAGAACAGTAAAGTGATGAAATGCAGTGACACAGACTAGGTAATATGTTAAGCGAATAGCGTCAGTGACGGCTGCAACACTTCATTGTTAGTGAGGTTATTCGAATCGGTTATAGTTCGTGGAAGAAATGAGTATTTAAAACAGTTATTACGGATGCGAAAAGGAGTTAAAGTTAGCTGATGTCGTTGTCGGGTCGCATACCCAGACGAAAAATGAACTAAATGGGTGAGTTAAGATCTGTAGTGTCCTTTAATTAATTGGTACATGAATATAAGTCTTGCAGAACGATTTCGCTCTTTTATTGTCGGCAGACCAGCTTTGATTAAAAGATTTGTTATCGATGTACGTCGGTAATTATTATATATGTATCCAGCAGCCCTCCTATGAACCCTTTCTACTTTGTTTATGTTAGTCTTAGTGAAAGGGTCCCAAATGATAGCAGCATAATCTAACGTAGGCAACACAATACATTTGTAAGCAAGGAGGCGGACAGATGGAGTGGATAACCGCAATGCCGGTCTTAAGAAAAACAATTTACGAAAAGCGTTACACGTTATGAAATCAATATGTTTGTTGAAGCTGAGATTGTTAGTGACCCAGAGCCCTAGATATTTATTTTCTGTTACTTCTGCAAGTGTCACTTCATTAATACTGTAATCAAATCGTAAGGCATTCTTTTTGTGAGTAATCCTCATTAATACAGTTTTTTTTGAATATTAATGGACATTTGCCATGATTCTCACCATGCAGAAACTTTTTGCAACGCGCTATTTAGTATTATTTGATCTGAGACACTTTTTACTTCTGTATAAATGACACAATCATCACCGTAAAGCCTAATTTTCACAGGAATGTTAGATGCATTATCATTAATATATATTAAAAACAAAAGAGGCCCAAGAACAGAGCCCTGAGGGACGCCAGAGTGAACTGTCAGCTTGTCAGAACAATGATTGGTAAAAACAACGAATTGTTCTCTGTTTAAAAGGTAGGATGAAATCCACTTTACTAATTGTTTGTTATGAAGCATTGTGTCTAACTTATAAATTAACTTTTCGTGAGTGACCCTGTCAAAAGCTTTCGAGAAATCCACAAATACGGCGTCAATCTGTGTTCCATTGTTAATTGAAGAGGAAAAATCATGTATAGTTTCTGCTAGCTGTGTACAAGTTGAGTAACCACTCCTGATTCCATGCTGATATTTAGTAAACAAATTGTTAGCTTCGCGGAAGTTTGATATGTCATTGTGAATTATGTGCTGAAGTAGTTTACAAGCAGTCAATGTTAGCGAAATTGGAGGTAGTTCTTGATCAATCGCTTGTCTCCACTTTTGTGAAGCGGTTTCACTCTGGTCTCTCGGGATTTGACTTTCACACAAGGAGCTTGTAAATAGAACAAACAAATATTTGGGTGTCCATTGTGCATATCTTTTCAAAAAGGCATTAGGTATGTTGTCCGGTCCAGGTGATTTCTTTACCTCGAGGTTAAGCAGCACACTTAAGATAGCATGCTCACTAATGACAAGATCCTCCAAAGGCGGCAGTGAGGCTTTAAATTTTGGAAAGGTGTTATTGTCATTAGTAAATACGGACTTAAAATATTCATTGAAGACATCAGATAGTTCTTGTTTATCACTGACCAGAACACCTTTGATTTCAAACTGATCATGGGTCTTTGAGGTTGGGGAAGCCGAACGCCAGAATTTCTCAGGAGACTCTGATATAAATTTGGGCAAAAATTTTTCAAAATAATGCTGTTTGTCAATGACCGTTTGCTTTTTGAGCAGAGAACTAAGAAAAGTTATTTTTTGTTCCAATTCCGAAGAAAGAATGTTTCCTTTTCCTTTCTCTTTCATGCGCTTCAGTTTTCTTTTTAGCTGCAGTATCGCCCGAGAAATCCATGGGGTTTTTGTTTTCTTTTTAACAATAACCGGCACGTGGCATTCAATGCATTCATGTACCGTGGCCTTGAACTGGTCCCAAAGTTCTTGAACACTTGCAGTGTTATTACAAAGTGCATCAAAATTAAAGGAAAGAACATCAATAATGGAAACATCGTCAGCACGGGAGAAGTTTCTAAAATGGATTTGAGGGCAAACCTTATCAAGAGTCATGCCGTAAAGAGCCAGGAGAACAGCCTGGTAATCGGAGATACCAGGTATCACTACACACTTAGTTGCATCGAAGATTGTTCCAGAAACGAAGAAGATGTCTAAAATAGATTTTGAATTCCCTTGTATACGGGTGGGGTGCTCTACAGTTTGCGTCAAGTCAAATGAGAACGCTATATCAAGCATTGCCTCACTTGATTCATCACCATGCGTTTTGAGTGCGAACGTTGACCGGTCAATATCCGGCAAATTGAAGTCGCCTGTTAAAATAATGCGATCATTTATCTTAATAAAGGTTGTCATATAATCTTTAAGGTTATCCTGTACTATGACAGGTGATCCAGGCGGCCTATACAGTTATCCTACAATATACCGGACATTATTATAGTATGCCGTATAGAAAATGCATTCAATATTAGGCACTTCAGGCATGCTCAATATAATTAAATATTCTTTAAGGGGACAGGGTAGGTCCTATTCTTGCCATGCATTTTAGGCTATGTTCGTGACCCTTTTTCTCGTGATCCGCTGGGGTTACAATATTAATCTTGGTGGCATTGTAATCAGCAATGTTAGGTAGTGTTACTGAATCAGGATTATTTCTTTTTAAAGATTAGATTCTTTGTTTTCATTTTTTTACTGGACCCACCAAATTTTAGAGCCAAAATCTGCAGTAAATAGCCTGTTAACAAAAATGCCCTACAAGAATATTTATAATCCTGGTTCAGTAGACTTTCCGCAATGTTTGCTCAATATTTGGAAAATATTATCGCCCTAGCGCTTGTAGTTTCTGAAAAAAAGGGTCAGATGCAGGAAAATTTTGTGTTTTTAGATAATTGGCATTGAAAAGGAAGAAAGAGCTTTATTGCAATATAGGACTATAGAAACAAATTCTGGCGCATTTTTTCAATAGCCACCAGCCTGGTAGTCCCCTCCATCGTCAACACTTCTTTTCTGTGATAGCTGCCTTGTTTTCCGGGCCTCCTTAGTTACCAGTCGTGTAGCCCTCTCTGCAAAGTACAGTCGCCGCCGGTCAACTTCGCGCAACCACTGTACTGTGAACCGTCCTGGAGAAACTCCGAATGACCTCAAAATGTCGGCTCGAGCAATGCTGCGGTCATTAAAAGTTAGCACAGCATCCATTGTCGCTATTTTCTGCGTCTTGAGGCCAAGAAAGACATTCTTCGGAGCGCGCTCCCATTTAACGTTGTTGAACGCCTCATTCGCGTTCTGAGTTTTTCCATAGAGACATTTCTGGAGAAGCTCAGGCTTTGAGAGCTGCTGAAACACCGGCGTTCTGCTTCGAGCGTTCCGCCGAGCGCGAAAGCTTCGATGCAGACGCTCACGTGGTGGCCGTGGCGCCCACTCCTGGACTGTGTTGCGGATAATTGGCGTCATTGGAGGTCGACTCATGCCGGTTTCCATGGAAGAGACGTTATTTTAAAGCACTTCTTTGGCTTCGTCATTGCATTACCGCTAAATAAGCAGCACCAAAGTATAAATAAATTCGATTGTCCGCGAAAACACGCCAAAGCACGAGCAAAACGCCGCGCGTTGCGAGTAATCCAGCTGCGTCTTAGGATTCGTTTGGCTAAGTGAAATATGCTAGCTAGGTTTTCATTGTTGCCAGATGAGTGACAGCCATTCCGCTAAACGTGACAAAAAATAGGAGGTGAAAAAAATTTTCTTTTTTTCAGTTTAGGAGAAGCAAAGATCCCGAGCATGTGTCAAAGGGGGCGTGGCTGGATGCAGCCTAGGTTTCGAAAAATGTTGATATTGAGGTAAATATTTCGCGAGCGCGCAAATGAAACACTGGGCCATGTTAAGGAAAGAATAGAGATCTTAAATTGCACAAAAACAAAAAATCGTTTTTTTTCGGAAAATTTGCCTACACTGTTCCGTTAAAGAGTATGACAACTCCTCCACCTTTACCACCACGCTCTTTCCGAAGTACACTGTAGGAAGCCGGCACAAATTCACTGTCGTAAATGGTATCATTTAACCATGTCTCTGTTATGACCGTGATGTCAGGATCTTCGCAAAGTAAAATTCCTTCCAAATCACTAATTTTGTTTAATATGCTTCTACAATTTACATTTAGTATTTTTAGTGAATTAGGAATGGGCTTGTGCTGTCAGTTATTTTTATTGCTCAGCTTATAACGGGCACCTTTAACTTCATCCCAGCCGTACATTACATTGTCAACGGACAATGTATTCACCTTGGTTCCATTAGCCTTTTCTTGCGCGGCACTCTTCCACAGGTGCTTTCGTATTTCTCGCGTTCTGGTGGAAAAGTCTTCAGAGATTGATATTTCGGAACCCTTTAGTTTGTGCGCGGATTGAAATGCTGACGTCTTTTCTCGGTAGTCTAAAAATTTGAGTATTACGGGGCGTTTCTTATCTTTAAGTTTGCGACCAATTCTATGACACCTCTCAACGCCAGAGACAGTTAATCTTAATTTGTCCTGAAATACCTCAGTCACTACCTTACTTTAAAGCCCAACCGCTGTCTCTTCGTCATCGTCAGTTAGGCCGTATATAACTAAATTGTTTCTGAGACTCCTATATTCTAAGTCGTCGACATTAGAAATGAGAGCAGATAACTGTTTATCAATCTTCGCAACAGTGTCATCCATTGTCTTCACACGTTTCTTCAGTGCGTTCAAACCAGCCAGCTGTTTTTTAAAACCTTCTATGCGTTTGGTCAGTGGTGAAATGTTCGTCTCAATATCGATTTGAGAACTCTGCAAGGCTTCCACAAATGTGGTCAACTTTCCCTGGGCGATCAGTAATTCGGAAATCATTTCTTTTTCTGTAGGAACCGGATTTGGCTCTATATATCGCCACATACCAGCAAGCAACTTTGCATAGAAATGACATAACTGAAAACATAAAAAAGACAGTGGGCAAGGCAGCAGCACTAAGATGCGATCATCGCTTCGATAGTATTTAGTAGGTAAGTACTGATTAACCTGCAGTACCAAACAGAAGGGATTCCTTAGCATGTTGCCGCTGAGGCTGCTGCCATACCCACTGGTGAAGCTCGGTGTGGTCTGGCCTTTTATAGCAGGGAAGCGGTTCATGTGGTCCGACGTAAACGCAATTCGCATAGATGCGGTGATGATAGTTGGCGGCGACGAATCTCCCACGAGGCAAACGTCATCGGCACGTGTCGATGACATCGGATACGCCCCCAGGATTTCACTGCTGCGTGGTGCAGCGGGAAAACAATCGCATGATGATGGCTCGGTTTGCAGCAGAACTGCCAAAACCTGCAGTACGAAACAGAAGGGATTCCTTAGCATGTTGCCGCTGAGGCTGCTGCCATGCCCACTGAAGCGCACTGAAATGCTATCATGTATGCTACTGTATCGTCTAGGCTAAGTACACGGACATCATTCCAGGGCAGGTGTGTTAGCTGGCGAAACGTCGTCCAGTATGCTGAATCGACTTTCCATCGAGGAACGTGTTTGGAGCATTCATTTCGTTATTTGTAGGGTTTATAACTATAGGGAATTGATCACTTCCATAAGGGTTATCAACCAGGTCCCACTCCAGATATTGCACAATTGTACTGGACGCTATGATTAGCTGAAAGCATGCTTAGCGCCAGCAAACAAAGACGGAAGGGAGACGACACCACAATGTGCTAACTTCAGCTACTTGATTTTCAGGAAATACACCTATATAACCCATGCACAGTGGCACTACCTCATCCAAATCTTAACCATCCAAAAAAACCGTCTCCTTATCGAACAAGTCGACCGAAGGGGCACTAACACACGTATCACTATTCCGCCAGATAGCCTGAGCCTCAATAATCTCTCGCACATCTTTACCTTTGTGCTTCGCAAGAACCAGGCAGGATTCATACATCGGCGCACAGCCACGATTCTGACAGTGAGTTGACAGAAGACCGTATTGCTTATTTTTGACGTTTAGGCCATGTTCCCGTAATCGGCCATTAAGACATCTCCCTGCCTGTCCGATGTATTTTTTCCCACAGGACAGCGGAAGCTCATATACAACAGCTTCTACGCAACCCACTGGTGCTTTTCGATGATTCGTAGAGCATCCGGCAGCTGGCTTACGGTACGGGTCCATTAATCGACATATTTTTGCCAGCTTTTCTGGTGCTGAAAATGTCACTTTTGTGTCCACCCGCCTAGCCATTTTCTTAAGACTATGTGCCGTTCTATGCAGGTAGGGTACTACCGCTACCTTCCCTCTGCGTTCCGTCCGTTGATTTGCCGCGTCCCGAATTGTGCTATCTGATCCGCACCTTTTTAGCAGCCCCTCTACGACCGACACTTGCACTGATTCCGCACTGCTTGGACTGCTACATTCACTCTACATATGCAGCATGGAATGACGACATATTCATTCAAAAGTAGGAGGTTTGCATCGGTTCATTTTTGGCGCCTATACTAAGCGATATTTTTCTGGCTCACCATAACAAAAACCTGTCCCGTACCTTGTCGCAGCACAGGGTGGTTAAAGTCGTCAGGTACGTTGATGACTACCCCGTCCTTTTTGAACCAAATGCACGTTTACAGTAGGCAAGCTTTACGAAGTTTTTTCTGCAGGCCTTAGCCAACTTACTCTCACGATTGAAGAGCCCACCGATAACGTGCTGTGTTTCCTAGATATTCAGCTCGAGTTCATGGAACGGCACACGTGTTGGGAGTATAAAGCTAGGGCTAATAATTCCGTGTTACCGTATTGGTCAGCCCACTCGAAGCTCGTCAAGAGGAGCATTGCCAACTTATGCTTTGGAAATGCATTAAAGGAACCTTGCCACCATAAGATCTCTACGAGTCTTATGGATCAGTCGGGAAGGTTATCAGCAGCAGGGTTTCCGGAATCAGTGCAAGTTTCGGTCGTAGAGGGGCTGCTAAAAAGGTGCGGGTCAGATAGCCCAATTTGCGACGCGGAAAATCAACGGACGGAACGCAGAGGGAAGGTAGCGGTAGTGCCCGACCTGCATAGAACGGTACATAGACTTAACGAAATGGCTAGCTGGGTCGACACAAAAGTGATCTTTTCAGCACTAGAAAAGCTGGAAAAAATATGTTGATTAACGGACCCGTACCGTAAGCCAGCTGCGGGATGATCTACGAATCATGGAATAGCACCAGTGGGTTGCGTAGAAGCTGTTGTATATGAGCTTCCGCTGTCCTGTGGGAAAAATACATCGGACAAACAGGGAGGTGTCTTAATCACCGATTACGGGAACATGGCCTAAACGAGAAAAATAAGCAATACGATCATCTGTCAACTCATTGTCAGGAATGCGGCTGTGCGCCGCTGTATGGATCCTGCCGGGTTCTTGCGAAGCCGAAAGATAAAGATGTGCGAGAGATTATTGAGGCTCAGGCTATCTGGCGGAATAGTGATACGTGTGTTAGTGCCCCTTCGGTCGACTTGTTAGATAAGGAGACGGCTTTTTTGGATGGTTAAGATTTGGATAAGGTGGCGCCACTGTGCATGGGTTATATAGGTGTATTTCCTGAAAATCAAGTTTTTGAAGTTAGCGCATTGTGGTGTCGTCTTTAGCTGGCGCTAAATGTGCTTTCAGTTTACCAACAAGCCCAACAAGTGGCAATGCTATGGTTAGGTCTATGGAAGAAAATGGTTTGTGTGTAGGGCTGCAGAATCTTGCTTTTACAGCGAAACTGTTTATGCGGACACTGTGCCGTCGTTGTCGGATTTCGCTAAAAAGGGGCCACATGACCTAGAGGGATGAGAAAAGAAGAGCGCAACACGGGAAAAGGGGCTGGAGTGACTCACTCCTTGCCCCCTGTGAGAGTGTTATCTTATACGCAAATCTTACACGGTAGTCACACGGTGCATTTTCGGTGATCGAGCAAGATCGGCAACGAATTTATCGACGATTGATTCCACCCTGCCGCGGAAGAAATAAATGTTATGCTGGCTGTCTGCGGCCAACAAAGAGTGCCCAGTAAATGAAACGCGATACTTGGAACGCGTGGTTGCCGCCACTTCTTGCTTCAGCAAGAAGTGCCGGCAGCCACGTCAATCCTGAAACCAATCTAACCAATCCGCCAAACATTGCTCTCATTACTGGCGGGCAAAAAAAGGGGCGAAGCACCTTGCACGCGAAAAGTAAGCACGGCAAAACAACAGAAACCTGATGCGCAAAAAAAAAAAAAAAAACGCTGGGAGAACCGCAGTAAAAGGCACCCCTAAAGCATGGTCCCCACGCATAGCACGAAAAAGCGAAAATGAGCTGAAAGAATGCAGAACCAAAAGATTTACAATATAAATTGCTAGCAAAGTTTGACTTACATGGCGTAACACTCGGTGTAACTAACACAGCTTTGCCGTTTGGCCATCTTCACGGACAGGAAGGGGCGCAGATTTTTGGGCTAGTTGTTTGATTGCATCAATTGAACTCATAGCGCTGAATTTACACTGGACAAGAAAGCCGATAGGACGTGGGCTGCCGTAAGGGGCGGTTATTTTTTTCTTGTTAAGCATGCAGGCACGTGAAGACAACGGGATATTTTGTATTAGCCGTCCTCTGGCATCACAGCGAGAGTCGCTCCACAGTGTACTATGCACGTTTAGATCATCGATGACTATGTAAGGGCAATGGAGCTCATCAATAAATCTTTGAAATGTTGTTCTTGAATGTTGATAACTTGGGGCGATGTATACAGAGGTGAGGGTGACTAGTTTATTGAATAGCAGTGCTTCGAAAGCAACTGCCTCAAGAGGAGTTCGAAGTTGCAGCAGCCGACAGGCAACGCCTCTGTCTACTACTATAGCTACACCGCCGGACGATGCAATAGCGTCGTCTCGGTCTTTCCGGAAAATAGCCTATTGCCGGAGAGAGTTTCCGTAGGTTTAAGATATGTGTCCTGAACACAGAGCACCTTTGGATTGCATTTGTATAAAAGTTATTCACTGTCATCGAGGCTGTTGATAAGACCTCTCATGTTCGAGTATACTATTTGTGTATATATTTGTGTTCTTGTGTTGTGTGTCAAGAGGAGTCAAGTTGGCTTATGGAGCCTTTCCAGGTCCCGTGATCCGGTGTTTGTCTTTCTTGGAGTGGTCGCGAGAATCGCACCGCTCGTGAGGTCATTAATGCGCCCCCTGGCTTGGGGTTGTGGCCATCGACTCCTGAGGGCCGCTGGACTTCCGACCACAAGAGCTTTGTGTTTTTAACGTAGGCCTTGCCTCAAAAGGCAAGATCTTGGCGGACACCAGCCCAGGAGTGTATGGGCCTTTCGTCGGAGACGGCGCAGCAGCGCACGCCTGGGGGCACTGCCGCGGTCACACTCTTTGTGGGCCGGAGTCTGCCGCGGCGTCGCCCGCCTACTCGCCGCACCAGCGTACCGTGCAGTATGGAGGAAAGATATGCACTTTCGCGCTTCCTGAAGAAAATGTTCTTTTTGATCTTTAGCGTAATTGTTTCCTTTTCGCTCTTCCAGGAAGGACATGACGGGGAGTATGCAGGACGAGCACATCATAATTGGATTTCTCCGTTCTTTCTGCGCATGCGCGAGGAGCAGTAGTTCCAAGAAAAAGATGTGGGGAATTTCGGTCCTTGAGATTTCTCTTGGCCTAGGTACTACGGGGAAGAAAGTTGTTAGCTCCGTTCGTCTCTAGCCGAGCTGGCAGTACAATCGACAGAATGCGTGGCTGGCAAAGTGAAGAAGCCGTGTCCAAGGTGAGTTTGTTGCTATATTGTTGCGATGATAGCATATAAAAATTTTATAGTCGCAGGGGGATACGTTTGGAAGTGAGGTGTCTTCTCGGATGACTTTAGTGGCAAAGCATTACATCGTGCCGATGCATTGTTCATTAGTGTCGTTGAGCATACCACACACTTCAGGGGAATCGCGGGAACGGAAACAGTTTATGAATTCAACTGCCCTGCCGATGCATTAGTTCTTAATGTAACTGATCATACAACACACTTGAACATTCGTGGGAATGGAACATTTTGTACTCTGTATGTGAAAGTTCTAAAACTTGTGTTGCCATGCAATCTGAGCTGTAGATCGTTGTGAGAGCTGTACAGCCACAATGGCAAAACACTACGCCCTGCGGATGAATACGGAACAAATGTCTCCTACAGAAAAATGGTCGTCATGCAATTTCATAGCAGTAGAACCTTGTGAAAGCTGTACAGTAACACTGATATTGGCTGCGTGGTGCAGATTCGTAGTGATTCTGAGGTGCTTGTGCGCAAGGGTAATTAATGAAGGAGCGCGTATTACTAATCCCGGCTGCTACGATGTCTAGCTCATATATGGGGCGCTCTATGTGGGCGAAACATAGGCTCAGATCGCTACAACCGCGCGCGAAATAGCTCTGAAGGCCTGCCAGTACACTTGTTCGGCGTCTCCGTGCTTGTACTGCTACAGGAGACTTGACGGCAGCTGCGCACGTATATCACACTATATCCTCCGACAGAGGCCGCATTCCACTCTTGGTATACTTCGCCGCAGTACACTGCGTATGCTTGTTTGCGCGACACAAGTGACTTGCGGCGAAGCTGACCTTAGGCAAACGGCATTATGCAACGTCCGAGCCATCTTGTCCGTCACTGCGGATAGAAAACACATACACGTACAAGCTATTTGAGCTGCATCATTTTGTTGACATTTACCCCTCTTTACTAAATGAAGAGGATAACGTACGCCTGTGTGCGTGATTGAAAAGATTGATAAAAAGCCTGGTAACCTATGTGCAGTCAGTCAAAAAACACTATTTATGCAGGTGCCCACGCTCCTGTAAAAAAGTGCAATTAAGTGATGACCCACTGGAGGTGAATCCGCACTTATGTAAGCACAGCCGGCGCATGTTGCTGATGCCACACATTCCCTTCGCAGTGGTTTACTAGACCACATACATAAATTATAATTGTTGTATTATTAATTGCTGAACCTCCAGCACTTCCACAAAATTTATGCAGAAGTGGAAACAAAGAACACACATCATTCCTCAGCACAGCTTACTATGTCTGTATCAAAGCTTGATATTACCAACACATCTGCAGTGTCGTTGCCCGTGCTTCCTGAACAGAAAAGCCAGTTGCTCCAGTTCACACGGCTAGAACAACTGCGAAGTGATTGAGCTATCTGCTTGTGCTGCATTTTGTTGCCACAGGCTGTACAAGGTCATGACTTGTGTTAACGGTACAGAAAGCGCATAGTTTTGCCTGCTGCATTCCTTTGTCATGCAGTGAACGTGTCTGCTTCCGTTTCCTCTGCTATTTTTACAGCGAAGCTGTATATGGCTAGGTTCTGAGCAAAAGTGCATACATCGACAGGGTGTGTGGAAAAAAGTTGCGTCGACAACATTGAATCCACAGTAGCCTGCTGTGCGCCGGCGGTGCTCAGTGGCTCCGGAGTGGATGGCGGAATAATAAAACGTCATTGTGTACCCACCCATGTCTGTGCCTCGTTTCCCTGTGACGTCGACATCGCTCTAGCGACGTTATCAGCAGTTTTACTTTGGTCCTTCCATGGCCAGCACGCGCGTAGTCCGTACTGAAGAAGAACTATGTGCATGTAAAGAGCACCGGTGTGAGCAACAGCGTGAATGGGCGTGAAGGCGACGGGCAGCTGCTATAGCCGGACGCGTCTTGTCCGCAGATAGGTAATGTCGGATAGCAGCTCTGTGACCGATGAAGAACGGCGTGCCCGTAAGGATCACCGTTGAGGACACAAGCGGGAGTGGGCGCGAAAGCATCGGCGTCCAATTGCAGTATATCGCAGTGACCACAAAGCAATGGTCACCATGGTGACAAAGTAAATAGAACATAAAAGATAACGAAGTTATGTGTACGTGTCTTTATTCAATCAATAAAGCAATTAACCATATATAACTCAATATACTTATCAGCAAGTACAAATTCAGCTGGTCTTCCATCTTCACATAGTGGAAGTGCTCTGAATTGTAGTTTTTTATCATTTGTCATCAAATTTGTACATTTTCTTTTGTAATGCTACAGCCTGTTTCGTGCCATTACTGTTTTCTCTTATTTCGCCTATTCTGCAAGAGTTGCTGGCATTGTCTGTTGCCTAGGTGTTGGTCCGCCTGACATGCTAGAGATGCTTTAGACAGTTTAATCACAGGGTGTTCATGTAAGAGCACGTCAAAATTACTGGTGTTTTTCATTTTTAGGCAGGCTTTTTTGAACTCTTGTCTGATAAAACCTCGCTTGGTTGATAAGCAACGGATTATCGTTGGCAAGTTGTTTCCAATGACAACATTTTTTCGACGTCGAAAGTTCACACATTTGCCAACAAGGTGCACACACGACTCAAAGAATTTTGAAATTTTATAGGCCATGCTTCATAGTTTGTCACTTGGCTTGGCATTTTATTCCCATTTTTGATCTCATCAACCTGGCGGGTGTGCGGGAATACCGAACTTGCTACTTAGTACTCAGCACGAAACAATGCTTTAAAACCACTGTATTGTCCGCTCACCTCACCATGCCACTGTGTGGTCTTGATCAGAATTTTCTATCATAAGTACAATGTTACAAACTTACATATGACAAGTACATTACCCTATATCAAAGCAATGCACTGTTGAAAGCCGAGTGAAATACTTCACCGAAAGAACTGCTTTCACCTCCAGTCCATTCTGTTTAGTTTGTTGTCTAAACATCCTGCCAAATACTGTCATTGCTATCGTGTCCTGCGGCAGATGGACTTGGAAGCACCGAACGAGCACGGATGCTGATCAGATTTTTTCTGATCGCACAGATCGTGCTGTCGAGGACCGGATTCGTCGACGCAGGGTCTGAGCATGCGCTGCATCAGGCCTATCTACTGCTACCTCCGGCTGTCTGCCCTGCTGGCTTCATCGGACGAAACAAGTCGAAAGAAGCTGTACCACGTGCACTGCACTGGGACCACCTGAACAGCACGGTGACGTCGACGGAGACATCGTGGCACCCGGATAAAAGCAGCAGCCTTTTCGACGTCCCCTTCAATGGACTTAGAAGTACCGAACGAGCACGGATGCTGATCAGATTTTTTCTGATCGCACAGATCGTGCTGTCGAGGACCGGATTCGTCGACGCAGGGTCTGAGCATGCGCTGCATCAGGCCTATCTACTGCTACGTCCGGCTGTCTGCCCTGCTGGCTTCATCGGACGAAATAAGTCGCAAGAAGCTGTACCACGTACACTGCACTGGGACCACCTGACCAGCACGGTGACGTCGACGGAGACATCGTGGCACCCGGATAAAAGCAGCAGCCTTTTCGACGTCCCCTTCAATGGACTTAGAAGTACCGAACGAGCACGGATGCTGATCAGATTTTTTCTGATCGCACAGATCGTGCTGTCGAGGACCGGATTCGTCGACGCAGGGTCTGAGTATGCGCTGCATCAGGCCTATCTACTGCTACCTCCGGCTGTCTGCCCTGCTGGCTTCATCGGACGAAACAAGTCGAAAGAAGCTGTACCACGTGCACTGCACTGGGACCACCTGAACAGCACGGTGACGTCGACGGAGACATCGTGGCACCCGGATAAAACCAGCAGCCTTTTCGACGTCCCCTTCAATGGACTTAGAAGTACCGAACGAGCACGGATGCTGATCAGATTTTTTCTGATCGCACAGATCGTGCTGTCGAGGACCGGATTCGTCGACGCAGGGTCTGAGCATGCGCTGCATCAGGCCTATCTACTGCTACGTCCGGCTGTCTGCCCTGCTGGCTTCATCGGACGAAATAAGTCGCAAGAAGCTGTACCACGTACACTGCACTGGGACCACCTGACCAGCACGGTGACGTCGACGGAGACATCGTGGCACCCGGATAAAAGCAGCAGCCTTTTCGACGTCCCCTTCAATGGACTTAGAAGTACCGAACGAGCACGGATGCTGATCAGATTTTTTCTGATCGCACAGATCGTGCTGTTGAGGACCGGATTCGTCGACGCAGGGTCTGAGCATGCGCTGCATCAGGCCTATCTACTGCTACCTCCGGCTGTCTGCCCTGCTGGCTTCATCGGACGAAACAAGTCGAAAGAAGCTGTACCACGTGCACTGCACTGGGACCACCTGAACAGCACGGTGACGTCGACGGAGACATCGTGGCACCCGGATAAAAGCAGCAGCCTTTTCGACGTCCCCTTCAATGGACTTAGAAGTACCGAACGAGCACGGATGCTGATCAGATTTTTTCTGATCGCACAGATCGTGCTGTCGAGGACCGGATTCGTCGACGCAGGGTCTGAGCATGCGCTGCATCAGGCCTATCTACTGCTACGTCCGGCTGTCTGCCCTGCTGGCTTCATCGGACGAAATAAGTCGCAAGAAGCTGTACCACGTACACTGCACTGGGACCACCTGACCAGCACGGTGACGTCGACGGAGACATCGTGGCACCCGGATAAAAGCAGCAGCCTTTTCGACGTCCCCTTCAATGGACTTAGAAGTACCGAACGAGCACGGATGCTGATCAGATTTTTTCTGATCGCACAGATCGTGCTGTCGAGGACCGGATTCGTCGACGCAGGGTCTGAGCATGCGCTGCATCAGGCCTATCTACTGCTACCTCCGGCTGTCTGCCCTGCTGGCTTCATCGGACGAAACAAGTCGAAAGAAGCTGTACCACGTGCACTGCACTGGGACCACCTGAACAGCACGGTGACGTCGACGGAGACATCGTGGCACCCGGATAAACGCAGCAGCCTTTTCGACGTTCCCTTCAGTTTACTTGGAAGCACCGAACGAGCACGGATGCTGATCAGATTTTTTCTGATCGCACAGATCGTGCTGTCGAGGACCGGATTCGTCGACGCAGGGTCTGAGCATGCGCTGCATCAGGCCTATCTACTGCTACCTCCGGCTGTCTGCCCTGCTGGCTTCATCGGACGAAACAAGTCGAAAGAAGCTGTACCACGTGCACTGCACTGGGACCACCTGAACAGCACGGTGACGTCGACGGAGACATCGTGGCACCCGGATAAAAGCAGCAGCCTTTTCGACGTCCCCTTCAATGGACTTAGAAGTACCGAACGAGCACGGATGCTGATCAGATTTTTTCTGATCGCACAGATCGTGCTGTCGAGGACCGGATTCGTCGACGCAGGGTCTGAGCATGCGCTGCATCAGGCCTATCTACTGCTACCTCCGGCTGTCTGCCCTGCTGGCTTCATCGGACGAAACAAGTCGAAAGAAGCTGTACCACGTGCACTGCACTGGGACCACCTGAACAGCACGGTGACGTCGACGGAGACATCGTGGCACCCGGATAAACGCAGCAGCCTTTTCGACGTTCCCTTCAGTTTACTTGGAAGCACCGAACGAGCACGGATGCTGATCAGATTTTTTCTGATCGCACAGATCGTGCTGTCGAGGACCGGATTCGTCGACGCAGGGTCTGAGCATGCGCTGCATCAGGCCTATCTACTGCTACGTCCGGCTGTCTGCCCTGCTGGCTTCATCGGACGAAATAAGTCGCAAGAAGCTGTACCACGTGCACTGCACTGGGACCACCTGAACAGCACGGTGACGTCGACGGAGACATCGTGGCACCCGGATAAACGCAGCAGCCTTTTCGACGTCCCCTTCAATGTACTTAGAAGTACCGAACGAGCACGGATGCTGATCAGATTTTTTCTGATCGCACAGATCGTGCTGTCGAGGACCGGATTCGTCGACGCAGGGTCTGAGCATGCGCTGCATCAGGCCTATCTACTGCTACCTCCGGCTGTCTGCCCTGCTGGCTTCATCGGACGAAACAAGTCGAAAGAAGCTGTACCACGTGCACTGCACTGGGACCACCTGAACAGCACGGTGACGTCGACGGAGACATCGTGGCACCCGGATAAACGCAGCAGCCTTTTCGACGTTCCCTTCAGTTTACTTGGAAGCATCGAACGAGCACGGATGCTGATCAGATTTTTTCTGATCGCACAGATCGTGCTGTCGAGGACCGGATTCATCGACGCAGGGTCTGAGCATGCGCTGCATCAGGCCTATCTACTGCTACCTCCGGCTGTCTGCCCTGCTGGCTTCATCGGACGAAACAAGTCGAAAGAAGCTGTACCACGTGCACTGCACTGGCACCACCTGAACAGCACGGTGACGTCGACGGAGACATCGTGGCACCCGGATAAACGCAGCAGCCTTTTCGACGTTCCCTTCAGTTTACTTGGAAGCATCGAACGAGCACGGATGCTGATCAGATTTTTTCTGATCGCACAGATCGTGCTGTCGAGGACCGGATTCATCGACGCAGGGTCTGAGCATGCGCTGCATCAGGCCTATCTACTGCTACCTCCGGCTGTCTGCCCTGCTGGCTTCATCGGACGAAACAAGTCGAAAGAAGCTGTACCACGTGCACTGCACTGGGACCACCTGAACAGCACGGTGACGTCGACGGAGACATCGTGGCACCCGGATAAACGCAGCAGCCTTTTCGACGTTCCCTTCAGTTTACTTGGAAGCATCGAACGAGCACGGATGCTGATCAAATTTTTTCTGATCGTACAGGTTAGCGACAAGCATTTAGTCTCTTCAGTTAGAGGCAACGACGTAACGTTAATGGTGCTCCCAAGTCCACAATGCTGTATTGCTATTTTGCGGGATTGTTGTAATGTTGTCCGCTTAATGTTACTAACATCCGGAGACGTTGAACAAAATCCAAGCCCTGAGTCTGATCCAGATGAATGTTCGCAGCGTGAACTAATGAAACGCATTCTAAGAGAACAAAAGGAGACGAACAAAGCACTTAAACAACTGTCTTCAAATATCAAGCACCTTGAGACAATAGTTGCAGATTTGCAAGAAAGAATGGCAGTTATTGAAAATGAAAGAGGATTACGGAAAGAATGCGAAGACAAGATAGTACACTGCGAGGAATCTTGTAAATCTACAATGACGCAAGTGGAGTTTCTGGCATCGAAGGTCGATGATTTAGAAAGTAGAAGTAGGCGGAATAACCTAATCATTTATGGATTAAGAGAGAGCTCTGATGCAGATGTTAAAACACTTGAAGAAGAAGTGCGAGACGATATATTTAAGAAGATCCTAGGAATAGAAATTAACTCAATAGAACGAGTTCAGAGAATCGGTACAAAGCAAAGCCAAAGGACACGCCCCGTTATTATCAGGCTATTGAACTTCGCCGAGAAAACCAAAATATTATCAACCTCCTTCAAGCTGAAAAACACCCACATTTCAATATCCGAAGATTTCTCAAAGAAAGTACGTGACACACGGGCTAAATTATGGCGTTCTGCAGTAAGTGACAAGGCGAAAGGGGCAAAGGTATCTCTGGCATTCGATAAACTAAAAATAAATGGCAAAACCTTTATATGGAATGAGTGTGAGGACCGAAGAATCTAAACCGATAACTTCTGCACACGCTGGCCCAGCAGCTCGCGATGGCACGTAACCACAACGTACGAAATGTATCAGAGTGTTATCACTGAATGCGCGCAGCGTAGTCAATAAGTTCAGCCTACTTGAAATCATAGTTGCAGCCTATCAGCCGCACATTATAGTCATCACGGAAACCTGGCTTCACGAAAGCGTCCAGGATTCCGAAGTGTTTCCACCTTCTTATCGGCTCATACGGAAAGACAGAGAATCGCGGGGGGGGGGGGGGGGGGGAGCTGTCGCAATTAAATCTAACATAAAATTCACAGTTTTAAACAGCATACCTGACCATGAAAGCGGATGGTCTAAACTTACATTTAATGGTAAAAGCATATTTGTGGGTGGTGTATACCGACCTCCGAATGCGCCCCCTGTATACCTAGACGTTATGCACAATTACATTGCACAACACACTAATTCACGTTCCAATATTATCATCACAGGTGATTTCAATTTACCAGGAATCAATAGGTCTAATCCTTCGCATAACAGCTCCGACGCAAAAACTGCTGAATCACTATTGTTTGTCATTTACCTTCTCTCTAGACCAGCTCATTTCCGAACCGACTAGAATAGCTGGTCCGTCATGTTCTGTGCTTGATCTGATGTTAGTAAGCAGTCTATTTCAAAATAACACATTAAACGTTGAAAATGGCATTTCGTACCATAAAATGATTGTATTCTCCTGCCCAATTTTAGGAAACCGTGAACGCGTTAAGCCATCGATTGCTGTTATCAGGGATTACTCAAGAGCGGATGACAATGCTATCTCAGAATATTTAAACTCCTGCTTTCTGCAGTCTTCATTACTTCATGACGTAAATGAATTATGGTTACGTTTTAAGCATGTTGTACACTTTTGTGAAGAAAACTACATACCCCCCCAGAAAGAAACGAGTGAACAGAGAACATCCTTGGGTATCGCGCGAAATAATACATTTAAAACGAAAGATTAAAAGGCAGCGCAGAAAGAAAACCACACGTGACCTTCAAAATCTCGTACGCTTACTACAAGATAAGATCCACATGGCCAAGGAGCGTTTTTTCACTGCTACTCTGCCTTCTTACATGACGCATAAAGCACAAAAATTCTGGCGCTACCTATCGAGGGAGCGGCACACCGTATCGCAGATTACTGTTCCGAACGAGATGGTTGTTCAGCCTGACGTCATAGCAAGCAAATTTAATGAATTTTTTCAATCTGTATTTAACAGAACTACTTTTAACGGCCCCTCTCCACGGTATCAGTTGGAGAATACAATGCCTGAAATAGATATTGACCAACAAGGAATTTTTCGACTCTTACAAAAACTGGATGTAAGAAAACCCTGCGGCCCTGATCTTAAATCAAATGCATTTTTGCAAAAACGTGCAGTTTGGATGTCAAAATACTGATACGTAATTTACAGGCGATCTTTGGAAACTTCAGTGATACCTGACGACTGGCGAAGGGCCAAAGTAATACCTGTGCACAAATCTGGCTCTAAACTCGACGTAAGTAACTATAGACCTGTTTCATTAACATGTGCATCCATTAAATTTTTCGAACATATTATTTATAAGGCCATAATATTGCACTTAGAAAATAATAACCTACTATACAGCCGGCAACATGGATTCCGTTCAGGTCTAAGTACTATTACTCAGTTAGCTGAGTTAACTCATGATGTCATGATGTAGCTACCGCAATAAATAACAGAAGCCAAATAGATGCCATTTTCTTTGATTTTTCAACGGCCTTTGATGTTGTTCCTCATCCAGATCTCATTACTAAACTAATTGCCATTGGTGTACACGAGAAAAGAGTATCATGGATTAAGAACTATCTCTAAAACAGAAAGCAATGCGTAGCTGTGAACGATGTTATGTCTGATTACATCAACGTTTTTTCTAGGGTTCCACAAGGATCGGGTCTTGCGCCCCTCCTATTTCTGATCTACATCAATGATATTCATTCATGCGTTCAGCTGCCTATTCAAATGCGCCTATTCGCCGATGATTGCGTAGTGTACACAACAGTGAATACCAGAGAGGATCAGGTAAAACTAAATGATTTGTTGGCTGCTATACAAAATTGGTGCAACATTTGGGGGATGAAACTGAATGCATCAAAAACTACCAGTATCTCCTTCACACAAAAGAAAAATGCGCTTCAGTTTACATTCACAATAAACGATATACCACTAAGAAAATACGAGTAGGTCACATATCTCGGGGTCACTCGTACAACGAAATTAAATAGGGAAACTCATATAAATAACATATATGACAAGGCCGTAGATAAACTACATTACTTGAGAAGAAAACTTAGAAACACACCTCCTAGTGTTAAATTAAATGCATACAGAACCCTCATTAGACCAGCTTTAGAGTATGCTGACATTATTTGGGCCCCGCACAAGAAGTATTTAACCAAGAAATTAGAACGCATACAGAACTTAGCATTGAGATTTATATATTCACAATATTCACGTCAAACGAGCATTAAAAACCTGCGCATCAAGGCTAACGTTCAATCACTGGCTTAACGTAGAATAATTTCCAGATTAAAATTTCTATGCTTGCTTTATCACGGCTCCTACTGAATACCACAAGCAACATACATTCAAGCGCCATTCAGACTTTCTGCCAGAACCAACCATAACAAATCAATACGACACCATCCCAGCCATAATAACACTCACAAGTACTCTTTATTCCCGCACGCCATTTCCCATTGGAACATAGTACCCTCTAGAGCCATAAATTGCCCATCTGCCAACGCATTTATTGAAAGTATTGAGAATCTGGAATTCGAATGGTGATATCTGTATTTCGTATGCAGCCTCTGTAGATGTCTTCTTATGGTAAACGCTGTTTCTCCTGCTTCCCGGACCGCTCATTTAAACAGAGTGTATATATTTATTGAGTATCTTCATTTTTGTGTGTGCTAATGCTCTCTGTTTTGGATACACTAGTTTCACTTTCTACTTTTTTTTGTACTGTATTCCATGTTGTAACCACTCCTGCATGGGCCCGACGAGGGCCTGCAGTATTGTAAAATAAATAAAATAAATGTTCATTATGAGTAGACCTGAATTGTTATGTCTGCCAGCGCAAGTAATATGCCTGAAAATGTACTAAGGTGGTGTCCTGTCCTCTAAAGGATGACCAATTTTCCTCGAAACCATAGTAGCCAGAAGAATGACATTTAAAATGTACATCACCAAGGTCCTGCAGAAGAGCAGAGCTCAGTGTTTGAGCCTTGACATCACTCCATAGAATACCTGCATATCATTTGGGCTCAATTAACCTTGCTGCAAGAGTTTTTTCAATGGCAAGACCTACAAGGTTTGTCAATTTTTGATACTCTGACCTAGTTTGATGTGCTTTTCTGTGACATTTTTCTCTACTGCTGTTTCTTGATTATTTTGGATAGTGGCCTTCTTAGGAGATATTGCTTCATTTGATATTTTCTAGGAAGGAAAATTTTGGGCACCTTTATACCACACTAGTGCGTATCATCTGTATGGAAACAAAACGCTGCCTGAGCGGAGGTCTGTCTGCGGCAGCTGCTGTGAATTGCGCCCACGCATCACCAATGGGCTGCTCTCGTGTTCTTCCAATTAGCAAGGCAGTCGCGCCACACTTCGCTTCGTTTGCGAAGTGCCACACTAGACAGATTGTCCGCGCCAGTCAATATATTGTGAAATGAAAACATGTAAAGAGCTGCAATCAAATTTCCCATTAGGCAGAAGGCGAAATAGTAAAAATAACAATTATATAAATACCATGCAATGAAAGCAATCAATGTGTACTGGACCAAACTTGTCACCTAATCGAACTGCAGGGAACCCCTGATCATTCTAAGTTACACAAAATGCGTGTGTCATATTCAAATAGTCGCTTGTGCACGCAGTGCATGAATGGGATATCATTGAAAAATATGTGAATGCCTATGGGAGTGTAATCAGGACTGGCACTTTTTTCACTATAACTGTCAGTTCCATATATGTTGCTTCACTATAGGGAGATTATGCTCTAATAGAAGCAGTTGGAAGACGGTTCTGTCCACGTTGTCACTTCCATCTACCTTTTGTTTTGCATTGTGCATTCAGGTTAAGACCCATCAACTAGCCCAAAATAATTTACATATAACTCATGAAAGAAGGAGCACAGCAGTTGGTGATTTGTAAATAGGCCTGTGTTTAAAACAGATTCGAGTGGTCGACACATTAAGTGGGTTTGTTTATGTGAGTATCCATGTTAGTGCTGTATTGTCTTTGAAGATGATTGATTGATTGTTCCTTCTTTGGTTAAAGTCTAGTGATCTAGAGAGCATATTTTAAAAGTCTGATGAAGAGGGTAACACTTTTGGACTTTGCGTGCCAACTACTATCTTGTGAGCTGCTACAGTTTTTGTAAATATTCAGTAAATATATTCCGTGCGTCTCTTTTCTCTGTAACACTTTTATGGAGGTTGAGGACGCTTCCAGATTCAAGACGGATTTATGCAGCAGGCGCTCCTTAGCTGCATCTGCAATGCCAGCTCAAGGCAAGAATTCTTCGGGCACATTGCCATCTGCGACCACAGTCATACTGGCACAACCGCCATGGTATGTTGGCCACAGAAACGTCACGTGGGTTGACAATATGTGTAAGCTGCTGCGAACACAGTAGGCAGGTGGGCTTTGCTTGCCTTGCGTAGCTAAGATTTCAGCTTATGATCTTGAAGATCTCACCCTGTGGTTCTACTGAAGCATTACAAGCAATGGTGTCTGTCCTTTGGCACCGTTATCTAAAGCTTTTCACTTGTGTTGCCATCTGGTTACAGCAATGTTTCTCTAACTCATCTTATGTTCAAGCGCCATTGTAAGTTAATTCTGGTTCACACACATTTGACCCATCCAGTCACGTCTCGGCACCAAATGTTACGGAGCCTGTATCTGAGAAATTAAAGGGTTTTTACGCCAGTTTCTTTTTTAACATAGGACACTGATGTTGTTTAAAGCGTCAGCAAATGTCGATAGCGTCTTGTTTCTGCGGAGAAATCGGCAAGGAAATGCTCTGTCCTGAGAGACGCGGGTACCATGATGGGGCCGATTACACCTGTGTGAATCAGGACTTCGCGAGGAACATAGTTGTCAATTTGCCTTTAGACCAGTCTGGCTATGTCAAGAATTGCTGGATAACGCACACTTCTCTCTTTCAGAAAGAGATAATTGAAGTGTTTTGGAGCTGGCTGTCCCAATTTCCTTCCTCTGACTTGAGCAGGTATGCAAGATGCAGGCATTAGGTCCACAGAATTGACTGCACCATTTGAAGGTGCACCACTCTAAATGTTCGATTTGCCTGCAAGACTGTGACACATGCTTTGTTCAGAGTCTTATGGCTTAGGTAAATATTACCACTCAATGTGCAGAAATACCTCTCAAGAGATCGAACTTTAAAGGGGTGCAGGACCTCGAGAAAAAATTGTGACAAGCTTCAGAGCGCAGTTAGTAATTTTCTAACTTTTCTACAGTCAGTTTCACTGTCGTTTCTTTTTATTCAGTGGATCCTCGATACGATTCTGCCTAATACAGTTTGCGGGATTTAACTTTCTTTTTCTTTTCCCGAAAATCCGATTTGGTTGGATAATATGTTGGATGGTATGATTTTTGTGTGATACACTTTATTTTCCGGTCCTTGTGAAGATCGTATCAACGAGCTTTTACTGTATTTCAGTTTTAATTTATTGCTCATTAAGCCTATATTGACGATTGTTGCCTACACGCAACATACCAGAAAAAAAAAATTTGTCTTGCCTAGTTTCATTATTGAGTACCGAGATTCTGGCTAGATATATTTGGCCAACACTAAATGAGAGGCAACAACTGTCATTAGTTGGTTTAGAGCAGGAATACTCGACGAGGAAGAAGTTTGGTATGTGACTCACTGTCTTTTGAAAGCAAGGACAGAGGATACAGGCCGATGCAAGATATCCAACTGCGTTGGTGTCACGGATGTGATGTAAAGCAAAAGAAATGTACACCTATGGTTCACATATGATGAGAGCTGTCTATACAAATTGAAAACGAAGCCTCAGGTGGCTTGGGGTGAAGCCCACTTCCAGATTCCAGCCTGGAGCTATTGTAGTAAAAAATTACCCCTTCAAATCAGTAAAATTATAAAACTTTTCACATATTTATTCATGAGGAGGAAATCTGCACATCAGTAGCTGTGAAATATCATAACCTCACCGAGCATTCGACCTCACTCAACGTCAAATTCGTCCATGAGGTTGCCATTGCCATAGCTAAAACTTTTTAACAGCCAACCAACGTCGCATCACTTTGGGAGGTTCAGATCAGCTTAGGTCGACTTCATTACGTCAGCCTTGTGAACCTTGTGAGGTTGGCCATCTCTGCATGGAAGTCTACATTCTATAGCCCCCTGTAGAGTCCTGGGGCGCTATAACGTAAAATAATTCCAAACTTTTCTATTCCAATTCTGCAATCAGCCCACCACGATTGGTCAATACTTTTTCGGGCCACACCCAACTTCACCTGTTTGTCACGCGACGTCACGAAAACCACGATGGCTCCTCGTCTGATATAACGTGTACAAACTGATTATACATAATTAAACCACACAAAAGGCAAATATATATTCCTGATTCGACGCCTTTTCACCATTAGCCCTCTGCTATTGGTTCTATGTTTTCGAGCTACACCCACTTCACCTGTCTGTCACCTCACAACACCGCGAAAACCCACTGCGTCAAAGTGACGTGTATGCGAAAAAAATGCATCAATATGCCGAACAAAACTGCAAATTTTTCTGAATAGCCAGAGACTGCCCCGTTCCGAAAGGAATAGAAATGGCTGCCCGCCGATCGCTCAGGCCCTCGCTACTCGCACCTGCAGGTGAGCATGTATTTATTTGCACATGGTAAACCTTTTTGCGAGGCAGTAAAACGTTATCGAGCCCTTTCGGTCCGTATGCAGCATCGCTTTGCCAACTCTTCCTTGCTGAAGATCCGTTTTAGCGGTATTCTTATCCTTCCGTTGCACGCCGCCGCAATTTTTAACCGGCCACCGCAAGCTAAGTAAGGCAAAGCGGGCTGATCGGAGAAGCTGGCACCACCGTCTTCATGCAGTTATCTATCTTGACTGTGCTGGCTCGGCCCACTCGAAACCCTCTCCACTAGACCGCGCTCCTCGCCTCTTGTCAGTCAATTAGATAAGAAAAACCGCTGAGTGTAGGCAATGTTATTGGTTTTAAAAGCGAATAAAGGTGACCTCTTATAAACGAGGAGAATGTTTGATTGGGTTGTTCAGACCACGCTGCAGGCCACCGCCCGATGCTTGTGCCGGTGGTTACGTAAATTTGAGGTCAGGAGATTGGAATCGGAACAGTTTGGAATCATTTTACGTTATAGCGCCCCTGTAGGTGCTTTACGGTAGGGGCGTTCGATTCCCCTACACCACCTGAACCAGTTCACGAGATGCTGCATCCTGCCAGCGGTGCAGCAATGGCGCCCGCTGAACCACCCCGTTCGTTTCAAAAGGTGCAGGGCTGGTTCATGATTTTGCGGCGCCTACTCCGCTGTCGGTGCCCACTTGGTGCAGGCGTACAGGTGCGAAGCAGCAGTGCAGCAGACACCCCAGCACACGGGCGCGAGCGCCATTAAAAGCCCGCTTACGCACGTCTGATGTGTCTACAAGTGTGGTTTGTAGTTACGGCCCACAAGCCGATCATACTTGTAGTTCAGGATGTTTCAAACTTACTCACTCTGTGCACAATAAATCGGGCATATAACGCCTGCACCACATCTGCATCTTGGCATTCGTTTCCAGTGTTGCGCTGTGCCTGCACCTCAGAAATGGAGCTGCACAATTTCTGAACGTCTCGTGAACCGCTGTTAACTGGTTCACAGTGGTTCAGGCGAATCGAACGTACCAAAGTTTTTAGATACGTCGATGACTTTTTAGTTCTACTTGACTGCAGCTCTAACTGTTTTGATTTCTTAACCACTAATGCACTTTCTTTTATACGCGAGGGTTTATCGCCTCTAAAAATAACGCATGAACTGCCAATTGACGGAAGTATCCGCTTTCTTGACAGTAAGTTTTTATTTTTCAACGACCATATACGCTGGAAGTACGAGCCTCGCGCGAACAAGCCGCTGCTCCCATAGCAGTCGGCGCACTATAAGTTGGTTAAGAGGGGAATCACAAAGACATGCTTGTCAAACGCATTATATAAGTCATGCCCGGAGCTGATGACCGAAAGCATCAAGGATCAGATCATCCGCCTACGATTGGCAGGTTACCCTACACATGTACTTATTAGCGTTGCTCAGGGTCTGCTTAAGTCGAAGCTATCAAAAAATTCCGCCAGCGTGCCTTGTGTAGATAAGAGGAGCGTTGCTGTCATCCCATATATCCACGGCCTATCGCACTGTTTGAAGAAAATAGGTCAACGTGCGAATGTTAGGGTTGTATTTTCAGCTTCTACAAAATTGCAATGTCTGTGCAGACTAACCAGACCAGGCCTCTCTGATAAGCGCACGTGCAAAAAGAAACACCAGGAACCGTTTGTTGAATGTGTGGAAGCAGTTGTTTACAACCTTCCTTTAAAGTGTGGGAAGAACTACGTGGGGCAAAGCGGAAGGTGCCTCAACGAGCGTTTAAAGGAACACCGGTACACTCTAAAAACTAGGAAGGGTATCGCAGGAGTGAAGCTGCCGATTCACTCTTCAAAGCGTCGTTTTACTCTCGCAAAATGTCGAGGAGAGTGAAATGCATTGTTCACTCTGTCACCAAGAAGAGAGTGAAATGTGCTTTTCACTCTCCCCTTCAGAGAGAGAGAGTGAAAAGACTCTTGCGACAATAGAAAAGAGAGACTCTTGCGGCAATAGAAAACAAAACGTAGCGTAATCTTCTGCTTCAACTATAGGTGGCTGGCCCCGAACATGGCAATGTATCACTCATGCACGCTGAGCAAAGAACACATCGTTTTGCTTCTAAGAGAACAGGCCGCCGCAGTTCAAAGGAACGCGTAGCGAGCGCTCTACTTTTTCACTCGGAGTGGCTCCACCACGCGCGCGCGCGCTCACGATCGCGTAACAACACAGCACCGGAGAAAGTAGATCCGTCCGCCGAGCAGCGCAGCAGCAGCAAAGGCCAGCCAAGGGAGATCGTATGTCAGCCATCTCGCGTCGCCACGAAAACACGACAGTCGTTCGTCATGCCTTGGATATAACAACAAATCCTCCACGGTAAGTGAATTCTAACTTAGGTGCACATTCTCCGTATATGTCATGCTATCGCCAGGAAGTCGTCGCTGCCCTTAGCCGACGCGATTGACAAAGGACTAGGCGTACGCGCTGTCTCTCGATGTCAATCGAAAAAGCCAGTCGTCGCGGTAACTGCATGTGATTTTATCACTTTGCCGTTGTCCGTAAGAGCTTTAAGAATCGCAAACGCTGCCAGAACTATGGTATGTTCAATAAGACGCCAGGCGAGAGGACGCTTAAAATGGTTAGTTCACCAGCCCGTGATTCCGAGCCTATGCGGAGCGTGATTAGCGTGCGTTTTGTGTGTTTGAATTTATTCAGTTTGGCAGTCTACTGTGTACGGAACGCTGTTGAACTAAGGAATCACATAACAGAAGGCGTCATTTTGCTGGCAGCATGCTTTTTTTTTTTATAAGTAAGCCGCGCGCTTGACGGTGTCTCGCGCAGGGGGAATCTGCGACCACTGAAGTTACGTGCAGCACCAATGCTAGTTAGAAACTTTGCCGCAGGCATTCAGCTGCATGCTGCAAGAGGTCAGTTGGGCGCGTTATCTTGAACTTACTGAAAACGCATGAGGAATCCATGTTTTATGCTGAAAAAAGTATAAACCCCATATAAGCGATCTTGCGCGCGGCAGCTACAAGCGACGCGACGGAGATGGCTGTCGCGTTCGCTCGTCGCCTGCAAGTCGTACTCCGTGCGAGCGACGATTTTGAGCGACGCCTCCCCGGTGTTGCCAGCATGAGGGCTGCAGTCACGCGTGACGCGTGCTTTAGTAATTTACGTTGATGTATTTTACTATAAAAAGTAGCATAAAATATTTCCGGGGTCTTGCAGTACGTTCTTATCCTTGCACGTATAAAAATTGAATCATTTGCTCGTTCCGCGCCACAATCGGTAGTATTTGAGCGATGTATGTACATCCAGTTCCGGCTTCGCGCTATTGGCTAGTCGCTCATAGCACTTCTGGGTGACGAGCGACGATTTCTAGATTTCCAGAACCGAGCCATCTGTTCAAGCGACGGCCCATCTGTTCAAGCCACTGGGCACGTGCTTAGGATGTGTCACAAGTGGTGTTTGCGATACACCAGACTCATGACAGACCTATGACGTCTGAAAATGACCAATATTTTATTCATTAGCAGGAGTATTCTAAATTCATGAAAAACAAGGATGAACTGTGGTTTATTTGTTTTTTTTTTTGCTTAAATCTAAAAATTGAAGTTAGTTTAGCAGTTGACTGTTGCAGTCATTTGGATGTTTTGCATGCATTTCACTAGGAAGACTAAGAGCTAAGACTTTTTTATTGTCATGGCCTTGACTGTCTTGATGTTGTTTTGCACCATGCCCTTGTGTTGACTTTTGCATACGATATTTTTCAGGCACCCGCTTTATATAACGCAAGAAGGCAGCTGCAAGGACACGAGGATGTGAAAGAGCCAGTGCAGCGCGACTTCACGTAGTGCAGAGGAGCCAATGCCAAAAAATCAAAATACATTGGCATGTTATTTGGACAAGAAAACTAGTATGTGGGTATATTGGGTGTACCATTTGACCAAATGTCAACAAAATCAAGATACAGTATGTTACACGAAGGTGAAAATTCTCACGTGCTCCAGGCAGTCATCTTAACATGGTATATTTATGTAATGTCTCTGATTGGAAAGTCAAATCAAGTATGCTCTCTGGAGACAAACACATAGCAGCAAGTGTCATTGAAAAGTTAAAAATGTGTTTTAAGAAAGCTGATTAGTTCTGAGAAGTGACTGCTTTTTGTCTTGCCTCTCAACAGATATATCCATGTGATAAAAAAATAGTGGTACAATGAAATTGCATATTTGCTTAGCGACATGATACATACTCGCAATGAGCACGGTGCCTGTGTTTACTATAAAAAGCAACAGCCCATGCTTGGTTAGGTTAGGCCCACTACAACATGCAGGCATGGGTGATTGGCGCTTTTTTTATTTCTGTGTCGTGAGGTTTATTGACGTCCGTATAGGTGCAGTGGCACGCAGTATGGCTAGTACAAAAAAGGGGGGGGCAGACATATGTAGCTCACTGTACACGACACAGGGCAAAGGAAATCCGTGTTCAGCAACTATGTTAAATGCCATGTACGTAAATTTTACAACGCTACTCGTTCGAAGCGCGCACAGGTGCATATTGAAGAAAAGTTTCCAGGGTAGATAATTTAGTTCGTAATTTACACTAATTTTGCTCTAACCACGAGACATAATAATTTGAATATACTGCACGGAAAAACCTAGAGCGAATTAAATTGTGTGTCAGCTTCGTGTGTATACATATAGTCTTTCCTATGCATTAGGTTTTTTGCGTAATGCATTAACAGTTGACAGCCTATCTTATGATGTGTACTCTGTTTACATTACAGTTGTTTATTAGTTTACTCGTTTGTTTTGCGACAGATGAAATGCCGGCATATATATGTATTTTCAACATTTGACATAACCCTGTATGTTTTGCAGGGACAACCCAGGACGTGCATTTCTCAGCATCCAGTCAACTGCCAAAAGTGACTCAAACACAGGCCACCAGTAAGTGGACATCAGTGGCAATTTCACATTATGCAGTTGGCGGCTGCCTTGTACGGAGGCTTTTTTTTTAATGAGATGGTGATGTCGTTCTAATGTACATTTTGACCACAAAGGTGCGATCATGTCTCACAGAGGCCTATATGGTTGCTATTCTCTGCGAGGGACGTGTTCTCGTGTTCATGAAGCATTTGTGTTTGGCAGTATTGTCGCCCAATGAGTCGGATATAAACACTAACTCGCCACTGCCGGCAAGTAGTTGCGAGAAACGCATTATGACGCTGTGAAGTTATTTCATTAATTCGAAGGAAAGTTTTGCAGCAGGAAACAAGGTTGCTATTCCAGGTGAACATGTCTTTTTCTCACAGGTTATTTAGCCAAACTGTGGATGCATGAAATTCGTGACTTATGAATAGATATTAATTTATTCTTTAGTAATGCTTCTAAAAGAGACTAGAAGTAGCATGTGACTACCTCTGCAATCAGCAGACCATACATTTACAGTCATAAGTGGCAGTTCCGTGCAGTCTCGCACTTTATATAACCTTTCCTTTCAGCAACATTGGAACTGGTGGCTGCGTTTTCAGAAGGAGAAGTGCACTTGACACTGTATATGTATGTGTGAATTCGGTTTTCTTTGTATGTGTCGGCTCACTGACAAACAGTGCAAAAATCTGTTGTACCATGAGCCTGACGACGCCTTCTGCTGCTAGAAATACGGCACTTCGCATTTTATAGTACTGCATGACATTTAAATCAAAGCTACCACATAAAATGATCAAGAAAACTAACCGCTGTTATAGCTGTTTTCCTCAAAGAACGCTTGTCCTTTATGGGCTGTGTTAATCTGAGCTCTCCACCGATGTTTCAGTAGTATTATCCCTTAGTGAGTGAGAGATTGGGGGCAATTAATCGCATTAGTGTTTAAGTGGTGTCCTAATTATGTGCATTTGTTCCAACGAAGTTGTCTAGATTACTTTATTGTGTAGTGTAAAGCTTATGAAACCATCAGCAACTACTGAGTTGCTAACACGCATATGGATTTGTCACTATACAGGTAGAACTCGGCTGTACCACTGCAGTGCTGCGGAAATTGCCTTCACCAGCGGCTTTGCAACAGCTGTTTCGCAGCATGTCGGTATGTGTTAATTTATAATTATGTTGGGATGGGCTAGTATTATGGACCACTGCTACTCTGTATTGTGACAGATCCATATGATAAGGAATGTAATGGGCACAGCGAAAACCTTTGAATTTTTTACTATGGTACATAAACAGGCTCTCCTTTTCGTCACTGGAGCAGGAGAGAAGGGCATGCAGGCACTCCTGAATGTACATATATTTCAAAACATGAGAGAGACATATACACACACACACACATACACACACACACACACACAATTAAACTAAAGGCAGGGACGTTCCATCTTTCATCTTGAATTGAATTGTGCAGCGCAAAAATACAACACAGACCACAGAGAAGCACACATGTTAACAGGTTTGATACACACGTGAGTTCAACAGATTTGATACTTCAAGTGTGCTATTTTACACAAGGGGGAAGGGAAAGGGGAGAAAATCTGAAAAAAAAGTGGAGTGGAAAAAAAGGAGTCGTGCCAAAAAGCATGAGAAGCATCGCGCAGCCAGGATCACCAGCAGGACATCTAAAAAGCACTCTGATAAAATTACATACAGGACAACCTTACGTATAGTTTGTTTCAATCAACTCAGATCACATGCAGCCATTACTGCAATCAAGTTGTTTCCTTATGTCATATGAGGGAATGATGTGGGCCCAAAAAACTGTTTAGAGCTGAAGGATTATGTTCCATTCTAGCCTCATTGCCTGCTTTTTTATCATATTGTTATCAGCTGCTTACGTTAGGGACAAAAAGTAAGAGTACGAACTGTTTCCCGATTCGCCATTCCACACAACATGTCTTTGTGACTATATGTACATGCAGATGATCCATAGTTGAAAAATATTCAGTACAGTAGAATCAAGTAGAATCAAGAACCAAGATGCACTTGGTTGTAAGAGACATCTGAAAATGGTTTGGTTGGTTTGCCGATGTTTGCCACGTTAACAATACTGTGTACAAGAGACACCTTTGTTACTAAGGATGACTTTTTAAGTATTCACTACTTCGAAGGGACACAACCCAGACACATTCACTTTGTGCACCTTGTGTGCTCCGAAGGGTGTAAAGATCGCGCAATCCTTACACAAGTCAATCGCGCATGTCTCTTTTAGCATGATCCAGAAAAGGAGGGCAACGAGGACAGTGCAGGGCAGAAAGTGTCGGCAGTTGAAGCTGACGAGCGTCTAAGAGCACCTCAAAGGTGCTGCGAGCAACAAGGCTTGCAAAGTGAAGTGTTTAAATTCCAGAAGATGGGAAGGAAGCTAACATAATCTACAGTCACTAAAAAGCTGTGAATGTCTTCTTTAAAGGGCCCCTAAACCACCGAGGTTGAAATTTAGTTGCGGTGTTGCAGTTCTACACAATAAGGCAATGAACAGGTAGCCACGAGAATTTTTCGAAACGGTGCAGTAATAGTGGAGCTACGTGTGTTTGATTATCGAAAAGTAGTCCCCACTCATTTTACTCTTTCATCTGGTACACGCCATAGGGACAGTATCGTCTTTTCCTTGCCTAGTACACCTCCAAATGTTACGGGACAGGCCAACACCAACGAGCTCTGTTGCTGCCGCGCTGGCCCGTCGTCCTGTGAGGGGTGGCGCTAATACAACGGAACTGTATGGTGACTCGTGTTGAAGAGCCTCATAGGGAGACCCTTCTGTTGGCGTTTCTGTTCTTTGCCCCCATCGGCTGCCCACAATGGCATCGCGCGCAACGCGACGAGGAAGAAGGAGTGTGTGTATTTGCTTGCAGGCCTTGCCAGCAGTCGTTCACTTTCGTTCGACCAATCGACAGCACCGGAAACTGGTGACATCATCAGAGACAGCCTGGTAACGTCAGGACAAACTGGGGGATGCAGGATAGGTCCAGAGAGGCGCACGGGGTCATTTTCTTCATATTGTGGTGCTCCGGCAGTGCTACGCACTCTGGCATTTGGCTTCGTCGATCGTGACGGCATTCTGATTTCGATACGCGTGTTTACTTGAAATGTTCAAAAAATGTCGAGAAGTGGTTTAGGGGCCCTTCAAGCCACCCTGAGCATTTATTCCTTCAGATATATCAAAACATACTTTAGTGATGATGCATAATAAAGTGATCTAGTCTGGCTCCTAAGTGTCTCAAAATTTTTGGTTTCGAGAGACATGTTTCCCGTGCCTCTTGAATATCATCTGATGAGGCTTTACTGTAATATACACAAACAATTGTGTAACTCCTCTTGCAAGTATTATTCATTAAGCCCGGTCACTTATGTGCAAAGCTTGTGGTTAAGTCTTGATGTCCGTACTTTTTAGAGCTATGTTTATTAATTCATGCTGTTCTTATTGGTTCTTCGATGCAGGAGACAATGCGTACGAAATTATTGGCCCTGATCATGAGAGCCCTCAAGGGGCAAACAACATCTCTGTTGCAGAAGTGAGCCCGATACCACTTGGAAGTTACCATGACAGATGACACGGCAGCAATAGATACAGAGACTGCCATGTCTACTGCAGCTGCAACAGTGTACGAGGCAAGCAGCAGCGGGTCAGCATCAGCAGCAGTGTCAAAAGGAACCACACCAGGCCTGGTAGAGCAACATGTGTGCTATCACTGACTTTTTTTGTAGTGGATACAACTCATTTGCTCAACATACAAAAGTTTTTCACCACGACTGTGAGCCAGTGTTATTGTGCAGCAAGTGCAAGACTAAGTTAGGTGTTCTAACACAGTAGAAGCATCACTTTAATATATGCAAATGCAAACATATTACAGTTGTTGCCTCCCCAGCCAGCCCACATAGTGACAACAATGTGGAACACATGGTGGGACACACCTCTCCCCCATTACAAGATAGTAGAGACTGTCAGTGTTGTTGCTAGATTGACTGGTCTTCGTAGGCAACTAGAAGGACAACACAGGTGTCATAAGATTGTTGTTGATGTTGTTGTTGAAGAGGTAAAAAAGAAGTTTGATGCAGCTGAAGTGCCAACTGATATTGAGCAAATCAAAAGCAACCACCTGAGAAAGCAACACTATCGAAATTTGGGTATCTATGTGCCGCCAACTCTGGTGAGAATGGCATAGGACAGAAGTGTGATGAAAATCACACAGACACTGCTGTTGCATCACTGGCCACAGTGAGCAGCGACTTGTAGGGCAAGAGAGTCAACTGAAACTAACATCATGATATAGTGTCATGCTCCCATGTGACCACTTTTCAAGTTATTTTGCAAGATACAGCTCAACCTCCAGAAACGAGACTGCAACTTGTCTGTAAAAAAGATTTCACAAAAAATTATTCATAACACTATTAACATAGCAGTATCTTTTTTTTGGTGTCGGTTCGAGGTTCCCGGCTGTCCATTAATGCAAAAATTCAGGAAAAAGAGAACATGTGTCGTACTTACACCTTTTCAACAAGTACGAGGGGGACAGAACTTTTCTAGTCATGCATCTTCATCATACTATCAAGTTTTTAAATGCCTTTTATAATTATTATTACCAGTTATATCTGAGTGCATTGTATGCATGTAGCAGGTGTAAAATCGGGTCAGTTGGATCAGATGCCTTATCTGCAAGCGAGCCCTATATTCAAGAAATTTGAATTAAAATAGTTACGTTAGAGACGCAGACTTTCAGCACTTTATTGCCTGTGGTTTAAGCATTGCTCAATACTTTTGTGGGTGGCAATTTCAACCGGCACAGCACTCCGCTTTGCCACAGGTACATTTGTCTTCAAAGCGGTGTTTACCATTTGTGTTGATCTGTTTGTGTATGCAAAGAGCAAGCTTTTAATTTATATTTTTCTGCATTCTTGTGCTTGCACTAAGCTTGTATAAGGCAGTTACAAGATGTGCGTCACTATAACAAACTGTTCTGTTGAGCTTACACTTGCAAATAATCGTGTTCAGATGGCCGCACTTCTATGCGGGTGCACCGCTAGCTTTGTGTATGTTCTCATGTTTGTATAAAGCTTATATAAGCTAGTTAGAAAATGTATGTCACTAAGCATTGTGATATTCTTTAAAGAACTGCTTGGTTGGTTTTACACTTGTGAATTAGTATTGAGGCGGTGGTATTCCCATGTATGCCCACTGCTAGCTTTCTGTGTCCTCACGTGTTTGTATTAAGTTTCTACAAGGGAGTTACAGCATGTACGTCACTAAGCGCTGTGATATTTTTTAAAGAACTGCTTTGTTGGTCTTACACCTGTGAGTAAAAGTACTCGGGTGGCACTAGTCATGTGTAGGTACACAGGGACCATTTGTATACATTATGCTCATGTGAAGCAGTTACAAAGTGTATGTCACTAATTACTGTGATATTTGTTAAAGAATTGCTGTGATGGTTTTACACATGTGAATAATAGTGGTCAGGACACAGTACTTGCGGTGTATAGTTGAATTTATACACTGCCAAGACATGGGCTGTATACATACCAAAAGAAATGTATGTCATTATATTGTTGTGATTATTAATGTTTGGATTTTATTAAACTGTAATAAAATTGTTTCTTGTATCTATTGAGGTATGGCAATTTGTCATGCAACCAAACTGAGGACTTGAACTTGTGCATACAAATAAACAGCTAATTTAAGAGTATACTGCTCATATTCTGCTAAACCAGTTTAACAAATCTTGTACTACAATGCTGGAAAAATGACAGAGCTCACTCGGATGTACAGAAAAAGTTCTGCACTGGCTGAAGGACTGCTCCACACTGGAGTTCGTAATGTTGCGTTTATTGGAGTAGAACAGAAAGTGCACTTCTATTAAAAATGCGACAGTCGGTGCAGAAACATAAGGCAGACGAGCGGATGTGGCACATTTTTTTCAGGGCCCTCCATGCCTACTACTGCATTTCTAGTCTTCCTGTGCTCTGCGTATAAGCCCCTGTTCAGCCAAGGTTTTTACTCCATGACAGTTGTTCTACTGGGTTCGTAGCAATATTGAAGAAAAAAATTCAATGGTTTTCAAGGACTTTCGAGGCCCCGACACAGTAACTTCAAGGACCTCGTGCAATGTGTGTAGTAGTTTGAACAGGCAATAACTTGTTCAAGAACACCGTTAACTTTAATGCAAACAAAAGAAAACAAAACAAATCGCATTTCAGTGATTTCAAACATTTGAAAGACTGCTGATTTGCCTTTCACCACCCAGCACTAAACGCACACAAGGAAGCATTTCAAGAAAGCGCTCAAAGTTTTTCTGCAATAGCACAATTAACTACTTGGACCTGCAACACTTGCAGTTTTTCAATACTGTTTGGTTTGACAGTGTATGTGATGTCATCTGTTGCCTCAGCTTTTTTCACCATCAAATAAGCAATAGTCATTTCTAATTTCTTTTTATTGTGTCTGTCGCTCTCAATTTACTCTTCGCGGCTTCTCTTCGAATGCTTCAACTGTTGAGCTTCCTGCTTCTGCTCCTCCAAGCACATTTGTCGTCGGTTCCATGTGCATAAAACTGGTATCTGCAGCTCCTTTGTAATTTCAACTTTAAGGATGTCGCTTTCCTTCTATTACCTCCAGAGACAATTTTCTGTGACATGCGAAAGAGTGTCACAGAAGGGAAAAAAAGCGCTTGGCAATGTCTGCTAAGTCTAGCCAAGTGTACAAGTTTAAGGACTTTTGAGTACTTCTAAAAATTCAAGGGTTTTCAATGCCTTGAAAATGGCATTTTAGAAATGAAGTATTTTCAAGGATCGCTACAAACCCTGGATTCTTGCACCTAAATAATTTTACAAGCTTATTTTGGCATGGAGTTAGGAAATTGATGCTTTCTAGCTAACGCTGCACTATCTCTGTACAGTGAAGCCACGAGAGCGCAACTATTTTGGAGTAAAGAAAAATACTGAATACCACTCTTCTTTTTTTCTATGGAGCTTCGTATTGCCTAGTTAAGTTTACGAATGTGCCTGGTTTTGGCGGGCGTTTCTTCGACATTTTCTGGAAGAAGCAGATGTCTAGCCCCCGTATTCAGAAATGTATCTTAATACAAAGCTCATGCTTGACTTGATATAAACGACGCCTGGTGCGAACGTCCCCCAAGACGCTCACTGCCTTTCTTTTGGTGCGTTCACGACTTGCGTCGTTTAGATCAAGTCAAGCATGGGCTTCAAGTTATGATGCATTTCTGCATATGGGGGTAAGCGTGCACAATTCCGGGCAACGCACTGTGCCATTGACACTGAGAGAAAACGGGGAAAACAGAGTTAACCACTTATGCTCCTAAATTTTCGCGTACCTGTGGTGTGCGTGTATCGTGGAAGAAGAAACAGCGCAAACACAAGGACGAAAAAATGCATCAACCACACCAGCGCTTCGTGGTGTGGCATGTTTTTGCGTCGTCCTTGTGTTGCGCTGTTTCTTCTAAAATGCTCAACCAACTAGCCGGCAAGACCATCTTGTGCATATATAAATTGAACACACGCATGAGTGTAGATGGTCTCCGAAGCTTTTAGAACGAGCACTGCCACAGGATACGAGCAGTGCACGCGTAACAAGTGGACACATTAGTCATTTAAACATGCGTGCCAATGCATTTGACGCGGCTATCTGCATAAGCAGTCTCCAAATGCTGGAATGCATGCGCTTCAAAACGCTAACGATCCGCTGCTAATGCAGGACAACAGCTCACAGCGGACTGAACCAAACTCTAAACTAATGCACTTGAAAAGAACGCCTACACGGCAGCGTGAGGCACGTCGAAATGCCTGGTACTGGCGTCGCAGTTGCTCACCAGTATACGCGCGAATTAAATTCACATACGTGGATGGTTGGCGCAATACTTTGTATCCGCGTATTTTGGAGAACATGGACTGGAGAAGCACTCCATCATGAGCTGAACGGCACATTTGTTATTTTCCTGCGGTGACGACAAGCCGTGAATAGTTCTCACGTTGTCGTCTACGTTGTCTTCCTTCGTTAATCGTAGCAAGGAATGGAAATGATGCAAACGCACACGTATTCCAGTACACAACAGCACAGCACAGTGCAGAGAAACCCCACCCACCACAGCCGATTCATCAAATACGTTTGGTATATATATAACCTCTAAAAGAACACGACTGGGCGTGGCGGCGCTGTGGTGTAATGGTTATGATGTGTGTTTTGAATTGTAGAATTACGAGTGTACGCGGGTTCGAATTCACATGATGTGTAGAGCATTGTGATTCGTGATAAGTATGTGATTGCCTTGACAATTGTTTTCTAATTAGATTGTGTGACTCCCGATTGTGAAATTTGCGAAGATATTTGCAGATTAAGTGTTAATTCGCTTTTTTTTCTCCTAAGTGGCGTTCGTGACGCATACGCATAGGCCGCTTCAGAGCAGTCACGCCTCACGGTAGGCAGCAAATAGCCAGGAAAAAATTACTTTAAAATCCTGCATAACTTTGCTCACGCCTATTCTGAAGGCCGCTTGGAATCGGGCCAGTGTCTCTGAGGAGCCACCTAGGGAACAGTATATCAGCGGCCCTAATTTGATCTGATTTCCTGCCTGCATGCGTGACCAGGACTTGGCTAAGAGGGTATTGGGAAGAGTACTAGCACTCTGTTCTGAAGGAGTACAAGCACTCTGTTTGGGGGAGTAGAAGTACTCGGTCTGGCGGTGTACTATCAACCCTGCGGGGAGAGTATTAGCACTCTGCGGAAGAGTACTAGCAATCCCTTGCGGTGGAGTAACAAATCTCTGTCAGGAGGAGTTGACCTACTCTCTCTCATAGAGGGTCGATCTACTCTCGAAAAGAGAGTGAAATATGGGACAAGCAGCTACTCCCTCCAAGAGAGTGCCCGGCACTCCCTTAGTTTTTAGAGTGTATAATGTAGCAGAAAAGCGGGGTGGGTTCCTTGACGCCCATTGCAGGCATTGCAGGTGCACTGTTGCCGGGGTGGATGATGGTGACCACTCGACGTGTGCTCCAGCATACAGAGACTGCTCCAGTGTGGGAAGAGCCCGAGGTAGGATAACTCGCGAAATTATAGAAGCAGAAATGATTGATAGGCTTGGGGATAACTGTGTCTAAACCATCGATTGCCCTTTCCCGCAAAGAGTTATCGTACCTGCGTAATGGTGTGTAAAGTTTTTTTTTGTAAACAGCGCATGTGGGATGTACGCGAAAAGTTGTATATATGTATGGGTCCCTTGCTCGAAGTAAAGACTGTTGCAAGTTAGTGCCTGTGTGTGTCACGTCTCACTTTCGTCCTTGTCTTTTTCACGCGCTATAAGCCTGACAATCTCATTGATACGATCTTCATGGGAACTCGGAAAGAAACTGTATCATTCAAAAGTCCTGTTATCGAATCGAAGCTCCAAAACGTATGAAGATAAGCGTACTTGGCGACAAACTCAATAGCCAAGGTTCGTGTGGCATTGAGTGATACTGCTCCTCATAACGTGTTATGCGGAGCAGTATCACTCCTCAACACTACTCAATGCCACACTACTTGATGCCACACGAATCACAGTCAATCCACTTTTATTCGGCAACACTGAATTAGTCAGTTTGTGCTGAATTTTCTTCTACTTAATGTCCGTAAAAAGGTTCTGGAAGTTAAAAAATAGAAGCCTCCATTTTGCCGCCGCTGCGGCCGTACTGCCGCAGCCGCGTTTTACCGCCGGCAGCGCGCCACATGCGTTTTTCCTGCAGTGTGGCTGGGGCTTAACACGTTGTTCATGGGTCGCTGAAATGTTATTTAAGATAGTACACTAGAATATGAAGCAATGAGTAAGCATCAGTAAAAGCCCACTTCTGCAGCTGTATTATCCAATTTTAAGTAGAAACGCCATCGCAATAACCGTATGAAAATACACTGCTCCTATTGAACGTTGGCCGGGAAAAGAAAGAGAAACATAATATCCCAACAAATGTATTATGATGGTGTGAGGATGAACTCGGAAGGTTTAGATGCCCTGTTACGATGTAAACCCCGACCTTCTATGTTACCTGTAAAACGTGTAGTCTCACATGAAGAGTAATTCATTGTGTGTCATACCAGCTGACAAAGAGGGTGGTTTAGCGGCTTTTTCCTATAAATGTTTCTTGGAAAAAGCCAGTCAAGCATTTTCTGCAGTGTTCAATGAGCGCAAGGATGTATCACTTATGAAAGTAGCAGCTAGACCAAGTGAAATTTGCAGGAAGTGGAATCTCAATAAACTAAGAAAAAGTTCAGAGATGTAATTTTTAGTAAGACGCACAAGGAGGATGTTCCTTTTCGGGTCATAATTTCCTAAAGGGGCACCTGGCAGAAGCAAGCTGCCCTGTACCTGGTTTCAAAGCTGAACTTTGAAGAGATTGATGACCAGTTTTCTTGTAAAATGTTCTGACGAATCCTTGATTTTGTTAGGTTTCACGGCGAAAAGGGCTTCAAGGCCCTCTTAGCTGATGTCAAAGAATTATATTATTCTACGCCGCTCAATGACCTAGTTCAATGTGTCGAGGATTGTACTGACAAATATGGTGCCGTAAGGTTCTCACAGGAAGCAGGTTGTTTCAGTAGAAGGGTTTTTAGAATTACGGTGTTTTTACACGTCGTCAACCTTTGAACAGTGGAACAATAGGCCGCATCTGCAGAAGAAAGGCATATGCATAGGGTCGTGTCTGGCTCCTGTCCTTAGCAACCTATATTTAGCACTTTAGATAGGCACATATATTACCGCCTCACGGGACTATCAGTTTTTCAGCGAGCTTTTAGATTTGTCAACAATTTTTTAGCGCTTCTGGATTTCCTTAGTAATAGTTTCCTAGAAAAATGTCCTGTGTTTGAGACCTCTTGACGTGACTTTTGAAGTGCAATACGCTTCGTTTTCTTGACTTTCAGTTCATCTCTATTGATAGTAGGACTTGCTGGGCTTACAGTCCATGAACTAAGAAACCCCTTCTCCAATTTCATTCAGCCCATTCGAAGTTGGTGAAGAGGGCATAACTAACAGGGATGGCTTTCTCACCACTGCAGCGCATGTGGATGCAGGCCAAAATTAAAGACAAATTTTGTATCGTCGCGGAACACCGACACCATGTTACACGTGAGATAATCGAAGCGGGAGAAATTCTACGTTTAAAGGATGGTTGCGTCAGCACCCCATCTATCGCTCTCACTGACAAGATCAGATACCTCGGGCTACACCACGTTGAATTTTGTGTGGCTTTGTTTTGGCGTTCTGCGCATGGTTAATGCGCTATTGTGTGACTATAAATAGCGATTCATTCTGAAAGGAAAATAAACAGTTGGAAGTTCAGCGCTCCGTTCTCTCTTCTGTCCCCTCTGGTGGCCTTGCGCTGTTAACCTGATTTTGAAGCATGTTTTACCGACAGACTCAATCTTACACCCTTCATAACTAACATGTGTTTCAAAAACGTCCTCGTGAAAACCAGTTTCCAGCAACAGTCTGCGCGTCTTAAGGAATCTATTTATCCTAATCACGTGTTGGTGTCGGTGGCATAAAGGCTGCTCAAACAGGAACGTTCGAGACGATGCCTCCGTGCAAATGCAAGAGCTAGCTCCCGTGACCAGGTGAAAACCGCTGTGATTCTGTATATACACCAGATATCGCATAGCCTGCAAAAGCCGAGGTAACGTGCGGGGTGTTTTTTCAGCTCCAAATAAGCTAAGCACCTTGTGTAAAACCACTAAACCAATAAGGACAAAAAAAGCCGTTTTGTGATCAGATTCACAAAGATGAGTTCGTCGGATGCACCGTAGGAGTGGTCTATCATATTCCACTGTCATGCGGTAGATGCTACATAGGTCAAACAGGAAGATGCATTAATGAGCACCTAAGATAGCACAGAAATAAAGTGTATCAGGTGACGGTTTTCTTGCTTTGCATTAGAATACGTGTCCATGTCGCCCTCTTTTAATGACACCGCCATTATATACAGGCATAAGCGCAAATGTGCAAGATTAATAGTCGAAACTGACCAAATCGTCTCGGCCGCTGACCAATGTATCAGCAAACTATCACTATCATTGTCTGCGAGAATGTTAGATTATTTGTGCATGCCATGAAAGTTGACCGCATTTGCAATGCATCATTTAGGTTTCTTGGTGTTTTCTTATTGTACCGGTTTTAGATAGTTTTCATGCTGTCATGTACGTATCTTCAAGGTTCATATCGCTGTGCACACTCTAAAAACAAAGAGAGTTCCGGGCACTCTCTTTGAGGGAGTAGCTGCTTGTCCCATATTTCACTCTCTTTTCGAGAGTAGATCGGCCCTCTTTGAGAGAGAGTAGGTCAACTCCTCCTGACAGAGTTTTGTTACTCCACCGCAAGGGATTGCTAGTACTCTTCCGCAGAGTGCTAATACTCTCCCCGCAGGGGTAATAGCACTCCGCCAAACCGAGTACTTCTACTCCCCCGAGCAGAGTGCTTCTACTCCTTCAGAACAGACTCCTAGCACTCTTCCCAATACCCTTTTAGCCAAGTCCTGGCCACGCATGCAGGCAGGAAATCAGATCAAATTAGGACCGCTGATATACTGTTCCCTAGGCGGCTCCTCAGAGACACTGGCCCAATTCGAAGCGGCCTTCAAAATAGGCGTGAGCAAAGTTATGCAGGATTTTAAGGTCATTTTTTCCTGGCTATTTGCTGCCTACTACCATGAGGCGTGACTGCTCTGAAGCGACCTATGCGTATGCGTCCCGAACGCCACTGCGGGGAAAAGAAAAGCGAATCAAGACTTAATCCGCAATTATCTTCTCAAATTTCACAATCAGGAGTCACATATTCTAATTAGAATACAATTGTCAAGGGAATCACATACTTATGAAGAATCACAATGCTCTATACATCATGTGGATTCGAACCCGCGTACACTAGCATTTATACAATTCAAAGCACACATTCTAACCATTACACCACATCGCCGCCACGCCCAATCGTGTTCTTTTAGAGGCAGTATATATGCCAAATGTATTTGAGGAATCGGGGGCTGCGGTGGGTGGGGTTTCTCTGCAGTGTGCTGTGCTGTTGTGTACTGGAATACGTTTGCGTTTGCATCATTTCCATTCCTTGCTACGACTAACGAAGGAAGACAACGTAGACGACCACGTGAGAACTATTCACGGCTTGTCGTCACCGCAGGAAAATAACAAATATGCCGTACAGCTCACGATCGAGTGCTTCTCCAGTCCATGTTCTCCGAAAATACGCGGATACAAAGTAATGCGCCAACCATCCAAGTATGTGAATTTAATTCGCGCGTATAGTGGTGAGCATTTCCGTTTATTTTTTTTCCGCCAGTTCCATTCGTATATGGTCAACTGCGACGCCAATACTAGGCATTTCGACGTGCCTCACGCTGCCGTGTAGGCGTTCTTTTCAAGTGCATTAGTTTAGAGTTTGGTTCAGTCCACTGTGAGCTGTTGTCCTGCATTAGCAGCGGATCGTTAGCGTTTTGAAGCGCATGCATTCCAGCATTTGGAGACTGCTTATGCAGATAGCCGCGTCAAATGCATTGGCACGCATGTTTAAATGACTAATGTGTCCACTGAAAAGACGGGGAATCCGGGAGATGGCAATTCAAGGCGATGAGCAAAACGTGAACAAGGTGAATGCAGGAGCCAACGTTTCGACAAGTGGACTTGTCTTCTTCAAGGCGACATATGCTTTCCTCGCCACAGTATATATAGGTGGGGTTCTTCTAAAGGGGAGGGGGTGTGAGGCGGGAGGGCGCGGAAATGAGGGAAAGTGTGTTAGCGTGTCGAATTAGTAAAGGAACGCTGTGTACAATGTGTCCACTTGTTACGCGTGCACTGCTCGTATCCTGTGGCCGTGCTCGTTTTAAAAGCTTCGAAGACCATCTACGCTCATGCGTGTGTTCAATATATATATGCACAGGATGGACTTGCCGGCTAGTTGGTTGAGCATTTTAGAAGAAACAGCGCAACGCAAGGACGACGCAAAAACATAGACCACACCACGAAGCGCTGGTGTGGTTGATGCTTTTTTTCGTCCTTGTGTTTGCGCTGTTTCTTGTTCCACGATACACGCACACCACAGGTACGCGAAAGTTTAGGAGCATAAGTGGTTAACTCTGTTTTCCCCGTTTCCTCTTAGTGTCAATGGCACAGTGCGTTGCCCGGAATTGTGCACGCTTACCCCCATATGCAGAAATGCATCATAACTTGAAGCCCATGCTTGACTTGATATAAACGACGCAAGTCGTGAACGCACCAAAAGAAAGGCAGTGAGCGTCTTGGGGGACGTTCGCACCAGGCGTCTAAGCATAAGCTTTGTATTAAGATACATTTCTGAATACGGGGATTAGTCGTCTGCTTCTCACAGAAAATGTCGAAGAAATGCCCACCAAAACCAGGCACATTCGTAAACTTAACTAGGCAATACGAAGCTCCATAGAAAAAAAGAAGAGCGGTATTAAAATGTTTCAGTTTATTTCTTTACTCCAAAATGTTTGCGCTCTCGTGCCTTCAATGTACAGAGATAGTGCAGCGTTACCTAAAAAGCATGAATTTCCAAACTCCATGCCAAAATAAGCTTGTAAAATTATTTAGGTGCTAGAATCCAGGGTTTGTAGCGATCCTTGAAAATTCTTTATTTCTAAAATGCCATTTTCAAGGCATTGAAAACCCTTGAATTTTTAGAAGTACTGGAAAGTCCTTAAACTTGTACACTTGGCTAGACTAAGCAGACATTGCCAAGCGCTTTTTTTCCCTTCTGTGACACTCTCTCGCATGTCACAGAAAAGTGTCACTAGAGGTAATAGAAGGAAAGCGACATCCTTAAAGTTGAAATTACAAAGGAGCTGCAGATACCAGTTTTATGCACATGGAACCGGCGACAAGTGTACTTGGAGGAGCAGAAGCAGGAAGCTCAACAGTTGAGGCATTCGAAGAGAAGCCGTGAAGAGTAAATCGAGAGCTACAGACACAATAAAAAGAAATTAGAAATGACTATTGCTTATTTGATGGTGAAAAGCTGAGGTAACAGATGACATCACATACACTGTCAAACCAAACAGTATTCAAAAACTGCAAATGTTGCAGGTCCAAGTAGTTAATTGTGCTATTGCAGAAAAACTTTGAGCACTTTCTTGAAATGCTTCCTTGTGTGCGTTTAGTGGTGGGCGGTGAAAGGCAAATTAGCAGTCTTTCAAATGTTTGAAATCAGTGAAATCCGATTTGTTTTTTCTTTTGTTTGCATTAAAGTTAACGATGTTGTTGAACAAGTTATTGCTTGTCCAAACTACTGCACACATCGCACGATGTCCTTGAAGTTACTCTGTCGGGGCCTCGAAAGTCCTTGAAAACCATTTAATTTCTTTCTTCAATATTGCTACAGACCCAGTAGAACAACTGTCATGGAGTAAAAACCTTGGCAGAACAGGGGCTTATACGCAGAGCACAGGAAGACTAGAAATGCAGTAGTACTCATGGAGGGCCCTGAAAAAAATGTGCCACATCTGCTCGTCTGCCGTATGTTTCTGCACCGACTGTCGCATTTTTAATAGAAGTGCACTTTCTGTTCTACTCCAATAAACGCAACATTACCAACTCCAGTGTGGGGCAGTCCTTCAGCCAGTGCAGAACTCTTTCTGTACATCCCAATCAGTTCTGTCATTTTTCCAGCATTGTAGTACAAGATTTGTTAAACTGGTTTAGCAGAATATGAGCAGTATACTCTTAAATTAGCTGTTTATTTGTATGCACAAGTCCTCAGTTTGTATCCTCAGTTTGGTTGCATGACAAATTGCCATGCCTCAATAGATACAAGAAACAATTTTATTACAGTTGAATAAAATCCAAACAGTAATAATCACAACAATATAATGACATACATTTCTTTTGGTACGCATACAGCCCATGTCTTGGCACTGTATAAATTCAACTATACATCGCAAGTACTGTGTCCTGACCACTATTATTCACATGTGTAAAACCATCACAGCAATTCTTCAACAAATATCACAGTGATTAGTGACATACACTTTGTAACTGCTTTACATGACCATAATGTATACAAATGGTCCATGTGTACCTACACATGACTAGTGCCACCCGAGTACTATTACTCACACGTGTAAAACCAACAAAGCAGTTCTTCAAAAAATATCACAGCGCTTAGTGACGTACATGCTGTAACTCCCTTGTAGAAACTTAAAACAAACACGTGGGGATACAGAAAGCTAGCAGTGGGCCTACATGGGAATACCACCCCATCAATACTAATTCACAAGTGTAAAACCAACCAAGCAGTTCTTTAAAGAATATCCAAATGCTTAGTGACATACATTTTCTAACTAGCTTATATAAGCTTTATACAAACATGAGAACATACACAAAGCTAGCGGTGCACCAACATAGAAGTGCGGCCATCTGAACACGATTATTGGCAAGTGTAAGCTCAACAGAACAGTTCGTTATAGTGACGCACATTTTGTAACTGCCTTATACAAGCTTAGTGCAAGCACAAGAATGCGGAAAAATATAAATTAAAAACTTGCTCTATGCATACACAAACAGATCAACACAAATGGTAAACACCGCTTTGAAGACACATGTGACTGTGGCAAAGCGCAGTGCTGTGCCGGATGAAACTGCCATCCACAAAAGTATTGAGCAATGCTTGAATCACAGGCAATAAAGTGCTGAAAGACTGCGTCTCTAACGTAACTATTTTAATTCAAATTTCTTGAATATAGGGCTCTCTTGCAGATAAGGCATCTGATCCAACTGATTTGATTTTACACCTGCTACATGCGTACAATGCACTCAGATATAACTGGTAATAATAATTATAAAAAGCATTTAAAAACTTGATAGTATGATGAAGATGCATGACTAGAAAAGTTCTGTCCCCCTCGTACTTGTTAAAAAGGCGTAAGTACGACACATGTTCTCTTTTTCCTCAATTTTTGCATTAATGGACACCCGGGAACGTCGAACCGACAAAAAAAAAGATACTGCTATGTTAATAGTGTTATGAATATTTTTTTGTGAAAGCTTTTTTTACAGACAAGTTGTAGACTCGTTTCTGGAGGTTGAGCTGTATCTTGCAAAATAACTTGAAAAGTGGTCACATGGGAGCATGACACTATGTCATAATGTTAGTTTCAGTTGACTCTCTTGCCCTACAAATCGCTGCTCACTGTGGCCAGTGATGCAACAGTAGTGTCTGTGTGATTTTCATCACACTTTTGTCCTATGCCATCCTTACCAGAGTTGACGGCACATAGATACCCAAATTTCGTAAGTGTTGCTTTCTCAGGTGGTTGCTTTTGATTTGCTCAATATCAGTTGGCACTTCAGCTGCATCAAACTTCTTTTTTACCCCTTCAACAACAACATCAACAACAATCTTATGACACCTGTGTTGTCCTTCTAGTTGCCTACAAAGACCAGTCAATCTAGCAACACTGACCGTCTCTACTATGTTCTAATGGGGGAGAGGTGTGTCCCACCATGTGTTCCACATTGTTGTCGCTATGGGGGCTGGCTGGGGAGGCAACAACTGTAATATGTTTGCATTTGCATATCTTAAAGTGATGCTTGTACTTTGTTATAACACCTAACTTAGTCTTGCACTTGCTGCACAAGAACACTGGCTCACAATCGTGGTGAAAAGCTTTTGTATGTTGAGCAAATGAGTTGTATGCACTACAAAAAAAGTCACAGTGATAGCACACATGTTGCTCTACCAGGCCTGGTGTGGTTCCTTCTGACACTGCTGCTTATGCTGACGCGCTGCTGCTTGCCTCGTACACTGTTGCAGCTGGAGTAGACAGGCAGTCTCTGTATCTATTGCTGCCGTGTCATCTGTCATGGCAACTTCAAGTGGTATCGGGCTCACTACTGCAACAGAGATGTAGTTTGCCCCTTGAGGGATCTCGTCATCAGAGCCAATAATTTCGCAGGCATTGTCTCCTGCATCGAAGAACCAATAAGAACAGCCTGAATTAATAAACATAGCTCTAAAAAGTACGGACATCAAGACTCAACCACAAGCTTTGCACATCAGTGACCGGGCTTAATGAATAATACTTGCAGGAGGAGTTACACAATAGTGTGTGTATATTACAGTAAAGCCTCATTAGAAGAGATACTCAAGAGGCACGGGAAACATGTCTCTCGAAACCAAAAATTTTAAAACACTGAGGAGCCAGACTAGATCACTTTATTATGCATCATCACTAAAGTATGTTTAGATATATCTGAAGTAATAATTGCTCAGCGTGGCTTGAATGGCCCCTAAACCACTTCTCGACATTTTTTGAACATTTCAAGTAAACATGCGTATTTAAATCAGAATGCCGTCACAATCGACGAAGCCAAACGACCCCGCGCGCCTTTCTGGACCTATCCTGCACCCCCGAGTTTGTCCTGACGTCACCACGCTGTGTCTGATGATGTGACCAGTTTCCGGTGCTGTCGATTGGTCGAACGAAAGTGTACGACTGCCGGCAAGGCCTGCAAGCAAATACACACACTCCTTCTTCCTCGTCGCGTTGCTCGCGATGCCATTGTGGGCAGCCAATGGGGGCAAAGAACAGATATGCCAACAGAAGGGTCTCCCTATGAGGCTCTTCAACACGAGTCACCATACAGTTCCATTGTATTGGCTAGGTCATCAGCGCCACCCCTCGCAGGACGACGGGCCAGCGCGGCAACAATAGAGCTCGTTGGTGATGGCCTGTCCCGTAACATTTGGAGGTGTACTAGGCGAATAAAGACGATACTGTTGATTGATTAGTAGAGTTTATTGGCGCAAGGGCCAGATGTGGCCAAAGAGCGCCAAGTCGGTGATCCGTGCTTCTCAATGACATATGGGTGTTAATTGCGGGGATTAATGAAACACGGCTGTATAGTGGCCTAAAATATTCATTAAAAAGTGCAAGATGGGCATGTGGTGCAATGTGGCTGTAAAAGGACCAAAAATTTATTTGCTCTGAAGTGCGTAAAATACAAGTGTAAAAAATGACAGTGATTGATCGTGTCTGCGATGACAATAGATGTTTCACGAGATGAGGGATGATCAGGAAAACAAGTAACGTCTCTAGCACTAGTGCCTCAGCAAGGCCTTGAAAGCAAGGGCTGGGAGACACGTGCTCAAGAAAATGGCTTCGTTGCAGCTACGACCTCCAGGTGGAGGCTGTGCTACAAGTAGCCTGGCCAAATCACATGTAAGGTGTCCGTTTCAGTTAGAAATTTTAATACTGATTGAAAAGTAAAAAGGGGCTCATTGCTCAGAAAAAATGCTGGGTGTAACGGTATGTGTTGGAGATAAGCAGACGGAAAGTACTTTTTTCTTTCTGACTCTATTTCAGTGTATTGGATAAGAACATGGATAACTGTAAGCCCCCTTGCCACATTTGGTACATGGCGGAGGTTCGCTTCCCGTCAAAAGGCAGAAGTGAGTGGCATAAGTATGTCCTATTCTTAACCTACAAAGAAGCACTTCCTTATGTCTTGCTGTTCTTTCAGATATCCAGTTGCATAATTTTGGTTTGATAACGTGTAGCTTATTCTCTACTGCATTATCCCATTGGTCCTGCCAGTGTTTCCTCAGTTTGTGGCGTAAGAAGGGCTTAAGTTCTGTGGCTGGTATGGGTATATTCACATCCGTTTGTTTAAAGGCGACTGACGTTGCACTTTCGTCAGCAGCTACATTACCTTTTATGCCCTATGGCCAGGTACCCAACACAGGACTATATTTTGGTTGTATGTTAAGGCTAAGCATAGTTCTGTGTATAGTTTATCAAAAAGAGGGTTTTTATGTTTTCGAAAACACTATAAGGCCCTTACTACGCTTAATGAATCTGTGAAGATGATCGCCTTATTCAGATTTGTATGTCTGATGTGCTTTACAGCTGAAAGTATTGCGTACGCTTCATCCGTAAAAATACTTGTGTTGGGATTTAGAGTACCGGAGGTGGAAAAAAATGGCCCAAGAGCTGCATACGCGCCACCTGCAGATGACTTGGAAGCATCTGTATAAAACTCGGCACAGCAGTACTTCACTTGCAGTTCGAAGAAGTGTGACCGTAAGTGTGCCTCTGGTGCATGTTTTGTTATTTCGACGAAAGAGATATCGCACTGCATGGTCTGCCATTCCCAAGGAAGTGGAAGGCAAGTGGGAGGCATAAGGATATTTTCTGGGATATGGATGTCTGTTTCTTCTGCCATTGCTTCCAAGCGTAGGCTCAAAGGAGTTCTAATACGTGGGCGGTTAGTGTAAAGTCTGGAAGCGGACAGGTCGCTAACTGATATGGATGACATGGATGCTCGGTGTCTGATTTTACCTTAGTGTAGTATGAAAAACTTAGGAATGTTCTGCGTTGGTGTAAGGACCATTCGTTGGCCTCAACTTACAGACTTTCAACACGGCTAGTTCTAAAGGCGCCTGTTGCCAGTCGTATACCGAGGTTGTGGACTGGGTCGAGAATCTTTAGCGCACTCTCAGTTGCCGAATGGTACACCACGGCTCCGTAGTCGAGGCGTGATTGTACGAGACTCTTATACAGGCTAAGCAGACACTTCCTGTCACTGCCCCAGGTTGTTCGAGAGAGCAGCTTGAGGAGGTTCATGGTCTTCAGGCACTTTTCTTTAAGATATTTTAGGTGGGGAATGAAGTTAAGTTTTGTGTCCAGGATAACACCTAAGAATTTGTGTTCAGGGCTGAAAGTTAGTCTTTCTCCAATAAGGTTAATATCGGGTTGTCGTAGTACACCTCTCTTGTTTGGAAACAGGACACATGTGCTCTTTTGGGGGTTCAATTTGAAACCATTCTTGTCCGCCCACCTTGAGAATCTATTCAAGCCAAGTTGTAGCTGCCTCTCGCAAATGCTAAGATTGCATGACCTGAACCCTATCTGTACATCGTCCACATACACGGAATAGAAGAGTGTGCGAGGTAATACGGTGTGGAGGGAATTCATTTTAACAAGAAATAACGTACAGCTCAGTACTCCACCCTGCGGTACACCTGTCTCCTGTATGAATGGTCGAGATTGCACGTTGCCAACTCTAACACGAAATGTCCTGTCAGAGAGATAACTTTCAACTATTCTCAGCAAGTTGCCGCGAATGCCCATTGTAGAAAGATCCCGAAGGATCCCGAAGCGCCACGTAGTATCATACGCCTTCTCCATGTCAAGAAATACTGATAATACAAGCTGTTTGTGGATAAAGGGATCCCTGATATACATTTCCATGCGAACAAGCTGATCTGTCGTCGATCTGCCTTCTCTGAGACCACATTGATATGGGTCTAATTTCTTGTTTATTTCTAGGTAGTGAACCAGGCGACTGTTTACCATCTTTTCAAAAACTTTGCATAAGCAGCTCGTCAATGCTATAGGCCTATAACTATTTGGCAAAGAAGGGTCCTTACCCTGTTATGATGGCCTCTTTCCAAGCAGAGGGAATGTGGCCGGAAGACCATATAGAATTGTAGAGACAAAGAAGGTTTTTTTGTGATTCAGACGGCAGCTGTTTTAGCATTTTATATAGGATGCGGTCAGAACCTGGGGCAGATTTGTTGCAGCTGTTTAGGGCTGCCTGAAGCTCTGTCATGCAAAAAGGCCTATTGTATGCCTCGCATTTTGTACTTTTCCGTTCTAATGGTTGTCCTTCTATTTGCCTTTTGTACCTTTGGAATGTTTCAGAGTAGTGCGACGAGCTGGATATCTGTTCGAAATGTGCGCCAAGAAAGTTCGCCTGATTTTCCATGCTGTCGCCTTGAGTATTCACTAAAGGCAGAGAGTAAGACTGTCGACCCTTTATTCTATTCATTCTGTTCCAAACCTTTCTTTCGTCAGTGTAAGAGTTAATGCCTGATATATACTTTCTCCAACTCTCTCTTCTAGCTTGTCGCCGCGTTCTTCGACCCTGGGATTTGACCTGCTTGAAATTGACAATATTTTCTGCAGATGAGAATCCCGAAGTAAACTCCATGCCTTGTTCTGCTTTTTACGCGCCATTCGACACTCATCATTCCACCACGGAAGACGGCGTTTTGTGGACAATCCACTTGTTACAGCGATACATTTGGTGGAGGTGTCCAGGAGAAAAACCGTAAAATATTTAACCGCAGCATCTATGCTTAAAGCACTCATGTCTTCCCAGGATAGAGAAGCAAGCTTTTTTGAACTTTTCCCAGTCAGCTGAGTCAGTTTTCCAGCAAGGTAATTGTGGGGGCATTCATTAGACATTGGTGTGCATAGAGCTACAGGGAAATGGTCACTCCCATAAGGGTTTTTAATACCTTTCCAGTTAAGGTAAGGTACAAGAGTAGGAGACGCAATGCTAAGATCTATTGAGGAGTATGTTTTGTTTGCCATGTTATAATACGTGGGCTCCTTCCCATTCAAAAGACATGCAGCTGAAGAAAAAAGGAACTGTTCAATCAAGCGTCCTCTCGCGTCGCAGCGCGAGTCGCCCCATAGGTTGCTGTGCGCATTTAAATCTCCAAGCACAAGATATGGTTCGGGTAACTGATCTATTAATGTTTGGAATTCTTGTTTCTGAAGCTGAAAATGCGGTGGTATATATAAAGAGCACACGGTTATCAGTTTATTTAAAAGTACACCACGAATGGTGACTGCCTCAAGGGGTGTTTGTAGCTGTAAGTGTTGACAGGCTATAGATTTGTCAGCTATGATGGCTACACCGCCTGATGATGCGAGGGCATCATCGTGATCCTTCCGAAAGATGACATAGTGACGAAGGAAGTGTTTATGTTTAGATTTCAAATGAGTCTCTTGGACACACAGCACTTTTGGAGTTAGTTCATTAAGGAGTTCTTGGACATCATCGAGGTTGCAAAGCAGGCCTCTGGCATTCCACTGAATAATCAGTGTATCCATATTAAAATAAATGTTGTGCTAAGTGTCAAAGAGAATGAACTTGGTTTAGCTTACAGTGCCCTTTTGGGGCCCTGTAATTGGAGTTTTGTCTTTTCTGGAGCGGTCGACAAAATCGCGCCGCTCCTTAGGCGTAAACTGCGCCGTTTGACTGGGTGTGGTGTCCATGGCCTCTTGAGAGGCATTGGACACGCGCTCTGGGGAGCGCTGTGTTTTAAGCGAAGGCCTTGTCTCTGAAGACAAGGCCTTGGAGCCCATCGTCCTGGTGGTTGGTGGGCTAGTCTTGACCTCAGAGCTGGGCTGACTGGTGCCAGCACCAGCAGAGGCCTCCACTGTGGACAAATTCGGGAGAGGTAGGGCAGCCTTCGCTGCTCCCACCATGGGGGCGGGTGGCGTTGGCGCACGCTCGCTACGCGTGGTGCGCCAAGTGCCGTTGTGGTAATGACCCCCGACGTACCACTTCGGCGAAAGATGCGGTCTGTACAAAGGTTTGTGAGATGCGTTGCCTTGCTTCTCTGAAAGTTATGTTTTCTTTTACCTTTATTGTAATTATTTCTTTTTCTTTCTTACAGACTGCGCATGATCGGGAATATGCTGGGTGACCACCATTACGATTGCTACGACGGGGCTCAGCCTTACAGTCATCTGCAGAGTGGTCATTGATGCCACATTTCGCGCATGTTAGCCGCCCTCGGCAGCTCTGCGAAGCATGACCGAACCTCTGGCATTTAAAACAACGTCGAGGCTTTGGGATTCAAATTCAAATTCAAATTTATTTGCCACCATGGTACAGATGATGGCGGGGACCCGTAGTAAAAGCTGCCGTTGGACAGCTTGACAAGGCCACGGGCCCCCACTTTGACAGCAGTACAGTGGTTGTTTTTCTTTCCCTTTTTTTCTTTTCTTTTTTTTTTTTTTTTTTCACACACACGAAAAAGAAAAGAAAATACAGGAAATACAGATAACAAAGGAAAAAAAAAAAAATACATATAGCAGAGTTGTTATCCGGTTACAGTAGTCAGCATAAAATCAACAGCATTGTCCTGGCTGGAAAAAAAACTTACAATGATGGTGAAAGAAAAAAAAAAAAGGTTAGGTGTAGTGTAAAAAATACTCGAACAGTTTGTGGCGTGTTGTGTTTTGGAGATCAATATCGTTTTGTGCGAGTTTGTTAAGAAGTCGTGGTAGTTTATTTTCTAATGTTTGATTACCATAGAAAGTTCTGTATGTTTTTACGTTCCATTGTGCTATGTTTCTTGTGCTGTACATTGCATCTCGTTTTTCTAAACCAGCTAATTTTGATAGAAAAGATATGTTCTTCAACACCTCGTTTTTCACACACTTGCTCAGACGATAGTCATAAAGTTTAGTAATTGGTAGTAAGTTATACTTTAAGAAAAGTGCGGCCGTATGGTAGGTATGCGGAACATTTTCAACAATTCTTAGAAATTTTTTCTGTAACAAGTGTAGTTTCTGAAGATTGCCTGCTGTTGTTGCACCCCAGGTTAAATGGCAATAGCTGAAATGCGATTGTATCAATGAATTATATAGCATTAGCATTACATTTCGCGGTAGTATCTCACGGTTCTTGTAAAGAAGACCAATAATACGTGAACATTTATTTGTTACAAAGCTGACATGATCATCCCATGACATTCTTTCATTAAATAATATACCTAATGTTTTAAATGAAGGCACAACTTCTAAGGGTACGGACTGAAGGAATATATTCTTAGTGAGACGGACCTTCTTGTTTCTACCTCTGAAAACAACGACTTTAGTCTTTGCTGTGTTAATCCGCAACGCATTTCTGCTACTCCAGTTTTCTATTTGCCTCAGTGCATTGTTTGCAGTATCTGTGAGTTCGGCTGCATTATCTCCGGCAAGAAAAATACTGGTGTCGTCAGCATAGATGATAAATTTAACGAATGGAGTTGCATGTACAATGTCATTGATGTAAAGATTAAACAGAAATGGACCCAAAATGCTACCTTGTGGAACGCCACAGCCTACAGATTGCATATCTGAGAGGAGACCATTTATTGCTACTGCCTGTTTGCGATCCATGAGGTATGACTGCACAAGCGATAGTGCATGGCCGCGGAAGCCACAACGCTCAAGTTTACGAAGAAGTATTGTATGGTTTAATAAGTCGAATGCCTTCGAAAAATCAAGAAAAATACCAATGACTATCCTATTATGTTCGAGTTCGTTCAATATATATTCTCGTTGATCTAATAGTGCAAGTTCAGTAGAGTGGTGCTTACGGAAGCCATACTGAGCTGCTGTTATAATTTTGTGTTTTTCTTCAAACTGCAAAAAGTTTCTAAGTATTACTTTTTCTAGTAGCTTAGAAAACACGGGTAAGATAGATATTGGCCTGTAATTCCCGAGCTGGTTTTTATCACCCTTTTTAAAGATAACTGTTACACGTGCAATCTGCATTTTACGAGGAAATACAGCGGTACTGACACAAAGGTTTAAGATATGCGTGATGTATGGTAAAATAAGGTCAAAAATATACCGTATAGGCTTTATCTGGAGGCCATCAATATCAATGGATGTGCTATTGTTTAGTTCGTGGAAGGCTGTCATTACATCTGCTTCTTCAACCGGTTTGAGAAATATAGTGTCGCTTATATGAACGACATCACTGAGATTGTTATGTGGGACTTGATTTCTAGAAGCGCAAATAAAGTGCGTATTAAACGTATCTGCTAATTCTTTTCCAGTTATACTTACACCATCGATATTTAGCATATTTAATTCACCTGATTTGCTATTTCTCCCCAAAATTGCGTTTAGCCTCTTCCACATAATGTCGACACGACCACAAGTTGACGTGAATTGATTTGTGTAATAGGCGTTTCTGGCTTTCTTGAGCTCAGTATTCAAGCGGTTTCGATATTTTTTAAACGCTGTCAGATCACATTCAGCTCTCGATTTAATAAACTTATGATATAGGATGTTCTTTGTGTTTATCTTTGCCACCAACTCCGGTGTGACCCATGGTTTGCGACTGTGACGCCTTTGTTTTTTTGTTAATATTGGGAAACAGGCCTCGTAAATCGGCTTCAGAATACCTAAGAATGCCTCGTAAGCATTATTGGCGTCATTTTCTAAAAGGACAGGCCTCCAGTTGTTCTTTTCTACCGAGTTTCTAAATGTCGACAGTGTTTTTTCAGATATAAGTTGGAAAGAATATGTTGAACTACGTTTCTTTTTAGACATGTTTTTAACACACATAAATATTGGCAAGTGATCGCTGATGTCAGAAATTATTACTCCAGATGTGATCATACTAGGGTCATGGTTAGTGATAAACAAATCGATCAGCGATGAAGACGTGATCGTAACACGCGTTGGCATTTTGATTGCATTCAGAAGTCCATGTGTTCTAAGCAATAAGTCTAAACTCATTTGGGATGCATCAACCGATAACATATTAATGTTTAGGTCACCACCAAGGACAATGTTTAAATGCTGACTGGTTGCAAATGAAATCAGGCTTTCAAGAAAATTCAAGAATATGGCTACGCAACCCTTTGGTGGACGATAGCACACTGCAAAAATAGTGTTGTTCAAACACATTGTTAAGATTTCATATTCTTTCACAGAAACTGTGAATCGCTCTAATATTTCAGGCCGCCACTTCTTCTTAAATGATATGGATACGCCACCACCAATACCAGCGTAACGATTCAGAAAAAATGTCTCATAACCAGGAATTCGAAAGACATCATAATCACTTGTAGACCAGGTTTCGCTGATCATGATAGCGTCAATGGGAACATTTAGTTGTTGAAAGAAAGTGTCGAAATATGCTTCTTTACGTCTGACAGATCGAGCATTGATATGAAGACATTTGAATGACGTCTGGAAAACCGGGCCAAGGTAATCTTTGAAGTTCTCTGGGAGTAGATAATTCTTTTCTGTTACAGTCTGCATTTTTGGCAGGAAACAAAAATAAAAAATCAATTTTCCCTTCTTATTGCAGCTTGCCAAGGTCGCAAGAGTGCTGCACTAGCATTGCTGACGCGCCATCAGTCTTTCTTATCAGAATCTTGCCGTTGCTGTGCCAGACATACTTGTACTGATTTGTTTTTGCCCATTCTTTCACTTCCCTCAGCAGTTCTCGATTTCGCCTGGTCAGGTTTTCCAACATGTGAACATTGGCATCCGCAGTGGTCAACTCCCGCCTGCTAGCCCACCATTTGTCCCTCATGCTCTGTCTCGCGAAACGGCAGATGATGCCAGGCACTTTGTCACGCTTTGCCGGCAATCGATGAATTGCCGTGATGTCGTGTTCTGATAGCTGGGGCAATCCACTTTCACCGGCCAAAGCATTAAGTTTGGACAAAAGATTTTCGCCTTCCGTTTGTGGTACACCATGAATTTCTAAGTTCAGTTTCCGGTTGCGCCACTCGAGGTCATCGAGTTGGACACTGAGCGATTCAAGCTGCTCTTTGTTCATTTCTGTTTTTGCGAGCCTAGTCTGGATTGCTTTAATATCTCGCTCATTTTGTTCTGTGCGCGTCAACAGGTCTGTCATCTGTTCGGACATAAACTGCACCGATTGCTCAATTCCATCGACAGTTTCTTTCAGTGGCAACAAAACATTAAGTTTTCGGTTAATCTCCTGAAGTACGACCAACATATCTTCTACGGTCAACGGTGCTTTTTCTTTCTCATCCTGGTTAACATGTGAGGTTGGTAGCCTACATTTCGGGCATTTCCATTTCTGGTAGGTTGATTTCTTAGATTTTATTGTTGCCTCCGACACTCCTGCGCAGCTTCCTACATGGTACGAAAGCTTACAAGTCATGCAAGATATACTCTCTTTGGGATCCAAGATTTCTTGTTCACACTCAACACACTCCATACTGACATAAACAAGGTTCGCTCCTTTGGCAGCAGCAGTGGCAGCAACACAATAACACCCCCCTCAAAAAAAGCCACTAACCTGTAACAGTATGCAGGAGTATTTAGGCAAACGCTCTTCCGAACACTGCTGCTGCCAAAGTGCCGTCTTGGATGCGATGCCGTAGCTTTATAGCAGATGCGTCGATGCAAGCGCCACGCCAGGTGATGCCAGCCGGTGACGTCCGTCCTTGATAACTCTTAGTTGATAACCGGAGTCGAAATGCAGCCTCAGAAAACGTGCGCTTCTCGGCTTATAGTGGTGTCGTCCTAGGATCCAGGGTTATCTGTAACAGTATGCAGGAGTATTTAGGCAAACGCTCTTCCGAACACTGCTGCTGCCAAAGTGCCGTCTTGGATGCGATGCCGTAGCTTTATAGCAGATGCGTCGATGCAAGCGCCACGCCAGGTGATGCCAGCCGGTGACGTCCGTCCTTGATAACTCTTAGTTGATAACCGGAGTCGAAATGCAGCCTCAGAAAACGTGCGCTTCTCGGCTTATAGTGGTGTCGTCCTAGGATCCAGGGTTATCTGTAACAGTATGCAGGAGTATTTAGGCAAACGCTCTTCCGAACACTGCTGCTGCCAAAGTGCCGTCTTGGATGCGATGCCGTAGCTTTATAGCAGATGCGTCGATGCAAGCGCCACGCCAGGTGATGCCAGCCGGTGACGTCCGTCCTTGATAACTCTTAGTTGATAACCGGAGTCGAAATGCAGCCTCAGAAAACGTGCGCTTCTCGGCTTATAGTGGTGTCGTCCTAGGATCCAGGGTTATCTGTAACAGTATGCAGGAGTATTTAGGCAAACGCTCTTCCGAACACTGCTGCTGCCAAAGTGCCGTCTTGGATGCGATGCCGTAGCTTTATAGCAGATGCGTCGATGCAAGCGCCACGCCAGGTGATGCCAGCCGGTGACGTCCGTCCTTGATAACTCTTAGTTGATAACCGGAGTCGAAATGCAGCCTCAGAAAACGTGCGCTTCTCGGCTTATAGTGGTGTCGTCCTAGGATCCAGGGTTATCTGTAACAGTATGCAGGAGTATTTAGGCAAACGCTCTTCCGAACACTGCTGCTGCCAATGTACGGTCGTACTCTGATTTTGGTATATCCAGTCTCTAATGTCTCTGGTAACGTGCTAGAGCCAAAGGTAATAATCAGGTGCTTAGTTGGCAGTTCCTTGTTGTCACGTCTAATCTTTATTTTTTGTACACTTATTACGTTTTCATCCTTGCATCCTTCCAGGAGTTCTTCGGTCAAGTCCATCAAGTCTATGTCAGAGATTACGCCTTTGGCCGTATTCATGGTTCGGTGTGCTGTCACACTGACAGGGATGTCTCCAAGTTGTACAAGGTTTGTTAGCTTGTCGTGTTGTGCTTTGTCTTTTAGTTCTAGTAATAGGTCCCCACTGGCCAGCTTGGTGATCTTATAGCCGCCTCCAATGATCTCTGCGAGATGCTTCGCGACAACGAATGGTGAAATTGTTCTTGCTTTCTTGTCAGGCTTCTCACTGTGGACCACATGAAATTTCTGGAAAGTCTGAGTGCCTTTAAAAAAAAAAACTGAAACGTAGGATCGGTGCGCCCCCTTTTAGAGGGACGATCGGTACAGAAGGGGTTGGAAGTGCCCATGAAGTGTGTTGAGTATTCAGCGACGATGCCAGTCACCCACCACCGAGCCCAACAAGGGGACACGGCAGGGTATGCGGTGAACCAAACCCTACCATGCCAACTGTACATCGTCGCTATAACCACATATGTTATAACCAAGGTAGGTCATAGCACACCAGGTTAACCCTCGCCGCCAGGAATGTTGGAAGTTATCAGAAGAAAAAGAAGACAGGAAAGACTAAAAGTGAGAGGGAAAGACGAAGATGTGCGAAGAGAGAGACAGGAAAAGGCGACTGCCGATTTCCCCCGGGTGGGTCAGCCCGGGGGTGCCGTCTACGCGAAGCCGAGGCCAGAGAGGTGTGTTGCCTCTGCCGGGGGGCCTTTAAGGTCCAAACACCCGGCATCGGCTCAACCCCCAGGATCCCCTTTTCCCCGGACACGGCTAAGCCGCGCACGGCTACACGCGGGAGGGTCCAACCCCCATGTGCTCGGGTACGTGGTGTCGCAACTCACCAAACGCCTGCTTACGCAGACGCCCCTGCGGGGGACGATACTGTCCAGATGGCGTGTACCAGATGAAAGAGTAAAATGAGTGGGGACTACTTTTCGATAATAAAACACACGTACCTCCACTATTACTGCACCGTTTCAAAAAATTCTCGCGGCTACCTGTTCATTGCCTTATCGTGTACAACTACAACACCGCAACTAAATTTCAACCTCTGTGGTTTAGGGGCCCTTTAAAGAACATTCACAGCTTTTTGGTGACTGTAGATTGTGTTAGCTTCCTTCCCAACTTCTGGAATTTAAACACTTCACTTTGCAAGCCTTGTTGCTCGCAGTACCTTTGAGGTGCTCTTAGACACTCGTCAGCTTCAACTGCCGACACTTTCTGCCCTGCACTGTCCTCATTGCTCTCCTTTTCTAGTTCATGCTAAAAGAGACATGTGCAATTGACTTGTGTGAGGATTGCGTGACCTTTACGCCCTTTGGAGCACACAAGGTGCACAAAGTGAATGTGTCTGGGTTGTGTCCCTTCGAAGTAGTGCATACTTAAAAAGTCATCCTTAGTAACAAAGGTGTCTTTTGTATACATTATTGTTAACGTGGCAAACATCGTGCCGTCAGATGTGCCGTCAGATGTCTCTTACAACCAAGTGTATCTTGTAATGACATTCTACTGTACTGAATATTTTTCATCTATGGATCATGTGCATGTACATATAGTCCCAAAGACATGTTGTGTGTAATGGCGAATCAGGAAACAGCTCGTACTCTTACTTTTTGTCCCTAACATAAGCAGCTGATAACAATATGATAAAAAAGCAGGCAATGAGGCTAGCATGGAACATAATCCTTCAGCTCTAAACAGTTTTTTGGGCCCACATCATTCCCACATAAGGAAACATAAGGCCCACATAAGGAAACAACTTGATTGCAGTAATGGCTGCATGTGATCTGAGTTGATTGAAACAAACTATACGTAAGGGTGTCCTGTATGTAATTTTATCAGAGTGCTTTTTAGATGTCCTGCTGGCGATCCTGGCTGCACGATGCTTCTCATGCTTTTTGGCATGATTCCTTTCTTTTCTACTCCACTCTTTTTTCTGGTTTTCTCCCCTTTCCCTTCTCCCTTGTGTAAAATAGCACACCTGAAGCATCAAATCTGTTGAACTAACGTGTGTAGCAAACCTGTTAACATGTGTGCTTCTCTGTGGTCTGTGATGAATTTTTGTGCTGTACAAGTCAATTCAAGATGAAAGATGGAACGTCCCTGTCTTTAGTTTAATTGTGTGTGTGTGTACATATATATATATATATATATTGTAAGGAAGATGACGAACGTGCGCACTGGGTCAGCAGCATCGGCAACATCAAGCGCGCAGCAGAAGCTCGAGCTCGGGAACTGCTCGGTGCATCGTAGAACCGGCGGTCGCTACGAACCTAAATAAATCTCATTTACAAGTGGTGGAGCCGTGCTGGGTAACGTTCCACTCTACCATCCTGGAACTCCGTTCTCGGACGCTACCCTCTGCCATGCCGGACGCCGACCAGCAGACTCTTCCACCGCCACCCGTCCCTTGCCCTGGTACCGTTCGCCAACGGGAGCCTCCCATCTTCAGCGGAACCGACGACAACGACGTTGAAGAGTCGCTGTCGTCCTACGAGCGGGTGAGCGTTCATAACAAATGGAATGACTCAGATAAACTGGGTTACGTATCATTCTATCTCGTGGGCGTGGCCAGTCTCCGGTTCAGAAATCATGAGAGGGATATCCGAACGTGGTCGGTGTTCGAGCTTCGATTACCGAAGTATTTGACCGACCCGCCGTCAGGAAGCTCCGAGCCGAGCAGCGTTTGCGTACACGCGCACAGGACACGGGTGAGACATTCACCAGCTATATAGAAGACGTTCTAGATTTGTGCAGGCGCGTGAACGCTGCCATGACGGAAGCGGAAAGGAGGGAATCATGAAGGGAATCATGCAGCGCACGGTAAGGTGCGCTGCAGTGACCACAGGATGGTAAGAACTCGAATTAGCCTAGACTTGAGGAGGGAAGGGAAGAAACTGGCACATAAGAAGCCGATCAATGAGTTAGCGGTAAGAGGGAAAATAGAGGAATTCCAGATCAAGCTACAGAACAGGTATTCGGCTTTAACTCAGGAAGAGGACCTTAGTGTTGAAGCAATGAACGACAATCTTGTGGGCATCATTAAGGAGTGTGCAATAGAAGTCGGCGGTAACTCAGTTACACAGGATACCAGTAAGCTATCGCAGGAGACGAAAGATCTGATCAAGAAACGCCAATGTATGAAAGCCTCTAACCCTACAGCTAGAATAGAACTGGCAGAACTTTCGAAGTCAATCAACAAGCGTAAGACAGCTGACATATGGAAGTATAATATGGATAGAATTGAACAAGCTCTCAGGAACGGAGGAAGCCTAAAATCAGAGAAGAAGAAACTAGGAATTGGCAAGAATCAGCTGTATGCGTTAAGAGACAAAGCCGGCAATATCATTACTAATATGGATGAGATAGTTCAAGTGGCTGAGGAGTTCTATAGAGATTTATACAGTACGAGTGGAACCCACGATGATAATGGAAGAGAGAATAGTCTAGAGGAATTCGAAATCCCACAAGTAACGCCGGAAGAAGTAAGGAAAGCCTTGGGAGCTACGCAAAGGGGGAAGGCAGCTGGGGAGGATCAGGTAACAGCAGATTTGTTGAAGGACGGTGGGCAGATTGTTCTAGAAAAACTGGCCACCCTGTATACACAATGCCTCATGACTTCGAGCGTACCGGAATCTTGGAAGAGCGCTAACATAATACTAATCCATAAGAAAGGGGACGCCAAAGATTTGAAAAACTATAGACCGATCAGCTTACTGTCCGTTGCCTACAAAGTATTTACTAAGGTAATTGCAAATAGAATCAGGAACAGCTTAGACTTCCGTCAACCAAAGGACCAGGCAGGATTCCGTAAAGGCTACTCAACAATAGATCATATTCACACTATCAATCAGGTGATAGAAAAATGTGCGGAATATAACCAACCATTATATATAGTTTTCATTGATTATGAGAAAGCGTTTGATTCAACGAAACCTCAGCAGTCATGGAGGCATTGCGGAATCAGGGTGTAGACGAGCCGTACGTAAAAGTACTGGAAGATATCTATAGCGGCTCCACAGCCACTGTAGTCCTCCATAAAGGAAGCAACAAAATCCCTATAAAGAAAGGCGTCAGGCAGGGAGATACGATCTCTCCAATGCTATTCACAGCATGTTTACAGGAGGTATTCAGAGACCTGGATTGGGAAGAATTGGGGATAAGAGTAAATGGAGAATACCTTAGTAACTTGCGCTTCGCTGATGATATTGCCTTGCTTAGTAACTCAGGGGACCAACTGCAATGCATGCTCCCTGACCTGGAGAGGCAGAGCAGAAGGGTGGGACTAAAAATTAATCTGCAGAAAACTAAAGTAATGTTTAACAGTCTCGGAAGGGAACAGCAGTTTACGATGGGTAGCGAGGCACTGGAAGTGGTAAGGGAATACATTTACTTAGGACAGGTAGTGACTGCTGATCCGGATCATGAGAGTGAAATAATCAGAAGAATAAGAATGGGCTGGGGTGCGTTTGGCAGGCATTCTGAGATCATGAACAGCAGGTTGCCATTATCCCTCAAGAGAAAAGTTTACAACAGCTGTGTCTTACCAGTACTCACGTACGGGACAGAAACCTGGAAGCTTACGAAAAGGGTTCTACTTAAATTGAGGACGACGCAACGAGCTATGGAAAGAAGAATGGTAGGTGTAACATTAAGGGATAAGAAAAGAGCAGATTGGGTGAGGGAACAAACGCGCGTTAATGACATCTTAGTTGAAATCAAGAAAAAGAAATGGGCATGGGCAGGACATGTAATGAGGAGGGAAGATAACCGATGGTCATTAAGGGTTACAGACTGGATTCCGAGGGAAGGGAAGCGTAGCAGGGGGCGACAGAAAGTTAGGTGGGCAGATGAGATTAGGAAGTTTGGAGGGTCAACATGGCCACAATTAGTACATGACCGGGGCAGTTGGAGAAGTATGGGAGAGGCCTTTGCCCTGCAGTGGGCGTAACCAGGCTGATGATGATGATGATGATGAAGGGAATCGATGATGACGCGTTCCAGATGCTTCTGGCCAAGGACCCACGCACTGTTGACGACGTCATCAGCTTGTGCCAGAGCTATGATGAGTTGCGTAAGCAGCGAGCTCTGACAAGGCGACATCCCACACCAAATGCGACGTCACTCTGCAGCCTGACCACCGGCCCAGAACAAGCCTCCCTGATAACCAAAATCAAGGATTTCGTCCGCGAAGAAGTTGGACGACAGCTATCTCTGGTGTCCGTTACTCAGGAGTCTGCCAGCACTTTGCCGTCTCATCTCCGTAACGTGATCCATGAAGAGGTCGCGGAAGCGCTGCCGGCTGTTCACCAGCAAGATATCGTGACTACACCACTCACTTATGCTACGGTTGCTGCAATGGCCCCTAGCACTGTGCCCGTGCGTCACTTCCAGCAGCCGGTGCACCGCCCTCCCCCTCCCGTCCCCTGGACCACCACTGCCGTCACTAACCCGTGGCGTACGCCGGACAATCGCCCTATATGCTTCCCATGTAGGTGTCCCGGTCATGTCGCAAGGTTCTGCCACCGCCGATCGCAGGCGTTCGATGGCGATCCCGCGCGCCCTAGGTGCCGCCTGATCCACCTGCGCCTTACGGATCCTTCGACCCATCACCAGCTCGCTCCCAGGCTGATCGCCGTCCTCGCTTCGAACGCCTCCGGTCACCCTCCCCACGTCGCCGATCGCTTTCCCCTATGCGTCGACGGCCCGTCTCTAACGAAGAGGGAAACTAGACGACGCAGTTCCTGAGGCAAGAACTGCGCAAGTGTCGACATGCCGAAGTCCTCCTCCTTTACCTGCTAATGTCATTGATGTGTTTATCGAAGATGTCGCTACAGTCGCCCTCGTCGATACCGGCGCCGCTATTTCCGTTATGGATGCAAGATTTTGCCGTTCGCTTCGTAAAGTGACGACGTCTCTGTCTGGATTGTCGCTCCGAACGGCGAGTGCTCAACCCATTCGCCCTACCGCCGCTTGTACTGCCCGTGTGACCATACAGGACGTTTTGTACACGATTGAATTCATAGTTCTTTCATCGTGCTCCCACGCCGTTATTCTAGGATGGGATATTCTCTCACGCCACAACGCCATCATCAATGGTGCTCGGGCTGAGATTGAACTTTTCCACCTTGGTGACCTGGCCTCCGTCGATGCTCATCCTGTCGCTAAAATTGTCGTGAAAGAAGACACCTGTATTCCTCCGCGCTCTTCAGCATTCGTACCAGTCTTCTGTAGTATCATATCCGACGGGACCGTCTTCTTCATGCTCTCTCATCACTTTGTTACCCGAAAAGCGCTTCCTTTGCCCTTTGCAGCTCTTGACCTTGCCGCCGGTGTGAGCACGATGCCCATTTACAATCATCTTTCATCGCCGCTATCACTGCTCCACCGCGAATGCCTTGGTTAGGTCGAGTCGGTTGATTCAACACGAATTGTCTCCGTCCTCGACGAAGTGTCTCCTACTGCCGCCCATGAACTGAGTGCCCTCTCCGTACCAGACTCAACATCGACTGGTGTGTTCAGCCCATTCATCGCTGAAGATCTTACGCCTTCGCAGCGATCTCAACTTGTCGCAATCCTTCAGCACTTCCGCCTTTCTTTCGACGTTGCGCAAACCTCTCTTGGCCGTGCATCGACAGTCAAGCATTACATCGACGCTGGCACTCACTCACCCCTGCGACAAAGACCATATCGCGTGTCCTCTACGGAACGTCGCGTCATTGGAGACCAGGTCGATGACATGCTCCGTCGAGGCGTCATTCAACCTTCCCAAAGCCCATGGGCGTCTCCCGTGGTCCTCGTCACAAAGAAAGACGGTTCCATCCGCTTCTGTGTTGACTTTCGGCGGTTGAACAAGATCACGCTGAAGGACGTCTACCCATTACCACGCATCGATGATGCTCTGGACTGTTTGCAGGGAGCCGAGTTTTTTTCTTCGCTGGATTTGCGGTCAGGCTACTGGCAGGTTCCGATGGCAGAGGCCGATCGCCCGAAAACTGCCTTTGTTACACCAGACGGTTTGTATGAATTCACCGCCATGCCTTTCGGACTTTGCAACGCACCTGCTACGTTCGAAAGAATGATGGATAATGTTCTGCGTGGCCTCAAATGGAAAATATGTCTTTGCTATCTTGACGGCATTGTGGTGTTCGCCCCTGATTTCCCAACCCACCTGCTCCGCCTCCAGCACGTACTCACTTGCTTGACCAACGCCGGGTCGCAACTTAACTTGAAGAAGTGTAGATTTGCTGTTCGTCAGCTAACAATTTTAGGCCATGTCGTGTCAACGGAGGGCATTCGCCCGGATCCCGAGAAGCTACGTGCTGTTATTGCGATCCCAAAACCTACTACTATGAAAGAGCTACGCAGTTTTATCGGCCTCTGCTCTTACTTCCGGCGATTCGTTCGAAACTTTGCGTCAATTATATCGCCTCTCACGCAGCTCCTTCGCGGCGCTAGAGATCTCTCATCATGGTCTCCAGAGTGTGACGACGCCTTCACAACCTTGCGCCGTCTTCTCACGACGCCACCCATTCTTCGCCATTTTGACCCACAAGCGCCAACCGAAATCTATACCGATGCAAGCGGTGTAGGCCTTGGCGCTGTGTTGGCACAGCGTCAACCTGGCCACCCAGACGCGAGTCGCACGTTAACCAAGGCGGAGACCAATTACAGCGTTACAGAAAAGGAGTGTTTGGCCATTGTGTGGGCGCTTGGCAAGTTTCGCCCGTATTTATACGGCCGATCTTTTGACGTAGTGACCAACCACCACGCACTATGTTGGCTGTCGACGCTCAAAGATCCATCGGGCCGCCTTGCCCGCTGGGCATTGCGAATCCAAGAATACGACATCCGCGTGGTGTACCGTTCCGGGCGAAAGCACTCCGACGCAGACGCGCTATCCCGATCACCGCTTCCCCCGAAGGCCAGTGACGACTCCCCCTGCGAGTGCACATTATCCTCTCTGGACGTTGAAACTATCGCTGCTGCACAGCGTAATGATCCCTGGACTGCATCTCTGCTCGACCTTCTCTCGGATACGTCGAAAGTTCCAGCGTCACGTACGCTTCGGCGCCAAGTGCCTCATTTTGCGATTCGCGACCAGCTACTGTATCGACGCAACTATGCCCCAGAGGGACGCACCTGGTTACTCGTCATTCCGAGAATCTTGCGAGCAGACCTCTGCTCCTCGTTCCACGTCGACCCTCAGTGTGGCCATGCGGGAGTCTTCAAGACCTACGAAAGACTTCGCCACCGCTATTACTGGCGGGGAATGTATAATTTCGTTCGAAAGTTCGTCCGCTCTTGTCATGAGTGCCAACGCCGGAAAGCGCCACCGCACAATACCGCCGGTGAACTCCAGCCTTTACAATGCCCATCCCGACCCTTTGATCGCGTGGGCATAGATCTCTACGGGCCGCATCCGTTGACTCCTGCCGGCAACAGGTGGATAATCGTTGCGGTAGACCACTTAACCCGTTATTCGGAGACCGCTGCTCTACCAAATGCTACAGCGCAGGAGGTCGCCAATTTCCTACTTCGTCATTTTCTCCTTCGTCATGGAGGTCCACGTGAACTTTTAAGCGATCGAGGCCGCGCCTTCTTATCTGAAGTCATCGAACAACTGCTTGCTGAATGCGCTATTGTTCATCGTAAATGCACTGCTTATCATCCACAGACTAACGGTACCACGGAACGCTTTAATCGAACTCTTGGTGACATGCTCGCCATGTATGTCTCACCTGATCACTCTAATTGGGACCTAGTTCATCCGTTTGTCACCTACGCCTACAACACCGCGACTCAGGCAACTACCGGATTCTCACCCTTTTACCTTCTTTACGGCCGTCATCCTTCGCACACCATCGACACCATTCTGCCCTACCGGCCAGACCCATCCGAATGCCTGCCGAACTCGGAAGCCGCCAGACACGCCGAGGAATGTCGCCAGCTGGCCCGCCGATCCACCTCGGACGACCAGAACCGTCAAAAAGCCGTTCACGATGCCCAGAACCCGACTCCCACTTTTCTACCGGGCGCTCTCGTCTGGTTGTTAGTGTCACACCGCACGCCTGGGCTCGCTTCAAAACTCCTTCCGAAGTACGACGGGCCATATCGCGTTCTCGAGAGAACATCACCTGTGAATTGCCTGATTGAGCCGCTAACGCCTCTGTCCGACATGCGACGTCGTAACCGCGAAGTCGTTCACGTTCAGCATCTCAAGCCGTATCACGATTCTACCGTCCTTCCAGAAACCTAAGTCGCCAGGATGGCTCCTTTATTTCCGCGGGGCCATTGTAAGGAAGATAACGAACGTGCGCACTGGGTCAGCAGCATCGGCAGCATCAAGCGCGCAGCAGAAGCTCGAGCTCGGGAACTGCTCGGTGCATCGTAGAACCGGCGGTCGCTACGAACCTTAATAAATCTCCTTTACAATATATATATATATATATATATATATATGTATATATATATATATATATATATATATATATATATATATATATATGTCTCTTATGTTTTTAAACATATGTACATTCAGGAGTGCCTGCATGCTCTTCTCCCCTGTTCCAGTGACGAAAATGCGAGCCTGTTTATGTACCATAGTAAAACATTCAAAGGTTTTCGCTGTGCCCATTACATCCCTTATCATATGGATCTGTCACAATACAGAGTAGCAATGGTCCATAATACTAGCCTATCCCAACATAACTATAAATTAGCACATACCGACATGCTGCGAAACAGCTGTTGTAAAGCCGCTGGTGCTGGCAATTTCCGCAGCACTGCAGTGGTACAGCCGAGTTTCACCTGTATAGTGACAAATGCATATGCATGTTAGCAACTCAGTAGTTGCTGATGGTTTCATAAGCTTTACACTACACAATAAAGTAATCTAGACAACTTTGTTGGAACAAATGCACATAATTAGGACACCATTTAAACACTAACACGATTAACTGCCCCCAATCTCTCACTCACTAAGGGAGAATACTACTGAAACATCGGTGGAGAGCTCAGATTAACACAGCCCATAAAGGACAAGCTTTCTTTGAGGGAAACAGCTAAAACAGCCGTTAGTTTTCTTGATCATTTTATGTGGTAGCTTTAATTTAAATGTCATGCAGTACTATAAAATATGAAGTGCCGCATTTCTAGCAGCAGAAGGCGTCGTCAGCCTCATGGTACAACTGATTTTTGCACTGTTTGTGTCAGTGAGCCGACACATACAAAGAAAACCGAATTCACACATACATATACAGTGCCAAGTGCACTTCTGAAAACGCAGCCACCAGTTCCAATGCTGCTGAAAAGAAAGGTTATATAGAGTGCGAGACTGCATGGAACTACCACTTATGACTGTAAGTGTATGATCTGCTGATTGGAGAGGTAGTCGCACGCTATTTCTAGTCTGTTTTAGAAGCATTACTAAAGGATAAATTAAAACCTATTCATAAGTCACGAATTTCACGCATCCACAGTTTGGCTCAATAACTTGTGAGAAAAAGACATGTTTACCTAGAATAGTAACCTTTTTTCCTGCTGCAAAACGTTCGTTCGAATTAATGAAATAACTTTACAGCGTCATAATATATTGTGTTTCTCGCAACTACTTGGCGGCAGTGGCGAGTTAGTGTTTATATCCGACTCATGGGGCGACAATACTGCCAAACACAAATGCTTCACGAACACGAGAACACGTCCCACGCAGAGAATAGCAACCATATATGCCTCTGTGAGACATGATCGCACCTTTGTGGTTAAAATGTACATTAAAACGGCATCACCATCACATTAAAAAAAAGCCTCAGTACAAGGCAGCAGCCAACTGTGTAATGTGAAATTGCAACTGATGTCCACTTACTGGTGGCCTGTGTTTGAGTCACTTCTGGTAGTTGACTGGGTGCTGAGAAATGCACGTCCTGGGTTGTCCCAGGACATACAGGGTAATGTCACATGTTGAAAATATATATACGCCGGCATTTCATGAGTCGCAAAACAAACGAGTAAACTAATAAACAACTGTACTGTAAACAGAGTACACATCATAAGATAGGCTGTCGACTGGTAATGCATTATGCGAAAAACCTAATACATAGGAAAGGCTATATGTATACACACGAAGCTGACACAATTTAATTCGCTCTAGGTTTTCCCGTTCAATATAATATATTCAAATTACTATGTATCGTGGTTAGAGCGAAATTAGTGTAAATTACGCACTAAATTATGTACCCTGGAAAACTTTTCTTCAAGATGCACCTGTGCGCGCTTCGAACGAGTAGCGTTGTAAAATTTACGTACATGGCATTTAACATAGTTGCTGAACACGGATTTCCTTTGCCCTGTGTCGTGTACAGTGAGCTACATATGTCTGCCCCCCCCCTTTTTTGTACTAGCCATACTGCGTGCCACTGCACCTATACGGACGTCAATAAACCTCACGACACAGAAATAAAAAAAGCGCCAATCACCCATGCCTGCATGTTGTAGTGGGCCTAACCTAACCAAGCATGGGCTGTTGCTTTTTATAGTAAACACAGGCACCGTGCTCATTGCAAGTATGTATCATGTCGCTAAGCAAATATGCAATTTCATTGTACCACTATTTTTTTATCACAGGGATGTACCTGTTGAGAGGTAAGACAAAACGCAGTCACTTCTCAGAACTAATCAGCTTTTTTTCAACAGATTTCTAACTTTTCAATGACACTTGCTGGTATGTGTTTGTCTCCAGAGAGCATACTTGATTTGACTTTCCAATCAGAGACATTACATAAATATACCATGTTAAGATGACTGCCTAGAGCACGTGAGAATTTTCATCTTGGTGTAACATACTGTATCTTGATTTTGTTGACATTTGGTCAAATGGTACACCCAATATACTCACATACTAATTTTTGTGTCCAAATTGCATGCCAATGTATTTTGATTTCTTGGCATTCGCTCCTCTGCACTACGTGAAGTCGCGCTGTACTGGCTCTTTCACATCCTCGTGTTCTTGCAGCTGCCTTCTTGCGTTATATAAAGCGGGTGCCTGAAAAATATCGTGTGCAAAAGTCAACACAAGGGCATGGTGCAAAACAACATCAAGACAGTCAAGGCCATGGCAATAAAAGAAAGTCTTAGCTCTTTGTCTTCCTAGTGAAATGCATGCAAAACATCCAAATGACTGCAACAGTCAACTGCTAAGCTAACTTCAATTTTTAGATTGAAACAAAAAACAAATAACCAACAGTTCATCCTTGTTTGTCACCAATGTTAGAATACTCCTGATGATAAATAGAATATTGGTCATTTTCAGACGTCATAGGTCTGTCATAAGTCTGGTGTATCGCAAACACCACTTGTGACACATCCTAAGCACGTGCCCAGTGTGTCCCCCCGCACCATCCCTGGTTGGGCCACTGCTGAACCCATATTTGAGAATCATAGCTGCAAACGTGATGCTCAGTAGGCATGAAAGTGTTGTCCTTCAGTTCAATGGATATATGGATGTGCCTATAAAAAAGGGCAACAAGGCTTGTTATGGCAAGCTTATCCACATTTCAATACTAACAAGTAAGTTCACTGAGGCCTGCATCTAAGCTTACTAAAAGGCATGAACTTATTTTCATTTATGAGGTGCGCAATGGAGTTCATTTTTGACAGACTCGACTACTGCTGCAGTTTGAAATCTAGCATTTTAGATTCTTGAAGGCATGTAAAAGTTGCAGTTAAACCGCAGTTATTAGTTTATTAGACCAACTTATTGTTCTGTGTACGACAGATGACTGGTAACACGGAATTAAAGCAACATTTTATTTTGATATTTTATTTCTCTACTAAAAATATTCAAGCGATAAACACATTTTGATCTGCCATGCAGTAGCAAAATGCACACATGACCCTTGTAACCCCCAGAGGAAGGCTGATTTAGCTGTTCATATGACATAACTCTGACACGCCAACTCATATTAGCAAATGCACAGGCATGTTCAAAAGAATAAGCGTATGCAAAGCGCCCCTGCAATTGTAATTCCACACAGCAGCCGTTATATTCGATGCCGATGCATAACTAGCTGCTCGACAATTCACCGAGTTCGTACACATAAGCACCCTTTCAGTTTCGCACCGTGCTCGAAAACCACAACAGGAGACAAAACCAGACCTATAATCACACCATTTCAATACATGAGCAAAAACAGTTCAGTCTTAGGGATAAACACTGTGAGAGCAATTTAGTGCGCGACGGCGACGAGCGACGGCTTCGAGCGACAAAACGGGCCGTCGCTTGAACAGATGGCTCGGTTCTGGAAATCTAGAAATCGTCGCTCGTCGCCCGGAAGTGCTATGAGCGACTAGCCAATAGCGCGAAGCCGGAACTGGATGTACATCGCTCAAATACTACCGATTGTCGCGCGGAACGAGCAAATGATTCAATTTTTGTACGTGCAAGGATAAGAACCTACTCCAATACCTCCGGAAATATTTTATGCTACTTTTTATAGTAAAATACATCAACGTAAATTACTAAAGCACGCGTCACGCGTGATTGCAGCCCTCATACCGGCAACACCGGGGAGGCGTCGCTCAAGATCGTCGCTCGCACGGAGTACGACTTGTAGGCGACGAGCGAACGCGACAGCCATCTGCCGCGCACAAGATCGCTTATATGGGGTTCATACTTTTTTCAGCATAAAACATGGATTCCTCATGCGTTTTCAGTAAGTTCAAGATAACGCGCCCAATTGACCTCTTGCAGCATGCAGCGGAATGCCTGCGTCAAAGTTTCTAACTAGCACTGGTGCTGCACGTAACTTTAGTGGTCGCAGATTCGCCCTGGGCGAGACACCGTCAAGCGCGCGGCTTATTTATAACAAAAGTATGCTGCCAGAAAAATGACGCCTTGTGTTATGTGATTCCTTATTTCAACAGCGTTCCGTACACAGCAGACTGCCAAACTGAATAAATTCAAACACACAACACGCACGCTAATCACGCTCCGCATAAGCTCGGAATCACGGGCTGGTGAACAAACCATTTTACGCGTCCTCTCGCCTGGCGTCTTATTGTACATACCATAGTTGTGGCAGCGTTTGCGATTTTCAAAGCTCTTACCGGTAACGGCAAAGTGATAAAATCACATGCAGTTATCGCGACGACTGGCTTTTTAGATTGACATCGAAAGACACAGCGCGTATGCCTAGTCCGTTGTCAATCGCGTCGGCTAAGCGCAGTGACGACTTCCTGGCGATAGCATGTCATATACGGAGAATGTGCACCTAAGTTAGAATTCGCTTACCGTGGAGGTTTTCTTGTTATATCCAAGGCATGACGAACGACTGTCGTGCTTTCGCGGCGACGCGAGATGGCTGACACACGATCGCCCTTGGATGGCCTTCGTTGTTGCTCGCTGGACGGATCACCTTTCTCCAGTGCTGTGTTGTTCCGCGATCTTGAGCGCGCGCGCGCGGTGGAGCAATTCCGAGTGAAAAAGTAGAGCGCTCGCTACGCGTTCCTTTGAACTGCGGCGGCCTGTTCTCTCAGAAGCAAAACAATGTGTTCTTTGCTCAGCGTGCGTGAGTGATACATTGCCATGTTCGGGGCCAACCACCTACAGTTGAAGCAGAAGATTGCGCTAAGTTTTGTTCTCTATTGCCGCAAGAGTAGAACGGGCATTCTACTCTCTCTCTGAAGGGGAGAGTGAAAAGCGCATTTCACTCTCTCCTTGGTGACAGAGTGAACAATGAATTTCACTCTACTCGACATTTTGCGAGAGTAAAACAACTCTTTGAAGAGTAAATCAGCAGCTTCACTCCTGCGATACCCTTCCTAGTTTTTAGAGTGGCACATGGTTTTCTTTTGGTGTACAAGTACGACCGATCCCGGAAACAAATTTCGTTGTTGATAGTTAGCGCTTGTCTTCGTCTTTGTTTCTTCTTGTGTCCGTGTTTTACTGCACTATCCATATGCCATTCCATGATTTGTTTTCCTTTTCTGTTGACTGGTATATTCCAGGTGCATAATTTTATGCGAAATTCTTAAAAAAACGATATTTGGATGATAACACTCCGTGGGAAAGCAGATATTAGCAGCAAGAAAATTTTCAACAATAGTTTGGCTAAATAACTAAAATATGCTTAATCACTTTTTCAATAATAACTTTAGGGAAGATTTTGTAGGAGTGAATTTGAAGCCGTGGATTAGTGAAATCAGGTTTGCTTAGCAGAAATTCTAAGACTGGCGCCACTTTCAATATGCATGATTATCAAAGGACCACTGAAGAGAAAATTAATTGCGGCTGTGTCACGAAATGACACTGCCGACCCATGACCATAGCACGAACAAAGCCTGGGAGCCTCACGTTTTCGGCCGCTGCCGCCGAAGTCTTCGACGAGGGCGGTCACTTATTCGTTGGCGCACGCTGTCGCCTTCGCTATCTCGTTCTGTTCGCCGTGTGCCGGGGTCTAAGAGCGTGTTTGGGCGCGCGTCTTTCTCCTCTCTGTGGATACCGTCCCCATGGAGAAAGGAACAAGAGCGGACAGTCCGCGAAAATTATAAACAAGAAACACGTCACACTATAGTATTAACGCGGACCGTTTGCGCGGCGAGCATGGAAAAAAAAAGAATGTGAAATGAGATTAACAGATTTTTCTTTATTTTTTTTATTCTTTCCCGGCAAAAATAAAAATATCTGCGTTCAAATTAAACTTTGCGGCTTACTTCCGTTGCCTAGCGACAGGTGAACCGGCGAATGACGACCCAGATGCTTGCGTCATTCGTCTGACACACCGCCGAAGCGAGCGAGACCGGCCGCGCATCTGGGCGTTGGCCTGTTTGGTCACCCATCTGCCTGTTTTAGAGCGCAGCTCTTTGGCGTCCGTTCCTGGGTTTCGCGTCGTCGTCGGCGTTGTCGTCGGCCTCGTAACCAGCTCCGCCCCCCTTTCATCCCCCCAGCGCTAGCAGCGACCGACTGATACCGCTGGATGCCGCTGACGCCGCTAGAGAGTCAAGATAACGTGACTGCATAGAACACCGTCGCCGCCATGCAGAAAGAGGAGGAAAGGGTCCCCCCCCCCCTGTTCTTGTGTGGCGGATAGGGTGCTCTTCAGTTGCCGACGCGCCGGTTATTTCACGTAGGCCCCGGCACGTCGACGAATACGTGACCACCTTCCCACGGCTAGACCTGGTTCTTAGCGCTGCGGAAGCGAGGGTATCATATTGTTTGTGTCGGCATCGGCGGCGTTGTCCCTGAAACCAACTCCGCAGCTGGGGTTGACTCACTATCGGCGTCAGCGGCATCAGTCAGTCGCTGCTATCTCTTCCCTCCTCCCTTTATCGTGTTGTCCGCTTGCTGCGCGCGCTTCTGCCCCCATCGTTTGCCGCTGGGTGTACACGCCGCCCCCCTCCCCCCTCTTCCTGCGAGTCTCCGGTTGTCAAAGCGCCGGCTCGAACTTAATTCCTTTCTTCGCTCCTCCTCCAATGCAACCCCTGTGCGGTGGCAATCAGAGAGCCAGATCGGTGGCGGCGTATCTGTATATGTGCACCGCCCGAGCCGAAATTGCCGCTGCCGTTCGCCCTGTGCGGTGGCAATCAGAGAGCCACATCGGTGGCGGCGGATCTGTATATGTGCACCGCCCGAGCCGAAATTGCCGCTGGTGTACCAAGTCGAACATATATCAGTCTATTTCTCCGACCACAAAGCTTCCTTCATGACTGTCAAGAACTGTTAGTGGAGTCTTTGTTAAAGGAATACGTGTGAAAAATAAAAAAAAAATTCTGTGATACCGCATACATGTGTTGCTCGATTTCTTTGCCTCAATCTATCGAAAAGGTGAAACAGCTTATTTGCTGCGCTCAAATTTCGCATTAGGAAGTAACGTAATCGTCGGTAATTTTTTTCTATTTTGGAATTTAGCCTGGTTTGGTGGGCTCCCGGCAAATTCTTGCGTTCCTTCAGAACTTCGACACGGCACCACTGAACTACGGCAAGGTGAAAAACTTGGACAGTCTGCGACGTACATACTTCAACCAATTAGGCTTACTGCCCGGCACCTAGGCTAGACTTGTGACGCAGTTAAAGAAAAACAGCGTGGACATCGTGGCGCAATTAATTTGAATTGAATTAATGAATCGTACTGAGAGATGTTTGCGACGCTTTCTTTGAGCCCCAATATTATTTTAACTCCTTTCGGTAGTTTTTGGGCAAGCTAGTCGCACAGGGGGCTGTGACGCAGTTTCGCGTGTACAGAATTTTACTGCGGCAAGTTTTCGCACTTTCTCAGACCGCCAACATTACTGCAACTAATTTAATTACTTTTTGGGTATCTTTCGAGCGTAGTGGGCGCGCCTGGCGCTCTTGCGCGGTGAGCGAAAAGCAGCTCGGCAGTGGTTAATGCAAGTTCATGGCGTTCTCTGACGCCCAACATTGTTGAAAATTATTTCCGGTACTTTCTTTTTTTTGTTCTGACGCACGCTCGCCGCGCCTGTCGTGACGCAGCGCAGCTCGGCCGTGGTGACAAAGTTAGTTTGGCGCGTACTGAATCGACAAGTTTGTGGCAAGCGTTATGTCCCCGCAACAATTTGAGCCTTTTTCGGTACTCACGCTTGTCGAAAACGTGACGAGCAATTTTCAAGAGTGATAACACGGGAGTGTGTGGCTTGCACTGGCAGAACGCGCAAGAGATAACGCCAAGGAGCTCAAACGCCAGGAACTAGTAACTCGAAAATTTTGTCTTCTGAACGGCACCCACACATTTGTCTTGAGTGCGAGTAGAAGGAATTCTGCGAGCGCCCAGCATGGCCTGGTTCAGAGCCTGTGTTGTGGCCACCTCTGTGTATTCGTAGCGTACTATTGCGTCGGTTGTAGCCAAGTTTAGGAAACGCGCCGTAGCCCGTGCATTCGTGCTATTAAGTGCAGGAAATAAGGCCCGGGAAGAGGGGAATGCTTGGAATTAGAATGTTTTTGTGGTATGCACAGTATTGTTTCGGATAAGTCGGGTATTTTCTACGCCGTGTGTGTAAATACCAACTGCTTTTGTTTGTAATTCCGCCCATTCACCACTTCCACACGCTTCGCCTCTACACGCATTATTCTTACATGTTAATACCAAAATAACACTTGCTTGTAATTTAAATTTTTTTTCAGTTCACGTCATCTGGTGGAGCTTCCTACGGAAACTACTGCTCCTTACCTGTTTCCACAACGTTAGATGAATACAAAAAGCCCGCAACGAGCGTTTAGAAAGAATAAAACAAACATTTCCTCATTTCACAAAGCGTCTTGCGTCTTTATGAATTTGCACGTGGCACATATTCAATAGTGGCTTGTGAAGATCGTTCGCAATTTTACTTATTAATAAAATGATTTCATGCGAAGACCGCGCCCGGTTGACCTGTAGAAGAATAACAAAAACGGCGCTGGTGTGACGCGTACCAGCTAGTGTTCAAAACGCGCGCGCACGAAATCGAAACCGGAAGTGTGGTTCAGGTGTTAACGCCGACGGCTTGGTGCGCTGCAGTCAATTGGGCCGCTGGGCTCTGTGGAAGTGTCCCCTCTTGTTGTATTCCTTTCTCTGTGCCGTCCCCTTCGCATAACTTGTCGACGCGTCGGCTGTTTGACGCGCATGCGCTCTGCATTTCTGTCGAAGCTGCCGCGAGGCCGTCTTGTTTCCTTGCTGGCTTGAGTGATGCGTGGCGGGCGCGTAGATTAGGCGCTCTTTTGTGACAGCAAGCAAAATTAAGATAGTAATATTCAAGGAGAATACTGCTGTCGTAGTAAATGAGTTTAGAAACGAGGGAAGTGCTGATTCCAAATGCTTTGTTTTTTGTCTCGCATTTGCTGGCATACTAGTGAGCATCATTTTCCAGCACACCTCTCTGACTGCCTGTAATCTTGCACTCCGGATACTCAGCAGTGTGTTGGAAAACACAGCACGCTTTTCAAATCATTGTAAATTTGCGCAAGGTGCAACTGTTTGCAACGTGGCTTTCTATGGCCTGCCTCCATTTGTCTTAGCTCTTGCTAAATCAAATAATTTTTGACAACTTAAATCCTGAACTAAACGTTCAGAAGTCGACTAAAAGTAAGGAGTTAAATAACATAGCTCCTTACATAAAAGCTGGAGTTAGTTGTAACCAAGAGTTTCTATCTTAAAATGCACTCCGTTGTAAGAAAGAAAGGCCTCTGGGTCATCAGGAGTGTACAATGTGTAGGATACTGCACTGTTTATAATTACCGCAGCAGAGGTGGTCACGTATAGGTGGAAACTGAAAGTGTGGTATTGAGTAAAAAGCGGCAAATGTAGAACATTGGCCGTCTAGTATAGTCTAATTGACCGATCCTACCGACCGCTCTGCGCATGCGCCGGTTTTCCGGAAGTAGCCCTGCCACCATGTTGGCTGTAGTCAACTGGTCAACCAAACCACCGCAGTCCGCGCTCATTGGGTACTGCGCGCGAGCTTCCCAGAGATCTCTGCGACTACACCACCGAGAAAAATTGGTCATGTATTTCAAGAAATTACATCGGCCGTTCATTGCAGCATGCGAGGCGAACGTTGAAATGTGCCAGCCGCTGTTTCGGTTGTTGCCCGCTAATTACGCGTTGAGTATCGTATTTGTTGTATGTAGTACATGCTGATCTACGCGGCCGTTTTGCGTTACTGTTTTTGCACACGTGCATCTCGGTGACTGTAACGTTATGTTTGCATAGCGACGGACACAATAGGATTTGTATACCTGTTGGAGACAGGTTTGAAATGCGACGCCGAAACTTTCGTGCCCTAATGATGCTTAGCTACATGGGTTTCGCGCACGTCTTGCAGACTTCGGTGACAGCGGCATCTAGAAGCTCTTAGGTAAGCTAGGCGGCGATTTTAACAGCAGTGTTAAAAACGCCGATAGCCAATAATCGCTAGTCTTCGATAGCCAATCAATAGCTGATCAGTAATCGATCAATAAATTCCGGAAAATGCTGGGGTTGACTTGGTAGTGCTTAGCCTAGCACAAATGCGTGGTCGATACCTTGCGATAGTCAATCGATAGCCAATCAATAGCAAATCGATAAGCGACAGGTAATAAATTCCAGGAAACGCTGGGGATGACTTGGTAGTGATTAGCCTAGCCCAAATACGTGGCGAATTCCTTGCGATAGCCAATCACTATCTAATCGATAAACGACAAATAATCAATAAATTCCGGGAAATACTGAGAATGACGTGGTAGTGCTTAGCCCAACCGAAAAGCTAGGGCTAGTAGATGCCCATCAGCTCCGCTGTCTGTTTCACATTGTGCCCCAGTGCAAGCTACGCTAATGTTTTATTTGCATTCGAGCGAATGGTACGCCTGTTGCTTCGAAAACTCCGACTGTGTGGCGTGAGGCGAGCGTCCCATCGTTTGCGCACGTGAATACGCGCCGCTCTCCAGCAGCCGCGATATACATTCATCAGTGATTCGTACTGGTCGATTTAGCCGTTTAAGTCAGTATCATCACTTTAGCTGCTAGCGATGGCAGAGACCTCTTGCTTATGTTCCGGTGGCACAGTTAAGCTCTCGGGAACTTCAGGCTGGCAGGTGAAAATGAAAAAAATAAAGCCATGTGTTTCAGTCTTATTGACACCGTGTACTTGCCTATCTTTATCAGGCGACCATGGTTCACCGCCTAACAAATGTTCTCGCACAGCGCAGGACGCGCCTGCATGTATCGGAAGTTTCTGGAATGTTATCGATGGTTCCGTCCGCTGCCTATGACCGAACGTTGCCTAGTCTAATTGCATGTGTGCGCGACGCGAATAATGTAGAACTTTGTGCAAGGAACGCGGGTCCCAGCGATTACTCTGGAACGTTCGACGACTGATGTATAAAAGCCGACGCGCTTGACCCGCTGAGCAGGTTTTGACGACCGCCGACTGTGTTCGCCGCTGTCGCCGTTCTTTAAGTGTAGCCTGTTTTTGTGGGCCCATGTTCGCCCCATAAAAGTTAGTTTCGTCTTTCACAGTATTGCGACTTGTTCTTCATACGTCACTCCACGTGACATATAGGGGGGGTTTGTTTCGTTCATGTACCGGACGCCCCGACAAGCCGTGATCCATGCCCGGACCGCAAGCAGAACACCAACGTAGTCCAGGACCATCGAGCAAGCCGCCGTCTTCAACAACTGCCCCCGGAGCACGGACTTTTCTACCTGAGAAGACCAAGAAGATTGTGGCCAAGGCAACCACAATGGCAGCCCATGTCACACATCGTATTTCAACAGCCCAGAGAGCCCCCTACCTTCCGTGGAGCTACGTCGGAGGGTACGGAAACCTGGCTCAAAACCTTCGAAAGGATCTCGACCTTCAACAACTGGACCTCTGAGGATAAGCTACGATATGTGTACTTCTCAATGGAAGATGCCGTGAGGACTTGGGTCGAGAACAGGGAGGCCACCCTCGCAGTACCTTCCTGAGGACGTTCACGAGCGTTGTCCGTAAAGAAAGAACCGACGTTCTGCTGGAAACCGGAGGCCAGCTACCCAATCAGACCATCGCCATCTTCACGGAAGAGAGGACTCGTCTTTTCCGGCGCGCTGACCCGGAAATGTCCGAAGAGAAAAAAGTGCGCTTCTTGATGCGAGGCGTAAAGCAAAAACTTTTCGCCGCTCTGATCCGAAACCCTCCGAAGACCGTAGCCGAGTTCTTGACAGAGGCAACGACGATTGAGAAAACTTTAGAAATGCGCACTAGGCAATTTAACTGCCAAGTGCTCACACCTCATTGCGCCATCCAAGCACTGGGCTCCGGTGATCTCCAAGAGACAATCAGGGCCATTGTGCGCGAAGAACTCCGCAAGGTCTTGCCTTCGTCGCTGCCTCAAGTGGATTCGATCGCTGACATCGTGAAAGATGAGGTTCAGCGATCGCTTGGAGTTTCTGAGGTGCAACCTCAATTACCGCAGCCCCAGCCAGAAGCGATGACCTACGCGACCGCGCCAGGGCCTTGTAACGGCGCAATTCCGTCGTCCACCGCCGCCGCCGCCAGCACACCCGCCCGTCGCCCATCCCACCTACGCGAGGAAGACGGACATTTGGCGAGCCCCCGACCACCGCCCGCTCTGCTACCACTGCGGCGAAGCCGGCCATGTGTACCGCCGATGCCCATACTGCGAGCTGGGATTGCGAGGCTTCGTCGTCAACGCAGTGCGCCCGAGGAAAGTGAACGCCCTCGTGACATCGCCGACTACCTGGAGTGAGTTCGCCGTCACCAGGCCGCCACCGGTCGCCGCAGCGCCGTCCATACACTGGCCCAGCCCGGGGCCGCTCCGTGAGCCCATATCCGGAAAACTAAAAGCAGCAACCGATGTAGGTGCGGTTGCTGTTCGTCGCACTGACGAACATCCTCCGCCGCCTACGAAGACTACGAAGAGACTACCTCGACGACATAAGGACACGCCGCCGTCCCGACAAAGTCTGGAAGCAAAGAATACGCAGACGAAAGACCACCTGACGACGCCACGTATCAACGACAGGTCAAGGCGACGCAGCCGTGATCCAACGCCAAGGCCTAACTGTAACGTAAGACAAAGAACCACCGACCTCGACGTGCTTCTCGACGGCCACGCAGTCACCGCCTTAGTAAACGCAGGAGCCGATTACTCCGTCATGAGTGGACCCATCGCCGCCCAGTTGAAGAAACTTAAGACTGCATGGGATGGCCGTCAATTCGGACCGCTGGAGGACACCTCATAACGCCGAGTGGAATCTTCACGGCAAGAAGTACCATTCATGACCGGACTTACCTTGCCACCTTCGTTATCCTCCAACAGTGTTCGCGAGACGTCATTCTCGGCATGGACGTCCTGAACCAACACGGCGCAATCATCGACCAGAAGTCGAAGTCAATAATGCTGTCGGAAGATCAAGCTATCCTGCCGGAGAGCCCTCGTAGTCACCACGCCTTGAGTTTGCTCGAAGATCAAGTGAGCATCCCGCCTCGCTCCAGCGTTGTTATTACGGTGGGCACCGAAACACCCACTGACGTAAAAGGCGTCATTGAAGGCGACCAACGTCTACTGCTTGACCGTGAAATTTGCGTCGCAAGAGGTATCGCTCGACTGTGCGGAGGAAACACGAAAGTGTTGCTGACAAACTTCAGCCTGGAGTTCAAGCACATCAACAAGGGCAAGAAGATCGCATACATTGAGGAAATTCTGGAGACCAGCAATGCGTTTGTCCTCTCGGATTCTGCCGCATCTACCCTGGCGACCGTAGTTCCCGAGCCAGACTTCGACATAAATCCAAGTCTCCCCGTGATTAAGCAGCAACAGCTCAGAAGTCTGCTTCGACGACACAAAGACTGCTTTTTGACGTCATCAAGAATTCGACAAACACCAGTCGGAAAGCATCGCATAATAACCGAAGAGTGCGCCGGACCACTCCACTCCACCAGAGCCATTACCGAGTTTCGACGCGAGAACGGGAAGCTATAAGACAATAGACAGTTTTAGTTACACGTACGTAGAGGCTTCACGTACGCAAACGTGAAAAGCCTACGTGCCTTACGCGCACGCCATCGGAAACGCTTTTAGCTACACGTACGCTACGCACGCCAAGAGGGACCCCGTAGCTACATCTATCGGGAAATGTGAACACGGCGGTAGCCAATTCAATCCTGTCGCCGCGTTTCGATGCAAGCCGACTGCGCGCGCGCGGCCCGCTATCGCTTGTTCGTGATCTCGCGGAACTCCCGCGCGAAGCTGTCTACGTGCGCAAGAAACGCACGCAAAGAATTGAATCTCACGTACGTCCGTGAGACGCGCGCGCACCCGCTACGTTGTACGCATGCGCACTGCTGACACGTAGAAGCTCTACGTACGCAAAGCCTCTACGTACGTGTAACTAAAACTGTCTAATAAGTCGACGAAATGCTGCGCGACGACATTATCCAGCCGTCAAAAAGCCCGTGGGCGTCTCCTGTTGTCTTAGTGAAGAAAAAGGACGGAACCCTACGTTTGCGCGTCGATTATCGTCGACTGAACAAGATCAGGAAGAAGGATGTATACCCCCTCCCACGGATAGACGACGCACTGGATCGTCTCTGCAACGCTAATTACTTCTCGTCGATTGACCTCAAGTCTGGCTACTGGCAAATAGAAGTTGATGACAGGGATCACGAAAAGATCGCCTTCATCACGCCAGACGGCCTCTATGAGTTCAAGGTTATGTCATCTGGACTGTAATCGGCGCCTTCAACGTTCCAGCGCGTGATGGACACGATGTTAGCGGGTTTGAAGGGGCATACCTGTCTTGTTTACTTGAATGACGTCGTCGTCTTCGCCAGAAATTTCGACGATCACCTTAGGCGGCTTGCGACAGTACTAGAGGCCATGAAGTCATCAGGGCTTATTCTGAAGGCAGAAAAGTGCCGCTTTGCTTACAATGAGCTTCTGTTTCTAGGCCACGTCATCAGCAAATCTGGAGTCTTCCCCGACCCGCAGATGACAGATGCCATCGCAAAGTTCCCGGCAGCCCATCGACAAGAAGGCAGTGCGTAGATTCCTTGGCATGTGTGCCTACTATAGGCACTTTGTCAAGGACTTTTCACGCATCGCGGAGCCGTTAACACATCTAACCAAACGTGATGTCGAGTTCGAGTGGGAACTCGACGCATACAGTCGCCGCCGGTACTTGCACACTTCGACGAAGGCGCCGATACCGAAATCCACAATGACGCCAGTAGCCTAGGCCTCGGTGCCGTCCTAGTCCACAGGAAAGACGGACTTGAACGCGTGATAGCTTACGCTAGCTGGTCGTTGTCAAAAGCGGAAGGCAATTATTCTACGACTGAAAAGGAATGCCTCGCCATCATTTGGGCTACAGCGAAATTCCGCCCTTACCTATATGGCAGGCCATTCAATGTGGTCAGCGAGCATCGCGCGTTGTGTTGGCTAGCTAACTTAAAGCACCGTTCAGGACGGCTGGCACGGTGGAGCCTCAGACTGCAAGAATATGACGTCATGGTAATCTACAAGTCCGCACGAAAACACTCTGACGCCGACTGCCTATCACGCGCCGCCATCGATCCCCCGTCGCAAAACGACGAGGGCGACGACGCCTTCCTTGGAATCATAAGCGCGGAAGATTTCACTAAACAGCAACGAGCAGACCCGGAGCTGAAAAGTCTCGTCAAGTATTTGGAAGGGAACACCGACGTCGTCCCTAGGGCATTTAAGCGTGGATTGTCTTCGTTCACGCTACAAAACAACCTGCTCGTGAAGAACTTCTCACCAGTCCGCGCCGACTACCTTCTTGTTGTTCCGTTAGCGCTGCGTCCAGAAGTACTGCACGCCCTACATGACGATCCGACCGCTGGACACCTCTGATTTTCCCGGACACTATCGAGGATAGAGGAAAGGTATTATTGGCCGCGCCTGACCGCCGACGTCGCCCGTTATGTCAGAACATGCCGAGACTGTCCGCGACGCAAGACACCGCCGACAAGGCCGGCCACATTACTACAGCCAATTGATCCTCCTTGCCGACCATTCCAGCAGATTGGAATGGATTTGTTGGGACCCTTTCCGACGTCAACAACCGGAAATAAGTGCATCGTCGTGGCGACGGACTACCTCACTCGCTTCGCTGAAACTAAAGCACTGCCGAAAGGTAGCGCAGCTGAAGTGGCGAAATTCTTTGTCGAAAACATCGAGCTGCAACATGGCACCCCAGAAGTCCTCATCACCGACAGAGGAACGGCCTTTACAGCGGAGCTCACCCGAGCCATTCTGCAATACAGCCAGACAAGCCACAGGAGGACAACGGCCTACCACCCGCAGACGAATGGTTTCACGGAGCTCCTGAACAAAACCTCGCCCACATGCTAGCAATGTATGTCGACGTCGACCTAGGATGCCGTTCTTTCGTACGTACCCTTCGCTTACAACACGGCGGTCCAAGAAACAACACATATCACGCTTTCAGGTGCTCCCCTTCGGCTTGTGTTCTGCGCCAGCAACGTTTCAACGACTAATGGACACGATAATTTCAGGCCTCAAATGGCAAACCTGTCTGGTGTTGTAAAGCAGTGATTTGGGCTTGTTGGTAAGACATCGTGAGGCTTATAGCGCGTGAAAAAGACAAGGACGAAAGTGAGACGTGACACACACAGGCGCTAACTTGCAACAAAGATTGTTGCAACTTAGCGCCTGTGTGTGCCACGTCTCACTTTCGTCCTTGTTTTTTTCACGCACTATTAAGCCTCATGCTGTCTGGTGTACCTCGACGACGTGATTGTTTTCTCCGTCACATTCGAGGAACACTTACGGAGACTAAAGACGGTCTTTGAAGCAATACGCTCAGCTGGTCTAACTTTAAAACCTGAAAAGTGCCATTTTGGCTTTGAAGAACTTCAATTTCTCGGTCACGTTGTTAGTCGTGAAGGTGTCCGACCTGACCCTGATAAAATCTCTGCCGTTGCTAATTTCCCAACGCCATCAGATAAAAAGGCCTTGCGACGTTTTCTGGGCCTTTGAGCCGCTTTATTGCGGAATTTTTGCGCATTGCATGGCCATTAACGCATCTCACCAGAGAAGATGTTCCCTTCATGTGGGGTGAAGACCAGGAACGGGCATTTCAGGACCTACGCCAGCGGCTGCAGACGCCTCCCGTGCTCGCACACTTTGATGACGACGCTCCTACGATTCTTCATACCGACGCTTGTAATGTCGGCCTTGGTGAGTGCTTGTACAGCGACAAGACGGCACCGAAAGAGTGATTGCTTACGCCAGCAGGACGCTATCAAGGACGGAGGCTAACTATTCCACTACAGAAAAAGAATGCCTCGCACTGGTGTGGGCCGTGCTGAAATTTCGGCCATATTTGTATGGTCGGTGTTTCACCGTTGTCAGTGATCATCATGCACTTTGCAGGCTGGCTAATTTAACAGATCCAACTGGTCGGCTTGCGCGCTGCAGTATTCGGCTTCAAGAGTTCGACTTCACCGTTGTCTACAAGTCAGGGAAATGACACACCGACGCCGACTGACTTTCTTAATTTCCTGTTTAGACTGCAGTGCACGACGATGATGACGCGGCTTTTCTAGGCGTGGTAGATACTGTCGCCGTTTCACGCCACCAACGCGAGGACGCAGAACTGGTTCCTCTTTTCGATTACTTGGAGGGAAAAACAAGCAGCGTACCGAGGTTGTTCGCGAGAGGGCTGCCTTCGTTTTGCTTGCGCCACAACGTTCTCTATAAAAAGAACTTTTCACCTAGTGGCAGCAGCTACTTACTCGTCATTCCCGCAGTTCTTCGCGACGAAGTCCTACATGCCTGTCACAACGAGCCGACCGCTGGTCACTTGGGTTACACCCGCACATCGGCAAGAATTAGGCTAAAATACTATTGGCCAAGACTTGCGTCGATCGTGAAACGTTGCATACAGACATGCCTGGATCGCCAGCCCCGCAAAGCCCTACCCGGCTGACTGGACTGCTGCATCCTGTGCAGATACTTCAAGCGCCGTTCGAACAAATTGGCATGGACCTTTTAGGTGCGTTTCCACTGTCTACTGCCGGAAATAGATAGATAATCGTCGTCACAGATTACCTTACTCGATACGCCGAAACAGGTGCTATCCAACGTGGAACAGCAGCCGAAGCAGCGCGATTTTTCACCGAAGCCGTCGTCCTAAGGCATGGCGCTCCCGCAGTGGTCATAACAGACAGAGGATCTGCGTTCACGGCTGCGCTTCTGGACACCGTTTTGCGTCTAAGTGGTACCACTCACCGAAAGGCCAACGGCTTATCATCCCTAAACCAATGGGTAGACAGAACGTTTTAATAAGACTCTGGCAGACATGATGAGTATGTACATCGAAGTCGACCACAATAACTGGAACGAGATTTTACCATACGTTACATTTGCGTATAATACGGCGCACCAAGAGACAACACGTGTCACGCCTTTCAACCTCGTTTACAGCCGGGAAGTGACTGCCATATTGGACGCAATGCTGCCACACGAGTGCGGTGACGACGAGACTGGTGCCGAGGAGTTTACGCAACGCGCAGAGGAAGCCAGGCAGCTTGCGCGTTTCCAAATCCATGAACAACAGGAATACGATGCCCGACACGACAATCTTTGGCACAGACCCGTCACATACAACGTCGGTGACCAGTTGTGGGTCTGGACTCCGATTCGTCGGCGGGGGCTGTCTGAGAAGCTCCTGCGAAGATACTTTGGCCCGTATACAGTTCTGCGCCGCATCAGCGATGTGAATTATGAAGTGGTCCCCCACAGCCATAACAGCTCCAAACACCGGCGGCATCGGCCCGAGGTTGTGCACGTGCTACGTATGAAGCCATACTTTTCCTCATTACCTCAACTTTGCACCGTCTGTGCACAGCCTTCGGACGTTGGTGCATCGGGACGATGCCTCCTTTGCAAAGGAGGGGCAAATGCCACATCCTCTATGGTCGCCGCGGGTATGTGCCAGGCGATGAAAACGACGCTGAAGTAGCGCACGAGTAGAAAAACAGAGACGACAACGAGGCTCGTTCGACGCTCCTGCTGCTGCGTTCGATCTCCGCCCCGGTGTGCCCAAGCTGGAACTTACTTGGTGGTTTGGCTGAGTTTTGGGTGGATTTGACCTAGTTATCTTACTTATCTTATTTTTGTAGGACGTATCCGTGATTGAAACATCGCTGATGTCTAAAAACTCTCCTGGGCAAGGGCCCAGCCCTTGGTCAGCCTCCCTTTCCCCTGATGATTTGCCTTTGCAATCTTTCTTCCGCAGCGGTGTTAGCAGCATCCCTGTCGCGCTGGTACCCTCGAACAGTGGATTCATCCGGCTGAACAACCCACAAGCTGTTCAGGCCGAGCTCCAGGCCATGACGCGTCATTTCCAGATGATAAGCGATGTCCGACAATTTGGAAGAGGTGGGATAGTCTGTAGGTCATCAGATTCGACCTGTGTGGCAGACCTCCTAAAGTGTAAGACTTTCGCATCTGTCCCGGTGAGTGCGTTTATTCCTCCTCATCTAGCATGCACTAAAGGCATTGTCCGGGGCGTAGATTCTCGATTGAGCCCAACTGAGACTCTGGAGAAACTGTCTGATGCTGGCGTCATAGCTGTATACCGGTGTAACCGACTGGTAAATGGAGAAAAAGTTGCCACAGAATCAGTTATTGCTACGTTTGCTGGCATGTCCTGCCCTTCTGAACTGAAAGTGTGGCCACTTATTTTTAGAGTGGAACCTCTCGCTTCCCGTCCACTTCAGTGTCGGAACTGTTGGCGTTTTGGCCATAGTGCTGGAGGCTGCAAATCAAATGGACGCTGTCGCGCCTGTGGTGCCGATCATTCTCCCAATGAGTGCACAGCTGAAGCCGAAACTTGCTGCCTATGTGGAGGAAACCATGCGGCTGACTATGCAAACTGCTCGGCTAGAGCTAACGAAATACAGGTACTCGAAGTAATTGACAGGCGACGATGTTCGCGGCGAGAAGCTATTGCAGTCGTCAAGGAAAGAGCCTTTGGATACGCTGGCGTCACTGCGAGGCAGTCTACTTTACAGGAAGACAACTTGTCGAAACTCATTGAATCGGCCGTAGAAAAAGCAATGACAAAGGCTATGCAACATATTGTCACAAGTGTTACCGACTGTCTTTCCCAAGTGTTTACTGCGCAGATGACACAGCTATTGCAAACAGCTGCAACACCAATCACCAAATCGATTGCTTGTGCTGCAGAACAGGTAGCCAGTTCAGTCCTAGCGCCGAGTACCACATCGGACTCAACATTTGTAGGCTCCGATCCTTGTTCTTCGCGTCAGTCAGACTCGCAGGTCGACATGGAAACAGGTCATGATACCAGACCGCAAAAACGAACTGGGTCTCCAGTAACTGCTGCTTGTCCATATACCAAAAACAAAAAGGGTAATCCAATTTCTCATTCTGGCGTCCAAGAAAGTTCATTGCGACGGTAGTCGCTGAAGAAACTATATCAATTAGATCATCACCATAGCTTCTTTAAAAGTGCTACAGTGGAACTGTCGTTCCCTGTTTTCTGCTTCAACAGACTTACATTGCTTAACAACTCAGCTTAATCCTGACGTCATAATCTTACAAGAAACCTGGCTTACTCCTGAGAAAACTTTTCTATTTAAAGATTTTCGATCTTTTCGATTAGATCGCCTTTCACAAGGAGGTGGCTTAATGATTTTGTTGTCATCTAAATTCTGTCATAAGGCGAAAATAGCTTTCAAGTTAATGTCTCCGGAATGTGAAATTTTGGCAGTGCATCTTAGCATCCCAGGCTACCGTACATTTTCAATTATAAATGCTTATTTCCCTACGGGCGTACACAGTACATACCAATTGGATAGTGCGCTTGCCAGCTGCAAAAATGAAGTCATTCTTACTGGTGACTTCAACTCGCATCACGTGTCTTGGGGTTACAAAACAGATTCAGGCGGGACACGTCTGTGGAACTGGACCATAGATAAAAACCTTACATGCCTTAATACCAGTGGACCTACATTTGTCCGCGGACAATCTCGCTCAGTGTTAGATTTGACGTTTTCTAGCACAAGTGTCACTGTGACATCTTGGACAACGATTGATTTCTGTAGAAACAGTGATCATCTCCCGGTATACTTTGAAATTGCATGCCCTTTAACATCAGTTGAACGACAAGGCAGAATATTTGTGAATTGTAAAAAATTTAAAGACTGCTTGCGGTCCACCATTGCGTCACTAAGTAATAGTAATGACGAAGACATTGGCTTGAATATTTGTTCAGCATTACAGACGTCCCGACAAAAGTCTGAATTTGTAATTCAGACAGCTAAGCGTTTCTCATCTAGTCCCTGGTGGAACAGCGAGTGCACACGAGCTTATAGAAGAAGGAAAGCTGCTTGGAAAAAACTTCTACATAATCAGAGCCCACAAAATTGGAAAGATTATCAATTTATTTCGGCAACCTTCAAACGTACTATTAAACATGCGAAAGATGAGTACGATAAAAACCATTTTGATTATCTATCTAAATCCAAAAACAAACGTGCTTTATTTAATTACCTTCGTTTTAGACACAAACTCTCAATGAGCATTAATGTAGACTCAATCGTCTATACCTCACAGGAAATGCAGGAGTCCTTAGAACTACTGGCTAAAGGACTGGAGAGTCGGTTCGCAACGCGCCTCCAAACTCCTGCTTTTTCTCCTGCATTCTCGGGCTACAAGGAGATATCCTATTCGGAAGTAGCAAAGGTGATGTTACAGTTGCCAACTACAGCGCCTGGCCCAGACGGCATAACAAATGCAATGTTAAAGATTTTCTTTCAAGAAGCTCCACGTGAGCTTCTGAAGTTGCTAAACTACTCTGTTGGTAACGCATGGATTCCACAAGATTGGAAGATCGCCAAAATTATTCCGTTACTTAAAAAACAAGGGGCAGGCTATACTATCGACAACATCAGACCAATTGCTTTGACATCAAACATAGTGAAACTTATTGAAAGAGTGCTTCTCGGACATATATTAGAGTTTATTGACGACAATCGATTGTTGAGTCCGTGTCAAATTGGATTTCGATCTGGCTATTCAATATGGCACGCGCATGTAGACCTTGAAAGTCGCATTAACATCGCCAGACAGAAAAAACAATATGCGGCTCTAGTTACCTTAGATATATATAAAGCCTATGACAGCATTGAACATACAATTTTAACGAATCGGTTACAGAGCCATTGCTTTCCAGGCTATATTGTAGCATGGGTGCATGAATTTTTAAAAGACAGGGAGTTCTATTGTTTTCGAAGCGGCTATTCTTCCAGTAAATATAAGCAAACAAGAGGTGTGCCTCAGGGATCGGTACTTTCACCAGTATTATTTAATATTTTACTGAGCAGAATCCCCGTTCACCCAGCTGTCAGTACATACGTTTATGCTGATGACATTGCCTTTTTTGGTATGGCTAGCGACATATACTCTCTTTACGAAATACTGCAGTCGTATCTCAGGGAACTGGAAAGCTGGCTGGATAGCTTACACTTAAACCTGAATGCTAATAAGTGTGCTATCCTTGTGTTTCCCGTTAAAGACCCAGTATACATATCGCTTAACTATCATCTCGAAGATATCCCACAAGTAGAGTCACCAAAATACCTTGGACGGAATTCTTAACTGGCGGCCGCATATTGAATATATTGCGACAAAAGGAGCTCGTTCAATGGGCATTTTGCGCAAGTTGAGCAACCAGAGAACAGGTATGCGAAGAAAATCCCTCTTGATGGTATATAAGATGTATGTTCGTCTGGTGTTAGAATTTGGATGCGTTTTATTCTCCGGTGATCCAGCATACAAGCTTCGGCCGCTAGTTTTGTTGGAACGAGAGGCGCTACGTCTGTGCTTAGGCCTCCCAAAATACGTTTCTAATGCCGTATTATACCTGGAGGCAAGAATCCCACCCATAATGTGCCGATTTCGCCTTCTGACAGTTCAGACTTTCCTAAGGCTATATGAATCCCCAATAAACCGCCTTCAAATTATTTTCCTCTCTGATCCAGAATTATTTTTCCTATTCATTGGCCCAGGTTTCATAGACCACAGATTATATTTGTGCAAACATTACTTGAACCACTAAATGTGCAAATTCGCGAGGTGCTTCATGATAATACGCATTCAAATTACCCAGAGATCAGGTTCGATGACATTTTCCCAAACCACGCGAAACTACTCCCTTACGGCATCTTAAACGCCATGTTGCAAGACCACCTAAGCAGCCTAGAAACAAACGTTATCATTGCAACAGATGCCTCACAGTGCGAGGAAAAAGCTGGCATTGGAATATTTTGTCCTGCACTCGACTGGTCTTTTTCTTTAAGGTTGCCTGATTTTGTGCCTATTTTTCTGGCCGAGTTGTTAGCAGTAATCCTAGCTTTACGCAAATTAGACCCAATTATTACAACGGCTGCCATTCTGACTGATTCCCTTTCAGTATGCTCTTGCCTTACCGCTACTAATGAGTCACCCATGCTAAAACTATTCCACTTACTAGTTCCAGCCCATGTGCAATGTGTTCATTTGATTTGGGTGCCAGGGCATAAAGGTTTGTTTTTTAATGAAACTGCTGATTCACTGGCAAATGCATCACTATCCGGCCCTGTTCTTCCTATTCTACCAGTGACAGCACAGATCACGGCGGCAAGATTTCGGATGCGATCAATAAGATTAGCTTTATCAAACCCACATTTGACTGCTTCTCCAGAGTATAAGCACCTGGCATTTCCCTGGCATAGCGAATCCTGTGACACAAAGATGCTTGAGGTCTGCCTCACCAAATTACGCTGCCGCATACCCTCGCTGAATTTCTATTTACACAGGTCGGGTTTGGTTCCCTCCCCCCTCTGCTCTTTTTGTAATGAGGAAGAGTCGATACACCACTTTCTTCTATCTTGTCGCCGCTTTACTGCGGTTAGAAAAAGATGGTTGGAAATACCTTTTCGAAGAATTGGCCTGGACTTGACAGAACCTTCAATTCTTTCGTTCGGAGCGTCCACTTTGGGATTCAGCCACAGGGATGCATGCTTCGCTGTCCGATCATTTCTTACGGAATCTAAACGACTGCCCTGCTAAATTCCTTTCTTTTTGTTTTTACTTTTAAATTAATTATTACCAATTCAATATGACCTTCCTGATTTTATTTAGCAGGTAATTAAGCGCTATTCAATGCTATTTCAATAGCTATTAGGAAATTTATGCTCCATAATAATTTCGAATAATCCACCCATTTCTTGGCCAATCCCCCAACGTGGGTAGGAGCCACACGCATCGCAGGCTACAACAACAGCGAGGTCGCGTTGACTGCGCTGATAAAGTGCTTTTACACGTCCTCGACACCGGCTTTCCCATCTCCTACTAGGCTGTGACAATATTCATATTTAATTCTATCCAGAAATATCAGGTTATGATGATGTGATGATGTGTGGTGTTTTGTGGCGCAAGGGCCAGGTTTGGCCAAAGAGCGCCATGACAAGTGGTAATGTTCAAGATGTTTTATGGAAGATGTGACTTGGCTGTAAAGTGGCCTAAAAATAGTCGCTGTAAAGAGCGTAAAATCTACGTGCTATAAAATTATGGCGATGATTAATGACGAATACTATGAACATTAAAATCCATCGTAGGAGAATGATGCAAAATAGAAAATATATAAGATAGTAAAATTACTTGGAGCACTGCTGCCTCGCCTGAGCCCTTGAAACACAAGGGTCTAGAGGCATGTGCTATACGAAAGAGCTATCACAGCGGCATCCTCTGAAGAGAGAACCCGCTACAAACATGTGGGGCTAAAAACATGCAAGACAACATCTTTCAGAAAACTTAGAACTGCGTTGGTGTCAAATAAAGGTTCTAGGCCGAGTAGCATTACGGGATGTAGGGGGATGTGCTGCCAGTATGCTAGAGAAAAATGTTTCCTTCTCGCAGATTCGGCTGCCCGACACTCCAGGAGGACGTGGAGGACGGTCGGCCTCTCCCCGCATCTACCGCAGGTTGGAGGATCATTTTCAGTGAGTAAAAAGTTATGCGCGCCAAATGTGTGTCCTATTCTGAGGCGACAGAATAGGACATCTGTTCGCCGTGATTTTGTTACGGAGGGCCAAGAACCTAACTGTGGCTTTATCAAGTGCAGTTTGTTATTTACTTCTGCGTCCCATATACGTTGCCAGTGGTTTCGCAGTTTCCTTCTTAAGAAAGGCTTCAGGTCTGTGACAGGGACCGAAGCAGTAGGATTAACTGCATGCAATGAAATTGATGTGGCCATCCGGTCCACTAGAACGTTACCCTGGATGCCCCAATGGCCAGGCACCCAGCAATAATCACATGCTGGTTAGATACATATGCTTTACATAATACGGAATAGAGTTCAATTATAACAGGATTTTTGTGCTTACAGAACGATATCAAAGACTTCACAACACTTAAGGAGTCCGTATATATAACTGATTTTTTGAGTTTGGATTTCCTTATATGCTTCACGGTCGACAATATTGCGTAGGCCTCAGCCGTAAAGATACTATTTTCCGGATGCAGTACGTCGGATTCTGAGAAGGATGGACCGACGGCTGCATAGCACAACCCGTCGTGTGACTTCGATGCGTCTGTGTAGAACTCCGTGCAGGAGTGTTTGTGCTGGAGTTCCCGGAAATGCATTTGGATTTCAATGTCTGAAGCGTGCTTTGTAACTTGTGTGAAAGATGTGTCGCATTGTATCAGCTGCCACTCCCAAGGAGGTAGCAGCTTGGCTGGATGCATTAGGCGGAGCTCTAGGAGCGGAACATGCATTTCTTCACTAAGCTCCCTCACACGCAGTGAGAAAGGCTGTCTTACGGAGGGACGATTGCGAAAGAGTGTAGCATATGTCATGTCATTAACGGTATTAAACACAGATGTTGAGGATTTGAGTGGACTTTCAGAAAATATGTTTGGCTGATGCATGTTCTGATGTATGTTCTGACTCATTTGATTCTACATATAGACTTTGCATGGGACTCGTTCTGAAAGCGCCAGTGACCAGTCGGATTCCTAGATGGTGGACTGGGTCTAGCATCTTTAGTGCGCTCGCGGCGGCAGAGTGATAAATCACGCCCCCATAGTCTAGTCGTGATCGAATGAGGCTTTTATAGATATTCATTAAACACGTCCTGTCACTACCCCATGTAGTCTGGGATAGAAGTTTCATTATGTTCACTGTTTTTAGAGATTTTTCTTTAAGATGTTTAATGTGGGGGACGAAAGTGAATCTGTAGTCAAGTATGACTCCTAGAAATTTGTGTTCTTTGTTTACAGGTATCTGTTGTCCACGCATTTCTATGCAAGAATCTGGGATAAGTCCTCTCTTTCTTGTAAAATGAACACAAGAGCTTTTGTTAGGATTGATCTTAAATCCGTTCCTGTCTGCCTACATTGACACTTTGTTCATGCCATGCTGTACCTGTCTCTCGCAGGCTGCGAGGTTACAAGATTTGAAAGCTACTTGAATGTCGTCCACGTAGACAGAGTAAAAGATGGCCGGTGGTAATGAAGCACGAAGCGTGTTCATCTTCACGATAAAGAGCGTGCAGCTGAGCACGCCTCCTTGGGGTACACCCGTTTCTTGCGTAAAAGAACGTGAAAGTGCAGTGCCCACTTTTACCCACAAGGTACGATTTGACAGATATCTTTCTATTATGTTAAGCATATTAGCGTTAATTCCCATTTCTGACAGGTCTCTTAAGATTCAGTAACGCCACGTTGTGTCATACGCCTTTTCCATATCGAGAAATATCGATAGGAAGAACTGTTTATGTATAACTGCGTCCCGGATATTCCCTTCAACACGTACGAGATGATCGGTTGTGGAGCGCCCTTCTCGGAAGCCGCACTGATAAGGATCAAGCATTTTGCTCTGTTCAAGGAAATGAATGAGTCGCCGATTTATCATTTTTTCAAACACCTTACAAATGCAACTTGTGAGGGCTATCGGGCGGTAACTTGCCACTGAGGAAGGGTCTTTGCCTTGCTTCAAAACAGGGACCACGATGGCTTCCTTCCATGCGGTTGGAAGGTACCCTGCATCCCAGATGGAGTTGAAAAGTGTGAGTAGGGAAACTTGCGTGTCATTGTGTAAGTTTTTGAGCGTTTCATACATGATTCTATCAGATCCTGGTGCGGAGCTCTTGCATGCGCTCAAGGCAGCTTTCAACTCCGCAATACTGAAAGGGCAATTGTACGATTCATTCTGTAGACATTTTCTTTTGAGTGGCTTACATTCTTCTATTTGTTTATATTTCAGAAAGGATTTCGAATAATGTTTTGAACTTGACACACTCTCAAAGTGATCCCCAAGTGAGTCTGCCTGATGTTGCAGCGTATCACCCTGTGTGTTTACCAGAGGGAGTGAATATGTTTGTCGCCCTCTAATTCTATTTACGCGCTTCCAGACTTTCGCCTCATCTGTAAACGAGTTGATGTTCGATAAAAACTTTTGCCAACTCTCTCTTCTGGCCTGTCGGCGGGTTCTCTTGCCTTGAGACTTAACTTTCTTAAAGTTAACAAGATTCTCTGCAGTGGGCGAAGTGCGTAGCGACCCCCCGCTTTGTTTTGATTCATACGGGTGATTCTACATTCATCGTTGCACCACGGGACATGCCGTTTGCATGCCGAGCCGCTTACTCCACGTATGGATTTAGATACGGCATCTATAATGAAGGCTGTAAAGTAATCCACAGCAGCATCAATTCCTAACGAGGACATGTGATCGCATGGTATGCTAGTTAAGGTTCGGAATTTCTCCCAGTCTTCTGTGTCAATCTTCCACCTACGAGCCTGTGGTGGATAGTCGTTTTGTTTAAGTGTTCTTAATAATATGGGGAAGTGGTCGCTTCCGTAAGGATTGTTCGTAACTTCTCATTCGAGTTCAGGCAGTATGGACGGGGAAACTATGCTCAGATCAATTGAAGAAAAGGTGTTGTTCGCAAGACAGTAATATGTGGGTTTCTTCTTATTCAGAAGGCACGCACCAGAGGAAAAAAGGAACTGTTCAACAAGACGACCTCGCGCATCTATACGAGAGTCGCCCCACAGGGAGCTGTGCGCATTGAAATCGCCAAGAACAACATAAGGTTATGGCAATTGATCTATAAAGGATTGGAATTCATGGTTCGTTAATTTGTAATGGGGGGGTATGTAAAGAGAGCTAATTGTGATGAGTTTGTTTAGAAGAACAGCTCGAACCGCCACTGCTTCAAGGGGCGTTTGTAGCTGTAAAGGTTGACAGGCTATACTTTTATGAGTGACAATCGCAACACTACCCGATGATGCGACGGCATCATCGCGATCTTTGCGAAACGTAACATACGTTCGGAGAAGGTTTGTGTGTTTGGATTTTAAGTGTGTTTCCTCTAAACACAGCAATTTCGGATTATGTTTGTGGATGAGTTATTGTACATCATCAAGGTTTCTAAGAAGACTTCTGACGTTCACTGAATTATTTGTGTATCCATTTTTAAAGTAAATTGGTGCTGTGTCTACAGAAAAGGAAGTGATACCTTAGGTGACAGAGCTTTTTCGAGGCCCTGTAACGGGGGTTCTGCCCTTTCTGGAGCGTTCGAGTGAGCCTCGCCACTTCTTAGGCGCTTGGTGCGCCTTGAGGATAGGTGTAGTGTCCATTGCCTCTTGTGAGGCGCCGGACACGTGCTCTTGCGAGCGAGAATTTACCAGCGAGGGTCCTGCCTTGGAGGCAAAGACCCCTGCGCCCACCAGCCGGAGGTCGATGGCGCTCCCTAGGGGATTTGGCTGCGCCGGCTGTTGCCAGCGCTGGGAGTGGTCTGGGAGGTTGGGGCAGCCTCGGCTGCGCCAACCTTCGGGGTCGATGATCGCTCATTCTGGGTTGACGGAGCAGCGCTAGCTGCAACCGCCGCGGGGGCAGATGGCGTAGCTGCCGACTCACTGCTTGTGGGTGGGACAGCCGCTGCCCCCTGACGCGCCACTTCGGCAAAGCTTTTCTTTGGCAGGTATGCTACTCGCCTGCGTGCCTCCTTGTATGGGATATTTTCTTTCACTTTGATCGTTACGATTTCTTTTTCTTTCTTCCAGGATGGGCACGACCGCGAGTACGCGGCGTGCTCCCCATCACAGTTTATACAGTGGAGAGCGTTCTCACAAGTTTCTGTGGTGTGTTCTTTGGCACTGCATTTAGCACAAATTTCGCGGCCTCGGCAGCTCTGCGAGCTGTGGCCGAAGCGCTGGCATTTGAAACAACGGATTGGGTTTGGCACGTACGGCCTAACACGGAGCTTGATGTACCCGGCCTGGATTGACTCGGGCAGGACACTTGAACCAAAGGTTATTATTAGGTGCTTGGTTTGGATCTCTTTACCATCTCGCCTCATTTTAAATCTTCTGACATTCATAACATTTTGCTCACTGAAACCCTCCAGGAGTTCCGCCTCAGTAAGGTCAAGCAAATCATTAAAAAAAAATTATGGTGTTTTACGTGCCAAAACCACTTTCTGATTATGAGGCACGCCGTAGTGGAGGACTCCGGAAATTTCGACCAGCTGGGGTTCTTTAACGTGCACCTAAATCTAAGTACACGGGTGTTTTCGCATTTCGCCCCCATCGATATGCGGCCGCCCTGGCCGGGGTTCGATCCCGCGACCTCGTGCTCAGCAGCCTAACAAGCAAATCATCATCCGACACAACACCACGGGTGGTGTTCATTGTACGGTGCGGGGTTACTGTTATGTGGGTCTCCCCAAATGACATTAACTTCGGTAGTTTGTCATATTGCTTCCGGTCGCGGAGCTCCAAGAGGAGGTCACCGCTTGCCATTCTCGACGCCTTGTAACCTGGACCAAAAACATCAGTCAAGGACTTTGACACAAGGAACGGTGAAATGGTTCGCACTGGTTTGTCTGTCTTTTCAGAGTGAATAACGTGAAAGCGGGGGAAGATTTGGATTTGGCGTCCGAAAAACTGGAATAAATCTTCGGTGCGCCCTCGTTTCTGAGGGCGATCAGGTAGTTTGGGGAAAGAAGTTTGATGATGATGATGATTATGTATGGGGTTTTATGGCGCAAGGGCCAGGAATGGCCAAAGAGCGCCATGTCTGTGGTAGTGGGTGTGCAGTGTAACTATGATTACTATGAAATTGGTGTCACGTGGCTGTAAAGGGGCCTTAAAATATACGCTCTAAAGTGCGTAAAATCTGTGTAATAAAATTATGGCGATGACATATGACTTGTACTATGAACATTGCGATGCATTTAAAAATAATGATACGATAGGTAAAATGTATCAGATTATAAGAAATGCTAGAGCACTACTGCCTCCTTAGAGCCCTTGAAAACACAAGGGCCTGGAGGCATGTGCTATGCAAAACAATTATCGCAGTGGCATCCTCTGGAGAGAGGAGGCGCTACGAATGCATGGGACTAATAACATGTAAGACCACATCTCTGAGAAAACCTAGGACTGTGTCTGTATTAAAAAGCGGTTCTGGACCAAGAAACATCGCACGATGAAGGGGAATGTGCTGTCGGTATGCTAAGGAAAAATGTCTTTCTCTCAGATTCGGCTTCCCGACACTCCAGGAGGACGTGGAGTACGGTCAGCCTCTCCCCGCATCTACCACAGGTTGGAGGCTCACTTCCAGTGAGTAGAAAGTTATGGGTGCCAAATGTGTGTCCTATTTTTGACGACAGAATAGGACATCTGTTCGGCGCGATTTTGTAGTAGAGGGCCAGAATCCTAACTGTGGCTTTATCAGGTGGAGCTTATTATCCGTTTCCGCGTCCCACATGTGTTGCCAGAGGGCTCGCAGCTTCCTTCGCAAGAAAGGCCTCAGATCTGTGACAGGCACCTCAGCGGTAGGGTTAGCGGCTCGCGATGCGATCGACGTGGCCATCTTGTCCGCCAGAACGTTGCCTTCAATTACCCTATGGCCAGGTACCCAGCATATTATGATATGCTGCTTAGATGAGTACGCTTTACACAAGACGGACTAGAGTTCATTGAATAAGGGATTTTTATGTTCGCTGAATGTGATTAAGGCCTTCACAACGCTTAGGGAGTCTGTATAGATCGCTGCTTTTGGAAGTTTCGATTTTCTTATATGCTTCACAGCAGAGAGTAATGCGTAGGCCTCGGCCGTAAATATGCTTGTTTTCGGATGCAGTACGTCGGATTCCGAGAAGGATGGGCCGACGGCTGCATAGGATACCCCGGCATTTGACTTCGAAGCGTCTGTGTAGAACTCTGCACAGGGATGCTTGTGCTGGAGTACTAGGAAATGCATTCTGATTTCGGCCTAGGTCTAGCATCTTTAGCGCGCTCGGGGCGGCAGAGTTATATACTACAGCACCATAATCCAATAGAGACCGAATTAGGCTCTTGTATAGGTTCATTAAACACTTCCTGTCACTACCCCATGTAGTCGGGGATAGAAGTTTCATTAAGTTCATTGTTTTTAGACATTTTTCTTTCAGATATTTAATGTGTGGAATGAAAGTGAGTCTGTAGTCAAGTATGATACCTAGGAATTTGTGCTCTTTGCTGATAGGTATTCGTTTGTCCACACAGTTCTAAGGAAGGATCCGGAACTAGGCATCTCTTTCTTGTAAAAAGAACATAAGAGCTTTTGTTAGGATTGATCTTAAATCCATTCTTGTCTGCCCACATTGAGACTTTTTTCAGGCCATACTGTACCTGTCCCACGCATACTGCGAGGTTACAGGATTTGAAAGCTACTTGTATGTCGTCCACGTAGACAGAATAAAAGATTGCCGGTGGTAATGAAGCGCGAAGCGTGTTCATCTTCACGATGAAGAGTGTGCAGCTCAGCACGCCTCCTTGGGGTACACCTGTTTCTTGCGTAAAAGGACGCGAAAGTACATTACCGACTTTTACCCGGAAGGTACGACTGGACAGATAGCTTTCTATTAGGTTTAGCATATTACCATGGATGCCCATTTCTGACAAGTCTCTTAAGATTCCATAACGCCGCGTCGTATCGTACGCCTTCTCCATATCGAGGAACATGGATAAGAATTGTTTGTGTACAAATGCGTCCCGGATATTTGCTTCTACACGTACAAGATGGTCAGTTGTGTCGCGCCCTTCTCGGAAGCCGCACTGATAGGGATCAAGGATTTTGCTCAGTTCAAGGAAGTGAATTAGTCGGCGATTAATCTTTTTTTTCAAACACCTTACAAATGCAACTTGTGAGGCCTTTGGGGCGGTAACTTGCCACTGAGGAAGGGTGCTTGCCTTGTTTCAAAACAGGGACCAGAATGGTTTCCTTCCATGCGGTTGGAAGGTACCCTGCATCCCAAATGGTGTTGAAAAGTGTGAGTAGTGTAACCTGCGTGTCATTGTGTAAGTTTTTGAGCATTTCATACATGATTTTATCAGATCCTGGTGTGGAGCTGTTGCATGCGCTCAAGGAAGCTCTCAATTCGGCAATGCAAAAAGGACGGTTGTAAGGCTCATTCTCTCGACCTTTTCTTGTTAATGGCTTACGTTCTTTTGTTTGTTTGTATTTGAGAAAGGATTGTGTATAATTTGATGGACTTGACACGCTCTCAAAATATTCCCCAAGTGAGTCTGCCTGGTCTTGCAGTGTATCGCCCTGTGTGTTTACCAGGGGGAGTGAATATGTTTGCCGCCCTCTAATCCTATTAACTCTGTTCCAGGCTTTGGCCTCATCCCTAAACGAGTTAATACTCGATAAAAAATTCTGCCAGCTTTCTTTTCTAGCCTGTCGGCGGGTTCGCCTGCCTTGGGACTTTACTTTTTTAAAGTTCATAAGATTCTCTGCAGTGGGAGAAGCGCGTAGCAACCCCCACGCCTTGTTCTGATTCTTACGGGCGATCCTACATTCGCTGTTCCACCACGGTACACGTCGTTTGCATACCAGACCACTCACTTCGGATATGCATTTTGATGTGGCATCTATTATGAATGATGCAAGATACTCCACAGCAGCATCAATTTCTAAAGAAGACATGTCGGCCCATGAGATGTTGGTGAGAGTTCGAAATTTCTCCCAGTCGGCTGTGTCTATCTTCCGCCTAGGAGCTTGCGGAGGATATTCGTTTTCTTTAGATGTTCTTATCAGTATAGGGAAGTGGTCGCTTCCGTAAGGATTGTTCGTAACTTCCCATTCGAGTTTGGGCAGTATGGACGGGGAGACTATTGAAGAAAATCTATTGAAGAAAAGGTTCTGTTTGCTAGGGAGTAATATGTGGGTTCCTTCTTATTCAGCAAGCACGCACCTGAAGAAAAAAGGAACTGTTCAACAAGACGACCTCGCGCGTCTGTACGAGAGTCGCCGCACAGGGAGCTGTGCGCATTGAAATCGCCCAGAACAACATAACGTTCTGGCAGTTGATCTATATAGGATTGAAACTCATGTTTCGTTCATTTGTAATGTGGGGGTATGTAAAGAGAGCTAATGGTGATGAGTTTGTTTAGGAGAACAGCTCGAACCACCACTGCTTCGAGAGGCGTTTGTAGCGGTAAAAGTTGACACGCAATGGTCTTATTGATAACAATGGCGACACCACCCGATGATGCGACAGCATCATCGCGATCTTCGCGAAAAGATATGTACCATCGGAGAAAGTTTGTGTGCTTGGATTTTAAGTGTGTTTCCTGTAAACACAGCACTTTTGGATTGTGTTGGTGAATGATTTCCTGCACATCATCAAGGTTTCTAAGGAGACCTCTGGCGTTCCATTGTATGATTTGTGTATCCATATTTAAAGCAAGTTGGTGCTGTGTGTACAGAAACGGAAAGATGCCTAAGATTACAGAGCTCTTTCGAGGCCCTGTAATCGGGGTTTTGCTCTTTCTGAAGCGTTCGAGGGAGCCTCGCCGCTCCTTAGGCGCTTGGTGCGCCTTGAGGGTAGGTGTAGTGTCCACTGCCTCGTGTGAAACGCCGGACACGTGCTCTTGCGAGCGAGAAGTTACTAGAGAGGGTCCCGCCTTGGAGGGCAAGACCCCTGCGCCCACCAGCCCGGAGGTCGATGGAGCTCCCTGAGGGATTTGGCTGCGCCGGCTGTAGCCAGCGCAGGAAGGGACCGGGGAGGCCGGGGCAGCCTCGCCTGCGCCAACCTTCAGGGTCGATGATCCCTCATTCAGGGTTGACGGAGCAGCGCTAGCTGCAACCACCGCGGGGGCAGATGGCGTAGCTGCCGACTCACTGCCTGTGGGTCGGACAGCCGCCAGAGGCTGTTGTGACGCTGCCCCCTGACGCGCCACTTCGGCAAAGCTTTTCTTTGGCAGGTATGCTAGCCGCCTGCGTGCCTCTTTGAACAATCTGTTTTCCTTAACTTGGATTGTGACTATGTCTTTCTCTTTTTTCCAGGAAGGGCACGACCGCGAGTATGCGGCGTGCTCGCCTTCACAGTTTACACAAGGGAGAGTGTTCTTGCAAGCTTCAGAATTATGTTCGTGGGCACTGCACTTCGCACAGGTTTGACGGCCTCGGCAGCTCTGGGAACTGTGGCCGAAGCGTTGGGATTTGAAACATCTAAGGGGATTTGGCACATATGGCCTAACACGGAGCTTGATGTACCCGGCCTCTACAGACTCGGGCAGAATACTTGAGCCGAAAGTCAATATAAGGTGTTTGGTCTTGATTTCTTTGCTGTCACGCCTGTTCTTAATTCTTTTAACATTGATAACATTCTGATCACTGAAGACCTCCAAGAGTTCATCCTCAGTGAGCTCCAGCAAGTCATCGTCCGAGACAGCACCACGGCTTGTGTTCATGGTACGGTGCGGGGTTACTGTTACTTGGGTCTCTCCAAATGACACAAGTTTCGGCAGCTTCTCATACTGCTTCTAATCTTGGAGCTCCAAAAGGAGATCACCACTTGACATTCTCGACACCTTATATCCTGTACCGAAAACTTCGGTCAAATACTTGGAAACAAGGAACGGTGAAATGGATCGCACTAGTTTGTCTGGCTTTTCTGAGTGAATCACGTGGAATCGAGGAAAGTTGTGGACTTGTCGTACTAAAAATTCGGTGCGCCCTCGTTTCTGAGGGCGATGAGGAAGTTTGGGGAAAGAAGTTTCCACGAAATATGTAAAAATTCGGCAACAGCGCCGACCGCCCACCACGGTGCCCAACGAGGGGACGCGGCAGAGCTTGCAAGCAAGTCTGCACGACGCCAGCCGTACGCCGCCACTATAACCAAATATGGTGTACCGAAGGTTGGATAGCCACACAGGGTTAACCCTTGCCGCCAAGAAGAAGGAACTAAAGAGAAGAGAGAAGGAGACAGGAAAGGTGAAAATTAAGAGAAAGACGAAGGTTGTATGAAGAGAGACAGGAAAAGGCGACTGCCGATTTCCTCCGGGTGGGTCAGCCTGGAGGTGCCGCCTATGTGAAGCCGAGGCCGAAGAGGTGTGTTGCCTCCGCCGGGGGGCCTTAAAGGTCCAAACACCCAGCATCGGCTCAACCCCCAGGATCCCCTTTTCCCCAGACATGGCTAAACCGCGCACGGCTACACGCGGGAGGGTCCAACCCTCGTGTGCTCGGGTGCGTGGTGTCGCAACACACCAAACGCCTGCTGACGCAGACGCCCCTGCGGGGGGGGGGGAAGAAGTTTCCATGAAACAAAAAAAAATGTATACATTCGGCAACAGCGCCGACCGCCCACAACGGAGCCCAACGAGGGGACGCGGCAGAGCTTGTATACAAGTCTGCACGACGCCAGTCGTACGCCGCCACTATAACCTAATGTGGTGTACCCAAGGTTGGATAGCCACACAGGGTTAACCCTTGCCGCCAGGAGAAAGGAAGTACATAGAATAGAGAAGGGGACAGGAAAGGTCAAAAAGTGAGAGATAAAGATGAAGATTCGAGGAGGGAGAGACGGGAAAAGGCGACTGCCGATGTCCTCCAGGTGGTTCAGTCTGGAGGTGCCGCCTATGTGAAGCCGAGGCCGAAGAGGTGTGTTGCCTCCGCCGGGGGGCCTTAAAGGTCCAAACACCCAGGATCGGCTCAACCCCCCGGATCCCCTTTTCCCCAGATACGGCTAAGCCGCGCGTTACTTGTGGTCGCATTGCCCGCGTCGCTGCTCTTCTTTCCAGCAGGGGATCGTAGCACCGTAGCGGTGTCTCCGCCGCTCCCTTGCGAGTGACTTCGCGTGGCGTTGGCCGCGTCGCTGCTTTTCTTTCCAGCACGGGATCGTAGCACGGTAGCGGTGTCTCCACTGGTCTTTTGCGAGATACTTGGCGTCGCGTTGGCCGCATCGCTGCTTTTCTTTCCAGCACGGGATCTTAGCGCCGTAGCGGTGATGATGTGTGGTGTTTTATGGCGTAAGGGCCAGGTTTGGCCAAAGAGCGCCATGACAAGTGGTGGTGTGGACGATGTATTGTGGATGACGTGCACAATGAACCTATCATGGTAGATGTGATATGGCTGTAAAAGGGTCTATATCTTCCCCTGTAAGGGTCTCAGAATATATAGGTGCTAAAATAATGGCGGTGACTAGGATGTGATGTGGGCTATGACAATGGTCTTTCGTTAAAACATGATGCAATAAAACATAACACTGAGGCCAGCGTTTCAAGAGAGCAATTGAATGCAGGGTTGTTAGTCGTGTGCTACAAGTTGCTTGGCCAAATGATTTTCAGGGTGTCCGTTTCAGCTAAAAACTCTAAGACTGTTTTCAGATTAAAAAGCGGTTCATCGCTAATAAAAAATGGAGGGTGAAGGGGTATATTCTCGCGATATGCAACACGGAAATACTTTTTCCTCTCTGTTCCTATTGCAGGGCACTGAATAAGAACATGGAGGACTGTGAGACTATTGCCGCATTTAACACAAGTTGGAGGATCGCCCCCAGTCAAGAGGTGATAGTGGGTACCGTACGTGTGGCCTATCCTTAATCGGCAAAGAATTACTTCCTTGTATCTTGCTATTTTTCCATTTATCCAGTTCCCGAGTTTTGGTTTTATTATGTGAAGCTTATTCATATCTTGTGTATCCCACTCGCCTTGCCAATGGTTCCTCAATTTACTGCGTAGAAAAGGCTTTAGGTCTGTGGCAGGGATTAGGATATTTGAATCTGCATCGCTAAAAATTACTGATATAGCGCTTTGGTCAGCAGCCTTGTTGCCTTTTATACCTTTGTCACCAGGTACCCAGCAGTTGACAATCACTTGATTGCACATATAGAGGGAGCACAACAGACTGAACAGCTCACTAAAAACTGAGTTCTTATATTTTGTTGGACTAAGTAGGGCTCGGACTACACTTAATGAACCTGTAAATACAATAGCCCTAGCAAGTTTTGTGAGCCTTATGTTTTGAACTGCCTATAGTATAGCATAGGCTTCAGCTGTAAATATACTTGTGTGTGGATTTAGTGCTCCGGATACTGAAAATGAAGGTCCCAGAGCTGCGTAGGAAACTCCTTTAGAGGACTTGGGAGCATCTGTATAATATTCTGTACAATAGTACTTCTCCTGAAGTTCACGAAAATGGAATTGTATGTGTGCTTCTTGTGCCCTCTTAGATATTTCTACAAAAGAGACGTCGCATTCAATGGTCTGCCATTCCCATGGTGCGAGCAGGCGAGTGGGTGCCATTAGGACATTCTCTGGGACTAAGACACCTGTTTCTTCTGCCAGTGTTATCAAACGAAGGTTCAACGGAGCTCTAATAGTTGGACGGTTACGAAATAACCTGGCTGTAGACACTTCACGAATAGATGAGTGACATGGATGTTACACGTATGATTTAACCTTGAGAGCATAGGAAAAAGTTAAATATGTCCTTTGGTGATGTAATGACCATTCATTACACTCCACATACAAGCTTTCTACGGGACTTGTCCTAAAAGCGCCTGTAGCCAGGCGTATACGCAAGTGGTGAATGGGATCTAGCATCTTTAAAGCACTAGGCGCAGCAGAGCTGTATACTATTGCTCCATAGTCGAGGCGGGACCGTATAAGGCTTTTGTAGAGTCTCAAAAGGCATCTCCTGTCACTTCCCCAAGATGTGCGGGACAAGAGCTTTAGTAAATTTATTGTCTTTAGACATCTCGCTCTCAGATACCTAAGGTGACAGACTAATGTTCGTTTCGAGTCTACAATTATTCCTAAACATTTATGTTCGTTCCTAACAGATAGCGGCTGTCGATTAAGATGGACAACAGGGTCAGGTAATATACGTCTCTTTTTAGAGAATAGAACGCACGTGCTTTTTTGCGGGTTTAACTTAAATCCATTCTCGTCAGCCCACTTAGATATTTTGTTTAGGCCAAGCTATACATGTCGCTCACAGATAGAAATATTGCATGATTTAAATCCTATCTGTACGTCATCCACATACACTGAATAAAACATTGTTCGTGGTATGACCCTATGTAGGGAATTCATTTTTACCATGAATAGCGTGCAGCTCAGCACACCACCTTGGGGCACACCTGTTTCCTGCGTAAACTGACGAGACAAGACTTGGCCAACCCTCACACGGAACGTACGGTTAGAGAGGTAGCTTTGGATCAGGTTCAACAGATTGCCTCTGACACCCATACCAGCCAGATCACGGATAATTTCAAAACGCCAGGCTGTGTCGTATGCCTTTTCCATGTCTAAAAATACCGCTAATAAAAACTGCTTGAGCACGAAGGCATCTCGGATATTCGCCTCCATGCGGACAAGGTGATCTGTCGTGCATCTACCCTCCCTAAAACCACACTGCAAGAGTCTAGTATTTTGTTGCTCTCAAGATAATGAATTAGGCGTCTGTTTACCATTTTCTCAAAGAGTTTGCATAGGCAGCTTGTGAGGGCTACAGGCCTGTAGCTGCAGACCGAAGTTGGATCCTTGCCCTCTTTGAGAATAGAAATTACGACTGCTTGCTTCCAGGCAGATGGAATGCAACTGGCAGAGAATATGGAATTAAAGAGTAATAGCAGTGTTTTAATAATAATATGTGGTGTTTAATGGCGCAAGGGCCAGGTGTGGCCAAAGAGCGCCATGACAAGTGGTGATGTTGACGATGTATTATGGAGATGTGACTTGGCTGTAAACTGGCCTAAAAATTGTCGCTGTAAAGTGCGTAAAATCTACGTGCTATAAAATTATGGCGATGACTCATGACGAATACTTTGAACATTAAAATCCATCGTAAAAGAATGATGCAGAACAAAAGATATATGAGATAGTAAAATTACCTGGAGCACTGCTGCCTCACCGGAGCCCTTGAAACACAAGGGCCTAGAGGCGCGTGCTATACGAAAGAGCTATCACAGCGGCATCCTCTGAAGAGAGGACCCGCTACGAACACGTGGGGCTAAAAACATGCAAGACATCTTTCAGAAAACTTAGGACTGTGTTGGTGTCAAATAAAGGTTCTGGACCGAGTAGCATTACGGGATGTAGGGGGATGTGCAGCCGGTATGCTAGGGAAAAATGTTTTCTTCTTTCAGATTCGGCTGCCCGACACTCCAGGAGGACGTGGAGGACGGTCAGCCTCTCCCCGCATCTACCGCAGGTTGGAGGATCATTTTCAGTGAGTAGAAAGTTATGCGTGCCAAATGTGTGTCCTATTCTCAGGCGACAGAATAGGACATCTGTTCGCCGTGATTTTGTTACGGGGGGCCAAGAACCTAACTGTGGTTTTATCACGTGCAGTTTGTTATTTACTTCTGCGTCCCACATACGTTGCCAGTGGTTTCGCAGTTTTCTTCTTAAGAAAGGTTTCAGATCTGTGACAGGGACCGAAGCAGTAGGACTAACTGCATGCAATGAAATGGATGTGGCCATCTGGTCCGCTAGAACGTTACCCTCAATGCCCCTATGTCCGGGCACCCAGCATATAATGACATGCTGGTTAGACATATACGCTCTACAGAGAATGGAATAGAGCTCAGTTATTACGGGGTTTCTGTGTTTACAGTGTGACTTCAAGGCTTTTACGACACTTAGGGAGTCTGTAAATAAAATTGTCTTTTGAATATTTGATTTTCTGATATGTTTCACAGCCAACAATAGTGCATGCGCCTCAGCCGTAAATATACTTGTTTCAGGGTGCAGTACACCGGATTCCGAGAAGGATGGACCAATGGCTGCGTAGGACACCCCGGCATGCGACTTAGAAGCGTCTGTGTAAAACTCTGCGCACGAGTACTTGTGCTGGAGCTCCAAGAAATGCATTTTGATATGTGGCTCTGGCGCATGTTTAGTAACCTCTATAAAGGATGTGTCACACTCTATCAGCTGCCACTCCCAGGGTGGTACTAGCTTAGCTGGAGGCATTAAGCGTTGCTCGAGAACTGGGACATCCATTTCCGTGCAAAGTTCTCTTGCATGCAGTGAGAAAGGAAGTCTCATAGAGGGTCTGTTATGAAAAAGTGTTTCACACGTCAAGTCGTTAGCGGTTGTGAAACACGGATGTTCCTTATTAGAGCGAACCTTGAGAAAATATGTTAAGCTGATGTTTGTTCTTTGAAGATGGAGTGGCCACTCATCTGACTCTACATATAGGCTTTCAACAGGGCTTGTCCTAAATGCGCCAGTGGCCAAACAGATACCCAGATGGTGAACGGGGTCTAACATCTTAAGTGCGCTCGGTGCGGCAGAGTGATATGCTACGGCACCATAATCTAACCGTGATCGAACAAGGCTCTTGTAAATATTCAACAAACACTGTCTGTCGCTACCCCACGTTGTGTGGGATAGGATTTTAAGTAAGTTCATTGTTCTAAGACATTTTTCTTTAAGATGTTTTATGTGAGGTATGAAAGTGAGCCTGGAGTCAAGAACAACACCAAGGAATTTGTGATCTTTGTTTACAGGAATTTGTTGTCCGCCCAGTTCTACACAAGGATCTGGGACCAGGCCTCTCTTTCTTGTGAAGAGAACACAAGAACTTTTGTGGGGGTTGACTTTGAATCCGTTTTGGTCTGCCCACTTAGAAACCTTGTTCAAGCCTTGCTGTACCTGTCTTTCGCATACTGTGAGGTTGCAGGATTTGAAGCCTATTTGTATATCGTCTACGTATACGGAATAAAAAATGGCAGGTGGTAGTGAAGCACGTAGGGTGTTCATCTTAACGATAAAGAGAGTGCAGCTGAGCACGCCTCCCTGGGGTACACCAGTTTCCTGGGTAAAGGGACGTGACAGTGCATTGCCAACTTTTACACGGAAGGTACGATTGGACAAATAGCTTTCAATTATTTTCAACATATTTCCACAGATGCCCATTCCCGACAAATCTCGCAGGATCCCGTAACGCCATGTTGTATCATATGCCTTCTCCATATCAAGGAATATGGAGAGGAAGTACTGTTTGTGTACAAAGGCATCGCGAATATATCCTTCAATGCGCACAAGATGATCTGTTGTTGACCGCCCTTCTCGGAATCCACACTGATAAGGATCGAGCATTTTGTTGAGCTCAAGGAAATGTGTAAGTCTGCGATTTATCATTTTTTCAAAAAGCTTACACAGACAATTAGTTAGAGCTATCGGACGGTAACTTGCCGCCAAGGAGGGGTCTTTCCCGTGCTTCAGAACAGGAACCACAATCGCTTCCTTCCATGTCGATGGGAGGTATCCGGAAGCCCAAATGGTGTTGAATAGTGTAAGTAGTGTAACTTGTGTGTCAGTATGTAGGTTTCTAATCATGTCATACATGACTCTGTCAGGTCCCGGTGCAGTGCTTTTGCATGTGTTCAAGGCAGCGTTCAACTCGGCAGTACTGAAAGGCCAGTTATACGGTTCATTCTGCCTGGATTTTCGAATGATTGGCTTACGTTCTATTATTTCTTTATGTTTAAGAAAGGACTGGGAATAATTGATTGAGCTTGACACACGTTCAAAGTGCTCCCCAAGTGAATCTGCCTGGTCTTGCAGGGTTTCGCCTTGCGTGTTTACCAAAGGGAGGGAGTATGTTTGTCGCCCTCTTATCCTACTAACCCTGTTCCAGACTTTGGCCTCATCTGTATACGAGTTGATACCTGATAAAAATTTCTGCCAGCTCTCTCTTCTGGCCTGTCGATGGGTTCGCCTGCCTTGGGATTTTACTTTTTTAAAGTTTATGAGATTCTCCGCAGTGGGGGAGGCGCGTAGCAACCCCCACGCTTTGTTTTGTTTCTTACGAGCGATCCTACAATCCTCGTTCCACCACGGCACGCGCCGTTTACACCCCAAGCCATTTACTTGTGATATGCATTTAGATGCGGCATCTATTATGAAGGCTGTAAAATATTCCACAGCAGCATCAATTCCTAACGAGGACATGTCATCCCATGAAATACTGCTGAGAGTTCGGAATTTCTCCCAGTCAGCTGTATCAATCTTCCACTTAGGAGCCTGTGGTGTATATTCGTTCTTTTTAGGTGTTCGTAGCAGTATGGGGAAGTGGTCGCTTCCGTAAGGATTGTTTGTAACTTCCCATTCGAGTTCAGGCAGTAGTGACGGGGAGACTAGGCTAAGATCTATTGAAGAAAAGGATTTGTTGGCAAGACAGTAATATGTGGGTTCTTTCTTATTCAGAATGCACGCACCAGAAGAGAAAAGGAATTGTTCAACAAGTCGTCCTCGCGCATCTATACGAGGGTCGCCCCACAGGTAATTGTGTGCATTAAAATCGCCAAGAACAACATAAGGCTCTGGCAATTCATCCACGAAGGACTGAAATTCGTGTTTAGTTAATTTGTAATGTGGGGGTATATAAAGCGAGCAGATAGTGATGAGTTTGTTTAGCAGAACAACTCGCACCGCCACTGCTTCAAGGGGCGTTTGTAGCTGTAAGGGCTGACAGGCTATACTTTTATGAGTGACAATCGCAACACCACCCGATGATGCGACGGCATCATCGCGATCTTTGCGAAATGTAACATACGTTCGGAGAAATTTTGTGTTTTTAGATTTTAAGTGTGTTTCCTGTAAACACAGCACTTTTGGATTATATTTGTGGATTAGTTCTTGCAAATCATCAAGGTTCCTAAGAAGTCCTCTGATGTTCCATTGTATGATTTGTGTATCCATATTTAATGTAAATTAGTGCTGTGTGTACGGAAACGGAAAGATGCCTTAGATTACAGAGCCCTTTCGAGGCCCTGTAATAGGTGTTTTGTTCTTTTTGGAGCGTTCGAGCGATTCTCGACGCTCCTTAGGCGCCTGGTGCGCCTTGAGGATAGGTGTGGTGTCCATTGCCTCTTGTGAGGCGCCGGACACGTGCTCTTGCGAGCGGGAAGTTTTCAGAGGGAGTCCCGCCTTGGAGGGCAAGACCCCTGCGCCCACCAGCCCGGAGGTCGATGGGGCTCCCAGAGGGATTTGGCTACGCTGGCCGTTGCCAGCGCTGGAAGGAACCTCGGAGGCTGGGGCAGCCTCGGCTGCGTCCACCTTCGGGGTCGTTGGCCCCGTCTGCTGGGTAGACGGAGCAGCGCTAGCTGCAACCGCTGCGGGGGCAGATGGCGTAACTGCCGACTCACTGCCTGTGGGTCGGACAGCCGCTGGAGGCCGTTGTGACGCTGCCCCCTTACGCGCCACATCGGCAAAGCTACTCTTAGACAGGTATGACACCCGCCTGCGTGCCTCCTTGAAAGATATGTTTTCTTTGACTTTGATTGTCACAATCTCTTTTTCTCTTTTCCAGGACGGGCAGGCGCGCGAGTATGCGGCGTGCTCGCCATCACAGTTGACACAGTGTGGAGTCTTCTGGCATGTTTCGGAGGAATGTTCGGTGTCACTACACTTGGCACATGTCAGCCGGCCTCGACAGTTCTGTGAACTGTGGCCGAACCTTTGGCACTTGAAGCATCTGAGAGGATTGGGCACGTATGGCCTAACACGAAGTTTGATGTAACCGGCCTCGATGGACTCGGGGAGGACACTTGAGCTGAAAGTGAGTATCAGGTGTTTTGTTTGGATTTCTTTTCCGTCTCGCCTAATCTTGATTCTTTTGACATTTATGACATTTTGTTCACTGAAGCCCTCCAAGAGTTCAGCCTCAGTGAGCTCCAGCAAATCATCGTCCGAGACAACGCCGCGTGAGGTATTCATCGTGCGGTGCGGGGTTACTACTACTTGGGTCTCTCCAAATGATACTAGTTTAGGCAGTTTCTCAAATTGTTTCTGATCGCGGAGCTCCAAGAGGAGGTCACCGCTGGCCATCCTCGACGCCTTATAACCTGGGCCAAAAACTTCGGTAAGGGTCTTAGATACCAGGAACGGGGAGATTGTGCGGACTTGTTTCGCTGGTTTTTCTGTGTGGATCACATGAAAACGAGGAAAATTGTGGACTTGGCGTCCGAAAAACTGAAATACTTCTTCGGTGCGCCCTCGTTTCTGAGGGCGATCAGGTAGTTTAGGGAAAGCATGTTCCATAAGTAATGTTGGGTTTTCGGCCGCGATGCCGACCACCCACCATGGAGCCCAACAGGGGGACGTGACAGAAGTTCCTGCTGGAGAAACTCTGCCAACGCCAGCCGTACATCGCTGCTATAACCAAATACAGCATAACCAAGGCTGGCTAGCTACACAAGGTTAACCCTTGCCGCCAGGAAACTAGGAAGTGAGGAGAAGTGATGAGAAGACAGGAAAGATGTAAAAGGCGAGAGAGAAAGACGAAGATTGGAGAGGAAGACAGGAAAAGGCGACTGCCGATTTCCCCCGGGTGGGTCAGTCCGAGGGTGCCGTCTACGTGAAGCCGAGGCCAAAGGGGTGTGTTGCCGCCGCCGAGGGGCCGTAAAGGTCCGAACACCCGGCATTGGCTCAACCCCCAGGATCCCCCTTTCCCCGGACACGGCTAAGCCGCGCACGGCTACACGCGGGACGGTCCGACCCTCATGTGCTCGGGTCCGTGGTGTCGCAACACACCAAACGCCTGCTTACGCAGACGCCCCTGCGGGGTAGCAGTGTTTTGTGTGTTTCGGCGTGTAGGTGTTCAATCATCTCATAAACTATTCGATCGCCTCCAGGAGCTGATTTATTGCAACAGTTCAGTGCAGCCTGAAATTCCACCATGTTAAATGGCCGGTTGTAAGGTTCATTTTTATTTCCTTTCCGGTTCAGAGGCTGTCGTTCCGCTTGTCGCTGATATCTTAGAAATGTATCTGAGTAATGGGATGAACTCGAGATGTACTGGAAATGTGCCCCTAGCGAATCAGCTTGGTCCTCAATAGTGTCTCCTGGTGTGTTTACTAAAGGTAGAGGGTGAGTTTCGCGGCCTTTTATTTTGTTGACCCTATTCCAGGCTTTCCGTTCGTCTGTATATGAGTTGATGCTACTGATATATTTTTGCCAACTTTCCCGCTTAGCCCTGCGGCGTGTTCTTCTGCCTAGTGACTTTATTTTCTTGAAATTGATCAGATTCTCGGCAGTTGGAGATTCGCGAAGGAGACTCCACGCCTTATTTTGATTTTTACAAGCTTCTTTGCACTCCACATTCCACCAGGGAACACGTCGCCTAGTGGGTGATCCATTTGATTCAGGGATACATAGTGACGCCGCATCAACAATAAATGCTGTCAGATATGCCACGGCGTCATCAATAGAAAGTGCAGAGATGTCTTCCCAAGTCATGCGGGTGAGTTCTTTATAGCGTTCCCAATCGGCTGACTCGACTTTCCAGTGGGGGACGCATTGAGAGCATTCATCACGCTTTGTTGATTTTATGTCAATGGGAAAATGGTCGCTGCCATATGGATTTTTGAGCACGTTCCACTCAATATACGGTACGAGTGTACCAGATGCAATACTTAAATCAATCGATGAAAATGTTTTGTTTGCCACGCTATAGAATGAAGGCTCTTTATAATTTAGTAAGCAGGCACCTGTAGTGAAGAGGAAGCTTTCTACTAAGGGTCCCCTGGCATCACAACGACAGCCTCCCCAAAGAGTGTTGTGTGCATTTAAATCTCCGACGACAATATAAGGTTCGGGCAGTTCATTAAAAAAGCTTTGGAATTCTGTTTTTGAAAGATGGCAGTTCGGGGGGATGTATAGTGAGGAAATTGCTGTAAGCTGTAATTGCCGGCAAGCAACACCCTTATCTACAATTATTGCCACACCGCCAGACGAGGCAAGGGCGTCGTTGCGGTCTTTTCGGTATATGGCATAATGCTGGAGAAAGTTCGTGTGTGAAGGATTAAGATGTGTTTCTTGGACACACAGCACCTTTGGACTGTACTTATGTAAGAGTTCCTTAATGTTGTCTAGTTTGTGGAGTAAACCCCTGACATTCCATTGTATTATCTGTGTATCCATAATGTATGTATTTTGCGCTGTGTGTCTAAGAATAATAGATTAGATTATCTCACGAGACCTTTCCAGGCCCCGTGAAACGAGATCTCTCTATCTTGCGGACGCGCTCGAGGGAGCTGCGCCGCTCCTTGGGCGTCTGAGACGCCAGGTTTGTGTTCGTATCCATCACCTCTTCTGAGGCGGTGGATACTGCCCGCGGAGCGGGCACTTTCGCGGGAGTGGTGGGCTGATCTGCACCGGCAGTGGCCCTGGGTTCAACAGGCCCGGAGGTCTGCTGGCCCTCATTTGCGGAAGACGGAACAGCGTTGGCTGTTCCAGCCAGGGGGGCGGATGGCGTGACCGCCGTCACTCTCCGAGTCACTTGCGCGGCCGCCGAACGATGTGGCGCTGCCCCCCGGCGCGCTACATCGGTGAAAGAAGGACTGGTCTTATTGTTGGAATGGAAACGCTTGCGTGCCTCTGGGAAAGTCAGATTTAGTTTCACCTTGAGTTCTATTATTTGTTTTTCATTTTTCCGCGAAGGGCAGGATCGCGAGTAAGCAGGATGGTCTCCTTCACAGTTGGCACAGTGGGTTGCTGAACTCCAAACGTCAGAAGAGTGTTCGATGGAGCTACACTTGGCACAAGTAGCACGCCCTCTGCAGGTTTGGGACCCGTGCCCAAAACGTTGACACTTAAAACATCGACGTGGGTTTGGAATTTATGGCCTGACACGTAGCTTGCAGTAACCGGTCTCGATTGATTCAGGAAGAATGCTGGTTCCAAAAGTTATGATAAGGTGCCTAGTTGGTATTTCTTTGTCATCTCGTCTTATTTTAATCCTTTGCACCTTGACAACGTTCTGTTCTTGCCATCCTTCTAGTAATTCACTTTCCCTAAGTTCCAGAAGGTCATCTTCCGAGATGACCCCACGCACTGTATTCATCGTCCTGTGTGGGCCTACTGAGACGGGAATGTCCCCGAACGCTACAAGTTTTGAGAGTCTGTCGTACTGTGGCTTGTCGCGAACTTCGAGAAGATCACCGCTTCCCATTTTTGTTACTTTATACCCTGGCCCTATTGCTTCAGTGAGGGATTTCGCTACAAGAAAAGGTGATATCATTCGGACTGTCTTAGTTTCGTGTTGACTGTGAACAACGTGGTATTTCGGAAATGACTCTTTTGGTTGCATAAAAAAGTTGAAAGGTTCATCGGTGCGCCCCCTCTTCAGGGAGCGATCAGGTAATTGGGGAAAAGCTTCAGCCATAAAAAATTGGAAAATTCGGCGGCGATGGTGGCCACCCACCACCGAGCCCAACAAGGGGGCGCTACAAGGTCGGGAAAATACCTCCAGACGCCAGCCATGCATCGCCGCTATAACCTATTATACGATACCCAAGGTTACATAACTACACCAGGTAAACCCTCGCCACCTGGAAGCCTGGAAGTAAGAAGAAGCGAAGAGAAGACTGGAAAGATTGAAAGTGAGAGAGAAAGACGAAGATTGAAGAGAAGGACAGGAGAAGGTGACAGCCGATTTCCTCCAGGTGGGTTAGCCTGGAGGTGCCGTCTGCGTAAAGCCGAGGCCGAAGAGGTGTCTTGCCTCCACCGGGGGGCCTTAAAGGTCCAAACACCCAGCATCGGCTCAACCCCCAGGATCCCGCGCACGGCTACACACGGGATGGTCCAACCCTCGTGTGCTACACACCAAACGCCTGCTGACGCAAACGCCCCTGCGCGGAGCGCCGTCGCGTTGGCAGCGTCGCGGCTTTTCTTTTCAGCACGGGATCGTAGCATGGTAGCGGTGTCTCCACCGGTCGCTTGCGAGTGACTTGTGGTCGCGTTGCCCGCGTCGCTACTCTTCTTTCCAGCACGAGGTCGTAGCACGGTGGCGGTGTCTCCGCTGGTCGCTTGCGAGATACTTGGTGTCGCGTTGGCGGCGTCGCTGCTCTTCTTTCCAGCACGAGATCGTAGCACGCTAGCGGTGTCTCCGCGAGTCGCTTGCGAGTTACTTGGTGTCGCGTTGGCGGCGTCGCTGCTTTTCATTCCAACACGGGATCGTAGCAGGGTAGCGGCGTCACTGCCGGAAGCTTCCGAGCTACTTGGCGTCGCGTTGACCGCGTCGCTGCTCTTCTTTCCGGCACGGCATCGTTCCACGGTAGTGGTGTCTCCGCTAGTCGCTTGCGAGTTACTTCGCGTCGCGTTGGCCGCGTCGCTGCTTTTCTTTCCAGCAGGGGATCGTTCTGCGGTAGCGGTGTCTCCACCGGTCGCTTGCGAGTTACTTGGTGTCGCGTTGGCCGCGTCACTGCTTTTCTATCCAGCACGGGAGCGTAGCACTGTAGCGGTGTCTCCACCGGTCGCTTGCGAGTTACTTCGCGTCGCGATGGCCGCGTCGCTGCTTTTCTTTCCAGCACGGGATCGTAGCGTGGTAGCGGTGTCTCCACCGGTCGCTTGCGAGTGACTTAGCGTTGCGTTGGCCGCGTCGCTGCTTTTATTTCCAGCACGGGATCGTAGCACCGTAGCGGTGTCTCCGCTGGTGGCTTGCGAGTTACTTCGCGTCGCGTGGCCGCGTCGCTGCTTTTCTTTCCAGCACGGGATCGTAGCACGGTAGCGGTGTCTCCGTTGGTCTTTTGCGAGTTACTTGGCGTCACTTTGCCTGCGTCGCTGCTTTTTTTCCAGCATGGGATCGTAGCACCGTAGCGGTGTCTCCACAGGTCGCTCGCGAGTTACTTGGTGTCGCGTTGGCGGCATCGCTGCTCTTCTTTCCAGGACGGGATCGTAGCACGGTAGCGGTGTCTCCGCTGGTTTTTTGCGAGATACTTGGCGTCGCGTTGGTCGCGTCGCTTCTTTTCTTTCCAGCAGCTCTTCGGAGCACCGTAGCGGTGTCTCCGCTGTTCTCTTGCGAGTGACTTCGCGTCGCGTTGACCGCGTCGCTGCTTTTCTTTCCAGCACGTGATCGTAGCACGGTAACGGTGTCTCTGCTGGTCTCTTCCTTGTTACTTGTGGGAGCGTTGCCCGCGTCGCTGCTCTTCTTTCCAGCACGAGGTCGTAGCACGGTGGCGATGTCTCCGCTGGTCGCTTGCAAGACACTTGGTGTCGCGTTGACGGCGTCACTGCTCTTCTTTCCAGCACGGGATCGTAGCATGGTAGCGGTGTCTCCACCGGTCTCTCTCTTGTTACTTGGCGTCGCGTTGGCCGCGTCGCTGCTCTTCTTTCCAGCACGGCATCGTTGCACGGTAGCGGTGTCTCCACCAGTATCTTACGAGTTACTTGGCATCGCGTTGGCCGCGTCGGTGCCGTTCTTTCCCGCACGGGATCGTTGCACGGTAGCAGTGTCTCCACCGGTCTCTTACGAGTTACTTGGTGTCGCGTAGGCCACGTCGCTGCTCTTCTTTCCAGAAAGCATATTTTGCGCAAGCAAACAAGGACGAAAGGGAGACGACACCACAATGCGCTAACTTCAACAACTTGATTTTACTAGAAATAAATTTCAGCGCATTGTGGTGTCGTCTCCCTTCCATCCTTGTTTGCTGGCGCTAAATATGCTTTCAGTTTACCAACACGCCCAACAAATGGCACTGCTGAAATCTTCTTTCCAGCACGGCATCTTTGCACGGTAGCGGTGTCTCAACCAGTCTCTTGCGAGTCACTTGGCGTCGCGTTGGCCGCGTCGCTGCTCTTCTTTCCAGCACGGCACCGTTGCTCGGCAGCTGTGTCTTCACCGGTCTGTTACGAGTTACTTGGCGTCGCGTTGGCCGCGTCGCTGCGCTTCTTTCCAGCACGGCATCGTTGCACAGTAGCGGTGTTTCCACCGGTCTCTTGTGAGTTACTTGGCGTCGCGTTGGCCGCGTCGCTGTTCTTCTTCCCAGCACGGGATTGTAGCATGGTAGCGGAGTCTCTGCTGGAAGCTTGCGAGTTATTTCTGGTCGCGTTGCCAGCGTCGCTGCTCTTCTTTCCAGCACGGGATCGTAGCACGGTGGCGGTGTCTCCGCTGGTCGCTTGCGAGTTACTTGGTGTCGCATTGGCGGCGGCGCTGCTCTTCTTTACAGTACGGGATCATTGCGCGGTAGCGCTGTCTCCACCGGTCTCTTGCGATTTACTTGGCGTCGCGTTGGCCGGGTCGCTGCTCTTCTTTCCAGCACGGCATCGTTGCACGGTAGCGGTGTCTCCACCGGTCTCTTACGAGTTACTTGGCGTCGCGTTGGCCGCGTCGCTGCTCTTCTTTCCAGAATGCCATCGTTGCACGGTAGCAGTGTTTCCACCGGTCTCTTGTGAGTTACTTGGCGTCGCGTTGGCCGCGTCGCTGTTCTTCTTCCCAGCACGGGATTGTAGCACGGTAGCGGAGTCTCTGCTGGAAGCTTGCGAGTTATTTCTGGTCGCGTTGCCAGCGTCGCTGCTCTTCTTTCCAGCACGGGATCGTAGCACGGTAGCAGTGTCTCCGCCGGTCGCTTCCGAGTTACTTGGTGTCGCGTTGGCGGCGGCGCTGCTCTTCTTTCCAGCACGGTATCGTAGCATGGTAGCGGTGTCTCCATCGGTCTCTCGCGATTTAGTTGGCGTCGCGTTGGCCGCGTCGCTGCTCTTCTTTCCAGCACGGCATTGTTGCAAGGCAGCGGTGTCTCCACCGGTCTCTTACGAGTTACTTGGCGTCGCGTTGGCCGCGTCGTTGCTCTTCTTTCCAGGACGGCACCGTTGCACGGTAGCAGTGTTTCCACCGGTCTCTTGCGTGTTATTTGGCGTCGCGTTGGACGCGTCGCTGCTCTTCTTTCCAGCATGGGATCGTTGCACGGTAGCGGTATCTCAACCTGTCTCTTTGGAGTTACTTGGCGTCTCGTTGGCCGCGTCGCTGCTCTTCTCTCCAGCACGGCATAGTTGCACGGTAGCGGTGTCTCCACCGGGCTCTTGCGAATTATTTGGCGTCGCGTTGGCCACGTCGCTGCTATTCTTTCCAGCACAGCATTGTTGCACGGTAGCGGGGTCTCCGCTGGTCGCTTGCGAGTTACTTGGTGTCGCGTTGGCGGCGGCGCTGCTCTTCTTTCCAGCACGGGATCGTTGCACGGTAGCGGTATTTCCACCTGTCTCTTGGGAGTTACGTGGCGTCGCGTTGGCGGCGGCGCTGCTCTTCTTTCCATCACGGCATCGTTGCACGGTAGCGGTGTCTCCACCTGCCTCTTGCGAGTTACTTGGCGTCGCGTTGGCCACGTCGCTGCTCTTCTTTCCAGCACGGGATCGTTGCACGGTAGCAGTGTCTCCACCTGTCTCTTGGGAGTTACTTGGCGTCGCGTTGGCCGCGTCGCTGCTCTTCTCTCCAGCACGGCATCGTTGCACGGTAGCGGTGTCTCCACCGGTCTCGTGCGAGTTACTTGGCGTCGCGTTGGCCACGTCGCTGCTCTTCTTTCCAGCACGGGATCGTTGCACGGTAGCAGTGTCTCCACCGGTCTCTTGGGAGTTACTTTGCGTCGCGTTGGCCGCGTCGCTGCTCTTCTCTCCAACACGGCATCGCTGCGCGGTAGCGGTGTCTCCACCGGTCTCTTACGAGTTACTTGGCGTCGCGTTGGCCACGTCGCTGCTATTCTTTCCAGCACAGCATTGTTGCACGGTAGTGGTGTCTCCGCTGGTCGCTTGCGAGTTACTTAGTGTCGCGTTGGCGGCGGCGCTGCTCTTCTTTCCAGCACGGGATCGTAGCATGGTAGCGGTGTCTCCACCGGTCTCTTGCGAGTTATTTGGCGTCGCGTTGGCCGCGTCGCTGCTCTTCTTTCCAGCACGGCATCGTTGCACGGTGGCGGTGTCTGCACCGGTCTCTTGCGAGTTACTTGGCGTCGCGTTGGCGGCGGCGCTGCTCTTCTTTCCAGCACGGGTTCGCATCATGGTAGCGGTGCCTCCACCGGTCTTTTGCGAGTTACTTGGCGTCGCGTTGGCCGCGTCGCTGCTATTCTTTCCAGCACAGCATTGTTGCACGGTAGCGGTGTCTCCGCTGGTCGCTTGCGAGTTACTTAGTGTCGCGTTGGCGGCGGCGCTGCTCTTCTTTCCAGCACGGGATCGTAGCATGGTAGCGGTGTCTCCACCGGTCTCTTGCGTGTTACTTGGCGTCGCGTTGGCCGCTTCGCTGCTCTTCGTTCCAGCACGGCATAGTTCCACGGTAGCGGTGTCTGCACCGGTCTCTTGCGAGTTACTTGGCGTCGCGTTGGCGGCGGCGCTGCTCTTCTTTCCAGCACGGGTTCGCATCATGGTAGCGGTGCCTCCACCGGTCTTTTGCGAGTTACTTGGCGTCGCGTTGGCCGCGTCGCTGCTCTTCTTTCCAGAACGGCATCGTTGCACGGTAGCAGTGTCTCTGCCGGTCGCTTCCGAGTTACTTGGTGTCGCGTTGGCGGCGGCGCTGCTCTTCTTTCCAGCACGGTATCGTAGCATGGTAGCGGTGTCTCCATCGGTCTCTCGCGATTTACTTGGCGTCGCGTTGGCCGCGTCGCTGCTCTTCTTTCCAGCACGGCATTGTTGCAAGGCAGCGGTGTCTCCACCGGTCTCTTACGAGTTACTTGGCGTCGCGTTGGCCGCGTCGTTGCTCTTCTTTCCAGCACGGCATCGTTGCACGGTAGCGGTGTCTCCGCCGGTTTCTTACCAGTTACTTGGCGTCGCGTTGGCCGCGTCGCTGCTCTTCTCTCCAGCACGGCATCGTTGCACGGCAGCGGTGTCTCCACCGGTCTCTTACGAGTTTCTTGGCGTCGCGTTGGCCATGTCGCTGCTATTCTTTCCAGCACAGCATTGTTGCACGGTAGCGGTGTCTGCACCGGTCCCTTGCGAGTTATTTGGCGTCGCGTTGGCCGCGTCGCTGCTCTTCTTTCCAGCACAGCTTTGTTGCACGGTAGCGGTGTCTCCGCCGGTCGCTTGAGAGTAACTTGGTGTCGCGTTGGCCGCGTCGCTGCCCTTCTTTCCAGCACGGCATCGTTGCACGGTAGCGGTGTTTCGACCGGTCTCTTGTGAGTTACTTGGCGTCGCGTTGCCCGCGTCGCTGCTTTTCCTTACAGCACGGGATCGCTGCACGGTAGCGGTGACTCCACCGGTCTCTTACGAGTTCCTTGGCGCCGCGTTGGCCACGTCGCTGCTATTCTTCCCAGCACAGCATTGTTGCACGGTAGCGGTGTCTCCGCTGGTCGCTTGCGAGTTACTTGGTATCGCGTTGGCGGCTGCGCTGCTCTTCTTTACAGCACGGCATCTTCGCACGGTAGCAGTGGTTCCACCGGCCTCTTGCGAGTTACTTGGTTTCGCGTTGGCGGCGGCGCTGCTCTTCTTTCCAGCACGGCATCGTTGCTCGGTAGTGGTGTCTCCACAGGTCGCTTGCGAGTTACTGCGCGTCGCGTTGGCCGCGTCGCTGCTCTCCTTTCCAGCACGGCATCGTGGCACGGTAGCGGTGTCTCCACCGGTTTCTTACTAGTTACTTGTCGTCGCGTTGGCCGCGTCGCTGCTCTTCTTTCCAGCAACGGATCATTGCACGGTAGCGGTGTCTCCACCGGTCTCTTGGGAGTTACTTGGCGTCCCGTTGGCCGCGTCGCTGCTGTTCTTTCCAGCATGGCATCGTTGCACGGTAGCGGTGTCTACACCGGTCTCTTGCGAGTTACTTGGCGTCGCGTTGGCCGCGTCGCTGCCGTTCTTTCCCGCACGAGATCGTTGCACGCTAGCGGTGTCTCCACCGGTCTCTTACGAGTTATTTGGTGTCGCGTTGGCCACGTCGCATCTCTTCTTTCCAGCACGGGATCGTTGCACAGTAGCGGTGTCTCCACTGATCTCTTACGAGTTACTTGGCGTCGCGTTGGCCGCGTCGCTGCCCTTCTTTCCAGCACGGCATCGTTGCTCGGTAGTGGTGTATCCACGGGTCGCTTGCGAGTTACATGGCGTCGCGTTGGCCGCGTCGCTGCTCTTCTTTCCAGCACGGCATCGTGGCACGGTAGCGGTGTCTCCACGGAGTACTTACGATTTACTTGGCGTCGCGTTGGCCACGTTGCTGCTATTCTTTCCAGCACAGCATTGTTGCACGGTAGCGGTGTCTCCGCTGGTCGCTTGCGAGTTACTTGGTGTCTCGTTGGCGGCGGCGCTGCTCTTCTTTCCAGCACGGGATCGTAGCATGTTAGCGGTGTCTCCACCGGTCTCTTGCGAGTTACTTGGCGTCGCGTTGCCCGCGTCGCTGCTTTTCCTTACAGCACAGGATCGCTGCACGGTAGCGGTGACTCCACCGGTCTCTTGCGAGTTACTTGGCGTCGCGTTGGCCGCGTCGCTGCTTTTCCTTACAGCACGGGATCGTTGCACGGTAGCGGTGACTCCACCGGTCTCTTGCGAGTTACTTGGCATCGCGTTGGCCGCGTCGCTGCTCTTCTTTCCAACACAGCTTTGTTGCACGGTAGCGGCGTCTCCACCGGTTTCTTACGAGTTACTTGGCGTCGCGTTGGCCGCGTCGCTGCCCTTCTTTCCAGCACGGCATCGTTGCACGGTAGCGGTGTTTCGACCGGTCTCTTGCGAGTTACTTGGCGTCGCATGCCCGCGTCGGTGCTTTTCCTTACAGCACGGGATCGTTGCACGGTAGCGGTGACTCCACCGGCCTCTTACGAGTTACTTGGCGCCGCGTTGGCCACGTCGCTGCTATTCTTCCCAGCACAGCATTGTTGTACGGTAGCGGTGTCTCCGCTGGTCGCTTGCGAGTTACTTGGTATCGCGTTGGCGGCTGCGCTGCTCTTCTTTACAGCACGGCATCTTTGCACGGTAGCAGTGGTTCCACCGGCCTCTTGTGAGTTACTTGGTTTCGCGTTGGCGGCGGCGCTGCTCTTCTTTCCAGCACGGCATCGTTGCTCGGCGGCATCGTTGCTCGGTAGCGGTGTCTCCACCGGTTTCTTACGTGTTACTTGGCGTCGCGTTGGCCGCGTCGCTGCTCTTCTTTCCAGCCAGGGATCGTTGCACGGTAACGGTGTCTCCACCGGTCTCTTGGGAGTTACTTGGCGTCCCGTCGGCCGCGTCGCTGCTCTTCTTTCCAGCACGGCATCGTTGCACGGTAGCGGTGTCTCCGCCGGTTTCTTACCAGTTACTTGGCGTCGCGTTGGCCCCGTCGCTGCTCTTCTTTCCAGCAAGCGATCGTTGCACGGTAACGGTGTCTCCACCGGTCTCTTGGGAGTTACTTGTCGTCCCGTTGGCCGCGTCACAGCTCTTCTTTCCAGCACGGCATCGTTGCACGGCAGCGGTGTATCCGCTTGTCGCTTGCGATACTTGGTGTCGCGTTGGCGGCGGCGCTGCTCTTCTTTACAGCACGGCATCTTTGCACGGTAGCGGTGGTTCCACCGGCCTCTTGCGAGTTACTTGGTTTCGCGTTGGCGGCGGCGCTGCTGTTCTTTCGAGCACGGCATCGTTGCTCGGTAGTGGTGTCTCCACAGGTCGCTTGCGAGTTACTTGGCGTCGCGTTGGCCGCGTCGCTGCTCTCCTTTCCAGCACGGCATCGTGGCACGGTAGCGGTGTCTCCACCGGTTTCTTACTAGTTACTTGTCGTCGCGTTGGCCGCGTTGCTGCTCTTCTTTCCAGCAAGGGATCATTGCACGGTAGCGGTGTCTCCACCGGTCTCTTGGGAGTTACTTGGCGTCCCGTTGGCCCCGTCGCTGCTTTTCTTTCCAGCACGGTATCGTTGCAAGGTGGCGGTGTCTCCACAGTTCTCTTGCGTGTTACTTGGCGTCGCGTTGGCCGCTTCGCTGCTCTTCTTTCCAGCACGGTATAGTTGCACGGTAGCGGTGTCTGCACCGGTCCCTTGCGAGTTATTTGGCGTCGCGTTGGCCGCGTCGCTGCTCTTCTTTCCAGCACAGCTTTGTTGCACGGTAGCGGTGTCTCCGCCGGTCGCTTGAGAGTTACTTGGTGTCGCGTTGGCCGCGTCGCTGCCCTTCTTTCCAGCACGGCATCGTTGCACGGTAGCGGTGTTTCGACCGGTCTCTTGTGAGTTACTTGGCGTCGCGTTGCCCGCGTCGCTGCTTTTCCTTACAGCACGGGATCGTTGCACGGTAGCGGTGACTCCACCGGTCTCTTGCGAGTTACTTGGCGTCGCGTTGGCCGCGTCGCTGCTTTTCCTTACAGCACGGGATCGTTGCACGGTAGCGGTGACTCCACCGGTCTCTTGCGAGTTACTTGGCGCCGCGTTGGCCACGTCGCTGCTATTCTTCCCAGCACAGCATTGTTGTACGGTAGCGGTGTCTCCGCTGGTCGCTTGCGAGTTACTTGGTATCGCGTTGGCGGCTGCGCTGCTCTTCTTTACAGCACGGCATCTTTGCACGGTAGCAGTGGTTCCACCGGCCTCTTGTGAGTTACTTGGTTTCGCGTTGGCGGCGGCGCTGCTCTTCTTTCCAGCACGGCATCGTTGCTCGGCGGCATCGTTGCTCGGTAGCGGTGTCTCCACCGGTTTCTTACGTGTTACTTGGCGTCGCGTTGGCCGCGTCGCTGCTCTTCTTTCCAGCCAGGGATCGTTGCACGGTAGCGGTGTCTCCACCGGTCTCTTGGGAGTTACTTGGCGTCCCGTCGGCCGCGTCGCTGCTCTTCTTTCCAGCACGGCATCGTTGCACGGTAGCGGTGTCTCCGCCGGTTTCTTACCAGTTACTTGGCGTCGCGTTGGCCCCGTCGCTGCTCTTCTTTCCAGCAAGCGATCGTTGCACGGTAACGGTGTCTCCACCGGTCTCTTGGGAGTTACTTGTCGTCCCGTTGGCCGCGTCACAGCTCTTCTTTCCAGCACGGCATCGTTGCACGGCAGCGGTGTATCCGCTTGTCGCTTGCGATACTTGGTGTCGCGTTGGCGGCGGCGCTGCTCTTCTTTACAGCACGGCATCTTTGCACGGTAGCGGTGGTTCCACCGGCCTCTTGCGAGTTACTTGGTTTCGCGTTGGCGGCGGCGCTGCTGTTCTTTCGAGCACGGCATCGTTGCTCGGTAGTGGTGTCTCCACAGGTCGCTTGCGAGTTACTTGGCGTCGCGTTGGCCGCGTCGCTGCTCTCCTTTCCAGCACGGCATCGTGGCACGGTAGCGGTGTCTCCACCGGTTTCTTACTAGTTACTTGTCGTCGTGTTGGCCGCGTTGCTGCTCTTCTTTCCAGCAAGGGATCATTGCACGGTAGCGGTGTCTCCACCGGTCTCTTGGGAGTTACTTGGCGTCCCGTTGGCCGCGTCGCTGCTCTTCTTTCCAGCACGGCATCGTTGCACGGTAGCGGTGTCTCCACGGGGTACTTACGAGTTACTTGGCGTCGCGTTGGCCGCGTTGCTGCTATTCTTTCCAGCACAGCATTGTTGCACGGCAGCGGTGTCTCCACCGGTCTCTTACGAGTTTCTTGGCGTCGCGTTGGCCATGTCGCTGCTATTCTTTCCAGCACAGCATTGTTGCACGGTAGCGGTGTCTCCGCTGGTCGCTTGCGAGTTACTTGGCGTCGCGTTGGCGGCGGCGCTGCTCTTCTTTCCAGCACGGGGTCGTAGCATGGTAGCGGTGTCTCCACCGGTCACTTGCGAGTTACTTGGCGTCGCGTTGGCCCCGTCGCTGCTTTTCTTTCCAGCACGGTATCGTTGCAAGGTGGCGGTGTCTCCACAGTTCTCTTGCGTGTTACTTGGCGTCGCGTTGGCCGCTTCGCTGCTCTTCTTTCCAGCACGGTATAGTTGCACGGTAGCGGTGTCTGCACCGGTCCCTTGCGAGTTATTTGGCGTCGCGTTGGCCGCGTCGCTGCTCTTCTTTCCAGCACAGCTTTGTTGCACGGTAGCGGTGTCTCCGCCGGTCGCTTGAGAGTTACTTGGTGTCGCGTTGGCCGCGTCGCTGCCCTTCTTTCCAGCACGGCATCGTTGCACGGTAGCGGTGTTTCGACCGGTCTCTTGTGAGTTACTTGGCGTCGCGTTGCCCGCGTCGCTGCTTTTCCTTACAGCACGGGATCGTTGCACGGTAGCGGTGACTCCACCGGTCTCTTGCGAGTTACTTGGCGTCGCGTTGGCCGCGTCGCTGCTTTTCCTTACAGCACGGGATCGTTGCACGGTAGCGGTGACTCCACCGGTCTCTTGCGAGTTACTTGGCGTCGCGTTGGCCGCGTCGCTGCTCTTCTTTCCAGCACAGCTTTGTTGCACGGTAGCGGCGTCTCCACCGGTTTCTTACGAGTTACTTGGCGTCGCGTTGGCCGCGTCGCTGCCCTTCTTTCCAGCACGGCATCATTGCACGGTAGCGGTGTTTCGACCGGTCTCTTGCGAGTTACTTGGCGTCGCGTTGCCCGCGTCGGTGCTTTTCCTTACAGCACGGGATCGTTGCACGGTAGCGGTGACTCCACCGGCCTCTTACGAGTTACTTGGCGCCGCGTTGGCCACGTCGCTGCTATTCTTCCCAGCACAGCATTGTTGCACGGTAGTAGTGTCTCCGCTGGTCGCTTGCGAGTTACTTGGTATCGCGTTGGCGGCTGCGCTGCTCTTCTTTACAGCACGGCATCTTTGCACGGTAGCAGTGGTTCCACCGGCCTCTTGCGAGTTACTTGGTTTCGCGTTGGCGGCGGCGCTGCTCTTCTTTCCAGCACGGCATCGTTGCTCGGTAGTGGTGTCTCCACAGGTCGCTTGCGAGTTACTTGGCGTCGCGTTGCCCGCGTCGTTGCTTTTCCTTACAACACGGGTCAGTTGCACTGTAGCGGTGACTCCACCGGTCACTTACGAGTTACTTGGCGTCGCGTTGGCCACGTCGCTGCTATTCTTTCCAGCACAGCATTGTTACACGGTAGCGGTGTCTCCGCTTGTCGCTTGCGATACTTGGTGTCGCGTTGGCGGCGGCGCTGCTCTTCTTGACAGCACGGCATCGTTGCACGGTAGCAGTGGTTCCACCGGCCTCTTGCGAGTTACTTGGTTTCGCGTTGTCAGCGGCGCTGCTCTTCTTTCCATCACGGCATCGTTGCTCGGTAGCGGTGTCTCCACCGGTTTCTTACGAGTTACTTGGCGTCGCGTTGGCCGCGTCGCTGCTATTCTTTCCAGCACGGCATCGTTGCACGGTAGCGGTGTCTCCGCCGGTTTCTTACCAGTTACTTGGCGTCGCGTTGGCCCAGTCGCTGCTCTTCTTTCCAGCAAGCGATCGTTGCACGGTAACGGTGTCTCCACCGGTCTCTTGGGAGTTACTTGTCGTCCCGTTGGCCGCGTCACAGCTCTTCTTTCCAGCACGGCATCGTTGCACGGCAGCGGTGTATCCGCTTGTCGCTTGCGATACTTGGTGTCGCGTTGGCGGCGGCGCTGCTCTTCTTTACAGCACGGCATCTTTGCACGGTAGCAGTGGTTCCACCGGCCTCTTGCGAGATACTTGGTTTCGCGTTGGCGGCGGCGCTGCTCTTCTTTCCAGCACGGCATCGTTGCTCGGTAGTGGTGTCTCCACAGGTCGCTTGCGAGTTACTTGGCGTCGCGTTGGCCGCGTCGCTGCTCTCCTTTCCAGCACGGCATCGTGGCACGGTAGCGGTGTCTCCACCGGTTTCTTACTAGTTACTTGTCGTCGCGTTGGCCGCGTTGCTGCTCTTCTTTCCAGCAAGGGATCATTGCACGGTAGCGGTGTCTCCACCGGTCTCTTCGGAGTTACTTGGCGTCCCGTTGGCCGCGTCGCTGCTCTTCTTTCCAGCACGGCATCGTTGCACGGTAGCGGTGTCTCCACGGGGTACTTACGAGTTACTTGGCGTCGCGTTGGCCACGTTGCTGCTATTCTTTCCAGCACAGCATTGTTGCACGGTAGCGGTGTCTCCGCTGGTCGCTTGCGAGTTACTTGGTGTCGCGTTGGCGGCGGCGCTGCTCTTCTTTCCAACACGGCATCGTAGCATGTTAGCGGTGTCTCGACCGGTCTCTTACGAGTTACTTGGCGTCGCGTTGGCCGCGTCGCTGCTCTTGTTTCCAGGACGGCATCGTTGTACGGTAGCGGTGTTTCCACCGGTCTCTTGCGTGTTACTTGGCGTCGCGTTGGCCGCGTCGCTGCTCTTCTTTCCAGCACGGCATCGTTGCACGGTAGCGGTGTCTCCACCGGTCTCTTACGAGTTAATTGGTGTCGCGTTGGCCACGTCGCATCTTTTCTTTCCAGCACGGGATCGTTGCACAGTAGCGGTGTCTCCACCAGTCTCTTACGAGTTACTTGGCTTCGCGTTGGCCGCGTCGCTGCTCTTCTTTCGAGCACAGCTTTGTTGCACGGTAGCGGTGTCTCCGCCGGTCGCTTGAGAGTTACTTGGTGTCGCGTTGGCGGCGGCGCTGCTCTTCTTTCCAGCACGGGTTCCTAGCATGGTAGTGGTGTCTCCACCGATCTTTTGCGAGTTACTTGGCGTCGCGTTGGCCGCCGCGTCGCTGCTCTTCTTTCCAGAACGGCATCGTTGCCCGGTAGCGGTGTTTCCACCGGTCTCTTGCAAGTTACTTGGCGTCGCGTTGCCCGCGTCGCTGCTTTTCCTTACAGCACGGGGTCGTTGCACGGTAGTGGTGACTCCACCGGTCTCTTACGAGTTACTTGGCGCCGCGTTGGCCACGTCTGCCGCTATTCTTCCCAGCACAGCATTGTTGCACGGTAGCGGTGTCTCCGCTGATCGCTTGCGAGTTACTTGGTATCGCGTTAGCGGCGGCGCTGCTCTTCTTTACAGCATGGCATCGTTGCACGGTAGCAGTGGTTCCAACGGCCTCTTGCGAGTTACTTGGTGTCGCGTTGGCGGCGGCGCTGCTCTTCTTTCCAGCAGGGCATCGTTGCACGGTAGTGGTGTCTCCACCGGTCTCTGGCGCGTTACTTGGCATCGCGTTGGCCGCGTCGCTGGTTTCCTTCCAGCACGGGATCGTAGCACCGTAGCGGTGTCTCCGCTGGTCGCTTGCGAATTACTTGGCTTCGTGTTGGACGCGTCGCTGCTTTTCTTTCCAGCACGGGATCGTAGCACGGCAGCGGTGTCTCCACCGGTCTCTTGCGAGTTACTTGGCATCGCGTTGGCCGGGTCGCAGCTTTCCTTCCAGCACGGGATCGTAGCACCGTAGCGGCGTCTCCACCGGTCGCTTGCGAGTGACTGCGCGTTGCGTTGGCCGCGTCGCTGCTTTTCTTTCCAGCACGGGATCGTAGCACCGTAGCGGTGTCTCCGCTGGTCGCTTGCGAGTTACTTCGCGTCGTGTTTGCCGAGTCGCATGCTTTTCTTTTCAGCACGGGATCGTAGCACGGTGGCAGTGTCTCCACCGGTCTCTTGCGAGTAACTTGGCATCGCGTTGGCCGCGTCGCTGGTTTCCTTCCAGCACGGGATCGTAGCACCGTAGCGGTGTCTCCGCTGGTCGCTTGCGAATTACTTGGCTTCGCGTTGGACGCGTCACTGATTTTCTTTCCAGCACGGGATCGTAGCTCGGTAGCGGTCTCTCCACCGGTCGCTTGCGAGTGACTCCGCGTTGCGTTGGCCGCGTCGCTGCTTTGCTTTCCAGCACGGGATCGTAGCACCGTAGCGGTGTCTCCACCGGTCTCTTGCGACTTACTTGGCATCGCGTTGGCCGCGTCGCTGGTTTCCTTCCAGCACGGGATCGTAGCACCGTAGCGGTGTCTCCGCTGGTCGCTTGCGAATTACTTGGCTTCGCGTTGGACGCGTCACTGATTTTCTTTGCAGCACGGGATCGTAGCTCGGTAGCGGTCTCTCCACCGGTCGCTTGCGAGTGACTCCGCGTTGCGTTGGCCGCGTCGCTGCTTTTCTTTCCACCACGGGATCGTAGCACGGTAGCGGTGTCTCCACCGGTCTCTTGCGAATTACTTGGCATCGCGTTGGCCGCGTCGCTGGTTTCCTTCCAGCACGGGATCGTAGCACCGTAGCGGTGTCTCCGCTGGTCGCTTGCGAATTACTTGGCTTCGCGTTGGACGCGTCACTGATTTTCTTTCCAGCACGGGATCGTAGCTCGGTAGCGGTCTCTCCACCGGTCGCTTGCGAGTGACTCCGCGTTGCGTTGGCCGCGTCGCTGCTTTTCTTTCCAGCACGGGATCGTAGCACCGTAGCGGTGTCTCCGCTGGTGGCTTGCGAGTTACTTCGCGTCGCGTCGGCCGCGTCGCTGCTTTTCTTTCCACCACGGGATCGTAGCACGGTAGCGGTGTCTCCACCGGTCTCTTGCGACTTACTTGGCATCGCGTTGGCCGCGTCGCTGGTTTCCTTCCAGCACGGGATCGTAGCACCGTAGCGGTGTCTCCGCTGGTCGCTTGCGAATTACTTGGCTTCGCGTTGGACGCGTCACTGCTTTTCTTTCCAGCACGGGATCGTAGCACGGTAGCGGTGTCTCCACCGGTCTCTTGCGAGTTACTTGGCATCGCGTTGGCCGCGTCGCTGGTTTCCTTCCAGCACGGGATCGTAGCACCGTAGCGGTGTCTCCGCTGGTCGCTTGTGAATTACTTGGCTTCGCGTTGGACGCGTTGCAGCTTTTCTTTCCAGCACGGGATCGTAGCACCGTAGCGGTGTCTCTGCTGGTCGCTTGCGAGTTACTTCGCGTCGCGTTTGCCGAGTCGCATGCTTTTCTTTTCAGCACGGGATCGTAGCACGGTGGCAGTGTCTCCACCGGTCTCTAGCGAGTTACTTGGCATCGCGTTGGCCGCGTCGCTGGTTTCCTTGCAGCACGGGATCGTAGCACCGTAGCGGTGTCTCCGCTGGTCGCTTCCGAATTACTTGGGCGCGCGTTGGCCGCGTCGCTGGTTTCCTTCCAGCACGGGATCGTAGCACCGTAGCGGTGTCTCCGCTGGTCGCTGGCGAATTAGTTGGCTTCGCGTTGGACGCATTGCTGCTTTTCTTTCCAGTACGGGATGGTAGCGCCGTAGCGGTGTCTCCGCCGGATGCTTGCGAGGTACTTGCCGTCGCATTCGCCGCGTCGGTGCTTTTTTTTCCAGCTTGGGATCGTAGCACCGTAGCGGTGTCTCCGCTGGTCGCTTGCGAGTTACTTGGCTTCGTGTTGGCCGCGTTGCTGCTTTTCTTTCCAGCACGGGATCGTAGCACCGTAGCGATGTCTCCGCTGGTCGCTTTCGAATTACTTGGGTTCGCGTTGGCCGCGTCGCTTGTTTCTTTCCAGCACGGGATCGTAGCATGGTAGCGGTGACTCCACCGGTCCCTTGCGAGTTACTTGGCATCGCGTTGGCGGCGTCGCTGCTTTTCTTTCCAGCACGGGATCGTAACACCGTAGCGGTGTCTCCGCTGGTCGCTTTCGAGTTATTTCGCGTCACGTTGGCCGCGTCACTGATTTTCTTTCCTGCACGGGATCGTAGCACGGTAGCGGTGTCTCCACCGGTCTCTTGCGAGTTACTTGGCATCGCGTTGGCCGCGTCGCTGGTTTCCTTCCAGCACGGGATCGTAGCACCGTAGCGGTGTCTCCGCTGGTCGCTTGCGAATTACTTGGCTTCGCGTTGGACGCGTCGCTGCTTTTCTTTCCAGCACGGGATCGTAGCACCGTAGCGGTGTCTCCGCTGGTGGCTTGCGAGTTACTTCGCGTCGCGTCGGCCGCGTCGCTGCTTTTCTTTCCACCACGGGATCGTAGCACGGTAGCGGTATCTCCACCGGACGCTTGCGAGTTACTTCGCGGCGCGTTGACACCGTCGCTGCTCTTCTTTCCAGCGCGGGATCGTAGCACGGTGGCGGTGTCTCTTCTTGGCGCTTGCGAGTTACTTGGACTCGCGGTGGTCGCGTCGCTGCTCTTCATTCCAGCACGGGATCGTCGCACGGTAGCGGTGTCTCCACCGGTCTCTTGCGAGTTACTCTGCATCGTGTTGGCCGCGTCGCTGGTTTCCTTCCAGCACGGGATCGTAGCACCGTAGCGGTGTCTCCGCTGGTCGCTTGCGAATTACTTGGCTTCGCATTGGACGCATTGCTGCTTTTCTTTCCAGTACGGGATGGTAGCACCGTAGCGGTGTCTCCGCCGGATGCTTGCGAGGTACTTGCCGTCGCATTCGCCGCGTCGGTGCTTTTCTTTCCAGCTTGGGATCGTAGCACCGTAGCGGTGTCTCCGCTGGTCGCTTGCGAGTTACTTGGCTTCGCGTTGGCCGCGTTGCTGCTTTTCTTTCCAGCACGGGATCGTAACACCGTAGCGGTGTCTCCGCTGGTCGCTTTCGAATTACTTGGGTTCGCGTTGGCCGCGTCGCTTGTTTCTTTCCAGCACGGGATCGTAGCACCGTAGCGGTGTCTCCGCTGGTCGCTTGCGAATTACTTGGCTTCGCGTTGGACGCATTGCTGCTTTTCTTTCCCGTACGGGATGGTAGCGCAGTAGCGGTGTCTCCGCCGGATGCTTGCGAGGTACTTGCCGTCGCATTCGCCGCGTCGGTGCTTTTCTTTCCAGCTTGGGATCATAGCACCGTAGCGGTGTCTCCGCTGGTCGCTTTCGAGTTATTTCGCGTCGCGTTGGCCGCGTCGCTGCTTTTCTTTTCAGCACGGGATCGTAGCATGGTAGCGGTGACTCCACCGGTCCCTTGCGAGTTACTTGGCATCGCGTTGGCGGCGTCGCTGCTTTTCTTTCCAGCACGGGATCGTAGCACCGTAGCGGTGTCTCCGCTGGTCGCTTTCGAGTTATTTCGCGTCACGTTGGCCGCGTCACTGATTTTCTTTCCTGCACGGGATCGTAGCACGGTAGCGGTGTCTCCACCGGTCTCTTGCGAGTTACTTGGCATCGCGTTGGCCGCGTCGCTGGTTTCCTTCCAGCACGGGATCGTAGCACCGTAGCGGTGTCTCCGCTGTTCGCTTGCGAATTACTTGGCTTCGCGTTGGACGCTTCGCTGCTTTTCTTTCCAGCACGGGATCGTAGCACCGTAGCGGTGTCTCCGCTGGTGGCTTGCGAGTTACTTCGCGTCGCGTCGGCCGCGTCGCTGCTTTTCTTTCCACCACGGGATCGTAGCACGGTAGCGGTATCTCCACCGGACGCTTGCGAGTTACTTCGCGGCGCGTTGACACCGTCGCTGCTCTTCTTTCCAGCACGGGATCGTAGCACGGTGGCGGTGTCTCTTCTTGGCGCTTGCGAGTTACTTGGACTCGCGGTGGCCGCGTCGCTGCTCTTCATTCCAGCACGGGATCGTAGCACAGTAGCGGTGTCTCCACCGGTCTCTTGCGAGTTACTCTGCATCGCGTTGGCCGCGTCGCTGGTTTCCTTCCAGCACGGGATCGTAGCACCGTAGCGGTGTCTCCGCTGGTCGCTTGCGAGTTACTTGGCTTCGCGTTGGCCGCGTTGCTGCTTTTCTTTCCAGCACGGGATCGTAGCACCGAAGCGGTGTCTCCGCTGGTCGCTTGCGAGCTACTTCGCGTCGCGTTGGCCGCGTCGCTGCTGTTCTTTCCAGCACGGAATCGTAGCACCGTAGCGGTGTCTCCGCTGGTCGCTTGCGAGAGACATGGCTTCGCGTTGGCCGCATTGCTGCTTTTCTTTCCAGCACAGGTTCGTAGCACCGTAGCGGTGTCTCCGCTGGTCGCTTGCGTGTTACTTCGCGTCCCGTTTGCCGCGTCGCTGCTTTTCTTTCCAGCACGGGATCGTAGCACCGTAGCGGTGTCTCCGCTGGTAGCTTGCGAGTGACTTCGCCTCGCGTTGGCCGCGTCTCTGCTTTTCTTTCCAGGACGGGATCGTAGCGTGGTAGCGGTGTCTCCGCTGGTCGCTTGCGAGTTACTTCGCGTCGCGTTGGCCGCGTCGCTGCTTTCCTTCCAGCACGGGATCGTAGCACCGTAGCGGCGTCTCCACCGGTCGCTTGCGAATTACTTGGCTTCGCGTTGGCCGCGTTGCTGCTTTTCTTTCCAGCACGGGATCGTAGCACCGTAGCGGTGTCTCCGCTGGTCGCTTGCGAGCTAATTCGCGTCACGTTGGCCGCGTCGCGGCTTTTCTTTCCAGCACGGGATCTTAGCATGGTAGCGCTGTCTCCGCTGGTCGCTTGCGAGTTACTTCGCGTCGCGTTTGCCGCGTCGCTGCTTTTCTTTTCAGCACGGGGTCGTAGCACGGCAGCGCTGTCTCCGCTGGTCGCTTGCGAGTTACTTGGCTTCGCGTTGGCCGCGTCGCTGCTTTTCTTTCCAGCATGGGATCGTAGCGCGGTAGCGGTGTCTCCGCGGGTCGCTTGCGAGTTACTTCGCGTCGCGTTGGCCGCGTCACTGATTTTCTTTCCAGCACGGGATCGTAGCACCGTAGCGCTGTCTCCGCTGGTCTCTTGCGAGTTACTTAGCGTCGCTGCTTTTCTTTCCAGCATGGGATCGTAGCATGGTATCGGTGTCTCCACCGGTCTCTTGCGAGTTACTTGGCATCGCGTTGGCCGCGTCGCTGGTTTCCTTCCAGCACGGGATCGTAGTACCGTAGCGGTGTCTCCGCTGGTCGCTTGCGAATTACTTGGCTTCGCGTTGGACTGTCGCTGCTTTTCTTTCCAGCACGGGATCGTAGCACCGTAGCGGTGTCTCCGCTGGTGGCTTGCGAGTTACTTCGCGTCGCGTCGGCCTCGTCGCTGCTTTTCTTTCCACCACGAGATCGTAGCACGGTAGCGGTGTCTCCACCGGTCTCTTGCGAGTTACTTGGCTTCGCGTTGGCCGCATTGCTGCTTTTCTTTCCACCACGGGATCGTAGCACGGTAGCGGTGTCTCCACCGGACGCTTGCGAGTTACTTCGCGTCGCGCTGACACCGTCGCTGCTCTTCTCTCCAGCACGCGATCGTAGCACGTTGGCGGTGTCTCTTCTGGTCGCTTGCGAATTACTTGGCTTCGCGTTGGACTGTCGCTGCTTTTCTTTCCAGCACGGGATCGTAGCACCGTAGCGTTGTCTCCGCTGGTGGCTTGCGAGTTACTTCGCGTCGCGTCGGCCTCGTCGCTGCTTTTCTTTCCACCACGGGATCGTAGCACGGTAGCGCTGTCTCCGCTGGTCGCTTGCGAGTTACTTCGCATCGCGTTGGCCGCGTCACTGATTTTCTTTCCAGCATGGGATCGTAGCACGGTAGCGGTCTCTCCACCGGTCTCTTGCGAGTTACTTCGCATCGCGTTGGCCGCGTCGCTGCTTTCCTTCGAGCACGGGATCGTAGCACCGTAGCGGTGTCTCCACCGGACGCTTGCGAGTTACTTCGCGTCGCGCTGACACCGTCGCTGCTCTTCTCTCCAGCACGCGATCGTAGCACGTTGGCGGTGTCTCTTCTGGTCGCTTGCGAGTTACTTGGACTTGCGTTGGCCGCGTCGCTGCTCCTCGTTCCAGCACGGGATCGTAGCACGGTAGCGGTGTCTCCACCGGTCTCTTGCGAGTTACTTGGCATCGCGTTGGCCGCGTCGCTGGTTTCCTTCCAGCACGGGATCGTAGCACCGTAGCGGTGTCTCCGCTGGTCGCTTGCGAATTACTTGGCTTCGCGTTGGACGCGTCGCTGCTTTTCTTTCCAGCACGGGATCGTAGCACCGTAGCGTTGTCTCCGCTGGTGGCTTGCGAGTTACTTCGCGTCGCGTCGGCCGCGTCGCTGCTTTTCTTTCCACCACGGGATCGTAGCACGGTAGCGGTGTCTCCGCTGGTCGCTTGCGAATTACTTGGCTTCGCGTTGGACGCGTCGCTGCTTTTCTTTCCAGCACGGGATCGTAGCACCGTAGCGTTGTCTCCGCTGGTGGCTTGCGAGTTACTTCGCGTCGCGTCGGCCGCGTCGCTGCTTTTCTTTCCACCACGGGATCGTAGCACGGTAGCGCTGTCTCCGCTGGTCGCTTGCGAGTTACTTGGCTTCGCGTTGGACGCGTCGCTGCTTTTCTTTCCAGCACGGGATCGTAGCACCGTAGCGTTGTCTCCGCTGGTGGCTTGCGAGTTACTTCGCGTCGCGTCGGCCGCGTCGCTGCTTTTCTTTCCACCACGGGATCGTAGCATGGTAGCGCTGTCTCCACTGGTCGCTTGCGAGTTACTTCGCATCGCGTTGGCCGCGTCACTGATTTTCTTTCCAGCATGCGATCGTAGCACGGTAGTGGTCTCTCCACCGGTCTCTTGCGAGTTACTTCGCATCGCGTTGGCCGCGTCGCTGCTTTCCTTCGAGCACGGGATCGTAGCACCGTAGCGGTGTCTCCACCGGACGCTTGCGAGTTACTTCGCGTCGCGCTGACACCGTCGCTGCTCTTCTCTCCAGCACGCGATCGTAGCACGTTGGCGGTGTCTCTTCTGGTCGCTTGCGAGTTACTTGGACTTGCGTTGACCGCATCGATGCTCCTCGTTCCAGCACGGGATCGTAGCACGGTAGCGGTGTCTCCACCGGTCTCTTGCGAGTTACTTGGCATCGCGTTGGCCGCGTCGCTGGTTTCCTTCCAGCACGGTATCGTAGCACCGTAGCGGTGTCTCCGCTGGTCGCTTGCGAGTTACTTGGCTTCGCGTTGGCCGCATTGCTGCTTTTCTTTCCAGCACGGGTTCGTAGCACCGTAGCGGTGTCTCCACTGGTAGCTTGCGAGTTACTTCGCGTCGCGTTTGCCGCGTCGCTGCTTTTCTTTCCAGGACGGCATCGTAGCGCGGTAGCGGTGTCTCCGCCGGTCGCTTGCGAGTTACTTCGCGTCGCGTTGGCCGCGTCACTGATTTTCTTTCCAGCATGGGATCGTAGCACGGTAGCGGTCTCTGCACCGGTCTCTTGCGAGTTACTTGGCATCGCCTTGGCCGCGTCGCTGCTTTCCTTCCAGCACGGGATCGTAGCACCGTAGCGGCGTCTCCACCAATCGCTTGCGAGTTACTTCGCGTCGCGTTGGCCGCGTCGCTGCTTTTCTTTCCAGCACGGGATCTTAGCACGGTAGCGCTGTCTCCGCTGGTCGCTTGCGTGTTACTTCGCGTCGTGTTTGCCGCGTCGCTGCTTTTCTTTCCAGCTTGGGATCGTAGCACCGTAGCGGTGTCTCCGCTGGTAGCTTGCGAGTGACTTCGTCTCGCGTTGGCCGCGTCTCTGCTTTTCTTTCCAGGACGGGATCGTAGCGTAGTAGCGGTGTCTCCACCGGTCGCTTGCGAGTGACTCCGCGTTGCGTTGGCCGCGTCGCTGCTTTTCTTTCCAGAACGGCATCCTTGCACGGCAGCGGTGTCTCCACCGGTCTCTTGCGAGTTACTTGGCATCGCGTTAGCCGCGTCGCTGGTTTCCTTCCAGCACGGGATCGTAGCACCGTAGCGGTGTCTCCGCTGGTCGCTTGCGAATTACTTGGCTTCGCGTTGGACGCGTTGCTGCTTTTCTTTCCAGTACGGGATGGTAGCACCGTAGCGGGGTCTCCGCTGGTCGCTTGCGAGTTACTTCTCGTCGCGTTTGCCGCGTCGCATGCTTTTCTTTTCAGCACGGGATCGTAGCACGGTAGCGTTGTCTCCACCGGTCTCTTGCGAGTTACTGGGCATCGCGTTGGCCGCGTCGCTGGTTTCTTTCCAGCACGGGATCGTAGCACCGTAGCGGTGTGTCCGCTGGTCGCTTGCGAGTTACTTGGGTTCGCGTTGGCCGCGTTGCTGCTTTTCTTTCCAGCACGGGATCGTAGCACCGTAGCGGTGTCTCCGCAGGTCGCTTGCGAGCTACTTCGCGTCACGTTTGCCGCGTCGCTGCTTTTCTTTCCAGCACGGGTTCGTAGCATGGTAGCGGTCTCTCCACCGGTCTCTTGCGAGTTACTTCGCATCGCGTTGGCCGCGTCGCTGCTTTCCTTCGCGCACGGGATCGTAGCACCGTAGCGGTGTCTCCACCGGACGCTTGCGAGTTACTTCGCGTCGCGCTGACACCGTCGCTGCTCTTCTCTCCGCACGCGATCGTAGCACGTTGGCGGTGTCTCTTCTGGTCGCTTGCGAGTTACTTGGACTTGCGTTGGCCGCGTCGCTGCTCCTCGTTCCAGCACGGGATCGTAGCACGGTTGCGGTGTCTCCACCGGTCTCTTGCGAGTTACTTGGCATCGCGTTGGCCGCGTCGCTGGTTTCCTTCCAGCACGGGATCGTAGCACCGTAGCGGTGTCTCCGCTGGTCGCTTGCGAATTACTTGGCTTCGCGTTGGACGCGTCGCTGCTTTTCTTTCCAGCACGGGATCGTAGCACCGTAGCGTTGTCTCCGCTGGTGGCTTGCGAGTTACTTCGCGTCGCGTCGGCCGCGTCGCTGCTTTTCTTTCCACCACGGGATCGTAGCACGGTAGCGGTGTCTCCACCGGACGCTTGCGAGTTACTTCGCGTCGCGCTGACACCGTCGCTGCTCTTCTCTCCAGCACGCGATCGTAGCACGTTGGCGGTGTCTCTTCTGGTCGCTTGCGAGTTACTTGGACTTGCGTTGGCCGCGTCGCTGCTCCTCGTTCCAGCACGGGATCGTAGCACGGTAGCGGTGTCTCCAACGGTCTCTTGCGAGTTACTTGGCATCGCGTTGGCCGCGTCGCTGGTTTCCTTCCAGCACGGTATCGTAGCACCGTAGCGGTGTCTCCGCTGGTCGCTTGCGAGTTACTTGGCTTCCCGTTGGCCGCATTGCTGCTTTTCTTTCCAGCACGGGTTCGTAGCACCGTAGCGGTGTCTCCACTGGTAGCTTGCGAGTTACTTCGCGTCGCGTTTGCCGCGTCGCTGCTTTTCTTTTCAGCACGGGATCGTAGCACGGTAGCGCTGTCTCCGCTGGTCGCTTGCGAGTTACTTCGCATCGCGTTGGCCGCGTCACTGATTTTCTTTCCAGCATGGGATCGTAGCACGGTAGCGGTCTCTGCACCGGTCTCTTGCGAGTTACTTGGCATCGCGTTGGCCGCGTCGCTGCTTTCCTTCCAGCACGGGATCGTAGCACCGTAGCGGCGTCTCCACCAATCGCTTGCGAGTTACTTGGCGTCGCGTTTGCCGCGTCGCTGCTTTTCTTTTCAGCACGGGATCGTAGCACGGTAGCGGTGTCTCCGCTGGTCGCTTGCGTGTTACTTCGCGTCGCGTTGGCCGCGTCGCTGCTTTTCTTTCCAGCACGGGATCGTAGCACGGTAGCGGTGTCTCCGCTGGTCGCTTGCGTGTTACTTCGCGTCGCGTTTGCCGCGTCGCTGCTTTTCTTTCCAGCACGGGATCGTAGCACCGTAGCGGTGTCTCCGCTGGTCGCTTGCGAGCTACTTCGCGTCACGTTTGCCGCGTCGCTGCTTTTCTTTCCAGCACGGGATCGTAGCACGGTAGCGCTGTCTCCGCTGGTCGCTTGCGAGTTACTTCGCGTCGCGTTGGCCGCGTCGCTGCTGTTCTTTCCAGCACGGGATCGTAGCACCGTAGCGGTGTCTCCGCTGGTAGCTTGCGAGTGACTTCGTCTCGCGGTGGCCGCGTCTCTGCTTTTCTTTCCAGGACGGGATCGTAGCGTGGTAGCGGTGTCTCCGCCGGTCGCTTGCGAGTTACTTCGCGTCGCGTTGGCCGCGTCACTGATTTTCTTTCCAGCATGGGATCGTAGCACGGTAGCGGTCTCTCCACCGGTCTCTTGCGAGTTACTTGGCATCGCGTTGGCCGGGTCGCAGCTTTCCTTCCAGCACGGGATCGTAGCACCGTAGCGGCGTCTCCACCGGTCGCTTGCGAGTGACTGCGCGTTGCGTTGGCCGCGTCGCTGCTTTTCTTTCCAGAACGGCATCCTTGCACGGCAGCGGTGTCTCCACCGGTCTCTTGCGAGTTACATGGCATCGCGTTGGCCGCGTCGCTGGTTTCCTTCCAGCACGGGATCGTAGCACCGTAGCGGTGTCTCCGCTGGTCGCTTGCGAATTACTTGGCTTCGTGTTGGACGCGTTGCTGCTTTTCTTTCCAGTACGGGATGGTAGCACCGTAGCGGGGTCTCCGCTGGTCGCTTGCGAGCTACTTCGCGTCACGTTTGCCGCGTCGCTGCTTTTCTTTCCAGCACGGGATCTTAGCACGGTAGCGCTGTCTCCGCTGGTCGCTTGCGAGTTACTTCGCGTCGCGTTGGCCGCGTCGCTGCTTTTCTTTCCAGGACGGGATCGTAGCGCGGTAGCGGTGTCTCCGCAGGTCGCTTGCGAGCTACTTCGCGTCACGTTTGCCGCGTCGCTGCTTTTCTTTCCAGCACGGGATCTTAGCACGGTAGCGCTGTCTCCGCTGGTCGCTTGCGAGTTACTTCGCGTCGCGTTGGCCGCGTCGCTGCTTTTCTTTCCAGGACGGGATCGTAGCGCGGTAGCGGTGTCTCCGCAGGTCGCTTGCCAGCTACTTCGCGTCACGTTTGCCGCGCGCTGCTTTTCTTTCCAGCACGGGATCTTAGCACGGTAGCGCTGTCTCCGCCGGTCGCTTGCGAGTTACTTCGCGTCGCGTTGGCCGCGTCACTGATTTTCTTTCCAGCACGGGATCGTAGCACCGTAGCGGTGTCTCCGCAGTTCGCTTGCGAGCTACATCGCGTCACGTTTGCCGCGTCGCTGCTTTTCTTTCCAGCACGGGATCTTAGCACGGTAGCGCTGTCTCCGCTGGTCGCTTGCGAGTTACTTCGCGTCGCGTTGGCCGCGTCGCTGCTGTTCTTTCCTGCACGGGATCGTAGCACCGTAGCGGTGTCTCCGCCGGTCGCTTGCGAGTTACTTCGCGTCGCGTTGGCCACGTCACTGATTTTCTTTCCAGCATGGGATCGTAGCACGGTAGCGGTCTCTCCACCGGTCTCTTGCGAGTTACTTGGCATCGCGTTGGCCGCGTCACTGCTTTCCTTCCAGCACGGGATCCTAGCACCGTAGCGGTGTCTCCGCTGGTAGCTTGCGAGTGACTTCGCCTCGCGTTGGCCGCGTCGCTGCTTTTCTTTCCAGGACGGGATCGTAGCGCGGTAGCGGTGTCTCCGCCGGTCGCTTGCGAGTTACTTCGCGTCGCGTTGGCCGCGTCACTGATTTTCTTTCCAGCATGGGATCGTAGCACGGTAGCGGTCTCTCCACCGGTCTCTTGCGAGTTACTTGGCATCGCGTTGGCCGCGTCGCTGCTTTCCTTCTAGCACGGGATCGTAGCACCGTAGCGGTGTCTCCGCTGGTAGCTTGCGAGTGACTTCACCTCGCGTTGGCCGCGTCGCTGCTTTTCTTTCCAGGACGGGATCGTAGCGCGGTAGCGGTGTCTCCGCCGGTCGCTTGCGAGTTACTTCGCGTCGCGTTGGCCGCGTCACTGATTTTCTTTCCAGCACGGGATCGTAGCATGGAAGCGGTATCTCCACCGGTCTCTTGCGAGTTACTTGGCGTCGCGTTGGCCGCGTCGCTGCTGTTCTTTCCAGCACAGGATCGTAGCACCGTAGCGGTGTCTCGGCTGGTCACTTGCGAGTTACTTGGCTTCGCTTTAGCCACATTGCTGCTTTTCTTTCCAGCACGGGATCGTAGCACCGTAGCGGTGTCTCCGCCGGTCACTTGCGAGCTACTTCGCGTCACGTTTGCCGCGTCGCTGCTTTTCTTTCCAGCACGGGATCTTAGCACGGTAGCGGTGTCTCCACCGGTCTCTTGCGAGTTACTTGGCATCGCGTTGGCCGCGTCAATGCTTTCCTTCCAGCACGGGATCGTAGCACCGTAGCGGTGTCTCCGCTGGTAGCTTGCGAGTGACTTCGCCTCGCGTTGGCCGCGTCGCTGCTTTTCTTTCCAGGACGGGATCGTAGCGCGGTAGCGGTGTCTCCGCCGGTCGCTTGCGAGTTACTTCGCGTCGCGTTGGCCGCGTCACTGATTTTCTTTCCAGCATGGGATCGTAGCACGGTAGCGGTCTCTCCACCGGTCTCTTGCGAGTTACTTGGCATCGCGTTGGCCGCGTCGCTGCTTTCCTTCTAGCACGGGATCGTAGCACCGTAGCGGCGTCTCCACCAATCGCTTGCGAGTGACTCCGCGTGGCGTTGGCCGCGTCGCTGCTTTTCTTTCCAGCACGGGATCGTAGCACCGTAGCGGTGTCTCGGCTGGTCGCTTGCGAGTTACTTGGCTTCGCTTTAGCCACATTGCTGCTTTTCTTTCCAGCACGGGATCGTAGCATGGAAGCGGTGTCTCCGCCGGTCGCTTGCGTGTTACTTGGCATCGCGTTGGCCGCGTCACTGCTTTCCTTCCAGCACGGGATCGTAGCACCGTAGCGGTGTCTCCGCTGGTAGCTTGCGAGTGACTTCGCCTCGCGTTGGCCGCGTCGCTGCTTTTCTTTTCAGCACGGGATCGTAGCACCGTAGCGCTGTCTCCGCTGGTCGCTTGCGTGTTACTTCGCGTCGCGTTGGCCGCGTCGCTGCTTTTCTTTCCAGCACGGGATCTTATCACGGTAGCGGTGTCTCCGCTGGTAGCTTGCGAGTGACTTGGCATCGCGTTGGCCGCGTCACTGCTTTCCTTCCAGCACGGGATAGTAGCACCGTAGCGGTGTCTCCGCTGGTAGCTTGCGAGTGACTTCGCCTCGCGTTGGCCGCGTCACTGCTTTCCTTCCAGCACGGGATAGTAGCACCGTAGCGGTGTCTCCGCTGGTAGCTTGCGAGTGACTTCGCCTCGCGTTGGCGGCGTCACTGATTTTCTTTCCAGCACGGGATCGTAGCACGGTAGCGGTGTCTCCGCTGGTCGCTTGCGTGTTACTTCGCGTCGCGTTGGCCGCGTCGCTGCTTTTGTTTCCAGCACGGGATCTTATCACGGTAGCGGTGTCTCCGCTGGTAGCTTGCGAGTGACTTGGCATCGCGTTGGCCGCGTCACTGCTTTCCTTCCAGCACGGGATAGTAGCACCGTAGCGGTGTCTCCGCTGGTAGCTTGCGAGTGACTTCGCCTCGCGTTGGCCTCGTCGCTGCTTTTCTTTCCAGGACGGGATCTTAGCACGGTAGCGGTGTCTCCGCTGGTCGCTTGCGTGTTACTTCGCGTCGCGTTGGCCGCGTCGCTGCTTTTCTTTCCAGCACGGGATCTTATCACGGTAGCGGTGTCTCCGCTGGTAGCTTGCGAGTGACTTCGCCTCGCGTTGGCGGCGTCACTGATTTTCTTTCCAGCACGGGATCGTAGCGCCGTAGCGGTGTCTCCGCTGGTCGCTTTCGAGTTATTTCGCGTCGCGTTGGCCGCGTCACTGATTTTCTTTCCAGCACGGGATCGTAGCACGGTAGCGGTGTCTCCACCGGTCTCTTGCGAGTTACTTCGCGTCGCGTTTGCCGCATCGCTGCTCTACTTTCCAGCACAGTATCGTAGTACGGTAGTGGCATCTCCGTCGGTCGGTTGCGAGTTACTTGGCGTCGCGTTGGCCGCGTCGCTGCTCTACTTTCCAGCAAAGGATCGTAGTACGGTAGCGGCGTCTCGACCGGACGCTTGCGATCGTTACTTGGCGTCGCGTTGGCCGCGTCGCTGCTCTACTTTCCAGCACAGTATCGTAGTACGGTAGCGGCGTCTCGACCGGACGCTTGCGAGTTACTTGGCGTCGCGTTGGCCGCGTCGCTGCTCTACTTTCCAGCACAGTATCGTAGTACGGTAGCGGCATCTCCGTCGGTCGGTTGCGAGTTACTTGGCGTCGCGTTGGCCGCGTCGCTGCTCTACTTTCCAGCAAAGGATCGTAGTACGGTAGCGGCGTCTCGACCGGACGCTTGCGAGTTACTTGGCGTCGCGTTGGCCGCGTCGCTGCTCTACTTTCCAGCACAGTATCGTAGTACGGTAGCGGCATCTCCGTCGGTCGGTTGCGAGTTTCTTGGCGTCCCGTTGGCCGCGTCGCTGCTCTACTTTCCAGCAAAGGATCGTAGTACGGTAGCGGCGTTTCCACCGGACGCTTGCGAGTTACTTGGCGTCGCGTTGGCCGCGTCGCTGCTCTTTCCAGCATGGGATCGTCGTCCGGTAGTCACTTGCCAACCCAAATCCTCGTCGTTTTTCTCCTCTTCCATACGGGAGTCCGCCATCTCCGCCTTGCACGTAGGCCGACAAGGCCTAATGGGCCCGACTCCTCGCTAGGGTTAGCTCCGCATGTAGTGGTATGAACAGAGAAAGGTCAATAAAATTGTCAAAAATAGGTTTCCACCTCAAAGCTTGGTATCAGTCGAGTCTGGGCAACTTCATGAATCTCATGATGTGCTTGAAATCGTCATAGGGGGAAAAATTGGCCAGCGGTACATCGAAAAAATGAAGTCGATGTGAGAGACGGGTCGGCTCCTAAGTTACTTAAATAAATTTGGGAAACAAAATGTTATCATAAACATGAAGGTAGCGTGTGTCTTAGCGACTGCATGAGGTTATTTGTACGCCTGTATGGTACTAACCATCTGTGTTTGCTGCGGGTACACGCATCACTACTTTCATATTCAAGTCGTGACATATGCTTTAAAAATGCTTTAGAATTTTCGGATCCGAAGGGAAAAGAATACAATAGCCGGTATTCATAAAGGTTAGTTACTCGTATTAGGTTACGAGTATCAAGAAGTTGCGCAGTAGAACGGAAATAGGGTACATTCGCTACATGTCGAAGTGCTCGTTTTTAAGTTTAAGAAGTGCATGAAGATTACGTTTTGTGGTGGTAGCCTATACAAGCGCACAATAATTCAGATGTGATTCAAATAAGGCATAACCTACCTGCAATTTTACTTCCTCTGGAAGAAAATGACGGCAACGGGCAATGCACCTGCTGCAGATGACAATGATTTCATAACTAGTTCAATGTGATATGTCGAGTTAATATCTTCTGAAAGGGTAACGCGCAATACTTCGGTTAGAATCTCAATGGACGCGCTGTCGAACGACTCTTCTTGATTTAAATAAGAATGCCGGCCTCTTGCCTTGAATAATATGGCCTTTGATTTGGAGCTAATAATTGTTAGAGCGTTATCGCGTGACCAACTCGACAAATTGGAAGGGATATTGCGAGATCTCTGTAACAGATCATCGAGATCCTTGCCAGAGTCAAACAGGCTCGTATCGTCAGCTTATAGTACAATGGATTTGTCACTTACTATTTTAGCAATCTCGTTTACATAAATATTAAACAAGATCGGGCCCAAAATGCTACCCTGGGGCACACCTGATTTAATTTCCCGTTAGGAAGAACTGTATTTTTCGATAGGAATGCACTGCGCCCGCGCAGACAGATAAGATTGAAACAACTGATTTGCCACGCCACGGATACCATATCCTTCTAGTTCACTTATTAAAATTTGATGACTTAAACGATAAAATGCCTTGCTATCATCATCATTTATTAACTCTTCAGGACCCTTACCGGGCATTATAAGAGGGGGGAACAGTATAAAAATAACATACAATGAAGCGAATGCTATTCAACAATGAACCAACTACGTTACAAGTACAGAGCGCAGACACAAAAGAAGGATACAGTAAGGAACAGTGGGAAATACGAGGCAAAAAAGGTAAAACATAAGGATGGGATGGAGTAAGTAATTAGGAATAAGCTAACAAACGAAGATATAATTTGTAATAAGAGGTTAACACCCAACCGGACATTGAAATACAAGTCAAAGTATACAAAGCATAACGTAACTCAATATCTTCTATTGGATAACGTCAGTAACGTAAAAATGGTGCGAGAAAACAAAAAAATGCGTAGTTCAAGTTATTTAATGAAGAGCCCAGTTAAGGAATGCCTGAATTTTTCTGGATTTCTCTCAAGAGCAAGTGCTTCGGGAAGGCAACTCCAGTCTTCGATGGCTGCGGGAAGAAACGATTTGTTGAATGAAAGAGTCGAAGCATGGAGGCGTTCTACGCTGTTGAACAGGCGGCGAGAAGTTCGAGCGGGTGGCAGTAACAGTGTATCATGCAGGTTAGAAAAGTTGTGATATAGCTCATGGAACAGGCTGAGACGTGAGATTCTGCGTTTTACTGCTAAAGGGGTAGTTCAAGAGTTGATTTAATGTGGGTTACGCTGACGTGTGTACTATAGTTTGATGAAATAAATTGTGCAGGACGATTTTGAACCGAATCGAGAGAGGTAATTAAATAATCTTGGTAACTGTTCCAAATGGGAGAACCATATTCGAGTTTGCTCCTAACGAAGGTTTCGTTGGCTATTTTTCTGATTTCCGCGGGGGACAGGCGTAGCGTTCTTTTTAAGTAACCTAGTGACTTTGAGGTATCGGTTACAACATTCAATATGTGCTCCGACCATGTCAGTTTGCTGTTAATGAGGACGCCTAGGTATCGGTAAGAGCTAGCCTGTGATAAAGCTGTCGAATTAAGGGAATACTGAAAGATCAGATTAGTTTTTTTGCGTGAAACAACCATGCATTTGCACTGAGATATTAGGCTCCATCAACCAGCGCGAGCACCAAGTTTGAATTAGGTTCAGGTCACGTTATAGTAATGAGTAATCACTACTGTTTGAGATTCGACGATATACAACGCAATCATTAGCAAAGAAGCGAATAGATGACGTTATTCCACATGGCGTCATTTATGAAGATAAGAAAGAGAAGCAGGCCAAGAACTGATCCCTGAGGGATGCCGGATACTACTTGTGCCGCTGTTGAAAGCTTACCGCCAATGACTGTGAACTGATATCGTGCTGTTAGAAAGCTTTTGATCCATAACAAGGTAAGCGGGTCAAGATTAACACAACTGAGTTTGGCCATGAGACGACGATGAGCTACACGATCAAATGGCTTTGAAAAATCGATGTATATGACATCGGTTTGAAAAGACGAATCCAAGTTCAAGTTACGGTCTGTAATGAATTCGAATAATTGTGTTTCGCATGATAACTCGGGGTGAAAGCCGTGCTGCTTGCGGAAAAAGAAAGAATTATTATCGAGATGACTGCCGACGTGGGAACATATGATGTGTTCCATTAGTTTGAATGCAACGCATGTAAGATATATAAGCCGATAATTTGACGTTTCTCAGCGGTTGCCCTTTTTGAAAACCGGGGTTACTTTCGCAGTCTTCCAGTCGTGCGGAATTTCACCTTCCAAAAGGGACAGCACAGAAACTATTTGCAAGATGCGACTCGACACGTCCTTAGTACTTTTAAGGAACTTTGCATGAATATTGTCAGGTCCCGGAGCACTCGAAATTTTAACTTTGTTAATGAGGCACAAAATGCCTTCAACTGTGATGACTACAGGCGGCATTGCACCCAAATTTGGTCTAGGCAGCGCCGGTACATCATGAACAGGTTCGGAGGTGAAAACAGACGAGAAATAGGAATTTATGACATTAGCCCGCTGGTCAAGTGAAGCGTCAGAGCCGTCTGAGCAAACAAGCGCAATGTTATGGCACTGATTCTTGGGTTTTAAAATGCTCCACAATTTTTTGGTGTTAACACTAATGATGTTTTTTTAGATTCTCATGATGAAATTTGCGCTTCGAGTGCCTCAAAAGACAGGCATATTCGGGCAGGCAATCCGAGTATTTCTTCCATTTAGATGCTGAGGACAATTTACGAGCGACACGATACAATCTTTTTTCTTTTTTTTCTTGCGCGATAGTCTCTTTAGCGAGTTGGACTACCAGGGCGTGCTTGCATTACCTCGAATGCGAATCAGGGGGACGTGGCTGTCAATTAGATTTTGAATTTGCAGTTTGAACAGCAAACCGGTATTGTTAACTGATCGTGAAGAGGCAGACTGACGAAAACATTCATAGAAAAATTCTAGTTCGGAGTTAATCGCAGAAACGTTGGCCTTGTAGCTCCTGATATATTGTTTTGGCTGGTTTTTTTAATGGGAAAAGATAGGTGGAATGTTACGGCTTTGTGATCACTTAGTTCCATGACAAGGGACACTGATGAAACTAAGTCAGGGTTTGAGAACAAAACAATATCGAGTATGTTAAAGCCCCCAGTGGGCGAGTGGACAGTCTGAGTCAGGTTGAACAATAGGGTTAACTGAAGGAAGCCTTTGGATAATCGTGAGGATGCGGTTAAGTTCTTCCAGTCAATATGAGGGAAGTTGAAATCGCCACAAAGGATGTAATTGGCCTTGTGGAACCGGGTAATCAAATTAGCTATAACCGAGTGCAAGTCATTAGTGAAAGTGTGGCCACAGTCCGGAGGGCGATAACATGCTATAAGTATGTTCGTACATGTTTTGAGGGACAGTTTAACGCAAATAATCTTTAGGCTGCAGTTAATCGCAACGGAACATGAGGCTATATTGGATCGAACAAAGACCAATACACCACCGCCCCTACGTGAAGTCCTATCCTATCCATAAGTAATGAATGAGGTGGCATCCTGCAATAGTTCGTCGCTTTCGATGTCCGGAGTTAGCCATGATTCGGTAAAGATGGCAAAGTCGGTTTCACTATCCTGAAGAAGAGCTACCACGATATCGTTTTTTGGTAAGTAACTACGGACGTTCGAAAGCACACCCTGCATAAGGTGATAGGTTGCTTCAAAAAGAGGAATGGGAGAGTGAAATGCGAAGGATGAAAACGGGTGTGTGCAAGCACGTGTTGGTGGCTAGGATTCCAATTTGATAACAGAGTCACTCTGAGCATTGTAAACAAAACGCTCATTGCCTGTGATAGGTTTATCGAACCTAATCTTGGAAGGAAGGCTTCTCTCCTGCGTGTAAGGATACAGTTTTTTCCTAACCAGGCGCACACGTGCGGAATAATCTTCGCGTAGAGCAAATTATGTGCCTTTTAACTTAACGCCAAAGGAGAGAATTGGGGATTTCTTTTTAAACCGCGCAAGCTTCACGCTAATATGGCGGTTCTTCTTTTCTTGGAATCGACCTAGTCTATGAGCCCGTTCAATGTTATCAGTATCATCATCATCATCATCTATTGGTCCTTAAAGACCCCTGGAAGGGGCATTACATAAAGGGGGGTGGAGCATTGAACACAAAAACGTAGGTCCCTGTCAAGCAAAGTCACAATCAGTGATCAGAAGGATATATACAGAAAAAAAGTGCAATAACCCTTTAAATAAGCATTAACAAGTATAAAAATAGCAACAGAAATGTAAACAGAGGCAAACGAAGCAGGCAAATTTTTCACATCATGTTTTCAAATAGGATGTCAGCAACTGCCAGAACTTATATGGACCGCGTTCTATTACAATATAGTCTGGTAATGAATTCCATTCTTCAATTGCAAGAGGCAGGAATGACTTGTTAAATGCATTAGACTAGCTGTGCAGACGTAGGATGCTCATGGAGTTGAAAAGACGGCGTGATGTTCGGAGAGGTGGAAGCAGAATAGAGTCCCGAAGCGAAGGAAAACAGAAGTATAGCTTATGAAATAATGACAAACGGGCGATTTTTCGTCTGTGCGTCAGATGCTTGATGTCAAGTGATAATTTTATATTGGTAACACTAGAGTGGGTAGCGTAGTTGGATGAAATATATCGGTTTTGAATGGCTTCTAGGCTATCGATTAGGTAAGCCTGATGTGGATTCCAAATTGGGGAGCAAATTCTAGTTTGGTTCGGACAAAAGTTTTGTATGCTAGACGGCGAATAGAGGGAGGGGAGAAGCTGAGGTGCCGTCTGATGAACCCAAGTGATTTCGATGCATCAGCTGCAATTTTCGTGATGTGCTCGGACCAGGTGAGTTAGTTAGCGATGTGAATGCCAAGATAACGGTAAGATTCAACTTGGGAAAGGGTGGTTGAGTACAACGAATATGCATAGCTGAGGTTAGTGCGCTTGCGTGTTACTCGCATGTATTTTAACTTTGATACATTCAGCTTCATTAGCCATGTCGAACACCAGTCTTCAATTCTGTCTAAGTCATTTCGGAGCAATAACTGATCATTGGACGTGGTTATGCGGTGGTACAAGACGCATTCATCTGCGAAAAGACAGATGCACGATGAAATGCTGGAAGGAAGATCGTTTATGAAGATTAAAAACAAAAGTGGGCCGAGCACCGAGCCCTGCGGGACACCAGAAAGAACTTGAGTTGTGGGCGAATGATCATTATCTATAAGAGTCAATTGACAACGACCGGGCAGAAAACAACGAATCAATGTTAATACCAGCGGATCAAGACACAAGCATGAATGTTTGGCTAAAAGGCGCTGATGGGGTACACGATTGACGAGAAGTCGAGATATATGACGTCCGTCTGAAATGAGGAATCTAAATTTAGGTGAAGATCGGTTGTGAAATGGAAAAGTTGGGTTTCGCATGAGTAGCCGGGTCTGAAGCCGTGCTGGTTGGCAAAAAAGAAGCTGTTGGAATCAAGATGAGATACAACTTGTGAATATATTGTATGCTCCAGTAGTTTGCAAGCAATGCATGTTAGTGAAATCGGTCGGTAATTTGAAGGATCAGAACGGTTAGCTGCTTTAAAAACCGGTACTACCTTGCTCAGCTTCCAGTCGTCTGGAAATGAGCCGGTAGCAATCGATTGCACGAATATTATTTGCAGAACTGGCTTGATATATCCTTGGTGCATTTCAGTATCTTAGACGATATATTATCTGGTCCAGGGGCGCTTGAAACTTTAAGTCTTTCAATAAGTTTTATGATACCATGTGTAGTGATGACAACGGGCGGCGTCTGTGAAACCGGAAACTTAGATAGGGGAAGGTTATCTAAGGTCGGCTCATTAGTAAAAACTGAGGAAAAGTAAGAATTCATCACATCACTGCTTTTGTCTGGTGGAACATCAGAAGCGTTACTGTTAACCAATGAGATATTATGTGATGACTTAATGGTGGGAGTTAAGAGTTTCCAGAATTTTTTTTGGATTGGAACGAATAATGTCCTGTAAATCCAGATGATAAAATTTTCTTTCTGAGCATCACAAAAGTTTTGTGTAATCGCGAAGGCAAGAGAAATACATTTCCCAACGCAAATCGCTAGCGAAATGTTTTGCTACCCGGAAGAGTCGTTTCTTTTTATTTGAGAGTTTTCTGAGGACGTTAGAAAACCTGGGTCTGCTGGCATCGCCTCGAATGCAAACAAGGGGTACATATCGGTCAAAGAGTGATAACAATTTTTGTTTGAAAAGCAGCCAATTTTCATTTACTGTTCTGGAAGTGGAGGACATGCGGAAGTAATGAAAATACTTGTCCAGCTCGATGATAATATTCTGAATGTCAGCCTTCTGATAGTCTCGGATATATTTGACAGATGGTTGACGAGTAGGGATGGGTACAGACAGTTTTAACAATAAGGAGCAATGATCGCTGAAACCGGGAATCCATGATAATGACTGAATGGATTCAGGGTTCGAAACAAGAACAAGGTCAAGAGTATTGTTTTGGTGGGTTGGCATGTCAACTATTTGTGTAATATTGAAGGTAAGAACTAAATTAATAAACTCTTTCGATTGGCCACTGTGCGCTGATAAGTCAAGCCAGTTAATGTCAGGGAAGTTGAAATCGCCGCAAAGTAAGCACCTCGTGCGGGGATAGCGGGCCTGAAGATCCAGTAGTATTGAATACAGTTGGTTAAGAAATGAAATGTCGGCGTCCGGGGCACGATAGCATGCAATTAAAATGATTGCACTGGAAGGCAGTGTTAATTTCAGAGCAACAATCTCATGATTACTGATTGGTAAAACACATAAAGAGGACACACTCGACCTCACGAAAACAAGCACACCGCCACCCCTCCGCCCCACTCTGTCGCGCCTGTACACGTGAAAGATCGCACATCGTGTAGCAACTCATCATTCGAGATATCAGAAGTTAGCCAGGTCTCAATAAATATTGCTATATCTGTACTGCTATCTTTTAGGAAGGCTTCAACAGCGTCTTTCTTCGGCAGATAGCTGCAAATATTGGCCAGAAGAACCGCCAAAGTATGATAAGTCGCAGGGTGACTGCGGCAGGAGGCGTGGCGGCGACCCGCAAGCGGATGGCGATTGCTATAGAACGGCAGCGGATTGGGTGAGTTGGTGTTCCATGGTAACAATAAAATTCAAACAGCGCTAGACGACAGGACCAGAAAGAGGAGGAGACAAACACGGCGCTGAACTTACAACTGGTTTATTTGAAGTAACAAGTCAACTTATACGTACAAAACTGGGCACGCATGCGCCCGGTCATACATCGATGATCAGATACAAACTCCGGACAGCCAACATACGGACGCGATGTACCTGCCTTGCAATCTACCCTTTATGCAGCAATGCCGTTTCTTTCTCTGACAAGATTAAAGATGTTTCGCTCACGCAACTATTAGATTTTCTGATGATATGGAATGCTTCAGCGACTTCTCTGGTAGTCTTGTCACTATGAAAAAATAACAATTGTGTATTGTCAAAGAAAGGTACGCATTTACAAATACTGCAATGCTTTGCCAGGTTAGTGTCTTTTTTGTCCAATTAATTGGCATGGTTCATTAGTCTAATATTGGTGCAACGGCCTGTCTGGCCTATGTAAGTTTGACCACAAGATAAAGGAATTTGGTAGACAGCGCCCTTCTTGCAACTGATGTACTTATTGACATGATTTACCTTGCATGTAGCATTCCGTTTAAAGCCTTCCTGCTTCCTCTGAACTGCTGCCCCTAAATTACCCAGCTTCATCGGAGCAGAAGAAACGACCCTCACACCATACTTGGCCCCTACCCTCTTAACACGATGTGACAATGCGTGCTCATGAGGCATGACAACTTTTTCACCCGCAACACTTTCTTTGGGCTGTTCCGAACATTTCAGCGCTTTTAAAATCTTATTAGCACCAGCCACAATTACAGAATCTGGAAAACCGGCCTCTCTGCACCTCTGGGCTTGGACCATCAGGCTACTGGACATTTCATGAGTACACGATTTTTTGACAGCCATACCAATACATCCTGTTACAATTCCGAATTTAACAAGCTTAGAGTGACAAGATGCGTAGTTTACAAGAGGTTTTTCACTCCTGGGAGCGTATCGCCAGCATACATGGTTAGACAAAAAGGTCGAATTCAGATCTAAGAACTGCAGGACGTTCCTCTGTGGGATCTCATGTGTGAAGCTCAGTCCAGACCCATACTTCGAAAAAACATCGAGCAAGTCAGGCACACATTCAGCACCCTTAGGCCTAACTAAAATTAGGAAATCATCCACGTGTCGAAAAATTCGAATATACGTTCCATTTAAATCCTTCTCTACTTTCCTCTCAACATAACTTGGAAAAATGTTACTAAGTATTGGGGCAATTTCGGCACCAATACACACCCCCGACTTTTGCTTGAAAGCTTTATCTTCCCACATTACATAGGTATTCTCTAAATAAAAGGATAAAAGTTCCATGAAAGACCCATTCGAAATGCCTCAATTATTTTTGAATGCGCACTCATCGTTTTGGTCAGAGATGCGATTCTGAACACATTGCAGAAGTTGATTATGGGGAACAGAATAGAATAAATCGACCACATATATGCTAAAACCAAAGCATGAAGCCGGGTTCTCCGTCAAGCGAAACTTTACAACTGCCTCCGAGTTAGGCACAACAAACGGGTCAGCCACGGAAAGTGCTGACAAATGCTTATTGAAGTAAGATGATACCACTAATTGCCAAGTTTGGCATTCAGAGACTATTGCTCGGAAAGGAACGCTGGGCTTATGTGTTTTTGCCGAGAAGAAAATTTCAAGCAAAGAGCGCTCTGCATCCTTAACTTTATTTGCCAAGCTTAGAAGCCCCATGCCTTTCAATAATGAAACGGCTTCCTTCTTATTCTTTACGGGTTCCTTACTAGTCACTTTAAAATGTTTGCCTATTGCCTCAAGCGCCTTGTTTGAAAACAAAGTAACCTTCTTGTCGGATTGCATGACGCGCAAACGGCTATCACACAAGTAATCCACCAGCAATCGAAATCTATTGCTGCCCACTTTAGGGCTGTTGCTACTGGCCACAGCGTCAGCACACTCTGATACACACCTAGTTCTGTCCTCGGGATAATTGAACTTCCTCGACAGAATTTGTTTCGGAATTGTATATGAATTGTCTGCCATTCATGGTGAGCTTGTCGAATCGGATCTTAAAGTTAGTGCTCCTTGCTTGGGCGTAAGTGAAAAGCATTTTTCGGGCTGTTCGCACACGTGTTGAATAATCATCACGAATTGCTTAAGGCGTATCTTTAAGCTTGTGTCCCGCTGATAGAATGTTTGATTTAGCTTTGAAACGCCCGAATTTTACAACTATAGGGCGCTTTTTGTGTGCCTGGAATCGCCCCAGCCGGAGCGCTCGCTCAATGCCGTCAGGATTTACGGTAATGCCAAGTTTCTCTGAGCAAAAGGAAATAATCTGTGCCTCGGACTCTGCCCAGGTTCCGCCTTTATTATCCTTTATTCCGGAAAAAATCAGATTTGGCTGGCGAAGGCGATTCACGGCGTCATCACATTTGTTTGTAAGAGCTTTGATTTCCGTGGAGAATTTCTCGATGCTTGTTTTCAAGGCGCAAGAAGACGAGTCGTTCGGTTGATTATTCTCGACAACTTTTTCCCGTGCGTCGATACGCGAAGACAGGCGGCCGACCAGACCCTCTATATTAGTTTGGGCAGCGCGGATTAGCGAAAGTTCTGCGAGAATAGTAGTTTGGGACTGTTCCAGGCGAGACAGTGTGTGTGAAATAGATACAAGCGATACACGTTCGTCACCGCTCGAAGGCCCGGGATTCAGTTCCACATCCCCCGACCTGCCAAGCAACAGAGATACCAAATGGACATTGAGGCAAAAATAACATGAAAAACACAACAATCTGTGGTAACAATCAAGCAGGTCAGAGGGGCACGACACTGCGACCAGAAAAGGACTACTGGTTCGGAGGCAACTAGCGAGAGGGAGGTAACTAACCTGCGCCAAAAGGAGCGGTTGCATGACCACGTTCGTCGCAGCGGCGTGCCCCGAATGGCCCCAGAACGGAAGCGGTATTTGTAGGCAAGGCAAAGCTGCTGAGGTGGCAGTACTGCGTGGCTGCCAGGCGAAGAACTCGACTGTAGCTGGATGCGGAAGATTCAGCCTGTCTTCTGCTGCTCGGTCGCCATCCACATGTGTAGCAGCGTCAGCGGGTTGACGAGTGGTGGCGGGATCGATGAGGCCAAAACCGGAATGTAGGGAGCAAGGGTGCATAGCAGGAAAGCCTGCGCCAAAAGGAGCGGTTGCATGACCACGTTCGTCGCAGCGGCGTGCCCCGAATGGCCCCAGAACGGAAGCGGCATTTGTAGGCAAGGCAAAGCTGCTGAGGTGGCAGTACTGCGTGGCTGCCAGGCGAAGAATTCGACTGTAGCTGGATGCGGAAGATTCAGCCTGTCTTCTGCTGCTCGGTCGCCATCCACATGTGTAGCAGCGTCAGCGGGTTGACGAGTGGTGGCGGGATCGATGAGGCCAAAACCGGAATGTAGGGAGCAAGGGTGCATAGCAGGAAAGCCTGCGCCAAAAGGAGCGGTTGCATGACCACGTTCGTCGCAGCGGCGTGCCCCGAATGGCCCCAGAACGGAAGCGGTATTTGTAGGCAAGGCAAAGCTGCTGAGGTGGCAGTACTGCGTGGCTGCCAGGCGAAGAATTCGACTGTAGCTGGATGCGGAAGATTCAGCCTGTCTTCTGCTGCTCGGTCGCCATCCACATGTGTAGCAGCGTCAGCGGGTTGACGAGTGGTGGCGGGATCGATGAGGCCAAAACCGGAATGTAGGGAACAAGGGTGCATAGCAGGAAAGCCTGCGCCAAAAGGAGCGGTTGCATGACCACGTTCGTCGCAGCGGCGTGCCCCGAATGGCCCCAGAACGGAAGCGGTATTTGTAGGCAAGGCAAAGCTGCTGAGGTGGCAGTACTGCGTGGCTGCCAGGCGAAGAATTCGACTGTAGCTGGATGCGGAAGATTCAGCCTGTCTTCTGCTGCTCGGTCGCCATCCACATGTGTAGCAGCGTCAGCGGGTTGAGTGGTGGCGGGATCGATGAGGCCAAAACCGGAATGTAGGGAGCAAGGGTGCATAGCAGGAAAGCCTGCGCCAAAAGGAGCGGTTGCATGACCACGTTCGTCGCAGCGGCGTGCCCCGAATGGCCCCAGAACGGAAGCGGTATTTGTAGGCAAGGCAAAGCTGCTGAGGTGGCAGTACTGCGTGGCTGCCAGGCGAAGAACTCGACTGTAGCTGGATGCGGAAGATTCAGCTTGTCTTCTGGTCTTCTGCTGCTCGGTCGCCATCCACATGTGTAGCAGCGTCAGCGGGTTGACGAGTGGTGGCGGGATCGATGAGGCCAAAACCGGAATGTAGGGAGCAAGGGTGCATAGCAGGAAAGCCTGCGCCAAAAGGAGCGGTTGCATGACCACGTTCGTCGCAGCGGCGTGCCCCGAATGGCCCCAGAACGGAAGCGGTATTTGTAGGCAAGGCAAAGCTGCTGAGGTGGCAGTACTGCGTGGCTGCCAGGCGAAGAATTCGACTGTAGCTGGATGCGGAAGATTCAGCCTGTCTTCTGCTGCTCGGTCGCCATCCACATGTGTAGCAGCGTCTGCGGGTTGAGTGGCGGCGGGATCGATGAGGCCAAAACCGGAATGTAGGGAGCAAGGGTGCATAGCAGGAAAGCCTGCGCCAAAAGGAGCGGTTGCATGACCACGTTCGTCGCAGCGGCGTGCCCCGAATGGCCCCAGAACGGAAGCGGTATTTGTAGGCAAGGCAAAGCTGCTGAGGTGGCAGTACTGCGTGGCTGCCAGGCGAAGAACTCGACTGTAGCTGGATGCGGAAGATTCAGCCTGTCTTCTGCTGCTCGGTCGCCATCCACATGTGTAGCAGCGTCAGCGGGTTGACGAGTGGTGGCGGGATCGATGAGGCCAAAACCGGAATGTAGGGAGCAAGGGTGCATAGCAGGAAAGCCTGCGCCAAAAGGAGCGGTTGCATGACCACGTTCGTCGCAGCGGCGTGCCCCGAATGGCCCCAGAACGGAAGCGGTATTTGTAGGCAAGGCAAAGCTGCTGAGGTGGCAGTACTGCGTGGCTGCCAGGCGAAGAATTCGACTGTAGCTGGATGCGGAAGATTCAGCCTGTCTTCTGCTGCTCGGTCGCCATCCACATGTGTAGCAGCGTCAGCGGGTTGAGTGGTGGCGGGATCGATGAGGCCAAAACCGGAATGTAGGGAGCAAGGGTGCATAGCAGGAAAGCCTGCGCCAAAAGGAGCGGTTGCATGACCACGTTCGTCGCAGCGGCGTACCCCACTGATACTGCGTGCCCACTGATGGTGCCCCCACTGATCGACTGATACGTCCAGCTTGTCACGGCAGAATGAAATAATCTGGTCCTCGGACTGCTCCCAACACTCACCAACCACCTCACGGAGACTAAAAAAGACCAAGTTGCAACGCCGAAATCTATTCTCCGAGTCGTCGCATTTTTCAGTTAACGCTTGCACTTCCGACGAATGATTGGAAATAACACAACCAAGCTCAGTGCCATGGGTAGGATGGCAAGCTTTATTTGCTTCAACGGTTTGTTCTAACTTGATGCGGGCGGCAAGGGGTCCAGCTAAGCTATCTGCATTTGACGGTGCAGCACGTATTAACGCGAGTTCACTCAGGATGGAATTCTGGGTCATTTCGAGGCGAGAAACAGCGTTATAGATTGTTTCGAGGGTGGGAGCAGGGTTAGTGTCACTGTAATTAGGACCGGGGTTTACCTTAATGTATCCAGATAACATAAGTAATTAGCACACAACATGAGCATTAATAGCAATTGAACACAATAGCTCACCAAGTGCAATACGCCAACGGTCAAGCATGTCAGTGGGGCACGACACCGCAAACAAGAAGCGATCGCTAGAACAACAGCCAGATGCGTGTGGCAGGTAACTAACCTGCACGAGAAAGGCATTTGCGTGACCGAGTTCCTTGCGGTGAGGTACCCCAAACTGGCGTCCAGCGAGGGCGGTAATTGTAGATAGGGGTTTGCTCCCGCGCTGATTGTTCCTTGTGGCCAGGCGAGAGAGTGGTTGACGGCTGTCGTTCGTGGTAGCAGGAAACTGCGCAGTGAAGACTTTCGCCAACTTCTTGTTGCAGCTCGTAGATGCCGTCCTCGATGAAGACACCGGCATCGTCAGCAAGGGCTGAAGCCGCAGTGGCCCAAAGAAGGGCAGCCTGCACGAAAAGGGGCATTTGCGTGACCGAGTTCCTTGCGGTGAGGTGCCCCCAATGAGGTACCCCCTATAATTAATAAAATACCCCACGCTAGTTTTCCCGCATCAATTTTATTAATCAATAGAGCAGCCGTTATCTAATGCATTTGCTCTCTGTTTAGTTAGTTCTGTTAGCTGTGTAACGAAGGAAAAATCCGTACGAAATCTGTGTTTCCGAGGACTTAGCAGTGAGTATCTGTTTAAGTGGTTTATAATGATAGTAAAAAGTATATGTTCGAAAACTTTGCAAACAATACATATCTAAGAAATGGGTCGATAATTGAATACACTGTTACGGGGTCCCGACTTGTGCACAGGGGCAACATTTGCAGTTTTCCAATCATCAGGTAAGGCACTTTCTTGTAATGACTTATGAAAAATAACGCGAATATATTTCGAGACTGAGTGAGCACACGCTGATAGTAATGCAACAGGTAAGCCATCAGGTCCACAAGCCTTACCAACATCCAGCCGCTTTAGTATCAGTTCAATTGCTCTCTGATCAATTACAATGCTTTGCATAGCTTCACCACCCATTTTGCCAAAATTCGTATTCATTTTTCTGATGTTTCCATGTGCAGAAAACACCGAAGCAAAGAATGAGTCAAAGCATTTTGCTTTGACCAGATTTTTATGAGCAACGGTGTCAGCATTCTCTAAGGGGGGAATTGATAAGTCGTCATTTCTATTCATTTTGATAACCTTCCATAATACTTTAGGCTGGTTTTTAATACGCGAGAGGAAAGAGCCGGAAATTTTTTCCTTAGCCTGTTTCACTGCAGTTTTCATTTCTTTTGTAAGTTGATGCAATTTATCTTTTCTTGTGGCCGACCGGTTCATTTTGTAACTCGCGTAAGCATACTGCCTTCATTTGCGATTTTGCGTACTTCCTTCGTATACCATAGCTTACTTTGGCCATGCCGTGACTTCATCAATCACAATGGAACGTATCGTTCCCGCAATTCAAAGATTTTGCTTTTAAATAGGCACCACAGTTCGTGCACCTCATTGGATTCTGATAAGGTTTCAAAAACATCGTAATATGCATCTAGTGCTCGGCATATGTCAAGTGTACATACTTTTTTGTAAGCATATATGCGTCGCTGGCCGCAATTAACAATGTTAGCGTGTCTGAGGTTCATGTTATAAACAACAGCGTTGTGATCCCCTATTACAGGTACTATCATTGTAGAGTGTACTGCCATGGGAAGGTTAGTTAACAGCAAATCTAATATATTATTTCCTCCAGTGGATTCTAGCACCAGTTCAGATAATGCGAAAGAGTGGCATATTCTTATCCTTTCTTTACATGACGCAATTCCTAAGTTATCTGTAATGTTTGGTCGAGACGAATAGATTTCAGGTAAGTTAAAGTGAGCATCTGCGAATAAGATATCGGCGTCTATTCTCTCCATGGTATCAGACAGGTCCCCCAGCACTTTAACCGGGCTTCCAGGTGGGCGATAAAACGAACACATTGCAAGAGATTTCCCATTCTGTAACCAAAGTTGAACCCATACTAACTCACTTTGGCCAACATCAACTTCAAGCTTCCGGGAGTCAACTATTTCATGAATTAAAATAAAAACGTCTACTCCCCGATGACCGCGATTATAACAGACGTAGCCCTCGGGAAGTACTTCGCTGTCGCCTATATCGCCGTCCAGCCACGACTCAGTTCCAAGTACTGCAGTCGGCTTCGCAATTCCCAGAAGACTGAAAAAGTCATCGGTTTTGTGGCGAATACTTCTGCTGTTTACTGCGAGTATTCTGACAGCGGAGTACTGTGGCCGTGCCTGTCAAGCAGACCGTACAACCTGTTTGAGTGACACATCATATACATACTTGGTCTTGTTTAAGTATAGTGTGTCGTATTTAAGGTTTACTTTATCGCCTTCTGCTCGGTGCTCCTTCGCGTGCCCCCATAGCTGTTTCCTTTTTTTGCGCAAACCTTCCGTAAAGTCTTCCGATATGTTAATTTTTGTTCCTTCCAACTTTTTTTCATTTGCCAGTACAGCCTGCTTGTCTTTCATCGCGGTAAATTTGACGATTATTGGTCGGTTTTTTCGCGACTGGAACCTTCCAAGGCGGTGGGCTCTTTCAATGTTTACAGCGTCACATTCCAATGTGGACCGACAGATTTCCAAAACATGTTTTTCAGGTACTGATGCTTTTCATGCTCGTCGTTATCTTGGGCCCCATAAAAAATAAAGTTGCTCCTTCGGCTCCGGTTCTCGAGATCGTCTACCTTGTTAAGCAGGGATTCCAGCTTAGCTTCTTGCGATTCACTAATTTCTTTGCAATCCCCGACAGTATTCTGCAGTTCACCTAGCTTAGTAACTTGTGATTCGAGTTTCGTCTTACGTGCGGTAAGGTCACACATTGCCCTTTTATCATCAGCTTGATACTGCTCTAGAGCGCTTAGCTTACTCTTTATCTCTTTCTGTCCATTCAAAAGCTGGCTTAGTATGTAGTCCCCGGGACCCGGGTTTCTTTCAACGTCGCCGAACAATAGCAATAGCAAAAGATAAAATGCGCACCGCCGTAAAAGAAAGAAACAGTAACGCCTGCGGCTAAATTTGCTTTGCACACTTGAGTTTGAACTGACACTTGCGAAAAGTACAGGAGTGAAACCAGCCGCGCAATAACGGGATGAATGACACATACATCATCGTAACTCACGTGTACGAATAACAAGAAGTTCGTGAGCGACGCAGTCATGCGGTTTCACGCCCCGAAGGCGAACTGAAGATCCGCTGCTTATATAGGCAGTAGTCGTCCTCGATGTTAGACCATGGTTTGCTAACTGGCAGCGGGCTACGACCGAAAGAGGCGCCGGTGCAGAATTCCTCGCCGGTAAACTCTCCGCTGCTCTCGTCGATCCCTTCACAGCCCCAAGAACGGCACCATGAATCGATATCCGGTGACGCAAATTCCTTTATGCCGGCTAGTTGTGTCTCGATAGGGCATTGCCACAAAAATTGTCCGAGAAGTACCTGCACGAAGAACAAGAAGTTCATGAGCGACGCAGTCGTGGCCGCGCTGGTTTCATGTGATGGGACGCAATCTGGGGAAGGAGTTGAGAGAAGTCAAAGGAAGTCTTGAGTTCCTAAGTCTGAAATTTGAAGAAAGCAAAGTGAAAGCGGAATGTAGCAAAAAAAAACGAAGTTCTCAACAAGGACAACCTAACGCTGAAAGAAGAATGTGATAAGACTGTGAAAAAGCTTACAGATCATGAATCAAGAATCACAAATAGCGAGCAATACTTTAGGAACCGCAATGTGGAAATCAAGGGGATAGAGGAGGATAGGAATGAAAATCTGCATGAACTACTGGATCAAATGGGTACAGCTCTGAATGAGCCAGTAACCGTAAGCGACATTGATGTTTGCCACAGAGTGAAAACCAGGAATAATTATTCTTCTTCAAACATAATAGTGCAATTTAAGTGCCACTCAAAGCGTGACGCCTTTGTGCTCAGAGCAAGGAAAACTAGGCTCTCGACAAATGACATCGGTCGCTCAAGTAATGAGCCAGTATTTGTTAACGAGCATCTCTGCCCTACTCTCAAGAAGTTGCTTGGAATGGCAATTAGTAAGAAAAAGGCATGCAACGGAAATTCGTATGGACAACGGATGGAAAGAACTTGGCTCGAAAGGATGAACAGTCTACAGTACTTCGCGTAAGCATTGAAAGTGAGCTTGCAAAAATAGTTTGAGTGAATGGCGTCACGCCTTTGAACGCCTCTTATGCATCATGGCATTGCAACGCTAAGACGTTAAGTCTTGCAGCTTCCGAAAGCGATATTGGACTAACGTGCTTCCACCTAAATATCAGATCTGCCTACCATAAACAGGACTTCCTAAACCTCTTCCTGGACCAATTTTGCTTTAAATTAGACATAATAAAGCTGACCGAAACGTGGTTTAATTCGGACTGCGATGGCATAAAGATTTATAATTACCAGACTTTTCGTCTAAACCGCCAAGATAAACGTGGTGAAAGAGTGTTACTGAATATCAAAAAGTGCGTTACTTGTGACCTACTTCCTGAATTTTCATTTACAACACATCGTGCAAAGTGCGTTGCTATTGTATCACAGAAATATACTGTAGCTGTATGTACCGCCCTCCAGATGGAATTGTGGATACATTCATTGTGTATTCGGAAGTTTTATTGAACTATGCAAGGGAAAACGACCTGGTACCATTAATGGAAGGTGATTTTAACATCGACATGCTGAATTACTCAAATGCTCAACACAATTAAGTTACAGGCAATGCTATCTTCATACTGTTCGACTAATGAGATTAGAGATTTTGCACGAGTGACAAAGACAACGAATGCATCAATTGACATATTTATAACAAACCTACCAGAGCACAAATTATTGGTGGTGTATTGGCATCAAGCATTAGTGGTCACTTACCTATTTTTGGTTGGCAAAAATACTCAATCAACACGTTACGACACTTCCACAAACCAAAAGAATGCATGATATTTGCGAAAAAACATTGCAGAACTTTCGCAATCACCTTATAAAAATAAAATGGGATGCCGCATATATGTCTTACACCTCTGATGATGCATATGACGAATTGTTGCGCCTATTTATTGATGCATGCTGGAAGTAATTTCCAGATATCATACACAAAAAAAGTAAAAAAGCGTGCAAGCCTTGGATAAATAAGGAATGCCTTAAAATGATTAAAAATAAAGAAAAGCTTTTTAACAGGTTCCTCCAAACGCGTATCACTAATGACTGGGACATATTTCGGACACACAGAAACAAGACTAATGCCTTATTACAGAATACAAAGCGAAAGTATATCTACAGTTACTTCGATATCGGGAGAAAACAGAAATTGGACCTAATGCGGAGGAAACTTAATGAGCTATTAAATCAGGTACCAAAAACTGCAGAGGTTGGTGAAATAACGCTGAACAATCAACTTAAATAAGGAGCTGAATTAGCGGCAGAATTTAATCACTACTTCATAGATCTAGCCACTAGCTCTCATTCTCCGGAAGTAGTAAATGGGATCTCGAGAAATTCTATGAGCATATATATATATATATATATATATATATATATATATATATATATATATTTATATATATATATATATATATATATATATATATATATATATATATATATATATAGGCAGGGAGATACGATCTCTCCGATGCTATTCATGGCGCGTTTACAAGAGGTATTCAGAGACCTGGATTGGGAAGAATTGGGGATAAAAGTTAATGCAGAATACCCTAGTAACTTGCGATTCCCAGATGATATTGCCTTGCTTAGTAACTCAGGGGACCAACTGCAGTGCATGCTCACTGACCTGGAGAGGCAACGCCGCAGGGTGGGTCAAAAAATTAATCTGCAGAAAACTAAAGTAATGTTTAACAGTCTCGGAAGGGAACAGCAGTTTACAATAGGTAGTGAGGCACTGGAAGTGGTAAGGGAATACATCTACTTAGGACAGGTAGTGACTGCGGATCCGGATCATGAGACTGAAATAATCAGAAGAATAAGAATGGGCTGGGGTGCGTTTGGCAGGCATTCTCAGATCATGAACAGCAGGTTGCCATTATCTCTCAAGGGAAAAGTTTATAACAGCTGTGTCTTACCAGTACTCACGTACGGGGCAGAAACCTGGAGGCTTACGAAAAGGGCTCTACTTAAATTGAGGACGACGCAACGAGCTATGGAAAGAAAAATGATAGGTGTAAGGTTAAGGGATAAGAAAAGAGCAGATTGGGTGAGGGAACAAACGCGAGTTAATGATATCTTAGTTGAAATCAAGAAAAAGAAATGGGCATGGGCAGGACACGTAATGAGGAGGGAAGATAACCAATGGTCATTAAGAGTTACGGAATGGAGAAAACTGCGCACACAAAACCTTTACTTATAAAGTACAATCTTGTAACTGTGCGCAAATTGTACCCTTTAAATCTGGCCAGAAAATATAAATACGATTCAGACGGACTTCTACGTACACTTTCAGAGTTGACACTATTCACAAGATCTTATAATTCACGCAGTGATGACATCTGGAAAATACCCTTTACACGCCTTATGTTACCAAAACAAATGCTTCGTTACACGCTTTCAAAGCTGTTAAACGAACTTCATCAATACGGAATAAAATTAGAAACTAGGAATCGTACAATCAAGGCATTTTTTGTTGCGAAAAATTGATGAATTCATGCTGTGTGAAAGCTACACATTGTGTATACTTTTATTGCAGATTTCCGAATTAGTTTTTTGCTGTGCTAAAATTGTATAAAGCATCGATGCATTCATTGTCAATAATGCCTTAGGGAATTATTATTGTACAATGCGTACACACATTTTGTATTTCCACGATCTCACTGTAGGCGATATAAACGGGGGCTTGAAGCTTCTCAAGTGGATAGATCCACTTCTTTTCGAGCCCTCGTCTTCCACAAAAGAACAGATTTCTAGATTTCTGTATGGAATAAAGTTTTTTATTGATTCATTGAGTGCTTGATTTTGTGAAAACCCAGTCAATGGAATTGGCCCTAATAATGCAAAAAGAGTTTATCACTACGGCTCCTGATGCAAAATAGGTAGTCTTAGGCATATATCTGGATCGTGTAAAAGCAATCGCTAGCGTTCATCATATTACACTTCTAGTTTAGCTAGAGCAACAGCGAATCCGTGGTCATGCAAAATGTTTTGTCCTCCTATCTCCAGCATCGGTCTCAGTGCGTTAGCCATGACTGTTTAAAGTCGAAACTAAAACCTATGCCACACGGTGTGCCACAAAGGAGCATTCTCGGGCCATTTTATTGTTTATATGAATGATATTTTTTCCACAGCTCAAAATATCAAATGGATTGCATATGCAAACGACATCATCCTTTTTTTCTGGGGCACGAGTCGGCCCACTCTCGTTAAATTTGCAAGCACTTTGCTCCAAGATATCTTAAACTGGTGCGATAGAAATTGCCTAACAATCAATACTAAGAAAACACAAGCGATCACCTTTTGCGTAATGCATAACACCCTAAACCTTAAAAATATGTATCTAAAGAATGAGGGAAATACAATATTATGTGACATAAAAACACTTAGTTATATTTTCCGAAAACTTAGTTTGGAACAAGCCTTGAGTTTCTCTGGGATAAGATGAACAAAATAACGGGTCTGTAACACAGACACCAACATGTCTTACCCACTATTGTGAAACAAAGTGCACATAATTCTTTATTTCTATCTGCATACAAAAATTCTCATCTGGTCTGGGTAAGAACGTCAAAGCCTTACATCACTAAATTAAAATTAAATCAAAAACGCGCAATGCCTCTGATAAATACTTGTGAATATTTTTTTGGAATACAAATTGATGTTGGTTGAATTTATTTACAAATTTCGTCTGGTATGTATGTACAACTCCGCATTGGAAAAATGAAATGTTGGTCACATGAACTTGTCATCGTCCTCTTCGATGGACTGCGAGTGCCAAACTTTGTGAGCTACGGGCCGACTTTGTTGAGATGTTATCTCTACGGGAAACAATTTGATCTGTGCTTCACTTGTGGTAGGGTAGCACACCGCTCGGACGTGTACCCCATGCCGGACTCTGTTCAGTGTAGAGTGTGTGGAGCCCTCAACCCACGAGCGGCCCACGTTTGCACACCCAAGTTCAAGTTCTCTGGAGGGGACCACTCCAACGGAGACAAGGCGTACAAGCAGAGATTTCAAACACCCTATGTGGCACGGGCTCGACGAAGGGAACGCGGCCGGTCGCGATCGGCCACGAGGGAGCCGCTCCAAGTCGGGAGGAGCGCGGGTGCGCTTAGGCGATGGAACCCCTGGTGCCAAGCCTGGTGCCACCTGGTGCCAAGTTGGGACCTCCAGGGCGGATAAAGCCGAAGGTACGGTGAGAATCGTCGGTGGCGCCACCACCCCGGCGGAGACTGAAAGCAATGATACCAGAAGAGAACAGTTGATTATGGAGGTAAACTCTTTGCGGAAAGCTGACGAAGAGCTGACCAAACAGGTAGTATAACTCAAAAAGAAGGCACAGCCAAACCTTGCCAGCGTAGCAGTAGCCAGACCAGTAGGTCAAAGCACCGAACCAAGCGAGGGAGACAACTCCCCGCCTCGAAAAAAAGAAGAGTAAGCACCGAAACTGACTCTGTTCTTTTAGTCCTCATCGAGCTGAAAGAGGTGATTAAAGAAATTAGAGATACGACGGAAATGACTTACTTTAAAGTGGCTAACCTATGGAAATGAAAGTTAACGGCCCTACAGCGATTCATGAAACTCGAAACGAGATGCGATGAGGATGAATTCATGCCGTCAGAATCAGAAAGCGTGAAATCGCTTTCCGCAACGTCAGGAGGCGCTCCAAATGGATCGATCGCGGGTAATAGCAAAATTAACCCATCTAATAACCATGGATAGCGCTCATAGTTTTAGTGTGCGGCAGTGGAATTGTCGCGGATTCCTCAACAAAAATGCATCGCTGCGCCAATTAATTAGATTGATGGGGGTCAAACCAAAAGTAATTATCCTGCAGGAAACTTTAGTGGACGAAGTCAAGCCAACCAGGTACAATATCGGTATGTAGAGAAAAAGATTGCAGGAATGGGTTGGCAACCCTCGTTGACCAAAAGCTACCCTTTATCGAAGACGATATATCCATTTCGCATTGAATAAAATCTAGTATACCCTAGTAGAAGTCGTACTCAAAAAGTACAAGGGCAGGGCGCAGAGTATCTTCTGCCTAAACACTTATAGCAATCCCACCGACAAGAAACAAAGCTTTAGGGAACTTTTCAACAAGGCACTCGCAGTCGCAAGGAGCTCGCCGCTCATCAAAAGAGGCGACTTTAATGGCCCCTACCACGCGTGCGGATACGCTTGGAATACAAAGAAAGGTTAGGGGTTATGGTGCCTTCCCACGGACCTGCGACTGTGCCTGATCACCGATCCGGCTTTCTCTAACCGCTGCGGCACGCCCACGTGCAGGGACTCTACACCCGACCCCACGTTTGTCAACAAGTCGAAACAAGCCAGCTGGGAAAACTCGGGCACCGATCTAGCCAGCGACCACTATACCATACACATAGGTATAGGCATGCCGAAACAAGAGACTAGAACCTTTCGGTGCACAGACTGGGACATTTTTAGGAAAGTTAGAGCGAAGAGACTAGACTCGGGACCGATAGAAGCGGGCAGACAGTCCTTCCAGACCTGGGTCAACCAGCTCGAAGAGGACCTCAAGGCGGCCACTAAAGAAATTAAGACCGAAGAAAACAGAGAGAGCATAGACAGTAGGCTCGGCATCTGATCGAGGTCAAACAATCCATCCTGCAAGAATGGAAAACGCAAAGACTGTACCGAAAGCTCAGGAAAAAGATAGCTTTGCTAAACAGACAGATCGAGGAGCATTCGATAACACTCGTGAAGCTGCAGTGGGGCGACGTTTGCCACTTGGTACACGGCAGAATCAAACATGGGGGCAGTTGGAACATCCTCGCACGGCTATTGAACGAGAGCGAACCTAAGTCAAACAAGAGAACGGCAATTACAGAACTAGTACATCAAGTGAGTCAGTACAGGATTCAGGAGGTAGTCATGAGACAGCTCGCGGACAAATATCTCCCGCTCAAACAACCGGGCGATATCGAGGAACGCGTAGAGTACATGGGAGGACCATGCGACGAAATGGAGCTCGATTTCCCCGAGGGTGAGGTACGGGCCGCCCTCCACGGTCTCTCTAGTAGATCGGCAGCCGGAACCGACGGTATTACTAATAAACTCTTAATGAATCTATACCATGACTCGATCACTTTCTTGAAGGATCATTTCACCGAGTTGTGGAGGAAGGGAGACTATCCGGAGGAATGAAAGATGGCCAACACCATCCTCATACCCAAACCGGGTGAACCGCTCTATCTGGATAAGCTGCGTCCAATATCGCTTACATCGTGCATTGATAAAGCTATGGAACACGTTATTCTCAACAGACTCTCTAGATGCATCGAGCAAAACGACATACTCCCGTATAATGTGATCGGTTTCCGCCCCGGGCTATTGACTCAGGACGCCATGCTCCTGATCAAACACCAGCTCATACAAGTTAGCCCGGTGCATGCGAGAGCGATCCTGGGATTAGACTTCGAAAAAGCTTTCGATCCCATAGAGCACAAGGCCCGGGGCCATCCTCGAGGTCCTGTCCGAGCTGGGGTTGGGCGAGAGACTATTCAACGTAGTCAAGGCGTTTCTGGGCGGTAGGCAAGCGATCCTCACGCTAGGAGAACTAAAATCGAAGATGATGAACCTGGGAAACAGGGGCACCCCGCTCGGGGCCGTGCTTTCGCCAATGTTATTCAATCTCGTAATGACCAGAGTCGCGAGGAAACTGGAGAGTATAGAAAGTGTACACTTTGCAATATACGCGGATGACATAACCATATGGAGCGCCAACAGTAGCGTAGGCCAAACGGAGACCAGACTGCAGGAGAGCATACACGCCGTGGAAAGCACACTAGGCGAGATGAGACTAAACTGTTCGGTGGCAAAGTCGGAGCTTTTGGTGCTACAAGACCTAGGCAGGGGTCGAAGACCCAGGGCCTACCCCCGGGAGTAACCCAAGATTATCTTATGCTGTCACGACAGATCCCTGATCAAGCAGGTCGAAAAGATTAGAATTTTAAGCTTCCACATAGCAGCGGAAGGTACCAACCTGAATGCCATTTAACACATTTCAAACAAGACGGACCAAGTCATCAGGTTACTAAGGAGAATCAGCAACAGACACAGGGGCCTGGGTGAGGACAGCGCTCTAAGTCTGGTGCATGCCTTCGCTCTCTGTTACTTCACCTACCTGGCAGGTCTATTTAAATGGTCGAAGGCCGAGCTGAACAAGCTCAACATTATGATCAGAAAGTTAGTCAAGGCTACCCTAGGTCACGGAGTAAGACATATAGGAGGTGAAACTCCCGTCAGCGCGAGCGTGCGCGGGCGACCAGATAAAGTCACAATTGTTGCATGCGCCGACGCTACCCTATGCAGTGGCGGCACCATGCGGCGCGTCGTAGAAGTCGCAGCGGAAAAAAAAAGCAGCGCCCGGCAGGCGGCTCGGCGGCTCCGGCAGCTCCGGCGCTCACTCCGACGGCGCCCGCTCAAAGCAGACGACAAGCAGACGACACGGGTGTTTGCTTCAGCGGGCACGCCGTAATCGAACTGCGTAGGTGCGCGCACTCAAGAAAACTGTTTTGTTGTGTGCCCATCAAAAAAAGCAACACGTGTGGCGAACTTCCGCTAATCTTCCTCTTATCTCCAAGCAGTTAGGGCAACTAGTTTTCGCGAGTCTTAAAAAAAAGAAAAGGAAAGGAAACACATGCACGGCGGCATCCTTCCTATGCGCACCCCTGTGAGCACTAGAGCGAGAAACAAGCGGTCGCCCTTTGAGCGATTAGGAACGAGATAGCCATCAGTTTCGCAAGCGCAAAAAGCCGAAAACCGCCCGCCACGGAGCAAGATAGCGCTGGCTACAACCAGAAGCTACGTATCATTTTATAGCTGTCATGGAAAACGCGTTTTATTTTTTACTGTGCTCAAATGGCTGAGGCGTAGCAGCAGTTGCTCTTCGGGCTACAAGCGGTAAAGAAACGCGCGAGAGTGCCCTCAGTAGAAGTCAGGCGCGCGCGGCCGAACGGGAGCAACATGCTCGACCGGTTGCCCTGGCAACCGAAACGGCGGTAATTTCTTCCCATGCCGCCAGGTGCCGCCAGCATGAAAATATATCCGCGGGCTTGTGACCTTTTCTGGTCGCCGGAAACAGCGGAGTTTCCACTCCTAAATATTTCTTGCTCCGTGCCCTAGGTATACCCATCAGCACCTTGAACGTGAAGCTCATGAACCTAGGCGTACGCAATACGATAGAAGAAATGGTGGAAGCGCAACAGATGGCGTCGCAGGAAACAATGACGAAAACGCGAGCGGGCAGGCTTATAGTCAAAGCCATAGGGACAGACCCCAATAGATGGAGGAACCAGAAAGAGGCCGAGGTAGAGTTGAGCGCGGACCTTTGAGGCCTGATCAGAACCACCTCCCTCCCGAGAAACATGCACCCGGAACAGAATGTTAGCAGTAGAGAAGCGAGAGCGAAAGCTTTGTTGAGAGAAATTGAACAGCCAGGACAACGAACGGCCCTCGTAGACGTTGCCTCGGTCAAAAGGAAAGAGGCCTACACGGCCTTGGTGGTCGACAGCCAGAGCGAGATACGGGACGCCGTCACCATCTTCAGTAAGGATTCCACACTGGTGGTGCAAGCCGCTATTGCGTTAGCCAGCAGGAACCGTAAATGGTCTTTCATTTATATCGATTCCAATGCAGGAATTAAGAGCTTTGACAAAGGCTATGTCGCTGGGACTGGGGCTAAAATTAGCGACAAGGTCAGAACTATCAAAACTGAAATGCCATGGTTTCCTGAACATATGGGACATGTGGACGAGACTTGGCTCAGAAGCACAGAGCTCATCGCTCAGCTCAAGGCTGTCCAGAGGGTCCGGGCCGTCGCCGAAGGACTCTGTCTACCGGCCCCGATCTGGGTGGAGCCGCCGGATTCATTTCCCCTCAGGACAAAAATAAAGTGCTAACTCACTAACTCACTCACTGGCTCAACCTAAATGAGGTGACAAACGACCTGCCACGATGACTTGCTTACCGTGCCGGTCAGAACCGAACTGACGCCCACTACCATTCCGGGGAGCATAAAGATCATTTACTAATTTGCAACATCACTAAATACTACTACATGGGACGTAGGCACTTCCCACTGCCACACGTAAAATTGAACAGGGCCCAGGCAATTACGCTAGGTTTACTGCAAACCGGGACGTACCCCACTCCGTATTTCGTAAATAAAATTCACCCCTAAAGAGAAATTAGGAAGAAATGTAACGTGTGCGATGGCATCATTGGCATCAGACACATCCTGGCGGGCTGTCCCGCGACTCTCGCCGTCCCCGTAGAAAAATGGCTTTACTGGCACAAGATGATATCAAGCTCTTCCTATCAAGATCAACTACGGGCTGGCCAAAGGGTCGACGATGGCGCCATAAGGCTCGGCCTGACGGTGCCGACGTGGACGCGGCCCGCCTCGGTCTGAAAAGACCGGGCTTCAAAACTCTAATATAGCTTTGTGAATGAATGAATGAATGAATGAATGAATGAATGAATGAATGAATGAACGAATGGAGGAATGAATGAATAAATGAATGAACTTGTTTAACCTTAACTGTCGCGCAATTCCATATGATACGAGACATCGACCTTTGCTTGGGACGCTTTGCTCGTACAAATTATGGGCGGCAATCGGTTACATACCACATTTTCATTCATGTCTTATGACAAGAGACCCCTGGATGAGCGTTGATTGCTCTTGTGATATATTTATTCAGACTGACTGATCTTGATGTGCTTATTTCTTTTTCCCATTTTGCCATCTCTTTCTGTATTTTATTTCTCTAATTTCCTCGACACCCCGGTTTATTGCTGTTGCATTTTTTTATATGTCGACCATTCTGCTTTGTCAACTGAGCATATTGCCTGCCTGTACATTTTATTTACTCAATTACAATTTTTCTTCGCACTTTTTGTGTCTCTGGTGCAGTCCATCGATTTATGTCAAGCTACCTTGTACATATGCCAATCTCCGCTCACTCTGCTCACTGCCGAATTGTAACATATGGGACCGGGCTCAGTCTAGCTGCAGTTAAGCTGCTTTTCCCCCGCCACCTGTATTATTCTCTTCAACAGAATAATAGTTTCATTGATTAATTGATTGATTGATTGATTGATTAATTGACTGATTTATTTTACGAAGCCCCACAAGGTAACAAGCGTGATGCACTGCAAGCCACGCTTCGCAGTGCTGCATCCGTAATCAAGTAATTTGAATGAATAATTACGTGGGAGTTGTTTTGGTTTAGCTGGAGGTTTTGAAATGTAAAAACACGACACTAGATTTATGTGATTCCTAATTAGCTTTCCAATAAAAATATGTGACTTAAACACTGTAACTAAGAAGTTATTTCGTTTTATTTGTTTAGCGAATGAATTGCTTTAGTTTTGTTACAAATCATGTCTGCGTGGGCAGATAATCATTCTGTAGCGATGTGATTCAACTAAATCACGTGGGTGTTTCTTTAAGTATCCGAAATAAAAAAATAAGAAACTGTACTTCAAGGAGTAAACGCCCCATGATATTTCATAATCATATCATAAGATGGACGCTTACATACAAGCTAAGTAATATTGATTCGGCAGTATTACGCGCCAATGATGCAATCACGAGGCACACCATAGTAAGTCATTACCATAAGCCTAACGCGTGAGTGCTTGCATCATCCCAGCGAGATGCGGCCAGAAATTGAACCTGCCATCTCGTGCCTAATGCCTCGGCTTTCTGATTGGTAAATTAGATTTCAACAGTGCGTTCAACAGTGGTGTTCTTACTTTTTGTCAAAAGATAAACCATTCCTGGAGTCGTGCTTTGCATCGGCATGCAGAGACATATGTGCTTTGATACAAGCACCGAGTATACAGTTGTCGCACTAGGCGCGCGATCCACATTATGCAGTCATTCAAACAGTCTATCTGACATAAGTCTTGGCACACGGCAAGACCAGTTGAACATTTGGCATGTAGTGCGTCATCTGGCAGACTTTCTTGGCGTGATTTCACTGCCCAATTTTTAGAGTTGTTAGGTAGCTAAAATATCATCGAATGAACGACATGTATGCTAGTTAGGTCGATGTTGTTCAAAATGCAAATAAGGCACCATCTCAGGACCCATGTTCCGACTTTTGGCTTCACGCTTTACTCGGCAGACTTTTACACGAGGTTTTCCGTGGAAGAGTAGACTTTTTGGCCTGTTTGCGATGGCATATTTGACTACGGTCAAGCGCGACAGACGGGACAAAGGCAGTCGAGACAGACAGGACAAGCGCTTGTTACAAGGTTTTGCGCTTTTGGAGTCAGCATCAGCATGTGACAAATACCTCTGTCACGTGGCGAGAATTTTGTTGCACAAACCGAGATATGGGTGAATGATGGCACTCGGAAGCATAAGCTTAGCGGTAAAATAGTTTATTTAGGTTTATATTTTTCGGCTTTGGGAAATAGTGGATTTCAGAAAAATAAGAATAGTGCTTAACGTGACGAAGCCTATTTTAACAAACAAACTGGTTATGACGTTTCTGTTGCAATGAATAATAGGGAAATCTTGGAGCACCTGACCCGGTTGCCCAGTGCTACTGAGCTTCCGGCCTCATTTCTATGCTGGCTAAATGGAAAACCGCTCGTATTTTTTTTTGAGGTGCGCGCTAAATAACCCCAGGTGGTCAAAATTAATCCGGAGTCCCCCACTATAGCGTGCCTCATAATTATATGGTAGTTTTGGCCCAAAGAACTCCATAATGTCATTTTTCATTTCTTGGTGCATTGTTGCGTGGCTATGTGCGTGAATAAAGCGAAAAGTACCGAGAACTGAAGGGAAGTTGTCATCGACACGTGCCAGTCGATCAGTTAGTCATCCTTATGCAAAGGCATTGCGTTCTTTTGAGCATCGATTTTGCAATGACTTAGTAGAACGCGTCTGCTTTGGATTTTGTTCCATCGTGAGAATCTCTTTGTATGTAAAAGAACTGGCTCATGTAAACTACTGGAACATATCATAGCATCGCATATCTACCGCCATTTAGAATCAAATGACTTTTTTATTTAACCAGCATGGATTCAGAAAAGGCTTATCTTGTGAAACTCAGTTGCTCGAATTTACAACAGAATTACATTCCAGCATGAATAACAAACAACAGACTGACTCTGTATTCTCAGATTTTTCCAAAGCATTTGATCGTGTCGCTCATTGTCGCCTCATCTCAAAAATATCCGCGCTCCGGCTGGATTCATTACCTTTATCTTGGCTCCGAAACTTTCTCTCCTTGCGGCAACAGTTTACTGTTGTTAATAGCCACTCATCGCTTACTTCTGACGTTACTTCTGGCGTACCGCAAGGCAGTGTCCTTGGTCCTCTTCTTTTCTTAGTTTTCATTAATGACCTTCCACGGAACATATCATCGCAGATAAGGCTTTTCGCCGACAATCGCATTTTACACCGCACAATAAAAACATCTGATGACCATTTAGTATTGCAGAACGACCTTAACCTTGTCAGTTTCTGGTGCAGTACGTGGCAGATGACCCTGAACTCAGACAAATGTAAAGTTATGTCCTTCTCGCGAAAACATTCAAACTCTCACTTTTCTTACGTCCTAAATAACGCCGCCGTACCTCCGACATTGTCCTACAAGTACCTTGGCATTGAACTTACAAGTCATCTTTCCTGGAGTACACACATAACAGCTATCTGCGCAAGAGCTTCGAAAACTCTGGGTTATCTTCGACGGAACTTGCGTAAATCCCCCGCTACAGTTCGTAAATTAGCATATCAGACTTTTGTTCGCCCACAGTTAGAATTAGCGTCATCAGTATGGTCACCACATCAAAATTATTTAGTTGATATGCTAGAAAAAATTCAGAACAGGGCATCGCGCTTCATCACAAGTAACTACGACAGAACTTGCAGCGTAGCTAAGATTAAAGCAGGTATTTCGCTCCAGCAACTTGAAACTCGTCGCACGATAAGTCTTCTTTTCCATAGATACGTCCATGGTAATCGACCTCATGTGTTGCCGCTTGAAGTACCAGCGCGCACGTCACGTCGCCTTAACAATAGCCATAGTTTCATGCGCATATTCGGCAATACACTGTGTTAAGAATGGCCGTACGGGGTGGCAACGTGCCAGCTTTCAGCCCACTGCACGTGTTCCAAGCCCACCAGACGGGGCGCCCTTCGGAGAACTTAGAAGGGCCGGCAGCCACGTGGCGCGCGATCAACTCAGGAAATTGGTACTTGGCCGAGCCATCCGGTACGGAGCAGAGTTCCACGAAGCCCTCTGACGTCAACACCGAGAGCTGTGCGGCACTGAAACCTGTGTGTGTGTGCAACACGAACATTTCCGTCCACGGGGCCCTCGAACGTGTCAGCCTTTGTGTGTGTAGGCTCGAACGTGTGTGCCTTTGTGTGTGTGGGCCGTACTGCGGGGCGGCGGCAAGTTTACAATGACTGGATGAGCGTTTCCGCCCACGGGGACCTCGAAGAGTGACGTCGAACGATGACGTCGAACTATGACGTCAAGCGGAGAGCTTATAAGCAGCGTTTGCCGGCTGCTAGGGCGTGCTCGTGTCGTGCTCGTTGTCGGGAGCCGAGTGCTCTGTCATGCTCGAAATGTAGTAGTGAGCTGTGTGCTCGTAAACTGTTTGCTGTATGTTAGTTTTGCGGGCTCCATACGGGAGTCGCGCTAGACTGCCAATGTATCCTGCTTAAACTGTTAATATGTAAATAAATCCTGTTCACCGAGTTCCTCTCTACGACCTTCAACTCCTTCAAATGGTGGCAGCGGCCAGTTAGTCCGACGACTCCTACATCTGGTCGACAGCGGTAGGATCGTCCGACGAATGTATTAGCTGGTGGCAGCGGTGGGATCAGCCTACGGCACCTAGACCAGCCTACGGCTTCTAGATCGGCCTTTCGACTCGGAGACAGCAACGGCAGCTGACGGACGTTGGCACATGGTGACCGACCGGCATCCTGATCAAGTTGGAGGCGACTTGAGATTGACCACCTCTTGCAACTGACTAGATACGGCGGGGAAGGACTGGTGATACGGTGCTGCTTCAGTGGGTAAGCGTTTGGTTTTGGCTGTAAGATTTGCCAGGCTTCAATTTCTCTGCGTTTTTGAATTTGATTCGCTGTGATCTGTTACTTGTATTTTGATTTGCGTGGGTATCGCAACAAGTATTGTATGACAGCAGAGCCAAAGCTTAAAGTAGCGACCATGGTCCTAATGTGTTTGACGAGAGCTGACCTGTTGTGGTTGTGTGAGGACATCGAGGTAAACGTAGATGAGGACTTGAAGGAATCAGAAATTCGTAAGACAATTCTAGAAAGTAACAATGATTCGATATTCATAGAACAAATGAGCAAACGAATTCTAAGAAAAAACGGGAACAGGAAGCAATTAGGCAAGAACAGGATGAATTTAGGCAAAAACAGGAAGAAGCTAGGCAGAAACTGAAAGGGGTTTCGCAGGAAGAAGGCCTAACAGAAGTAACGAGGCAGTACATTGATGCATGGAACAATGAGATTCAAGGTTTTGAGCAGTTAATCGAGCGAAGTCAACAGCGGCTGGAGAAATCTGTAGGCTGGACGCAGCGAAAGTGGCAGGAAGTAGATAGCAGATTTCAGTCGAAAGCCGAGAGAAGTAGCAGTACCTGCGAGACTAGCAGCACGTTCACAGGTGACCTCGAAGTGCTAGCAGCTAACGATGCCTTAGTGGCAACAGAGGCCGTTAAAGGCCAGAGTGAGAGCGACGAGGTGCTGTGCCAACAGATGACTGTAGAGACAGCTAGGCCAGCTGCGAACAAATTGGCACAGTTGCCGCGCGTGTGCGTCGCATCTCATGGTAGCGAGGTCGTTAGCGAGGTAGAGAATACTGCGGATTTGACAGACGCGAGCACCCATGTCGAGTCAGATCTGCATGCAGAAGTGAAGTGCGAACTGGACGATGCAGTTGAGAATAGTTCTCGGGGTGGCGAGCTCCGTAGCTCACGAGAGAACGACTGCATTGTTCAGCGATCGGTGCGGCTCTCCGCCAGTCTAGATAGCCTAGATAGGGATGATTCAGTTGTTAATCATTCGGACTGTGCGCGTGAGACAGCGACCGATACCGACGGGCTGTGTGCAGATGCACAGCGTGAGCTGGGCAATGCAGTAGAGGGCAGTTCGCAAGAGTGCGAGTTGCATAACTCGAGTAAAGCCTGCTGCATTGTGGCAGCGGATTGGGCGAGTTGGTGTTGCATGGTAACTAAAAAATTCAAACAGCGCTAAACGACAGGACCGGAATGAGGAGGAGACAAACACGGCGCTGAACTTACAACTGATTTATTTGAAGTAAAAAGTCAACATTTATACGTACAAAACTGGGCACGCATGCGCCCGGTCATACATCGATGATCAGATACAAACATCGGACTGCCAACATTCGCACGCGTTGTACCTGCCTAGCAATCTATCCTTTATGCAGCAATGCCATTTCTTTCGCTGACAAGATTAAAGATGTTTTGCTAACGCAACTATTAGATTTTCTGATGATATGAAATGCTTCAGCGACTTCTCTGGTAGTCTTGTCACTATGAAAAAATAACAATTTTGTATCGTCAAAGAAAGGTACGCTTTTACAAATACTGCAATGCTTTGCCAGGTTAGTGTCTTTTTTGTCTAATGAATTGGCATGCTACATTAGTCTAATATTGATGCAACGGCCTGTCTGGCCTATGTAAGTTTGGCCACAAGATAAAGGAATTTGGTAGACAGCGCCCTTCTTGCAACTGATGTACTTATTGACATGATTGACCTTGCAAGCAGCATTCCGTTTAACGCCTTCCTGCTTACGGAATGCTGCTTGCAAGGTCAATCATGTCAATAAGTACATCAGTTGCAAGAAGGGCGCTGTCTACCAAATTCCTTTATCTTGTGGCCAAACTTACATAGGCCAGACAGGCCGTTGCATCAATATTAGACTAATGGAGCATGCCAATTCATTAGACAAAAAAGACACTAACCTGGCAAAGCATTGCAGTATTTGTAAATGCGTACCTTTCTTTGACGATACAAAATTGTTATTTTTTCATAGTGACAAGACTACCAGAGAAGTCGCTGAAGCATTTCATATCATCAGAAAATCTAATAGTTGCGTTAGCAAAACATCTTTAATCTTGTCAGCGAAAGAAATGGCATTGCTGCATAAAGGGTAGATTGCTTGGCAGGTACAACGCGTGCGAATGTTGGCAGTCCGATGTTTGTATCTGATCATCGATGTATGACCGGGCGCATGCGTGCCCAGTTTTGTACGTATAAATGTTGACTTTTTATTCAAATAAATCAGTTGTAAGTTCAGCGCCGTGTTTGTCTCCTCCTCATTCTGGTCCTGTCGTTTAGCGCTGTTTGAATTTTTTAGTTACCATGCTGCATTGTGCCAGAGTCGGTTGAGCTGTCCGCCAGTCGAGGCAAAGTGAGAGTAAATTTTAATGTAAATCACTCAGACCGTGCGGGTAAGAGACCGATCCGGGCCGACGAGATGTGTAACGGCCAGCACGAGGCGCGAGATGACGGCATGAAAGAGAGTTCCAGGAGAAAGCGCCGCAGAAAGAAGCGCCGAAAGGATCGGAATGCGGTGGCTAATGTAGCGAAGCCAAAGACGGCGACAGGCGCGAAAAGGCAGGGCGCGAAGAAAAGACAGGTGCGGTCGTCACGGACGATGTTGACGCATCAAACACGTTCGAGCCACCGGTCAAAAGGGGACCGAGAAGCATGTTCTGCACGGACGCGGACAAAGGGCACGGGGCAGTTAAATTCCTCGTCGTTCCGTCGTTCTCTTCGAAGCTCAGCGTGCAGTACAAAGAAGCGCAAGGTGGCAAGACGAGACCAGGTGGGGAGTAGCGACGCGGTCAGTCGAGGACATGCTGAAAGCGAGGCGCGAGGACGCAAATTGGCAGGGGACTCTAACGTCTTGGGGGAGCTGATAGTGAGTCAGCCCTTTTGTTCTTCCCCCGTAGCCAGAGTAGCTTTCGGACCGCGACCAGCTCGAGTACGGTTTAAAAGTATGAGTCAGTTGTAAATGCTTGGAACGGGAGGACAAGGGAGCTTCCGTGGAAGTAAAGCATGTTGTTTTGTTTTATTTTTGAGCACTCGGATAATTTTCGCGATTTAAGTTTCTTTCAATATGTAAGGCATGAGCTCTGTTTATGTTTTGTTTGAGAAGCTCGAGATTTGAAAGACGCGTTTTAAGTAAACATGTAGTTTCGCGAGGTGTTCATTAATAAGTATATAGGCTTGCTTTTTTGTGTGTGTGAGTAACCTGAAGGTCAAGGTTATCGTTGAGAGGCCTATCGTAACGCGCGTGTGTGTTATTTAACCTTCTTTTTTTTAAGTGTTTTTTGAATTTTCTAAGGTTAAGCGCGTAGATTTTCAGTAAGTGCACGATTTGCACTGAGAAGAGCTCTTAAGTCCATTAGCGCGTGTCCTGTGTGGACGGAAAGAAGCAGATTTATGTCTGGGTTGCTCGTGTGTGTTGAGGGCAGCCGTATTCTGACTTCTCTAGTACGCGTGCGTAGAGCTAGTTATTAGAAGACACATTTGTTCGAAGGTTCCTCTGTGATGCGTAAGTTACGCAAATTTGGTTGTTTGTTTAAGGAACGTGTCCTGTGTGGACTAAAGGAACAAATGTGAGTCAGCGTGATGAAAACTTTGTTGGATGCAAGCACGTGTTCGGAATAGGGACCAGAAAGCTAGCGCGATTGTGATTGCGTACCTGTGGAGTTGGCCAGACTGTTCAGTGGCAACAGTACGTGAGATAAGTACGCCACTGCGATAGGGTAAGAACAGGCTGTTCGTGAAGTTAGGCTGCTTATGTTATGTTTGGGTATTGGTGTTTGAGAGCCTTCGGTTTAATTCTGCGTAAACCTTTACTCTTGTGCAGCACGACAGTCAGGTTTGGTCGAACTGAAAGGGGAACGTGAACGCTCGCTTTGGCGGCACGAAATTTTGGGGCAAAATTTGGGATTCCCAGTTGAGTGACTTGCATTGGAATTGTGATAGGAGGCCTGGTGGGTTAGCAGCTGATTCCGGGCGTTTGAACGCTGAGCGGTATTGTGTTGCCGGGTCGGCTCTTCTGGGCCAGTTGTTGTAAGATGGTTGAAGGCATTCCAAGTACGCAGGGGTTGCAGAGAGCAAAGCCATCGTCTTGCTCGCCAACCATTCTCTTCCTACCCAGCGGTTGCCAGCACTGGCCAGGCGAGATTTTCCGGGCCATGGAGGAGCTGTTAAGAATGGCCGTACGGGGTGGCAACGTGCCAGCTTTCAGCCCGCTGCACGTGTTCCAAGCCCACCAGACGGGGCGCCCTTCGGAGAACTGCGAAGGGCCGGCAGCCACGTGGCGCGCGATCAACTCAGGAAATTGGTACTTGGCCGAGCCATCCGGTACGGAGCAGAGTTACACGAAGCCCTCTGACGTCAACACGGAGAGCTGTGCGGCACTGAAACCTGTGTGTGTGTGCAACACGAACATTTCCGTCCACGGGGCCCTCGAACGTGTCAGCCTTTGTGTGTGTAGGCTCGAACGTGTGTGCCTTTGTGTGTGTGGGCCGTACTGCGGGGCAGCGGCAAGTTTACAATGACTGGACGAGCGTTTCCGCCCACGGGGACCTCGAAGAGTGACGTCGAACGATGACGTCGAACTATGACGTCAAGCGGAGAGCTTATAAGCAGCGTTTGCCGGCTGCTAGGGAGTGCTCGTGTCGTGCTCGTTGTCGGGAGCTGAGTGCTCTGTCATGCTCGAAATGTAGTAGTGAGCTGTGTGCTCGTAAACTGTTTGCTGTATGTTAGTTTTGCGGGCTCCATATGGGAGTCGCGCTAGACTGCCAATGTATCCTGCTTAAACTGTTAATATGTAAATAAATCGTGTTCACCGAGTTCCTCTCTACGACATTCAACTCCTTCAAATGGTGGCAGCGGCGAGTTAGTCCGACGACTCCTACATCTGGTCGACAGCGGTAGGATCGTCCGACGAATCTAATAACTGCCATTTAACGCATCAGCACTGCCACGTGTCATAACCGTATGGAACAGTTTTCCTGATAATATTGCGAGCATAACAAATCATGACGCTTTTCGCGAAGAATTGCAAAGTTTCCTGTAGAAACATTGTATAAGGATGTTATTGACCTGCTTTCCTTCCATGTTTCTCACACTTGTATTTTTGTATTTTTGTGTGCATGAGTATATTACTGTGCTTACGCTCTCTAAAGCTTAGCCTAGACAAACATTTATTGAACTTCGCTTTACTTATTTTGTGAATGCCTGTATTGATATTTATATTGTCTACTCCTGTTGAAACACTTACTTTGTGTCCCCCCTTACCCAATGCCCTCAAATGGGCCTGTAAGGTATTTTAAATAAATAAATAAATAAATTTCAAATTGGCATCGCTAGGTTAGACAAGCGAACCTCGTTAAATAGAAAGCATTTGGTACCTTATTACCCAGATTTTTTCGTACCTGATGTATTTCTCGACTCGTCTGTCTAGAAAGCCGAAGGAGTCTTTTTCTTGAATTTGCGCTCTGGGAAAGAATAGGAAGGTAAACGAGCCGTGATTGATATTGAGCTAATTGTGGTACCTTTAATGGTAAAAATGGCAACAGTAAATACTATCATTTAGTTTTTAGTTTACCCAACCTAGTTTCCTTTAAATTGGCTTTCTTCGTGGGCACAAATAAGGCTATAAATTTATCAGTGGCGGCCCGTGGATTAAAAGATCCTTAAATAGCAAAGGAGAGTTAGCGTAACGCAATTAAACAGTCCTCCTTTGTAGCCAAAAAAGGAGCGGCGAAATGCGGGGGCCCCGTTCCGGAATCCGGGGCATTCCGCCGTGGGGGCGGTCGCGTGTAATTTGGTGGCCGCCGGAACAGGTTTGGCGCCTAATGGGCGCCGCTCCTGTTGCGCGGGAGCCGCTGGAACCCGTTCTCAGCCTCTGGGAGCCGCAGGCTGAAGAAAGAAAAAGAGCGTGTCAAACGACAGCTGCTGCCACGAGACCCTACCAAGTGAGGGCAACCTAGAGAAACGCTTCTGTGTGCACTTTGCGACTCGCCCAACAGTTCACTTTTTTGTTTCCTCCCGATTACAGCGTATTCTGGCATTTCTATTGTGGTGCTGTCGCGGACTTAGCAAATTAGAAAACTATGGTGTGCATGGAACAGCGCATGCGCTTTTAGAATGCTATCTTTCAAACTGGACACAATTCGTAGATAGAAACAGTGAAACATCTGCAAGGAAGCCTGTTGTTGTTGGTGTGCCACAGGGAGGCATTCTAGGGCCACTCTTATTTTTGATTTACATAAATTATATTGTACACTGCACAGACAACGCAGCATTTGTCTCGTATGCTGATGACACGACAGTTTTCATTACAGAGAACTTGGAAACAGAGAAGCGATGGCTAACAAAACGCTGTCTAAACTTGATGCCTGGGCCACGGTGATTTTTAAAAAAAATAAAGCCTTCAAAAGCACAAGTTATCTTATACACGCCTAAATGAAAAACACTGACAAAGAAGTTGAATTTATTTTTGGGCTCTCAGCAGTTAGAGTTGGTGGATTCTCTTAAAACCCTTGTAATACATTTTTCAAAGCACCTTGCATGGAATGTACATGCTGAAAACCTCCATTCAAAGATTTCGTCTGCCATTGGTGTCCTTGCACGTACGCGATGTATTCGTCCTACAAAGGTGAAGATTATGATCTACAATGCGTTAGTGTCCTCTATGTTGCAGTACAGCAGCATAGTGTGTTTTACTACTGGCGTAACAAATTTGCGCAAGCTGTATTTGCTGCAGAAAAGAGCCATACAACATATTGCTGCTGTACATTTTGATTCTTCTACAAGACTTCTTTTTACAAAGTACGAAATTGTTCCACCGTTCTGTTTATATAATTATAGGCTGATGCTGTGTTATAAAGCTTTTGTTAAGTATGGTACCAATACCATAATTCATCTTGCTAAGTTAAAAGCAAACGCAAGTGTTCGTTCAACCAGGCACAAAGAAATGTTGACTGTATACCCACCCCTAGAACTTCTTATTGATTGACTTCCTTTGCAACGGGAAAAAATGTACATGAGCTATATGATTACGGAAAAAAATTATTTGGATAGTTGTCAGCTGTCAGTAGGTTCTACAAATTCTCCATTGAATATATCGCCTTTAAAGCATTACTTCACAAGTTGATTTATTATATATCTTGAAATTAGTACCAAAGCTCGTGCTAATGAATGCTATGAGTTCCACAAGAAGCCGCAGTCTTGTAACGCACACGTAGGTATTTAAAAGCTTGGCACGAATTGACTGAAACACCCCAAATGTGGGGTGGAGTCGTTTGAGCGACGCCGTCGTCTCCACCAAAGTCGATAGCAAGCCGACGGCAGACTTTGGCCGTGTCTTCCCAGAGTGCTGTTCGGCCTAGGGCCACCGCGAGCGGAGTGCGATGCCAATGTCTAAAGAGTTCGACCTCAATCACAATGTCACCTCAACCTCACGAAGTGAACTGTGGTTGGCCACTGGTAGAAATTCTGTATGTGCGGTCAACATTTGTTGCCTCATGCGTGAGATTGAGTAAGGCTCGGTGATGTAGAGTTTTCAGGTCAATAGCTGGTCACGTGCATGTCTGCCCCTCCTGAACAAATGAGTCCGCGCCATTATTTCGACTTTCTCCTGATGTAAATGTTCACATCTTTACAAGTACCTTTACATATAAGTACTTATAAGTATATATAAGCCCCGAGAAGCTTTATTGGCGTTTTCTCATGTGTCAGGACACGTGGGGAGCACCCGCGTACGTGCTCGCTACTTGAAGGTTGCTTAACGCGCTTGGTCAAATTCCCTGCTCGAGTTTTTTTTTTAAAACCTCGTGATATTTCAAGTTTGCACAAGAATGTATTCTAATACGCGATCCACCACAAGATCCGGACCTGGCACGCTGTCGGAAATGTCGGAATTCACGCCTGAACCGCGTGAATATCTTGCAAAGATTTTGCTTAGTTCTTATTGCGCGATAGCTTCACTGCATTATTTCTTGATGAACTGCAGCATGCCGGAAGCCTGACGTCTCTAAGCTATAATAAATTTAATGCTTGTGTCCATCGTCGCCCAGCGTTTTCAGAACATTACTAAAGGCGCTTGGTGCCATTCCTAAGTAATTAGTCACTGCGGCGCAATGTTCTAGCTGCAGTGTAGAAAGAGCGAAATTTGCCTGTATGCTACATTAGCGGTAAAATGCGCCGTTAGATTAGTGAGTGGCAGATCAGCAGTGTTCAATGAACAAGCGTGGTGCAAGTCCAACGGGATGTGATAGCTAAAATATGCGTCGTCACATTTGGCTGAGTTTGGGGCCCATGTTTACTGGGCGTTATTTCGCGACTGTAGGAATAATATCTCTTTTCGTCTAAAAAGCAACCTTCTAAGTGAGCATATTATTAATTTACTGTAGCCAGACGGTTTCTGTAGTAGAACAGCAACTAAACCACCGCGGAATGCCAGAGTTTATATTTCAAGGCAACCGCCGACCGCTCGTGGCAAGTTTTCGGTGGTCATTAGGTGCATAGAACCTCTAGTACAAGGGCGGCCAGAAATATTCACAAAGTTACATTACAAAGTTACATAGAAAAGTGGACAAAGTCACGTAGTAATGTGTCACTGCGCTGACACGCCTAAGGAAATGAGACTTGATTAATTCTACTGTGCAACTAGTCATCAGAATGACACGTCAGAAAGGACTCGCGCTCGGCCCCTGCACATTAGTCGATCCAGCGTCTCCGTCGGAAACAACGAATACACTCGAGGCCCGGCTTTTGATGCACAGCTCTGGCTTTGCTCCGGCCTTGAGTAGCGCACACTGTTCACGGGCGAGATTAGTGCAACAATGCACACACGCGCTATCATGTAAGCAAAACAGGTGATAACCTCGGCCAAGTTCTTCCTGTCTTAAATACATATTTCCTTGGACGTGTTGTATGACTTGGAAACTAAAACAATGAAACTAAGAAGGTAATTTTTGGTTTGCTAGTGGATTATTAAATTTAATATGCTCGCACATATACAAAAATTGGAGGACACCTAAGCACTTCTTATGAATTGTGAATGCGGAAGCAGTAACGTCCAACTCAACGCCGCTGTGCGGTCCGTCGAGTTTTGTTCCATAAGTGCTGCCCGACAAGCCGCTGCCTCGACGACAACCCGTCTCGCCCCGCGGCTCGCCGTATCTCTCAAGGCGCGCTGGTGACGTGGTGCTGCGGCGATGCCCTTCATCCAACACCTGGCGCGCGAATGCCCCAAAACGCTCGACTCCGTTGAGGCGCGCTCTGACGTGCCGTAACAGCCAGTGGGAGTTTAGCTGTTGTTTCGCTGCCGGCCTTTTGATACTCAATGGGCTTTTGATACTTTCGCATCAAAAGAAGAAACCGTCATATCGCCATTTATAACTTCATTATTTTTCTTCCACCTACCCGCTTCCTCCGAATTCTCTTTAGGCACGCTTGACTCCCCTCACCTTTTTCTCATTCCTCCTAGGACGATATATTAATAAATTCGCTGTAGAAGTCAATTCTTCATTTCGGTTCGCACCAATACACCAGACAATTTTGAAGTTGCCTTGCTGACTTGAGGTTTTCACGACACGATATAGTCCTCTGTATACACAGCCAGTTTTTCATAGTGCCTTCCTCATGAGAACCAAGCCTCCTAGCTTTAGCGCTGGTGACGTTGTGTTTTACTTCTTATCAAAGTTTCTTCTAATTCTTTCACTGTAGTTCGTGTGGCTGTCTTCTGCCTTTGCTTCTGTAAGGCCCACAAGGATACATCAGCGAGAATATAATTTTGGGATAAAGTATCACTGCACTTATGCCTAGTCAAACAACAGTCCTAAGTGACCTTCAATGTAGACATGCAGGTCCGAGGCTCTTTTTCTGTCACTGGCCTTGAGCGCTTACGTTTATACCGAAGCTGTCTGAAAATACTGAGTAGGAAGCACGCAGTAAAGTATCAGCCCTCCATAAAAGAGAGCTGTCGTGTCTGAAAAAAGGAATGACAGAAAAAATAATTCAAAGCTAAAAGCACTAACCTACACAATGTGGCTACATTAAGCCAGCAATGAAAGCCCCAAACAAGGTAAGGCAGAGCAGCAAATGACACTGGGGGAGAATGCATAGCAGAAAATTATTGCAGCAATATGTACGCATAAAAACTGCCATATGTAAACAGCCATAGTATAAGCAAGTTATACCTGAACCTAGTGTGTAAACAACTCAAAAATATGAACCCACAATATGCCAATAAATAAATGAAGTCAGGTTAACATGCATATCACATTATTGTAACTCGTGCCAGGTGTAACTTTTTGTTACACCTGGCACGAGTTACAAAAATTTGCTCATATCGTAAATTCAGAAAGCTTTTGCTTGCGAGGTAACATCAAAAAGCAGCATCAGCGCTCAGAATGGATTGTAATGTGGTCGCATTTTCCTAGTTCCTGTTCTTGTAATCGGCCGTGGTCATTCCACCAGTTTCGTTGGGAGCCTTTCATCTTGATGTCCTATAGTCTTCCGATTTCTTTAATTAGTACGCAAATATATCACCGCACTTTAAAAAGCCAGACAGAAGTCATGAACATTTTGACAGCTTGGACAGCAGCTAATAACATGCCGCAGGACGCACCTTCAGCATGCATAACCAAAGTGCTATACAGCTGTGCACGTTCGATCCTGGTGATTCCAGCTCTTGCAAACAAGCCTCATTATTGATGCAACCTGGCTCAAGGCTATGTCACTGTGGTTCGTATTCTTCCTTGGAACGCTTGCCTCAATGCACCGGCAGCACTGATCCGCAGGAGCGCTTGTATTGGGCAAGATGTCATACTTTTGCTGTTCTATGGACATGGGTATCACACAAACTGTCTCAAACTGTATTATATACAAAGGGTAACAACGGCGTTCACACGAAATTGCATGTTGTTGTTATGCGCCACGTTAATTGTTGTTCTCCTTCACAAGATGAACGTACCGGACACCGTGAATGCACGTGCTTGCGTCTCGATGCGATTAGTCGGTGGGACGCAGATATATTATTCGCATCGTGATGCAGTTTTCCGTCTGTCAGCGAAGTACTATATGTCAATAAATTGTATAGCTCGCGTTTATATAATTACAACACGAGCTTAAAACGTAGGCAATATTCGACCATGAGGAAACTAAGCGCGGACTCAGCGAGAATCGGTTCCCGATGTAACAAGTTTACAACGGAGAATCAATACTAACGGCATTGAGTGACCCACCACAATCAAATACAATCTCAACTAGACGAGTTTATGAAGTTGTGTCTGTGGCATTGGACATGCCGCAAGGAAATTTGAAGCAATAACCGACATGCACTAATTGATGTGAAACAATTAACCAAGTTGGTCATGGTGCTAAAATCGTGCAAGAGAGCTTTCAAAACAGGTATAAACTTTTTTCACTTACCCAAAGGAAGCTGCGCCTTCAACGCGGACTGCACGGTAGTCAGGCGGAAGCAATGCGCGCGGGAGCCAGCGCTGGCGGCGGCCAAGCCAAAGTAGCGCACCTACTGTTGTGCCACGCAATGTTATATGGCTTGTGAAACTCTATTCAAATATTTTTATTTAAGCTTTTACAAACTAAGTGATTCCGTCGCAACTATTCATTGGAAGTTTTTGTTGTATGTGATCAAGGCCACACGAAACTATAGCCCGGCATTTAGTTTTGGATGTCACGGTAGATTTGCATAGGCAGATATTGATACGCACGCTGTCACAGACAGCCGTCTTTGTGAAATCGTCTCACGCGTAAGCCTTGCAGTACACTGGTTGATTATTGTATTTTGCGGTGCGCTGTTATATGACGGTAACATATCGATGTAATCAATCTACTCATTGTGTTGTCGAACTAATCGTTGCAAGCCGGAGGGGAAAGAAACTCACGCAAAATTTTCTTCTAAGGCTTGGACATACACTTTCAAAACGTAGTAGAGTCTTTACGTATCCATCAGACCTTACAGCAGAAGTCCTGAAGACATTTAATATAAGCTGTACAGAAGTGCAGCGGTGGCGTAGAAATAGAGCATCTGCCTCGCGTGCAAGAGGACCGTGGTTCGAATCCCGGTGCCGCGCGATTTTCCACAGGATAAAATATATTCCGCGTGTTGATATATTTGCGTAAACAGGCATACAGTGCGGCGTGATCCCAATGACCAGAACCGGTAACGCACTCCCTCACCAGAGCAGAATGGGCCACACTGGTGCAGTACTTGGCCACAACCTCCTATATGAATACAACAATAGAACTCCGGCCCTCAGTCCGCAGCGGTTGCGAAGCAACTGACCACGGTGGCGGTCAGATTGTGACGCCACAGAGGGTGCTAAGAATCCCTGGTTCCGGAAAGCCGCCATTGGAATCCGAACCTGTCAACGTTTAACACTAGAAAGTTATCTATTGAGGCGAGTCTAGTACTGCTATTGGAGGAATTAAAGGGCAGTAAATGGGATGTAATAGGGCTCAGTGAACTTAGGAGGACAAACGAAGCATATACAGTGCTAAAAGCGGGCACGCCCTGTGCTACCCGGGATTAGCGGAAAGAGAACTAGGAGTCGGATTTTTGATTATTAAAAATATAGCTGGTAACATACAGGAATTCTGTAGCATTAACGGGAGGGTGGCAGGTCTTCTGAAACTCAATGAGAGGTACAAATTGAAGGTCGTACAGATCTACGCCCCTACATCTAGTCATGATGACCAAGAAGTCGAAAGCTTCTATGAAGACGTGGAATTGGCGATAGGTAAAGTCAAAACAAATTACACTATACTGATGGGCGACTTCAATGCCAAGGCAGGCAAGAAGCAGCCTCGAGACAAGTCAGTGGGCGAATATGGCATAGGCTCTAGGAATAGCAGGGGAGAGTTGTTAGTAGAGTTTGCAGAACGGAATAATATGCGGCTAATGAATGCCTTCTTCCGCAAGCGGGATAGCCGAATGTGGACGTGGAGGAGCCCGAATGGCGAGACTAGAAATGAAATAGACTTTATACTCTGTGCTAACCCTGTCATCATACACGATGTGGACATGCTCGGCAAGGTGCGCTGCAGTGACCATATGATGGTAAGAACTCGAATTAGCCTAGACATGAGGTGCGAGCGGGGGAACCTAGTACATAAGAAGCCGATCAATGAGTTAGCGGCAAGAGGGAAAATAGAGGAATCCCGGATCAAGTTACAGAGCAAGTATTCGACTTCAACTCAGGAAGAGGACCTTAGTGTTGAATCAATGAACGACAATCTTACGGGCACTATTAAGGAGTGTGCAATAGAAGTCGGTGGTAACTCCGTGAGACAGGATACCAGTAGGCTATCGCAGGAGACGAAAGGTCTGATCAAGAAACACCAATGTATTATAACCCTACAGCAAGAATAGAACTGGCAGAATTTTCCAAGTTAATCAACAAGCTTGAGACAGCTGGCATAAGGAAGTATAATGTGGATAGAATTGACCATGCTGTCAGGAACAAAGGAGGCCTAGAAGCAGTGAAGAAGAAACTAGGAATAGGCAAGAATCAGACGTATGCGTTAAGAGACAAAGCCGGCAATATCATTAATAATATGGATGAGATAGTTTAAGTGGCTGAGGAGATCTATAGAAATTTATACAGTACCAGTGGCGCCCACGACGACAATGGAAGAAAGAATAGTCTAGAGAAATTTGAAATCCAACAAGTAACGCCGGAAGAAGTAAGGAAAGCCTTGGGAGCTATGCAAAGGGGGAAGGCAGCTGGGGAGGATCACATAACAGCAGATTTGTTGAAGGATGGTGGGCAGATTGTTCTCGAAAAACTGGCCACCCTGTATGAGCAATGCCTCATGACCTCGAGCGTACCGGAATCTTGGAAGAACGCTAACATAGTCCTAATCCATGAGAAAGGGGACGCCAAAGACTCGAAAAATTATAGACCGATCAGCTTACTGTACGTTGTCTACAAAGTATTTACTAAGGTAATCGCGAATAGAATCAGGAACACCTTAGACTGCTGTCAACCAAAGGACCAGGCAGGATTCCGTAAAGGCTACTCAACAATAGACCATATTCACACTATCAATCTGGTGATAGAGAAACGTGCGGAATATAACCACTCATTATATAAAGCTTTCATTGATTGCGAGAAAGCCTTTGATTCAGTCGAAACCTCAGCAGTCATGGAGGCATTACGGAATCAGGGTGTAGACGAGCCGTATCTCAAAATGCTGAAAGATATCTATAGCGGCTCCACAGCCACCGTAGTCCTCCCTAAAGAAAGCAACAAAATCCAAATAAAGAAAGGCGTCACGCAGGGAGATACGATATCTCCAATGCTGTTCACAACGTGTTTACAGGAGGTATTGAGAGAGCTGGATTGGGAAGAATGGGGAATAAGAGTTAATGGAGAATACCTTAGTAACTTGCCGTTCGCTGATGATATTGCCTTGCTTAGTAACTCAGGGGGCCAATTGCAATGCATGCTCACTTATCTGGAGAGGCAAAGCAGAAGGGTGGGTCTAAAAATCAATCTGCAGAAAACTAAAGTAACGTTTAACAGTCTCGGAAGAGAACAGCAGTTTACGATAGGTAGCGAGGCACTGGAAGTGGTAAGGGAATACATCTACTTAGGACAGGTAGTGACCGCGGATCCGGATTATGAGATTGAAATAATCAAAAGAATAAGAATGTGCTGGGGTGCGTTTGGCAGGCATCAGATCATGAACAGTAGGTTGCCATTATCTCTCAAAAGAAAAGTGCATAAGAGCTGTGTCTTATCAGTACTGACGTGCGGGGCAGAAACCTAGCAGCGTACGAAAATTGTTCTACTTAAATTGTGGACGACGCAACGAGCCATGGAAAGAAGAATGATGGGTGTAACGTTAAGGGGGGATAAGAAAAGAGGAGACTGGGTGAGGGAACAAAGGCGAGTTGATGACATCTTAGTTGAAATCAAGAAAGAAAATAGGCATGGGCAGGACTTGTAATTTGGAGGGAAGATAGCCGATGGTCACTGAGGGTTACGTACTAGATTCCAAGGGGAGAAGCGTAGCAGAGGGCGGGAGAACGTTAGGTGGGCGGATGAGATTAAGAAGTTTGCAGGGACAACATGGCCACAATTAGTACATGACCGGGGTAGTGGAGAAGTATGGGAGAAGCCTTTGCCGTTCAGTGGGCGTAACCAGGCTGATGATGATGATGATGATGTACAGAAGAAGTCTAATTTGGAGCTTAATTTAGCACTATCCAGGTAACACACAAAGTCTTGAAAACGTTGTATTAATGGATTCAACAGCTCAAACGGATTTTTGACCACACTCGACGCATTAAAAACGTCGCAAAAAGGACAGCTTAAAAACGATGCGTGACTGCATTTCGAAAAATTTTTTATGAGACTGGCCGTACCTGTTCTATTAGCGTACTGGCTTTTCAACGGCACCGTCATTGGCGGGAGAATTCTCCGTTTACCAAGCGGCACTCATCGTGTCAATTGCGCCTGTATTTGCCCTGCATTAGCTAGAGTTCGGCTAGGAAAAAGAAGCTTTTTTGGTGTTAACCTCACGTCAAAATAGACGAAGGATTGCAAATGATGTCGGCACCGCAACAGTCCACGAAGAAATGGTGCGCGAGTGAAGCAGCTCTTTGTGCTCCGGGTCGACTTTGCAGGAGCATTTCCAGTCAATGCTAATGCTGACAGCGCATCTTCCACTTGAATGGCTTTTCTATAATCTTTCTCGTCATCGAATTCTTTCTGACGATGTCTTTCGGTCCCCTGCAGTGATTGCTTTTGCCGTGACCACCAGTGCAAATGTGAACAAATAGATAGGTCACTCTCATCGTTTTGCAAATTCATTCATACCACACACTATCGTTGAATTTAACCACTTGCCATTCCACGTAGCTACTGAAGGATGCGCTGCAATATGCAAACAACTGCTACATCCTGAACACACTGCCTGACCTAATCGATTTGTATTTACTTTTCACAGTCTCTTACACACTGAGATGTATTTTACGGGTGGCATGTGAATACTTATCCTATTTCATTTTGTAAGCATTGTTTGCGCTGCATTTAATTGGCTTTTCTATATTACGCATAAATAAAGGTATTGAGTTAAAGAGCGAACATTTTCGATGGCGTCGAAGGAATACATCAGTACAGCCGTTACTAGGAGCGGTGCTCTGCAGAAAGCGTTCTGGTGAATTCTACCGTGAGCACTACTATAGAATAGAATTTATTGACAGGAAAGACATAGAGGTCGACCTGAGCTAGTGCGCTCTAGTCTGCTACTCCGCGCTGGGGAAGAGGGAAGGGGAGTGAAAGTACTGGGATGGATGATGATGATAAGAGAAATGGTCAATGCTTAATTATATGAGACAGTTGCCTTGCTGGAGCCCCTCGTCAAGCTTGGTGTCCTGCAGAAACTTCAACAACAGTTTATTTGTACTCACTGAAGTTGCAGTGTCAGGCCGTGGGCCGAGGATAGCTTCCTCCGACAGTGGCTGCCTGCCAACGCTGGCTAGGAAACTCTCTAATGTCCTTCGCTCCAGCATATATGCTGCACAATCGCACAGTATGTGTTCCAGTGTTTCAGGCACTTGGCAGTGTTCACAATCAGGGCTGTTCGATTGGCTGATGAGGTGCGCGTAGCGACGGGTTAAAGCAACGCGAAGACGAATCCTGCGCAGCAATGACGTTTTGCTCCACGTAACCTTCGGGGGCAAACATAATTCTCCGTATTGGTCGATCATATGTAGGCGTCTGTGAATGTTGTCGTCGTGGGCTCTGTATGCCTTTATCAGGTAACGTAAGAGTGCCTTGATCATGGAGTTGGTGTCAGGGCGCGAGTAGGCAATCCGTACTTCATCAGAGGAGGAGAAGGACGATCTTGCCTCACTCTCAGTGAGTTCACAATGTATACAAGAGCAATGTGGAGAAACCATCGTCGGTGAATGCCAGTACAAGCTAATAACCCGAACGAGGTAGCGATCGAAAGCACGAGCGAGAGCGAGCGAAATATAGTCGGTGAGAGAGAGGACGAAAGGACGTGTTCCTTGCAGATCAACACGATGAGCAAAACGTGAACAAGCGGGAAGCAGGAGCCAACGTTTCGACCAGTGGACTTGTCTTCTTCAAGGCCTTGAAGAAGACAAGTCCACTTGTCGAAACGTTGGCTCCTGCTTTCACCTTGTTCATGTTTTGCTCATCGTATTGAATTTCCATCTACCGCATTCCCCGTGTTTTCCCTGGATTGCAGATCAACAGTACGACGACCGACCACCGACCTCTGATCAACACACAATAACAGCCGGAGACAGAAAGCTATTCACTTTAGTTTTCCTGGAAATCAACGGTATGGGCACGCCACGCTTTGGCGTATAGCTTGGCGGGATCGTGCCTACTCAGACGCGCTGATCGTCTCTTAACACGCTGTAGCCACAATGATGCGGCACTGACGGTGTTCGAAATCAAAGGGGGAAATCAAAGGCATGCGAAATCCGCAGAGATAACTCCAAGCTCATCGCTCTAGCTTCAGACGGAGCGGCATATCGAGCAAGCGAGCCCGCGCGCGACAGAACGGAAGAGAGTTTGGCATCTGGCTAGTATCAGGAATATGCTAGTATCATCGGCGTAAATTATATAGTTTGCCTTGATACTGATACTAATGATATTATTAATATATAAATTAAAGAGGAAAGGGTCCGAAATACTGCCTTGTGGCACGCCACGAGAAACGGGCAATGGACTAGAGAGTTTATCATTAATACCGACCCTTTGCTTGTGGTGTTCTAGGTAACATTTGATGAGGGATGCAGATTTCCCGCGGTAGCCATAACGTAGGAGTTTACTAATAAAAATTGAATGATTTACACAACCAAATGCTTTTGTAAAATCTACAAACAGCCCCAGAACCAGCTGTCCCTCATCAAATAATTGCTCTTGAAATGAACTCTTTCAGAGAAAGTAAGGCACACTCCGTGCTGAGGCCTTCGCGAAAGCGAAATTGGTATTCATTTAGAAGTTTATGTTATTGCTCAAAATACATAAACCAATTTAAAATCGTTTTTTCAAGTACCTTCGAGAACATAGGGAGGATTGATATTGAACGGTAGTGCTCATGTCATTCTTGTCACCATTTTTATATTGGAGTCTGATTCGAGCTTCTATTTTACTGGGAAAAATGGCCTGACTGAGACAAATGTTGAAAATATGTGCAATGCATGGAGCCAGAATATCAACAACGTATTTTAAAGGTTTTATCTCAAACATTTCTTATCATTAACAAACCAAAAAAATTCATCTAAAAATTGAAAGAAAATTGCTAATGCTGCGTCAGGAGGTCTATACACAACCCTAAATAGAGAGTTTTCAAATTTTAATCACAGAGCTTCAACACTGTCACAGCTTCAATACCATTCATCGATATATTGATAGCTGGTACATATTTCCACATATATGCATATGCCACCACCTCTAGCTTCTCTGTTTATGTAGGCCACATTATACCTATCAATATGCACAATATCAGTGTCCTTGCGGTACCAAGTTTCAGTTAGCATAATGACAGAAAATTTAAAAGTAAATTCATCCAGCAAATTCCACAATTCGTTTTCTTTAGAATGGGCTGGCTTTATTCTCAAATGCAGGAAACTCAGAGTCGATAGGCGCTGATCCGCAACAATCGTGCTTAATTCACAGGGAGTAGTACACTTCAGAGCCATTTTGAAGCTTAATTCTTAGCAAAAAGAAAAGACAGCCATTGCGATGTAGAAACACTGCCGTTAGCATAGAGCCAAATAAAATGCTATACGTCCAAGGCCAACTGCTGAAGAGAATATTAAGGGGAATTTTAATGTGTATGAGGGTGACGCCCTCGACAACAACACTATAGCAGGCGTGGACGAACGAGTGCAACAGTGATTTACTATAGGCTGTAAAGTATACAATACTGGTCAAAAGGGTAACGTTCATAAATAGAACTTCTGTTTCCGGCAGTAGTTTAGGGCTCACGTACATAAAGACACTATCAGGTGCATTTGCTAGGTACGAAACCACAGCGGTTCCGGAAATGTGCGTGGTTATCTGAAGAAACACGCCTTTAACTCTCTTCGGAAATATCGAGAAAAGCAAGAAGAACCATAGGTTCCTCGATTCTTTATTAGCCATTCTATCTGTTGGCACCATGACATAAATGGCATTGAGTATGGAATAGCGGGTAACCTAACGCACCTTGTCTAGGTCAGAGTCACAGGTAACATGTAGGACAGGCGATCTTCCAGACTTCCGCATCAGGATCTTTCCCTGCGAGACCCACACAAGCTTCCATTCTTTTCCTCGCCTCAGTTGTCGAGCTTTACCCAACAGACACTTGTTTTCAACGCACAGATGCTCATCGATATATACAGGACTACTCTCTTCAAAGCCCAGGGTTCCAGTGCTTAGCTTAGCGGTTCGCGCAGCAGTGAGTACTCTGTCTCGTGCAAAACTTTATGATCCCATTTGGTTTGTTCTTATCTTTAGAAGGAACATGGTGCACTACATCAACGTCTTTGTTCGTGACACTTGTGTCTATACATGCGGCAATTTGTCGAGCACTTTTTCTCAGAACTTCTTTTGCAACTAATGGTAGTCCTTTAACCTCGAGGTTCATGTTCCTGCTGTATTGTTTCAACTCAACGATTTCTCTCTTTGCTTCCTTCAGCTCGTTATTCAGTTGCTCATTTTATCTTTTACATCGCTGATTTTCAGCCGCCACTGCAGTAAACTCGCGACGGAATGCGTCAACATCTTTCTTGAATTGTTCTAAACCATCATTCAGAAAGCCAATCGAGTCGCGAATGGCTCCAAGTTTACTGGAAATCTCTGTATTGGAGTTAGGAACACCACCAACGATATTTCTCATGTCCTTCGCCAACGCCTTAAGCTTTAAGGCGTTGGTGACGTACTACCAACACTTTTGTGACTTCCTTAATAGTACCTGGCTGCTTATCAGCAAGAGACTTTGCGACATCGCGCAGGCTTCCAGAGCCAGAATCTTCCATAGCTTAAAAGCGGCACTGATATGGCATATAAGACACTCTTATTAACAGTCATAACAAGGTGAAAGCACTACAACACTCGTGGCAGCAACAGCAACGACAGGAGAGGAGCTATGCTACAGCACAAAATAAGAAATGCCACCAACCTCCAAAAATCCAGACAAGCTGATTAAATGAAGTGCTTACGTCATCGCTGCCGCTGTCAGAGTGAAACCAGCGCTACAGTGAAACACCGCGCCCAAGACAGAAGCGATGGAATGCCGTGAGAACAGTACACTGAGGAAGGTGGCGGGACACGTAGAACAGTTCTGGTAAGGTATGAGATGAAGCGCCGGCCTCTGCAAACATCCAGACAAGTTGAATAAATAACGTGCGTACGTCGCCGCTGATCCCGAAGATAGTGCAATGCCGGCCGACAAACGTGGGAGGTGAAGCAGACATTAAGCACTCCCCATACGTGGGCAGACCCCGAAGATAGTGAACTGCCGAGCCGACCCGCGCCGGAGGTGCAGTTCGCCATTAAGGGGCCGAGATACAGAGAGAGAGAGAGAAACAACTTTATTTGCCACTGCAGGTTAGGGCAGGCAGGCCTAGTGTGGCTCCCAGGTGGGGTCTTGGGCCCACGAGACGAGTACGAGTTGCGTTTTCTTGTCTGCCATTGTAAGCAGCTGGTTCCAACCCTCCTCAGAGGGAGCTGGCAGTAATGATCGTGGGGCAGGGTTACCCTCGCATCCCCAGAGAATGTGTGCCGGAGTGGCGAAAACTCCATGGTCGCACTTAGTGCAGACGGGGTCGTAATCCCCTCCAGTGATTAAATAAAGTCTAGAATGACTGAGTATTGAATCGGTCTGCAGTCTGCGAAGCATGGTGGCTTGCGCTCGTTCGAGGTCGGGGTGGGGAGGCGGGTACGCGCGTCTCGTCTCCTTGTAAAAGCTTGTATTTTCAGCATAGGATTTGGGGGCCTCTGCGAGCGCATCTGGGTTCGAGGGGCCGGCCTCCCGGTTAGTTAGGCCTTGGGATAAACGGTCGACCCCTTCGTTCCTAGAGTTCCCCGCGTGAGCAGGTACCCACACTAAGCTTATTGTTCTGTCGAGAGCGCAACTGCGGAGGATGTGTGCGGCGGGAAGACAGAGTGAGTTTTTTGAGAAATTTTGGATGGCTTGTTTAGAGTCACTGAGAACCGTGCTTGTGCGGCGATTCGCGATGGCTAGCGCGATCGCAACCTCTTCGGCAGCGGTGGAGGAGTGTGTGCGCACTGTAGCGGCACTGATGGGAGTGGTGGTTGGCGTCGCTACGCAGGCTACGTATGTGTGACAGTCGCATTTCGCCGCGCCCACGCATTTGGCATGTTCGTCGGCGGAGTAGGTGACGTCTAAGGCTTGTGCCTTCAGTTGGCGGCGCGTATCGTGACGGCCGGGTAGCATATTCTTGGCCATGGGTTTGATGACCAGCCGACTGAAGACTCCAGTCGGGAGAGCAGTGGGGTGGATGTCACCTGTAGGGTTGATGTTAAGACGGTCAAGAATGTAACGACCCTGTTCGGTGCGAGAAAGACGGTGTATCTGTGCAGTCTTGTGTGCCTCTATCAGCTCTGTGAGGGTGCTGTATACTCCAAGCTGGAGGAGACGCTTTGTGCTGGCGGACTGGGGCAGTCCCATTGCCGCCTTGTACGCCGAGCGGATGATGCTATTTACCACCTCTTCGTCCTTGCGGCGGAGGCGGTAATAAGGGTATGTGTAGACAATCCTACTAATGAGGCAGGCTTGTGTGAGGCGGCAGAGGTCGGTCTCCCGCATTCCCCTGCGGCGCAACCAATCGGTGGCGCCGAGATACACAGCTTCGCTCGTCATCCTTCTTCACAGAGTGGAAGGGCACTGAGATTTTGTTCTTGGGCGAACTTGTGCCCACAAAAGCAAGTTACACTCGAAAGTGCAGCAATAGCGGCGAACACGGTCAGCGATTGTCGAAAATCTGATCTGCCGGTCAAGCGCGTCGGCTTTCATACATCAGCCCTCGAAGGTTCCAGATTAATCGCTAGCGCCCGCGTGTCTTCCAGACAGTTATGCACAATTCGCGTCGCACAAGCTTACACAAGCTTCGGTGACAACAGACAGCAGAAAGAACCATCGATAACATTCGAGAAACTTCCGATACACGCGGGCGCGTCCAGCGCTGAGCGATAACATTTGTTAGATGGTGAAAAGCGGTCACCCGAAAACGCTAAACAAGTACACGTGTCAATATTCTATTTACATAGTTGCTGCATGATTTTCAGGACGGATGTTTTCATGAGACCTTACCTGACTTTATGATCGTAGTACCCTCGGTTTGTGCCTTATACTTGTCGGTTGTACCTGATACATTTACGAATTGTATAGCATTGATGAGAGGCTAGCAGTATTCGTAATAAAACTTAATAATAGGTATGCATTAAAAAGTGGTACAAGCCTACGCGCTAAGCTCCTGTCATGATGATGACGAAGTAGATCAGTTTTATGACCCATTATGAGCCATAAGTAGATCTGGTTGCGAGCCAATTGTCCAATGAGAAAAGTACAAACTCAGTATACTGTAGTAATGGGCGTCTTCAATGCAAAAGTGGGGAAAAAGCAGGCTGGTGAACAAGCAATTGGCAACTACGACGTCTGGTCTACAAACACTACAGGAGAGATGTTGCTGGAATTCGCGGAAAGGAATGAGCTACGAATAATGAACACCTTCTTCACAAAACATAGCAACACAAAGTGGACCTGAAAAGCCCTAAAGGTCAAACAAGAAATGAAATCCATTTCATACTTTTTGCCGATCCCTGCAAAGTGCAGATTGTAGAAGTGTTAGGTAGGGTAAAGTACAGCGATCATATGTTTTGAGGTCTAGCATTCACCTGAAAATGAAGAGAGAAAGCTTAAAATTGGTCAACAAGAAACAGGCCAACCTAGAGGCAGTAAGGATAAAAGCGGACCAATTCATGTTGGTACTTGCAAATAAATATGCGCCCTTAGAACAGCGAGATGTAGATGACATAGAGGTAATGACTGAAAGCGTATCTAGGCCGACTTCAGAAGCAGCCCTTGAAGGCAATGCATCAAGGCAACCAGTAGGTAAGCTCTTCCAAGCAACGAAGGACCTAATAAAGAAACGACTAAAAATGAAACAGTCCAAGTCGAGAGATCAGATACAGTAGAATTCGCGGAATTGTCACAGCTGATCTACAAGGAGAAAATAAAGGATATTCGAATTCATAACGTAAGAAAGACTGAGGAAGCAGTAAAAAATGGACGCAGAATGAAATCAGTGAGAAGAAAACTTGGCATAGGTCAAGTCAACATGTATGCACTGAAGGATAAGCAGGGCAATATCATCAGCACGTTCGAAAATATTGTAAAAGCAGCGGAAGAATTTTATATTGACCTGTTCAATACCCAGAGAAGGCAGGACATCTCTTTTGAAAGTAGTAATGAACAGGTTACAGAGGCTCATTGTGTAACTTGCGATGAAGTTAGAAGGGGCTTAGAAGGCATGAAACAAGGAAACACGGCATGTGAAGATGGAATAACAGTCAATTTAGCCAAAGATGGAGGAGACATCCTGCCTGAGAAGCCTACGCCCCTTTATACGTAATTTCTCCCGAAGTCAAGGGTTCCACAGAACTGGAAGAATGCCAACATTATACTAATCCACAAAAAGGGAGATGTTAAAGTATTGAACAATTATACACCCATTAGGTTACTTTCAGCACTGTATAAAAAATTCACCAAGATAATTTCCAATAGAATAAGGATAACACTTCACTTCAGTCAACCAACGGAACAGGCTGGCTTCAGGAAGGAATCCACCTCTCTACATGGCTTTCATATATGACGAAAAGGCATTTGATGCTGTAGAGATACCAGCAGTCATAGAAGCACTGCGTAATCAAAGAGTAGAGGCGGCTTACGTAAATATCTTAGAAAATATCTACAAAGATTTAAAAAGCTACCCTAATTATCCACAAGAAAAGTAGGAAGATACCTATAAAGAAAGACGTCAGACAAGGAGACACAATCTCTCCAGTGTTATTCACTGCGTGCTTCAAAGAAGTAGGACGGCTTAGGGGTAAGGATCAGCGGCGAATATGTCAATAACCTTCGGTTTGCAGATGACATTGTCCTGTTCAGCAACACTTGGGACGAGCTATAACAAAGGATTGACGATTTAATAGATAGAGTGTAAGAGTGGGATTGAAGATTTTTATGCAGAAAACAAAGTTAATGATCAATATCATTGCAAGGAAGCAAGAGTTCGGGATCGCCAGTCAGCCTCTAGACTACGCGAAGGAATACGTTTACCTAGGACAATCACTCACAGGGGACCCTTATTATGAGTAGGAAATTTACAGAAGAATAAAATTGGGTTGGAGAGCATACGGCAGAAATGCTTAGATCTTTACGGAACGCTTACCTTTATCACCAAAAAGAAAGGTGCACAATCAATGCATTCTACCGGTGCTAACATATGGGGCATACACATGACAAATAAGCTCGAAAACGAGTTATGGACCATGGAAAGCAATGGGCCGAAGAATGATAAGCGTAACGTTAAGAGACGGGAAGAGAGCGGTGTGGATCAGAGAGCAAACGCGTATAGCTGATATTCTAATCAAAATTAATAGAAAGAAATGCAGCTGCGCAGGTCATCTAATGCGTAGGTTAGATAACCGGTGGACCACTGGGGTTACAGAATGGGCGCTAAGAGAAGAGAAACGCAGTCGATGACGGCAAAAGACTAGGTGGGGTGATGAAATTAAGAAATTCGCAGGCGCGAGTTGGAATCGGTTTGTGCCCCACAGGGATGATTGGAGACCGGAGGCCTTCGTCCTGCAGTGGACTTAAATAGGCTGATGATGATGACTTGTGTTAGATATGTAGCAGCTGCCACTGCTCGTGACACCTGGAATTGGTATAAGGTGCCTGCCAAGCAAGCGCGAATGTTGACTTTTTCACTCGCTTTCACCATTCCTCTTGCGATGGAAAATAAAGTTGATGTCTTCAGAGCATCTTTCTCTTTAAAAAAAACGGTTGAAATGCGTTAAAACACTTTGAGCGTCGTAAAGTCATCCTTAGGTGCTCACATCATCTTCAGACGCATAAGTATTTTAGGCACACGTTAGACAATATTTCTCCCGCTAGCAACCATTTCCTGCAAAACCAATGCCAATACTATCTTGTAGACCGCACTGAAATTTCAAGTGTTGCTCGTTAGTGTTAGTTTATATTCATTTCGTTACCACCTCAATACTTCACACGTTCATTGTATACTTGTAAGGGGAGATAAAGCAACAGTGACCACACTGTTCCTCTTCAGTGAGAGCAGTGTTACATAACGCTACTTTGCGGTAACTTTGCTCTGGTCAAGGCAGAGTGGTGGTGCACCTGATGGAATGTTGTAGCCGTCATCTACACCTATTCAGTTCCCATTAAACATTTTAGCTGTGCATTCGGCCTTTTGTGCAAAAAAAAAAGCTGTATGCATATTTTGTACATATGTTCATTTACAATTATTATTGGTACTCGTAGGTAACTTTATTTGAAACATTAGCTTTTTACAGCTAGCTGAAGTGCTGGAGAGACGGAGCTGCGTCTTGATTATTATGCCAACTACAGGGTCCTGAGTATTTCGCTGCGCGTGTTCGAAAAAAAACGGCTTCGTGCTGCACTGTTCTTGCTCAAATTTTTGCAGAACGATCGTATTTTGGCGTTGACTTCGTTTAGTATAACATCGGGCTTAGAAAATTTGCGCAGGCTGATGATGTGCGGATAGCAGATATCTGGATTCTTGTCTTTCTGAATTTTGCCAGAACGACGTTCTGCAGCTTTGGGAAAAGTTTAAAGCAATGTGTTTATTCTGCATTGATCAATTTATACCTAACAAACTTAAAAAGCCAGCTAAACATACACCATGGATAAATAGACTCACTATTCCATTAAAACGTAAAGCCAAACGCCTAAGAAAGAAAGGCCCAGCTACTGACAATTTAACCAGTGTTCGTGTCGCCCTTTCAGAGGCCATTGCAGAAGCAAAAATTTTTATTTCAGCAACACTTTACCAAATTTTATTAAGGACAATACCCAGAAGTTCTGGAACATTATGAAGGAAGGGAATAAATCCATAACGAACATTATCCACGATAGCATTCCAATAACTGATCCCAAGGCTGTTGCTAACCTTTTAAATGACCACTTCCACAGTGTCTTCTCACCACCAACTGAACCCTCTTTCCAAACTTCACCGTCCTGCTTAACATTTCTCATGAAGGTGTACTTAACATGCTCCTCCGGTTACAAGTAAAATTATCTGTTGGTCCAGACGGCATTCCCAACACCTTCCTTCGGCTTTATGCGGAACATTTAAGCAAATTCCTTGTAGTAATCTTTCAAGCCTCTCTACATTCCGCGGTACTTCCGCTCGATTGGAAAGTAGCACGTGTTGTCCCTATATTAAAAAAAGGTGACCCCAGCTAAGTCCTAAATTACCGTCCGATTTCCATATTATCCTCTTCTTGTGAATTAATTGAACACATTGTTGCTGACTACATTACTGATTTCTTAAACAAGCGTAACATTTTATCTCCTTTCCAACATGGCTTCAGGAAGGGGCTCTCGACAGTCACCCAATTAAGCACAGTCATTCACTCGTTTGCTTCTGTCCTTGACTAGGCTGGCCAAGTGGATGTGATATTTTTGGATTTTCAAAAAGCATTTGATGTAGTTCCTCATGAGAAATTAATTTGTAAACTAGAATTCCTTGGTCTTCCTGCATTTATCCTGTCCTGGGTTTCAGCTTACTTGACGCGTCGAAAACAGTACGTAGTGATTGATGGGCAGCAGTCCGATTCTCTTTCAGTAACCTCTGGCGTGCTTCAAGGCAGCGTCCTTGGCCCACTACTGTTTCTTATTTATTCTAACGACATAGTTGATGTAATAGAGGCCGCTGTCAACATTCGTCTGTTCGCAGACGACTGTATCATTTTTAACAATATTAATACAGTTCATGATCAACTATCTCTTCATTTAGCCTTAAACAACATTCTTGAGTGGAGCAACAAGTGGGGAATGAAACTTAACTCAGATAAATCTGTGCTTCTACGTATAACAAACAAAAAACTGCCCCTGAAATTTTCTTATTCTATTGGCCAAGATCCCTTGGCCGAAGTGAGCCAGTACAAGTATCATGGAATTACAATTACTAACAACCTAAATTGGAATAACTATATTGCTGCTACCGCCTCTGCTGCTTTCAGAAAGCTATGTCTACTTCGCCATAAGCTCAAACATGCATCCCATGAAGTAAAATTCTTAGCCTATACCACATTTATTCGACCCAAATTGGAATACTCGTGCGTTATTTGGGACGCATTTACCACAAACAACATTAACGCTCTTGAAAGGATACAGAGAAGAGCCATGCGTTTTATTTTTTCCAAATACGGCCGAGAAGAGTCTGTAACTGAATTACTGCGGACAAATGGTTTTCACACCCTTCAAACGAGGCGAAAAATAATACGCCTGCAGTTCCTTTACTCCTTGATCAACCGTAAATTTTCTTTAGATCCGCTCTCTCCTCTTACGTTGCCAGGACAAACCTCTTTAAATTTTCATTCTTTCCTCGAACTATAGAAGAATGGAACCTCATCCCTTTCCATCAACTTAACTCACCTGAATCAATTCAAACTCATATTATTAGTATTTCCTAACTAACATTGCTGTTTCGTGCTATATTGTCTCATTCCTTGAATGTCATATTTTTGCAATTCTGCCTAGTATACGTCTACTTTTATTTGTTACCATGCCCCTCCTGCTTGGGCCACTCGGCCTGCAGTATGATGTAAATAAAAAAATAAAAAAAATGAAGGCTGTTGAACTTGGCTGTTAGTAAGCCGGTTCCATTCAGTTATTGTCCGGGAAAAGAAAGAGTATTTCAAGGAGTTGTTACGTATGCAAAACGGAGCAATTATTAATAGGTGTCTTTGTGTAGTGGCATACCCGGATGAAAAAGGTTATTATGTCTGAAGTGTCTAATTTATAGTGCCCCTTTGCAATTTGATACATAAAGTTTAGCCTAGATGACCAGTTTCTTTGGGTTATTTGTGGCAGGTTGGCTATGGTTAAAAGGCCAGAAACAGAAGAACGTCCAAAGATGTTATATATGAATCGCACACCCCTTTTTGTACGCTTTGAATATTTTTAATATTGGTCCCAGTGAAGGGGTCCCAGATTATCGATGCATAATCTAATGATGGGAGAATAAGCACTTTATATCCGGTCATGCGGACATCAAGAGTAATAAATTTTAAAGCTCTTCGTAAAACGAACAACTTACAGTTTGCATTTCTTACGACATAATCAATGTGTTTAGTCCAGTCAAAGTTATTTGTAATCCAGAGGCCCAGGTATTTGTAATGAGATACTTCGTGAAGAACGCTGCTGTTGATAGAATAGATAAAGGTTAAGGGACTTTTTTTCTTAGTAACTCACATGAACACTGTTTTTTCATAGTTAATACACATTTGCCACATATCCCGCCACTGAACAATTTTGTTGAGTGTATCATTTATAGGAATTTTGTCAGCTTTACCGTTCACTTCCGTGTACATCACGCAGTCATCAGCACACAATCGTATTTTGACTGGAATGTTGCAGACGATATCATTAATAAACAAATGAATATGAAGGGGTCCAAGCACCGACCCCTTGGGTACGCCTGAGTCCACACCAACACCAAAAACTTCCGAAGTTGTTCCATTAAACGCAACAAACTGTATTCCATGGCTTATGTATGTGGCAATTCATTTTAAAAGTTGGTGGTTATTTAATATTTTCCCTAATTTCTGCAATAACTTCTTGTGAGAGACTTTAGCAAACGCTTTTTTAAAGTCCGTAAAAGTTACATCGGTTTGTTTTCCGTTATTAATTGAAAGTGCAAAGTCATGTATAGTTTCTGCTAGCTGAGTACACGTAGAATAATCTTGTCGAAATTCATGTCGATACTGTGTTAAAATATTACGTTTGTCAAGAAACTGCGTTATGGGGTAACATGTTCTAAAAATTTGCATGCAGTACAGGTTAAAGGAATCGGACGTTAGTTCTTTATAGAGTCTTTCCTCCAATTCTTAAGGATAGGTTTTACTTTGGCGATTCCCCAGTTGTCCGAAACTTGCCCCTCAGATAGTGATCTAGAGAAGAGAACACACAAGTATTTTGAGACCCATCCTGCGTATCTCTTAAGAAATGCGTGTGGTATGTCATCTGGCCCTTGGGACTTCTTTACATTGAGTTTTAAGACCACATTCAAAATTCTAGCTTCACTAATTAGAACATCTGGTATTAATGGGAAACTTGCGTCGAAGAGTGGTAATATGTTTATTTTATTCAAAATACTCACAGGCTCCAAATAGAAGTATTGTGTAAGGGGGGCATGTACAGAAGTTGAAGGACACAAAAGAAACAGCTCATGCATCATTATACAATGGGTAACAGTTTCGCAGGAGGCAGAGAAGTAATGACAAGTATAAAGCTAAAAATATAAGGCCAGAAAAATATTGCACAGTATATGCAATCTCTGAAAGAACATTGAAAATGGGGGCTAAAAGGGTGACAACAAAGTACAAGGCCGTGAATAAAACAGCTAAGAAAACCTGAGCAGTACTTGGTTTTTGAAGACTGCAGAGTCATGAATGGCAACAATGCGATCAAGAAGTTTATTCCAGTAGCTTATGGCACGCGAAAGCGCTGATGAATTAAAAGCCGTGGTTAGGCCAAATATGCGCCTAAAGCTGTGGCTATTACAAAGACGACGGGATGTGCGATGTGGTTCGGTAAGGGGAAGGGTAGTAGGATGCTGACCATGAAATATTTTGTGGAAAAGACAGAGCAAAGCGACCTTCCATCGCAGCTCTATGTCGGGAGTGATAGCGAGAACTTCAGGTTAGTAACGCTAGTCTGTCGGTCATATTTCCTGGTTATAAAATCAACCGCACGGTTCTGAATTCGTTCTAGTGATTGTATTAGATAAGCCTGATGCGGTGACTATACGGGCAAAGCGAATTCAAGTTGAGGACGAACAAAAGTCTGATAGGCTAGTTTTCGAGGGGTTATTGGGGTATCTCGAAGATTAACGTTTCAGATAACCAAGAGTACGCGATACTTTCGCGGTCATGTTATTAATGTGAGTCTTCCAGCAAAGAGTGACAGTGAGATATACGCCAACGTACTTGTCTGACGTCGCATGCGCACAAGGGTTAGAATTTAGTGAACATGGGAAAGCTGAAGGCATCTTTTTGCGTGTAAAAGTCACAGTTCAGCATTTGTCAGGATTCAGCGTCATTTGCCATGATGTGCACCAGTTAGCGATTTGATCTAAGTCGTTCTGAAGTTCAAGATGTTCAGAGGGTGAGCTAATTTTCCGATATGTTATGCAGTCGTCTGCGAAAAGTCTAATGGTTGAAGTAATGTTAGACGGCAGGTCATTGATGTACATTAAAAACAGCAATGAGCCCAAGACGCTGCCCTGGAGAACACCGGAGGAGACGTCAGTTAAATCGGATGAATATCCGTCAACGACGGTGAACTGCTTATAAAATGACAGGAAATTACGCAACCATGAGATTGTTAAAGAATATAAGTGCAACGATGGTAGTTTAGCTATTAGGCGGGAGTGTGGAACGCGAACAAATGCCTTGAAGTAGTCAAGAAAAAGGCCATCAGTCTGGAAACCTTCATCCATGTTAGAAAACAGTTCGCTGGTGAAGTATATAAACTGCGTGTCACACGAATATCCCTTCCTAAATCCATGCTGGTTTGGGAAAAATAAGTTATGGCGTTCAAGGTAATACGCGATGCCTGATGCGACAATACAGATACAGATATAGGGCGATAGTTACTGAGGTGATTTCTATCACCAACTTTAAAAATTGGAATAACTTCTTTACAATCCGGGGAACATATTTAGTAATGCATTATTTTACAATTATTTTGAATTGAGGCCAAAGACTGTTTATATCTCCAGAATAGGATGAGAAAATATCGAAATTAAAGGAAAGCATGTCAATGATAGAGACATCATCTGGTCGTGAAAAGTTAGGGAAACTAGACGTTGGGTTGTTACGTTTGAGTGCTACACCATTCAATTCTAGCAATACTGCAGAATGGTCCGAGATACCATGTATTACCTCATAGGAAGTTTCGGCTGTAATTGAACCACTTCCAAAAATCAAGTCAAGTATGCACTTGGAGTTACCCTGAATCCTGGTGTAATTCTGAACTACTTGCAGTAAGTCGAACGCGAAGGCCATATCCATCAGTATTTCACAGTGATTATCATTTCGGTTTGGGGCACTGAATGCTGACTAATCCACCTCGGGCACATTGAAATTGCCTGATAGGATTATTTTGTCCCCAAGCTTGACTTGTGTGTCTAGATACTTTCTTATGTTTTCGAGGATGCCAACATCAGAACCAGGAGGCCTGTAAATAGCGCATATAACATACCTGGTGTTACCCCAATACACTTTGCAAAAATAGCCTCGACACCAGGCCCATCAGGCATTATTTTCATGCCTATAGATTTGATAAAAAGTATAGCTACCCTACCACCCTTACTCTCGCGGTCTTTTCTAAGCTCGCTGTGTCCAGCGGGCACTAATTCATTCTCATAAATGGACATCTTTAACCACGCTTCAGTGAGGATGGCTATATCAATGCTATGCGACAACAACAATGCCTCTAGCTCAGTAACCATGTTAACGACACTTCTTCAGTTTACATTAAGTGCTTTCAGTGACAGTGCGTCATGCTTTTGGCGTCCATTAGCCTTTTTGTTTAATTAAAAGCGTGATCCGGTAGTTTCGCTCCACCCGAACATGACGTCATCCACGCTTATTTATCAAAAAAGTTTCACTTTCGATCGGTTTTTCCTTTCATCAGCTGAAGTGCCGCACAATTTTTTTCTTATTTCTCTTATCCTTTAGGAAAAGTCTTCCGAAATCGACACCATACTTCCCTTGTTTATTACAGTTCTTTAATATAGCTATGCTCTCTCGGTAGTCCAGAAACTTTTGAATAACAGGACGGCATTTATTTTCGGCCTTCTGCCCGATCCGATGACACCATTCGATTCCCGTGACCGTAACATGTAGTGTGTCTTTGAAAATTTGATCTTTTACTTTTTTTATTAAGCCACCTGCAGTTTCGCCACGTGGCACTTCAATGCCATATATAACCAGGTTGTTTCGGCGGCTTCTATTTTCTAGCTCATCTACCTTGCTCATAAAGGATACATTCCCTTTGTTTAATCCTGCAACTACATGTTGCTTCTAATTCTTGAACATTGGCGGTCAGCGCCGTGAGGTTTTCTAGTTGTTTATCAACTTTGTTTATGCGCTCCGTTAGAGCAGAAATCTGCTTTTCTATTGTATCTTGAGCTGTCTGCATTTTTTCAAGGCAGGAATGTGTTTTTGCTAGGCCTTCAAAGATTTTAGCCAACATTTCGCTATCACTGGGACGAGGCTTCGCCTCAACGTCTCCGCACACAAGCAAATCAACCGGCATTGAATAAATACATGTTAGCAAAGATTTTACACACAGTGGCCAGAGCAGCAGCAGCAAATAACGATTATCGCTTCTATAACAATATCCAGGTGGGTAACTACTAACCTGTATCATGAAGAAAGAATCTCTAGGCATGTTGCCATTGCTGCTGCCGCAGCTAGTGCTCACTGAAGATCCAGGTTTCTGGCGATGCTTTTGTAGCCTTCGGAGGGGTCACGGGATGAGTCGTTGCTCCTGTAAATGACCACGCAGTCTCAGTGTGTGACTCGATGAACGGTGCACTTTCGGAGACCCGGCAGCTGTCGATGATCGTTGATGCAGGGTGCCTCACGATAACCCAATCGACACGTGCGGCGTCTTGCGTTCTATTGTGGACAGTCAGATGCTCCCGAGTAGAACAGCCGTGACCTGTATCATAAAGAAGAAAGAATTTCTATGCATGTTGCCCTTGCTGCTGTCGCAGTGCCCACTGATGATCCAGGTTTCTGGCGATGCTTTTGTAGCCTTCGGAGGGGTCACGGGATGAGTCGTTGCTCCTGTGAATCGCCACGCAGTCTCAGTGTGCGACTCGATGAACCATGCTCTTTCGGAGACCCGGCTGCTGTCGGTGATCGTTGATGCAGGGTGTCTCATGATAACCCAATCGACACGTGCGGCGTCTTGCGTTCCATTGTGGACAGTCAGATGCTCCCGAGTAGAACAGCCGTGACCTGTATCATAAAGAAGAAAGAATTTCTATGCATGTTGCCCTTGCTGCTGTCGCAGTGCCCACTGATGATCCAGGTTTCTGGCGATGCTTTTGTAGCCTTCGGAGGGGTCACGAGATGAGTTGTTGCTCCTGTGAACCGCCACGCAGTCTCAGTGTGTGACTCGATGAACCATGCACTTTCGGAGACCCGGCTGCTGTCGGTGATCGTTGATGCAGGGTGTCTCACGATAACGCAATCGACATGCGCCGCGTCTTGCGTTCTGTTGTGGACAGTCAGATGCTCCCGAGTAGAACAGCCGTGACCTGTATCATAAAAAAGAAAGAATTTCTATGCATGTTGCCCTTGCTGCTGTCGCAGTGCTCACTGATGATCCAGGTTTCTGGCAATGCTTTTGTAGCCTTCGGAGGGGTCACGGCATGAGTCGTTGCTCCTGTGAATCGCCACGCAGTCTCAATGTGTGACGATGAACCATGCACTTTCGGAGACCCGGCTGCTCTCGGTGATCGTTGATGCAGGGTGTCTCACGATAACCCAATCGACACGTGCGGCGTCTTGCGTTCCATTGTGGACAGTCAGATGCTCCCGAGTAGAACAGCCGTGACCTGTATCATAAAGAAGAGAGAATTTCTATGCATGTTGCCCTTGCTGCTGTCGCAGTGCCCACTGATGATCCAGGTTTCTGGCGATGCTTTTGTAGCCTTCGGAGGGGTCACGGGATGAGTCGTTGCTCCTGTGAATCGCCACGCAGTCTCAATGTGTGACGATGAACCATGCACTTTCGGAGACCCGGCTGCTGTCGGTGATCGTTGATGCAGGGTGTCTCACGATAACGCAATCGACATGCGCCGCGTCTTGCGTTCTGTTGTGGACAGTCAGATGCTCCCGAGTAGAACAGCCGTGACCTGTATCATAAAAAAGAAAGAATTTCTATGCATGTTGCCCTTGCTGCTGTCGCAGTGCTCACTGATGATCCAGGTTTCTGGCGATGCTTTTGTAGCCTTCGGAGGGGTCACGGGATGAGTCGTTGCTCCTGCGAATCGCCACGCAGTCTCAGTGTGTGACTCGATGAACCATGCACTTTCGGAGACCCGGCTGCTGTCGGTGATCGTTGATGCAGGGTGTCTCACGATAACGCAATCGACATGTGCCGCGTCTTGCGTTCTGTTGTGGACAGTCAGATGCTCCCGAGTAGAACAGCCGTGACCTGTATCATAAAAAAGAAAGAATTTCTATGCATGTTGCCCTTGCTGCTGTCGCAGTGCTCACTGATGATCCAGGTTTCTGGCAATGCTTTTGTAGCCTTCGGAGGGGTCACGGCATGAGTCGTTGCTCCTGTGAATCGCCACGCAGTCTCAATGTGTGACGATGAACCATGCACTTTCGGAGACCCGGCTGCTCTCGGTGATCGTTGATGCAGGGTGTCTCACGATAACCCAATCGACACGTGCGGCGTCTTGCGTTCCATTGTGGACAGTCAGATGCTCCCGAGTAGAACAGCCGTGACCTGTATCATAAAGAAGAGAGAATTTCTATGCATGTTGCCCTTGCTGCTGTCGCAGTGCCCACTGATGATCCAGGTTTCTGGCGATGCTTTTGTAGCCTTCGGAGGGGTCACGGGATGAGTTGTTGCTCCTGTGAACCGCCACGCAGTCTCAGTGTGTGACTCGATGAACCATGCACTTTCGGAGACCCGGCTGCTGTCGGTGATCGTTGATGCAGGGTGTCTCACGATAACGCAATCGACATGCGCCGCGTCTTGCGTTCTGTTGTGGACAGTCAGATGCTCCGGAGTAGAACAGCCGTGACCTGTATCATAAAGAAGAAAGAATTTCTATGCATGTTGCCCTTGCTGCTGTCGCAGTGCTCACTGATGATCCAGGTTTCTGGCAATGCTTTTGTAGCCTTCCGAGGAGTCACGGGATGAGTCGTTGCTCCTGTGAATTGCCGCGCAGTCTCAGTCTGTGACTCGATGAACGATGCACTTTCGGAGACCCGGCAGGTGTCGATGATCGTTGATGCAGGGTGCCTGACGATAACCCAATCGACTCGTGCGGCGTCTTGCGTTCCATTGTGGACAGTCAGATGCTCCCGAGTAGAACAGCCATGACCTGTATCATGAAGAAGAAAGAATTTCTAGGCATGTTGCCTTTGCTGATGCCGCAGTGCCCACTCAAAATGTATCCCTATGTCACAAAAATTGTGCCAGAAATAACTTATATAAATGTTTACATGTTTTTTGTTTATTTAATAAGTACAGACGATATCACATGAACTTTAGGACTATATCAGTCCGAAACCAGCAAAGGAGTGCATGCAGCTGATATGAAAAACGTCAAGGCCATGAAATGAACAAGCTGAGGACAAATATTTTAATGAAACGTTGTCATTCAAGTGCCTTGTTTGCATTTTAGTACATATGCAACGGCCAGGTAAAAATCTCATTAACGCTGTCCTTCGCTCCAACGCATTGCACGGGAACAGCTGTCACCGGCCGTGTATTGTGCGTAATTGCATAGAAATTACAGTCTGAATAGAAAGCACATATAGAAAGCAGATTTCCTGCAAAATATACATTAGAAACGTGAAGATACATTGGAATATACAAATGCGAAGATACAGCTAGATAACAGGACAAAGTTTCACTGGGAACAAAGTTCTTTGCATATATACACAAAACCTCGCAAATAGATAGTGAAATATCCGTATAAGTCTCCAATAAATCTACGTGTCTAAGTAGACGTCACTGTATATAATGCACCAAACAAGGCAAATAAACACGTTGCGCAATCACAGATCACAGAATCCTAAGACCCCCCCCCTCCCCCGTCCCTCCACTCCTCCCGAGGCATCGGACGGGACAGAAGACGGCGCGCTTCCTCCCCGCTCTTCTCCATTTCGCATGCAAGACTGAGCCACCATCGTCGGCTCCCCCTTTCCCCCTCCCCTACGCTTTCACTCGCACATGCAGCAGGCGGCGCGCGGTGACGACCTTATCACCCTGGGACTTTATACGGGACATCACGGAAAAGGCGACGGCAAAAATGCGCCTGGAGTGTCCATTTCATTGCTCCGGCACTTGAAAAGTCCCATGGCCCATTACTTTCCGCAAAAGAAGTAACAAAATCGAACTTTCACCATGTGACAATTCGTTGCGGCGGAACAATGCCTTTTCTTTTCTTTTGTGGGGTGGGGGCACCAAAATGAAAACACGCAAAGAAAGCATGTTGGCTACGATCCAATGCCTACTTGGGGCACCTAATGTGGCTACCTAAGGAATATCAAAGAAAACGTGAGACGCTTGGTCCACAGGGAACCATACGCATGCTGCTCGTTATCCTACACTGGCGAGGTAAGACTTTCCGTAGGCGTTGCGATAACATCGAAACAATGGTGATGCCCTCAAGCGAACACGTTGCAATCTATCTGTCGAGTCCCCACAATTGTGAGGGCGAGCGACCATTGCTTCTTTTTCTCGTCTGCTCGCCAGAAAGCGTGCAAAATTAGACCAGGCCAAAATCTACTCTTCCAGAGAAAAACGAACCCACACCGAAGTGCGCCGAGTGGTGGTCCGGGCAACACGAGAAAAACGCATGCGCGCTGGCTGGCTCTGGTAGCCCGCGGGTATCGAGAACAAGGAAACTGATGAAGCTCAATCTGTCCTCGCGAATAAAAGCCACAGTAGAAAAAATTAATAAGAACGTAGTTACATTTGCTGGCTTTAGTGTCTTGACATGGATGCTTTGGCGCAGGTGAAAAAATGTTGATATCCTTTTCTGTGACACGATGGCACAAATGAACCACGACAAGGCTTCGTCTCATTGGACTTGGCTGCGTGATTTGTCAACTTGTTTGATAGTGTGCTGATATGGTTTGTGTCAGAAGAACTTCCCATTAGACTAGTTGGTGTTTACTGCATATCATATTGACCGCAAATAAAGACGGGGACAGAGGGAGAGAACACATAAACAGCACGGGCGGTAACTTTCAACCCGTACGATATATAACCCGTAACCCGTAAGATATAGCAAAAATAGAAAACGCGCAAAGACGGGCTGTGTGCTTCATTTACAATAAATTCAAGAGAACACATTGCCCATCTGCTTTAATGGCCTTGAACGAAATTAAACCTCTTCATATAAGATGGAAAATTGCTCGATTAACGTTTCTTCATTCACTCATCCAGGGAAAGTTTGTAATTTCTTCATCACCTTATGTTACACCTTCAACTACACGAAAAACCCGTCACCAGCATACCCATGCCCTAACACCATATTTTGCGAAAACAAAAACTTGTTTAAATACTCATACTTTCCGCGCACAACAAACGATTGGAATGCACTGCCTGAACAGATTGCCTCAAGTGACAGTTTTGAAAGAAATCTTAGCAATTGTAACGGGGGGTTTATTCGGCTAGAAGTATATCAGTCCGCCGTTGTGTGTCGCTGTCGTAAAAAAAATGTCATGGTGGCGGGTGCCTGGTGTTCTCTGTCTAATAAGTTGCGTGAACTGAAAAAACAGTCGTATTTCCTGTTTTCATCATTCAGTAACCTGCCGCATGCATCGGCAGTGTGATGCGCTTTCGTCGATACGTGGTGCTGGCCCGTATTGGCAGCAACATGGCCTCGAAATATATCATCCTTATGCCATTTCTTCAAAAAATCACTGTTTGTGCGAATGAGTGATTTTGGTTTAAACTTCGAAAACAAGAAAAAAATACAACGGCAGGTCTCATTTTTGTCCGGCGTTTCAGTTTTATCCGAAAAGAGTCGGTGAAAGCAAATTTACAATAAAGCTAAGGCGACCCACGATCTGCACTTAGCCGCAAGCACATGCGCTCCAATGAGAGTAACCTGCCACAGTTAAGCTCATGTGTCAGCTGGCGGCTCAAGCAATCTTTACTTTTTTTCTTTTCTGCGTCCGTTCTGCCTGCGTTCTGCCATCATGTCACAGCTAGTAGCGTAATGGTTATTTATTTATTTATTTATGTATTTATTTATTTATTTATTTATTTATTTATTTATTTATTTATTCAGTATACCTACATCGCCTGCACGGCATTATTGTAGGGGGTCAAAATACAGGTGGTCACATTGGAAACATATTCAGCAACATCAAAAGAATACATCAATAAATACAACATTGTTTAAGCACTCAAATTCGCAAAAGCGGAAGACAAATCAACAAAGTACCAAACAAAGTAACAAAAAGTAACTAAAAAAAGTTGCTTATGTGCAGAGATGAATAACAGAACAATCAAAGAATATGGCTCTCAATAGCATTTTCAATATTAAACGCTGCCATCACTTCATTAGGGCGCTCATTCCAATCGTTAATCGTGTTAGGAAAAAATGAATGCTTAAACACATTGGTACGGCACTGATAAGCTCTAATTTTTTTAGCGTGGTCTCTCCTAAATGAAACGTAATGCGGCTCCTTAATCAACAGTGTTTTGTCGATACCAGTTTTGCTTTTATATATATTGTAAAAGAATTTCAATCTTAGGATTTTTTTGCGTGAAGAAAGAGTTTTCCAACCCAACCCTTCCCGTATTCCGGATCCTCTGATAGTGAAATTATAATTTCCTGTTACGAAGCGTGCTGCTTACTTCTGGACGCGTTCTATATTGTCTGTGACATTTTTAGTGTATGGATCTCAGGTAAGGCATGCACCCCAGCTGCCAAATGCGCGCCTAGCTACCAAACGGAGGATGCTGCGAATCATCATCATCATCATCATCATCAGCCTGGTTACGCCCACTGCAGGGCAAAGGCCTCTCCCATACTTCTCCAACTGCCCCGGTCATGTACTAATTGTGGCCATGTTGACCCTCCAAACTTCCTAATCTCATCGGCCCACCTAACTTTCTGTCACCCCCTGCTACGCTTCCCTTCCCTCGGAATCCACTCCGTAACCCTTAATGACCATCGGTTATCTTCCCTCCTCATTACATGTCCTGCCCATGCCCATTTCTTTTTCTTGATTTCAACTAAGATGTCATTAACGCGCGTTTGTTCCCTCACCCAATCTGCTCTTTTCTTATCCCTTAATGTTACACCTATCATTCTTCTTTCCATAGCTCGTTGCGTCGTCCTCAATTTAAGTAGAACCCTTTTCGTAAGCCTCCAGGTTTCTGCCCCGTACGTGAGTACTGGTAAGACACAGCTGTTATAAACTTTTCTCTTGAGGGATAATGGCAACCTGCTGTTCATGATCTCAGAATGCCTGCCAAACGCACCCCAGCCCATTCTTATTCTTCTGATTATTTCACTCTCATGATCCGGATCAGCAGTCACTACCTGTCCTAAGTAGATGTATTCCCTTACCACTTCCAGTGCCTCGCTACCTATCGTAAACTGCTGTTCCCTTCCGAGACTGTCAACATTACATTAGTTTTCTGCAGATTAATTTTTAGTCCCACCCTTCTGCTCTGCCTCTCCAGGTCAGTGAGCATGCATTGCAGTTGGTCCCCTGAGTTACTAAGCAAGGCAATACCATCAGCGAAGCGCAAGTTACTAAGGTATTCTCCATTTACTCTTATCCCCAATTCTTCCCAATCCAGGTCTCTGAATACCTCCTGTAAACATGCTGTGAATAGCATTGGAGAGATCGTATCTCCCTGCCTGACGCCTTTCTTTATAGGGATTTTGTTGCTTTCTTTATGGAGGACTACAGTGGCTGTGGAGCCGCTGTAGTCCTCCGCTGCGAATACATGGGCTGGAATTCTGGTGGTTTGTTTGTGAAAACAACTTTCTGTGCTCTCTGGTGAGGGCGAAGCTCAGAATGAGGCGGCAGCCTGACGACAATGGTCGCCGTCAACGTAACAGAATAAGCGGGCGTGGAAGGTCACACCTAACGCCGAAAGTATATTCAGAGGAAAGGCAGTATGCTGCTCTCGACAAAAAAAGTGATGAGTAACGAGCAGTGTTGTTGAGCGAGGCTGTAGACCGATAATGTCCCCATAGACAGGACCACGCTCCAATCCCGGTGCTCAGCGGAAAGGTACATCGACAGCATGTCAGCTAGCGTATAATTGATACTTCGTTGAGGTCGTTGCGTGTTTGTGTTGTGTCTAGCAGGAGGGAGCAGTGTAGCAGATGACACTGGAGAGAAGGCGGTGAGCGAAGTCCGCGAAAAGTACTTGGCGATAGCCATATTGAACGTCAACGCCGGTTGAAGAAAGCCTGCGACTTCAGTTGCTCAGGTCGCCAGAAAGGCTTAACCACAGCGATAGACACACACTTTGCGGAACAGAGCAAAGGGACCTAGTGAGTTCGCCGGGCTTTTCGAGCTCTAGCATACTTTTAAAAATGAATGTGGCGAAGTATGGCGCACAAAATAGTATATGCCAACCCAAATGAATCAGCGTGGTCATACTTGCGCGACGCGCCATGGTGGCCTGCCACCAGGACATCATGAAGTTGCAGCGATGAGAGATTTCAGTGGGTGCTTGAGAATAAAGACGAGCACATCAGAGACGTCCGAGGTACGTTTCTATGGAGCAAGGGCACATGGCCCCTCCCCCCCCCCCAAAAAAAAAATAAGAAAACGCGAAAATAAGCTTGCGAATAGGGGAGGGGCATCATCAGATCGAGCACTACGGCGCTTGTTGATCTTGCTCAGGATGACGCCAGCGTTTCATTCAGCGTTTATTTCTACTAAAATTAGTTGAGGTTACGTTTATTTGCATCACAATGGCGGACGTAATCAGGCAAACATTGACAGACCTTCATTAGAGGTATACCTGACTACTCTGTGGAGATTACGTACGACAATGACAACAAAGAACACAGAAAGCTTCGTTTACATCAATTCGCACATACGTGAGATCCGCATAATTTTTTTGATTATCAATTTATATGCTTAGGAATGGCGCTCAATATTGCAATATTTGCATTCACAGTGAGCAAAAGCGGCTGTTGTCTCCACGGTAGAATTGATTTAAACGGCTTTAATGCCATGGAAATTATATCGTTGCCAACTACCGTGGGATTGTAGTCGTCAAAATGGGATACAGTGTGACAGGGAAACCCGGAGGTTGAAGAACGGCAAAAAGGCAGAAGCTTGCACAAGACCTCAGGGAAGTAGAATAACTTTTCGAGCAGCGTGGTTAGGGGGCCATGCAATGGTTTCAACGTCTATTAAAAATCCTCCAAAATATGAACAGGTGCCGAAAATAATGCGCGCACTGTAAATGTGACGTAATATTGCGAGAAGCTTCGGCCATTGCATGCTAACAGACGACGACACAGAGACTGCTCAATTTTTGTGTCGTGACTTTTGCGTCAAGGTGCAAAACCAACATATCCATGTATACATCTTAATACTTAAGGAAATTTCGATTCGCAGCTGTGACGGTAGCACGTGAGAGTGGATAGCAAAGTCGCTAGCGAAATAATTGGGGGCGCCTTAACGAAATCGATAGGTCAAAATCAAAAGCCGTCCACGATGGCGCCTCTCGTAGATGCTGTGTGATGTTCGAACGTTAACAATATGTGCCGACGGAAGAAAGGCTGCCACGGAGTGCTTCTGACGGTCAGCCCAGCTTGTTTACTTCGTAGCATGAAAAAGAAAGAAAGAAAAAGAAAAAAAAAGAACCGTATCAAAAGCCCAGAACCCATCATGGCTCGTCGCGAGTAAACGCTCTTAAGATGATAAGTCATTTCCAGGCAACGAGCGCCTACACTTTATCAAGAACATTGATAACGCCAGCGGGACAAGCATTGTGGCAAAGTTCAATGCCCAGGGATACCTTCTAATTATTTTATGTTCCTTTTGGTTGACATCGTCACGCGTCACCGCGGGAAGTTTGAAATGTTTATGATCAGTACGTCCCGTGGTGGCACTCACGCGAACTAACCCCTCGTGTTCAGAAAAGCTGGATACGTTTGCTCGCGGACACTGCCAATATCCGTCCTGGAAATGTACCCTCTGCAGCTTTCTGTCACCTTTCACCCTCTCCACAATTGCCTCTGAACACCTTGCGAGGTTTGAGTCGCCAGAAATAATCACCTTTTCACTCTCTCTTACTGTCGAGGCCTCTCTTCCCTTCCCTTCGTCATCCTTTTTTGTGTGATTTGCACTTTACAAGGGGCAATAACCCCTGCGTTCCTGCTTTTCTTTTGTAGCCGGATCAAGGTAGGTTTTTGAAGGCGGAATATGCTGGGCTAGTTGTTGGTTATACGAATAAGGGGACATTGCACTAGCGCGTAAATAAAGGACACGGACAGGAACATGAAAGAGACACACTGAACGCGAGTGTGTCTTTTAATAAAAAAGACACACTAGCGTTCAGTGGGTCTTTTTCATGTTCCTGTCCGTGTCCTTTTTTACGCGCTAGTCCAACGTCCCCTTCAAGGTTAGTGCAGCTCTTTCCCGCTACCCCCTCCCCATGTTCCGCGCATTCCATGTTTTTTGTTGACACTTCCTCCCTTGTTATGTCGGGAGACTGCGTTCCATTGTCATGATCATTGTCGTTCACGATGGCGGCCCTGTTCAGCCTTCCTTCAGCTGCTTGGAGTCTTTTTTTCTACCGCCATCCGTACATGACGCTGCATATTCAGCTGTTTTTGAACTCTTCGACCCATTTGACAAGCTTATGCTGAAAAACCTCCATTTTATTCAGCCTAGCATCGACGTCACAATGTCTGCCGATTGACTTGATTTCCTCTCCATTCTCATCCGTCCGCTTGTCTACCATGGAGGACCCCCGCAGACTGCATGCTTTACGCTCTTTCTTGCGATGTGTTGCACTTGGCTTTTTCTGATACAAACACTGAAGCTTTCATAGCACGTGCCTTCTAGCAAAGGCCGATACGCACAGAATCAAAATCCTTAATATGCTGCAAAATACTTATCGCTGTCTCGATTCGCCCGGGTTCGTGAATGAGGGGGAGGGGGGAGGGCCCTAGGTACCCACCGTTAGAGAGCCGCTCCGCAGCGTGGCGGTGGTGAACGATGAGTGACCGTGACCTCCTCTTGAGCTTGTCCTTGATGGTCTGGACCACCCGCTTGGCTGCACCATTTGAAACAGGGCGGTACGGCCGAACCATCATCTGGCGCATTCCGTTCTTCGTGCCAGGTCAGGAACTCTGTGCTAGCCAAAGCGGGACCATTGTCGGACACGACGACGTCCGGAAACCCCTGGGCAGCGAATACCTGCCGCAGCGCCGCAATGGTCGCAACTGCTGACGGAGTGGTGAGAGGCAGGACCTCATCTCACTTCGAAAATGCATCACCACTAACAGGAAGTAATGGTCCTTGAAAAGCCCCCCAAAATCTCCATGCCGGCGGGACCAGAGTCTCCCTGGGAATAGCCAGGGGGTGATCTCCACATGACGTGAGGCCAGTTGATGCTTCTGGCAGACCTGGCAGCTCTGCACCATACGAACAATGTCCTGGTCCTGGCCAGGCCACCAAACGTGGGATCGGGCCACCATTTTGATCTTTTCGATTCCAGGGTGACCCGCATGCAGCAACTGCAAGACCCTGGACCAGAGACTACGTGGGATCACCACCCTGGAACCCCACGGTAGGCAGCCCTGCTGCAGGCTCAGCTCGGGGACCTTGTGGTTATCAACTCGGTGAACCAACTCCTCCCCTCGGGACACTGCCTTGACCACCTGAGACAGACTGGGTCCCGGCTGGTCGCCTGCGACACCACAGATCTGGAGAGTACATCCGGGTACGCGCGCTCCAGCATGAACACTTTAGCAGCTTCTGGAACAGCAGCAACGACCACTGGCAGGCGCCGGCGGGTCAATGCATCAGCAGGTCCCAGGTTTTCTCCCGGCCGGTAGACCAGCTGGGAGCTCTTGGCCGCCAGCCTCAAGGCCCAGTGTACCATACGAAGTGAATCCTTCACGGGAACCACATTGCAGGCCCCAGCAGGCCCAACAGCGGCTGTGGTCCGTGACCACCTCGAACTTCCGGCACCACAGGTACTGGTGAAAGCGCTCGACCCCGAACATGAGGGCCAGGCCTTCCTTGTCCAGCTGGCTGTACGTGTCTCTGCAGCACGAAGACGGCGTGAAGCAAACGACACAGGGCGTTCCTGGCCATCCATGTCTCGGTGTGCCAGGAGGGCTCCCACGCCGTGCGGCGACGCATGTACAATCAGGACGACACGCTTGGCCAGATAGAAGTGTACCAGCACTGGAGCCTTGGCAATTAGCTGCTTGCGGCGCTCGAAGGCTACGTCCTGCTCGCTCTTTCAGAGCCACTGCTGACCATCTCGAAGCAGAAGACATAGCGGCAGTAGATACACCGATAGGTTCCGCAGGAAATTCTTGTAGAAGTTGATGGGGCAGAGGTAGCTCTGAAGCTCCTTCTTGTCCTGGGGCTTAGGCACTTTGAGCCCAGCGTGAACTTAGCGGCGGGCCGGGGCTAGACTGGCCTGGGAAATAACATTTCCCAAGTTCTCAACACTTGGGGCCAGGAAAACGCACTTTTCCAGCTTGAGCTTGAGATCGGCGTCCTCCAGTAGTGCCAGGACGTTGTGGAGGCGTTACAGGTGGTCTCCGTCATCGGTGCCGGTAACCAGGATGTCGTCCGAGCACACCGCCACGTGCATCATGCCCATGAAGGGGTTGTCCATCTCCCTCTGAAAAATGGCTGGGGCTGAGGTCATGCCAAACGGTAAGCGCGTGTACTGTAAGAGCCCGAAAGTTGTCGATATTGTGACATCATTTCGGGGAGGGATCCTCAAGCACCAGCTGCTGGTAAGCGTCTCTGAGGTCGAGCTTGGTGAACTTCTGTCCCCCGGACAAAGCTAGCCAGAAATAACCAGAGATGTCGTAGATGTCTTCGCTGTCTGCTTCTTATGATATTGTTACGCGAAGGACGAGTCAGTAAGACGAGCAACTATTTACAGGTTATAGTTACAACAGCGGTTGCAGCGCTGACAGGTTAGATTCACAGCGCAAGCCCAGTTCGTTCTTCCTCCTCTTTTCTCGAGTGATGGCGCCCACGCACCTCGTTCAAACAATTAAATACCACACGCATGTAGCATAATCCCGGAGCGTCTAAATGTCATCACTGGGAGGGTGATACTACTTCAGTCGTGTAACGTGCACGATATCACTGGACTGGTAAGCAGATGTGGCGTTTGGGGCGATGTCGTAGGTGACGGGAGTCACGGCACGAAGCACAAGGTATGGGCCTGTGTAACGAGACAGCAGTTTTTCTGACAGGCCGCCCTTACGTGACGGAGACCATAGAAGAACCAAAGAACCAGGCGCGTAGTGCACGTCTTGGCGTCGTCGGTCGTAAAAACGCCTTTGACTCTCTTGGGATTTCAGAAGGCGGTCACGGACAATTTCGCTTGCGTGGGAACAGTGGGCGATGGCGTCAAGTGCATATTCAATGGTGGGTGTCGCGTGAACAGGGAGGGTTGTGTCGAGGAGCAGTGCTTGTTCTTGGCCGAACAGACGGAAAAATGGGGAATAACCGGCTGTGTCGTGGCGTGAGCAATTATAAGCAAATGTGACAAACGGTAGAGCGAGGTGCCAGTCAGTATGGTCTGAGGAGACATATTTCGCTAACATGTCTGTGAGAGTGCGATTGAGACGCTCCGTGAGGCCATTTGTTTGCGGATGGTATGACATGGATAGCTTGTGCCTCGTGGCACAGGACTGCAGGATGTCCGCGATAACTTTTGATAGGAATGTCCGGCCACGGTCTGTGAGAAGTTGTCGCGGAGCTCCATCTTATGAAATCACGTCGCCTAGAAGAAAATCGGCGACATTTGTAGCGCAGCTTGTAGGAAGAGCTCGGGTGATGTTGTAGAGTGTGGCGTAATCCGTGGCCGCAGCTATCCACCCGTTCCCAGAGGTAGAAAGAGGAAAAGGGCCAAGTAAGTCCAAACCAACCCGAAAGAATGGTTCCGCGGGAATGTCGAGTGGTTGAAGCTACCCAGCAGGGAGCGTCGATGGTGTCTTGCGTCGCTGGCATTTCTCACACGCAGCTACGTATCTTCGAACGGAGAGAGCAAGCCCTGGTCAAAAGAAGCATCGGCGGATCCGGTCATAAGTACGTGACACACCCAGGTGACCGGCAGTGCGGAGGTCGTGAAGTTTGCGGAGAACAGCTGAGCGAAGGTGTTTAGGGATCACAACATACCAATGAATTCCGGACATGGGTTTAGTTTCTTATTTCGCCACCATGTGGCGTATCGACCATAAAAATTTGAAATTTGCGCCGGGACGTATCGATGACTCACAACTAAAGAAAACATAATAAAAAGAAGCACACGCTGAGACTGTTGCTTCACCTCGGTACTCGGAAACGAGCGCGCTTATGTATCAGCCTTATCTTGAAGACAACCTGCTACTTGCTCGACTGGCAATGAATCGACGATTTTGCTAGACAGCTCTCCAGACAGCTTGTCGGCATTCCGGGTGAGATGTCTGGCCGAAATAACGGCTCCCGCAACGCTTCCGTTGGGTTTCCTTCCTTCATTGATTTTATTACTTGTGCACGACTGCAGCCGCGGGCTTCCGTATAGTCAGCGTTATGTTTCGTGTGTTTTCTAACAACTTGTGTGATTCAATAAGAGGAAGCTTTATCTCGGGCCCTACTTCTATGCGGGCTGCTCAAATACATGTAAAACGCATAAATGATTTTATGAGAAAGTCGCTCAACTGCTCAACCTATCTGAATGAGTATTTTTGCATTCAAGAGAGAACGTTAGATCACAGTGATCGCTGCAATAATAATTTTCGTTTGTGCCATGGCATTATTCACAAGAATTATCGGAAATCGGCAAATCTGAACAAAAAGAATAGAAGTACGAAGTTTATAAATCCGTTAGTTCGGATAAAAACTGATATCGCATCCCTCTAAACTGCATTCCTTGGAGCATCTCAATCGGACAAATTAGATGTATAAATTTATAACTTATGTGAAGTTGTTACAATGCCTGTAAATATTTTGCGAATGCCATATTCAGGAGCTAGTGGTGTATTTCAGGGTGGCATATTATATATCATTTCTGTCCGCATTAAATGAAATATAAGGTGCAGCTTACAGAATTCTGATATCGTTTAAGTTGTCGAGGTACAGAGTCGTATACTTCGAGCATTGTTTCTTGAAATTTCGAATTTCCTTAGAATTTAAAAAAGTGAAAAAAACGCTCGTCCTTGTGTTGCTCCTCTTCTTTGTCCTTCTTTGTTTGCGCACAAAAAGTTTTTTAAAAAATGAATCTGCTCCAACAAGGCCGACTCGCAGTTATGCTAAGTAAAAATTCGCTTTCTGAAATCTCATTTCAACAGTTTCTTTTAAGTTCGACATAACTCTTAAATTGCGGCGCAGTGGTTGTAGAAAGAAAGGATTGCTGATTTCCCTTGTAGGAACTAAAACTTCCAGTTAAGTTAGGTTTAGAATAATGTTTTTGCTGAGAGAAGAAGCAAGACGGGTAGCGCATATACATTATTGGCGGCCGCAGTTCGATGGGGGCGAAATGCGAAGACACACGTGTACTTAGATTTAGGTGTACGTTAAAGATGCCCAGGTGGTCGAAATTTTCCATATTCCCCCACTACGCCGTGCCTCATAATCAGATCGTGGTCTTGGGTTGTAATAGTCCATAATTTATTTTTCTTATCTACAGAATGTACAGTAATTTACAGTAATTGACAAAGTCAAGCCTACAGCAGGCTCGTCATTGAAGCGTTCACTTCTTCAGACCTAGGCTCGTGCTCATCTTTCTCAGCTTTGTGCAGAGCTGCGCAACATATTTCCACTTGGACTGGAAGCGCCGTCCCGCTGCTTTTTAGGCAGAAAAGAACTGGTAGCGTTTTAGGCGGCTGACCTGAAAGACGTGATGGGAAGTCTGGATGGAGCGAGTAGTAGGTGCGACCGGAGATATCTCGTAGGTTACGTTGGTTGCCTGACCGAGGGCTCGGTAAGGGCCTTCGGTCACGTAACGTAACGTAACGTAGCGGGACATCAGTTTTTCCGAGAGGCCGAAACGGCGGGTGGGAGATCACAGAGGGACAAGATACCCGGGAATATAATCCTCGTTCCGCTGACTACTGTCACAAATGCTTTTCCCCTTATTCTGAGAAACACAAAGGCAACGGCGACCAACTTGGCGTTTCTTGGGCTCGAGCAATGACATCGCTTGTATACTGAGACACGGACTCTTGAGCGGTAGGCAGTATTGTATTAAAAAGCAATACTGGATCTCGACCAGTCAACAAATAAAATGTCGAGCAACGTGCAGTGTCATGGCGGGATGAATTCTACGCGAATATGACAAAATGTAAAGCGGTATCGCAGTCACGATGGTCATCAGAAACATACATGAAGAGCGTGTCTGTTATTGTTCTATTAGGCCGCTCTGTAAGACCGTTCTTCTACGGATGGCATACATTAGTAAGTCTGTACTTGGTAGAATAAGAACAGAGGAAGTCGTCCACAAATGTAAAGAGGAAGGAGCGACCCCTGTCGGTAAGAGTTCATGAGGACCGCCGTTGTGAAGATTGACGTTCTGCAACAGGAAGTAGACTACGTCTGTTGGAAAGGCTCTGGTGAGCGCGAACCAAGTTGTATAATCTGTTACGACGGCAATCCACTTGTTGGATTAGTCAGATGCGGTGAAAGGTGCCAAGAGGTCTACACGAACGCGACATAAGGGTTCAGTAGGGACGCCAAGAGTTAGGAGTAAACCAGCAGTGAGCACAGATGGCTTCTTCTAGCATCGACATAACTCACAAGAAGCGGCGGACAGATCAGTACAGACCAGGCCGAAAGAATCATCGCCGGCCACGGTCGTACGTACTGATTTCCCGAGGTGAAGAAAAGTTGGTAGATCGTGCAGCTTGGACAGGACAGTGGTGCGAACATGCCATGGAATGACCAGCACCTTCTCAGATCCACTGCGATACATGCTACGCCGATATAAATAAAGTGCCGTTCTTGACTAGGAACATGCCAAGAGAGGGATCACATGACCTGGATGATAACTTTTCAATGATACCACGTATGCTTGGATCTGGGCGCTGTTCGGTAGCGAGGTCAGCTAAGCAGATAGCGAAAATACAAAGCAGAAGCATAGGTCGCAGGAACGTCGTCTGGGTGGCGGTACAAGCAGTCGGCATTTTGGTATAAACGGTCGGCCTTATAAGCAACTGTGTACGAGTATTTCTGTAGGCGTAGCGCCCAGTGATCTAGGCGATCGGTGGGGTCTTTGAGGGACGAAACCAGCAGAGCGAATGGTGGTTTGTGTTGAATGTAAAGCGCCGACCACACAGGTAAGGGCGAGATTTCACCACTGCCTAGAAAAGTCCCAGGCACTCACGTTCAGTAATAAAATAATTCCGCTCAGCTCGAGAAAGCAGACGGCTGGCATAGGCAATGACGAGGTCGGGCGTCATCGACGTTGGCAAAAAATGGCACCGATTCCATCACCACTAGCATCAGTGCGGACTTCGCTCGGAGCAGTCTGGTCGAAGTGCGCAAGAAGGAATGGAAGTGTAAGGAGAGAGATAAGCTTCGAGAAGGCAGTTGCTTGTTCAGGTTCCCATGAAAACGAAGCATCTGCCTTCAGAGGAGCAGAAAGCAGGTGACCTCCGCAAAATTGTGCGCGAAGCGGCGGAAGTACGAGAACAGGCCCACGGAGCTCCGGACATCTTTAGCACATGTTGGCACGGGAAACTTCTGCATTGCAAGAACCACTTGAGGTTATGAACGAGTGTGTCCATCATGCATTCAAAAGTTGATGGAGTATTACATAAGTCGAATGGTATAAATTTGAAATGGTATAGGCCATCGGGTGTTACAAAGGCAGTTTTCTGTCCGTCCATGTCGTCGACGCAGTCCGCCAGTAACCGCAACCAAGGTCGATGGAAGAAAAGTACTTCGCACCATGGAGGCAGTCGAGGGCGTCATCAACGCGTGGTAGAGGATAAACGTCTTTATTGGTGATCTTGTTGGGGTGCCGGTAATCCACGCAGAAGCACCACACCCAAGGACTGGATGATGGTTGAACGATTCATAGAGAGAGAATCTTCTCGACCTCCGTTTGAATTATTTGTCGTTCGTGCAAGGAAAGAGGGTATGGTGGCCTTTGAATAGGGGTGCGTCACCGATGTCAATATGGGGTGTCGTGAGAGAGGTCTGGCCTAAAGGGCGACCCAGGTCAAAAATGTCGCTGAACGCGGAGAGCAGCTGGCATAACTAGTTGGTGTGGTAAGGCGGAAGTTCGGGAGCAATTATGTTTGTGAGCTCAGGAAGGACAGCCGGCAAAGAAGAAGAGTCAACGGGAGAGGACGCATTATAAGCAGCCGAGGCTGGTAGGACGTGGTGACTGACTCCAAAGTTCACGAGCTGAAGGCTGGTAGAGTTGTCGGTGATACTGACGACAGTTTGCGGAAGAGCAACGTGATGCGCAAGGAGGACTTCCGCGAGAGGAGACACAATACAGTCACCATCAGGCACAAGTGGAGCTGTATAAAGCAGCGCTGGTCACGGTCTGTGGGGCGAGTCGAATGTGCTCAGCGAAGCAGAGCCTGCTGGGAACTTCCTCAGGAGGGTCAGGACAAAGTAAATCAAGGGGAAGAAGTCTAGCGGAGCTGTAGATAAGGGCGGAGTGAGCGGATATGAAATCAAGGCCTAGAATAACGTCATGGGGACACTCTTAAAGAACAGCAAACAAACAGATGTTTAGCGGATAGAGACACCAACGCGAGCGGCACGCATTCCAATTGTGGCCAGTGTTCTTCCGCTAGCGACTCGCGCGCGGCAGGACGCCGCAGGTGTCGGGAGTTAAACGAGCCGTCTACGAAGCTGGTCGCTCCTCACATAGATGTACGCGCCCGTAACAAGCAGAGCAGCGACACCAGCTACGTCACATCAAGTAAATTCCGTCGGTAAGGTCAGTAGAGCAATTGCAATCCCGGTCGTTCTAGCAGCGTCACCTCTCGAAGTTTCATCCGTCAGTTTCCCATAGAGTGCAGGTACATGGGGGATGCAGAACGGCAGAGTTGGTGAGCGAGACAGGGGTCGTCGTGGTTAGGGTGAACGACTCTGCCGTGTAGATGAGGACGCCTGCGTAGAGTTGTATGGCTCTGTGGAATCTAGCGGTGGTAGACAAGTACCTGGCGTGTGGCGGTAAGGTTGGAGCGCAGACTTATATCGGTATGACGTCCAGGCATTGCGGCAGTGGTGGTAAATGGGACCAACTCGCCGGCACTTGATACATATCGGCCGGTCATCGAATGTTCGCCATTCCGCTGGGTTGCAAAAAGGCCAACAGAGGTACTGGCCTCGCGAAGAAGAGATTGTAGGAAAACGTAGGTGTACGCTCGGTTAACGGAATTGAGAAACTGAATTCTAAGGTTCGCCAACTCGTCACGCACAGCAGACTGCACAAGGGAAATCATCAGTTCAGAATAGTTCGAAGAGGTCTGGAGGTCAACCGGTGCCGCGGCTCTCACCTTCCGGCGAACGATACGGTTGAGGCTTTCAGGTGTTTACGTGTGATTCACAGAACGAATGTCCTCGCACGAAGACGTAACAGCCGTATTCCGAAGACGGATCAACTGGCGCGCGATGCGATGACTTTTTGCTTGTTCGATGCGTCGGCATTTTTTAATGACGTCGGCTATGGTGGAAAAAATTTTATGCAGGAAATGATGACAAGCGTCGTCGGCTATGCCCTTCCGTACGTGGTTCACTTTGTCTTCTTCTGACATGCTCTCATCAACCTTGCGGCAAATGGCGAGAACTTCCTGGATGAATGTCACATGATTCGGTGGACGCCTATACGCGGGACCCATGTTCCTTTTGCGCAGTTCGCTGACGGCCAACAGGTTTCCCGAACTCGTGGAGCTTTTGCTTACATTGCTCCTAGCTCGTCAGTTCTTCCTTGTGGTTTCGAAGCCAGAATGATGCCATTTCTTTCAGGTAGCAAAATATGTTGGCCAGCATAGCAGTTTGGTAACACCTGTTGTGGGCGCTGATGCTCTTGTACATTTGGAGCCGCTCATCCACATCAAGATTGTCGGTCCCGGAACACGTTCCTGGGTCGCGGGACTGCGACGAGATGGCTTTCGGCGTTGCAACCCCTTCTAGCAATATATACGCTTATGGCACTTAGTAGGAACATCGGTGGTGCGTTAAACAGTGTTTTTGTCAGTGATCGGCGGTGAAGTCACATTTCTCTTCAGGAGTAAATTGTTTTGCACCCTCCGGGCAGAGGGGAAATTAGGGCTATTTTTTTAACCTTCATTTCGTGCAGGCTCGTGTAGACGAGGGTAGCGCTAGGCAGAGGTTATGACGTCGTGTGCTGCACTTGGCTCGCTGAGCTGTAGCCAATCACAGCAGACTGGGCGTCGTCTTCTGCATCACCAGATGAAAGCACCTGACTTCGCACTTACCGTCTGCATATTTCTGTCTTAGCGGCGACAACACCCAAGGGAGCGTGGCATCGAGCTTTACTCGTAGCCGCTTGCCATTGCCCCTTGCAAGAGCAGGGATAGCCGTCACACACGCTGGTATTGGGGACTCACGGCGACGCGGACGACCGTAGCATTACCCGCATCACGCTACCCTGAAACTCACTTCCAGTGCATAATTTTTTCTATCGTAAACAAATCTAGACAAACTGCAGCTAAATACATGGCAAATGCGCAGTGCACGAAGTCAGCGCGCAGTCTGAAACAGCCTGCACCGTTTATGAGTAAGATAATTTTACCTTCTTGGAAGATTAGCTCACCTCCCTCTGTGTCACATAGTCACGCAAGCACTTCGCTACCGTCTTTCGAGCGAGTATTTACTATCGTCACTATATCACTAATATTGTTTGACGCCCGCTGCTTGCCTTCATCGAAAGCGCAGTGTAGAAAGTACTTTTCATGCTACACTACAGCTTTAAAAAATGACTTCGTGTAGGAAGGCGGAGCTAAGCTATTCTGGGCCGAATAATAAATTGCAACTTCCTACACTACCTACACTCTTGTAGCCAGTGTAGATAAAGATATAGCCCTATTGGCTTCAAGAAGCACGAAATTTAAGCCGTAAGGCGATTTATTAGAGCTGGCGTTTTAACTGTAATTGCAGAGCAAGCGTAATTCACTCTTTACGCGGTCTTGAGAGGCAGCAGGGAGAGCATATGCACGTCTTGAGCGCGCATGCGCGTGAGTTTGTGTGTTCGCCCGTATTTAAATTGTGGGGTTTTACGTGCCAAAACCACTTTCTGATTATGAGGCGCGGCGTAGTGGAGGACTCCGGAGATTTCGACCACCTGGGGTTCTTTAACGCACACCTAAATCTAAGTACACGGGTGTTTTCGCATTTCGCCCTCATCGAAATGCGGCCGCCATGGCCGGGATTCGATCCCGCGACCTCGTATTCAGCAGCCCAACACCATAGCCACTGAGCAACCACGGCGTCCCGTGCTTGTGTCTCCGTATTGCAATCTGCGTGCGCAAGGGCGCGTTTATGCGTCTGCGAGCATACGCGCATTTGTGTGTGCGTGCATTTCCGTGTGCGTGCGTGCGCACATTTTTCTTCGTGTGTGCATGCGTGGGCGCATGTAAATGTGCATGGAGGCAAGCGTGCCTGGTATGCTTGAGAGCGAGAGAAATAGAGCAACTGGTGAGTATCTGGTTGTGTGTACAGGTGTGTGTGAGAAGCTAGCGTTTCCTTACTTGCACCTACTCTCGGATGCAAATGCAATATGGACACTAGAATTATGACGTTTTTGCGTGTCAAAATCACAATCGAATTAAGAGGCACACCGTAATGGGAGACTCCGCAATAATTTCGACCACCTGGGCTCTTTAATTTCCACCTAAATCTAAGTACACATGTGTTTTCGCATTCGGCCCCCATCGAAATGCGACCGCCGTGACCGGGATTTGATCCCGCGACCTCGTCCTTACCAGCCCAACACCACATACACTAAGTCAGCATGGCGCGGATATAAAGTTTACTTGAATCTTAGTTATACCCACTGAGACAAGAACGAATGGCACAGCATTTATACCATTATCACTCTCTGAAAGCGAAACCGACGCAGGAAGAAAAAATATTAGGAGCCAATCCACTTTGTGCAGATGGATGACCAGCTAAGCTGTAGCACATCACACAGGATTAGACAAGGGGTCTTGTATTTATTTTCACCATTTGGTAATGGTAGTGACGATAGCCTTGTGATTACTGCGACATATACGGGTTGGTCCGGTTACAACCTCAGACAGAATATTCGCCAACGTAGAATCTATGCACGACCGTTGTTACTTGATTGAGTTACTTCGATTGGTGTAGGACTTCAAACCAAATTCTTCTTGCACAAACTCAGTCAACCATTTCTTTTCTGGTTTTGAAATGCCCACATCTAAGTCTCCAATTCTGGTCACAAGGATAGTGTCATCGCTGCTAACCAATGCAAAGTGCATGGTCATAAACTTCTCAATGCCACATTTGAGTGTGCCTGAATATATATAGACAGTGGATATCATAATTCCGTCTTTCGTTTGTACGGCACAGACAACACCCCAGTCGGTGCCCCTCTCCTCTTACGAGTCAATGTTGTATGGTAGTATACGTACCTTTCCTCCTCTGCATATATTGAAATGCCTTCTGCTCGTGAGTCCATGTGCAGTTCACAAGCGATTCCAGCATACCCATCGACTTGAAGCAATGCATATGTATTATTATTATTATTATTATTATTATTATTATTATTATTATTATTAGGGGAAGAGCACTTGAAGCCTGCTTTACCTCCGCCACATGACAGCCCGATACAAATGCATTTCGGGGCAGAGGTTCACAGCTTCGATGTGAAAGCGCCTGTGCAGTCAGTATTGTCGCCCGGTATTTTGTCTCGATGGCACCACCACCATCGGCACGGTTCCGCGAGGAGCTGTTCGCGTTCGTTATCTTCTTTGCCTCTTGACGGCGATGAGGCCCTAAATCTGCACCATCATTGCGTCGTGCATCCGTCATTTGACCGAAGAAGCTTTCCGCGGCACACGTTCGCTCTTGTACGGACATTCTTTATTTATTTTATTTATTAAAGCTTTAAACTGCTTGATTTCGAAAAAACAGATGTACACGGCCGTCCACTTCCAATTTGAACACGGCCTCGGGCGGCCGGCGTAAAGTCCCTTGATAATTTGAAAGTAGCGACACTCTTTGAACTTTGCCGCCACCGTGCGACCTCCTCGCCTCCTCCTCGCCCCTCGCGCGTTCCCCCGCGGCAACCAGTTTTGCCCCCGTTTTTCTGCACGACGATTGGTCTCCCTGCCGTTGCCCTTGGAAACGCGCGGATCTTGAGTTTTGCTTGTGTTTTTTTCTTTTTCGTTCGCGCCATTTTCCTCCTAAGCACGGCTGGCTCTGCGCTTTAGCTCGGCGTAGCGAACGTTGTACGCGGTGTTTCCTGCTCTATGTGCTAGCGCTATGCCGGGCTGTTGCGCATATAACTGCAGCAACTGCCTGAAGATGGTTATGCCGTTTTTATGATACCACAAGGAAAGCGCGACGGCTTGCGCAGGAAGCAGTGGCTGCATGACATTGGCCGAAAGAACTTTGTTTCGACAAAGAACCGCATTGTTTGCGAGCTGAGGCGTCTTTCTTATAGCTCGTAACAAAGCATCCCGTAATGCTGCATTTTTTTTTCATTCTTTCGGCCTGCTCACCAGCGTTTTTGTTGCGGTTGTCCTCAGTATGCTTAATATCCTCGGGCGGCTCGATCACCTCGCCAACTGTTGTTATTCAGTCGGAAGTGCAGCATTATAGATTCTGCTTCGCGCCCTGAAAAAATTTAGTGGCAAGTACACCCGTGGTATTGCAGGTGATGAGCGTTAGGTAGTCAACATGGAGTTTTTTTTTTTTTTTAAGGCGAAAGCCTTTAGATCTCTATGTTTCAAGGCTACGTTGTAAACTGGAAGTATCACGTGATTAAGCGCCTGTGTTGTCTTTATGTGTCTTCTTTTTGTGAGTGTTCATTTGCGCCACAAAACATGTCTTTTATCACGTGACCCAAGGAAGGCCAGAGGTGATCCAAAGCATGTCCCCCCCTGTATAAGCGAATGATTACACAAGTTAGTTAATGAATCATTAGTGATTGACATAAGGTGGATTAGGGAGAATTAAGGTTAATAAGAGGATATTAAGGACGATTAAGGTGGATTAGAGTGCATTAAGAATGATTAAGATGCATGAATAAAGATTAAGGTGGGTGGAGGAGGATTAAGGCGGATTATGGTGAAGGGTTGGTGAAAGCGAATTATGACCGATTAGGGTGAGTGAGGGTGCATGAACAAGGATTAGGGAGGATTAAGGTGCATAAAGGAAGATTAAGGTCGATTAATGTGGATCAAGGTGAATTAGGGTTGACAAAGGAGGACTAAGGCCGATTAACATGGATTAGGGTAGATTAAGATGGATTTGGACTATTAAGCAGGATTAAGTTAGATTAATGTGCATGAATATGGATTAAGGTGGATGAAGGGGGATTAAGGCGGATTATGATGTATTAGGGTTGATAAAGGAGGATTAAGACCGTATAGGGTAGGCTAAGGTGCATTAGGGGCGATGTAGGTTGATTAGGTTGTATTAAGGTGGATTGGAAGTATTAAGCTGGATTAAAGTGGATGATGGAGCATTAAGGTGGATTAGGGCGGACTAAGGTTAATTAGGGTTTACTGAGAATTAAGACCGGTTAGTCTACCATAATCCTCTTAATGCACAATAATCCACTGAATCCACATTCATCGACCTTAATCTACCTTCATTCACTTTATTCCACCATAATCCACGAAAGTCCTGCTTAATGCACCCTAATCCACCTTCATCGACCTTAATCTACACTAACCCTCCTTAATGCACTTTAATCCTCCTTAATCAACCCCAATGCTGCCTAGCTCACTTTAATCTACCCTAATCCACTATAATCGCCTTTAATTCACCTTAATCCACCCGAATGCACATTCATCTACCTTAGTCCACCCTAATCCTCCTTCATTCACTTTAATTCACCCTAGCCGACCATAATCCTCCTTAATGCACCTTATTCCGTCTTAATCCACCCTTATCCATCTTCATGCAATTTAATCCACCCTAATCCTCTATAATCGTCCTTAATGAACCTCAACGCACCTTCATCGACCGTAATCCAACCTAGTCCTCCTTTATGCACCTTAATCCACCTTCATTCACCCTAATGCACCTTCATATACTTTAATCCACCTTAATCCTCCTTAATACACCTGAATTCATCTTAATCCAATCACTAATCAATCATTACTTTGCTAATCATTAAGCATCTCTTATACGCGGCTCCAAATGCTTTGGTTCGCTTCCCGCCTTCGGTGACGTGATATTTTCTGTAGCTCACAACGGGACCTTGAAACAGAGGTCAAAGGCTTTCGCTTAATAAGCCACACACAAAGGGATGTGTCACAAGCAATACTAGATCAGACGCACGCAGTAAAGCATCTGATCATGAGGCAGAAAAATTGTCTGGAGTATAGAACTCGCCTCAAAGCTCCCTTTACATCGGTATACCCCGTTCATACGGCTTTAAGAAAAAAACAACCTCCTCATAAACGTTGCCTCCAGCATTATCGATGCTGTTATTAGCATTTCTCAAAATTTTCAACCCCACTGGGGCGCACAACCAACACCCTCTAGAGAACTTAAGGCCTTCTGGCTGACCCTCTCCCCTTGAGCTACGTCACGCATAAGAGGCCAACATAGAAGTTCCGTGCAGCGCGCTGCGAAGCTACTAGGGGCGCACACGTGTTGAAAATGAAGCGCGGAAGATATACAATAGTTAAGCCCGGTTATTCGGAGAAGAACGAGGCGACGACGGTGGCGACAACAATTCGATTAGTTCCAGGAACCCTGCTGCTCGCTGAATAGCTTCAAGGTTAAACAAGTCCCGGCATGCTCAGCCATGCTGCCGCATGCTTCCGAACGCACATTTTTTTTCTAGACGTGACCAGTGCATGCAGTCTCAACACTTGTGCTGTGCTTGTGATTGTGTGTACCGCAAGTCTTAATTGCCCCGGAATGCGGAGTGCCATGCCTAGATATGCCTAATAAGTGCTGCGTGCCCAATTGCCGGAGCAATTACAAATCGGGGCAAAAAAATCACGTCTTCAAGTTTCCACAACATGAAGAAGCCCAGAGTGCCTGGATTAGGGCGATACCACGTGCAGACTTCATTGTATTACCGCACTCCAGGGTAAGATGTTCAGAGTTTCTTCAGAGGCTGCAAAGCACGCTACCAGCCATCAGTAAGGATGAGCGATGGGATGAATTTCAGACACACACAGACCACCCACGCCCTAGCCTAAATGTGGTAGTAACGAAGGATGCACTGTCTGAAATTAAAGACATCGTCCCGGTACTGGTCTACGTGGCGGGCTATGCCATGTACGCTTCATTGAAAAAGCTCAACTGTTCGAAATGCAGGGACGCACTGACAGAGAAAAGGTTGACATTGGTCTCAGACTCGGATGGACGGTACGACCCCGTGAAACAACTTGACAGGGGAGGACTTGTCTATCCAGCTATATTTGCCGTCAACGCTGTCGCACACAACTACGTGGTTGTTAAGCAACTTTCAATCTGCCAAACCAACGTCGTTTAGTGACTGACCTCACGCTTGAACTGCTCGTCAGTGATGATTCCTCAGAGTTCGACGCTTGCAAGGATGGACATAAATGTGAATTTGTGTTAAGGCACCTTTTGTGGTGTAGCACGAATATTTTATTGTGGAATTACTGCTGCAAGATGAACGACAAAATATTGGATGCCAATGCAAAGGCAAGGAAGAGAAAAGCTGAAACTCTGCGCAATAAGGCAGCTGTTTCCTTGTAAATAGCTGCACGAATGTTTTATATTCCGTTTCTTTACTCATGTGAGTTGTAAATTAGTGCACTGCTGTAATTAGTGCGTCGAAAGCGAAATTATTCGTTTAGGCATAATCCAGATTGCAAGAAATACATGTGTCTCCAATAAAATTGTTCAAACGCAATTGTGAAGCTGATAGAGTGCGTTACATTCACCATTGCCGCGCCATAAAAACCATAAGTACAAAAATATGGAAGAAAAAGCTTTTATGGATTCAATTTATTTGAAGTAATAGGTATGAAGTGTGGGGTATAATAAATCACTATTAATATTATAATGCACAAAAAAAACGTACATTACAAAGACGACAAAGCGTGGCGCTATAAAAAGCTGCTGGCATCAATACATGCACAAGCTTTACAAAGCTGTTTTGTATCTGTGCCTCTAAATAAATGCTTTGTAAGGTGCCTGCTGCTCATTCCGCAGTTTCGACTGAAGAAAACGTGTGGAGTGGTCAATAAAGGCATACGGCTGCTAGGTGAACCAAGCCACGTTCCCTTCACTGAACCCGTATCCCGGAGCGTGCCGATGGCCTCTTGCCCGTGACGTCACTCGCCGAGCACTCCGGCCTTCTTGTCTAGGAGGTGTTGGCACAACTGGCCCAAAATAACACTGCTCCATAGAATCCTGCGGCCCGGCCGCGGGAGCCCAGGAGGAAAAGCGCGCCCTGCGCAGCCGGCGGGCGCGGAGAATTGAGGAGGAAAGCGCCGTGAGGAGGAGAGTGTCGCTACTTTCAAATTATCAAGGGGTTTTAGGCCGGCGTAGGGTGCCTCGATGCCTGCCCGCCGCGCCGCCGTTCAGGGTGGTGACAGCCCCGCGGCGCCGCCATTTTGGTTTGAAGAAGCGCCTCGCGCGCCCGCCGAGCTATCGTTGCAGAGGGCAAGATTCTCACCAATCGCATCGGAAGCTGAAAATTTCTGGCATGTGTGGAATTGTGCTTTCGTGCTGAAATGCAGAGCTCATATTCTGTTGTAAAAAAGCACAGTAGTCATGTTGGCAGAGCGCTGCGGTGTTACGAGGAGAGGCGATTGGCGAGTCGGAATGCTAATTGAGTTTTCACTGTCGCAATATTATTTCGTTTGGACGGTGGAAAAATTTTTTGACAAAACCGTTTGTGAAATTACACAACGCTTTTCTGTTCACGTGTTGGTAGGCTCCCTCGAAACTTTGAAGCACATGTTTCGTTTGCTGCGTTTAACAGCAGTTCACGGCCTTATATCACATAGTCCCGGCCGTATTTTTATTTCACAGTGATCCTGTACACGATGAGTCTAGATTACACATGAGCTACAATTTTGAGCTTCCAATTAGTGTATTGGTGGCATAATAGCACTCTGCATAATCATATCTCTAAAGCAAATGCGGAGGTTTAAATGTGTTTTTAATAACAGCGGTCGTTTCATGCACTCAGTGAGGTTTACAGAAAACAGGTAGCTTGCGAAAATGTATATAGACTTTGCAAAATAAATTTTATTCAAGGTTAGCACCAGCGACTGTCTTGCTGCCATATCCGTCACATGAATCATCAGGCTGCATCAGCCAACGCAAATAGATGCGTAGCCTCAGTGTTACAAAGCGCTCAAGTAGTCTTTTGTTCAGAGTGGGGTGGTCACTGCAGTGCACCGAAAAAGGAGGTACACATTCTTCCAGGATGCGCCTCAAAGTTTTCATGGGGCTTTTCAATCGGCATATGTCACTTTCCTCAGAAAACTTTTTGAAGGCACTCTCCCAGCTTTCAACGAGGCTCAGTACTCCACGACTAACGTAAGTAAGGTTCCTTCCACCTGTCTGAAATGACTGAAATGATTCGGTAGCTGAAGTTGCAGAATCAGCTAAACTTCGTCGCCTCACAGGAGGTTTCCTGCATTTCGGTTGCGCTGCATGGAGAAATAAAGGCATTCATATTCAATACGCATAACGCTTGTAATTGGAAGCAACACAGTGGCTCACAAGAAATCATTACTTACGTCTAAAATCAAAGACAGTCGGAACTGCAGTAGACTTCAGCAGCCGCCGCCCGTCTTGTCTGGCATTTTCGTACTGGTCAGGCTCAAAGTGACGCTAGAAAATGTTAACACGGAAGCAATCTTAGAGACAAGCAGACCACACATGCAAGCACACAGAGTAAGCGGGACAGGCTCTTCTGAACTATCATGCAGAGGCACTTATATTCACGAAAGTGTCATATTGACACCACCGAGCTGATCACTGCTAACATTTTGGTTATTTACTGGGATGCTGAAACAAATTCGCATCATCGAACTTTCGGCTTATACCACCGCGATTATTCACGTACCGCTATCAGGATCGCAGTGAAGGTGCACTGAGTCGTGACACGTTGCGCGCACTAAGTAGAGCGACATAAGCATGCGCACCTGCAGCTGCAAACAAACAAGACAGAACAGTAAAGGGAAAACTACCGAAGGCACCTAAGTCTCCCTACATAGGCTTTCCAAAAATATATGACTAAATAATGCAGCGTAAACAGCAATTTAATTACAATTAACTAGCAGTAATTAATTGAAACCTCTAATGAGCGCAGCGTAGTTATACTGGACATAAGCTATCCGACGATATAACACTTGCGGCTGTATACTAAACATAGGCTGCACAGCCACCGCGGACACATTCTGTACACGTCACGTATGAAGAAGAAATGCTACGCGTTAAACGACGGCCGACCAACTTAGACAACTTCCCTATCAAACTCCGAGGCACAAGCAAGCTTCGATCACATACCTCGCATCTCTTAGATGTGTCAGTCGCTTTCCACTTCTCCCGCTTCACTTGAGCCTCCCACTTCTTTCTTCTCTCAGGGTCTCGGGGAAACCGAAAAGTCCGCAGGCCTTTTTTCCATGAGCCGGTGCACAGCGGAACGCAGCAGCCCGTCATTCTCTTATCTTGTTCACCCACCCACGGGTGAACGATAAGAATACTGTTACACTGCAAGAGCGTGTGCGAAAATGTTTTCAATGTCGGTTGCTCACGAGAGCACGAAAATGCCGCCTCACCAACTCGTCGACCGCACGGGAGACACCTGCAGCGGGCAGCAATGTCGAACCAAAATGGCGGCGCGTCTGCCGAACGGCGTCGCGGAGCGTACAAAGGCTGTCACCACCCTGGAACGGCGGGGCGGCGGGCAGGCATCGAGGCACCCTAGGCCGGCGTAGGGTTACTGTATATGCTACCACAGGTAGCAGAGTTGCGCGTAGGTCCGCCATCTTGCCTGGGAAGCAACCAAATCTATGCGGCGAAGCCGCACTCCGTTTTTGCAGGCGGCATGCCTACCGTATCGTCGATCGACAGTTGGTGGTTTTGCATCGCTTTTGGACTGCTTGTCCGCCTAATCGCAAACAAAGCGCATCGAAACAGCTGACTGCATAAGATCGTCAAGAAAAAGGCGCCGAGATCTGTCCCCACCGAAGCTTAGGCCTAGCGTATCCGCCGAGTCCGTCTGCACGCTCTCGGCGCGCCTAGGCTCAGGAATCAAGAAGTCTAACACGGATAAATCACTCTATATTTCAGCTTTCGCATCGGTGTTCTTAAATAAACCATTTTTTCATGTTTACAGTGCCAGCACAAGTAGCGATGAGCGCCGATGTGACGCGTCATAAACACAGGTATATATGTGCTGTCGCGGAAGGCTCCCGGCACTAGCCTGCGCTTCTCTGACGAAGATATATGACTAGACAGACGTGTCGACTGAAAGGAATCACTGAACTAAGAAAACGTTGCATATTCGTCGCGTGAAGAACAAGAAACAGCTATCCAAATCAGTAGTAACAGCCCATATAGCGTCCCGGGTCGGCGGTTCATTTAGGACTTTTTTCAAAGTTAAAATGCCAGTCCCAAGTGAAAATCGATGTTGTGGCACTTCCGAGCATGCTACTGAATACGGACAGCAAAATTTTCTTTGTGGTACAGGCGTGAGTTTTATATGCCGGGCGATAGCGCATCTACCATGACTGAGCGAGACATCTCTGTGAAACTAAAACTGCTTCTCGACCCTTGACATGCCATATTATCCACTCATGTTCTCCTCCTGGCGTGGCGCAGTGGTAAAGTACCGGGCTTGGGATCTGTACGTCCGACGATCGAATCCTGGTAGCAGCTTTTTTTTTATTGCACCAAATCGCTCTCTGTTGCTTTTTGTATTCCAACAAAATATATACGGTGTCCAGGCACCGCGCATTTAACGCGCTACAGTTATTTTTCGCACCAGTACCCAGTGCCTCCGAGTACGCCGCGCCTGCCCAGCATCCAGCGCGCGGCACTGGGCCCATAATCCGGCGCGGCACTGAACACTGGATAATGGGCACTCGGTTTTGCATTAGGGATACCTGCTTATGTGCCAAAGCTCTCAACGTGTAGGCAGTCTAAAACATTACTGGTGAATCAATGACCAACCATTAGTATTTCGACACTGGTACCCCATTAGACTTGCTGTAGAAGCGTACCCACCTGCTAGCAGGCACTGGATATCAGCGACACTAGATATCAGCCGCACCTGCAAGTACAACTTCATTATGTGCCTTTTCACTGCAGGGATACCAAAAGTAAGCTTCTGTGGGAGTGTAGTGAAAGTTTTTCTCTCACAGGATTGACATAGCTACATTGACATAGCTATATAGCTAGCTCTCCGCAGCTAGCCCGCACGCGAAAAGCGAACGCCAAGGTCGGCCGGATTCGCTTTGAATTTGACTGGCGATAACTTGTGTCAATCCAGTTCGCTGCAGCGGCGGCGTCGGGATATACAAAAATTGGCCCGAGCATCTGCTTCTCCGCAATGCGCGGTTGCTTGACTACCACGTGATGACGCTCTGCCAATAGAGGCGCTAGCGGCGTGATAAAACAGACGCGCAACTCTGCTATCTGTGGTAGCATATACAGTAACTCTAGGCCGGCGCTCCGCGGAGCGCCGCTCGTGGGCGCCGGGGTAACTAACACGCCGGCGCACTGGCAGCCACAGGCGTGGCCTCAGCCGCGTCGTCTGCTACAGCGCGCCAGAACTAGTCTGTGCTGGCGCGCTGTAGCAGACGACGCGGCTGAGGCCTGTGGCTGCCAGTGCGCCGGCGCGTTAGTTACCCCGGCGCCCACGAGCGGCGCTCCGCGCAGCGCCGGCCACCCGGGGCCGTGTTCAAATTGGAAGTGGACGACCGTGTACATACATCGAAAGCGGACTGGACGCAAGGAACGTACTCACGGAGCGATGCCATTCATCATCATCATCATCATCATCATCAGCCTGGTTACGCCCACTGCAGGGCTAAGGCCTCTCCCATACTTCTCCAACTGCCCCGGTCATGTACTAATTGTGGCCATGTTGTACCTGCAAACTTCTTCATCTCATCCGCCCACCTAACTTTCTGCCGCCCCCTGCTACGCTTTCCTTCCCTTGGAATCCAGTCCGTAACCCTTAATGACCATCGGTTATCTTCCCTCCTCATTACATGTCCTGCCCATGCCCATTTCTTTTTCTTGATTTCAACTAAGATGTGATTAACTCGCGTTTGTTCCCTCACCCAATCTGCTCTTTTCTTTCCCTTAACGTTACACCCATCATTCTTCTTTCCATAGCTCGTTGCGTCGTCCTCAATTTGAGTAGAACCCTTTTCGTAAGCTTCCAGGTTTCTGCCCCGTAGGTGAGTACTGGTAAGACACAGCTATTATACACTTTTCTCTTGAGGGATAATGGCAACCTGCTGGTCATGATCTGAGAATACCTGCCAAACGCACCCCAGCCCATTCTTAATCTTCCGATTATTTCTGTCTCATGATCCGGATCCGCCGTCACTACCTGCCCTAAGTAGACGTATTCCCTTACCACTTCCAGTGCCTCGCTACCTATTGTAAGTTGCTGTTCTCTTTCAAGACTGTTAAACATGACTTTAGTTTTCTGCAGATTAATTTTTAGACCCACTCTTCTGCTTTGCCTCTCCAGGTCAGTGAGCATGCATTGCAATTGGTCCCCTGAGTTACTAAGCAAGGCAATATCATCAGCAAATCGCAAGTTACTAAGGTATTCTCCATTAACTTTTATCCCCAATTCTTCCCAATCCAGGTCTCTGAATACCTCCTGTAAACACGCTGTGAATAGCATTGGAGAGATTGTATCTCCCTGCCTGACGCCTTTCTTTATTGGGATTTTATTGCTTTTTTTATGGAGGACTACGGTGGCTGTGGAGCCGCTATAGATATCTTTCAGTATCTTTACATATGGCTCGTCTACACCCTGATTCCGTAATGCCTCCATGACTGCTGAGGTTTCGACAGAATCAAACGCTTTCTCGTAATCAATGAAAGCTATATATAAGGGTTGGTTACATTCTGCACATTTTTCTATCACCTGATTGATAGTGTGAATATGGTCTATTGTTGAGGAGCCTTTACGGAATCCTGCCTGGTCCTTTGCTTGACAGAAGTCTAAGGTTTTCCTGATTCTATTTGCGATTACCTTAGTAAATAGTTTGAAGGCAATTGACAGTAAGCTGATCGGTCTATAGTTTTTCAAGTCTTTGGCGTCCCCTTTCTTATGGATTAGGATTATGTTAGCGTTCTTCCAAGATTCCGGTACGCTCGAGGTCATGAGGCATTGCGTATACAGGGTGGGCAGTTTCTCTAGAACAATCTGCCCACCATCCCTCAACAAATCTGCTGTTACCTGATCCTCCCCAGTTGCCTTCCCCCTTTGCATATCTCCCAAGGCTTTCTTTACTTCTTCCGGCGTTACCTGTGGAATTTCGAATTCCTCTAGACTATTTTCTCTTCCATTATCGTCGTGGGTGCCACTGGTGTTGTATAAATGTCTATAGAACTCCTCAGCCACTTGAACTATCTCATCCATATTAGTAATGATATTGCCGGCTTTGTCTCTTAACGCATACATCTGATTTTTGCTAATTACTAGTTTCTTCTTCACTGCCTTTAGGCATCCTCCGTTCCTGAGAGCATGTTCAATTCTATCCATATTATACTTCCTTATGTCAGCTGTCTTACGCTTGTTGATTAACTTCAAAAGTTCTGCCAGTTCTATTCTAGCTGCAGGGTTAGAGGCTTTCATACATTGGCGTTTCTTGATCAGATCTTTCGTCTCCTGCGATAGTTTACTGGTATCCTGCCTAACAGAGTTACCACCGACTTCCATTGCACACTCCTTAATGATGCTCACAAGATTGTCATTCAATGCTTCAACACTAAGGTCCTCTTCCTGAGTTAAAGCCGAATAACTGTTCTGTAGCTTGATCTGGAATTCCTCTATTTTCCCTCTTACTGCTAACTCATTGATCGGCTTCTTATGTACCAGTTTCTTCTGTTCCCTCCTCAGGTCTAGGCTAATTCGAGTTCTTACCACCCTATGGTCACTGCAGCGCACCTTGCTGAGCACGTCCACATCTTGTATGATACCAGGGTTAGCGCAGAGTATAAAGTATATTTCATTTCTAGTCTCGCCGTTCGGGCTCCTCCACGTCCACATTCGGCTATCCTGCTTGCGGAAGAAGGTATTCATTATCCGCATGTTATTCTGTTCTGCAAACTCTATTAATAACTCTCTCCTGCTATTCCTAGTGCCTATGCCATATTCCCCCACTGCTTTGTCTCCAGCCTGTTTCTTGCCTACCTTGGTATTAAAGTCGCCCATTAGTATAGTGTATTTTGTTTTCACTCTACCCATCGCAGATTCCACGTCTTCGTAGAAGCTTTCGACTTCCTGGTCATCATGACTGGATGTAGGGGCGTAGACCTGTACAACCTTCATTTTGTACCTCTTATTAGGTTTCACAACAAGACCTGCCACCCTCTCGTTAATGCTATAGAATTCCTGTATGTTACCAGCTATATTCCTATTAATCAGGAATCCGACTCCTAGTTCTCGTCTCTCCGCTAAGCCCCGGTAGCACAGGACGTGCCCACTTTTTAGCACTGTATACGCTTCTTTTGGCCTCCTAACTTCACTGAGCCCTATTATATCCCATTTACTGCCCTCTAATTCCTCCAATAGCACTGCTAGACTCGCCTCACTAAATAACGTTCTAGCGTTAAACGTTGCCAGGTTCATATTCCAATGGCGGCCTGTCCGGAGCCAGTGATTCTTAGCACCCTGTGCAGCGTCGCAGGTCTGACCGCCGCCGTGGTCAGTTGCTTCGCAGCTGCTGGGGACTGAGGGCCGGGGTTTGATTGTCGTGTTCACATAGGAGGTTGTGGCTAAGTGCTGCACCAGGGTGGCCAATCATGCTCTGGTGAGGGAGTGCGTTACCGGTTCTGGTCACCGGGATCAGGCCACACTCCAGGCCTGTTTATGCAATTTTATCAACACGCGGATTTTTTTTTCTTTATTTTTAAGCCGGTGGAAAATTGCGCGGCACCGGGATTCGAACCACGGACCTCTTGCACGCGAGGCGGGTGTTCTACCTCTACGCCACCGCTGCCATTCATCACATTATCACAAAAGACTGGGCCCGGTCAGGTCGCCCTTAAAGACGTTCTTTTTCAGCGTCAGTTACGCTTTCAGAGTTTATCTGCAAAACATTTGTGCAAAACAGAAGCATGTTTAATAATTATTCGCTCAGCTAAATAATCTAGAGGACTGGCTCCAAGCTACTTATGTCCGTTAGCCGCCTGAGATCAATTATTGACAATTTAGTTATCGGAACTTCGTTTATTACGCCAACAACTGCTCAACTTACTCCGTATCTAGAGGCTACCAATTTCAACACTCGAATGATAACAATAATGTCAGCAAGATTTACATTGCTCTATTAAAATTTGGGGCCGTTAAAATATTACTGCCTGTATATTAATGGTGCAGTACGCTTCTAATAAAGCAGGTGCGAATGATTCGACGGGTTTTCTTGGAGCAATTCAAGTTCATCAACTTAAGCACATGTGCCCAACAGTACACTTTGTAAGTATGCGCACTGTCATGTTAACACGTGCCCTTACGGTACGAAGTGCGCATGCTCATATTTGTATCTGTCCCTATATATGCAGCCCCTTGTCTGATAATAAACACACTTTGTTCCCTGCCTCCCGACCGTTCACACACTTCTGCTTTTACGACGGGCTCTTCTACGTTATACAAGAATCACTTCAGCGCTACGGTATATCTCACGAGGTGTGCGAGAACATTGTGCACGCTCCCGATTACATATATGAGCGTTGATGGCATGAGGCTCGGTTTCCTGGCGTCATTAAGAATAAAAAACAGCTGCCTGGCGGAAAGCCATGGAAATTTTTTTTTTTAGCAGGTTGTATGAAATTGAGTAGCGCGCACGCGTGTGTAAGAACAAAAAGTACTGAAGTATTGGGATGAGTGCTTTGTGGAATATGTTTTAACTGTCTATTGTTAAGACATAACGTAGCAGCTTACAAATCCCTCGAGAGGCCCACTCTAGAATATGCATCTGTTGTCTGGTCACCTCACTGCGTGTCTGACGTATCAAAGCTTGAGGCTGTGCATAAGAAAGCTATTAGATTTATTTATAATGGATACGATCGCAATTTCTCCCCTTCTGGGGAGATGCTGGCCTGCTATCGCTTGAGCCGTTGGCACATAGGCGCACGTGTGAAAGGATGATAATGTTGCACAAAATTGTACATGCTTCTGTCATTGTCGACGTACCCGTGAAATTTGTTGGCTCCTCGGCACGTGTAATGCGAAGAGCCGATCCCTTGAATATTGTTCCCTTTCGAGCTCACTTAGATGGCTTCAAATTTTCTTTCTTGCCATTTACCATTGAATTATGGAACACGCTACATACTAATCTCCGAGAATTGCCACATGAGCGTTTTGCAGACGAAGTTCGTTTACATGTGACATGTTGATTGTATGTTATCTCAATGTACTTACTCACTCCTGCTATGTCTCAAATTTGAGACAGTATTTGTAAATAAATAAATATAGCCGATATTTCGATATTTTCCGTCCGAACCCAGATCTAATCGGGTCCACACTGCCCCATCTGTTACGAATTAAGGAAAAAAAATTGTTTACTTTTATTTTTATTTATTTACAAGATACTGCAGGCCCAAGCTAGGGCCCGTGCAGGAGAGGTAAAAAAAATATTTACACAAGCACTGGCAAAACATCAACCAGAAATCATCATAAATCATGAAGAGAGAGAAAAAAATATTATATACATAAAGATGACACATAAATGAGCACCTTATGGGCGTGAAAACAATTATGAACATTTAAACGTTAGGAAAAACAGTCCTTTGCAAGAAAAAACAAGAAAGGCGCTTCACATTATGACGTCAATGCCTCGAATGAGTCACTGTTTTGAAGCATACATAGCGGCAAAGCGTTCCACTCTGTAATCGTTCGTGGAAAAAATGAAAACTTGAATGTGTTAGTAAGTGTTCTAAATGGTGTTATCGATTCAGCATGACGATTTCGAGTCAGTCGTGAAATCAGAGGTTGGACGTACGGAGCAGGGTCTAATGCGAGATGGTTGTTTTTCAAGTGAAAAAGAAATTTTAATCTCAGAATTTTTCGACGTAGCTTAAGTTCCTGGATATCATTTTATTGAATCACAAAGGTTGGGGAGTCTGTCATGCGGTATCGAGAAAAGATAAACCGAATGGATTTACGTTGAATAATTTCTAGAGCATCAATGTTTTTCTTAGTGTGTGGGTGCCAAATAATACATGCGTATTCGAGGGCCGGTCTAATGATTGAATTATAGGCCAACAGCTTGACGGATGGAGGGGCTTGTCGAAGTTTATATTTGAGGAAGCATAGCTTACGGAAGGCGGATGCGCATATGTTAGATACGTGGTTATTCTAACTGAGATTCTTTGTTACTGTTACGCCAAGGTACTTATATTCGCTGACTTCTTTGAGTGGGTGAGATGATAGCGTGTATGGAAAAGAGAAGTAATTTTTCTTTCTGGTTACATTCATGTACACTGTTTTTTCGGAGTTTAGCTTCATACCCCATTGGTTGCACCACTGAAAAACATTATTCATGCAATTATTTAGAAGCACCTGATTGTCTACGCTATCAATTTCCTTAAACATACCGCAATCGTCAGCGAATAGGCTTATTTCGACAGGTTCAGGGATAACATCAACAATGTCATTAATATATATTAAAAAAAGCAAAGGTCCTAAAACACTTCCCTGAGGAACACCTGACGTAACCGGAAGTTTGGATGAGCAGTAATCGTTTATATTAACGAACTGTGTGCGATTACACAAGTAAACGGCAACCCAATCTACAATAAAGTTTCGAAGGCCAATAGTCTTAAGCTTGAAAATGAGTTTAGAGTGAGGAACTAAATCAAAGGCTTTCTTGAAGTCCAAAAAAATAACATCAATTTGTCCGGATTTATCTAAAATAGATGCGAAAGTATGTACGACTGAGACCAATTGAGTAACAGTGGAAAAACCCTTCCTGAAGCCATGTTGAAAAGGGGTTAATATATTCCTATTGTTTAGAAAATCAGTGATATAGTTGGCTATGATATGCTCAAGAATTTTGCAACAGGAAGAAGTGAGAGATATGGGACGATAATTTGAGACCAATGATTTATCCCCTGTTTTGAATACTGGCACGATTCGCGCTGTTTTCCAATCGCCGGGAATGCTAGATGAACGCAGGGAAGCACTGAAGATGATTACAAGATAGTTAGCAACCATCTCGGCATATCGACGCAGAAACGCATTTTGGATATTATCAGGGCCTGGTGAAGTTTTAGTGCTTAACTTGAGGAGCATAGACACCACGCCTGATAATGATACGATGTCGGAATCAAGATGACATGACGGGGTATCGACGCATGCGCTATCGCAAGCCTTTGGGAAAACGCTCTGAAAGTAAACGTTAAAATGCGAAGCGATTCCCTGTTTATCTGTAACAAGGGTGTCGTTATGCATTATTTGTTTAACACCCTCTTTTTTTCGGCACAAGTGGGACCAGAATTTTTCAGGGGCGGTCTGGATAAAGTTTGGCAGCGTATGTTGAAAATAGTTCTGCTTTGCATGGCTTACCGCTTGGTTGAATAGTGTCTGATTCGTTTGGATAACGCTGTGGAAGGCACCGCGTCGTCTTAACCGTTGTAGTTTTCTTTTCTTGTGCAAGATGTCGCGCGTTATCCATGGGTTCCTTTTCTTCATCTTTTTCGTTTTATTTGGCACAAACTTATCTTCATTAAAACTTCTTTCTGGGCGAGTTGGTGCATACTTGACATAAAAATTGTTACAGCGCAATCACATGCAACCACAAGTAAGAAGGACGGGACACAGCGCTTGTGTCCCGTCCTTCTTACTTGTGGTTGCATGTGATTGCGCTGTAACAATTTTTATGTCAACAAACTTATCTATGCAGTACAAACATAAGTGTTTAAATTTATCCAATAGCTCTGAAACATCAGACCCACCAAAACTGCTGAGGTTAAGATCAAGGTAGTCTAAGATACTTTTATCTTCAGCACGAAAAAAGTTTTTAATCGTCACTGTTTCTATAGGAGAACTATTTCGTGCTTTTAGAGGGCATGAGAACTTCACCATGTAGTGATCTGAAAGACCTTGTTCGACTGACACAGAAAAAGTTTCCATACATCGGCTTACAAAAACAAGATCCAATATTGAGGACGAACTGCCTTGAATACGAGTAGGTTGCCTAACCACTTGCTGCAGGTTCCTACACAACATTAAGCCTAGTACACTCTGAACATGCACGCTATGCTCATGAGAAGCAAAAGGATTGTTCCAATCGACAACAGGAAGGTTGAAATCGCCACCAATAATTAGTTTCTCCTGTGGGAAATTCAACATGTGTTCGTATAGATCATGTAAAAACTGCGGGGGTGCATCGGGAGGACGGTACACTGCGAATAGTAATAAAGAAAAGCCCCAGCATGACAACTTTAATGAAATACTTTCATGATTTTCGATTTGTCTTAGCAGAGTTGCGGGAATGTTAGGTTTAACCAAGACGGCGACGCCGCCCCCTCTTGTATTCCTATCCCGCCTAAACATTTGGTAGGAAGGTGGAAAGATGCTGTTGTCATGAATGTCATCACGGAGCCAAGTTTCCGTGATCACACCGACATGAGGGCTGTATCCCAGAATGATGGCTTCAAGCTGATCACTTTTATTCACTACACTGCGCGCGTTTATATTTAACAGACGCAGCTCTTCAGTACATGAAGTTTCCTGTCAATTTTTGCTGGAGGTTCTTTAACGGCTAACCAATTCTACCCTAGAATTTGCGTCATCGTCCCATGCGTATAGGTCATTGTCTATGCGCAGTTTATCATGCAGAAGAGTCACTTTCTTGCCCTGTTGCTTTTCTATTTTGGCGCTTTGCCACAACAGCTTGCGTTTCCTTAGCGTGTCCGCCGAATAATCATTCTGAATGGAAATTTTTGTTCTGTTGAGCTTTCGCGCGTTTTTTAGGACTTCCTGTTTTTCGTTGTAATTTTGAAAGAATACAATCACTGGTCTATTCTTTCCCGCCTTTCCAATGCGATGTATTCTTGCGATAGAGCAACATGTTACATTGAGTCTCTTACAAAAAAGATCTTCAATCACTTTTCCGTGAAGAGCTGTCTCATTTTCACCCCTGTCTTCTTGTATGCCAAAGATAACCAGATTCGAGCGTCTGCTCCTGTCTTCAAGGTCTACTACTTTAACTTGAAGCAAGTTTACTGTCTGTTCCAGGCTGTCAACTCGCGAAACGCGCCTTTCCAAATCGCTGAATCGCTCATTAAGTTCAGAAATAATTTTTCCTATGTCACTCTGCTGATTCCTCAGGGTGGCAATCTCTGTGACTAGCTTGTTCTGCACGTCTAATAGTTGGGTCAATAAAGCTTCCGTGTTAGGACCAGGGTTCACCTCAATGTCCCCACTCAATAAAAGTTCACATGCACAAAGAACTTCGCATGCAATCTCAACACACTGGCGTGGGCACGGCAGGACCAGGAGGCCACGGTAGTCACTTTTGATTGTGCTATAGTGAACACTAACCTGCACAAAGCAGAAGAACGGCTTGTAAGGCCACATTGCGGGGCACCGTCCGCCGCACCCACTAAAGTCATAGCGATGCAGCATGACCCTTATGAAGGCATCCAAAGAAGTCACATGGGAGGGAGGCGTAGCTGTGATGTCGACATCATGCAGCCAAGAGCACAGCTGATACGGTGCATGATGCGTCGCTGAATCCATCGGCCACGCGCTGCGTTGAATCTGCTCGGGCTGGAAGGTTGGAAGTTGGGTCAATAAAACCTGCACAAAGCAGAAGAACGGCTTGTAAGGCCATATTGCGAGGCTCGGTCCGCCGCACCCACTAAAGTCATAGCGATGCAGCATGTCCCTTATGAAGGCATCCAAAGAAGTCACATGCGAGGGAGGCGTAGCTGTGATGTCGACATCATGCAGCCAAGAGCACAGCTGATACGGTGCATGAAGCGTCGCTGAATCCATCGGCCACGCGCTGCGTTGAATCTGCTCGGGCTGGAAGGCTGGAAGTTGGGTCAATAGAGCCTGCACAAAGCAGCAGAACGGCTTGTAAGGCCACATTGCGAGGCTCGGTCCGACGCACCCACTAAAGTCATAGCGATGCAGCATGTCCCTTATGAAGGCATCCAAAGAAGTCACATGGGAGGGAGGCGTAGCTGTGATGTCGACATCATGCAGCCAAGAGCACAGCAGATACGGTGCCTGATGCATCGCTGAATCCATCGGCCACGCGCTGCGTTGAATCCGCTCGGGCTGGAAGGTTGGAAGTTAGGTCAATAAAACCTGCACAAAGCAGAAGAACGGCTTGTAAGGCCACATTGCGAGGCTGGGTCCGCCGCACCCACTAAAGTCATAGCGATGCAGCATGTCCCTTATGAAGGCATCCAAAGAAGTCACATGGGAGGGAGGCGTAGCTGTGATGTCGACATCATGCAGCCAAGAGCACAGCTGATACGGTGCATGATGCGTCGCTGAATCCATCGGCCACGCGCTGCGTTGAATCCGCTCGGGCTGGAAGGTTGGAATTTCGGTCAATAAAACCTGCACAAAGCAGAAGAACTGCTTGTAAGGCCACATTGCGAGGCTCGGTCCGCCGCGCCCACTAAAGTCATAGCGATGCAGCATGTCCCTTATGAAGGCATCCAAAGAAGCCACATGGGAGGGAGGCGTAGCTGTGATGTCGACATCATGCAGCCAAGAGCACAGCTGATACGGTGCATGATGCGTCGCTGAATCCATCTGCCACGCGCTGCGTTGAATCTGTTCGGGCTGGAAGGCTGGAAGTTGGGTCAATAGAGCCTGCACAAAGCAGCAGAACGGCTTGTAAGGCCACATTGCGAGGCTCGGTCCGACGCACCCACTAAAGTCATAGCGATGCAGCATGTCCCTTATGAAGGCATCCAAAGAAGTCACATGGGAGGGAGGCGTAGCTGTGATGTCGACATCATGCAGCCAAGAGCACAGCTGATACGGTGCATGATGCGTCGCTGAATCCATCGGCCACGCGCTGCGTTGAATCTGCTCGGGCTGGAAGGTTGGAAGTTGGGTCAATAAAACCTGCACAAAGCAGAAGAACGGCTTGTAAGGCCACATTGCGAGGCACCGTCCGCCGCACCCACTAAAGTCATAGCGATGCAGCATGTCCCTTATGAAGGCATCCAAAGAAGTCACATGGGAGGGAGGCGTAGCTGTGATGTCGACATCATGCAGCCAAGAGCACAGCTGATACGGTGCATGATGCGTCGCTGAATCCATCGGCCACGCGCTGCGTTGAATCTGCTCGGGCTGGAAGGTTGGAAGTTGGGTCAATAAAACCTGCACAAAGCAGAAGAACGGCTTGTAAGGCCAAGTTGCGAGGCTCGGTCCGCCGCACCCACTAAAGTCATAGCGATGCAGCATGTCCCTTATGAAGGCATCCAAAGAAGTCACATGGGAGGGAGGCGTAGCTGTGATGTCGACATCATGCAGCCAAGAGCACAGCTGATACGGTGCATGAAGCGTCGCTGAATCCATCGGCCACGCGCTGCGTTGAATCTGCTCGGGCTGGAAGGCTGGAAGTTGGGTCAATAAAACCTGCACAAAGCAGAAGAACGGCTTGTAAGGCCACATTGCGAGGCTCGGTCCGCCGCACCCACTAAAGTCATAACGATGCAGCATGTCCCTTATGAAGGCATCCAAAGAAGTCACATGGGCGGGAGGCGTAGCTGTGATGTCGACATCATGCAGCCAAGAGCACAGCTGATACGGTGCCTGGTGCATCGCTGAATCCATCGGCCACGCGCTGCGTTGAATCCGCTCGGGCTGGAAGGTTGGAAGTTAGGTCAATAAAACCTGCACAAAGCAGAAGAACGGCTTGTAAGGCCACATTGCGAGGCTCGGTCCGCCGCACCCACTAAAGTCATAGCGATGCAGCATGTCCCTTATGAAGGCATCCAAAGAAGTCACATGGGAGGGAGGCGTAGCTGTGATGTCGACATCATGCAGCCAAGAGCACAGCTGATACGGTGCATGATGCGTCGCTGAATCCATCGGCCACGCGCTGCGTTGAATCCGCTCGGGCTGGAAGGTTGGAATTTGGGTCAATGAAACCTGCACAAAGCAGAAGAACTGCTTGTAAGGTCACATTGCGAGGCTCAGTCCGCCGCGCCCACTAAAGTCATAGCGATGCAGCATGTCCCTTATGAAGGCATCCAAAGAAGTCACATGGGAGGGAGGCGTAGCTGTGATGTCGACATCATGCAGCCAAGAGCACAGCTGATACGGTGCATGATGCGTCGCTGAATCCATCGGCCACGCGCTGCGTTGAATCTGTTCGGGCTGGAAGGCTGGAAGTTGGGTCAATAGAGCCTGCACAAAGCAGCAGAACGGCTTGTAAGGCCACATTGCGAGGCTCGGTCCGACGCACCCACTAAAGTCATAGCGATGCAGCATGTCTATTATGAAGGCATCCAAAGAAGTCACATGGGAGGGAGGCGTAGCTGTGATGTCGACATCATGCAGCCAAGAGCACCGCTGATACGGTGCCTGATGCATCGCTGAATCCATCGGCCACGCGCTGCGTTGAATCCGTTCGGGCTGGAAGGTTGGAAGTTGGGTCAATAAAACCTGCACAAAGCAGAAGAACGGCTTGTAAGGCCACCTTGCGAGGCTCGGTCCGCCGCACCCACTAAAGTCATAGCGATGCAGTATGTCCCTTATGAAGGCATCCAAAGAAGTCACATGGGAGGGAGGCGTAGCTGTGATGTCGACATCATGCAGCCAAGAGCACAGCTGATACGGTGCATGATGCGTCGCTGAATCCATCGGCCACGCGCTGCGTTGAATCCGCTCGGGCTGGAAGGTTGGAAGTTGGGTCAATAAAACCTGCACAAAGCAGAAGAACGGCTTGTAAGGCCATATTGCGAGGCTCGGTCCGCCGCACCCACTAAAGTCATAGCGATGCAGCATGTCCCTTATGAAGGCATCCAAAGAAGTCACATGGGAGGGAGGCGTAGCTGTGATGTCGACATCATGCAGCCAAGAGCACAGCTGATACGGTGCATGAAGCGTCGCTGAATCCATCGGCCACGCGCTGCGTTGAATCTGCTCGGGCTGGAAGGCTGGAAGTTGGGTCAATAAAACCTGCACAAAGCAGAAGAACTGCTTGTAAGGCCACATTGCGAGGCTCGGTCCGCCGCGCCCACTAAAGTCATAGCGATGCAGCATGTCCCTTATGAAGGCATCCAAAGAAGTCACATGGGGGGAGGCGTAGCTGTGATGTCGACATCATGCAGCCAAGAGCACAGCTGATACGGTGACGGATGCGTCGCTGAATCCATCGGCCACGCGCTGCGTTGAATCTGCTCGGGCTGGAAGGCTGGAAGTTGGGTCAATAAAACCTGCACAAAGCAGAAGCACGGCTTGTAAGGCCACATTGCGAGGCTCGGTCCGCCGCACCCACTAAAGTCATAACGATGCAGCATGTCCCTTATGAAGGCATCCAAAGAATTCACATGGGAGGGAGGCGTAGCTGTGATGTCGACATCATGCAGCCAAGAGCACAGCTGATACGGTGCATGATGCGTCGCTGAATCCATCGGCCACGCGCTGCGTTGAATCCGCTCGGGCTGGAAGGTTGGAAGTTGGGTCAATAAAACCTGCACAAAGCAGAAGAACGGCTTGTAAGGCCATATTGCGAGGCTCGGTCCGCCGCACCCACTAAAGTCATAGCGATGCAGCATGTCCCTTATGAAGGCATCCAAAGAAGTCACATGGGAGGGAGGCGTAGCTGTGATGTCGACATCATGCAGCCAAGAGCACAGCTGATACGGTGCATGATGCGTCGCTGAATCCATCGGCCACGCGCTGCGTTGAATCTGCTCGGGCTGGAAGGTTGGAAGTTGGGTCAATAAAACCTGCACAAAGCAGAAGAACGGCTTGTAAGGCCACATTGCGAGGCACCGTCCGCCGCACCCACTAAAGTCATAGCGATGCAGCATGTCCCTTATGAAGGCATCCAAAGAAGTCACATGGGAGGGAGGCGTAGCTGTGATGTCGACATCATGCAGCCAAGAGCACAGCTGATACGGTGCATGATGCGTCGCTGAATCCATCGGCCACGCGCTGCGTTGAATCTGCTCGGGCTGGAAGGTTCGAAGTTGGGTCAATAAAACCTGCACAAAGCAGAAGAACGGCTTGTAAGGCCAAGTTGCGAGGCTCGGTCCGCCGCACCCACTAAAGTCATAGCGATGCAGCATGTCCCTTATGAAGGCATCCAAAGAAGTCACATGGGAGGGAGGCGTAGCTGTGATGTCGACATCATGCAGCCAAGAGCACAGCTGATACGGTGCATGAAGCGTCGCTGAATCCATCGGCCACGCGCTGCGTTGAATCTGCTCGGGCTGGAAGGCTGGAAGTTGGGTCAATAAAACCTGCACAAAGCAGAAGAACGGCTTGTAAGGCCACATTGCGAGGCTCGGTCCGCCGCACCCACTAAAGTCATAACGATGCAGCATGTCCCTTATGAAGGCATCCAAAGAAGTCACATGGGCGGGAGGCGTAGCTGTGATGTCGACATCATGCAGCCAAGAGCACAGCTGATACGGTGCCTGGTGCATCGCTGAATCCATCGGCCACGCGCTGCGTTGAATCCGCTCGGGCTGGAAGGTTGGAAGTTAGGTCAATAAAACCTGCACAAAGCAGAAGAACGGCTTGTAAGGCCACATTGCGAGGCTCGGTCCGCCGCACCCACTAAAGTCATAGCGATGCAGCATGTCCCTTATGAAGGCATCCAAAGAAGTCACATGGGAGGGAGGCGTAGCTGTGATGTCGACATCATGCAGCCAAGAGCACAGCTGATACGGTGCATGATGCGTCGCTGAATCCATCGGCCACGCGCTGCGTTGAATCCGCTCGGGCTGGAAGGTTGGAATTTGGGTCAATGAAACCTGCACAAAGCAGAAGAACTGCTTGTAAGGTCACATTGCGAGGCTCAGTCCGCCGCGCCCACTAAAGTCATAGCGATGCAGCATGTCCCTTATGAAGGCATCCAAAGAAGTCACATGGGAGGGAGGCGTAGCTGTGATGTCGACATCATGCAGCCAAGAGCACAGCTGATACGGTGCATGATGCGTCGCTGAATCCATCGGCCACGCGCTGCGTTGAATCTGTTCGGGCTGGAAGGCTGGAAGTTGGGTCAATAGAGCCTGCACAAAGCAGCAGAACGGCTTGTAAGGCCACATTGCGAGGCTCGGTCCGACGCACCCACTAAAGTCATAGCGATGCAGCATGTCCCTTATGAAGGCATCCAAAGAAGTCACATGGGAGGGAGGCGTAGCTGTGATGTCGACATCATGCAGCCAAGAGCACCGCTGATACGGTGCCTGATGCATCGCTGAATCCATCGGCCACGCGCTGCGTTGAATCCGTTCGGGCTGGAAGGTTGGAAGTTGGGTCAATAAAACCTGCACAAAGCAGAAGAACGGCTTGTAAGGCCACCTTGCGAGGCTCGGTCCGCCGCACCCACTAAAGTCATAGCGATGCAGTATGTCCCTTATGAAGGCATCCAAAGAAGTCACATGGGAGGGAGGCGTAGCTGTGATGTCGACATCATGCAGCCAAGAGCACAGCTGATACGGTGCATGATGCGTCGCTGAATCCATCGGCCACGCGCTGCGTTGAATCCGCTCGGGCTGGAAGGTTGGAAGTTGGGTCAATAAAACCTGCACAAAGCAGAAGAACGGCTTGTAAGGCCATATTGCGAGGCTCGGTCCGCCGCACCCACTAAAGTCATAGCGATGCAGCATGTCCCTTATGAAGGCATCCAAAGAAGTCACATGGGAGGGAGGCGTAGCTGTGATGTCGACATCATGCAGCCAAGAGCACAGCTGATACGGTGCATGAAGCGTCGCTGAATCCATCGGCCACGCGCTGCGTTGAATCTGCTCGGGCTGGAAGGCTGGAAGTTGGGTCAATAAAACCTGCACAAAGCAGAAGAACTGCTTGTAAGGCCACATTGCGAGGCTCGGTCCGCCGCGCCCACTAAAGTCATAGCGATGCAGCATGTCCCTTATGAAGGCATCCAAAGAAGTCACATGGGGGGAGGCGTAGCTGTGATGTCGACATCATGCAGCCAAGAGCACAGCTGATACGGTGACGGATGCGTCGCTGAATCCATCGGCCACGCGCTGCGTTGAATCTGCTCGGGCTGGAAGGCTGGAAGTTGGGTCAATAAAACCTGCACAAAGCAGAAGCACGGCTTGTAAGGCCCCATTGCGAGGCTCGGTCCGCCGCACCCACTAAAGTCATAACGATGCAGCATGTCCCTTATGAAGGCATCCAAAGAATTCACATGGGAGGGAGGCGTAGCTGTGATGTCGACATCATGCAGCCAAGAGCACAGCAGATACGGTGCATGAAGCGTCGCTGAATCCATCGGCCACGCGCTGCGTTGAATCTGCTCGGGCTGGAAGGCTGGAAGTTGGGTCAATAAAACCTGCACAAAGCAGAAGAACGGCTTGTAAGGCCACATTGAGAGGCTCGGTCCGCCGCACCCACTAAAGTCATAACGATGCAGCATGTCCCTTATGAAGGCATCCAAAGAAGTCACATGGGAGGGAGGCGTAGCTGTGATGTCGACATCATGCAGCCAAGAGCACAGCTGATACGGTGCATGATGCGTCGCTGAATCCATCGGCCACGCGCTGCGTTGAATCCGCTCGGGCTGGAAGGTTGGAATTTGCGTCAATGAAACCTGCACAAAGCAGAAGAACTGCTTGTAAGGTCACATTGCGAGGCTCGGTCCGCCGCGCCCACTAAAGTCATAGCGATGCAGCATGTCCCTTATGAAGGCATCCAAAGAAGTCACATGGGAGGGAGGCGTAGCTGTGATGTCGACATCATGCAGCCAAGAGCACAGCTGATACGGTGCATGATGCGTCGCTGAATCCATCGGCCACGCGCTGCGTTGAATCTGTTCGGGCTGGAAGGCTGGAAGTTGGGTCAATAGAGCCTGCACAAAGCAGCAGAACGGCTTGTAAGGCCACATTGCGAGGCTCGGTCCGACGCACCCACTAAAGTCATAGCGATGCAGCATGTCCCTTATGAAGGCATCCAAAGAAGTCACATGGGAGGGAGGCGTAGCTGTGATGTCGACATCATGCAGCCAGGAGCACCGCTGATACGGTGCCTGATGCATCGCTGAATCCATCGGCCACGCGCTGCGTTGAATCCGCTCGGGCTGGAAGGTTGGAAGTTGGGTCAATAAAACCTGCACAAAGCAGAAGAACGGCTTGTAAGGCCACCTCGCGAGGCTCGGTCCGCCGCACCCACTAAAGTCATAGCGATGCAGTATGTCCCTTATGAAGGCATCCAAAGAAGTCACATGGGAGGGAGGCGTAGCTGTGATGTCGACATCATGCAGCCAAGAGCACAGCTGATACGGTGCATGATGCGTCGCTGAATCCATCGGCCACGCGCTGCGTTGAATCCGCTCGGGCTGGAAGGTTGGAAGTTGGGTCAATAAAACCTGCACAAAGCAGAAGAACGGCTTGTAAGGCCATATTGCGAGGCTCGGTCCGCCGCACCCACTAAAGTCATAGCGATGCAGCATGTCCCTTATGAAGGCATCCAAAGAAGTCACATGGGAGGGAGGCGTAGCTGTGATGTCGACATCATGCAGCCAAGAGCACAGCTGATACGGTGCATGAAGTGTCGCTGAATCCATCGGCCACGCGCTGCGTTGAATCTACTCGGGCTGGAAGGCTGGAAGTTGGGTCAATAAAACCTGCACAAAGCAGAAGAACTGCTTGTAAGGCCACATTGCGAGGCTCGGTCCGCCGCGCCCACTAAAGTCATAGCGATGCAGCATGTCCCTTATGAAGGCATCCAAAGAAGTCACATGGGGGGAGGCGTAGCTGTGATGTCGACATCATGCAGCCAAGAGCACAGCTGATACGGTGACGGATGCGTCGCTGAATCCATCGGCCACGCGCTGCGTTGAATCCGCTCGGGCTGGAAGGTTGGAAGTTGGGTCAATAAAACCTGCACAAAGCAGAAGAACGGCTTGTAAGGCCATATTGCGAGGCTCGGTCCGCCGCACCCACTAAAGTCATTCATAGCGATGCAGCATATCCCTTATGAAGGCATCCAAAGAAGTCACATGGGAGGGAGGCGTAGCTGTGATGTCGACATCATGCAGCCAAGAGCACAGCTGATACGGGGCATGAAGCGTCGCTGAATCCATCGGCCACGCGCTGCGTTGAATCTGCTCGGGCTGGAAGGCTGGAAGTTGGGTCAATAAAACCTGCACAAAGCAGAAGAACTGCTTGTAAGGCCACATTGCGAGGCTCGGTCCGCCGCGCCCACTAAAGTCATAGCGATGCAGCATGTCCCTTATGAAGGCATCCAAAGAAGTCACATGGGGGGAGGCGTAGCTGTGATGTCGACATCATGCAGCCAAGAGCACAGCTGATACGGTGACGGATGCGTCGCTGAATCCATCGGCCACGCGCTGCGTTGAATCTGCTCGGGCTGGAAGGCTGGAAGTTGGGTCAATAAAACCTGCACAAAGCAGAAGCACGGCTTGTAAGGCCACATTGCGAGGCTCGGTCCGCCGCACCCACTAAAGTCATAACGATGCAGCATGTCCCTTATGAAGGCATCCAAAGAATTCACATGGGAGGGAGGCGTAGCTGTGATGTCGACATCATGCAGCCAAGAGCACAGCAGATACGGTGCATGAAGCGTCGCTGAATCCATCGGCCACGCGCTGCGTTGAATCTGCTCGGGCTGGAAGGCTGGAAGTTGGGTCAATAAAACCTGCACAAAGCAGAAGAACGGCTTGTAAGGCCACATTGAGAGGCTCGGTCCGCCGCACCCACTAAAGTCATAACGATGCAGCATGTCCCTTATGAAGGCATCCAAAGAAGTCACATGGGAGGGAGGCGTAGCTGTGATGTCGACATCATGCAGCCAAGAGCACAGCTGATACGGTGCATGATGCGTCGCTGAATCCATCGGCCACGCGCTGCGTTGAATCTGCTCGGGCTGGAAGGCTGGAAGTTGGGTCAATAAAACCTGCACAAAGCAGAAGAACGGCTTGTGAGGCCACATTGCGAGGCTCGGTCCGCCGCACCCACTAAAGTCATAGCGATGCAGCATGTCCCTTATGAAGGCATCCATAGAAGTCACATGGGGGGGAGGCGTAGCTGTGATGTCGACATCATGCAGCCAAGAGCACAGCTGATACGGTGCATGATGCCTCGCTGAATCCATCGGCCACGCGCTGCGTTGAATCTGCTCGGGCTGGAAGGCTGGAAGTTGGGTCAATAAAACCTGCACAAAGCAGAAGAACTGCTTGTAAGGCCACATTGCGAGGCTCGGTCCGCCGCGCCCACTAAAGTCATAGCGATGCAGCATGTCCCTTATGAAGGCATCCAAAGAAGTCACATGGGGGGAGGCGTAGCTGTGATGTCGACATCATGCAGCCAAGAGCACAGCTGATACGGTGACGGATGCGTCGCTGAATCCATCGGCCACGCGCTGCGTTGAATCTGCTCGGGCTGGAAGGCTGGAAGTTGGGTCAATAAAACCTGCACAAAGCAGAAGCACGGCTTGTAAGGCCACATTGCGAGGCTCGGTCCGCCGCACCCACTAAAGTCATAACGATGCAGCATGTCCCTTATGAAGGCATCCAAAGAATTCACATGGGAGGGAGGCGTAGCTGTGATGTCGACATCATGCAGCCAAGAGCACAGCAGATACGGTGCATGAAGCGTCGCTGAATCCATCGGCCAGGCGCTGCGTTGAATCTGCTCGGGCTGGAAGGCTGGAAGTTGGGTCAATAAAACCTGCACAAAGCAGAAGAACGGCTTGTAAGGCCACATTGAGAGGCTCGGTCCGCCGCACCCACTAAAGTCATAACGATGCAGCATGTCCCTTATGAAGGCATCCAAAGAAGTCACATGGGAGGGAGGCGTAGCTGTGATGTCGACATCATGCAGCCAAGAGCACAGCTGATACGGTGCATGATGCGCCGCTGAATCCATCGGCCACGCGCTGCGTTGAATCTGCTCGGGCTGGAAGGCTGGAAGTTGGGTCAATAAAACCTGCACAAAGCAGAAGAACCGCTTGTGAGGCCACATTGCGAGGCTCGGTCCGCCGCACCCACTAAAGTCATAGCGATGCAGCATGTCCCTTATGAAGGCATCCAAAGAAGTCACATGGGGGGGAGGCGTAGCTGTGATGTCGACATCATGCAGCCAAGAGCACAGCTGATACGGTGCATGATGCCTCGCTGAATCCATCGGCCACGCGCTGCGTTGAATCTGCTCGGGCTGGAAGGCTGGAAGTTGGGTCAATAAAACCTGCACAAAGCAGAAGAACGGCTTGTAAGGCCACATTGCGAGGCTCGGTCCGCCGCACCCACTAAAGTCATAGTGATGCAGCATGTCCCTTATGAAGGCATCCAAAGAAGTCACATGGGAGGGAGGCGTAGCTGTGATGTCGACATCATGCAGCCAAGAGCACAGCTGATACGGTGCATGAAGCGTCGCTGAATCCATCGGCCACGCGCTGCGTTGAATCTGCTCGGGCTGGAAGGCTGGAAGTTGGGTCAATAAAACCTGCACAAAGCAGAAGAACGGCTTGTAAGGCCACATTGCGAGGCTCGGTCCGCCGCACCCACTAAAGTCATAACGATGCAGCATGTCCCTTATGAAGGCATCCAAAGAAGTCACATGGGAGGGAGGCGTAGCTGTGATGTCGACATCATGCAGCCAAGAGCACAGCTGATACGGTGCCTGAGGCATCGCTGAATCCATCGGCCACGCGCTGCGTTGAATCCGCTCGGGCTGGAAGGTTGGAAGTTGGGTCAATAAAACCTGCACAAAGCAGAAGAACGGCTTGTAAGGCCACATTGCGAGGCTCGGTCCGCCGCACCCACTAAAGTCATAGCGATGCAGCATGTCCCTTATGAAGGCATCCAAAGAAGTCACATGGGAGGGAGGCGTAGCTGTGATGTCGACATCATGCAGCCAAGAGCACAGCTGATACGGTACATGATGCGTCGCTGAATCCATCGGCCACGCGCTGCGTTGAATCCGCTCGGGCTGGAAGGTTGGAATTTGGGTCAATAAAACCTGCACAAAGCAGAAGAACTGCTTGTAAGGCCACATTGCGAGGCTCGGTCCGCCGCGCCCACTAAAGTCTTAGCGATGCAGCATGTCCCTTATGAAGGCATCCAAAGAAGTCACATGGGGGGGAGGCGTAGCTGTGATGTCGACATCATGCAGCCAAGAGCACAGCTGATACGGTGCATGATGCGTCGCTGAATCCATCGGCCACGCGCTGCGTTGAATCTGCTCGGGCTGGAAGGCTGGAAGTTGGGTCAATAAAACCTGCACAAAGCAGAAGCACGGCTTGTAAGGCCACATTGCGAGGCTCGGTCCGCCGCACCCACTAAAGTCATAACGATGCAGCATGTCCCTTATGAAGGCATCCAAAGAAGTCACATGGGGGGGAGGCGTAGCTGTGATGTCGACATCATGCAGCCAAGAGCACAGCTGATACGGTGCATGATGCGTCGCTGAATCCATCGGCCACGCACTGCGTTGAATCTGCTCGGGCTGGAAGGCTGGAAGTTGGGTCAATAAAACCTGCACAAAGCAGAAGCACGGCTTGTAAGGCCACATTGCGAGGCTCGGTCCGCCGCACCCACTAAAGTCATAACGATGCAGCATGTCCCTTATGAAGGCATCCAAAGAATTCACATGGGAGGGAGGCGTAGCTGTGATGTCGACATCATGCAGCCAAGAGCACAGCAGATACGGTGCATGAAGCGTCGCTGAATCCATCGGCCACGCGCTGCGTTGAATCTGCTCGGGCTGGAAGGCTGGAAGTTGGGTCAATAAAACCTGCAGAAAGCAGAAGAACGGCTTGTGAGGCCACATTGCGAGGCTCGGTCCGCCGCACCCACTAAAGTCATAGCGATGCAGCATGTCCCTTATGAAGGCATCCAAAGAAGTCACATGGGGGGGAGGCGTAGCTGTGATGTCGACATCATGCAGCCAAGAGCACAGCTGATACGGTGCATGATGCATCGCTGAATCCATCGGCCACGCGCTGCGTTGAATCTGCTCGGGCTGGAAGGCTGGAAGTTGGGTCAATAAAACCTGCACAAAGCAGAAGAACGGCTTGTAAGGCCACATTTAGAGGCACGGTCCGCCGCACCCACTAAAGTCATAACGATGCAGCATGTCCCTTATGAAGGCATCCAAAGAAGTCACATGGGAGGGAGGCGTAGCTGTGATGTCGACATCATGCAGCCAAGAGCACAGCTGATGCGGTGCATGATGCGTCGCTGAATCCATCGGCCACGCGCTGCGTTGAATCCGCTCGGGCTGGAAGGTTGGAATTTGGGTCAATAAAACCTGCACAAAGCAGAAGAACTGCTTGTAAGGCCACATTGCGAGGCTCGGTCCGCCGCGCCCACTAAAGTCATAGCGATGCAGCATGTCCCTTATGAAGGCATCCAAAGAAGTCACATGGGGGGGAGGCGTAGCTGTGATGTCGACATCATGCAGCCAAGAGCACCGCTGATACGGTGCATGATGCCTCGCTGAATCCATCGGCCACGCGCTGCGTTGAATCTGCTCGGGCTGGAAGGCTGGAAGTTGGGTCAATAAAACCTGCACAAAGCAGAAGAACGGCTTGTAAGGCCACATTGCGAGGCTCGGTCCGCCGCACCCACTAAAGTCATAGTGATGCAGCATGTCCCTTATGAAGGCATCCAAAGAAGTCACATGGGAGGGAGGCGTAGCTGTGATGTCGACATCATGCAGCCAAGAGCACAGCTGATACGGTGCATGAAGCGTCGCTGAATCCATCGGCCACGCGCTGCGTTGAATCTGCTCGGGCTGGAAGGCTGGAAGTTGGGTCAATAAAACCTGCACAAAGCAGAAGAACGGCTTGTAAGGCCACATTGCGAGGCTCGGTCCGCCGCACCCACTAAAGTCATAACGATGCAGCATGTCCCTTATGAAGGCATCCAAAGAAGTCACATGGGAGGGAGGCGTAGCTGTGATGTCGACATCATGCAGCCAAGAGCACAGCTGATACGGTGCCTGATGCATCGCTGAATCCATCGGCCACGCGCTGCGTTGAATCCGCTCGGGCTGGAAGGTTGGAAGTTGGGTCAATAAAACCGGCACAAAGCAGAAGAACGGCTTGTAAGGCCACATTGCGAGGCTCGGTCCGCCGCACCCACTAAAGTCATAGCGATGCAGCATGTCCCTTATGAAGGCATCCAAAGAAGTCACATGGGAGGGAGGCGTAGCTGTGATGTCGACATCATGCAGCCAAGAGCACAGCTGATAAGGTGCATGATGCGTCGCTGAATCCATCGGCCACGCGCTGCGTTGAATCTGCTCGGGCTGGAAGGCTGGAAGTTGGGTCAATAAAACCTGCACAAAGCAGAAGCACGGCTTGTAAGGCCACATTGCGAGGCTCGGTCCGCCGCACCCACTAAAGTCATAACGATGCAGCATGTCCCTTATGAAGGCATCCAAAGAATTCACATGGGAGGGAGGCGTAGCTGTGATGTCGACATCATGCAGCCAAGAGCACAGCAGATACGGTGCATGAAGCGTCGCTGAATCCATCGGGCACGCGCTGCGTTGAATCTGCTCGGGCTGGAAGGCTGGAAGTTGGGTCAATAAAACCTGCACAAAGCAGAAGAACGGCTTATAAGGCCACATTGAGAGGCTCGGTCCGCCGCACCCACTAAAGTCATAACGATGCAGCATGTCCCTTATGAAGGCATCCAAAGAAGTCACATGGGAGGGAGGCGTAGCTGTGATGTCGACATCATGCAGCCAAGAGCACAGCTGATACGGTGCGTGATGCGTCGCTGAATCCATCGGCCACGCGCTGCGTTGAATCTGCTCGGGCTGGAAGGCTGGAAGTTGGGTCAATAAAACCTGCACAAAGCAGAAGAACGGCTTGTGAGGCCACATTGCGAGGCTCGGTCCGCCGCACCCACTAAAGTCATAGCGATGCAGCATGTCCCTTATGAAGGCATCCAAAGAAGTCACATGGGGGGGAGGCGTAGCTGTGATGTCGACATCATGCAGCCAAGAGCACAGCTGATACGGTGCATGATGCCTCGCTGAATCCATCGGCCACGCGCTGCGTTGAATCTGCTCGGGCTGGAAGGCTGGAAGTTGGGTCAATAAAACCTGCTCAAAGCAGAAGAACGGCTTGTAAGGCCACATTAAGAGGCACGGTCCGCCGCACCCACTAAAGTCATAACGATGCAGCATGTCCCTTATGAAGGCATCCAAAGAAGTAACATGGGAGGGAGGCGTAGCTGTGATGTCGACATCATGCAGCCAAGAGCACAGCTGATGCGGTGCATGATGCGTCGCTGAATCCATCGGCCACGCGCTGCGTTGAATCCGCTCGGGCTGGAAGGTTGGAATTTGGGTCAATAAAACCTGCACAAAGCAGAAGAACTGCTTGTAAGGCCACATTGCGAGGCTCGGTCCGCCGCGCCCACTAAAGTCATAGCGATGCAGCATGTCCCTTATGAAGGCATCCAAAGAAGTCACATGGGGGGGGGAGGCGTAGCTGTGATGTCGACATCATGCAGCCAAGAGCACAGCTGATACGGTGCATGATGCCTCGCTGAATCCATCGGCCACGCGCTGCGTTGAATCTGCTCGGGCTGGAAGGCTGGAAGTTGGGTCAATAAAACCTGCACAAAGCAGAAGAACGGCTTGTAAGGCCACATTGCGAGGCTCGGTCCGCCGCACCCACTAAAGTCATAGTGATGCAGCATGTCCCTTATGAAGGCATCCAAAGAAGTCACATGGGAGGGAGGCGTAGCTGTGATGTCGACATCATGCAGCCAAGAGCACAGCTGATACGGTGCATGAAGCGTCGCTGAATCCATCGGCCACGCGCTGCGTTGAATCTGCTCGGGCTGGAAGGCTGGAAGTTGGGTCAATAAAACCTGCACAAAGCAGAAGAACGGCTTGTAAGGCCACATTGCGAGGCTCGGTCCGCCGCGCCCACTAAAGTCATAGCGATGCAGCATGTCCCTTATGAAGGCATCCAAAGAAGTCACATGGGGGGAGGCGTAGCTGTGATGTCGACATCATGCAGCCAAGAGCACAGCTGATACGGTGACGGATGCGTCGCTAAATCCATCGGCCACGCGCTGCGTTGAATCTGCTCGGGCTGGAAGGCTGGAAGTTGGGTCAATAAAACCTGCACAAAGCAGAAGCACGGCTTGTAAGGCCACATTGCGAGGCTCGGTCCGCCGCACCCACTAAAGTCATAACGATGCAGCATGTCCCTTATGAAGGCATCCAAAGAATTCACATGGGAGGGAGGCGTAGCTGTGATGTCGACATCATGCAGCCAAGTGCACAGCAGATACGGTGCATGAAGCGTCGCTGAATCCATCGGCCACGCGCTGCGTTGAATCTGCTCGGGCTGGAAGGCTGGAAGTTGGGTCAATAAAACCTGCACAAAGCAGAAGAACGGCTTGTAAGGCCACATTGAGAGGCTCGGTCCGCCGCACCCACTAAAGTCATAACGATGCAGCATGTCCCTTATGAAGGCATCCAAAGAAGTCACATGGGAGGGAGGCGTAGCTGTGATGTCGACATCATGCAGCCAAGAGCACAGCTGATACGGTGCATGATGCGTCGCTGAATCCATCGGCCACGCGCTGCGTTGAATCCGCTCGGGCTGGAAGGTTGGAATTTGCGTCAATGAAACCTGCACAAAGCAGAAGAACTGCTTGTAAGGTCACATTGCGAGGCTCGGTCCGCCGCGCCCACTAAAGTCATAGCGATACAGCATGTCCCTTATGAAGGCATCCAAAGAAGTCACATGGGAGGGAGGCGTAGCTGTGATGTCGACATCATGCAGCCAAGAGCACAGCTGATACGGTGCATGATGCGTCGCTGAATCCATCGGCCACGCGCTGCGTTGAATCTGTTCGGGCTGGAAGGCTGGAAGTTTGGTCAATAGAGCCTGCACAAAGCAGCAGAACGGCTTGTAAGGCCACATTGCGAGGCTCGGTCCGACGCACCCACTAAAGTCATAGCGATGCAGCATGTCCCTTATGAAGGCATCCAAAGAAGTCACATGGGAGGGAGGCGTAGCTGTGATGTCGACATCATGCAGCCAAGAGCACCGCTGATACGGTGCCTGATGCATCGCTGAATCCATCGGCCACGCGCTGCGTTGAATCCGCTCGGGCTGGAAGGTTGGAAGTTGGGTCAATAAAACCTGCACAAAGCAGAAGAACGGCTTGTAAGGCCACCTTGCGAGGCTCGGTCCGCCGCACCCACTAAAGTCATAGCGATGCAGTATGTCCCTTATGAAGGCATCCAAAGAAGTCACATGGGAGGGAGGCGTAGCTGTGATGTCGACATCATGCAGCCAAGAGCACAGCTGATACGGTGCATGATGCGTCGCTGAATCCATCGGCCACGCGCTGCGTTGAATCCGCTCGGGCTGGAAGGTTGGAAGTTGGGTCAATAAAACCTGCACAAAGGAGAAGAACGGCTTGTAAGGCCATATTGCGAGGCTCGGTCCGCCGCACCCACTAAAGTCATAGCGATGCAGCATGTCCCTTATGAAGGCATCCAAAGAAGTCACATGGGAGGGAGGCGTAGCTGTGATGTCGACATCATGCAGCCAAGAGCACAGCTGATACGGTGCATGAAGTGTCGCTGAATCCATCGGCCACGCGCTGCGTTGAATCTGCTCGGGCTGGAAGGCTGGAAGTTGGGTCAATAAAACCTGCACAAAGCAGAAGAACTGCTTGTAAGGCCACATTGCGAGGCTCGGTCCGCCGCGCCCACTAAAGTCATAGCGATGCAGCATGTCCCTTATGAAGGCATCCAAAGTCACATGGGGGGAGGCGTAGCTGTGATGTCGACATCATGCAGCCAAGAGCACAGCTGATACGGTGACGGATGCGTCGCTGAATCCATCGGCCACGCGCTGCGTTGAATCCGCTCGGGCTGGAAGGTTGGAAGTTGGGTCAATAAAACCTGCACAAAGCAGAAGAACGGCTTGTAAGGCCATATTGCGAGGCTCGGTCCGCCGCACCCACTAAAGTCATAGCGATGCAGCATGTCCCTTATGAAGGCATCCAAAGAAGTCACATGGGAGGGAGGCGTAGCTGTGATGTCGACATCATGCAGCCAAGAGCACAGCTGATACGGGGCATGAAGCGTCGCTGAATCCATCGGCCACGCGCTGCGTTGAATCTGCTCGGGCTGGAAGGCTGGAAGTTGGGTCAATAAAACCTGCACAAAGCAGAAGAACGGCTTGTGAGGCCACATTGCGAGGCTCGGTCCGCCGCACCCACTAAAGTCATAGCGATGCAGCATGTCCCTTATGAAGGCATCCATAGAAGTCACATGGGGGGGAGGCGTAGCTGTGATGTCGACATCATGCAGCCAAGAGCACAGCTGATACGGTGCATGATGCCTCGCTGAATCCATCGGCCACGCGCTGCGTTGAATCTGCTCGGGCTGGAAGGCTGGAAGTTGGGTCAATAAAACCTGCACAAAGCAGAAGAACTGCTTGTAAGGCCACATTGCGAGGCTCGGTCCGCCGCGCCCACTAAAGTCATAGCGATGCAGCATGTCCCTTATGAAGGCATCCAAAGAAGTCACATGGGGGGAGGCGTAGCTGTGATGTCGACATCATGCAGCCAAGAGCACAGCTGATACGGTGACGGATGCGTCGCTGAATCCATCGGCCACGCGCTGCGTTGAATCTGCTCGGGCTGGAAGGCTGGAAGTTGGGTCAATAAAACCTGCACAAAGCAGAAGCACGGCTTGTAAGGCCACATTGCGAGGCTCGGTCCGCCGCACCCACTAAAGTCATAACGATGCAGCATGTCCCTTATGAAGGCATCCAAAGAATTCACATGGGAGGGAGGCGTAGCTGTGATGTCGACATCATGCAGCCAAGAGCACAGCAGATACGGTGCATGAAGCGTCGCTGAATCCATCGGCCAGGCGCTGCGTTGAATCTGCTCGGGCTGGAAGGCTGGAAGTTGGGTCAATAAAACCTGCACAAAGCAGAAGAACGGTTTGTAAGGCCACATTGAGAGGCTCGGTCCGCCGCACCCACTAAAGTCATAACGATGCAGCATGTCCCTTATGAAGGCATCCAAAGAAGTCACATGGGAGGGAGGCGTAGCTGTGATGTCGACATCATGCAGCCAAGAGCACAGCTGATACGGTGCATGATGCGCCGCTGAATCCATCGGCCACGCGCTGCGTTGAATCTGCTCGGGCTGGAAGGCTGGAAGTTGGGTCAATAAAACCTGCACAAAGCAGAAGAACCGCTTGTGAGGCCACATTGCGAGGCTCGGTCCGCCGCACCCACTAAAGTCATAGCGATGCAGCATGTCCCTTATGAAGGCATCCAAAGAAGTCACATGGGGGGGAGGCGTAGCTGTGATGTCGACATCATGCAGCCAAGAGCACAGCTGATACGGTGCATGATGCCTCGCTGAATCCATCGGCCACGCGCTGCGTTGAATCTGCTCGGGCTGGAAGGCTGGAAGTTGGGTCAATAAAACCTGCACAAAGCAGAAGAACGGCTTGTAAGGCCACATTGCGAGGCTCGGTCCGCCGCACCCACTAAAGTCATAGTGATGCAGCATGTCCCTTATGAAGGCATCCAAAGAAGTCACATGGGAGGGAGGCGTAGCTGTGATGTCGACATCATGCAGCCAAGAGCACAGCTGATACGGTGCATGAAGCGTCGCTGAATCCATCGGCCACGCGCTGCGTTGAATCTGCTCGGGCTGGAAGGCTGGAAGTTGGGTCAATAAAACCTGCACAAAGCAGAAGAACGGCTTGTAAGGCCACATTGCGAGGCTCGGTCCGCCGCACCCACTAAAGTCATAACGATGCAGCATGTCCCTTATGAAGGCATCCAAAGAAGTCACATGGGAGGGAGGCGTAGCTGTGATGTCGACATCATGCAGCCAAGAGCACAGCTGATACGGTGCCTGAGGCATCGCTGAATCCATCGGCCACGCGCTGCGTTGAATCCGCTCGGGCTGGAAGGTTGGAAGTTGGGTCAATAAAACCTGCACAAAGCAGAAGAACGGCTTGTAAGGCCACATTGCGAGGCTCGGTCCGCCGCACCCACTAAAGTCATAGCGATGCAGCATGTCCCTTATGAAGGCATCCAAAGAAGTCACATGGGAGGGAGGCGTAGCTGTGATGTCGACATCATGCAGCCAAGAGCACAGCTGATACGGTACATGATGCGTCGCTGAATCCATCGGCCACGCGCTGCGTTGAATCCGCTCGGGCTGGAAGGTTGGAATTTGGGTCAATAAAACCTGCACAAAGCAGAAGAACTGCTTGTAAGGCCACATTGCGAGGCTCGGTCCGCCGCGCCCACTAAAGTCTTAGCGATGCAGCATGTCCCTTATGAAGGCATCCAAAGAAGTCACATGGGGGGGAGGCGTAGCTGTGATGTCGACATCATGCAGCCAAGAGCACAGCTGATACGGTGCATGATGCGTCGCTGAATCCATCGGCCACGCGCTGCGTTGAATCTGCTCGGGCTGGAAGGCTGGAAGTTGGGTCAATAAAACCTGCACAAAGCAGAAGCACGGCTTGTAAGGCCACATTGCGAGGCTCGGTCCGCCGCACCCACTAAAGTCATAACGATGCAGCATGTCCCTTATGAAGGCATCCAAAGAAGTCACATGGGGGGGAGGCGTAGCTGTGATGTCGACATCATGCAGCCAAGAGCACAGCTGATACGGTGCATGATGCGTCGCTGAATCCATCGGCCACGCACTGCGTTGAATCTGCTCGGGCTGGAAGGCTGGAAGTTGGGTCAATAAAACCTGCACAAAGCAGAAGCACGGCTTGTAAGGCCACATTGCGAGGCTCGGTCCGCCGCACCCACTAAAGTCATAACGATGCAGCATGTCCCTTATGAAGGCATCCAAAGAATTCACATGGGAGGGAGGCGTAGCTGTGATGTCGACATCATGCAGCCAAGAGCACAGCAGATACGGTGCATGAAGCGTCGCTGAATCCATCGGCCACGCGCTGCGTTGAATCTGCTCGGGCTGGAAGGCTGGAAGTTGGGTCAATAAAACCTGCAGAAAGCAGAAGAACGGCTTGTGAGGCCAAATTGCGAGGCTCGGTCCGCCGCACCCACTAAAGTCATAGCGATGCAGCATGTCCCTTATGAAGGCATCCAAAGAAGTCACATGGGGGGGAGGCGTAGCTGTGATGTCGACATCATGCAGCCAAGAGCACAGCTGATACGGTGCATGATGCATCGCTGAATCCATCGGCCACGCGCTGCGTTGAATCTGCTCGGGCTGGAAGGCTGGAAGTTGGGTCAATAAAACCTGCACAAAGCAGAAGAACGGCTTGTAAGGCCACATTTAGAGGCACGGTCCGCCGCACCCACTAAAGTCATAACGATGCAGCATGTCCCTTATGAAGGCATCCAAAGAAGTCACATGGGAGGGAGGCGTAGCTGTGATGTCGACATCATGCAGCCAAGAGCACAGCTGATGCGGTGCATGATGCGTCGCTGAATCCATCGGCCACGCGCTGCGTTGAATCCGCTCGGGCTGGAAGGTTGGAATTTGGGTCAATAAAACCTGCACAAAGCAGAAGAACTGCTTGTAAGGCCACATTGCGAGGCTCGGTCCGCCGCGCCCACTAAAGTCATAGCGATGCAGCATGTCCCTTATGAAGGCATCCAAAGAAGTCACATGGGGGGGAGGCGTAGCTGTGATGTCGACATCATGCAGCCAAGAGCACCGCTGATACGGTGCATGATGCCTCGCTGAATCCATCGGCCACGCGCTGCGTTGAATCTGCTCGGGCTGGAAGGCTGGAAGTTGGGTCAATAAAACCTGCACAAAGCAGAAGAACGGCTTGTAAGGCCACATTGCGAGGCTCGGTCCGCCGCACCCACTAAAGTCATAGTGATGCAGCATGTCCCTTATGAAGGCATCCAAAGAAGTCACATGGGAGGGAGGCGTAGCTGTGATGTCGACATCATGCAGCCAAGAGCACAGCTGATACGGTGCATGAAGCGTCGCTGAATCCATCGGCCACGCGCTGCGTTGAATCTGCTCGGGCTGGAAGGCTGGAAGTTGGGTCAATAAAACCTGCACAAAGCAGAAGAACGGCTTGTAAGGCCACATTGCGAGGCTCGGTCCGCCGCACCCACTAAAGTCATAACGATGCAGCATGTCCCTTATGAAGGCATCCAAAGAAGTCACATGGGAGGGACGCGTAGCTGTGATGTCGACATCATGCAGCCAAGAGCACAGCTGATACGGTGCCTGATGCATCGCTGAATCCATCGGCCACGCGCTGCGTTGAATCCGCTCGGGCTGGAAGGTTGGAAGTTGGGTCAATAAAACCGGCACAAAGCAGAAGAACGGCTTGTAAGGCCACATTGCGAGGCTCGGTCCGCCGCACCCACTAAAGTCATAGCGATGCAGCATGTCCCTTATGAAGGCATCCAAAGAAGTCACATGGGAGGGAGGCGTAGCTGTGATGTCGACATCATGCAGCCAAGAGCACAGCTGATAAGGTGCATGATGCGTCGCTGAATCCATCGGCCACGCGCTGCGTTGAATCTGCTCGGGCTGGAAGGCTGGAAGTTGGGTCAATAAAACCTGCACAAAGCAGAAGCACGGCTTGTAAGGCCACATTGCGAGGCTCGGTCCGCCGCACCCACTAAAGTCATAACGATGCAGCATGTCCCTTATGAAGGCATCCAAAGAATTCACATGGGAGGGAGGCGTAGCTGTGATGTCGACATCATGCAGCCAAGAGCACAGCAGATACGGTGCATGAAGCGTCGCTGAATCCATCGGGCACGCGCTGCGTTGAATCTGCTCGGGCTGGAAGGCTGGAAGTTGGGTCAATAAAACCTGCACAAAGCAGAAGAACGGCTTATAAGGCCACATTGAGAGGCTCGGTCCGCCGCACCCACTAAAGTCATAGCGATGCAGCATGTCCCTTATGAAGGCATCCAAAGAAGTCACATGGGGAGGGAGGCGTAGCTGTGATGTCGACATCATGCAGCCAAGAGCACAGCTGATACGGTGCATGATGCCTCGCTGAATCCATCGGCCACGCGCTGCGTTGAATCTGCTCGGGCTGGAAGGCTGGAATTTGGGTCAATAAAACCTGCACAAAGCAGAAGAACGGCTTGTAAGGCCACATTGCGAGGCTCGGTCCGCCGCACCCACTAAAGTCATAGTGATGCAGCATGTCCCTTATGAAGGCATCCAAAGAAGTCACATGGGAGGGAGGCGTAGCTGTGATGTCGACATCATGCAGCCAAGAGCACAGCTGATACGGTGCATGAAGCGTCGCTGAATCCATCGGCCACGCGCTGCGTTGAATCTGCTCGGGCTGGAAGGCTGGAAGTTGGGTCAATAAAACCTGCACAAAGCAGAAGAACGGCTTGTAAGGCCACATTGCGAGGCTCGGTCCGCCGCGCCCACTAAAGTCATAGCGATGCAGCATGTCCCTTATGAAGGCATCCAAAGAAGTCACATGGGGGGAGGCGTAGCTGTGATGTCGACATCATGCAGCCAAGAGCACAGCTGATACGGTGACGGATGCGTCGCTAAATCCATCGGCCACGCGCTGCGTTGAATCTGCTCGGGCTGGAAGGCTGGAAGTTGGGTCAATAAAACCTGCACAAAGCAGAAGCACGGCTTGTAAGGCCACATTGCGAGGCTCGGTCCGCCGCACCCACTAAAGTCATAACGATGCAGCATGTCCCTTATGAAGGCATCCAAAGAATTCACATGGGAGGGAGGCGTAGCTGTGATGTCGACATCATGCAGCCAAGTGCACAGCAGATACGGTGCATGATGCGTCGCTGAATCCATCGGCCACGCGCTGCGTTGAATCCGCTCGGGCTGGAAGGTTGGAATTTGCGTCAATGAAACCTGCACAAAGCAGAAGAACTGCTTGTAAGGTCACATTGCGAGGCTCGGTCCGCCGCGCCCACTAAAGTCATAGCGATACAGCATGTCCCTTATGAAGGCATCCAAAGAAGTCACATGGGAGGGAGGCGTAGCTGTGATGTCGACATCATGCAGCCAAGAGCACAGCTGATACGGTGCATGATGCGTCGCTGAATCCATCGGCCACGCGCTGCGTTGAATCTGTTCGGGCTGGAAGGCTGGAAGTTTGGTCAATAGAGCCTGCACAAAGCAGCAGAACGGCTTGTAAGGCCACATTGCGAGGCTCGGTCCGACGCACCCACTAAAGTCATAGCGATGCAGCATGTCCCTTATGAAGGCATCCAAAGAAGTCACATGGGAGGGAGGCGTAGCTGTGATGTCGACATCATGCAGCCAAGAGCACCGCTGATACGGTGCCTGATGCATCGCTGAATCCATCGGCCACGCGCTGCGTTGAATCCGCTCGGGCTGGAAGGTTGGAAGTTGGGTCAATAAAACCTGCACAAAGCAGAAGAACGGCTTGTAAGGCCACCTTGCGAGGCTCGGTCCGCCGCACCCACTAAAGTCATAGCGATGCAGTATGTCCCTTATGAAGGCATCCAAAGAAGTCACATGGGAGGGAGGCGTAGCTGTGATGTCGACATCATGCAGCCAAGAGCACAGCTGATACGGTGCATGATGCGTCGCTGAATCCATCGGCCACGCGCTGCGTTGAATCCGCTCGGGCTGGAAGGTTGGAAGTTGGGTCAATAAAACCTGCACAAAGCAGAAGAACGGCTTGTAAGGCCATATTGCGAGGCTCGGTCCGCCGCACCCACTAAAGTCATAGCGATGCAGCATGTCCCTTATGAAGGCATCCAAAGAAGTCACATGGGAGGGAGGCGTAGCTGTGATGTCGACATCATGCAGCCAAGAGCACAGCTGATACGGTGCATGAAGTGTCGCTGAATCCATCGGCCACGCGCTGCGTTGAATCTGCTCGGGCTGGAAGGCTGGAAGTTGGGTCAATAAAACCTGCACAAAGCAGAAGAACTGCTTGTAAGGCCACATTGCGAGGCTCGGTCCGCCGCGCCCACTAAAGTCATAGCGATGCAGCATGTCCCTTATGAAGGCATCCAAAGTCACATGGGGGGAGGCGTAGCTGTGATGTCGACATCATGCAGCCAAGAGCACAGCTGATACGGTGACGGATGCGTCGCTGAATCCATCGGCCACGCGCTGCGTTGAATCCGCTCGGGCTGGAAGGTTGGAAGTTGGGTCAATAAAACCTGCACAAAGCAGAAGAACGGCTTGTAAGGCCATATTGCGAGGCTCGGTCCGCCGCACCCACTAAAGTCATAGCGATGCAGCATGTCCCTTATGAAGGCATCCAAAGAAGTCACATGGGAGGGAGGCGTAGCTGTGATGTCGACATCATGCAGCCAAGAGCACAGCTGATACGGGGCATGAAGCGTCGCTGAATCCATCGGCCACGCGCTGCGTTGAATCTGCTCGGGCTGGAAGGCTGGAAGTTGGGTCAATAAAACCTGCACAAAGCAGAAGAACTGCTTGTAAGGCCACATTGCGAGGCTCGGTCCGCCGCGCCCACTAAAGTCATAGCGATGCAGCATGTCCCTTATGAAGGCATCCAAAGAAGACACATGGGGGGAGGCGTAGCTGTGATGTCGACATCATGCAGCCAAGAGCACAGCTGATACGGTGACGGATGCGTCGCTGAATCCATCGGCCACGCGCTGCGTTGAATCTGCTCGGGCTGGAAGGCTGGAAGTTGGGTCAATAAAACCTGCACAAAGCAGAAGCACGGCTTGTAAGGCCACATTGCGAGGCTCGGTCCGCCGCACCCACTAAAGTCATAACGATGCAGCATGTCCCTTATGAAGGCATCCAAAGAATTCACATGGGAGGGAGGCGTAGCTGTGATGTCGACATCATGCAGCCAAGAGCACAGCAGATACGGTGCATGAAGCGTCGCTGAATCCATCGGCCACGCGCTGCGTTGAATCTGCTCGGGCTGGAAGGCTGGAAGTTGGGTCAATAAAACCTGCACAAAGCAGAAGAACGGCTTGTAAGGCCACATTGAGAGGCTCGGTCCGCCGCACCCACTAAAGTCATAACGATGCAGCATGTCCCTTATGAAGGCATCCAAAGAAGTCACATGGGAGGGAGGCGTAGCTGTGATGTCGACATCATGCAGCCAAGAGCACAGCTGATACGGTGCATGATGCGTCGCTGAATCCATCGGCCACGCGCTGCGTTGAATCTGCTCGGGCTGGAAGGCTGGAAGTTGGGTCAATAAAACCTGCACAAAGCAGAAGAACGGCTTGTGAGGCCACATTGCGAGGCTCGGTCCGCCGCACCCACTAAAGTCATAGCGATGCAGCATGTCCCTTATGAAGGCATCCAAAGAAGTCACATGGGGGGGAGGCGTAGCTGTGATGTCGACATCATGCAGCCAAGAGCACAGCTGATACGGTGCATGATGCCTCGCTGAATCCATCGGCCACGCGCTGCGTTGAATCTGCTCGGGCTGGAAGGCTGGAAGTTGGGTCAATAAAACCTGCACAAAGCAGAAGAACTGCTTGTAAGGCCACATTGCGAGGCTCGGTCCGCCGCGCCCACTAAAGTCATAGCGATGCAGCATGTCCCTTATGAAGGCATCCAAAGAAGTCACATGGGGGGGAGGCGTAGCTGTGATGTCGACATCATGCAGCCAAGAGCACAGCTGATACGGTGCATGATGCCTCGCTGAATCCATCGGCCACGCGCTGCGTTGAATCTGCTCGGGCTGGAAGGCTGGAAGTTGGGTCAATAAAACCTGCACAAAGCAGAAGAACGGCTTGTAAGGCCACATTGCGAGGCTCGGTCCGCCGCACCCACTAAAGTCATAGTGATGCAGCATGTCCCTTATGAAGGCATCCAAAGAAGTCACATGGGAGGGAGGCGTAGCTGTGATGTCGACATCATGCAGCCAAGAGCACAGCTGATACGGTGCATGAAGCGTCGCTGAATCCATCGGCCACGCGCTGCGTTGAATCTGCTCGGGCTGGAAGGCTGGAAGTTGGGTCAATAAAACCTGCACAAAGCAGAAGAACGGCTTGTAAGGCCACATTGCGAGGCTCGGTCCGCCGCACCCACTAAAGTCATAACGATGCAGCATGTCCCTTATGAAGGCATCCAAAGAAGTCACATGGGAGGGAGGCGTAGCTGTGATGTCGACATCATGCAGCCAAGAGCACAGCTGATACGGTGCCTGATGCATCGCTGAATCCATCGGCCACGCGCTGCGTTGAATCCGCTCGGGCTGGAAGGTTGGAAGTTGGGTCAATAAAACCTGCACAAAGCAGAAGAACGGCTTGTAAGGCCACATTGCGAGGCTCGGTCCGCCGCACCCACTAAAGTCATAGCGATGCAGCATGTCCCTTATGAAGGCATCCAAAGAAGTCACATGGGAGGGAGGCGTAGCTGTGATGTCGACATCATGCAGCCAAGAGCACAGCTGATACGGTACATGATGCGTCGCTGAATCCATCGGCCACGCGCTGCGTTGAATCCGCTCGGGCTGGAAGGTTGGAATTTGGGTCAATAAAACCTGCACAAAGCAGAAGAACTGCTTGTAAGGCCACATTGCGAGGCTCGGTCCACCGCGCCCACTAAAGTCTTAGCGATGCAGCATGTCCCTTATGAAGGCATCCAAAGAAGTCACATGGGGGGGAGGCGTAGCTGTGATGTCGACATCATGCAGCCAAGAGCACAGCTGATACGGTGCATGATGCGTCGCTGAATCCATCGGCCACGCGCTGCGTTGAATCTGCTCGGGCTGGAAGGCTGGAAGTTGGGTCAATAAAACCTGCACAAAGCAGAAGCACGGCTTGTAAGGCCACATTGCGAGGCTCGGTCCGCCGCACCCACTAAAGTCATAACGATGCAGCATGTCCCTTATGAAGGCATCCAAAGAAGTCACATGGGGGGGAGGCGTAGCTGTGATGTCGACATCATGCAGCCAAGAGCACAGCTGATACGGTGCATGATGCGTCGCTGAATCCATCGGCCACGCACTGCGTTGAATCTGCTCGGGCTGGAAGGCTGGAAGTTGGGTCAATAAAACCTGCACAAAGCAGAAGCACGGCTTGTAAGGCCACATTGCGAGGCTCGGTCCGCCGCACCCACTAAAGTCATAACGATGCAGCATGTCCCTTATGAAGGCATCCAAAGAATTCACATGGGAGGGAGGCGTAGCTGTGATGTCGACATCATGCAGCCAAGAGCACAGCAGATACGGTGCATGAAGCGTCGCTGAATCCATCGGCCACGCGCTGCGTTGAATCTGCTCGGGCTGGAAGGCTGGAAGTTGGGTCAATAAAACCTGCACAAAGCAGAAGAACGGCTTGTAAGGCCACATTTAGAGGCACGGTCCGCCGCACCCACTAAAGTCATAACGATGCAGCATGTCCCTTATGAAGGCATCCAAAGAAGTCACATGGGAGGGAGGCGTAGCTGTGATGTCGACATCATGCAGCCAAGAGCACAGCTGATGCGGTGCATGATGCGTCGCTGAATCCATCGGCCACGCGCTGCGTTGAATCCGCTCGGGCTGGAAGGTTGGAATTTGGGTCAATAAAACCTGCACAAAGCAGAAGAACTGCTTGTAAGGCCACATTGCGAGGCTCGGTCCGCCGCGCCCACTAAAGTCATAGCGATGCAGCATGTCCCTTATGAAGGCATCCAAAGAAGTCACATGGGGGGGAGGCGTAGCTGTGATGTCGACATCATGCAGCCAAGAGCACAGCTGATACGGTGCATGATGCCTCGCTGAATCCATCGGCCACGCGCTGCGTTGAATCTGCTCGGGCTGGAAGGCTGGAAGTTGGGTCAATAAAACCTGCACAAAGCAGAAGAACGGCTTGTAAGGCCACATTGCGAGGCTCGGTCCGCCGCACCCACTAAAGTCATAGTGATGCAGCATGTCCCTTATGAAGGCATCCAAAGAAGTCACATGGGAGGGAGGCGTAGCTGTGATGTCGACATCATGCAGCCAAGAGCACAGCTGATACGGTGCATGAAGCGTCGCTGAATCCATCGGCCACGCGCTGCGTTGAATCTGGTCGGGCTGGAAGGCTGGAAGTTGGGTCAATAAAACCTGCACAAAGCAGAAGAACGGCTTGTAAGGCCACATTGCGAGGCTCGGTCCGCCGCACCCACTAAAGTCATAACGATGCAGCATGTCCCTTATGAAGGCATCCAAAGAAGTCACATGGGAGGGAGGCGTAGCTGTGATGTCGACATCATGCAGCCAAGAGCACAGCTGATACGGTGCCTGATGCATCGCTGAATCCATCGGCCACGCGCTGCGTTGAATCCGCTCGGGCTGGAAGGTTGGAAGTTGGGTCAATAAAACCGGCACAAAGCAGAAGAACGGCTTGTAAGGCCACATTGCGAGGCTCGGTCCGCCGCACCCACTAAAGTCATAGCGATGCAGCATGTCCCTTATGAAGGCATCCAAAGAAGTCACATGGGAGGGAGGCGTAGCTGTGATGTCGACATCATGCAGCCAAGAGCACAGCTGATAAGGTGCATGATGCGTCGCTGAATCCATCGGCCACGCGCTGCGTTGAATCTGCTCGGGCTGGAAGGCTGGAAGTTGGGTCAATAAAACCTGCACAAAGCAGAAGCACGGCTTGTAAGGCCACATTGCGAGGCTCGGTCCGCCGCACCCACTAAAGTCATAACGATGCAGCATGTCCCTTATGAAGGCATCCAAAGAATTCACATGGGAGGGAGGCGTAGCTGTGATGTCGACATCATGCAGCCAAGAGCACAGCAGATACGGTGCATGAAGCGTCGCTGAATCCATCGGGCACGCGCTGCGTTGAATCTGCTCGGGCTGGAAGGCTGGAAGTTGGGTCAATAAAACCTGCACAAAGCAGAAGAACGGCTTGTAAGGCCACATTGAGAGGCTCGGTCCGCCGCACCCACTAAAGTCATAACGATGCAGCATGTCCCTTATGAAGGCATCCAAAGAAGTCACATGGGAGGGAGGCGTAGCTGTGATGTCGACATCATGCAGCCAAGAGCACAGCTGATACGGTGCATGATGCGTCGCTGAATCCATCGGCCACGCGCTGCGTTGAATCTGCTCGGGCTGGAAGGCTGGAAGTTGGGTCAATAAAACCTGCACAAAGCAGAAGAACGGCTTGTGAGGCCACATTGCGAGGCTCGGTCCGCCGCACCCACTAAAGTCATAGCGATGCAGCATGTCCCTTATGAAGGCATCCAAAGAAGTCACATGGGGGGGAGGCGTAGCTGTGATGTCGACATCATGCAGCCAAGAGCACAGCTGATACGGTGCATGATGCCTCGCTGAATCCATCGGCCACGCGCTGCGTTGAATCTGCTCGGGCTGGAAGGCTGGAAGTTGGGTCAATAAAACCTGCACAAAGCAGAACAACGGCTTGTAAGGCCACATTTAGAGGCACGGTCCGCCGCACCCACTAAAGTCATAACGATGCAGCATGTCCCTTATGAAGGCATCCAAAGAAGTAACATGGGAGGGAGGCGTAGCTGTGATGTCGACATCATGCAGCCAAGAGCACAGCTGATGCGGTGCATGATGCGTCGCTGAATCCATCGGCCACGCGCTGCGTTGAATCCGCTCGGGCTGGAAGGTTGGAATTTGGGTCAATAAAACCTGCACAAAGCAGAAGAACTGCTTGTAAGGCCACATTGCGAGGCTCGGTCCGCCGCGCCCACTAAAGTCATAGCGATGCAGCATGTCCCTTATGAAGGCATCCAAAGAAGTCACATGGGGGGGGAGGCGTAGCTGTGATGTCGACATCATGCAGCCAAGAGCACAGCTGATACGGTGCATGATGCCTCGCTGAATCCATCGGCCACGCGCTGCGTTGAATCTGCTCAGGCTGGAAGGCTGGAAGTTGGGTCAATAAAACCTGCACAAAGCAGAAGAACGGCTTGTAAGGCCACATTGCGAGGCTCGGTCCGCCGCACCCACTAAAGTCATAGTGATGCAGCATGTCCCTTATGAAGGCATCCAAAGAAGTCACATGGGAGGGAGGCGTAGCTGTGATGTCGACATCATGCAGCCAAGAGCACAGCTGATGCGGTGCATGATGCGTCGCTGAATCCATCGGCCACGCGCTGCGTTGAATCCGCTCGGGCTGGAAGGTTGGAAGTTGGGTCAATAAAACCGGCACAAAGCAGAAGAACGGCTTGTAAGGCCACATTGCGAGGCTCGGTCCGCCGCACCCACTAAAGTCATAGCGATGCAGCATGTCCCTTATGAAGGCATCCAAAGAAGTCACATGGGAGGGAGGCGTAGCTGTGATGTCGACATCATGCAGCCAAGAGCACAGCTGATAAGGTGCATGATGCGTCGCTGAATCCATCGGCCACGCGCTGCGTTGAATCTGCTCGGGCTGGAAGGCTGGAAGTTGGGTCAATAAAACCTGCACAAAGCAGAAGCACGGCTTGTAAGGCCACATTGCGAGGCTCGGTCCGCCGCACCCACTAAAGTCATAACGATGCAGCATGTCCCTTATGAAGGCATCCAAAGAATTCACATGGGAGGGAGGCGTAGCTGTGATGTCGACATCATGCAGCCAAGAGCACAGCAGATACGGTGCATGAAGCGTCGCTGAATCCATCGGGCACGCGCTGCGTTGAATCTGCTCGGGCTGGAAGGCTGGAAGTTGGGTCAATAAAACCTGCACAAAGCAGAAGAACGGCTTGTAAGGCCACATTGAGAGGCTCGGTCCGCCGCACCCACTAAAGTCATAACGATGCAGCATGTCCCTTATGAAGGCATCCAAAGAAGTCACATGGGAGGGAGGCGTAGCTGTGATGTCGACATCATGCAGCCAAGAGCACAGCTGATACGGTGCATGATGCGTCGCTGAATCCATCGGCCACGCGCTGCGTTGAATCTGCTCGGGCTGGAAGGCTGGAAGTTGGGTCAATAAAACCTGCACAAAGCAGAAGAACGGCTTGTGAGGCCACATTGCGAGGCTCGGTCCGCCGCACCCACTAAAGTCATAGCGATGCAGCATGTCCCTTATGAAGGCATCCAAAGAAGTCACATGGGGGGGAGGCGTAGCTGTGATGTCGACATCATGCAGCCAAGAGCACAGCTGATACGGTGCATGATGCCTCGCTGAATCCATCGGCCACGCGCTGCGTTGAATCTGCTCGGGCTGGAAGGCTGGAAGTTGGGTCAATAAAACCTGCACAAAGCAGAACAACGGCTTGTAAGGCCACATTTAGAGGCACGGTCCGCCGCACCCACTAAAGTCATAACGATGCAGCATGTCCCTTATGAAGGCATCCAAAGAAGTAACATGGGAGGGAGGCGTAGCTGTGATGTCGACATCATGCAGCCAAGAGCACAGCTGATGCGGTGCATGATGCGTCGCTGAATCCATCGGCCACGCGCTGCGTTGAATCCGCTCGGGCTGGAAGGTTGGAATTTGGGTCAATAAAACCTGCACAAAGCAGAAGAACTGCTTGTAAGGCCACATTGCGAGGCTCGGTCCGCCGCGCCCACTAAAGTCATAGCGATGCAGCATGTCCCTTATGAAGGCATCCAAAGAAGTCACATGGGGGGGGAGGCGTAGCTGTGATGTCGACATCATGCAGCCAAGAGCACAGCTGATACGGTGCATGATGCCTCGCTGAATCCATCGGCCACGCGCTGCGTTGAATCTGCTCAGGCTGGAAGGCTGGAAGTTGGGTCAATAAAACCTGCACAAAGCAGAAGAACGGCTTGTAAGGCCACATTGCGAGGCTCGGTCCGCCGCACCCACTAAAGTCATAGTGATGCAGCATGTCCCTTATGAAGGCATCCAAAGAAGTCACATGGGAGGGAGGCGTAGCTGTGATGTCGACATCATGCAGCCAAGAGCACAGCTGATACGGTGCATGAAGCGTCGCTGAATCCATCGGCCACGCGCTGCGTTGAATCTGCTCGGGCTGGAAGGCTGGAAGTTGGGTCAATAAAACCTGCACAAAGCAGAAGAACGGCTTGTAAGGCCACATTGCGAGGCTCGGTCCGCCGCACCCACTAAAGTCATAGCGATGCAGCATGTCCCTTATGAAGGCATCCAAAGAAGTCACATGGGAGGGAGGCGTAGCTGTGATGTCGACATCATGCAGCCAAGAGCACAGCTGATACGGTACATGATGCGTCGCTGAATCCATCGGCCACGCGCTGCGTTGAATCCGCTCGGGCTGGAAGGTTGGAATTTGGGTCAATTAAACCTGCACAAAGCAGAAGAACTGCTTGTAAGGCCACATTGCGAGGCTCCGTCCGCCGCGCCCACTAAAGTCATAGCGATGCAGCATGTCCCTTATGAAGGCATCCAAAGAAGTCACATGGGAGGGAGGCGTAGCTGTGATGTCGACATCATGCAGCCAAGAGCACAGCTGATACAGTGCATGATGCGTCGCTGAATCCATCGGCCACGCGCTGCGTTGAATCTGCTCGGGCTGGAAGGTTGGAAGTTGGGTCAATAAAACCTGCACAAAGCAGAAGAATGGCTTGTAAGGCCATATTGCGAGGCTTGGTCCGCCGCACCCACTAAAGTCATAGCGATGCAGCATGTCCCTTATGAAGGCATCCAAAGAAGTCACATGGGAGGGAGGCGTAGCTGTGATGTCGACATCATGCAGCCAAGAGCACAGCTGATGCGGTGCATGATGCGCCGCTGAATCCATCGGCCACGCGCTGCGTTGAATCCGCTCGGGCTGGAAGGTTGGAAGTTGGGTCAATAAAACCGGCACAAAGCAGAAGAACGGCTTGTAAGGCCGCATTGCGAGTTTCGGTCCGCCGCACCCACTAAAGTCATAACGATGCAGCATGTGCCTTATGAAGGCATCCAAAGAAGTCACATGGGAGGGAGGCGTAGCTGTGATGTCGACATCATGCAGCCAAGAGCACAGCTGATACGGTGCCTGATGCATCGCTGAATCCATCGGCCACGCGCTGCGTTGAATCCGCTCGGGCTGGAAGGTTGGAAGTTGGGTCAATAAAACCTGCACAAAGCAGAAGAACGGCTTGTAAGGCCACCTTGCGAGGCTCGGTCCGCCGCACCCACTAAAGTCATAACGATGCAGCATGTCCCTTATGAAGGCATCCAAAGAAGTCACATGGGAGGGAGGCGTAGCTGTGATGTCGACATCATGCAGCCAAGAGCACAGCTGATACGGTGCCTGATGCATCGCTGAATCCATCGGCCACGCGCTGCGTTGAATCCGCTCGGGCTGGAAGGTTGGAAGTTGGGTCAATAAAACCGGCACAAAGCAGAAGAACGGCTTGTAAGGCCACATTGCGAGGCTCGGTCCGCCGCACCCACTAAAGTCATAGCGATGCAGCATGTCCCTTATGAAGGCATCCAAAGAAGTCACATGGGAGGGAGGCGTAGCTGTGATGTCGACATCATGCAGCCAAGAGCACAGCTGATAATGTGCATGATGCGTCGCTGAATCCATCGGCCACGCGCTGCGTTGAATCTGCTCGGGCTGGAAGGCTGGAAGTTGGGTCAATAAAACCTGCACAAAGCAGAAGCACGGCTTGTAAGGCCACATTGCGAGGCTCGGTCCGCCGCACCCACTAAATTCATAACGATGCAGCATGTCCCTTATGAAGGCATCCAAAGAATTCACATGGGAGGGAGGCGTAGCTGTGATGTCGACATCATGCAGCCAAGAGCACAGCAGATACGGTGCATGAAGCGTCGCTGAATCCATCGGGCACGCGCTGCGTTGGATCTGCTCGGGCTGGAAGGCTGGAAGTTGGGTCAATAAAACCTGCACAAAGCAGAAGAACGGCTTGTAAGGCCACATTGAGAGGCTCGGTCCGCCGCACCCACTAAAGTCATAACGATGCAGCATGTCCCTTATGAAGGCATCCAAAGAAGTCACATGGGAGGGAGGCGTAGCTGTGATGTCGACATCATGCAGCCAAGAGCACAGCTGATACGGTGCATGATGCGTCGCTGAATCCATCGGCCACGCGCTGCGTTGAATCTGCTCGGGCTGGAAGGCTGGAAGTTGGGTCAATAAAACCTGCACAAAGCAGAAGAACGGCTTGTGAGGCCACATTGCGAGGCTCGGTCCGCCGCACCCACTAAAGTCATAGCGATGCAGCATGTCCCTTATGAAGGCATCCAAAGAAGTCACATGGGGGGGAGGCGTAGCTGTGATGTCGACATCATGCAGCCAAGAGCACAGCTGATACGGTGCATGATGCCTCGCTGAATCCATCGGCCACGCGCTGCGTTGAATCTGCTCGGGCTGGAAGGCTGGAAGTTGGGTCAATAAAACCTGCACAAAGCAGAAGAACGGCTTGTAAGGCCACATTTAGAGGCACGGTCCGCCGCACCCACTAAAGTCATAACGATGCAGCATGTCCCTTATGAAGGCATCCAAAGAAGTAACATGGGAGGGAGGCGTAGCTGTGATGTCGACATCATGCAGCCAAGAGCACAGCTGATGCGGTGCATGATGCGTCGCTGAATCCATCTGCCACGCGCTGCGTTGAATCTGTTCGGGCTGGAAGGCTGGAAGTTGGGTCAATAGAGCCTGCACAAAGCAGCAGAACGGCTTGTAAGGCCACATTGCGAGGCTCGGTCCGACGCACCCACTAAAGTCATAGCGATGCAGCATGTCCCTTATGAAGGCATCCAAAGAAGTCACATGGGAGGGAGGCGTAGCTGTGATGTCGACATCATGCAGCCAAGAGCACAGCTGATACGGTGCATGATGCGTCGCTGAATCCATCGGCCACGCGCTGCGTTGAATCTGCTCGGGCTGGAAGGTTGGAAGTTGGGTCAATAAAACCTGCACAAAGCAGAAGAACGGCTTGTAAGGCCACATTGCGAGGCACCGTCCGCCGCACCCACTAAAGTCATAGCGATGCAGCATGTCCCTTATGAAGGCATCCAAAGAAGTCACATGGGAGGGAGGCGTAGCTGTGATGTCGACATCATGCAGCCAAGAGCACAGCTGATACGGTGCATGATGCGTCGCTGAATCCATCGGCCACGCGCTGCGTTGAATCTGCTCGGGCTGGAAGGTTGGAAGTTGGGTCAATAAAACCTGCACAAAGCAGAAGAACGGCTTGTAAGGCCAAGTTGCGAGGCTCGGTCCGCCGCACCCACTAAAGTCATAGCGATGCAGCATGTCCCTTATGAAGGCATCCAAAGAAGTCACATGGGAGGGAGGCGTAGCTGTGATGTCGACATCATGCAGCCAAGAGCACAGCTGATACGGTGCATGAAGCGTCGCTGAATCCATCGGCCACGCGCTGCGTTGAATCTGCTCGGGCTGGAAGGCTGGAAGTTGGGTCAATAAAACCTGCACAAAGCAGAAGAACGGCTTGTAAGGCCACATTGCGAGGCTCGGTCCGCCGCACCCACTAAAGTCATAACGATGCAGCATGTCCCTTATGAAGGCATCCAAAGAAGTCACATGGGCGGGAGGCGTAGCTGTGATGTCGACATCATGCAGCCAAGAGCACAGCTGATACGGTGCCTGGTGCATCGCTGAATCCATCGGCCACGCGCTGCGTTGAATCCGCTCGGGCTGGAAGGTTGGAAGTTAGGTCAATAAAACCTGCACAAAGCAGAAGAACGGCTTGTAAGGCCACATTGCGAGGCTCGGTCCGCCGCACCCACTAAAGTCATAGCGATGCAGCATGTCCCTTATGAAGGCATCCAAAGAAGTCACATGGGAGGGAGGCGTAGCTGTGATGTCGACATCATGCAGCCAAGAGCACAGCTGATACGGTGCATGATGCGTCGCTGAATCCATCGGCCACGCGCTGCGTTGAATCCGCTCGGGCTGGAAGGTTGGAATTTGGGTCAATGAAACCTGCACAAAGCAGAAGAACTGCTTGTAAGGTCACATTGCGAGGCTCAGTCCGCCGCGCCCACTAAAGTCATAGCGATGCAGCATGTCCCTTATGAAGGCATCCAAAGAAGTCACATGGGAGGGAGGCGTAGCTGTGATGTCGACATCATGCAGCCAAGAGCACAGCTGATACGGTGCATGATGCGTCGCTGAATCCATCGGCCACGCGCTGCGTTGAATCTGTTCGGGCTGGAAGGCTGGAAGTTGGGTCAATAGAGCCTGCACAAAGCAGCAGAACGGCTTGTAAGGCCACATTGCGAGGCTCGGTCCGACGCACCCACTAAAGTCATAGCGATGCAGCATGTCTATTATGAAGGCATCCAAAGAAGTCACATGGGAGGGAGGCGTAGCTGTGATGTCGACATCATGCAGCCAAGAGCACCGCTGATACGGTGCCTGATGCATCGCTGAATCCATCGGCCACGCGCTGCGTTGAATCCGTTCGGGCTGGAAGGTTGGAAGTTGGGTCAATAAAACCTGCACAAAGCAGAAGAACGGCTTGTAAGGCCACCTTGCGAGGCTCGGTCCGCCGCACCCACTAAAGTCATAGCGATGCAGTATGTCCCTTATGAAGGCATCCAAAGAAGTCACATGGGAGGGAGGCGTAGCTGTGATGTCGACATCATGCAGCCAAGAGCACAGCTGATACGGTGCATGATGCGTCGCTGAATCCATCGGCCACGCGCTGCGTTGAATCCGCTCGGGCTGGAAGGTTGGAAGTTGGGTCAATAAAACCTGCACAAAGCAGAAGAACGGCTTGTAAGGCCATATTGCGAGGCTCGGTCCGCCGCACCCACTAAAGTCATAGCGATGCAGCATGTCCCTTATGAAGGCATCCAAAGAAGTCACATGGGAGGGAGGCGTAGCTGTGATGTCGACATCATGCAGCCAAGAGCACAGCTGATACGGTGCATGAAGCGTCGCTGAATCCATCGGCCACGCGCTGCGTTGAATCTGCTCGGGCTGGAAGGCTGGAAGTTGGGTCAATAAAACCTGCACAAAGCAGAAGAACTGCTTGTAAGGCCACATTGCGAGGCTCGGTCCGCCGCGCCCACTAAAGTCATAGCGATGCAGCATGTCCCTTATGAAGGCATCCAAAGAAGTCACATGGGAGGGAGGCGTAGCTGTGATGTCGACATCATGCAGCCAAGAGCACAGCTGATACGGTGCATGATGCGTCGCTGAATCCATCGGCCACGCGCTGCGTTGAATCTGCTCGGGCTGGAAGGTTGGAAGTTGGGTCAATAAAACCTGCACAAAGCAGAAGAACGGCTTGTAAGGCCAAGTTGCGAGGCTCGGTCCGCCGCACCCACTAAAGTCATAGCGATGCAGCATGTCCCTTATGAAGGCATCCAAAGAAGTCACATGGGAGGGAGGCGTAGCTGTGATGTCGACATCATGCAGCCAAGAGCACAGCTGATACGGTGCATGAAGCGTCGCTGAATCCATCGGCCACGCGCTGCGTTGAATCTGCTCGGGCTGGAAGGCTGGAAGTTGGGTCAATAAAACCTGCACAAAGCAGAAGAACGGCTTGTAAGGCCACATTGCGAGGCTCGGTCCGCCGCACCCACTAAAGTCATAACGATGCAGCATGTCCCTTATGAAGGCATCCAAAGAAGTCACATGGGCGGGAGGCGTAGCTGTGATGTCGACATCATGCAGCCAAGAGCACAGCTGATACGGTGCCTGGTGCATCGCTGAATCCATCGGCCACGCGCTGCGTTGAATCCGCTCGGGCTGGAAGGTTGGAAGTTAGGTCAATAAAACCTGCACAAAGCAGAAGAACGGCTTGTAAGGCCACATTGCGAGGCTCGGTCCGCCGCACCCACTAAAGTCATAGCGATGCAGCATGTCCCTTATGAAGGCATCCAAAGAAGTCACATGGGAGGGAGGCGTAGCTGTGATGTCGACATCATGCAGCCAAGAGCACAGCTGATACGGTGCATGATGCGTCGCTGAATCCATCGGCCACGCGCTGCGTTGAATCCGCTCGGGCTGGAAGGTTGGAATTTGGGTCAATGAAACCTGCACAAAGCAGAAGAACTGCTTGTAAGGTCACATTGCGAGGCTCAGTCCGCCGCGCCCACTAAAGTCATAGCGATGCAGCATGTCCCTTATGAAGGCATCCAAAGAAGTCACATGGGAGGGAGGCGTAGCTGTGATGTCGACATCATGCAGCCAAGAGCACAGCTGATACGGTGCATGATGCGTCGCTGAATCCATCGGCCACGCGCTGCGTTGAATCTGTTCGGGCTGGAAGGCTGGAAGTTGGGTCAATAGAGCCTGCACAAAGCAGCAGAACGGCTTGTAAGGCCACATTGCGAGGCTCGGTCCGACGCACCCACTAAAGTCATAGCGATGCAGCATGTCTATTATGAAGGCATCCAAAGAAGTCACATGGGAGGGAGGCGTAGCTGTGATGTCGACATCATGCAGCCAAGAGCACCGCTGATACGGTGCCTGATGCATCGCTGAATCCATCGGCCACGCGCTGCGTTGAATCCGTTCGGGCTGGAAGGTTGGAAGTTGGGTCAATAAAACCTGCACAAAGCAGAAGAACGGCTTGTAAGGCCACCTTGCGAGGCTCGGTCCGCCGCACCCACTAAAGTCATAGCGATGCAGTATGTCCCTTATGAAGGCATCCAAAGAAGTCACATGGGAGGGAGGCGTAGCTGTGATGTCGACATCATGCAGCCAAGAGCACAGCTGATACGGTGCATGATGCGTCGCTGAATCCATCGGCCACGCGCTGCGTTGAATCCGCTCGGGCTGGAAGGTTGGAAGTTGGGTCAATAAAACCTGCACAAAGCAGAAGAACGGCTTGTAAGGCCATATTGCGAGGCTCGGTCCGCCGCACCCACTAAAGTCATAGCGATGCAGCATGTCCCTTATGAAGGCATCCAAAGAAGTCACATGGGAGGGAGGCGTAGCTGTGATGTCGACATCATGCAGCCAAGAGCACAGCTGATACGGTGCATGAAGCGTCGCTGAATCCATCGGCCACGCGCTGCGTTGAATCTGCTCGGGCTGGAAGGCTGGAAGTTGGGTCAATAAAACCTGCACAAAGCAGAAGAACTGCTTGTAAGGCCACATTGCGAGGCTCGGTCCGCCGCGCCCACTAAAGTCATAGCGATGCAGCATGTCCCTTATGAAGGCATCCAAAGAAGTCACATGGGGGGAGGCGTAGCTGTGATGTCGACATCATGCAGCCAAGAGCACAGCTGATACGGTGACGGATGCGTCGCTGAATCCATCGGCCACGCGCTGCGTTGAATCTGCTCGGGCTGGAAGGCTGGAAGTTGGGTCAATAAAACCTGCACAAAGCAGAAGCACGGCTTGTAAGGCCACATTGCGAGGCTCGGTCCGCCGCACCCACTAAAGTCATAACGATGCAGCATGTCCCTTATGAAGGCATCCAAAGAATTCACATGGGAGGGAGGCGTAGCTGTGATGTCGACATCATGCAGCCAAGAGCACAGCTGATACGGTGCATGATGCGTCGCTGAATCCATCGGCCACGCGCTGCGTTGAATCCGCTCGGGCTGGAAGGTTGGAAGTTGGGTCAATAAAACCTGCACAAAGCAGAAGAACGGCTTGTAAGGCCATATTGCGAGGCTCGGTCCGCCGCACCCACTAAAGTCATAGCGATGCAGCATGTCCCTTATGAAGGCATCCAAAGAAGTCACATGGGAGGGAGGCGTAGCTGTGATGTCGACATCATGCAGCCAAGAGCACAGCTGATACGGTGCATGATGCGTCGCTGAATCCATCGGCCACGCGCTGCGTTGAATCTGCTCGGGCTGGAAGGTTGGAAGTTGGGTCAATAAAACCTGCACAAAGCAGAAGAACGGCTTGTAAGGCCACATTGCGAGGCACCGTCCGCCGCACCCACTAAAGTCATAGCGATGCAGCATGTCCCTTATGAAGGCATCCAAAGAAGTCACATGGGAGGGAGGCGTAGCTGTGATGTCGACATCATGCAGCCAAGAGCACAGCTGATACGGTGCATGATGCGTCGCTGAATCCATCGGCCACGCGCTGCGTTGAATCTGCTCGGGCTGGAAGGTTCGAAGTTGGGTCAATAAAACCTGCACAAAGCAGAAGAACGGCTTGTAAGGCCAAGTTGCGAGGCTCGGTCCGCCGCACCCACTAAAGTCATAGCGATGCAGCATGTCCCTTATGAAGGCATCCAAAGAAGTCACATGGGAGGGAGGCGTAGCTGTGATGTCGACATCATGCAGCCAAGAGCACAGCTGATACGGTGCATGAAGCGTCGCTGAATCCATCGGCCACGCGCTGCGTTGAATCTGCTCGGGCTGGAAGGCTGGAAGTTGGGTCAATAAAACCTGCACAAAGCAGAAGAACGGCTTGTAAGGCCACATTGCGAGGCTCGGTCCGCCGCACCCACTAAAGTCATAACGATGCAGCATGTCCCTTATGAAGGCATCCAAAGAAGTCACATGGGCGGGAGGCGTAGCTGTGATGTCGACATCATGCAGCCAAGAGCACAGCTGATACGGTGCCTGGTGCATCGCTGAATCCATCGGCCACGCGCTGCGTTGAATCCGCTCGGGCTGGAAGGTTGGAAGTTAGGTCAATAAAACCTGCACAAAGCAGAAGAACGGCTTGTAAGGCCACATTGCGAGGCTCGGTCCGCCGCACCCACTAAAGTCATAGCGATGCAGCATGTCCCTTATGAAGGCATCCAAAGAAGTCACATGGGAGGGAGGCGTAGCTGTGATGTCGACATCATGCAGCCAAGAGCACAGCTGATACGGTGCATGATGCGTCGCTGAATCCATCGGCCACGCGCTGCGTTGAATCCGCTCGGGCTGGAAGGTTGGAATTTGGGTCAATGAAACCTGCACAAAGCAGAAGAACTGCTTGTAAGGTCACATTGCGAGGCTCAGTCCGCCGCGCCCACTAAAGTCATAGCGATGCAGCATGTCCCTTATGAAGGCATCCAAAGAAGTCACATGGGAGGGAGGCGTAGCTGTGATGTCGACATCATGCAGCCAAGAGCACAGCTGATACGGTGCATGATGCGTCGCTGAATCCATCGGCCACGCGCTGCGTTGAATCTGTTCGGGCTGGAAGGCTGGAAGTTGGGTCAATAGAGCCTGCACAAAGCAGCAGAACGGCTTGTAAGGCCACATTGCGAGGCTCGGTCCGACGCACCCACTAAAGTCATAGCGATGCAGTATGTCCCTTATGAAGGCATCCAAAGAAGTCACATGGGAGGGAGGCGTAGCTGTGATGTCGACATCATGCAGCCAAGAGCACAGCTGATACGGTGCATGATGCGTCGCTGAATCCATCGGCCACGCGCTGCGTTGAATCCGCTCGGGCTGGAAGGTTGGAAGTTGGGTCAATAAAACCTGCACAAAGCAGAAGAACGGCTTGTAAGGCCATATTGCGAGGCTCGGTCCGCCGCACCCACTAAAGTCATAGCGATGCAGCATGTCCCTTATGAAGGCATCCAAAGAAGTCACATGGGAGGGAGGCGTAGCTGTGATGTCGACATCATGCAGCCAAGAGCACAGCTGATACGGTGCATGAAGCGTCGCTGAATCCATCGGCCACGCGCTGCGTTGAATCTGCTCGGGCTGGAAGGCTGGAAGTTGGGTCAATAAAACCTGCACAAAGCAGAAGAACTGCTTGTAAGGCCACATTGCGAGGCTCGGTCCGCCGCGCCCACTAAAGTCATAGCGATGCAGCATGTCCCTTATGAAGGCATCCAAAGAAGTCACATGGGGGGAGGCGTAGCTGTGATGTCGACATCATGCAGCCAAGAGCACAGCTGATACGGTGACGGATGCGTCGCTGAATCCATCGGCCACGCGCTGCGTTGAATCTGCTCGGGCTGGAAGGCTGGAAGTTGGGTCAATAAAACCTGCACAAAGCAGAAGCACGGCTTGTAAGGCCCCATTGCGAGGCTCGGTCCGCCGCACCCACTAAAGTCATAACGATGCAGCATGTCCCTTATGAAGGCATCCAAAGAATTCACATGGGAGGGAGGCGTAGCTGTGATGTCGACATCATGCAGCCAAGAGCACAGCAGATACGGTGCATGAAGCGTCGCTGAATCCATCGGCCACGCGCTGCGTTGAATCTGCTCGGGCTGGAAGGCTGGAAGTTGGGTCAATAAAACCTGCACAAAGCAGAAGAACGGCTTGTAAGGCCACATTGAGAGGCTCGGTCCGCCGCACCCACTAAAGTCATAACGATGCAGCATGTCCCTTATGAAGGCATCCAAAGAAGTCACATGGGAGGGAGGCGTAGCTGTGATGTCGACATCATGCAGCCAAGAGCACAGCTGATACGGTGCATGATGCGTCGCTGAATCCATCGGCCACGCGCTGCGTTGAATCCGCTCGGGCTGGAAGGTTGGAATTTGCGTCAATGAAACCTGCACAAAGCAGAAGAACTGCTTGTAAGGTCACATTGCGAGGCTCGGTCCGCCGCGCCCACTAAAGTCATAGCGATGCAGCATGTCCCTTATGAAGGCATCCAAAGAAGTCACATGGGAGGGAGGCGTAGCTGTGATGTCGACATCATGCAGCCAAGAGCACAGCTGATACGGTGCATGATGCGTCGCTGAATCCATCGGCCACGCGCTGCGTTGAATCTGTTCGGGCTGGAAGGCTGGAAGTTGGGTCAATAGAGCCTGCACAAAGCAGCAGAACGGCTTGTAAGGCCACATTGCGAGGCTCGGTCCGACGCACCCACTAAAGTCATAGCGATGCAGCATGTCCCTTATGAAGGCATCCAAAGAAGTCACATGGGAGGGAGGCGTAGCTGTGATGTCGACATCATGCAGCCAGGAGCACCGCTGATACGGTGCCTGATGCATCGCTGAATCCATCGGCCACGCGCTGCGTTGAATCCGCTCGGGCTGGAAGGTTGGAAGTTGGGTCAATAAAACCTGCACAAAGCAGAAGAACGGCTTGTAAGGCCACCTCGCGAGGCTCGGTCCGCCGCACCCACTAAAGTCATAGCGATGCAGTATGTCCCTTATGAAGGCATCCAAAGAAGTCACATGGGAGGGAGGCGTAGCTGTGATGTCGACATCATGCAGCCAAGAGCACAGCTGATACGGTGCATGATGCGTCGCTGAATCCATCGGCCACGCGCTGCGTTGAATCCGCTCGGGCTGGAAGGTTGGAAGTTGGGTCAATAAAACCTGCACAAAGCAGAAGAACGGCTTGTAAGGCCATATTGCGAGGCTCGGTCCGCCGCACCCACTAAAGTCATAGCGATGCAGCATGTCCCTTATGAAGGCATCCAAAGAAGTCACATGGGAGGGAGGCGTAGCTGTGATGTCGACATCATGCAGCCAAGAGCACAGCTGATACGGTGCATGAAGTGTCGCTGAATCCATCGGCCACGCGCTGCGTTGAATCTACTCGGGCTGGAAGGCTGGAAGTTGGGTCAATAAAACCTGCACAAAGCAGAAGAACTGCTTGTAAGGCCACATTGCGAGGCTCGGTCCGCCGCGCCCACTAAAGTCATAGCGATGCAGCATGTCCCTTATGAAGGCATCCAAAGAAGTCACATGGGGGGAGGCGTAGCTGTGATGTCGACATCATGCAGCCAAGAGCACAGCTGATACGGTGACGGATGCGTCGCTGAATCCATCGGCCACGCGCTGCGTTGAATCCGCTCGGGCTGGAAGGTTGGAAGTTGGGTCAATAAAACCTGCACAAAGCAGAAGAACGGCTTGTAAGGCCATATTGCGAGGCTCGGTCCGCCGCACCCACTAAAGTCATTCATAGCGATGCAGCATATCCCTTATGAAGGCATCCAAAGAAGTCACATGGGAGGGAGGCGTAGCTGTGATGTCGACATCATGCAGCCAAGAGCACAGCTGATACGGGGCATGAAGCGTCGCTGAATCCATCGGCCACGCGCTGCGTTGAATCTGCTCGGGCTGGAAGGCTGGAAGTTGGGTCAATAAAACCTGCACAAAGCAGAAGAACTGCTTGTAAGGCCACATTGCGAGGCTCGGTCCGCCGCGCCCACTAAAGTCATAGCGATGCAGCATGTCCCTTATGAAGGCATCCAAAGAAGTCACATGGGGGGAGGCGTAGCTGTGATGTCGACATCATGCAGCCAAGAGCACAGCTGATACGGTGACGGATGCGTCGCTGAATCCATCGGCCACGCGCTGCGTTGAATCTGCTCGGGCTGGAAGGCTGGAAGTTGGGTCAATAAAACCTGCACAAAGCAGAAGCACGGCTTGTAAGGCCACATTGCGAGGCTCGGTCCGCCGCACCCACTAAAGTCATAACGATGCAGCATGTCCCTTATGAAGGCATCCAAAGAATTCACATGGGAGGGAGGCGTAGCTGTGATGTCGACATCATGCAGCCAAGAGCACAGCAGATACGGTGCATGAAGCGTCGCTGAATCCATCGGCCACGCGCTGCGTTGAATCTGCTCGGGCTGGAAGGCTGGAAGTTGGGTCAATAAAACCTGCACAAAGCAGAAGAACGGCTTGTAAGGCCACATTGAGAGGCTCGGTCCGCCGCACCCACTAAAGTCATAACGATGCAGCATGTCCCTTATGAAGGCATCCAAAGAAGTCACATGGGAGGGAGGCGTAGCTGTGATGTCGACATCATGCAGCCAAGAGCACAGCTGATACGGTGCATGATGCGTCGCTGAATCCATCGGCCACGCGCTGCGTTGAATCTGCTCGGGCTGGAAGGCTGGAAGTTGGGTCAATAAAACCTGCACAAAGCAGAAGAACGGCTTGTGAGGCCACATTGCGAGGCTCGGTCCGCCGCACCCACTAAAGTCATAGCGATGCAGCATGTCCCTTATGAAGGCATCCATAGAAGTCACATGGGGGGGAGGCGTAGCTGTGATGTCGACATCATGCAGCCAAGAGCACAGCTGATACGGTGCATGATGCCTCGCTGAATCCATCGGCCACGCGCTGCGTTGAATCTGCTCGGGCTGGAAGGCTGGAAGTTGGGTCAATAAAACCTGCACAAAGCAGAAGAACTGCTTGTAAGGCCACATTGCGAGGCTCGGTCCGCCGCGCCCACTAAAGTCATAGCGATGCAGCATGTCCCTTATGAAGGCATCCAAAGAAGTCACATGGGGGGAGGCGTAGCTGTGATGTCGACATCATGCAGCCAAGAGCACAGCTGATACGGTGACGGATGCGTCGCTGAATCCATCGGCCACGCGCTGCGTTGAATCTGCTCGGGCTGGAAGGCTGGAAGTTGGGTCAATAAAACCTGCACAAAGCAGAAGCACGGCTTGTAAGGCCACATTGCGAGGCTCGGTCCGCCGCACCCACTAAAGTCATAACGATGCAGCATGTCCCTTATGAAGGCATCCAAAGAATTCACATGGGAGGGAGGCGTAGCTGTGATGTCGACATCATGCAGCCAAGAGCACAGCAGATACGGTGCATGAAGCGTCGCTGAATCCATCGGCCAGGCGCTGCGTTGAATCTGCTCGGGCTGGAAGGCTGGAAGTTGGGTCAATAAAACCTGCACAAAGCAGAAGAACGGCTTGTAAGGCCACATTGAGAGGCTCGGTCCGCCGCACCCACTAAAGTCATAACGATGCAGCATGTCCCTTATGAAGGCATCCAAAGAAGTCACATGGGAGGGAGGCGTAGCTGTGATGTCGACATCATGCAGCCAAGAGCACAGCTGATACGGTGCATGATGCGCCGCTGAATCCATCGGCCACGCGCTGCGTTGAATCTGCTCGGGCTGGAAGGCTGGAAGTTGGGTCAATAAAACCTGCACAAAGCAGAAGAACCGCTTGTGAGGCCACATTGCGAGGCTCGGTCCGCCGCACCCACTAAAGTCATAGCGATGCAGCATGTCCCTTATGAAGGCATCCAAAGAAGTCACATGGGGGGGAGGCGTAGCTGTGATGTCGACATCATGCAGCCAAGAGCACAGCTGATACGGTGCATGATGCCTCGCTGAATCCATCGGCCACGCGCTGCGTTGAATCTGCTCGGGCTGGAAGGCTGGAAGTTGGGTCAATAAAACCTGCACAAAGCAGAAGAACGGCTTGTAAGGCCACATTGCGAGGCTCGGTCCGCCGCACCCACTAAAGTCATAGTGATGCAGCATGTCCCTTATGAAGGCATCCAAAGAAGTCACATGGGAGGGAGGCGTAGCTGTGATGTCGACATCATGCAGCCAAGAGCACAGCTGATACGGTGCATGAAGCGTCGCTGAATCCATCGGCCACGCGCTGCGTTGAATCTGCTCGGGCTGGAAGGCTGGAAGTTGGGTCAATAAAACCTGCACAAAGCAGAAGAACGGCTTGTAAGGCCACATTGCGAGGCTCGGTCCGCCGCACCCACTAAAGTCATAACGATGCAGCATGTCCCTTATGAAGGCATCCAAAGAAGTCACATGGGAGGGAGGCGTAGCTGTGATGTCGACATCATGCAGCCAAGAGCACAGCTGATACGGTGCCTGAGGCATCGCTGAATCCATCGGCCACGCGCTGCGTTGAATCCGCTCGGGCTGGAAGGTTGGAAGTTGGGTCAATAAAACCTGCACAAAGCAGAAGAACGGCTTGTAAGGCCACATTGCGAGGCTCGGTCCGCCGCACCCACTAAAGTCATAGCGATGCAGCATGTCCCTTATGAAGGCATCCAAAGAAGTCACATGGGAGGGAGGCGTAGCTGTGATGTCGACATCATGCAGCCAAGAGCACAGCTGATACGGTACATGATGCGTCGCTGAATCCATCGGCCACGCGCTGCGTTGAATCCGCTCGGGCTGGAAGGTTGGAATTTGGGTCAATAAAACCTGCACAAAGCAGAAGAACTGCTTGTAAGGCCACATTGCGAGGCTCGGTCCGCCGCGCCCACTAAAGTCTTAGCGATGCAGCATGTCCCTTATGAAGGCATCCAAAGAAGTCACATGGGGGGGAGGCGTAGCTGTGATGTCGACATCATGCAGCCAAGAGCACAGCTGATACGGTGCATGATGCGTCGCTGAATCCATCGGCCACGCGCTGCGTTGAATCTGCTCGGGCTGGAAGGCTGGAAGTTGGGTCAATAAAACCTGCACAAAGCAGAAGCACGGCTTGTAAGGCCACATTGCGAGGCTCGGTCCGCCGCACCCACTAAAGTCATAACGATGCAGCATGTCCCTTATGAAGGCATCCAAAGAAGTCACATGGGAGGGAGGCGTAGCTGTGATGTCGACATCATGCAGCCAAGAGCACAGCTGATGCGGTGCATGATGCGTCGCTGAATCCATCGGCCACGCGCTGCGTTGAATCCGCTCGGGCTGGAAGGTTGGAATTTGGGTCAATAAAACCTGCACAAAGCAGAAGAACTGCTTGTAAGGCCACATTGCGAGGCTCGGTCCGCCGCGCCCACTAAAGTCATAGCGATGCAGCATGTCCCTTATGAAGGCATCCAAAGAAGTCACATGGGGGGGAGGCGTAGCTGTGATGTCGACATCATGCAGCCAAGAGCACCGCTGATACGGTGCATGATGCCTCGCTGAATCCATCGGCCACGCGCTGCGTTGAATCTGCTCGGGCTGGAAGGCTGGAAGTTGGGTCAATAAAACCTGCACAAAGCAGAAGAACGGCTTGTAAGGCCACATTGCGAGGCTCGGTCCGCCGCACCCACTAAAGTCATAGTGATGCAGCATGTCCCTTATGAAGGCATCCAAAGAAGTCACATGGGAGGGAGGCGTAGCTGTGATGTCGACATCATGCAGCCAAGAGCACAGCTGATACGGTGCATGAAGCGTCGCTGAATCCATCGGCCACGCGCTGCGTTGAATCTGCTCGGGCTGGAAGGCTGGAAGTTGGGTCAATAAAACCTGCACAAAGCAGAAGAACGGCTTGTAAGGCCACATTGCGAGGCTCGGTCCGCCGCACCCACTAAAGTCATAACGATGCAGCATGTCCCTTATGAAGGCATCCAAAGAAGTCACATGGGAGGGAGGCGTAGCTGTGATGTCGACATCATGCAGCCAAGAGCACAGCTGATACGGTGCCTGATGCATCGCTGAATCCATCGGCCACGCGCTGCGTTGAATCCGCTCGGGCTGGAAGGTTGGAAGTTGGGTCAATAAAACCGGCACAAAGCAGAAGAACGGCTTGTAAGGCCACATTGCGAGGCTCGGTCCGCCGCACCCACTAAAGTCATAGCGATGCAGCATGTCCCTTATGAAGGCATCCAAAGAAGTCACATGGGAGGGAGGCGTAGCTGTGATGTCGACATCATGCAGCCAAGAGCACAGCTGATAAGGTGCATGATGCGTCGCTGAATCCATCGGCCACGCGCTGCGTTGAATCTGCTCGGGCTGGAAGGCTGGAAGTTGGGTCAATAAAACCTGCACAAAGCAGAAGCACGGCTTGTAAGGCCACATTGCGAGGCTCGGTCCGCCGCACCCACTAAAGTCATAACGATGCAGCATGTCCCTTATGAAGGCATCCAAAGAATTCACATGGGAGGGAGGCGTAGCTGTGATGTCGACATCATGCAGCCAAGAGCACAGCAGATACGGTGCATGAAGCGTCGCTGAATCCATCGGGCACGCGCTGCGTTGAATCTGCTCGGGCTGGAAGGCTGGAAGTTGGGTCAATAAAACCTGCACAAAGCAGAAGAACGGCTTATAAGGCCACATTGAGAGGCTCGGTCCGCCGCACCCACTAAAGTCATAACGATGCAGCATGTCCCTTATGAAGGCATCCAAAGAAGTCACATGGGAGGGAGGCGTAGCTGTGATGTCGACATCATGCAGCCAAGAGCACAGCTGATGCGGTGCATGATGCGTCGCTGAATCCATCGGCCACGCGCTGCGTTGAATCTGCTCGGGCTGGAAGGCTGGAAGTTGGGTCAATAAAACCTGCACAAAGCAGAAGAACGGCTTGTAAGGCCACATTGAGAGGCTCGGTCCGCCGCACCCACTAAAGTCATAACGATGCAGCATGTCCCTTATGAAGGCATCCAAAGAAGTCACATGGGAGGGAGGCGTAGCTGTGATGTCGACATCATGCAGCCAAGAGCACAGCTGATACGGTGCATGATGCGTCGCTGAATCCATCGGCCACGCGCTGCGTTGAATCCGCTCGGGCTGGAAGGTTGGAATTTGCGTCAATGAAACCTGCACAAAGCAGAAGAACTGCTTGTAAGGTCACATTGCGAGGCTCGGTCCGCCGCGCCCACTAAAGTCATAGCGATACAGCATGTCCCTTATGAAGGCATCCAAAGAAGTCACATGGGAGGGAGGCGTAGCTGTGATGTCGACATCATGCAGCCAAGAGCACAGCTGATACGGTGCATGATGCGTCGCTGAATCCATCGGCCACGCGCTGCGTTGAATCTGTTCGGGCTGGAAGGCTGGAAGTTTGGTCAATAGAGCCTGCACAAAGCAGCAGAACGGCTTGTAAGGCCACATTGCGAGGCTCGGTCCGACGCACCCACTAAAGTCATAGCGATGCAGCATGTCCCTTATGAAGGCATCCAAAGAAGTCACATGGGAGGGAGGCGTAGCTGTGATGTCGACATCATGCAGCCAAGAGCACCGCTGATACGGTGCCTGATGCATCGCTGAATCCATCGGCCACGCGCTGCGTTGAATCCGCTCGGGCTGGAAGGTTGGAAGTTGGGTCAATAAAACCTGCACAAAGCAGAAGAACGGCTTGTAAGGCCACCTTGCGAGGCTCGGTCCGCCGCACCCACTAAAGTCATAGCGATGCAGTATGTCCCTTATGAAGGCATCCAAAGAAGTCACATGGGAGGGAGGCGTAGCTGTGATGTCGACATCATGCAGCCAAGAGCACAGCTGATACGGTGCATGATGCGTCGCTGAATCCATCGGCCACGCGCTGCGTTGAATCCGCTCGGGCTGGAAGGTTGGAAGTTGGGTCAATAAAACCTGCACAAAGGAGAAGAACGGCTTGTAAGGCCATATTGCGAGGCTCGGTCCGCCGCACCCACTAAAGTCATAGCGATGCAGCATGTCCCTTATGAAGGCATCCAAAGAAGTCACATGGGAGGGAGGCGTAGCTGTGATGTCGACATCATGCAGCCAAGAGCACAGCTGATACGGTGCATGAAGTGTCGCTGAATCCATCGGCCACGCGCTGCGTTGAATCTGCTCGGGCTGGAAGGCTGGAAGTTGGGTCAATAAAACCTGCACAAAGCAGAAGAACTGCTTGTAAGGCCACATTGCGAGGCTCGGTCCGCCGCGCCCACTAAAGTCATAGCGATGCAGCATGTCCCTTATGAAGGCATCCAAAGTCACATGGGGGGAGGCGTAGCTGTGATGTCGACATCATGCAGCCAAGAGCACAGCTGATACGGTGACGGATGCGTCGCTGAATCCATCGGCCACGCGCTGCGTTGAATCCGCTCGGGCTGGAAGGTTGGAAGTTGGGTCAATAAAACCTGCACAAAGCAGAAGAACGGCTTGTAAGGCCATATTGCGAGGCTCGGTCCGCCGCACCCACTAAAGTCATAGCGATGCAGCATGTCCCTTATGAAGGCATCCAAAGAAGTCACATGGGAGGGAGGCGTAGCTGTGATGTCGACATCATGCAGCCAAGAGCACAGCTGATACGGGGCATGAAGCGTCGCTGAATCCATCGGCCACGCGCTGCGTTGAATCTGCTCGGGCTGGAAGGCTGGAAGTTGGGTCAATAAAACCTGCACAAAGCAGAAGAACGGCTTGTGAGGCCACATTGCGAGGCTCGGTCCGCCGCACCCACTAAAGTCATAGCGATGCAGCATGTCCCTTATGAAGGCATCCATAGAAGTCACATGGGGGGGAGGCGTAGCTGTGATGTCGACATCATGCAGCCAAGAGCACAGCTGATACGGTGCATGATGCCTCGCTGAATCCATCGGCCACGCGCTGCGTTGAATCTGCTCGGGCTGGAAGGCTGGAAGTTGGGTCAATAAAACCTGCACAAAGCAGAAGAACTGCTTGTAAGGCCACATTGCGAGGCTCGGTCCGCCGCGCCCACTAAAGTCATAGCGATGCAGCATGTCCCTTATGAAGGCATCCAAAGAAGTCACATGGGGGGAGGCGTAGCTGTGATGTCGACATCATGCAGCCAAGAGCACAGCTGATACGGTGACGGATGCGTCGCTGAATCCATCGGCCACGCGCTGCGTTGAATCTGCTCGGGCTGGAAGGCTGGAAGTTGGGTCAATAAAACCTGCACAAAGCAGAAGCACGGCTTGTAAGGCCACATTGCGAGGCTCGGTCCGCCGCACCCACTAAAGTCATAACGATGCAGCATGTCCCTTATGAAGGCATCCAAAGAATTCACATGGGAGGGAGGCGTAGCTGTGATGTCGACATCATGCAGCCAAGAGCACAGCAGATACGGTGCATGAAGCGTCGCTGAATCCATCGGCCAGGCGCTGCGTTGAATCTGCTCGGGCTGGAAGGCTGGAAGTTGGGTCAATAAAACCTGCACAAAGCAGAAGAACGGTTTGTAAGGCCACATTGAGAGGCTCGGTCCGCCGCACCCACTAAAGTCATAACGATGCAGCATGTCCCTTATGAAGGCATCCAAAGAAGTCACATGGGAGGGAGGCGTAGCTGTGATGTCGACATCATGCAGCCAAGAGCACAGCTGATACGGTGCATGATGCGCCGCTGAATCCATCGGCCACGCGCTGCGTTGAATCTGCTCGGGCTGGAAGGCTGGAAGTTGGGTCAATAAAACCTGCACAAAGCAGAAGAACCGCTTGTGAGGCCACATTGCGAGGCTCGGTCCGCCGCACCCACTAAAGTCATAGCGATGCAGCATGTCCCTTATGAAGGCATCCAAAGAAGTCACATGGGGGGGAGGCGTAGCTGTGATGTCGACATCATGCAGCCAAGAGCACAGCTGATACGGTGCATGATGCCTCGCTGAATCCATCGGCCACGCGCTGCGTTGAATCTGCTCGGGCTGGAAGGCTGGAAGTTGGGTCAATAAAACCTGCACAAAGCAGAAGAACGGCTTGTAAGGCCACATTGCGAGGCTCGGTCCGCCGCACCCACTAAAGTCATAGTGATGCAGCATGTCCCTTATGAAGGCATCCAAAGAAGTCACATGGGAGGGAGGCGTAGCTGTGATGTCGACATCATGCAGCCAAGAGCACAGCTGATACGGTGCATGAAGCGTCGCTGAATCCATCGGCCACGCGCTGCGTTGAATCTGCTCGGGCTGGAAGGCTGGAAGTTGGGTCAATAAAACCTGCACAAAGCAGAAGAACGGCTTGTAAGGCCACATTGCGAGGCTCGGTCCGCCGCACCCACTAAAGTCATAACGATGCAGCATGTCCCTTATGAAGGCATCCAAAGAAGTCACATGGGAGGGAGGCGTAGCTGTGATGTCGACATCATGCAGCCAAGAGCACAGCTGATACGGTGCCTGAGGCATCGCTGAATCCATCGGCCACGCGCTGCGTTGAATCCGCTCGGGCTGGAAGGTTGGAAGTTGGGTCAATAAAACCTGCACAAAGCAGAAGAACGGCTTGTAAGGCCACATTGCGAGGCTCGGTCCGCCGCACCCACTAAAGTCATAGCGATGCAGCATGTCCCTTATGAAGGCATCCAAAGAAGTCACATGGGAGGGAGGCGTAGCTGTGATGTCGACATCATGCAGCCAAGAGCACAGCTGATACGGTACATGATGCGTCGCTGAATCCATCGGCCACGCGCTGCGTTGAATCCGCTCGGGCTGGAAGGTTGGAATTTGGGTCAATAAAACCTGCACAAAGCAGAAGAACTGCTTGTAAGGCCACATTGCGAGGCTCGGTCCGCCGCGCCCACTAAAGTCTTAGCGATGCAGCATGTCCCTTATGAAGGCATCCAAAGAAGTCACATGGGGGGGAGGCGTAGCTGTGATGTCGACATCATGCAGCCAAGAGCACAGCTGATACGGTGCATGATGCGTCGCTGAATCCATCGGCCACGCGCTGCGTTGAATCTGCTCGGGCTGGAAGGCTGGAAGTTGGGTCAATAAAACCTGCACAAAGCAGAAGCACGGCTTGTAAGGCCACATTGCGAGGCTCGGTCCGCCGCACCCACTAAAGTCATAACGATGCAGCATGTCCCTTATGAAGGCATCCAAAGAAGTCACATGGGGGGGAGGCGTAGCTGTGATGTCGACATCATGCAGCCAAGAGCACAGCTGATACGGTGCATGATGCGTCGCTGAATCCATCGGCCACGCACTGCGTTGAATCTGCTCGGGCTGGAAGGCTGGAAGTTGGGTCAATAAAACCTGCACAAAGCAGAAGCACGGCTTGTAAGGCCACATTGCGAGGCTCGGTCCGCCGCACCCACTAAAGTCATAACGATGCAGCATGTCCCTTATGAAGGCATCCAAAGAATTCACATGGGAGGGAGGCGTAGCTGTGATGTCGACATCATGCAGCCAAGAGCACAGCAGATACGGTGCATGAAGCGTCGCTGAATCCATCGGCCACGCGCTGCGTTGAATCTGCTCGGGCTGGAAGGCTGGAAGTTGGGTCAATAAAACCTGCAGAAAGCAGAAGAACGGCTTGTGAGGCCAAATTGCGAGGCTCGGTCCGCCGCACCCACTAAAGTCATAGCGATGCAGCATGTCCCTTATGAAGGCATCCAAAGAAGTCACATGGGGGGGAGGCGTAGCTGTGATGTCGACATCATGCAGCCAAGAGCACAGCTGATACGGTGCATGATGCATCGCTGAATCCATCGGCCACGCGCTGCGTTGAATCTGCTCGGGCTGGAAGGCTGGAAGTTGGGTCAATAAAACCTGCACAAAGCAGAAGAACGGCTTGTAAGGCCACATTTAGAGGCACGGTCCGCCGCACCCACTAAAGTCATAACGATGCAGCATGTCCCTTATGAAGGCATCCAAAGAAGTCACATGGGAGGGAGGCGTAGCTGTGATGTCGACATCATGCAGCCAAGAGCACAGCTGATGCGGTGCATGATGCGTCGCTGAATCCATCGGCCACGCGCTGCGTTGAATCCGCTCGGGCTGGAAGGTTGGAATTTGGGTCAATAAAACCTGCACAAAGCAGAAGAACTGCTTGTAAGGCCACATTGCGAGGCTCGGTCCGCCGCGCCCACTAAAGTCATAGCGATGCAGCATGTCCCTTATGAAGGCATCCAAAGAAGTCACATGGGGGGGAGGCGTAGCTGTGATGTCGACATCATGCAGCCAAGAGCACCGCTGATACGGTGCATGATGCCTCGCTGAATCCATCGGCCACGCGCTGCGTTGAATCTGCTCGGGCTGGAAGGCTGGAAGTTGGGTCAATAAAACCTGCACAAAGCAGAAGAACGGCTTGTAAGGCCACATTGCGAGGCTCGGTCCGCCGCACCCACTAAAGTCATAGTGATGCAGCATGTCCCTTATGAAGGCATCCAAAGAAGTCACATGGGAGGGAGGCGTAGCTGTGATGTCGACATCATGCAGCCAAGAGCACAGCTGATACGGTGCATGAAGCGTCGCTGAATCCATCGGCCACGCGCTGCGTTGAATCTGCTCGGGCTGGAAGGCTGGAAGTTGGGTCAATAAAACCTGCACAAAGCAGAAGAACGGCTTGTAAGGCCACATTGCGAGGCTCGGTCCGCCGCACCCACTAAAGTCATAACGATGCAGCATGTCCCTTATGAAGGCATCCAAAGAAGTCACATGGGAGGGAGGCGTAGCTGTGATGTCGACATCATGCAGCCAAGAGCACAGCTGATACGGTGCCTGATGCATCGCTGAATCCATCGGCCACGCGCTGCGTTGAATCCGCTCGGGCTGGAAGGTTGGAAGTTGGGTCAATAAAACCGGCACAAAGCAGAAGAACGGCTTGTAAGGCCACATTGCGAGGCTCGGTCCGCCGCACCCACTAAAGTCATAGCGATGCAGCATGTCCCTTATGAAGGCATCCAAAGAAGTCACATGGGAGGGAGGCGTAGCTGTGATGTCGACATCATGCAGCCAAGAGCACAGCTGATAAGGTGCATGATGCGTCGCTGAATCCATCGGCCACGCGCTGCGTTGAATCTGCTCGGGCTGGAAGGCTGGAAGTTGGGTCAATAAAACCTGCACAAAGCAGAAGCACGGCTTGTAAGGCCACATTGCGAGGCTCGGTCCGCCGCACCCACTAAAGTCATAACGATGCAGCATGTCCCTTATGAAGGCATCCAAAGAATTCACATGGGAGGGAGGCGTAGCTGTGATGTCGACATCATGCAGCCAAGAGCACAGCAGATACGGTGCATGAAGCGTCGCTGAATCCATCGGGCACGCGCTGCGTTGAATCTGCTCGGGCTGGAAGGCTGGAAGTTGGGTCAATAAAACCTGCACAAAGCAGAAGAACGGCTTATAAGGCCACATTGAGAGGCTCGGTCCGCCGCACCCACTAAAGTCATAACGATGCAGCATGTCCCTTATGAAGGCATCCAAAGAAGTCACATGGGAGGGAGGCGTAGCTGTGATGTCGACATCATGCAGCCAAGAGCACAGCTGATACGGTGCATGATGCGTCGCTGAATCCATCGGCCACGCGCTGCGTTGAATCTGCTCGGGCTGGAAGGCTGGAAGTTGGGTCAATAAAACCTGCACAAAGCAGAAGAACGGCTTGTGAGGCCACATTGCGAGGCTCGGTCCGCCGCACCCACTAAAGTCATAGCGATGCAGCATGTCCCTTATGAAGGCATCCAAAGAAGTCACATGGGGGGGAGGCGTAGCTGTGATGTCGACATCATGCAGCCAAGAGCACAGCTGATACGGTGCATGATGCCTCGCTGAATCCATCGGCCACGCGCTGCGTTGAATCTGCTCGGGCTGGAAGGCTGGAAGTTGGGTCAATAAAACCTGCACAAAGCAGAAGAACGGCTTGTAAGGCCACATTAAGAGGCACGGTCCGCCGCACCCACTAAAGTCATAACGATGCAGCATGTCCCTTATGAAGGCATCCAAAGAAGTAACATGGGAGGGAGGCGTAGCTGTGATGTCGACATCATGCAGCCAAGAGCACAGCTGATGCGGTGCATGATGCGTCGCTGAATCCATCGGCCACGCGCTGCGTTGAATCCGCTCGGGCTGGAAGGTTGGAATTTGGGTCAATAAAACCTGCACAAAGCAGAAGAACTGCTTGTAAGGCCACATTGCGAGGCTCGGTCCGCCGCGCCCACTAAAGTCATAGCGATGCAGCATGTCCCTTATGAAGGCATCCAAAGAAGTCACATGGGGGGGGGAGGCGTAGCTGTGATGTCGACATCATGCAGCCAAGAGCACAGCTGATACGGTGCATGATGCCTCGCTGAATCCATCGGCCACGCGCTGCGTTGAATCTGCTCGGGCTGGAAGGCTGGAATTTGGGTCAATAAAACCTGCACAAAGCAGAAGAACGGCTTGTAAGGCCACATTGCGAGGCTCGGTCCGCCGCACCCACTAAAGTCATAGTGATGCAGCATGTCCCTTATGAAGGCATCCAAAGAAGTCACATGGGAGGGAGGCGTAGCTGTGATGTCGACATCATGCAGCCAAGAGCACAGCTGATACGGTGCATGAAGCGTCGCTGAATCCATCGGCCACGCGCTGCGTTGAATCTGCTCGGGCTGGAAGGCTGGAAGTTGGGTCAATAAAACCTGCACAAAGCAGAAGAACGGCTTGTAAGGCCACATTGCGAGGCTCGGTCCGCCGCGCCCACTAAAGTCATAGCGATGCAGCATGTCCCTTATGAAGGCATCCAAAGAAGTCACATGGGGGGAGGCGTAGCTGTGATGTCGACATCATGCAGCCAAGAGCACAGCTGATACGGTGACGGATGCGTCGCTAAATCCATCGGCCACGCGCTGCGTTGAATCTGCTCGGGCTGGAAGGCTGGAAGTTGGGTCAATAAAACCTGCACAAAGCAGAAGCACGGCTTGTAAGGCCACATTGCGAGGCTCGGTCCGCCGCACCCACTAAAGTCATAACGATGCAGCATGTCCCTTATGAAGGCATCCAAAGAATTCACATGGGAGGGAGGCGTAGCTGTGATGTCGACATCATGCAGCCAAGTGCACAGCAGATACGGTGCATGAAGCGTCGCTGAATCCATCGGCCACGCGCTGCGTTGAATCTGCTCGGGCTGGAAGGCTGGAAGTTGGGTCAATAAAACCTGCACAAAGCAGAAGAACGGCTTGTAAGGCCACATTGAGAGGCTCGGTCCGCCGCACCCACTAAAGTCATAACGATGCAGCATGTCCCTTATGAAGGCATCCAAAGAAGTCACATGGGAGGGAGGCGTAGCTGTGATGTCGACATCATGCAGCCAAGAGCACAGCTGATACGGTGCATGATGCGTCGCTGAATCCATCGGCCACGCGCTGCGTTGAATCCGCTCGGGCTGGAAGGTTGGAATTTGCGTCAATGAAACCTGCACAAAGCAGAAGAACTGCTTGTAAGGTCACATTGCGAGGCTCGGTCCGCCGCGCCCACTAAAGTCATAGCGATACAGCATGTCCCTTATGAAGGCATCCAAAGAAGTCACATGGGAGGGAGGCGTAGCTGTGATGTCGACATCATGCAGCCAAGAGCACAGCTGATACGGTGCATGATGCGTCGCTGAATCCATCGGCCACGCGCTGCGTTGAATCTGTTCGGGCTGGAAGGCTGGAAGTTTGGTCAATAGAGCCTGCACAAAGCAGCAGAACGGCTTGTAAGGCCACATTGCGAGGCTCGGTCCGACGCACCCACTAAAGTCATAGCGATGCAGCATGTCCCTTATGAAGGCATCCAAAGAAGTCACATGGGAGGGAGGCGTAGCTGTGATGTCGACATCATGCAGCCAAGAGCACCGCTGATACGGTGCCTGATGCATCGCTGAATCCATCGGCCACGCGCTGCGTTGAATCCGCTCGGGCTGGAAGGTTGGAAGTTGGGTCAATAAAACCTGCACAAAGCAGAAGAACGGCTTGTAAGGCCACCTTGCGAGGCTCGGTCCGCCGCACCCACTGAAGTCATAGCGATGCAGTATGTCCCTTATGAAGGCATCCAAAGAAGTCACATGGGAGGGAGGCGTAGCTGTGATGTCGACATCATGCAGCCAAGAGCACAGCTGATACGGTGCATGATGCGTCGCTGAATCCATCGGCCACGCGCTGCGTTGAATCCGCTCGGGCTGGAAGGTTGGAAGTTGGGTCAATAAAACCTGCACAAAGCAGAAGAACGGCTTGTAAGGCCATATTGCGAGGCTCGGTCCGCCGCACCCACTAAAGTCATAGCGATGCAGCATGTCCCTTATGAAGGCATCCAAAGAAGTCACATGGGAGGGAGGCGTAGCTGTGATGTCGACATCATGCAGCCAAGAGCACAGCTGATACGGTGCATGAAGTGTCGCTGAATCCATCGGCCACGCGCTGCGTTGAATCTGCTCGGGCTGGAAGGCTGGAAGTTGGGTCAATAAAACCTGCACAAAGCAGAAGAACTGCTTGTAAGGCCACATTGCGAGGCTCGGTCCGCCGCGCCCACTAAAGTCATAGCGATGCAGCATGTCCCTTATGAAGGCATCCAAAGTCACATGGGGGGAGGCGTAGCTGTGATGTCGACATCATGCAGCCAAGAGCACAGCTGATACGGTGACGGATGCGTCGCTGAATCCATCGGCCACGCGCTGCGTTGAATCCGCTCGGGCTGGAAGGTTGGAAGTTGGGTCAATAAAACCTGCACAAAGCAGAAGAACGGCTTGTAAGGCCATATTGCGAGGCTCGGTCCGCCGCACCCACTAAAGTCATAGCGATGCAGCATGTCCCTTATGAAGGCATCCAAAGAAGTCACATGGGAGGGAGGCGTAGCTGTGATGTCGACATCATGCAGCCAAGAGCACAGCTGATACGGGGCATGAAGCGTCGCTGAATCCATCGGCCACGCGCTGCGTTGAATCTGCTCGGGCTGGAAGGCTGGAAGTTGGGTCAATAAAACCTGCACAAAGCAGAAGAACTGCTTGTAAGGCCACATTGCGAGGCTCGGTCCGCCGCGCCCACTAAAGTCATAGCGATGCAGCATGTCCCTTATGAAGGCATCCAAAGAAGACACATGGGGGGAGGCGTAGCTGTGATGTCGACATCATGCAGCCAAGAGCACAGCTGATACGGTGACGGATGCGTCGCTGAATCCATCGGCCACGCGCTGCGTTGAATCTGCTCGGGCTGGAAGGCTGGAAGTTGGGTCAATAAAACCTGCACAAAGCAGAAGCACGGCTTGTAAGGCCACATTGCGAGGCTCGGTCCGCCGCACCCACTAAAGTCATAACGATGCAGCATGTCCCTTATGAAGGCATCCAAAGAATTCACATGGGAGGGAGGCGTAGCTGTGATGTCGACATCATGCAGCCAAGAGCACAGCAGATACGGTGCATGAAGCGTCGCTGAATCCATCGGCCAGGCGCTGCGTTGAATCTGCTCGGGCTGGAAGGCTGGAAGTTGGGTCAATAAAACCTGCACAAAGCAGAAGAACGGTTTGTAAGGCCACATTGAGAGGCTCGGTCCGCCGCACCCACTAAAGTCATAACGATGCAGCATGTCCCTTATGAAGGCATCCAAAGAAGTCACATGGGAGGGAGGCGTAGCTGTGATGTCGACATCATGCAGCCAAGAGCACAGCTGATACGGTGCATGATGCGCCGCTGAATCCATCGGCCACGCGCTGCGTTGAATCTGCTCGGGCTGGAAGGCTGGAAGTTGGGTCAATAAAACCTGCACAAAGCAGAAGAACCGCTTGTGAGGCCACATTGCGAGGCTCGGTCCGCCGCACCCACTAAAGTCATAGCGATGCAGCATGTCCCTTATGAAGGCATCCAAAGAAGTCACATGGGGGGGAGGCGTAGCTGTGATGTCGACATCATGCAGCCAAGAGCACAGCTGATACGGTGCATGATGCCTCGCTGAATCCATCGGCCACGCGCTGCGTTGAATCTGCTCGGGCTGGAAGGCTGGAAGTTGGGTCAATAAAACCTGCACAAAGCAGAAGAACGGCTTGTAAGGCCACATTGCGAGGCTCGGTCCGCCGCACCCACTAAAGTCATAGTGATGCAGCATGTCCCTTATGAAGGCATCCAAAGAAGTCACATGGGAGGGAGGCGTAGCTGTGATGTCGACATCATGCAGCCAAGAGCACAGCTGATACGGTGCATGAAGCGTCGCTGAATCCATCGGCCACGCGCTGCGTTGAATCTGCTCGGGCTGGAAGGCTGGAAGTTGGGTCAATAAAACCTGCACAAAGCAGAAGAACGGCTTGTAAGGCCACATTGCGAGGCTCGGTCCGCCGCACCCACTAAAGTCATAACGATGCAGCATGTCCCTTATGAAGGCATCCAAAGAAGTCACATGGGAGGGAGGCGTAGCTGTGATGTCGACATCATGCAGCCAAGAGCACAGCTGATACGGTGCCTGAGGCATCGCTGAATCCATCGGCCACGCGCTGCGTTGAATCCGCTCGGGCTGGAAGGTTGGAAGTTGGGTCAATAAAACCTGCACAAAGCAGAAGAACGGCTTGTAAGGCCACATTGCGAGGCTCGGTCCGCCGCACCCACTAAAGTCATAGCGATGCAGCATGTCCCTTATGAAGGCATCCAAAGAAGTCACATGGGAGGGAGGCGTAGCTGTGATGTCGACATCATGCAGCCAAGAGCACAGCTGATACGGTACATGATGCGTCGCTGAATCCATCGGCCACGCGCTGCGTTGAATCCGCTCGGGCTGGAAGGTTGGAATTTGGGTCAATAAAACCTGCACAAAGCAGAAGAACTGCTTGTAAGGCCACATTGCGAGGCTCGGTCCGCCGCGCCCACTAAAGTCTTAGCGATGCAGCATGTCCCTTATGAAGGCATCCAAAGAAGTCACATGGGGGGGAGGCGTAGCTGTGATGTCGACATCATGCAGCCAAGAGCACAGCTGATACGGTGCATGATGCGTCGCTGAATCCATCGGCCACGCGCTGCGTTGAATCTGCTCGGGCTGGAAGGCTGGAAGTTGGGTCAATAAAACCTGCACAAAGCAGAAGCACGGCTTGTAAGGCCACATTGCGAGGCTCGGTCCGCCGCACCCACTAAAGTCATAACGATGCAGCATGTCCCTTATGAAGGCATCCAAAGAAGTCACATGGGGGGGAGGCGTAGCTGTGATGTCGACATCATGCAGCCAAGAGCACAGCTGATACGGTGCATGATGCGTCGCTGAATCCATCGGCCACGCACTGCGTTGAATCTGCTCGGGCTGGAAGGCTGGAAGTTGGGTCAATAAAACCTGCACAAAGCAGAAGCACGGCTTGTAAGGCCACATTGCGAGGCTCGGTCCGCCGCACCCACTAAAGTCATAACGATGCAGCATGTCCCTTATGAAGGCATCCAAAGAATTCACATGGGAGGGAGGCGTAGCTGTGATGTCGACATCATGCAGCCAAGAGCACAGCAGATACGGTGCATGAAGCGTCGCTGAATCCATCGGCCACGCGCTGCGTTGAATCTGCTCGGGCTGGAAGGCTGGAAGTTGGGTCAATAAAACCTGCAGAAAGCAGAAGAACGGCTTGTGAGGCCAAATTGCGAGGCTCGGTCCGCCGCACCCACTAAAGTCATAGCGATGCAGCATGTCCCTTATGAAGGCATCCAAAGAAGTCACATGGGGGGGAGGCGTAGCTGTGATGTCGACATCATGCAGCCAAGAGCACAGCTGATACGGTGCATGATGCATCGCTGAATCCATCGGCCACGCGCTGCGTTGAATCTGCTCGGGCTAGAAGGCTGGAAGTTGGGTCAATAAAACCTGCACAAAGCAGAAGAACGGCTTGTAAGGCCACATTTAGAGGCACGGTCCGCCGCACCCACTAAAGTCATAACGATGCAGCATGTCCCTTATGAAGGCATCCAAAGAAGTCACATGGGAGGGAGGCGTAGCTGTGATGTCGACATCATACAGCCAAGAGCACAGCTGATGCGGTGCATGATGCGTCGCTGAATCCATCGGCCACGCGCTGCGTTGAATCCGCTCGGGCTGGAAGGTTGGAATTTGGGTCAATAAAACCTGCACAAAGCAGAAGAACTGCTTGTAAGGCCACATTGCGAGGCTCGGTCCGCCGCGCCCACTAAAGTCATAGCGATGCAGCATGTCCCTTATGAAGGCATCCAAAGAAGTCACATGGGGGGGAGGCGTAGCTGTGATGTCGACATCATGCAGCCAAGAGCACCGCTGATACGGTGCATGATGCCTCGCTGAATCCATCGGCCACGCGCTGCGTTGAATCTGCTCGGGCTGGAAGGCTGGAAGTTGGGTCAATAAAACCTGCACAAAGCAGAAGAACGGCTTGTAAGGCCACATTGCGAGGCTCGGTCCGCCGCACCCACTAAAGTCATAGTGATGCAGCATGTCCCTTATGAAGGCATCCAAAGAAGTCACATGGGAGGGAGGCGTAGCTGTGATGTCGACATCATGCAGCCAAGAGCACAGCTGATACGGTGCATGAAGCGTCGCTGAATCCATCGGCCACGCGCTGCGTTGAATCTGCTCGGGCTGGAAGGCTGGAAGTTGGGTCAATAAAACCTGCACAAAGCAGAAGAACGGCTTGTAAGGCCACATTGCGAGGCTCGGTCCGCCGCACCCACTAAAGTCATAACGATGCAGCATGTCCCTTATGAAGGCATCCAAAGAAGTCACATGGGAGGGAGGCGTAGCTGTGATGTCGACATCATGCAGCCAAGAGCACAGCTGATACGGTGCCTGATGCATCGCTGAATCCATCGGCCACGCGCTGCGTTGAATCCGCTCGGGCTGGAAGGTTGGAAGTTGGGTCAATAAAACCGGCACAAAGCAGAAGAACGGCTTGTAAGGCCACATTGCGAGGCTCGGTCCGCCGCACCCACTAAAGTCATAGCGATGCAGCATGTCCCTTATGAAGGCATCCAAAGAAGTCACATGGGAGGGAGGCGTAGCTGTGATGTCGACATCATGCAGCCAAGAGCACAGCTGATAAGGTGCATGATGCGTCGCTGAATCCATCGGCCACGCGCTGCGTTGAATCTGCTCGGGCTGGAAGGCTGGAAGTTGGGTCAATAAAACCTGCACAAAGCAGAAGCACGGCTTGTAAGGCCACATTGCGAGGCTCGGTCCGCCGCACCCACTAAAGTCATAACGATGCAGCATGTCCCTTATGAAGGCATCCAAAGAATTCACATGGGAGGGAGGCGTAGCTGTGATGTCGACATCATGCAGCCAAGAGCACAGCAGATACGGTGCATGAAGCGTCGCTGAATCCATCGGGCACGCGCTGCGTTGAATCTGCTCGGGCTGGAAGGCTGGAAGTTGGGTCAATAAAACCTGCACAAAGCAGAAGAACGGCTTATAAGGCCACATTGAGAGGCTCGGTCCGCCGCACCCACTAAAGTCATAACGATGCAGCATGTCCCTTATGAAGGCATCCAAAGAAGTCACATGGGAGGGAGGCGTAGCTGTGATGTCGACATCATGCAGCCAAGAGCACAGCTGATACGGTGCATGATGCGTCGCTGAATCCATCGGCCACGCGCTGCGTTGAATCTGCTCGGGCTGGAAGGCTGGAAGTTGGGTCAATAAAACCTGCACAAAGCAGAAGAACGGCTTGTGAGGCCACATTGCGAGGCTCGGTCCGCCGCACCCACTAAAGTCATAGCGATGCAGCATGTCCCTTATGAAGGCATCCAAAGAAGTCACATGGGGGGGAGGCGTAGCTGTGATGTCGACATCATGCAGCCAAGAGCACAGCTGATACGGTGCATGATGCCTCGCTGAATCCATCGGCCACGCGCTGCGTTGAATCTGCTCGGGCTGGAAGGCTGGAAGTTGGGTCAATAAAACCTGCACAAAGCAGAAGAACGGCTTGTAAGGCCACATTAAGAGGCACGGTCCGCCGCACCCACTAAAGTCATAACGATGCAGCATGTCCCTTATGAAGGCATCCAAAGAAGTAACATGGGAGGGAGGCGTAGCTGTGATGTCGACATCATGCAGCCAAGAGCACAGCTGATGCGGTGCATGATGCGTCGCTGAATCCATCGGCCACGCGCTGCGTTGAATCCGCTCGGGCTGGAAGGTTGGAATTTGGGTCAATAAAACCTGCACAAAGCAGAAGAACTGCTTGTAAGGCCACATTGCGAGGCTCGGTCCGCCGCGCCCACTAAAGTCATAGCGATGCAGCATGTCCCTTATGAAGGCATCCAAAGAAGTCACATGGGGGGGGGGGAGGCGTAGCTGTGATGTCGACATCATGCAGCCAAGAGCACAGCTGATACGGTGCATGATGCCTCGCTGAATCCATCGGCCACGCGCTGCGTTGAATCTGCTCGGGCTGGAAGGCTGGAATTTGGGTCAATAAAACCTGCACAAAGCAGAAGAACGGCTTGTAAGGCCACATTGCGAGGCTCGGTCCGCCGCACCCACTAAAGTCATAGTGATGCAGCATGTCCCTTATGAAGGCATCCAAAGAAGTCACATGGGAGGGAGGCGTAGCTGTGATGTCGACATCATGCAGCCAAGAGCACAGCTGATACGGTGCATGAAGCGTCGCTGAATCCATCGGCCACGCGCTGCGTTGAATCTGCTCGGGCTGGAAGGCTGGAAGTTGGGTCAATAAAACCTGCACAAAGCAGAAGAACGGCTTGTAAGGCCACATTGCGAGGCTCGGTCCGCCGCGCCCACTAAAGTCATAGCGATGCAGCATGTCCCTTATGAAGGCATCCAAAGAAGTCACATGGGGGGAGGCGTAGCTGTGATGTCGACATCATGCAGCCAAGAGCACAGCTGATACGGTGACGGATGCGTCGCTAAATCCATCGGCCACGCGCTGCGTTGAATCTGCTCGGGCTGGAAGGCTGGAAGTTGGGTCAATAAAACCTGCACAAAGCAGAAGCACGGCTTGTAAGGCCACATTGCGAGGCTCGGTCCGCCGCACCCACTAAAGTCATAACGATGCAGCATGTCCCTTATGAAGGCATCCAAAGAATTCACATGGGAGGGAGGCGTAGCTGTGATGTCGACATCATGCAGCCAAGTGCACAGCAGATACGGTGCATGAAGCGTCGCTGAATCCATCGGCCACGCGCTGCGTTGAATCTGCTCGGGCTGGAAGGCTGGAAGTTGGGTCAATAAAACCTGCACAAAGCAGAAGAACGGCTTGTAAGGCCACATTGAGAGGCTCGGTCCGCCGCACCCACTAAAGTCATAACGATGCAGCATGTCCCTTATGAAGGCATCCAAAGAAGTCACATGGGAGGGAGGCGTAGCTGTGATGTCGACATCATGCAGCCAAGAGCACAGCTGATACGGTGCATGATGCGTCGCTGAATCCATCGGCCACGCGCTGCGTTGAATCCGCTCGGGCTGGAAGGTTGGAATTTGCGTCAATGAAACCTGCACAAAGCAGAAGAACTGCTTGTAAGGTCACATTGCGAGGCTCGGTCCGCCGCGCCCACTAAAGTCATAGCGATACAGCATGTCCCTTATGAAGGCATCCAAAGAAGTCACATGGGAGGGAGGCGTAGCTGTGATGTCGACATCATGCAGCCAAGAGCACAGCTGATACGGTGCATGATGCGTCGCTGAATCCATCGGCCACGCGCTGCGTTGAATCTGTTCGGGCTGGAAGGCTGGAAGTTTGGTCAATAGAGCCTGCACAAAGCAGCAGAACGGCTTGTAAGGCCACATTGCGAGGCTCGGTCCGACGCACCCACTAAAGTCATAGCGATGCAGCATGTCCCTTATGAAGGCATCCAAAGAAGTCACATGGGAGGGAGGCGTAGCTGTGATGTCGACATCATGCAGCCAAGAGCACCGCTGATACGGTGCCTGATGCATCGCTGAATCCATCGGCCACGCGCTGCGTTGAATCCGCTCGGGCTGGAAGGTTGGAAGTTGGGTCAATAAAACCTGCACAAAGCAGAAGAACGGCTTGTAAGGCCACCTTGCGAGGCTCGGTCCGCCGCACCCACTAAAGTCATAGCGATGCAGTATGTCCCTTATGAAGGCATCCAAAGAAGTCACATGGGAGGGAGGCGTAGCTGTGATGTCGACATCATGCAGCCAAGAGCACAGCTGATACGGTGCATGATGCGTCGCTGAATCCATCGGCCACGCGCTGCGTTGAATCCGCTCGGGCTGGAAGGTTGGAAGTTGGGTCAATAAAACCTGCACAAAGCAGAAGAACGGCTTGTAAGGCCATATTGCGAGGCTCGGTCCGCCGCACCCACTAAAGTCATAGCGATGCAGCATGTCCCTTATGAAGGCATCCAAAGAAGTCACATGGGAGGGAGGCGTAGCTGTGATGTCGACATCATGCAGCCAAGAGCACAGCTGATACGGTGCATGAAGTGTCGCTGAATCCATCGGCCACGCGCTGCGTTGAATCTGCTCGGGCTGGAAGGCTGGAAGTTGGGTCAATAAAACCTGCACAAAGCAGAAGAACTGCTTGTAAGGCCACATTGCGAGGCTCGGTCCGCCGCGCCCACTAAAGTCATAGCGATGCAGCATGTCCCTTATGAAGGCATCCAAAGTCACATGGGGGGAGGCGTAGCTGTGATGTCGACATCATGCAGCCAAGAGCACAGCTGATACGGTGACGGATGCGTCGCTGAATCCATCGGCCACGCGCTGCGTTGAATCCGCTCGGGCTGGAAGGTTGGAAGTTGGGTCAATAAAACCTGCACAAAGCAGAAGAACGGCTTGTAAGGCCATATTGCGAGGCTCGGTCCGCCGCACCCACTAAAGTCATAGCGATGCAGCATGTCCCTTATGAAGGCATCCAAAGAAGTCACATGGGAGGGAGGCGTAGCTGTGATGTCGACATCATGCAGCCAAGAGCACAGCTGATACGGGGCATGAAGCGTCGCTGAATCCATCGGCCACGCGCTGCGTTGAATCTGCTCGGGCTGGAAGGCTGGAAGTTGGGTCAATAAAACCTGCACAAAGCAGAAGAACTGCTTGTAAGGCCACATTGCGAGGCTCGGTCCGCCGCGCCCACTAAAGTCATAGCGATGCAGCATGTCCCTTATGAAGGCATCCAAAGAAGACACATGGGGGGAGGCGTAGCTGTGATGTCGACATCATGCAGCCAAGAGCACAGCTGATACGGTGACGGATGCGTCGCTGAATCCATCGGCCACGCGCTGCGTTGAATCTGCTCGGGCTGGAAGGCTGGAAGTTGGGTCAATAAAACCTGCACAAAGCAGAAGCACGGCTTGTAAGGCCACATTGCGAGGCTCGGTCCGCCGCACCCACTAAAGTCATAACGATGCAGCATGTCCCTTATGAAGGCATCCAAAGAATTCACATGGGAGGGAGGCGTAGCTGTGATGTCGACATCATGCAGCCAAGAGCACAGCAGATACGGTGCATGAAGCGTCGCTGAATCCATCGGCCACGCGCTGCGTTGAATCTGCTCGGGCTGGAAGGCTGGAAGTTGGGTCAATAAAACCTGCACAAAGCAAAAGAACGGCTTGTAAGGCCACATTGAGAGGCTCGGTCCGCCGCACCCACTAAAGTCATAACGATGCAGCATGTCCCTTATGAAGGCATCCAAAGAAGTCACATGGGAGGGAGGCGTAGCTGTGATGTCGACATCATGCAGCCAAGAGCACAGCTGATACGGTGCATGATGCGTCGCTGAATCCATCGGCCACGCGCTGCGTTGAATCTGCTCGGGCTGGAAGGCTGGAAGTTGGGTCAATAAAACCTGCACAAAGCAGAAGAACGGCTTGTGAGGCCACATTGCGAGGCTCGGTCCGCCGCACCCACTAAAGTCATAGCGATGCAGCATGTCCCTTATGAAGGCATCCAAAGAAGTCACATGGGGGGGAGGCGTAGCTGTGATGTCGACATCATGCAGCCAAGAGCACAGCTGATACGGTGCATGATGCCTCGCTGAATCCATCGGCCACGCGCTGCGTTGAATCTGCTCGGGCTGGAAGGCTGGAAGTTGGGTCAATAAAACCTGCACAAAGCAGAAGAACTGCTTGTAAGGCCACATTGCGAGGCTCGGTCCGCCGCGCCCACTAAAGTCATAGCGATGCAGCATGTCCCTTATGAAGGCATCCAAAGAAGTCACATGGGGGGGAGGCGTAGCTGTGATGTCGACATCATGCAGCCAAGAGCACAGCTGATACGGTGCATGATGCCTCGCTGAATCCATCGGCCACGCGCTGCGTTGAATCTGCTCGGGCTGGAAGGCTGGAAGTTGGGTCAATAAAACCTGCACAAAGCAGAAGAACGGCTTGTAAGGCCACATTGCGAGGCTCGGTCCGCCGCACCCACTAAAGTCATAGTGATGCAGCATGTCCCTTATGAAGGCATCCAAAGAAGTCACATGGGAGGGAGGCGTAGCTGTGATGTCGACATCATGCAGCCAAGAGCACAGCTGATACGGTGCATGAAGCGTCGCTGAATCCATCGGCCACGCGCTGCGTTGAATCTGCTCGGGCTGGAAGGCTGGAAGTTGGGTCAATAAAACCTGCACAAAGCAGAAGAACGGCTTGTAAGGCCACATTGCGAGGCTCGGTCCGCCGCACCCACTAAAGTCATAACGATGCAGCATGTCCCTTATGAAGGCATCCAAAGAAGTCACATGGGAGGGAGGCGTAGCTGTGATGTCGACATCATGCAGCCAAGAGCACAGCTGATACGGTGCCTGATGCATCGCTGAATCCATCGGCCACGCGCTGCGTTGAATCCGCTCGGGCTGGAAGGTTGGAAGTTGGGTCAATAAAACCTGCACAAAGCAGAAGAACGGCTTGTAAGGCCACATTGCGAGGCTCGGTCCGCCGCACCCACTAAAGTCATAGCGATGCAGCATGTCCCTTATGAAGGCATCCAAAGAAGTCACATGGGAGGGAGGCGTAGCTGTGATGTCGACATCATGCAGCCAAGAGCACAGCTGATACGGTACATGATGCGTCGCTGAATCCATCGGCCACGCGCTGCGTTGAATCCGCTCGGGCTGGAAGGTTGGAATTTGGGTCAATAAAACCTGCACAAAGCAGAAGAACTGCTTGTAAGGCCACATTGCGAGGCTCGGTCCACCGCGCCCACTAAAGTCTTAGCGATGCAGCATGTCCCTTATGAAGGCATCCAAAGAAGTCACATGGGGGGGAGGCGTAGCTGTGATGTCGACATCATGCAGCCAAGAGCACAGCTGATACGGTGCATGATGCGTCGCTGAATCCATCGGCCACGCGCTGCGTTGAATCTGCTCGGGCTGGAAGGCTGGAAGTTGGGTCAATAAAACCTGCACAAAGCAGAAGCACGGCTTGTAAGGCCACATTGCGAGGCTCGGTCCGCCGCACCCACTAAAGTCATAACGATGCAGCATGTCCCTTATGAAGGCATCCAAAGAAGTCACATGGGGGGGAGGCGTAGCTGTGATGTCGACATCATGCAGCCAAGAGCACAGCTGATACGGTGCATGATGCGTCGCTGAATCCATCGGCCACGCACTGCGTTGAATCTGCTCGGGCTGGAAGGCTGGAAGTTGGGTCAATAAAACCTGCACAAAGCAGAAGCACGGCTTGTAAGGCCACATTGCGAGGCTCGGTCCGCCGCACCCACTAAAGTCATAACGATGCAGCATGTCCCTTATGAAGGCATCCAAAGAATTCACATGGGAGGGAGGCGTAGCTGTGATGTCGACATCATGCAGCCAAGAGCACAGCAGATACGGTGCATGAAGCGTCGCTGAATCCATCGGCCACGCGCTGCGTTGAATCTGCTCGGGCTGGAAGGCTGGAAGTTGGGTCAATAAAACCTGCACAAAGCAGAAGAACTGCTTGTAAGGCCACATTGCGAGGCTCGGTCCGCCGCGCCCACTAAAGTCATAGCGATGCAGCATGTCCCTTATGAAGGCATCCAAAGAAGTCACATGGGGGGGAGGCGTAGCTGTGATGTCGACATCATGCAGCCAAGAGCACAGCTGATACGGTGCATGATGCCTCGCTGAATCCATCGGCCACGCGCTGCGTTGAATCTGCTCGGGCTAGAAGGCTGGAAGTTGGGTCAATAAAACCTGCACAAAGCAGAAGAACGGCTTGTAAGGCCACATTGCGAGGCTCGGTCCGCCGCACCCACTAAAGTCATAGTGATGCAGCATGTCCCTTATGAAGGCATCCAAAGAAGTCACATGGGAGGGAGGCGTAGCTGTGATGTCGACATCATGCAGCCAAGAGCACAGCTGATACGGTGCATGAAGCGTCGCTGAATCCATCGGCCACGCGCTGCGTTGAATCTGGTCGGGCTGGAAGGCTGGAAGTTGGGTCAATAAAACCTGCACAAAGCAGAAGAACGGCTTGTAAGGCCACATTGCGAGGCTCGGTCCGCCGCACCCACTAAAGTCATAACGATGCAGCATGTCCCTTATGAAGGCATCCAAAGAAGTCACATGGGAGGGAGGCGTAGCTGTGATGTCGACATCATGCAGCCAAGAGCACAGCTGATACGGTGCCTGATGCATCGCTGAATCCATCGGCCACGCGCTGCGTTGAATCCGCTCGGGCTGGAAGGTTGGAAGTTGGGTCAATAAAACCGGCACAAAGCAGAAGAACGGCTTGTAAGGCCACATTGCGAGGCTCGGTCCGCCGCACCCACTAAAGTCATAGCGATGCAGCATGTCCCTTATGAAGGCATCCAAAGAAGTCACATGGGAGGGAGGCGTAGCTGTGATGTCGACATCATGCAGCCAAGAGCACAGCTGATAAGGTGCATGATGCGTCGCTGAATCCATCGGCCACGCGCTGCGTTGAATCTGCTCGGGCTGGAAGGCTGGAAGTTGGGTCAATAAAACCTGCACAAAGCAGAAGCACGGCTTGTAAGGCCACATTGCGAGGCTCGGTCCGCCGCACCCACTAAAGTCATAACGATGCAGCATGTCCCTTATGAAGGCATCCAAAGAATTCACATGGGAGGGAGGCGTAGCTGTGATGTCGACATCATGCAGCCAAGAGCACAGCAGATACGGTGCATGAAGCGTCGCTGAATCCATCGGGCACGCGCTGCGTTGAATCTGCTCGGGCTGGAAGGCTGGAAGTTGGGTCAATAAAACCTGCACAAAGCAGAAGAACGGCTTGTAAGGCCACATTGAGAGGCTCGGTCCGCCGCACCCACTAAAGTCATAACGATGCAGCATGTCCCTTATGAAGGCATCCAAAGAAGTCACATGGGAGGGAGGCGTAGCTGTGATGTCGACATCATGCAGCCAAGAGCACAGCTGATACGGTGCATGATGCGTCGCTGAATCCATCGGCCACGCGCTGCGTTGAATCTGCTCGGGCTGGAAGGCTGGAAGTTGGGTCAATAAAACCTGCACAAAGCAGAAGAACGGCTTGTGAGGCCACATTGCGAGGCTCGGTCCGCCGCACCCACTAAAGTCATAGCGATGCAGCATGTCCCTTATGAAGGCATCCAAAGAAGTCACATGGGGGGGAGGCGTAGCTGTGATGTCGACATCATGCAGCCAAGAGCACAGCTGATACGGTGCATGATGCCTCGCTGAATCCATCGGCCACGCGCTGCGTTGAATCTGCTCGGGCTGGAAGGCTGGAAGTTGGGTCAATAAAACCTGCACAAAGCAGAACAACGGCTTGTAAGGCCACATTTAGAGGCACGGTCCGCCGCACCCACTAAAGTCATAACGATGCAGCATGTCCCTTATGAAGGCATCCAAAGAAGTAACATGGGAGGGAGGCGTAGCTGTGATGTCGACATCATGCAGCCAAGAGCACAGCTGATGCGGTGCATGATGCGTCGCTGAATCCATCGGCCACGCGCTGCGTTGAATCCGCTCGGGCTGGAAGGTTGGAATTTGGGTCAATAAAACCTGCACAAAGCAGAAGAACTGCTTGTAAGGCCACATTGCGAGGCTCGGTCCGCCGCGCCCACTAAAGTCATAGCGATGCAGCATGTCCCTTATGAAGGCATCCAAAGAAGTCACATGGGGGGGGAGGCGTAGCTGTGATGTCGACATCATGCAGCCAAGAGCACAGCTGATACGGTGCATGATGCCTCGCTGAATCCATCGGCCACGCGCTGCGTTGAATCTGCTCAGGCTGGAAGGCTGGAAGTTGGGTCAATAAAACCTGCACAAAGCAGAAGAACGGCTTGTAAGGCCACATTGCGAGGCTCGGTCCGCCGCACCCACTAAAGTCATAGTGATGCAGCATGTCCCTTATGAAGGCATCCAAAGAAGTCACATGGGAGGGAGGCGTAGCTGTGATGTCGACATCATGCAGCCAAGAGCACAGCTGATACGGTGCATGAAGCGTCGCTGAATCCATCGGCCACGCGCTGCGTTGAATCTGCTCGGGCTGGAAGGCTGGAAGTTGGGTCAATAAAACCTGCACAAAGCAGAAGAACGGCTTGTAAGGCCACATTGCGAGGCTCGGTCCGCCGCACCCACTAAAGTCATAGCGATGCAGCATGTCCCTTATGAAGGCATCCAAAGAAGTCACATGGGAGGGAGGCGTAGCTGTGATGTCGACATCATGCAGCCAAGAGCACAGCTGATACGGTACATGATGCGTCGCTGAATCCATCGGCCACGCGCTGCGTTGAATCCGCTCGGGCTGGAAGGTTGGAATTTGGGTCAATTAAACCTGCACAAAGCAGAAGAACTGCTTGTAAGGCCACATTGCGAGGCTCCGTCCGCCGCGCCCACTAAAGTCATAGCGATGCAGCATGTCCCTTATGAAGGCATCCAAAGAAGTCACATGGGAGGGAGGCGTAGCTGTGATGTCGACATCATGCAGCCAAGAGCACAGCTGATACAGTGCATGATGCGTCGCTGAATCCATCGGCCACGCGCTGCGTTGAATCTGCTCGGGCTGGAAGGTTGGAAGTTGGGTCAATAAAACCTGCACAAAGCAGAAGAATGGCTTGTAAGGCCATATTGCGAGGCTTGGTCCGCCGCACCCACTAAAGTCATAGCGATGCAGCATGTCCCTTATGAAGGCATCCAAAGAAGTCACATGGGAGGGAGGCGTAGCTGTGATGTCGACATCATGCAGCCAAGAGCACAGCTGATGCGGTGCATGATGCGCCGCTGAATCCATCGGCCACGCGCTGCGTTGAATCCGCTCGGGCTGGAAGGTTGGAAGTTGGGTCAATAAAACCGGCACAAAGCAGAAGAACGGCTTGTAAGGCCGCATTGCGAGTTTCGGTCCGCCGCACCCACTAAAGTCATAACGATGCAGCATGTGCCTTATGAAGGCATCCAAAGAAGTCACATGGGAGGGAGGCGTAGCTGTGATGTCGACATCATGCAGCCAAGAGCACAGCTGATACGGTGCCTGATGCATCGCTGAATCCATCGGCCACGCGCTGCGTTGAATCCGCTCGGGCTGGAAGGTTGGAAGTTGGGTCAATAAAACCTGCACAAAGCAGAAGAACGGCTTGTAAGGCCACCTTGCGAGGCTCGGTCCGCCGCACCCACTAAAGTCATAACGATGCAGCATGTCCCTTATGAAGGCATCCAAAGAAGTCACATGGGAGGGAGGCGTAGCTGTGATGTCGACATCATGCAGCCAAGAGCACAGCTGATACGGTGCCTGATGCATCGCTGAATCCATCGGCCACGCGCTGCGTTGAATCCGCTCGGGCTGGAAGGTTGGAAGTTGGGTCAATAAAACCGGCACAAAGCAGAAGAACGGCTTGTAAGGCCACATTGCGAGGCTCGGTCCGCCGCACCCACTAAAGTCATAGCGATGCAGCATGTCCCTTATGAAGGCATCCAAAGAAGTCACATGGGAGGGAGGCGTAGCTGTGATGTCGACATCATGCAGCCAAGAGCACAGCTGATAAGGTGCATGATGCGTCGCTGAATCCATCGGCCACGCGCTGCGTTGAATCTGCTCGGGCTGGAAGGCTGGAAGTTGGGTCAATAAAACCTGCACAAAGCAGAAGCACGGCTTGTAAGGCCACATTGCGAGGCTCGGTCCGCCGCACCCACTAAATTCATAACGATGCAGCATGTCCCTTATGAAGGCATCCAAAGAATTCACATGGGAGGGAGGCGTAGCTGTGATGTCGACATCATGCAGCCAAGAGCACAGCAGATACGGTGCATGAAGCGTCGCTGAATCCATCGGGCACGCGCTGCGTTGGATCTGCTCGGGCTGGAAGGCTGGAAGTTGGGTCAATAAAACCTGCACAAAGCAGAAGAACGGCTTGTAAGGCCACATTGAGAGGCTCGGTCCGCCGCACCCACTAAAGTCATAACGATGCAGCATGTCCCTTATGAAGGCATCCAAAGAAGTCACATGGGAGGGAGGCGTAGCTGTGATGTCGACATCATGCAGCCAAGAGCACAGCTGATACGGTGCATGATGCGTCGCTGAATCCATCGGCCACGCGCTGCGTTGAATCTGCTCGGGCTGGAAGGCTGGAAGTTGGGTCAATAAAACCTGCACAAAGCAGAAGAACGGCTTGTGAGGCCACATTGCGAGGCTCGGTCCGCCGCACCCACTAAAGTCATAGCGATGCAGCATGTCCCTTATGAAGGCATCCAAAGAAGTCACATGGGGGGGAGGCGTAGCTGTGATGTCGACATCATGCAGCCAAGAGCACAGCTGATACGGTGCATGATGCCTCGCTGAATCCATCGGCCACGCGCTGCGTTGAATCTGCTCGGGCTGGAAGGCTGGAAGTTGGGTCAATAAAACCTGCACAAAGCAGAAGAACGGCTTGTAAGGCCACATTTAGAGGCACGGTCCGCCGCACCCACTAAAGTCATAACGATGCAGCATGTCCCTTATGAAGGCATCCAAAGAAGTAACATGGGAGGGAGGCGTAGCTGTGATGTCGACATCATGCAGCCAAGAGCACAGCTGATGCGGTGCATGATGCGTCGCTGAATCCATCGGCCACGCGCTGCGTTGAATCCGCTCGGGCTGGAAGGTTGGAATTTGGGTCAATAAAACCTGCACAAAGCAGAAGAACTGCTTGTAAGGCCACATTGCGAGGCTCGGTCCGCCGCGCCCACTAAAGTCATAGCGATGCAGCATGTCCCTTATGAAGGCATCCAAAGAAGTCACATGGGGGGGGAGGCGTAGCTGTGATGTCGACATCATGCAGCCAAGAGCACAGCTGATACGGTGCATGATGCCTCGCTGAATCCATCGGCCACGCGCTGCGTTGAATCTGCTCAGGCTGGAAGGCTGGAAGTTGGGTCAATAAAACCTGCACAAAGCAGAAGAACGGCTTGTAAGGCCACATTGCGAGGCTCGGTCCGCCGCACCCACTAAAGTCATAGTGATGCAGCATGTCCCTTATGAAGGCATCCAAAGAAGTCACATGGGAGGGAGGCGTAGCTGTGATGTCGACATCATGCAGCCAAGAGCACAGCTGATACGGTGCATGAAGCGTCGCTGAATCCATCGGCCACGCGCTGCGTTGAATCTGCTCGGGCTGGAAGGCTGGAAGTTGGGTCAATAAAACCTGCACAAAGCAGAAGAACGGCTTGTAAGGCCACATTGCGAGGCTCGGTCCGCCGCACCCACTAAAGTCATAGCGATGCAGCATGTCCCTTATGAAGGCTTCCAAAGAAGTCACATGGGAGGGAGGCGTAGCTGTGATGTCGACATCATGCAGCCAAGAGCACAGCTGATACGGTACATGATGCGTCGCTGAATCCATCGGCCACGCGCTGCGTTGAATCCGCTCGGGCTGGAAGGTTGGAATTTGGGTCAATTAAACCTGCACAAAGCAGAAGAACTGCTTGTAAGGCCACATTGCGACGAGGCTCCGTCCGCCGCGCCCACTAAAGTCATAGCGATGCAGCATGTCCCTTATGAAGGCATCCAAAGAAGTCACATGGGAGGGAGGCGTAGCTGTGATGTCGACATCATGCAGCCAAGAGCACAGCTGATACAGTGCATGATGCGTCGCTGAATCCATCGGCCACGCGCTGCGTTGAATCTGCTCGGGCTGGAAGGTTGGAAGTTGGGTCAATAAAACCTGCACAAAGCAGAAGAATGGCTTGTAAGGCCATATTGCGAGGCTTGGTCCGCCGCACCCACTAAAGTCATAGCGATGCAGCATGTCCCTTATGAAGGCATCCAAAGAAGTCACATGGGAGGGAGGCGTAGCTGTGATGTCGACATCATGCAGCCAAGAGCACAGCTGATGCGGTGCATGATGCGTCGCTGAATCCATCGGCCACGCGCTGCGTTGAATCCGCTCGGGCTGGAAGGTTGGAAGTTGGGTCAATAAAACCGGCACAAAGCAGAAGAACGGCTTGTAAGGCCACATTGCGAGTTTCGGTCCGCCGCACCCACTAAAGTCATAGCGATGCAGCATGTCCCTTATGAAGGCATCCAAAGAAGTCACATGGGAGGGTGGCGTAGCTGTGATGTCGACATCATGCAGCCAAGGGCACAGCTGATACGGTGCATGATGCGTCGCTGAATCCATCGGCCACGCGCTGCGTTGAATCTGCTCGGGCTGGAAGGCTGGAAGTTGGGTCAATAAAACCTGCACAAAGCAGAAGAACGGCTTGTAAGGCCACATTGCGAGGCTCGGTCCGCCGCACCCACTAAAGTCATAACGATGCAGCATGTCTCTTATGAAGGCATCCAAAGAAGTCACATGGGAGGGAGGCGTAGCTGTGATGTCGACATCACGCAGCCAAGAGCACAGCTGATACGGTGCCTGATGCATCGCTGAATCCATCGGCCACGCGCTGCGCTGAATCCGCTCGGGCTGGAAGGTTGGAAGTTGGGTCAATAAAACCTGCACAAAGCAGAAGAACGGCTTGTAAGGCTACATTGCGAGGCTCGGTCCGCCGCACCCACTAAAGTCATAGCGATGCAGCATGTCCCTTATGAAGGCATCCAAAGAAGTCACATGGGAGGGAGGCGTAGCTGTGATGTCGACATCATGCAGCCAAGAGCACAGCTGATACGGTGCATGATGCGTGGCTGAATCCATCGGCCACGCGCTCCGTTGAATCCGCTCGGGCTGGAAGGTTGGAAGTTGGGTCAATAAAACCGGCACAAAGCAGAAGAACGGCTTGTAAGGCCACATTGCGAGGCTCGGTCCGCCGCACCCACTAAAGTCATAGCGATGCAGCATGTCCCTTATGAAGGCATCCAAAGAAGTCACATGGGAGGGTGGCGTAGCTGTGATGTCGACATCATGCAGCCAAGAGCACAGCAGATACGGTGCATGAAGCGTCGCTGAATCCATCGGCCACGCGCTGCGTTGAATCTGCTCGGGCTGGAAGGCTGGAAGTTGGGTCAATAAAACCTGCACAAAGCAGAAGAACGGCTTGTAAGGCCACATTGAGAGGCTCGGTCCGCCGCACCCACTAAAGTCATAACGATGCAGCATGTGCCTTATGAAGGCATCCAAAGAAGTCACATGGGAGGGAGGCGTAGCTGTGATGTCGACATCATGCAGCCAAGAGCACAGCTGATACGGTGCATGATGCGTCGCTGAATCCATCGGCCACGCGCTGCGTTGAATCTGTTCGGGCTGGAAGGCTGGAAGTTGGGTCAATAAAACCTGCACAAAGCAGAAGAACGGCTTGTAAGGCCACATTGCCAGGCTCGGTCCGCCGCACCCACTAAAGTCATAGTGATGCAGCATGTCCCTTATGAAGGCATCCAAAGAAGTCACATGGGAGGGAGGCGTAGCTGTGATGTCGACATCATGCAGCCAAGAGCACAGCTGATACGGTGCCTGATGCATCGCTGAATCCATCGGCCACGCGCTGCGTTGAATCCGCTCGGGCTGGAAGGTTGGAAGTTGGGTCAATAAAACCTGCACAAAGCAGAAGAACGGCTTGTAAGGCCACATTGCGAGGCTCGTTCCGCCGCACCCACTAAAGCCATAACGATGCAGCATGTCTCTTATGAAGGCATCCAAAGAAGTCACATGGGAGGGAGGCGTAGCTGTGATGTCGACATCACGCAGCCAAGAGCACAGCTGATACGGTGCCTGATGCATCGCTGAATCCATCGGCCACGCGCTGCGCTGAATCCGCTCGGGCTGGAAGGTTGGAAGTTGGGTCAATAAAACCTGCACAAAGCAGAAGAACGGCTTGTAAGGCTACATTGCGAGGCTCGGTCCGCCGCACCCACTAAAGTCATAGCGATGCAGCATGTCCCTTATGAAGGCATCCAAAGAAGTCACATGGGAGGGAGGCGTAGCTGTGATGTCGACATCATGCAGCCAAGAGCACAGCTGATACGGTGCATGATGCGTGGCTGAATCCATCGGCCACGCGCTCCGTTGAATCCGCTCGGGCTGGAAGGTTGGAATTTGGGTCAATAAAACCTGCACAAAGCAGAACTGCTTGTAAGGCCACATTGCGAGGCTCGGTCCGCCGCGCCCACTAAAGTCATAGCGATGCAGCATGTCCCTTATGAAGGCATCCAAAGATGTCACATGGGAGGGAGGCGTAGCTGTGATGTCGACATCATGCAGCCAAGAGCACAGCTGATACGGTGCATGATGCGTCGCTGAATCCATCGGCCACGCGCTGCGTTGAATCTGCTCGGCCTGGAAGGCTGGAAGTTGGGTCAATAAAACCTGCACAAAGCAGAAGAACGGCTTGTAAGGCCACATTGCCAGGCTCGGTCCGCTGCACCCACTAAAGTCATAGTGATGCAGCATGTCCCTTATGAAGGCATCCAAAGAAGTCACATGGGAGGGAGGCGTAGCTGTGATGTCGACTTCATGCAGCCAAGAGCACAGCTGATATGGTGCATGATGCGTCGCTGAATCCATTGGCCACGCGCTGCGTTGAATCTGCTCGGGCTGGAAGGCTGGAAGTTGGGTCAATAGAACCTGCACAAAGCAGCAGAACGGCTTGTAAGGCCACATTGCGAGGCTCGGTCCGCCGTACCCACTAAAGTCATAGCGATGCAGCATGTCCCTTATGAAGGCATCCAAAGAAGTCACATGGGAGGGAGGCGTAGCTGTGATGTCGACATCATGGAGCCAAGAGCACAGCTGATACGGTGCATGATGCGTCGCTGAATCCATCGGCCACCCGCTGCGTTGAATCCGCTCGGGCTGGAAGGTTGGAAGTTCGGTCAATAAAATCTGCACAAAGCAGAAGAACGGCTTGTAAGGCCACATTGCGAGGCTCGGTCCGCCGCACCCAAATTAGCCAATGCTTTCCCCCAGACAGTTGTTATTAAAGTAAATAACATTATTTGCCTATACTTCAGTCATTTCAAACCTGTCTGCCTGTCTGTCTGTCTGTCTGTCTGTCTGTCTGTCTGTCTGTCTGTCTGTCTGTCTGTCTGTCTGTCTGTCTGTCTGTCTGTCTGTCTGTCTGTCTGTCTGTCTGTCTGTCTGTCTGTCTGTCTGTCTGTCATCTTACGCCGACCCATTGGCGGAAGTAGCCTACCTGCTTGGGCCCCTAGGTATGTGTGCCTTTCACTACTGATGAAGCCATGAAACCAAGCCTGATGCCACGAACGCTCAGAAGTCTATGAGAGAGAGCAAATAATGCTCCCTCACACGTTTTGTGGTGTACTGTGGCGCTGAGGGCTTTCTTGTACAATGTAGAATACACTGTAAAGACAGAGGTGCACGGTTGGGTGAATGTGTTCTAAGTTCATCAATCCAGACGAGGGTTATAGCGCCGAAAAAACACAACACACAGCAAGCGAGACGGGACAGGCGCTGTCCCGTCTGGCTTGCTGTGTGTTGTGTTTTTTCGGCGCTATAACCCTCTTCTGGAAACATGCACCAACTAGCCCCCCAACAAGTATTACTAAGTTCATCAACTTGAACTACGTCAAGAAAACCTGTCCGAGCATTCGCACCTGCTTCATTAGATGCCTACTGCACTATCATTATACAGGCGGTCTTTCTTAACGGCGCCAAATTTTAAGATATAGATCAATGTAAATCTCCCTGACATTATTGTTAACATTCGAGTGTTCAGATGGTAACCTCTGGATACGGAGCAAGTTGAGCAGTTGTGTGCGTAATTGACGAAGGCATGTTAATTACCTTTTAAATAATTGATCTTGGTTGGCTAAAGAAAATGAGTAGTTTGGAGCCTGTCTTCGACATTGTGTAGTTGAGCGAATATATACTTATTACACATACTCCTGTTAGAACTAAGAACAAATATTTTGCAATTAAGCGCTCTCTGAAAGCCTAACTGACGCGGAAAGAGACCATGGGTAACATCGACTTGACTGCTTGCAGCCTTTTCAGCTATTGTCATGAATGGCACGGCTCCGTGAGCATGCTCCTTGCGGCCAGACGACTGTCGATTTTTATTTACATTGTTTTTTCCGAAGGCTAGCCATTTAAAGTTGAAATGTCAATGTAGCAACGAACGTGCGCTGCCGAAAGCTTGCTTGATCACAGAAACGATGCACGATTGAATGATAGTGCAGATTTAGCGTGTCATTGCCCTCAAGACATTGCGCTGCCACCGACGGCAGCAAGATAAGGAAGTCCGACTGCTTGGTTGCTTTTTACGTGGCCGTGCCAGCCATGGGCGGCAATAGTGACGTCACAGGCGCTCTTTTCTTGTCGTTTGCGCTTTCGGAAAGAGGTAACGCTACAAACGCAGCGTCATTCGTTCTTGTCTCGTGGATTTAAACACGGGTTTTTATGGTCACCACATCGCGTTTGTTTGCAAGAGTAGGTGTAAGCAGGAAAATGTTCTGTCACACCGGCAAACACGCAAACACCCTCGCACCCACACACACGCACTCTCTCTCCCTCGTACGAGCACACACTCTCTTCCTCACACGCACTCACACGATCTCTCCATCGCACGCACAGATATTCATGCGCACACAAACACGCGCACTTTTGTCCGCAGGCATGCATGCTGAAACACGAACACGCACGGTCGCACACGTGCACATTCACATGCCGCCATGCATGCGCCGCAAGCACGCAACCGCACACACACATGCACTAACACGTAGATGCAGGCATGCACACGCCGCGAACGCTAACACACGTATACACGCACTCGCGTGCAAGCATATGCAAATACGGAGGCACTAGCACGCGCACACACTCTCCCGTCTCTCACACACACACACACACACACACACACACACACACACACACACACTCCCTCGCACATATACACGCTCTCTCTCCCTCACACACACACACTCTGTCTCGCTCGCACATAAACGCACTCTCCCTCACACGCGCGTAATCTCTCTCCATCCGTCACACACACACACACACACTATCCGCACGCACAGGCATCCATGTGCACGCTAACACGCACACATTTGTTCGCAATCGTGCATGCTGAAACTCGAAAAACACACGTTGGCACGCGTACACGTTCACACGCACCCACGCGTGCACCGCAAGGGCGCGCACACGCGCACACACACGCCGCGAACGCTCACCCACGTCGCGTACGCTCACACACAGATACACGCACTCGCGCGCATGCAAACGCAAATACGGAGGCACACGCCCGCACACTCATACACAGAGCGCACACGCGCATAGAACCATACCGAGGCTCGCTCAAGACATGGACACGCATAACCACTCTGTACCATCTCTGCTGCTTCTCAAAAACCTACGCCTGCTAACAGGCTGCATGACACTCCCTCTACCATTATTTTCTCAATGCCAACTGTAATAAATCGCTCTATGGTTTAAATTTGGCGCTTATTCAAGTCAATGTGCCACCTGGCGGGAGGGTGCAAAAAGGTTTCCTCCTGTCGTGGGACTTCACCGCCCCTCATGACCTGCTTTAACTGTTTTAACGCACCACGAGTGTTCCGACTAAGTGCCAAAATGCATATGTCGTTAGGAGGAGCTACCCTCTTGTTGTAGTCAGTTGAAACTTTTTGACCCTCGGCAGATATCCTGAAATATAATTTTGAAAAATATTTTCCCATTGAGTTACACTAGTGCGTTGCTGTGAAGTTCCGAAGGAGAATGTCCAGAGTTCCTGGACATGGCAGTAATGCAGGGCCGTCGGGGTGAACGTTGTGGCAGTAGAGTACGCCATCTTGAAGTGTGAATAAGCGAAGGAAACTGTAGGCAAGTGACGATGCCAAGCGGTCAATGATGATACGGAAGGACGGGTCACGGCGCTGCTTGTCGACGACATGGAGCAGTGGAAAAAGAATTATGGGTTTTTACGTGCCAAAACCGCTTTTTGATTATGAGGCACGCCGTAGTGGAGGACTCCGGAAATTTCGACCACCTGGGATTCTTTAACGTGCGCCTAAATCTAAGCACACGGGTGTTTTCGCATTTCGCCCCCATCGAAATGCGGCCGCCGTAGCCGGGATTCGATAACGCGACCTCGTGCTCAGCAGCCCAACACCATAGCCGCTGAGCAATTACGGCGGGTGAAGCAGTGGAAAACAGGCGTCGGTGTCAGTGTCAGACGTAGAGGTCGCGTCTTCGACTGGGTAGCGAGAGAGGAAATGTGCGTCCTGGTGTTGGCGTCCCGACTTGTAAGTCACTGTGTAGGGATTTTCTTGTAGTCGGAGGGCCCAACGACCGAGCCGGCCAGTAGGATCCTTGAGTGGCGAAAGCCACGAGAGCACATGGTGGTCTGTGATTACTGTGAAGGGTTTGCCATATAAATATGGGCGGAAGGTTGAAATAGCCCAGACGAGAGCAAGACATTCGCGCTCGGTAATTGAATAATTGCGCTCTGCAGTTGTCAGGAGCCGGCGAGCGTAAGCTATAACGCGGTCGTGTCCGTGTTGGCGTTGCGATAAGACGGCGCCGGTCCCATAACCACTGGCATTGGTTCGGACCTCTGTAGGGGCGGACGGGTCAAAGTGAGCCAAGATCGGTGGATTGGTGAAAATCGTGATAAGGCATGAAAATGCGGCAGCCTGAGGGGAACCCCGCGTAAAAGGCACGTCTTTCTTCATAAGTTCAGAGAGTGGTCGAGCGATTGCTGCGATATCTTTCTCGTACCGTCGCAAATAATAACAGAGCCCCACAAAACTGCGGACGTTTTGACACACTGAAGTACAGGAAAAGCCGTTACTCCTCGAACCTTCTCCGGGTCGGGTTGTACTCCGGAAGCATCGATGAGATGACCTAGCACTGTAATCTGTTGGCGCCCGAAGTGGCACTTCGATGAGTTTAAATGGAGCCCAGCCTTGCGGAAGACGTCAAGGATAGCTGCGACGCGCTCGAGGTGCGTCTAAAATGTAGAAGAAAACACAAGGACATCGTCGATGTAACAAAGGCAAGTTGACCATTTGAAACCATGAAGCAGAGAGTTGATCATCCGTTCGAACGTGGTGCGGGCATTGCATAAACCGAATGGCATAACCTTGAATTGGTAGAGGCCATCTGGAGTGACGAAAGCGGTCTTTTCTTGGTCTTGCTCATCGACGGAAATCTGCCAATAACCAGATCGAAGGTCGATGGACGGAAATTATTTGGCATCGTGAAGGCAATCAAGAGCGTCGTCGATTCGTGGTAAAGGGTAAACTTCCTTTTTAGTAATTCGGTTTAGGCGGCGGTAATCAACGTAGAAACGCCACATGCCATCTTTCTTTTTGACGAGCACGACTGGCGACGCCCAAGCGCTCGAAGAAGGCTCAACAATGCCTCTGGCGTGCATCATGTTTACTTGCTGCTGAATAACATGCCACTCAGCAGTGGACATGCGATATGGTCGGCGGTGAATGGGAACAGCATCACCAGTGTTTATCCGATGCTTAACAAGGGATGTCTGACCAAGTGGTCGATTGTCAGTATCAAATATGTCGCGGTAGGAGAGCAAAAGGCGATATATAGGGCGGCTGCTTGGTCAGGTGCGAGGTCCGGAGCGACTATGGGACGTAATGGGCTGTCGATGTTCAAGGCATCCTGCGGGTAATCGGAAGGATCTGGAGACGTGTCGGCTGCAAAAGCAGTGACGTGGTCCTCTGTCACTGACCTAAGCGTGGCCAGCGCTATGCCTTTAGGTAACACTTGCTTCGTCAAGCCACAATTCATAACGGGGAGACACATCCGATTAGCGGCAAGGGTTACGACGGAGTGTCGTACAGAGATGTCGCGTGCCAGGTGGACGTAACGTATAGGTGCGACGACATAGTTTTCACCAGGCACGGTTGCCGTTGAGGCCAATTCAACGAAGGTTAGAGCTTTTGGAGGTAAGCGAACAAACGCTGTAGTGCAGAGCGTGTTCTGGTGTTCGGGGCAAACGTCTGAAAGAAGTGGAATCTCGAGGCACAGCGTACCGGTGGAACAGTCGATGAGGACAAAATGCGTCGTCAGAAAGTCCAGCCCGAAGATTAGGTCATGAGGGCAGGTGGTCAGCCCAGTGAACAGGACTGGAACCTGGCGGCCACCAATTCCTATGCGAGCAGTGCACATACCCCGGACGGCAAAAATGGTGCCATTGGCGATGCGTACGGCTCGAGTGATGGCAGGCGTAAGAACTTTTTTGAGGCGACGACATAGGTTAGCGCTCATTGTGGATACTTGAGCTCCAGTATCAATTAATGCTGTCAACGGAACACCATCTACGTCTACTTCAACTAGGTTCGTGTTGGGGAAGAGCGTCAACGGAGGATTCGGACAGGACGAACGTGATGCAGCACTACCTCCAAGAGCAGCATGGCCTAGTTTTCCGTCCGTCGGTTTGGCGAGGAAAAGCGGCGAGGTTGGGGTAACGGGGAGCGAAGGCGTTGAGGCGACGGCGATCACACGGAGGAGTGGCTGTCAGGGGTATCAGAAGTAGGGTACAGACGGCGAGGTGAATAACGGCGAGCGTGGGCGTATGGGCGAGGAGCAGGGAATGAGCTCCAGTACGGCGTTATCCAGATGGTGTGGCAGCGGCGGGATACCTGACCAACGCGGTGGCAACGGAAGCAGATCGGTTTGTCCTCTGGGGTTCGCCATTCAGCAGGATTGCGCGGTCAGAGAGCGAAATACTGGTCATTACAGGTTGCGGACATCGGAATGGGTGCCGAATCAGGTCGGGAGAGAGAGCAGACGGTAGGGATGACAAGGTTTGCTATTTGTTGCCGCACAACTGCTTGAATAACGGAAATAGTGGGGGCCGCTTGGTCAAAGGTACCAACAGGGGGTCGGGGATGAAGGGGGGCCGGACTTGCCGCTTCAAGCTCATGGCAAACGATACGTGTGACGTTCGCTTGAAATGGTCGTGTGGCGTTAAAAGCGGAGCAAGAGGACGTGGCAGGGGTGTTTGGGAGCCGGGAAAACTGTGGTACGACTAGGTGGCTTTTGGCTACCTCAAAGCGGCGGCATTCTTTGACGATGGCGTCGACGGTAGAAACGTCCTTATAGACGAGCAAATTGAAGGTATCGTCTGCGATGCCTTTTAGGATCTGTCCCACCTTGTCAACCTCGGTCATGTGCTCGTCAACGTTCCTGCAAAGCGCGAGCACTTCCTGTATGTAGGAGACATACGATTCGGTCGAAGACTGGAGACAGCTGGCAAGCTCTTTTCGCGCAGCCTTTTCGCGACCTGACAGGTTGTCAAATAGGTCGCGAAGCCGCTGTTTGTAAATCTCCCAGCTGGAGAGCTCGATCTCATGGGTGGGAAACCAGACACGCGGTGTCCCGTCCAGATAAAAGATCACATTGGCAAGCATGATGGTAGGGTCCCAGCTGTGCTTTGGCTAACACGCTCATACATGCTGAGCCAGTCGTCGACGTCAACGTCATTTTGGGCGGAGAATGTCCCAGGATAACGGAGACTAGGAACCGTAACGCACGTTGTGGTTGGCGCCGCAGGTGTAGATGGCGACGGGGTGGTTCTATCGGAAGCCACGCCTGAGAAGACGACGGTGCGGCCGCTTCGGAGCTCCGTGGCGAGGACAGGGAACATTCCACTTCCACCACAATGCTCAATGCGCAATGTGCAACCACAACAGCGGTTGCAGTGCTGACCAGTGTGACAGCGCGAGCCGAGTTCGTTCTTGAACGAGGCGCCCACGCGCCTCGTTCAAAGAATCAAACACCACACGGGTGTAGCAATATGACTTATAAAAATAAGGCCCCTCGGTTCCCTTTCTTCTCGTTCATTACATTACGAGGGTCTCGAATCCGGCAACACTGATGCCTTCTGCTAGCATATGTGGGTTTATTGATCAGTTCCCATCACGTACTCATGACGCCTGCGGCAGAAAGGATGTGCGGCGTCCGCCGCCAAGGTTTGGGAGTGGTGGCACTGCTGACACTCCCATGGTTAGGTCTAGTCATCATCATCAACAACAGCCTTTTTTATGTCCGCTGCAGGACGAAGGCCTCTCCCTGCGATCTCCAATTACCCCTGTCCTGCGCCAACCGATTCCAACGAGCGCCCGCGAATTTCCAAATTTAATCGCTCCACCTAGTCTTCTGTCGTCCTCGACTGCGTTTCCCTTCTCTTGGAACTCATTCTGTGACCCTAGTGGTCCAACGGTTATGTAACCGGCGCATTACATGACCTGCCCAGCTCCATTTTTTTCTCTTGATGTCAATTAGAATATCGTCTATACTCGTTTGTTCTCTGCTCCAAACCGCTCTCTTTCTGTCTCTTAACGTTATGCCTAGCAATCTTCGTTCCGTCGCTCTTTGTGCGGTTCTCAACTTGTTCGCAAGCTTCCTTGTCAGTCTCCAGGTCTCTGCCCCATATATCAACACTGGTAAAATGCACTGACTGTAGACCTTCCTTTTCAGGGATAATGGTAAAGTTCCAGTGAGGAGCTGACAGTGTCTGCCGTATGCGATTCAACCCATTTTCGTTCTTATATGAATTTCCTTCTCATGATCAGAGTTCCCTGCGATTAGTTGAGCCAGGTAAACGTACTCCTTCACATACTCTAGAGGCTGACTGGCTATCCTGAACTCTTGTTCACTTGCCCGGCTATACATCATTATTTATTTACCTATTTATTTAAAATACCTTACAAGTCCTATGGAGGCATTGTTTAAGGGGGCTTACAAAATCAAGGCAAAAAAAAAAATCTTTGTCTCCTGCATATTAATCTTCAACCCCACTCTTACACTCTCTCTGTTAAGATCCTGTACATTTGTTGTTACTCGTCTGCGTTGTTGCTGAATGGAACCAAGTCATCGGGAAATCTAAGGTTGCTGAGATATTCGCCGTCGATCGTTACTCCTAAGCCTTCCAGGTTTAATAGCTTGAGTACTTCTTCCAAGCATGGAGTGAATAACATTGTAGAGATTGTGTCTCCCTGTCCTACCGCTTTTTTATAGGTATCCTCCTGCTTTTCTTGTGTAGAATTAAGGTAGCTGTCGAATCTCTGCAGATATTTTCCAATGTATTTACGTAAGCGTTCTGTACTCCTTGATTACGTAATGTATCTATGACTACTGGTGTCTCTACTGAATCAAGTGCTTTTCGTAATCTATGAAAACCATATAGAGAGGCTTATTGTACTCTGCGGATTTATCGATAACCTGATTAATGACATGCATGTGGTCCATTGTAGAGTATCCCTTCCTGAAGCCAGCTTGTTCCCTTGGTTGACTAAATTCCATTGTTGACCTTATTCTATTGGAGATTATTTTTTTAAATATTTTATATGATACTGGGAGTAAGCTAATGTGTCAATATCTTTTCAGTTATTTAACGTCTCCCGTTTGGTGGATTAGTATAATGTTTGCATTCTTCCAGTTTTTTCGGACTCCTGGGGTCGATAGACAATTCGTATAAAGAGCCACCAGTTTTCCGAGCAGTATGTCTCCACCATCTTTGAGTAGGTCGACTGTTATTCCTACTTCTCCTGTTATTCTTCTTCGTCTCATGCCGTGCAAGGCCGTTCGGACCTCATCTTTTTTTTTATTTTATTTTTATTTTATCGTTCATCATTAGTACAGAAGGAAGTCCCAGAGTTGCCAGAACTGTCAGGGGGACCTCCTATTAGTAATTTAACAATGCAGGAACTAATACATTATGGTAAAATAGTAGCGACAGACATCAGGAAACACGAAGTTAATGAAGCAAATAAACAAATAGAAAAAGGTGCTTACAATAATTGAAGTTCAAAATACAAGCAAATGAAACGGATACAGCGTATGAATAAATAAATATGTAGTAATTGTCACGTTATGGAAACATAGGAATGACACATATCAAAAAACACGAGGTTAATGTAGCAGATAAATAGAAACAAATATATGCTTACAATACGCAAAGTACAAATGCTATATAGACTATACGACAAAAATTTTAAACCGCCTAAAAAAGGAGAAAAAAGAAAATAAAGGGAGATATAGAATAAAAAATCAATAAAATCTATCGATACATTAGGTAAATACAGAATCATTTAAAACTGGACAATAAATTTGTACACAATATGTGCCTATAGTAATGAATCAGTGGCCAGTAGTGTAGTTAGCAAATATTTCTTCGTATCTCTCCTGAATGTTAATGTTGTGCGGCAGGCTTCTTTATGGGGTGGTAGTTTGTTCCAGTATTTATTGGCCGTAAAAAGGGAAGTAAACATTCCATAATTGGTGTTTATTCGAGGGAGAAAAAAAATTTTTGTTAGAAGAAAATCTCATATTGTTAGCGTTGGTAAGAGCGGAGTTATCAAATGCATCCAGAATTATTTCATGATTTAGTGTGCGGTATATTAGTAAAACCAATTTGAGCTGGAGCATATAACGTAATGGTAGTACATTTAAGGAACTTAAAATTAGTACTGCATATGACATGTAACTAGAGAAATTGATGATCCTCAAGGCTTGATTTTGTAAATGTTGTAGATGTAGTATGTGCGAGCAATATGTGTTTCTCCAAACTGAGATGCAGTATTGCAAGTGACAATGAATAAATGTGTAATAAAGTGAAGTTCTAACGTTTTGTGGAAAATGCGAGCGCGTTAGAATTAGTACTCTTATTCCAAAGGCAATTTTTTTAGACCATGTCAGCATGGAAGTTAAACTTAAGTTGGGGGTCAAGTTTGACGCCAAGGAAGACAACTTGATGTGCAGTTGAGAGAATGTAAGACGAGCGGTGGCGCGGGCGCGATGACGCGTTTATGTGTATGAAAAATTATAAACTGAGTTTTCGAAGGGTTGATGTGAAGTTTCTTACTTGTGCACCACGCATATAAGTTGTTTAGGTCAGAATTTAGTCGTTTTACTACAGTATTTATGCATTTGCTATTAGTAAATATAGTCGTGTCGTCAGCATATAGTATAGATGAAGTACTGGTTAAACAGTGAGGAAGATCATTAATGTGCACCAGGAAAAGTAAAGGGCCTAAAAGTGAGCCTTGTGGGACAGCCTTAGTGACTTATTTAGTACGTGAGAGTGAACCTGCGAAATTTACAACTTGTGTTCTGCGGATGAGCGTAAGAGCTGGGCCACGAATGCCCAGAGCTTCTAACTTGTAAGAAAGGATGTTATGACAGATGGAGTCAAATGCTTTACTAAAGTCAACGAAAACTGAACCAACAATATGGGAGTTGTCAAGGGCATGTTTTATTTTGTCAGTGAATGATGCTATAGCTATTTCAGTCGAATAACCTTTACGAAACCCGTGTTGTTCAGGCGAGAGAAGATTAAATTTGTGAAAGTAGTTTGTTAAGTGGTTTACAAGTAGTTTCTCAATGACTTTGCTAAAAAAAGACAGCATGCACATAGTGCGATAGTTTGAAATTAACTCATTGTTACCCTTTTTTAACCTGGGAGTTATTTTACCGTGTTTTAATCCGTCGGGGAAAACGCCTGTTGTGAACATGCAGTTAATAATGTGTGCGAGTACATCGGCGATATGAGATGATATTAATTTGATTTTAGAAGGTTGTAAATCATCAAGGCTGGGACATGTAGTTCGTAAACTAGCGATTGAATCGGATACTTCTTTGGGTGATGTAGGGAACAAGTAAAATGAATAAGGGGTTTGCCTGAGTACAGGCTGTGGTATACTGTCTAGTGAATGATCATGTGTAGGACAGAAAAAAGTATTGAATTAATTTGCGATACCAGTGGCTTCCGTTACTACCCTTGTTCCTGTATTAAGTTGGCTCAGTGCGTGGTTTGGTAAAGACAGATGAAGAAAGGACCTAATGGTATCCCAGGTTTTGCGGGTGTTATTTTTGTGTTTAACAAACGTTTTCGCAAAGTAGGAACGCTTGGCTTCTTGCAATAGTCTGGTAAGTGTACTATAATAAGTTATGTACCGCGACTTTAAAGTTACATTAAAAGGTTGGCGTTTTAAATTTTTATGAAGGTTATCACGTTTTTTAATACTTTTTAAGAGGGATCCTGTTATCCATGGGTTTCCAGGGGCGGAGAACCAGTGAGTATTTTGTGTTAGACTCTTACACTCTGAGTACACGGTTTTAACTTTGTTGTTAAATTGTTCGAATGCCAGGATTGGGTCTGTTATAGAAAGAATCGGGTTCCAGTCGATTTCAGCAATTTTACTAATGAATTTAGTGGTGTGAAAGTTCGCTGTTTTTATGTTTCGTTGGTACGGTGGGTTAATAGACTTCAATAGAACGAATACGGGATAGTGGTCTGTTATGGGAACAGTGACTACGCCAGCACGTTGCTCTAGGTGTGAGTTTGATAATACATGGTCTATTAAAGAGTGAGATCCGGACGGAGGACATCTTGTGGGTACGCTTATTAATTAATCTAGGCCATATCCCGCATAGCAGTTGGTATCTTTAGAGGAATGACTGTCATTGGGGTTAGTAATATCTATGTTTATGTCACCGAGGATGAGGACATTTTCGTTTTCCTTTGCGATGACGTTCAAGATAGCATCTAGTTGAGAACAAAAGTTTGCAGAACAAGATGATGGGGACCGGTATACTGTTCCAATTATTGTGTTTCTACTGTTAGTTGAAAGAAAAGATTTGTCGAATTCCAAAAATACAGTTTCAACGTTAGGAGATTCAAGAGAAAGATAGATCATGGCGACGGCGATATGGATGGTTATCTTGGACAAGAATTGCTGAACCACCATACCGAACATCCTTACGGACGCATACTTCCATTGTGTATCCAGGAATACCAAATAGCTTCCTATCAGCGTTTGTAAACCGTACTCCTGAGAGGCAAATGATAGTGAAAGGGTTATTTAGATTAGAAAAAAAATCCATCATGTTATCATAGTTCTTTGAGAGGCTACGTATGTTGAAGTGTATCAGGGGTTTATGGGTGAGCCTGCTGTTATTTAGTGAACGTGTTAGTTCTGAAGAAAAATACATTGTCTGGAATATTTATTTGATTAGATATGAAAACAGAAGGCTTGGACAGCTACGAGGCGATAAGCGAAATGTCGCGTGTGCTAGAAATAACGTACACGCGGCCTCCTTCTGTCTTTCGTGCTTTGATGCGGCAGTTGTCCGTCCATAGAAATTTCCAGTTTTGCTGCTTTTTCAGTTCGAGGGCTTGAGCAAACAGACGTTTGTTGTCTTGTGTTAAGTGGTCGTTAATAAAGAGCCTGGCCTCTGCAGACGCAGGGAGAGTAGTAGTGTTTAGTCGTGCTTTCCGGGCCTTATTTACGAAATCAGCCTTCTCAGTGCGGGAACAGAAGCGTGCAATCATATGTTTATCCTACTTCGCAGGGACGCGGTGAACAATGTCTATGTCAGATGGTGCCACAGGGCAGCCAATCTTGTCGCCGATTTTTTGGAGAACAGCGACACAATTCTCGCCCTCTGTGCACCCCTGGTCTCGACATTGTTTGTACGAGAATACTGCTCGAGGTCCGCTACCCTTCTAGCCAGCTTATCGTTTTCTTTTGCGAGTGTTTTGTTCTCTGCATTCACAGCGTCACATTTTCCCCTCGATTCTTCGTACAGCTGGTTCATCATGCGCAAACTTTCACGCATTTCTGCGATTTTTTTCCGAAGGGCGTGAACATCGCGAGCAACTTCTGCATTACTGGGCAGCGCTAAAAAACCACGGGAGTAACCTTGGCAGTAGCAGGTGTGACAGAAGTTGACAGAAGTGGTGAATGCCGTATCAAAGCGAAGACTAACCTGCGCACCCAAAAAGTATTGCTTAGTGGTGTGTCCCTGTTGTCATGACTACTGCTGCCAAGTGAAGCGCAGGACCACACGGATCCCTTTTTTGTAGTGCTGGTGGCGTCACAGAGCGGTCCAGTTCAGGGGTAGCGTTGCGGGATGTCACCAGGTGCCCACGGTGATATCGACTGCCGGGTATGGTGGGCGTGAAGTCCACGTGCCAAGCTAGCCCTATGCTTGTCAGCACGACGGCGGTGGAAATCAACGCTTGCCGATTACTGTGCTCCGATCTGCGCAACCAAAAAGTATTGCTTAGTGGCGTGTCGCTGTTGCGACGGCTGCTGCTGCCAAGTCGCAGTTATAGGAGGAGTTTCTGTATCCTGTTCATTATTGTTTCTAATTGAGGTATCCTGACTCATCTGGATACTGTACAGGTCAGTATAGAATTCTTCCGCTGCTTTTACTATATCTTCTAGATTGCTGAAGGTGTTACCCTGCTTATCTTAAACTCCATACATCTTGATTGGTCCTATGTGAACTTTCTTTCTCACTGATTTCAGGCTGCGTCCATTTTTTACGGCTTCTTCAGTCTTTCTCACGTTACAGTTTCAAATATCACTTAGTTTCGCCTTTTTGATTAGTTTTGACAGTTCCGCGAATTCTATCTTGTCCCTTGAGTTCGCCACTGTCATTCTTTGTCGTTTCTTTATTAGGTCCTTTGTTACTTTGGAGGGCTTGCCTACTGTTCGCCTTTGAGCCTTGCCTCCCACTTCCATGGCTGCCTCTGAAGCCAGCCTAGTTACGGTTTCATTCATTGCCCTCTATGTCATCTTCATCTTTCTGTTCTAAGGCAGCACATATGTTTGCAAGTACCCGCCTGAATTTGTCTGCTTCTACCGTGACTGCTTCTAGGTTGACCTTTTTCTTCTTGACCACTTTCACTCTTTCTCTATGAAAATTGAGGTGAATCCTAGCCCTCACTAACCTATGATCACTGCACTTTACCTTACCTATAACCTCTATATCCTGCACTATGCTGGGATCAGCATAAAGTATGAAATCAATTTCATTTCTTCTTTCCCCATTAGGGCTCTTCCAGGTCCCCTTCCGGTTGCTACGCTTCCTGAAAAGCTGTTCATTATTCGAAGCTTAATCCTTTCTGCGAATTCTACAAGCATCTTTCCTCAAGCCTTCCTAGAGTCAACGCAGTAGTTTCCAATTCCTTGTTCACCACCCTGATTTTTCCCCACTTTTGCATTAAAGTCGCCCATTACTACAGTATACTGACTTTCCACTTTTCTTATCGCTAATTCAACATCTTCATAAAACTGATCTACTTCATCATCATCATGACTGCATCCATTATCGTCATCTTCATCATCAGCCTGGTTACGCCCACTGCAGGGCAAAGGCCTCTCCCGTACTACTTCAACAACGCCGGTCATGTTCTAATTCTGGCCATGTCGTCCCTGTAAACTTCTCAATCTCATCCGCCCACCTAACTTTCTGCCGGCCCCTGCTACGCTTCTCTTCCCTTGGAATTCAGTCCGTAACCCTTAATGACCATCGCTTATCTTCCCTCCTCATTACATGTCCTGCCCATGCCCATTTATTTTTCTTTATTTCAACTAAGATGTCATTAACTCGCGTTTGTTCCCTCACCCAATGTACTCTTTTCTTCTCCCTTAACATTACACCCATCATTCTTCTTTCCATAGCTCTATGCGTCGTCCTCAATTTAAGTAGAACCCTTTTCGTAAGCCTCCAGGTTTCTGCCGCGTACGTGAGTACTGGTAAAACACAGCTATTATACACTTTTCTCATGAGGGACAATGGCAACCTGCTGTTCATGATCGTAGAATGCCTGCCAAACGCACCCCAGCCCATTCTTATTCTTCTGAATATTTCAGTCTCATGATCCGGATCCGCAGTCACTACCTGTCCTAAGTAGATGTATTCCCTTACAACTTCCAGTGCCTCACTACCTATTGTAAACTGCTGTTCCCTTCCGAGACTGTTATACATTACTTTAGTTTTCTGCAGATTAATTTTTAGACACACCCTTCGGCTTTGCCTTTCCAGGTCAGTGAGCATGCATTGCAGTTGGTCCCCTGAGTTACTAAGCAAGGCAATATCATCAGCGAATCGCAACTTACTAAGGTATTCTCCATTAACTCTTATCCCCAATTCTTCCCAATCCAGGTATCTGAACACCTCCTGTAAACACGCTGTGAATAGCATTGGAGAGATCGTATCTCCCTGCCTGACGCCTTTCTTTATTGGGATTTTGTTGCTTTCTTTATGGAGGACTACGGTGGCTGTGGAGCCGCTATAGATATCTTTCAGTATTTTTACATACGGCTCGTCTACACCCTGATTCCGCAATGCCTCCATGACTGCTGAGGTTTCGACTGAATCAAACGCTTTCTCGTAATCAATGAAAGCTATATATAAAGGTTGGTTATTTTCCGCACATTTTTCTGTCACCTGATTGATAGTGTGAATATGGTCTATTGTTGAGTAGCCTTTATGGAATCCTGCCTGGTCCTTTGCTCGACAGAAGTCTAAGGTGTTCCTGATTCTATTCGCGATTACGTTAGTAAATAGTTTGTAGGCAACTGACAGTAAGCTGATCGATCTATAGTTTTTCAAGTCTTTGGCGTCCCCTTTCTTATGGATTAAGATTATGTTAGCGTTCTTCCAAGATTCTGGTACGCTCGAGGTCATGAGGCATTGCGTATATAGGGTGGCCAGTTTCTCTAGAACAATCTGCCCACCATCCCTCAACAAATCTGCTGTTACCTGATCCTCCCCAGTTGCCTTCCCCCTTTGCATATCTCCCAAGGCTTTCTTTACTTCTTCCGGCGTTACCTGTGGAATTTCGAATTCCTCTAGACTATTTTCTCTTCCATTATCGTCGTGGGTGCCACTGGTGTTGTATAAATCTCTATAGAACTCTTCAGCCACTTGACTAATCTCATCCATATTAGTAATGATATTGCCGGCTTTGTCTCTTAACGCATACATCTGATTTTTGCTAATTACTAGTTTCTTCTTCACTGCCTTTAGGCTTCCTCCGTTCCTGAGAGCATGTTCAATTCTATCCATATTATACTTCCTTATGTCAGCTGTCTTACGCTTGTTGATTAACTGCGAAAGTTCTGCCTGTTCTATTCTAGCTGTAGTGTTAGAGGATTTCATGCATTGGCGTTTCTTGATCAGATCTTTTGTCTCCTGCGATAGCTTACTTGTATCCTGTCTAACGGAGTTACCACGGACTTCTATTGCACACTCCTCAATGATACCCACAAGATTGTCGTTCATTGCTTCAACACTAAGGTCCTCTTCCTGAGTTAAAGCCGAATACCTGTTCTGTAGCTTGATCTCGAATTCCTCTATTTTCCCTCTTACCGCTAACTCATTGATCGGCTTCTTATGTACCAGTTTCTTCCGTTCCCTCCTCAGCTCTAGGCTAATTAGAATTCTTACCATCCTATGGTCACTGCAGCGCACCTTGCTGAGCACGTCCACATCTTGTATGATGCCAGGGTTAGCGCAGAGTATGAAGTCTATTTCATTTCTAGTCTCGCCGTTCGGGCTCCTCCACGTCCACTTTCGGCTATCCCGCTTGCGGAAGAAGGTATTCATTATCCGCATATTATTCTGTTCCGCAAACTCTACTAATAACTCTCCGCTGCTATTCCTAGTGCCTATGCCATACTCCCCCACTGCCTTGTCTCCAGCCTGCTTCTTGCCTACCTTGGCATTGAAGTCGCACATCAGTATAGTGTATTTTGTTTTCACTCTACCCATCGCTGATTCCACGTCTTCATAGAAGCTTTCGACTTCCTGGTCATCATGACTGGATGTAGGGGCGTAGACCTGTACTACCTTCAATTTGTACCTCTTATTAAGTTTCACAACAAGACCTGTTACCCTCTCGTTAATGCTATAGAATTCCTGTATGTTACCAGCTATATTCTTATTAATCACGAATCCGACTCCTAGTTCTCGTCTCTCCGCTAAGCCCCGGTAGCACAGCACGTGCCCGCTTTTTAGCACTGCATATGCTTCGTGTGGCCTCCTAACTTCACTGATCCCTACTATATCCCATTTACTGCCCTCTAATTCCTCCAATAGCACTGCTAGACTCGCCTGACTAGATAATATTCTAGTGTTAAACGTTGCCAGGTTAATATTCCAATGGCGGCCTGTCCGTGACTGCATTGTACTACCTTTAATCTATACCCCCCGTTTTAAGTTTTATTAGGACTACAGCTACTCTCTCAATAATGCTGTCGAATTCGCCAATGTTGCCGGCTATGTCCTTATGGATTAGGAATGCTACCCCGTATTGCTTCTTATCTGGGAGACATCTATAGCAGAGCACATGTCCGTTATTCAGCAATGTATAACCCTCACCAGTTCTTCCTTCTAATCTCACTAAGGCCCATGCTATCCCAAAAGAATGTCTGATAGTTCGTCAAAGAGACCTGTTAAGCTACTCTCACGCGACAGAGTTCGGCAATTAAAGGTTGACAGGGTCAGTTTCCATTGGCGGCCTGTCCGGACCTAGAGATTCTTAGCACACTCTGCTGCGTTACAAGTCTGACCGCCGGCTTGGTCAGGTGCTCCGCAGCTGCTGGGGTCTGAGGGCCGTAGCTCAATTGTCGGCATCATTAGGGAGGTGGCGGCCGAACACTGCACCAGGCAGGCCAATTCCTGTTCTGGTAAGGGAGTGTCTTTGTAGTAGCTTAGTGAGCCTTCCTAATTTAGTTTTGCCTGGATTAGTATAGCCCCACTCGCTCTCGGCATCTTTTGCCGTTGTCAGGCGCGACTCCAAGCCTGCAGGTATTGGTATGTTAGTAAATGCTAAAGATAACTGCGACGGCTCATCGTTCTGACATTGTGGTTGCAAAACAACAGTAATATTTGGCGTCTCTTCCCGTGCGAGCTATCGCATTGACTGAACAACTGCGCATGATTTGGCATCGTAAACGTACGTAATATTATCAATGCGCAGCTTATCAACATTTGATTTCTATGGCATGCTTTCTTATTTCGCGAGATCACGCAAGTTTTTCCTAGCTACGCGCGGGTCTGCAGGCAGAAATCTTCGCGTACTGCGAATTTCCTGCCTTTTAGCTTGAAGCCATTTTCTAAGATGCGCTGCTTGTCCTTGAAAAGTGTGAATTTAATAATAACCGGACGGTTGTATTTGGCAAGGCGATACGAGCATTCGATCTGGGAGGTTTCCACGCGTATGCCAAGGGTCTGTGAGCAAAATGCTATAACTTTTTTTTACCGCAGACGACCGGCTTTCGTCATGTACGTCTGGCATATCGGAAAAAGCTAGATTTGAGCGCCGAAGTCGGTTCTCAGAATCATCACAGCGCGTTATGATAGCATTAAGTTAATTACTCATACAAAGAAGAGACTCGAGTGACCATACAGATGAATTATGGTGGCTCGTGTTTATGGCCTCGGAGTCGACCTCCAGAGCGCGAAGTCGGGCTGCTAACTGTCGTAGTTCTACGTCCACAGATGCTTGCCAGTTTTTTAAGACATGAAGATCTTTCCGAATGTCATATTGGCCTGATTCAATTCTTTGAACGGTCGCTAGGACAGTCGCCAGCACCGAGTCAGTGTCTGGACCGGGATTTGACTCAATATCCGCGGAGAGCAGCCAAAGCATATCACCAGCAAATGCTGCGACATTCTTTTTACAAGTGGTCACTGCAAGTGACCATCTACTGGGGCTGTGTTTTCTTTTCTGGTCACGTGCATTTAAATTTGAATAGAAATATTATTTTCATCGAATTAATCTAATTGTGCCTCGTTTTAATTGAAAAAAAGAATAACGCCGTTTTCTTTCCCAATCTTTCTTCCCTCCTCACATAATTGCGCTTCGATTGCTGCTCCCGTAACCCCCCTTGCTGATGTCGGTGACAATTTGTTCTGAACCGCTTTTCACCCGAAGCTTCGCGACCTATTTGGATTGACCTCGGCGCGAACTACTACAGCACGAGAAGAGACACAGCAGAGCTGTTCAAGAGATTGGATACTTTATGAGCGATACGTCGTCAAAAGGAGCAAATAACAGATAAAATATTTTTTTTTTTTTACAGTGAAGCTATTAAGGGCGACTTTCCCCATTGTCGTGTCCGCGTGTAGAAAAAGATTATCATCATCACCGTAGGCTCCATTGTCAGAGTCTTCTTCCACAGCTGGCTCGTTGGCGCTTCTCGGCTCGTGCCATTGCTCCCGCCTTCGTCATTAACAAACCAATTTATTTATTTATTTATTAAGAAACAAAAAGACGTATCCAATAAGTGAGAAAGACCTTAATGAACCATCGGGATTTACGCCAGTGATAAGCACCGGAGCCGCACGTTTCAACTTCGCTGGTTAACCATTTGTACGGAGTGCTTGGGCTGACAGTTTTTGCGTGTGTATGTTTGTATGCCTGTATGTTACACACACCAGAAGTTCTTCCATGTGTTAAGCCGCTAGAAAAGCCACTTCTGTGCCATGAATCGCTATGGAGGCGTGGATAACGCTCCCTTCCCCCTTTTTCTTTATCTTGTGTGCTTCTGCAACTGGAAGTGTACATCCCAGTTTAAAAAAAAAAAAAAAACGTCTTATATACGCACGAAGATAAAACGACAAGAAAGGTTGTAGAAGCCCACGAGATAAAGAAAAAGGGGAAAGGGTGCGTCAGCCACGCCTCCGTAGTGCTTCATGATAAAGAAGTGACTTTTCTAAATGCGACTGAACACGTTGCCGATCTTTTGGCGTGTGTGTAACAAAAAAAAAACGGTGAAAACATTTCTCTGTTTTTACTTGCTCATTTTGATCACGTACGACATATCGCGTTTTTAAAGTTTTTAAGCTTTTGAATGGACCCTTCAGTTGCCAGTCAGCGCTGTGTGTCGCTGCTTCTCATGCCCTTGCCTTCGTCCCAGTAGTTCGCACTCCGAATTTGCCAAGCTATAATTTTATGGCTTACCATTGCCATTCTAAATATCACTGAGTTTACTGTTACTGATGCGTACAATATGGTATTCTGATTATCACTTTTGTATTTAGAGATACGGTTCATTCTGCTTTCGCCCCGCCCAGTCGCAAGTTTATTCTTTCACTTGCTCTTTCGACACCACTCAGCTGTTTGATTATTTGCAGTGGAATCTTATGTCGTCCTACTGCAACATTATTAGGGACACTGTCGTGTGCATTTTTTTTTTTTTTCAGTAAGGATTTATACGTTCTTAGCTCTCACGCTTCTCTGTTACTGCATTATGATGAGTGCTTACTTATTCTTTCTTATCACTAATGACGTCACGCATGTACCGCAGCATGTCCGCATTTTCGAAGGTGTCTTCGTCCCTTATAAACGGTAGAGTTTTTTTCATTTTGTGTTTCGACTCGCCTCGCATGATTCCATAATGTTTTTGGTGGACCTTTATCTCTCTTGCAAGCGTCACGCCGCCAACATTCACTTGCACATTTTATTTTTTCTTACACATATTCAATCGTCCCCCCTTTTCCGAATATTTCTTCCAACTAAAAGCACCTCCTCATGTAGTGTCAACATTGTTATCTACAATCCCTAGACGCCTGCTGACGCTCTCTGATACAACTTGCCCTACCCTTCTTCCAGCATTCACTCCATTCGTCTTTCGAGGACAACAGTTTTTTACCCGTCTTTGTCGTGTATCTCCTGCAGAGTGACCTGTACACAAACTTGAAGAAAGGGGGTTAACCGAGGGGCCCGATTTTATTAGTCATGTCATGAGAAGCCAACAAACACTGACACCAAGGAGAACATAGGTGAAATTACTTGTGCTTAATAAATGAAATAAAGAAAGTATAAATTAATGGAAATTAAAGCGGATGAAAAAATAACTTGCCGCAGGTGGGAACCGAACCCACAACCTCCACATTTCGCGTGCGATGCTCTGCCAATTGAGCTACCGCGGCGCTGTTTCCCCATCCACTTTCTTGGGTATTTATGTGCCCTAGTAGAACCCTGGGAGTGTTAGTCAGCGCCACCACTCACAGATCTTCTCTTCCTAAGGGTACTTAGAAGTTTCAGTTCCCCTCGTTCGCTCTACACCCTATATCGAGTGAATGACTAGGTTATCCTAGCCAGGTTCCCCCATTCGGAAATCTCCGGGTCATGCCTAACACATTTTGTTCACACCTTTACGATGCCTTAAATAGTCTAATTTTACGGTTCCCTTCCACGCCACTAATACTCCTTGGGGACTTTAACTTTCCTGGCATTAACTGGCATACTGATCCGCCTTCAACCCAAGAGTGCTGTTCTGAATATTCCGAATTCATCAGCCTTTGCCTCGATTTTAACATTCACCAGCTTGTTCTGAAGCCTACTCGATGTTCTGCACTCTCGGCTAATATCCTAGATTTAATCCTTACTACATCGCCGGAATTTGTTTCGCCCCTAACTTACCTACCGGGTATTAGCGACCATTGTATAATCTAGTGTAATTTGCAGTTAACCATCCCATCTGTTACCTCGTCAAAAGTTATACGTGATTACAGAAATGCTGATTTTGCCGCAAACTTTCGCCACTGACTACATTCCAAGTTTCCACACTCGATCGGTTGAAGAAAACTGGTCAATATTCAAAGAAAAAGCCAACTCCTTAATTAACCGGTACATCCCGCAAAAACGTATTTATTCTAATTCTCGCGCACCCTGGTTCAACTCGCGTCTTAAACGTTTACTGAACAAAAAGAAAAGGCTTTTCCGACGAGCAAAATTCACTGGCAATCATGAGCGTTGGAATGCTTGCACAATAGCACTGAGTGACTGCAAGAATGCTGTGGCAGAGTCGAAAAAGAACATTTTATGAGCACACGTTGCCTTCTTTCTTGAAAGACAACCCACAGAAACTTTGGAGTCTGGTCAACGGTAAAAAATCTAGTGCCATTGAACTGTGCGATCTTAACAACCAACCTGTCGATCGCAGTGTCTGTTGTGAAGTATTGAATGACGCGTTCATCTCTGTATTTTCGGATTCTGTGCTTGCGCAAGCGCTGTTTTTTCTGATGTGTATTATTTTCCAATGCTTCCGATTACCATTGATGGCGTTGTAATGTTGATACAGACCTCAAAAGTTTCTGCATGCAGTGGAATAGATGGTATCAACACAAAATTTCTTAAGGGAACAATTACTTATTCATCTATAATTCTGAGCGAAATCTTTGCTCAGTCACTTCAAACCACCATCCTTCCGAATGATTGGAAAGCAGGGATGGTGATTCCCGTACATAAGTTAGGCAGTCGCTACTCCCCACTTAATTACAGACCCATATCCCTAACGAGCGTTCCCTGCAAATTAATGGAGCACATAATTTACTCCCACCTGGTTTCATTTCTCGAGTCAAACTTATTTTTCACCCCCTACCAACACGGATTTAGAAAACACGATTCCTGCGAAACACAGCTTCTGTCATTCACTAATGATTTATTCCAGGCGATGGATGCTAACGTTATTATTGACTGCATTGTTCTAGACTTCGCCAAAGCATTCGATACTGTATCACACGAATTACTTTTAACTAAATTAAGTAACCTCAACATTAATCCTAACGCGCTTGCTTGGATCAAGTGTTTTTTGTCTAACCGTTTCCAATTTGTTTATGCTAACGAATACTTCTCTTCCACTGGTCGAGTAACCTCCGGTGTACCGCAAGGCTCGGTTATAGGAACATTATTATTTTTAATTTATATTAATGACCTCCCACACCAAATTAAATCATCAATTAAGTTATTCGCCGATGACTGTGTTCTCTATCGTGTCATTTCTAACTGTGGCGACTGCGATACTCTTCAATCAGAGATTGGCATAGTAACATCATGGTGTGCTAGATCCCAAATGAAGCGCAATTCTAATAAATGTAAGGCGATGCGTGTGTCCCGTGTTGTAAGAAATACCACCCTTCCTACGTACAATATTAACAACATACCTGTAGAAAATGTATCATCATACAAATATCATACATTACACACAATCTTACATGGAACATTCATATAAATTACATTTACGCTAACGCGAATTGCATGCTTGCGTTTTTACGGCGTAATTTTTCATCGGCAACTGCAGCTGTCAAGTTCAAGTTTTTTCAGTACAAATCCTTGGTGAGGCCTAAACTTGAATATGCGTGCTCCATTTTCGACCCTTCTACTCTAAAGCTAAAAAAACACCATCGAATCCATTCAAAACCGAGCTGCTCGTTTTATTCTTTCGAATTATTCTCGTCATGCAAGTGTCTCATCAATGAAACTAACCCTTGACTTGCCTAACCTAGAGTTACGTCGTAAATACTTTCGCCTATGCCTTTTTCACAAGATTTATTACTCTAACGGAACACTTAAGGATGAACTAATCTCCCCGCCATCATACATATCGTCACGCACGGATCATCGTTTTAAGGTTGAAGTTCCAACTTGTCACACCAACGTTTATTTTGATTCCTTTCTACCAAGAACGACGAATGACTGGAACCGCCTCCCTGCCTACATCACTGCCATTTCTGACGCTACAAACTTCAAGAATATTGTTCACGAATTTATTTGTAATAATCACCACTCCTCTCTGTAATGCCCCCGGGCCTTGAGAGTATGACAATAAATAAATAAATAAATAAATAAATAAATAAATAAATAAATAAATAAATAAATAAATAAATAAATCTTGTCGGCGGACGTGGAACGTCCTTTTTGCCGCAGGCGTCTCGAGAACGTGATGTGAGAACGCGAAATGCGAAGGTTGTGGGTTCGGTTCCCACCTGGGACAAGTTGTTTCTTCGTCCACTTTAATTTCCATTAAATATTATTTTCTTTATTTCATTTATTAAGCCCAAGTAATTTCTCCTATGTTCTCCTTGGTGTCAGTGGTTGTTGGCTTCTCATGATATGACTAATAAAAATCGGGCCCCTCGGTTAACCCCCTTTCTTCTCGTTCATTACATAACGAGGGTCTCGAATCCGGCTACATTGATGCCTTCAGTAGCATATGTGGGTTTATTTACCAGTTGCCTTCACCCAAAAAGATCACGTTCTCGTGACGCCTGCGGCAAAAAGGACGTTCCACGTCTGCCGCCAAGGTCTGCGAGTGGTGGTGCTGGCTAACACTCCCAGGGTTCTACTGGGACACATACATACCCAAGAAAGTGGATGGGGAAACGGCGCCGCGGTAGCTCAATCGGTAGAGCATCGAACGCGAAATGCGAAGGTTGTGGGTTCGGTTCCCACCTGCGGCTACTTGTTTTTCCATCCACTTTACTTTCCATTAATTTACCTTTTTTATTTCATTTATTAAGCACAAGTAATTTCTCCTATGTTCTCCTTGGTGTCAGTGTTTGTTGGCATCTCCTATACAGAAACTTGTAATCTCATACTGCTGTAGGAAGGGCCTCGACTTTGCCTCTATGCTTTTTGATATCTCTGCGTTTTGTTTTTCATTCAGTTTTAAGTATTCTACTGGTGTGGGTTCATATATCTTGCGTTGATAACTCTTCCAAAGTTTAAGGTGATAAGTAGGAATGGGCGAATGTCCAAAGTTTCGAATACGAATCTAATATTACGCACTAACTATTCATATTCGTCTTCGAAAGGAACTATTCGGTATTTTCGAATATTTGAAGCAGGCGGAATATTCGCCAACGACCGATACTTAGGCTTTTATTCTCCACCTGCTCAAGAGAATACGGCGAATTAGCAAAAGTGAAACAGCGGCAAAGGTTTTTGATGGAATGCTGAAAATGAATTACACTCGTTTTCCTTTCCATTTCGCGGTGGTGAGTATTCTTGCAGTCCGTAATTTATTTTTCTTTCTTTTTTTGTTGTCTAGTTATGGTGAATTTCTTTCTCTTTATGCCATGACCAGAGATGTTTTTCTTCCAACTGTCCGGTTTTCATGTTTTACGGCACACAAGTACTTCAGCAGCTTCTTCTTTTTATCTTACCACAACTTGTCATATTTTCTTAGGAAAATTTTTTTGCGTATTTGTAAAGCTCTATTGCATACATCAACAATTCATTCTTGGAAAGTTTGTTTGCAACCAGGCTCAAAAGATGCTAACGGCTCAAAAGATGCCTACTGAACGTCACCGTGGTAAAGGGCCCCTGCCATGCCCTGTAGTCAATTTTGGTTATATGCTGAACGTTGTTACGTCGCCTCTAGCGAGCCTTCTAGCGCAATATTTTTTCCAAATTGGTTCATTAATAGCCCAGAGAGAAATATTTCGTCGCCGCACACCCTTGATTTTAGGACGCGAGCGCCACTGCCAAGAGAGACACTCTCTCCACTCGCCACGTCCAGCCTCCTCCCATGCCGGAGCTCGAGGATCGCGTGGCGCATCGTGGCGCATTCGCTACGGGCCCCGCCTTCATTTTTTCCCCTTCGCTCTGCGTGGCGCACTTCCGTTGACGGCTTCACGCGCGAGCTGTTGTGCTTGTCTCGCTTTGCTCAGCGCACGATTTTGCGCGCTGTGCTCGAGAGCACCTGACCAGCAGTCAATGCTACACCAATGTAGAGGCAAACACAAGCAGATCACAGAGCATGATCGCGCGCTACAACGCGGCAGAAAGAGTTCCGCTTCTGCGCGCAACTGCACGACGTAGGAACGCGCAGACCAAACGGGATCTCTCTTGCTGCGGTGCGAAGAAAAACATGCGGACATTCGGTTTGTGTGTTTTATTATTTCTGTAATTCGTCTATTGAAGCAACAGATTACACAAATAAGAGATGGAATAATTCTCGAAATCACGTGCCACTGTGAGCGACGTACTGCCACCTACGTCGGCGCACTTGTGCGATGTCCTGGGAGCGCGGCGGCCGCGAGGCGACGTCCGCTCTTTCCGCGACACTGGAAGACACGATCGTTAGCACTGTACCAATGGCGCTTGTCAGCTCAAGATGGCCTGGCCTGGCGAGGGGCCCTTTCGATTTTGCACGCTCCCGTAGACGCCTCTACTTTGGATTTTGGAGCCTGCGACGAGCTCGGAAGCTGTCGCTCAGCTTACGCTTGAGTTGACGGTGTCTCACCCCTTTGCTACGTATGACTTCTCTCACTGATCGGCATGAATAGCACACAATTTGCGAGTGTCGAACGAAACGTGTGAGCACGTCGGTATCACCACAAGGGGTGATGAGTGCGGACTCGCTTGGTTCCTAGCGCGACGAGCTTGTTCGAGCCGAATGTCGGCACGTGGGGCTCGCCGTGCGCCACGTCGGTCACTGCGGCTGTGCGTGGCGAGCGGACTGGCAACCGGCGGTGCAGCCGCATGCAGCCGTCGTGCGCAGCGCGCGGCCCAAGTGTTCGGCCAATCTGGCTGCTTTGAGCTGCACTAGCATGGACAGCAGCCAAAGCCAACGGCTCAACACCTGCCGACTGAAGCTGCCAGGAGTGAGCGCTGGCAAGCGCAGTTTCGCGTGGGAGACGGGCGCTCGCGGCTGACCGCAATCAGCGACAAGCAGTGCGCGTGACCGCCTTCGGGAAGTGCGTAATTCTTGTCGAAATTCGAAACGCAGATTTTGAGTCTGTTTAGTAAACTCTTAAAAAGGTTTACACCCTCTGGGTCGCATTTTGTCCCGCAACATTAATCGTCATCTGTCTTGCCCGCATTTCCTTTCCTTAACGCTGCGAGCACGGTACTTCTAAGTCACGAACGGCTTGTGTGTGCGTTATCAGCGTGACACCGCATTCTCGACAGGAAAGTAGCGAGCGCAGAGTTTTCAAGAAAGGAAAGGCAAAAGCAACGCCGACGAGGGTTATCGTTGTGGAACAAGATGCAGTAAGCCCCAAAGGGTGTAAAGTTTTTTAAGAGTGTCAGTCAACAAATACCGGGTTTTTCAGCGGACACTTTCAAAAATTGTTTAGAATTGCCAGTGGCAGGCAGCACAACTCTAGTCCATGAGCTTGTATACTCGTAGAGGCGAATATTAATTGCAGAAAAGAATTGAAATGCATAACCGATTCATTACCAAAAATCACTAATTATGTTTCTAGCTAATTACCTTACGGCACGTGTTGCAATTTACAAATTTTCGCCGGGGAGTTCGCAAGTCGGACCCTTGGAACGAGTTCTCAGGATGACACCAGTTTGGCGATATTAATTAGCGAAATTTACGGAGAAATGTATTGGCGTTATTAGATTTGGCAGTCGTAGTCGTAGGGATGAACTTGACTCTTCGTCGGGACTTTGGCGAGCAGGATTTAATTGCAGTATTTACATCTTAGACAAGACATACATCGACAGTCTAGCGTGACTCCCATATGGAGCCCGCAAGACTAACATACAGCAAACAGCTTACGAGCACACAGCTCACGAGTACATTTCGAGCATGACAACGAGCACTCAGCTCACTACGACGAGCACTCAGCTCACTAGTACATTTCTAGCACGACAACGAGCACTCACCTCACTACGACGAGCTCTCAGCTCACTAGCACATTTCTAGCACGACAACGAGCACTCAGCTCACTAGTACATTTCTAGCACGACAACGAGCATTCACTCACTACGACGAGCACTCAGCTCACTACGACGAGCACTCAGCTCCCTAGTACATTTCTAGCACCTCAACGAGCACTCAGCTCACTACGACGAGCATACACTAGCAGCCGGCAAACGCTGCTTATAAGCACTTGGTCCCCCCTTGATTCCAAGTGCACGGAAACCTTCGTCCAGTCATCGTTCGACGTCACCGTTCGACGTCTCCGTAGATGACCCGCCCTTTTGGAGGAGGTGGGCTCACATACTCGTGTTGCACAGGTTTTAGTGCCGCACAGGTTTCAGTGGTCCGGAGCCGACGTCAGAGGGGCTTCGTAGAACTCTGAGCCGTCCCTGTTGACGCGGCCAGATAGCACATTGTCTGGTTTCTCGAAAAGCTCATGAGGAGGCTTCGCCAATTATCTCCCCTCGAGAACTCCCCTGAGCTGACCCCGCGCCACGTGGCTGTCGGTTATCCGCAGTTCTTTGAAGTGCGCCCGGTCCGGTCGAATTAGAACACGTGCAGCGGGCTGAAATAGCTGCACGCCGATCCTAACAGCGTTCGAGTTACTTTTGCGCTGAAAAGCACAAAACGACGTATTTTTTTAAAGAACGTAAATGGAACGACATAGCATGTATACTGCAAGTTTGACGGCGCAGATCTCGTACATGATGTGATCCACACATTTTTTTTTCAAGTGAATATGCCTTGAAATCGCAGCCGTTTGAATTTGTAAATTGCAATATGCGCCATAATGTCATTAGTTAAAACTTAATTAGTGATTTTTTATTACTTAGTCGATTGTGCACTTGAACTTTTTGTGCATGTCTACCTGTTCGAGAAGGCCGGCGCATGGACTAGAATTTTCAATCTGCCACAGGCAATTTTGAAAAAAGTTTTCACAGTATTGACACTCTGCACAGACTGAAAGGAGCGCCCTTGACGCTTCTCGATTGACGTCAAGGGGCCCCGAAAGGGCAAAGGCAGCTTTGCCGAAAAGAGAGCGCCACGCAGAGGCGAGATGCTCGCAGCAGCATATGCGGAGCTTTTTCAGCAGCCCTACTTGAGGGCTCCTTTAATAAAATATTCGTGCAGTTTCTAATGACAATTGGTAATGCTGTGGTTAAAATAGACTCCTTGACTCGGAAAATAAGCTTTTTTTCTTGACTATTGATTGCAGGGGCGGTATCCAATATTACGCAGAAATAAATATTCCTGCTGTAAATAAGTATATGCGGCGGCGATTGATTAATCCATGTTCGATTATATAATCGGCAACCTACTATTCGTCAGAAGAGTACGCATTTGGGCTGGTTGGTTCGTGATTACAAGCAGTAAAACAGCGCTAAACAACAGGACGAGGAGTGGGACACCAGCGCTGGTGTCCCTCTCCTCGTCCTGCTGTTTAGCGCTGTTTTACTGCTACTATTCGTATTCGATGCGCCGACCTCGAGCGATGGGTCGCTACCCGATCTGTCTTTTGCGGGTGTTTGTGGACACCTCGCTCGGCCACGTCGCTACTCACAGCTCCAGGCAGGCACCGATGGCTGATGCAGATAAGAGACAGACATCGTCCACCAAGTTATTTATTGTAAAGTAAAAGGGTCCTAAAAGGGCAGTGTACCAAACGATTGTGACAGCTGCCCAGTAAATCATTCTTTCAAAGGAAATGCTGCGGAAACGGACAAGTATGTAAGGCACATCACTTATGTCTGTGTTGAGATGCATTTCGACATCGCTGCACATAAAAACAAGGCCACTCGGCAATGCGCTCAAAGTGTCATTTGTGCGCATTACATTGGACCAAGATTGTGCAGTAGCGGGTGCCACCGCGTGTTGCCCAAATGGCCATAAATAAGCACTCTCATAAATAGATTTGGCGGGGAATGTGTCGAGGCGGCTGATCACAGGGCTCTATATGGGAGTCCGCCAGGGCGTTGAGCAAGTGCGTAGCCCGCCGTCTGTTTTTGGCACACACAGGCGGAGGTTTGTACTGCGGGGCCGATCGAGGTCCGGTCGGTCGCCGGCCAGAATAGCAGCAAATGGAGCGATGGTCGCTATTCTTAGGAGGCGCTATCACAGCGGGAGATCCTTCAGCGGCCTGGCTCCTTGGGCGGACCTGCGGAGAAGATTATGCACACTGAAGTCACGTGTGGCAGTCTTGGTGAAGCAAAGCTTTAATCTTCGCCAAGTCAGACGAGCTAGCTCATTTAGTCTGACTAATGCTCGTCGTACTGCGTTTGCTCAATAATATGCAACTACATGCGATCGTTGAAATTGCGTTTATTTCCATGCATGCTACACAAATTGTGATCGCATGCAATGTTTATGATTATGCACCGCGCATGTCACAGCTTTGTTCTAATGCAATGTTTATGCACTACACCGTTCAGAAGGTATGCCGAAATAAAATCGCCAATTCAGCAGGACCCGCCGTGGTTGTTTAGTATATAGCTATGGTGTTGGGCTGCTCAGCATGAGATCGCGGGATCGAATCCCGGCGACCGCGTTTCGATGGGGGCGAAATGGAAGAACACCTGTGTACTTAGATTTAGCTGCACGTTAAAAAACCTCAGGTGGTGCAAATTTTCCGAGTCCCCCACTACGGCGTGCCTCATAATCAGAAAGTGGTTGTGGCGCGTAAAACCTCATGATTTATTTCAATTTAAATCAGGGGGATGCGCTGTGCGAGACCTTGACGCGGAGGTGTTACGGGATCGATGTATGATGCATGGTATCACACAATGCGATGTGAAAGCGATGTGCATCAATAATGGCTATGGTAAACGTATGCAAAGGAAAGCACGGCTCATATTTAGATACATTTTAGGAAGCTGTACAATTTGTGCCATCGTGCCACAACCCTAATCTCAAGGACTATACAATAATGAGTATTGCCCAGTGGTCCATAGCCAACGGTGCAAAGAATGGCGCTGATCAAACATGAGGCACATGTGTATCTCGTTGAATATCCTACCCTATTCTATTATTAGGTCCACGTGCTTTAGACGTACAATACAGTTGTTGATATTGCGCTTGATCATGCAAACAAGTGCGCTCCCTTGTTGTGTGGTCAACCAGCTGCAGTAAGACGGCTTAGCACGTGTATAGCAATGGATGAACGACGAGATGGGCACCCGAGGGTTTTTTCGTCAGAGAGACATTCAGCAGAGCTCTGCCCCTCACAGCGCTCTCGTTGTGCCCCTTCAGGGCCGAGAATGACGTCCTCCGACGTGCTTCCAACGCTGTCTGGGAAAGTGACCAACAGATAACGAAACCTAGGAAAGCATAGGGCAAATAACTCGTTTTTTTTTCATTGAGACGTAACAAACAAAGGGAATTGAATGTGGACGAAACAAACTACCGCAAGTAAGAACCTATCCCGCATCTACGCATCATGCATGCGATACCTTTGCCAGTCAGGATACCGCGGCACCATTCTGCCATCCACATTCTTGGGTATTAGTGTATAAGTAAAACACGTAAGCGTGGGAGTGTGATCCAGCGGCATCACTCATGGCCATGCCCGCTGGTGTAAAACATCCTTTTCTATCAGAGACCTCATGTAGTACGTGAATTTCGGATAAGGCCACTGTCCAATAAACCCCCATATGCTACCTGAAGACATGAAAACTCCTGTGGTCGAGACCATCGCTGTGCAATAAAGGACAAGATGGGGTACCCTGAGGCCGGATTTTTGTTAGGCCAACAAAAATATAAAGCGACAGAAATTGCAACCACGGAACGCAGGACCGTCTACTGCTTTTATTATTATTGTGATATCATTTATACGAACGCTCAAGGCGAAAGTTTGCAGTCGCTGTGATGTTCTGATATAACGTCCAAGTGTAGTAAGAGCGCTTCCCTGAGCGCAGTAACTGGCGGATTCCAGGGAAATCCTGCGATCCAAGAAGGATGATGGTTTGACGGGCGCTGCCCAATTTAAGAGGTCCGCTCCTCTGCCTTTGAGTCGATGTGCTTTCATACGCGCTGTCGCACGTCGAGGTCGCCAAATCTCACGTTTTGGAGCGAGCGAAGGATGTTCCCTTGTGGCTCGGCGAGTTGTGGCAGCGCTTGCTTGCACGACACCGTGCTTGAGAATTTATTCAGGCATCGAACGGCAGCTCGCGCGGCCGATAAAACTGCGAACCATGCTTCGTGTAGTTATGTAATAAATTGCTGTCAGTGCTTTGCCGTTTGGGCGAAACTGCGACCTTTTATTGCGATATCAATTATTTGGACACGCCAGGCGCATTTCCGGCGGCGGCGCCGCGGTGCTCCGTATAAAGTGACATCACTACGTGGGCGCTCGCCACGTGCTGTGGGTGAAAGTGCGTCCGCCGAAAATGGCGCGTGGGCGCCGCTTCCGTAGAGCGCAAGGCAGAAAGGGGCGATCTGCTCCGGCCGAGCGTGGCTGCCTCGAAAGCGGACAGAGTCGTTGAGGGCTTCGTGTTGGCTCGCTGCTTAGTCCGCGTTGAGGTGCAGCATGGCGGGCAAATTGTTCGCTGCTGTTGCCGCTCTTCCTCACGTTTTCAGACAGGCTGTCTGCGATCATCGAGTGAGATGATTTCATGTTTGTCTGTGCGTGCGTGACACCATGCTTGTTAATTCAGTTAGTAGTCGAATGTTTATCAGTTTGTACGGTCGATAGAATCACTAATCTTAGTTCACTTAGATGTCTAATAATTTGCTAACGCAATTGGTGACTCACCTTTGGGGCGAAACTGCGACATTTGCTCACCAAATGGACTCCACACCATTTTATGTTTAACTTTGTTTTGAAACGCGAGAATACTTGAAACTGTTATGTGCTATTTCTCGAACATATGCATTTGATTACAGAATTCTGCTACTCGAACAAAGCCTTTTACTGCTAGATTTTCATGTTCTACAACACGTAAATGGGCGTTGTGGTAGGCCGCGGCGTGAATAATGGTCAACGTGATGAAGGCGGCAATGTTGAGATGCAGTAAATATGAAGGAGCGAGAACACAGACGGAGAAAGAGGTCGGCACGAAAGCTGTACTGTCAGCAAGATTCTTTTCAGCAGGGACGCTTATACGCATGCATCTTTACTCGTGCGCGAAGGGAACCACTGAAATCTACACACGCTTACTGAATCTATAAAAAGCTCACTCCACCACCTGCATAGAAACCATGTTGCAGCTACCGCTCCTTTATAGTTACTGCCCAGCACTGCAACCATGTTCAGACTGGCCCCGCCGGATAAGCATGGCCCCATGTTTCACCTCCAGACAAAGAAATATCATTCTTCCATTCTACAGAGAGGTTTCTGCCAAGTCCGTGTCAGGTTTTGTTTGTACGTTTCTTCGACTCTCGGTTGCCATCAGATAAAACCAGGAAATTCAGAGATGAGGGCAAGCTCGGACAAAACAAAACACAATTCGTTCTAAAAAATCCCCATGCACGAGGCATACAGCAAAAGCACACGAGGGTATTACACACCAGGTAATAAGGGTAAACCACATATGTACTAAGTCACAGTTTTTGAGAACCCTACAAAAAAAATACGTTACAAGGTTACAAAAAGTTTGGAAGGCACAAAGTTGTCTTTGTTGTTTGATAACACAAATTCGTTTACCATTAATCGAGGAATACAGCAAAGCAGGCGGTTTGAAGTAAGCATTTTAGCACGTATGTTTTTTTTATAAACAAACCATAACAATGGCTTTGAACTCTCTTCTTAAGCTCAGAAAAGAAGCTAATGTAAGAATTTGTTTTAATGTATAGAATTCAGCTTGTTCCAGATATAGTCCACAACTTCGGAATGTGTTCAACAAGTGAAGCAAAGTATACCGTAAAATCTGCCGTCCGTATTCAGTTCAGCAGAAGATTCACAAGTATCGGTTACAAAATGAATAGCAAAGAACATCGGCCCTTACGTAAGGGACATATATAAAAGCGTACTTATTATGACAAACAAGCATTTCATACTGACAGCTAAGTTCCAGTCTTAAAGTTTGCATGCTGGTATAAAATTAAACCGGCGGAAAATTTCGTTGGTGTGCGCGCCATACCCCTTCACTGGGCCGCTTTTGGTACGCTTCTACGTGGCATGTGCCACGCGTTTTCTGTAAGGGCCTCCAGCGTAGAAGCGTACGAGAAAGCGGCGTTCAAGTATGCTCGAGGCTTAAGGGAGTCACCGCCGCAATGAAGACACCGTGCTGCCCTGACGAAGAGAGCACCACTCTCGAAACTGTTGGCATAAATAAACTTTCAGTTTTCGTTTACGCCAACGCCCCTATTGGGCCCACACTTCTTTATATATATATATATATATATATGAAGCATACACTCACAGGATCCGGCACAGAAATAGTTCAAAGAATAGAAGCACCCAGAAAAAATAGCAGGAATTTGCCGGCCTTCATCAAGGGTCAACGTTCCGTCGCACTTTATATATATATATATATATATATATATATATATATATATATATATATATATATATATATATATATGCATCTAGCGCTGTGCGTACTGCCACCGCTGCGGCGCGAGAGCGGAGCTGCTGATGCCAAGAGACTGGTCATTAAGAGCTACTTCGGATCTCTCGAACGCGCTTCGATAAACCCCCTTTCATTTGGCGGAGGTGTTGGATAACCTCGAAAACTCCGAGGACGGACGCTGCCCCCTGCGGCGACCACGCCTGACGAAACCAGCCAGGAAGATGCACAACACAGCCTCCAGCGGTCATCGTTTCTTGTGTGTTGCGCGAGCGTGATGCTGGCATCTTTAGCGGCACCGGTGATCATGCCAGGGAGGATTGGTTGCCATCGTACCAACGGGTGAGCCAGCACAACCAGTAGGACGACACCACCAAGTTGCACAAAGTGCTGTTTTGCTTAACCGGCTCGCGAACCTCAGGTTCCGAAATCCCCAACAGGATTTCACAACATCGAGCGCATTCAAGACAAGTTTCGCACAAGTTTTCGGGCGCCTCCTGTGCTCAAGCTTCGCGCTGAACAACGCTTACGTGGGTGCAACATCACGGTGAAATTTTTACAGGTTACATCGAAGCTGTCATTGACCTGTTATGAAAGGCATTGATGAGGACGCCTCTAAAATGTTGTTAGCGAAGGATCCGCGTACCGCGGCGGAAGGTATCAATTGGTGCCAAAGTTTTGACGAGCTACGGAAACAACACAGCTCGGCGCCCCCCGCCCACGCAAGATTCGCTAGCAGCATTGGTTATTGGCGACAACCACACAACTTTGCTGACGCAAATAAAAGGATTTGTGCACGAGGAGGTCGCGCGACAGCTCTCGATTTTGCCGACCACGGAGAAGCCTTCTCAATATTTGGCTCCAGCGATCCGACAGATGATTCAAGAGAAAGTGACCGAAGCTCTTCCACGTCGGTGTCAGCCGGCTCTCGTGGCCGCGCCTCTGCCGTATGCTGAAGCCGTTCTACAGAGCGCCTCGTCTGCCGGGGTTCTCTCCTCCGCCTTCAGCGCCTCGCCTGCTGGTGGTCTCTCCTCCGCCTTCGCCTCGCCAGCCGGCGGCTCCCTTTTTCAGTGCACAGCAGCAGGGTACAAATCCTTGGCGCATTGCTGTCAACCACCCAATATGCTACGTCTGCGGTACCCCGGGACATGTAGCGCGCTTCTACCGCCAGCGCTTGCTGGCATTCGTGGGCACCCCGCGACCACCCAGCTCCGGCTTCGACCTTTCCGTAAACCTCAACGACCGTGTACCGGAATTCTACGCTGCTGATGACATACCAGCGCCGCAGTCACAGATCTATGGTACTCGTCACTCACCTTCCCCTTGTCTGTGCCCACTCTCACCCATGCGTCGTAGGCCCAGTGTCAGTACTACTGAGGCGCGAAACTGATTTTCGCAGTTCCTGAGGCACGAACTGCGTCGTTGTCGGAATATCGAAGCCCTCGTTTTTCTTCCCGCCATTGTTATTCAAGTGTCCATTGATGGTATCAAATTTCTTGCGCTCGTCGATACAGGTGCTGCTGTAATACGTGATTAGTGCAAAGCTTTGTCGTGCATTACGGAAAGTGTCCATGATACCTTCAGTACTATCGCTTAGAACAGCCAGTGCACAAGTTCAGCCAGCCGCTATGTGTACTGTCAGGGTGCTGATTCGAGATATTTTGCATTCGATTATTTCCTTGTGGATTGGGAAGAATTGGGGATAAAAATTAATGGAGAATACCTTAGTACCTTGCGATTCGCTGATGATATTGCCTTGCTTAATAACTCAGGGGACCAATTGCAATGCATGCTCACTGACCTGGAGAGGCAAAACAGAAGAGTGGGTCTAAAAATTAATCTGCAGAAAACTAATGTTTAACAGTCTCGGAACAGAACAGCAAATTACAATAGGTAGCGAGGCACTGGAAGTGGTAAATGAATACATCTACTTAGGGCAGGTAGTGACGGCTTATTCGGATCATGAGACGGAAATAATCAGAAGAATAAGAATGGGCTGGGGTGCGTTTGGCAGGTATTCACAGATCATGAACAGCAGGTTGCCATTATCCCTCAAGAGAAAAGTTTACAACAGCTTTGTCTTACCAGTACTCACGTACGGGGCAGAAACCTGGAGGCTTACGAAAAGGGTTCTACTTAAATTGGGGACGACGCTACGAGCTATGGAAAGAAGAATGATGGGTGTAACGTTAAGGGATAAGAAAAGAGCAGATTGGGTGAGGGAACAAACGCGAGTTAATGACATCTTAGTTGAAATCAAGAAAAAGAAATGGGGCATAGGCAGGACATATAATGAGGAGGGAAGATAACCGATGGTCATTAAGGGTTACTGACTGGATTCCGAGGGAAGGGAAGCGTAGCAGGGGGCGGCAGAAAGTTAGGTGGGCGGATGAGATTAAGAAGTTTGCAGGGACGACATGGCCGCAATTAGTACAAGACCGGGGTTGTTGGAGAAGTATGGCAGAGGCCTTTGCCCTGCAGTGGGCGTAACCAGGCTGATGATGGTGATTTCCTTGTGCTAGCATGTTGCTCCAACGACGTGATTCTCGGCTGGAATTTTCCTTCGCGCCATAATGCCGTCATTGACTGTGCACGTGCTGAGGTTCAGTTCTCCGTTCTTCTGCGATTTGCCATCTAACGACTTTCAGGTTCATGGTGTTAGCAGGATCTGTGTTGCCTTAGATACTGACCTTCCTCCTCACAGTGCTGTATTTGTCCCTCTTTCATGCGCATCGCTTGCCTGCGCAACGGTCATGTTTAGACCGGCTGCCATTTTCAGCTGCCCCCAGCCTATGTTGTTGCCTTTCGCCCTCCTCACGGCTGACCATGGTGCTGCAGAAATACAGGTTTCGAACCCTAATTAGTACACTTTGGCTTCGCAATGTGGCGAGACTATTGGCACCATCCAGACTGTGGACGCTGACGTTATTGTGCATTTCCCTGCTGCCGATGACGTAGATACTGCTAACGTACCAGCACTGACACTCCATGTGCACTCTGATAAAATATCACCGGATGTTTTTTGTCGCTCTATTGCTGATGACCTCGATCCGACACAACGTGAGCACCTTCTTACTCTTTTACATGATTTTCACGCCTCTTTTGACTTGAACCAAGCGTCCTTAGGCCGCACAAGTATCATTTCTCACTACGTCGATACTGGACATCACGCACCATTACGCCAGCGTCCGTGCCGCATGTCATCCACTGAGCGTCGTGTCATCAACAAGCAAGTTCAAGACATGCTTGAACGTGGTGTTGTAAAACCATCCTGCAGTCCTTGGTCGTCGCCCGTAGTACTCATTAAGAAAGAAGACGGCTCGATTAGTTTCTGTGTGGACTATCGTCGCCTCAATAAGATTAAACGAAAATATGTCTCTCCTCTACCGCGCATAGATGACGCCCTGGTTTGTCCACGTGGTGCCGAACTCTTTTCTTCCTTGGACTTGCGATCGGGCTATTGACAAGTCCCGATGTACGAGTCCGACAGCTCGAAGACAGCTTTCATTACGCCTGACGGCCTGTATGGGTTTACGGTAATGCCATTCGGCCCATACAATGCGCCCGCGACATCCGAAAGGATGATGGACAATATTCTGCGAGGCCTCAAATGGAAGATGTGTTTGTGTTATTTAGACGATGTGGTAGTTTTCTCTCCTGACTTCACCACTGCCCACTCTCGTCTAGGTGAAGTTCTTACTTGCCTTGCTACCACCGGCCTTCAACATAGCTTTATTTTATTTATTTTTTATTTATTTACAGAATACTGCAGACCGGATCGGTCCAAGCAGGAGAGGGTACATACATTTGTTAGTAAGCACTATGCCTTAGGATCAGCAACAATGGTGAAGTTACAATTTACACCCAGAAAATATAATAACAAAACTAAACAAGGTGACAAAGCAAATACACTTTGTGAGAGTACATGCTCCAAACACAGGTACATAGACAAAGAAGCACACTATGCACAGTTAATAAACAATCATCATTTCTAACCATACATATACATACATACATATATAAAGGCTCTCAAAAAGTTGAAGAAAGGAGAGGTGAGTCATGAGGCAGGAAATTCCAGTCGGATATTGTTTTCGGGAAAAATGAATGTTTGAAGAAATTCGTGCGGGCAAATATTGGCTTGATGCTATGCCTATGTTTATGTCGTGAGGGTCTTGTTGTGTCCCTTTCGAAGTAGTCCTGTGGCTGAATGCCTGGTTTTCGAAAACACAAGGAGTGAAAAAAGCGCAGCCGGGCAGCCTTTCTTCTTTCTGCCAATGGCTCAAGGGCTGCCTGATGTAACATGGCGGACGGAGAGTCCCTTCGCTTATACCGGTTATATATGAACCTTACTGCTAATCTCTGGATTTTTTCGAGTTTATCTATGTTGATTGCGGCGTGTGGGTCCCATACTATGCTGGCGTATTCAAGAGTAGGTCTAACAATTGATTTGTACGCTTGAAGTCTAAGTACGCTTGAAGAATTGCCTAATTTATGTTTTAAGAAACCTAGCTTTTTCCTTGCAGAGGAGCAGATGTTGGAGATATGGGATGACCATTTAAGATTAGATGTTAAAATCACGCCCAGGTATCTGTATTCTTCCACTTGACTAATTATGTTGTCCCCAATGCCACACGCAAATTTCATTTTGTTGATCTCATTCGTAGCACATAAATAAACGGTTTTGTCATAATTTATTGTCATATCCCACTTGTTACACCAGTCTGCAAGGAGCTGAAAGTTCGAATTTAGGACAAGTTGATCGGATACAGAATTAATGCTTTTGAAGATAATGCAGTCATCGGCGAATAACCTGGCCGACGTGCTTAGTTCCAGAACACCTAACAGGTCGTTAATATAAATATTAAATAAAACAGGCCCCAAGACTGAGCCCTGAGGAACACCTGAGTGAACATCTAAGAAGCGGGAGCAGTTGCCATTAATTTCCACATATTGTTTTCTATTTTGTAAATGACATAACCCAAGCTATGATATAGGAAGGGGTATACCTATTTCTTTCATTTTGGTTACTAATTTGGAGTGAGGAACCCTATCAAACACCTCAGAGAAATACATAAAAATTATATCTACCTGACCGCCACTGTCGAGAGTTTTTGTTAGATTATGTACGGTATCAATTAGTCGCAACACGCCAGTCATGGAGTACGACGCCTGACTCTACAGATTTTTCAAAGATTACGACGAGAAATCTGGCCAGAATTTCTGCATACCTTTTTAAGAATGCTGCGAAAATGTTATCAGGGCCGGCTGACTTTTTTGGGTCCAATCGCAATAGAAATCCGGTAACACCTTCCAAAGAGATGGTAATGTTGCTTGCGCCATCATTAACTGACGTGTTATCAATCCTTGCATCAGGTCTAGAAGATACGCTTTGAAAATGGATGTTGAACCTGTCTGCCATTTCGTTTTTGTCCGTGGCAACTTCCCCGTCAACCGTAACTTGGTCTAACTTTTTATTATCCTTATTCGAAAGGTACTGCCAGAATTTTCGAGGATTTTCCGTTGCAAAACGACCAAGTGTCTCGGAAAAATACCTGTCTCTTGCTTTTTGCAAGGCACGCTGAGGGAGGCGCTTAATTCTGTAATTAGTGACGCATTTTTGTTCTTTTTCTTCCTGCAGCGCTTGATTTTTCGTTTTAATTGTATTAGTTCTCGGGTTAACCAAGGGTTTGTTCTCCCTAGTTTCTTTACTTTTCCGGTACAAAGTTTCGTATGCAGTAATCGCAGAGGTATCACAAGAAGTGCCGCTTCGGAGCCCGCCAGCTGACCATACTTGGCCATGTCGTTTCCAAAGACGGCGTCCTTCCCGACGCTGACAAGCTTCGTGCCGTCGCAGAATTTCCGCGGCCGACTACAGTGAAAGAGTTCCAAATGTTTGCCGGTCATTGCTCTAATTTTCGTCGCTTTGTGCGAAATTTTGCCTTCATCTTCGCACCCTTGACGACGCTCCTGGGTGGGCGTGGTGACCTTCGCGACTGCACTGCAGCATGTGACCAAGCCTTAACAACTTTGCGCCGTCTGCTTAGCTCACCGCCTGTTCTACGCCGCTACGACCCGAGTGCACCGACCGAAGCTCATATGGACGCCAGAGGCGTGGTCTTGAAGGCGTCCTTGCGCAACGAAAGCCTGGCTTCTCGGAATATGTGGTTGCATAAGCGAGTCGTGCCCTCACGAAGGCAGAAACCAATTATTCTGTCACAGAAAAAGAATGTTTGGCTATAGTTTGGGCCTTAAACAAATTTCGTCCTTACTTGTATGGTAATCCCTTAGACGTTGTGACAGACCACCTCGCGCTGTGCTGGCTTGCGTTATTGACAGACTCGTCGGGGCGTCTTGGACGTTGGGCTCTTCGGCTCCAAGAATTTGACATTCGCGTCATCTATCGCTCCGGGCGTCAACATTCTGACGCAGATGCGCTCTCCCGATCGCCCATACGATCCGACGAAGCGCCGGCCTCATCCATGGAGTGCCCGTATGCTACGCATGCTGTTACTGACATGCCGTCTGAACAGAGAAAAGATCCGTGGATTGCTTCTCTCATTGACATTCTCACCATTTCTTCAACGGCTACATGCCATCGAGCCCTTCGTGGCCAAACCACCCATTTCATGTTCCGGGACGCCATCTTGTACCGCCGAAACTATCAGCCAGACGGTCGCAAATGGCTGCTAGCCGTCCCTCGCCATTTGCGTTGCGACATATATGCACGTATTTCCACGCCAACCCACGCGCTCATGCTGGCGTCCTGAAAACCCACGAGCGGCTCCGCCAACGCTATTACTGGCGCGGCATGTATTCTTACGTCGGCAAATACATTCGGCCACGTGCAGCATGTCAGCGACGTAAGACATCTCCTCATACGACAGGCCCTCTGCAACCTATACCGTGTCCTGCACGTCCTCTTGATCGCGTACCCATTGACCTTTATGTGTCCCTTCCAAGCACTGCTAACGGAAATCGTTGGATGATTGTCGCAGTACACCATCTAACAAGATACGTCGAAACTGCTGCACTTGCTTCGGCTGCTGCTCGCGACATCGCCGTGTTCATCTTGCGGCATTTCGGCTTACGGCACGGCGCACCACGAGAACTGCTCGGCGACCGAGGCCGTGTCTTTTTGTCAGAAGTTAATAATGAACCACCCCTACGGCGTATCATCCACAGACTAACGGTCTAAGGGAACGATTCAATCGCAGTCTTGGTGACATGCTCACAATGTATGTTACGTCTGAACATTCCAATTGGGACGACGTCCTCCCTTTTGTGACGTACGTGCATAATACCGTTACACAGGCTACCACAGACTTCTCACCATTTTTTCTTCTTTATGGACGTGAACCATGACACCCTACTACCATATCATCCGGATGCCTCTGAATTCGCCCCTCTTTCCGAAGTTGCTCGCCATGCTGAAGAGTGCCGCCAACTGGTTCGCTCATTCACGTCACATACCCAAGGAATCCAAAAAGATCGCCACGACAACGATCAGCCCACACAGTCCTTCGCCGTGGACTCTCACGTTTGGCTTCGGCTGTCCTTCTAAGCTCCAGGCCTTAGCCCAAAGCTCGCTCTGAAATATCAGGGCCCGTATCGGATGGGCGAGTGTACATCACCTGTGAACTATGTGGTCGAACCGGTCACGTCATCTTCGGACAAGCGCCGCCGGTTCACGACGGTTCACGTCAGCCGCCTGAAGCCGTACCACGACCCCCGTATCGTGTCGTAGCCACCCGCGAATCCTTAGGTTTCCCGGTTGGCTCCTCGTCGCCGAGGGGGCAATTGTAGTGGGGAATACGCATGTAGCGCTGTGCGGACTGCCACCGCTGCGGCGCGAGACCCGAGCTCGGGCTGCTGATGCGAAGGGCTAGGACTCGTCATCAAGAGCCACTTGCGATCCCTCGAACGAGCTTCAATAAACCCCTTTCAATATATATATATATATATATATATATATATATACCAGAAAAAAAGCAGTTCTGGGTCCGGGTAAATATTCATAGTGAAGCAGACGCGCGTATGAAGCGGTTTATTGACGTTTCGGCCTGGGTCCGGCCTTCATCAGAACCGATCATCCGATGAAGGCCGGACCCCGGCCGAAACGTCAATAAACCGCTTCATACGCGCGTCTGCTTCACTGTGTATCTATATATATATATATATATATATATATATATATAATGTCAACTACGCGTTTGTGCCGCTGTGGACAAAAGGACGTTGTGAGGTGAAGAGGAGATTCACGTGTCCCGACGATCGGTAGATAGTGGTGCCTTGACTACTGAGCTACAACCTCGTAACTGTATATATTGTAAATACATATATTTTCTCTCCCCGTAACATTTTGGTGGAGGTGCGGGGTACTCTCGCCACAAGCCGGCCCTGCATCTTTACAGCGGGCGTCACATCGTTTCCGCCGTTCTGGCTACTGACGCTGCGCCTTCGCCGCTGACGCTGCCTCCACCACTCAGACACCAGCGGAAGTAGTGCTAACCGAGCTACGTCACCCGGGAATCTTCATCGGCACTGGCAAGGTCGACGTCGAAGACTGGCTGACGCCGTATCATATGAACCCGTCGGTAAGCACAACCAGTAGGATGTCACTCTTTTGCTGGCCAACGTGATGTTTTACTTGGGAGGAACCGCGAAGGTATGGTTGAGACGCATGAAGCCGACATTAGAAGCTGGGACTGTTGCAAGGAAAGCTACGCGATCTTTTCGGAAGACCTGTGGGACGTGAAATGGAGGCAAAGCAAGACCTAGCGTCTCGTGCCCAGACATCAACCGAATCGTACGTCGCGTACATTCAAGACGTTCTGGCTCTCTGCCGTAAAGCGGACGCGGACATGCTGGAGGCCGATAAGGTTCGACACATATTGAAGCGCATCGCGGACGATGCGTTCAACCTCCTGCTTGTCAGGTACAGCTCAACGGTCAAGTCTATCATTAAGGAATGCCGGAATTTTGAGCAAGCGAAGAGCAAACGCATCGTACAACGCTTCGACCGACTACTGAATACGGCTGCCACTTCCTCTAGCAACGACCCTCCGGCGTCACATTCGCCTACAACGCCAAGCTTGAGCAGGTCATTCGTCGCGAACTTCAGGCTATGGCTCCAAGTTCTCACTGCCCCCATACGCATGACATGATGACCATCTCGCTTATTTAAGCTGTTGTACGCCAAGAAATTGCAAACATGGACATCCAGTCTGACGTCCGCCCAGGTCCCACCCCTACCGCTCCTGTCATTGCCTCTGCTGCACCTCGACAGTCGTTCCCGAATCGATATCGGAACCCCTCTGAGTGGCGAACACCGGATGACAGGCCAATTTGCTTTGCTTGATCCCGGGACGGTCACATCTCCCACCACTGCCGTATTAGCCGCTTGTACTCCTCGCCTCGACCATATGCTGACCGCCGCTTCGACCGAGACCCTCGGCCTCTGTCGCCCCTCTCTGAACCATATCATGCCGGCCTTCCACCTCGGGGACACAAAACTAGCCGCTCGCCCTCGCCGCAACGCCCTCAGTCCCGTTGGCCAACACCTCAACGTCCCTCGTCCCCGTCCTACGCGGGCCGCTTCTCGGGAAACTAAGCAATGCAGCCCCCGGAAGTGCGGTTGCATTGACGACTCGGACTGCAAAACCTCTGCTGACCTCTACTGCTCGGCCGTACCTTGTTGAAATTTCTGTTGATGATGTACCTGTTCAAGCCCTCATCGATAATGGCGCTCAGGTGTCGGTTATGCGATCAGATCTTCGTAGCCGTCTCCGTAAAGTCCTGACACCTGCCGAGTCGCCTGCCGTCCGAGTAGCTAATGGCAGTACAACAGCCGTGATGGGAATGTGCACCGCCCGTGTTACCATCGCCGGCCGTCCAGTGTTAGTCCTGTTCACCGTACTGGCCGAGTGTCCCCACGAAGTGATTCTTGGAATCAACTTTCTGACTGCCCAATTATCACTTATTGACTGTGCAACGGGCACCCTTCGCCTTGAACTGCCCCATTACTTTGTCGACCCGACCGACGACAAGTCCCGACTTCGTTCTACCGAATTTGTTTGACTGCAACCTGATGCTGCGACTTACGTCCTCATGTCGCCTTCTCCACCACTTCGATATGGTCCTTACGTGGTGTCCCCAATTTGCGACGTCAAATAGCACTACCAAGCTCAATTGTAACTCTCGTCAACAATCAAACGTGGCTTCTTTTTCTGAACTTCGGCTCGTGTTTGCAAGTGCTTCCTGAGGGTGTAACTCTAGCTGTGTTGTCCCCTTTGGAAGACTGTGGAGTAGTTGTTCTTACGCCCGAACCACGATTCGACATTGCTGCAGCTTTTGCCCCTCCGCTTTCACGCAACGACAAGTTTACACCAATGATAGCTACTGATTTACAACCTGCTTACGCCGACGCCCTTCGCCGCATTCTGATATCCTATGAAGACATCGTTGATTTCGGCACTCGCCCGCTAGGTCGAACCCGTGTCGTCACCCATCCAATCCACACTGGTGACGCTGCTCCTATACATCGGCGGCCCTACCGTGTGTCTGCGGCTGAACGCCAGGTGATCCAAACGGAGGTGGACAAAATGCTCTCCACAGATATTATCGAGCCTATTTGCAGTCCGTGGGCGTCACCTGTCGTTTTGGTTAAAAAGAAGGACAATTCCTAGAGATGTTGTATCGATTACCATCACCGCAATAAGATTACCAAAAAGCACGTGTATGCGCTTCAGTGTATTGATAATGCGCTCGACTGTTTACACGGTGCCAGTTACTTTTCGTCAATTGACTTGCGCTCTCGTTAATGGCAAATCGCAGTGGATGAACGAGATCGCGAAAAGACCGCCTTCGTCGCCGCAGATGGTCTCTACCAAATTAAAGTGATGCCTTTTGGACTGTGCAATGCGCCTGCTACCTTCGAGCGCATGATTGACTCTCTTCTGCGCGCATTAAATGGACCACATGCCTCTGCTACCTTGATGACGACATTGTATTTTCACCGACGTTTGAGAGCCACCTCCACCGACTCTCGGCTATTCTTGCTGTTTTTCGACGAGCTGGCCTACAACTCAATTCTGCAAAATGCCATTTCGGCCACCGCCAAATACGAGTACTTGGTCACTTGGTTGACGCTGCAGGCGTCCAGCCTGATCATAATAAAGTTCGTGCCGCTGGTGAGGTTCCACTTCCGCGTTCTTCTACCGATTTCCGAAGTTTCATAAGGCCGTGTTTCTATTTTCGGCGATTTATACAAAACTTTGCCGAAATCACTCGTACTCTCACAGACCTCCTTAAAAAAGAAACCACTTTTCGTTGTGGACCTGACCAGGCTGCAGCATTTTCAACGCTTATCACTCGCCTTACCAGTCCACCCGTGTTGGGTCATTTTGATCCGCATGCCTACACAGAAGTACGCACTGATGCAAGCAGCCATGGCATTGGCGCTATCTTGTCTCAACAACAGCGGGATACCAATGGCGTAGGCTACAAGTCTTCTTTCAGCAGCAGAGCGCACCTACTCCATAACAGAACGTGAATGCTTGGCCCTTGTTTGGTCCATTGCTAAGTTCCGCCCTTACCTGTTTGGTCGACATTTCACCGGCATGACAGATCACCATGCCTTATGTTGGCTATCCTCGCTCAGGGATCCGACAGGCCGTCCTGGCCGCTGGGCTTTAGGCCTGCAACAGCACACCTTTTCCGTGTCCTACATATCTGGGCGGATAAATAAGGACGCCGACTGCCTCTCCCGTTATCCTGTCGACCCTCCCGATGGCACCGAAACCGATACAGATACCTGCGTTTTGTCGATCTCCGACTTCTCACGCATCGCCGACGAGCAGCGTCGTGACCCATATTCGCGATCCATCATTGTTCTGTGTTCACGACGCCATCGTTCGCGCGGTCACAGCCCGTCGCATTGCCCGTGACAGTCTTCTGGCGTCTCAGACTAGCCAAAAGCACAGTTGCGACAGTCGTCGTCGGGACGTTCATTTCAGGCCTGGGTCACTTGTCCTGGTTTGGTTACCCTCCCGTGGCGTCGGCCTGTGCGAAAAACTGCTGCCGCGATAAGTCGGGCCATACCGAGTTCTTCGCCAAGTCACCAGCCTTACATATGCGATATCACCTGTGACTTCGACGTCTTCTACCCCACCAAGAACTGATATCGTGCACGTTTCGCGACTAAAGCCATATAACTCGCGCACTGATTCGACACCCTAGGAAGCATCGAGAGGATGCTTCTGCCACCGGGGGTTAATGTCACGTACGAGTTCGTGCCGCTGTGGACAAAAGGACTTTCTGAGGTGAAGAGGAGGTTGAAGTGTCGTGACGATCGGTAGATGGTGGTACCCTGACTACTGAGCTATAACCTCGTAAATATACATTGTAAATACCTATATTTCCACCCTCGTAACAATATATATATATATATATATATATATATATATATATATATATATATATATATATATATATATATATATATACAGAGACAGACGAGGCTATTTACAGGCTATTTACACTGGAGCCAGGCAGGCAGGCCGACACTCGCTCGCGCCAAGCGCACCGAGCAACTTTATCGTCGTTCTCGCAGCGGCTCGTCTCTTGAGCATCGCTCGATGATATCGTAATACTACCCCCCCGGCGGCATAAGCACCGTCACGGTGCTGTTAAATATCAAAGGCGCGTGGAGAGTTGTAGGGCTTAAGTCGGGCGACGTGGACAATGTCACGGGTTGTCACAGCGGAGGACTTAGTGGGCGTAGCTAGAACGATTTCATAGGTGACATCGGTCACTTTGCGGAGCACGCGATATGGGCCTGTGTAACAGGAAAGCAATTTTTCAAAAACGCCAACTTTACGCGAAGGTGACCAAAGCAACATGAGGCTGCCGGGCACAAAATGGACATCACGGTGACGGAGGTCATAGCGTTTCTTCTGCTTGTCTTGAGGCACTTCTAGACGACCACGCGCAAGTTGGCGAGCATGGTCAGCATGGGCAATTGCATCACGGGCATAACCGCTAGTTGAAGCTGTGGCGAACGGAAGCACAGTGTCTAGTGGTAGCGTTGGTTCGCGGCCATACAAGAGGTAAAACGGGGAAAAGCCAGCAGTTTCGAGACGGGAAGAGTTGTATGCAAAGGTAACGTAAGGTAGAGCCAGGTCCCAGTCACGGTGGTCGTCGGAAACTTATTTGGATAGCATGTCTGTAAGGAGGTGGTAGGAGGTGGTAAATTTATGCCGTATTGAGCAGGGACGCATAATGTCGTCGATGACTTTGGCCAAAAACGTACGGCCACGGTCTGTTAGCAATTGACGCGAAGCACCATGCATCAAAATGATATCATGTACGAGGAAGTCCGCAACTTCAGTTGCGCAACTGGTCGGAAGAGCACGGGTTATGGCGTAGCGGGTCGCGTAGTGCGCCGCGACTGCAAACCAGTTGTTTCCTGATGTAGATTCCGGAAATGGGCCGAGAAGGTCTAAGCCGACACGATGAAAGGGCTCAGCAGGGATGTCGAGCGGCTGCAGGTAACCAGCGGGGAGCTGGGAAGGCTTCTTGCGTCGTTGGCAAAGTTCACAAGCGGCGACGTAACGTCGTACGGAACGGGCAAGGCCCGGCCAGAAAAAACGGCGACGTACACGGTCATAGTTACTACTGGCGAGGAATGTTTACTTTTGTCAAAAAGTTCGTCCGCTCGTGCCCGCAATGCCAACGCCGCAAATCTCCGCCTCATCCGGCCCACGGTTTATTACAGCCGCTTCCGTGCCCTGCTCGTGCCTTTCACCGTGTGGGAATTGACCTGTACGGGCCGCTACCGCTAACACACGCTGGAAAACGATGGATTATTGTCGAAGTTGATATATATAAAGATGAAAAACACAACTGCGATTCACAAGGGCGCCACGGTACCTCAAATGGTAAAGGATCGCATGCGAAATGCGAAGGTTGTGGCATCGTTCCCCACCTGCGGCAAGTTGTTTTTTCATCTAGTTTTATTTCCATTAAATTATCGTTTGTTTATTTCGTTCATTAAAGACAATTTCTCCTATGTTGTCCTTGGTGTCAGTGTTTGTTGGCTGCTGATGATATTGTCTAGTGGAGTGACGTATGAAGAACACAGTAGCAATACTGTGAAAGACGAAACTAACTTTTATTCGGCGAGCCTGTGCCCACAAAAACAGGCTACACTTAAAGAACGGCGACAACGGCGAACACAGGCGGCGATCGTCAAAATCTGATCAGCGGGTCGAGCTTTCATGCGTCAGTCGTCGAATGTTCCAGAGTAATCGCTGGGACCCACGTGCCTTTCACAAAGTTCTCCATTATTCGCGTCAGCACAAATGTAATCAGATTACACAAGGTTCGGCCAAAGACAGCGGATGGAAGCATCGATAACATTCCAGAAATTTCCGATACATGCAGGCGCGTCCTGCGCTGTGCGATAACATTTGTTAGGCGGTGAAACGTGTCGCTCAATAAAGACAAACAAGTACACGTGTAAATACCCCCCTCTTATAGAGCATCGACCTGATGCTTTAAACAAACGGAAGCAATAAACAAAAATCACCTGTAACAAAGAAACCAACAAAATAAGGAAGTTCGTCAGCGTCCGTAAAAGGGTTTAAGACGCACCACGTGGACCACTTCAGATCGTACGCGGCGCCGCTGTGAATGCAAAATGCTGTCTGGCACGACCTCATAGTCCAGTGCGCCAATACGTCGAATGACATTGTAGGGTCCGAAATAGCGCCGTAATAGTTTCTCACTCAGTCCTCGTCGGCGTATCGGGATCCAAACCCAAACAGGGTCGCCGGGCTAGTACTCGACGAAGCGTCGTCGGAGGTTGTAGTGTCGGCTGTCGGTCCTCTGTTGGTTCTTGATCCGTAGGTGGGCGAGTTGTCGGGCTTCTTCGGCGCGCTGGAGAAAGGTCGCGACGTCAACATTCTCTTCGTCGGTGACGAGCGGCAGCATGGCGTCGAGCGTCGTCGTCGGGTTCCTGCCGTAAACCAGCTTAAACGGCGTGATCTGTGCTGTTTCTTGCACCGCCGTGTTGTAAGCAAAGGTTACGTACGGCAGGAGCGCGTCCCACGTCTTGTGCTCGACGTCGACGTACATTGCTAGCATGTAGGTGAGGGTTTTGTTCAGGCGCTCCGTGACACCATTCGTCTGCGGGTGGTAGGCAGTTGTCCTCCTGTGGCTTGTCTGGCTGCATTGCAGAATGGCTTGGGTGAGCTCTGCAGTAAAAGCCGTTTCTCTGTCGGTGATGAGGACTTCTGGGGCACCATGTCGCAGCAGGATGTTCTCGATGAAAAATTTCACCACTTCGGCTGCAGTTCCTTTCGGTAGAGCTTTAGTTTCAGGGAAGCGGGTGAGATCCATCGCCACAATGATCCACTTATTTCTGGATGTTGTCGTCGGAAACGGTCCCAACAAATACATCCCGATCTGCTGAAATGGTCGGCAAGGAGGTTCGATCGGCTGTAGTAATCCTGCTGGCCTTGTCGGAGGTGTCTTGCGTCGCTGACATTCTCGGCATGTCTTGACGTAACGGGCGACATTGGCGGAACTCCTGGCTGAAGTTTGTCAGCAGCACTTTCGTGTTTCCTTCGCGCAGTCGAGCGATCCCTCTTGCGACGCAAATTTCACGGTCGAGCAGTAGACGTTAGTCGCCTTCAATGACGCCTTCTACGTCTGCGGGTGTTTCAGTGCCAACCAAAATAACACTGCTGGAGCGAGGCGGGATGCTCACTTGATCTTCCAGCACACTCAAAGCGTGGCGACTACTAGGGCTCTCCGGCGGTATAGCTTGATCTTCCGAAAGCGTTATTGACTTCGACTTCAGGTTGATGATTGCGCCGTGTTGGTTCAGGAAGTCTATGCCGAGAATGACGTCTCGTGAACACTGTTGGAGGATAACGAAGGTGGCAGGGTAAGTCCGGTCATGAATGGTAATTCTTGCCTTGCAGGTTCCAGTCGGCGTTATGAGGTGTCCTCGAGCGGTCCTAATTGACGTTCCTTCCGATGCAGTCTTAACTTTCTTCAACTGGGCGGCGATGGGTCCACTCATGACAGAGTAATCGGCTCCTGTGTTTACTAAGGCGGTGACTGCGTGGCCGTCGAGAAGGACGTCGAGGTCGGTGGTTCTTCGTCTTGCGTTACAGTTAGGCCTTGGCTTCGGAAAACGACTGCGTCGCGTTTACCTGTCGCTGGTACGTGGCGTCGTCAGGTGGTTTTTTGTCTGCGTATTCTTTGCTTCCAGGCTTCGTTGGGGCGGCGGCGTGTCCTTATGTCGTCGAGTCTTCGTAGTCTCCGTAGGCGGCGGAGGATCTTCGTCAGTTCGACGAACAGCAACCGGACCTCCATCGGTTGCTGCTTTTAGTTTTTCGGATATGGGCTCACGGACCAGCCTCGGGCTGGGCCAGTGTGTGGACGGCGCTGCGGCGACCGGTAGCGGCCTGGTGAGGGCGAACGGGACGGTTGTCGAGGGCTCCACTGAGTAGCGGCCAAGTAGTCGGCGATGTCACGAGGGCGTTCACCTTCCCTCGAGCGCGCTGCGTTGACGGCGAAGCTTCGCACTCCCAGGTCGCGGTATGGGCATCGGCGGTACACATGGCCGGCTTCGCCGCAGTAGTAGCAGAGCGGGCGGTGGTCGGGGGTGCGCCAAATGTCCGTTTTCCTCGCCTAGGTGCGCTGGGCGACGGGTGGGCGTGCTCGCGGCGGCGGCGGCGGCGGCGGACGACGTAATTGGGGCGTTACAGGGCCCTGGCGCGATCGCGGAGGGGGACCTTGACGGCGTGCGACGCCGGCGTAGGTCATCGCTTCTAGCTGGGGCTGCGGTAATTGAGGTTGCACCTCAGAAACTCCAAGCGATCGCTGAACCTCATCTTTCACGATGTCAGCAATCGAGGCCACTTGAGGCTGCGATGAAGGCAAGACCTTGCGCAGTTCTTCGCGCACAATGGCCCTGGTGGTCTCTTGGAGATCACCGGAGCCCAGTGCTTGGATGGCGCATTGAGGCGTGAGCACTTGGCGGTTATATTGCCTAGTGCGCATTTCTAAAGTTTTCTCAATCGTCGTTGCCTCTGTCAAGAACTCGGCTACGGTCTTCGGTGGGTTTCAGTTCAGTCCGGCGAAAAGTTCTTGCTTTACACCTCGCATCAAGAAACGCATTTTTTTCTCTTCGGACATTTCCAGGTCAGCATGCCGGAAAAGACGGGTCATCTCTTCCGTGAAGATGGCGATGGTCTCATTCAGTAGTTGGCCTCGGGTTACGAGAACTTCGGCCCTTTCTTTTATTTTTATTTTATGTTCTTTTATTTATTAAGCACAAGTAATTTCCTCTATGTTGTCCTTGGTGTCAATGTTTGTTGGCTTCTTATGATATGACTAATAAAAATCGGGCCCCTCGGTTAACCCCCTTTCTTCTCCTTTATTACATAACGAGGGTCTCGAATCCGGCAACATTGATGCCTTAAGGTAGCATGTGTGGGTTTATTGACCAGTTGCCTTCACCCAAAAAGATTACGTTCTCGTGACGCCTGCGGCAAAAAGGATGTTCCACGTCCGCCGTCAACGTCTGTGAGTGGTGGTGCTGGCTAACACTCCCAGGGTTCTACTAGGGCACATAACTACCCAAGAAAGTGGATGGGGAAACGGCGCCGCTGTAGCTCAATTGTTAGAGCATCGCACGCGAAATGCGAAGGTTGTGGGTTCGGTTCCCACCAGCGGCAAGTTGTTTTTTCATCCACTTTAATTTGCATTAGTTTATCGTTTCTTTATTTCATTTATTAAGCACAAGTAATTTTCTCTATGTTGTCCTTTGTCAGTGTTTGTTGGCTTCTCATGATATGACTAATAAAAATCGGGCCCCTCGGTTAAGCGATTTTTCTAGCTCAGCTATTTTCGAATGCAGCAAGCTGCCAGGAGCGTGCTGGTATCAAGTTTCAAGGAGGGAAACGTTTTTTTGGCTACTTTAGAAAGCACTTCCGCCCGAGCAACGCCGACGCCGCGTTTTGACGCTGGGCACGCCTGGAGGCAAGCCTAGGCGAGCTACCGCCCGCCAGGCCTAACAATACCCAAGCCCTACGAATCACTTTTCGCCAAGCATGGAGGTCCAGGTCGAAGGAGAGGAGATGTCTCCCGAGGAATTCGGTGAAGATGCCGGCTGGTGCATGATCGGCTCCAAAAGCCGGTCCGGCCCCAGCGCATCGCGGGATAGACCTAAGAACGAAGCCTACTCCCGCACCGGCGAGGGAGACGGTTGACAACCGCCACGACGCTCGCGGAACGTAAAACAACAAATACTCAAGGCCAGCAGTATGCCGGCTCTCCCGAGGAACGACATCAAGATCGTCGTTAGACCCAAGGGCGGCCTCAACACCGCAACGATCGGCGCAGTCAGGATTGCGTCAGCTATATACCGGGCTGCAGGAGTGTCCGATCAAGACGCCAGCGAAGACACCGTCTGCCCCAACACCCACCAAAATATCGTCGTTATCAGCACACTCAGCAGCACCAACGCAGAAAAATACAGGAAGCTCGAGGTCATCAGGATCGGCGACCGCCAATACGAGGTCAACGCGTATGAAACGGCGCCCGATCATACGGCCAAGGGGGTCATCCGAGGCATACCTCTCGAAGACGACTCCAGGACAATTAACTCCAAGATCGTGAACGACAGGAACCCGACAGCCCTGGCAGCCAAGCGTCTTAGCAACACGACCACAGTCATCATCGCCTTCGAAGGCCTAAAAGTGCCCACTCTCGTCAGGTACGGAGGCACTCTACTTCGCTGTTCGCTGTACAGGAAGCAGGTCGACATCTGTCACCAATGCGGTAGACTGGGGCACCGTATGGACGTCTGCCCAAATCCCCAGGACAAGATCTGCAGGGGCTGCGGTGCCAAGAACCCAGACCCCAATCACCAGTGCACGCCAAACTGCCGCTTATGCGGAGGGAAACACCCTACGGCAGACAAATCCTGCCGAGCAAAGTTCAAGACCCCGTATATAGTCAAGAAACGAAGATGGGAAAGGAAAAGAGCCGAAGTGGAAGCAGAACTCGAGGCGGTCAAGGAACCCGGAGAAGATCAAGCCCCCGCCCTGCAAAAGCCAAGATCCAGATCCAGAGGCCGGGCCAGGTCCAGATCGACGTCGGCTACCGGGACCCCTCGTTCCCGCCAGCACAGCCAGTCGAGGAGCAGAGCTCGCAGTCGCTCCCCAGGACCGGGCCGAGCCAGGTCCAGATCCATCCAGGCCCTCCCAGAAAAGGTGAGCTGGGCAGACGCGGTCAAGGGTGCGCCAAGGCGCGGGGTCTACGGAGTAACTGCCTCGGAACCGCAAGTCACAAAGAACATAGACAATGAGATTATTGCAGAAATAAAACGTGAGAACGCCATGCTCAGGAGCCTTGTACAACAGCTAACCCAAGAGGTACGCGAACTGAGAAAGGTCGCGCCTCCCGCGCAAATCCCCAGACCCACTCCCGTCAGTACTCCTGCTCCGAGCAACAATGGCGAGGAACAGGACAAAGCAACCCCACCCGCGAAAAAGCGAGCCGTACAAAGCCAAGACACCAGCCGCACCGAACAGGCGAGATCGGAAATAAAAGCCATGCTTACCGAACTAGAAAGTGCAATCGGCAATCTGTCTTCCGCCATATCTGGCCTCACAACCAGGGTGGTCAAGCTCGAAGAATGTCCGATGTGGGCACCGTCTCTGTCGCAATCACCACAGCCAAACATGGGAATTCATAATATAAATCCCGTAATCTCAGACGTTCCCATGGTGGCACCGCCCCCCGTGCACCGCTCCAGTTTTTCAACAGCTTCTTATTCAAGACTCCAGGATGGCCAGACACGATAAAGGGTTATTGGTCTGGCAGTGGAACTGCAGAGGTATAGCCGGGAAAAAACCTGTCCTACAACAATACGTAAGAAACATCCAACCCAAACCCGATGTGATAATGCTACAAGAAACCGTGGGCGCGTCGGCCAACATCCCGGGCTACCACGCCCTCGTCCCTAAATTCCAAAACGATAGGGGCATCGCCACACTAATCAGAAAGGGTCTAGTACCCATTGAACATGAGAGTAAAGGCCCGCAGGCCGAGCATATAATGATAGAAATTATTCCTAACAGAACGCAAAAGAATAGCATCTTCATATTGAACATATACAGTAGCCCATCCAAAAGACGGCAGCGTTTTCTCTCCCTGCTCAAAAAGGCAGCCGAGCTCGCCGGCCTGAACCCGCTAATAGTGGGTAGGGACTTCAACGCGCCGTGCCATGCCTGGGGATACGGCCACACCACAACCAAGGGCAAACAGTTATGGCAGGACTCGCATAACTTGGAATACACGCTCATCACGGATTCCAGCGCCCCAACGCGTATGGGCGATTCGGTTGCAATAGATACCACACCGGACTTAACAATGGTCAAAAACATCGAGAGGGCTACCTGGAGAAACACCCTAGAAGACCTAGGTAGCGACCAGATGATCATCGAGATCACGATCCCCCGAGCGGGAACCACCCTCCCAGTCAAAACCTTCAAATGGACAGACTGGGACAAGTTCCGCAAGCACCGGGATATCAGGCAAGACGACGAGCCAATCGGTGACATTGACAGATGGATCGCAGACTTGACCAGGGATGTCGGGGAGGCCACGCAAATCATCACTCCCGATTTCCTGACGGATAAGATGGACAGTCGCCCCGCCCACCTCTGGGAAGCCAAGAAATCCATACAAACTCGATGGCAAGACCAGCGGTTCAATCGAAAGCTGAGTAAAAAGATAGCCGACTTAAACAAACAAATCGAAGAGCACTGCCACACCTTGAGCAAGCAACAGTGGGACGAAGTCTGCAATGCCACGGATGGCAAACTCCACAACGGAAATACGTGGCGACTGCTGAGGCACCTGCTTGGCGAAACCCAGTGCAAATCCAAGCAAAGAGCCGACATGCAGAGACTTCTGCACAAAGAAAAAGGGGCGGCGAGCGAGAAGCAAATCGTCACGAAACTCTGCGACAAACACCTGCCGCAACGACCGACGGTCGAGCACGGCCGGTACACTGGCAGTCCTAGTCCCAAGTTAGATGAAGACTTCAGTGAGGCGGAAATCAGAACGGCACTCCAAGGACTCAACAGCAAGTCAGCCCCAGGACCGGACAGGGTCAACAACAAAACGCTCAAAAACCTGGACGACAAATCTGTTACCAAACTCACGGGCTATATGAACAAGTGCTGGAGAGAAGGCCGCATCCCGGAGCAGTGGAAGAGGTCCAAGGCTATCCTCATACCCAAGCACGGAAAGCCGTTGAGTTTGGAGAACCTACGCCCAATCTCTCTCACGTCGTGCGTGGGTAAGGTCTTGGAACACGCCTTCCTGAACCGTATCAACAGCCATCTAGAAGAGACGGAAGCCTACCCCCACACCATGATAGGCTTCCGATCCCGCCTGTCCACGCAGGACGTGATGTTACAACCAAAGAACCAGATCCTTGACTACAAGACAAGAAACAACAGAGCCATCCTAGGACTAGACCTGGAGAAAGCATTCGACAACGTCGCTCACGAGTCGATCCTTAAACAAGTGTCTAATCTGAACCTGGGGGAAAGGTCCTACAACTACGTGAGGGACTTTCTGAACGATCGCAAAGCCACCCTCACGGTTGGCGACCTCGAGTCCGAAGAACGAACCCAGGGAAGTGCAGGTACCCCCCAGGGCTCAGTTATATCTCCGCTTCTTGTCAACTTAGTCATGCTGGGTCTCCCCAGCAAACTACGCGAAATCGAAGGAATCCACCACGCTATATACGCAGACGATATAACGATATGGGCAGACCGCGGCAGTGATGGGCAAATTGAACACGCACTACAAACGGCCATAAACAAAGTGGAAGAGTACCTCCAAGGAACGGGCCTCAAATGCTCCCCGAGCAAGTCCGAACTACTCCTTTACCAGCCCACGCGCAGAGGCATGCCACCAAAGAGCTACACAGGACCCCGGGAGTACGAGGAAATCGGCCTGTACACCCAAGACGGAAACGCAATCTCCAAAGTAAACAAGATCAATATCTTCGGAATGATCATTGAGGCCAACGGAGCTAACGGTGAAACCGTGAGGAAGATCGAAGGCAAAGTCATCAGCGCCACGAGACTCATAAAGAGAATAACCAATAGACACGCGGGCATGAAGGAAGACAACGTCATTCGACTGATCCACTCATTCGTTGTCAGCCACATCGCCTATGTAGCCGCCTACCACAACTGGTACGTCGCGGAAAAGAACAAGATTAACACGCTCATAAGGAAAACGTACAAGATAGCCCTGGGCCTACCGGAATCGACGAGCACCGAGCTCCTGACTCAGCTGGGCATATACAACACCATAGAAGAAATAGCCGAAGCACAACGCATCTCGCAGCTCGAACGCCTGTCGACCACCACGACGGGAAGACACATTATGAACACGCTCGGCATAACGTACCACAACCAGCACGGCCAGAAAATGCAAATCCCCAACAAAATCAGAGAGACCATTACGGTGACAAGCATCCCAAGAAACGTGCACTCCGATTACAACCGAGGAAGAAGAAAGGCAAGAGCCGAGGCTCTGCTCCGTTCATTCGGCAGGGAGAGAAACCCGCGCTTTGTCGACGCAGCCGAATATGAGAACGGCCAAACATACGCCGCCGTAGTCATAGACGCAGAGTCAAAAATCAGAACCCCATGCAGTGTATACACCAAACACTCGGAAATAGCGGAGGAAGTAGCGATTGCGCTGGCCCTCACAGAACAGGAATGCGAAGTCGTACTAAGTGACTCGCAAACGGCAGTAAAGAATTATGCCAAAGGTCGAATTTCCAAGGAAGTCCTGTCCATTCTGGCCAAAGCGGGCAGATCCAAAACCGCGAGCTCGAGGATCATATGGTTCCCCGCGCACGTCACCACGGAAGGCGACGCGTTCTTGAACCTAAACGAGACGGCGCACCGGACGGCGCGAGACATGACCCGCCGCGCCGAACAGGGCAACGCCTCTCGCACGATAGCGAACGCTTCTCTAGCAGAACGGAACAGGCTCACCAGTTACAACGACATCACCAGTGCATATTTGAACGCCAGAAGGATATACCCACCGCCGAGTCCCAAATTGAACAGGAGGCAGGCCGTCGCCTGGCGACAACTGCAGACAAACACGTTCCCTAATCCATTCCGTGTCAAACGTATCTTCCCAGATAAGCATCAGGACGACACGTGCAAATTGTGCCAGGAAGGACCAGCAACACTCAAACACATGCTGTGGGAGTGCAATGTAGTTATAGGAGGGATGGCAGTTACTCCGGAGACCCTGTCGTCGAGGTGGGCCGCCGCTCTGCGCAGCTCAGACCTCGGAATCCAGATGTGAGCAGTCCAGCAAGCCCGTGAGGCGCGTTGAGGCAGGGCCTTGACGTTCCTCCGTGGGAGACCTGAGCCCGGGTCGCGTTAAACCTTGCCGGACGTACAAGAAAGTTGTATCCATCCATCCATCCATCCATCCTCGGTTAACCCCCTTTCTTCTGGTTTATTACATAACGAGGGTCTCGAATCCGGCAACATTGATGCCTTCAGGTAGCATATGTGTGTTTATTGACCAGTTGCCTTCACCCAAAAAGATCACGTTCTCGTGACGCCTGCGGCAACAAGGATGTTCCACGTCCGCCGCCAAAGTCTGAGTGGTGGCGCTGGCTAACACTCCCAGGGTTCTACTAGTACACATAAATACCAAAGAAAGTGGATGGGGAAACAGCGCCGCGGTAGCTCAATTGGTAGAGCATCGCACGCGAAATGCGATGGTTGTGGGTTCGGTTCCCACCTGCGGCAAGTTGTTTTTTCATCCACTTTAATTTCCATTAACTTATCGTTTCTTCATTTCATTTATTAAGCATAAGTAATTTCCCCTATGTTGTCCTCGGTGTCGGTGTTTGTTGGCTTCTCATGATTTGACTAATAAAAATCGGGCCCCCTGGTTAACCCCCTTTCTTCTCGTTTATATATATATATATATATATATATATATATATATATATATATATATATTGTATGACGAAGAAAAGGAAAACCGGCTAGTTTCAGAACAAAGAATAGTTCATCTTTGTTCTGGCTAGCTTGAAATAAAAAGAACCAGCATACAATTGGAGCACGTACCTAGGTTGGGCGTGTTCGGCGAAGGTAAACACAAGGCCGATGGTAGCTGAGTTCACTTTCTCTAAGGACAACGAAACTGTTCAAGCATCGGCACACAAGCTAAAGGAATCGGCCTTTTTCATCCGAGAGGACATTTAGCCATCGACAGGAAAAGCTAGAAAACAGTTGAGTTTGCAAAAAGTAAAAATAAGTCCTTTAAGCTGTCTGCGGATAAGCTTCGCATGGAAAAAAACAGCACCAATGACCTCTTCACTAAAACAATCATTTTCTCTTTCAGATAGCTATCTCAGGCTATCTGCTCACCCTTTCAAGAAAAGATCCAGCCGCCAGTATGGCCATTATCACTGTCTTTCACTAACATCCGTAGCCTGGTGCATAGGCGCATGCATACAGACATGACCGCACCGAAAAGAGAGGCGGTGGCGTCTTAGTGGCTATCTAGAAGGCTGTTTAATCCTGCATTGTGTGAGCTGGACATTATCTGGGCTGTGTCTTCGTCCCCGCCAGTTAAGACATTAATCTGTGCTTGCCCCCCAGATGACGACCACATCTTTAATGAACAGCCACGCAACAGTATTGAAAGAGGTATCGACCAATTTTCCGCGAATAACAATTATATTTTAGGTGACTTTAATTTGCCGGATATTGATTGGTCCCAGCTGTGCCCTACCAAACTTCGGCCAAGTTCTTTAACTAAGCATTGTATTTTATCCTATTTTAGGCAGCGTCTGAGCCCACACGTGTCTCGAATGTCCTGGATCTGTTATTGACTAATGTTCCCGAAACAGTTGGCCCCATTTCTTGTCTGGAAGGTTGCAGTGCCCATAAGTTACTGAACTTACAGGTTAGTATTCCGTTACTATTTGCAGGCGTAGCAGTCAGACAAATCCGTGATTATAATTAGGCTAACTATGTCGATGTAAGCACCGCTTCAACTACGTTTTATAATGATACATCCCTACCCTCTTTATTCTCGTCGTTACATCTCTACCCTCTTTATTCCTGTTGCACGCTGCGGTTCATCGCCACTGGCCTGCAGCTCCCAAAGGTCGGTCGGACGCGAAGAATTCATCGGAATGGCCTAGATCTCTGCTGCCGACGCTGTCCACAAAGTTGCTCTCGCAATTATCGTGTTGGCCGGTAGAATGGCTGGGTCAGCTTTCCCGTGACCTTGGCTTCAAAGCCAATGCCAAGGAGATATTTGCATGGTGAGATCGAATTCCCAGTGCTCTCGCCAGCGTGAATAGCTCGCAGACCACCGTTCAGCAGTCACAAGGGTTCAACCTAGGCTGTTCCAGCGCTTCCTTCGTTAGACTGGTAAAACTATACAGTGAGGACGCGAATATATTGTGGATATCTCTTATTTGGCTGCCCTTTTTTCGGGAGTGTCGCACTTTGTTCCTCAATTTCACGGCACAGCGCGCACCACCAGCCCCACACTCTTCGATTTTACTTCGCACAGGCAATGCAGGGCCCGTATATCGTAATGTTCGATTTCAAGTTGCATTGCTTCTATCACGCGACGCGCCGTGGGGCAGATCGCCGGAAGAGCGGCAGCGCGGCGGCGAGCGAGTCATGTCCGAGCCGATGACGAAGGGCGAAAAAAGAAGGAAAACCTATATAGTCGGCTAGTAAAGGTGTCCCTAAGAACCAGTTCACGGTTTTGTCGCTACTTAGAAGTACTGGCAGTGCGTTTCTGTTGCGTGCATCGTGCGAGCTCCTGGTAGCAGACGACATAGCGCTGCGCTCTGCCAATTCATTTACGCTTGCGATACCGCCTGTCGGCTGAGAATGAAAAAGAATGACATCAATAAATTGCTCCTGTATTGCGTAAACGCCCGGCACCGCACGTTTATACTTCAGAACTTGGCTATAATATTTAATTTATATGTCACATTTATTTAGCAAGCAGAAACATTCTGCAATTCCTCGATTAGCTCGTCATATAATGACGTACACTTCAGAGGTGGCACCCTCTAATCTATTGGTCGCGTCCTCCCCTTCTTCCACCACCGGCTTGGCAGTGGCACATCTAGTGACGTAAGCGGCGAAGCGAACGTTTCGTATTCCGAACCGTTATAAGATTCGGCCCCTGCGCAGCGGTATTATGGGCGCGCGTCACAAAAGGAAAACGCGGTGCCAGCTTGAGTGGTCGGAAGCGACGCACATTGCCAGCACGTCACCCAATGTTCGATTAAATCGTTCTTTAAAACTACTCCGTTGAGGATGGTATGCAGTGGTGGTTCGGTGAACAACTTGGCATTGCTTTAGAATCGCTTCGACAACGTCCGACAGAAAGACACGTCCTCGGTCGCTCACGTGGTGTGATATCTCGCAGAATGACGTGTTCAAAAACGAGAGGCAACGTGCCGTTGCAGATAGCAGCGGTGGAGGCTCTGGGTATCGTATGAGGCGATCGATCGCAACGATTATCCAGCAGTTCCAAGCAGGAGTGATGGGAAGACGTACGTACAGGTCGGCACTCTCAAAGGGGCGCGCACGACAAGGCAATGGCGCTGGCAAGCATGGCAAGAACGCACACAGCCGCGAATGCAGTAGCGGATGCGGGTCTTCAATACTGCGGCACGTGCGCACCGTGGGCGAGTGCGGAAGGCGGAGCATATGTCGGAGCGCAGATGGTGGGGGATAACCAAAAGCCACTTGCGTCCTTCGGCTAGATAGCTGCGACAGCATGGCAAACCTTCGCGAAGAATGACGACGTATTCCCGATGAGACCGGACGCGACGTGGGGTGAAGCAATGTGTCGATAGGAGAACAAAGCCAAGCCTCCTTCCTTTAAGGCTCCTTCCTCCAGAAGCATATCGGTGATGGCTTAGCAAGACACGTCGTAGGTGGACACAGACTGGGTCACAACACCAGGTGGGAGAGGTGAGCAGGACAGAGCGTCTGCATCAGAATGCCTTAGCGCAAACTCTTAGGCTAGTTGGTGCATGATGAACGTGAAAAAGTGGGTACCAGCGAAACACAAAGGGGGACGCGCGCAGAAAGAAAAGGCGTGAGACGCGGACAGGCGCCCGACTTTCAACTGTACTTTATTGGAATTCACATTGCTGCACATAACGTCCGACGCATCTTCAACTCCTCTCAAGACATGTGCATTGATAACACCTCGAAAAGTACATTGCCGCACGAAAACAGCCGACACATGCGCAATTTCTACTCTTCCCTAGACCCGTGCATCAATCTCAGTTCTTTAATCAAATTTTACTTACTTGATAGGTTAGCACATTCCTTGTCGGTTAAAAACAAAGACGTATCACTGACAAAATTTACTTTCTCATTTTCAATGTGAAAGGCTTCTAAGATTTCCCGCTCGTATCTAGTCGTTACCCCTCCTTAAAATGAACGAGAAGAAAAGGGATTAACCGAGGGGCCCGATTTTTATTAGTCATATCATAAGAAGCCAACAAACACTGACACCAAGGACAACATAGAGGAAATTACTTGTGCTTAATAAATGAAATAAAGAAACGATAAATTAATGGAAATTAAAGTGGATAAAAAAACCACTTGCCGCCGGTGGGAACCGAACCCTCCACCTTCGCATTTCGAGAAGGTTGTCGGTTCCCTCCCTAAGATGGTCACTCGACCAAACAGTAGCGCACTTCTTTTGCATTGCAGCCGCAGAAATGAGCTGAAGAAAGAAGAGGAAGCGCCGAAAAGTGACGACGCGGAAGCATCGGCTCCGTTTGCTTTTTCATGCTCCACTGGCCAATTTTGAGAGTACAGCGAAAATAAGCATGTCACTGGATCCGCGAAGCGGATGCGAATGGACTGACACCAAGATTGGAAGTGGGGCTTGCCTTTTCAGAGTATTACGGTACTTTTTTCTCCTTCTACACGGCGAGTTAAGCTTAGCGGGGCTAAGCTTAGTGAGGAGCAGGGCCTTTGTTGGGCCTAGTAAGCCCACCTGCCCGCAGGCATGGCGGATATAAGCATGGAAGATGAATGTTTTGCTGGAAACGAAGGAAACAATGCCGAGGACGACTTGGGTTGGCAAGTCGTGGCTGGCAGAAGATCATGAAGTACCACAAAGGCTCTGGATGAGGAGAGCACATTGCCACGAAATAAATGAGAGCATGGCGTCAACGCAACAGCCGTCGATGAAATAGTTAAGAATCGGGTTATCAAAGCTTCGACAATGCCTCAACCGCCTGAGGAGCCCAGTAAAATCATCATACGACCTCGAGGAGGACTCAATTTGAACAAGGTGAGCACCATCACGATTGGTACCGCAGTCATCGAGGCGTCAGGCCTACTGGAAGAGCAGGCCCATGAAGATGTCTGCCCAAACTTTATTGAAGATATCATCGTAGTCAGCACACCTAAGCCCGACCATGCGGCTACGTGCGTTAGAATCAAGTCCTTCAAGATTATGGAAACGATATACGAGGTAAATGCATACCAAACGGCACCATATGCTACGTGCAAAGGTGTCATCCGAAAGAGTGGACATTAGAAACTCGCAAGCTATGATAACAAGAAATATCGTGCATGACTTGAACTAGCTTGCGCTAGCTGCCAAGCGCGTCAAGACGTCGAAATCGGTCATTGTACTTTTCGATTAACTCCAAGTGCCCAATTATGTAAGATATGGATCCACACTAGTGAGATGCTACCTTTACCGGAAGCAATTCGACATCTGCTTCACCTGCGGAAGGGTCCGGCACCGCTATGACGCGTGTCCAACAGACTTTGTTCAGTGCAGGGGATGAGGAACTCACATCCCAAGAAATGAACACGTGTGTGCACTAAAGTGTACATTTTGTGAAGGTGATCACCATACCAGTGAGAAGTTCTACAAGCAAAGATTTCATATGCCTTACATCGTATGACTCCGTCGAAGATAGCGCAACAGGACTCGGTCGTCAACAAGAGCGCAGTCGGAGGCGCTACAGCCTGCGCCCAACCATCGCCCAAAGGACGGAGCGCTCACGCTCCACGAGTCGCACCAGACCCAGGCATCGTTCACTATCCAGGGAAAGAAGCCGCTCCAAGTCAAGCGAAGCGCAGGTGCGCTTCGTGTAAAGGGGCTGAACACCTGGCGAGAAGAAGACGCCAGGAACCACCCGGGCTGGCAAAGTGAATGGTACAGTGAGGGTTGCTTAGGGCATCTCGGCGGCTGTGGCTGGTGACAGTGATGCCAGAATAGAGCAGTTAATTAAAGAAGTAACTTCTTTAAGAAAACGTAATGAAGAATTGACCAGCGAGGTAGTAGAACTTCGTGAAAAAGAGCAGTTGAGTCCTGCTAGATTACAGATAGATAGACCTGTAAGCAAAACCAGCGATCCAAGAAAATACAGCTCCCCTGTCCATAAAGAGAGGGCGGTGTGCTTCGAGGCTGATTCAGTCTTATCACCCCTCAGTGAAAAGAGGCAATTAAAGCGATAAGAGAGACAGTGGAAACGACTAAGTTTAGGGTGGACAAATTGTGGAAATGGTGGTTAGCGGCGGAGAAAATACTTGGGAAGGTTGAGGCGCGAGGGGATGACGACGATGAGTATCTGCCATCGGAGGCGGAAATTTTGTAAAATCTATTCCAGGAGTGTTGGGGGCCATCACAAAGAGGAATATAGCGAGTAGTAGAAAGGCAGCCTCACTTAATGACAATGAACAGTAATCATGGATTTAACGTGTGGCAATGGAATTGTCGCGGGTTCCAACACAAGAAAGCAGCACTGTGACAGGCGATCAGGTCATCTGAGGCCATGGCAAAGGTAATTATGCTGCAAGAAATCTTTGCGGAGGAAATTATGCTTACCGGGTACAAAGCGATATGTAGAGACAAATAAATGGGTAGAGGGTTGGCGACCCTCATCGACAAAAAGTTGCCATACATTGAGCATGATACTCATCTGAGACGTTCCAGGTTTGAGTTCATTCTAGTTGAGATAACACTTAAAAGGAACAGCGGCTAGGCGCAAAGCTATTTCTGTTTGAATATTTAGAGCAGTCCTAACGACATGAGACAGAGGTTTGTGGTACTCTTCAGCAAGGTGCTTTCGGTTGCCAAGAACTTCCCGCTCATTATTGGAGGGGACTATCACACATGGGGATACACTTGGAACACAAAGAAGGGAGAGGAGCTATAGAGTCTCGCCATGAATTTGGGGTTATGCTTGATTACTGATCCGGCGTATCTCACCCGTTGTGGCATGTCCACAAGCAGGGACTCCACACCAGCTCTCACTTTCGTAAACAACTGAAGAGAAGCTAATTGAGAAAATTCAAACAGATCTCGGCAGCGATCATTATATCAACACATAACCATACACATACCGAGACAGGAAACTAGAGTCTTCAAATTCACTGATTGGGATCACTTCAGGAAAATCATAACGAATAGAAGGAAAGCGGGGCCTTTAGATGCCGAGCAGGAGCCCTTTCAGACATGGTTCAACCAGCTCAGCGAGTACGTCAAAGAGGCCACTATAGAAATCAGGACAGTGGAAAATATTGAGGCTAATGACAGTAGGCTGGCGCATCTGGCTAAAGTACAAATATGGAAGACGCAAAGAGTACAGAAGGCTATGGAAAAAAATAGCGCAGTTAAACGTAGAAATTAATGATCATTCGCAGATCCTCGTAAGCAACAGTGTGATGAGATTTGTAACTCGCCTGATGGTAGACTCAAACATGAAGGTAGCTGGAACCTCCTTAAGCGCTTGCTCAACGAGAATGAAACAAAGACAAGCAGGAGAACAGCTACAGCTAAGTTGGTTCATCAGGAAAGCCAGGATAAAACACAGGGGGAAATCATGGATAGACTTGCAGCCAAATATATCCCACTTAAACAACCAAACAAACGAGACGAGAGCCCCAAATATACAGAAGGCATATGTGAAGAAATTGACCGGAACTTCACTGACAATGAAGTCAGTGCGGCACTTCACAGTCTTAATGGTAGATCGGCCGCTGGGCCTGACGAAATAACAAACAAGATATTAAGAATTGTAGATCATGAATCAATTTCTTATCTAACTGAACATTTCAATGAATGTTGGAGAAAAGCAGTTACTCAGAGGAATGGAGTGTGGCCAACACTATCCTCATACGAAAACCAGGCAAACAACTCTCACTGGACAACCTCCGTTCTATTTCCCTAACGTCATGTCTAGGTAAAGCTATGGAACATGTCATCCTAAATCGGCTCACGCAATACGTTGAGCAGAACGACACCTTCCCATAGTTCTTGATCGGCTTTCATCGCGTGTTGCCAACTCAGGATGCTATGCTACTGGTCAAACACCAACTGGTACAGGCCAGCCCAGCGCATACAAAAGCTCTTTTAGGATTACATGTGGAAAAAGCCTTTGATCATATAAAGCATAAGGCAATACCTGACGTTCTCTCCGAGATGGGGTTTGGTAAGAAACGTTTTAAGATGCTTAAGGACTTTCTTAGAAACAGAACCGCATAACTCATGCTGAGTGAGCTTAAATCACAAGCTACGAATTTGGAAAATAGGAGCACTCCGCAAGGGGCTGTGCTCTCAATCATGATATTCAATTTAGCAATGTCCAAGGTTGCAAGAAATTTGAAGAAATTGAGGGCATATATTATGTGGTATATGCCTACATAACCATATGGAGTGCCAAGGGTAATGTAGGACAGACAGAGACCAGAGAACAGGAAAGTTTATATGTTGCAGAGAACACATTGAAAAACATGGGGTTGGAATGTTCGGCAACAAAATAAGAACTCTTGGTGATTAAACATCGCAGAAAAGGTCATAAACCAAGATATTACATTCAAGAAGATGAGCCAAGAGTGTGCTTATACATTCATGAAGGATCTGCAATCAGACTAGTTGAAAAATTCAAGGTTCTTGGATATCACATAGAAGCAAACAATGATAACTAATGAACAATACAACATATATCGAATAAAACAGTTGAAGTCATTAGGTTACAAAGGAGATTTACCAATAGACACAGAGGCTTAGGGGAAGACAGCGCTTTGAGACAAAAACACGCCTTTGCTCTCGGTCGCTTCACTTATGTGGCTGTATTATTCAAATGGAAGCAGGCAGAACTTAACAAACTTCCTGTGATGCACAAGAAGCTTGCTAAAGTAGCCCTAGGGATACTGAGTAACGCTGCAACCAACAAACTCATGAGTCTAGGAGTGCACAACACAATGCCAGAAATCGTGGAGGCCCAACAGCTAGCGCAACACGAAAGATGACAAAAACACGAGCTGGCAGGGAAATATTACAGAGAATAAATGTAGAATTGAATAGATCAATGAGCCCAATAGAGGCTAAAGTGGAATTAAGGATTGAAGTTTGGAATAAGATCAGAACCAACCCCTTCCCCAGAAACATGCATGCAGAAGATATCAAAAGGAGAAAGGCTATAAAGCACTCTTGCAGGAAATACAGCAGCAGAACCAACTCACAGATATATTTGGTGCTGCCTGGGTGAAAGGTATAAAGCATACAGGGCCATTGCATCAAATTCTCAAGGGAAGGTGCAAGACCCTATCACTATTTTTCCATGGACCCCATGGTGGCGGAACAAGCGCGAATTCCTCTAGTCATCAGGAGTAATAAGTGGGCCTGCTTTTATATTGATTGCAAAGCCGCTATAAAGGGCTTTGATAAAGGTTACGTAGGTGCAATTGCACCTAAACGTTTAGAAAACATTAGAATTATGAAAACTGAAATCTCATGGTTTCCTGCGCATATGGAGAAAGTGGACGAGACTCGGGTAAACCTCAATGAGGTTGCTCATGACTTGGCACAAAGACTTACTAAGCGTGACAGTAACCGAGCCATTCACCGTCAAGTTAGGGAATATAGAGATCATTTAATGACTTACAATGACATTACCAAACATTACTATCTAGGACGCAGGCGATTCCCATGGCCACATTCAAAACGGAACAGGGCTCAGGTGGTCTTATTACAAACAGGTGCATATCCCACGCCATACCACATTAATCAAATATATCCACAGAGGCAGATTAACATGGTCTGCAAAGATGGTAATGGCATCATTGGAATAAGACATATGCTGGCAGGGTGTCCTGCGACCTTCCCCACCCTCGTTGAAGAATGGGGCCAGTGGGAGAAAAAAAGGATTTAAAGCCCATTGTTTCGAGACCAACTAAGGCCCGTCCAGAGGACCCATGATGTCGCTGAAGAACTTGGCCTGACAGTGCCAATGTGGGAGCGGGCCACCTTGGCGAGTCGAGCCTCTGAACCTCATTTTAATAAATGTTTTCACACACACACACGACAATGAGAGAGAGAGGGGGGATGTTAAGAATGCAGGGCTGTTAACCAGTCCAGTGTCTGGTTGGCTACTCTAAGCTGGGGGAAGGGAGAAGGGGAAGAGAGAGAAGGGATAGAGAAAGTTAAAAAAAGATTAAATTATGGGGCTTTACGTCCCAAAACCACTTTCTGATTATGAGGCACGCCGTAGTGGAGGACTCCGGAAATTTCGACCACCTGGGGTTCTTTAACGTGCACCTAAATCTAAGTACACGGGTGTTTTCGCATTTCGCCCCCATCGAAGTGCGGCCGCCGAGGCCGGGATTCGATCCCGCGACCTCGTGCTCAGTAGCCTAACACCATAGCCACTGAGCAACCACGGCGGGTGAGGGATAGAGAGAGTATAGAGGCGTGCACAGACAGTCATTGAGTCAAAGCCACTCGTGAAAGCGCAAAAGTGCCGTCACTGCCTTCTGAGTCGATGATCGGTGGCAACGGTGCTCTAGTACTGCCTGTTCACTCAGAGGACGATCATCTAGATTCCTTAATGTGTTCGACAAAGATTGTCTTTGCGCTTGAAATTGAGGACAGTGGCACAAAAAGTGGTCAGTGTTCTCCTCGCATCCGCAAATATCCCGTGCAGGACTATCAGCTGTTCTAATTAGTGCTAAGGAAGCTTCCATGAAGGCAACTCCCGGCCACAAACCACACGGAAGAGACGTTTCGCGTCGGTGCAGTCTGGCCGGAGGTCTGAGTTGAAGTGAAGGTTTTAGCCTGTGCAGTCTGGTGGGCGTTGTATGTGCGGTATTTCACTGTGCTATTACATCCGTTATTGGTATAACTACAGCGCCACCGGAACTGGTTGACGTAGTTGAGCTATCAGTATAGACATGTGCGCAGTCACGGTATTTCTCGTAGAAAAGGAGTAAAGTAAGTTCCTTGAGTGCTGATGCTGCCAAGTCCGACTTTTTCTGAAGTCCTCAGATTGTAAGGTTTACTTGAGTACGGCTCACACACCATGGATGAATCGAAGGTCTTCCGGCAGGTGCGTTACCTGATCTGAGAGAGGCACGGCGCGCGAAGACAGTTGCACTAAATGTCGTGCGAGTCCTCAGTAGGTATGAATAAGGATCTCTTATGAATATAGCAACTAATCGAGAAACAGATCTTGCCGTCAAGTCCTACTGCCTCTAATACATTGCAAATCACTTCGTGCGTTACGTTATCGTATACTCCTTTAACATCCAGAAACAGGGCAGCGGATATTCTTTTGCAGGACTTCTGGTGCTCGACGTAGGTCCCCAAGTTGATAACGTTGTCTATGGAATAACAGCCACGCCTGAATCCAGCCATTGCACTTGGATATACAAGGTAATGTTCGAGGTACCATTCTAGCCATGCTAGAACTAGCCTCTCCACTGGTTTTTCAATGCAACTGGCAAGCGCAATTGGTCGGTATGATGCACTGTCTACAGGCGACTTGCCAGGCTTGAGCAGTGGAATTAGGCGGCTGGTCTTCCATTCCTGGGGAACCGTACATTTCTGTCAAGAGCTGTTGAACAAGAGCAGGAGCAATTTCCGAACCTGTTCGCCAAGATTACATAGGGCACGGTAGGTTATACCATCGGGTCCTGGTGAAGATGAACGCTTGTACAAAACAAGCGCATCTTCAAGTTCGTCCATGGAGAAAGGTCTGTCCATGCAGGGTCGCGTGAAATCAGTGAGTGGTGGAGCGTCGATATTCCAGCGAAACTAGTTTCGCCAGCAGTCCTCCTGCAGAAATCTTCAGCGACGTTAATCTCTTTGCATAGTGAAGGGCCAAAGAACTGAAAGGGTGGCCTTCCTGAGGGATTCCACGGACACCACGAACAGTCCTCCATATGTGAGACAAAGGTCTTCGTCGATGAAAGGCTCACAGAATGACATCCATCTTTGCGATGCAAGTTTGTCCATTCCATTCGATGCAAGTTTGTCCAGCGTGCGTCCGTGTCTAACACCTTTTCCTTGTGTGCGCATCCTTTATGTTTCGCTAGTACCCCCGTTTTCAAGTTCATCATGCACCAGCTGGCCCAAGAGCTTGCGCTAATGCACCTAATTTGTCCATTCGACGCTGAATTTATTATTTGAGTTCTTCTGGCCAACCTCAAGTCATGTACAGACTTTGTACGCCTGTATCGTCACTCTGCACGCCATAACTACAGCGCCATTGGAACTGATTGATGTAGTTGAGCCATCAGTAGAGACGTGTGTGCAGCCACTGTATTTCTTGTACAAGATAAGTAAAGTGCGTTCCTTGAGTGCTGATGCTGGCAAGTCCGACTTTTTCTGAAGTCCTGGATTTGTCAGGTTTACTTGTGTACGGCTCACACACCATGGAGGAATCGAAGATCTTGCCAAAGGTGCGTAACCTGACCTGAAAGAGGCATAGTGCGCGAAGACAGTTCCGCTGAATATCGTGCGGGCCCTTTCTGCTGGTAGACTTGCGAGGTGGTGGGCAGGTGCCAAATTGCTTCCCTGGTCCCCGCTTAAGGGTGTGTTATGTTTATTCATGCTATATATGTTATGGTAAGGCAATACATCTAATTAGGGCAGGTAGTGACCGCGGATCCGGATCATCAGGCTGAAATAATGAGAAGAATAAGAATGGACTGAGGTGCGTTTGGCAGGCATTCTCGGATCATGAACAGCAGCTTGCCATTATCCCTCAAAATGAAAGTGTATAACAGCTGTGTCTTACCAGTACTCACCTACGGGGCAGAAACCTGTAGGATTACGAAAAGGGTTCTACTTAAATTGGGGACGACGCAACGAGCTGTGGAAGGAAGAATGATGGGTGTAACGTTAAGGGGGGGGGGGATAAGAAAATAGCAGATTGGGTGAGGGAAAAAATGCGAGTTAACGACATCTTAGTTGAAATCAAGAAAAAGAAATGGGGGCATTAGCAGGGCATGTAATGAGGAGGGAAGATAACCGGCGGTCATTAAGGGTTACGCACTGGATTCCAAGAGAAGGGAAGCGTAGCAGGGGGCGGCAGAAAGTTAGGTGCGCGGATGAGATAAGAAGTTTGCAGGGACAACATGGCCACAATTAGCACATGAGCGGGGTAGTTGGAGAAGTATGGGAGAGGCTTTTGCCCTGCAGTGGGCATAGCCAGGCTGATTGTGATGATGATGATGTGGAAGGAAAAGGACGAGGAAGGCGCTCATTGTTTTTTGCCAAGATTCACTTTCTATCACAACAGCTCTGAGTGGACATTCCAACTTATTGGTCTTCACTGTGAAGAAGACTTGAAACCGGTCGTTACTACACTTACCCACTGTCTTAGCCAAACCCGCCGTGGTTGCTCAGTGGCTATGGTGTTGGGCTGCTGAGCACGAGGTCGCGGGATCGAATCCCGGCCACGGCGGCCGCATTTCAATGGGGGCGAAATGAGGAAACACCCGTGTACTTAGATTTAGGTGCACGTTAAAGAACCCCAGGTGGTCGAAATTTCCGGAGTCCTCCACTACGGCGTGCCTCATAATCAGAAAGTGGTTTTGGCGCGTAAAATCCCATAATTTAATTTTTTTAATTTTGTCCTAGCCAAATTTTCTTTGTTGCACTTCTCTAGCAAACTCAGTAGTTCTTCCTTGCTTAGGCAGCTTTCGTCGAAGCAGGCTTAAAGTGTTTTTTCCTTCGCCTTGCAGGTTCTTTCATTGATGCAGTCGGTGCGCTGAATCACAAAACATTCCTTGTCTGACTGTAGCAAGGTCAGCCGATTTTGACGGAAATGGTTTACCACCAGAGGGAAATTATCCTTCTTTCCTTCCTGTAACTGGTCTTGAGTACGCATGAGACAATGTACGCCCTCAGAATGGCATCGGTCTTTTTCATGTAGTGGGGCCTTGCCTGCGACTGCCTGAACTTTAGCAAGCAGCTCATGCTTCCCAACACGTGGAGGGAGGCTATACTTGGGTCCCTTACTGAGAAGGGCATGCACAGGCGGTGGTAGCGTTGTGCCATTATGGTACAACAATACTATTCTGATGCGGCACTTTCTTCTTTTTCTTCGGAAGGTGGGGACGCAGCAAGTGCCAATAAAACTAAGTCAGGCTTGCACGCATGGTGGACAGATCCTCAAAAAGACTCGTGTGGACCCACAGCTGGTTCTGTCCAATCCATATAGACTTCAGCCAGTCTTTGAAATGCCTCGCCTGTCCCCAGTATTCCGACTTGAGGATTTTGCATATGCGTCTTCAGTGAACAGGTGAGGGATCTAGAACACCAAACAGCGCGCTGACTTCTTGTGGTGGTGAATTACACTGCAGGCAATGTGACAGGAACCACGCTTTGCATGTCGTGAAGGCGATGGTACACACACAAGCGCCGGCTCGCTCATGTGAGAGCAGAAAACACATAAAAGCGCCAAATTGAGAAGAAATGAGGTGCATTAGCACAAGCTCTTGGGCCGTCTGTGTCTAACGCCTTTCCCTTGTCGATGAGCAAATCGAGAACAAGGTGAAAGCGGGAGCCAACGTTTCGACGAGTGGACTTGTCTTTTTCAAGTCCCCTTGTCGAAACGTTGGCTTCCGCTTTCACTTTGTTCTCGTTTTGCTCATCGTCTTGAATTTCCATCTGCCGCCTTCCCCCTGTTTTCCGTGCCTTTCCCTTGTGTGCGCGTCCTTTGTGTTTCACTGGTACCCATTTTTCAAGTTCATCTGCATCATAATCATTGCGTCCCTATCGGTAAATGACGTGAATGTCGCACTTCTGGAGCCGTAATGCCCAACGGGCGAGTCGACCACATATGGATCTTTCAAAGAGACGAGCCAACATTACGCACAATGGTCTGTAACTGCGTCAAACGAGCGTCCCTTAAAGCAAAAGCGAAACTTTCGTATGGCCCATATGATCGGTAGACAATCTTTTTCTGTAACTGAATAGTTGGCTTCGGCTGTAGTGAGCGCCAGGCTGGCTTAAGCAGCGAAGTACTCGTCAAATCCAGTTTTAGGGTGAGCAAGCACGGAGCCAACCGCGCTAGCGTCTGTTCGCAGGATCGGAGGTGACGTAAGTATGTGACGGAGTGTGGTTAATGAATTGTCGCATGCTGGTGACCATGCCGGAAGGTCGCGGCTGCTGTGGAGAAGGTGCTATGATGTATGTAAAGTTACGGATGAAACTAGAAAAATATGAACAAATGCCGAGGAAGCTGCAAAGTTATCTCATTGTCTTCGGTTTAGGAAACTAGGAAACGGCGAGTAGATTTGTTGGATTCCTAAGGAAGCCATCTCGGGAGACGACATGGCCAAGAATAAGCAGCTTCTGAGCACGAACACAACACTTCTTTAAATTTAGTTGTAGGCCAGCGGAACTGAGGGTAGTGAGGGCAGCTTCTAGGCGTTGAAGATGCATCCCGAAGTCATGTGAAAATATTCACAATATCGTCCAGGTAACATAGGAACGTCTGCCCCTTGAAGCCGCAGAGGATCTTGTCGATCATGCGCTCAAAAGTGACAGGCGCGTTGCAGAGCCCGAGTGGCATGACAATGAATTCATACCAGCCATGGGGACTTGCCAGTAGCCGGAGCGTAGGTTTAACGAAGAAAAGAATTCGGCGCCTTGTAAGCAGTCCAGGGCGTCTATGCGAGGCAGCGAATACATGCCCTTGCGCGTGATCTTGTTCAGCAGGCAGTAGTCAACGCGGAACCTTATTGAGCCGTCCTTTACGAGAACAGCAGGTGAGGCTCATGGGCTATTCAAGGACAGTATGACGGCGCGCAAGTCATAAGTTTGTTCCGAGATGATGCGATGCTCAGGGGCTGACACACGATATATTCGCTGACGCAAAGTAATTGGAGAGTAGTGTCGATGTTTTGAGGGACGGTTGTAATACGGCCCAAAGTATGTTGTAGGCAATCGAAGTTGGCGCTAATGCGTTCGAGTAAGGAGGTAAGCTGTGCACATTGCTGCTGCGTAAGGTGGGCGTCGACGCTTCGAGAAAAGACGTCGGTAATGGATGGTCGAAGGTAGAGCTTCAATGGTGTCAATCTGAAGACATGACGGTTGATACGGAACGACATATGTTTAAAAGGGATCGACTCCGTCAACACTGCCAAGCCACTCGTCCTGCTAGTAATGTGGAGGGGCAGGGAAACGGACTGCAAACATAGATAGCAGTGTATCGCCAATTGTCAGTACGGCGAAAGGAACCACAAACGCTTGCGCCGGACAGCAGTTTCAGATTGAATAAAAAGTACGGTTGAGCCAGTAGGGACGTCCCAAAAAAAGAGGCACCAGAGCAGTCAGTCTTGTGTCGCAATGTCGGTGGCAACACACACGTTTGCAGGCAGAGGTGGTGAGTCGACGAAAGCTAACTGACGCAACAGCGAAAACTTGACTCCGGCGCGGGCACAGTCGACGATGGCGTGGTTGAAAGTCCCAGCCCAATGTTATGTCGTAGGAGCGCTTGGCTGCACGACAAACTCGTGCGACACGTCGCGAATGAGGGCGCGCGACGCCGACAAAGATCGGCTCGCAGTGCTCGATGCAGTGTTCAAGGGAAGCTCAAAAGTCGGTCGAATTCAATAAGAAGCTCATATACGGATGCGGGAACCTTATAAACCATGTAGGTAAAATTTTTGTGTTTTTTTTTTTCAATTAGGAGCGACGTAATCGTCGGTTGAAATTGCGCTGTAGCTCCGCCCCCCGTCGAATGCCGCGCGCTGCTGCTGACGCTGACGATGCGAGTGGAGACCGGAAACCGCGGTGTTGTGACATCAACTCTAGTGTTTCGTTCCTTCGCAGCGTCCGCGACCGTGCCTGACCGCGCTTGTTTCTGCGTGCGTGCCATCGTAATCTCCTTCGATCGACCCTGCATTCCTTTGTTGCTGCGTCTGCGTGTATGTAGAGTGGTAGTCAACGTGCGTGGTAGTCAACGTGAGTAGTAATCAACGTGAGTGGTAGTCAACAGATGAAGGTCACTACACGTACTGCATGAACCGGGAAGCTTTTCACGCGTTTAAACCATCTTTGTAGATTGCCGACAGCTTTGGACAGCGCACAAATGCCGACGATCGCATCCCCGCTTACGTTCCACGAGGAGGCATGCAGGAACACAACAGTACAGTTGTTTGACCGGAAACGAGCTCACTAGATCGGCGAAAGATCGGCGAGATCACTAGATCGCTTTGCAAAAAACATACTCACCAAAGAGCATTTCCAACACGAGGAGATCCCAAGACTTTGCTTTCGTTCGCGTCGAAAGCACTGCTCGCACCAGCATCGTTTGCTTCTTCGAGAGGCCAGCTCTTCGCAATCGGCTCGTACATGCAGGGAGTAACGCCGAACTCCTCAGAAAAACGTAGTCTCTCTAAATTTGCCATTACCGTCTCAGAAAAACGGCACCAAACTACCTGGCACCGCGCTTCATGTGTAGCGGCAGCGGTCGGTTACTAGAGTTGACGTCACGAGGCACCCGACCAATCACAGGCGGAAACGAAACGCGCGAGCTGGGCGTGTCCGCTGCTGCACTTTTCGTCGAAATAAATTATATTTGCGCTTTCTTTCGCTCAATTACGACACGATATTCGAATTCGGAGGGTTCAAAACCATTATGTACAGATGTTAAACCTTTCAGCTTCCCTTTAAAGTATGTTTCCCATCAGTACAAGAAATGATGACGAAGGGCGTGGAGCGCCGCTCTGCTCCCGTTACAAGAGGCCACGCACACTGCACGAGCGCAATGATGTCGCATCTGCAGTTGAACGAAGAAAGATACGCATGTGCACACCTACTTGAAAACGCCCATATATATGTGTGTATAAGCACAGCTGCGATAGCACAGGAGATGTCGTTGAAAAAAAAAAGGAAAACGCAAAAATCAGCTCCAATACACTCTTAAACAATTTTACACCCTTTAGGACTTATCTTGCCACCGAACAATAATCGTCATCTGTCTTGCTTACGTTTCCTTTCTAGAAAACGCTGCGCTCGCTACTTTCCTGTCGAGAATGCTCTGTCATGCTGATAACGTGCATGCCGTTCATGACTTGGAAGTACTGGACTCGCAGCGTTAAAGAAAGGAAATGCGCACAATACAGATGACGGTTATCGTTGTGTGGCAAGCCCCAAATGGTTGCAGATTTGTATAAGGTGTAGGATAAGGTGGGTAAATGGAAGTGGTTATGGTCACAATTCTTTTTCACGACCAATTTGCGTTTGACCGAATTATTGGTGCCCGGAGAACTAACTTGCGCGTCGATACATTTATTTAGTATGAAGGGTAACTACCTGGTAGTGCAGAATTTCCCATCAGTAGTTAGTCCGTGTAGACGGTAAAACGCAGTCAGTTTTGTGACGGTGTGGATACGGAGATTGGAATAAGCTTAACGACGCAAGATTAGAAAAGCTGTCCTGGCACTTGTTTAACTACGCCTTGTACCTACACACTAGGCTGTACTGGCACAAATTAAATATATTAACAACAGCAACCTGAACGAAAAGATCTCTTGTTGTGTGTCCATAAGGTAGTCCATAGATTATCCTCAGTAAGCGCTTTTGTATTATGGATATTTTCTGCAGGTTATATTTCGCGTCGCGGCCCACACAAGTGTACAGTAGTTTAAATAGGAACAAAAAACAGAGAATTACAGAAAATTAATTTTGCTTTTTGGGGCAAAATGCTTTTGTAGCGCAGCGGAAGTCCTGCTACTCATCGATCAGATATGAGATCCATCACGTATTTGACAGGAAGCACCTCAATGTCATTAACTTTCATTCAGAAAATATGCCGAATATTTCGTTCCTATCGACTGGTTCTAAAAAAATATGGTCAGTGACTGCCTCTTAATAGCTAGTATAGGCATATCTACTCGACTATGGAACTGCTCGATGAAAAACCCATTGAATGCATTGAACCGCCCACGTAGTCGCGGCTTTTCTTACTAACCCTCTCCACTGTCCTATGGCCGACGATCGAAGAAACTAGTGATGTTATTTTTTTTTCAAAGTCTATCCAAACGGTTTACTGTGCATTCGAAGTAGTTTCCGTAATAACTTGGTCTTGCATTTCGAATGCAGCTATTTCATATATTTCTGTACTTCTTGAAGCAATCTTAATCAACAATTTATACAATTTCTTTTTCTCTAACGCGAGCATGTACTTCACGAGTTGGTTTTATTATTCTTTCTTCTTTAAAGGGAAAGGGTTTTCCGTATATTGTACAAGATGTTTCTAAATACAGTTGCTGCGCGCTATTCGCATATCTATGTATACGACTCCACTCTGTACTACATATGTCCCGTGCGCCGGCGGTTAACATCCTTCGTCCGTTTGTGTGGGAACTGCTTTCTGGCAGAGAAGGCCATCGCAGCACGCGTAGCTCCTGTATACCACATGTCACTGTTGGTGATAAACAAGAGCGTTTCAGAGGCCGGTGCGATACGGGCAGGTATCTCAGTTGCACCAGTGTATCCGCAGGAGCGTCAAAGCACACCGAAACTGACACTGTTAGAAGACGACTTGAGCACGTCAATATTAAAATATCCACTGATTATAGCATATACTTATGCATAGCAACAAATGTGAGGTACGATTCGGAAAATTCAAGGAGGGCACATACGTCACCGCTTGACGGTCTATAAAACACTGATACTATTGTATTATCCCCTACTATTATTGACACAACTTTCGCATCGATAGAGCAGAAGCAGAATTCTTGTATAACTTCAGACTCAATTCTTTCATTAATGAGGCTGCGTGAAGCAAAACACAAAGGGAGAAAAGGGAGACGTGTTTGCTTGAGGCGTTTTTGTGCGCCATATTTCATAAGCTCTGAGAGGGCAGAGCAATGTCATTGCCTCACATGGTACATCGCATCGTGGCAGAAGCATTAAACTTGAACTGGACTACGGGCTGTACGTGCCAAAACCACAATCGGATTATGAGGCAGGCCGTAGTGGCGCACTCCGGATCAATTTTAGCACCGTGGTGTTCTTTAACGTGTCCCTAAATCAAAGTGCGCGAGTTTCTCATTTCGCCCCCGTCGAAATGCGGCTGTCTCGGTCAAATCCGCGACGGGCACACGGGTCTATCGCGGCGGGCACACAAGTGCTGATTTGACGTGCGACCACTTCTCTTGTGTCGCCTAGACCCTGCGGTGCACTTTAATTAATGCGGCTCTGCTTCTGCACGCACTGCGCAAGTTGTCCGCTATACATATTTGCATGGTTTTATTTTTCAGAAATAGTAGAAACGCAGCGTGCCGTACCTTGAACTTAGGTAAGCGCTTGCGCGGGTCGCGCTGTCTAGACGCTAATGTGGCGATGACCCGGGAGCTCCTGAGGGCATTGTGCACATTCGACGCGGTGCGGTCCAAACGAGTTCCTCGTGTCTCTTTTCTTCACTGCCACGCTGAGGTCTTCACTGTTTACGCTGAGGTCCGTGCGCCTGGCATGAGAGGCTGTTCACGTGTACGATTTTTGGTGTATATGTGAAGCACGACACAGACGCGGGACAACAATGGAAAAACACGTCTGTGTCGCGCTACACATATACGCCAAGAACATTAACTTACCAACTCGCCCCAAATTCGCTGCGTTGCTTGTACGATATTTCTGACAATAGAAAAGTGTGTAGAAAACAGAGTAAGTGCTAGCTGATGAAATTTGCCCTCTGGTTTTTCTCTCCCCTGTATTTTCTTTTATTTTTGTTGGCGTTGATTGAAGTGGTAGTCTTCATTGTTTTTTAGTAAGCGGGGCGCTCGCGCTTATGAGACGGCCTCAGCATTTACCGTCCGCAATATCTTGCTTGTTCGATCGGCCTTAGTCGAAATGTAAAATTTTGCCTTTATGTTAATAAGCACTGTGTTACACTAAATTGACCTTAATGTCCTGTAGTTTCATGTTGGGATAAAGGGTCATGCATAGACATACAAATGGTTGTCGTCTGCACTACTTCGTTCTATATTTACAAGACTCGCAGGCTTCTGCTAGTTATCAGACAAAGCACAGTTGTTGAATATTGCACATGTTTCTGCGGTTGTGTCTACTTATCACTGAAACTGCTTTTATGCAGGATTTTATGTGTGAATAATTACTTTGCAAGTTTGCCATCTTGATGTGATTAGTGCAATAAGAATAACCTGTTGTTACACTTAATAGCTTTTTTGCCTTTCAAGTTGCTTTATGTTCCCCAAGACTACAAGAACCATCACTCTTGCCCAGCTGCCAGCAGCGATTGGTCATTCATTCCCGTGTACGAAATAAATTTGGTTTAGAAGCTCCTGCATCTTGAATCTGTTTCTAGTGGCAAATTTGTTGCTACGAACCAGCTGTTTAGTCTGCAGTATGAATGAATCGTAAAAATAAGCTTCGCGCAAAACGTGCGGATGTGAACGTTTGAAATGCATTTAAATCTACGTGTCTGAACCACACATATTGAAATCAAGCAGCTGCTGTGAACGACGGTTGGTATTAAATAACACTATGTTAACGGTCATTGACATAATTGCAGGCACGATAGTTCTGTTGGTCACGATCATTATACGGCTGGTTTCGGCAGTCAAAATGCGCTCACATAATTCTCCCCTTTACGTGTGCGAAATTTTCGTTCAATACCCTTGAAAACATTGCTTGCCTTCCGCACGGAGCAAGAAACTTTTAGGAGTGGAAACTCCGCTGTTTGTGGCGACCAGAAAAGATCAAGCCCGCAGAGTTACTTAAAGTCCCTTGATCATTTGAAAGTAGCGACACTCTTTGAACTTTGCCGCCACCGCGCGACCTCCTCGCCTCCTCCTCGCCCCTCGCGCGTTCCCCCGCGGCAACCAGTTTTGCCCCCGTTTTTCTGCACGACGATTGGTCTCCCTGCCGTTGCCCTTGGAAACGCGCGGGTCTTGAGTTTTGGTTGTGTTTTTTCTTTTTCGTTCGCGCCATTTTCCTCCTTAGCACGGCTGGCTCTGCGCTTTAGCTCGGCTATAGCTCGGCGTAGCGAACGTAGTACGCGGTGTTTCCTGCTCTATGTGCTAGCGCTTAGCCAGGCTGTCGCGCATGTAACTGCAGCAACTGCCTGAAGATGGTTATGCCGTTTTTGTGATACCACAAGGAAAGCGCGACGGCTTGCGCAGGAAGCAGTGGCTGCATGACATTGGCCGAAAGAACTTTGTTCCGACAAAGAACCGCATTGTTTGCGAGCTGAGGCGTCTTTCTTATAGCTCGTAGCAAAGCATCCCGTAATGCTGCATTTTTTTTTTTCATTCTTTCGGCCTGCTCACCAGCGTTTTTGTTGCGGTTGTCCTCAGTATGCTTAATATTCTCGGGCGGCTCGATCACCTCGCCAACTGTTGTTATTCAGTCGGAAGTGCAGCATTATAGATTCTGCTTCGCGCCCTGAAAAAATTTAATGGCAAGTATACCCGTGGTATTGCAGGTGATGAGCGTTAGCTAGACAACATTGAGTTGTTTTTTTTTTGAAGTTTTAAGGCGAAAGCCTTTAGATCTCTATGTTTCAAGGTTGCGTTGTAAACTGGAAGTATCACGTGATTAAGCGCCTGTGTTGTCTCTATGTGTCTTCCTTTTGTGAGTGTTCATTTGCGGCAAAAAACATGTCTTTTATCACGTGACCCAAGGAAGACCAGAGGTGATCCAAAGCATGTCCACCCCTGTATAAGCGAATGATTACACAAGTTAGTTAATGAATCATTAGTGATTGACATAAGGTGGATTAGAGAGAATTAAGGTTAATAAGAGGATATTAAGGACGATTAAGGTGGATTTGAGTACATTAAGAATGCTTAAGATGCATGAATAAAGATTAAGGTGGGTGGAGGAGGATTAAGGCGGACTATGGTGAAGGGTTGATGGAAGGGAATTATGACCGATTAGGGTGAGTCAGGGTGCATGAACAAGGATTAGGGTGGATTAAATTGGATGAAGGAAGATTAAGGTCCATTAATGTGGATTAAGGTGAATTAGGGTTGATAAAGGAGGATTAAGGCCGATTAGGCTGGATTAGGGTAGATTAAGGTGGACTAGGGACCATGGAGCTGGATTAGGTCTGATAGAGGTGGATTAGGGCGTAGTAAGGTAGATTTGGACTATTAAGCAGGATTAAGTTGGATTAATGTGCATGAATAAGGATTAAAGTGGATGAAGGAGGATTAAGGCGGATTATGATGGAATAGGGTTGATAAAGGAGGATTAAGACCGTATAGGGTAGGCTAAGGTGCATTAGGGGAGATGTAGGTTGATTAGGTTGTATTAAGGTGGATTGGAAGTATTAAGCAGGATTAAAGTGGATGAAGGAGCATTAAGGTTGATTAGGGTGGACTAAGGTTAATTAGGGTTTACTGAGTATTAAGACCGGTTAGTCTACCATAATCCTCGTAATGCACATTAATCCACCGAATCCACATTCATCGACCTTAATCTACCTTCATTCACTTTAATCCACCATTATCCACGAAAGTCCTCCTTAATGCACCCTAATCCACCTTCATCGACCTTAATCCACATTAACCCTCCTTAATACACTTTAATGCTCCTTAATCAACCCTAATGCTACCTAGGTAACCTTAATCCACCCTAATCCACTATAATCGTCTTTAATTCACCTTAATCCACACGAATGCACATCCACCTACCTTAGTCCACCCTAATCCTCCTTCATTCCCTTTAATTCACCCTAGCCGACCATAATCCTCCTTAATGCAGCTGAATCCGTGTTAATCCACCCTTATCCATCTTCATGCACTTTATTCCACCCTAATCCTCTATAATCGTCCTTAATGCACCTCAACGCACCTTCATCCACTCTAATGCACCTTCATCGACCGTAATCCAACCTAGTCCTCCTTTATGCACCTTAATCCACCTTCATTCACCCTAATGCACCTTCATCGACTTTAATCCGCCTTAATCCTCCTTAATACACCCGAATTCATCTTAATCCAATCACTAATCAATCATTACTTTGCTAATCATTAAGCATCTCTTATACGCGGCTCCAAATGCTTTGGTTCGCTTCCCGCCTTCGGTCACGTGATATTTTCTGTAGCTCACAACGGGACCTTGAAACAGAGGTCAAAGGCTTTCGCTTAATAAGCCACACACAAAGGGATGTGTCACAAGCAATACTAGATCAGACGCACGCAGTAAAGCATCTGATCATGAGGCAGAAAAATTGTCTGGAGTATAGAACTCGCCTCAAAGCTCCCTTTACATCGGTATACCCCGTTCATACGGCTTTAAGAAAAAACCAACCTCCTCATAAACGTTGCCTCCAGCATTATCGATGCTGTTATTGGCATTTCTCAAAATTTTCAACCCCACTGGGGCGCGCAACTGGCCCAAAATAACACTCCTCCATAGAATCCTGCGGCCCGTCCGCGGGAGCCCAGGAGGAAAAGCGCGTCGTGCGCAGCCGGTGGGCGAGGAGAATCGAGGAGGAAAGCGCCGTGAGGAGGTGAATGTCGCTACTTTCAAATTATCAAGAGGTTTTAGAGTTACTTAAGGTCCCTCTATAATTTTCAAGGTAGCGACATCTGCCGCGCGCGCCACCTAGGAAGTTCCTGTAGCAGACGGCGCCCACGCTAAACCGCGGCGCCGTGGCATTCGTGAGGCGAAAAAATGTCTGCACACGCGCGGAAATAAAACCTACTGGTGCCTGACGGTGGTGTAAAACGAAACAAGGGCCCGAACTTCTAAATCTAGTCCTTTAATTTCAAATGAGCGCTGAAAGAAAAACGCTCAAGAGAGCGGAATGAGGCCTTGATCGCCTCGATTCCGTATGTTTACATTTCGTTCGTTTGCGCTCAATCACCGCGCGAGCTTTGGTGATTGCTTGCGCTTAATACCGTTTGCTCTGTTAATTATTTTGCTTGTAAGTCTGCTGCGTACACATAGCGGTTACTTTGAACGAAGAATTCGTGTAAAAAAGAAGGCTGACAGTCGCTTGGACCGAAAAACTTTCGACATAAGGTCGCTGAAACGTGCGACCCTAACGGTAACTAAACATCTTGTGTACGTGTGTGTGTACACACACACGTACATGATGACTGTTGTGTCTTGCGGTTCAATGCTACGAGGCAGTGCAACTGTCGTGACACTCTGAAGCGACGGTATCGTGTCAGCGAGTCTCCTCGATCGTGTTCGGGCTGGCAGAGCGATCTAATCTCGCGGCACACCAACATCGAGCGTAGTGTGTGCGCGTGTGTGAATGCGGTTAACTGTTCTCGTGAACCGTGCGACGTCGCCACGTAAACTTGAATCATGACGCGCATTGTTGTGTTTATGCCTTTTCGCCTCCGTGCAACGCTAAAGCCCCGTAAGAGTTATTACTGCACTGTGTTTTTCTGGCAATGCGTGTATCGGTTTTGGCGTTTTTCTTATGTTAATTTGCAGTTGTGTGTTTTTCATCAGTAAAATTAATGGCTTCGCCGATTATTGAAAAATCTTCGCGTGTAAGGGAAACTTGGAAGGAATGAGCTCGCAGCTGTATGTAATGCACTTTGATATATTGTATTACACTTTATTATTTGATGGTCAATAGTAGTGGCTATGCAGAATTTGTTTTCAAAAGCAGAGTAATGCAGGCACATAGGAATATATTTATTCACATATGCAATGCGCCAAATACGATTAGGATATGCAGTGTTGGATGACTTTTTGGACATATTGTGAAGCGCAGTTAATAACGCGCGCACAAACACGGGAAAGTATAACAGAAGAATTCGCTGCTGAAATTTGCTGAAATCGCGCACGTAACGCAATGCGGATATTTGTCAGGGAGTTAATGCGCTTCTGCCACACTGTTTACTTGCATGCTAGGCCATACTGCGCTTGCTAAGTTAACGGGCTCATAATGCACTAAAATCAATAATCTCCACAAACATCGGCCGTCAACATTCATGCGCGCGAATGAAATACTATCGCAGCTCTGCACACACACGTGTATAGTTTCTCTCGCGCCTTCGTATCGCTCTACGTTACTTGCCTCGCATAGTCGTGCAGTTACCGACGGTTCAGTCTGTCCGTCCAATTCTATGCGACCACATTTATCTTCTGGTTAGGTTTTGTTTGCCGCGCGGGATGCAAAATAACTTCTTGCCGTCCTCCGTCTGATCTCGGCACCCACCCGCACAGCAACAAGGCATTTCAGCCCTTCACATCCTAGGTCATACTGAGCTATTCAGCGGGCTCATAACGAACTAAAATAAATATTCACCACAAACTTCGGCCGTCAACATTCATGCACGCGAGTGAAATACTATCACAGCTCGACACACGCACGTGTATACTTTCTATCGCACCTTCGTATCGCTCTACGTTACTTGCCTCGCATAGTCGTGCAGTTAGCGACGGTTCAAAGTCCTTCCGTCAAATTCTGTGCAACCGTACTTTTCTTCTGGTAAGGTTCTGGTTGCCGCGTGGGATGCAAAATAACTTCTTGCCATCCTTCATCCGGTTTCGGCACCCAACCGGACAGCAACAAGGCATTTCGGCCCTCCCGGAACGAAATTATCGCAGCAATGTGCATAGCACAACAGGCGAAACAAGGTAAATATACCTGGTAGCGAAGCTTCCATAGGAGCCCATACGTTCAAAACATGGCGGTCCATCGGCGGTTCATGGGGCTTAGCGCCATCTGTATGTGGTGGGAACACTTCCGGCGGAAGAAAAAATAATGTGACGCCATGTCCGTTATAAGCGAAAGTGACGTCATCTTGTTTTCGAAGGCGCGAAATTTGTTTTGTTGTCCTTCCTTTGGAGCTATATATTCAAATGCCCCGCCATTCGACTTGATGGGCGTTTCGAGCTTTCAACGTGAAAAGCGATGCAGGAAAACCCCAGCCGTACGGTTGTCATAGCATCCCTGCAAAGAACATACTTTCTTTGGAGGCCGACGAAAGCTTTAGGTGCAGAGTGCTGATCCTATTGTCGGATGCCAAGCCCGTCGGCCAGCGCAGTAGCACAAAAACAACTACACAATTATCTGGCGGTCGTAACTCACTACTTTTGACTGAACAGATTAAGAAGCGATGAAGCTACCCGCGTCACCAAATTCAGACAAACTTCGACAAGCAAGAAAGCACAAACTGTGAGGGGGGCGCATTTCAACAGGTGAACTTTACAAGCGCCTTTCTGCCCATTTCAAGACGTGCATTGCATTGCGAGTGATAGTGGCGTCAACGCCCCCTGTAGCGGTGGGCGTGAAAAGAAATTCATTTACTACTAGTAATAAAATTAAACTTGTATTTTCTTAACTCGTCACGAATATATAAAGTTGACTAGGAATTTCATTTTCGTTGAATGAATCTAACTGTGTCTCGTTTCAATTAAAAAACGCTTTTTTCTTTCCCAATGTTTGTTCCCTCCAAACATAGTCGCGCTTCAATCGCTGCTCCCATAAACCCCCATGCTGATGTCGGTGACAATCTGTACTGAACCGCTTTTCGCCCGAAGCTTCGCGACCTGTTTGAATCGACCTTGGGCGAAACGCGCGCACTTCGCCCGGCGCGCAGGAACTTTCATTGCGGCAAAGGGGCGGAGCAAGGTCACATGTCACCGTTCAGCCTATCACTGGCGTCGTCGGCTGGATGAAAGCCTGTCGATACTTTGGAATTATTGAGGGATTTTAGAGTTACTCTCATGCTGGCGCCACCTAGCGGCCTAGAAAGAAATTACCGTCGTTTCGGTTGCCAAGGCCGAGTGTGTTTCGGCCGCGCGCACCCTGACTGAGGGCGCCCTTCTTTGGCGCTGGTAGCCGGGAGGGCGACTGGCGCTACATTTCAACGATTTGAGCACAGTAGAAAATCAAACGCATTCCTTTCGACTATAATAAGAATATCTGTAGCTTCTGGTTGTATTCTTTGACACGCACGCGATGATTTTATTGGATGGGTGTAAGGACTGCTGGCATTCGTCGAAGGCAAACGTGCCTTCAATTTATTCGAGTATGTGACCAAGTTGATTTACTTCAAGCTCATGGGTCTCACACCCTGTGTGAACATCATTGACGTTCCAGCAGCCCTGGGTGTGTACCAACTAGCGCGCCAAGCGACCGCGGCGCGAAGCTAGCGCGTTTTCGATGGAACAACCGTGTTTTCCGCAAATAATTCAAAGTGCAGGTAGATTATTGAAAAGGACAGGTGACAGAGAGCTTCTTGAATGATCAAGCCACACTCGACAAATGCAGTGTTTATGCTGTGAAAAGCCAGAATTTTCTTCCCATAGTCGTTAAAGATTCAGCAATGCAAGCCTATGGAAACGACGATACTTTGTACGCAACTTTCGACAGGAAAACGATCACGGCGATAAATCTACAGCGGCTATCGTAATCGCCGGTGCATTTTGTATGGTCTGCAAACTCAGCTTTCGATTGATGCCTGTCTTGACTCTCCACACATGGCGTAACACTGTTCGCCAAGGAGATTTTTGAAACACAGTCGTGCAAATGCACGTGGTGTCTTGATAAACCCAAGCATACCATTGCTGAATCATCGGAAGCAGTGGCCAAGTGGTTTCATCGTACGTACCTATTGTCCCACATCGTACTGGCAGCTGTTAAATACCATGCTGCGTGAAATACTTTATTGCGATAGCAATTATATTGTCACGTGATAGCGACGGTAGAAAACACAGTAGCAATACTGTATAAAACGAAACTAACCATTATTGGGCGAACCTGTGCCGACAAAAACGGGCTACACTTAAAGCACAACGATAGCGGCGAACAAAGTCGGCGATCGTCGAAATCTAAACTGCCGGTCAAGCGCGTCGGCTTTTATACACGAGCCATCGAACTTTCCAGAGTAATCGCTGGTGCCCATGTGTCTTCCGGAAAGTTATACACCATTCGCGTCACGCATACATGCAATCAGATTAGACAAGGTTCGGTGACAACAGACAGCAGATGCAACAGTCTAACTTTCCAGAAACTTGTGATACATGCAGGCACGTCCCGCACTGAGCGATAACATTTGTTAGACTGTGAAAAGCGCTTACCCGAAAAAGACAATTCCAAGCGTCAATACGGTCACTCCGGACGCATTCTTGGCGTCGCAATCACTTTCCGTCCGCGGCCACAGCGTCGCCGCCGTATGCGCGAGGAGATCCGGCGATCGCGGCGCAATATGGCGCGCGCGAGGGAGGAAGGCCGACAACACAGGCGCCCTCTTCCGTTTTTTAACCATTTGTTTTATTACTAATTATTTTCAGCGCATATTGCAATTTACGAATGATAGCTAGTGAGCTTGCAAGGCATATTGACTTGAATTCTAAAGATGATACCGGTGTCGAGATATGTGCCGTCCAACTTGCGGTAAAAATAAGCTGCTGTTCCATTTACTTACAGTGAAGCAGGGCTAGTTCCACCAGGATCGTGTCCGTGCGTAGACACAAAAGTGTCATCAGAATTGGCTCCAGCATCGCCGCCTTCTCCCATTGGCTCGTTCGCGCCCCTTGGCGCTACTGCGCTCGTGCCACTGCAGCCTCGTTGGTCGTTGTCATTATATTAATTAATTAAACAACAAACACAAAGACATAACTAACTGTACAGCGAAGCTTTTGTGGGCTAGTTGCCCAAGGATCGTGTCTTTGTGTAGACACAAAACTCCCCTTACGTGCGCCGATCCTGAAGGTAGTGAATGCCGGGCCGACCTGCGGCGAAGGTGCAGTTCGCCATTAAGGGCCCCACATACACAGTTTCGCTGGTCACCCTTCTTCACAGAGTGGAAGCGCACTGAATTTAAAAAAAAAAAAGCTTGTTATGCCTTGAATTACAAAGGTAATTGGAACGCCCATGTATTTCATCGCACACTTTAAAAATTAATATCTCAAAACTGGTGCCGTTGTGAAAATTCATTACGACTGGATACGCCTTGCCAACTCAATGGCTGCAATTCGTAAATTTTATAGTGTGCCGTAAATTAATTAATTAAAAAGATAACTACTGCAATTATATGCATTACTCAATCGACTAGTCTGATTTCTTATTGAAGTATAATGCCCATCTGATCTAGTAACTTAGTTCAAGGTTTACGATTGTGCTATCTGCCGCAGGCATGTTTTTTAATTTGGCGCAGCTAAGAAAACAGCTGCTGTTTTGTATGTTCCACTATCAAAACGTAGAAATTCGTTTCTCATTTGTGAAGTCTTTCCTTCAATAATATTTTATTTCTTGTCGATGGATAAAGTAACTAAAAGCATGCGGGTGTCCTTGTGCTCGGTAAATAATTTTAAAAAAAACTTTGTACCATCTAGCATAGGATGCACATAAAAGCAGTTTCGGCAGGTCACTGACAGCCCTGCTAGTTTACCGCGCTTATAGAGGTCGCTATAGTTGCGGCAGAGAAAAGAAATAACAAACATGGGTGTTGAGTTCGAGAGGACGAATGCGGCGAAGGCAAGTAACGTGCAAAAATTTAAAATTAGTGCATGATTTTCCTTTCTCCAGAGAATTCACTAAACTTCAAACAGGGATCGCTGTCTTACAGGCAAAGAAAATATCCTGCTCTACCGTTGATATTATTTGCCATTTCATATAAACACCAACTGCATCAAAATTTTGGATAACAAAAGTGGCTTATAAAAATGACTATTGAAATATTGTTGGCATATTGTTGATGAATTGTTGACTGAATAGTGTTTCAACAATACCTCAACAATTATTGAAAGCATATAGCAATAATTCAACAATAAAGTTATTGGGTAGTTCACAACAAAAAGTCGTTGACTTAATGCTGTTGTCATATAGTTGAATGTTATTGAGTATTATTGAGCCATTGTTGAGTAGCTCCCAACAATAAAGTGGTTGACTAAATGTTGTTGATATATTGTTGTATTAAATTGAGTATTGTTGAGCCATTGTTGAGTGTTCACAACAATAAAGTTGTTCACTAAATGCTGTTAACTTATTGTTCAGTAACATTGAGTCTTATGGAGCAATATTGAGTTTCGAAGTATATGTGAAAAACACGTACATGTGTATGTGTGCGTCTATTGCACATATATACTGTTTTATTTATCACCGAATCACCATTGCATTTATACAGGGTGTTGTTTCACGTTCCTTGAACCACAGACGTACCTACCGAGTGGGCAGGGGGACAGTGCCGCCTGCCCACCATGTAGATACGCGTATGGTTCAAATTACGTGACTTGGTCCCTCCCCCACTTCAGACAGTGGGGAAGCGGTGGTGGCCCCTTCACATTACTGGTTGGGCGCCTCCTGTACGCCCAGTAGATACGTCTGTGATTGAAGTTACGTGAAACGCCCTGCACACCCACACACACAAACATATATATATATATATATATATACATATGACTTCATGATACAGGCATCTATGACTGCCGCAAGATTTTATTTGAAAAGTTGATGCACTTCTTCAAAAACTCTCTCATTCATACACGTTTTCTTATGCCGGATGTCCCACCTAACTTTACCCAGAGTTTACAGATATGGGAATGCCACGTAGCTGGATAGAACCAACGTAATATTGTTTGACGTCGCTTGGTGATAATGAAATATTTTTTTTTCATTCCGCCTAATTTGATAATTCATCTTCATTAATTATTCGACTGCCCAAATGTTATAATTAGATAAATAATGTCAATGAGAAAATTGTTGAGCGAATGAAAAACTCCCGATACAGCTCTCTGTTGCTCAATACGTGCTACATAAACGTGTTTTTCCGAGCGTGAGAGCAGCCCGAAAACGCACGCAAAATTGTCGCGCGACTGGCCGCTCGAGGCAGTTTGCGTGTATTTGCGGGCTTTTTTCACGCTTGGAAAAATACCTTTATGTGGCACGTATTGAGAAACAGAAATCTGTATCGGGAGTTTTTCATGTCGCTCTACAATTTTCTCATTCACATGTTAAGTTATGCAAAAACACCTTGCGCGCGCGCACACACACACACGCACACAACTACGTATCTAACTTCAGCATAGAGGCATGTACGGTTGCCGCATAATTTTATGTGAAAAGTTGATGCACTTGGAAAACCACTTTCTATCTTTCCAGCGCATTTTTTCTTATACAGGGTGTTTCAGCTAACTTTACTCAGAGTTTAAACATATGCCGATGCACTCTAAGACGACGCGACCAAATGCATGTTGCTCTGTCTTGTATGTGTAACGCTATTTTAGTATTTTTCTTAAATAGTTAATTAGTCAATATGAATTAGCCAACTCATGAAGCAACAAAGTTAGGCAAAAAAGTCCAGTTAGAGAGTTCTAGAGCATTTTGTAAAACGTCCGCTTAGGCAATTTCCAACTTTGTCTATTAAGTGTTATTATTTTTCAGCTTACTGCGGATGCCCGCGAAATGCAAAAAAATGTCACATAGCATATACCTGCTTGCGCGCCGTAATCCACCTCTTTGACGGCGCGACGACGCATGCGCTCTGGCGGATTAGACGCGAAACATTTTGGAAGGGACGCGCGGCCAGATGTCGGGGGAAAGTACCCCGAAAAAAAAGCTCCTGGACGCGCGCTGTTGCAAACGCTCGTGCCATGCACCGCGTTGAAACACTACTGGTAGTTCGACGTCAGTGCCGAAAACGTGCGTAAGACTGCAGCTCCACTTTGAAACAGTAAAGGGCCAGGGCTTCACCCGGACTGCACCGTGAAGCACGTAGTTGCTGCCTTGCATTGACGGCTGTCAAATTTATCGATAAATCCCTGCATTACACTTAGGGTAAACCACTGCGTTACAATCCTTACTTGTGGGCGACACTTGGAAAACCCGTTGCTGACGCAGGCTTCTTGCAGCGTCGGCCCGCTGTTGCTGGTGGTGGCAGCGCGTGTCTGACTTCATATAGTGTTTTAAGGCATAGTAACAAATGGTCTATACGAGACCGACAAGACGCTGCCGCCGACGATTGGCCGACTATTCAGCACTGTGTCATTGAGACCATTTGAGTGGGCATGGGAGCAGCCGTCGCGGAAGCATGGCTAATCCCTTCGTTTTCTACGCTCCGCAGGCCCTTGTTACCCTGGTGGTCTACTACGTGGTCGCTATGCCGTCCGCCATCCCGCCCTTGACAGTGTCGCTCACCGAAAGCCCTGCGCAGCACTACCGCCTGGAAGGTGCGCGCGCACTCAACGAATTCATGCCTCGGATCACCAATTTCCCTGGTATCAAGTTGACGAGATCGACGCTGGAATCAACTCCCGCCTCGTATTTATATGCCTGGCCGCCACCGTGTGCTTTCAGCGGGCATGGGAGCAGCCGTCGCGGAAGCATGGCTAATCCCTTCGTTTTCTACGCTCCGCAGGTGTGTAACCGCTTTTCTATCTTCGCTAGAAGGTCGGACGACCGCTGCTTGGTAGTGCTCCCATGCCCACGGGTGCTTTGTGAAACCTTGTGCAATTGCTTTGATTCTTCTTTGTTGTTGCTCTGCTGTGGTGACATTGAGCCCTGATCCCGCCCGCACTCGATCTACTCAAACCGAAAGCGATTCGGAGCACGCGCTGATAGCTGTCATGATGCAGATGCTGAAAAAGACAAATGACAGCATCAAGGAACTATCAAAAGATTTTTCATTGGGCCAAGCGACTGCAATAGCCGATATTAAAACAATCAAGTCTAACCAAGAAACATTAGAATCTAGGCTCATTGACATACTTAACCGCATTGAAACCCTTGAACGTAAAAGCAACGACTCTAGCTCCATGAGTCATCGCATAGCTGCCGTGCAGGATACTGCCACGCGCCTGACGTCACAGCAAACTTCAATCCAGAATCGCATAGACGATCTAGAAGATCAATCCAGACGCGAAAACTTGATCATACATGGTATTCCTGACGCACGTGAAACATGGCAACAAACCGAGCAGAAAGCGTTTGCCGTGTTGTCCACCATGATGGGCAGTAGCATCTCGGAATCCGAGATCGAACGCGCACACCGTTTAGGCACTTTCACAGCATCAGGATGTCGGCCTGTTATTATAAAGTTTACTTCTTTTAAAACTAGACAAAAAGTGCTGGAATTACGCTCAAAATTCAAAGAGGATAGAATGTCAGTTGCCGAAGACTTTTCCGCCGCCACTCGCCATGCTAGAAGGAAGCTGGTTGAATTCGCCAAAGGTTTACCCGGGTCACCGAACTTCCAGCTGCGGCACAACAAGCTCATTGTCCACAATAAACGCTACGTGTACGACGCAGCCGGCGGCAGCATTAAAGAGCTAAACCCGCCCGTTTCTGGTGATTCAACTAACAGTGTATCACGACCTTCAGCGCCAAACTTGACTGGTGAAGCATCATCATAGGTAAGCGCGAGGGGACGTGGTGGTTTGTTGCCGGCACCCAGTGTGTCTGTACTTTTGGCAAATGTCAGAAGCGTACTTAATAAGCGTGAGTCACTTGAATCAGTTGTTGACACGTGTAATTCATCTATCATTGCGCTCACTGAAACCTGGCTTCACCCAAACATTACTGACAACGAAATATTTCATGACGCACCTAGCTTCAGCATTTATCGCTGTGACCGTGAATCTCGTGTAGGAGGCGGTGTTATGTTGGCTATTTCGCGAGATATTCCGTCTTCTTATATTCCTGTTAAAACTAACCTAGAAATTGTATGGGCGCACGCTTACACCTGCCATAAAAGCTTTGTGTTTGGGGTTTGCTATCGTCCACCCAATAATTGCTCAAATTTTGCTGCCCATTTACATGATGCCATTGATACTGTTATTGCACGTCATCCTAACGCTTTCATTTTTCTCCTGGGAGACTTCAACTTTCCCAACATTTCCTGGTCTACTGAGCCCCCGGTTTTGAAACCATTTTCATCAGAAAGCTTTGACTTTATTAATCTTTGCTCGGTATTTTCTCTTTATCAGCTTGTCTCCCAACCTACTAGGCTATCGCACAATACGGCAAATACGCTTGATCTTATACTAACGAACTGTCCTGATATGGTCTCTGATTTATCGTATCTGCCAGGTATTAGCGATCATTTAACGCTCTGTTTTGAAGTAAAGTATTGTCAGCCGATAAACCGGCGAGTCAAAAAGTCCCTTCGTAATTACAGTAAAGCCAACTTTGAAGCTATTAATAACGAACTGTCTACCTTTCTCAACGTTTTCTTAGATGATTTTGAAAGCCGTACTACCGAAACTAACTGGAATATGTTTACAAGAAAAGTACATGAACTAATCGACAAGCACGTACCTATGCGCACTATTTCTTCGCATACAACAGCACCTTGGTATAACTCGAATTTAAAACGACTTCGTAACAAAAAAAAGCGGCTCTATCGCTCTGCCAAGCATTCTCTCTCCGAGCAGCGATGGGATGCATATGTGAAAGCGAATAATGCTTATGTCTCCGCACTGAAATGTTCTCGTAATAATTTCCTACAAAATACTCTGCCAGCTATGCTCAGTATTGACCCAAAACAGTTTTGGCGAACGATTCACCCCGACCGTAATAGCGAAATCACGTTACTCGACTCTTCTGGTGATGCGATTCCAGTTGCCGACTGCTCTGTGGTATTAAATGATGTATTTTGCCGTAATTTTGTTATAGCCTCGTCTACAACACTTCCCAACGTGCAGCGTTTTGACTCTCTAACAATGGATCCAGTAATTATACAACCCCTTCGCATTGAAAAAATTATCGAATCATTGAAAGTGTCCTCAAGCCCAGGAATTGACCTTATCAATGCGAAATTCTTAAAAAGTACCAAAATATATTCTAGTATTATGCTATCCAAAATATTCCAACAATCACTTGATGAATCCACGCTGCCATCCGACTGGAAAGTCGGCAAGGTGGTTCCAGTTCATAAATCTGGGAGTAAAAATTCACCCCTAAACTATCGCCCGATTTCACTAACTAGTATCCCGTGTAAAATCCTCGAACATGTTCTTTACACAAACATCGTTAATTTCCTTGATGCCAACTCGTTCTTTTCGAAGGCTCAACATGGTTTCCGCCGATCTCTTTCCTGCGAAACACAGTTAGCTTCCTTTACACACAAGCTACATACAATTCTTGATCGTCGTTCTATAGCTGACTGTGTCTTCCTAGATTTCGCAAAAGCCTTTGAAAAAGTTTGCCACAGTTTACTTCTCTTTAAATTAAGCAAATTCAACATTGATAGGAAACTTCTCTCCTGGATCGAATATTTTCTAACCGGACGCTCACAATTCGTGTCTGCTAACACTTATAATTCCCCTTTGAAGCCAGTTCATTCTGGCGTGCCCCAAGGCTCAGTGCTCGGCCCTCTCCTGTTTCTCATTTATATTAATGACTTGCCGCAATGCGTGACCTCTAACATTCACTTATTCGCCGACGATTGCGTAGTCTTCCGAGAAATTATTGACCAAAATGATGTTACGATCCTTCAAAACGATATCAACTGTATATCTAACTGGTGTAAAGTCTGGCTGATGGAACTCAACACTACAAAATGTAAGGTATTACGCATCTCCCGTACAACTTCTTGCCCCATTTCCTACTTGCTCGAGAATTCCGCTCTCGACTCCGTAACATCCTACTGCTACTTGGGTGTGCACATAACTTCCTCTCTTTCCTGGTCTCTTCATATTAGCAAAATAATTAGCAATGCAAACCGCTCGTTAGGTTACCTCCGGCGCAATTTTTCATCTGCTCCTGTTTCTTTAAAACTCCTCCTTTACAAATCTTTAGCCCGAAGTAAACTCGAATATGCCTCTTCAATCTGGGACCCCAGCACTGCTATATTAACCTCTGCCCTCGAGCTTGTGCAAAATAACTCTGTCCGCTTCATTCTAGGAAACTACAGTCGTACTGCCAGTATCACTTTAATGAAAGAGTCCCTACAGCTTGCGTCACTCGCCTGCCGCCGCAAGTTTTCCCGCCTATGTCTCTTCCACAAGATATACTACAGTCCCGCCCTACGCAACGACCTTATTCTTCCTCCATCATACATTTCCCCTCGTTTCGATAATGCACAAAAGGTGGGAATAATGTCGTGCTTAACTCAAACATGTTATCAATCATTTGTACCCCGCACCTCACAGGACTGGAACCACCTTCCTGGAGCAGTCACGTCCACTGTTCAATATTCCCAGTTTCATAATGTTTTAAACACAAGTGTATTGCAATGTAACTAACCAACTATGTAATTATATTTGTTATCGGTCAATTGCTTGAATTTTTGTTGCTTCACGTTTCAGCTAACATTGTATTAGCAGAAGAAAAACCTGTATAGTGTCTTTTTTTATGTTCCACTCCCCTCTGTAATGCCTCTGGCCCTGAGGGTAATACTAATAAATAAATAAATAAATAAATAAATTTGATCTTAATAGGCCGACAACGACGAAGCCCACGGGTGCGAGTTGTCATACAGCGCGACGGGCTTTCGTGTCGACAGCACCGACAAAATCAGCGTGACAACCGTGATAGCTTGAACGAACTCTACCTGATCAGCCGTCGAACCGACAACGCGATATCTCCAGCTCATTCACTTGTAAATATAATTATTCGCGCTCAAAATGCGTCGACATGCCTTCGAAGTTGAAATGCAGGAGCTTCAGTCCTCTCAAGCCGTGCACGTGAAGTTTGAGTCAATGCTCATCCTGTTTAGCGAAGTTTGGGTTAGGCCTGACCCCGTCGAGTTCGTGCACCCGCTACCGATGGAGCTAGACTTAAAAAATAAGCAGTCAGGACGAAGGAAACCGCTCTTATAGTTAGGTTGCGGCCCTATAGCGATTTGATAACACTCTTCGCACGGCGCAATAAGCGGCAAGCGGCGACACAGCGCTGTGCCAACATCTTCTACTTTGGTCACCGTACCCCAACGCTGCCGGTCGCATTCCCGTAGATGGCGGGTCTGTGTGTGTTGTTATGCTGACATTTCTTAACTCCAAAGAAGCATTGTTCTGCGTCAAACAGGAAAGGAGAGACAGTGCATTCGATGCAGCAACATAAACTCGCTCAGTTGCCAACGGTGTCAGCGATGGCATCCGCCTTTTTGCGAGAGAACATATAAGTGGGCACTTTTGCCGAGCACAGTTGTCTTTTATAATACTTTATAGCACGCGCGAATTGTAAGTATGATGAAGTTAAACAAAAGCGAGAATCAGTAGTAGCAGCCCGTAATATGTATGTCTCTGGATCCCAGTTGCAGTTATTTAAGGGACTCGGCCGCTCATACTGACTCGTCTGTGTGTTTTGCTACGTTTTGAGATTATTTCACATCAGCGATGCACCGTTTCTACAATAATCAAAGCTTACAGCGATCTGAAGCTGTAGAGGTAAACAAATGCACCGCTTTGGCGAATCCCACGTGGAAGACTGCACTGGAAGGCTTCTTCAATATGCGGAATGTTTAGTGAATGTGTAAAAGGAATACAGAAAGCGATGTCCAAGCGCAGGCACCAGCGACAACGAACCCAAGGCAGCCGCGTCGGAGCTCAGCGTGCCTTTATCGGCCGCGCTGTTACCACAACAGCGCACTCGGGCCTGTTCACCCACGACGGGTGAACGACATGCTGCCCCGGAGAAACTTAACAATTAATCGCCATCCGCACAACCGACGTACACTCAACATGGGCGCAGGTACCAACCGGCGAAATCCCCGACACCCTTCCAAAACGTTTCCAGCGGCGTGCGTCAGAGGGCAGCACAGGAACATGGAAGAGGCGCATTGAAGCGCTTCTAAACGCGCATGGCATCTAGCAGGGCGTGTTGCCGCTTAAAAGGCGACCGGGTAGTGACGAAGGCGTTGGCTGTGCTATTTACGCCAGCGATGTGCTTCCCTCGCGGCGCTTCATGATATCGACAAGCAGACAGGCGTTCACACCGGCTAAATGCTATGTTCGTTTGTGGGCGGAAGGCTTGGGAGCTGTGCAATCACGATTCGCAAGCGGGCATGTCACGTGGTGTTTTTGCTTTATTTCGGGGGCCTCCGCAGTATGCTTAAAAACACTAATACTTAACAGATAGAAAGACAGAAACTGTTTCTTCGGACGTTTTGCCAACCGCTCTGCAGCTTTCTAATTGGAATTATTTTTCCTAGCTTCCTTGCTTCAGAAGGTGGTTAATTAATCTTCTTGACTAATTAGCTGTTTAAGCAAAATATAAATATAGCGCGACACACTACTTACATGCATTTGGTCGCGTCTTCATAGAGTGCATCGGCATATCTTTAATATCTCCCTGCAGTTAGCTGAGACACCGTATATATATATATATATATATATATATATATATATATATATATATATATATATATATATATATATATATATATATATTGCTTAGAGATTTATTAGCAACGGGCGCGAACGGGTAGCCGTCACAAGCGTTCGGCGAAAGACAGCAACCACGAGCTCATGCCGGTAGCGATGGCGCTGTGGCGCAGGCAGGCTACTCTTCTTCGTTACAATATATATATATATATATATATATATATATATATATATATATATATATATATATATATATATATATATATATATATATATATATATATACAGTTAGAGAACTTGGTAGCGATTCACGCGATGGTAGCGATAGTAGCGGTCTTTATCGGCATGCACTTGACTTTCAAGCTGAGAGGAAATGTCATCGATCTTTTGTTTTACCGACTGCACGTTTTCGATATTTAATTTTTTCTTTCCATGTTTCAGTTTCCTTTGGAGCCGCAATGTCTCGCGGAGATCCAGGGATTATTGCGATTTTTCTTTTTAATCGGCAACAGGACAAAGCGATCAATGCACTCTTTAACTATTTTTTTAAACCTGCACCACAGCGACACTACATCTTCTGTGCTACTTGCAAATCCGTTAATATTAAGCGAAAGTATATCAATAATTGATACATCATCGGCTCGAGAGAAGTTTCGGTAAGATGAACATTCAGTTTTCTTATCTAACACAGTGTCTGTAACGGTGAGTAGTACAGCTTCGTGATCTGATAGGCGAGGTACTATCTCGCAATTAGTTTTGGCACTAATTGATCCGCTGACAAAAAAGAGGTCAAGCGCTGCACAATCTGCAGTGAGTCAAAGGCCAAAGCAATGTCCAGCATAGCTTCTCCGTGAGGGGCATGCTTTTTAAGCGAGGACCTTGCCCAGTCCACATTAGGCAAATTAAGATCTCCTGATAATACATTACGATTACCGGGTTTTACATTGGTATACGAAAATTGCCTAGGCTCGTCAAATACGGCAATGGTAGAATTAGGGGGTCGGTATATTGCTGCAATAACATATCTAAAATTTGCATAGTAAGCTCTACAGAAAATATAGTCTACATTGGGTATTCCAGGCATTAAAAAAATTCGCGAGGGTGATTTAAAAAGTATGCTAACACCCCCACCTCTACCATCATGGTCTTTTCGATACGAACTGTAGCCAGTGAGAACGAACTCACTGTCAAACACAGCGTCATTAAGCCAAGTCTCAGTCAAAGCCACTATATCTGGGTTGTGCAAGAGCGTAAGAGCCTCCAACTGAGTGGTCTTGTGGAATATAATCCTACAATTGACATTTAATACTTTAAGGGTCCGAGATGTGTTAGTAAATAGTCAATTGGAATCTTTTTAAAGCCTGTAGTGAGAACCTTTTGATTCGTCCCAACCAAATAAGATGCTATCAATGCTTAGTTTGTCGAAAATTTGTTTTACCTTGGCTCTGTCGGCTTTCTCTTTCTCGCAACTTTTTCAGTTATTTACGTATTTCCCGAACTGGCTTTGAATAGTCTTCGGCTATCGATATTCCGGAGCCTTTGAGATTATGACATGATCGTAATATTGGGACTTTTTTTCACGAAAGTCGAGGAGTTTCAGAATGGCTGGTCGCATCCTGCCTGCTTGCCTTTTTTCCCAGTCTATGGCATTTTTCGACGCCACTCACCGTTAAACAATTTTTTTTTTCTGAGAAACATCATCGGTTACTTTCATTTCCAGTTCCTGACCAGACTCCATGCTATCTTCCTCTATACTATAAATGATCAGGTTATTTCTCCTGTCTCTGTTTTCCAAGTCGTCCATCTGGTTCCTAACAGAAGTAAGCTGCCCCCTGAGCACGAGGTCGCGGGATGGAATCCCGGCCACGGCGGCCGCATTTCGATGGGGGCGAAATGCGAAAACACCCGTGTACTTAGATTTAGGTGCACGTTAAAGAACCCCAGGTGGCTGAAATTTCCGGAGTCCTCCACTACGGCGTGCCTCATAATCAGAAAGTGGTTTTGGCACGTAAAACCCCATAATTAAAAAAAAAAGTTGCCCCTGAAGTTCTGATATTGCGGCTTCTATATCTTGTACCTTCGTGGCTAAGACTTTCAGGCTGGATAACTGTCTCTCAGTACCGTCAATCCGCTCAGTTAAAGAGGAAAGTTTGTCCTTTATCTTCTTCTGAGATACCTGCAGACACTCCATTGTTGAATTCAACTTGCTTTGGCCAGATAGTATTTCCACTAGCACCTCTTTTTCTGTCAGACCAGGATTTGATTCAATATCGCCGCAGGAACACAGATATTTTGATAATGAAAAAACAGAAGACAGAGAGCTCTGAACACCCAGTGGGCAGGGCAGCAGCACTAAAAAACGGTCGTCACTTCGGTAACAATGTTCATATTTAAAATCACTAACCTACAGCGCAAAGCAAAAAGCATTGCTCAGCATGTTGCCGTGTCTGCTGCAGCCATGCCCACTGGCGAAGAACGGCTCCGGCGGTAGTCTTGTAGTCGTTGGAAGTGCCACGTGACATGACGTCACGGATGTCGTCAAAGGTATAGTCGCTGATAGCCAGAGTTGATCCCGTCCTGAGACGATGCCTTCGTAGAGCGGTGTCTCTGATACAGCATGAAATTCTTGATCTCACGGGAATAACTACTTTTTCATCTGGTTATGCTACTAGGCAACGACATAGCCGAACAATAACCCCATTTAGTACGCGTAATAATTGCTTTAAGTATTCCTTCTTTCCACAAACAGTGGTTGAATGGAATCATCTAGCCAATGACCAAGCTTTAAAGTCATCACTTTCGGCGTTTGTTTCAAGCATTGAGCAAAAATTTGTTATCTTGATGTGCCACTGCTATTCAAGCTCTGTTGACCTGATTTGTATTGTGTTCGTTGCCTATGCTGGTGTTCTTTAAATATGTATTGTTTCCCACCCTGCTAAAATCCCCAGTGGGGATTGCAGTATAGATAAATAAAAAAAAATAACGCAAAATGGCCGCCGCGGGTCGTTTGATGAAAGTCATGCGGCTCCAGCAGAGCTTCGAGAAAAACCTGCCGCGCAAAACAAAAAGAATTGCTCAGCATGTTGCCGTGTTTGCTGCTGCCATGGTCGAAGAGACTTGGCTGCACCTTTACGTTGCGAAAATATCTTCCCTTATTTTCACCTGCCCTATCCTTGTCACAAATTGGTGCAAATGTGGGATACCTCTAGGTATCCAGTCATTGGGTGATCATAAATCTGGTGTTCAGCAGTGGTCGCAGGGAGTATGATCACAACTTGGGGACCATCGTGGTTAGCATCGCGATGATATAGAATATCATCACGGAACAGGAATAGGTTGAGAGGCGAGTGCGAAACACCCCGATAATTCATTCATAGGGACGTAGGTGCGGGACTATCACAAGTAGATCTTGCCTCTTCTACACCTCCTAAGTACTATTATTAGTACGAAGCAAAATCAGGAGAGTGAGTGGTATCTCTGCGAGAACTGTCGCATAAACAACTCAGTAAATCCAAGATATCCCCCCTTTCAGATGCTCTAAAGAGCACAACGATTAAAAACACACAAGTATAAAGATGTCTGACCTCTCTTCAGGTTATCCACTTCTCGCTTCCAAGCAGTCATCATAATATTATCCAATGACAAATACTGTGATAACAAAAAAAATGCATTTCACATTTGTGAACCCCACTATTTTGCTGTTTATCACAGATGACAGTTATAGAAGGAAGAACAAACAAATGTGGTGCAGAGGCGCAATTGTGCCAGCGTTCTGTTTTCGCAGCTGACGCTTCAAATGTAAGCGACGAATTAGTACGTGGTGCTTGAAGTAATCTTATTCAAGTGCATTAGTTGACCTCTGGAACAGCATATATAGGGTGTCCCAGCTGGAACCCACGATACATAGCCATAACAAGTTTACTAGTAAGTCATGCATCTGAGCAGATTTTCACTAGCATTCATATTGTCACGTGGTAGTGACGCTGAAGATGAAGACAGCAGCCAAACTGGGAAAGACGAAACTAGCGTTTTATTGGGCGAACTTGTGCCCTCAAAAACAGGCTACACTAAAAAAAAAAGGCGATAGCGGCGAACCCAGACGGCGATCGTCGAAAAATCTGATCAGCGGGTCAATTGCGTCCGCTTTTATACATCAGTCGTCGAATGTTCCAGAGTAACCACTGGGACCCGCGTGCCTTCCACAAAGTTCAACATTATTCGCGTCGCGCACACATGCAACCAGATTACACAAGGTTCCCTCACAGACAGCGGAGGGAACCATCGATAACATTCCAGAAACTTCCGATACATGCAGGCGCGTCCTGCGCTGTGTGATAACATTTATTGGGCGGTGAAACGTGTCGCCCGATAAAGACAAACAAGTACACGTGTCAATGTACCCCTCTTAAAAAGCATCGACCTGATGCTGCAAACGAAAGTAACAAAGAAAAACACCCGTAGCAAAGAGAACAACAAAATCAGGAACTTGGTCAGCGTCCCTAAAATGGTTTAAGACGCACCACGTGGACTACTTCAGATCGTGCGCGGCGCCGCGGTGAATGCGAAATGCCGTCTGGCACGACCTCATAGTCCAGTGCGTCAATACGTCGTAATACCTTGTAGGGTCCGAAATAGCCTCGCAATAGTTTCTCACACAGTCCTCGTCAGCGTCGTCAGCGTCATCATCATCATCAGCCTGGTTACGCCCACTGCAGGGCAAAGGCCTCTCCCATACTTTTCCAACTACCCCGGTCATGTACTAATTGTGGCCATGTTGTCCCTGCAAATTTCATTATCTCATCCGCCCACCTAACTTTCTGCCGGCCTCTGCTACCCTTCCCTTCCCTTGGAATGACCATTGGAATGACTTCCCTTCGAATGACCTTCCGTTGGAATCACCATTCCCTTAACGACCATCGGTTATCTTCCCTCCTCACTACATGTCCTGCCCATGCCAATTTATTTTATTTTTTTTGAATTCGACTAAGATGTCATTAACTCGCGTTTGTTCCCTCACCCAATCTGCTCTTTTCTTATCCCTTAACGTTACACCTATCATTCTTCTTTCCATAGCTCGTTGCGTCATCCTCAATTTAAGTAGAACCCTTTTCGTAAGCCACCAGGCTTCTGCCCCGTACGTGAGTACTGGTATCGGGGTCCAAACCCAAACACGGTCGGCGGGCTGGTACTCGACGAAGCGTCGTCGGAGGTTGTAGTGTCGGCTGTCAGTACGCTGCTGGTTCTTGATTCGTAGGGGGGCGAGCTGTCGGGCTTCTTCGGCGCGCTGGAGATAGGTTGCGACGTCAAGATTTTCTTCGTCAGTGACGTGCGGCAGCATGCTGTCGAGCGTCGTCGTCGGGTTCCAGCCGTAAACCAGCTTAAACGGCGTGATCTGTGTTGTTTCTTGCACCGCCGTGTAGTAAGCGAATGTTACGTACGGCAGGACGGCATCCGAGGTCTTGTGTTCGACGTCCACGTACACTGCTAGCATGTCGGCGGGGGTCTGATTCAGGCGCTCCGTAAGACCATTCGTCTGTGGGTGGTAGGCAGTTGTCCTCCTGTGCCTTGTCTGACTGTACTGCAGAATGGCTTGGGTGAGCTCTGCTGTAAAGGCCGTTCCTCTGTCGGTGATGAGGCCTTCTGGGGCGCCATGTCGCAGCAGGATATTCTCGACATAAACTTTCGCCACTTCGGCTGCGCTGCCTTTCGGCAGTGCTTTCGTCTCAGCGAAGCGGGCGAGGTAGTCTGTCGTCACGACGATCCACTTATTTCCGGTTGTTCACGTCGGCAAAGGTACCAACAAGTCCATCCCGCTCTGCTGAAACGGTCGGCAAGGAGGCTTGATTGGCTGTAGTAATGCCGGCGGCCTTGTCGGTGGTGTCTTGCGTCGCTGACAGTCTCGGCATGTTTTTACATAACGGGCGACGTCGCCGGTCAGGTGCGGCCAATAATACCTTTCCTGTATCCTCGATAGCGTCCGGAAGAATGCGAGATGTCCAGCAGCCTGATCGTCAAGTAGGGCATGCAATACTTGTGGACGCAGCCCTGAGGAAACAACAAGAATGTAGTTGGCGCGGACTGGTGAAAAGTTCTTCTTTGCGAGTAGGTTGTTTTGAAGCGGGAACGAAGACAATCCTCCCCTAAATGCCCTAGGGACAACGTCGGTGTGCCCTTCCAAATACTCGACGAGGTTTTTCAGCTCCGGGTCTGCTCGTTGCTGTTGCAAGGAAGGCGTCGTCATCCTCGTCATCTTGCGGCGGCGGGTCAATCGGGGCACGTGATAGGCAATCAGCATCTGAGTGTTTTCGTCCAGATTTGTATGTTACAGTGATGTCGTATTCTTGTAGTCTGAGGCTCCACCGTGCCAGCCGTCCTGAAGGGTCCTTTAAGTTAGCTAGCCAACACAACGCGTGATGGTCGCTGACCACTTTGAATGGCCTGCCATACAGGTAAGGGCGAAATTTCGCTGTAGCGCAAACGATGGCGAGGCATTCTTTTTAGGTTGTAGAATACTTGCCTTCGCCTTTTGACAACGACCGGCTAGCGTAAGCTATCACGCGTTCAAGTCCGTCTTTTGTCTAGACTAGGACGGCACCGAGGCCTAGGCTACTGGCGTCAGTGTGTATTTTGGTATCGGCGTCCTCGTCGAAGTGCGCAAGTACTGGGGGCGACTGCATGCGTCGTTTGAGTTCTTCAAATGCGTCGGCCTGCGGCGTTTCCCACTTGAACTCGACGTCACATTTAGTTAGCTGTGTCAGCGGCTCAGCGATGCGTGAAAAGACATTGACAAAACGCCTGTAATAGGTACACATGCCAAGGAATCGACGCAATGCCTTCTTGTCGATGGGATGTGGGAACTTTGCGATGGCAGCAGTCTTCTGCGGGTCGGGGCGGACTCCAGACTTGCTGATGACGTGGCCTAAGAACAGAAGCTTATCGTAAGCGAAGCGGCACTTCTCTGGCTTCAGAGTGAGCCCTGATGACTTGATGGCCTCAAGTACTGTCGCACGCCGCCTAAGATGATCGTCGAAATTTCCAGCGAAGACGACGACGTCATCCAAGCAAACAAGACAGGTCTGCCACTTCAATCCTGCTAACACCGCGTCCATGACGCGCTGGGACGTTGCAGGCACCGAGCACAGTCCGAATGGCATGACCTTGGAACTCGTAGAGGCTGTCTGGCGTGATGAAGGCGGTCTTTTCGCGATCTCTCTCGTCGACTTCCATTTGCCAGTAGCCAGACTTGAGATCGATCGACGAGAAGTATTTTGCGTTGCAGAGCCGATCTAATGCGTCAATCCGTGCAAGCGGGTATACGTCCTTCTTCGCGATCTTGTTAAGTCGACGATAATCGACGCAGAAACGTAGGGTTGTGTCCTTTTTCTTCACCAAGACTACAGGAGATGCCCACGGGTTTTTCGGCGGATGGATGATGTCGTCGCGCAGCATTTCGTCGACTCGTTCTCTTATAGCTTCCCATTCTCAAGTCGAAACTCGGTAAGGGCTCGAGCGCACTCTTCGGTGATTATGCGACGCTTTCCGACTTTTCCATCACGTCGAAAAGCGGCCTTTGTATCGTCGGAGAAGACTTCTGAGCTGTTGCTGCTTGCTCATGGGGAGACTTGGATTTACATCGAAGTCTGGTTCGGGAACTATGGTCGTCGGGGTAGATACGGCAGAACCGGAGAGAATAAACGCATTACTGGTTTCCAGAATTTCCCCGATGTACATGATCGTAGTGCCCTTGTTGATGCGTTTGAACTCCTGGCTGAAGTTTGTCAGCAACACTTTAGTTTTTCCTCCGTGCAGTCGAGCGATCCCTCTTGCGACGCAAATTTCACGGTCTAGCAACAGACGTTGGTCACCCACGATGACGCCTTCTACGTCGGCAGGCGTTTTGGTGCCGACGGAAATGACAATGCTGGAGTGGGGCGGGATGCTGACATGACTTTCAAGCACGTTTAAGGCGTGGTGACTACGAGAGCTCTCCGGCGGTATCGCACGATCTTCCGACAGCGTTATCAACTTCGACTTCAGGTCGATGATTGCGCCGTGTTGGTTCAAGAAGTCCATGCCGAGAATGACGTCTTGTGAACACTGTTGGAGGATAACGAAGTTGGCAGGGTAAGTCCGGTCATGAACGGTAATTCTTGCCGTGCAAATTCCAGTCAGCGTGATGAGGTATCCTCCAGCGGTCCGAATCTGAGGGCCTTTTTATTAGCCTGTTTTATTGGGCGAACTCGTGTCCTCAAAAACAGGCTACACTCGAAGAACGGCGACAGCGGCGAACATAGTCGGCGATCGTAGAAAAATCTGATCAGCTAGTCAAGCGCGTCGGCTTTTATACATCAGTCGTCGAATGTTCCAGAGTAATCGCTGGGACCGGCGTGCCTTCCACAAAGTTCTACATTATTCGCGTCGCGCACAAATGCAATTAGATTACACAAGGTTCGGTCACAGACAGCGGATGGAAGCATCGATAACATTCCAGAAACTTCCGATACATGCAGGCGCGTCCTGCGCTCTGCGCTAACATTTGTTAGGCGGTGAAAGGTGTCGCCCTATAAAGACAAACAAGTACACGTGTCAATATGAACAGAAAACGAGCTAAAATTAACATTACAATATATGAAGTAACACTTGGCTGAAACAAAGCCACCGTTCTACGTATTTGTTGCGCGGCTTATGTGCATCGAGATATACTGTGGCCGATTTTTCCAGCTGTCAGCCTGATTTATCTTACCGCACCGCTTGAGCTGAGATGCAGCAGACAGCAATAAACCACCCAAATATGGGTGGTGTCTGCTCGCGCCTGAGTTAACAACGCCTTATCAGCAGACGACTGATAGGAGATAAAATAACGCAGTTCCTCTCCCAATTTTCCTGAAAATCAAAGACCGTCCCTTAAAGTTGTTCTTTGCCATTTAAAGGTCGCAAAAAGGTGTTCTGAAGGGTGTTCTGACTAGAAATATTTCCAAATATTCGACAAGAAACTATATTCTGGGGTTCTGCGTGGCAAAACTACGATTTGATTGTGGGGAAGGTCGTAGTAGGGAATCCGGGTTAATTTGGACTACCTGAGGTTCTTTAACGGGCACCAAATGCACGGTAAACGGCTGTTGTGGCATTTCGCCCCATCGACATGCGGCCGATTGGATCCTGCAACCTCCGGCTTTGCAGCGCAACACCATAGTAACTACACCACCACGGCGGGTAAAGTATGTGCAAGGCGTTCACAAACGATATATATATATATATATATATATATATATATATATATATATATATATATATATATATATATATATATATATATATATATATATATATATATTTATATATGTTGCTCGGCTATGATGACGATCACCTTCATCTGCGAATTATAATTCATTCTTCGGGTAGAGTTGATTCACAAAACCCGCAAACACGTTTACGCGATCGTAAAATTATTACTTACATTTATACCGAACTCGTTAAAACGTTATCTTGCACATTCGTCCTTTGTTGTCCTTGCTATCATTGACAAAGTTCTGGTTTGCCTCATTTTCACAACTTCCGTATCAGTTCCAACGAAGTTAGCGCCTTTACCCCGTAGTGGCCTCAGGAAACGTAGTTACCGCTGCTACAAGTAGCATGACTTTCATGATACCACTGCCCTTCTCGGGAATGACCACCTACAGATCCTTGATTTTCTCATTTGTATATGAAAAACACGACACTACAGTGACTTCTTTGGCTCTGAATTCATTTACTGCGACAGCCGCATTCCCTCCCTATGAAGATCGCCTCCTTGTTTTTACTTGTTTGCTTTTTAATAGAATAATTGGGTTCACCCGCTACATAGGAAAAGCCAAGAATGCACAGGCTTTAGGTACAACGTTCTACGTTTTCAGTTCTTATTTGCCGGCATTTCGACCAACGTTTATTTTATGTTTTATTTTTCACTTTGCATTTCCAACCTAGTACTATGACCTTCGGTGAATAGATTTTTCCTGCTGCATTTTCACCGGCCTTTTTTCAGCGCAACATTTTTCGCTTCGAGGTTACCGGGTTCTTTTTTTTTTCTTTCGATGAACTGTTTTGTTGACGCTGAAACCTCCTGTATAATAGCACATGTTGCTCTTCAATGTTTCACTTGTATCCGACACGTGGACAAGCAAAGTTCCTGAGAAGAATTCTAGCAGGACAGAACGCAATACGGCGTCGTTACTATATACAGGAATTAAGAGCGAGCGCACACGAATATTCAAATGCAAAGAGAATCAGATTTTCTTTGTAACACTGTAGTGCTACAGAGCTCCAACGTATAATACCCAATGCGATGTCCGGGTGAGTGCGACCCCGCATTACAGCCTGTCCCAGCACATTCACAACATTAACTGTTGCAAGGAACCGTGCCAGGATTCTTTTGATCGCCTCGGCGCATCACTTTTCGCCCATTTTTGTCGAAGAGGCAAGTAGGCAAGACAGGCACAACTAATCAGAACATTGTGCTAATCCAACGCACATGTTTCACGCAATTCCAACGCAAATCCACGCAAATGCAACGCAATTCTATTCACGTAAATGCAATGAGCATGATTGTCTCTGTTTTTATCTTACCCAATGCGCAACCTCAAGGAATGTTTATGATTATGCCTCACATTGGTAGCAAGCTTAATTTCGTGCAATGCTTCGGTCTATATATGGCATCGGTGCAAAGCTATGCCAGAATGCGAACAATAACTTGAGCCACTGTGAAACACCCGAAGCTGTGGCGTCTGATGCTTGTCGAGAGAAGAATCGTGTGAGGCGTATGTAGATATTAAGTGAGACGCCTTATTCGAATACATTTGAGGCTTGTAGACTCCTTGCATGACGGTGGTGCATAGTCCTTGGGGAGAACTAGCCAATCATCAGCACATAACTGCGCCGTGGTCGATACCCATCGGCCTAAAACTAGCGTAGCCCAAATATAATAAATTACAGAAATTCAAAGCAACCGTGGAACATGATACGCCATTCCATTAAGAGGTTTGTGCGTTTTTGAGAGGCCTAGCGGTAAATTATAATCGCATTTCTTAAGTCGCGATGCATGGTACACTCGGAACAAAGGTGGCCCTTACTGGCACTGCATTGTTTGTCAAAATTCTGCAGCGTCCGGCAAGACATCGACCCACCCGACAACCGTGGGAGAGGCCGGAAGGGAGTGGGGAGGCGGGCAAACGAAGCTGGGCTTTAGCATTGCTTTAGCGGATCGCTGAAACATGATTTTTTTGGCGTGTGATGTACGACTGTTCCTTTCTCTTTCATAGTAATGCATGTTATGAAATGCCAAATGCTAGCACAGACTTTAGCCTTCTCAGATTCCCCACATCTAGGTAGACTAATTTTATGTAGTTGAAATGTATATAGAGATTGATGGAACATGTGTTGGGCCAAACGCTTATGATGTTTTCTTTTTGTTCAGTGTAGTCTTACTTATTCTTACTGGAAAATTAGATAACCTTGGTGCATCATGCTTTATTATCGTTTCTTTGTGTGTCCTCGTGACGGTTGTCCTGTCTCGGTGTATTAAGTTGCGAGAACTATAAGACAGTCATATGTTCTCTTTTCATCATTCAGTAACCTGCCGCGTGTGTCGGCAGTGTGGTGGCGGCCCGTATTGGCAGTAACATGACCTCGAAATACAGTGTGCTTATGCCGCTTATTAAAATTCACTATTTGTTAAATGACTGTTTATGTCACTGAGGCTGTTGGTAGTAAAGGCTAGGCGTTTTTGGCTTGAATCGTGAAAAGAAGAAAAAATGCAACGATATCTCTCATTTTCGTCCAGCAATTCCGCTTTGAAAAGCAAACCTGCCACGAAGCTGAGGCGACGATGTGCGCGCAGCCTCAGGCCAACGCGCGCTATGATGCCTGACCAGGTGAGCTCAAGCAATCTTTTCTTACCAGCGTCCATTTTGCTTCGCGTGCGACGGAAACGAAAAGCAGGAAGGCAAGTTCATAAGATGGCGGTAGCTTAGTGCTTAGCGTGCCCGGCTACCGAATGCTCATTGCTGCAGTTACATGGGCTCGAATCCCGGTGGCGGTGCTTGTAAAGAAAGCCTTATGTGCCCGCTGGTGACGGCGAAGCTCAGAATGAGGCGGCGGCCACTGTGGTCGTAACAGAATGAACGGACGGGCAAGGTCAACCAAGTTTTTGGCACTTTACTGCTGCCACTGCTATATAACTGGGGATATAAAGCGGGAGTGTGGATGCTTTGGCTGCAATTGGACAGAAACATAATCCATTGACAAGACTGGAATGTACACTACCGATGACGCTGACTGACGCGCAAGTAAAAAATTCCTGGTTTCGGAAATGCAAATGTAATTCGTGCTTCGTTTACAGCGAAGCTGTTAAGCGCTACTTTCCCCACAATCGTGTCTACGTGTAGAAAAAACTATCATCACCAGATCCAGCGTCTTCTTCCACAGGTGGCTCGTTCAACGCGCTCGTGCCACTGCTCCCGCGTTGATCTTGTCAATTATTAATTAATTGCTTGCTAACTAACTAACTAACGAACCAACTAATTATTTATTTAATTAACACATATACGTAACCAATAATCTAGATGGCTTTAATGAATCGTCGGGATTTACCGAGTAAAAAACACCGGGGCCGCACGTTTAAGCTTCGCTGGTTAACCATCTGTACGGCATAATTTCGCTGATATCGGCTGATAATTTTTTTCATAACGCGGAGGGATGCCTTGCGGCATAAAAAACAAAACTACAAAGAACTTATAAATGCGCATGCGCGCTTCCATCGCACGGGACGTCCAGCACGATTAACTGTATAAGGTTGTGTGCACTTAGTTTGCGCTACAGATACCACGTCTACCACGGTTTCCGCTCCAATAAAGAAGAAATCTACCAACTGTAACATCGCCAACGTTACTTAGGAGAGAATTGCATTGAAGCTGAGAGACAGCGCACTGCACTTTTTTTTTACTTTTGGTGCACATTGTAATTAAGAGAACAGATCTTTAAAAAATGATGGTTCTTACAAGCCTTTAGGTATAGCATTATAGTCGGCGTGCTAAAATCAGTCCATTGACGCCAACGCTATGGATTGAAATCACATTTTAGTACATATTCTTGCAGTATTTTTATATTGGCTTGCATATTCACTACTTATGAGCTGTATATTAACTTGATTCACTATACTGCATAAGTCATTCCTACTCGGACGAGAGGCTTCTTTAAGGACGACGCATAAGTAACATATCCGGCACTCTCTAAGTCATAATCAAGTGATTCAGACTTGGTCAGAAAGCGTATAAAAAGGAATAACAGACGCGTTAATGGGTTCTATAGCGCGCATCCCTCTGTACACTTGAAAGTTGGAGTTCCATTTGTTGCAATATTTTCAAGTATAGTTGTCGGCGATGGAGGGTTGCTAAGCGACAAAAACACAAGAAGGCCATGTACTGTATTGGTACGATGTAAGGGCCAAGTACGTAATGCAAGGTCCCAGGCTCACAACACGGGCGTAGGTGCAGGGGCCAACAAGGGCGACTGATAAGCACAATCGGTTCTGTTGATTCAGGTGTGGCTGTCGCATAAAGATTCCTGGTGCTTATGTTAAGCGGGAACGAGCGAGTTCGCTTATGAGATGATCAGTCAAGGCAACACCACCACCACAAGCATCTAAAACCCTATCAGAGGTCGCACCTAAGCCGGAAAGTACATTCAGATGAAACATGCATGCGTGCGCCTGCCGAGAAAAAGTGATGATTAAGCAGCATTGTGGCAGAGCGAGGATGTCGCTACACGTGGACGCCACCAAGGGCAGGACCTCGTTCCTATCCCGATGACAGCACGTCGACTAGCTTGTGATTGAGTTTGTGGTGTGTCTAGTCCGAGAGAGTAGTGGCTGCGATGGCATTGGAGACATTGCGGTGAGCTCAGTTCGCGATATCACTCGAGCATCACCATATTAAACTTCAACGCCGTGTTGAAGAAAGCCTGCGACATCAGTTGCGCAGGGGGCCGGTAAGACTTGAGTGATAGCTTACCGTTCGGGGTATTTGATAACCACAGCGATGGACAGAAACTTCCCTAAAATGAACAGAGGGAAGAGGTCGAGTGAGTTCAAAATAACTCAATTGAAGCACTCTGTGTTATATACTCAGGAAGACAATCAGGTTAGATGGACGGCTTTTTCAAGCTCTGGCCGAGCTCGTAAGTGGCGACGTAACAGAATATCGTATGCCAAGCCAAAAGTATCAGCGTGCTCACACGCTGATCGAGATTGAGTACTATTGTCCTTGTTGATGTTGTTCAGGATGACGTCAGCATTTTATTCAGCGTTTAGCTCTTGGGAAATGAGTTCACCTAATGTTTACATCACGATGGCGGGGAGAGCTCAACTAAAATGTGAGAACATGCCATTGAGGGTGCCCGAGTACCCTGTGTACATACATGCATCCATAATAGGAAGAACACGACGTTACCAAACACAATTCCAAAACAAGTTCACCTATTAGCAAAGTGTAGTAAAAAAGAAGCACCTTCACGGTATAGTCGTGGAGGACTAAGATAATCAACTGGTTGAAAAGGCAGTCTTGTAGGTCTCCAGTAAACTGGATACACCGTTGACGTTTTGACAGGTTAAGTCAGGTCTGACCTGTCAGGTCACACAGGAACAGGTTAATATCATAAGAAGCCAACAAACACTGACACCAAGGCGAACATATGGTAAATTATTTGTGCTTAATAAATGAAATAAAGAAACGATAAATTAATGGAAATGAAAGTGGATGAAAAAGACAACTTGCCGCAGGTTGGGACCGAACCCACAACCTTCGCATTTCGCGTGCGATGCTCTACTTATTGAGATACTGCGGCGCCGTTTCCCCATTCACTTTCTTGCGTATTTGTTTCCTATGAGAACCCTAGGAGTCTTAGCCAGCGCCCCCACTCGCAGACCTTGGTGACGGATGTGGAACATCCTTTCTAACGCAGGCGTCACGAGAACTTGATTTTCGGGTGAAGGCAACCGGTCAATAAACCCGCACATGCTACCTGAAGGCATCAATGTTGCCGTATTCGAGACCCTCGTTATGTAATAAACGAGAAGAAAGGGGGTTCAGCGAGAAGCCACATATTTATTAGTCATATCATAAGAAGCCAAGAAACACTGACACCAAGAACAACATAGGGGAACTTACTTGTCCTTAATAAATGAAATAAAGAAACGATAAATTAATGGAAATGAAAGTGGCTGAAAAAACAACTTGCCGCAGGTGGGGACCGAACCCACAACCTTCGCATTTCGTATCTTGTGTGTATGGAACAGGTTAAGTTACTCCTGCAATCGCAATCCAAGTGGCCAGTTGAGTCTCGCAGTGACGAGTTCCCGCAAAGGACGGGATGCCGCATGAAGGCACGCCACTCTCCGCTTACAAATAAAGCCAGTTTCTTTAGACTGATATTTTTATATACTTAAGAATCGCGCTCAATAATGGAATACCTTAATTTAAAGTGGGAAAAGGCGGCTGCTGTGTCCATGGAAAAGCTGATTTTAAAATGTTTCAATCACGGGGTTATTGCATCTTTGGGGACTTCGGTGGCAGCGTAGTCGTGAAAATAGGCTAGAATCGATATTGAATTCAGGATGCTGATGAACGGAAACAAAGGAGACACTTGAAGAGGGAAAATAAAATAACTTCGTGAGCATCGTGGTCAGGGGTCGTGCTGTGGCTAGGTCTATTGAAAACCCCCAAGCTAGTTGGTGTTGCATATTTGGAAGGCGTAAACAGCGCGTAAGACGAGGACAAGCGAAAGAACCACAACACAAGCGCTGCTGTTGGTCTAGTTGGGGTTACACATCTGGATGGGGTAAACAGCGCATAAGATCAGGGCAAGGGAAAAAACTACGGCGCAAGCGCTGCTGTTGGGCTAGTTGGGGTTACACATCTGGATGGGGTAAACAGCGCATAAGGTAAGTACAAGGGAAAAAAACTACGGCGCAAGCGCTGCTGTTGGGCTAGTTGGGGTTACACATCTGGATGGGGTAAACAGCGCATAAGATCAGGGCAAGGGAAAAAACTACGGCGCAAGCGCTGCTGTTGGGCTAGTTGATGTTGCATATTTGGGCGGGGTAAACAGCGCGTAAGACGAGGACAAGTGAAACAACAAAAACACAAGCGCTGTCCTTGGGCTAGTTGGTGGTGCATATTGTCACGTGGTGGTGACGTTAAAATACAGTAGCAATACTGTGAAAGACAAAACTAACTTATATTTGGCGAACCTGTGCCCACAAAAATAAGCTACACTTATAGCACAACGATAGCGGCGAACACGGTCGGCGATCGTGGAAAATCTGATCAGCGGGTCAAGCGCGTCGGCTTTTATGATCAGGGGCGCTATTTTGTAGCGATGCCTTATGCCTTATTCTATGCTATTCTTATCATCCACCACACACGGCCGTCCGATCCCGTTGATAATGTGGGCAGACGGTCGCTCTGACCACTGGCCAAGCGCGAAAAGCGTGAAAAAGCATAGAATCGGAAAAGGCATCGCTACAAAATACCGGCCCAGTCTTCGAATGTTTAAGAGTAACCGCTGGGACCCGCGTGTCTTCCACAAAGTTTTACACTATTCGCGTCGCGCATACATGCAATCAGATTAGACAAGTTGCGGTGAAAGACAGTGGACGGAACCATCGATAACATTCCAGAAACTTCTTTTACATGCAGGTACGTCCTGCGCTGTGCGATAACATTTGTGAGACAGTGAGAAGTGATCGCCCGATAAAGATAAAGAAGTACACGCGTCATTACCCCCCCTCTTAAAAAGCATCGTCCCGATGCTACAAATATAAGAGAGCGAAACACAAAAGAACACTTATTAAACAAAAGTAACAAGACAACAAAAAGAAACAAAGTCCAAAGGTCAGTTACGCGAAGTCCCAAAGTTCATTAACGCTGGTAGTACGGCTTGAGTCGCACAACGTGGACTATTTCAGGTCGTGAGCGGCGCCGCTATGATAGCGAAATGCCGTCTGGTACGACCTCATAGTCCAGTGCGCCAATAGGTCGGATGATCTTGTACGGTCCAAAATAGCGACGCAAAAGCTTCTCGCTCAGTCCTCGTCGGCGTATAGGGGTCCAAACCCAAACACGGTCATCGGGCTGGTACTCGACGAAGCGTCATCGTAGGTTGTAGTGTCGGCTGTCGGTACGCTGCTGGTTCTTGATCCGTAGGCGGGCGAGTTGTCGGGCTTCTTCGGCGCGCTGGAGAAAGGTCGCGACGTCAAGATTCTCTTCGTCGGTGACGTGCGGCAGCATGGCGTCGAGCGTCGTCGTCGGGTTCCTGCCGTAAACCAGCTTAAACGCCTTGCACCGCCGCGTTGTAAGCAAAGGCTACGTACGGCAGGACCACGTCCCACGTCTTGGGCTCAACGTCGACGTACATTGCTAGCATGTCGGCGAGGGTCTTGTTTAGGCGATCCGTGAGACCATTCGTCTACGGGTGGTAGGCAGTGTCCTCCTGTGTCTTGTATGGCTGTACTGCAGAATGGCTTGGGTGAGCTCTGCTATAAACGCTGCTTCCTCTGTCGGTGATGAGGATTTCCGGAGCACCATGTCGCAGGAGGATGTTCTCGACGAAACATTTCACCACTTCGGCTGCGCTGCCTTTCGGTAGAGCTTTAGTTTCAGGGAAGCGGGTGAGATAGTCCGTCGCCACGACGATCCGCTTATTTCCGGATGTTGACGCCGGAAACGGTCCCAACAAGTCTATCCCTATCTGCTGAAATGGTCGGCAAGGAGGTTTGATCGGCTGTAGTATTCCTGCTGGCCTTGTCGGTGGTGTCTTGCGTCTCTGACAGTCTCGGCGTGTCTTGACGTAACGGGCGACGTCGGCGGTCAGACGCGGCCAGTAATACCTTTCCTGTATCCTCGACAGCGTTCGGGAGAATCCGAGGTGCCCAGCGGTTGGATCGTCGTGTAGGGCGTGCAGTATTCCTGGACGCAGCGCTGACGGAAAACCAAGAAGGTAGCTGGCGCGGACTGGTGAGAAGTTCTTCTTTACGAGCAGGTTGTTTTGTAATGTGAACGAAGACAATCCGCGCTTAAATGCCCTAGGTACTACGTCGGTGTTCCCTTCCAAATACTCGACGACGCCTTTTAGCTCCGGGTCTGCTCGTTGCTGTTTAGTGAAGTCTTCTGCGCTTATTATTCCGAGGAAGGCGTCATCCTCGTCGTTTTGCGGCGGGGGATCGATGTGGGCGCGTGATAGGCAGTCGGCGTCTGAGTGTTTTCGTCCGGACTTGTAGATTACCATGACGTAATATTCTTGCAGTCTGAGGCTCCACCTCGCCAGCCGCCCTGAAGGGTCCTTTAGGTTAGCTAGCCAACAGAACGCGTGATGGTCGCTGACGACTTTAAATGGCCTGCCATAGAGGTAAGGGCTGAATTTTGCTGTAGCCCAAATGACGGCGAGGTATTCCTTTTCACTCGTAGAATAATTGCCTTCCGCTTTTGACAGCGACCGGCTAGCATAAGATATCACCTGTTCAAGTCCGTCTTTCCTCTGGACTAGGACGGCACCGAGGCCTAGACTACTGGCGTCAGTGTGGATTTGGGTATCGGCGTCTTCGTCGAAATGTGCAAGTACCAGCGGTGACTGCATGCGTCGTTTTAGTTCTTGAAATGCGTCGGCCTGCGGCGTTTGCCATTTGAACTCGACATCACATTTGGTTAGATGCGTTAGCGGCTCAGCGATGCGTGAAAAGTCCTTGACAAAGCGCCCGTAGTAGGCACACATGCCAAGGAATCTACGCACTGTCTTCTTGTCGATGGGCTGCGGGAACTTTGCGATGGCAGCTGTTTTCTGCGGGTCGGGGCGTACTCCGGATTTGCTGATGACGTGTCCTAGGAACAGAAGCTCATCGTAAGCGAAGCGGCACTTTTCTGGCTTCAGCGTGAGCCCTGATGATTTGATGGCCTCTAGTACTGTCGCTAGCCGCCTAAGGTGATCGTCGAAATTTCCGGCGAAGACGACGACGTCATCCAAGTAAACAAGACAGGTCTGCCACTTCAATCCTGCTAACACCGTGTCCATGACGCGCTGAAATGATGCAGGCGCCGAGCACAGTCCCAGTGGCATGCCCTTGTACTCGTAGAGGCCGTCTGGCGTGATGAAGGCAGTCTTTCCGCGATCTCTCTCGTCGACTTCCATTTGCCAGTAGCCAGACTTGAGGTCCATCGACGACAAGTATTTAGCGTTGCAGAGCCGATCCAATGCGTCTTCTATCCGTGAAAGGGGGTATACGTCTTTGTTCGTGATCTTGTTCCGTCGACGATAATCGACGCAGAAACGTAGGGTTCCGTCGTTTTTCTTCACCAGGACAACAGGAGATGCCCGCGGGCTTTTAGCCGGCTGGATGATGTCGTCGCGGAGCATTTTGTGGATTTGTTGCCTAATAGCTTCACGTTCTCGCGTCGAAACTCGGCAAGGGCTCTGGCGGAGTGGTTGAGCGCACTCTTCGGTTATTATGCGATGCTTTGCAACTGGTGTTTGTCGAATCTTCAATGAAGTCGAAAAGCAGTCTTTGTACCGTCGGAGAAGACTTCTGAGCTGTCGCTGCTTACTCATGGGGAGATCTGGATTTACGTCAAAGTCTGGTTCGGGAACTATGGTCGTCGGGGTAGATGCGGCAGAATCCGAGAGGACAAACGCATTGCTGGTTTCCAGAATTTCCTCGATGCACGCGATCATCGTGCCCTTGTTGATGTGCTTGAATTCCTGGCTGAAGTTCGTCAGCAACACTTTCGTTTTTCCTCCGTGCAGAAGAGCGATCCTTCTTGCGACGCAAATTTCACGGTCTAGCAGTAGGCGTTGGTCACCCTAGATGACGCCTTCTACGTCGGCAGGTGTTTTGGTGCCGACGGAAATGACAATACTGGAGCGGGGCGGGATGCTGACTTGACTTTCAAGCACGCTTAAGGCATGGTGACTACGAGAGCTCTCCGGTGGTATCGCACGATCTTCCGACAGCGTGATCAACTTCGACTTCAGGTCGATGACTGCGCTGTGTTGGTTTAGGAAGTCTATGCCGAGAATGACGTCGCGTGAATATTGTTGGAGGATAACGAAGGTGGCAGGGTAAGACCAGTCATGAACGGTAATTCTTGCCGTGCAGATTCCAGTCGGCGTTACAGGGAGGTGGGGAGTATAATTAAAAATTAATTGTGAGGTTTTACATGCCAAAACCACTTTCTGATTATGAGGCACGCCGTAGTGGAGGACTCCGGAAATTTGGACCACCTGGGGTTCTTTAACATGCACCTAAATCTAAGTACACGAGTGTTTTCGCATTTCGCCCCCACCGAAATGCGGCCGCCGTGGCCGGGATTCAGTCCCGCGACCTTGTGCTCAGCAGCCAAACACCATAGCCACTGAGCAACACTTAGTATAGAAGATTGTATTTACAATATATATACAAAATGAGTCAGAGTAAGCAAGATGGCTGACCACCAAAAACACGCATCAGCCAGCATCCTGCGATTTTCTTCTTCCTCTCTTCTTTCATCATTCCGTAACAGGACCCCCGGGTGGTAAACCGCCGCCTCGGCGCATGGTAGGCGAACAATTGAGAGCGAAGTATGGCTTCAGCCGTGAAACGTGGACAACGTCAACAGGCGTCGGACTTGAGGATGCACCAAACTGTAGCGGCGAAATATTGTAATCTACGTCGTTAACTTCACGTAGAGCTTCATAAGGCCCTGTGTAGCGCCAGACACGCTTCTGGGAGAGGCCAACCCGAGGACATGGCGACCAAAGGAGCACCCAAGCACCTGCCGCGAACTTAACATCGCGATTGCACCGGTCATAACGCTTTCTTTATATATGCTGCGAGGCGAATAAACGAAATCGGGTGTCTTGACGTGCCATGTGAGCGCGATCGATGACTTCGCGAGCGTACTCAGTTGCAACACGTGGCACAGAAGGGAGAATGGTGTCACGCGGCAATGTGGGGTCGCGACCATATAAAATAAAAAAGCGTGACTATCCCGTGGTGTCATCTCAGGACGAGTTACACGCGAACGTCACGTAGGCCAGCGTGGCGTTCCAGTCGTGGTGATCGTTAGAGACGTACATCGACTGCGTCTCTGCAATTGTTCGGTTGACTCGTTCCGAAAGACCGTTCGTTTGTGGGTAGAAGGTGGTGGACAGCTTGTGCTCAGTGGCACACGAGCGGAGGACGTCGTCCACAACTCGAGACAAGAACGAGCGGCCGCGGTCTGTAAATAACTGTCGAGGTGCACAGTGGTGGAGAATGACGTAGTGGAGGAGAAAATCGGTTATGTGTGTTGCGCAACTAGTCGTAAGCGCCTGTGTTATCGCGTAGAGTGTCGCGTAATCAGTAGCGACGGCGATCCCCTTATTCCCTCTAGTCGTCGTCGGAAAGAGGCTAAGCAGGTCAAGGCCTACGCGAAAGAACGGTTCAGAGGGAACTTCAATTGGATGGAGTCATCCTACAGGTGGCAGGGAAGGTTTCTGCCGGCGAAGACACAATTCGCAAGTTGGACATAACGGCGCACGGAGCAGTAGAGACCCGGCCTGAAGAACCAGCGTCATACGCGGTCGTATGTACGCAAAACGCCAAGGTGTCCCACCGTCGGTGCATCGTGAAGTTGTTTGAGAGCGTCAGGTCGCAGATGAAGAGGAAGGACAATGAGCAACTGAGGGCCGTATCGCGGCGGTAGAGCATGCCGTCGTGCAGAACGAACATGCCGCAAGTGGTGTCAGTGCTGCCAGATTGCACTCCGGCGATGATGGACGGTACGGATTCGTCGCGTTGTTGTTCAGCGCGCATGTCGGTCATGTCAGTAAAAGCCGTTACGTAGGTCACCGGATCATGCGCCGCAGCATCAGGGGGATCGACGGGGTGACGAGAGAGGCAGTCAGCGTCCTTGTGCAGACGTCCAGACTTACAGTTGAGAGCAAACGAACATTCCTGGAGCCGGAAATTCCAGCGACCCAGTCCTGTCGGGTCCCGGAGGGAAGACAGCCAACAGAGTGCATGGTGATCTGTAACGACCGAAAACGTGCGGCCGTATAAATATGGCCGGAACTGGGTGATAACCCAAACTAAAGCCAAGCACTGCCGCTCGGTGATAGAGTAATTTCTCTCGGCAGATGACAGCAGGCGGCTGGCGTAAGCTATCGCGCACTCGCTGCAATTCTGTTCTTGGGCGAGAACAGCGCCGATGCCATAGCCCCTTGCGTCAGTGTGGACTTCGGTCGGTGCAGACGGATCAAAGTGGGCAAGTATAGGAGGGGTGGTGAGAAATACGATGAGAGTGGCGAATGCGTGAGCCTGCTCCGGGCCCCATGAGAATGGCGCGTTCTTCTTTAGAAGATCTGTCAAGGGCCGAGCAACGTCGGCGAAGTTTTTGACGAAACCACGAAAGTAAGAACACAGGCCAACGAAGCAGCGCACGTCACAAATAGAACGTAGCACAAGGAAACTGCGTACGGCGAAGACTTTTGCCGGATCTGGTTGGACACCGGATGCGTCTACGAGGTGCCCCAACACGATAATCTGCGGCGCACGAATTGACACTTCGTGGAGTTCAGTTGGAGGCCGGCTTTTCGGAAGACCAGAAGAATGGCAGCGAGTCAGGTAAGGTGGCTAAAGGCGTAATCGACGCAAAAACTCCATGTACTACCTTTCCTTTTCACAAGGACGACAGGCGAAGCCCAAGGACTGGCTGATGGCTCGATGACCCCTTTGCGGAGAATTTTGTCCACTTCTGATTGGATGACTCACCGTTCAGCATGCGATACACGATAGGAACGCCAACGAATCGGATTCGTGTCTCCACTGTTCATACCGTGCTGAACAACAGATGTTTGGCCTAAAGGCCTGTCGCCGAAATCAAAGATGTCACATTACGATTCAAGCAGGAGACGTATGTCCGTGGCCTGTGCAGAGGTGAGGTCAGGTGCAATCATTTTCGCGAAGTCATCCGTTCACGAACCAGAGCTGCGAGCTGCAATTGTCGCTTATAAACCTCTCTCGACATTCAGACCCTCAATGTCAAATTCAGAACCACTAGAAACACTGGCCAAGAACATGCCGACCGGAATCACTTGAGGGCACAGGCTGAAATTCAGAACCGGTAGAACGACGTCGTTACTAGTAACCGTGACCAGCGTACGCGAAACAGCAAGGTTCCGGTTCAAAAGCACGTCGATGATGGGACGAAGCACATATTGACCGTCAGGAACCTGTGGCTGGGCAGTCAAAGTGACGTAAGTAACTGCCTCGGGTGACAGACGCACATCGTGAAGCTAGCACAAGCGCGGTAGGGCGGTGCTCGGAGCATCGGCGAGTTGAGGCAGTTCTAACTCAAGAACGCCGGTCGCGCAGTCGATGAGAGCAGAATGAATGGATAAAAAGTTCAATCCAAGGGTAACGTTGTCAGGGCAGTTCTCGATCACAGCTTAGAGAGCAGAAGTAGGGCGGCCGGCTATACTTAAACGCATAGTACGCATTCCAAAAACAACGTGGACGCCGCCGTCGGCCACACGAAGCACTCGGGCAGCTGCTGGGGTGAAGACCTTTTTTAAACGTCTACGTAGGCTAGCACTCATCACAGATAAGTGGGGTTCAGTGTCGACGAGTGCTTGGACAAGTACGCCGTCTATTTTAACGCCAATTACACTTCTTGTGGGCACAGACAGGATTTGCTGCAGTAGTCGGCAATGCAGCACCACCTCCGAGAGCTGAATTTCCTAGTTTCCTGAAAGGGTAAGGCCAATAGCCACAGGGGACGAAAGTCGACGTAGCTTCGGCGAACGGGAAGGTGGGCGACGTGTTTGCGGTGAACGAGACTGGTCCCCAAGCGGCGATGGTGAGCGGCTGTACCACGGGTTCCTAGCAGTGTTGTCGGCACCGTTAGACTCGGCGGTGGGCGAAACATAGCGGACATTTCCATCAAAACGGTTCAGGTTGGTCGGCGTGCGAGGTGTGGAGGGCCACGAGTGGCGAAGGTATCGGGCGACTTGCCCAATGCGGCGGAAGATGAAACATATCGGCTGGTCGTCCACAGTACTCCGCTCAGTCGGGTTACGATAACGCGGAGAGAAGCGCCGGGATGGAGCGAAAAAAGTAGAAGGGCGTTCGTTAGTCCTGGGATTGGCGAAGACACACACAGAATGTAAACCAATGTTTCCTAGTTCCTGGAGAACGATGGCTTGTACGAGGGGAATTGAAAATGTGGTAGTATCAAGGCTACACGAACAGAAAGTTGCGGGCGCCATCGCATTCAGTTCAATGTCTAACGATTCGCACCACGTCCTCTGATGGCGACGTGTGCTGCTGTGCGGGTTGATTTTCACACGTCGACGTTGCGGCAGTATTGGGAAGTCTGGCGAATGGTTGCATGATGCGTCGGCTTTTGGCCTGCTGGAACTGTCGGCATTCTTTCATGATTGCATATACTGTGGAGCAGCTTTTTCACAATGACCACATTAAACCCCTCTTCAGCAATGCCCTTAAGCGCGTGCCCCTATTTCTCAGCTTGTCATGTCATGATTGGCTTTATGACAAAGTGCCAGCACGTCCTGGATGCACGAGACATAGAACTCCGTGGGGGATTGGGCACAGGAGGCCAGTTCCTTCTTCGCGACAATTTTACGGCCGGCTGGTTTGCCAAACAACTCTGTCAATTTCTTTTTGCATTGGCCCCAGCTGGTTAGCTCCTCTTCGTGGTTTTCGTACCACACCTTTGCCGTGCATCTCAGGTAGAACAACAGGTTAGCTAGCATAAGCGTAGGGTCTCCTCTGTTGATTCCACTCACGCGTTCGTAGATGGCCACCCACTCTTCAACGTCGGCGCCATCGGTCCCACAGAAAGTTCCAGGATCATTCAGTTGCATAATGACTACCGAAGGTGACAGCGACATTGCATGCGACGGTGACGTAGGAGGCGGCAACGACGTTGATCCCGAGTGCTCACCGTCATTCATGGTGCGGACGGTGATGCGACGTCCACTGCGGAGCTCCACTGTCAGCCGTGGTACCCCGCACCTCTCACCAATATGTTACGGGGATGTTGGGAGTATAGAAGACTGTATTTACAACATATATGTATATATATATATATATATATGTATATATACAAAATGAGCCAGAGTAGGTAAGATGGCTGAACACCAACAACACGCAGTAGCCAGCGTCCCGCGCTTTTCTTGTTCCTCTCTTCTTTCATCCTTCCGTAACAATATTTCGACAGGGTATACAGTGCGAAAGACGAGGACAAGTGAAAGAACGACAACACAATGGCTGTTCTAGTGCTAGTTGGTGCTGCATATTGGGACGGGGTAACAGCGCGTAAGACGAGGACAGATGAAAGAACTACAACACAAGTGCTGTGTTGGGCTAGTTGGTGTTGCATATTTCCACGGGGTAAACAGCGCGTAAAACGAGGACCAGTGCAAATACGACAACACAAGTGCTGTATTAGGATAGTTGGTGTTGCATATTAGGACAGGATAGACAGCGCGTAAGACTAGCACAAGTGAAAGAACAACACAAGCGCTGTTGTTGGGCTGGTTGGTTTTCCATGTTTGGACGGGATAAACAGCGTGTAAGACGAGTACAAGTGAAAGAGCGACAACACAAGCGCTGTTGTTAGGCTAGTTGATGTTGCATATTCCCACTGGGTAAACAGGGCGTAAGACGAGGACGAGTGAAAGAATGAACACAAGCTCTGGGTAGTTGATGTTGGATATTTGGGCGGGATAAAAAGCACGTAATACGAGGACAAGTGAAAGCACGACAACACACGCGCTGTTGTTAGGCTGGTTGGTGTTGCTTATATGGAAGGGGTAAACAGCGTCTGAGACGAGGACAAGTGAAAGGACGACAACACAAGCGCTTGTGTTGTCGTCCCTTCCCTTGTCCTTGTCTTACGCTCTGTTTATCCCGTCCAAATAGCACAATCCACAACCTACTCACAGGCGCAGGGTTGAAATTACTCCACTAGTCCATTCACACCAAATTAAACGTTAATAGTTCGAAATACGTTACCATCACAAACACTAGAATAACGCGACTAATTATTCGTACATCCTACGGGAATATTCCTTTCAAACTGACTGTTTTAAATACTCTTTTTCTCCGTTAGCCATAGGGCAATGAACTGGCTTACCTTGTATTATCACCAATAGTTTGGCGCTTACTAATTTTTGTCACGTGCGGAAGATTACTTACTGGCTTCTCAATTATAAAACAAAAGTATTGCACACCTTCCTCTTTTGATATTACTGCACTGAATTGTAAAGTTCTTTGCAATTGTTCTGTATATAGTGCTTAAATGTGTAGATATGTACATATTTAACCCTCTTCATATCTTTCACTTTGAAGTTGCTAACTATTATTTTGAGTTTCATATTCTGTATTTGTATTCTGTATTTTTACTATGACTTCATTATGTTTTATGTTTGTCCTTGTGCCCTTCCTCAGCATGGAGTAGCAGGCTGGAGGCATTTCACTCAGGCCGACCTCTCCACCTTTCTGCCATTAAATATTAGCTCTCTCTTCTGCCCGTCCTGCAATATTTTTTAGGATTTGGCAGTATGATCTGCAATAATATATATATATATATATATATATATATATATATATATATATATATCATACGAAGGGAGTAAACAATGACACCAATGACAGGATAGAGGAAATTACTTGTAATTTATATTTGAAATAAACAAATGATAATGGAAGTGGACGAAAAATGCTAGCGACCCTAACCTTTGACTTTGGTGTCTCTTAGTGGCACCTCGGCGTCGGTGTTCTTTGGGGTAAGCGAGCGAACGTCTTTCCCCTGGCACGACACGAGGCAGAGGAGGAAGCGCGCGCCTCTTGGCGGGGCGTCCAGCGAGCCGTGCACGAAGCGCCCTCTCCGGCGATGACGTCAGAGGATCTAACGAACGAGCACGCGCAGCTGTTGCGCACAAGCGAGCGAGCGCGCAGGTGAGCGGCGGGAGAGGAGAAGCTAGGGAGGAAGGATTGACGTTACGTAGGGTCTGTTAGGCACATGTTCTGTCTATGCCAAGCAACTGTTTTCCATTAATCAGCCGGTTAAATAAACCACCTTCTTGTGCGTGACGTGATTACTTCCGCTTTCTACTTCCGGATTTCCAGGAATTTCTCCAAAGTTGTGCTTACGTGCCGGGTCTCTCAATTTTACGATTATGTGCTCCGGTGTACGGTAATCACTAATCGCTAATTAATTCTATTTATTGCAGACACTTCAGTAACTCCTAACTACACTTACCCTTTGATATCATACCTAAACGGTGTACCACCTAAATTTAGCGAAACTTATATATGCGGATGAACGTAGCTGGACAGAACCAAGGTAATGTTGGTTGCCGTCGCATGGAGCTACTCAGATTAATTTTTAGATTCCGCCTATTTATAAAGTTATTCTGAATTAATCAACTTCTCAAATATAGTTAGATGAAACGTGCAAATGAAAAAATTGTAGAGAAAGATGTACTCGCGCTCCAGCTTTCTGTTGCTGAATATGTGCGACATCAAAATGTTTTTCTGAGCGTGAAAGAAGCCCGCAAATACACGCAAATTGCCTCGAGCGGCCAGTCGAGCGCCAATTTTGCGTGTTTTTGCGGACGGCTTTCACACTTGGAAAAACAATTTTTTGTAACACGTAGTGAGCAACAGAAAGTTGTATTGGGAGTTTTTCGTCTTGCTCTGCAATTTTGTCATTGACACTTTTCATCTAATTATATTTGAGAATAATTTCAGCATGTAGAAAGCCTTCTAACTCTTCTTTTAGCTATCTTTTTTTTTTTCATATGACATCGCATATAGGGCTTTCTTTTAACAGGTTACGTGTTGCTGAGCTTGACTGGAACCCCACTTTAGCTGCAGGAGGGTAAACTCCGATCCGGGAACTCCGGGAACTGTGTCGGTACATCTGAACTCTCTCTGGTCTCTGGCCAGCTTCGGATGTGTTTGAAGCTCTTCAAACCCATTCAACTGGGATGTCTCGACCACGACGTCTACAACGACTTCATCGTGCCATGAGATACCTATCTTTAATTTCTTCATGCCAGGGCGTGCCAGTATAAAATCAAATGCGGCGTCATGAACGATTAGTGCTTCTACAGTTGTGTTGTTTGTTTGAAATTCCGCTCAGACGCGTGCCCACTTGTCTAATAATCGAGAATTGCATCGTAACTGTGTGTTTTTACAACTTTGCCAGTGAATATATGATGTTGCGAAATCAGTAGCGAAGTAACTATGCTAACTGATGTTCCAGTGTCAATACTTCGATGATGTTGCCAGCTCGTCTGCTTGCCCCGGCTGTCGAGTGGTCTCATTGGTTGAGTGAATGTCAACAGACATTCACTCTAGCGCCGCAGCCATAGGATTTCCGGGGATCCATACAATGGTATAGCTTTGGCTACTGGTGTTGCTCACTTGCTCATTGGCAAATAAAAAGTCGTCAGCAACGTCTTTCAGTTACTGTAGGAGTTCATACAATGTCGCAGATTGCCTTATCGTGATTAGATGCTGATAATCATTCAAGATTTTAAGAATAACCACTGCAACGCTTGATCATTCCCACAGGTCTGGGTCGGCGCGTTGCAAAAGCAAACGTTTCTCGTAGAAGTAGTTGATGACAGATCCTTCTTGGTGCTCGAATGCAATGGCCTTTTCCCAGCATTCAATGGGATTCAAAGCGAAGCCTCGCAGAAAGCTAGCTGGCCATTCAACCCATGATACAGCTGTGTTGATCGATGCGCACAACTTGAACCACTTCTTGGCATTTCCTAAAAGGAAGTGGCGTATATTGTAGATGCGTTCAGAGTCCATGGTCCAATTATTCTCCGAACATGCATATTCATAAAAGCCACGTTGGCGGGCTTGACGATGTACGATCGAAAGGCTTGATAAGTTCTTGCACCGTCTGCTTGGTTGGTCGCATTGTTGATGACAATATAATCAAAAGCGCTTGCTGTCGCTCCACTTGCTGTTGCTGATTTTTCCAAGGGTGTTGTATTACATGGCTGGCAGCTTCAGTTTCGCTTTTAACTACGGTGTGGCTACTCGAACTGTCAATCCAGAGTTGGAAGTCAGTCACACGCATATTCACTCTGACTGAGCCAATAGATTCCAGATTCTCAAGTGCTAAATTGGCTCCATCGGCTAAGAAGGCCAAGAAGTCCGGTGTGCTGACCTTTTCAGGTAACTCGACGGCATCGTCTTCATCTTCCTGGTAGTTCCTCACCAGTAGACGACCATCTTCATGTCGGGCAATGGTGAATGACACCCACATGGTTCAAAACTGTGACTGCCGTCAAAATGTAACATTCCATTTAATCAGACAATTGATCTGACCCTCTCTTCTTCCTCTTGGTCTGTCCTGTGCGTTCATTCCTTCTCTGTTATCTGCGTTATCGAAGACAGGCCCACGTACAAATCAAGTGCTGTATATGTGTCAATTTGCGCGCCTCTTCTAATGGTTCACCAACAACAAAAGATGAAAAAAAAATATTTTTCCACTTGCGCCCAAATGCGCTACGTGCTTGGAGTCCTAGTTTCTGAATGGCCTCTGTCAATATAACAGATTTTCTTCAAAGTCGCAATAAAGACTTGACTCAAAGTATCGCGCCTCTGTCGTCTGGCCTATCCCACTTGCGCTACACATGACATAAAACAGGCTTCTAAACCAGTTGGCGACACTGAAGCGAGCCTGTTAATAGATGGAGTCTTTTTTCGCCAAACATATTCCCGACGCGATTGTTCGCCACCAGGCGGCCCACGGTGACCAGAAGCCATTAGACGCGAGCGCTGATTGATGGAGAAAGGGCGCGCCGCGCGCAGCGCCGGTAGCCGGGAATTTGTTTCCCAGCCTTGGGACAAAAGCGGCGCGCGGTAATCTCGGTGATTTGCCACCGGGAGGGGAGCTGCTCACGAGCGGCCGGGGTCACGAGGTCGGGAAACCAGTTTGTCCGGCCCAGTGGCCAGTTTCGGCCGCCCACACCTCGGCGCCTTTCCCACGCCGGTCAGCGGCCGCGCGAACCTGCTGCCCGCCGGTGGCAGTCCTCCTCGCGCGCATTCCGAAAAACACAGCAGCGCTTTCAGCCGACACAGCGATGTCAAGTAGCGGGATTATTCGCCCACCGAAGCGCGCCGACGCAACCAATGGCAAACACGGCGAGCGGCGTTCTCGAACCTAGTGCGGTCAGCTTCTCATATGGCCTCGTTGAGTTATCAAAGACCTGGTATACGACAAACTGAATCAACGGACAGGCAAGGAGGTAATGTACCAATGGGAGTAAAAAATCCCAAATACTTGATCAATTTTCATTCATGTCAGGAAACGTTCAATCCGTTGCGGTATTCTAGTGCAAAGTTATCTTAGCCGTGATGAACCGTTCACCAGATGACAGAATACAACCTCTCCTATCTAGAAAAGTTTTTCAGCTATATAAATAAACATTCTTTCACATTTTTACTAGATGGTGACCTTAATATTGCCACGTTGAGTTTCTCCACCTTGCAACGTATTTTTCATTTCATGTTACTATCGCGTGGTTTCTCCAACACAACTGAAACTGCTAGTCGCTTAACTACGAAGACAAAAACATTACTTCATCTGTTAACAGATCTGTTCGATGATAAAATTACTGCTGGTGCCCTCTCTTCTGCTATTATACAGCATTTTCCTATATTCTTTTGCAGTAAATCACGACGCTACGGTATTCAAATACAATATTTTCAAGCTAAGAAATACGCAACATCATCGAAGAAACAATGCAAACTTTCGTGAGAGGTTAAAGGAAATAAATTGGCAGAAGGCATATCAATCTCCATCTTCTCATGAGCCTGACGAGAAATATTCGCGCTTATTCAAGGAAATGTACAGTCGCGGACAGAATAAAATGGACCACGGGATCTCCGAAAACGTTCAATTTCCGAGCAGCCTGTAGCAGTAACCAGTAAAACTGCCCACGACAACGTTGTTAGCATATTCTAGTCGGGGTCCAAAATGCAAATACCAGATTGCGTTGTGAGGTTGCGGAGATATTCAGCTTTTTCTTAGATTTCATGGTCCGTAATATTCTGTCCGCGACTGTACGTCGAGACATTTCCTTTCATTGACATCAAAAAGCGCCGAGGTATCGTAAAAGCCTGGCATCACTAAACAATGTTAAAATGATAAAAAACGACAAGCTTCTTAACAGATTCCTATTCAATCTCACGACGGCAACGATAGGAAATTATTTAAAACGCATAGAAACAAGACGAATACTATATTCGGTAATGAGAAGCGAAAATATTGATGTAACTTGTTTGACACTTCAAATAACCTGAAAGCTGACTGAGTGTGGAAAAAACTAAAGAAATTTACTAACCCGTGGGCTGTCAAGCGTACAAATAACCAATATTACCATGAATGAACGAAATGAAAACAAGGTGAAAGGTGAAAGCAGGAGCCAACGTTTCGACAAGTCGACTTGTCTTCTTCAAGCCATCCACCAATTTCCATCTCCCGCCTTCCCCGTGTTTGCCCTGCATCAATGTAATATCCGGTAATGAACTAGCTATAAATGTGTTATGTTTTGTTAATTTAGCAGCTATCTTCCTGAAGCTGCATGCCGGCAACATAAATATAAACGGCCATAGTGTGTTCTTCGAGCCAACTTGTGAAAGTTAGGTCTCGATTGTAAGAATCTCGCTTAACCCCGTAAAGGGTTTGGGCGAGCTCAGCTCGACGACGATAGCAATCCTATATTCAAACACATTTGGACCCCAAGTCGGCAAGCCCAGTTAGTTTTTTTCTTCAACTGCGGCTGCAGCATTTCAAATCGGCGGTTAGTTGGTTTATTGCCCAGATGTCAGCACTCGCCCGTTCATTCAGTCTTCCACACGGCGTCAGCACCGGTGTTTATTCAGCCGTCGCCATCAAGGAGCGCGCTTTGTTTGGTGCACAGCTCGATCGTGAGGTGCGCGTCAGCCGCAGCCCTACGGTGGATGCACTTTATTACACTGTTGTGAAAAATCTATTACATCAAATTTTCTGTGCATATATCTCTCTAATTGCTCGTTATATATGAATCGCAAATTCAAGCCGTTGTTTTCTGAATCTGCACTGCGATGTAAAGGCGGGCTCGAACAATTGTCAAGCGAACATTTTTTTTTTTTTTTGCGTTTGGTTCGAGCCTCCCACAATTTTCCCGAATGAAGCAATACATTGTTCTTGTTCTTGGTAACCACGGAAGGCCAGTACGTCCACTTGTCAGCTGCTTTCCTTGGCAAACGTTTATGTGAGAAGCGAGTATGGCTGCAGCAGGGCCTGTTACTCGGACTAAGCTGGCCTACCCAGAAAGCAGCAATTGTACTTGGAAATATATCAAAAAATGAAGGGTCGTAAGGTAAAAAAGACATTGACAAGATATGCGCACTGAAATTCAGTGAATAATGATAATAAATTAAAGGAGAGCAAGAACATGGCTTCTACAAACAAATAAAAAAGCTACAATTTTTCTTTAGAGATCACCTCGGCAGATAGTGCTGCTTTCGAGGCGGATGACTTGAAGCGACGTCAATTAACTACAAGAAAATGTCAAAATTTGCGGGCTAGGTGATCAACGGCAAGACCCTGCAGCATGGCAGCGAAGCTGCTTGTCTCGCGCAGTTGCAGCAAGGACTTTGGGTGCCCATTGTTAAACCGCAAATATTAAAAACGTTGCTCGCATATCACGTTTGAAACGTGGCCCGCGTACAACGCCCTCCAGGACTTCATTAAAGAATTTTCAGCAAAGACCGCACTTCACGTTTATTTCACTATTTTCATTGAACTCGACTTCGGGAAACTTCTAACAAAACATCGTGATACATTCTGCGCGATTTGGAAAATACACTTATAACGCTCCGGTGCGCTTGGATAAGTAATTTAATGCAAAGGCTACACTTACACATTTTGAGCTTTGGCTACATATCACCCAATATTTGGTGCCTATATATACTAAAGTTATGCAAGGTGACTCATTTAGCTCTCCAAAGCAAGGGCTCAGTAACTATTTCCAAAGCTCCTAATTAATCAATAAACAGTGTGAGGGCACTAAAAGTAAGTGTTAGGTCAACGTAAACTGCTAAAAGAGACTTCCAGAAACCTCGCATCGCTTGTTATTTATATATTTATTTATTTATTTATTTACAGGTACCCAGCAGACAACAAAACGAAGAACCAAATACAAATATAATACAAAGAAAATGAAAAGAAAACATAATGCGTACATAGTTGCATATAAACTGCGGTCATAACCAGCGTACAAATGTAATGCAAAGAAAACCACACCAGGGAATACAAGCGCTGTTCGCAGGCTGCATGCTGCAGAGAACTGCCACGCGCGCTGTTCTTGTCTAGGCGGCGCGCTTGTTGCGTGACATGCGTGTTTCCCTGACATGCGTGACACATTTCGGGATCGGGTGCACCCTCATAAAGAACTTATTTTTAGGCTTCCATGTGTACTATGTTCGAGACGCTTAGCACGTGTCAGCAGCATAGCACACAGGCTGCAGCAGCAATGTGCAACACTACGACCCCGCACACTATCGTTTCATAAGCGAACTGTCATACAAAGAAAATGCGGTACAACCGCATAGCAGTGTCATGCATTCGCCGTGGCACAAGTTGTCGTTGATAAAAGATATTTAGGTTTTTGTGTAATTACGCAAGATTGTCCGTTTAGGCTAAAATTTGATATGAGCATTTATATATTGTGACATGGAAGCACCTTAGGGAAATAATTTACAGCGTCTATTTACAAGGGCTAGCAAGCACCGGCCAACATGGACGCCAGCCAACATTGAGCAAGGCACGTTGTCTCCTCCGATCAACCAGAGGCCGCTTAAGGGTACGTTACACTAAATCCAAAGGTCGACATCGTCTTGGAGTAGCACTTCGCATGACCACCGGCGCAAGAAGCGCCGGCCCGGCGTCACCAAGGACCCACATGTAGCAGAGGTGGTAAATCTTGAGACTCGACACGTGGACGTCGTCGCTGGAAAACGGAATATGTAGTGAGACTGGCGGATACAATCTCGTACGTGACTTCTCGAAGGATACGCCCGTGTAGCGAGGAAGGAGCTTTTCGGAAACACGTCGGGAGGGGCTCCGAAGAAGGCGCCCGGAGGAAAACGTTCGTCGCGCTGTCGCTGGTCGCAAAGGCGCTTCTGGTTGTCTTGGGGAAGCACCGATTCTACGACAGCCCGTGCAATGGCATCACGTGCATGTTCACTAGTAGCAGGGGAACGTGTCCGAAGGTAAAGTTGCTTCCCGTCTGAACAAAAGCTAAATCCTGCAAAGTCCTGGGGGGAGGCGGAGATTATATGTGAACGTCACGTATGGTCGTAGAAGGTCCCAATGACGGTGGTCAGCCGACTCGTATTTGGAAATCATGGGCGCTATAACGTAAAACTATTCCAAACTTTTCTATTCCAATTCTGTAATCAGCCCTCCGCGATTGGTCAAAATTCTTTTTTTTAGATCACCCCCCCTCCTTCACTTCTCTGTCACGCGACGTCACGAAAACCGCGATAGCTCCCCATCTGATATGACGTGAACACACTGATTATGCATGATTTGACCGAGCAAAAGAAAAATAGTTATTTCTGATTCGACGCCTTTTTGCCATTAGCCCCCGGCTATTGGTCAAAAGTTTTTGGGCTGCGCCCACTTCACCTTACGCGACGTCACAAAACCGCAAAAACTCACCGCGCGAAAGTGATGTGCACGCATTAAAGATGCATTAATATGCCGAACAAAGCTGAATTTTCTTCTGAATAGCCGCACGCTGCCCTGTTCCGAAAGGAATAAAAGATGGCTGCCGCCAATCGCTAAGGCGCTGGCTACTCGCACCAGCCGGAGAGCATGGGTTCAATTCCGTATAATAAAACTTTTTCCGTGGCCGTGTACCGTTTTCGAGCACTTTCGGCACGTTTACGACCTCGTTCTACCAGCTCTTCTTTGCTGAGGATCCGTTTTAGCGTCATTCTTAAGGTTCCGTTGCATGCCGCCGCGATTTTCGACCAGCCACCACGAGCTAAGTAAGGCAAAGAGGACCAATCGCAGACGCCGGCACCACCCTCTTCATCCTTCTATCGATTTTCAGTGCAGTGGCTCGGCCCCATCAAATCCCTCTCCACTTGATTGCGCTCCTCGCCTCTTGTCAGCCAATTAGATAAGAGAAGCCGCTCAGTGTAGACAATGTTATTCGTTTTTCAAGCAAACAAAAGTGACCTCCTATGAACGAGGACAGCGTTTGATTGGTCTGTTCAGACAACCCTGCGGGTGACCGCCCGGTGCTTGCGTCGTCGGTTACGCAAATTTGACGTCAGGAGATTGTAAAAAAATCATATTGGAATATTTTTACGTTATAGGGCCCTATATCTGCTAAAGTCCGATTCAAGTGCTCGCTGAGCCCCTTGGTCGGTATGACGTGGTGTTCTTGTGCTGCAAGGAGCAGCGGCGCAGGATATCTTCGATGACTTTAGACAGGAAGGGACAGCCTCGGTCAATCAGCAATCCACGTCAGGCACTGTGTACTAAAATTATGGCACGGAGTCGAAAGTCCACCACATCTGTAGCACAGCTGGTCGCCAGCACTCGTGTCATTCCGTAGCGCGTCGCGTAATCGGTAGCAGCGGCAACCGAGTTGTTTACTGAAGCAGATGTAGGAAAGGGTGCGAGGAGTTCCAAACCGAGACAGAAGAAGGGCTCAGATGACACATGGATGGGCTGAGGATACCCAGCAGGAAGAGTAGACGGTTTCCTGGCAGAGGCGCTGGCATAACGCCGCACTGAGCGGGCTATAGGTCAAGCCAAGAGAAGCGAAGGCGCACGCGGTGTACGAGTGACACCAAGGTGGCCAGCGGTCGCCGCGTCGTGAAGTTCACAAGTGAAGGTGTGATGGTATAACGAGGTCAGCACCGTCAAGGCACACGTTACGCCGATATAAGGTACCATCCTTGTATATATAACTACCATTCATGTGGTAGGTCTCTGCCAATTCAAGAGCACTAACAAGCTAACCTGTGAAATGGCAGAGGCCTAAACGAAAACAGGAGATAACTGCGTCAGCTACCCCTCGGTCTTGCTACATGATAAGGAATCCAGGTTTTTAGATAGTTAGACTTTCTTTCACTTTTAACGCTGCCTCTGAAATGATTTAACCCGTGATCCTTGACACGCATGCGCAGCCCTCCTACTTCATTTTTGTGTGCACATATTTGTTTCCTTTCAATCAAATTTTTCAGTTGTGAGTAAGCGCCTCGTCCTGTCCCCTCTCTTCGTTCTCGTTTTTGTGCGTTTCTACAGTTTCAAGATGCAAGATTAATCTACCACTTTAGCTTGAGTGAAAGGGGCCACATGACTATGGTCATCCAATTATTCTCAGATTATCATTGACACTGCAAGTTGCCTGGTATGCTGAACTCGTTGTGAGTGCAACGCGGTCGACCGAGCGAGTCTCAAAACGTCACAATGTCCTGCTCCCACAAACTGTGTCGTGACGTCACAGTATCCTCCTGGTAATGAAACCAAACTGGCTGTACAAAAGCTATTAGATTACTAACGGTGATGTCAGGCTTGTCACTGTTTCTTGTAGGGTTTACAAGCCTAGAATTTTATTTACCGCAAGGAATCAATAGTCGAAAACATCATGTCAGTACTCCCTTCGCACTGGCGCTCTTTCGCCATACTTGGCGCCACCAAACTCATCATCGTCCCTTCAAGGAATTTCTGCAATGCTACAATTATCTCTTCGAAACTTTGCGCGGTCATGGCACTCTCTTCTAGCTCTGCCACTCCGCTCCCACACACTTTGCAGTTTGTATGTTTTTGGCCGTTTAATGCAAAGTTGGGACATTTGGTGTTGCTACGTGCCACTACTCGTCAAATGCGAACGGGTTTATATAACTCTTGTATGCTAAGCAAATATGCCCACCTCTGTTCTCCATTAAAAAAAAGAACATGTTATATGAAACGAATATACAATGTCAAGTCACAGGTAATGGAATGATCCATAATATTACCAGATTCTTTGACTTTATTTCATCTAGTCACTCAGTATGTGCAACTGCGTGTGTGCTTGCTCTTGGCCAATCCTCCCGAATGGGCGTGTCCCACTACGACGTTTTTAGGCAACTAGTCAACTTTTAATATGAATTCATGAAAATGCAAAATTTGAAGGAACGGCTCTAAGGTTAAAAATCTTACTCATAAGTAAAAAACGAGATCACACTTCTATTGGGCCTGATACCATAATTTAATCTGGTAAATTAGAGATATCACATGCTGGTCTAATATACAATCACTAATTTGTGAGTAGATACGCCAAACTCTCAAACATTGCAACAATTTCATGTAAGCTGTAAATTCATATATCGAATTTGTTGACTTTAGACATAGCAGATTGAGTCTGCAGAACTGCGACATCTGTTTCTGGCACAGAGACGTGGATTATTAGGCTTCGTATTGCTATTTTTCTTAAACTTGCCAATTTTCAATAATTTTTACCTCTAGGCTCTAAATGAAATAGTTCTTCCTGCAACGAGTAGAATTTAACTTTCTCAAATGTCACAAACTTAATTCAAATTAGCACTGTGGCTGCCTCAAATTATTTCTGCATTTTGGATGTACTTCCGCAGGAAAATTTACGGAATTAACGCAATTGTGCTGGTAGTTTTTTTTTTTTTGCAATTTAGAGTTACAAACTGAGTAAGTTCTTTTCCTTCAAGTTTTGCTATTATCAGCACTCTTTAAAAAGAATTGGTTGCGTTAATGTATAAACTATGATTTATATTTTTAGTGTATCAAACCTCATCAAATTTGGTCCCAGAGTTGCTGAGAAAAGCGATTTTACTGTTCATGTGCATTACATAGGAGCTCCCGAGCTAAATATTTTTTAGGCATTGAGTGTATCGGTCTGGTTTGTATTTCTCACCCTAATTTTAGAATATTAGCTTTGACCTCAAAATTGTTTCCCTTACAACGAAAGCCAAGCTTTTAAACTTTGTACGATATATGATGTGCGCCTCAATGAAAGCCACTATTTGCCACATTTTTGCAGGGACTCTCATTGTTAATTTTACATATAAACATAGACTAAAATGATGTGTGGCTTCGGTATATGGTGTTCTTATCTATGAAGACTACTATTTGCCACATTTTTGCAGGGACTGCCAGTGCTATTTTTGCACTCAAACATAGACTAAAATGCTGTATGGTTTCGCCAGGCTGAGACAACATTGCAGTACAGGTTCATATCAGTTTATTTTCAGGCTTTAGTATCCAACCGTTTAACGTACACTGCTGGAACAGGCGTTCCTTTTGCAGTTTTAATGGTAATGGTTCTTGTTCTAGTCAAGCCTGTCATTGCCAGGTGTCAACTGTAATCAAGTCTGCCAATGATTTTTTTACCTCATGCTTCGAGCGTTCGCACCACCAGCTTGACCCGAGAAGCATGTTGAGAGCTAGAGCTTGCGTTGAAAGTTCTAGCCTGAAGCCTGTATGTAGCATAGATGAAGCATGTATCTAGTCTGAAGTGCAATAAACATTTCGAACTGAATACTTTGTGGTTGTAGCACCAATTTCATTTTGCCAGTGCATTTACTGTAGTCCTTATTGCCTACACTACAGTTCTCTAGAACCTTGGTAAATTGCAAGCACTTTACATACATCGGCCTAGATTCTATAGGCATTTGCCTGTAGGGACTCGAAAGCAACTGCATAGAAATATTCTATAGAAATTTGTCTTTAGCATCTCTAAAGCAACTCGATACAAATGTTCTATAAAAGTCTGTCTTTAGCACCTTCAAAGCAACTCCATAGAAATATCCTATCGAAATTTATCTTTAGCATCTCTAAAGCAACTCGATTGAAATATTCTATAGAAATTTGTCTTTAGCACCTCTAAAGCAACTCGATAGAAATATTCTATAGAAATCTGTCTTTAGCATCTCTAAAGCAACTCGATAGAAATGTTGTATAGAAATTTGTCTTTAGGATCTTAAAAGCAACTAAATAGAAATATTCTATAGATATGTGTCTTTAGAGTACCTATAATAATGCAGAGGCCAAATAAGTTTTGGAACTCTATAGGAAAATTCTATAGGCAATCAAAAGAAACACAATACAGTTGTACAGAACATATTTAAAAGACGTTCTAAAAAAGCACATTAAGAATCTTTGTAAGGGTGGCTATTGTTACGCATAAATATATAATACGCTTTTCTTCACACTCCTGTGGGCACCGTCATGTTTGATCACGAGGTGAGGCCTCCATTGCTTGCCTCCACTGCTTTCTTCGCGGTGTAAAACGCAGCAAGTAGCATCGGCTGACGACAGTGATTGAACCAAAGCTTGACGGGCACGTAAACCCCGCGCCTCCTTGCTGGCCCGCCTTGCCCAAACGGTGCCACAGTCGCTGTGCCCGTTGCGTTTATTGAGGACACAGTGGTACACATACCTTCAATCCTGAATCAGATCAGAATCACGGCCAGTAGCGCTTCATTTTTACCACTGTCTTGGAAAAAGGGCGCCGTGCTTTTTAGAAGGCGGCCAATCAGTCTTCCAAGTGGTCCAGGCTGTCCCAAACTGATGACGCGACGAAACTATTCGACGTCGATGGCCGCTTTGCAGCCACACATGGCGCGACTCGATAAGCGCCGCACCAGCCGGGACTCCACTACAGTTGGCACTGGCACGACAAAATCGCCTTGCCGTATCCTGACGTGTATTGTAAAATTCGGCAGCGAATGAAAAACCACCAAATTATTCGTTCAAGGAATTCATAAGGAGGGCCTTTGAGTCTTTTCCCTAAATACACGCTATGTGGAAAACAGTAAATTGATGGCACGGCCTAGTCCGGTCGTCTATTTTAGAGAGAGCCGTCCGACTATTTCGGGAGAGCGGCGCTGCTAATCTCGGATGCGAGGCTGCGTGCCGTTCGAAAAGCTCGGTGCAAGAGAAGCAGCAAAACTGACGGTCAGCAAAGTGCAGTCGACGCATGTACCTCAGTATCCCAGTAAAATCCATCCAGACAACCTTCATGAGTTTATTTCGGCGTGTAAAATATTCCGAGAGCCGAACACGGGAACAGCTCTGGTGAAAAACAACCAAGCCGAGCCACCATTGCTGAGCACAGCGGCGGAGTGAGGCTCGCGAATAGTGGCACAATTGCTGCCCAAGAAAAAAAGAGCAATCAGGGTTATCTGATTTCCCAATCAATGACAGCAGAAGCCGTTGCTGATGAGTGCTACACGACCATAGCAAAGCCACACGCTTTTGCGGATGTTATTGACAGAGGAATTTCGCAGTTCAGGAAACCCTCATCTGCTGGTATCCTGAACCACGTCCCATCTGCGTCCAAGAAGGTGCGCTCAGCAAAGCTGTGTTCCCTAGTCGTGGATGCCACGACGGATCCGGGCTCGCGAAACACAGAAAGCATGCGCTCAAAAGTATTTGCAGTCGACGCACCATTTTCTCTGGGCGAAGCGACGCCGGTTTGACAGGTACTCAGAGTCGTGAAAGCGTTCTGACGAGTTCGTACGCTGCAGGGCATCAATCGGCATCACAAAACGCGACCTTTGTGATGCCGAGTGTTATATTCGCGGAGTCTTATATTCAGAGTCTTATATTCGCCGACTACATTTTTGGCTATGAAGCGAAAGCTACGGGGGCGGAGCTTCTGCACATGACTGTATTCGTACGCAATGCAGTCCGGGCGCACTTTGCACCGGTTTCGGTTTCGCCAACCTCGCACAACTTCTCTAGTCAAGGCAGATACAATAACTCGGCGTGAATCAATGTTTATTCACATACGATATGTACCAAGTTCTAAACAGCCAGCAGCGCCGTCGGTAGCGCCGACGCCGCAGTCAGCTAGCTCACTCGTTTGTACGTGCCGATGGTTGTGATTCCCAGATGGGCTCGCTTGGTTTCCGCGCAGACGTCGGATAAACTTTTTTGCGTGCATCAACAGTCTTTAGTTGCCAAAGTTAGTCAACAGCTTTTCATGGGAGTTGATTGGCGGGACATGCAGACGACGAACACTCACCAGAAGACTCGGGCGTCATTTCGCGTATGATGAATGTGCAAAACGTGCGACGGTCTCGGGTGTGCGAAAACACGAAATAGCAAACTAAAAGTACAATAAAATACCAATATTTGACTGGTGAATGTTACGTATTGTTTCAACTTGAGTGCTGTAAAAAAAAACAAGTATTGTTGTCTATTTCCCACGTACGAAAACGTGAGCGAAACTGCGGGACTACTTCCAGCAGCGGTGAAAGAGGCGCGCTTAGTTTTCGTAGCCTTCACTTCATAGCCAAGAAAAGTTGTCCGCGAGTATAGGTATTCCATGCCTGTGTCGTTAAGCGTTTTGATGCATTCACGTGTTTGTGTGCGTCAATGAGTGCGTCAATCGCTTCAAGATCCAAGCTGCCACGAGAGACTGTGCTGGAGTATGCTGCCTGAAGCCACACGTTCGAAGCCACACTTTGACATCAGGACAGGCCCGTGTTGTTCACCCTTCGATGTCGAGAACCCACATTAAGTAGAATAAAGCTCAGGCTTTGCTGCCGAGGGGAGATGCGTGTACAACTTCCCCTTTACGGTGAAAACTGAAGCTGGCCACGCCGCCGTGTCGGACTGTTTCGTAATGATACCGGAAGTCTGCTAGATACCTTGCTACGAACAGCACAGTCAGTTTGTCGATCGTCCCGCACTAGCAGAGCGTCACATTCGCTGGCACATAGAGCGTCTTCGAGAGGCCCTCAAATGCGCACCACGATGACCGAAGTGCACTGCTCTTTTCACACTCCACCTTGATATGACGACTACACACATTCGTACGTATAGAATATCGACGATATTACATGAGATTTCTCTTTTCGATGGAATACTTTGGGAGAATAAAGGGAAAATCGGACATCCACCCGTTCGTAGCAATTGCTACAAAGGTTTCCTTTGTAGCAATTGCTACGAACGGGTGGATGTCTGATTTTCCCTTTATTCATTACTTCTCTCCGCCTTGCGGGTTTCCGCAGAACTACTACGTCAAACTTTGGGAGAACACTCCTTGGAGCAACTTGCCGCACTCTTTACTAAGCTATTTTTCGACACGACATACGAGAACAAATTACAGGAGTCCGTTTTCCAGTAAAAGCCCATTTTTAGTCGACCTACGCGTCCTGTCTTGCTCCGTACCGCGTTCCACGCACCTTTTCGAATATGAACCCCCACCCTTAACTACTGTCCTTCCCAGTCCTCCGATTGCACTGCAGCAGCATTATTCCGCACAAGTTTGTCTACCATGCAGATAAAGTGTGAAGAGAACAGAAAGAACACAGACACATCATGTGGCTATCGCACAAATATTGCCTACCGCCTTCTCAGCCGATGCAATTCCAGTATCTTCTCAGCAAAAAACTGCCGTTTTGAAGAGGCGATAAAGACAAGCTATCTATAGGCAGGATACTGTTTGGAATCAAGCTGATCAAATGTAGCAAGGCCATTGTATTGCTTTGCTTGATTCGAACTAGCAGTTTTGGAACAGCCAGGACATACACACACTAATAATGCTCCTTCTCGCTGGTCTTGTGACCAAGTATGGAACGTTGAATTGAACTTCAATTTATTCGGCGAGGATGAGCAGGCAAAAATGCTGCAGATTGCAGCTGGAGAGTAACCTGCCCACCTAATAGGCAGGGCAGCTTCCTAGCGTTTGACCAAAAGCACACGTTTTAGATAACGCTTTATCATCATCATCATCATCATCATCATCATCATCAGCCTGGTTATGCCCACTGCAGGGCAAAGGCCTCTCCCATACTTCTCCAACTACCCCGGTCATGTACTAATTGTGGCCATGTTGTCCCTGCAAACTTCTTAATCTCATCCGCCCACCTAACTTTCTGCCGCCCTCTGCTACGCTTTCCTTCCCTTGGAATCCATTCCGTAACTCTTAATGACCAGCGGTTATTAACGCTTTATACACACAGAAAAATTAAATAAAAATTGATACAGAAATACTCAAAAACCACGATTAGATAACATAAACAAATGATCGCGGAAAGATTTCATGCAGCTTTTTGAAACAGGTGTGATAGAGATGAAACAAAATAGCATTTACTGGCCAAGGCAACAGAGCCCATCACACAATTACTTCCCGTAGTTCTTTTAAAGCCAGACGCGCGGCCGACGCGCTGCGGAGCTGAAGCAAGCTTTAGGCACTTCGCCAACTTGCAAAAATAAGTTTAATATCTTGGGTCCAAATACAACCCGTATCACATATTAAGCAGATAAGAGCAGATACTACGTTCGCACTACCACGTTCTTTGTCGGGGTTCCAAGCGCTTGCGTATCTCCTGTCCTTCCTCTCTCGCGGCCCCGTTGAAATCTAGTTCCCACCGGCGGGGCGGCGGTCCCGCCGTCCACGCGAGTATAAATATCACCAAAGTCTCCACAAATTGTTTGTGGGGAAACCATTTGGTGTGGCCTGTTTTGTGTGTGACCGCTTGTGGTTTTCGAGGTGCCTCACAACAATTACTGCACTGCGGGACATCGACCAGCGCACGATTGCCTTGGTTACGGTGAGGTGCTTGCCTGTACTACGTGCCGGCATTCGTTAGAAAAAGGTGCCGCGTTGTGTATCTTCCGAGGCTCAACGTCGTGGAGGAGCGACTAGCCACGCCTCACCTTCCCTTTATGTGCATACGGCGTTTGACGCACGGCAATTGACAGTTAACGGGCCCACATATACAGCTTCGCTGCTCATCCACCTTCACAGAGTGGACTGAATTTATTTCTGCTCTGTATGAACGACAAAGCCTACAGCTAAATAAACATTCAATTTTCATAAGGTTTGAGAATAAGAAATAAGCTGTGTGACCGAGATATGGTGCTTTAGAGATGACGTATTGCTCCCTTTTCGAATACTGCTGCGTCGCTTTCCGCTTTCGGCCAGGGTGCCGCCTTCATTCGGGAATGAAATGGGCGGTTATTAAGTACACACACGTTATAAGGGGCTCCCTGCGAGCACATGCTGCTCCACTGTCAGTTCGCATATCAATGTAAATGTGAACGTACATCAATAACAGTGATAAGTGTTGCAGATCGCTTCCATGCATATTAACCAACACTACGAAAACTGAGACTCCTGTAGGATTGACACGAAAAGCGTAAGAGGTACGTGCCTCGCAACTGTTACACAAAATGAGGTTTTAATAAATAATAGTGCATGAAAAGTGATATGTCCGGGATACAAACGCTAGAATAAAAGAGGTGTGCGTAAGAAAAAGTTTGAAGCATAATATGGTTGGACAAATATATACAGGTTGTCCCACATAATTTGAACCAATTTTTTAAAAATCAAAGGCACTCCGGACGCGAGTTGAACCGAATGTATAATGTTGGCACTGGCCTAGAGCTACTCAGGCTATCTTTTTAATTTTCCCCTTAACTAACGGATTAGTTATGTTTAATTCATCCCCTTTTTAAGTATTGGCTGCAAACCCCAAGTGTGATACGCAAAGTAGTAGAGCAACTTGAGAAACCTATCAATAAATTATTTCCAACACCATATATCTCACGTGGTCCTTCTTTACGCGTTCCAAAGAAAGCTCAGGAGATATGCAAAATACCACGTGACGGGGCGCTTGCTCACTGTTATCGTGCTGCTATCAAGAAAGCGATGGATGAACAAGGTCTGCTGCAGCGAGACCGGCCCGCGACAGGTCGTTATGCCTAGTGTAGGTATCTGGGCGTGCGGCTCATCGCATGACGGTGCAAATGTATGCTGCTGGCTGAGCGTCGCTGAAGCGATAAAGCCTCTAAGGCCACGGAAAAAACAGACTAAAGCAGCATTTTGATTCTGCTTGAAAGAAGGGCGAAGCGCGTGGGAACGATGGAAGGCGATGACAGCTGCTACAATTTTGCCTTTGCACACAAGTGACCTTGTAATAGTATTCGAATTGAACGATGACGCTACAACCTTAAACATTAGGGCTCGAATAACAGCGGATAAATCACACGGGAACAAAACTAACTAATGGTAAAAAAAACACTTGGCTGTATTCAAGGAAGATTACGCATGTCTTCTTCAGACGATGACTCTTTTCGCACAGGCCCCGTCTGCTTCTCACACTGCCTACCAGACGTTCTGCTTGATCTCGCACGTGCTTCGTGGTCGCAGTATCGGGTGGCCGCGTCACACTTGGCCCCGTGACCGCCGCGTCAGTCCCTGAGTGCACCCGCAGGCTGTTCCAGTTTACCGGATGCAGATCATACTTTATGTACCTCGTTTGAACCAATCCCAGCGAACTGCAATATATCCAGTGCTCCGCCCGTATTCGTGTTCTCCACATTAACGCTATTTGGCTGTGACCAACGTTGAGCAGCAGGTATGGCTTACTCCAATGAGGAAAGCGCGGATATGGTTTTGGCTCTAGGTGCGTCAAGTGGACATCCGTAGAAGGCGCGCAGTTGAGCTATTTCAACGCCGACATCTAGGTACGCGTCTGAGCTCAATAACGACTGCGCGTGCATATAAAACGGTGAGACAGACTGGGACTTTTATGAAGAAACGACATAAGCCTTCAATCCTTGGCGAGCACGTAGAGACAAATATTCTGTCAAAGTTTTCTTCAGACCCACATGCAAGTGTTTGTAGTGTGGATGCTGAGGCTGGAGTGTCAAAGTCTTCAGTGTGGAGAGCACTTAAGGAGAGGCAACTTCATCCACACCACGTGCAGCTGCACCAGATGTTGGAGCCCCGCGATTTCTACAATTGAAAGGACTTCGCAAACTGGATAATAATCAAGACGGAAGAGAACTCAAGCTTTGTCAACAAAATACTGCGAACCGATGAAGCTACGTGCTCACGTAATGCCCAAGCGAACATGTACAACGCTCACTATTCGAGCGACGAAAACCCTCACTGGGTTTTGAAGAGACATCACCAATGTCAGTGATCGGTTAACGTGTGGAATTTACGGTGGCACTATCACTGGCCCCGTGTTTTTTGATAACACGCTTACGGGCGAAAGATACGTCAACGACATCCTTGATTGGGCGCTTGAGTTGTTTGCGATGTTCCATTGGCTCGGATCAAGGATATTTCGTATCAGCATGATGGTGCTCCCGCGCACGGCAGCAGCAAAGCTTGCCAATGGCTGCATGAAGTATTCCCGCAGCAGTGGATTGGACGGGATGGGCCCATTGCTTAGCCGGTACGGTCGCCAGATTTAACTCCCCTCGATTTCTTTCTCTGGGGCTACGTCCAGGATCTATAATACCGGACACCAAACACAACAGCAGAGAACCTAAAAGAAAAAACTAAGTCAGCAACTCCATCCCTCATACTATGATCACGAACGCCTCGGGAAATGTGCCTATGAGATGTCAGATGTGCACTGCAGCACCTCTTGAAACACGCGTTATAATCAAAGGGCGCTTTTTGGATTGAATGTCACTGAAAAATCATTCCAGCCGTAACGCCGCCTCCCCACTCAACCTAATTACACTCTATCGGCAGCCTGCCAGCTCTTGCCCATTTCAAGCATAAAAAAGGCTAATCTAGTGGGAGCAACGAGCAGAGCGAGTTCTGAGAAAAACAGCCGTGAAATAAAAATGCCCTTGCCATCATCGCTATTTTTCCTCTCCTGTCTGTGTCTCACAGCAAGCACCAACTAGGGCAACAACAAGTTCTTCTAGAAGCTGTATTGTATTATATGAAAGCGTGGCCTAGTTTTGTCGAGGGCGCAGGGCGACCACGTGCAATACGCTAACGCCTCTGCAAAAAAAAAGTATGCCGTACATGTACAGAAAACATTTACTCGCTAATTACCAGCTATTTCAGAAGTAAAATTCCTGGCACTAAATTATTTCAGGAGAAACCACCTTGCAAAAAGTTAAAAAAATGACAACTTGCCAAGCATTTAACTCCTTAGCGGTAGCCAAAAAGCAACAGATAAGAAAATATACACTGTGGTGCCTGTGGTTTAAGGCTTATTTCCTTTTAAGAAGAGAAAAATTTGCCGGCACATACATCATTTGGAGATGAACATAGACGCCCATGCGTTTTGCAATAGTTCTTTTGATGTCTCTGTGATTGATGCAGGTTTGATGTGTTATGGTGATTACTCTGACGATTACTGCATCCCGATGTCATATCTCTATACCATTAGTGGAAACCTTGTGGGCAAATGAGCAGACACACCAAGTGGCAATCTCGCTACCAAACACAATGATAGCACGAAGCAATATATAGCTTACTGTGTAAAATAAACTGGCACTCGCCTACGGTTCAGAAGGCAATAACATTTCGAGACCTCTACGGGTCCTTCGTTCACAACGGAGATGAGCGCAAGATGGCAGTTAGGTGGCGCACAGTGCGCGTGCACATCTCGACGCCCCGTGGCCGCTTAACCGCGTTTCGATTCCTTTCAATGTGCAAAGGTTAGGCGCTTCTTCGTCGCGATTATGCTCGCAGCATCCCCATCGATGATGTGCCTAGTAGTCATGTGACGAGGCGTTCGAACTTGCAGTGCCTGACATCGTTCTGGTGCTGCTGAATCCATCTTTTCAAATTCCCAGTTTCACCCATGTAGGATGCGTCACAACTCTTGCACGAAATCTTGTAGTTTACCCCTGGGAACGTTGGCCTTTCCAAAGGGTTTATCACGCGTGCGAGCTCCTGTCTTAGTTTGTTGGCACGACTGCGATTTTTACGCCGCTCGCGCCAAAAACTCATGACAGTGCCTCACCGATGTCTTGCGCGTAGGGGACAGCCACCCGTTTCTGCTTCTCTTTTTCCTGTACCTTTGCGTGGTTAGCAACTGAAGACCCAACATCTGCTAGTATTTCTCCTCGTGCGCAACCATTTGTAATAAATTGTTGTACGAAACATGCTTTACGGAGCGGAGACAAACAGCGACCGTGCGTCCATACTTTCGCGCCGGTTCTACCATGGCACAACGGCTGGATTTGAAACTTTTGACGCTTCAGAGGAAGCTTTAGGTCGGGCCCAACTCCGACGCGGGCTATTTATATACATGTAAAATGTAAAGCTTGACAAAAAATAGAAGCACAAAATTTAGAAATCAGTAGCTCTGCATGAAAAAACAGATATCGCGGTTGTGTAAACGCCACCCATTAGATAATTGAAAGCGGACAAATTCAATGTCATTTTATAGATTACCTGAATTTGTTACGTTGTGTACAAGGGTTCTGTAAAAGCAGTATTTTCATAATACTACATTTTTTTTTTACATTCATGTGTAACATATAAATTTTGTCCGCTTTAGATGTACTATTACATGCTATTCACGAAATTGTCATAGCATTTTTGATTGCTGAGTTACAGAGTTGCAAACTTGATAGTTTACTTTTTTGAAATTTTAGATTATTGACAATTTTTAATAAAACATTCACGACCTAAATCAAAAATTCAAAACAAGCAGTCACTAGATATTAAGGTTTCCTTGTAAATGGAACAAACCTTGTCAAATTTGGTGCAGTACCTGCCGAGAAAAGTGAATTCTCCTTTTACATGTATTTAGATAGGAGAACCGGAGCTAAAGCTTCTTATTATTTTCGTTTTATTTAGGAATACTGCAGGCCTTAGAAGGCCCAGGCAGGAGGCCAAAGGTACATACAAAAAAGAAAACACAATAGATTGACGAAGGAGTAGAAAAAGCTCCGGAAAAAATGTACTAGAATGTACAAATGCATGAAGAGTGAAGCACCTAAATAATGCATAGAGAGTCCCAGATATAAATAAGCATAAGCACCTAAAGCACTTAAATAGCACCTAAATAAGCATAAGCACCTAAATAAGCATAGAGTGTGGCAACTCGCGTGGCGAGCATCCACGCGACGAGCGCGAAATTCTTGGTCAAGCTGAAGACAAAAGAGCCATTAACAAAATTAAACCGCAAAATGCAGCAGCTTGTTGCCAAATACTTGGCGTTTTTGATTAATTGGAGCAAATTAAGCAGTACTTACACAACACTGCAAACTTGTTTGTCCTCCATGAGCGCGGTGCCGAACGCATGTCTTAAAGGGGCCCTGAACCGCTCTTCGGTCGAGAAATGCCAGTTAAAATGGGCTATTTCAGAAATGCTTTGCCGCAAGCTTGAATGCGTTCAACAGAAGCGCAGTTATTGGCAATCAAAGGTCGGGTCTGACGCCTCCAGCCAGCGTGGCAGCGGCACCCGATCCAGCAGCTGTACCAGTGTGGCCGTGCTACGTTTTTCAAGTGTTTCCACTTGTCGCGGGTCCTCCCGGCGAAAAGGTGCGGCACACAGCTTGAGTGTGCCTGAAGGCCCTCACCCGGCAGCACTAAGTCAGCATATGGAATACTCATCTATTAGGATATACAATTACAATGGGTCACATTTACATTAATTACAAAGATCACAAAAATACGTTTACAAAAATACGCTCCAATTTGTTTTCGAGTCAAGGTACTTATGACAACATTTTCTTTTCCAAATTTATTTAACAGTGAAGGTAGCGTGTGTCTTAGCGACTGACTGCATGAGGTAATTTGTACGCTTGTATGATACTAACCACCTGTCATCGCTGCGGGTACGCGCATCACTTCTTTCACATTCAAGTTGTGACGTATGTTTTAAAAATGCTTTAGAATCTTCGGAGCCGAAGGAAAAAAATACAGTAGCCGGTATTCATAAAGATTACCTACTCGTATTATGTTCTAACTTTCGAAAAGTTGCGCAGTAGAATAGAAGTATAAGGCACATTCGCTACATGTCGAAGTGCTCGTTTTGGAGTCGAAGAAGTGCCTGAAGATTACGTTTCGTGGTGGTAGCCCATACTAGCGCAGAATAATTCAGAGGCGATGCAAACAAGGCATAATATATCTGCAACTTTACTTTCTCTGGAAAAAAATGACGGCAACGGGAGAATACACCTGCGGCAGATCACAATGATTTCATAACTAGTTCAATGTGATATGTCCACTTCATATATTGTGAAAGCGTAACACCCAATGCTTTGTATTTGGTCAAAGTCTCAATGGGCTAACAGAGTATTTTAGTTTGACTCTGTTTTGATATTTTGACTCTTGGTAGCAGTTATTTATTCGTGTGTCAAGAAATAAAACGCTCAGTTGTTAGTGCGCCTACGTAGTTGTCCCGTGTCGTCTTCCTACGTCCGACGTTTCATTTAGCGCCTTCGTTGTAAACATGCATAACCAACTCGCCCACCAGCACGTGCTCGGCAGAAGCGGCCAGAGCCATTTTGAAGAAATACTGAGTGAAAATGTGTCGTATTCCTGTCCGAGTTTTCTATACAATTACCAAAGCTCAGAGATCCGGAACAGCCCTGCATGTTTCGAACGCACTTGACGAGAATTTAATTAATGGGAAGGCCTTCACGAAGCTGTCAAAGACCACTATAGGTAACAGTGAATAATGACATTTGCGAAAGAATAAAGACCTGTTGGATGGCAAGCACTCCCAAGTCATTACCGCTCGCTTAGCGTTCTCTTGAAAACGATCATTGCATGCATTTACATATTCAATGTGAATCATAACAAAAAAGCTTTAACAGAAACTAAGCATCCAGCAATGGAATGAAGAATGATGAGTCGGGGATGAAACAGTAGACTGGTGGATGTACAAATCAACGGGAGGAAATACCATGGGACACGGCTACAGCACAGAACCGACATAGACTAAGCACCTCAAGCCCGCAGTCATGTATTTCACACCCATCGCAGCACTAAACGTCGCTTCTGGCGCTGTTTGGCCGTGGTAGTCCTCGAGCATTAACAAACTGCCTCGAAGAAAGGAAATGCACTCCATGGCGGGAAAGTCAGTCAGTGGACATAAAATAGGATAATTATGACGATAAATTACGATTATATTCAATTATAGTCACTCATCAGAAAATACGACTTTTTCGAACGTTTACCCGTACAAGATGGTCAAGGCAACGATGTTACTTATAATATATTTCGTAGTTAGCGGAAGGGCACTGTCTTGCGGCCCCTTTCGCCGGCCTATTCTTATGTCCACTGCAAGGCGAAGACATTTGGACATCAGCTTTCCTAGTGATCTCCAATTACGCGTGTCCTGCGCTACCTGATTCCAACCTCAGCCTGCAAATTTCCTCATTTCATTACCACACCCAATTTGCTGCCGTCCTCGACTACGTTTCCCTTCCCTTGATACATGTTCTGTAAGTCTAATGGCCTACCCGTTATCCGCCGTACGCATAACATGGCCTACCCAGCTGCATTTTCTTTCTTAATGTCAGCTAGAATATCGGCTATCCCCGTTTGCTCTCTGATCCACACCGCTCTCTTCCTCTTTCCTAACTGACATTTTTCGTTCTCTCACTCTTTGCGTGGTCTGTAACTTGTTCTCGAGCTTCTTCGTTAACCTCCAACTTCCTTCACTATATTCTTACGTAAGAAGACACAGATAAAAAGCTATATACAAGTATATTTACAACGTGATACGCCACACTTGGCCAAGAGGCAACAGCCCGCGCTAGCCTGCAATCTTCGTCGTCGTCTTCTCACTGCTCGCCTCTTCGTCACTGGGAATACTGTTCCGTAGCAGTATGTTAGCACTGGTAGAATGCCATGATTGTACACCCTTCTTTTCAAGATTCCAATTACCTCCTCATGATAAGCCTCCCCTGTGAGTAAATGACCTAGATAAACGTACTTCTGCACAGACGCTAGAGGCTGACTGGAGATCATGATTTATTGCTTCCATGCCAGGCCATTGAACACTACCTTGGTCTTCAGTATATTAATCTTCAAGCCTACTTTTACACTTTCTCGGTCAAAGCCTTTAATCATTTGTTGCAACTCATCTCCAGTGTTCCTGAACAGGACAATATCATCTGCAAACTGAAGGCTATCAAGCATTCGCCATTGACCACCACTGCTATGCCTTGCCAGTCTAATAGCCTGAATATTTCTTCTAAGCAAGCAATGAAATGAGAGATTCTGTCTCCTTGCCTGACCAATTTCTTGACAGGTATTGTTCCATTTTTTGTGTGTGGTGAATCAAGGTAGCTGTGGAGACTTTGCAGATATTTCGCAAGATATTCAGGTATGCCTCCTGTACTCCTTGATTACGCAATGTCTACATGACTGCTGATATCTCTGTTGAATCAAATGTATTTTCATCATCTATGAAAGCCATATTGAGAGGCTGATTATACTCCACAAATTTTTCAATTACATGATTGATGACATGGCCCTGATTCATTGTAGAATATCCTTAGTAGGCACTGATGGGCTAGTTGGCGAGCCACGATATTGATAAGTAAGCCCACTTAAAACCGACACTTTCACGCACACATCAAAAAGGACATAGAGAGGCGCTGGACTGCAACTAGCGCTGAAAAGAGTTGGACTACAAAAAGTAGCATGTAGTCCAGGGCCTGTGTGCGTCCTTTTTTATGCACGCGTGAAGGTGTCTGTTTTAAGTACGCAGCTTCATCAATATCGTAGAATATCCCTTGCGGAATCTGGCCTGTTCTCTTGGATGGTTGAAGTCCAGTGTAGCCCTGATTCTATTGTGAATTATCTTAGTGAATACTTTATGCAATATTGAAAGCAAGCTAATGGACATATAATTCTGCAATTCTTTAACGTATCCCTTCTTATGGCTTAGTATAATGTTGGCATTCTTTCAGCTCTCCAGCTAAGTCATGAGGCATTCCTTATAAAGGGGTGCAAGCTTTCCAAGCACAATATCGCCCCCATTTCTCAATACATTATCTGTTATTCCATGTATTGCAAGGTCCTTCTAACTAAGGAGCCTCTGCATCCTGTTCATCACTAATTTTGTTGAAGGCTGGGAGTCTGCGCTGATTACTGTAACGTTCAGTATAGGATTCTCCTGCTGCTTTTTACTATATCATCGAATTTGCTGATGACATTCTCCTGCTTATCTTTCATGCACACATCTTGCCTTGTCCTATGTCAAGCTTTCTTGTAACTGATTTCATACTACCGACATTTTTACTGCTTGTTCAATATTTCCGACGTTATGATGTCGAATATCGTTTACTTTCTTCTTGTTTATCAGTTCTGACAATTCAGTGAAATTTATCTGATCTCCTCAGTTAGACAATTTATACTTTGTCGTTCTTTTATTAGGTCCTTTGTTACCTGTAAACTGCTGCTTATGATACCACCCTCAATACGGTGTCATTCATTACGTCTTCCTGTTTACCTTCCAGTTCTTACGCTGCATATTTGTTCGCGAGCACCAGCCTCCATTCCTATGCTTTTACCCTTACTGCATCTACCTTGGCCAGTTTCTTTTTGACTAATTTTGCACCCTCCAAAATTGCGAGCAACCCTAGATTTCAATAACCTATGATCACTGCCCTTTACCCCACTTAACACTTGTACATCCTGCACTATGCTGGGACCGGCAGAGAGCATGATATCTATTTCTTTTCTTGTTTCCCCATTAGGGCTTTTCCATGTCCACTTCCTGTTACTGCACTTCCTGACGAAGGTATGCATTATTCGGAGTCGATTTCTTTCCGCGAATTCTACCAACATCTCTCCTCTACTATTACTAGAATTGATGCCGTAGCTGTCAACTGCTTGTTCCCAAGCTTGTTCCCCCTTTTTCACTGAAGTCGCCCCTCACTACAGTACACCGAGCCTTTCTCATTGCTAATTGACCATCTTCGTGAAACTGTTGTATTTCTTCGTTATCCCGACTGGAGGTTCGAGTTCATCAGCTGTCCATTAAATCAGGAGCGACTGTGGGAAGAGCCGTCCTGTTGAAATGAGCATGTCGTCAAAACGTGGCTCATAGTTTTCATAGACAGCGCAACAAAAGCAGAGCACACAAGAGCGCTGAACTGGCAAACAGCTGCTGAAGCTATATACACGACGCACAAAAGCACAATGGCTTTGTACGGAACATGACCATATCAAAACCTACAGCTTTATTTTGTGAGAATCGCGATTGCTGAAGGTATCCTTGTATGTGAGACATCTTTTTAAAATGTAATTTTGTTCTGCTTCTATTATCTTGCGGTTGAAACAACCTGTGTACTTGGAAATGATGCTAAACTTAGTGAGTCTTCGAGCACAGTCGCTTGCAAACTTGTCTACAAGCGCTCAAACACCGTGCTTAGGGAATCACTGGTGCCGTCTATCGATAATCCTTAGTTCTGTACATCCACAGCAGTTACAGTGGGTAGAAATCCATCCTTTTTGTACGTGGTGTACATTGTACTTTCAGTTTTTCATCCACTCATCGGCCAGTCTGCCCATTGTAATATTTTCCACGAGACAGACTGCATTTTTTGCCCAGTCTCCATTTATTTTGGTGTTTTAAGGCACCCTCGTTAACATACTAGGGCGGTCATTTTGCACAGATTGCTCATTTTTTTCCGGGGCTGCAACAACTTTGATGTTAACAGGCCGAATAACCTTTCTCAAGTTGTGGGTAAATCTGTGCATGTGCGGGATGACGGCAGTGTATCCCAGCATGGTCCCATTCGGAGTTATATCCACAAGAAACAAACTACCTAGCAGGCCTTTGGTTACAGAATCTTGTGCAAGGGTAGGGTAGGCTGCAGTAGACTCCACTGTTCAGGTTGCTCTTTGAAGCTATCCATCAACTTGAGTCTGCATGATTTTCTCTCAAAATTTCTCAAGCATTACCGAACAACGCCAAGATTTACAAGTATAGATTGCGCAGAATTCAACGCAAGTGGCTCATTGCCACGTGGGTTGTCCATCCAGCAAGTACGGCTTTCATGCGAAAAAATTTGATTCATGTTCAGCGCATGGCTGTCGTACTTTTTTGTCAAGTGTAATGCAGCATTGCTTTCTGAAAGGATGTTCAATTGAATTGAATTTGAATTGATTTATTGATAATAGATTATAGGTTATAAAGAACAATATTATACAGAAGAAGGTCCCATAGTCTATGACTGTATCGTGACCGCCTGTTATTTATAAATATGCTTTTTTCTAAAGCAACGAGGAGCACCACACAAAAATCATATACAAGGAAACATGAAAGAAAGTAAGTAATCGAGAATACAAAACAAAATATACGTGCGCAATTGCGAGTTAGAATAAATCTAACGAATTGTTGGAAGTTCCGCGCTCTTTTCTGTGTCGTTTGTTTTTGCGGCGCTGTATCTCAAGATTATCATTTTTGTTGCGATCATAGACGCATCGCCTAAGTCTATGCGCTGGTCAAGCGTAATACAATTGTCAGCAGTTGGGTTTTTCTGATGTATCCTTCATTTAGCGTTGGTGACCATTCAATCATCTAGCCAACATTCATTTTTCATCAATTTCAACGGCACAAATTAGCCGCTTAGGATCTTTTATACAATATCTGTAAAGCGAAAAACCCGGGACTATGTTACAATCTAAGAAGAAAAGGAGGAAATGGGGTATTGAGGTTACTCCTTTAGGGGAGCAACTGATCTGCCACAACCATTCCTTTCTTTAGGGGGTGAGTGCGAGGGGATGAACTGTTACTCCCCATGCCGTTACTCCTCCGAGGACTAACAGTTGCTCTTTTCCGACACTCCTCAAGGGAGTAACGGTCATTATTTCCGACGCTCCGAAAAGGTGGAATTAATGAAATTAGGCATTTATACCCTAATAAAAAAAGATTATTGAGCAAAAAAAAAAGAAAAAAAAAGCTTCCCGAACGTAGGATTCGAACTCACGTCCTCGCGCTCACAAGTCAGCTACTCAACCACTGCACCACGGCAGATCTTTTTTTCTTTATTTCCAGAAAATCAACAAATACATCAATACACACTGCTACCACCATCTGACTATATTCACTTTCCCACCGCTGCGCTTGGAGCTTGCGGTTGAGATTACAAAACTTTCATTTCGGCAAGGGCACCACGGCAGATTGGTTGATGGGGTAGGAAATTGAGACAGGTTAAGCATCGGAACGCAGGTGCGGCAATGTAAAAGTGACTCGGCATTTTGTGTATGCTGTGCGGGGAAAGTGTAACGTTGAGTGTACTTGCAACCATAAGCGAATGCGAAAAGAAATCTCTCCGAGTATTCTTAGGGAGATTTAAACTGAGGCACTACGCGATGTAAACGTGTAGCGAGCTCAAACGGGGCACCTAAGACGACAGAGACGGACAGCTGCTCTGTCGCTTAGTGTGTCCCGTTTGAGCTACACATCGCTTCAGTTGAGTTGGTAATCTCCTTGGAACGGAAGGGACTTAGGTACTATTGGCCAGCAAAATTTGGCAGTCTATCAATTACTTGCGCGTTTAATGTGTATCGCTCACTTAAGGTGTGCGCACGAAGGGAATGCATGGCTCTTCGCATTCCAACATTAAAGTTCACGCAATTTTCTCACGAAGAGGCAAAGTGCTGCTTTGCATGTAGTTCAATAGACAGTGCACGAACTTCGAACTATCCACGATTTATAGACAATACAGTTTTTGCCCCATCACTGCACGACACGGACGAAAATAGCGGAGCGCACGGGGAGTAACTGCTGCCGTTCGTCCTCCAGTTGCTCTCTTTCCAACCAGGGACTAACCACTTACTCTCCAAAATTTGCACACGGCACGCACATCCATGCAGTTACTCCCTTGAGGGACGAAAGCGCCCTTTTAAGGACTAACTGCCCAGTTACTCCCGTTTTCCCCAGAATTCTTCTTCGAGTGTGTATATATATATATATATATATATATATATATATATATATATATATATATATATATATATATATATATATAAATATATATATGTATATATATGTATATATATATATGTATTGCAAACAAATGCAGTATTGCAAACAAAATACAGTATACTGATGGGCGACTTCAATGCCAAGGTAGGCAAGAAGCAGGCTGGAGACAAGGCAGTGGGGGAATATGGCATAGGCACTAGGAATGGCAGGGGAGAGTTATTAGTAGAGTTTGCGGAACAGAATAATTTGCGGATAATGAATACCTTCTTCCGCAAGCGAGATAGCCGAAAGTGGACGTGGAGGAGCCCGAACGGCGAGACTAGAAATGAAATAGACTTCATACTCTGCGCTAACCCTGGCATCATACAAGATGTGGCCGTGCTCAGCAAGGTGCGCTGCAGTGACCATAGGAAGGTAAGAACTCGGATTAGCCTAGACCTGGGGAGGCAACGGAAGCAACTGGTACATAAGAAGCCGATCAATGAGTTAGCGGTAAGAGGGAAAATGGAGGAATTCCAGATCAAGCTACAGAACAGGTATTCGGCTTTAACTCAGGAAGAGGACCTTAGTGTTGAAGCAATGAACGACAATCTTGTGGGCATCATTAAGGAGTGTGCAATAGAAGTCGGTGGTAACTCTGTTAGACAGGATACCAGTAAGCTATCGCAGGACACGAAAGATCTGATCAAGAAACGCCGATGTATGAAAGCCTCTAACCCTACAGCTGGAATAGAACTGGCAGAACTTTCGAAGTTAATTAACAAGCGTAAGACAGCTGACATAAGGAAGTATAATATGGATAGAACTGAACATGCTCTCAGCAACGGAGGAAGCCTAAAAGCAGCAAAGAAGAAACTAGGAATTGGCAAGAATCAGATGTATGCGCTAAAAGACAAAGACGGCAATATCATTACTAATATGGATGAGATAGTTCAAGTGGCTGAGGAGTTCTATAGAGATTTATACAGTACCAGTGGCACCCACGACGATAATGGAATAGAGAATAGTCTAGAGGAATTCTAAATCCCACAGATAACACCGGAAGAAGTAAAGAAAGCCTTGGGAGCTATGCAAAGGGGGAAGGCAGCTGGGGAGGATCAGGTAACAGCAGATTTGTTGAAGGATGGTGGGCAGATTGTTCTAGAGAAACTGGCCACCCTGTATACGCAATGCCTCATGACTTCGAGCGTACCAGAATCTTGCAAAAACGCTAACATAATCCTAATCCATAAGAAAGGGGACACCAAAGACTTGAAAAATTCTAGACCGATCAGTTTACTGTCCGTTGCCTACAAAGTATTTACTAAGGTAATTGCAAATAGAATCAGGAACACCTTTGACTTCCGTCAACCAAAGGACCAGGCAGGATTCCGTAAAGGCTACTCAACAATAGACCATATTCACACTATCAATCAGGTGACAGAAAAATGTGCGGAAAATAACCAACCTTTATATATAGCTTTCATTGATTACGAGAAAGCGTTTGATTCAGTCGAAACCTCAGCAGTCATGGAGGCATTGCGGAATCAGGGTGTAGACGAGCCGTATGTAAAAATACTGAAAGATATCTATAGCGGCTCCACAGCCACCGTAGTCCTCCATAAAGAAAGCAACAAAATCCCAATAAAGAAAGGCGTCAGGCAGGGAGATACGATCTCTCCAATGCTATTCACAGCGTGTTTACAGGAGGTATTCAGATACCTGGATTGGGAAGAATTGGGGATAAGAGTTAATGGAGAATACCTTAGTAACTTGCGATTCGCTGATGATATTGCCTTGCTTAGTAACTCAGGGGACCAACTGCAATGCATGCTCACTGACCTGGAAAGGCAAAGCCGAAGGGTGGGTCTAAAAATTAATCTGCAGAAAACTAAAGTAATGTATAACAGTCTCGGAAGGGAACAGCAGTTTACAATAGGTAGTGAGGCACTGGAAGTTGTAAGGGAATACATCTACTTAGGACAGGTAGTGACTGCGGATCCGGATCATGAGACTGAAATAATCAGAAGAATAAGAATGGGCTGGCGTGCGTTTGGCAGGCATTCTCAGATCATGAACAGCAGGTTGCCATTATCCCTCAAGAGAAACGTTTATAACAGCTGTGTCATACCAGTACTCATGTACGGGGCAGAAACCTGGCGGCTCACGAAAAGGGTTCTACTTAAATTGAGGACGACGCAACGAGCTATGGAAAGAAGAATCATAGGTGTAACGTTAAGGGATAAGAAAATAGCAGATTGGGTGAGGGAACAAACGCGAGTTAATGATATCTTAGTTGAAATCAAGAAAAAGAAATGGGCATGGGCAGGACACGTAATGAGGACGGAAGATAACCGATGGTCATTAAGGGTTACGGAATGGATTCCAAGGGAACGAAAGCGTAGCAGAGGGCGGCAGAAAGTTAGGTGGGCGGATGAGATTAGGAGGTTTGCAGGGACAACATGGACACAATTAGTACATAACCGGCGTAGTTGGAGAAGTATGGGAGAGGCCTTTGCCCTGCAGTGGGCATAACCAGGCTGCTGCTGCTGATGATGATGATGATGATGATGATGATGATATATTGCAGGCTCAAATCAGAGCGCCCATTGCCGACACATATACAGGGTTTCCCGCATAGTTTGAGCCAGGAATTTAAAATTGAAAGGCACGATGGACGCGAATTAAACCGAACGCATACTATTCGCAATAGCCTATCGTAACTCAGACATTTTTTCCCCCATAACTCACTAATTAAGAATAAATTATTGCCCAACATTTTAATTATTAGCTGAGGACACCAAGTATGATACGCAGATTTCTAGAGAACCTTCAGAAAGTACCGATCGAGTTGTTTCCTTTACGATACGTCTCACGTAGTCCTTATTCTGTCTTCCAAAGAAAGCCCGCGAAATATGAAAAAAGCCACGTGCCGGAGCGTTTGCGCAGTGGTATTGTGCTGCTCTCAAGCGCGCGTTTGGTGAACAAGGTCGGCTGCATCGTGACTGGCCACGAGGAAGCGGCAGGGCGTTCTTTTTCTCACCGGCAGTGCTCGGCAAGCAGCATGCATTTTCGCCGGCATCGGGCAGGAGCCGACCTTGTCCACCGAACGCACGCTTGAGAGCCGCACGATACCGCTGCGCAAGCGCTCCGTCACGTGGCTTTTTTCACAATACGCGAGCTTTCTTTGCGACCTGGCAAAAAGGAATACGTGAGACACATCGTAAAGGACACTCGATCTGTGGTTTCTGGAGGTGCTCTACAAATTTGCGTGTCATACTTGGGGTCCTCAGCCAATAATAAAAAGTTGGGTAATTAAACTTAATTAGTGAGTTATGGGGAAACCAAAGAATTCTCTGAGTTACTATAGGCTATTGCGTATAGTATGCGTTCGGTTCAATTTCGCTTCCAACGCACCTTTCATATTGTAATCCTTGGCTCAAGTTATGTGGTACACCTTGTGTGTGTGTTTATATATATATATATATATATATATATATATATATATATATATATATATATATATATATATATATATATATATATATACATATATATATATATATATATATATATAGTAAGGAAGATGAGGAACGTGCGCGCAGTCAGCACCATCGGCAGCATCAAGCGCGCAGCAGAGGCTCGAGCTCGGGGACTGTGCTCGGTGCATCGTAGAACCGGCGGTCGCTACGAACCCCAATAAACCTACTTTATAAGTGGTGGAGCCGTGCGGGGTAACGTTCCACTCTACCATCTTGGAACTCCGTTCTCGGACGCTACCCTCTGCCATGCCGGACGCCGACCAGCAGACTCATCCATCGCCACCCGTCCCTTGCGCTGGCACCGTTCGCCAGCGGGAGCCTCCCATCTTCAGCGGAACCGACGACAACGACGTTGAAGAGTGGCTGTCGTCCTACGAACGGGTGAGCGTTCACAACAAATGGAATGACTCGGACAAGCTGGCTTACGTGTCATTCTACCTCGCGGGCGTGGCCAGCCTCTGGTTCAGAAATCATGAAAGGGACATGCGAACGTGGTCGGCGCTCAAGACGTCGATTACAGAAGTATTTGACCGACCCGCCGTCAGGAAACTCCGAGCTCGAGCCTCTGCTGCGCGCTTGATGCTGCCGATGCTGCTGACTGCGCACACGTTCATCTTCCTTTCAATATATATATATATATATATATATATATATATATATATATATATATATATATATATATATGACATGGTTTGAAAGTGGGAGACAGGCACAAAGAAATAAGAAGGGACACCGCTGCTGCTCGACGCTATTTGGTGCGCGTGTTCCCCGCCACATCTTCGCGTCACTGCTGGATGACATGAAGATGGAGCATGTCAAAGGAATTGTACTCCGAATAGAGCGCTTGTGGATGCAGATAGCGGCCTTCTTTTTGCCCTGTCTACCCGAAGTGATGCGTTCGTGTTCTCAGAGCATGCTCCATGCCACCAAGGGCAAAGAGCTAGCATAGCTAGCTATTTGCGAGAGAAACTCTGCCACAGCAACAACGGCCCTCGCAGTTGCTGAGACGGCTTAAGAAGTAAACTCCCAGTTCGTGCATATATCTACAAGTCTTGAAATGAATGCCAATTACCTCAGAAATAGAAGGATTTGAATATAGCTTTAACGACTAAAATGCAAAAGTTCTTGTTGCAGGAACTACTGTGAGCGAAGGTTGTGGCAGCATAACGTGAGCCAGTTTCCTTTTAATAAATTAAAGATGCTTACGGTTGAAGACGCATTCGCGCCAGGAATTCATATCAAGTCAGTGAGTTTATAAAGTCCTAGCAAAGTGTTGGTAGACATCCAGGACCTCTTCCGTGCCACAAGACAATCTCTACACCGCGCTTTCCACAACCTATACGTGGCGAGGATAGAGGTGATGCAAGGGTTACAGAAATACGGCGCGTCCGTCGAGACGCAGGCACGATTGTTTAGTGTCGCTCAGATCAATCTTTTGGCCTTTCTAAAATGAAGCTGCTATGCTGCGGAGCTAAGGAAGCCGCAATCACCGTCGTACTCGCTCATTGCGTAAAAGAAGCCGTGCAATAGTCTTGCCGCATAAAATAAAGGTTGAAGATTGTGAAGGAAATTTCATCAACCTTGAAAAACAACTCACCCGCATCGCTCTTCTTATTGTGAAACAACTGATGTCGGAAGCATTTGTACATTTTCGTGGCGTTTTTTTATATCTCAGTAATGTGCGAGAGTAGGGCGTCCGGCAGCCAGTTAAACGCTGAGCGCAGTGGCGCTCAGTGGTGAACCAAGTTAGCTGCTGCCCGAAATAAACCAAGATGGTGCTACCTAAAATATACCTCGTGTCAATTCACGACGACAGGCATGTTTAACGCCCTACCATTACAATTCATCGAGTTCTTCCCTCGTTGTTCTCCATCGGGCATTGGACAACACCGCTGTCTGCCATGGGCTGGTACGTCTACAACTTGTAGCGGCAGCAGCATCGGCGTCGCACGAGAGATGACGTAGACGCTCGCGTCTACACGAGGCTCGAGCGGCTGGCACGCTCCAGCACGGGCTAGCGTTCCGAAAGAGATTATTAAAAGAATGCTACTCTAAGAGATCGGGTGTCGGTTCTTCCTCTCCTGCGAGAGCCCGAGACTTTACCGGTCTACGTGGTCACTCATCGCCACAGTTTGGTGACCCCGGATGTGATACTGCCATACGCTCCTGTGGTAGAGACGACCACGGATCAGACCAACGCTACGAGAGCTCAAGGCCAGAACCCTTCCGAGGAACGCGGTGAGCCCTCCTGTTCCGCCATCGCTGTCCGCCTCCCACAGTACTGGGACCAGCATCCTTCGGCGTGGTTTCTTCAGGCCGAAGCGCAATTTCAAGTCGCTGGTATCCGCTCTCAAGCCTCGAAGTTCCATTACGCCGTCGCACCGCTCTCGCCCGCCGCCATTGACGAGGTAGCAGATTTGTTGAACTCCCCATTGTCTGCCGCCACCTATGATGATCTCAAGGCAGCACTGCTACAGCGCACAGCAGCTTCAGAACGTTCTCGCATCCAGCAGCTTCTGTCCGCTGAAGAACTCGGCGACCAACGGCCTAGTCAGCTTCTTCGCCGAATGAGCCAGCTGCTCGGAAACAACGCTAGATCCATCGACGACACGCTGCTGCGCGAATTATTTTTGCAACGACTCCCGGCTGACGTGCAGATGGTCTTGGCGACAGCCTCTACCCTGGACCTTACCGGCCTTGCCGCTTTGGCCGACAAAGTCATGGAAGTAGCCACCCCAACCATCGCAGCCACGTCACCGTCTCCGGATGACAATACAACCGCTCTGCAAACTCTTCCCTGCTCTTCCGCAGTGCAATCTCCGCTCGACTCCTTGTGTGAGTGCCTCGAACGCATCATCTGTGGAGCGGAACATCGCCGCAAATCTCGTCGCCCACGAGCCGTAGTTCCAGCAGATCAAGACGCGCGGGCACCCGCAATGAAACCTCAACTATAACGCATGGCGTTTGCTACTACCACCGCCGTTTTGGAAACGACACTCGTCACTGTCGGCGTCCCTGCGCCTGGCAGGGAAACAGGCCGGCCGACCTCTAACGGCGACGAGTGGTCCGGCCCAGCACACAAGTCGCCTTTTCTACGTGACGGACAGAGTTACGGGACAAAGATTCTTAGTCGACACAGGTGCCGACATCAGCATTCTCCCCGCCCAGCACTCCGACCGAAAAGCGACACCTGTGTCGTTTTTGCAAACCATCAATGGCACCAGGATTCTAGTTTTCTCATCACGCTCCGTCATGCTAAACATTGGCCTTCGACGAGCGTTCCGCTGGATTTTCCTGGTTGCAGACGTCCGTCGTGCAGTCATTGGAGCAGACTTCTTGCATAACTACGGACTCCTTGTGGACATCAAACGACGCTGTCTCATCGACTCCGTGACCCAGCTATCCGTTCCCGACGTCCCATAATCAGGCACATCACCCATAGGGCCTATTTCTGCCATGTTGGACGAACATTTCGCCACGCTCCTACGCGAGTTCCCCATTTTGACGCGCCTACCGGACTGGACGCAACCGGTGCAACATGACGTGTGCCATCACATCGTCACCTCCGGCCCACCGGTCTATTTCCGACCCCGGTGTTCGACCCCGGAGAAACTCAAGATCGCTCGCGCGGAGTTCGAACACATGCTGCAACTTGGCATCATCCGCCCTTCCTCCAGTAACTGGGCATCACCACTTCACATGGTGCCTAAGAAGACGGGCGACTGGCGCCCATGCGGCGATTACCGAGTACTAAACAACGTCACAGTTCCTTATCGCTACCCTCTACCGAACATTCATGACTTGACGGTAGCGTTGCGCGGTGCGACGATCTTTTCTAAGATCGATCTCGTTCGCGCCTACCATCAACTACTGGTCGCTGAAGAACACATTCCCAAGACCGCCACCACCACACCCTTCGGTCTTTTCGAATTTCTCCGCATGCCTTTGGGTTTACGGAACGCGGGCCAATCCTTTCAGCGTTTCATTGATTCCGTCACCCGAGGTTTGCCTTTCGTTTTTGCATACATTGACGACCTTCTCGTCGCAAGCTCTTCGGCAGAAGAATATCTTCACCACTTGCGGTTGTTGTTTCCACGCCTTGCCAGTAAAGGAATTGTCATCAAAGTCGCCAAGAGTGAATTCGGTCAAACCGAACTCGAGTTCCTCGGTCATATCGTCGACGCTAACGGCATTCGACCACTGCCGTCCAAGATTCGCGTCATCGAAAACCTTCCCCGACCGACCACACTCACCAAGCTTCGCCAATTTCTCGGATTCGTCAATTTCTACCGCCAATTCATTCCCAAGTGCGCACGACTTATGGCTGCGCTAGACGCTCTCCTGGTAAACAAACGCAAACAAGTGCTTCAGTGGACTGAAGAGGCCACCGACGCTTTCACAAGAGTCAAGTCTGCCCTCGCCGACGCCATGCTGCTTAGACACCCAAAGCCAGACGCACCCACTGCCATCATGACCGACGCTGCAAACACCGCCGTTGGTGCCGTTCTGCAGCAATTCATCGACAATGCGTGGCATCCACTCACTTTTTTCTCCAAGAAACTGAAGCCTGCGCAGTCCCGCTACAGCGTGTTCGGCCGTGAATTACTCGCTGTTTACCTGGCTATCAAGCATTTTCGCCATTTCCTAGAGGGTCGTGAATTCACTGTCTTGACTGACCACAAGCCCCTTGTGCACGCAACGAATCGTTCGGCGTGCACAAGATTTGACACCTTTCCTACATCTCCGAGTTTACAACAACGTTCCGCCACATCAAGGGCACCGACAACGTTCCAGCTGACGTTCTGAGTCGTGTCAATGTCGTTTCCACGTTGACATCGGAACCTTTCATCATCGAGGCCGACTTACTCGCCAGTCAACAGCGTGACGACACTGAACTTCGTACACTCCGGAATTCGTCAACGTCCCTGAAATTGGAAGACGTCGTTGTGGCCCCAGATGGTACGTCCGTCGTCTGCGACACTTCTACCGACAAACCTAGACCATACATTCCGGCATCCCTCCGAAGACGTCTATTCGAAACCGTGCACAACCTGTCGCGCCCTGGCATACGCGCGACACAGACGCTTCTTTCCAGTCGTTTCGTTTGGCCTCGGCTAAACGCGCAAGTTCGCGATTGGGTTCGCTGCTGTTTGTCGTGTCAACGTTCGAAGACCCAGCGTCACCCCATTCCGCCTGCCAAGTCTTTTCTTCCACCGGATGCTCGTTTTGACACCGTACACCTGCACTTCGGCGGCCCTCTCCCACCTTCGAAAGGTTACCGCTACATACTGACATGCATCGACCGTTATACACGGTGGCCAGAAGCTATAACTATATCTGGCATCTCAGCGCCCACTGTCGCAGCAGCTTTCGTGTCTACGTGGATCGCAAGGTTCGGCTGCCCATCCACAATAATAACAGATCGCGGTCGGCAGTTTGACTCAGCCCTCTTCAACGAGCTACTCAAACTACTCGGAACGAAACGTTTTCGCACAACTGCTTATCACCCGCAATCCAATGGAGTAGTTGAACGTTTTCACCGGCATCTCAAGGCCTCCCTTATGGCACATAAATCGCCGGAGAAGTGGGTCCTGCATTTGCCCCTCGTCTTACTTGGCATCAGAGCCGCACTCAAGAGCGACCTAGGTTGCTCTTGTGCTGAGCTAGTTTACGGCACTCACCTACCCCTTCCGTGCGATTTCTTTGTCGCCTGCCCCAAAAAGCCTATGCCATCACCTGCCGAATACGTTGCCGAACTGCAAGCCTTCTTCAGCCAGATACGCCCCGTGCCTACACGTTCACAAGAAGCAAGGTCCCCGTACGTTTCTCCCGCACTCACCTCTGCTACCCACTACCCACGTTTTCGTGCGTAACTGTGCCGTCCGGAAGCCTTTGCAACCACACTACTCCGGGCTACATTGTATTCTAGAGCGTCGTCCGACGATGTTTGTTGTGAATGTCAACGGCCGATCAGACACAATTGCTCTGGAACGTCTCAAACCCGCCTACATCGAAGCACCCGCGCCAACAGCTCCACCAATATGCGACGCGACCCTGCTGCATCCTTCGCCGCCGCCTGCGCACGTGACACCCAAGACCAACGCCAAGACACGCCGCGTCACGTGGACTTTCCATCGTTCGTCGAACGTTCCTCCTCTCTAGGGGGGGAGGAGCCCTCTGTAGCGGCAGCTGCATCGGCGTCGCACGAGAGATGACGTAGACGCTCGCGTCTACACGAGGCTCGAGCGGCTGGCACGCTCCGGCACGGGCTAGCGTTCCGAAAGAGATTATTAAAAGAATGCAACTCTAAGAGATCGGGTGTCGGTTCTTCCTCTCCTGCGAGAGCCCGAGGCTTTACCGGTCTACGTGGTCGCTCGTCGCCACAAACTCAAGCATACCGCTTTACAGGCGCCGTGCAAGCAGCTGTCTGCAGGGAGATAAGATCTCTCCAATGCTATTCACAGCATGTTAACAGCAGGTATTCAGAGACATGAATTGGGAAGAATTCGGGATAAAAGTTAATGGAGAATACCTTCGTAACTTGCGATTCGCTGATGATATTGCCTTGCTTAGTAACTCAGGGGACCAATTGCAATTCATGCTCACTGACCTGGAGAGGCAAAGCAGAAGGGTGGGTCTAAAAATTGATCTGCAGAAAATTAAGTAATGTTTAACAGTCTCGGAAGAGAACAGCAGTTTACGATAGGTAGCGAGGCACTGGAAGTGGTAAGGGAATACATCTACTTAGGGCAGGTAGTGACCGCGGATACGGATCATGAGACTGAAATAATCAGAAGAATAAGAATGGGCTGGGGTGTGTTTGGCAGGCATTCTCAGATCATGCACACCAGGTTGCCATTATTCCTCACGAGAAAAGTGTATAACAGCTGTGTATTACCAATACTCACGTACGGGGCAGAAACCTGGAGGCTTACGAAAAGGGTTCTACTTAAGCTGAGGACGACGCAACGAGCTATGGAAAGAAGAATGATTAGGTGTAACGTTAAGGGATAAGAAAAGAGCAGATTGGGTGAGGGAACAAACTCGAGTTAATGACATCTTAGTTGAAATCAAGAAAAAGAAATGGGCATGGACAGGCGATGTAATGAGGAGGGAAGATAACCGATGGTCACTAAGGGTTACGGACTGGATTCCAAGGGAAGGGAAGCGTAGCAGGGGGCGGCAGAAGGTTAGGTGGGCGGATGAGATTAAGAAGTTTGCAGGGGCGACATGGCCACAATTAGTACATGACCGGGGTAGTTGGAGAAGTCTGGGAGAGGTCTTTGCCCTGCAGTCGGCGTAACCGGTCTGGTGATGATGATGATAATGATGCAAGCAGCGCAGGCTATGCTCACGCAGGCCGAACGAAACTGCCTTGGGGTTTTCGCATGCTTTCGCAAATGGCCAAGTTTTCAGCGTCGCATTTTTCTTTTTACAACACTCTTTTGGCTGAATTTTATATTCCACAAGGAACAGCAGTCCTATGCAGCTGCGTTCGCCTGGTCTTGATCTGTTTCTTTAAGTGTGTGTCACAGGCACCTCGCAAAAAAAGCCTCGTAGAAACATTGAATGCAGCAGGCGACATTCAAAGCACTAACCAAAATGGCCCAGAAGAAGCCTTGGTTTTTTTAAATACTTGCTACGAACTATCATTTCGCCGTTTGCATGCCTCTACCCATTCCGCACCTTTATAGGCCACAATTTCTTTCGCTTCTTAACGCTCGGAAAACTGTGCAGGTCTATCATCACTGTTATTGCGCGACGTTTGCATTGCGGCACAATGATAACCCAGGTATTGTTTGCCCATTGATCATTTGTCGCGAGGCCTCAAAGCACTGAAAATTACAGAAGCCGCAAAAGCCGGGAAGCCATCACAGCTCTACGGCTTCTGGGAAAATCCGCGCACGGCTTCAGCTTATCTCGGAAGAGGTCATTTGAGAAGATTATTTGAGGCTCGAGCTGGGTGCCTCGGGACTGGATCACACTCGAGCAAGTAATATTCGCAACAGGATGAGGGCACATGCCAGCTGCAGCAAAAATTCCGAAACCTCCACGTAGGTGCTAATGGAATGTGAAGGTATTCAGACCCGCGGAGAAAATTTCAGGTGGAAGCTTCAACCGGTCAGCAGTCAAGAGTCGAGGAATGAGCATCGGTGAGAAAAAAAGCAGGTAAGAAAACTACAGGTAACAGTGCAATGTTACAAGTTTCAATGAAGACTGATAGCCTGTAATAACATATCTGATTAGCTCAAGCAGGCTAGGCCATCTTTTGGAACCGCCCGGTATCAAAGGAAATACATCATCAAGATATCAGCATAATCGGTGCTAATCAAAGAGAACATTGAGTTTCATTTGCACAGGTTTACTCAGCGGAATTTTTTTTTTTATCTAGGTAGACTTTTACCCCAGTGTCACTTTTATCGTTCCATACAAGCGACCTTTCTTCCAGCAGATTTATCGGTTCATTCGTGGAACTGATATTGTGCAAGACACGTTTAGCTGATAATGATACAGCGTTCCAGTATTCTTTTATTGAGGGGCGAGTTTTAAGGATGTTCTAGATGTGGATCATTCTTTTAGTTCTTGTTAGGGGTGTTTTTACATTTCCTGGAACACTCGCTTCGTAGTACAGTGGTCAGAATACGTATAGTGTTGTCCATCATAGAGGCACACATCCACTGCCGTCATAATATGTGCTCGGTGTGATTCCGTGCAAATATAAGGAGAATTTACGTAAATCTCAGAAAGCAACCAGTGGTTTCGTTTCTCAATGCTGCCGCGCCGCCCTGGCGGTGGACGGCTGTTTTAACAAACCATAGTTGATCAAATCGTATAAACTAAAATGTGTCAAGCGCGGTTGCTGACATTGTGTTAATAACTAATACAATAATAAAATAGCGCACCTTTTATTGCTTGAATGAAGCGCTTTCCTTTTCCCTCTCTTATCGGTTTCGTCTGAGATGGCTGCTCAGCTCAGCTGGCTGAGCGCCTCATGTGCGTTGTGCGCGGCCTTAGCGACAATTTCCGCATTCACTGGAAGATCGACCATGGCAACCATTTGTAGGGTGTCGTCATGGGTGGTTTGCTGGGCGAGTTAGCATTCCATTCTGCGTGGGAGCAACGCAGAACTTGACACAAAGGAACACAGCGGTCGCTGTCGACTGAGGTTTTGTTGAAATCACACAAATATACGGGGTGACCATTTTTAAGTTGTACAGAATTTTTAAAAATCGCCTGTGACAGACAGCTTAACTGCAGTCCTAGATATCCATTACTCAGAAAGGAGACTTGATCGCACAAGAAATAGCAACACAAAGTGAATTTTTCGATGAAAATTCATTAATTAAATTCATAATTAGTTTACGGCACATATTCCAAGTTACGAATTCTAGCTGGTCAGTTTGCAAGATATATACTTTTAGGAGCTTGGAGGATGATATGGGGTTCAAGATATGCGCCATCAAACTAGCGGTAAAAATGCACGTTTTTCCACTTATTCTTAAGAACTACCCCTTTTGATGCATTGAAGCACAAAAGTAACTGGAACGCTGATGTATTTCATCGCACACTTTGGCAATGAATATCTCGGAATTGACATCATCCTGAAAAATAATTCTAAATTGAGTACACCTTGCAAGCTCCCCTACTACAATTCGTAATTTGCAATAGGTGCCGTAATGTAATTATTTAGGAAGTTAATTAGTAAGTTTTGTTAGTTGCATGCACATGTATTTTGACTTTTCGTGCAAGCAACGTCCGCCTCTTTGAAATATCCAGCTCAAGGACTAGAATTATGCTATGTGAAGACGGCGATAATTAAAAATTCAGTGAAGCTACGTGGTAAACATTACCATGTAGCGGCGTTGAGCAGAAGTAAAGCCGGAAGAAACGGACCGACACCCCACATAATTTCTTCCCGCCCTATTATTGCGATAGCGATTGTGTGGACGCTCCGGGTGCATTGCTGCCGTCGCCGTGATGTTCCGTATAAAGTCCAAAGGCCGCGCGCCGTGTGTGAGAGCACGCGAGGGGAGCGGCTTAATCTGGCGACGCAGGAAGGCAGAGAGCTCCGTCTTCAGAGGCCGTGGGGCGGGATGGCACGGGGACGGCGTTATCCGGCAGCAACTGCGTATTTCGCTACCGGGTGCAAGGGGGGAAAGTGGCAGCGCGGGAAGGAGCGGGTCTTCCTCTCCGCCAGCAATTGCGTACTTCGACTGCTACGAGCGATAGAACAAAGCCGCACTCTTTAGGAACGGATCTTGTTTGTCCTTGTAACGCGGCTTTTCCGCGCTCTGTTCACCCCTTCATCCTCATTAATATTATTTACGTGTCATGCTTGGTCATCGAGTGAGATGTGTTCTTGTTTGGCTTTGTGCGCGTGAGACTATGCTTGTTAATTTAGTTAGTACGCCTGTGTTTACAAGTTTATACGGCTGATAAAACTACTATCCTTACTTCGTATAGCTGTCCACTAATTTGCTATCACAATAGATGCTTCGCCTTTCGGGCGATACTGCGACTTTTTCCTGGCAGCGATGCTGCCCCAATTGGCCCAACACTACTAAAAACGTGACTCGCCATTAAGGCACTGAGAAACTGGATGTCCAGCAAAGCTGTTGCAAAACCATCGCTGCAATTGCTGCGGTATTCAATGCTTTACTAATGGTTTGGACGCTTGTTTTTTATTGAAACGTACACTGTTGTGTACGTTGTATGCGTGATTCCAATGAATGTATGCACTGTCCGCTTCGGTTGGCTGAGTGCTTGTAGCGTCTGCATTACGAGGGCGATGAGCCATTCCATCATTGTTTACTTACTGGGGCATGACCCATTGTTGATGATGATAATTTTGGTTCACGGACCGATACGAAAAATGCCGGCCAACGATATGCTTACCGCTTCGCTGTAAATTATCACAAGTATAAACTCTCAACAAACATTCTAGCCGTGGGCCAGTGGGTAGGACACCTGGCTTCGCTGCGGGAGGTGCATGGTTAAAGTCCCAGCAGTAGACACCCACCGGCTTACAAAACGGGTACAACCGACCCCCCCGGCGTGGCGTCCGGCTTTCCAGGATGCGTGAAGAGCGGTTCGCACAGACCGGAATGCTTACTGTGCAAGAACAAACGGCGAGCAACTACAAAGGGCCCTGCAGCACTCCCATGCATTCTCGTGCGTCGAGCACCGCCCCGGGAGAGGCTCCTACGACGAAGGCACGCGTCTGCACCCGACAGCAGTGGCGTGCCACCAAAGCCGGACAAGGGATTCCCCAAGGCCTTCAGGCCTCCTTTAAAAGCAAGGTCCAGGGAAGTCGAGTTTCGAACCAAGGGAGTTCCTGAGTTCGAAAGCCATTACACCGGGCTTCGAACCCAGGACCTGCCACATACGAGCCGGACGCTCTACCATTTCTCTACCGCTCGTTTTATCCGGGTCTTGGACATTGTAGAGAGGAAACAGACTTACATAACACACATACAGGACTTACCATTACCCCCATCGCTGCGGTTTTAAACAAAACTCAGTTGATAGTGTTGTGTTCGTCGTCTATATCAAGTCTTATTTTCGCGCTGCTCGCCTCAAGAACGACACAGGCCGACGAACTCGGATCAGACGTCGCTATGTCTCAGGCGAGAGGAGCATGACGTCACCATCACATTTGCTGCGATGGTGGCGGCAACCAGGCACGCAATCGCGGGGGGAGGGAGTAATTAAGCGGCATACCCCCCTCTCCCCGCCCAAGCCACCACTCCTCACACACATTCCTAAAGCGCCGACAACTCAATCTATTCGGCTGTCAACATTTTGCGGCCTCTTACAGCGAAAGCTGTGTATGACTAACCTTCCGTAGTATTTTCAGCGTCCGTCAACAGAAAAAATCATCATGTGGGCCGATCCTACTGATAGTGCAGAAAGGGTCCAAGCTCAATGCCTCATACACCTGTGGGCTCGGGAACCTGTAACGCGTCCTTCGGGATCGGCCCACGTACTCGGGGAGTGCTTAATGTCTGATTCACCTCCGCCGCGGGTCGACACACCATCGCACTACCGTCGGGGTCGGCCCACGCATGGGGGGTGCTTCGCCTGCTTCACCTCCGGCGGGGGTCGGCCCGGTGTTGCACTATCTTCGGGATCGGCCCACGTATGGGGAGTGCTTAACGCCTGCTTCCCCTTTGCCGCGGGTCGGCCCGGCATCGTACTACCGTCGGGATCGGCCCTCGCATGGGGAGTGCTTAACGCCTGCTTCACCTCCGGCGGGGGTCGGCCCGCTGTTGCACTGTCTTCGGGATCGGCGTATACGTATGGGTAGTGCTTAACGCCTGCTGCACCTCCAGCGAGGTCGGCCCGGTGTTGCACTATCTTCTGGATCACCCACGTATGGGGAGTGCTTAACGCCTGCTTCAGCTCCGCCGCGGGTCGGCCCGGCATCGCACTATACCGTTGGGATCGGCCAACCTATGGGGCTGCTTAACGCCTGCTTCACCTCCGGCGGGGGTCGGCCCGGTGTTGCACTATCTTCGGGATTGGCCAACGTATGGGGATGCTTAATGCCTGCTCCAACACTGCCGCGGGTTGGCCCACGTATGGGGAGTGCTTAACGCCTGCTTCCCCTTTGCCGCGGGTCGGCCCGGCATCGTACTACCGTCGGGATCGGCCCTCGCATGGGGAGTGCTTAACGCCGGCTTCACCTCCGGCGGGGCTCGGCCCGCTGTTGCACTGTCTTCGGGATCGGCGTATACGTATGGGTAGTGCTTAACGCCTGCTGCACATTTGCTGCGGGTCGGCCCGGCATCGCACTATACCGTTGGGATCGGCCAACCTACGGGGCTGCTTAACGCCTGCTTCACCTCCGGCGGGGGTCAGCCCGGTGTTGCACTATCTTCGGGATTGGCCAACGTATGGGGATGCTTAATCCCTGCTTCAACACTGCCGCGGGTCGGCCCGGCATTGCACTACCGACGGGATCGGCCCACGTATGGGGAGTGCTTAACGCCTCCCTCACCTCCGCCGCGGGTCGGCCCGGCATCGCACTACCAGCGGGATCGGCCCAGGGATGGGGGGTGCTTAACGCCTGCTTCACCTCCGGCGGGGGTCGGCCCGGTGTTGCACTACCTTCGGATTAGGCCCACGTATGGGCAGTGCTTAACGCCTGCTTCACCTCCGCCGCGGGTCGGTCCGGCATCGTACTACCGTCGGGTTCGGCCCACGCATGGGGAGGGGGGGGGGTTGCTTAACGACTGCTTCACCTCCGGCGGGGGTCGGCCCGGTGTTGTACTATCTTCGGGATCGGCCCACGTATGGGTAGTGCTTAACGCCTGCTTCACCTACGCCCCGGGTCGGCCCAGCATCGTTCTACCGTCGGGATCGGCCCATGCATGGGGGTGCTTAACGCCTTCTTCACCTCCGCCGCGGGTCGGGCCGGCATCGCACTACCGACGGAATCGGCCCACGCATGGGTAGTGTTAACGCCTGCTTCACCTCCACCGCGGGTCGGCCCGGTGTTGCACTATCTTCGGGATCGGCCCATGTATGGGGGTGCTTAACGCCTGCTTCACCTTCGCCGCGGGTCGGCCTCGTGTTGCATCTTCGGGCCGACACCCGGCGGAGGTGAAGCACTTTGCTTTTCGCTTGAGAGCTTTGACGTGTCTGAGAGCTTTGACTTGAGAGCATTCTGTCTTCACAGAGTGGAATGGTTGTCAATTTTTTCAGTCCTTTTGGATGGCGGTAGTTATCGGCATCTCCTGGGGTGTGAAGGCCACTTTTCTCGTCGATTCGGTGCCCTAGCGATTAACTCGAGATGAGTTCAGTTTTCACCATCTATTCAACCATCCCGCGCATCGCTGTTGCTTCGTTAGTTCAATATTCTTTGTTTAGACTGATCCAGGGACCAGGAAAGGTATTCAGTTCGTAGTCAGCTGGTCTGTATGCTCGTGGAATGAGTTGCAGCCGGAGAAAACGCCAGTTGCGTTTAGCTTTTCCTTTTGCTTCATTAATTCCTCGAGTGACGGCTCGGCGCGACGCTAGGAGGTCCTCTGAATCATATATACCTATGGTATGGTTTAGATAAGGTGGAAAACAAAATAATGCGAAACAGGGCCCATCATCAGACCCTGCAATAACCGTTCAAGCCATAAGCAATATGACTGACCCGTTAGCTCGTCTGGCTTTCACCTCATCGTACGGCACTTTTGGTGCAAAATTGACAACTGGAAACAAGAGTCGCAAGGAGTTGAAAAATTAAGCAATCTGCAGAGAGCCAAGGCAACAGCCAAGCAGGAAGGAAAAGCGAAAATTAACAAACCTAACCGTAGTTTCTGAAAATATTTATGAGTCAACATCTTTTTATTTAAATAGGAAGTCGAGGGAATGCCGCCGGAAGTGGAGAATAATTCCGCGTGTTTTGAATGACGCTTCTGCAGTTATCACTCGAGCCGCCTGATGCAGCCACTTCTCTGCTGTGCTAATGTGGGTGTTTATCTAACCTTAAGCGGCGGGCGCAGTATGTCTAGAACAGCAGCGTCCTGCGCTCTACGTGGTTGTACGGGACAGCTGACCACGCATCATTACGCAACTTTCCAAATAATAAGGCGAGTCGGTTTTGCCACTTGGTAGAGCAGTAAACGAGGTATCCGAAAGAACTGTGATTATTCCGCACATATATATTTTTCTACAGTTCTTCCACAGCTAATTAAGAAAGCTCTACTAGAAATCTTTATTTTACACAATCGCTTGTTTACTTGTTCTTGGCAGTGTACTCGCTGCGCTTCTTTCATGCAGGAGTTCATTTGGATGTGGTTTCTTGTTTGCCAAGCATGAGAGGTATATCTCAGAGGCGTACCAGTGCGATACACGTCATTTCAATTCTCTTTTGCGGGTTTACGGGTCTTTATGGCGAATGGGTGGGCATTATTCACATTTGTGCTAGTAAAAGTACCCCCCCTCATTTGCATAGAAAGTTACCTTGGGCTGCCCCCGCCCCCTACCGAAAAAACATCCTGGGTACGTGCTGGCTTGTGATATACTTTTAGGCCGATCGTCAGGGGAGAAATTATCAGCGATTGTAGTCCTTACCTGATTGTGACGAGATTTGACCCCGTCAGTAGTAGCAGTACGGAGATTTCCTAGCCTGATGTACGCTTGGATGGCGAGCCGGCGCGGTGCTCGGTCCTCTCATCATAGAGTGACCCTGTGGGCGCTGAACACGGTTTGCGTCGACGAAATAGCACGTAAAGCGGACAAGGAACTAGCCTTCGAAACGCAACCACGTTCAAGAAAAAGTCACGTGAGAGAAAGCGTAACAGTTTTCATGTTACAAGAGGTTATGCAGCTACGCAAGTGCAGTATTGACACTGCGGTAGAGTAGCTGACGCTGTGGTTTGAAACCCTGCCACATTTGTTTATACCCGCTCGAGCTTAATCTGCGGCAGTTTCTCTGGCGTGACAAAAGGCCTGTTTCCCCCACCTGGGTCTGGCAAGTGAGAGCATGCACTGCGTCCGCACCACTGCTAGACAGCCACATCTATTGGACCATCCGCTCATATACGGTCACACATGCTTATTCCAATTTTTGTACACGTTTATTGCGCTGCCCTTGCATGCCCTCTCTATCACATGTAAAAACAGCACAATAAACTGTAGACGCATCATCCAAGGCTCCGACGGATGCTCGGCAGCAGTGACGGCGCACTGTCTGCCTGCTTGGATACACCTCTGTTAAATGTGTGCATTGCCTATAGTGCTCTGATTCAGCGTGTTAGTAACTGTCAAGTGCTGCAACACGGACGCATTTCCACCAACCACTCGAGCGGATCGCTAACGCAGCGTAATTGCATGCACCATTCATTGATATATACACACGCTGTATTGCACACGTTGTCATATATACACTCTTAGCACCGGTAACGTTTAAGTTTACCTCTAGTGTCAAGTAACTTATAACATAAAGGTTACGAGGTTACTAAACAAACTTGATATTGGTGTTTTTGTTGATTTCAGTCGCGGCTAGAGGTTACATGTGTCGAAGTATACTATTTTAAATGTTACTTCAACGCCAAATGTCTCGTAACCTATAGATTGTAACTTATATAAAGAAAGTTGTAATGCCTGGCTCAGGGGACCAACTGTATGCATTGGAAGTTTGCAGGCTATTGTGTCGCCTTGCGATGTTGATATGATATTTTCAGCCAGGACTAACGTGTAAAATATGGTGTGCGGCCGCGGAACGGAGGCAGGTTGGGCTAAATTAAGATGTTATTGGTGCCAGTCGGAATGTTTGTTTTCGCAAGTAAAAAAATGCTTAAATCTTGCACGAGCGCATGCTCAAGTCAACCAGCAGCAATTCAGTGATCAATTTTATATACTGCATACGTGTCATTATAACGTAAAAGCAAGCCAAAGAAACATTAAACATACACCGGAGAATATTGTGGCGAACGATGCTGTGGCATAAATTATAACTGCGGTTCAGGGTGGTGGAATGCCTGCTGCTGCAACTGCAGGCATGCTATGCTGTGACCTGCCTGCAGAAAAACTAAACGCAGATGCATTATGGTGATTGAATATACATTTGTACCCAATAATTTTTTTTATTTCTTTGAGCATCAACGCCTCCTTTAGTATATCTTCTCCTGAAACACGACACTCTTTGACAACAGGAAGCACATTGAAGGGCGCACGTGGGCGCACGCTGGAATACCGTAAAAGCTCCACGACGGGCAGCATGAAAGCGTCGAGCAGGCCCAATAACTATTCTGTAGTGAAGAAAAACGTTTTGCACATTGCAACAGAATGTAATATGCCGCTGTGTTTCTTTTATATTTTTCCTTTTTATCGCATAATAGGAGGTGGTTCCTAAACTGCAGCAAATGTCGGGTTCCTTATAGAGAACGACAGACAGGCACAGCTCTTGCTCGCTCGCTAATACGCGAGAAAAACGCCACTACATTCACAGGACAGCGGGCGCCAGCCGCTCCAGTAAGGTCTCGTAGAGGAATGAACGGGCACTCACGGTATGAGGCCACAATGGCGGCCGGACAAATGAGCAGGGAGAAAATATACAAATACAGACGAACCTTAACATCTTTAAACTATAGAATATTAGAATTTTGATGTACTGTTATGTGACACTTTGGCGGAACTGTAGCTTGATTGTTGTTTCTATTTGCGCTCTATAGATAGACACCATAATAAAACGCGCTTCAGCTTCAACCAAACACGAGCGCAGTCATATCTCCTCTGCGTTGTGTAGCTCTGAAGAAGCATGCCGGGAAGAGTACCGTCGATGCGGTCTTTTTGTAACGGTCGTGTCACACTTTGTTTCATCGCTTTAACCACGTTTAAGCGCTCTCCGATTTCGTGGCGTGCGCTTACCCAGCGTGTCGTGTGTCTGAGTCGCTCGTGACCCGCGGTTACCAAAAAGACTCCCAAAGGTGAAGAGAAGCACTGCCGCCGCGGAGCAGCGACGCGTGAGGCAGGCTGCAAGGAGCCGCATTGCCGATGGTTCTTCGCTTACGCGACAGCATCGCTTGTGTTGCGGCTGCTGTGACGAATACTGTGACCCGGTAAGCAATGCTTCAATTACTTATTTGCTGGTGTGTGTCGTATATTTCACCGTCAAATTCATGCTCATGCTTGCGCTACTGAGTTTTACTCAAGCGCACTACTTGCTCGCCTCATAAGCACGTTTCTTTTAAAATCTCTACGAGTCACCGTGTTGGTTATTCTGAAAACTCGAGTATATGTTGCACTTTTGTGCGTACGCACAGCATTAGAGCTTGTGTACGGAACTGGTGTTTTGTGCTGATATGGCCATATGTTTACAAATGAATTTTGAACTATCCTTAATTAAAGAACAATAATTGCACTAATTCAGTTTGTAATCACTTGATATCGCGTTTTTACTGTTAAACTGTCACATTCTTCCGGTGTTGTTTTTGTACTGAACAGGAGTACGAACTGATTTGGAAATTAATTTGCCTGATTAGCTTGAATTCAATAATATTTGTTTTAAATATTTAACCTTGAATTTTTATTGTTACCGAAATATCCTTGATAGAACACACTTAAATTCTGCGTGTTAAATTATACGTTCTGTAGTAATATTCTATCTGTGTGTGGTTAATTTATGCATCTTTCATTACACGTTGATTGCTGTTTGCAGTGCGACCTAAACAAGTAAATATAAGATTTCAAGATTACTATTCTGTTCATATAGGCTCCACTGGAAATCGGAGAATTAACAACTGACATACTGGCAGCAAACAGACATGACTGTGCTCTCAACAGGACTGAGATCATCTTCCTTATGATAGTCTAAAACTCATATGTATTTCTATTTAGACATATTGTACACAAACCTTCAACATTTATGTCTATTTGCGTCATTCCTGGTGCTGCTGTAGCAATAAATGTGTGCTGCCACGCAGCGCTGTGCTGGGAGTTTTTTTTCGTTATTGCTTCATGGCCGTGAACAAAAAAAAAAGAGAGCAACCTTGAGCTCTCAAACTGTCCTCGTACAAACGAACATAGCATCGCTATATGTGTTCTGTTAGTGTCACATAGCCTTCTGTGATCCTGAGACATTACCGCAGTAAAACACAGCGAAAAGGTTCCATCATACTTAGACGATAGCCTGTTTAACAAGATCAGCGTGCCTAAAGTAGACTTTGAGAGTGAATACTTGTGATGCCAGCAATAGAAATGTATGTAACAGCGTGCTCAAACTCAGTAGCCTTGATTTTCTATTTGCAATGTGAGCATTTAATTTAAATACCTACAAATGTTAACTAGTGAGCTACCCATTATTTAAGGCGATACTTGATATTTGTGGTGGCGTGTGTGTTCATACAAGTGCCACAGTTGAAGTGTGATGATCTTACTATATACATTGCTACACATTAGTCAGCATGTTTGGAATATTCGTCTGGTATATTTGCTAAGATGTTAATATTAGCTCACATGCATGCAAGCATTGCTTGTACTGCTTGCATGAACATGTATAGACGTGTGATTTCAACATCTGTTCTTATTTTTATTCTTGCTCAATTAAGCCCTAAAGGCTGCTTTTTTCTCTCCTTGCCGCTTTCACTATAATATTGACTTGGAAACGCTGTACATGGCTCTAGGGTAGCCTTTTTTTCAGGTGTTGCCCATAATCAAACATAATCTTTCATTTTTACATTTGCTTTCGATGGGGGCGAAATGCGAAAACACCCGTGTACTTAGATTTAGGTGCACGTTAAAGAACCCCAGGTGGTCGAAATTTCCGGAGTCCTCCACTACGGCGTGCCTCATAATCAGAAAGTGGTTTTGGCACGTAAAACCCCATAATTTAATAATTAAAATAATTTTTGCATTTGCTATATCACATTTGGAGTGTCTTTGGAATCATATTGTTAATGTACACCAGGATGTGCAAAAATACTTGTGTAGTCTTCAAAGGTGTTATAATAACAATTGTCCCATTCCTGTTATGCTTGTAACATCCTGGTGCAGTTCAAATTTTCCTGGTTTTCTTGTTTGCTAACCGCAGTGCAAACTTATACAGACACTATAAGTTTGCACTGTATAAGACAGTATAAACATTTCACTGATGTCATGTATAGCTCATAGTGTATTATGATGCAAATGTTAATACTTTTGAGAGATACTTATAGCTCACAGGCACAGAGAAAATGCTTCCTGCAGTGCTTACATGGACATGTATAGAGCTTTAAATTCAAAATTTCTTTTTAGTGTTATCTTTGTTGAGACGTAGGTTGAAAGGCCTGTTTTTGGTCTTGATGCCAATTTACATTTATATTAGCTTGGAAGCATGCATGGCCTTATGGCCCCGTCTTCTTTTTTAGGTTTCTCCATAGCCGAAACTTTGTATATTTCTTTGCGTTTGCTACACTGCATTGGGAGCGTCTTTGTTATCCTGCTCTAAAGCTGCACAGGATGTGTAAAGCTTTTCTTTTTTATTCTGTAGTGTCCAAGGTGGACCTAAACACAAGTGTCCAATTCATGCTTTAGTACCTGCAATCTCATTTGCTTAACGTTTGCCTTGTGTTCTTGCTTCCTGACTGCAGTACAAACTTTTACACGGACAGTTAACACGAATATAATGGCGACATGCATGGCTAAAACACCGTGATCCGATACAAGCGATTTCCTGTGATATAATGCAAGTGATACAATTCTTTTGAAGTTTCAAATCTAGTCACGTGCCAGCAAGGCTTGCTCTATTTGTGGTGTATCCTATGTTGTATTTTCAAATAAAAATATTTCATTCTAAAGAACCCTATCCTTGTTGTGGAACTGTCAGTTTATCCTCGAATTATTTATGCAAGCTAACTGTGCCTTCTCCTCAGGCCTTCAGATAGTGTTTTGAACTGTATTGTTGCGGGTTTCATTTCGTCAGATATCCGAAAGAATACTAGTAGTAGCCCTTTGCTGGCTGAAGTACAATTATTTAAGTGATTTAAATGGAAGTAAGCTTTTGTTACCCCATTCAGATGGGCGTTTCTTCTTGTTTAGCAAAGAATTTTACATGGTCCCCGCTCTTTGCGTGGTCCGCCGAGCCGAGTGCGGCCTAGCTACGGGGACGCGCCACCTCTTGGGTTTTGTACCAGAAAGGCCAAATCCGTGCATGGTACACCCAGCCAGCTGTCGTCAAACAACAGAGGTGCGTCATGTCCTTCTTTCGCGCTTCTTTGCTTGCGCCTCTTCTTTCTTGTGCGCTTCTTTCCGCGCCCGGATTAAGCGGACTACAACCGTACGCAGTGAAATGTGAGCCCTCGCGCAGGACGCCACTCGTCCAGTCCTTTTTGGACACTGTCGCTTCACGCGCTTCGAAATTGTTCACCTGTCCACCTCGTGTGGTCTCCACAGCAAAGGGTGTCCCTGTGTCTCTCAGCCTAAGAAAAAAAAAGCGTTTTGCTGGCAACTTAGAACTTCCACAAGCCGTAGCATCTCCTCTTCGACTGCAAGGATATGTAGTGAAAAAATGCTCTCTACCCCTCAAAAAGCACAGCAAAGGTGAGCGCGGGAGAACAGATCTTTACTTACGAATGGCATATTAAGTGACAGACGCATACTCTTTTTGGGTACAATTGTATAGCTGTTAACCGATTATTAAAGGTAATTTTTGCTTTGCCCATGAACAACGTGAAGCGTTCAGACCCTTGACCCGTGCTGTTGCTGTTTTTATCCTCTTGCGTATGCATTTACGTTTACTGCGTGGATTGTTCCACCCGCCTTGGTTGCTCAGTGGCTGTGGTGTTGCGCTGCTGAGCACGAGGTCGCGGGATCGAATCCCGGCCACGGCGGCAGCATTTCGATAGGGGCGAAATGCGAAAACACCCGTGTACTTAGACTTAGGAGCACGTTAAAGAACACCAGGTGGTCGAAATTTCCGGAGTCCTCTACTACGGCGTGCCTCATAATCAGAAAGTGCTTTTGGCACGTAAAAACCCCATAATATAATTATTTTTGTGGATTGTTCGAAGGGTATCATTCAGCATGTAAAAATTAAAAAAGAAAATCAATCAGCTGAAATTGATTTTTTTTTTTCGCGTGCTAAATGATACCTTATAGCAGCAATCCATGAATGTGCAGGAGAAGAAAAACAGCAGGAGCCAACGGTCGGAAGACTTGACGTTGGCAAAGCGAAAATTTGCCTCATTTATTGCTTAGCAGCTGCACAATTGTAACCCAAAAGAATATGAGTCTGTCACTTACAATATACTATTGAAAAGTAAAGAAATTTCTGTGGCTCCCGCGTTCACCTTTGTTGCGCCTGTTTGGGGCGTTTATGTCTCCATATTCTAGAGCTCGAACAGGAGATGTTGCGGTGCGCGTAAGTTGCCTGCAAAACGTAATGTTCTTTCTTTTTTCTTAAGCTGAGAGGGTCACCCTTTACCCTGGAAAGAGCACGAGGTGGACACGTGCACTATTTCGAAGCGCTTCTACAGGCGGCGTCCGAAAAGCGGCGTCCTCCGCGCACATTTCTCCGCGCACGGTTGTCGGCTGCCTAATACGACCGCAGAAAGAAGAGGGGCAAGCAGGAAGAGACGCGCCTCTGTTGCTAGGCGACAACTGCGTGTGCGGAGCATGCAAAGAGCAACGGGCTTTTATGCAACCTACCGCAGAAAGAAGCCAGAAAAAAAAAAGAAGAGCCGCGTCCCCGTTGCTACGCGACACCGGCTATACGGAGCATGCGCAGCACGGTGTCCATCTGGGACCTGCAAGCCGCTTGTTAAACATTTTAATCGTTCAACCGGTATATTGTAAACTGTATATTTAGGCAAAGGCGCTCAATACTGTATGCCTATACTAGAGGTTAAAGTGTTGTAACCTCTAGTTTAGGTGCACACCTACTTACCATTAATACAGGTTAAATTTGTAAAGGTTCAAGTTTAACTCATAAATTAAACGTGCACAAATCTGTGAGAATATACCCCTTTAATAGACGTTACCATGCTAAGAGTGTATGGATAAAATGACAATGAAGTGTGGTTTTCTCTGTGGAAGGGCGGCTGCGAAATACGGCAGTTGTTATGACGAGCCGCCGAACTGCGACTCGGCCACGCAGCGAATAAACTCCGAGTGTTGAGCTGTGCACCGCGTGCCTGTGATGCAGGGTGTATCGCACAGAAAACCGAGAAAATACTTGGGCCATAAAAGAACACTGCTGGATGCGTCGAACAAATTTACCATAGAGGGCGTTTCATGTAACTTGACCCAAGGACTTAAAGAAAAATAAAACAAAGTGGTATATCGCAGCTGGGTGAAACCAACGACATATGATTTGCCGTCATGTGGCGCTCCAGAAAACATTTTTTTTTATATCACACTTAATTAGCTAACTCAGATCAATTATGCAAAATGTTTAATATTAGGGCCAAGTGCACTTGGTTACCTCGCCGAATCAGAAATGACCGACTTTTGGTGGCAACATCATGCTGCATGATTTTGAAGAAACATAAAAGCACGTGACTTGGGTCACGCGCTATCGTGCTGCAGCCGCAGAACCGACGTTCGCTGTGCGTCTTCTATGGCGGCGCACAAGGCTTTTCTGGTCTTTCACTCGAAGCACGATAGCGCAGTCACGCGCTTCTATGTTTGGCGGGCTTTCTTTAAACGCCGTAATAAATCACCCCGCAGCATGGACGTCGCCACAAAGATCCGATCGGTTGATTCTGAATCCCCTCGCCACGAAACGCACAGGGCCCTAAAGTGAAGAAATTGCATAATTGATCTTAGTCAATTAAATAATTAAGCGGCATATCAAAAATACTCTAAGCATCCCCACATGACGGCAAACCATTTGCGTAGGTTTCAATCAACTGCAGTTGACCACTCTTTTTCAATCCTTGGTTCAAATTACGTGAAACACCCCGTATATAGCTGTTAAAAAAAAAGTTGACCAAGATAGGTCGGACGCACCTTTAGCTAAAGACTATTTCTTGTGGCAGAAGTACTGGTCTGTATGGGACACCATCAACAAACTAATACATTGTAAGATACAAAAAGCATACATATCCGTATACTCAAGGCGCTAAAATTAGCTGAGAGTTAATTGCGGCTTCATTTGTCAATATGTTGATCAATCATGTTAGAAATTTCTGTTGCGTGCATTGTTTGTGCTCACGCCCCTAGAGGTCTGGCCTTTGGGAGCGCTTTTTGTCGAAACTTTCGCGACCGATATAAGTCTAGCTTGTGTGCGCTCCGGGGCCCTGCAATGGATGGCTTCCTTCCGGTAGCTTGGCTCTCTCGCAAAAGAAGCGTCCCTCTCAACAGATCTGTCCAAAGAAAAACGAGGATGCTCCATGTCATGCGGGAAACGGTACGTCGGCCAAACAATGCCCTAAATGTGAAACAGTGCCTCCACCTGCATCCACAAGCCTCTTCCTAGTATGAGAACCACTCTCTGACATGCGCCATTTTCATGTTGCGGTTTTTAGCTAGCAGTGACGCAAGAATGTGACCGGGGGGGTGCACAAAATGTTCCACATATATGGCCAAACAGCATTCTTGCTTGGTTCTGTGTCAATCTGCCATTTTGACACTAAACTACGATAGTAAGAATTATTAATCGCGTTTTGCAAATGTCATTGCACTGCCTTCTCACTGCGCCCATCGATGTTGCACAAATGAAACGCACAGTGTGCTGCTAATATGCAGATAGCACCTACGATGTCCTTGACATCTTACTTAAGAATTTTAAAAGAGTCCCGTAGTACCACCAACAGCATGTGTAACATGTGAAGCTGCTTTGACTGCTACAACCCACCTGAAAGAGCTTTAGTAAAATTTTATGAGAAATTACGAATTGAGCTTGGATCTACCTTGCCCGGCGAAGTCGAGAAAAGTTGCATGACATCGCAGGCAACTCAGGAGAACTCGTGTGGATTATCTGGCTGTCCTGGAGGAACTAAATACAGTGTGCCTGATATATGCAGAAACCCACGCGCATACCGTGCATGTCCGTACGTATTCCAACATAGCGACACCGCCTCGAAGCACGACCAGCGCCGATGGGACCAGAGGAGTCGTCTTTTCTAGAGCGAGCAAGCTGACACAAACGACACGAGTGGCGCTCTCGTATCAAGTGCTTTTCAACTCTCGGTTGGAGTGTGCACTCTATAGAGGCCAGCGTGCCCTGGGAGGCATTTATATCGAGGCATTCGGCGACGTTCCACTCACCGCGAGGGGGGCCTGCGTCGTCGTCGATGCTGGATCCGCTCGAGTCCGGCGGCTCGTAGCGCGCGTGGGTGCGCATGTGGCGCGTGATCATGTCCCGGCGGCAGGCGGCGTACGGGCACAGCGGGCACTTGTACGGCTTCTCGCCGGTGTGCGTGCGCTGGTGGGTGCTCAGGTGGTCGCTGCGGCTGAACACCTGGCCGCACACGCGGCACGTGTACGGCTTGAGGCCCGTGTGCAGCCGCATGTGGCGCGTGAGCATGTCGCTGCGCGCGAAGCAGCGGCCGCACACGTCGCAGCCGTAGGCGCGCCCGTCGCCCGGCGGCCGGCCGTGGCGCGAGGCCACGTGCTTGGCGAGCCGGTCGCGCTGCGCAAAGCCCTGGCCGCACGACGGGCATACGTGCGCCGGCAGCGACAGGTCGAGCGGCCCGTCGGGCCACTCGGCCGCGCACGACGAGTCCGACGAGCTGGCGGGCGGCGAGAACACGTCGTCCCGGCGCTCGGCCAGTTTGTCGAGCACGGCGCTGAGGCGGCGCCGCTTGCGCGCCTCGCCGCTCGTCATGCTGCTGTCCGGCTCGGCCATGCGGCCTCCCGCCGCAGCCCAGGCAGCCGCTGCCCAGGCCGCCCGCCGGCCATCCGCGCTGCGAGAAGCGGCATTGAGCTGTCGGTGGGAGCTCGTGGCCGAGCACGAGTGCCCACCGAGGCACCTCACCTGACGCCCGTCGTGGTCGCTCGGAGGCTCGCGCGCCGCCACCACGCGCGCTTCGCGTCTGCGGCGCCGGTGCCGGCGGCGGCGGCGGCGGCGGCGGGCCCGCCCCCGCGTGGCGCCCCAGCCAATGGGCGCCAAGCACCTCCCCCGCCGCCGCCCCCCGCCTAGGGATGTTGTCCTCATCACGCCCAACTACACCACAGTCTGCGCCAAAACCGTCCTTAGAACAATCCTCGGGCGGAGATTATCGTAAGGGCTGCGCGTCAATAGTTGGCCAAAACGTCAGCAACATTGCAGGCCGTTTTGACGAAGGCGCGCGGATTAATCCACTGGGGCTGCCGTGCAGCGCCAACGCTCCAAAAATACAGCGTCTGCTCGCTCGGCGAGTCCTTATCGCCGACGTGGTGGTGGGAAACTTTTATTGATGAGAAGGCCAAAAGTGAAAACAAATAGAAAAGCAGCGTTGTGGGCGGCCTTCAGGCTGCCGGTTGTGGCGTCCAGGCCACTCGATGCCTTTCCGCTGTCACCGAGTCTCGCAACAAAATGTGAGCTCCCATGTGGGAGTCCAAATGTCTTTTTAACTAGATGCATCTTTTGGGGCGCCTTTCTCATTTTACATTCACTACTATTATTCTGAACCTCAGATGTACAATCTCAATTCGGACTTCCTCCTAGAGGCTGACACTACGACACGAGCTGAAAATAAGTGCGAGTGTCGTGCTCTGAATTCTGTTGGTGAAATGCCGCGGTGCGCATGGCTGCCACACGCGGCTTGCCTATACGCCAGCGTCACAACTCTTTTATAGTCCGGCAGTTTTACCTCTGGAGTTCTATCACTTAGTTTTCGTCATTCACAGATTGTTTCGCAAATATAATCGACATGTCACATGCACTAGTTTAGGTTGCCAGTAACCCCAATATATTTATAATCGCACACCTTGATTAAGGCTAAACCCCATTAGCGCGATTTCGTGCGCGACAGCGACGAGCGACGGGTTCGCGCGACGGATCGGGCCGTCGCTTGAACAGATCGCTCGGTCTTGTCGCGCGATCGCTCGGTTTTGCAAATCTAGAATTCGTCGCTCGTCGCCCGGAAGTGCTATGAGCGACTAGCCAATAGCGCAAAGCCGGAACTGGATGTACATAACTCCAGTACTTCCGATTGTCGCACGGAACGAGCAAACGATTGAATTTTTATAGGTGCAAGGATAAGAACCTACTGCAAGACTTTCAGGAATAGTTAGGCTGCTTTTTACAGTAAAATACATCAACTTAAGTTAATAAAGCACGCGTCACGCTAGTTTCGGCGCCTATACTGCTGCCCTCATACCGGCAACACTGGGGAGACGTCGCTCGAAGTCATCGCTCGCATGGGGTACGACTTGTAGGCGACGAGCGAACGCGACAGCCATCTCCATCGCGTCGCTTGTCGCTGTCGCGTGCAAGATCGCTTGCATGGGGTTTATACTTTAGGGTTCATCGCGAAGTGACTGCTTTTTTCGCGTCTTTGAAAACCATTTGAGCGGTGTTTAAATTAATTTGCGAATTTTGGCACCAACAGCCTATCCTGTTTTAGGTGTCGGTTAAGCTCTTCCTCCAAGGACTCTATTGTTGATTATACGAAAGGGTCATCCGAATGATGCCTAATCACAACTTTTGACCCGTCACTCGTGTCCCTAATGTAAAGACTATGACCGATCATAACCAGGACGCATGGTCTGTCTTGTCCCAGCGTGGCAACGTGCTTTCTTGTGACAAATAAGCTGCAATTCAGTTTATGAGTAAATGTGTAACAAGGCTTAGTTTATGGAGTAATTCTGCGCGGGGGGGACGGGAATTTTGTCTTTCGCGTTCTGAAATTGAGAAAAATAATGCACATTTTCTCCTCTGACGTATACACATACCCTAATGTACTACTTGAGTAATAATCAGCCCCGTAGGCGCTACAGAAAAGATGTAACCGATTACCATTACAGTTACTTCGCTCAAAATATGTAATTTATTGCACTTGGTAATTACTGCCCCTCGAAAAAAACCCGGGAATTACTCAAAACTAATGGGTTATTTTTTACATTGGTTCCCCCGAACATTTATTAAAACTGCATAGATAACATATAGAGATGGAGCTGGCTTAGCACATTAAGTGCATCCCCTGCAGCACTTGACACATTGCTTACCTTCATTAACTCTTGCTTTTGAAAAAAGTCGCAGTTTCGATAGCAAATTAATAGACAGCTATATGAAGCAAGGATAGTCGTTTTATTGGCTGTATCAATGGGCAAACATTCGCTTACTAACAAAAGCGACACGCACGGGATCACGAGAACAAAGACGGCCTTGCGCGAGATCAGGCGCTCGATGTGCGCACTGGTGTTGTAACTGAGCGTCTAAGCCCAGCACTTAGTTGATGCTCGACTGGGCCAATCAGAAGCTCAGAAACTGTTTCATCCTGGCGTTAACGAAGACCGAGCGCGGTTCAGCACGGCCGTTCGGTTGCTGCTTCCTCGTCTGTTTGTCCCGTCAATAATGTAACTGGTTGCATGGGTGCTGAAAAAAATATTTGAATTGCCGTATGTGTTACCGATCAACCAAAGTAACCGTTAAATTACAAGCTCACCACAATATATAATCGATTACAAGTAATTCGTTATGTACAAGTCTGGTAAGAATGGTTACTGTCGTGAATCCTCGCCTAAACCATGCTGATCAATTGCCGAGTGTTCCATTTAATTGAAAAGTTCTACCAAATGCTTATTTAGTGCACGTACAAGTATCTTACAAGTACTTGCCACAGATATAGGTCTATAATTTCTCGCCTCATATTCAGAGCCGTGTTTATATATCTGCAGTGTATTATTTTAGCACATTTCCAGTCATTAGCAACTCCTGCTGTTTGTGGAGATTTGTTAAAGACACCCGTGAGGTAATGGGAACACGACTCGGCGTACATTTTCAAGAAAACATTTTATGCCGCGTCAAGGCCGGTTGACATTTTATCACTGAGTTCCAGTAGCAATTTTCGGATACCTTCTTGGATTATCAGAATATCAACCATTGGCTCAGTAATGCTACGAACTTTATATTCTGGTATTTATCATCATCATATACTGATAAAATGCAATCGTTAAATATAGACGCTATGTAATATTATTAGCCTGTTCGTCATTTCCCATATAACGCACTCTGTGAATTTATTTATTTATTTATTTCGAAGTACCTTACAGGCCCCAAGGGGAGCATTGAATAAGGGGCGGGGGGGGGGGGGGGGGGGGCGTCGTTGAACAAATCACAAGAGACAACCGATATATGAGCGCTAAAAAATGCGAGAGCTCAGAATGTTTATAATGATCACCGTGCTTGCAAAACAGTGTTACAAATAAAAACGCCAAATCAATACAAAGAGTTGCCGGGAAAGGAAGGAAAAGTGCAGTTCACGGTAACATAAAAAGCGACGTATCACTCCCACAAAATAATGCACATAGTGCGAGCACATAAAACAAACAAAATCGAAATTAAAAGATTTGCTGACTGTCCCAGCTAATTTTAGCCAGAATTTAAAAATATGCCAATGCACTCTAAGGCGACGAGGCCAAACGGATGTTGCCGACTATTGTATGGAGTAAGCCACACTATTTTCTTGTATTCTGCTTAATTGCATAATGAATTAACCAACTTCTGAAGCAACGAAGCTAGGAAAAAATTCCAATTAGAAAGTTGCAGAGCGGTTTGCAAAGCGTCCGATTAAACGCTTTCTAACTTTCTATCTGTTAGGCATTAGTGTCTTCCCGCTTACTGCGGATCCCCGCGAAATAAAAAAAATACCCCGTGACATGTCCGCTTGCGCGTTCAGTGTCTAGTGTTTCTAGATATGCTCCCGCAGGGAGCACAGTTGCGCATAACTTTTCTGGCGCCACTCGCACCGCTATTCGCCGAGCGCTATCACGTGGTGCAAAATGACGTCAAATGTTCGCCGCTCAGAAGCCAACTTTACGGGCAAGTCGCCGACTCGCCGTTTCCGTTAGTGCCATCGACATCAGCGTCGAGCGTGCGTTCATCGGCTCCGGGCTGCAGGTGTTCGAGGACCTAATACGACACGAAACCCATCGTGTGGACACCTCTAGCACAAAGCGCACGGAATGTGGACGCGGAGGGGCAAATGCTCCGAAAGGGCGCGTTCGGCTTGTTTGCAATGGAGCAACATTTATCTCGAGTAACGCCCCTGTTAACGCTGAGACGAGTTCGCCTGGGATGGGAGCTTCTTCGCGTGTACAATTTTTGGCGTGTATATATATGCAGCGCGACGGGAACGAACGACACGTCGTGCTGCCCATGTACGCCAGGAATGTTAACTTACCAACTCGCCCAATTCGCTATGTTGCTGGTACGATTGTTCTCAGTATGCGGCTCCAGAACAGTGTTTTCAAAACAGATATTGGCAGAGTGCCCGTTGCACCCTGGCGTTTCTCTCCCCTGTTGTTTATTTTATTTTTATTTTGTCGCTGTTCTAATTTTCATGTAACGCTCACGCGCTAGTGTTCATTTCGTTTTTGTAGTAAGCGAAAACCTCTCGCTCCAGCTTTCGAGACAACTGTGATAGCTTCAGCATTTAGCGTCCGCAATATCTTGCTTGTTAGTCCGCCCTTAGTCGACATGAGGAAAATGAAATTCTGGCTGTATGCTTAATAAGTGCTGTGTAACAGTAAATTGACCTGAGTGGTATGAAGAGATCAAGAAAAAATTGTTCTCATATTACAGTCTGCAATGTGTGAATAATTACTGTGCACGTTTGCCATCTTGATGTGATTAGTTCAATAAGAATGACCTCTTCTTACTCTAACAGTATGGATAACTGGGCTAGTTGGTTTACTTTCATCTTGAAACTGCAAAAGCGCACAAAGAAGAGAACGAAGGGAGTGGACAGGACGAAGCGCTTTTGTTACTGTTAATAGCCTGTTGCCTTTCCAGTTGCTTTGAATTCTGCCCCCCAAGGCTCTAAGAACCAGCAATCTCGCCCTGTTGCCAGCAGCCATTGGTCATCCATTACCTTGTACGAAATACATTTGATCTAGAAGCTCCTGTATCTTGAATCCTTTTTCCACTTGCAGATTTGCTGCTACAAAGCAGCTGTTTAGTCTGCGGTATGAAAGAATTGTAAAAATAAGCTTTGCAAAAGTGTGTGCATGTGAGCATTTGAAATGCATTTAAATTTACATGTCTGCGCCGCATATATCGAAAAGTGCAGCTGCCGTGGTCGACGGTTAGCGATAAGTGACGCTGTTAACGGTCACCGACATAACTGCAGGTACGATAGTTCACTTGGCGACGATCATTAAACGGCTGGTTTCGGCAGCCAAAATGCGCTTACACAATTCTCCACCTTCAGTGTGCAAAGTTTTCTTTAACCCATTAAAGACCAGCGTGACCATATTGACACGTGTACTTATCTTTATCGGGCAACCACGTTTCGCCGCTTAACAACTGTAATCGCACAGCGAGGGACGCGCCTGCATGTATCCGACGTTTCTGGAAAGTTATCGACGCTTCTATCCGCGTGTCTGTTGTCGCCGAACCTTGTGTTATCAGATTTCATCGCGTGACGCGAATGGTGTAGAACTTTGTGGAAGACACGCGGGTCCCATCAGTTAATCTGGAACATTCGACGACTGATCTATAAAAGCCGACGCGCTTGACCCGCTAATCAGTTTTTCGACGATCGCCGACCGTGTTCGCCGCTATCGTTGTGCTATAAGTGTAGCCTGTTTTTGTGGGCACAGGTTCGCCCAATAAAAGCTAGTTTTGTATTCCACCGTATTGCTTCTTTCTTCACCGTCACTACCACGTGACATCTGGTGGAGGTGCTTTTCGTCCATGCACAGGACGCCCCCGACAAGCCGTGATCCCAGCCCAGACCACAAACAGAACACCAACGTAGTCCCGGACCACCGAGCAAGCCGCCGTCTTCAACAGCTGCCCCCGGAGCACGGACTTCTACCTGAGAAGACCAAGAAGATTGTGGCCAAGGCAACCGCAATGGCATCCCCAGCGTCCCCCATCGTGCTGCAGCAACCCAGGGAACCACCAACGTTCCGCGGTTCCACATTTGAGGACCCGGAAACCTGGCTGGAAACGTATGAGAGGGTCGCTACGTTTAACAACTGGGCAAGCGACGACAAGCTACGACATGTCTATTTCGCATTGGAGGACGCCGCCAAGACGTGGTTCGAGAATCGAGAAGCCACCTTGACGACGTGGGACCTCTTCCGAAGCGGCTTCCTGCAAACATTTCAAAGCGTCGTGCGAAAAGAGCGAGCCCAAGCTCTACTGGAGACAAGAGCGCAGCTGCCGAATGAGACGATCGCGATTTTCACTGAGGAAATGAGCCGTCTGTTCCGCCACCCCGACCCAGAAATGTCCGAGGAGAAGAAAGTACGTCTACTGATGCGTGGTGTAAAGGAGGAACTTTTCGCCGGTATGGTAAGAAGCCCACCGAAGACCGTCGACGAGTTTCTTCGTGAGGCGACGAGCATCGAGAAGACACTGGAATTGCGGAACCGGCAATTTGACCGACGCACCAAGCCAACAAGCTACTCCGGAATTCAATCACTGGCCACGGACGATTTATGCGAGACCATCAGGGCCATCGTGCGCGAAGAACTGCGCAAGGTCTTGCCATCGTCGCAGCCTCAAGTGGCCTCGATCGCCGACATCGTCAAAGAAGAGGTGCACCGATCGCTAGGAGTTCCTGAGGTGCAACCACAATTACCGCAGCCCCAGCCAGAAGCGATGACTTACGCCGCCGTCGCACGCCGTCAAGCTCCCCCTCCGCGACAACGCCAGGGCCCTGTAACGCCACAATTCCGTCGTCCACCGCCGCCGCCGCCAGCACGCCCACCCGTCGCCCAGCGCACCTACGCGAGGAAGACGGACATTTGGCGCGCCCCCGACCACCGCCCGCTCTGCTACCACTGCGGCGAAGCCGGCCACGTGTACCGCCGATGCCCATACCGCGACCTGGGATTGCGAGGCTTCGCCGTGAACGCACAGCGCCCGAGGGAAGGTGAACGCCCTCGTGACATCGCCGACTACCTCGCCGCTACTCAGTGGAGCCCTCGACGACCGTCCCGTTCGCCGTCACCAGGCCGCTACCTGTCGCCGCAGCACCGACCATACACCGGCCCAGCCCGGGGCCGCTCTGCGAGCCCATATCCGGAAAACTAAAAGCAGCAACCGATGGAGGTGCGGTTGCTGTTCGTCGAACTGACGAAGATCCTCCGCCGCCGACGAAGACGACGAAGAAACCATCTCGACGACCTAATGACGACACGCCGCCGTCCCGACGAAGTCAGGAAGCCAAAACTACACCGACGAAAGACTACTTGACGAAGCGACGTTCCAGCTTCAGTTCAACACGACGCAGCCGTGATCCGACGCCACGACCTAACTGCAACGCCAGACAAAGAACCACCGACCTTGACGTGCTTCTCGACGGCCACGCAGTCACTGCCTTAGTCGACACAGGGGCCGATTACTCCGTAATGAGTGGACACATCGCCGCCCAGTTGAAGAAGGTTAAGACTGTATGGGAGGGCCCCCAAATTCGGACCGCTGGAGGGCACCTCATTACGCCGACTGGAATCTGCACGGCAAGAATTACCATTCATGACCGGACTTACCCTGCCACCTTCGTTATCCTGCAACGGTGTTCACGAGACGTCATTCTCGGCATGGACTTCCTGAACCAACACGGCGCAATCATCGACCTGAAGTCGCAGTCAATAACGCTGTCGGAAGATCAAGCGATACCATCGGAGAGCCCTTGTAGTCACCACGCCTTGAGTGTGCTCGAAGATCAAGTGAGCATCCCGCCTCGCTCCAGCATCGTTATTTCGGTCGGCACCGAAGCACCCGCTGACGTAGAAGGCGTCATCGAAGGCGACCAACGTCTACTACTCGACCGTGAAATTTGCGTCGCAAGAGGGATCGCTCGACTGCATGGAGGAAACACGAGAGTGTTGCTGACAAACTTCAGCCAGCAGTTCAAGCACATCAACAAGGGCACGACGATCGCATTCATCGAGGAAATACAGGAAACCAGCGATGCCTTTGTCCTCTCGGATTCTGTTGCATCTACCCCGACGACCGCAGTTGCCGAGCCAGACTTCAACATAAATCCAAGTCTCCCCGTGATTAAGCAGCAACAGCTCAGAAGTCTGCTTCGACGATACAAAGACTGCTTTTCGACGTCATCAAGGATTCGACAAACACCAGTCGCAAAGCATCGCATAATCACCGAAGAGAGCGCTCGACCACTACGCCAGAGCCCTTACCGAGTTTCGACGCGAGAACGCGAAGCTATAAGACAACAAGTCGACGAAATGCTGCGCGACGACATCATCCAGCCGTCGAAAAGCCCGTGGGCGTCTCCAGTTGTTTTAGTGAAGAAAAAGGACGGAACCCTACGTTTCTGCGTCGATTATCGTCGACTGAACAAAATCACGAAGAAAGACGTATACCCCCTCCCACGGATAGACGACGCATTAGATCGGCTCTGCAATGCTAAATACTTCTCATCGATGGACCTCAAGTCTGGCTACTGGCAAATAGAAGTCGACGAAAGGGATCGCGAAAAGACCGCCTTCATCACGCCAGACGGCCTCTATGAATTCAAGGTTATGCCATTTGGACTGTGCTCGGCGCCTGCAACGTTCCAGCGCGTGATGGACACGGTTTTAGCAGGATTGAAGTGGCAGACCTGTCTTGTTTACTTGGATGACGTCGTCGTCTTCGCCGGAAATTTCGACGATCACCTTAAGCGGCTTGCGACAGTATTAGAGGCCATCAAGTCATCAGGGCTCACCCTGAAGCCGGAAAAGTGTCGCTTCGCTTACGATGAGCTTCTATTCCTAGGCCATGTCATCAGCAAATCTGGAGTGCGCCCCGACCCGCAGAAGACAGCTGCCATCGCAAAGTTCCCGCAGCCAATCGACAAGAAGGCAGTGCGCAGATTCCTTGGCATGTGTGCCTACTATAGGCGCTTTGTCAAGGACTTTTCGTGCATCGCGGAGCCGCTAACACATCTAACGAAATCTGATGTCGAGTTCAATTGGGAAACGCCGCAGGCCGACGCATTTCAAGAACTCAAACGACGCATGCAGTCGCCGCCGGTACTTGCACACTTCGACGAGGACGCCGATACTGAAATCCACACTGACGCCAGTAGCCTAGGCCTCGGTGCCGTCCTAGTCCAGAGGAAAGAAGGACTTGAACGGGTGATATCGTATGCTAGCCGGTCGCTGTCAAAAGCGGAAAGCAATTATTCTACGACTGAAAAGGAATGCCTCGCCATCATTTGGGCTACAGCTAAATTCCGCCCTTACCTCTATGGCAGGCCATTCAAAGTCGTCAGCGACCACCACGCGTTGTGTTGGCTAGCTAACTTAAAGGACCCTTCAGGACGGCTGGCGCGGTGGAGCCTCAGACTGCAAGAATATGACGTAACGGTAATATACAAGTCCGGAAGAAAACACTCCGACGCCGACTGCTTATCACGCGCGCCAATCGATCCCCCGCCGCAAGACGACGTGGACGACGACGCCTTCCTTGGGATAATAAGCGCGGAAGACTTCACTAAACAGCAACGAGCAGACCCGGAGCTAAAAGGCCTCGTCGAGTATTTGAAAGGGAACACCGACGTTGTCCCTAGGGCATTTAAGCGCGTGTTGTCTTCGTTCACGCTACGAAACAACCTGCTCGTGAAGAAGAACTTCTCACCAGTCCACGCCAGCTACCTTCTTGTAGTGCCGTCAGCGCTCCGTCCAGAAATACTGCACGCCCTACACGACGATCCAACCGCTGGGCACCTCGGATTCTCCCGGACGCTGTCGAGGATACAGGAAAAGTATTACTGGCCGCGTCTGACCGCCGACGTCGCCCGTTACGTCAAGACATGCAGAGACTGTCAACGACGCAAGACACCACCGACAAGGCCAGCAGGATTACTACAGCCAATCGAACCTCCTCGTCGACCATTCCAGCAGATTGGGATGGATTTGTTGGGGCCGTTTCCGATGTCAACATCCAGGAATAAGTGGATCATCGTGGCGACGGACTATCTCACCCGCTTTGCTGAAACCAAAGCTCTACCAAAAGGCAGCGCAGCCGAAGTGGCGAAATTTTTCGTCGAGAACATCCTGCTGCGACATGGTGCCCCAGAAGTCCTCATCACCGACAGAGGAACGGCTTTTACAGCAGACCTCACCGAAGCCATTCTGCAGTACAGCCAGACGAGCCACAGGAGGACAACCGCCTACCATCCGCAGACGAATGGTCTCACGGAGCGCCTGAACAAGACCCTCGCCGACATGCTAGCAATGTACGTCGACGTCGAGCACAAGACGTGGGACGCGGTCCTGCCGTATGTCACCTTCGCCTACAACACGGCGGTGCAAGAAACAACACAGATCACGCCATTCAAGTTGGTTTACGGCAGGAACCCGACGACGACGCTCGACGCCATGCTGCCACACGTCACTGGCGAGGAGAATCTTGACGTCGCTACCTATCTCCAGCGCGCCGAAGAAGCCCGACAGCTCGCCCGCCTGCGGATCAAGACCCAGCAGCGTACCGACAGCCGACACTACAACCTCCGACGACGCTTCGTCGAGTACCAGCCCGGCGACCGTGTGTGGGTATGGACCCCGATACGCCGGCGAGGACTCAGTGAGAAGCTGCTGCGACGCTATTTCGGACCCTACAAGGTCATCCGACGTATTGGCGCACTAGACTATGAGGTCGTGCCAGACGGCATTTCGCACTCACAGCGGCGCCGCGCACGATCTGAAGTGGTCCACGTGGTGCGCCTTAAACCATTTTACGGACGCTGATGAACTTCCTTAGTTTGTTGTTTTCTTTGCTACGAGTGCTTTTCTTTGTTACTTTCGTTTGTTAGCAGCATCGGGTCGATGCTTTTTAAGAGGGGGGTAATGACACGTGTACTTATCTTTATCGGGCAACCACGTTTCGCCGCTTAACAACTGTAATCGCACAGCGAGGGACGCGCCTGCATGTATCCGACGTTTCTGGAAAGTTATCGACGCTTCTATCCACGTGTCTGTTGTCGCCGAACCTTGTGTTATCAGATTTCATCGCGTGACACGAATGGTGTAGAACTTTGTGGAAGACACGCGGGTCCCATCAGTTAATCTGGAACATTCGACGACTGATCTATAAAAGCCGACGCGCTTGACCCGCTAATCAGTTTTTCGACGATCGCCGACCGTGTTCGCCGCTATCGTTGTGCTATAAGTGTAGCCTGTTTTTGTGGGCACAGGTTCGCCCAATAAAAGCTAGTTTTGTATTCCACCGTATTGCTTCTTTCTTCACCGTCACTACCACGTGACAATATGGTCACGTTAGTCTGCACAGTAGATTTCATTTAATTAAGATTAACAAAACGGCACCAAAATCGCCTTTGACATGCCGTTAGACAGATGAGAGTTCCCTTTATGGATATCAAGTGGCAGCAGGTGTCAGTCGTGCTGTGGGAGCCCCTCGCAAAGGCGGGAATAAGGGTTGCTGTGCTAGTAGCGTCGCCACGCATCACTCCAAGGGGTAACGTGTTTTTTTTTTCACTACTTGTTTAAGCAATAGTCCGATATCCTTACCTCCACATTGCTCTTCGAATATGTGACCTGCGATGAACATTTCTGAAAGATTTATGTTTGATTTATCCGTCAACGAGCGTGTTATCTTGCGCGTTGCCATATGGTCACGCTAGGCCTTTAGGCTACCTAACTTTTTTTTTTTTTTTAAACTGCATTGTCATCTCTTGCACGGCTGCTGGCGCATTCCCGCAGTGGCTATTTCTTATTTTAATGTCTGAATAGGTTGATGTTGGAATAAATAGCGAAGATACTCGAAGAAGACGATGACGACGTGTCAGTGATTTATATCGACCCGCGAGAGGCTAGCACCTATTCGAATGAAGAGTCGGCCGATGAAGACTCTGGCGGCAGCTATGAGCCGTCGCTGAAACTGTTTTCTCTGACGGACGCCGTATTCGTGGATCCGACTCGGACGGTGACGACCCCAGGCGGGCAACGTGACGGAAAATGAAAGGTTTCTTCTGCCGTAGTTGATGCGGCCATTCCTGCAAAATTATCCACTGCTTCTAAGTGGACGAACGGTGATCTCCCGAAAAGCCTTGGCATATTTCCCTACCCAAACTTTGCTGCTTACAGGGGCTTTTCACCTGTCGAGTTGTTCGAAATCTTTTTTGACGAAGCCGTCGTGGAGCTGCTAGTCGAACAAACAAGAAAGTATGCGTTATTTTTCAATATGCCAGATCCGGAGGTTACCAAAGAAGAATTGGGTTTTCTTCGAGTGCTGGTTTTGTCCGGCTATAACCGCTTGCCAGAGAAAAAGTGCTATTGGGACAGTGGCTTGGATATGCGCCACACGATGGCCTACAATGCTATGCGAAGAAATCGCTTCGTACAGATAATGCGATTCCTGCACTGTGCCAAATGCAAGCCTAACGCTTAGTGACAAGTTGGCCAAGTTGTGTCCATTGATGGCACTATTGAAAGCAAGGATTCTGGAGCACTTTCAACCTGTGCGTCACCTGAGCTATGACGAAAGTATGATTGAGTATTATGGTCGTGATGGCTGTAAATAGTTTATACGCGGAAAGCCTATCCGCTTCGGGTGTAAAGTATGCATCCTAAATGCCAAGAACGGATACCTTGTAAACTTCAAAGCGTATCAAGGCAAGCAGGGGATCCCGGAACATCTCAAAAATATGAAAAGGACTTCGGAAAAGCAGCGGCGCCACTTCTTCAAGTGGTGGATGAACTCGCAGCAGAGACGCACGACCTTCCTTTCTTTTTCTATTTTGATAATTTATTCACAGACATGCCGCTACTCAGGCATCTCAAGGCGCAGGGCTACGAAGGCACGGGTACAGTGAAGCAGAACCGTGTTCCCAAAGAGTGCCTTATCGCTCGACCACAATTCGTCAAGCGCCAACCTCGCGGGCACGAAGAGCCCGTGCTGAGCGACAATGGGATAATTGTTGTCCGCTGGATGGACCATTCTGTAGCAACGATCGTAAGCACCATTCACGGCGTAGAGCCAATGTCATCTGCAGACAGCTACTCTCGTGTTCAGAACAAGCAAATCAAGGTGGCCCGCAAAAAACACTGTTGCTCAGTACAAGTTTCATGGGAGGTACGGATCCGTGGCAAAAAGTGGTGGTGGCCGATTTTCACTTGACTTTGTGATGTATCTATCAGCAACGCTTGGGCGCTAATTCGTAGCAAAGGGTTCAATGTCACGAAGATGGAATTCCGCAGGCAAATTGCACAAAGCTACCTGATACAATGGGCCAATAAGCATAGAGGACCTGGTCAACGCAGAATCCCAAAGACTGGTGAAGTCCTGACTGGTACACGGTATGACCAAGTGGCCAACTTTGTTGCACCAATACCTAATGGCAAGAGGTGGAGGTGTGCATGAGATAATTGCAACAGCGCAGTGCACACAAAATGCGCAAGATATGACGACGGCATGTGTATTCCATGATTTAAACCATATCACACTAAATAAGTGCTCGACTATTCGCTATATATGTTTTTTGTGATGTTTCATGGCTTCAAATAAATGGTTTTCACTTCGCGTATTTTGTTGTAGCGTAAGGGCCCAGTGTGACCATGTGGTCACGGGCTATATTTCAAAAACTAATTAGGCAAGAGTAATAATTTTTTGCATGTGAATTATTAGTACAAAGATAAGTTAATATATAAGATTTATTTAAAGATATCAAGAAAAAAAGGAAACCGGTCCCTAATGGGTTAAACATCCTTGAAAACATCCTTCTGGCCTCGGCGAGAAAACGTTATATGCAGGCTGAAAAACAGTGCTTTTTGCTGCAAGGCACTGCGGCTTTGTACGCGAACTTTTGAGCTGTTCGAGCCACGGGCGTAGTCAGCATATTATTTCGGGTGATCGAGGGGGTCCAGCCCCTATATGCACGCTCGATCGTGCGTGTGTTTGTATATGTGCATACAAACAACAATTTAGGGTGCTAGAACCCTTTCTGGCTACGCCAATGGTTCAAGCGTATCCTCCATGAGAATGTGCCATCGTGACCAGCAGATAAAAAAGCAAATGGAACACCATTAACTTCCTGCGCGAGGAGTGGCTTCACTGCATAGCTGGACATGATAGCGCACCTATGCGCAACTCTGCTCCCTGCGAGAGCAGGGACGCGTTGTGATCGCAGCGCTCTCAAACATTTCTCGCACAAACGAACGTGGCACCCAGCAGGGCGTGTTGCCGATTAGAAGGCCACAGGGCAGTGCTGTGCGATTCACGCCAGCGACGGGCTCACCTCGCAACGGTTCCTGGTAGCGATAAGCAGGCAGCGCCCAAGCCATGTTCGTTTGCACGCGGAGCGTTGGGCAGCAATCGAGGCGCGCAAGCGGACATGTCACGTGGTATGGTTTCTTTTTATTTCGCGGGCGTGTGGCAGTAAGCGGAAAAACACTAATGTGTAATTAATAGAAAGTAGGAAACTGTTTAATCGAACGTTTTGCAAAGCGCTCTACAACTTCCTAATTGGAATGTTTTGCCGAACATCGTCGCTTCCGAGTTTGGTTAATTAATCTTGACTAATTATGCAATTAAGCAGCTTACAAGAACAGTCTGACTTACTCAATGCAATAGTCAGTAACATGCATTTGATCGGGTCGTCTTAGAGTGCATCGGCATATTTTTAAACTCTGGATAAAGTTAGCTAGGACACCCTGTATAAATCCAAAGTGTTTCTGGCGAGCGATTCATCACGCTAGTCATTCATGTAGCTCTGCCTGTCGTTAGCCACTTCAGGTTTGAAAGCCAGGGAGAGCTGCTTCACATTTAATGTTAACGCTTAAAGTGGCACGTTTCGCTCGCATGCGTTTCAAATGACGCTTCAACTGACGCTTAAAATGACGCTTCAAATCAAGGGGTTTTCGCGAAGTGTATGGATTCCATCTGTGTACACTTTTGCTTTCCCTTTGAAACGAACCTTTATATGCAGGTTTGTACAATTTCTTTAAAGCTTTTCTGTGCGTCGCCTACGTATGATGAGTCAGACGTCATACAATGTCCAACTTTAGCATAATTTATGTCGAGGCAATCAAAAATACAAACGTCATCAGCTGTGTGTTTAAAAATAAGTTTTCACCATTCGATTATGTGAAATTTCTTCTAATACATCACAACTGAACTTGTGCGATAGGTGGACATAAAAAGACAAGACACTTATCGCTACGATAGTGGGCATGTCTACCGTATTGAGTGACAACACTACGTCCAAGAGAACGCGGCATGAAGCCACATCGACATCTTTCTTTGTATGATCTACCCATGCAAGGGCGTCTTTGTATATATATATATATATATATATATATATATATATATATATATATATATATAGTGAAATGGGGTTTATTGCAGCTCGTTCGAGGGATCGCAAGTGGCTCTTGGCGACGAGTCCCAGCCCTTCGCACCAGCAGCCCGAGCTCGCGTCCCGCGCCGCAGCGGTGGCAGTCCGTACAGCGCCACATGCATATCCCCCACTACAATCGCCCCCGCGGCGAAGAGGAGCCATCCTGGCGACCTAAGGTGATGACACGATAAGGGGGTCGCGGTACGGCTTCAGACGGCTGACGTGAACCGTCGCGCGGCCACGGCGGCGTTTGTCCGAAGATGGCGTCACCAGGGCCGGTTTTTTGTAGCGATGCCTTTTCCGATTCTATGCTTTTTCAGGCTTTTCGCGCTTGGCCAGTGGTCAGAGCGACGGTCTACCCACATTATCAACGGGATCAGGCGGCCGTGTGTGGTGGATGATAAGAATAGCATAGAATAAGGCATAAGGCATCGCTACAAAATAGCGGCCCAGTTCGACCACATAATTCACAGGCGATGTACACGCGACGATCCGGTACGGACGCTGATATTTCAGAGCAAGCTTGAAGCTTGAAAGGGCAGCCTAAGCCAGACGTGAGAGTCCACGGCGAAGGACTGTGTGGGCTGATAGTTGTCATGGCGATCTTTGTGGATTTCTTGGGTATCCGACGTGAATGAGCGAGCCAGTTGGCGGCACTCTTCAGCATGGCGAGCAACTTCGGAAAAAGGGTGAATTCAGAGGCATCCGGATGATATGGTAGTACGGTGTCGAGGGTAGTGGATGTTTCACGTCCATAAAGAAGAAAAAATGGTGACAAGCCTGTGGTAGCCTGAAATGGCGGTATTATGCGCGTACGTCACAGAAGGAAGGACATCGTCCAAATTGGAATGATCAGATGCAACATACAGGGTGAGCATGTCACCAAGAGTGCGGTTGAATCGTTCCCTTAGACCGTTAGTCTGTGGATGATACGCCGTAGTGGTGGTTCATTAATAACTTCTGACAAGAAGACACGGCATCGGACGCCGCGCAGTTCGCGCGGTGCGCCGTGCCGTAAGCCGAAATGCCGTAAGATGAATGCGGCGACGTCGCGAGCAGCAGCCGAAGTAAGTGCAACAGTTTCGGCATATCTTGCGAGGTGGTCTACAGCAACAGTTACGCAATGATTTCCGTTAGCAGTGCATGGAAGAGGCCCATAAAAGTTAATGCCAACCCGATCAAAAGACGTGCAGGACGCGGTAAAGGTTGCAGATGGCCTGCCGTATGAGATGTCTTGCGTCGCTGACAGGCTGCATATGAACGAATGTATTTGCGGACATAAGAATACATGCCACGCCAGTAGTACCGCTGGCGGAGCCGCTCGTAGGCTTTCACGATGCCAGAATGAGCTTGTTGTGTTTCGGCGCGGAAATACGTGCATATGTCGGAAAGCGAATGGCAGGGGATGACTAGCCGCCATTTGCGACCGTCTGGCTGATAGTTTCGGCGGTACAAGATGGCGTCCCGTAGCCCGAAATGGGTGGCTTGGCGACGAAGGGCTCGAGGGCATGTAGCCGTTGAAGAACTGTTAAGAATGTCAATGAGAGACACAATCCACGAATCTTTTCTCTGTTCAGACGGCATGTCAGTAACAACAAGCGTAGCAACCGGGCACTCTATAGAGGGGGGTGGCATTTCGTCGGATCGTACGGACGATCGGGAGAGCGCATCTGCATCAGAATGTTGACGCCCGGGTCGATAAATGACGCGAATGTGAAATTCTTGGAGCCGAAGAGCCCAACATCCAAGACGCACCGACGGGTCTTTCAGTGACGCAAGCCAGCATAGCGCGTGGTGGTCTGTCACAACGTCGAACGGATGGCCATACATGTAAGGGGGAAATTTGCTTAACGCCCAAACTATAACCAAACATTCTTTCTCTGTGACAGAATAATTGGTTTCTGCCTTCGTGAGGGCACGACTCGCTTATGCAACCACATATTCCGAGAAGCCAGGCTTTCGTTGCGCAAGGACGGCTTCAAGACCACGCCGCTGGCGTCCATATGAGCTTCGGTCGGTGCACTCGGGTCGTAGCGGCGTAGAACAGGCGGTGAGCTAAGCAGACGGCCCAAAGTTGTGAAGCCTTGGTCACATGCTGCAGTGCAATCGCGAAGGTCACCACGCCCATCCAGGAGCTTCGTCAGGGGAGCGAAAATGCAGGCAAAATTGAGCACAAAGGGTCGAAAATAACACCAAAGACCGAAAAAAATTTGGAACTCTTTCACTGTAGTCGGCCGTGGAAATTCTGCGACGGCACAAAGCTTGTCAGCGTCGGGAAGGACGCGGTCTTTGGAAACGACATGGCCAAGTATGGTCAGCTGGCGCGCTCCGAAGCGGCACTTTTTAAAGCTATGTTGAAGGCCGGCAAGATGACCGTGGTTCGAATCCCGGTGCCGCACAATTTTCCACCGGAAAAAAATGCGCGTGTTGATAAAATTGCACAAACAGGCCTGGAGTGCGGCCTCATCCCGGTGACCAGAACCGGTAACGCACTCCCTCACCAGAGCAGGATTGCCCACCCTGATACAGTACTTGGTCATAACCTCCTGTATGAATGCAAAACCAAACCCCGGCCCTCAGTCTCCCTGCTCTGGTCCCCCGCTGCTGTTAAGCAACTGACCATGGTGGCGGTCAGAACTGTGACGCAGCAGAGGGTGCGAAGCATACTTGGGTCCGAACAGGCCGCCATTAGAATCTGAACCTGGCAACAATTAACGCTAGAACGTTATCTAGTGAGGCGAGTCTAGCAGTACTACAGGAGGAATAGAGGGCAGTAGATAGGATGCTACCGGGGCTTAGCGGAGAGACGAGAACTAGGAGTCGGATTCCTGATTAATAAGAATATGGCTGGTAACATACAGGAATTCTATAGCATTAACGAGAGGGTGGCATGTCTAGTTCTGAAACTTAATAAGAGGTGCAAAATGAAGGTTGTACAGGTCTACGCTCCTACATCCAGTCATGATGACCAGGAAGTCGAAAGCTTCTATGAAGACGTGGAATCGGCGATGGGTAGAGTGAAAACAAAATACACTATACTGATGGGCGATTTCAATGCCAAGGTAGGCAAGAAGCAGGCTGGAGACAAGGCAGTGGGGCAATACGGCATAGGCACTAGGAATAGCAGGGGAGAGTTATTAGTAGAGTTTGCGGAACAGAATAATATGCGGATAATGAATACCTTCTTCCGCAAGCGGGATAGCCGAAAGTGGACGTGGAGGAGCCCGAACGGCGAGACTAGAAATGAAATAGACTTCATACTCTGTGCTAACCCTGGCATCATACAAGATGTGGACGTGCTCGGTAAGGTGCGCTGCAGTGACCACAGGATGGTAAGAACTCGAATTAGCCTAGACTTGAGGAGGGAACGGAAGAAACTGGTACATAAGAAGCCGATCAATGAGTTAGCGGTAAGAGGGAAAATAGAGGAATTCCAGATCCAGCTACAGAACAGGTATTCGGCTTTAACTCAGGAAGAGGACCTTAGTGTTGAAGCAATGAACGACAATCTTGTGGGCATCATTAAGGAGTGTGCAATAGAAGTCGGCGGTAACTCTGTTAGACAGGATACCAGTAAGCTATCGCAGGAGACGAAAGATCTGATCAAGAAACGCCAATGTATGAAAGCCTCTAACCCTGCAGCTAGAATAGAACTGGCAGAACTTTCGAAGTTAATCAACAAGCGTAAGACAGCTGACATAAGGAAGTATAATATGGATAGAATTGAACAAGCTCTCAGGAACGGAGGAAGCCTAAAAGCAGAGAAGAAGAAACTAGGAATTGGCAAGAATCAGATGTATGCGTTAAGAGACAAAGCCGGCAATATAGTTACTAATATGGATGAGATAGTTCAAGTGGCTGAGGAGTTCTATAGAGATTTATACAGTACGAGTGGAACCCACGATGATAATGGAAGAGAGAATAGTCTAGAGGAATTCGAAATCCCACAAGTAACGCCGGAAGAAGTAAGGAAAGCCTTGGGAGCTATGCAAAGGGGGAAGGCAGCTGGGGAGGATCAGGTAACAGCAGATTTGTTGAAGGACGGTGGGCAGGTTGTTCTAGAAAAACTGGCCACCCTGTATACACAATGCCTCATGACCTCGAGCGTACCGGAATCTTGGAAGAACGCTAACATAATCCTAATCCATAAGAAAGGGGACGCCAAGGACTTGAAAAATTATAGAGCGATCAGCTCACTGTCCGTTGCCTACAAAGTATTTACTAAGGTAATTGCAAATAGAATCAGGAACACCTTAGCTTTCCGTCAACCAAAGGACCAGGCAGGATTCCGTAAAGGCTACTCAACAATAGATCATATTCACACTATCAATCAGGTGATAGAAAAATGTGCGGAATATAACCAACCATTATATATAGCTTTCATTGATTATGAGAAAGCGTTTGATTCAGTCGAAACGTCAGCAGTCATGGAGGCCTTGCTGAATCAGGGTGTAGACGAGCCGTACGCAAAAATACTGAAAGATATCTATAGTGGCTCCACAGCCACTGTAGTCCTCCATAAAGAAAGCAACAAAATCCCAATAAAGAAAGGCGTCAGGCAGGGAGATACGATCTCTCCGATGCTATTCACAGCGTGTTTACAGGAGGTATTCAGAGACCTGAATTGGGAAGAATTGGGGATAAGATTTAATGGAGAATACCTTAGTAACTTGCGATTCGCTGATGATATTGCCTTGCTTTGTAACTCAGGGGACCAACTGCAATGCATGCTCACTGACCTGGAGAGGCAGAGCGGAAGGGTGGGACTAAAAATTAATCTGCAGAAAACTAAAGTAATGTTTAACAGTCTCGGAAGGAAACAGCAGTTTACGATAGGTAGCGAGGCACTGGAAGTGGTAAGGGAATACATCTACTTAGGACAGGTAGTGACTGCTGATCCGGATCATGAGAGTGAAATAATCAGAAGAATAAGAATGGGCTGGGGTGCGTTTGGCAGGCATTCTGAGATCATGAACAGCAGGTTGCCATTATCCCTCAAGAGAAAAGTTTATAACAGCTGTGTCTTACCAGTACTCACGTACGGGGCAGAAACCTGGAGGCTTACGAAAAGGGTTCTACTTAAATTGAGGACGACGCAACGAGCTATGGAAAGAAGAATGATAGGTGTAACATAAAGGGATAAGAAAAGAGCAGATTGGGTGAGGGAACAAACGCGCGTTAATGACATCTTAGTTAAAATCAGAAAAAGAAATGGGCATGGGCAGGACATGTAATGAGGAGGGAAGATAACCGATGGTCTTTAAGGGTTACGGACTGGATTCCGAGGGAAGGGAAGCGTAGCAGGGGGCGACAGAAAGTTAGGTGGGCAGATGAGATTAGGAAGTTTGGAGGGTCAACATGGCCACAATTAGTACATGACCGGGGCATTTGGAGAAGTATGGGAGAGGCCTTTGCCCTAAAGCCCCTCAATTTTTCAAAAGTAGCGCCATTCTTAGATCTTTCTGCCACCCCGCTCAACCGGCGCGTTCTCCTCCACGCCTCCTGTCGCCCCAGCTTCCTCCGCTCCCCCATTGGCCAATCTGTGTCACGTGGAAGCGGGCGCCGCGCTTTTCTACATTTTTTTCTTTCCAGCGCAGAGCAGGCGCCGCGCTTTTGTATATTTTTTCTTTTCAGCGCGCGCCGACCTCCATTGTTGGGCCTGCGCGACGAAAGTACGGCAGGCGGACTGACGGAGTGCGTTAGCGTAATAGAATGTGCAGGGCCGAGAACTTAATTGCGATGCGATGCTGCTGCGCCTTCGGTTGCCGCAACAGACACAGCGAGGGCAAAAAGCTTTTTGCTTTGCCGTCCGGCGGGCGCAACGCAAAAAGAAGTGTGGATTCGCAGGATCGGGCGGGCTGACTTCGAGGAAGTGGCAAAGAACGCACGGCTTAGTGAAGTAAGCGCCACGGCTACTCACAACCTCTTATTTTGAGCCTAGTTCACGCCATCCGCTTCGAAAAAGTGGGTGTTCATGCTCTGCGTGGTTTTTAGCGCGTTGTTTGACTTTCTTTTTTCGAATGTGCTCTCTTTGTTTCATGTAGTATCGTCCTGCGGTGAAATAAATGCACGCATCTGCAGCTGGCCTGTGACATAAAAGCGACTTTATTCAGGGTGTGTTTTGAGCTCCACCGGAAGTCAGCACATTCTCGACGCTATTGCAAGGCTCACTATGACTTACGATGTAGTCTTTTAGCTTCGAATGTACGCCCGCATGTATTGATTTGGTTTGTGGTGATTATTGTTTTTAACGTTCCGAAGCGACTAAAGCTAGGATGGAGGTCGTAGTGGACGGCTCCGGATAACTTTATCTAGCTCGCCTGGGGATGTTTAACGTGCACTTTGATCGTAGAGTCGTACGTGGGCCGGTAAATTACTCGTTGGCGTTTCATAATACTGTCGCGAAAAGAGTATAGCGCGGGCATCTTTGCTTGTTTTCCGGGAATTTTGGGGGCTCCTCGACGCGGAGGCAAACCTTTGTACCCCAAATCACCGCGACGGCGCCGCGGGCAGGTACTGACCGCCCGGCCGCCGCGCCTGACGTCACACGTGCACCTGACGCGTCTTCGTCCCACGCTCGGCTGTCAAAAGCCGATCAGTTATGGTCAGAGTGCTTTTGTGTACGGAGTGTTGACGCGACCATTTCTTGACCCCTTGAACTCTGACGCTCATTGGATGATGTCGGCTTGCCTGATTGGTCGGGGTAACGAAATACCTCATTGGTGGAGAAAAGTGTCTCTTGGATGCTGTGTAAACTTATTTAAGGAGTAGTCCGAGTAGTTTTTTGAGTGAGCAAGTAGACAGCAGCAGAGACGGCGCAACTTCACCAGGGGAGACCAGGCCGGTCAGGCAGGCCGACGACGACGACGGGTATGACATCGTTCTGTTTGTAAATATTTTTATACAGTTTAAACTTAATACGGCACATGCCAAGTGAATAAACTTAGTTATTGAAATGCTACTCTCGTCGTCGTACCTGCGGATTTGGACTGACCCCTGCCAGAGCTCATCCCCATTCTTCTTCCGTCTCCCTGGTGAGTTGATGCGTCTGATAACTCACGGCTGCGTCACTTCGCTACAAAGTGGTGGAGTGTGCTGGGTACCGAAGTCCACGCTCTAATATCATGTACCGTGGCAACAAACCCGAAGAACCTAGCTCTAACAGCTCGACTATGACCGAACCCCCTACTGTCCTCGCTACCATGTCCACCCCTCAAGCGGAACCTTTCATCGGACCGCCAGTATTTAATGGCACACCAGAAGAGTCAATATCCGAGTGGCTGCTTTGCTACGAATACGTAGCCTCCCTCAACAACTGGGATGAAGGGACGAAAGTAAATTTTTTATATTTGGCATTAGAGGGCAATGCAAAAAAATGGCACACCACGCAAATTTTAACGGGTGCCCCTAATACATGGTAAGAGTGGACGACGCTCTTACAAACGTCTTTCACAAGTCGTCACTCAGTTGAGATCGCATATTTGCGGCTCCAAAACCGAACGCAGCTGCCATCAGAATCTCCCGAAGATTATTACTATGACGTTGTGCAGCTGTGCGCCAGAGCCAATCCATCTATGACGGAAGAGGAGCGGATGCGGCACCTCGTGCGCGGAGTGCTGGAAAAAATTCTTATTGCAAACCCGGACAGCTGCTCTGCTTTCCTCGAAATTTTACGCCGAATTGATCGGGCAGCTTTTTTGATGGTGCGTGCGTCGCAACCAGAAGCGACCGGCACCTATTTCTCTGCCGGCCAGCAGTCGTGCTACCCATTCGCCTCGGCACTTGCCGCCGGAGTGACACCCGCTGGAGCAACAGTGCAGCAACCTCCAACATGTCTCGCCACCTGCGCTGCGGCAGAGCGTCACTGCCCGCTAGAGGTCACCGACACGGACAGGGACTTGAGGGCGATCGCGGACTCTATAGCCTCATTATTTGACCGCCTGAAAGCTATTGAAGAAGGTGTACGTCGTCCTCCAGTGCCCTGGCCAGCGAGAAATACCCGTGACGACGACGAGCAACCACGCTGCCAGCTATGCGACCGCATCGGCCACTTTGCGCCCCAGTGCCGGCAATGGCTCCAGGAAAACGGACCCCAGTGGAAGGAGCAGCGCTCTAACTTTGAGCAGAGCAACTCCGGCTTGCTTTCCCGACTTCCCCATGATTCCGCACCAGCAAGCGAAGAAAATCCATTACCGTTGCTCGTGCTGGATCATGTGGACATCGGCGAAAGGCAGAGAGAGGATTCCTGGATGCAAGAAATAATACAGCACCTAGAGCAGCCGAGTGCGCCCGTTGTCAGAAGAACGAAAAGAACGGCACGAAGCTTTCGATTGATCGACGGTGTGTTGTATAGAAGAGCGAAAGGCTTTCAAGAAGGTCGCATGACACTCGTTGTCCCAGGGTGTTTGAGGTCGGAGGTGTTACGGCACTGTCATGTCGATAGCTCGGCAGGCCACCTCGACGTCAGGCGCACCTGGGGGAAAGTTTGCCGCCGTTACTTCTGGCCCAAGATGTTTGGCCACGTCAACAAGTACGTCCTATCCTGCCCTGACTGTCAGAAACAGCCGCTCGCCCCCAAAAAGCCAGCCAGTATCGCCCCCTTCGTAAGCTCCAAAAATGAGCCTCTACTTCAGGTAGGCCAAGGAACTCAACGCGGAACCCAGAACGCCAAGAAAGTGGCCCACCGAATGGAGCCTCCGCAGATGTTGGTGAACCAAACCGGCAAAAAACGCGACGCTTTTAATGTTGCGCGGTTAGAACCGTGCAACGTCAGACAGTGCGCGGAGGATGACGACGCAGACAGTGAATCTGATAACGAACGTCCAAAGAAAAAGAAAATGTGTTGTGTCCCTCGCGTGGTGCATCAATGTAGTTCGCGTGGTGACCGGAGGCATGCCGCGTATGATCGTGTGTGTGAGACGTCGACTAGTGATCGAGGATGACAAGACAAAAACCCGTACGGGACTGAACTTTACTCCAACTGGAGTACATTTAACTGGAGGACATTTCATATGGAGGCTGAGCCTCGAACTATCACTGCTTACGACACGGACACTGATGTGTATCATAGCGCAAGCGAATAATCTTCCTTGTTAATTTTATTGTGTAGCGCGCGATTGAACTTTGATGTTTCTTGTCTTGTGCATTTTGTTTCCATTTTGTTAAAACTTGTTTGTTGTTTGTTTTGTTTTATGTGATGTTAAATCTTCCTTACGGATACTTCAGTTTTTTTTATATGAATCCCTAAATGTACGTGTTTAATTTGTACGTATTTAATTTGTTAATTTGGTTTTGTAGTAATGCTTTGTAACGAGTGGGACACTCTTTTTCGTAGGGGGGAGGTGTCGCGAAAAGAGTATAGCGCGGGCATCTTTGCTTGTTTTCCGGGAATTTTGGGGGCTCCTCGACGCGGAGGCAAACCTTTGTACCCCAAATAACCGCGACGGCGCCGCGGGCAGGTACTGACCGCCCGGCCGCCGCGCCTGACGTCACACGTGCACCTGACGCGTCTTCGTCCCACGCTCGGCTGTCAAAAGCCGATTAGTTATGGTCAGAGTGCTTTTGTGTACGGAGTGTTGACGCGACCATTTCTTGACCCCTTGAACTCTGACGCTCATTGGATGATGTCGGCTTGCCTGATTGGTCGGGGTAACGAAATACCTCATTGGTGGAGAAAAGTGTCTCTTGGATGCTGTGTAAACTTATTTAAGGAGTAGTCCGAGTAGTTTTTTGAGTGAGCAAGTAGACAGCAGCAGAGACGGCGCAACTTCACCAGGGGAGACCAGGCCGGTCAGGCAGGCCGACGACGACGACGGGTATGACATCGTTCTGTTTGTAAATATTTTTATACAGTTTAAACTTAATACGGCAAATGCCAAGTGAATAAACTTAGTTATTGAAATGCTACTCTCGTCGTCGTACCTGCGGATTTGGACTGACCCCTGCCAGAGCTCATCCCCATTCTTCTTCCGTCTCCCTGGTGAGTTGATGCGTCTGATAACTCACGGCTGCGTCACTTCGCTACAATACTCGCGCGCTAGCGCTGCTTTAGTAGTTGGCGCCTCGGCGCGATTGTATTTCTTCAATAAATTTTATTTACTAGTGTAACAACTTGTCATTATTTCGTATTATTGACGGCGCCTCCAGGGCACCAAAGCGGCAACGGGAACACCAAAGCTAGAACCAGCGCTGGATGGGGCTCGCCGAAGCCTGTGCATGCCAAGGGGGTATAAGATCGCGGAAAGCCAATTTTGTATGCGAACACTCCCTGCGACGCCTGCATTAGTGTAATGTTACGTGCTCTTCAGAGGCCTCCGTTAACCATTACATGTGCCCTCCTGGAGCAGTACTTGTAAAAAAAAAAACAATATATCGTCACGATTACCAAAGCACCCCGCAATGAAAAAACGGCCCTGTTGCCAGGCATTGCTGACCGCACACAGCCGGAATCTGTCACGCGCCGACCGAACAAAAGTGTCCTGCAGGTACGTGAATGAACCTACGAAACCACGTACACATACTTTCACGCTGTCAACACCTGAAGCTTTGGTAATTACGCGTGTGTTTGAGCAAACCGCGTGCTTGCGTCGTGTTTCAGCAACACGAACTCTCAACGTCGAGCGCTTTACGCCTTAAATACGGCTTGAATAATGGTCATTTTCTCTATTTCCTCCGCAATTCTAACACGAAATTCTAAAGGCCATTTACCGGCTTACAAAGAAAGATCTCGATCAAAAAAACTGCTCCGCAGGGCTCGAACGAACTTTTCTGCGGATTTCCTCCCGTAGCGTGTTAGCCGTCGTCTGCTACGGCAGGCCCACCACCGGCGGCGCCACCGTCGAGGCCGCGCCGAACGGAGGAGGAGGGAAGCGAATGGCGCTACTTTGGGAGATTGAGGGGCTTTACTTTGCCCTGCAGTGGGCGTAACCAGGCTGATGATGATGATGATGATGATGAGATAGGATATAATAGGGCTCAGTGAAGTTAGGAAGACAAAATAAGCATACACAGTGCTAAAAAGCGGGCACGTGTTGTGCTACCGGGGTTAGAGGAGAGACGAGAACTAGGAGTCGGATTCTTGATTAAGAGGGATATAGCTGGTAACATACAGGAATAATATAGCACTAACGAGAGGGTGGCAGGTCTTGTTGTGAAACTTAATAACAGGTACCAATTGACAGTCATACAGGTCTACGCGCCTACATCCAGTCATGTTGACCGGGAAGTCGAAAGCTTCTACGGAGACGTGGAAACGGTGATGGGTAAAGTAAAAAAAAAATTCGCTATACTGATGGGCGACTTCAATGCCGGGGTAGGTAAGAAGCAGGCTCGAGACAAGTCATTGGGGGAATATGGCATAGGCTCTGGGAATAGCAGGGGAGAGTTAGTAGGGTTTGCAGAACAGAATAATATGCGGAGAATGAATACCTTCTTCTACAAGTGGGATTGCCGAAAGTGGACGTGGAAGAGCCCGAATGGCGAGACTAGAAATGAAATAGACTTTATACTCTGTGCTAACCATGGCATCATACAAGCTGTGGACGTGCTCGGCAAGGTGCACTGCTGTGACCATAGGATGGTAAGAACTCGAATTAGCCTAGACCTGAGGAGGGAACGGAAGAAACTGGTACATAAGAAGCCGATCAATGAGTTAGCGGTAAAAGGGAAAATAGAGAAATTCCGGATCAAGCTACAGAACAGGTATTCGGCTTTAACCCAGGAAGAGGACCTTAGTGTTGAAGCAATTAACGACAATCTTATGCGCATCATTAAGGAGTGTGCAATTGAAGTCGGTGGTAACTCCGTTAGACAAGATACCAGTAAGCTATCGCAGGAGACGAAAGAAACGCCAATATATGAAAGCCTCTAACCCTACAGCTAGAATAGAGCTGGCAGAAACTTCCAAGTTAATCAACAAGCGTAAGACAGCTGACATAGGGAAGTATAATATTGACAGAATTGAACATGCTCTCAGGAATGGAGGAAGCCTAAAAGCAGCGAAGAAGAAACTAGGAATAGGCAAGAATCGGATATATGCGTTAAGAGACAAAGCCGGCAATATGATTACTAATATGGATGAGATAGTTCAAGTGGCTGAGGAGTTCTATAGAGATTTATACAGTACCAGTGGCACCCACGACGATAATGGAAGAGCGAATAGTCTAGAGCAATCTGAACTCCCACAAGTAACGCCGGAAGAAGTAAAGAAAGCCTTGGGTGCTATCCAAAGGGGGAAGGCAGCTGGAGAGGATCAGGTAACAGCAGATTTCTTGTAGGATGGTGGGCAGATTGTTCTAGAAAAACTGGCCACCCTATATACGCAATGCCTCATGACCTCGAGCGTGCACGAATCTTGGAAGAACGCTGACATAATCCTAATCCATAAGAAAGGGGACGCCAAAGCTTACTGTCCGTCGCCTACAAAGTATTTGCTAAGGTAATCGCAAATAGAATCAGGAACACCTTAGACTTCTGTCAACCAAAGGACCAGGCAGGATTCCGTAAAGGCTACACCACAATAGACCATATTCACACTAACAATCAGGTGACAGAGAAATGTGCGGAATATTACCAACCCTTATGTATACCCTTCATTGATTACGAGAAAGCGTTTGATTCAGTCGAAACCTCAGCAGTCATGGAGGAATTACGGAATCAGGGTGTAGACGACCAGTATGTAAAAATACTGAAAGATATCTATAGCGGCTCCCCAGCGACCGTAGTCCTGCATAAAGAAAGTAACAAAATTCCAATAAAGAAAGGCGTCAGGTATGGACATACGATCTCTCCAATGCTATTCACAGCATGTTTACACGAGGAATTCAGAGACCTGGATTGGGAAGAATTGGGGATAAGAGTTAAAAGAGCAGCAGTCTATGGTAGGTAGCGAGGCACTGGAAGTGGTAAGGGAATACATCTACTTAGGGCGTGTAGTGACCGCGGATCCTGAGACTGAAATAATCAGAAGAATAAAAATGGGCTGGGGTGCGTTTGGCAGGCATTCTCACATCACGAACAGCGTGTTGCCACTATCCCTCAAGAGAAAAATGTATAACAGCTGTGTCTTACCAGTACTCACGTATTTGGCAGAAACCTGGAGGCTTACGAAAATGGTTCTGCTTAAATTGAGGACGACGCAACGAGCTATGCAAAGAAGAATGATGGGTGTAGCGTTAAGGGATAAGAAAAGAGCAGATTGGCTGAGGGAACAAACGCGGGTAAATGACAACTTAGTTGAAATCAAGAAAAAGAAATGGGCATGGGCAGGACATATAATGACGAGGTAAGATAACCGATGGTCATTAGGGGTTACGGACGGGATTCCAAGGGAAGGAAGCGTAGCAGGGGGCGGCAGAAAGTTAGGTGGGCGGATGACATTAAGAAGTTTGCAGGGACAACATGGTCACAAATAGTACATGACCGGGGTAGTTGGAGAAGTATGGGACAGGTCTTTGCTCTGCAGTGTGCGTAACCAGGCTGATGATGATGATGGTGGTGACGATTATGATGATGATGATGATGATGATGATGAAAGCCGGCGGTGGCAAGGCAAGTAAGAACTTCGCCTAGACGAGAGTGGGTAGTGGGGAAATCAGGAGAGGAAACTACCAAGCCGTATAAATAACACAAACGCATCTTCCATTTGAGGCCTCGCAGACTATTGGCCATCATCCTTTTGCATGTCGTGGGCGCATTGCATAGGCCGAATGGCGTTACCGTAAACCAATACAGGCCGTCAGGCGTAATGAAAGCTGTCTTCGAGCGGTCGTACTCGTTCATCGGGATTTGCCAATAGCCCGATCGCAAGTCCAAGGAAGAAAAGAATTCGGCACCATGTAGACAATCCCGGGCGTCATCTATGCGCGGTAGGGGATAGGCATCTTTTCCTGTAATCTTGTTGAGGTGACCATACTTCACAAAGAAACGAATCGAGCCATCTTTTTCCTTAATGAGTACTACGGGCGACGACCAAGGGTTGCAGGATGGCTTGATAACACCGGATTACAGCATGTCTTCAACTTGCTCGGTGATGACAGGACACTCGGTGGATGACACGTGGTACGGACGCTGGCGTAATGGTGCGTGATGTTCCGTATCAATGTGGTGAGAGACGGTACTTGTGCGGCCTAATAATGCTTGGTTCCCGTCAAAAGAGGCCTGAAAATCATTTAAAATAGTAATTAGCCGCTGGCATTGTGTCGGCTTGAAGTCATCGGCTATCGAGCGACAAAAAAACATCCGGTGATACTCGGGTAGATGGCACGTGGGGCGTCAGTGGTGTTACGTTGGCAGTATCCACGTCATCGGCAGCAGGGAAATGCACAATAACGTCAGCGTCCACAGCCTGGATTGTGCCAATAGTCTGGCCACAGTGCAGACAAAGTGTACGAATTTGGCTTAGAAATCAGTATTTCTGCATCACCATGGTGAACCGTGAGGAAAGCGAAAGGTAACAATATAGGCTAGCGGCGAACGAAGACTACAGCAGGTGTAAACATGACCGTCGCTTCGGCAAGCGATGCGCATGAAAGAGGGACAAATACAGCACTATGAGGATGAAGGTCAGTATCTGAAGCTTCACATATCCTGCTAACATCATGAACTTGAAAGTCGTGAGATGCAAATCGCACAGAACGAGGAACTGAACCTCAGCACGTGCACAGTCAATGACGGCATGATGGCGCGACAGAAAATCCCAACCGAGAATCACATCGTGGGAGCAACAAGTTAGCACAAAGAAATTACTTATGTGGAAAGTTGGGCTAGTTGGTGATTAATCATCATACCTTGCTAGTGAAGCAGCGCACTGTCATGGATACAGTGAAGACACACAAGAAAAGACGACACTCGCTGTGCAATAGTTGCGAGTGCAGCGAGTGTCGTCTTTTCTTGTCTTTCTTCACTGTGTCCGTGTCAGTGCGCTGCTTCACCAGCAGGGTATGATGACAAAGAAGTAAATCCAATACAAAATGTCTCGAATCAGCACATTGGCATGCACATAGCGACTGGTTGAACTTGTGCACTGGCTGTTCTAAGCAAAGGTACCGAAGGCTTCATAGTTACTTTCCGTAATGCACAACAAAGATTCTCACTAATCACGGATACAGCAGCACCTGTATCGACGAGCGCAAGAAATTTGATGCCATCAACGGACACTTCAGTAACGTTAGCGGGGGAAAAACGAGGACTTTGATGTGCCGACGATGACGCAGTTCGTGCCTCAGGAACTGCGGGAATTCTGTAGTGCTGGCACTGGGCCTACGACGCATGGGTGAGAGTGAGCGCCGACGAAGGGAAGGCGAGCGACGAGTACCGTAGAGCTGTGACTGCGGTGCTGGCATGTCATCAGCAGCGTAGACTTCCAGTGGTTGTCGTTGAGGCTTACGGAAGGGTCGGAAGCCGGAGCTGGGTGGTCGCGGGGTGCCCACGAAGGCCGGCAAGGGCCGGCGGCAGAAGCGTGCTAAATGTCCCGGGGTACCAGAGGCATAGCATATTGGGCGGTTGACAGCAATGCGCCAAGGATTTGTACCCTGCTGCTGTGCACTGAAAAAGGGAGCCGCCGGCTGGCGAGGCGAAGGCGGAGGAGAGAGCACCGGCAGGCGAGGCGCTGAAGGCGGAGGAGAGAACCCCGGCAGACGAGGCGCTCTGTAGAACGGCTTCAGCATACGGCAGAGGCGCGGCCACGGGAGCCGGCTGACACCGACGTGCAAGAGCTTCGGTCACTTGCTCTTGAATCATCTGTCGGATCGCTGGAGCCAAATATTGAGAAGGCTTCTCCGTGGTCTGCAAAATCGAGAGCTGTCGCGCGACCTCCTCGCGCACAAATTCTTTTATTTGCGTCAGCAAAGTTGTGTGGTTGTCGCCAATAACCAATGCTGCTAGCGAATCTTCCGGAGGGGGTGGGTGCCGAGCTAAGATGCGTTGTTTCCGTAGCTCGTCAAAACTTTGGCACCAATTGACAACTTCAGCCATGGTACGCGGATCCTTCGCTAACAACATTTTAAAGGCGTCCTCATCAATGCCTTTCATAACGTCTATTATCTTGTCCTGTTCTGCCATTGACGAATTCAAGCGCTTATACAGGTCAATGACAGCTTCGATGTAACTTGTGAAAATTTCGCCGTGATGTTGCGCACACCCACGTAAGCGTTGTTCTGCACGAAGCTTGCGCACAGCGAGGCGCCCAAACACTTCTGCGAAACTTGTCTTGAATGCGCTCCATGTTGTGAATTCGTGTTTGTGGTTTCGGAACCAGAGGTGCGCGACGCCGGTTAAAGGGAAGCTGAAGAGTTTTCGAGAAAAAATGAGTCAAGAACTGTACGTAATGGTTTTCAACCCTCCAAATTCGAATATTCCATCGAAATTGAGCGATAGATAGCGGAAACAGATTTTTTTATTTATTTATTTATTTATTGATACTGCAATCCCACTTTGGGGATTTTGGCAGGAGGGTACAAATGTTGAAAAGATCACAAAAAAAAGGCAACCGACAAATACATAGATACATAAGAGTAAATAAACTAATATAAACTGAAATAGAAGGCATACGGTAACTACTAAGTTAGGCACGATGTAAACAAGGTAAGTGAAGGCTGTTGAACTTGGGTGTTAGTAAGCTGGTTCCATTCAGTTATTGTCCTCGGAAAGAAAGAGTATTTAAAGGAGTTGTTACGTGTGCGGAACGGAGCAATTGTTAATTGGTGTCTTTGTCTAGTGGCATACCCGGATGAAAAGGTTATTACGTCTGAAGTGTCTAATTTATAGTGCCCCTTTACAATCTGATACATAAATTTAAGCCTAGATGACCGGTTTCTTTGCGTTATTTGTGGCAAGTTTGCTCTGGTTAAAAGGACAGAAACAGAAGAACGTCCAAAGCTGTTATATATGAATCGCACCCCCTTTTTCTGTACGCTTTCAATCTTGTTAATATTAGTCCTAGTGAAGGGGTCCCAGATTATGGCTGCATAATCTAATGATGGGAGAATAAGCGCTTTATATGCGGTCATGCGGACATCAGGAGTGGTAAATTTTAAAGCTCTTCGTAAAAAGAACAACTTACAGTTTGCATTTCTTACGACATAATCAATGTGTTTAGTCCAGTGCTGCAGCACACTCGGGGCAGCTCGCGCGCCTCGTTTCCGCCTGTGATTGGTCGGGCACCTTGTGACGTCAACAATGGTGTTCGTCCGGACCGACCGCTGCCACTACACATGAAGCACAGTGCAAGGTGGTTTGACGCTGTTGTTTTTCCGAGAAGGCAATGGTAAATTTCGAGAGCTCGCGTTTTTCTGAGGAGTTCGGCGGTGCTCCTTAAGATGTACGAGCCGAGTGCGAGGAGCCGGCCTCTCCAAGAAGCAAAAGATGCTGGTAGCAAGCAGTGCTTTGGACGAGAACGAAAGTGAAGTGTTAGCATCTCCTCGTGTTAGAAATGTTCTTTGGTGGATATGTTTTTTGCAAAGCTGCATTCAGCGATCCAGTGAGATCGTCTTCGGGCAAACAATTGTACTGTTCCTGCATGCCTCCTCGTGGAACGTAAGCGGGGATGCGATCGTCGGCATTTGTGCGCTGCCCCAAAGCTGTAGGCAATCTACACAGACGGTTTACATGCGGGAAACGTTTTCCGGCTCTTGTAGCACGTGCGGTCACATTCATCAGCGCACCATCCGCACGCTACCCGTAACCGGAGTCATAAAGGCGGCGAATTCCGTCGGCTACGTGATACGACCGTTTTATCTCTGTGCTCGATAGAAGGGGGAGTGCAGCGTCCTGGCGTGCGCCGGCTTTCAAACACATGCAAAATTTACGCTTGCACTGCGTTATGGTAGTTGCATGTAGGCTGTTTGACAACACACGTACGAATTGAAAATTAACGGCTGTTTGCGACGAAACATGCGTCAAGGGTGGGACATAAACATGCACCTTCCGTTCAGCGTGCTAGCACGAAGGAGCTAGCAGTGAATCAAAATCAAGGTTTGGATGAGTTCGTGTATTATAAGGTCTTCCAAGCCCAGTTACCAACCATCCGCCCGCACCCGTCCCGTCTTTGTGTGTTCGTTGTCACGACCTTTTCGCGCTGCGTCTAGAAAGCCTGCTAGCAGGAAGTCGTACTATCACTCATTCCCGCATTATTAATAAACTCTGGTAGTAATCGTCGTCACGGAAGTGGTTAGAGCACAGCACTGTTGTTCTTGAGCGCTTGAAATTCTTGCTCTTCACAGCAGCCTCCGTATACTCTGTATACGGTGGGCCTTTTTCTTGATTTTAGTAAAGATTTTGACTGCTTAAATCATACGATTCTTGTTAACAAACTTAAAATGTACGGAATCAGTGGTAGACCACTCGCATTGCTTGAAGGATATCTCCAAAACAGAAGCCAGTCGGTGTCTTTAGATAATGAACTTTGAACTCTTTTGCCTATCAGTTGTGGTGTCCCACAGAGGAGCATATTGGGACCCCTTTTGTTCAATACGTACATAAATGATATTGTAAGCATCGATCCTTACATCGATTTTGTGATATACGCGGATTATAGCACACTACTTCTTTCAGGCCCTAACCTTAATGATTTAATGGTGAAATGTAATAGCCTACTGATTAAATTGCCTAGGTAGTCAAGGATGAATAAATTAAGAATTAATCCTACAAAGTCCAAGGCTATAATATTTCGCGCAACAAACAAACCGATAGTACCGCATTGCATGCTTCCCTTTGAAGATCACCAAATAGAAATAGTTGAAGTGCACAAGATACTTGGAGTATATTTTTCCTGTTATTTAGACTGGGATGCCCATACTGACTTTGTCTGCAAGAAACACTCTTCCGTCTGCGGGGTTCTGTCGTGATGTCGTGAAACTTTACCTTTAAAGTGTAAATTGCAAGTTTATTACGCACTTTTTTTTTCTCACCTTAACTACTGCAATTTAGTATGGGCCACAATGACCAAAACTAACATAAATAAGGTTCTCGTACTGCAAAAGAAAATTGTTCGAATAATCGCCAATATTAATAATACAACTACCTCCAAGTATGCTTTTGAAGCACATAAGATTGTCCGCGTCAACCATTTGTATCACTTTAAGTTGTTACAAAAGATGTATATTTCGACGGCATCCATTGCCGATTTTTATTCGACTCTGGCATCTTTGTACATGCGTAATGCTAACATACACACAAGAACTATTAGTACATGGAATATGCCACGTTTTCGCACTAACTATAAATTACAAATGTTGTCTTACAACCTGCCCCATGTTCTAAATACTCACAAACGCACAATAGGATATACCAAAGCTGAGCTGCGGAAATATTTTGTTCAAATACGATTTTATGTCTTTTTTATGTTTTGCCTGATTATTCCTATTTAATCCTGAACATTTGTATGACCATATGAGCGTTTCTATTTTCGATTTTATTGTATAAATTTTTGTGCAATAGATTATTAGACACTGTATGTATAACTAGTGAATGTTTTCTCTTTATTGACTGTAACTATTGTATGTGTGTCTGATTTCTGTACCACTCATGTACTACTGCTTGTAATGGTTTCCTGGACATAGTCAAGCTGCTCATGCAGCTTTTTGCCAGAAAACCCTCCAGTTGAATCTTGAAAATAAACTTACTTACTTACTTGGTTAGCTGAAAGCTTCTCCTCTTGCGGGAAGTAATGGAACATCCTCGCGGCCGCTGGTGTTCGTGCAACCGTAGGCTGCATAGAACGCCGACATGATCGGCCCACCACTTCAATTGATGCTGCGCACGTCCACTATCACTCTACATACACACAAACAAAGGAATGCAGGGTCGAGCGAATAAGATTATGACGGCACGCACGCAGAAACAAGTACAGTCAGGCACGGTCGCGGAGACTGCCAAGGAACGGAACACCAGTGCTCACGTCACTACGCCGCGGTTTCCGGTCTCCGCTCGCATCGTCAGCGTCAGCAGCAGCGCGCGGCGCTCGACGGGGGGCGGAGCGACAGCACAATTTCAACCGACGATTACGTCGCTCCTAAGTGAAAAATCCCCCCAAAATTTTGTCTGCATGGTTTACAAGGTTTCCCCATCCGTATATGAGCGTCTTATTGAATTCGACAGACTCTTCAGCTTCCCTTTAAGTAAAACAGCACGTTGTGCAACTTGGTGACGTCGTCCCACTTGTTATGCGGGCTCACCCGTTCGTAATATGACGACCAATCCTCGACGTCATCATCATCAGTGCCGCTAAAGATGGCAGGATCACACTGGCGCAACACACCAGAAACGATGACCGCCGGAGGCTGTGGTGCATCTTCCTGGGTGGTTTCGTCAGGCATGGTCGCAGCAGTCGGTAGCTTCCGGTTTCGGAGTTCCAGTTTCCGAGGCTACCCAGCAGCTCCACCCAATGAAATGGGGTTTATTGCAGCTCGTTCTAGGGATCGCAAGTAGCTCTTGATCGCGAGTCCTAGCCCTTCGCATCAACAGCCCGAGCTCGGGTCTCGCGCCGCAGCGGTGGCAGTCCGCACAGCGCCACGTGCAATTACCCACTACAATATATATATATATATATATATATATATATATATATATATATATATATATATATATATATTCGCAAGATAAATGACCTCACGGGACCAAATCGTGCGATCAAGGTAAATGCATGCGCTCCAGCGGAAGAATAACAGCACACGCAATGTGCTAGCTCACAGATGTCCCCGTTTGAGAAACAAAGCTGTCAGTCTTTTATTGCTTATACGCTGTAGCCAGTTAGACAGCGAGAAGGTGAGGCTGACACATACGGCACAATCAGTAAGTAGCGAACGCAATAGGATCTGCTTGAAGCCGGAGTGCCCGGGCAACCTGCTGTTCTTGCGCAAGAACCTGTAGATTTTCGCTTTTTACTTGCGCTATCATTTTCGGGTACACTCTCTTTGTGTCACTGCGTGTTATTTCATGCGTATTTTCTAACTTTAGTTCATAAAAAATGGAGGAGCCTTTTATCTGAGATAGTCTGAAGCAGGGTGTGGTACAGCTTGATGACATTATTCACGCAAAGCTAGTATTACCTCACAACTGTGGGCGTCGCTGTAGGTGTTGCCGTATAAAAAAAAAAAAAAACTGAAGCCGTGCAAAGATAAAAATAGCTTGTCGGGCTGCGAATTCGAACCACAGACTTCCGGGTTCGGAGTCCACCACAGCTAAGCTTCAGTTTGTTTTCTTTCTGTCATGGTATTTATTACAGTAGCATTCAACCCGACATTCACCATTTCTGCATAGTCATAGAACGCAGGGCACAATGAAAGTCACACACAGAAAAGGAAGCGTTCATACTGTGAGTAGAAACGTTGGTTTCACTTTAGAAGGGTGGTAAGGATAAGCACCTCACCAAAACAGGGTACCAGTCCGGTTGTATATCGAGTCCATCATAAACATGTTTTACGTGTAGGGTCATTTGGACAAAATGTACCCTGTAGGTACCACTGTTTCGGCGTTTCGGTCCATAATTCGCGTTTTCCACAAACTGTGCATTCCCATGAGAAAAAAACACATCCAAAGGTGCACTATTATCAGTGGCTGGCAGCAGATATTTAGTTATTTATTCATTTCCACAAAGGTTTCTGTTGAGACATTACATGAGGGAGTGGGGAGTTAGTGACAAAGATAGATACTACAAATTACAAAGGGATATTTCCGATGAGTCGCTTGAATGCAAGTGGGTCGATGATAGTGGCAACTTCGGCGGGCAGGCCATTCCAGTCTCGTGTTGTGCGCAGAAAAAATGATTGCTGAAAAGTAACGGCATGGACTTGTGGGGGATATACTGTATTAGAGTGACTGGTGCGGGCAATGCGATGTGCTCTTTTTATGTACGGGTTGTCAAAAGGCAAGGAATGAAAGAATTTATGAAAAAGGTTAAGACGGGCTATTCTACGGCGTGAGGCTAGAGAGGGTTGGTTTATTTGGCCTTTTAGTGCCGAGATGCTTGAATTGTATGAATAAGTTGACAGGATAAATCGTGTCGCGCGGTTCTGAACCGACTCGAGGGCTTTAATAAGGTTATTGTGGTGGGGGTCAAAAATAGCTTCGGCATACTCAAGCTTGGGCCACACAAAAGTTAGAAAAGCAAGTTGTTTAATAGAGGGAGGAGCGAGGAAAAGGTTACGGCGTAGAGCTACGATTAGCCGAGTTTATTATGTGGTTAACATGACAGGTCCAAGTTAAGTCACGTGAGATGTACACACCAAGATATTTGAATGAATCCGTTGTTGCAATCTGCGTGTTATTGATGCTATAATTAGGGATATCGTAATTACGATGACGATGAATAGACATTAACACGGTTTTAGCTACATTTAATGACATGAGCCAAGTGGTACACCAGTTTTGTATGCGCGATAGGTCATTTTGTAACGCCAAATGGTCGCTGGGGTTAGTAACTGCTCGGTAAACCACACAATCATCAGCGAAGAGTCGGATATGAGAAGAAATATTACGAGGTAGGTCATTGATGTATATTAAGAAAAGGAGGGGACCAAGTACGGTACCTTGAGGTACGCCTGAAAGCACGGGTGTTAAGGATGAAGAGTGTGAGTTAGCGTATACGAATTGCTCACGGTTAGTTAAAAACCCTCGAATCCAGCTTAGAACACAAGGATGAATGTTAGGACGCGATAACTTTATTAAGAGACGACCATGAGGGACCTTATCGAATGCTTTTTCGAAATCTAAAAATATTGTGTCAGTCGGGATGTTACGATCTAGGTTTAAATGTAAGTCGTGCAAGAAAAGAGCAAGTTGAGTGTCGCAGGAATAATTTTTGCGGAAACCGTGTTGACTTGGGGGAAAAAAATTGACGGATGTTAGGAAGTTAGCAATATGTGAGTATAAAATATGTTCCATTATATTACAAGACACGCTTGTTATGGAAATAGGGCGGTAGTTACTCGGTGATGATCGGCTTCCTTTCTTGAAGACTGGGATGACCTTGCCCACCTGCCAGTCATGTGGAATTGAAGCGCTGTTAAGCGATTCCTGGAATATGAGTGATAAAAACAGGCTACACACATGTTTAGTATTTTTTAGAACTTTGGCATTGATACCGTCTACTGCTGTAGATGACGAGTTCTTCAGTGATTCAATTACTTTGACAATGCCGATGGGATTGAATGTGATATTTTGCATGAGCGGATATGCGAAGTATGGTGGATCGGGCAAGCCATCAAGTAATTCATTAGTAAAAACTGAACTAAATGTTCTGTTAAGAAGATCCGCAGCCTCAGTCTCAGGGATCGGAAGTCCGGAGCTATTGATAAGGGATATCTCATTCCGCTGATTAGGATTAATAGTTTTCCAAAATCGCTTCGGGTTAGTTTGCAGCATAGCTGGTAAAGTGGTAGAAAGAAACTTGTGTTTAGTTTGAGAGGTTAACTTGTCATATTCTTTCTCGACTGCGTAATACTTCTGCCATGTGCAAGAAGAATTAGATCGTTTGGCTGATCGAAACAACCGTTTTTTTTCTTATTATTTAGTCGTTTGAGGGATACATTAAACCATGGTGATGTTGTTCTTTCTGTTATTGTAATGGTGGGGATGTAAAGACGTATAAGGCGATGCATCTCTGCTTTGAAAAGCAGCCAGTTCGACTCGAGAGAATTTAGTTGAAAGTTAGCGACGAACGTATCGAAGTACTCAGATAATTCTCGGTTCATGCTTACATAGTCCCCTTTATCATAGAGTGTAAGTGTTTTCCGATTTTTTTGTTTCTTTAGTACGTTGCAACGAAACGAAATATGTACTGTCAGGTGGTCGCTCAAACCGCGCAATAAGGTGACAGGGGTAAAGTTATCAGGGTGAGTTGTTAATACAAGATCTAAAACGTTGGACGAGTGAGCAGTGACGCGTGACGCGTGACGCACAGTATGACCGTTAGTCTCAAAGTCTCTTTTTAAAGTCCGTTGGAGGACATCCCAGAATAGGACGGCGTCGGTGCAGCTAATAAAACAATGTTCAATTGTCTCTGGTACATCACAAAGGCGACAGTTAACAGAAGAGACAAAGATACCCTTCTTTTGTAGCCATTTTTTACCGGTATGGTTTCGCTATGAAGTTTATAAAAGAATGTTTTGCAGCAAGGGGATAAATACATTTTGCGAACTCGCTTTAGTACATCGTGGCCTAGCCATTTAATGTATAGTGATCGGTAAAATGGAGGCGGAAATAGCATGGACAGTAAATCTTTGTACAGCGTTTTACGCGACACAGAGTACAAGTATTCAGTGGAACACCGAACTGTCAGGAAACGAACCACCAAGTAAACGTCTTACATGAACCCCCACAAGCATCGTTCCACAAGCAAGAGCATATTGCTCTTTCTCGACAACTGCGACGTCACATCACGTGGCTCGCCGAGCGCCTTTAAAAGACCGAGACTTTCGTCAGTGGGCAGGGCAGCAGCAATGTTCAGCAATCGCTTCTGCTTTGCTCTACAGGTTAATAAAAACATTCCTATGTACTGTTACCGTAGCGGTGTCCAGTTTTTGTTGCTGCTGCCCAGCCCACAGTGTATGTATCAAATGTATTTTGACAAATATTGCGTTACTGGCTAATAACCTACTTCTTTCGGGCGACATTGAGACAAACCCAGGACCTTCTGAAAAGGAGCTGCTATCAGAACTACTAGATGGCCAAAAGAAGGTCCAAGGAACTATTGAAGGAATTGTCGTTACACAGAATGAAATCAAAGAGCAAATCTCGACATTAAGCAATAGAATAGATGACATTGAGCGATAGTTATCCAGTTTGGGCTCACTGCCGAAAGAATTAAGCGAAATAAAAAAAAAAATTGCAGAGTTTGACAGTCAATTATCATTTCTCACAAATAAGCGGAATGAATTTGAAAACCGAAGCCGTCGCAATAACCTTATTGTTTATGGATTTGAAGAGTCGGGAAAGGACACGTTTGCAGAACTTGAGAAGAAGATAAATGACGACCTAATAACAAAGAAGATAGGTATAACGGCTACAGGTATTGAAAGTCTTCATAGGCTTGGCCGTAAATCTAATGGGAGATCTAGGCCAGGTATAAAATTTCTTGACTATCGGGAAAAAGCGTCCATTTTACATGCATCCCACAGATTAAAAGCCTTGTCGTTGTCTTTGTCCGAAGGCTTTTCAAAGCGCGTTCCTGGGTGCGTAATCTTTTTTGGGACAGTGCAACGGAAGAAAAAGCAAACGGCGCTAAAGTAAAGCTGGTCTTCGATAAAATAAGCATAGATGGTGTTCTGTATGCCTGGGATACAGAAAAAAGAGAGCGTATCAGATTGACCAGAAGAAAAAATAAGTGACAGAAACAACACGATACTGCATCCTTGATAGTCCTGAACGTTAACTGCAGAAGTGTAACTAATAAGGCAACCGAGCTTGAGGGGCTTCTTCTTTCTAACAATTCTGACATTGCTGTGCTGACTGAAACTTGGTTACACGATGAAATTTTTAACAGCGAATTCGTGCCTGCTGGGTACAATGCACTCCGGAAAGACCGCATTGGTAGAGGTGGTGGCGTCTGTATTATCTACAAAAAATCATTACGAGTTTTCAGGATGCCTGATGTGTCAAATGTTGAGTGCATTTTTTAGCAAATCTTATTGTGGTCGGATCAGGTACATCATAGGCGTGATGTACAGGCCCCCTTCCTCTTCCCTGTAACTTTTGGATGATTTAAAAGTTTACATGAACACGTATATAAAACCTGGCGATCGGATAATTCTTGCTGGCGGTTTCAACCTACCTAATATTGACTGGTCCACAATGTCCTTAGTAAACCATAACGACAAAACAGGCGATGCTATGTTGGATATAGTTTTTGCTTTTGATTTATCTCAAGTTGTTGACGATCGAGTACACTAGGATACACGACAGTTCTAAATCTATATTAGACCTTTTCTTCGTGAGCGGATCTATTAGTACTATATCAAAATGCGAAATCGTCACGGGAATCTCCCATCACCAGGCCGTACTCCTTACCTAATCTGACACTGCTATCTACAGAAATGGAAAACACTCTTGTTTTCCTAACTTCTCACGTGCAGATGACACATCGATAATCGATGTCTTATCCTTTCATTTTGATAGTTTTTCAAAGTCAACCGCAAATGTGGACGATTTGCGGATTTCTTTCAAGGATCTCGTATTGATGTGTATTGAACGTTTTGTGCCAAGCATTATTAAAAAAGGTAAAACGTCAGAATCCCTGGATTTCTCGTACTTCACCACAAATGCGCAGAAAATGAAAACGATTGAAAAAGAGAAAGCAAGCAGTTAACCGTCCAAGGTGTGTGCAAGAAAAAATTTCCTTTCTTACTGTTCAATATAAAAGTCAGATAACACTCGATAAAGAAAATTATTTTGGCAACTTGTTGCCTAACTTCATTTCAACTTCACCAGAGAAATTCTGGCGCACAATCTCTCCGGTATCCAGAGATTCTCATGCGTTTGAAGTCAACGGAACTCCAGCCCATGACGAAAAAGAAATATCGTCTGCTTTTAATGAATATTTCAAATCTGTTTTCACTAATGATAATGGCATACTGCCCGCTTTGGAAACGTGTTTACCTCTGATGCCTGATCTTGTCATCAGCGAGCAAGGTATTATTAAAATGCTTTTGAATCTCGATACCAAGAAGTCCGCCGGGCCCGATAACATACCGAATGCATTCCTAACTAGGTATGCAGAATGGGTAGCCAAGTACTTGTTTATATTATTTTCAAGGTCTCTAAGCGAAGGACAGGTTTCCAACGACTGGAGGACGGCCAGTACATAAAAACGGTAAAAAAGATTGCATCAATAATTACAGACCAATCTCACTAACATCGACAACTTGCAATATTATGGAGCACATAATACATACCCACATCTGTGATTTTCTTGGAAAACATGATTTTATGACAAATATTCAGCACAGCTTCCGGAAAGGTTATTCTACTTGCACTTAATTGGTGCAAACTGTACACGACTTTGCTAACTCTATAATTAAAGGGAACCAAACAGGTGCCATATTTATGGATTTCGCAAGAGCATTTGATAAAGTTTCTCACAAAAAGCTGCTTTTCAAAATTAATAGCACAATAACAAACAAGATTACTAATTGAATTTCAGCATACTTGAGTAATCGTCTGCAATATATGTCACTTTTCGTCATCATTCATCTCAGTCTCTTTCTGTTGACTCTGGCGTCCCTCAGGGTTCGGTGCTTGGGCCACTTCTATTCATCATTTATATAAACGACTTCGTAAAAGACATTCCAGTTCATATTAAATTATACGCTGATGATTGCATGCTCTACTCAGAAATCAAAACCATAGCGGATCAAACAACACTGAACGAGGCCTTCCAAAAGATTACTGAATGGTGGGATGCCTGGCAGATGCCGATAACTTTTCAAAAAACTGTTTACGTGAGAATAACCCGCAAGAAAAATCCCCTCATATTCCAATATTCTTTTGCTAACAATATCGTTGCCGAAGTTGCACAATACAAATATCTAGGATTATGGATTACTAACGACCTTGACTGGACTAAACACATTCATCAGGTTATAAGCAATGTTAACCGTAAACGTTTTTTTTTCTTAGGTGAGCACTAAAACTCTCCACACCCAGAGTCGGGCTCCTAGCTTACAAATCGGTTGTCCTTTTAATGTTAGATTATGCGGCGATAATTTGAGATCCATTTACTAAGACGAACATTAATAAAATTGAAAAAGTACAAAAGATTGCAGTTCGTTTTGTTTACAACTATGGACGCACGTCAGTAACTGATCTTTTAAATGGGGCTGGTTTGATATCTGTCCCCGAAAGAAATCGCGTTTCCCGACTTAACTTCTTATACCAATTAATCAAAGATAATCTTAAGATTAATATTGACGGACTAATATCCTTCTCTTCAGGTTATATTACAAGACAACGTCATAATCTCACATTCACCCCTTTTCGTAAGCGTAGTAACTGCTTTAAATATTCATTTTTTCCAAGAAGAGTAACCGAATGGAATCGACTTACTAACGATCAAGTACTACAGCCGTCTCTGACGTCATTTACCAGAAGTATCAGTGCCCATTAACATCTATTTTCTGTTTTATTCATTCGCTGCTGCCCATATAGTTACTAATTTCTTACTGTTATCAACTTTATGCCGCTTGCATTTTGTATTACTGTATTACTCAATATTTTATATGTTCTTGAATAATTGAGATATGCCATAAACATTACAGTGCTGCTATGTCTACTCCTATGTTGCACTGCCATCATTGAACTTTTTTCTCTCAAATGCTGATCCTTTTTGTTTGTTTGCTAATCATTTGCGGCCTTTATTTTCTGGCCTCTTTTGTAAATATTTAACCCGTGCTTGTATCTGTATACCCACCCTGCGAAAATCCCTTCCTGGGATTGCGGTATGACTAAATAAATAAATAAAAGCATAAAGGCCAAGAAAAATTTGAAGAAACATCTAAATCAGGTAACGCATTAAGAAGTGCGACTTGCATGTATGACCGAATTATAGGATGCGAAGTATCGCGAAAAAAAGAAGATGTACTAAGCCCAGCCGACCTTCACTAACAGGCCTAAAAATAGTCTAGCCTCATGGGCTCAAAAGTTGAAGACCATACGAAGGTTGTAAAGATACGGTGAAAGCGTTGGATGTATAGTCTAGCACTACGAATAACTTGCAATACATAGGCTTCGGCTTTCTCAAAAATAGAAAGTTGCTGTGGAACGAATGTCTGGGCGTAATTTTGCAGGGCCGAAACCCGTTTTTTCCAATAGTGTGCGCTTAATTTATATGCGCCTAGCGGCACGCCAAGATACTTTGGCGGGACATCAGTCCACTTAACGCCTGCAAACTGTTCTGGTGTATAGCACAATGAGCCAAACCATAAGCCTAAACTTTTTGAGGAGTTCATTCGTGCTCCTGATACGCTGCCAAATTTTTCTATTGTCGATACTACCTTTTCAACACTGGACTTATCCGTACAGAAGAACGCTAAGTCATCTGCATAAGCTAAGACTTTTACTTCATTACCCAGTATATTGAAGCCATGGATGTGACTCGACTGAATTACGCTTAAGCATAGCGGTTCCAGGTAAAAGGCGAATAGTAGTGGGGACATCAGGCATCCTTGTTTTACTGATGAGCAAATAGAAACGGGTTCGGAGAGTTGGCCATTAATAACTAAACGAGTAGTACAACAGGTGTAGCAAAGCCTAACTCCTTTAAGCACAATGGAGCCAACATTGGCATGCGCCAGAAGGTGAAATAAAAGGGAGTGACTGACACGATCAAAAGCTTTAGCAAGGTCTACCTGGAGCATTGCAAGCTGCTCAATGGAACCGTAACAGTATTGAAGAAGTGTACGGGCGATATGTATGTTCGTTTGAATTGATCGGACCCTGATTCCAGACGTCTGATGGGAACAAATTAGAATTGACATCGCAAATTGCAATCTATTTGATAAAACGTTTGCAAAAATTATGTAATCCACGTTTGACAACGTGATTGGCCGGTAGCTTTCAACAGAACGCAGCTTCTCGTTATCTGAACTTTTGGTAATTAAAACTGTGTGGGTTTTGCAAAAAGATTGCGGCAGGGCGTCCACTTCTAAACTTGTAATAAAAATGTCCAATCACATGGGACTGATAATTGATTTGAAAGCTTTGTGAAATTCACTTCAAAGTCCATCGGGGCCGGGTGTTTTCGACAAAGGCAGCTGATCAATAGCTAGCTCAATTTCTTGGATCGTAAGGTTACAACTGATGACTGCACAGTCATCATCCTGTAACGGTTTTACAAGAGATACAAAACTCTCTAAAACTTTTGCATCGTGATCGTCCGGAGGGGCACTAAACAGCACAGTGTAGCAAGTTTAGAACTGAGGAATTATGTTATTCGTATTTGTTAGAAGAATACCTTCCGAGTATATTTCCGGAATTACTTTGGAAATACCGTGACGTCGCTCCTCAAGCAAAGCTTGACGTGTTGGTTGCTCAGACTGCAGAGCACGCCTATTTCGAGATCGAATTCGCGCACTTCTGTAACGCAACGTATCATACTTTTGTAACTCACATTTAAGATTTTCTATGTCAACAATGTAAGTGCCTGGCATTTCGCATTCCATCTCATAAAGGCTACATAGGCTCTTAAGAAGCATTTTTTCTTCATTCTTTCTATAGAATGATATCACTGATCCAATTTCTATAGCCACTGTACGAACCTCTTGTTTAAAGAGTTCCGAAGCAGCAAATAATGGCAAGTCAGTAGAGAGTTTGTTAGGGCCATGCGCACGCGTTTAATAAATTCCTGATCATTTAGGAGCTCAGGGTTAAGCTTCCAGAGTGCCTACTGTGGTCGGAAATTAGTTACAGATTTTTCACCAAACTCTGCGAGAACCATACAATGATCAGAGAACTAAATTGGGATAGTAATACAGGATAGTGCTCGAGAAAGGAGTGTTGAAGAAACATAAATGCGATCAAGGCAGGCGTAGGAATGACCTTGAGTTCGTGTATAAGAGCGAGCTCCCTGTCCCGACACTCCTATATCAACGAGCCCTGTATTTTTTTTTATGTTAGACAAAACTTCACCACTCCTGTCCCGCTGAGTGTTACTGCCGCTTCGATCGCTCGAATCACATACACAATTGAAATCAACCATTAAAACAATGCAACGATCACAGTCCAATAGACGAGACACAGTATCAAATAAAATAATTCGTTTTGCAGTGTCATTAAATGCATAGACGTTGACTATTCGCCATGGCACACCCTGCAACTCAAAATCTCGACATATATATCGACCTTCAGTGTCGACATGGTAACTAAATTTCTGAACAAAGTAGGCTCTTTTTCAGAAAGAGGAAACAGCCCGGGGATAAACCAAGAGTGTGTGAAACTCAAACATTATACTCAGACAGAAACGGTCGCAAAGCCCATTCTGTCTCGTCATCACTCTCAATCTTCGTCTCCTGCACGGCGACGAAGTCTAGGCGCTTCCTAGGCAAAAGCCGGCGAAGCTGCGCCTGTTTCTGCAAAGACCTAAGGCCTCGTACCTTCAAAGTTGCGCAGAGAAGTAGCTGGGACAGGGCCATGGTGACTACCGACTATTTGGATTTAATGATCTATGTGATCGGCCCTAGAGGGCAACGGTGAGGCTCCCTCCGAACCCCCACCACGCCTTCTGGACCGTGATCGTCGGCACTTTACTGAGTGTTTCGATGTTTCGCGGTGACGTGCTTTTCTTGTGGTACTGGTCGACTCGCTGTCCGTGGTTAATTCCGATCTGTTAGTCGCACGGCGCTTCGGAATTGAAGTATCCGCGTCAAGGCACATTCACACCGAAAGCGGAGCGTATAAGGGCCGATTTACGCTCAAACCGCCCATGGCCGCACGCCGCACCGCAAGCGAGCGGTCCTCCAGTAATGGCCGACGTGACGTCACGAGAGGCGGTTGTGAACATTTTCCTCCGTGCGGCGACCGCATAAACATGGCGCTGGTTCGAAGCGAAGCGGAGCGCGAGGCCTAGACCACTAGGCTGAAGCGGCAGCTTGTTTTGTGTGTGGTTTATTGTGATCATTGCAAGAGCTATTCAGCACCTGCAAAGCTATTTGTCTAACGCAACAAGCAGCTGTACCCTTCCTGACCTCTTCAGTACGTGCGATCGCCAAATGAAACAGACGGATGTGTGTTGTGTTTAGGCGAGGGGCGGAAGGAATGAAGCCGCTGATGTCGTGTGTTCTAGGCCGTTTTTTGCATGTGCATTACAAACGCGAAGGCCATCGCATACGCCTACATTCTAAGCATGACGCTAGTTCGGTACGCGCCAAAATGAAAATGTTGCAATCGCCCACCTCGGCATATGGTGTTCGTAGGTGTTGTGCGTGCGCGCTTCATCGATACGAAGATTGTAAGTTTGTGCAGTGTTCAGAAGTGATGACACGATGTGTAGCGATGAGCTTCATTGTCGTGTCATCGCAGTCATTCGTAATGTGTTGTTTGTGTCTTGCTTTGTGTGAGCTATTTTGCGGACCGCGATGTGCATTGGTGATCGCGAACACGTACAGGACGTTCGAGCGCGAGGGTTCTTACATTTACGAATCGTAAGTGTACTGCGATGTGTACGTAGAATGTGTCACAGTGATGCTAGACGTATAAGTGTTCGTTTTATGCAATATGCATATGTTCTGAACTGAACCGTGCATATGCGTTGCGGGCGAGTTTTGGTTCCGGCCCTTTCTGCCTCGTTTACGTATCTTGTGTGTCTTTCAGAAGTTATTTCTGTGCTATGAAGGTGTTTATAATCGGTGCAGGCAATATAAGGAACAGCTTAAAAGTTACATGAGTACATTCGCGCTGTCGTGAAATGTGGACGCGCGTATGCACTGCTCTCATGAACGCAAATTTCGGGCACTCTTCATTTTTGTCATGTGGACATTGGTGTGAACAGCAGAAATTTTGAGACGTATTTCTAGATTAAGCAAAGTATACAGTCTTATACTGAGGGATGTGAGCGCCTTGCATGTGCAAGAAATTCAGCTGCTTGTTGTTAGTGTCCGAGCGCACACTGTTTGTGCGAACACCAGTGGCACGGCATGATGAGCATATAATGTGTGAAAACTAGATACTTCTTTTTGATTCCTGACAAATTTGCATTTTAGGATAAAAAGCCATTTGTACGTAACAAAGTATGAAGACGACAAAACAACTGGCATGGTCAATATATGATCCGAGGATTGTAGCAGCAGAACTGAAGGAACACGGACACGGAATGGACGACTAGACGAAGATGCAGCTGCACTGTCAACTTATTGCTTAATTGAAATTACCAGTCTTATTTATTTCGTCACCATATCTCTTATCTGTGTGAGGCTGTCTCAAAACGGTGACTTCCTTTCTTGTCAAGGCGACTGACGGTGTGCTTACACATTGCGCTTCTGTTTTACTTATCTCAAATGCCTCAAGAATCTCCCGAGTTAGCCTATTGTTGTTCTTTTTCAGGACTTGCGCTTCATGAAATTTGGGGGTGCACGTGCTTACTTAACTATTTTGTCTCTTCTTGTTCATTTCGCAATGTTTGCAGTGCAAGTCCAGATTGCTGCCAGGGGTCCCTGAAAGTGATGATGCATACTTTCTTGTTCGATCATTAAGGCATCTTCCTGTTTGCTCTTTGTATTGTTTTCCACAGGACAGGAGGATGGCGTACACTACTCCTTCGACACAATCGCAGTATCTGCTCTGGTGCGTGGTCTGGCATAGTGGTTCCTTTTTTTCCTGGTTCACTCGTGCGCACATACATTTTCCCTTGTTTTAGTGCTGAGCACACTACTCGGATACCGTGTCTTTTACCAATCTTGATGAGATTGCGGGTCAGTCCATGCACATATGTAATTTTGCAGAATTGTTTTTGGCATCCCCAACTTCAGGTCCGATTTTGTTTTGTTGTTTTCTTTTAATCTTCTCTACGAGGCCTTCAGCTATGCTGCATAGCATTGACACGGCATGTTTTCCCTGCATTTTACAGCCTACTTAACTGCCGCTGGAAACTTTGTCCAGTTCGATGCTGGCATGATTTCTTTAGTGCTGAACTAAACGCTGCACTCGCTATTGCCCTTTTTACAGTCTTGAAATGGCTTGACCTGAAGGGAAGAAATTGTTTCTGTACTCTGGGATCGTACCCCCAGTGTAGATGTCCTGGTTGGAATTCTAGTAAAATGTCGAGGAACTGCAGGGGACTGTGGTTCGGACGCTCGTAAGTGAAGTTCAGCTCTGGGCACATTGATCGAAAGGACTCCAGTACGGTGTCCTTAAGTGGTTGGTAATCGGTTGCATTATCTTTCAATAGATGAAGTGCCAATAGTGATGGCACACTAGGAAGGAAAAAACAAAGAGAGGACAAGGCGCTAATTGCAACTGTTTATTGAAGTCAAAGGTGGCTGATTTATAGCCATGGGAAGAGGGGGGCGAAAAAAGAGGAACACTGATTATGTGAATGCACACATGCGAGAACACTGAAGATATAAATGAAGGGAATCACATTTAACCTAAATCTAAAACTTATCTAAAAACATTCTTTCATTTGTCTAAATATTCAGAGATGGGGTGCTGACACAGGCCTCCCCTCTTTGCTTAATCTGGTTGGCCTCCAACAATTCACGTGCCACTGAATATGTACTTTTAAACATGATTCTTGTATCATGAAGCCTTGCTGCACAAACTTGTTTCTTCTCATTCCCGCAGGCCTCGAAATGAAGCGGCAAGTTTGAACCAAATCCATTCTTCAATGAAAGCTTGTGTTCCCGCAGGCGTTCATTAATACATCGGCCAGTTTGGCCGATATACTCTCTCCCACGCTTCAGCGGTATGCGGTATATGACCCCTTCTTCACACTTAACAACAGGGTTCGTATGTTTAATAGAACACCCGACTTTCTTAGATTCATCCGAACCAATCAGGCGGCACAAAGTAGCAAGTTTTTGGGGTGTGGAAGAAACCACAGGAATTTTGTATGTCACGGCGATGTGTTTAAGATTATGCGTCACTTTATGAGATTATGGTATCACCACTGGTTTAGCTTTCTTTTTGAGTGTTTGACCTTTACTTCTTTTTCTTTCTTTTTTCACCTTTTTCAATAACGCCTCTGAAACTGCGCTTAAAACAAAGCAAGGAAAGCCAACCTTCCTCAACTTCAAAATATGTTCGTCAAAGCTTGCTTGTGCCTTATGACAGCACGATGTTTTCAGCGCGTATTCGAGGCACATACTGGCAATCGCACATTTAACAGTCTTGGAGTGTGTAGCCTTATACGGCAACAATTCCTTGCGGGCACGGGGTCGGTACATCCAGCAGGAACCTTCGTCAGTAAGGGTTATGCCAAGATCAAAAACTGCAAGGTGTTATCCTTGGCTAGTTCAAAAGTAAAATCTGAGCCTTTGCCTTGCTGTTTAAAATCAGATAAAATGCCCTGCACAGTATGCGCGTAAGTCATAGGAGATCGTTCCGTCAGTAAAATTAAAAATTGTCAACATACCTAAAAACCTTGAGCACTTTGCCTCCGTCAGACACCTTGGATAGCGCTCTGTCGATGCGCGCAAGGAAAATGTTGGAAAGTACGGGAGCCACGCACGAGCCAATGCAAATTCCTTTATTTCGCACATAAAACTGGCCTTGAAAACAAACAGCTGTTGAGCACAAATAAAACTACATTAAACATGCGAACCCTTTTGTTAAGTGTGAAGAAGGGGTCGTATACCGCGTACCGCTGAAGTGTGGGTAAGAGTATATCGGCCAAACTGGCCGATGTATTAATGAACGCCTGTGGGAACATAAGCTTTCATTGAAAAAATGGATAGGGTTCAAACTTGCCGCTTCATTGCAAGGCCTGCGGGACTGAAAAAAAAACAAGTATGTGAAGCAAGGCTTCATGATACAACAATCATGTTTAAAAGTAAAGATTCTGTGGCGCATGAATTGTTGGAGGCCCACCAGATTAAGAAAAGAGGGGACGCCTGTGTCAGCACCCCGTCTCTGAATATTTACACAAATGAAAGCATGTTCTTAGATAAGTTTTAGATTTAGATTAAATGCGATTTCCTTCATATATATCTTCAGTGTTCTCGCACATGCACATTCACATAATCAGTGTTCCTCTTCTTTCGCCCCCCTCTAATCAGCCACCTTTGACTTCAGTAAACAGTTGCAAGTAGCGCCTTGTCCTGTCTTTGTTCCTTCCTAGTGTGCCATCACTATTGGCGCTTCATCTATTGAAAGCTATGCACCAACTAGCCCCACAACGTATTTTATTGCATTCTGTGTTTGGCACAGTATCAAGAAGTCGTCCACATATGGATAGATCCGTGTGACACGCCTTTCCTTGATGGATCCTTGAATTTTCTTGTCGCATGCTGCCAAGTACAAGTCACTCAGGATTGGTGCTATTCTTTATCCAATGTAGACCCCTATGTTTTGGAGAAACAAGGTACCATCATGTACAGTGATTGTGGCAGCGAGATAGGCGCTCAACAGCTCCAAGAAGGTTTCCACGGACACTCCTACAAAGTTTTGAAATGGAATGGCTCCTTGCTCCATGACGGTCTCTCTCAGTACATTCATCAAATCCGCATGCGGTATTGAATAATACATATCTTCGATGTCAATCGAGAACCCGCACCAGTAATTCATTTCGTGCATTCTTGTCTCGAAGGTTATCTCTTCAGAGTTCCTAATCATGACCTGATCTTTTACTCGAGAAAGTTCCGTAAAAAGGTGTGCTGAAAGCAGCAATTGCCACGTGTCTGCTTCCGATAAAACGGCGTGGAAGGGGGGTACCAATTTTATGGCTTTTTCCACTGAAGATCACCGACAGCATGGTGGTTTTTGCTGCTTTAACCTTGTTGCACAGCTGGCTACCATTAGTTGTTTCTCCTAGAAGCATCTTGACCTTTCTTTTCGCTTTCTTTACGTCTTTATTTTCTACCTTACAGAAGTTCTTGTTGATTACATCGAATGCTTTCGTATTGTAGCTGCTGGCATCGAATACTACAAATCCCCCTTTGTCTGAAAGGCACAATATGAAGTTTTCCTTTTTCAGTTCCTTTACAGTTTTAACAAAACTGTGCACATGGCGTTTGCATTCTTTTGAATGAGCCAGTGTATCTACTCCGTCAGCCACAACTCTGCTGGCGCCCTCTTCAGTCGCTTTTTCTGCTACTCGTCTGATAATGGCAAGCTTCACTGCCGCGTCTAGTCTCGGGGAAAGCGCAAATTTTGGACCGAGTTCCAATACTTCTTTAGAAGGTTGGGAGAGCTGCATCTGTCCTACTGTGACCACTGGGTTCTTGCCTATCTTATCGTACTCTTTTTGACCTTGTATTGTTGACTTCAAAATTGGCAGGAACCACTTATTCCACATGTGTTCAGTGTTAAAACTGCCGCTGGAAAGTGAAGACGATAGGATTTTTTGCCAGAGGATCTCACGTTGAGGAAGTCGGTGAGAGGGCGAATCTGTTTCCATATTTCAGCCCGCAGTATCTTCATAATTCTTCTTGCATGTCCTTGGGAAGGCGACAACATCCAGAGTAGCAACCTAATATCTTCCACCGAAACATTCTTCTTGATGCAACATGAGGATAAGCAGGCCCGGCAAGTGAAGAAGGCAATGTGAAGACATATTTGTCGTGCGTCAAGCAGATGCAGGAAACAAGTAGGAACGCTCAGAGTGCTGAAAATGAATGTCAAAAGGGCATTTAATTGGGCTATTTGGTTCATTCTTCGAGTATAGTAGCAGCAGAACTTGAGGAGCACGGACACAGAAAGAACAACTAGATGAGGACGTAGCTGCACTGTCAACTGGTTTCTTTATTGAAATTCCCTCTCTTATTTTTTGCATCGCCATATCTCTTCTCTTATATATCTGAGACTGTCTCAGAAAGGTGAGTTCCTTCCTTGTCAAGGCCACTGACGGGAGTGCTTACACATTACGCTCCTGTTTTACTTACCTCAAATGCCTTAAGAATCTCCCGAGTTAGCCTACATCGTTCCTTTTCAGGACTTGCATTTCATGAACTTAGGGGGTGCACATGCTTACTTGGGTATCTTGTCCCTTCTTGTTCATTTCGATTCGACTGCGATTGTGTCAAAGGAGTAATATACGCCATCCCCCTGTCCTGTGGAACACAAAACATAGGGAAAACAGGAAGATGCCTTAATGCTCGAACAAGAGAGCACGCATCATCACTTTCAGGGACCCTTGGCAGCAATCTGGCCTTGCACGGCAAACGTTGCGAAATGAACAAGAAGGGACAAGATAGCTAAGTAAGCACGTGCACCCCCAAATTTCATGAAGTGCAAGCCCTGAAAAGGAACGACAATAGGCTAACTCGGGAGATTCTTGAAGCACTTGAGATAAGTAAAACAGGAGCGCAATGTGTAAGCACACCGTCAGTCGCCTTGACAAGAAAGGAAGTCACCGTTTTGAGACAGGCTCAGAGAGATAAGAGAAGAGATATGGTGACGAAATAAATAAGAGTGGGAAATTCAATAAAGAAATCAGTTGACAGTGCAGCTGCGTACTCGTCTAGTTGTTCCTTCTGTGTCCATGTTCCTAAAGTTCTGCTGCTACAATCCTCGAAGAATGAACCAACTAGCACAGTTAAACACACTTTTGTCAATATATGATGTTCTGTTGGCCGCTGGAGAATGTAGTGTGTATGTATGTGTCGAAACTGTTATTTGAAGCTGTTGGTATTGCAAAGGGATATGCGAATATTTGCAACTTTGTAGTTATGCACCGAATAGTGCCCTATTCGATTTGGTGGTCACTTTTTGTAACTGTGAATATTTTTTTCATACCTTTCGGGTACTTCAAAATGCCAACCACACCCACATAAACATTAAATTGGAGAAAAATATGGTAAATTTTCACCATGACAGGCATGCTATAGCAATAAAGCATGAGAACTTGCGTAGTGGAGCAGGCTAGGTCAATCAAGTAGCCACACTTTACAGTCGCTACAGAGGTCATTTGCTTCCTCTGAAGAACCCGGTGCAAGCGAATAAAGTACTTGTTTGCTCGTAATGCTCAATTTGTGTTTTTCAAATACAATACTTAATTAGGTACTATATGATGACAGAAACTTTCTAACTTCTAAAATACTTCGATGTGAACATCAGTTTGTATTAATTATGATAACGGCTATTCGCTTTTAGAAAATGTATTCGATTCAATTTGCTTCTGGCACTATTATATTCCAATCTTTATATATAGCTTTCATTGATTACGAGAAAGCGTTTGATTCAGTCGAAACCTCAGCAGTCATGGAGGCATTGCGGAATCAGGGTGTAGACTAGCCGTATGTAAAAATACTGAAAGACATCCATAGCGGCTCCACAGCCACCGTAGTCCTCCATAAAGAAAGCGACAAAATCCCAATAAAGAAAGGCGTCAGGCAGGGAGATACGATCTCTCCGATGCTGCTCCCAGCGTGTTTACAGGAGGTATTCAGAGACCTGGATTGGGAAAAATTGGGGATAAGAGTTAATGGAGAATACCTTAGTAACTTGCGATTCGCTGATGATATTGCCTTGCTTAGTAACTCAGGGGACCAACTGCAATGCATGCTCACTGACTTGGAGAAGCAAAGCTGTAGGGTGGGTCTAAAAATTAGTCTGCAAAAAACTAAAGTAATGTTTAACAGTCTCGGAAGGGAACAGCAGTTTACAATAGGTAGTGAGGCACTGGAATTGGTAAGGGAATACATCTACTTAGGACAGGTAGTGACTGCGGATCCGGATCATGAGACTGAAATAATCAGAAGAATAAGAATGGGCTGGGGTGCGTTTGGCAGGCATTCTCAGATCATGAACAGCAGGTTGCCATTATCCCTCAAGAGAAAAAGTTTATAACAGCTGTGTCTTACCAGTACTCACGTACGGGGCAGAAACCTGGAGGATTACGAAAAGAGTTCTACTTAAATTGAGGACGACGCAACGAGCTATGGAAAGAAGAATGATAGGTGTAACATAAAGGGATAAGAAAAGAGCAGATTGGGTGAGGGAACAAACGCGAGTTAATGATATCTTAGTTGAAATCAAGAAAAAGAAATATGCATGGGCAGGACACGTAATGAGGAGGGAAGATAACCGATGGTCATTAAGAGTTACGGAATGGATTCCAAGGGAAGGAAAGCGTAGCAGAGGGCAGCAGAAAGTTAGGTGGGCGGATGAGATTAAGAAGTTTGCAGGGACAACGTGGCCACAATTAGTACATGACCGGGGCAGTTGGAGAAGTATGGGAGAGGCCTTTGCCCTGCAGTGGGCATAACCAGGCTGATGATGATGACGATGATGACTATTATATTCGGTCCCAAAGGTTCCTATTTGCTCTCCTCTAATATTGCATCTTTTTTGTGCTGTCTTTCACATGTGCATTGCAAACAAGACACATAAATGTGCACTCAGAGCATATTACATATAATTAAAGAAAATTTCCCAGTGGGCTAGTTGGTTCGACATAACACTGTTGCGGAAAGTTATGAAGGGACAGGACTTAAGAAAAACAATGTACTGCACCCGAGTGCAAATTACTAATTGTTTTATTTTTCGGAAAATGAGACCTTCATATAGCCTACTCGCATATGCAGGGATGCTCTTCCTAGTCGAGCCATGCCATCTATTGTCAGTCATTAAGCGAATCTCTTTGCTGAGTGATGTAGATGGCACATGGGGTCATCTTGATGTTGTAGGCTTCCGTGACTTCTCTTTCTTTAGTTACTACATTTGAGTAAGATCAGATCCCCATCCTGTGGAAGATATGGCATGAAGCGCATTATATTGCAAGGTCTCTGGTTGCTTATATCAGACTGCAGTTGTATCGATGTTCGCACAGTCAATCATTTACGCACCTGTCTGTTTGAGCCACGTAATCAGCCCCATGTGTCAAAGGTGTCTTGTAGACCACGTCTATCGTGCATTCACTCAATCTTTTAACGCGGTTTGTAGTGCATGCATTCAGGGTATTCCTATCGCTGGTTTCTCTTTAGCTTTTGTCGTGCTGTGAGGACCATTCTTTCGCTCATTTAACCGAGCGAACTAGTTCAGCAAATGATGAGAGCAAACGCAGCATGCAATGGGAGATAAAAAAAAGTGGCGAGTGAGAAGAGGCACGAGGAGGAAAGCAGAGAGAAAGGTGCAGCAGAACCATGAGGCGGTAAGCAGAGGAGTATATGTCGAAAGCGTGCGAATAAAAGCGAAGTGCAGGGACGGTAGCTACGAGATGGTGCCAGAGTAGCACGCAATGTCTGGGAGGTTTGTTGGCGGTGGCTTTTGTGAATCCCGCCCACGCGTCACCCATGCGCTGGCTCACGCGATCTCCAGATTAGCAAGGCAGTGGCACCACACTTCGCTCCGTTTGCAACATGCCACACGAGACTGATTGTCCAAACCAGCGAAATGACAACACGTGTAGAGCTGCACTCAAATTTCGCATTAGGGACTATCGTAATCGTCTGTGAATTTTACTGTCAGTTGCATGGGCTCTGAAGTAATAAACATTGCAGAAGCATGGCTGGTCGCTTAAGTTCTTATGCATCTCAATATAGATATTGTATCAAAGCAGATTCCTTGCTTTGTACACGTTTGTTTCCAGAGCTGTCTCTGCACATTTTACACTTTATGAAAAGGGGAGGCTAGGAAACAGCTTAGAAGTTGTATCACAACGGACACCGAGCAGACGGCACAGCGCGATGAATACATCTTGAGGGGCATTCAGCCTTCCTATTAGCTAAGGAGCCCAGCAGCTTCTCCAGTGCTGCAAGGAACTACTGAGATGGAGTACAGCTCACAGAACACATTGTATTGCAATTATTTATTTTGTGCTAGGTGTCATATGCTGAAATGTAAGCTATGCAAATGCTCCTTATGCAATGTTTTGCACGTGTGACGACACAGCAAAGCACCTTCTCTGGCACTGCCCAACCGTCGCATATCTGTACACGTGTGCACTTGGTGATAGCGTTTCCCTTTCTCTCCCGCGGGCCATATTGCAATCACATCACCCTTGCCCAGTATGTGTATATAATCGCTGGCTGCCAAGCTGTGGTGTGCTTTTTGTCCTTATACTTCTTGGCTGTCATTCTGTCACATTACGTTGCTGCCATGCAATCAAACATGTCTCAAGTTCAGTCTGCCTCTTCGTTCACGGAAGCCCTGGAACACGACAATGTGCTAACAATGTGTTCTGTGAGCTTTACTCCATCTCAGTAGTTCCTTGCAGCACTGGAGAACCTGCTGGGCTTCTTAGCTAACAAGAAGGCTGAATGCCCCACAAGAATGTTTTCATCGCGCTGCGCCGTCTGCTTAGTGTCTGCTTTCTATGCTGTCAGTACATGATCCATGGTTGGAGGATTGACTCAAAGATGTTTCGATGCCATAACCACAAGCATTGTTTACGTGCATGCGACAGCGGAGCTTCGCTTCACCTGTACACTTTCCCTCCATTTACTTTGCAGCCACCTCAATAAACAGCAAGGATGAATACCCTCATAAATGTTCACTTGTGGCACAGCGTCTGCTCGGCGTCTACTTGCTGGAATAAAAGCAGTTTAGGAAATAATCTAAAGCTCTATTTTATTGACTGCAGTATTTATCGTGGGTGCGAAGAGGGTGTTGCGACACAAAGTTTGTGTGCAAATACAAGGAAATGTACTAGGATGCTGATCAAAAGATTTATAGGTGTATTGTGTAAAACCACAATTACATACTGGAATGCCACGACACTGGTCATAACTTAAAGCAACGGTTCATGGGATACACATATACGGGCACACAAACATGATGCTCAATGCAACTTTGACTTGAAATGATAGTCACTTTTCAGATAGCAGTGACATGATGACATGCTGGTAATCAATGCCTGTTATTTCTTTATTCCCAGAATGATCAGTTGTATAATGCTTGTACCCACATACAATAACTCATCTCCGAATCATAGATGTCACATCCCATCTGCTCTATGCAACTTTGCCACATGAAATAGGAAACTCATTGACATAATCAATTACTGATTATGCCAAAGTGTTATGCTGTTTCTTGCAGTTTTGTCTTGCACGAGTATTTGTGTAATGTGGAAAATTGTACCCTGATGTTCTAAACGTCATGTATACTATATGACAATTCTATTCTTTTTCCATGATGAGAGGAGGCTTTTGTGCCAATATACAATTTGGAAGTTTTCTAACAACAAATATGTGACAAGCATGCCAAAGTCTAGCAGGATAGCACGGTGACGAAAGTATCTTTTAGCCATATTGGCACCAAACTTTCACATAGGCTTTTTTTTTCATAAAAGCCAACCACACATCTCTTGATGTAGTAGATTTATCTTTTATTCAACAAGTCTGTGTTGTTTTCCTTGCAAGAAGTCCTTTTCATGTGTCCGCAAAGCATTGGTCCTTCATTAAGTTTATTTTTTCTACAACTTTCATGCTTTTTGGTAACAATTTATTGTGCATTTTCGGAAGCTCTTCTTACAGCAGCCATTATTTCTTGGAAAGCTTCTTTGCAACGAGACTCTAAAGTTATTGATAGACTATTCAAGTAGTTTTTTAATATAACAATTAGTAGCCTTGCATTTAAATCTTATCCTTTGTCCCCAATAGTTAGCTATCTTTTGCATTAGTTGGTTAAGAGGTAGTACTTAAATCTATGGAAATAAATATTGCTACTAAAAGTACTAACGTCGTCGTGTCACTATTCAATATTTGATGCTTACTATATTTGTTCAATTTGTTTGTGAAAAAAATTAGCATTTGCCCACCTCTACTTCTTATACAATGCACAAAGATGCGCCCCAGCCATATTTGTGTTTTCTGAAGTCTTACTTTGCTGCATATAATAGTGGCAAAAAGCAGCTTTCCAGAGAGAACTTGATTTTGTTGTTTTGTGTATTCTGTTCGTCTGCCATAAGTGTAGTGAATCGATAACTATATCGCACACAAATACAAAGCCTCTCAATGGAACAGACATTTATTTGATGCACATGAATTCGCACCCTGTTCATCTAGATTTCAAAATTGTGCTGATTGTGGCCAGCCTCTAGTACCTATATACGCATGTCTACGATGTGGCCTGAGGGTACATATGCAGTGTTACTTTGAAGCTAGTTATAGTTCTAACAGCAATGCACCAAGTAAGATTGCTGCTTAATTGTTATAAAGAAAGGCAGCATCAGCTAGCCTTTAAGGGCGACGAAAATGATTTGTGCAATTCACCAAACATACAAACAGAATATAATATGACTACATGCCATGTGCTAGTTAGTATTTCAAGTGATTAAGAGAATGATATAAGGGCTGTTGGGTTAATCAGGCTTATTTGTCGTGTTAAAAAATAGGCTGTGAAGTTAACTTCAACATGTCTAAGTTGTCAACATGTCTAAGTATATACGAAATTGGGGAGGTGGCAGTGAGACTCCCTGGAGAAGCAATATTTCAGTTGTACTAATGGTATGGCTTGACTACATAATTTCATCCTTGCTTGTTTAGAAATATGACGGTGGGTTAGAACCTATGAAATGCCACAACAGCAAGGCTGAACATCCATTCTTACTTCTCATAGGCTTAAAGAATGATAAACAGTTATGCTTCAGAGAATATTTTGGTAACAAATATATGCCATGTTCATTTCAGTGAAATGGAAAGAGGTGATTGAGCACAGTCATGCTATGTAGCATGCGTGAAGGAATACAGCAGAGCCTGGGGGCTAATATATATTATTAGAGTGAACAAGTAGCTGTGACTTGCAAGATTATTTTACTCCACAGAGGATGCTGCAGTAAGGTTTGTGCAACTGTGAGCAATATGAGAACGAGTTAAAGATTACTTGTAACATATGAATTTGTATGACAGATGAGAATGTGCACCCAATTTGCCACTACGCATTTTTTCTATTTTATGTTCAGCACAGAGTGCGAGTCACTATGGCTTCTTATCTACAAATTTCTGCATTCCGTTTCACAGTGCTTATGGGGCTATGTGCATTCATTTGACTACTTAAGTGATTGGATAATAGAACATATCCGCATTGCAGATTTACACAGAACATATTATGAATTCGTCATAAAACTCCACCCAAGAAACTGTTTGTTGGTTATGAAAATAAAAAATGGCAATAAACATTCCCTTACTTTTTTTGTGCTGCCATGCACACGGTGCTAATGAGCTAATGTCTACAATGCAGACATTCTGTGCTTTCATTAGAGGTAGGTGCAAGTTGCACTCACACAATGAACATGCATTCATTGCCTACAAGCTACTGCATGTTGGAATTGGTGTTACAGCAGGCATGGCAAATGTTCTCCCCTACTTGTGTCTTGTGCACCATATGAGCCAGCATTTCATTGTCGTGTACCTGTTTAAGCTGTTACTGATTAAGAAAGGCAAATATAAAACGACTTACTACGTCAACCATTTCACAAGCAAGATCACTGCACTCATTGCAAAGCTCGTTAGAGAGTTTTAAATCAGGGGCATGCAATCGTTGAGGCCCCAAGTACTACGGTGCCTCAACGCTTGCGCCCCCTTAATCTAGATCTCTATAGTTGCTTGATAATCTTGGTTTGCTTTGAGATGAAGTACAGTTACTGTGCACCTGTTTGTTAGCCTTTTTAATGTGGCTGTGCATTAGCTAGCTAGGTTGTCACTACATGAATGGGATATTTGGGCCATGCCCAACGCAATCAAATAACATTACTTTGCTATAGCTTACTGACTGTGCAAGCTTCTTTGTTATCTAGGGAAAAGAATAAAAAGAGAATGTATGCATAAATGATGTTGACAGCAGCAAACGGTCTCAAGGCAATCATCCTTGATTGTCACCATTGCTGAGAGAGCAAGCATGCCTGTATTCACTTTGACTACAGGATGTACATTGTTTAAATGCTAGTCGAGGTATGGATAAATAGTGAAGAGACAGCAGATTGGCCACCCAGGCCTTTATGCATGGGCATTGCTGCCTTGTGTGCCCCCGTAGACCTCTGTCATCTCTTAAGGCATGAATGACATAACACTACTATTTGCAGGGACATTTTTAGAACCAACAAGAAATGGACAGCAATATGAATTAATATTTGTTTTCATGCAAACATTCTTCTTTTGAAAACATATCCCACAAGCATCTCTGCCTGAAGAAGTAATTATGATATGTACATATCACTTTTATGTCTGTCATAATTGTAATCAATTGCTTAAGACTTACTGGTGGGCTAGTTGGTTAGTCATGACTTAATATGGCAGTGCACTTTGAAACAATGACGTTAGATAGAATGAATAAATACTAGCTCCGTGTGTGTCGCACAGCGCTCCTGTACGTTCATTCGGTGCTACATCATTGTTCCAAAGTACGATGCCATGTTACATCATGTAATGAATTGTAGGCTTACTATGGACAGCTACTAAAATGACCTCAGCAGCAAAGTGCAACTGAATAAACAAGCCATTGTTGAAGATTCACACGCGTGCTCGGTGATGAAGTGACTTGTCAATCAAGACAGCTGCATTCCGTGATAACAGAACCAACTGTATAGGAGTATGTTAATAGATAATGCGGCGCTTCAGCGTGCTACGCTGTTGCTGCCACAGATCCCTTGCTCACTGGCTTAGATACACCTGTGTGTTCATGTACGCGCGTTCTTGCAAGCTGTTACGTACAGGGTCTGGCCCCGTCCGTGAAAGGCATGCGCATCGATTGGTGGGAGAAAACAGACTGAGTTTATTTTCTGCAAAAGATGCAGATGAGAGGCGCATGTGTTCGAGGGGGCAAACTCTCGGTCCCTGTCCGGTGGCCAAGACGCTGGGGGTGATGGAGAATTCTTGGAACTCGACTCGGGGTGGGGTCGCTTCCTGTTTCATTTCATTTCATTTATTTACCTTAAAGACCCCACTAGGGGGTATTACATAAGGGGTGGGTGTACATAAACAATATAACACTCAAATTTGTGACAACAGGTACTCAGTCACATTGGTAGAAAAAGATGATGGACAGGTGAGAACGACGATATTGCGAGGAAGGCCGTTCCAGTCTTTGGCTGCACGAGGAAAAAAAGATGCTGAAAAATTTACAGTTCTCGTACGTGTACGGTAAACTTGCAGTTGGTGACCAGTGCGAGGGGATATGTATGCGGGTGGTGTTATGTAAGGGGCACTGTTAAGTGATGAATGGTAAAGCTTATAGATGTTTCTTCCGCGCTGGTGCTTCGTCCAGCCGAGGAGCGGTGGTGCGTCGCTTGTACGCAGCATTTTCCTCCCTTCTCAGATGGAGTCGTCGTAGCGATCCGGAGGGCGTCATTCCCGCTGCGGGCGTGACCCTGCAGTCGTGTTTGGCTCGGTCTCAGGGGCACTGCCAATCTCTGGTTTAGCCACTGATGATTACGAAGGCTTCAGCGTTCCTGAGAGAGTGGCCTCTGACGACGTGGAGTTATCTGCTTTTATCCCAAGCATAAATGGGAGCAGGACACTGCTCGAGGTTACTGTACAGCCCTTATCCTGTGTCGCCGAATCTTCTGTGGGGTGTCTCAAAGCGCCGGGCTTGATGTGGTCACATTGTCATCGCACCAACCTGTTAGGGCGTTTAATGAGCCACTATCCGTGGCCTAGCTTTTCCAAAACCATTCCCTCCATCCACATCAGATTCCCTCCGAAGTTTCGAACGAAGACTGCTTGTCCGACAGCGAGTACTCTCGACTTTGTGTTCCTGTTGCAGTTGGTATGGATTTTGTCCGCTTTTGCTTGGGGCTGAATGCATGTGAGAGCTGTATCCAGCTCACGCCCGAACACAAGTGCAGCTGGCATTTTGCCCGTTGATGTGCAGGTGATGGTGCGTTGTTTTAGCAAAAACTGGACCAGCCTACACGCGAATGCTCCGTTCTTGTTTTCGGCTAATGCTCGTTTTGTTTCAAAAACCATCCTTTCTGCTTGGCCATTCGTTGTAGGATGATATGGTGCACTTGTTACGTGGGTCACCCCATTCTGCTTTAGGAAGCTTTCAACTTCTACTAAAACGAAGGATGGTTCGTTATCAGTCACAAGCTTTTTGGGGAGCCCATAAGCTGCGAAAAGGTTCCAGAGTTCCTCAATCAATGTGGCAGACTGTATTCCGCATGGAGCACACTTCCAACCATTTGCTGTATGCGTCCACAACGATTAGCCAGCATTCTGCCTTCTACGGGGCCAATGAAGTCTGCGTGAACTGTGTCCGAAGGCGTTCTTGTGCGCTCCCATTTGGGCACTGGTGCCCTTTGTTGTTGACAACAAGTTGCACAGTTTCTAGCGAGCCGTTCGATATCTGCGTCAATGCCTGGCCACCAAAAGTACCTTCGTGCGCATGCCTTCATGGCCACAATTATGTTGTGGTTTGCAGGTGCGAGTTTAAGAAGGTAATTCGCGCCTTTGTTGGAGTTACCATCCGGGAGCCTCTAAAAAGGCACCCTTCCTGCGCTGAAAGCTCAGTCTTCAGTTTCCTGCACGATGAAAACTGTTCTTTTGGCAGTTTATGAACTACACCGTTTGAGACAGCCTCCAGCACTTGGGACAAAACTGAGTCCTCTCGACTCATTTGTGCTAGTTGACGTGGTGAAAGCTCGAAGCTGGGCATGGTAGCCAACATGAGCACGTCTTCCGGGGGATAAGGCTCATCAACTTGTGCCGGTAGTGGAAGTCAGCTTAGAGTGTCCGCATTTTGGTGCAGTAGGCCAGGCCAGTACAGCAATTTGTAATCGTACGTTGCTAGTTTAAGACACCATCACATCATCCTTCATGAAAAGACCCGGGGTACTTGCTTTGTTTCACTCACGATTCCAATCAATGCCTGGCCATCTCTTATTATGGTCACATGCCGGTCAGCTATGTACTTATGAAAATGACTGATGCCATAGATTACTGCTGCACTTTCTTTGTTGAGCTGGAAGTAGCTCTTTTCGGCGCTTCCCAGTGTTCATTAACCGTATGCAATGGACGCCTCTCGGCAAATAGCATCTTCCCGAGCGAGAACGGCATCAACGCCGTACGGCGATGCGTCCACGGACAAGAGAAGGGACTTTGTCTCGTCGTAGTGAGCGATCACTGTAGATGCACGGATCATCACCTTAAGTGCCTCGAAATTGGCTTGATGCTTGCTCTTCCACTTCCAGGGCGTGTTTTTCTCTTGGAGCCTATACAATTCCACCACAACTATCGCTCTGTTCTTCAAAACGCAGTCGCCAAATGAAATAAGGCCCAGAAAAGCCCTTAGGGATGTCTTGTCAGATGGTTTGGGTGCTTAAAGTATAGCCTCAACCTTTTTCTCGGTGTTGCGAACAACACTGATGTCAATTCGATGTCCCAGAAACTGAACTGACGTAATTTCAAACCTGCATTTTTCTTTCTTGAGGCGTAAGCCTTTCTCAGTTAGCCTTGACAAAACCTGATTCAGACGACGCTGTGCATGTTCATTTGTACTATTCCCGTTGACAATGATGTCGTCAAGGTGAACACTCGCCCCTGGAATTCCAGGTATCTTTGTCTCCCTCGCGCAGTGGAAGATAGCTGGTGAAGCGGAAATTCAGAATGGGAGGCATTACACCCTGAATAGTCATTTTGTGGTGTTCACTGTGAGCAGTGCTGCAGTTTCTTCATCATCTTTCAGTTGTTGATATGCTTGATAAAGAACCAACATTGAGAAGAGGGTTCCACCATAAAGGCTTGCGAACACTTAATCTGTAGTTGGTAGCGGGTACAATGCCTTCTTTACTGCTGCATTAACAGTACTGCTGTAGTCACCACAGACACTAAGTGTACCGTCGGGCTTCCTAACAAGTACCAATGGGGTTGCCCATTTGGTATGGTGCGTTGGTTTTAGGATGCCTTGGCGCTGTAGATGATCAAGCTTATGTTCCATAAGTGCCTGCAGTGCCACTGCAATCGAACGAGCCTTGCAAAACATTGCTGTCGCACCGTCTTTGAGTTCCAGGTGAACTGAAGGACCTGTATAGCTTCCAATGTCTTCCTTGAAGAAATCTGGGTGTCATCCCAGGACCTCTGTAATTTCTAGTGCTGGCTCTCCAACGTGGTTGATCCCCTTCACCTGAATGTAAAGTGCCAAAAACGAATCTCTTCCTAGGAGGTTGCACCCAGTGCCCTTCATAACCAACAACGGCAGCAGATAGTCCTTTGAACTCAACCTCACACGAACTTGTGCGGAGCCCAGGACGTGTAATTCTTTACCTGACCATGTGCGCAAATCGAGCGGCTCGCATGAAAGTCACACAGTGTTTTTCTTCCATATTATGTAGTCCGTGTCCTTGCTTATCAGGGAGCATGCCGTACCTGTGTCCACCTCAAGCTGGACTGGCTTTCCCTCCATTCTCAAGTCCACGTGGAACTTGGGGCAGCGTGTACGTACGCTCACTGTGTGCGGCTTGCAGCAGGATTTGCTGACAGCTGGTGGGTTGGCACTGTGTGCCCGTAGCTGCTAGTTGCCGGAGCGTGGTTCCGTGTTTTTCTTTTTCTTTGAGATACAGGCACGCTCGATGTGACCTTCCTTGGAGCAGAAACGGCACTCGGCTGTCTTGAATTTGCACGTTTCAGGGTCGTGCAAGCCATCGCATCGATAGCAATGTCGTGCTGACGTACGCTTGCCTACTGGCTTGATTTGCGACGTCCTGTTAATTTGCCCCGAGTTTGCCACTCCCTTCATATATCGCTGATGCCTTGACGCACTTTCCGCTGACAGGGCCAAGTCCACAGCGCGTTGAAATTTCAGGGTTTTTCTGCGAACAGTCTCTGTGGAAGATGTTCGTCCCAGACGCCGCGGACAAATTCAGGGATGTGCCGCCATCTCGCGGCACCTTGGGTTTGTACGCGCACTTCCGGTATTCTTTTTTTTTTCGTCGTGGGTTGGCGCGCTCCCGTACGCTATCTACTTCTGCAAATGATGAGCTCAGACGAAGAAGACGAGGTCGTTGTTATTTTACTCGCCGCTTGTATAGTCGCTTTTCAATATTTGTTGCAGCACAACACAAGACAAGGACAAAAGAAGGTATAAAGCGACGACACGGCGCCGTGTCGTCGTGTGTCGTTTTATATGTCCTGTGTTGCGCTGTAACAAACCTTACTATAAATCCCAACCAACTGGGCCAACTTGCCGTTTTGACGCTTTTCAAGAACAGAAGCGAAAAGCCCAGAGAAAGACACTCGTTTACATTCGTTCGCCAGCGCTTCCGCCGTGTCGGGTTCTGATTGGCTGCGGCCGAAGCGGCCAACTTGTCCGCGCGGAAAAAATCGGTCGATGCGCAATCGGGCCAAGCAGCCGCGTATTTTCCGCAAAGCGGAAGATCCGCGGCCGCTTGGCCGGATCCGCTTGTCCGCTCCGCCTTCGGTGTGAACGTGCGTTTACTTCGTCTGTCCTCTGCAAGCAAAGCGCACGTGTCGAGATGCTTGGGTGTATCAGATGAGTCATCTCCGGCTCCCTCATTCGCTTGCTGGGCAGCAACTGGCTCCGTGATAGCGGGTGCTTTTTTGGGTTGTTGCTTCGGTTGGTCACCTTTCTCTTCGCTACTTTCCTTTTTCACGGGCAGTTCTGCGATGCCATAGTCTTTAACATGTAGAGGGGCTTTACTGGCACAGCTGCTCTCAACGGAAGAGGGAACGTCTCCAGTCGCGTCGAGAACCTCCGTAATATCCATTATGCGATCTTGCAAGCTTTCATCCGGAGGCCTTGTTCTGTGTCGTAACTTATCGGCGCATGTTACGACACATTCTTCAGCTGTATGGCCAAAGCGCCGGCAGGCTTCACAACGTAGGGTTCTGCAGTTTCGAAGAATGTGCCCCACCTTGTTACAGCTCAGACAAAGCGCAGGCCGGCCTGGAATTAATACAAGGCTCTGCACTCCACAAACAGGTAGTAAATGTTGACGCTGACTCCATCGGCAAGAGTCAACACCACGTCATGGTTTAGCGTACGCATTTGTTTCATCTCCGATACTCTCCAGCTTTCTGCTGATATATTCACTTTCCCGTAAGTCTGGAGCGCATCTCCAATGTAGTCGTCTTCCAAACGCTCAGGAAGCCATAAAAGCTTCATTTTAACTTCCGTGGGCTCAGGATCAATAATGACGCAGCGTCTACTTTTTACTGATAATTCCCCGCATGTGACTAGCTTTGATTTTGTTATCCGTGATTTGCACGTCACCAGCCACACGTGCGACATCTGAAATTGACCGATGGAACTTATTTCCTTCAGGTCAATAAGGTTCCGAAGGACGTCTCTGAAGTCTTGGGCTCTGTACGGTCGACCACTTAAGTCAGCATGCAGGAAAACGGAGTCCATAACCAGCTTACCGGTAGGAAGACGAGGTAGCACAACAAGGTAGTCATTGGTGCTGGCTGAACAGCACCTCGGCCAGGTGCCGATAAATCCTTTGACGCGGAGAACATGAAAAAAGCGACCGTTGGGAACGCCGTCTTCAACTTTCTCTGTCACTTCATCATACGTGCCATTTAAACCGGGATTTTACATGCCTGAAGTAGTAGACGCAGCGCAAGGCGTGAGCAAATAACAGGCGTCCCCTCCTTCCCGAGGGAAAAAGTGTGATCGCTTGTTCGCTCGTCTGGCGATCTCCGTTTCCCGCCAATTCAAGCCCTTCAGTCAGATGGGGAGGCTACCTTTGGTTCCTGTTGCCGAAGCGCAGGTTGCGTTGAAGGAACGTCGTGGGTTCGGTCGAATAACACGCGGCGCGTGATGAACGCCGCCGGCAACTCGCTCCAGAAAGGGCTCGTCGTCGACGGGCCCACCTCGCCCTGAGGGAGCGCGAAGCCGAGGCGTTACAACGAAATCCCGAGCTTCGCTTACGCCCCTCTTCACAGTCGTGATGACGTTTCGTGCCGAAGCCAGAATATGAACGATTTACATTTCATCTGCTTTTGCTTGCTGTTAACCATGTATAACCTCAAGCATTTTTATCTTCTACGACAAATTATTCATCAAGAGCCTGTTTAAAAATTTCTAATCATTATTGTTTATAAAGTGAAGTGTAGATAAGAGCACTAAAGAAGGAGCCCTGAGTTTGCTTCGATCCGATTTTTCATGTTAGGCTACTGTGTATGTAGTGTATTACCACTTTGTTTAAAAAAAAAACATTTTTCTGTTTTATTGCCGGTATGCCTTTATTCTAATGATATTTCACACACCACATACGTAACCCGCCGTGGTTGCTTAGTGGCTTTGGTGTTGGGCTGCTAAGTATGAGGTCGCGGGATCGTATCCCCGCCACGGCGGCCGCATTTTGATGGGGGCGAAATGCGAGAACGCCCGTGTACTGAGATTTAGGTGCACGCTAAAGAACCCCAGGTGGTCGAAATTTCCGGAGTCCCCCACTACGGCGTGCCTCATAATCAAAAAGTGGTTTTCGCACGTAAAACCCGATAATTCAATTTTTCTTTACCAAATACGCAATATTTCATTTATATTCCGGCGTATTTCGTGCCAAAAACACAATATGATTACGAGACACGCCGGGACGGGATTACTTTCGACGACCTTTTAGACCTGCAGCAATGTCTACGGTGAACGATTATTAGAGTTCTTTGGCGCTCTAACTTGGAACACTGTGCCTGTGGAAATAAAAGTAACCAGCAATTTTGATCTTGTATGTAAACGCTTCTTCTTGTCTGGCCAAACGTAATAGCTCTTCCTTAAAAAAAGTACTTGTTCATGTAAATAATGTTCATACTCATTGAGCAGATATGTACTCGGTTGACCTGTATATGTACTTTTGTGTATTGGACCAGCTACTAGCCACATAGGCTATTGGTCCAACTGTTTTGTATGCATCCCTGGAATTGTTTAAATAAAGCTCACTTTTTGATTGATTGATTCACCTGGAGTTGTTTAGCGCGCACACCGGGTGCACTGCGCCCCCATCGGCCGCGAATGCAAGCCTCGAGTCAAGCTAGGGAGATTTCGATGCGTGCACACAGCGGATTTTCTGTCGCCCGCTACACAGGGCAAAATAATAACCATCAATAAGCTTCCTCAGGGCCGGGCCTGGTCATGCACAGACGGCCGCTTGCTAACCTTACTGTATTGAACAACCGGGCCGGCCTTGGTAACCCGGGCTCGAGGCCGGCAGGGCTTGAAGCCACGGGCCCGTCCAGTGCTCTGCCGTACACACCACAATGTTGACGGCAACACAGACTCCCCTAGACCTCTCCGACAAGCTGATAGTTTGGAGAGAAAAAACCACTGCTGAGCACAGCTACATTTAAGCAGGTTTCAGTTACAGTCAACTTCTGGAGAAGGATGCTTTAATTATCCGAGATTTCATTCATAATGCTACGCGCGCTTAGCTTAATAAGGAAGAATCCTCGTTTTCTGTCTGACCGACGAAAATTGCTTCCATGGCACCTTGGCCTCATCCCATCAATCGCTGTCGTCAATGATGACGCATAAACCGTGCACGTGGTCCGTATCACCTCTCGCGCTTTCCCATTTACTCTTTCGGCTTGGAGAAATCTTCACTGACCGAAAGCCCGTTCTTTTCAGCTTTGAGCTGTTCCGCAAAATCTGGCTCTTTTCTTTGAATTTGTAGAATCGATAAATTAGTCATCTGTTCCTTGCTCGCTTCTTTCCGATCCGATGTATGCGTTATCCCGTGTGCAGTCGGCGTCACTCCTGTGTAGAGCGCGGCCACCGGGGCAGCCAGCCAATGACGTCTAACGTGAGCTGCTCGGTTCGAGATAAGTGCCTGGGCACGTGACGCATCTAATCTCGCACCTATCCACTTCTATAGACGTCGTTTGGCTGGCTGCGGAGCGCCCTGGCGGCCGCTGTCGCCGCGCTCTACAGAAGAGTGGCGGCGACTGTACATGGGCTAACGCTTATCATGGGAAAATAATTTCTGGCGCACAGCTTCCAACAGGTCATCTGGCGTTTCATTCGGCTCTTCCAGTAGGCTATCAACGATGAGATTATTCCGTCGCCGTCGGTCTTCCTGGTATTGACCTTATTGCAAACACTTCAGAACTAATTTGCTAACCCAGAAACCGTATGTTGTGCGTCGGCGACTTTCGGCATAACGGATTCAACATTAGTTAGTCTTGCTTCAAAATTTCGAGATGGCATTTCCGCTTTCTTTCACGTCCTTCTGAAGCAAACGCTCGTTTTGTTTAATTTTAGAATATTGTTAAAGGCATAGGCAAAGAAGGAAGGGAATGAGCGTCGTGTAAAGGACATGGGGACAGTTTTGGAAAAGTTGATATTCATTTGCCCTACCAGTCACAGAAGTCAACAAAATAGTTGTTAAGGACAACATGATCAGCAGGAGACTTAAGGGTATGATATAAAACGGAATCGTCTGCAAAGAGGCGTATTTTAACTGAGGTGTGTAGGGTGAGATCGGTAATTTGAAGCAGGAATAAAAAAGGACTTGTACTGAGCCTTGGGGAATCTCTGATGAAACAAGCATCAAGGCTGTTAGTAGAGTTCAAACATACATAATGCGAACGTTGGGAAAGAAAGTCCGATATCCTGCAACCAAAGACTCGTTTTTTAGCATAGCGAACAGCTTGTGCATACGTTTAGGGTGTGAGACAGTGTCGAAGTTCTTTGCAAAGTCTATAAAAATAGCACCAATCTGGCCACCTATGTCTAAAGAGCTGCTGATGTCATGAACGAATTCTATCAGTTGTGTTATAGTGCTAAGGTCAGGTCTAAAACCATGCTGGAAAGTGCATAAAATGTTGTTAGTTTCAAGAAATTCCATAATATTGTTACGGAAGGATGAAAGAAGAGAGGAAGAAGTTCGCGGGACGCTGGCTGCTACGTGTTGTTGGTGGTCAGCCCTCTGAACTACTGTGACTCATTTTGTGTATATATATATATATATATATATATATATATATATATATATATATATATATATATATATATATATATATATAGTGTAAATACAATCTTCTATACTCCCAACATCCCCGTAACGTATTGGTGAGAGGTGCGGGGTACCACGGCTGTAAACGGAGCTCCGCAGGGGACGCAGCATCACCGTCCGCACCATGAATGACGGTGAGCACTCGGGATCAGCGTCGTTGCCGCCTCCTACGTCACCGTCGCGCATGCTGCGCCGCTGTCACCTGCGCTTGTTGTGCAACCCAAGTATCCTGGAACTTTCTGCGGGACCGATGGCGCCGACGTTGAAGAGTCGGTAGCCATGTACGAACGCGTGAGTGGAATCAACAGATGGGACCCTACGCTTATGCTAGCTAACCAGTTGTTCTACCTAAGAGGCACGGCAAAGGTGTGGTAGGAAAACCACGAAGAGGAGCTAACCAGCTGGGACCAATGCAAAGAGAAATTTACAGTTGTTTGGCAAGCCAACCGGCCGTAAAATTGCCGCAAAGCAGGAACTGGCCTCCCGTGCCCAATCCCCCACTGAGTCCTATATCTCGTACATCCAAGACGTGCTGGCACTTTCTCGTGAAGCCGATCACAACAGAAGCTGAGAAGGTCGGGCACGTGCTTAAGGGCATCGCTGACGACGCGTTTAAACTGCTCATCTGCAAGATCTGTCCTACAGTTGATGCAATCATTAAAGAGGGCCGACAATTCGAGCAGGCCAAAAGGCGACGCGTCTTGCAACCATTCGCCAGACTTCCCAATACTGCCGCAACGTCAACGTGTGAAGATCAATGTGCACAGCAGAATGCGTCGCCTTCAGGGGACGTGGTGCGAATCGTTCGACGTGAACTGGATGCTATGGCGCCCGCAGCTTTCTGTGCGTGTAGCCCTGGGGCCGTATAACGTAAAACTATTCCAATATGTTTTTATTCCAGTCTCCTGACGTCCAATTTGCGTAACCGCCGACGCGAGCATCGGGCAGTCACTCGCAGGGTTGTCTGAACCAACCAATCAAACGCTCTCCTCGTTCATAGGAGGTCAGTTTTGTTTGCTTGAAAAACGAACAGCATTGCCTACATTGAGGGGTTTGTCTTATCTAAATGGTTAACAAGAGGCGAGGAGCACGCTCAAGTGGAGGGGGATTCAATGGGGCCGAGCCAGTGCCCTGAAAATAGATAACAGGATGAAGAGGGTGGTGCCGCCGACTGCGATTGGTCCGCTTTCTCCCACTTAGCTTGCGGTGGCTCGTCGACACTCGCGGTGGCATGCAACGGAAGCTTAAGAATGACTCAAAAACGGATCCTCAGCAAAGAAGAGTTAGCAGAACGAGGTCTTAACCGTGCCGAAAGTTCTCCAAAATGTTACACGGCCACACAGAAAGCTTTAATACACGCAATTAAACCCATGCTCTCCGGCAGGTGCGAGTAGCCAGTGCTTCAGCGATCAGCGGCAGCCATCTTTTATTCCTTTCGGAACGGGGCAGCCTGCGGCTATTCAGAAAAAAATTCTGTTTTCTTCGGCATATTAATGCATCTTTAACGCGTACACGTCACTTTGACGCCGTGAGTTTTTGTGGTTCTCTGACGTCGGGTGACAGGCAGCTGAACTGGGCGCAGCCTGAAAGCTTTTGAGCAATAGCCGAGGGCTAATGGCAAAAAGGCGTCCAATGAGAAATAACTATTTTTCTTTTGTTCTGTCAAATTATGCATAATCAGTGTGTACACGTCATATCAGATGGGGAGCTATCGCGGTTTTCGTGACGTCGCGTGACAGACAGGTGAAGTGGGGGTGGTTCAAACAAGTTTTTGACCAATCGCGGAGGGCTGATTGCAGAACTGGGGTGCTATGCAGGATGCGCCGAGTTTCTCGTTCACCCTGCCCGAGTTTGCTCGACGGCAGTCAGTGAACGGAGATAGCGTGAAACGCGCAAAGGCTGCAGGCAAAAAAAAATATGTAGACAAGTAGACAAAAAGCCGCGTATGACAACATGAGCGCACCCTGTGCGGCACGCTGCTTCCACGTTACAAGCGCAGACGGCTGCACGACGAAACGCGCCAGCGCTGCGTATTGTTATCAACGGATTATCGCAACTTAGGAATACCGTGACTGTCCCGCTGTCTGTCTGCACACTTGCAGTGAGCCGCTTGCCACGCCTTTCCCGGGCACGTCAAGGGCGTGCCTCCTCTTTCGGGCACTATCTTTCTATCCTCCATCGAATGCGAACAGGGTGCATGCGGCGCATTCTTGCACCTACACTTTCGCTCAAACGAATACGTTAAAATATAACAAATAAAATAACAAACATTTTTATTTCTTTAAGTGTCTCTTTTTCGTTTTGAATGCTAGAAATTTCTGATGACAAACGGAGATTGAGCAAATTATTAAATTTTGCACTTCTTGCCACGAGTGGCGACAATGAGGCGAAAGCTTAGAAGCGGATGCATTGAAGCGGGTCGCACGCACGAGGAAGTCCATACGGTAAGAAGTCACCTAGGGGCGCTACAGTGCTATTCTCAATAAAATCAGTCATCACCACTCTTTCTTTACTAGGGATACATAAACGCAGCGCCGCGGTACGGCTGTTCATCGCAGGCACTTTAAGACCCCCGCTCTACCAATTAAAAACTACACCCTAGTCATAAATACGGGAGCAACGGCTGTCGCTGCAAAATGGCGGTCCGTAGTGTCCGTAGTGACGCAGTTCAGTGAAAATATACCAGTTTATCTTTGTGCCCGAAGCCTCGGCGATGCATTGCGAAGAAGTGCGTGCTTCCCAGCGACACAATTCATCGCTTGTCATCGCTTGCACAGTGAAAGTGTCTCTGAGCGCATGTACGCAGTATTTGAGTGTTTTGTGCACACCAAGGTGCTTGCGGATTACCTATGCTGGAGCGAGCAGCGATCGCCGATGGATATCGTAACGACACCGCAGCAATCGCATTTTGGCAGGTGAGGGCTCTTGTGTGCAGTTATGACTTCGAACTGCGGAAGGTGTTGGAATTGTTGAGTGCGCAGTGCTTGTGAGGAAGAAATGCCATTGCACTGGGTCAAGAAAAGCAAGCTATTCTCGGACGCTGATCGTGTTTACGACGCTGTGGCTCCGATACATCACCGATGACAGAGCAGCCATCTCAAACGACTGCTGCGATACGCACTCCTCAGCATCGTCGTCCCCCTCGGCGCATTGACGCCTTGCAAGCAGCTACAGTGACGTGCCGATAATTATTTGCTGTGCGCTACGTCACCACAATGCAGGCAATGAAACCGTGTTGTGGGGCCATCTCAGCCCGAAAAGATGTGTGCATAAGCCAGCGACAGTCAACGCTTTGTTTTTGATAGTAGTGCGCACTACATCACCGATGACGGTACGTTGCGCGTGTTTTATATCGGTGGTGAAGATTGTTGATGCCTCTCAGCTCGGCACCGCGTCGCTGTTGCCGAAAGATAAGTTAGGCGTGGCCCAACCGTGGTGGGTGCGCGCACAAGAGTTACTTGCCTCGCGCGGGGCGTGACCTCAGGCTTTGATTGACAGGCGAACTCGTGCTAAACTCGTACATCGCGAAACCCCCTCCCAGTTCAACTCAGGAACATGGCGGCGGCAGCAGCAGCCTGTGTCATTGCATCCAGCGGCAGCAAGAATCTGTATGACCGTCTGGACCCGTTCACGTACATGACCGCCGTGGAGTTTCTGAGTCATTTTCGCCTGTCGAAGACATCAGTGCGCTGGCTGTGTGACGAGCTAGGCGAAGACTCTCGTCTGTGGAGACAGCGTGGCGGGCTTCATTCGCTCACCGTCGAAGAGCAAGTCCTCTGCGCCCTCCGTTTCTATGGGACTGGGAGTTTTCAAGGAAGCGTCGGCGCCGAGTGTTACATTGGACGTCATCAAACTACTGTGAGCCTCTGTGTCAGAGATGTGTCCGATGCGCTTATTGATGCGGCAGTGCGGAAGCGGTGGCTGGCTTTCCCGAAGACTGCGGCTAAGCGAGCATTTATAAAAGAACGCTACTTACTTCGCGGAAACATTACGAACGTAGTCGGGTATGTCTAAAGCCCCTCAATCTCCCAAAGTCGCGCCATTCACTTCCCTCCTCCTCCGCTCGGCGCGGCCTCGACGGTGGCGCCCCTGGTGGTGGGCCTGCCGTAGCAGACGACGGCTAACACGCTACGAGAGGAAATCCGCAGAAAAGTTCGTTCGAGCCCTGCGGAGCAGTTTTTTCAGTCGAGATATTTCTTCGTCAGTCAGTAACTGGCCTTTAGAATTTCGTGTTGGAATTGCGGAAGAAATAGAGAAAAGGACCATTATTCAAGGCGTACTTAAGGCGTAAAGCGCGCGACGTTGAAAGTTGGTGTTGCTGAAACACGACGCAAGCACGCGGTGTACTCAAACACGGGCGTAATTACCAAAGTTTCAGGTGTTGACAGCGTGAAAGTATGTGTACGTGGTTTCGTAGGTTCATTTACGTACCTGCAGGATACTTTAGTTCGGCCGGCGCGTGAAAGATTCCGGCTGCGTGCGGTCAGCAATGCCTGGCAACAGGTCCGTTTTTTTCATTGCGGGTGCTTTGGTAATCGTGACGATAGATTGTTTTTTTTTTTTACAAGTACTGCTCCAGCAGGGCACATGTAATGGCTAACAGAGGCCTCTGAATAGCACGTGACATTACAATAATGCAGGCGTCGCAGGGAGTGTTCGCATACAAAATTGGCTGTCCGCGATCTTATACCCCCTTGGCATGCACAGGCTTCGGCGAGCCCCATCCAGCCCTGGTTCTAGCTTTGGTGTTCCCGTTGCCGCTTTGGTGCCCTGGAGGCGCCGTCAATAATACGAAATAATGACAAGGTGTTACAACTAGTAAATAAAATTTATTGAAGAAATACAATCGCGCCGAGGCGCCAACTTCTAAAGCAGCGCTAGCGCGCCGCGCGAGTATTATGAAACGCCAACGAGGAACTTACCGGCCCACGTATGACTCTACGATCAAAGTTCACGTTAAACATCCCCTGGCGAGCTAGATAAAGTTATCCGGAGCCATCCACTACGACCTGCATCCTAGCTTTAGTCGCTTCGGAACGTTAAAAACGTTAATCACCACAAACCAGATCAATACATGCGGGCGTACATTCGAAGCTAAAAGACTGCATCGTAAGTCATATTGAGCCTTGCAAAAGCGTCGAAAATGTGGTAACTTAGCTCAAAACACACCCGGAATAAAGTCGCTTTTACGTCACAGGCCAGCTGCAGATGCGTGCATTTCACCGCAAGACGAAACTACATGAAACAAAGAGAGCACATTCGAAAAAAAAAGTCAGACAACGCGCTAAAAACCACGCAGAGCATGAACACACACTTTTTCGAAGCAGAAGGCGTGAACTAGGCTCGAAATAAGAGGTTGTGAGTAGCCGTGGCCCTTACTTCACTAAGCCGTGCGTTCTTTGCCACTTCCTCGAAGTCATTCCACCCCATCCTCCGAATCCACACTTCTTTTTGCGTTGCACCCGCCGGACGGCAAAGCAAAAAGCTTTTTGCCCTCGCTGTGTATGTTGTGGCAACCGAAGGCGCAGCAGCATGGCACCGCAATTAAGTTCTCGGCCCTACACATTCTATTACGCTAACGCACTCCGTCAGTCCGCCTGCCGTACTTTCGTCGCGCAGGCCCAACAATGGAGCTCGGCGAGCGCTGGAAACAAAAAAATATACAACAGCGCGGCGCCTGCTCCGCGCTGGAAAGAAAAAATATACAAAAGCGCGGCACCTGCTTCCACGTGACACAGATTGGCCAATGGGGGAGCGGAGGAGGCTGGGGCGACAGGAGGCGTGGAGGAGGACGCGCCAGGGGGAGCGGGGTGGCGGAAAGATCTAAGAATGGCGCTACTTTTGAAAACTTGAGGGGCTTTAGGTATGTCGACGGAACGTGCGTAGGAATTAAGGCGCCTTCAACGTCAGCGTTACTGTGATTAGCATTGAAGCAATGTCTAGACACACCATATTGCCAAATTTGTCACTTCTGTGTAGGCGTTTTAAATTTTGTGTTACCGACACCAGACATGCGGCAGCCTATGATATTGAATTTTTCGCTGGTTGCTGACTTTTTGCCGATTGTTCTACTTGTCTGTGAGGGTGCCTTCCAAATGGCTCACTTTTTGGGGAAAAGAGGTTAATGAAGTATAAATAGATAAATGGATATCACAAATTGTGTGAAGTACCCTGTGAATGCTAATCTCATAAAGAACTTGGGGTTCTTTATGACATTACTTAGTACTTAGTACAAGTTACTTAGTATGCATAATGCTGAATTTTGGTCACGCGTCATGTATCGGACGCACTATGAAACAGCAAGGCATTGCACAATTCGTTGCAGTGCGAGATGTGGATGTTGCGCCAAGCCGGTTGTGCTTATTCATTTATGGCGAAATGAAAATGCATTGAGAATCTTAGTGTGCTGTGTGCTGGCTTGCATGAAGAAAATACTTCAGAGTGTTTGCTGTGTTCACTGTTGGTGCATGTGCCAGTGGTTCAGTGTACTTTCTTTTGGGGGGGGGGGGGGGGCAGCGTTATTCTGGATGGACAAATCGTATATTTTAGTCTCATAATGGGGCCCTAATTCTTCAGCAGTAGAACAATGCAGATCAAATGCTCTGGAGAACTCGGTGTGTGTGAACGTGTCATGAACCACCAAGGCAAAATTACACATCGGGAGAAGTGTGGTGCTGATGCTAATGAAAAGTGGGTCTTTAACCTGCCATGATAAAAATAAAGATTGCAGAGCGAATAGACCTTTTGTACAGCTTTAGAGCAATGATTACACAAAACGTGACATGCTCAAACGTGTAAAAGGTTGCCGCAATGCCAAAGTAGGATGAGCGAAATGCAGCATATTTTGGCATTGAACATGTTTTCTAACTGCTATTTTTATTCTAAGCCTCGCTGTCACGCCTTTCCCTCCGGCACTCCCTTTACTGAAACGCAGCACTGTCTTTCCATTGTTGTCGTGATGATGATGATGGTAACGGCAGCAGTAAGGCTAATTAATCCTTGCCCCTTTGATTCCTGCGAGTTTAGTGGTAAAGAATATGGCACGTGCATCACCTGTGCTGCAAAATTTTACGCTTCTGGTGATTTGTTGGAGAGCTAATTCGTGTTGGGACATTTCAAAGATGTGTGCCATTGTGGCTTGATAACTAGAGCATTGGTGAGGTTGAAGACTGGTTGTATTAGTATGGAAGCTTGAAGTGGAATTGCACAACAATTCGATGGGACACAAAGAACAGAAATGCACACAGCAGAACGCTCTGCTGTGTGTGTTACTCTTCTTTGTGTGCCGTCGAATTGTTGCACAATCCAATTTCAAATAGAGCATTGGGCTTCTTTGGTGCAGGACCGAGGAAGTGTGAGCTATTCGACAACATGCCAGTGCCTGGCCACACAATTATGGAAGTCTGAAGGTTTGCAAACAAAGCTTTGCTTTCAAATCCACCTGCTCATGTACTACAAGTACTGACTGAAAGAACCGTCATACAAAAATAATGGTGAAATAAATGGCCTTTGAAAAGTGTAATTTGTATGTTGACACTAATGACATAATAGGTGCCACAGCGAACTCGACAATTGTATTGGACAGAGAAGTTTGTTTCCTATGTGAAGCACAAGCTTCCAGTACATGCTGTGCAGATAACCAAGCTCAGTTTGTTTTAACGTGGTACACAACATTCACTGTAATCTGTTTTTGATTCTAAAGAAGTGCCAAACACCACCTCTTTTTCAAGGATGTCATGGGAATATTTGGCGAGACCTTTTTACAGCCCCGCATAATCGAAGTGTGGCCAGCCAGCTTTGCTTGGGTGCCTTTATAGATTTCTGTTCCTGATCATTGTGTGCTATTAAGTTGCTAAAGTCTATGCAACTAGTGCAAGGCATTGCGTGATTCTATAGTCAGATACAACTTGACGAGGCCGCAGAATCTGCGCTTCAACGGCAGGTGAACACAAGCCTGCACCAATCGGCACACACTCTACACTGACGTCGTGCCGCCGGACGCACTAATACCCGCTCATTGGAGAGGGACTATTTCTTTAGCTGTGGAGGCAGTAGGCTGCTGCGCTTTGGTCATCTGGGCGGGGCCTCTCCTGTCTTCTGATGTTGTATCAGACTAGAGCATGCCGCTTTTCATACAACACAAAATGACAAAGTGTACAATTATTTGGCCTATGAAATGGATACATCACAAGTGAGCTATGCAAGGGCTTAAGCTGAGTGAAAATTAGTACATGCAAATATGTGACATTGTTAAAGCATATGTGGTATCGAACATGCATGTAGTGGCAAGTTTAAATCAAGTTTAATGGCAAGTTTAATATGCACAGTCTATAGGTGATAGCATTATGAAGCTCATGCCATTTCCTCTCTTTTCATTGTGAAATACACACACCGTTCATCTTTTGGCTAATCAACACGCACTGTATTCTTGCACATAGAAAGAACAAACAGCACGATGACGTGTATGCTGCATTAGTGTATTTTTCATTTACACGGTCCAAGAGGGGCACAGGTTGTCTTACGCTTTTGCCCATTTTGAAGACACTCCAAGTGCATGTTACAAGTGTCCCAATATGCACAGAACAATGTTTTCTGCAATAATTTTATTCGCGCTCTTGAATAATAAACAAAATAATAAACTGAAAGCTCCTTTATAAGGTGTGTCCTGGGGGCTCGACTGGAGAGCAGTGAGGGCACTGATACTACAGTTGCAGAGCAGCCCTCTGCACCTTGCCACACTTTCAAGAGCACGTGCCTGGCGCTCGCCTACTTTCACCAGGTGGTTGAGTGCCTCCAGCAGCCGAATGTCTTGCTGCAAAAATGTGGATTGTTGGAATGAATCAACCGGAAATAAACCATTATTTACAAAGAAAAATGCTCATTGCACTATTCGTACTAAATGCCCTTAACTGTGGAAGCCTTTAGTGCATGCATAATAAAACAATTTGTTGGGACAACGTTGCTTTATTTTTCATAACTGGGGTTCTTTTTTTCAGAGCCAATTGTAATGTTTACTAGTGTGCCAGCAGCTGAGGTGTCCTCGCACCTTCATGAGTCTCTACTGTCAGCACCCCAAACCTATTTTTGTTCACTGCAAGACCAATGCCGCTCCCTACAATCCCGTCTTATGCGAGCTGATTGCGTCCTATGCCTACAAACATCATATTTTTGTCCCATTACGCAATTTTCTGCCATCCTCGGCTGCAGTTCTCTCTCCTTGACATCCATTCTGTCACGCTTATGTAATCACCTGTTATGAATTGGCAACAAATGATTGAAGACGTGCATGGCCTGCCCGCCGATTCCATTTTTTTTCTTAATCTCAACTAGCATATCAGTTGCCACGGTTTACTACTCCACTGTCTTCCTGCCTTAATGCTATCTCCAACAATTCTTGTTATTTCACTTTCTGCACAGTCCTCGACTTATCAAATTTCTTTGTTAACCTCCAGGTTTATGTCCCATATTGCATAACCGGTAGAATGCAATGATTCTAAACATTTTTCAAGGATGTCGGTAGCGTGGCGATCACAATTCGGTAATGCCTCCCATGTGCTGTTGAACCCATGAAATTTTTGTAAAAGTTTCCTGCTTTATATCAGTACCTGCTATTGATATTCCACCTGGATAAAAATACTCTTCCATAGATTCTGCGGGCTGAATGTCACTGATGAATTTCTGTTATCTCACCAAGTTAGTGAAGGTTACCTTTATCTTTTCAATATTTTCTCGGGCCCACATGCATGTAAAAGCACGAACACTCATTGGTTCTCCATGAATTTTTTAAACTGCTGGACATTCAGTTCGTTACTGCGAAAGTGACTTAATCCGTGCACTATTATTATGCTAAATATGAAACAGTAGAAATATACTTATCTGCAGTTCGTCGATGTCTCCTTTACTGTGTTGGTTGCGACCATCGTCGGCACCACTTCCTTGCCGCATCGTAGCTATATAGGCTGTCTTCCTTTTGCACACATTATGCAATAATCGTGACGCTCGCAGTCACGCACAGTGGAGGAACTCAGCGCACTCACAGAAGCAGCACCAGATAAGTTGTTTGTTCATGATTGCGCCGTGAACAGTAGGTGCGCGTTGCGATATGTAAAATCGCCGAAGCTATTGGCAGACTTTCGGGGTGCACGGAAAGATTGCTCACGGAGGAACAGAACTATCCAAGAAATAGTGGTCATCGTCGAGCCTGATCACTACGTCGCGCACTGCAAGCTCGTTGTACGAGTTTGTTTACACTGGGCCTCTACGATGTTTAGCCACCATGCTCGCCCAGTGAATGTATGTGATGACGCCACCACAGCGTTCCCTCGTGGTATAATGCGAAGCGTACTAAATTACAAGTTAGTCTAATACACATTCAGTGTACATCTTGCAAGCTTTAAAATGCTTTTAAACCACGTTAAACTAACTAATAATATTGTACTACATGCATTTGTTTTATAACTCGCTTGTGCATGTAATGCACTCGGTGGAACAACAAACAAGTGAAAGAAGGCACGACCATGCGCCGACGGTATGATCACGTGAGCCCCAGTTTGTCGACCGCACAGAAGGCAACGCCCAAGAAATGATAGCCACCCAGAGTGAATCTAGATAAACCAATGAAACTGGAGGCTTGTCGAAAGATAAACTGTGTCTCGGTACCATTTGTGCTTTCATCTTGGGGTGTAGCCAGAGCTCGGGAAGATCCCGAGTTTCGCCAAACTCGGCGCATCCTGCATAGCACCCCTGGAATAGAAACGTTTGGAATAGTTTTACGTTATAGCGCCCCTGATGTTACCACATTTTCAGTTCCCCTCGTACAGGACATCGTTCGCCAGGAACATGAAACATTTATTGGTTTACAGGCTGTGTGTGCTGTCGCCAATCCCGGCAAACGCCCTTCTACTATTTTCGTTCCACACCGACGCTTCTCTCCGCGTTATCGCAACCCGACTGAGTGGAGAACTGCGCACGACCAGCCGATATGTTTTATCTGCCGGCGCAATGGTTATGTCTGCGGATACTGTCGCAACTCGTGGCCCTCAACACTTCACACGCCGACCAACATGAGCCGTTATGATGGAAATGCCCGCAATGTTTCGCTCACCGCCGGGTCTAACAACGCCGACAATTCTGCTGGGAACACATGGTACAGCCGCTCACCAACGCCGCGCGGACACCAGTCTCTCTCACCGCAAACACATCGCCCGTCTTCCCGTTCGCTACAGCTACGTCGCCTTTCGTCCCCTGTGGCTTGTTGTTGCACCCTTTCGGAAAACTAGGAAATGCAGCCTCGGAGGTGGTGCTGCATTGTCGACAACTGCTACAAATCCTCTGTCTGTGACTACAAGGAGAAGTGTAATTAACGTTAAAATAGACGGCGTACCTGTCCAAGCACTCGTCGACACTGCAGCTCACGTACCTGTGATGAGTGCTAGCCTACGTAGACATTTAATAAAGGTCCTCACCCCAGCAGCTGCCCGAGTGCTTCGTGTGGATGACGGCGGCGGGCTGGTTGTTCTTGGAATGTGTACTACGCATTTAACTATAGCCGGCCGCCCTACTTCTGTTCTCTTTGCTGTGATCGACAACTGCCCTCACGACGTTATCCTTGGATTGGAGTTTTTATCCATTCATTCTGCTCTCATCGACTGCGCGACTGGCGTTATTCAGTTGGAACTGCCTCAACTCGCCGATGCTCCGAGCACTTCTCCACCGCACATGCGTTCGCTTCAAGATGTGCGTCTGTCACACGAGGCAGTTACTTACGCCACTTTGATGCCCAGCCACAGGTTCCTGATGGTCAATATGTGCTTCGCCCCATAGTCGACGTGCTTTTGAACCGGAACGTTCCTGTTCCACATACGCTGGTCACGCTTACCATTATCGACGTCCTTCTACCGCTTCTGCATTTCAGCCTGTGCCCTCAAGTGATTCCGGCCGGCATTTTCTTGGCCAGTGTTTCTAGTGGTTCCGAATTTCACATTGAGAGTCTGAATGCCGAGAGTGGTTTATTAGCACCAATTGAAACTTACACCTCTGGTTCGTTAACGGATGACTTCGCGAAAATGATTGCACCTTACTTCACCTCTGCAGAGGCCACGGACATACGTCTCCTGTTTCAATCGTAATGTGACATCTTTGATTTCAGTGACAGGCCTTTAGGCCAAACATCTGTTCTTCAGCACCGCATAAACACTGGAGAAACGAATCCTATTCGTCGGCGTCCCTATTGTGTATCGCATGCTGAACGTCGAGTCATCCAATCTGAAGTGGACAGAATGCTCCCCAAAGGGGTCACCGAGCCACCAGCCAGCCCGTGGGCTTCGCCTGTACTTCTTGTGAAAAAGAAACATGGTACCTGGCGTCTTTGCGTCGATTATCGCCACTTAAAGAAATCACGCGTAAAGACGTCTATTCACTACCACGCATCGATGACGCCTTGGAATGCTTGCATGGAACTAAATACTTCTCGTCCATCGATCATCGATCTGGCTACTGGCACATTTCAGTTGACGAAATAGAGCGCGAGAAGACGGCCTTCATTACGCCAGATGGTTTATATAAGCTCAAAGTCATGCCCTTTGGCCTATGCGATGCTATTGCGGCATTTGAACGTATGATGGACACTCTTCTGCGAGGCTACAAATGCACCACGTGTCTCTGTTACCTTGACGACGTTGTTGTTTTTTATCCTACGTTCGGCAGCCACCTTACCCGACTCGCTGCCATTCTTGCGGTCTTCCGAAAAGCCGGCCTCCAACTGAACTCTTCGAAGTGTCAATTCGGGCGCCGTCCGATTATCATGTTGGGACACCTCGTTGACGCATCCGGTGTCCAACCAGATCCGGAAAAAGTTCGCGCTGTACGCAGTTTCCCTGTGCCACGTTCTGCTTCTCATGTACGCTGCTTCATCGACCTGTGTTATTACTTTAGCCGTTTTGTCAAAAAACTCGCCGTTGTTGCTCGGCCCTTGACAGATGTTCTAAAGAAAAACACGCCATTCTGATGGGGCCCGGAGCAGGCTCATTCATTCGCCGCTCTCATCTGATTTTTTACCACTCCTCCAATACTTGCCCACTTTGATACATCTGCATGGCCCGAAGTCCACACTGACGCAAGCGGCCAGGGCATCGGCGCTATTTTCGCCCAACAACAGAATGGTACGAGTGCGTGATATCTTACGCCAGTCGCCTGCTGTCACCTGCCGAGCGAAATTACTTCATCACCGAGCGGGAGTGCTTGGCTTTAGTTTAAGCTGTCGCCAAGTTCCAGCGATATTTGTACAGCCGCACATTTTCGGTCGTTACAGACCACCACGCACTCTGCTGGCTGTCTTACCTCCGAAACCCCACAGGATGGCTTGGTCGCTGGGCTTTGTGGTTCCAGGGATTTTCATTTGTTGTCAACTATAAGTCTGGACGTCTGTACAAGGACGCTGACTGCCTTTCTCGTCACCCCGTGGATTCCCCTGATCCTGCTGCGCATGATCCGGTGACCTCTGTGATGGCTTTTATTGACATGACCGACATGCGCGCTGAACAACAACGCGACGAATCCATACAGTCCATCATCGCCGGAGTGTAATCTGGCAGCACTGACGCCATGTACCCCATGTTCGTTCTGCACGACGGCATCCTCTACCACCGCAATATCAACCCTGACGGCCCTGAGTTGCTCCTTGTCCTTCCTCGTCATCTGCGATCCCTCGTTCTCGAACTTCACGATGCACCGACGGCGGGACACCTTGGCGTGTTGCGTACATGCGACCGCGTACGATGCCGGTTCTTCTGACCGCATCTCTAGCGCTCCGTGCGTCGTTATGTCGCAATTTGAGAATAGTGTCAGCGCCGGAAGAAATCTCCCATGCCACCTTTCGGACGACTCCATCCAATTGAAGTTCCCTCTGTACCATTCTTTCGCGTAGGCCTTGGCCTGCTTGGCCTTTTTCCGACGACGAATAGAGGGAATAAGTCGATCGCCGTCGTTACTGATTACGCGACACGCTACGCGATAACAAAGGCGTTGGTGACTAACTGCGCAATAGACGTCGCCGAGTTTCTCCTCCACGACGTCATTCTGCACCACGGTGCACCTCGCCAGTTACATACAGGCCCCGGCCGCTCGTTCTTGCCTCGAGTTGTCGACGTCCTTCTCCGTTCTTGTGCCACTGAGCACAAGCTGTCGACCGTCTATTACCCACAAACGAACGTTCTTACGGAACGTCTCAACCAAACAATCACAGAGATGCTGTCGATGTACGTCTCCAACGATCACCGTTACTGGGACGCCACGCTGGCCTACGTGACGTTCACGTACAACTTGTCCCGACATCACACCACAGGATATTCACCCTTTTATCTTTTGTATGGTCGTGACCCCACATTGCATTTTGACACCATCCTGCCTTCTGTGCCACGTGTTGCAACTGAGTACGCTCGTGAAGTCATCCATCGCGCTCACATGGCACGTCAAGACGCCCGATTTCGTTTATTAGCCTCGGAGCATATACAAAAAGAGCGTTATGAACGGTGCCATCGCGATGTTAAGTTCACGCCAGGTGCTTGGGTACACCTTTGGTCGCCATGTCGTCGGGTTGGCCTCTCCCAGAAGCTTGTCTGTCGCTACACAGGGCCTTATGAAGTCCTACGTCAAGTTAACGACGTAAATTACAACATTTTGCTGCTACAGTTTGATGCATCCTCAAGTCTCACACCTGTTAACGTCCATGTTTCGCCGCTGAAGGCATACTTCGCTCCCAATTCTTCGCCTACCGTGCGCCGAGACGGCGGTTTACCATCCGGGGGTCCTGTTACGTAAGGATGAGAGAAGAGAGGAAAAAGAAGATCGTGGGACACTGGCTGCTGCGTGCTGTTGGTGGTCAGCCATCTCAATTACTGTTACTCATTGTATATATATATATATGCACACAATATTCCATACTCCCAACATCCCCGTAACAATATGTTTAAAGGTAATGTCTTCGAGTAATTTACATGAGTGTGCTGTTAAGGAGCTTGGCTTATAGTTAGAATACAATTTAACGTTACCCGACTTAAATACGGGCAGAATTTAAGCAAGTTTCCAGGACGGAGGAAGGGTGGCGGTTTAGAGAATTTTCTAAATATGATTGTTAGATATCTGCTGCACCAAAGAGAATTTCGAACGAGAGAAATGGTCGAAATACCGTCGGGACCACACGACTTCTTGGTGTCTAAGTTTAGGATCAAGTACACCCTCAGGAGACAGAGATATATCGTCGATTGGAGGGTATGGTTCCGAATCAAAAACAGGGTTTACAGAGTTATCAGTCGTATTGACAGTGTGGAAGTAGGTGTTAAAAGAAGAAGCTATTGTCTGCAAATCAGAAACTGCAACATTGTCAATTATTAACGTGTCGGAGGATGGCCCAGGTGGTAGGATAGCTTTCCAGAATTTTCGGGAATTAGCCGTCATTAATTTTGGCAACGTCACCTTGTAATAAAATTCTTTTGGAGCAACTATTTTAGAACAGAGTACCTTTTTAACGCTATGGAATTGCATGAGCTTTATTGAGTCCCTAGAGCGTTTCGATCGACGTAACCTGACCACACGACGGGATAAATGCAAAAGGCTCCTAGCCATCCAAGGTAGTTCAGTGTTTGTTTTCTTTGTTTTTAAAGGAATAAAAAGGTTGATACACTTACTGACAACATTTCCGAAGAAACTTGTCAAGGTATTAGTACTACTAGTGGTACTTCATAGTTGAAATTCATGAAAAGAATCGCATAGGGCGTCCGTTATTGCCAAATCATCAGCGCAGTTAAAGTCAGGAAATGTGCGGTAGATATAGCGCAATTTAGGGACGATGCCAGGAACTGAAATTAATACAGCATTGTGGTCAGATATACCATCAATAACATCGCATTAGTAACCGGCATTAAAAAGAGATGTCGTAAGAAAGACAAGACCAAGGACTGAAGTTTGCCGAGTGAAATCCTGAACGATGTGGTGCAGGCCACAGGACAATGCAATGTGGACCAACTGCCGCCCGATGGCTACTTCGTATCTGCTTACTTTCATAGAAGACCAATCAACACCAGGAGCATTAAAATCGTCCATGCCGATAACGTTGGATGAAGAACTATTATTACTATGCAAAAATTCACATAGATTGTATAAATGCTCAATATTAGAAGCAGGCGGACGGTAAACGACCACTATAATCAAAGACATATTTTCAAGTTGAGCTTTACAGCACAAAAACTCAGTATCAGGTGGGGCAAGGAGGACAGAAAAATGAAGGTGAGATTTTCTGTCGCGCGGAACCACTTTTAAACCAGGGGGGGGGGGGGGGGGGGGGGGGGTTACCTCAGAACGATGCATACCATCATGTAGCCAGGTCTCAGTAACACCGATAACATGTGGCGAGTAAGACGACACCAAGGAAAGAAACTTAAAGAAATTGCTGACAAGCGTATGATATGTTTCACTGCAAAGCAGATGACAGAGATACGGTTTCAGCCTGCGTTTTATTTCCAAGAGACGCACGCTCTGACGCAATGTGGCTTGTGCTTGGTGCGTGAGCCGATGCACATGGAATATCACGATGTGTTCATCAGGGAGTCCTGCAGAGTTACAAGGCACGTTTCATGCAGTTTATAAAAAGAAATATTTGGATTAAGTAGCCAGTAAATACAGAAAAAGCGCTGATATGGTTCAGTGAAAGCATTTCAAAAGACATGTTGCACTGCACTACAGTACAATATCTCAACATGGACAGCGACATGCAATACAGTGCGACTTACAGGGAGCAGTACACTTCGTGCCCTACTCCTTGGAACCCAAAGACTGGCATAGGAGGAGGCAAGTAGAAAACACCTTCATAATAACAACTGGAAGCCTACACGAGCGTAAACAAAGTCTCTAGTGTTATCGCTGCTCGACAGCCTGAACATGCCCAGCTATAAAACTTCGTGTGGGCCTTGTTCTGGATAATGTGCTTATACGTGGTCGACGTGCGCTTTTCACATTCACGGAAGGAAAGAAAATGAGTCGAGGCGGCGGCGCTTGACGTCGCTTGTCGTCGTATTAACAGAAAAAAGCCCAGGTTTGTTGAACAGTTTCTCGGCCTCATTTATTAACAACATCTTCTTGCAAGACTTCATATACTTACGCTGTCTGCGCGATCCACGTAAGAACATTTCTAAAAAATATGTTTAGCCTTTAAAAAATAATACCTTTTGTAGCTTCTCACATGCATAGCAGACATGTAGCGCTATCTAATGATGTATCGCGAATATTTTTAGGTCGACCAACAAAGCAACTTTGAACTTTTTGACCTTGAACACGAATTTTTTCTTTGCAAAAAGTTGAAACTTTACAGGTTTTTTTGAGGAAGTCTTCTGAACCTACAAATATTTTTCGGCTCTACTATCATAACCACGCTATCATGCTGTTGTTATCTCGCGCCTTCTGGATTTTCCAGTGTTCCCTACAAAACAAATTCAAACTCTGCACTTACTGCTGGCATTTGCGGGTGCCAAAAGCACTAAAGCATTCCGCAGTGGGCTAGTTCGTTTGACGCAATGAAAACTGTTGCGCAAGGTGACGAAGGGACAGGACTTGAGTGAGAAAACAAATCACGACACCTGTGCGCTCGGGTGTCATGATTTCTTTTCTCACTTAAGCGGACTGACAGCCGATTTCTAAGGACCAAGTTTTTTATGGCGCAAAGCAAAGCTGACACTCGGTAGTGCTTAGACCTACAGCGGTTACTTTCAAAAAAGTGCGCGCGCGGCTGTATGCCGCGCCAGAAATTTGCTTCTCCCCGAAGCCAAATTACAGTGACGGTTTTAGTTTTCATGAAAGTGTATACGTGCTGCAAAAACAAAAGCGAAATAAACAGACCGGGAAGCGATCCACGTCTTGAGAAAAGGCAAAACCGATGCGTTCAAGAAAGTAAATAACCACTTCTAAATTAACCGAATTGGAAATAAGGACGTCTGCACAAAAAGCAAACACAAGAAAATACACCGGATTTCAGTGTGCCCTTATTATCTATGAATTCCTAAGCGCCGTTGAACACCAGCTGCTGCCTAGAGGACGTGATTAGGGCGCCTTCTGCAGCTACGCGGTGCTGAGTCCGCTTTATTACATATTCAGTGGCTTTCTTGACGACGGACGCTCGAATTCTATGGCAGACTTCCGCTATCCTTGTCTTCAACTAATCTGACGTCCATCTCCATCATATAAGCACGATCTTTCACAAAACCCCAAAGAAAGAAATCGAGTGGAGAGAGGTCATGTTAGTAAGCCGGCCAATTTACAGGCCCGCGCCTCCCAATTTATTGCGTATGAAAAGTCGCCTTCAGCCAGTTTCGTGCTTGGCTGCTGCTGTGTGCTGGTGCTCCATCTTGCTGGTACCATAGAAGTGAAAGACGTGACAGCGGGACTTCGCTGAGAAACTTATCCACCACTCCTTCAAGGATTTTGTCTACGTAACGCTGTCCAGTCCGTGTGTGACCGAAGACGGCACTGATTATAGCACCGGTGTCAATCCCGAACCATATCCAGCTTTTCTGGACACAAGGTTTTAGTTCGTGTGAGTGCCACCACGTGGTGTACTGACCTTAAGCTTTTCAAACTTCCCGCGGTGACGCCTGACGACGTCAACAAAAGAAAAATAGAATAATTAAAAGCTATCCCTGCACATTGAACTTCGCCACAATGCTTGTCCTGCTTGCGTTATCAATGTTCTTGATAAAGCGTAGCCGCTCGTCGCCTAGAAATGACTTGTCATCCTAAGAGCGTTTAGTCGCGTCGAGCGATAATTGATTCTGGGCTTTTGATACGGTTCTTTTTTTTTCTTTTTTTCACTTTTCTGCTTTTTTTTTTATGCTACGGAGTAAATCTACGCTAACCGTAAGAAGCACTCCGTGGCAGCCTTTCTTCAGTCGGCACACATTGTTAACGTCCGAACATCGCACAGCGTCTACGAGAGACGCCGTCGTGGACGGCTTTTGATTTTGAGTAATCTATTTCGTTAAGGGGCCCCCAATTATTTCGCTAGAGACTTTGCTGTCCGCCCTTATGGGCTGCCGCCGCAGCTGCAAATCGAGATGTGCTGAAGTATTAAGACATATACATGGATATGTTGGTGTTGCACCTTGACGCACAAGTCACGACACAAGAATTGAGCAAACTGTCTCTGTGTCGTTGTCCGTTCGCGTGCTATGGTCGAAGCTGCTCGCAATATTGCGTCACATTTACTGGGCACCAGGCCAGGTACACCCTTGGGTGCGACACATACAGCAGCTAGTTTCCGAAGTAGTCTCCAATGACGGTTGTGCACGTGCGTCAAGGAAGACCACTGTTTAATATTATTGTGCAGTGGGTATATGCGGGATTTGTATGTTCTCCATACTGCACACCATGTTGCCGTTCCGCCTTTATAATATAGCCGCAACGTACACTAGCAGGTATCGAATGTCATAAAGGCTACCCACATAATCAAACACCTCGCACGCAACTCCTGACACTTGTATTCAAGAGTTGTGTGACTGCCAAGGACATCCTTAACGAATGTTGCATAACACATTATGGGGTTTTACGTGCCAGAACCCCCGTTCTCATTATGAGGCGCGCCGTAGTGGGGGATTCGAGAATAATTTAGACCACTTGGGGTTCTTTAACGTGCGCCTAACCCTAAATACACGGGTGTTTTCGCACTTCACACCCATCGAAATACGGCTGCTGTGGCTGGGATTCGATCCGGAGACCTCGTGATTAGCAGCCGAACCAAATAAAAACTAAGCAACTACGGAGGGGAAGGAATATTGGCAGTTCGAGGAAGGTGACAGCCGGCACGTGAAACAATTTGTTCCCATCCCCATCGCGCGAGAATCGGTACCAGCCGTCGAAGAATGACACCGTAGAATGCACTGTATTTAATGTGATGGCGGCCGCATCCAATATTTCAGACACGAATTACACTGTAACGACTGACGAACAGGCATCTCGCTTATACGGGCAGTCGCCTGACAGTTGTCGGGCGCTGGCATCGGCCACAGGACCTACGTACTTGCCCTCTCTTCAACACCTTATCGAGATTCTCGCCTTATTTCGCACCATCGCGTTTCCGCTGAACTGCTTCAACCCCAAATTTATTTTTGCCAGAATTCGGCCACCCTGTCAACGTTATGGTTTCTTATTTTGAAGTCATCGTTTATATTTAGGCTAATGCTGTCCTGAGATTTCCAGTGGTTTCACCTTTCCCGAAATGCCCGCATTTTTGTCGGCCTCTGTTCATATTTTGGAGGATTTTTAATAGACGCTCAAACCATTGCACGGCCTCTTGACCACGCGGCTCAAAAAGTCATTTTATTTCCCTGAGGTCTTGTGCAGGCTTCTGCTTTCTTGCCGTTCATCAACCTCCTGATTTCCTTGTCATTTGTATCCTATTTTGACGACTACAATGCCACGGAAGTTGGCAATGATATAATGGCCATGGGATTAAATCTGTTTAAATCAATTCTACTGTGGACACGATAGCCGCTTTTGCTCACTGAGAATGCAAATATTGCATTAATGAGCGCCATTTTTAAGCATATAAATTGATAGTCTAAAAAATTATGCGGATCCCACGTACGCGAATCGATGTAAACGAAGCTTTCTGTGTTGTTTGTTGTCATTGTCGTACGTAATCTCCTCAGAGTAGTCAAGCACCCTTTAATGAAATGCTGTCAATGTTTTCAAGCACCGGTATTGGAGCGTGGTCCTGTCTTTGGTAACATTATTGGTCTACAGCCTCACTCAGCAACACCGCTCGTTACTCATCAGTATTTTTTGTCGATGGGAGCATACTGTATTTTCTCTGAATATACTCTCAGCTTTAAGTGTGACCTTGTAAGCCTACTTATTCTGTTACGTTGACGGCGACCGCTGTCGTCAGGCTGCCGCCTCATGCTGAGTTTCACGTCACCAGAGAGCACAGAAAGCTGTCTTCACAAACAAACCACCGGGATTCGAGCCCATGTATTTGCAGAATTCCGCATTTGGGAACTGAGTACGCTAACCATTACGCTACCACCTCCCTCCATCACTTTGTTTATCTGCCTTCCCACTTCTCGTTTTCTTCGCAGGCGCAAGCAGAACGAACGCAGAAACGAAAAAAAAAGTGAAGATTGCTTGAGCCGCTAGGTAACACACGACTATGGCAGGCTACTCTCATCGGAGCGCATGTGGACTTGCGGCTGCCCGAGATCATCGCCTTAGCTTTACTGTAAATTTTCTCTTACTGAGTCTTTCCGGTTAAAACTGAAACGCTGTACAAAAATGTGCCCGGGCACAGTCCGTGGTGGACGCAGGAAAGCGGCGATCACCGGCGAGCGGAGCAAGGAGAGGAGGCGCCATGCCAGTTGCGCGGTGCGAGTGGGTGCGTGGGAGAACGCGGACATGCGCGTGGGGGCGCGCGCACATCGGCGACAAAGCTTGCAGCCATATGTCTATGATTGCATCCCATCACGGAGGAAGGAAACTAAGGAGAGGCCCTGACGTCACTCTTTGTGAAGCAAAAGTGAAGCCGGAATTTGGCGTTGCTCATGGCGATGCTCCGCCTTTTGGGCCACCCTCCTCTCTTGTTTGCATCTTTCGCGAAACCACGCCGCGCTGCGCGTGGTGTCGCGCGCGGAGCGCGCGCGCTCGCGCAACATCTGGCAGAGCACGGTGCAAGTAACACAGCGCAACAAGACACGGTGACTAACGCAAACCCGCCCACTCAGCGCCTTTGCCACGGCCCGAAACCTACCAGAGCAACACGTGTGAGCGCTCAAAACCATAACAACGCCGCCATTGTGGCCCAAAAGGCGTGGCCATACAACAAAAAAAAAAAAAAAGCAGCAAAAAAATTAGAACCTACTACGTCATTTCCGCCACACTTTTCTCCCACAGGCATTGTAAGTTAAGCTACCAGAATAACAATCAGCTAGTCTGAGGTTACCTAATTGAACAAAATCATCGTGAAATTTGTGAAGAAATGTCAGAAGTATTTCTTATTTCATTAAAGATAAATGGTTGCATAATAATGTTTGCACATTTGAAAAGCAAAAGGGAAGATAAGGATTAAAACCATACTAATACAAAGACATAAGCACTGAATAATGGCACAGGCTTGTTCAAATAAATTTTAAGCAGAAAAGTATTTTTAAATAACCTCACTATGAACTATCACATGTTTTCATTCGAAAAGCACTGCATCTTATCATAAAGTACGAAAATAACCGGCCACATAAGAAAGAACAAGTCTGAGTGTGTCTATGTGAACAAAAGGATAGAAAGTTGAACGAGTTGGTACGGTAACATGGTCTTGGATTGTAGCGCAAAGTGACACGGACACAGACTAGAAGCAGACAGGACGAGCGCTAACTCTCAACTAAATTTTTATTGAAACGAAGAACATGTATATATCGGTGATTGCAAACAACCGCAGCATAAGAACATGACAAGGTATGAAGACATCAGTTAAACATATCAGGAAGTAGGGAAGTCAAAAAAGGAAACAACGAAAAGGCACAACTTCAGATTAACACACGTGTTGTGAAGATACTGAAATTCACATTTTAGCAGAGGCAAAGATGCATGGCTAATGCAAGTCTCTCCTAATCTTTAATGTGGAATGCCTCGATTATTTCCCGTGTGGTTTGGCATTTGTGTCTTGAAAGAATTTTAGTGTCTTCAAACAAAGGTTTACAGCCGCAATTGAAACAAAGTGATGCTAGATGTGAAGCCTTAGGGTGGTTAAGTGAATGTTTGTGTTCTTTTATTCTTATATTTATACGCCTGCCACCCTGTTGAATGTAAGTCTTCCCGCACTTGAGAGGAATCTGATAAATTATAACAGTGTTACAAGGCACTAAAGGGGACACATGTCTAACGCCGCAATCGTCTTTTCTTTTCTGCCACCCTGTTCAGGTTTCCTATTTATCATAGGGCACATGATAGACAACTTGCGGGGGGCCGAGAAAACTGTATGGACGTAACTTCTATAGGCTACGTTCCGTAAACCATGGAATACTCTATGTACACAGGTCACCACAGCTAACGTTTTTTCTTTTTTGTTTTTCTTGTTTCTGAACGGGGCTTTTTATCCATTTCAAAAGTTTTTCGCAGGTTAGTGATAATAAATGCACAGAATAACTAGCTTTCTTGAGCCTATCTATTTGTTGTGAAAAACTGTTTCATATTGTGTGGACATGACTAGCTTACTCAGCTAAGTCTGCCATTACTGTCATGTCCACACAATATGTAACAGTTTTTCACAACAAATACATAGGCTCGAGAAGGCTAGTTATTCTGTGCATTTATTATCACTGACCTGCGAACAACTTTTAAAATGGGTAAAGAGCCCCGCTAAGAAACAAGAAAAACAGAAAAAAAAGGTTTGCTGTGGTGCCCTGTGTACATAGATTATTACATGGTTTACGGAACTTGGCCAATAGATATGACGTCGATACACTCTTTTTGGGCCCCCGCAAGTTGTCTATCAGTGCCCTATGATAAATAGGAAACTTGAACAGGGTGGCAAAAAAAGAAAAGATGATTGCGGCATTAGACATGTGTCCCCTTTTGTGCCTTGTAACACTAGTATGATTTATCAGATTCCTCTCAAGTGCGGGAAGACTTACATTGGACAGAGCGGCAGGTGCATCAATATTAGACTAAAAGAACACAAACATTCCCTTAACAACCCTAATGTTTCACATCTAGCGCCACATTGTTTCAACTGCGGTTGTAAACCTTTGTTTGAAAACAAAAATTCTTTCAAGACATAAATGCCAAACCACACGGGAAATAATCGAGGCATTCCGCATTAAAAGGTTAGGAGAGACTCACGTTAGCCATGCATCTTTGTCTCTGTTAGAATGCGAATTTCAGTATCTTCACAACACGTGTGTTAATCTGAAGTAGTGCCCTTTGTTGTTTCCTTTCTTCACTTCCCTACTTCCTGATATGTTTAACTGATGTCTTCGTACCTTGTCATGTACTTATGCTGCGTTATTTTGCCATCACCTATATATATATATATATATTTATATAGATCACACACACACATATATATATATATATATATATATATATATATATATGTGTTCTTTGTTTCAATAAAAATTTAGTTGAGAGTTAGCGCGCGTCCTGTCTGCTTCTAGTCTGTGTCCGTGTCACTTCGCGCAACAATCCAAGAACATATGTGAACAAAACATGGCTAGTAATAACCAGTGAGCACTGCACAAAATTTGAACATGAAAACTAGTAATAGTAGACATATACTTCACTCAGCTGAACTGCAAAATATTGCAAATATCACAAAGACAGCATAAAAACTGGGCAAGACAGAGCACTGACTGTTAGTTATAGTTGCAATATGCACTCCAAATCTAAACATAAAAAGTCAACTAAACTGCCAGAAATGGTCATGTCTCTCCAAGAGACCACTGAGGAACAAAAGGTATACTTTTTTATAATTCCATCTCATAAATTACTGATCAAAATAAACTTTGGACACATGACCCCTTTTGTCACAAATGCCGTTCTCATTACCTATGCATGATTAGCAGCCTTGGTGAAAGAATGATTGGCACTAATGTTTTGAAGAAACACCGGTGAAAATGATGCTTGTTCTCAACTTTCTGCTGTGACAGCACACTTGTGTGCAGTTGTGAATGCAGTTGCCTATAGGGCTCAAAACAAAATGTTTTGGCTGCACAGGTACCGTCTACCGAACACCTGCTTCAAGATAGCTTGCATCTTGGAGTGTGCAGCCAGATTGGTGGCACAGCATTCTTTTTTCACCTTGCCAGTTGATAAAGCCTCAGCAGCTGCAATCACCTGCGACTGCTCGCAAAGGTGTCATAAGGTCAGGCAGCAAACAGATCATCATCATCATCATCAGCCTAGTTACGCCCACTGCAGGGCAAAGGCGTCTCCCATACTTCTCCAACTACCCCGGTCATGTACTAATTGTGGCCATGTTGTCCCTGCAAACGTCTTAATGTCATCCGCCCACCTAACTTTCTGCCGCCCCCTGCTACGCTTCCCTTCCCTTGGAATCCAGTCCGTAACTCTTAGTGACCATCGGTTATCTTCCCTCCTCATTACATGTCCGGCCCATGCCCATTTCTTTTTCTTGATTTCAACTAAGATGTCGTTTACCCGCGTTTGTTGCCTCACCCAATCTGCTCTTTTCTTATCCCTTAACGTTACACCCATCATTCTTCTTTCCATAGCTCGTTGCGTCGTCCTCAATTTCAGCAGGACCCTTTTCGTAAGCCTCCAGGTTTCTGCCCCATATGTGAGTACTGGTAACACACAGCTGTTGTACACTTTCCTTTTGAGGGATAGTGGCAACCTGCTGTTCATGATTTGAGAATGCCTGCCAAACGCACCCCAACCCATTCTTATTCTTCTGGTTATTTCAGTCTCATGATCCGGATCCGTGGTCACTACCTGCCCTAAGTAGATGTATTCCCTTACCACTTCCAGTGCTTCGCTACCTATCGTAAACTGCTGTTCTCTTCCGAGACTGTTAAACAATACTTTAGTTTTCTGCAGATTAATTTTCAGACCCACCGTTCTGCTTTGCCTCTCCAGGTCAGTGAGCATGCATTGCAATTGGTCTCCTGAGTTACTAAGCAAGGCAATATCATCAGCGAATCGCAAGTTGCTAAGGTATTCTCCATCAACTTTTATCCCCAATTCTTCCCACTCCAGGCCTCTGAATACCTCCTGTAAACATGCTGTGAATAGCATTGGAGATATCGTATCTCCCTGTCTGACGCCTTTCTTTATAGGGATTTTGTTGCTTTCTTTGTGGAGGACTACGGTGGCTGTGGAGCCGCTATAGATATCTTCCAGTATTTTTACATATGGCTCATCTACACCCTGATTCCGTAATGCCTCCATGACTGCTGAGGTTTCGACTGAATCAAACGCTTTCTCGTAATCAATGAAAGCTATATATAAGGGTTGGTTATATTCTGCACATTTCTCTATCACTTGATTGATAGTGTGAATATGGTCTATTGTTGAGTAGCCTTTACGGAATCCTGCCTGGTCCTTTGGTTGACAGAAGTCTAAGGTGTTCCTGATTCTATTTGCGATTACCTTAGTAAATACTTTGTAGGCAACGGACAGTAAGCTGATCGGTCTATAATTTTTCAAGTCTTTGGCGTCCCCTTTCTTATGGATTAGGATTATGTTAGCGTTCTTCCAAGATTCCGGTACGCTCGAGGTTATGAGGCATTGCGTATACAGGGTGGCCAGTTTCTCTAGAACAATCTGACCACCATCCTGCAACAAATCTGCTGTTACCTGATCCTCCCCAGCTGCCTTCCCCCTTTGCATAGCTCCTAAGGCTTTCTTTACTTCTTCTGGCGTTACCTGTGGGATTTCGAATTCCTCTAGGCTATTCTCTCTTCCACTATCGTCGTGGGTGCCACTGGTACTGTATAAATCTCTATAGAACTCCTCAGCCACTTGAACTATCTCATCCATATTAGTAACGATATTGCCGGCTTTGTCTCTTAACGCACACATCTGATTCTTGCCTATTCCTAGTTTCTTCTTCACTGTTTTTAGGCTTCCTCCGTTCCTGAGAGCCTGTTCAATTCTATCCATATTATAGTTCCTGATGTCCGCTGTCTTACGCTTGTTGATTAACTTAGAAAGTTCCGCCAGTTCTATTCTAGCTGTAGGATTAGAGGCTTTCATACATTGGCGTTTCTTGATCAGATCTTTCGTCTCCTGCGATAGCTTACTGGTTTCCTGTGTAACGGCGTTACCACCGACTTCTATTGCGCACTCCTTAATGATGCCCATGAGATTGTCGTTCATTGCTTCAACACTAAGGTCCTCTTCATGAGTTAAAGCTGAATACCTGTTCTGTAGTTTGATCCGGAATTCCTCTAGTTTCCCTCTTACCGCTAACTCATTGATTGGCTTCTTGTGTACCAGTTTCTTTCGTTCCCTCCTCAAGTCTAGGCTAATTCGAGTTCTTACCATCCTGTGGTCACTGCAGCGTACCTTGCCGAGCACGTCTACATCTTGAATGATGCCAGGGTTCGCGCAGAGTATGAAGTCGATTTCATTTCTAGTCTCACCATTCGGGCTCCTCCACGTCCACTTTCGACTAACCCGCTTGCGGAAAAAGGTATTAATTATCCGCATATTATTCTGTTCTGCAAACTCTACTAATAATTCTCCTCTGCTATTCCTAGAGCCTATGCCATATTCCCCCACTGACTTGTCTCCAGCCTGCTTCTTGCCTACCCTGGCATTGAAGTCGCCCATCAGTATAGTGTAGTTTGTTTTGACTTTACCCATCGCCGATTCTACGTCTTCATAAAAGCTTTCGACTTCCTGGTCATCATGACTAGATGTAGGAGCGTAGACCTGTACAACCTTCATTTTGTACCTCTTATTAAGTTTCACAACAAGACATGCCACCCTCTCGTTAATGCTATAGAATTCCTGTATGTTACCAGCTATTTCCTTATTAATCAGGAATCCGACTCCTAGTTCTCGTCTCTCGGCTAAGCCCCGGTAACACAGTACATGCCCGCTTTTTAGCACTGTATATGCTTCTTTTGTCCTCCTAACCTCACTGAGCCCTATTATATCCCATTTACTACCCTCTAATTCCTCCAATAACACTGCTAGACTCGCCTCACTAGATAGCGTTCTAACGTTAAACGTTGCCAGGTTCAGATTCCAATGGCGGCCTGTCCGGAGCCAGGTATTCTTAGCACCCTCTGCAGCGTCACAGATCCGACCGCCGCCGTGGTCAGTTGCTTCGCGGCTGCTGGGGACTGAGGGCCGGGGTTCGATTGTTGTATTCATATAGGAGGTTGTGGCCAAGTACTGCACCAGGGTGGCCAATCCTGCTCTGGTGAGAGAGTGCGTTACCGGTTCTGGTCACCGGGATCAGGCCGCACTCCAGGCCTGATTGTGCAATTTTCTCAACACACGGTTTTTTTTTGTATTTTCCGGTGGAGAATTGCGCGGCACCGGGATTTGGATCACGGTCCTCTTGCACTGGAGACGGATACTCTACCGTCCCCGTAGGAGTTAAATTAAAATTTAATTTATGGGGTTTTACGTGACAAAACCACTTTCTGATTATGCACGCCGTAGTGGAGGACTCCGAAAATTTCGACCACCTGGGGTTCTTTAACGTGCACTTAATTCTAAGTACACGGGTGTTTTCGCATTTCGCCCCCATCGAAATGCGGCCGCCGTGGTCGGGGTCCGATCCCGCGACCTCGTGCTCAGCAGTCTAACACCATAACCACTGAGCAACCACGGCGGGTCCCGCAGGAGTTGTACGCCTCATTTAACCTACAGTGTTGCCCTATTTGATCAGTCAAGGTGGACCAATCTGAGCTCGGTTATACCGCATAGATGGCACTCGGCTAGAGAACCTGGTATTTATGACCTGCACATGTGAGGCCATACATATTTGAAGATATATATCTTTCTTTCTTTTTTTTTTTTAGGAGGGTTCCCGTACAGTGATAAAATAAAGGAAAAGACATTAAAAGAAAGAAAAAAAAAGAAAGAAAATGGGGCGAAAATATAAAGGAACATAACAGGTGATTTGAACTCGTGACCCTTCGATGTTGCCCGGAAAGATAGCTCAGTCGGTTGGTTCGTCAGGCCCAAGGCTACTTTCAAGCGCCACAGCTCCTGCTCCGAGCCTCACACTTACGTGGAAAGAGACTCATGTTGTCCGCGATAGTCGGTTTTCCGAGTGGTCGGAAGGCATACTTTCTGGGAAAAATGGCCGCTCGAGGAGAAGAGCGAACTCAAGCGGCTTTAGAGGCTAGGAAAACTGCCTTAAAATATTTAGACTTGAGGGGAAGCTTCGTTAACAAACTATAACACGGCAATCAGCACTCGAATACGACGAGAGAAATTACTGAGACGTGGAAAATTCCCTTGAAAAAAAAATCTGGTTTGCGAGACAAATGCTTGTATGTATTGAACCTCTTAAAAGATGAGGGGGGGAAATATGCGCTCACCGAGAGGGCATCGTCAGCACGAGACGACCACAAGGCACCTTACAGAGATGTGGAGAGCTTCGCGGCCGGAACGAAGCCTCTTCTCTCCGCCGGCCAAGAGGGGAAAACGCGCTTTCCTATCGCTCAAGGTTGCGCGGACAAAGCATAACTCTAGCGTCTAGGAAAAGCTTAACCAGGTGCGATGGCGGCACGCATAGCGTGGGAAGCTAGCCGCCAGAATAACTATACCAAGGACTGCTGCTGACGAGGGTGAAATACCTTCGTGTAATTATAATAACCCTAATAGGACTACTTTCGAAAGAAAAAAAAGGAAACGGCCCAGAGGCAAAACTTACAGAACGTAGCAAAACTTACAGAGTTCAATGTGTAAGTCGAGTTGTGTAATTTGTGCTTTAGTTCGGCAGCATTGCCACAGTCACAACTATTCATTGCAGCTCCTAAATTTCAACCACATCAACAAAATAAATTAGGACACTTCCTTCAGCACAGTGGCAGATGCTCAGCTGCAGGCTTTCTAGAACCATGCATTATCTTCAGACAGTGCCAGTACAGCGCGTAGCATATCTTTCCAGCACTCCAGACAAGTACACCGATTACATTGTACACAGAGCATCTGGTGTCGATTTACCTATAGAGGCAAGGTAACCCCTAGAACACATTTTGTGACAGGCGTGCTGGACACTTTGTCCCCTGAAATGCAAGTGCCATTTGGTACTTCAGTGCCTGTAGTGTCCTTTGCATCTAAATGAATATTGAATACATAGTAATAACATGAAGACGACAAAAAAAGCCATCAGCCATCAACTGTGTGGCAAATCTGGGTGCAAGCTATTCTGTTATCAAATATACCTGCAGGCATTGCGACCAATGTGCTCCCAAAATGTATGAGGCATTAGCCATTGCAGAGCTGTAAGGACATGACAATCCTAGGATGATTATGTTCTCGAGGTTTTTTCCCCACTTTCCATCTTTTGAAACGTGCATACTGTAGTCATGACAACAAAAATGCTACAACTGGCGTGTGGTAAGTTTTGCGTCTTATTTCCTAGCAGCTCATTGAAACGAGCCACGATGACAAATCCAAATGCTGTTACCTCATCAGACATTAAAATTTCTTAAATACTAACAAAACAAGATAGGCATTAAAGTGAGCATCACTTAAATACATTACACTTGTTTAAAGTTATTGCACCGCTGTGTGCCAGGTAAAAATGTTAGAAACATCAAAAAATGTTCAGATTCTACAGCCAACCGTGAAAAGTAAATAAAAACATCATTAAGCTTTCTTAAAGGGGTTCAGAAGCTTTACAACTGGCAGTCTTGGTGATGGACACGCTGATAGATGAGTAGCCATTCCACTGAGACGAGAATGTTGAGGGCTTCGCATGGAAGTCTGCGAGACACTGAAGAGTAGTTCTTGGTCCACATGAAGGAGGTTGCTTGCATACACGTCTGGGCCACCATACTGAATGCATTGTGTTACCGGAACTTTTTCTCCCTGCGTAGTGGTAAAGAAAGCATGGTTAAATTTAGATGATATAGATGATATTTAATATGCAAGGTGTGCAGACAGGGCACAAGAGTAGAGAAGTGGAAAACACAAACGCAAAAAACACGAAAAGTTTCATGAAATTGTTTTAATACATAACATTTTTGTACTATATGGTATTAATTATAAGGGTTCATAACCGCAACATATTTCATATATAAGCAGGTAGAATTAGCTTGGTCAGTTTGTACAAGCTCGTTTGAGGCAAGAAATCGAGTTTCACAGACAACCTCAACATTCTTGATTGAAAAAGGAACACCTCAGATGACATGCATTCCTGCGAGTGGGAATTGCGCAGTTCAAGAAAAACAAATTAAGACTGGTGCACCGATCCTGAAAAAGAATAAGCATCTGCTACTGCAAAAAGCTAATTCATTGATAGGTCTTAATAGCACAAGGGCATCTTTGGCCAAAGAGCGCCAAGTCTATACTGCAAAAGATAAACTTAGCGCATCTTTACAAAGCAAATATATAAAGATGACTGATGCCTCTCTGCACTACAGTTGCTTTGCTCTAGCATGAAGTCATTTTAATGCATGCACACGTACATATACACGCTACACCCAAGTTTAACAGCTGCAGAATTAAAATTGGGCAGCAATGAAGTCGCAACCTTTACCCCTTGATCCCGAGCTGTACTAGTGACTGGAGGTAGCACCAATTTCGCCAATGACGAGTCGCATTCTTTCTGCCCGATGTTAAGCTGCTCTTATTGTCAAAGATGAATTACAGTCGGCATTGAGGGAAAGCTGCCCTCAAGAGCAGCTTTTATTTTTGTGTTATTTCTAACCAGAGACCAATGAAGTAATATATTTTTAGAATGAGAATGACACCGAAAAAAATGAGTGCATAAAAAATTTGGTGCATTTTACCGGAATTAACTTGGGGGTTCACGGGTAAAGCGGCAATCCAGAAAGTACAAGACGTTTTGACATGTTTGCTACCAGTGAATGCTAGAAAATATGTTGGCATTCTGTAGTTTTGTCCAACAATGCAAAAGGTATTCTTAATAACTAAAGAAATAAATGGAAAGGTATCATGAAGTATATTTCGTGAATGTAATGCAGAATCACTCAACTTCTGTTACTATATAATATCCACTCGATTAACCTGCACTTTCTGAACTAGTTCAGGAGGTGCTGCATTTCACTACTCGTTCCACCAGTTCAACATGGCAGCAACTGCACACTGTGATTCGTTTTACTTAGTGCAGGCTTTGTAGAGGGCGAGTTCACAACATTTCCTGCACTTGGCCGAAATGTAGTGCATGTTTAGGCAGCAGGTGTGGTGCCGCTTCTGCACGAGCGAGGTGCAGAAATCAGTTTCATACAATAATTACAAGAGGGAACTCTGGCGCTAGTGTCTACAAGAGCTGAAACAAGAACTGTTGTACCAGCATGGGAATTTCGGGAAGTACATCCATTTGCCTAAACTTCGTCTGTTTGGCTTACAACGGCTTTGTCACTTTGTAAACTAGCCATATTCAACAATATACTGTGTAATAAAAAATAAACATCATTCAAACCATCTGACGACAGGATTTGAACACAGGAACTCTAGAACAGCAGTCTGATATTGAAACTATTAAGCCACGGAGGCATGTAACGACAAGCGAGTGCAACGCCCTCATCAATTTATCGCGGGCATACCAGTGCCTTGAGACTCTTGGCGCGATTCAATTTGGTCACCTGAACAAGCTCAATCGTTGCAATTAATAACAATTATGCGTGTTGGCGGCGTCTTCTGCACTGCGAAGAGTGTAGACTGCGCTGAAATTTACAACAATAACAATTATATAGCGTATAATATACAAAGCCACAAGAACGTCTGAATTCACAGGCACGAAGATCAGACAAATCCATGTGCTTCCCGTCATTCCCATGGTGGTACAACGACTGCAGTGCCAGAGTTCCCTCTAGTAATTACTGTAAGAAACTCTATGGCAGAAATAACCGAAGTGTCTGGCATATTGTTCTGGAGTAATAAACTAACTTTTGCTGTCCCATAAATCTTACTGGTCATTCATTCCAAGTTTTAGTGCAGTCACATGTCTAGTAGGCAATTGTGGTATTTTGCATAAACATTGCAAAGCCAACTGTGATAAAAGTTCACTCTGGTAAATTGGTTATGATCGAGTAGCATAGACTACTGAAGCAATCTCAGCAACCTCTGGAAGACTAGTGAAGTAATTTTCTTATTAGCAGCTTTTCAACAGCATTTGAGCATGACACATGCACCTCAGATATGCAGATATTTCCTTGACTCAGCAAGAAGCGATGCTTCATGTTCCACGAGGCTACTTTAATCAACGCAGTATTGGTGCTCTCTAAAAACAATGCCAATGCGGATCCAAATATTTTTCAGGGGCAACTGTTATGCCTGAAATCCTGTTAGATTACAGTTTTTTTTAAACACATGATCAGACCATGTTAGAAGCGCTTCTTAAAATCCTCCTATTTATTAGACTAGTCATATCTCCAACTACATGACCGGGGTAGTTGGAGAAATATGGGAGAGGCCTTCGCCCTTGCAGAGGGCATAACCAGGCTGATGATGATGATGATGATCTCTGCACACAGAGGCTACTAATTAGGTTCCATGCAATATCATCATCTTGACAAAAACTTCACTTAGTAATACACTTGCTGTGATAAGATTTCTTTGCGACCACATTGAGATGCTGTACAAGGCGAATTTATTATTTTTAAAATGAAGCTCCTGTTCTTCCAAATGAGAAGAGAACTGAGGGTCAAAATCTTTCTTAATCACAGCTGGAAGATGCCAGGGAAGGCACGTGAGAACTTATTTGTAATTTTCTATTTAAATGTAGAAATGATAAAGGCAAATGAAAATGGTAAAAGAGAACAACTAGCCATGGATGGAGAAAGAACCTACAACCTTTGCATTAGGCATGCGATGCACTAACCACTGTGCTACCAAGGCAGCATTCAACCGTCCACAATGGCCCCTCAGATTGTCGACTCTCGAACACGGCCGTAGTACCACAGTGGTTAGTATATCACATGCGTAATGTGAACGTTATGGGTCCGTTCTCTACCCACATGTGGATGTCTTTTCATCGACTTTCATTTCCCTTGAACTGATCATTTCTATACTTCATGTAAAAGCTAAAAACATGTTCCTGTATGCTTTCCTTGGCCTCATTATCTGCTGGCTTCTTCCAGTTCTGTTACTTCGAACACTTATACACATTCTCATCTGGTAAGTAAACAGCTTTTGCATGATGCTGGAATGCAATATAAAACATTATTGCAGGGCCGTGTTACGTAGAAAGGCTTGCATTGCCCAGGCAAGGTGTATTAATGTAAATCTGAAAAAAAAAAACAATTCCCACTCTAGACAGCCATGCTGTGTACTGCTGTGTGCAACAGGGTTTATAGAAAACAACTTGTTCAGAAATAAAGCCATGAAACAACGAGGAAATATGAAAACTAGATGAAAATTTGTGCAGTTGCATGTTAAAAATTTAGCACAGCAACAGATAAAGACATAATGAAAGAAGCGCGAGGATAGTTTATTTTGGAAACACGAGGCAATATACTTGAAAGAAGCATATGAGCTTACATGTGGAGAAATATTGTAACTGCAACTAAACTACGAACAGGCCTAGAACAGACTGATACAAGGGGTCGAGCATGTAAATCTCATCATGCCCTTAAGTCAAAGAATCATGGCTTTCTCATGATTCGGTACACATGGCTGGTTCACACAACTTAGCCGCTTCTATATATGCCTTGTAAGTACCAGGTGGTCTGTGTGACTTGTGCAAGCTTTAAATATGTACAAGTGCCACGTAGCTGGACAGAACCAAGGTAATGTTGTTTGCCATCGTTTTGAGCCAGTGAAACCAATTTTTGCATTTTTCCTAATTAGGTAATTAGTTATTAACAATTATTTACCTGCTCAAATATTATATTCAAAGTTAAAGGGTCAGTGCGAGAATTGTACAGCATCCTGAAAAATTCCCAATCCAGCTTTCTACTGCTCAATAGGTGCAATACAAACTTTTTTGTTTTTTCAAGCTTGAAAGAAGCCTGTGAATACATGCAAGGAGTGCTGTGCAACTAACCACTCATGCACCTGAACACCATTTGGCTCCTTCTTTCATGCTAGAAAAAACACTTTTTGAGAAGAATATTTTAGAAATTGATTAATTATTATTATGTTTTAGGCAAAACGCATGAAATAGTGTGACTGCCACCTCCATTTTCGGCAACATGAATTGACTCCCTTTCATGTCCAAATCCAGCTATACATTGTGCGTGTTTTGAGCTGGTTCTGTAATTTAGGCTGGTTTTGACTAATTGAAGCTTCGCACCCTAATAATGGAGTCTACAGCCTAAAAAGAAATTGGTACATAAACGGTCACTGTCAGTACTCCATACTCCTTTAACTTAGTGCAAAGTGCTTGTGAGCCAAGAAGTTGGTAGTTCTAAGCAGTATTTCTCATTCTGACCTGGTGTTATAGCCCAGTTACTATGATGCCATGCTGCTCAGTCATGCTGGTCACAGCTTCAATGTAGGCCATGGCTGCTGCCCTCCAATGGAGGTAAAATGCAATAACGCTCACGCACTTAGATTCAGGTGTACATTAGAGAAGCCCAGGTTCCCAAAACTTCAGGTTGTGACTTTGGAATATAAAGCCCTTAATTTTAAAATCTAAAGGTGTTTATCAGGAGCAAGACACCATCTTGAGCTTTTACTGCACTGCCATGGCACCAAGAAGCTCTGAGTAAATAAAAACAATTTCTTAGACACTCTCCACCTCTTGCAAACATTTACAAACACTTCTCTGCATGCACCTCTATTGCTGTTATATTTAGTTCCATATGCCAAGGCGGGTTAGGATGTTAGAAGAACTTTCAAACCTGTTTTTTTTTCTTTTTACCGCTTTAAAGTTGTTGGTTATTTTGCATCTTTGTGTGTTCCGAATGCACATTTCAGTGCATCAATTTCTTCAGAAAGTGCACTCTTTATTTATTTGTGCATGCAAAAAGGGTTCAGAAGAACTGCTTTCTGAAGATCTGTATAACAAGCAAAAAACAATTCTATGTAGGCTGCGCAACGAGAAAGGATTGTTTTGTAAATATGTTATTTAGTTCTCTAAAAAAAGCAGCTGTCAGTATTCTGTTCCAAAGTGAAAATTGCCCCTACCTGGCTCTGCTTCATTTTCCGATGTTGATGGTCCATTCGGGGGCACTCAACTGACAGGCTGCACTTTAGCCATGTCCGGGGTGCTGTCACCAGGCCCAAGGTCGATCGACATCCTCACCAAAAGTCGAGTCCGAACTCTATGAAAAAAACATCTCATCATTTTGCTATCAGTTTTGTCATCTTGTGTGTTTCACAGACGGCCGTCAGTAAAATATTCCGTCACTTGGATACTGAAAAAAAATTCAAGCATTTCCTGGCAGCCAAGCTGAATACACAATAAATGAAGAACATTAAAAGCAAATACAGTTGTCACATTATATTGATCAAGTACAGCAGAAATGGAAATAAATCAGTGATACTGTGTCTGTTGCTTTTAGGCTTCCTCCGTTCCTGAGAGCTTGTTCAATTCTATCCATATTATACTTCCTTATGTCAGCTGTCTTACGCTTGTTGATTAACTTCGAAAGTTCTGCCAGTTCTATTCTAGCTGTAGGGTTAGAGGCTTTCATACATTGGCGTTTCTTGATCAGATCTTTTGTCTCCTGCGATAGCTTACTGGTATCCTGTCTAACAGAGTTACCGCCGACTTCTATTGCACACTCCTTAATGATGCCCACAAGATTGTCGTTCATTGCTTCAACACTAAGGTCCTCTTCCTGAGTTAAAGCCGAATACCTGTTCTGTAGCTTGATCTGGAATTCCTCTATTTTCCCTCTTACCGCTAACTCATTGATCGGCTTCTTATGTACCAGTTTCTTCCGTTCCCTCCTCAAGTCTAGGCTAATTCGAGTTCTTGCCATCCTGTGGTCACTGCACCGCACCTTACCGAGCACGTCCACATCTTGTATGATGCCAGGGTTAGCGCAGAGTATGAAGTCTATTTCATTTCTAGTCTCGCCGTTCGGGCTCCTCCACGTCCACTTTCGGCTATCCCGCTTGCGGAAGAAGGTATTCATTATCCGCATATGATTCTGTTCCGCAAACTCTACTAATAACTCTCCCCTGCTATTCCTAGTGCCTATGCCGTATTTCCCCACTGCCTTGTCTCCAGCCTCCTTCTTGTTTACCTTGGCATTGAAATCGCCCATCAGTATAGTGTATTTTGTTTTCACTCTACCCATCGCCGATTCCACGTCTTCATAGAAGCTTTCGACTTCCTGGTCATCATGACTGGATGTAGGAGCGTAGACCTGTACAACCTTCATTTTGTACCTCTTATTAAGTTTCAGAACAAGACATGCCACCCTCTCGTTAATGCTATAGAATTCCTGTATGTTGCCAGCTATATTCTTATTAATCAGGAATCCGACTCCTAGTTGTCTTCTCTCCGCTAAGCCCCGGTAGCACAGGACGTGCCCGCTTCTGAGCACTGTATATGCTTCTTTTGGCCTCCTAAGCCACTGAGCCCTATTATATCGCATTTACTGCCCTCTAATTCTTCCAATAGCACTGCTAGACTCGCCTCACTAGATAACGTTCTAGCGTTAAACGTTGCCAGGTTCATATTCCAATGGCGGCCTGTCCGGCTTTGAATGCAAGAAACGTAAAAACAGGAACTTGCAGCCACGCCACTTTGACTTTCCCGCGTTTGCTACACCTCGCCACAAGTTTGGCATCGTCCGGTACTCGGGGATAGTAATCGCTTAAAATTAAAATGAACGAGCGTCGGCATAAATTAACTGGATATTTAACCGGACAATATTTGCACATAAAACAACTCACGTAGCGAAGCTACTGTCAAATACCCGCTGACGCATCTGCGGGCGGTGCGGTTTGGGCAAACAATTAAAAAAGGAATGCCAGTTTCACTTGTTTCACGCCTACTAAGCTAAGAGAGAATTTGAGTTTCCTACTAAACTATACTGGATATTTACGCTCCGAATAAAACTATGGAAATTTTGTTACGTCACATTGCATGCGGATGAAAGTGAGAAAATTGCTTTTATTGTATTCTGCCCCGGCTGCATGTAGCAGCTACCATTCTCATGCAACAAAAGCGTGACAGTGGTACTCGCGGCACGGAAAACAAACAAATACAACGCCAACGTTACACCTCTTGGAGTTAGAACTAAGCACGATCAAGACAGTTTTTTAGCCTTCATGACGCCATGAACACGACCAAACATCGAGCGAAACAACTGTCTACTCTCGAAAATTATTACCGCTTCCATTTACATACCTATCCAGCCACAAGCAAAAGTCAATGGGCTGACTGTCCACAAGCCGCAGGTTAGAGTGACAGCAACATATTACGGTAACGTAAAACAATTTCCACGCTGACTTAGCAGCCGCGGTGTGCGCTAAGTGCCGCAGTTCTCGTTTGCCGCTCGAAATTCACACCATGATGACGGTCACTGCATCTTTCACATGAAATATTGCACGCTATGCTCCGGAGCTCAATAGGAGGGCGAAACGCATTTGCACGTACCTTAAATCCGCATGCCGGAAACACGTCGACGCTTCCGAACCCCGTACGGCCGCTTCACTTGGACGGGAGGCACTTCCATCAAACATTTCACATGCGACATGTCTCACACCGATTATGCTAACACGAGAAAATGACGCAGGCCGCATTGCGACGCCGTGCAGCCGTGCATCCTCCGATGAGCTGCGTGCGCGGACTTGCAGAGAACAGTACCATACAAAGCGTTAAGCCTGTTTCACATGATGCGATTTTCGTCGCACCGGAAGTGCGATTTCCGTCGTTTGCGATGAAAATCGGAGTCGCAGTGCCGACCCCCCGATTTTCGGCTGCGACCAACCGGTTGGTCGCACAGTCGCACCGTCGCACCGATCGCTGCGATTTTCCGTCGAAATTGCGCGGAGAGCTGTCAACGGAGCTATTTCGCCGGTTTGTTTTGGGAAATGGCGTCTCGCACGACAAGTGCAATGCGCGGAGACGTGGATCGTCGAATTCGGTACGTACGCGAAGGGAGAATAAAAAACTTGTACCGCATATTCGATTCTCCCATTTATGTACGTTTGTTGACACGTTACGCAGCAACTAAAGTACATTCTCACGTTTGCTTCGTACGCCTTTGCGAGTTGTCAGTGCTAGGAGGTGTTCGATCCCCAGCAGACGACGAGGTCGTCACAATTTTCTTTTGTTGAGTAGCATGCAAAAATCGTGCTTACGGAGCAGCTTGAATTATTTCAAACTCGGCAAGGGCAAATGACAAGACAGCAAAGTACCCGAAGTTTCAACGTTGCGCTGAACGCGGTACCGTTCAGTTGCCTTTTCTTGTCGGTTTTCAGCGTGAATTACCCTATGCATCTTGAAAGCTTATCTTACCTCTTATTAAATTTGACAGAGCAAAAGTGTAGGCTATCGTAATGAATTTGCTACGGTAGCATTAAATCCGTGGCTTGAATAAAATATTACATGCACGTTAAGTTCTCTTCTCTGGAGAATTTTTTTTTCTTGCACAGAAACCAATAAACATTGACTATGTTGCGGACTTTGTATCCTTACTGAATCTATATTAACACTTGCTTTGAAAGGTAATTAACTCTAGAGCTAGTAGATTAAGTAAATTGCTTGCTATAGTGGCCCAGTGACAACGTACCCTCCTGCACAATCATGTAGAACTCGTGCAATATTGCGAAAAGCAGACAAACGGCCTGTTCTTGTGGGGATAAAACAGTGTAAAACGACACGCTGAAGAAAAGTAAATCAAAACTGTGCAGTGAAGTCAGCCAGTACAAGTAGTTCTTGCACGTTCACAACTGATCAAGTGTGCAGAAACATTCATGCCATACATGTTTCTAGTAAGTTTCTAATAAGTTTGTGATCACATATATTAGTGTGTAAACCCATATAACGATATCCGCTCGATTACTATCTTTATAAGTAATGAAATGCCATGCTACTTGCAATAACGTATATCACCCGAGGATTTCAGAACAAATTTCTGCATTTCAACTATACACAATATGTGGTTTATTCAATAAAGGACCACAAACTCGGCTTTTTTGCAATGACACACTTATTCCAAATTTTACTTACATACAGGCAAGAAAAAAAATCTATAGACAAAAATATTGTTCCTCACTTTATTCACCTGCGACTGTGGCTACAGCATTCTGCTGCTAACACAAGGTGAGGGGTTGATTTGCCAGCCATGGAAGTTGCATTTCGATGGGAGTCATAGGTAAAAAAAAAAGCTCTTGCACTTAGATTTAGTTCATCACCTTTTATTGAACCATTAAACTTCAAAATACTATTGCATAGGGGGGCATGCTTATGCAAAATCTAACACCAACTGAAAGCAAATGGCAGAATTGTAAAACAACCAACTTTCGCGCTAATTTGAGCTTGTAAATATTCATTGCATCAATATGTATTGTTCAACAGCACTGCACAAATAAGCATGATCAGGTATAACAAGTACTCTGTCAGGAAGCTGGTTCTACAGATGTATAAATGTCAAGGCATGAATGCTCATACTACGTTGCACACATAGCACAAAGAAAACCTTTTTCAAGAGTTGTCCCTTCTGGCAGATATGAGTGGGCCATAAGCGGCAGAAACTTTATTGCAGGACATTGTGTAATACCGCTTATGAAAGAATGAAGAGAGTGAAGAGCCTTTTAACAGCAGTACCTCATGCTACTCTAATAAGAGGAACGATGAGCAAAAATATTTCTGGTAGAGCACTTAAACAGTAACTTTCTGAAAGACAGAAAATTCCAGGTGAGAGTTGGAGGTACATTTGGCCCACACACACCAACAACACGGGCATACTACAAGAAACACTACAGCCTATGGTGTATTACAGTCTATGGGAAAGCTATCTTATACAGAAATCAAGAATGATGCAACAAGCCCTCGACAACGCTACAGACTTTCTTGGCCAATCTGGCCTCTCGCTTTCTGATAAGTCAGCTCATATCGACGTCGGAAAAAAAAAAGAAAGACTAGAATCAAGAACTACCCTAGGTTGCACATTGTGATCCACATAGCTGGACAAATATGCCCGCAAGTCAACATCCACAAATCCTCAGGTAGTGTAAGCCCATGACGGCAGAGCCAGCACGTGGGTGAAACAATTATGCAATGCCTCGACGCAACTTCCACACCTGGTGAAACAATAATCTCGAAATCATGGAGGTGGACGAGTGGATACTATGGAAAATCGCAGATGCTGTGCTTGTGTCCAAGGTATGGTACAGTATGAATTACCAGCAGCACACAAAGAAGACAACTCATCGAATACAGGCATCTGGTAGTAATAACAAGTCTTTCCAACTTTACCATGCTTGAAGATCTCTATGAGAAAGAGCAAACAAGCAAGCACCTAGACAGAGTAGAGTTGCAGCCTGCAGCACAAATTCTTTGTCTCAGGAGCTCAGAACCTCGTCCCAAGATACTATGCCAGCTAGCATATGAGATGCAAAGACGACTACCCCTCCCTATAGAAACACAACCTCAGGAGTACCTGTACTTGAAACACAACAGGCCCATACCGTGAGATATGGGGGCAAACAATTAGGCCAGGAGACTATATGCAACTGCCAAACACACAGAGGAGGTTGCTAATCATGAAGATGCAAGCAAACATAAGGCACATATAGTACACTAATCTGGCAATAGCAGTGTAACAGTAGTATGACACTACATAAAACTAAACCCCATATAAGTGAGTACCATTCCAGGTCATCCTACACCTAGAAAAGCTGAACTGAAAGCAATAAAAGCAGCACTTGTAGTGCAGATTACACCCTGCACAACACCCTGCTTGGATTCACCAGAAACTGTCTGGGCCTGCACATCACACAAGATTTTCAGGAAAATCAGGAGATTGACACGCGACTTGTGAGCACATGGCCAGAAATTAAATTACAGGATACATAGCCATGCAGATATTCCAGGACACAAGCGGGCTTATAAGCCCGACATAATAACTGAAAACTAGATGAGTTTGTGTGTATTAATTATTAACTGAAGTGCAACAGATAGACAACAGACAAGAACGAAGTGCTCTGTGTGTTCACTTCGTTCTTGTCCATCGTATTTCTGTTGCAATATAGTTAATGAATTCACGAGGCTGCACAGGAGAAGAATGATACCTCTGCCCAAGGGCCCAATTTCACATCCAAATCCACGCGCGCGCGTGCGCGCACTCACACACACACACAAATGTTGCAAGAGTGCATAGCATGAAGCAGTATCAACAGGATGGCACTAGATATGGATGAGGACTAACTTTCAACTGAGGTTCATTTGTAAAAATGTGGCGAGTTATACAAATTACCAGAAAAAAAAGGATGATGAGCAAAACGAGAACAAGGTGAAAGCAGGAGCCAACGTTTCGACAAGTGGACTTGTCTTCTTCAAGGTCCACTTGTGGAAACGTTGGCTCCTACTTTCACCTTGTTCTCGTGTTGCTCATCGTCTTGAATTTGCATCTCCCACCTTCCCCGAGTTTTCCCCAGAAAAAGAAAGACATCTTTGAAGGCTAGATAAAGATTGGTGCTTGATGCAGCCAAACAGAAATAAAAATGCTACAGAAAGAAAATACAGAAAAATTCCAAGTGCAGGAAAAAATCATTACAATTGCCAATCCTGCATGCCAGCACCTTTCAAGAAACACTGTTGTTATTCCAATAGACCGACTGACAGCTTGCTTATGCAAGCACATTCTTCCAGTTCCATGCCATTGGGAAAAAAATGAGTTTGCTGGAAGGTAGCCACATGCACACTTGGTGATCACAATGTTTTTTTCCCTGGACTTGTGTGTGTGTGTATATATATATATATATATATATATATATATATATATATATATATATATATATATATCTATATATATATATATTCTCTCCCTTTCCTGCTTTTATGTTTGGTTTCATCAAGCACTAGTCTTTATCAGGTTTTATTGCTGTACTACTTTCTGGTAACATTTATAAATCACTGCATTTTCACAATAAATCTTTTAATTAGAAGTTAGCGTACCCTGTTCTTACTGCTTCACACTATACATTCTTGCTACATTGGCCAAATAAAAGATTTTATAAGGTACACAGAAGCATCATAAGGGCTATTAAAGTGACTTGTTGCAGTCTAAAATAATATGAATAGCCTGGCTGTAAATGGCACCAGAGAACAAATAGGACGAACAAGAAAACCGAGATGATCTAACTACCAAAAGTTTAATGTACACACCGAGTAAATGCTCGTTGACAAGCAATAGACTGAACACACACAAAAAGGAGAAGCAAAAATTCATGTGCGTTTCCTGACAGGAAATGCAACCATTTCTAATGGAAGCCGTGCTGACAAGATTAACCCAGCATTTTTAGATCTACAGCTTCCGTAATTTCTCTAGGCAGCCGATCTCCACAGAATGCTAGCTTCTTCCTCTACATGTACGCTCAGATGTGGAGAGTGCATTGTAGAGGAAGCTAGCATTCTGTGGAGATCGGCTGCCTAGAGAAATTATGGAAGCTATAGATGCAAAGACACTGGGAGAATCTTGTGTCAGCATGGCCTCTGTTACACTTTCAGAGATGGATGCGTTTCTTGTGGGGATCTGTATGGACACACATCAGATTTTGCTTCTGCTTTTTGTGTAAATTTGATTTATTGCTTGTCGACCAGCATTTACTCGGCATGTTCAATAAACTTTTATTTGTTAATACACTTCATGATTGTCCTGGTCTCTAGCAGAAAGGTGTTCATTCTTTTTGCAATGAAGCTTTATATGCCTAGGCAAAACACTCGTGGTCCGTTCACAAGAACCCTAGTGTGGGGGTGTGAGCCATTGTTTAAGGGGGTGTGAGCCATTGCATTCGTCTTGCATGATGGACAGAGAAATTTCTTGTTGGGTAGACATAGAAATGCTTATGCATTTCAAGCATACATTTACCTACGTATTATTGCAGGGAAGGGACACAGAGGGGGACGGGGTTAAGACAAGATCATGATGTCATTATTATCTCGCAGCAAAGGTGTGGTGGGCCATTCACTAGACCGATAGTGACGTCGTTTCTCTCTAGCAGCAGAGCGCGCGTGCAGCAGTCTCTCTCCGACTTCCCGATAGGTTCAAAAATGTGTCCCTGTATTTAATTAAATGAAATGTGCAGCCCCGGTGTGTCACTTGGTAACTACAGTGCATAACTGAGTCATAAACATTATGATTAACGCATTACAAAACACAAATGCGTAACATAATTCAGAAAGGCTTTGATGGACCCACTGGATTAACACAATGAACCACTCATTGCACTTTCCATGATGGTGATCTTGCAAAGTGCGATGTGTGGCATTCCAAATAAACAATGTGATAAACCCAAGCCAAACATGTGCATAACCTCATTAAGAAACATAGACATAACCAATAATATAGAAAGACGTGAATAAACCATTGGAATTAACCCAGTGATAAACACCGGGGCCGCACATTACAGCCTCGCTGGTTTACCGTCTGTTCAGGGTGCATGAGCAGTAACTCTTTCTGTTGTTGTTTGTTAAGTATTGTATAATGTTGTGCCAGTAAAACACGTTGGGCTAGTTGGTGCAATGTATTGGTACTGCTTTTTTTGCTGGTTTCTTTCTTAATGTTGTGCCCTTCTTCCTTTTGTAACAACTTTTTTATTCCCTCTTGCATAATACTCCAACCTTGCAGCCTGCGAGGTATGTAAATAAATAAGTACATAAGCACGTCATTCATTCATCTGCATACACCTCGCACCATTCCTTGCTCAACAAACGTCACTGTGTTGATGTCTCGCAGCGTGCATCTACATTAACTGCCATTTGCGTTTCAGTACGGTTTGTGAACAGTGTAATGCATAAAGATTACATGACATTAAGGTTGTGACCTATGCGGTGCATAAGCTAACCTTGCAAAAGATCACATGTTGGATTGTTGAAAATAAGACAAATTGTATATATTGCAGTTACTTTAGCAGATTTAATTGACCACTTGACAAAAACTTCACTTCACATAGATTTCAACACGTACACTGAATCTGCAGTTTTCTTTTTTGCTTATTAATGTAGTCGTTACTGCATGGCCACATAGTAGATTTGAAAACAAAGTTAAATAAATTTGTTTGTTGCAATATAACAATGTGTAGATCACTGCGATTGTAACACCATAACTTGATACAAACATGCACAGTATAGGATGCAGACAAATGCTCAGGACAAACTCCAGAATGTTTGCATCCTGATGCTTATGAAAGTGAACGGTTTCATTCCATGGCTGTCAATGAGAGGGAGAGAGAAAACTTAATTGTGTTCGTGGAACAAAAACGCATGGATAAGCTTAGACATATAGTTATTGCTTAACACTTTCGAAATGAATAATTATAGCTTGCTATCGACATTGAAGCAGCCTTTCGACAGCAAGAAAAGGAATGTTTTTCCAGCTCTGAACATTCAACTGCAGGAAATGCTAGCAGGCATAAAATTCAGCCAATATAATCTGTTTAGGAATACCAAATTGGAATAAACATTGAGACTTGCATTTGTACTTTCTCTTGCTGAGCAATCTAGATTGAAATGACTCCCATAAGCATGTCGTAACAATGTTGATATAATACAGGCTAAATGCATGACTAGCTTAAGAAATCTGGATGATTGCTATAAAAACAGTGAAGAAACTATACTATCTAATAACATTAATTATATAATAATAATATTTATTTCCACAAAACAGGCTAACCGTGAGCGGCGTGCGAGGTTGAGCACAAAGCTGAAAAATTCTACGGCAAGTGCGCCTGCCGTGGGCCTACGATCCTGCAATATGGATAGCGCGTATTGATATGGTCTTCCTATTAGAAGTTCCGAGTATACTACCAGTGCGAGACACAGGACAACAAAGGGGACGAGAAGCGTGTCTTTTAGAATGCTATGTTACAACGTACAGGTTTCTACAAAAGTGACGGTAACTGCTCGAAACATTTGATGCGTCGGCTTTTGCGCCTTTAGAAATATTTAGAGAGGACCCCCATATATATATTCGCAGCGCAAGCACGGCAATGGACGAACCAGGCTAGCGCTAAGGTTGAATTTCACAACACAATTTTCATTCCACGTCGTAATCACACATCGTTTGAGGCTTCGTTCAGGGGCACACGCGGGCGTTCGGGCTGGTGCTTCTTGTTGCGTTTGGCGTAAGAATATGGCTAGGAGCAGGCACCACATATGCGCCATCACGGGCAATATACACGCATCATTTCTCCAGAAGCTAACGCCGAGCACGGGTAGCGCGGGGATCTTGTTGGGCTGACACGACAACTTCGTGGCAGCCGAATTCCGAATACTGCATATGCGGTGAGGGTAGCTATATGAACTTGTCGATAGGTCATCTTGTAGATTGTTGTAGCGCAGGCAGAACGAAACGGCCATAGAAGGTAGATAAGACAACACACAGCGCTGAACCATAAAGAATCGCTGAACCACCTGCGAACAACTGTTTACGTGCGCGATGTCGCGCTGAACTACAGAAACCGCCGTCGCGCACTCCAAGACAAATCTTAACGTATTTAAATTAGTACACGTACATATTATTTGCTTCTAATCAAGAGCAGTCAATAATATTATAGTCTAAACATTTTATTCATTACAATAAAAGAATTATGCAGCGTGTGCTACGAAACCTGGCAGTAAGCAACCCTGGGCGTCGCACCAGTCGCATTGTTGAAATCGCAATCATGTGAAATGAGCCCTCCAAAAATCGCATTGCGACGCGTGCGACAGCACCGATTTTCGTCGTTGCAGTCGCAGCATGTGAAACAGCCTTTAGGCGCGAGGAGGTGGCGGCTTTCGTTGCGGAGACGAAGCAGCGGTGAACCAACGTTGCCAACTGTTGGTTCCGACGTTATGCCGGCGGTGGTGGCTTTAGTGGCGTGTGTTGCGGCCGTCTTATTTTTTATTTCTTTTCCCCAAACAGTATGGTTAAGATCAGTTCTTTGTTTACATTTTTTTACTGTGTCACTTGGCATTATTTTTACCCTTTTTATGCGATTAAGCTGTAAATTATGGCCTCCTAGATTCGCCTGCGCCAGCTTCGCATGCAAATCTCGGAGGCCATGGGACAACGCGTAAAAGATACGCCATTCTTGTCGTTGTTAACGTTTCATCATCGTTTCTTCAACTGAGATAGAGGCGTAGTGTCCCTTTTCCCGGGGATGGGGAGGGGACGACGAAGACGGCATCGCTCAGCGGGGGGCGGGGGAGTAGGTTAGTGTTGGTTCTTACCGCGAAATTCGCGAACCCTGCGATTTTCTTATAACGTAAGCATTTCTATACTTATCCAAGAAGAAAAACCATCCGTCCGTCAGTTCGTACCGCACGATATCTTTCAAAATAGAACCCGCAGCAGCGAGTGAATTCACCTTCGTGCTAGCTCTCGCTTCAACGCGACCGAAGCGGCGAGGACATAGCGCTCACGAAGCTCTCAGCTCATGCCGCACTATGCGCTTTTCGCAGATCACTTTCAAGATGGTGTACGCGCGTCTGTTTTCAAAGCGAAGTAAACGGTGAGAACACAGCGCGTTAAGCTTTCAGCAGTGGGCACACTCTTTCCGCATTGCAGTTCGCTTTCAAGATACGGTTCACGCGGCCGGGCCACAAGCAGCCGCCGCCGGAGAACGGTTGATAATCGTTCGACGCGGATGAGAAGTGCTAAAGAGCGATAACAGCTCAAAATGAACGGAACGTCACTAGCGCACCTGGCCCCGCCACCTGCAGTACTTTGCTTGCGCCATTCACTTGGTGCCGCCGACCACAGCAGCTCGTGTCGCCGCAGCGCTGTCGCTTATACACGTCGGATCAAGTTTCATAACATTGATAACGACATGGACTGCGTGTAGATGAGGAAGAGTCACAATGCTTACGCATACTCAGACAAATCCCAGAGGAGTTTCTGTGTGATTTTCTTTACCGGAAATGTGCAGTCGGCGGTGACCCAGAGTAGACAATGCATGTAAGAGGGGTGCGAAGCTTTTCTTTTTATGAGAGTCTTGCCCAGCTCCCAAAGATCTGCTCAAGCTGAGACTTGCTGATGGCTGTATGTGTTTTTTTTTTTTTTATTGTCGCATGCCCTCGAACCGCCATGAATCCAGCTGTGTAATGGCATTAGAGCAGTATTCACCTCCAAAAGGAAATGCAGTCGGTAATTGGGCTGCCTAAGGTTTGCGGCCTGGCGACAGCTCCCCTCCCCTCCCCCGTTTCCGTTGACAAGTTAAGGGGAGGGGTCTAGAGCAATCTTACACCCCCCTCCCCGCAGTGGCGTAGCCAGAAAATTGTTCGTGTGAGTGAGGGGGGGGGGTCCCAACTGACCGTGGAGGGTGAAGGAGCGGGGCCATTGCCATAGTAGCAAAAAATTTACTGTTATTGATCGTTACAAGTGCCCGGCATGCCCCCCTTGGCTACGCGGCTACTCGCCCCCCCCCCCCCCCCCGCAATCGACGCAAATCGAGCTAGCAGAACGTGCATGACGCGCATGCATGACATAACATGAATGACATGCCGCGAAGCTGGCATGGATGCCGTGACATCATCATCATCATCATCATCATCATCATCATCATCATCATCATCAGCCTATTTTGATGTCCATCGCAGGACGAAACCTTCTCCAGCGATCTCCAATCCCTGTCTTGTGCCAACTGTTTCCACGTGTCTTCAAGTTTCCTAATTCCATCATGTCCACCTTATTCTCTGCCGTCTTCGACTGTGCTTCCCTTCCCTTAGCACCCATTCTGCAGCTCCAATAGACTAGCAGTTATGTCCCTTACGCATTGCAATGTCTGCCCAGCACGACTTCTTCCTCTTGATGTCAACCAGAATATCAGCTATCACCGTTCGCTCTCTAATCCACATCGCTGTCTTACAGTCCATTACCCTCATGCCTAATATTTTTCATTCCATCGCTCGTTGCGCGGTCCTCAACGTCTTCCCAAGCTTCTTTGGTAACTTCCAAGTTTTGGCCCCATACGTTAGTAACGGCAGAAAGCAATGATTAGCAGTAAGCTCCATGGTCATGATTTAGTAACGCCTGCCGTAAGCTCTCCAACTATTTTTTTATTTTTGTTAATTTCCTTGATCAGAGGCCCCTGCGAGTAATTAACCTCAATAAACGTATTTCTGCGCAGGTTCTAGAGGCTGACTGCCGACCATGACATTTCGTTCTCTCGCCAGGCTGTGGAACATTACTTGTCGGCATACTAACTTTCAATCAGACTTTTACACTTTCTACGCTAAGGTCCTCAAACACTTGTTGCAAATAGTCTGCAGCGTTGCTGAGTATGCCAATGTCATCTACAAACCGTAAGTTGGTGAGCTAGTTACCGTTAGCCCTCACTCCTAACCATTCCCAGTCTAACTGGTTGCACACCTTTATTCAGTGATAGCATTGTAAATATTTTGCCATTGATCATGCGAAGCCTTTTGCAGATATCTGGCTATGCAAAGTCGGCGCGTTAGTGTCATCCGTTCGATATCAACATTCGTGGGAAACTTCATTTTTGACCGCTGTTCGGAGTCAGTGTGCTGCTGCCTAGATGCCCGTATCTAATCATTCCAGCTACCTAATTCTAGCGCAGGTAGCGCGCGTTTCATGTATAGCCAATATAAACGCATTAATCGCCAATGTTCATTTACCATATACTGTAAGCTTGTTCACTTACTCCCTTATAATTAGGGTGTAAATTAGAAAGACTGGGGTGTTCCAAGGGAGTTTTCTTATTGAACACCCTTTTCCGTTAAAAAAGGGTGTTTCAAGGGTGTTTACAAGGGTGAAACGATAAGTACACCCGCAATACACCCATAAGGGTGTGAAAATTTTTAGAGTGTATATAAAGAAATTGAACACCGTAAAAAGTTATTTGAAACATTCATTAAATCGAAAGATCCACACGTCCTGCAAGCCTACAAGCAGCTTAGAAATAAAACAAACTCTAAAATGAAGAAGGCTAAACGCGAGTACTATCAGAATAAGTTTACTGCGGCTACAAACAATCCTTCACTGCTTTGGAGAGCATTTCGAGAATTAATGACGGGCAACAAAGCGAACTGTCCTCAGTCAATAGTTATCGACGGGATAACATTATCAGAGGAATGCCTAGCCAACAAATTTAACTCGCATTTCCAGGTTTCTGCTGCGCAGTGTAGCGATGCTCCTGTAGGCCGATGTGAAGCATACAATATATGTTCTGATATGCCCACTATATTCCGGTACCCAACAAGCCCAGCCGAGATAGCAGACGTCATATCTGCACTAAAGAATAACTGCGCATGCGGAGCGGACGAAATAAGTACAAAGCCTATAAAGAGTGTAGCGCAAGTAATGTGTCATCTGCTTTCAGATATCGGCAAGCTCGTCTTATCGACTGGCGAATTTCCCGTGCTCATGAAAATTGCGAGAGTAGTGGCACTGCATAAGGGGGGTGCGTTAGACAAACTCAATAATTTAAGACCCATCTCAGTCCTTCCTATCTTTTCTAAAATCCCTGAACGCATTTTAAATAAAAGAATAGTTGGGCACTTGACAAAAAACAAAGCAATAGCACCAGCACAATTCGGGCTTCAGAAACAAAAGTCTACTGAGCAAGCGCTTTTGCATGCGAAAGACCACTTAATTAAGAACTTTGAAAAACAGACTTACACTATTGGAGTGTTTTTGGATTTCCGAAAGGCTTTTGACTCTATTAATCACGATACCTTGCTCCGAAAATTACCCTGGTATGGCATAAGAGGTGTAGCATATGCTTTAATTAAGAACTATCTCAGCTCCCGTAAGCAGTTGGTTTGCCTAAAAGATTCTAAGTCCCTACTTCTTGATTTAAACTGCGGTGTTCTTCAGGGCTCAATCCTAGGCCAACATTGTTTCTTCTCTATATTAATGATATTGTTAACATCCCAAACACACCTTGCATAACTTTGCATGCAGATGACACCAGCGTTTTCTTCTCTGATCATAACATTCAAGAAGCATTTAACGCTGCCAATAGATGGATGGGGGACCTCAACTGTTGGCTAAATTCAAATAGAATACAACTGAACTGCGAAAAAACAAAGTATGCCATATTTAGACCTAAAGGAAAGCAGCTGATGGGCCACTACGAGTTATAGTTTGGGGACCGCATTATAGAAAATACGAAGTTCGTAAAATTTTTAGGTGTATGGTTTAACGAAAACCTGTATTGGTCCATTCACGTAGAGACCGTCGGAGCCGACATTCTTAGAGCGACGGGAATGATTAACATGTTAAAGCATCTTATTCCAATGAATTTAAAGAAACAGCTATATTACACACTAATACACTCTCGTCTACACTATTCCCTTCTGGTCTGGGGAACTACTACCAAAACTAACCTTATGTCACTATATAGGCTGCAATAAAGAGCCGTAAGGGCAGTTTGTAATCTACCTGTTCTTGCACATACTAAACCGTTTTTTGATAGGCTTGACATACTCCATATAGACCACCTGTTTTTGCATAAACTACCGCTCGAGGCGTTCCATCTCCGTCAAGCTGATCACATACAGTTTAATCAGACCTTCGCCACCAAAGAAACTCCGTATAATCTCAGACATGACCCAATCTCTATAGCGCTTACTCACACGAACTGCGAGAAACAGGCATTACACTTTCAAACATCGACGTTACTAAACAATACTCCCACAATCCTGGAACAATTACAAACCTCCAAATCAAGCTTGAGGTTAAAAAAATCTGTTAAAACGCATTTTCTTCGCTGCTTTATTGTATACCTTCCTTATGTACCTCAATGTTATCGTTTTGTTTTCCTTTTTTAAGATGTTGTGATTAAGATTCGAATTCTTTATTGTTTTGATATGTTAACATATTGTGAAAATTGTAACATTTGTTGTGCTGCTGTTTGCTGCAGAGTGTCAACATGTTTTGGGTGCTGCAGCCTTTGTCAGGCAAGAATGCTGTCTTTTGCAGCAGCTCCTGAGACAGCTGCATGTCTCAAACAACAAATAAGTGAAATGATATATATATATATATATATATATATATATATATATATATATATATATATATATATATATGCATGGTTGCGTGTTGTCCAGACCCACCGTCGGTTACACTTCGCTCCTAGAAGAGACAGGACGTGTGTCGAGTGAGGTACTGAACAACACTGCAATTTTGTAAACATGGCATAACTCATGGTCCCGGGGCCTCACAGAGGTGCGACGTAATGCTTACCGTATTTCTCTCGCATTTACCGCTAAATTACCATTACTCCTCTTCCCTCCCCATGTGTACGGTAGCCAATCGGGCATGTCCGTGGTTAAACTCCTTGCCTTTTGCACTTCCATTATCTGCCCTTTTCTTTAGTATGTTGCACTTTTTTTGTTGGTGGCCAGCCTCATTTTTCACAGGACGAAGTACAAAATGAAAGAAACCTAGCTGCGCTAGTCGAGGGCAGCTTTTTTCAGATTCCTGATGCGTCGATTTAAAAGATACATTTCCTATTCCAGCCTAAGTGACAGCGACACAGGTGAGGTGAGTTACGCCAGCTCGTGGGTTTGGATTAACGACGCTATGCTCGCGCAGAACTTTCATCTTTTGCGTGGTTGTGAACCGTAGTGAAAGGACGGAGGGTAACACGCCCTCCCGAAATGAAAAATTTGGAAGGGCCCTTTGTTCGAAGGTTGAACGTATGTCACGGATCCACAATACCAAACACCTTCAAGTAGGTATCAGCTTACAAAGGGAGAACTCAGATGAAGCGTTTTCAAGTGGATAGCATTTTAATTATCCTAAGGATATTTTTATTGAAATTTCCTTCCTTGCCATCAGGCGGAAGCAGACTAATAAGCATTTAAATTTTCTTTATTCTTGAGACATTCTGTGAAATTCCAGGTTGCTGTCATTTACAACCTCTTAGATTAATAATCAGTTGTGAATAATAAATTATTTGTATAAATGAGTGAACGCACACGCAACAAAAATCCTAGTCTATTTCTCAGTATTTACTCAATGAAGATGTAGCACGTCTATATTGTCGAGTTGTAGTGATGTGAAGAGCAAGGCAGTTCCAAAAGAGTGAGTCACGAATGTAACTCATTATAAGGCGAGCTTGCGCTGGAAAAGAAAATAACAATCAAAGCACAACGATGGCTGCGCGCCAAATAGTGCTTTCTCTGAATCTGATCTACGAATCAAGGCATCGGCTAAATAGATTGGGAGGGTTGTACATTGCAGCGCAATCGCGGGCGCTGAAACGGGATCGAGAATGTATACGCCGGTATTCGCTTCGCCCGCGCAGTCTGATTAGATAACTCTCTTTCTCTATTGAACCCGTGACGACATTTTGGATACTTGAAACACATGCAGGCGCGTCTTGAGCTAAGCGATAACTTTGGAACAGTGATGAGACGATAAAGGAAACTCACCCGTAAAAAAAAAGTACTGTTGCTTTAAATATTAGCTGAAATATAATGCTGGTGTTAAAGGGGGCCCCCAAGGCTCCACAAAAAGAGCGTTACGACCGGTGCCATCGGGATGTTCAATTCACCCCAGGTGCATGGGTGCTACTTTGGTCACCATGTCGTCGGGTCGGCCTCTCCCAGAAGCCTCTCTCTCGTTACACAGGGCGTTATGAAGTCCTACTTCAAGTTAACGATGTCAATTACGAGATCGCGCCGTTACAGTTTCATTCATGCTCAAGTTCGCCGCCTGTTGACGTCGTGCACGTTTCGCGGCTGAAGCTATTCTTCGCTCGCAGTTCTTCGCCTACCATGAGCCGAGACGGCGCTTCACCACACGGGGTTCCTGTTATGGAAGGATGAAAGAAGAGAGGGAGAGGAAGAAGAAAGATCGCGAGACGCTGGCTGCTGCGTGTTGTTACTAGTCAGCCATTTTTAACCCCATTGACTCTGCTTGTATATACATCGCAAATCCATTCTTATACACCCAACATTATACACCCCATAACAGCTTATACACCCCATAACAACTTATACACCCCATAACAGTATTTTAAAGAAGTTCACTAAATCTTGTCGAAACCAGTTGCTAGATTATTCTTGATCTCGTATATTCATTGCATGATTTCCTCCGATGTCACAGGGGTTAGTACGACAGAGTTCATAAGGCTCAATTCATTTAATGTAAAATAAGGTATCGTATTGTTATCGCCTTTGTCTTCTGCACTTGCCACAAAATACTCGTTCATCTTAGTAGCAGCTTCTTTATCCGACAAAATGCCTGAACTGGTTTGTGTGCATAGCAGTGAAACCTATTTTTTGTCAGTCATTAGGATGACAAACTTCTTTACTTTTTCCCACATCTAACAGTCATTTTTACCTTCGCAAACAGTTGTTCATAATACCTTACCATCGCGTACCTTAACTCAGTGGTCAATTTATTTCTATATTTTTTAAATGCATGAAGTGCACTAAATTTCTAGACTGAACGAAAGTGTGGTACATGCTATTTTTAATCTCAATCATTTTCAATAATCTTGCATCAACCCACAGCTTTCTTGCTCGTTCTGGCCGCTGGTTTCTGGCAGTCATTGGGCATGCTCGACTACAGCAAAAAAAAAAAGACTAGAAAATGTCTCGTATGCCGCATCGGGGTCACCTTGTTCCAACACGGATGCCCAGTCGATCAAGGGAATATATGAGCGAAACATTTCTAAGGCTACAGCACTAATGGTGCGGGATAAAATTGCCACTTTACTTTTGCGTTTAACTGCATACGGGACGAGGGTCCCTTAGCAGTCTTTGACTTTGGGACCATCGTCTGTATATTGTCTCTTACCAGTTCAATGTATTTAAATAATAATAAACTGAAACTGAAAACAAAAAATTGGCAGATGATTCCTTATATGAGCGGTAGCAGTCCAGCGATACAATCTGCCAAATGAAGGTTCGTTACATAGATGTCGAGCAAGCTAGTATTTTTTTTTCTGTTACCCGCCGTGGTTGCTCAGTGGCTATGGTGTTGGGCTGCTGAGCACGAGGTCGTGGGATCGAATGCCGGCCACGGCGGCCGCATTTCGATGGGGGCGAAATGCGAAAACACCCGTGTGCTTAGATTTAGGTGCACGTTAAAGAACCCCAGGTGGTCGAAATTTCCGGAGTCCTTCACTACGGCGTGCCTCATAATCAGAAAGTGGTTTTGGCACGTAAAACCCCACATTTAATTTAATTTTTTCTGTTAATCGTGGCTTTTGCGATAAGACTTGTGCACACAAAAGTGTTGATGATTTCAGTAATTGTTTAGCAGAAGAATTACCTGATAACCTATTTATGCATGCTTCTTGCGTGTTTCTTATGGATGATGCATGCGGGCACCCTGACGAAGACGACGGACGCTCTGTGGCTCTCGAGCTGTCGGCTGCACTGGACAGAAGAAGAAGAAGAAAGTACCACAATCAGGCTTCGACTGGTAGCTGGCCTCGACAGAGCGACCATTTTGTTGACCTGCAGTGGTGTTTTGGCTAAGTATCGGGTGGTTTCAGGTGTCTCAATAACCCTATTTTAGTTCCTGGTTGATTGGCATTCCTTGCGTCAGCCGTCTTGAGCTGATGTCAACCAGTTCTCCTGGCCAGGCGTGATTCGCCTGGCCAGCATCCCTGCCACCTAATTAATTGCCTATAGAATTATTTTTTCGCAGTGGTGTCAGCACCATTCCTGTGGCGCTTGTGCCTACCAGTGGAGGTTCCATGAGGATCACGAACCCACAGGCTGTCCAGAAGGCACTTAAGACCACGTCCAACCACTTCCAGACCATCACTGATGTGCGAGCATTCGGAGGGGTAGGTATAGTGTGTCGTTCATTCGACCAGACCTGTGTTGAAGACCTCTTCAAATGCACTTCATTCGCTTGGACCCCGGTGAGTGCTTTTATTCCTCCTCACCTTGCGTGCGCCAAGGGTCTTGTACGGGGCGTAGACTCCCGATTAAGTCCTACTGAAACACTGCACAAGCTATCCGCAGCAGGCGTCATTGCTATCTACCGTTGCAATCGACTGGCAAATAACGAGAGGGTTCCGACAGAATCTGTAATTACAACGTTTGTGGGCACATCATGTCCGTCTGAAATAAAGGTGTGGCCTCTTGGGTTCCGTGTAGGGCCACTTGCGTCACGTCCAATCCAGTGTCAGAATTGTTGGAGATTCGGGCACAGCGCAGGAGGATGTAAGTCTAGCTTGCGTTGCCGCACCTGTGGGGATGGTCATTCTTCAAGTGAACGCTCTACTCAATCTCAAAAGTGCTGCCTCTGTGGGGGAGAACACCCAGCAGACTATTCGAACTGCTCAGCTCGCGCTCAAGAAATACAAATCCTTGAAATAATCGACCGCCGTCGCTGCTCCCGAAGAGATGCAATTTCAGTTATCAAAGACAGGGCCTTCGGATACTCTGGTGTTACAGCGCGCAACACTCCAAGCATGGATCTTAATCTCTCAGAAGCAATTAACTCCGCTGTGGAAAAAGCAATGGCTAAAGCTATGGATAAATTGATATCCAGTCTCTCTGATTGCTTAACGCAAATCATTTCGAGTCACATGATGCAAATAATGCAGACCACTAAGACACCAATGCAGTCCCCAGTATCTAACGCCACACCTCGAAAGCCTAGCAACGAGGTAGAGACGCCTTCCACAGTTGCAGAACATTCCACAGACACTACTACGCTAGTCCAACCAAGCGAGGATGAGCCCTCTTATTCAGACACTGTTAGTGTCACAGATACGGAACTTGACACTCGAGCTCCCAAACGTATGGGGTCCCCAATTTCAAAAACTATGAAACCAAAATCAAAAAAGAGTCAACCATCTCCTGTGCTTACAGAAAGTATTCTAAAGGTGGTAGTTGCCGCTGCTGTGCGTTCAACACCATTGGACAGTTGAAAGTGCTGCAGTGGAACTGTTGTTCTATATTTTCAGCTTCAACAGATTTATCTTGTCTATCTATTCAGTTCAGTCCAGATATCTTACTTCTTCAAGAAACGTGGCTTTCACCAGAGAAACATTTTCATTTAAAAGGTTTTCGGTCTTTCCGATTAGATCGAGACTCGCGAGGTGGAGGATTAATGATACTTGCTTCCAGTAAAATTTGTCACAAGGCAAAAATTTCTTTTGAAATCATGGACTGCGACTGCGAAATTTTGGCCATAGATTTATGTCTCCCAGGATACCATCAATTTTCAATTATAAATGCTTATTTCCCCACCGGTGTGCAAAGTACACGTCAACTTGATAGGGCTGTGGCTGCCTGTAGAAAAGAAATTTTGTTTGCAGGGGATTTTAATTCGTATCATGAGTCGTGGGGGCTAAAAACAGATTTGTGTGGTAAGCGACTATGGGAGTGGACTACTGATAGTCACCTTTCATGTCAGAACACAGGACAAGTAACGTTTGCTAGAGGTCCCTTTCGTTCAGTGTTAGATTTAACATTTTGTAGCGCTGGCATCAAGGTTTTGTCGTGGGTAGGGGTTGACTCAGCAACCAACAGTGATCATCTTCCTGTGTCATTTGAAATCAAATCTCCGATAACATCTTTAGAATGCCAGGCATGCACGTTTGTGGACCATATGAAATTTAACACTTTCTTGCGTTCTGCCGTTTCGAAACTTGCCAGTGCCAATGATAAGGAAATCGCTTCAACGATTTGCTCAATTCTAGAGGATTCCCGGAAGCAAGCTGAATTTGTCATTCCTTCGGCTAAAGGCACCGCTTGTCGTTGGTGGAATAATGAGTGTACGCGGGACTATAGAAAAAGAAAGGCCGCTTGGAAAATGCTTCTGCATAATCAGTGCCCGACAAATTGGAAAAATTATCAGTTTCACGCTGGTGTATTTAGTCGTACTGTTACTCGAGCCAAAGAGGAATACGATATTAGGCATTACGATTATCTATCTAATTCAAAAAATAGGCGTGCTTTATTGGCATTCCTTCGTGCTAGGAAGGTGCTACCAACACCCTTAACATTAGAGTCACTTGTTTTGACCCCGCAGGAACTGAGCGCCTCCCTAGAAGAGATTGCCGAAGGCTTAGAAAATCGATTTACGGCCAGGGTTCCGGCTATTCAGTCTGCATTAGATCCTTGGGATGGCTTTGCTACAATTTCCTTAGCTGAACTTAATGAGACTGCACTATGTTTACCGAATTCAGCCCCTGGCCCTGATGGTGTCACAAATGCAATGTTAAAAATATTGTTACAGGAATCGCCTAACGTTCTTTTAGACCTGGTGAATTATTCAATTAAATATGCTTGGATTCCGTTGCAATGGAAGCTCGCCAAAGTAATATTGATGTTTAAGAAACAAGAAGGAAGGTATGTATTGGAGAACATTAGGCCCATTGCGCTTACATCAAATGTAGTAAAATTTATTGAGAGGCTTCTATACCGTCGTATCATGAAATTTATGAATGATAATTCCATTCTTAGTCCCTGTCAGATTGGTTTCAGGGCCGGCTGCTCCATCTGGCATGCCCACGTCGACATAGAAAGCCGAATACAACTCGCTTGTCGTCCTTGGTGACGCTCGATATCGCTAAAGCATGCGACACTGTGGAGCACACTGTATTGATCAATCGGTTAACTTCCTGTGGTGTTCCTGGGTATACAGTAGCGTGGATTCAGTCATTCTTAGGTGAAAGAGAATTCTATTGCTACGAAAGCGGCGTTTCTTCTTCTAAGCACAAACAAACGAGAGGCGTACCGCAAGGCTCAGTCCATTCCCCGGCGCTTTTTAATATTCTCATGAGCACACTACCGTGTCATCAAGAAATAACTACTTATGTTTATGCAGACGATATTGCGTTTTTTTTTTTTGCATCTGCAAACGACATCCACACGCTATACTAACGACTGCAAACTTACCTTTGTGCTCTGCAGAGGTGGTTAGATGTTAGTCACTTTACACTCAATGCCAGCAAATGTGCTGTTCTCATTTTTCCGATACGTGACATAGGGCACATTTCATTGTCTTACCACCTTCAACACATACCAAAGGTGAAATCTGTTAAATACCTCGGCATTATTTATAGCGCCTCTCTCAATTGGCGCTCACACATACATAATGTGACTGGAAAAGGTACCCGTGCAATTGGCATATTGCATAGGCTGAGCAGTCTTTATTCTTTATTCTTTATTCAGAAATAACCCCGCTTAGCCCGAAAGCGTTATAGCAGGGGGTTACAAGCATGAAAAGAATACATCTTGATTCTCACTGCACAGCTGTTCACATGACAGTCGATTCCACTGAGCGATAGTGTTTACAAAAAAAGAATTGGCACACGGGCCCGTCCTAGCCCGGTATTCTCTAATTTTGCACTGGTGATCAGTGCGTGCCGATATATAGTTTGGTAGTTTCATTTCCTTATCCATTCCAGTTTTGTTGTGATAGATTTAATACAGAAGCTTTGGCCGCAGCTTCTTTCGGCGCGACGACAGGGATTCCCAGTTGAGCTCTGTTTTCATTGCTGTGCAACTGTACTTCCTCCCGTACCTACCCGAGACGAACCTGGCTGCTCTGTTTTGTATTTTTTCTAGTTTATTTATAAGACATATCTGTGATGGGTCCCAAAGGGTACAAGCATATTCCAAAATAGGTCGTATACAAGTTAGGTACGCCGTGCTTCTAAGGTTAGAATTTGCGCATTTTAAATTTCTTTGAATGTAATTCAAAGTAACTGCCGCTTTGCCAACTACATAGTCCACGTGTGCCCGCCAAGAGCAGTCGCCCGACAGCATCACGCCCAAATATTTAGTCTTGGATTTATTACTTAATATATTATTCATTAGACTGTAGCTGGCATCAATTACTTTTTTCTTCTTAGTAAACCGCACATGGACGCACTTTCCGGTATTCCAATTCATTTTTCACTTTGAGCACCATTCGCAAATACGATCTAGGTCGGCCTGCAGTTTGAGAACATCACGTTCATTATCTATTCTTCTATACACAATACAATCATTAAGGTAATAAAATGCTTTTAAGGTAAAAAATATTTAGTCTTGGATTTATTACTTAATATATTATTCATTAGACTGTAGCTGGCATCGATTACTTTTTTCTTCTTAGTAAACCGCACATGGACGCACTTTCCGGTATTCAAATTCATTTTTCACTTTGAGCACCATTCGCAAATACGATCTAGGTCGACCTGCAGTTTGAGAACATCACGTTCATTATCGATTTTTCTATACACAATACAATCATTAAGGTAATAAAATGCTTTTAAGATAAGGTAAGGTAAAAAAAAATTATGTTTTACGTGCCAAAACCACTTTCTGATTATGAGGCATGCCGTAGTGGGGGACTCCGGAAATTTCGACCACCTGGGGTTCTTTAACGTGCACTTATATCTAAGTAGACGGGTGTTTTCGCATTTCGCCCCCATCGAAATGCGGCCTCCATGGCCGGGATTCGATCCCGCGACCTCGTGCTCAGCAGCCTAACACCATAGCCACTGAGCAACCACGGCGGGTAAGGTAAGGTAAGGTAAGGTAAGGTAAATGCTTTGAAGGTAATAAAATGAAATGAAATGAAATTAAATCTGCGAAAAGCCGCATGTTAGAATCAATACCTAAGTTAATGTCATTATTATAAATAAGAAAAAGAAGAGGCCCCAGAACAGATCCTTGCGGGACGCCTGATGTGACCTCAAGATAATCTGAATTAGTACCATTTAGGACCACACGTTGACGGCGACTTGACAAATAGTTCTTTATCCATCTAAAAACACTAGAATCTATACTTAACATTCGAAGTTTATGAAGTAGTAAAGAATGGTAAACAGTATCAAATGCTTTGCGGAAGTCCAGAAATATGCAGTCTATTTGTTCACCCAAATCAACTACAGACGCTAGGTCATCATAAAATTCAATCAGTTGTGTCGCACATGAAAACCCCTTGCGAAATCCGTGTTGTCTGTTTGTAAGCAATGTGTTGCCTGTTAGATGTTCCATGATAGCCTTATATATTATGTGTTCCACGATTTCGCATGAAATCGAAGTAAGTGAGATAGGTCTATAATTAGTAACTTCTTTTTTAGAGCCCGCTTTGTGAATAGGGACTACATTTGCAATTTTCCAGTCCTGTGGCATCTGACCAGTAGTAAATGACTTGTGAAATATTAAATAAAGGTAAAGCGAGATGGGCGTGAGAACACTATGTTTAAATTCTCGGAGAGATACCGTCAGGACCGATAGCCTTACTTTCATCAAGGTTTTTTAGCAGAGATTCAATGCCGCTAACGCTGAGTTCGATTGGTTTCATAAGAGGAACGTTGCTATTGGATGATATTGGACTGCATGCAGATTGAGAAAGAAAGACTGATTGGAAATATTTGTTTAGGCATGTCGCTTTTTCTGCATCGTCAGAAAGAATGCGTTCATTGTAAATAATTTCATTTATTCCAACAGGATCAGACCCACATCCCTTCAAATATTGCCAGAACGGTTTAGGATTTGTTTTCATTTTGTCATTTAATCGTTTAAGATACTGTTCTTTTTCTTTTTTCGACAGGCCTTTGTATTCGCGTGTTAATTCTTGTGGCCTTTTAAAACACGTGCCTGTTTTCGTTCTTTTATATCTTTAAAACACATGCCTTCGTTTTTTAATGAACCTCAATACACGAAAGGTGATCCATGGTTTTTAACGCTTTTGGACTCTAGCCGATTCAATACTTGGTACGAACTTCTCTGTAAGGTCAAACAGCTTTTGTTTAAATGTGCTCCATAAAAATTCTACTTCATGTTCCTCCGCAAAGCATTCAAAAACAGGAAGAAAAATCAAGAAGTTTATCAGATATTGATGAATGATCACCCTTTTCAAAGAAGAAAACTCTTCTGCTGATGCACTTTTTTATGCGCTGTACTTTCGTTTTGATCTCTGCAACTACAACCCGATGATCACTGATACCTGGAATGATATCAACATTACCAACTAAACTTGGCGAATTACAAAGGAGAAGATCTAGGGTACTATTAATTCGTGTGGGTTCGAGGACACACTGAAAAAAGCCGGAACAATCAACCAGGTTCCTCATTTCTAGATTAGTACGGTTTGCATTCATTAACTCGCATGTACCGTTTTCCCACTTTAGGTCGGGCTAGTTAAAATCACCCTCAAGCAGTATTATTTGGCCAGATATCTCCGAAACGATATCGTACAGCATTTCCAAAACACTGAGATCCGTGCTTGGTGATCGATAAAACGCTCCAGTGACAAAAGAAAGATTATTAGCCAGTGTAACTATGCACCAAACCGACTCGACCGAGTCATGACCAATGTTCAACATCGAAGACGAAAGCGACGAATGAACTAATATAAAAACACCACCACCATGACCCGGCCTGTCGTTGCGATAAGCAGTTAGTTGCAGGGGAACACCTCGCTGTCAGTAATGGATGGGCTAAGCCAGGATTCAGTACCAAACACTATATCTGCCTTTAATGACTCAACCAATCCAGCAAACTCATCTATCTTCTTGATTATACTACGGCAATTTACCACCGCAATAACTAAATCACAATAAATAGAGCAAATATCATTTCTACGTCACCGTTTTGTTTGGGCAATAACTTCTTCCTTCTCATCGTCCCATGTAAACGCTCTGCCATTTATGGTCAGTTTATCGTCCTCCAACTTAACCTGGTTTTTCTCGTCCGCCTTCTTTGCCGTATTCCCAAAGTTTCTTTCGCACTGCTCGAGTTTCAAATGAAAAGTCCTGTTCTACAGTGCAAGAGGAGCCATTGAACTTGCTTGCATTCTTCAAGACGGCCATTTTTTCTTTATCGGATGAAAAATTTACATTTATAGGTCTTCCGTTCATAAAAGGGACCAACCCGATGTGCCCTTTGAACCGACTGCAGTTCGATACCCAAATTTGTAGCGCAGATATCCGTAACCAAGGCTTCAGATTGTTCCCACGTTTCGGACCGATCATTGTCATGTATCCCGTAAAACACGAGGTTCAATCTACGGCTTCTGTTTTCGAGGTCTACATTTTTCTTTTGCAGAATTTTTACTTGATGACTTAGATCCCTAATTACAGTCGCTTGTTCTTTTACTAGCTTCATAACGTTTCCTATCTGGTCTTGGGTTTTGTCAAGCTTGCTGTCCATTTCAGCCATTTTGGCATCATGACTAGTTATTCTGGCATAAATGTTTTCTAACTTATTCATAATAGTATCCTGTAGTTTCTTCAAGAAATCCATTTCGCCTTTATCAAAAGACCCAGGGTTGAGCTCAATGTCGCCGGAAAGAAGTAAGAGCAAAACGAGCCATAGAACTCGGTTCACAACTAAACGAAAACGTCTCTCACGTCCAGTGCACTGTACTCGCGCTGTACATGCAACACTCGCCCGCGTGGGAAGAGCCGGCAACGCCATGACTGCTTTAGAAGTTTCAATTAGGTGAACAGTACTAACGTGCAGAAACAACAGTGCCGTAAGCTGCATGTCGGCAAGCGTGCCGGCTCTGAATCCCACGCAGTCAAGGTGCTGCGCAGCTTTATAAGCCAATCCCAGGTCACGTGTTCCGCAATGCTCGACGAGCCTGCCATCGACGTCAGGGTCGAAGAAACCATCCCAGTGAGCCTTGCAGCGTTCTTCGTACACCGATGAGTTTGCGTCGATTGTCGATATGTGCCATGAGGGGTCAGAAGATTGCTCGGGGTAGCACGGATTAACCGCATGCCCACCAAGCGGTCGATGTGCGATCACCGTCCAGAAAGCACCGAAAACGTGCGGAAACAACAGCGGCGTAAGCTGCATGTCGGCAAGCGTGCTGGCTCTAAATCCCAGTCGTCGAATAGGATGGAGAAGAGATACACTCCTAATGTTATATCGTATGTACGTTCGCCCTGTATTAGAATTTGGTTGCGTGCTTTTCTCTGGAGCTCCAGCCTACATGTCCCGTCCTCTAATCCTCTTAGAAAGAGAAGCATTACGTCTGTGTTTAGGTCCTCCTAAATTTGTTGCAAATTCTATTCTTTATCTAGAATCCCGTGTTCCTCCTCTTTCGTGCAGGTTCCGGCTTTTGACAGTGCAGACGTTCTTAAGGATTTATGAATCACCGCTGCGGCATCCCTAAATAATCTTTATTTCACCACCTGCATTGTTTTTCGGTGTCATCTGGCCACGACTACATACTCCGCAAATTATATTCATGCAAAAATGACTTGACTCTTTGGGCGTGCGCATATGCAATGTACTTCCTATTCCCGACAGTGCTGTTGCAACGGATATTCAATTCAATGATATTTTTCCTAATATTGCAAAATTACTTCCACACCGTATTCTAGACGGTATATTACAAGATCATCTGAAAAACCTTCAAACAAACATTGTAATTGCGACAGATGCTTCACAATGTGTAGAAAAGTCACGTGTAGGAATATTTTCCCCGATTCTCGATTGGACATTTTCTCTTCGGCAGCCAGATTTCATACCGATCTTTTTAGCCGAATTCATGACCGTGGTGCTGGAATTACGCAAATTAGGACCATCAATTACGTCAGCCGTGATAGTCACTGATTTGTTATCATTGTGCTCATCCCTTACTGTTTCTAGTGATTCTCGCGTGATGAGAACATTTCATTCATTATTACCTGGGTACTAGAGAAGCGTGCGTTTGATTTGGGTGCCTGGCTATAAAGGACTAATCATAAATGAAATTGCAGACTCTCTAGCCAAGGCATCGTTAAGTGGCCCGATTCTCCCTTGCTGCCCTTTGACTGCTTATGTTACTGCTGCTAGATTTCGCAGGAGTGTCATTGTACAGAGAGTATCAGGCTCCGCAATTAACAACTCTGTGGATTACGAACATCTCCTATACCCTTGGCACAGAGATTTTTGCCGAACACGGAAAATTGAAGTGTCCATCACGAGGCTGCGCTGCCGTATACCTGCATTGAACTTCTAGCTCCACAGGTCTGGTCTGGTCCCCTCACCATTATGCTCATGCTGTGGCGAGGCGGAGACAATAGACCATTTCTTGTTGTCTTGCAGACGTTTTTCTATTATAAGAAAATGAATATTCGAAATCCCGCTTCGCTCTATTGGTCTAACTTTATCAGTGCCTGTGATCCTATCTTTTGGAGCCTCCATTATTGGGTTCAGCCACAGAAATGTTTGCTTGGCAATCCAAAATTACCTAATTGAAACCAATCGATTTCCATGTTAGACTGATCGTTTTCCCTCCCAACCATAGCTTCCTTTTATTTCTTATCTATTATCATTATTATTATTATTATTATTATTATTTTATACCCGGTTTTCATCTGATTATTTTCTTTTTTTCTCCAAACACAACACGTTTTCTTTTAATCTCCAACACTCAAATGGTTAACTCCCTTGTTATTATTATTATTTTTATGCACCTAATTGAACCACCCGATTATTGGCCGATCCCCCACTGTGGGCATGTGCCACGGCCACTCAGGACAACAACAACTGGACAGCGCTGCAGTTATCCTTCGTAAATATACTTTGTAAATAGTCTCGAGTTCTTAATCCTTCATTCGCGTAACATTTTGTTGGAAGGTGCTGTTCCCCGTCCTCGTCACGGAGCTCCGCAGCGGCCGCACCGTCCTGCTTTCCGTCTCCTGACCTCACGTCCGACCGGTGCCGACCTCTACGTCTCACGGCAATCTGTATCCCCTCCCATATACCGCAACCCTACCGAGTGGAGAACTCCGGACGACAAGCCCATTTGCTTCCGTTGCCTCCGCATAGGCCACGTCGCTTGCCACTGTCGCACCTTCTGGACTTCGCCGTATTTGAGGTGATTTTCCCCGCCTCCTCGCTCATATGCCGACCCATGCCGTTACTCGCCTCGCCGTATGCCTCCTACCTCAGGCGTGTCCGTCGATGACAGTCGTCGTGCTCGCTCGCCGTCACCTAAGCGCCGTCGGTCTCCGTCGTCCCAGCCATGTCGCTATTCGTCGCCGACCCATTATGGACCCTCCCGGACGGAAAACTAGACCATGCAACTCCTGGGGGTAGTGCTGCGTTATCTTCGTCGTGTCGAAATCTTCCATTGATGCTCCCAACGAACCAGAAAGTACTTGATGTTCACGTCGACGGTGTCCCTTTTACGTAATGAGTTGTAACCTCCGTCGTCGACTAAGGAAGGTTCTCACGCCTCCTACTACTCGAGCCGTACGCGTGCCCGATGGTAACACTGTTGACGTCACTGGAATGTGTACTTCCCGTATCAGTCTCGCCGACTGCCACGTTCCTGTTCTTTTTACAGTGCAGACCAATTGTGTCCATAACCTAATCCTCGGACTCGACTTTCTTACGGCGCATTCAGCTTTGATCGACTGTTCTGCCGGGACCCTTTGCTTCGATCTTCCTCTACTCTCGCACATTCGTGCCGAACTGCCAAACAACTTTAGTACAAGCACCTTCGTCCGCCTGCCGCCTAAAGCCTTGACTTTTGTCTATTTGCTATCATTTTTTCCTGTGCCCAATGGTAATTACGTCGCTACACCTGTTCCTGATGTCCCTTTGATGCGCAATATCACTGTGCCCCACTCCGTCGTCAACGTCGCCGATAACCAGACATGCCTCCCCAGCGTCAATTTTGGCCTGACAAAGGAAGTTCTACCCCAAGGCATATCGGTTGCAGCGCTGCGTGCTATAGGAGATGACCACGCCACGAAATTTTCAGTTGACGTCTCCTCAGGTTCTTCACCATGTCCACAGGATGCTATTTGCCCTGACGCAACATTTCGTCCCATGATTGCTGTGGACCTATTGCCGGAACAAGCAGCAGCTCTGTGCCGCCTATTGATTTCTGTTAGATACGGACCCTTTTCCTGGCATCACTCCAGTTCACCAGACCACATCCAGTCGCACCCAATTAAGGCGCGCGCGTCTAACATGCTCCCGGACCTGTCAGACGACCCGAGGCGCCGCACGTCCACACAAGTGGGCGACGCCCACCTCGTGCGCTCTTCCCGAAAGTGCAACGGGAGCCTGGCACGGTTCCAGGTAATCTGGGTCCGGAGCGAAGTTGTTTTGCAGCTATGAAAGTTCGCTCGAAAACAACCCGTCCCCCCCGCTGAGCGCTTGCGAATCCAGAGGCAACGCCAAGGCAAGTCATCCCTCGGACACTAGAGCCCTTGGAGCGATCCCCTGAGCCATATGTGACCGCACTCGCACGGGCGCCTACCATTGGAGGAAAATGGCTACACCTGAGCGGTGTCGACGATTCGCCGAAAATGACGTGACCCTGAGACACCGAAGAGGTTAAAAGCCAGAGAGAGGGAGCAGAGAGAAGCATTCCATCATTCATTCATCTTTTTCGGGCTTCTTGCCATGGGCCGCAGCGTCCTATTTGCAGCCGGCCATCACTGACTTTATGACTGTTGATTACTTCGTATTTTTACTGTAAATAATATAAATAAGCATCCAGTTTGATCTCAAACTCCTCCTCAACGTCGGCCAACTCCCGCACTCAACGGCAAGATCCAATAGTTCCTACCACGACACCTTCGATCTCAACAATTGCTAATTGGGCCAGACTTGAATATTCGCATCCCCCGTTATGACAAAAGGCATTGATAACCGGTTTAGAAAATAAAGGGCACACTCTAAGTAGTCTAAGAAATATAGCTTGCTTCGCATTAGCGAACTGTAAATTGAATAAGTGAAACTACGACTTGCTCCAAACGTACAGTCAGTCCCTCAAAACTCTTATTTATCTTTGAGAATTCTGAAATAATATCGTGCTCCAACGACTGCTTAACATATACTGCTACGCCGCCGCCACTTCCGTTTTGTCGCACAAGACCGATGTACCAGTACTCGTCAAAGTGCGGAGGATTACCGTTTGCTGTTAGTCATGTTTCCGTATACATTAACACATAACGTTGCTGGAGGTCGAGGTATCTAAGCCGCTAAGTTGCTTATTTTTATTTTTAAGGCAACGCGTGTTTATGTGTAAAATCTTGAACCATTTCGAGCTACATGATATAGATTGGTTGAAATTCTCAACACCGTAATAGTTACATGCATTTGAGTTGCCCATATGTTTGGGAAATCTCACAAGTCCACGCAGAAAAACTCCATATTACACTTCTTCGTTCATCTTTTCATTATTGTTGACGTTGGAAATTTTCAACACCGAGGAGTTCTCGTCTCTCCTTGCAAACACTTTGCCTCTGCGGTCCACACAAATTTCCATCTTAGTTTCTTCTTTTTTTGCACTGTGGCAACAAGAAGCTGTTTGCCATATCTAGTTAAGTGTTCATTCACATAAATCTTTGATGAGCACTGAAAGCCAAGTGTTCTAGCATGCAATTTCGCCTTCCTTGCCTTACTAAGAACCCGCCGTGGTCGCTCAGTGGCTATGGTGTTGGGCTGCTGAGCACGAGGTCGCGGGATCGAATCCCGGCCACGGCGGCCGCATTCCGATGGGGCCGAAACGCGAAAACACCCGCGTGCTTAGATTTAGGTGCACGTTAAAGAACCCCAGGTGGTCGAAATTTCCGGAGTCCTCCACTATGGCGTGCCTCATATCAGAAAGTGGTTTTGGCACGTAAAACCCCATGATTTAATTTAATTTATTTGCCTTACTAAGAAAGGCATTTGTCTTGGTTCCACGAACGAAACGCACAATTATATTTGATTCGTCGTGCCCAGCAGTAGGTACACGATGACAAACGTCAACGTCAGCCTCTTTGACTCCCTCCTGCAGGACAACACCAATTTGTTTGATTATAGCTACTGGTTCACCTTCAAGAAGAATGCCTTTATCTCAATGTTGTTGGTGCGCTGGTACTGTTCTAACTCTTCTCTTTTATTAGTGAACTTCACAGTTTGTGAACGGAGTTCTCGGTTCTCCGTTAGCACTTCGTGCAACTGCTTCGTTATTTCGCTGATGCCTTCTAATTTGTCCTTTAAACCTCTGATTTCCAACCTGAGCTCGCGCTTGAAATCTTTAAAGGCTTTAGACGTATGACGCACTTCCCTAGTCATTGTAACAAGAAAACCGGCCCAAAAAGTTATTATGTGAAATAAAAGCAAAAATTAATTTTTCGGCAGCAGTGCACAGTTCCAACAAACACTACCATAAGGTTATATTAAAATGCTGCTTAGCTGTAAAAGTAAGCACAATATTTAGTTGTTATTCCGATGTGCACTGCCGCCGAAGATTGGTCTTTGTTGCGCTGGTGATTTTTATGCCGTTGGCGTCCTGTGCATTCCTCGTGAAGTGGGCGCTGCTGGATTGTTTTCCCGCGCAGATAGACTTGTAGATAGACTTTAGATAGCGGCGATGCAGGCGATGAGCTGGGCTTGTGGCGTGCGTCCGTGGTCCACCGGGTAGTAACCGTTTATTTTACAGGCGGTGGGTTCATTGGAGCTGTCGAACTTGCACCAACAATTCCACGCGCCATATGCTCATCCAATACAGATGGTTCTGGCGGCGACTATCTCCAGAGCAACACGCACACCTGCAGACACGCACAGAAGACATCCATGCAGCACAAACGCCAACAATCGACTGAAACACTGTTAACTTACCCGTCCGTAAATGGTTTCGTGCAAGCTAACCCTGGTCATGCGGGCCACGGCAGCTCTTCTCATAGAAGAAGCAATCTGAATGTGCTGCCGAGAGTTTTACGTGTTGGCCAGCGTTTAAGATCAAATATGCAACCAACTGTCAGCAAGCATGATTCGCTGTCTACTGCAGAAGATCCTCTTTCAGAAGCTGAAATAGAGAAATTAAACCAGCACTGAAAACGAACACGTCACCTGCACGATGACAATGGTGGCGAGCTTGGCAGCCAGTTGCATCTTTGGCTCCTGCTATGCTTGCTGAAATGTGCCCTAATTTTCGTTTGACCGTAAGAAATAGGCAAGGATATAAAAAGAAACAACGAACGCCCTTAACTGTTTCACGATCGTGGGGCACGAGATGCGTTTGCTCTCTTGTAAGGCCTACATTTAAGATAATGTTCCCTGTACATGTTCACTGGGCAATTATCACAAAAGAAAGCAGGTGTTAAACTTTATCAACTACTGATGACACAATACAGTTGCTCTCATTAGTGTATATGGGTATAAGCAGTGATTCAACTTAAAAAGGAAACTTCTAATTGTTTTAGAATTACAAAGCTGGGGCAAAAACGTATTAGTGACAGCTTTCGTTAAATACCACTGCAGTTGCTCAATCGGACGCTATTCTGTGATTTGCATGTGGTACTTTTGTCAACATGTGCTTAATGGGCAACACGTATGCACTCCCTCACTCTCACGAATCACTTTGGAGTAGCACTTGATTTTGGCTTTCTGTGATGTTTCCATTATTCGTACTCCCTTTATGGTTCGGATGCTTTAGAGAAAATTCTCATCCACGAATAAGTGCCCTAATACAAACTGATATCCCACCAGCTCCTCCACTTCCACTGTGTCCGCAAACAAGCTGGGCTCCTTCTGGTTTTTTTCTGCAGAAGCAAGCTCCTGTGGGCAAATGGTCTGCCATTTAAGAAACTCCTATAGTTGTCAACCAACTATAGTGCTGCAAGCAGCTCTCGCATTAAAGTCAAATTATAATTCGAAACAGTGTGTGTTCAACAAATCTCGACTCGAGATGCTTAATGCGTGTGTGTCAATTGGTGCTGCACACAGTGGCTACTGTAAAATATTTATCAGACTATACACAAATTTCTTCACCACCGAGATCGCATAAAGCCAGAGAAGCCATGAAACAAACTCAAGCTGCTCGCATAAAAGCAAGAGCCATAAAATGTTTTGTAGAGTTAGCTTGACTGCTTAATAACAACGTGGGTACACGTTCTTTTTTTTCTTTTTTACTTTAGATCATCCGTCTGAATAAACGTTCAATCACTAGGTAAGATCGTTCTGTGTAATCCCTCTTTCATTCTTGCTTATATTTCCATCCTGTATTTTCACTAAGGCATTATCATTTGTTGGCACATCTGTCGCGTCACATCCTTTTCGCTCTATGCGAAACTTCACATTCTACGTTGCAACTTTCATAGTCTAATTTCGCTAGCAGAAACTATAGCACATTAATTTCATGTAGTCATTACAAAAATGGGCGTATGCAGGGATTTTACCGCAAGGGCTAAACTACTTTGCAGTGCCTGTTCAACCCCCATATAGCTTCCTTTTCGCAAGCTACTCACCCTGGGACCTTTCAAGCATATTCAATGAAAAATAAAAAGAACACACCATAGAATGCAATATTTAATATTTATTCAATATTCGTTTGCCGCCCTCCTACATTGTAATGCGCTATAGCTGCTGTGCAATGTTTGTCTCCAGCATGGTATGGCCGATGGCGGCCTTGTCCACAGTTTACTTTAAACGACCTCCTATCATACATCAAGCCCTATGATGAAATCTGGTGCTGGTAAACAGTATTAGTGGCTCTCATTTTGTGCTACAAAATCCTGTCGTGCAGTCATAACTATCTGAGTTTCTTGTCAATGCTTATTAAAGCACAATCAAATACATGGCAAAGACGTGCCATAGTTCTAGAAATAAAATAAGCTTAACAAAAATCTGGCATTGCGCTTTTTATGCTAGTACGCATTAATTCATTTGAGTAAAGGTTCTAAGGCTTGTGCAACCTGTCCTCACCTCTTTAGGAACGAATAGCTGAACGATCGTAACATAACTGGTGTAATGTCACGCTCAACAAGTGGCAAAAGCCGAGAGCGCCCATAGGGCAAGGACTCTATTTCCGCCTCCTCTCCACCGAGGCCCCCCTGTGCGCATCTGTATGATTACAATAATGATGCAGAGCAATAAAAAAGTACTGACTTAACGACAGAAGTGGGCACAGATTTTGCAAGCACTCATGTTATGTAAGCCAATGTAAGACGGGCACACACTATCGCGATCGAGTTGCATCCAAATCTAATTCTTTATCGCGATTGTCAATGATCGATGCGACACAACCCAACAGCCCGGGTCAAGTTGGCTGAGCTCTACCGCGCAGGGTGTGAACAAGAAGATCCAAACAAATTTACTTAATGCACTGCAAAATCGTAGTGCACACATTAGACATTGCGGCCGAACGCGACGCATAGATTGCGATTGCGATCGAGCTCGCCATCGATGGTGTACGTGTAGCAGCAGTCGATTCTGATCGAGTTCAATCCGCATCGGGTGCGATTGCGAATTGAAAATTATCCTGTGTCACCGGTACTATGCAATTTCGGCGGGAGGCCTACAAAAACTGCTTCGTTGGGTGCCGGCGAAACGACAGTACACAAAATGAGCGGTAAGACATCTCAGAATCTACTCACGCCTGCTATAGAGCTGCGATCACCAAAACTGCCGCTCAAGCACCAACGAAGCGTTCCACACCACACAATGCTCTCACCGTTACGCGCGCGAGACTTTGTTGTTCTCAGGTTGTTCTTCGAAGACATGGTAGCCAGACGTATCCACAATCGCTTTCGGTGATTTTACTAAACAAAACCAAAGCCTTCGAGATCGGCTACTCAGATAAAGCCGACGTTACTGCGATCTGGGCCCCACTTCTCGGTGCCAAATGTCGGAGGTCATGTCTTGGCTGTTGAGCGCAGTTTTCGTTCTACTGCAAAGAGCGTGTCTCCTATTGAGGTGCGTAAAATGAACTAAAAGGCACACAAAAAGGCAAATTATATTACTGATTAATAAATATCAGAGTATAGAATTACAGTAGGTACAAGTATGGAGTGCATAACTTTAAGTTAAACTGAGCGATAAAAGCAGCAAATCGCGATTCTTGTCGTTCAAGGGGCACGTCTGCGGAACAGTGTGTTGAGGCAATGGTTGAGGCTATCGTTGAGGCAACAACCACAACAGAATAGTAATCCAGCTGATTGTACATAGTATAGGAGTGTCGATGGGTGCGCAAAATGATTCCAAAACGGCGCCTTAAAAAGCAAAATACGCAATAGGCACCGGTCCTGTCATGTGTGTTCTTCTTGAGTCCTGTACTTCTGCGCCTTGCCTTTACTAATTCACGCAATATCTCTTGCCATCTAACAGAGTAGAAACAGGGCCTTCGTTTTTCGGGAGAACACTAGATCGCTTTGCAAGGCGGAAATATTAGTAAGTGCACTGTGCTTTTATTGCGCAATTATATCGACACTGCGGGCGCATTTCTGCCGTTGGCATCGCCGTCGTCGGGAGGTTCCCAGGGCGATGAAATTGTCGCCGTGTGTGCGAGCGAACGCGTGCGAGCCGGCCAACGCGGCTCAGTCTGGCGCGGGCCGCTCTTCTGCAGCCGCTGAAACCCCGATCCGAGAGTTCCTTCACTCGGATCCTCCCGTGCGCGGACGGTGGCGGCACCTCGGCCGCATACAGACGCTTCCAACGTTCGCCCCTTTGAAGGATGTGGTTGTTGCGTTTATGGCAGGAGAGGTTCATCAATAAGTGTTACTCCAATACCTACCGGTATCCACGCTGCACTGCTTTATCCAAGCTCCTTCCACTGCGATCACGTCGACTGCAGGTGGTGTGCGCAAGCGAGGTAACGGTGCGTTTCTTTTTTTCTTGAACGGCGCCGTTTCATCAGCTTCATTTGAACTTCAACGCCACCAAGAGATATTGTAACAACATACGCTTTGTATGTGGATATTTACATTTTGCTGTTTTAAAACACAGGCGTGGGGTCTAGGTTCTATCAGAACCGATGGTGGTGTACTACTTCCGTAATCTGTCAAAGGCGCGTTTGCTCGTACTGCAATGAGTCTTGGTAATTCATCGGGCCTTAACTTCTTGATGCCGTAATTCCGAAGGATTTGGCTTTGAAATTGGTCTTCGGTGAAGTGATCCTAAGGTGAATAAGCTAAGATTTGGTATGGCACAATGTTTTGAGATATGATACAAGGCACGGAAGAAGATATCCACCGTGACGTTTAACAAATAATTTCAAAAATAAGAACTGTTCTTCTGTCAGCCCCAATAATTTCGAAAATAAGAACTGTTGATATGTCAGCCCGCCGTGTGCGTGGCCATAACAATTTTATCACCATCGAACGTTGAAAGTGGTCTGGGTCATTGCGCGCCCCTTGGTTGGGGGTGTGTTTTACCCGACCTATCCGCGTTAAAAATGTTTCAACCAGCAAAGATTTGCACGACATTTTCGAACCCAGTAAAAATTCGGCTGTGTTTAGCGGATGTCTGCGTTCTGATTTATTATGCGCGCAGATATGGCGCACACAAGATATAGCTGCCGTTACACTGCCTAGGCACAGTAAATGACGACTTTGCCAAGGTTGAAGACTGGTCATGTTGGAATAGCATATTGGAGGTTGGATTGCGAAACGTTTTCACGAGACACACAGAAGACAAACACACACCACAGAGCGCTACTTGCAACTATAGTTTTTTTTTTTTTTTTGCCGCACTCCCCTTTGAGCATCTTCCAGGATTGATTCGACTGACAAGGGAATAGAACTATAGTTGCATGTAGCACTCTGTAATGCGTGTATCTCTTCTGTGTGTCTCGCCAAATTGTTGCGCAATATAACCTCTAATATGCCGACTGTGGTAACAAACCCGCAAATACCAATACATGCACTAATGCGCGCTACATAAAAGCTAGACTTCCACCGCGAGTAGCATGAACAGCGGGTTTCAAACGATGTGAACCGCTGTTTTAGTCTCGAGTTCGTCAGCGGAGTCGAACTAAAAAAAAAAGAAATACGTCTAGCAATGCGCGTCACTGAACGGCTGGTCGAACTAACATATGAAGCGTAACTTTCGTGTCTAAGCCTAGCAATGGTTCAACTACAACGAAGCGAGTGCGCCAAGCAATGTGCACAACATCACAATGTAGCCTGCCGAACCAGGAGCGGGAACGACGGGGCTCACACAACACGATGCACGGCTTTCGTAGCAGCGAGTGAACGTTTACAACTACAACCGTGCCGAACGTTATTTAGTGCAAAGAAAGGCTGCAGACGCTTGCACTTCTCACCAAATCGTCCGAAAAGATACGAGTGACTTCTGATGAGCGGCCACTTCCCTCACAAAGGAGCGGGTCCCGCGCATTTTCAACGTTTGCCTGGCCTTTCACCTGCAGCCAAATCTTTCGGTGAGCCGCGTTGCTTCTTGCGGATGGAATAACGAAACATTTTTTGCCTTCGCCTCCGGTGTTGCTGCACCCATAAGCACAACATAGGCTAGGCAACGCCCGCCAAAACTCCGCCGCCAGAAACCAACCGAGGCGCGATTTCGATACTCGGCTAGGGCGCCGGCAACTGCAACGGACCGACGGAATTGACGGGATCCCGGCTAAGTTGGTTCTTTATTCTATGTTGCGGGATGGTGTGAGTGTGGTCCATCTTGGCCGTGCAGGTGGCAGTTATGTAACCGAATAATGATCCTGTGGAAGTTTCCGGTGGTATGCGGTTTTCAGCGGTCACGCCTGTTGCAGGAGTGTCACTCGACGAGGTTACGAGCTCGAAGCTGTGGTCAGGTTCCTCGTTCGCGTTCCGTAGTCATGGGCGCAGGATGTTGCAGAAGCCGCTGGGCGCTTTCTTTTGTTGCAGGGTGCTTTTCTCGTAGCGACGATCGATCGGTTTTCTTTACAATTACTGATCCAGCTGTAGGGCACATGTAACCGACAAATCTCAGGAGAGCACCTGAGTTTATAATAAAGCAGGCGGCGCAGGAACACCAGGGCACCCAAGGGACAGTGGGGGGATCAAAGCTCGAAGCAGTACGGTACGTCGGTTGGGGCCGCCGAGGCAGGTGTGTGCCAGGGAGTGTTCGCACGGACAGCTCCCCTGGCACGCGCAGCGGTGCCTCGCAAGGTCGAGATACTTTAAAGGCACCTGCGCCCATGATCTTTTTTTTTTTTTGCCTCGGTGCACTGAGCACAATTAAGAAGAATAACATGGAGGGCATCCAGTGCAGTCGCGAATGCGAGTCATGGCATATGGAGCTGGTGTCGCCGGGCGTATGTAGTAATATCACAGTTAGTTGTATGAACTTTGTGCATAATACGCTTCGTTACGGTACCTTAAAGGAATGGGTCTAGAGGACGGTGTTGGTACGTTTTTTCGTACCGCCCTAATCCTATACCCCCATACAAACACACACAAATACCCCTTCTTTTGCTATATGTATACATACAATTCTTTCCCATGACGGATTGACCAGTTCGAGTTGTCAACTTGTCAATAACTGTCACAGGAATTGCTGTAATAAACAGAATTCCAGGATGGGATTGTTTACGTTTATGTTTTATTGTAACACTGAAAACTACACAGAACCTTATTTTGTATATGTGGGAAGAGTATAGAGCTTTGGCACATGTGGATATTACAAGCTTAATCCAACTTGCAATACACAGACAAAGCAGCTGCTACAACATGATCTGCATGGCCACACAACACATGCGTAATTAAAGGTGAAAAATATAGAGGGAAGCTTCAAAATACGCTCTGTAGCACGGCAAAGTACAACATATATGGTATGTGTACACTAAGTGTTCAAAAAAGCAATGCATCAATGTCCCATTTGCCTTCAAGTTTATTATCGAGTTCAAGTTTACTGAAGTTTATTATGAGCATATGTAGAACAGGAATCTGCTGACACACTCGCAGTCAAAGCAGCTGTTCGAGGTCTGCTGGCTGCCTCAGCATAAGAAAAAGAAAGAAATTGGGTGAATGTCAACACCAGTCCCACTGCTTTTTGTTTCTGACCTGCACGTGCCTCCGCGGCATCATTGTTGGTGGAGTCTGCACAGGTGAGCTGGCGTGGCGAGGCGTAGGAGTCATCCGAGAGAAAGATTATCGTTTATGGAGAAGTGGCTGTTTACATCGCCTGTCGCTTTCCCTCAAATGCTTCCTTGGCAACTAGGGCGACACACCCGCTGTTAAGGTGGCTGTTCGGGGTGTGCTGGCTGCCTAAACGTAAGAAAAAGAAGTTAGATGAATGTCAATACCAGTGCTATTGCTTCTTGCCTCTTACCTGCATTCGCCTCCACGGCCTCTTAGCTTGCGGAGTTTGCATGACGGAGCTGCTGTGGCTAGGCGTAGGCATTGTCTAGGCAAAAAGAAAAGGCCATTAAAATGGGGAAATATGGAAATAAATGCAGTTCTTATGTCTTCTTCTTGCACTGTTCTTGCCTAAAAGTGTTCAAAGATAGTGTCCAGAATACACCAGCACTTTTACTGCTTTTGCTTTTTACCTGCAGGTGTTGCTGTCATATCCTTAGTATGGCTCCGTGCAGCTTTGTAACACTTGGTGGAGGTATTTGAAGTGGTAGCCAAAAATAAAAAGAATAATCCTTGTCTACGTGAATGCTTTCAATTTCTAAATGCAGTTGTAACTATCACTATTGGCGTAAACCCCCCACATCTATGCGGTAAGTGCTATAGCCCGAAACTGAATTTTTCCTTTATTGTTTCACAAGGTGTCTGATATGTCTACATTAGATGTGATCCATTTCTTTTTATTTATCCCAGTGTGGAAAGAGCATCATTCAATTGTTTTTTTTTTTTTACTTAACTGGCTTGTCTTCTGCTTTGTTTCTGAATTTATCAAGCAGCAGCCTCATGATGCTAAAGTGACTCATGTAATCACAATCATCAGCTTTTGTTTTGCAGAGAAACAACGCATTTCCTGACCCATTGTTTGCTATCCCATTACTCGCATAATTTCGCAGAGTATTCTACCTACATTGATTTGCTTGACCTCCACTAAAGAGTCTTGCATTTTCAAATATCATTCTTTCCTTAAAATCATTCGACACTTCTCATAATTTTTGTGCTATACAGAGAATCTATCCTAGCGATAACCTCTGGAAAGAGGATGCGCTAAGAAATGAATGGGCTTGTAACATGTAGTGCAACATCTTTTAAGAAAGCATCTTTTAAGGATTAAAAATCGGTTCTACACCAAGAAACATGGCAGGATGCAGAGGGACGTGATGGCTGAATGCAAAAGGAAAATGTTTTCTCCTGTCTCTTTCGGCTTCCCGGCACTCCAGGAAGACACATGCCTCTGTAAAGCACATGCCTCTAGGCCCTTGCGTTTCAAGGGCCCCGGTGAGGCAGTAGTGCTCTAGACAATATTATACATCTAGACAATCACATATTTCACATATTCCATCATTCTTTCTCAATACATTTCAATGTTCATAGTACACGCCAATAGTCATTTCCATAATTTTATTACTCGTACATTTTATGCAATTTGCATCAACTCTTTTAGGCCCCTTTACAGCCACGGCGCCTTAAGATCATAGAACCCATCAGGCACTGCGAACTCATTAATCATTAGCATGGCGCTCTTTGGCCACATCTGGCCCTTGCGCCATTAAACATCAAATATTCATTCATTCATAATTTCTGTGCCTTGGACTTCGATACTATGTATTCACCATTTTTGCTTGTTGTATCTGACTAGAAATGGCTGCTTTAATTTAGAGCTTAGATTCTACCTTTGGAACATACAGAAGGGCTTGCCATTGCATATCTGCATAACAGGAAAACACGTTTCATTAAGCATTTCGAAAATCTAACAGAAGATTGATGAATGCAGCTTGCAGTGTGATTTCACTGAATGAGCCATAAAGGTTACTCATCTCACTTGTTAAATTAAAGCACATATTAGTGTGATGTACAACATACAATACACTAACGTGGCGGGTTCTCTTGCTTATACAGCAAAATATTCGGTGCGCGAGAAAAAAAGTATTTTTGCATATCCCTTGTACACACTGATTTAAGGAAAATGAGCTGGAGTTGTCCACATGATCTACTTATTTTACCTGCGATTATACTCAACAAAAATGTGTCCCAGCTGCTTAGTGATAATTGAGATTATGTCAGTAGCGCATATGTGCGTGTGGGCTAAAATAATTAAATTTTGAAAATTCTCGGAGGGATTTTGTTTCGTTTCATTTCATTTATTTACTTTAAAGACCCCACTAGGGGGTTATACATAAGGGCTAGGTGTACATAATGAATAAATGAAACACTCAAATTTGCGACAACAGATACTCAGTCTCACTGGCAGAAAAAGATGATGGACAGGTGAGAACGACGATATTTCGAGGAAGGCTGTTCGAGTCTTTGGCTGCACGAGGTAAAAAAACATGCTGAAAAATTAACAGTTCGCACACGTGTACGGGAAACTTGCAGTTGGTGACCAGTGCGAGTAGATATGTATGCGGGCGGTGTGATGTAAGGAGCACTGTTAAGTGATGAATAGGAAAGATTATGGAACAGACAAAGTGTTGCTATGTGTCAGCGGAGGGATAATGTGCATATCTGCAGTTTATGAATACATGTGAAAGACTCAGCATAAAGCGCAAATGAACGGTCCCACAGGCCCGGAGTCGATCATGCAAATAGATTCGCTACACACATTTGTGACCAGAAAAGATGTGCCACAGGCCATGCGATGGCATGCAAGGAAGTGTTGTAAAATATTGGAATAAAACGCCTACGCTATTAATATGTGGGTCGATGTACTCGATTTCGTCCGTATGAGGCACTCGCCTCTTGATTGCTTCGTGGCACAGAAATACCCGGCATCAGGCTGTTCGTGTGGTGTGGCCTTTGTAGGAGCGTGCAATTAAACAGATTCTATGACTTCCTTGTGGATTCGCCAGTACAATTCCGGTGCGCTGGTCCACCTGTCCAGCAATCGCCTACCGAAGGGAAACCTGCAAATAAAAACATCGCTCCGCATGTAAAAAAATTCTCTACTGTGAAGGCGCTAGGAATCGCCCGATAGCCAACTTTCAACGTAAGGCAAGTATTTCGCCGTTTTCTGGAACTTGTTCGCCAGCGTCGGTGCGGTCGTGAGCTAAGCCTAGGCTTGCTTCGCGGCCGCCGGGATTGGGCCGGCGTGGAACCATACGACATGGCGTCCGAGATAGAGACGCCCACGTCTCCGACGACATCGGGCCCTGGCGCCGGCCAGATGTGTGTCGAGGTGCAAGGGGAAGAGATTTCTCCTGAGGAGTTCCACACTGGGATCGGCTGGTGTCAAGCGGGCCAACGCATAACAGCCCCGGCGAGCGAGGGCTCCGCCGCTCGCCAGTTGAGGCCTAAAACAAGAAACCACTGCAACAGAAACGTGATCGCATCGACAACAATGGCAGCGAGAATGCCAGATGTGCTGCCGAGAGAGGACACCAAAGTGATCGTGAGGCCGTGGGGAGGCCTAAATATCACAAGAACGCAGACTGGGATTGTTGCCTCGGCCATCATGGCGGTGGTGAGGGCTTCGAGCGAAGACGGTGCGGCGGATACCTTCTGCCCCAACCTACACCAGAATATCATGGTGGTGAGTACCCCCGATGAGGGGCGTGCTTTGTCCTATGCCAAGATTCAGGCCATCCGCATCGGGGACAAGATACACGAGCTAGGCGCGTACCAAACCACACCATATGGTACGGTCAAGGGGATCATTCGAGGCATTCCCATCGAAGATACTCCGGCGGAGATTTACCGGAACGTTGTTAACACAAGAAATCCATTAGCAAGAGGGGCGCAAAGAATTGGCAATACGACTACCGTAATTGTAGTTTTTGAAGGCCAAAAGGTTCCAAATTATGTATGTTATGGGTCTGTGTTAACGAGTTGCAGTCTGTACCGCAAGCATTTCGATGTCTACAAACAGTGCGGCAAAATAGGCCACACAAGAGACGTTTGTCCTAACCCCAATATGAAAGAGTGCTTCGATTGTAGGGCCAATAACCCTGTCGATGGCCACGAGTGTAACCCTAAATGCAAGCTATATGGGGGACAACACCCAACGGCTGCTAGATAATGCAAGAACAAATACAAAACTCCCTACGTAGTAACAAAAAGGCAGTGGGAGCGCAAGATGGCGGAACAGCGGGTACAGCAACAACTAGCACCCGGAGAGTTTCCAACGTTGCTGATGTCAGCAGGAGCGAGCGGCGCAGCTGGTCGCCATGAGTCACGCTCGCGGGGGAACAACAGCGAAAGTCGAAACAGAAGCATGAGCCGCCACCACCGATCCCAATCCAAAGACAGAGTCGCCTGGGCAGACGCAGTAAAGTCGGGGTAGCCAAGAAAGAGCTGCAGCAACAGCTGCAGCAGCAGCGACAGCAGCAGTCACCGCCATTGCAAAGTGGTAGAGGGAAATTTAAAGACGAAAGTGAGGCAATGAAGGCGCTAATAGAAGCAAACTAGGCGTTGCGGAAGAAGAACGCTGAACTAGAGGCGACAGTCAATAAGATCAGTAAGGAAATGGCAGAGATCAAGAGAATAATGACGGTCCAGCTACAGCAGCAGCATGCGCAGCAGTTATCGCCACCGCCATAGAGGATGGCAATGACCGAGGATGAACCAGAAGTAGCGGCGAACCCGAGGACAGAGAACGCGGCCACGGCGGGTCCGGCATTCAAGAGAAGAGCAATTGAAAATCTTAAAGAGCGGAGACTCAGTGAGAGGGTCGACAACCTTGAAGATAGGCTCAACCCCTTTGAACAGTATATTCGCACGACATTCACCAACACAATCACCGACCATTTCATGGCAATTGAACAGACGTGCCAGCAATTAACTACGACAGCACAGAATCTGGCGACGCAAATGGCTAACTTTCAGCAAACATGGATAGGACATCAACCACCGCAACCACAACAGCAGTGAAAGGCCTCCTGGTCTGGCATTGGAATTGCAACGGTTTTGCTGGGAAAAAGGCTGTACTTCAGCAACACTTAGAACAAGTATCAAGAAAGCCAGATATCATCATGTTGCAAGAGACCCTCTTGGAGGAAGTCAAGCTCTCAGGTTACCGGTCCCACGCCAGCCCGCCAAGCCTCCGGGCCGCGGCCGGCAGTAACGGCAGGGGAGTTTGCACCTTGGTGAGAAAAGGCATCACGTACGTCGAGCAGGAGTCGTTGAGCAAAAAAACAATCGAACACACCATGGTTGAGGTGGTTACCGGTAAAAAGCTGAAGGAAAGCCCTTTTCTGATAAACGTGTACAGTAGCCCGTCACAGGGAAAGCAGAAATTCAAAGCACTGTTACACAAAGCGTACAACGTCGCGGGGCCCGACAACAGGCTGGTAATCTGCGGGGACTTTAACGCGCCGAATCAAGCCTGGGGTTGCCCCAAAACATTCGCAAAGGACAGGGACTTCATTCAAGATGCTACCGACTTGGGACTAAATCTAATCACCGACCCAGCATACCCTTCAAGAATCGGCAACTCGATCACCCGAGACACAACGCCCGATCTCACTATCGTCAGGGGTAACGGCGGCGGCATGGCGGACTTTGAATGGCGAAACACGGGCCACGAATTGGGCAGTGGCCATTACATTATGGAGGTCGCTGTCCCGCTCGGTGGTAACGACGAAGTCGGCAGAAGCTTTCGGAAACATAGATTTACTGATTGGGATGCGTTTCAAGGATTGTTACCCGAGGAGCAGACCGAAATTACAGACATTGAGGAGTGGTCCACCGAGATTTTAAACAAGGTAGAAAAGAGCACCAAGGTAGTCGAGACGGACGAGTGTTTCCACAGGGTCGACAGCGTGGCCCACCTCATCGCAGCCAAGCAGTCCACCCTGTCAAGGTGGAAGACGCAGCGGACAAACAGAAAGCTACACAAGAAGGTCGCCGAACTCAACCACGAGATCGAGTCCCACAGCAGAGTGCTATGCACTCAGCAATGGAATGAGGTTCGTAACGCAGCGGACGGCCAGATGCACTGCGGCAAGACGTGGAGTATGCGTAGGCACCTTTTGGATGCGACCACAACCAAGTCTCACCAGCCCCACAACCTGGTCAAGATCATCCACAGGGCGCTGACCGAGTACGGAGAAGACGAAGTGAAGAAACGCCTCGACGACAAGTACCTGCCGGTCACTCCCACAGAAACGCACCTGGACTACCTAGGCGAAGCAAACGAGTGGCTAGATCGAGACTTGAAGTATGGGAAGTAAGGGTTGCCCTGAACGATCTCAAAAGCAACTCCGCCGCTGGTCCCGACCGCGTTACGAACAGAGCGCTAAAAAATATTAACGAAGCGGCCATCGAGAACCTCACGGCATACTTCAACACTTGCTGGCGAGCCGGGTCACTACCCCGGCAGTGGAAAGCAGCCAAGACCATCTTGATTCCCAAGCCGGGCAAGCCACCCAACATTGAGAACCTCCGGCTGATCTCGCTTACGTCTTGTGTGGGCAAAGCGTTGGAGCATGTACTCATGAACAGGTGGCAGAGGTACCTGGAAGATTCGGGGCTCTACCCAAACACCGTCATCGGGTTCCGAAACAAGCTCGGAACTGAGGACGCTATGATACAACTGAAAAATGAAATCCTCGATGACGCTACCAACACGAAAGACAAGCGAGCCATCTTGGGTTTGGACCTGCAGAGCGCTTTTGACAAAGTGAGATACTGCGATCCTGGCCCAGGTGTCACGGCTAAACACGGGCAAGAGAATATATGCGTACATCAAGGATTTTTTGACGGAGCGGACTACCAAAATCATCGCCGGTGACCTGCTGCTCCAAAAGAAGAAGCTCGGCAGTGTCAGGACCTCCCAGGGCTCGGTCATCTCGCCATTACTTTTCAACCTTGTAATGATAGGGGTGGCCGAGCGCTTCTCGCGAGTCGTGCGGGTCCGACACACCATCTATGCCAACGACATAACGCTCTGGGTCCCAGGAGGAAGCGACGGACACATCGAGAGTGCATTGCAAGAGGCGGTTGACGCTATCGAGGAGCAGCTGGACGGGTCTGGGCTCGTCTGCTCCCCAAGAAAGTCTGAGCTGTTGGTAATTCCTCCGAAAAGAGCAACTAGGAAGACGAAAGGCAACGAACCTGCGAGAGAGCAAGAGACAATAAAGATAAAGACAATAAAGCGCAAACGAGTAAACGGCGAAACGGTCAACCGTCTCGCGGCCAAAGTCACCAGGGCCATCCGCCTCATCAAGAGGGTGTCACACAGAACAGCAGACATGAAGGAAGAAAGCCTCACCCGGCTAGTGGAATCCTTCGCTATAAGCCACATCTTATACGTTGCTGCTTTCTACAACTGGAGGCTGTGCGAGCGAAATAAGATCGATGCATTCATACGCAAAGCGTACAAGGCTGCACTCGGACTTCTCGACTGCACAAGCACGGATAAGTTGCTGGCCCTGGAAGTGCATAACACCCTGGAGGAAATCGCCGAGGCGCAGAGGACCGCTCAGCTCGCGCGGCTTTAGGAAACAAGAACGGGCAGACAAGTGCTGCGTGACCTAGGCCTGGGGCCAATGGAAAGGGGACCCGCAAATACAGAAGTGCCAGTACCGGACGCAATTAGCAGACGGCTACGGGAATGTCCGGTGCCAAGAAACATGAACCCTGAGTTCCACAAAGAGCGGCGGGCGCCGATGGCCAAGGCGCTCATCGATCTCCATGCCAAAGACACGGGTGCCGTGTTTGGGGACGCGGCAGAGTATCCACATGACAGAAAGGCATTCGCCGCTGCAGTCGTCGGGGCATCGACCGGTGCAACGCGAACAGCGGTAAGTGTGCGGACTCGAGGGGCGCGTCCAGCCGAGGAGGTGGCCATTGCCCTGGCCATCGCCGACCCCGAGTGCACGACTGTGCTCTGTGATTCTAGAACGGCAGTGAGAACTGACGCCAGAGCAAGGGTGTGTGGTGAAGCCGCGCGTGTGTTGCGTGCGGTTGATCTCGCGAGTCAAAATCGGTGTGTCGTGATAAAGTGGTTTCCGGCCCACATGGGCAGTGATGTGTCGAATCGCGGCAACGCAAACCATAACGAGACGGCGAACGTGGCGGCGCGAGGACTAACCAACCGTGCCGCTGCTACTGCGGTCGACCCGTCGTGGTGGTGGGAAACCAAGGACAAAATGACTCTCAACAACGAAATTGTGATGTGGTACAGACTAGAGTGAAGGACTATGCCACCACCTCATCCGAGCTTCCCCCGTAAGGAAGGGGTTCTATATCGACAACTTCAAATGGGGTCGTTATTCACCCCGGTGCTGATGAGGCACGTGTGTCCAAGTGTTTATGTAAGTGACCTGTCTTGTGTGTGCCAAAAGTAAAGAGCCACTGCAGCTCACATCCTTTGGGACTCTGCAAAGAATCCGCACGAAGCTGCGACGATAACAACGATCCCGCCGTGGCTCGAGGCTGCAACGAGGTGCTATGATCAAGATGTCCAAGCCCAGGCCGTCCAGCAGATCTCGGCGGCCCTCGAAAGGCAACGACCGAACGAAACCGGAGGGAGGCTGCCACCCGAAAAGAGGGGCAGGCGCGGTCGACCAAAAAGAGTAGTGCGGCCGCGGCCGAAGTAGAGGCGCCACACACCGCGAAGACGTCATGGCCGCGTCACGGTGACGCCTCCCTAACAGGGGAAGGCTAACCGTTCTGCAGGCATTCATAACACAGTTTCTTCATTCACTCACTCTACTGTGACGCTTCTCAAACGATTGTCATTCATTACAAGAGCTATGTACTCGCGTGATGTTCTGAACAAGAAGATACATTCATTTATTTACATGTCACGGTATATGCCACAGCATTTCGGGGCTTGGGTGGCACAAAAGGCATGAATGTGCCATTGCGTCCGATGTAGCGGCGCGATCGCAATTCAAACCTAAACTGTACGAGACTGCTACGCATCCAAAAAAGAGAGATTCGAAACCGAAATTCGCGTTATCCGTTATTGCAAGAATGCGTACATCGTGATTTACATAAGTCGCGCACTTAGCAAGTGCTTTCTGTAACTTAATATTAACGCATCACCTTCATAAAGTCATCAGGTGTGCGTTTTTAAATGACAAAGCATAAGGTGACGTGTACTTGTTTTCAGCTCTTTCAATAGTAACTGCGCTGGCCACATTGATGAGTAGCAACAGGGCGGCGCCCTAGCGGTTCCCACTTTTTCGGGCCAGCTTTTGCTCTAGAGTGCTTTATATTAATACTATGGTTTTAAAGGCTGCTGTTTACGGCGCCGCCGTGCAAGCGCCGTATCTTGAAAGCGTTCTGCGACGCGGCCAAAGCATAGAGTAACATAGTAAACGACAAGAGTGGACACTCGAGCCGTTTCGCGGCCGAGCTATGGAGATTCGCCGATTCCGCTAGGTGGCAGAGCACATCAAGAAAGATGTGGCTGCGGCCGTGGCTGGCAACGTTACGGGCGCCACGACCCGACACGTGCGAAGCCGGCCTCGTCGCCGGGCTCGTGGTGTAGTTCTGCAAAATGCGTCCGAGGATTGAGGTTGGCTTCTGCTGCCAGCGTCTGCTTCGTCGCCGTTTCTTGGCAAGGTCACAGTAAGTTCTTTCGCACGTTGTTAAAGAATTATTCTCTACTTATTTCGTTATGTCACTGCTATACGCATGAACGAGTGACGGAGGGGGGGGGGCATGGCGGCCTTGGAGCCAGAAACAGCTGCTGCCCATTTACAACGTTCAATTTTACTTTCCGTAGTTTTTTTATCATGCGCAGCAATGAATGGTGATGCCATCGATTACAGCGACGCTGCAGTGTCCGTGCTGCGAGGCACGTTCGAAACAATGACGAAGTTCGAAAATAAAAAAAAAAATGGTTTGTTAAAAAGTGCGGCCTATGAACACATGCCATTCGGTGCAGAGGGCTTTATGTTGATCTATTGAAGAAAGTTACGCGCAGTGCCTTGTGAAAAAGTATGTTACGCCAGTTTTGAAAAAGAGATGTGGATATTTCGATAGCCATACACTTGCAATATTTGCAGTATGGCAATAATGCGCGATCTCTCAACCTGTGTAGTTGGCTAAGTGCGCTCTAGCGTGGTTAACTGTTTCGAATTGGGCTGAAGGTAGTGTTTTCATGATTTAATAGAGTGTGGAATCCTTACCATAGAAAGTTTCTTGTTTCTTAGCATCTATAACAGTGCTTCCGTGACCTTAGATCAGAAAAATATGCATTACACGACGGAACGTAACATCTACATTCAATAGCTTTGAAGCCTCCAGTGTTGCTTACCTACTGCCTGTCATTCTACGTATTGCAGGAATCTCCACTACTCCTTTCTAAGAATACATTCTACAGCCAAAGGACATCATGCATATTCAAGAACAAATTTACAATCATCAGAAGACGATTGTAAGGCTTCGAAGACAGCAGATGAAGACTCCCAACACAATCTAAGTGCTTAACTGACTGAGATGCCAATATCTTACAGCTGTTTAATGAGGGACTCACTGGATTGCGCATTCGAGATGAGGATGTTGGCGCGTGCCCAATTGTTTTCGTGGCCATTTTATTTCGCCACGCAAGCACTCACGTAACTTAGCTACCTTAATTCACCCTCCTTCACAGAAGTACATGAAAATGCGTCAAATTTAATCCTTCTAAAATTATTCCATGTTGAGTAAATTAATTGTTGCTTATTGTCTGTATAGATTTCATTTTTCATATTCTGAATAATTGCAACGCGTCTTATGTATGTTGTTAGGCTTGTTTAAAGTTAATTGCCCCCACGTTAATAATTTCCGACTATTCTCCACTGCTTGCATTTCGGACTTCCCATTCTCATGTATCTTCTACTTTTCTCACAATCCTGGTACGATAAACTGTTGTCTGCTATTTTCGTGTTCTTGGCTGTCCAGCAAGCTGATTCATATTAAAGGAACATGGCGCATTTATTTACGATACTCCTTTTGGCGAGAGTTATCAGAAGTATAATATCACAAACGATAATGTTGTACTTCCTCATTAACAGTTGACATTATTGTTGCGCTAAGTTACAGCTTGAAACATAATGAATATGAATTTAAATAAAGCTAACGTAAAGTGCAACAGATTTTTGCGCTCCTAGTCGCAACATATAAACAGCGGCTCAAGCGCCTGTATGAAATCACTCGATTTACGCAGCGCTACTGGTCACAGAAAAGGAATGATAAAAAAAAAGCGAAAGTGATATCACGGCCTCCGAGATTAGGCGGCGTGCGGCTACCATCTTTGAGGCTGGATCGTTTCGCCGATTCCTCTAGGGGGGCTAAAAGCAAAAGTCGGCACCTGCGGCCGACTTTGACTCTTACGGAAGTGTCCACTCTTTACGTTTACTATATTACTCTATGACCAAAGTGCGCACCCGCGCGGGCCTCATCTTTAAAACGATCTGCGATGTTTGCAGAGTGCGCGTAGTGCCGGTAGCTTCGCATGTACGGTGCTTTCGACCTTTTGTTGGCGCGGAAGCGAGAGATGCACGAAGGTCAATTTCATCGCTGCTGCTGCCGCGATTTCTCACCCCTTCATTCTGACAGCGAGTTTCTGCGCTAAGCGAGCGAGATCTGTTGATGTTTACCTGTGCCCGCGTGGCACTCTGCTTGTTGATTTAGTTAAAACACGTTGGCGGGATGGTTGGTTGAAATCCACGAGAGAATGTGTAAGCGGGACTGAACGAGAACGTAGAAAGAAGCAGACACAGAGAAACAGCGTTGTTGCTGAGTGTCTGTTTCTTTCTTCGTCCTCGCTCAGTTGCACTTACACATTATACCATTGTTAATTTGGTTAGTATACGAATGTTTACAAGTTTACACGGCCTATAAAACTACTATCCTTACTTCGCATAGCTATCTACTAATTTGCTATCGCCATCAGTGCTTCGCCTTTCGGCCGAAACTGTGACTTATCTATATAAGCGCGCTTCGAGAGTGTCCATTTGCTTGGTGCGAGTTGTGTGCGTTGTAGAGAGCGTCGTTCAATGTGCATGTAACCATCTGTAACTTCATCGTTGTATGATGCAAGCCACCGTTCCGTCATCGCCGAAAGAACAAAACCGTGTTTCCACCTATGGCGCCCCCCCACCCCCTCCCCACGAGCCATCAAGGCAGCTTACATGCGCCTCTCCTTATAGCGTAGCCATGCTTTTTGCAAGACTGGCTGCACGCGCCCATCTTCACGTGTGGTGTTCGAGTGTTTGCCACACAGTGTCAGCTTATTTTCAGTGAAAATAAAAAGCAAGGCGTGTTTTAACATTGCTCGATCGCGACGGAGGCGAGGACGTAATGCCCCAACCACTGGCACGTGTCGGAAAGCTTCGGCATGCGCCGAAGCGTCCAAAGCGTCAAAAGAGTCGGTCGGTAACACGGCGAAGCGTGACGACGCGCAGCGATTATGTCTACTGCCGATGCTAGAAGTTTGCCGACGCGAGGCGAAGCTGCGCCGGCATTCATCAATCAGAGGCTGCGACGCGTCGCAGGCGTCAACCAATAGTCATTATACCATAGTCAATAGTCATTATAGTCAATAGTCATACTATAGTCAATAGTCAATTGTGATTAGACAATAGTGTAGTCATTATAGGCTGCGAAGCCTCCGGCTACTATGCCTATAATGGCCGCCCATACGAAGGCGCCGGCACCAACGATCGTCCTAGGTCTTTGGACGCACGACGCGCACGACGGTGTTCCTGAAAGATAGTGTTGTAATAGTGCGCCGACAGCGACACGACCGACCGACCGAAGACCGTGGGTCATGGCAGTGCGACGTGGATCCGAAGCGACTTCGAACGACGCCGACTAATCCAACCTGCCCACTGGTTTCCGCCGGGCTCAGTGCGATCGTCTGCTAAAACAGCCAACCGAATCACGATTGCCACAACGTCTGTGCTTGTTGTGTGTATATTGTCTTCTCCTCAAAACGAATGGAAACATGTTTACGAGCTCCGAAGTCTGGATAATCAGCACTCGCCTATCGCCGATGTTGTTTACGTTACGCGTAGGCCTAGCGCGTCCATCCAGTTCGTAATTGGCGAGTGAACGAACTCAGCTGAGAAACTCTGTCGAAGGAAATGAATTTTCAGGTCCGTTTGGTGCTGCAGTGATTTAAAATATGGCACCCGTGACTTTGGGTGATGTGTGATGTCGTGAATGAACCGTGTGGAACTTGGGGTGGTCCACCGCGGTGTGCTTCGTGTGGTGTCGGGTGACTCAAGTTTAACGGGCAAGCTCTGCGCTGCTTCCAGTGGCAAAGATAACTTCCGAAAGCGAAAGACACTAGTAGCCGAACTATGGGAAGTACTTACATAATCAGCCGTGCCGCCCGTTTCAGCTGACACTGCGCTCTCCTTTTCGGCATGTGAATCCAGTTCAGTACAAGTTCACTGTACTCCTTCACTCACTTCTTTCAAGTGCATTCGTCTTTTGGGCTAGTTGGGGATAAATCGCTCGTGTAGCAATCAAGAACACTGACGCACTGAAGCATACGTGACAACGCAATCATGTTTGAGTCAGTGTGTCCTTGTACTTGAGCACTGCAAAAAGAAATTATCTGTTTGCAACGTGTACCCCGTGTGCAGTGCATAGCAGCACCTGACCTATGCATGTAGCAGCGTATACCACTTTTGATTCGATGCCTGCTTAGAAAGCAGCCAGTACTGAGTCAGTGAAACTGTAATTGATTTTTTAACTCACTTTTTGTTTATGGAAAGCATAGATGGTGTGACTGAATTGTGGGGAAGATGAAAAGGTGTCATGAGTGTTTTGTGCAGTCGGTATGCTTAAACTGCTGGAATCCCTTCAGCTTCGACTACAATGTTTCCTGCTGCGATGCTATAAATTGTAGTCAGCACAAAGATATACTCAAAACCAAGTTACTAATGCATCTGCACAGAATGTGTTTGGTTAACAAGTTAACACTTCCACAACAACAATATGCCGATGCACAGCACATGTGCTTGCAATAAATACATTCCGTAAAGGTGAACGACTGGGCCTACGATAAGAAGCTTGGTAGTAGCACTGCAAAAAGTGCTGCCATCTGTATCAGCCACAAAAAAGCTGCTGCACGTCCAACCTACTTCATTGGAGGCACCTCTATAAAGACTGTTCGGGCGATTCCCATTCTGGGTGTACCATTTAGCTCTTCTCTCAACTTTTCCACATATGTCACCAGCACTGTATCTAAGCATCGGCTCATTCTTTGTTTTGCGTCTCCCTTCCCTGATGACGTAAGCTTTTCAAGCAGTCTACGCTTCTATCATTCTGTAATGACTTGAGTACTGCTTATCAGTATAGTTCCCGTACCAAACTCGCGACGCTAAAACACTTAACCTTGATCAGCGCCGGACAACACGCACCGTCTACTCCCGTCTTTTCAGTTGTCGCAAGCTCATGCGAGCCAACGAGGATTGCCTCAAACCCCTTCAAGCACACTTTGCAATACCAGCGCAACATTGCACTATATTATACTGCAGGGGGCTTGACGGCTCTCTGGGCAGCACTAATCTTTCTTCAGTTCGTCTGAACAAATGGTCAGCACAGCCTGAGCCCTCATCGCGCCTCTATGGCCCGACACCACAACCCCATGATTATATCTGGCATACAGAGCTTTCTCTCCACTCCCCTTGGTCATTTGTATTCTCCTTCCTTGGAAGCAGACTGAATTGGCACTCCTGTGTGTTGTGCACCTGTCGAATGTGTGCGTGTGTGTCGTGCTGTGTTATTGAACAAGTGTGTGTGTGTGTACGTGCGTGTGTGTGCACGTGGAGGGGAAGGAGGTGTCTTCTGCATCCTGCAAGTTCCTGCTCTAGATGGCTGGTTGTCAGACGCTCTAACGTACAGGCATCAGCCTTTTTTTAGTCTAGAGTGTCAAGTTACCACTAAGATTATTATTATTATTATTATTATTATTATTATTATTATTAGAATCATCTCTACGACCACATCGATTGTGTTGAAGCCAGCGTGACACATAATTAAAAATATTTCTGGAGCTTTGTGCACTCTCACTCTTCTAAATAGAGTGCCAAAGATGCACGTCTTCTTCATGAAAATAGTGGTGTTGTCTCGAACACTGCTGATGCCTTTGCAGAACATTTCTGTTTGCTATATGGTGTGACATATGCTTCAAGTAACCATCCTTCTCAGCCTGGCACAGTGTGTACGCTATCAGTCAATGAAAACCTTGTTTTCAAATGTATGAAGTGCCTTAAACCTTCCCTTTCTTGTGGTGTTGATGGTATTTCTTCCGCAGAGCTTAACCCTTTGAGACGCTGTCTACACAATTGTCACGTGGTGGTGACGTTGAAGAACACAGTAGCAATACTGTGAACGACTAAACTAAATTTTATTGGGCGAACCTGTGCCCACAAAACAGGCTACACTTATAGCACAACGATAGCGGCGAACACAGTCGGCGATCGTCGAAAATCTGATCAGCAGGTCAAGCGCGTCGGCTTTTATACAGCAGTCATCGAATGTTCCAGACTAAATGTTGGGACCCGCATGCCTTCTACAAAGTTCTACACCATTAGTGTCAAGCGATGAAACCAGATAACACAAGGTTCGGCGACAACAGACAGCGGATAGAAGCATCGATAACTTTCCAGAAACTTCGGATACATGCAGGCGCGTCCCGCGCTGTGCGATGACATTTGTTAGGCGGCAAAACGCGTCGTCCGATAAAGACAAGTACACGTGTCACAATTGTGCAGAGCAGGAGAGTGCATCAATAGCAAAAGCACTGATGAAAGTAATGGTATTTAAAATGTGTTTCATACATCTTGAAACACTTATTATTGGAACTGTGCTGCAATTTCGAATAACGTGCAGAATGTTTTAGCAAAATGAGTGGAAAGGTAGACGGCTGGATGTTCTTACTCTCTGTCAGTAGTTGTATGCAGCGGGTTCACTTTTTCATTGTTTTATACAATGTCATGCACGAGGCATAATTTTCAAGTGGCTGGATAAGTGCTTTTCAAGGTTTTCAAAACACGAAATAGTACATGTTCTCATATTTTGTGTTCCTGTGGGGAGTTTTCGCATGGAGTGGAAATTTTGTAAACTTGACAAAACTCGCTAAAAATTGAAAATTCTTAATCTTTTCTGCAGCTGTACAATTTCTACGATTCTGAAGATGCAAGAGATGTAGTGAAAGCAACTTTTCAATCAACGGGATAAAGTAGCGTCTGAAAGGGTTAAGACGTATGGAAGCATTGTTCCCTGTTCTCACAAGCATCTTCAATAGTTCCCTAAAGTCTAGTACGTTTTCTAGTACTTGGAAGGTAGCATGGACATTGGCCATGCACAAATCGGGTGCTAGATGTGCAGTTACTAACTGCCGACCTATATCTATCCTTTGCAGTTTGTCAGAAATGTTGGAATCGATATTCAATTCCTTCTTTTCGGTTAGTGCTAAGAGCATTTTAATAAATGAACAGCATGACTTTGTGTGCCGACGACTTAAAACTATTTGAGTCTGTCAACAGTGTTCACCACTGCATCGACTTCCAAAAAGATGTTTTTTCACTCTCAAACTGGTGCAGAAACAAGAAGTACTCTTAACTATTCTAATACTATGGGATTACGTTATATGCAGAAAACGCACCATGTGAAATGTTGATACACCCTACGTGATGCTCCACTCCTTAGGGTCGATGAAATGAAAGATCTTGGTCTGTACCTCGACAAAATGCTAAGCTTCTCTTTACATAGATAATTGCTCAACATGCCCTTCACGCTTTTGGAATCGCATGCCGGATGCTTTATCTGTATCCAGTGACCGTATTTCACCGACAAAAAAATTTTAAACGTTATCGCTCGGAGCAGGATGCGCCTGAAGGTATCGGAAGTTTCGCGAATGTTATCGATGGCGCTATCTGTTGTCGACGAACCTTGTTACCCGCCGTGGTTGCTCAGTGGCTATGGTGTTGGGCTGCTGAGCATGAGGTCGCGGGATCGAATCCCGGCCACGGCGGCCGCATTCCGATAGGGCCGAAACGCGAAAACACCCGTGTGCTTAGATTTAGGTGCACGTTAAAGAACCCCAGGTGGTCGAAATTTCCGGAGTCCTCCACTATGGCGTGCCTCATATCAGAAAGTGGTTTTGGCACGTAAAACCCCATAATTTAATTTAATTTATATTTAACGAACCTTGTTAATCTGATTGCATACGCTACACGATTTGTGTAGTAGTCCGGGCACCAGCGAATAGGCTGTAACTTTCGACGACTGATGTATACGCAAACCGACGCGCTTTACCCGCAGATGAGATTTTCGACGATTGCCGACACTGGTCGCCGCTATCGTTGCGATTGAGTCTGCACTATTTATTTACCGTCACTACTACGTGACAATATTTCCAACACAGATATTTTCAGTGATACTTTGCACGCCTAATTCTTACATAGTTGGCTGTGTAATGAGCTACCAAAAATGAAATGGTACAACAGTTTTTGATATGGTATGCCATCGTCGTGCAGGTGTTTGCAAAGCGATCTTGCAGACAGACTACGCGCGAGCGCTGATGTCGATATTTTGTGCACAATTGTTACTTCAAAAAAAAAAAAACTGTTGCGGCAGGCGTATATTCATTATTCAAACGGGTTTTTTCTATCTAAAAGCGCATACAGATCACTAACTTATTGTTTCAAGCTTAGTTTACAGCAGACTGTTTAAGGCCGGACTTTGACGAATGAAGACAAAATAGTCCAGCAACAGTGCGCCACAGCCGAGGAGCGAGCTTCGGCGCGCGTCAGAGCTTCTGCCCAGTGGTGGCGTGCCCTCTTCCTCCGACCAACGCGAAGCGAAGCGTTCGCTTGTCGGCGCGCGCCGAAGCTTGCCGACGCGTGCCAGTGGCTGGGGCATTATATCTTCCTCTGAACAACGCTAAGCGAAGCGTTCGCTTGTCGGGGCGCGCCGAAGGTTGCCGATGAGTACCAGTGCTTGGAGCATTATATTTTCCTCAGACCAACGCGAAGCGAAGCGTTCGCTTGTCGGCGCGTGCCGAAGCTTGCCGACGCGCGCCAGTGGTTGGGGCATGCCCCAACCAAATAATGATAATAATAATAGTAATACTAATAATAATCTTTGTGGTAACGTGGCACTCTAGACTAAAAAAAAGGCTGATGCCTGTATGTTAGAGCATCTGATAACCAGCCATCTAGAACAGGAATTTCCAGGATACAGAAGACAGCTCCTTCCCCTCCACGTGCACACACACGCACGCACACACACACACTTGCTCAATAACACAGCACGGCACACACGCACACATTCGATGGGTGCACAACAATCAGGAGTGCCAATTTAGTATGGTTCCAAGGAACGAGTATCCAAATGGCCAAGGGGGGTGGAGAGAAAGCTCTGTATGCCAGATATAATCATAGTGCGATGTATGCCATAGAGGTGCGAAGAGGGCTCAGGCTGTGCTGACCACTTATTCATACGAACTGAAGAAATATTACTGCTGTTCAAAGAGCCGTCAAGCACCCTGCAGTATAGACTAGTGCAATGTTGCGCTGGTATTGCAGGCTCTGCTACTTGAGGTGGCAATCCTTGTAGGCTGGCATGAGCTTGCGAGAACCGAAAAGACGGAAGTAGAGGATGCGTGTTGTCCGGCGCTGAACAAGCTTAAGTTTGTTAGCGTCGCGAGTTTGGTACGGGAACTATACTGATGAGCAGTACTCAAGTCGTGACAGAATGATAGAAGCGTAGAGTACTCATAAAACCTTACTTCATCAGGGAACGGAGACACGGGACACAAACCCAAGAATGGGCCGATGCTTAGATACAGTGCTGGTGACATATGCGGAAAAGTAGAGAGAAGAGCTAAATGTTACATCCAGAATGGGAAGGACCCGAACCGTCTTTACAGAGGTGCCTCCAAGGAAGTAGGTTGGATGTGCAGCAGTTTTGTTGTGGCTTATACGCATGGCAGCACTTTTTGCAAGGCTACTACAAAGTTTCTTATGGTAGGCCCAGTCGTTCACCTTTACGGAATGTATTTATTGAAAGCACATATGCTGTGCATCGGCATATTGTTGTTGTGGAAGGGTTAATTTGTGTGATGTTGTTAGGACCGTCACGTTGCAAAGCGCGTGACGGGAGGAAGATGGAGGAGACGGTGCATGATGAGCAAACACACGACAATTATATTGGACGGCACGTAAACACGAAGAACATCTTAAACTAGCCCCACACATACACGGTTGTTCGCAAACAGGAAAAAATAGTCTCACGAGGTTGCGGTTGAAGTCCGGAATGTGGTGAGGCGTAGAGTCCTTGAGGTGGGACACTCGCTGGTAGAGTGATGACCGGCGTGGAAGAGCAAACGCAGCAGCACGGGGCAGGAAAAGGTGGACGGCCCACAGCTCCGTAGACGAGAACAGGCCACTCGGTCGCCCGGTCACCCGAACGTCGCGCGTAGAAGCGGGTTCCAAGATGCCGGCAGGCCGACCTGAGGCCTCGTGCGAGGCAACGACCCGAGGCGCTCCTCGTCTCGACAACGGACGCTCGCTCTCCCGAACCTCGCGCGTAGATGCGGGTTCGAGGCTGCAGCAGGCTGTTCCGGGGTCTCGTGCCGTGCAACGACCCGAGGCGTTCCCTGTCCCGAAGACGGACGCTCGGTCAGGTGAACCTCACCGGTAGATGTGGGTTCCGTAGGCCCGGCGGCCCTAGTCGTGCCGGCGTTCCAACCATCTCCGTTGCGCGAGCCCCTTTCCATGCGCTGCACGAGCCTCCCTCGTCTTTCTTTTCCTCTTGTTGAGGCCGGCCGCAATGTCGTCTGCTCTTGCACTCGGTACTTTGTGAATACTTCTTCACAATCACCCCCTACTTAAGAAAGTTCTTTCGTTCAAAGAACTTAAGGGTACTCGCTATCTGCTGGTCCACCGTAGCACACACGCACCACAAGAGTATTACCACTGCACCACAGTTCCGAGCACAGCTCACTAGGCACGTTTGAGTACACATAAAAAATACCACAGTGCTACAGTTCCGAGCACCGCACACTCGGCATGTAAGAATACACACAAATATTACTACAACACTAGAGTTTCGAGCACCGCACACTCGGCATGATGACAACATTAAGAAGTCACAACACCACGATATAAGGTGAAAACAAAAATCCACAAAACTAACATGCCAGCAAATGTTGCTCAACATTAAAGCTACACCGGTTTGAAGTTCATGCTTTTGAAACACCATGTTTAAAACCCCATGAGAGAGCGATGCCGATAGATTCCCGTCGGCTGCCGATTCTTTTCCTTCAAACGGTAGGCATGATCATTTTCAGTGTCATCAGTCTGACAAGCAACTGACGCTTTCGTTAATGGCGGTGATATAGGGGGTCGTTCCTCATACTTTTTCAGTAAATTTATATGGAACAATGTCGTCGTGGTCCCGAGATCAATAACGTAATCGACGTCATTTCTCCTCTCAAGTATAGTGAATGGCCCTTTCTACGTAAGAATTAATTTGTTGTTGTCCGAAGGTAGCAGTAGCAAAACCTTGTCTCCAACAGCTAAATGACGTGGTCTGGCCTTCCGGTCATAGTGTTTCTTCTGTAAAAGTTTTGCTTTTTGAAGCTCCTCCTTGGCCAAACGACAAGTGTCTTCAAGACACTTCCGTAGCTCAACTACATACCCGTATGAGGTTTTTGCGTCATCATCAATATGATCACCTGTCCATAATTCTTTCAATATCGACATGGGTCCTCTGACATAACGGCCATACAACAAATCGAAGGGTGAAAAACCCAGACTTGACTGAGGGACTTCGCGATAAGCAAAAAGCAATGGTGCCAAGTACCGGTCCCATTTTTTCGGGCTCTCTTGACACATTCGTCTTATCATTTGTTTAAGGGTGCCGTTGAACCTCTCCACAAGGCCATTTGCCATTGGATGATATGGAGTTGTTGGCAACTGCGTAAAAGAGAGAAGACGGCTTAGCTCCTTCATCAGGCGTGACGAGAATGATGTGGCTCTGTCACTGATTATCTCCTGTGGGACTCCCACACAAGAGAACATCTCTAGAAGTGCCTCAGCTATTTTTTCTATTTCAATGCTAGGCAGTGCCACAGCGTCAGGATACCGCGTTGCCATATCGACCATTGTCAGCACGTACTTATTCCCTTTCTCTGACATGGGAGTTAATGGTCCCACAATGTCAATGGCAACTCTCTTAAACGGGGTATCAATGACGGGAGTATTTCCCAATGGTACTCGACCTATTAGATGTTTGGGAAAAGTCCTCTGGCACGTATCGCACGATTTAACAAATCGCGTGATGTCTGATTGGAATCCAGGCCAGTAGAACTCTTCGCTCACACGGTCTGTGATTCGCTTTATTCCTTGATGTCCGGCAAGGATCCCTTCGTGAGCCATTTTCATCACAAAATGACGAAGGCTTCTGGGCACGACAAGCTGTTCCATTTGTTTCTTTGACCGCAGTGTGTATTTTCGGTAAAGAATTCCCTCCTTTACAAAGAATTGGACGTCGGCAAACCTAGTCTTGATCTCTTTGTCCACTGCTTCAAAGCATTTACGTAAACTGCTGTCCTCCCTTTGCCTGCTTTTCAAATCGATTGGGCTGATGTCTAGGGGGTTTATAGCTGGTACTGGTAACGAATGCGAACCTGATCTTGTCTGTCTGGTTGTCGCTGCCACTTCCGACTTGTCCCTGGTTTCTCTAGCAGCCGATGATAAAGTGTCAGCAGAGATGGATTCAGTTGTAGAACAATTTCCACCTTCTGCTCTAAATGATTCATCCGCAGCGCTCGGTATATAAAGATGTCTTTTCCATTCATTGCCAGGATTGGAGGCATTTCGTACACCTTTCACATTTCCCAGGACAATATCATATAAAGGATTGTCCATGCATAAAACCCGAGTCTTGCCTGTGAAGAAAGGTGACGCGATCTCCACGGTTGCTTCAGGTAGCTTCAACAATCTTCTGTCCTGAAGACAGACCGAGGAAATTTTTCCTGTCAACTTACTGTCTGGTACAAGGGACCTTTTGACAATAATAGAGTCGCATCCTGTATCTCGCAAGACAGTAGCGGGATGTCCTTCAAGCACACCTTCGGCAGTAGGCATAGACTTTTCATCTCGTTTGTACGTTTGCGTTCTCCCGCGTTCCGAACTTCCGGGAACTCGACGCAAGGTCTGTGTCTCTTCGGTTACTGCCTTGGACATGTCTACTTGCTGCATCGAGCACGAAGCCTTCTCGGTACTGTTCGGTTTTTTGGGGCAGTCACCTGTCTTATGCCTACTGCGGCGGCACTTTCCGCAGACAGATGTATTTGTATTTGGACCCTTCGTATTGGTCCAGCAATCAGCAGCTCTGTGACCGCGTTTACCACAAAGAAAGCAGCGTGGTCTTTCCTTCTCTTCTTGTCGCTCAGGAGTTCGAGCTTGACCTGGTGGCTTGCTAGGTTCTCTCTCGTTTTTACCTTTGCCAAGGTTGACTAACCCTTGCGCCTCCAGGTAGTGATCAGTAGCTTCCGCTAGCTTGTCAAGCCCCTGACAGTTCCTTTCTCTCAAAAATACTGCCAGTTTCTCATGGCAAGTCAACAGAAACTGTTCTGAGACAATCTTGTCCCGCAGGGCATCATATGTCCGGTCCGTATTGGCCATTTCTTGCCAGTGATCAAAATATCCCAATAGGCGACCGGCAAACTGTCTACCAGTTTCGGAATTATCGGGGTTCGCCGACCGAAACTTCCTTCGGTAGCCTTCCTCCGTAAACCTGAAGCGTTGCAAAAGCGTCTGTTTTAGTGTCGCATAGTCCATGGCATGATCCGGTGCCATTCTGCCGACAACGCTCAGAGCTATGCCTGTCAAACAGAGGCTTAGCGATAGGGCCCATTTGTCTTGTCGCCAGCCCTGGCTCGTTGCGACGCGCTCAAATCGTTGAATGTATGCATCCAACTCATCGCGTTCTTCGTTAAATGCCGGGATTAGTTTGTGAGGACTTTGGTAGCTCTCGGTAGCACTTGCGTGCACACTCTCTGTAAGCTGCCCAGCAGTCATGCTACCCGCTGTCGCATCCAACTCCCTCAACTTTAACTTGAGCTCGAGCACTTCCCTTTCTGCCTTTAATCTAGCTAGCGCTTCGGCATCAGCTTCTTTTGCTGCATTGCGTTCAGCCAGACGTGCTTCACGCGCTTCCCTTTCGCGTGCGCGCTCTTCGTCTACCCATTGTTTCAGTGCCTGGCCAGTCAACCCCAGTTCTTTTCCAATTGCCGTAAGCTTGTCTGTCTCCATCCTCACCCGTCAGACACGCATATGCAATGTGCTGCTCTTCTCTATAGCGTACGAGCAGTCCTGTCGCGGACACCAGATATGTGATGTTGTTAGGATCGTCACGTTGCAAAGCGTGTGACGGGAGAAGATGGAGGAGACGGTGCATGATGAGCAAACACACGACAATTATATTGGACGGCACGTAAACACGAAGAACATCTTAAACTAGCCCCACACATACACGGTTGTTCGCAAACAGGAAAAAATAGTCTCACGAGAATGCGGTTGAAGTCCGGAATGTGGTGAGGCGTAGAGTCCTTGAGGTGGGACACTCGCTGGTAGAGTGATGACCGGCGTGGAAGAGCAAACGCAGCAGCACGGGGCAGGAAAAGGTGGACGGCCCACAGCTCCGTAGACGAGAACAGGCCACTCGGTCGCCCGGTCACCCGAACCTCGCGCGTAGAAGCGGGTTTCAAGATGCCGGCAGGCCGACCTGAGGCCTCGTGCAAGGCAACGACCCGAGGCGCTCCTCGTCTCAACGACGGACGCTCACTCTCCCGAAAATCGCGCGTGGATGCGGGTTCGAGGCTGCAGCAGGCCGTTCCGGGGTCTCGTGCCGTGCAACTACCCGAAGCGTTGCCTGTCCCGAAGACGGACGCTCGGTCAGGTGAACCTCACCGGTAGATGTGGGTTCCGTAGGCCTGGTGGCCCTAGTCATGCCGGCGTTCCAACCATCTCCGTTGCGCGAGCCCCTTTCCATGCGCTGCACGAGCCTCCCTCGTCTTTCTTTTCCTCTTGTTGAGGCCGGCCGCAATGTTGTCTGCTCTTGCGCTCGGTACATTGTGAATACTTCTTCACAACTTGTTAATCAAACCCATTCTGCGCAGATGCATTAGCAACTTGGTTTTGAGTAGATCTTTTTCCTGACTACAATTTATAGTATCGCAGCAAGAAACATTTTAGTAGAAGCTGAAGGCATTCCAGCAGTTTAAGCATACCGACTGCACAAAACACTGACGGCACCTTTTCACATTCCCCACAATGCACTCATACCATCTACACTTTCCATAAACAAAAAGTGAGACAAAAAATCAATTACAGTTTCATTGACTCAGTACTTACTGCTTCTGAAGCAGGCATCGAATCAATAGTGGTATACGCTGCTACATGCATAGGTCTTGCATGATGCAGGTCCTGTTATGCACTGCACACGGGGTACACATTGCAAAGAGATAATTTCTTTTTGCAGTGCTCAATATAAGGACACACTAACTCAAACATGATTGCGTTGTCACGTATGCTTCAGTGCGTCAGTGTTCTTGATTGCTACACGAGCGATTTATCCCCAACTAGCCGAAAAGACGAATGCACTTGAAAGAAGTGAGTGAAGGAGTACAGTGAACTTGTACTGAACTGGATTTACATGCCGAATAGGAGAGCGCAGTGTCAGCTGAAACGGGCGGCACGGCTGATTATGTAAGTACTTCCATAGTTCGGCTACTAGTGTCTTTCGCTTTCGGAAGTTATCTTTGCCACTGGAAGCAGCGCAGAGCTTGCCCGTTAAACTTGAGTCACCCGACACCACACGAAACACCGCGGTGGACCACCCCAAGTCCCACACGGTTCATTCACCACATCACACATCACACGAAGTCAGGGGTGCCATATATTAAATCACTGCAGCACCAAACGGACCTGCAAATTCATTTCCTTCGACAGAGTTTCTCAGCTGAGTTCGTTCACTCGCCAATTACGAACTGGATGGACGCGCTAGGCCTACGCGTAACGTAAACAACATCGGCGATAGGCGAGTGCTGATTATCCAGACTTCGGAGCTCGTAAACATGTTTCCATTCTTTGAGCACAAGAAAATACACACACAATAAGCACAGACGTTGTGGCAATCGTGATTCGGTTGGCTGTTTTAGCAGACGGTCGCACTGAGCCCGGCGGAACCCAGTGGGCGGGTTGGATTAGTCGGCGTCGTTCGAAGTCGCTTCGGATCCACGTCGCACTGCCACAACCCATGGTCTTCGGTCGGTCGGTCGTATCGTTGTCAACACTGTATTTCAGCAACACTGTCGAGCGCGTCGTGCGTCCAAAGAACTCGGACGATCGTTGGTGCCGGCGCCTTCACATGGGCCGCCATTATAGGCATAGCAGCCGGAGGCTTCGCAGCCTCCGATTGGTTGACGCCTGCGACGCGTCGCAGCCTCTCATTGGTGCACGCCGGCGCAGCTTCGCCTCGCGTCGGCCTCTAGCATCGGCAGTAGACCTATTCGCTGCGCGTCGTCACGCTTTTGACGCTTTTGACGCTTCGGCGCGTGCTGAAGCTTTCCGACGCGTGCCAGTGGTTGGGGCATAAGGCTTACGATGCGACTCAGTGCAACACCGATGTCTGTTTCGCGGAGGCTGAAAAAGCTGCGCTCTGTTGGGAAGTCGGGCGTCCGTGCGGCCAACGGAATTTCCATGGATGGTGCCGTGCCAGGTGCCGGGAGAAAGAGTTCCGAGTGACGTTTAAGAGAATGAAAAAAGGGGATTATATTAAAAAAGTACACGGTTGAGTTTTACAGTGCGGCTCCAAATAACGGAGCTCACTATGGTAGCCTCTTAGCATTTTGGAGTGTCACAGTTTCCTAGCGTCCCTTTCCGTCCTTTCAAAGCCGTCTGGATCCGCGTTTTATGCCCTGCGTCGTCATTTTTCCGTCGATTCGCGGCCTCAGGAAACCGGTCACCTCAGGTACCACCAGGTTTGTTGACCTTTCCCTCCGACGGGAGTTTTGTCGAAACACACGCACATCACGCTATGTGATCACGCAGGCTACATGAACACAACAAACAAACCCCGGCCCTCAGTCCCCAGCAGCTGCGAAGCAACTGACCACGGCGGTGGTCAGACCTGCGACGCAGCAGAAGGTGCTAAGAATCCCTGGCTCCGGACAGGCCGCCATTGGAATATGAACGTTGCAACGCTTAACGCTAGAACGTTATCTAGTGAGGCGAGTCAAGCAGTGCTATTGGAGGAATTAGAGGGCAGTAAATGGGATATAATAGGGCTCAGTGAAGATAGGAGGCCAAAAGAAGCATATACAGTGCTAAAAAGTGGGCACGTCCTGTGCTACCGGGGCTTAGCGGAGAGACGAAAACTAGGAGTCGGATTCCTGATTACTAAGAATATAGCTGGAAAAGTACAGGAATTCTATAGCAATAACATGAGGGTGGCAGGTCTTCTTGTGAAGCTTAATAAAAGGTACAAAATGAAGGTTGTACAGGTCTACGCCCCTACATCCAGTCATGTTGACCAGGAAGTCGAAAGCTTCTATGAAGACGTGGAATCGGCGATGGGTAGAGTGAAAACAAAATACACTATACTGATGGGCCACTTCAATGCCAAGGTAGGCAAGAAGCAGGCTGGAGACAAGGCAGTGGGGGAATATGGCATAGGCACTATGAATAGCAGGGGAGAGTTATTGGTAGAGTTTGCGGAACAGAATAATATGCGGATAATGAATACCTTCTTCCGCAAGCGGGATAGCCGAAAGTGGACGTGGAGGAGCCCGAACGGCGAGACTAGAAATGAAATAGACTTTATACTCTGCGCTAACCCTGGCATCATACAATATGTGGACGTGCTCAGCAAGGTGCGCTGCAGTGACCATGAAGCGCACCGCCTTGAAGTGAACGATGAGGCGTGACAGCTGCATGTCGCCGGGGTGGCCTCCCCCGCTCTGAAGGGCCGCCGGGCACCACAAGCGAGCCGCCTTGAAGTGAACGATGAGGCGTGACAGCTGCATGTCGCCGGGGTGGCCTGCCCCGCACTGAAGAGCCGCCGGGCACCACAAGCGAGCCCCCTCGAAGTGAACGATGAGGCCTGACAGCTGCATGTCGCCGGGGTGGCCTCCCCCGCTCTGAAGGGCCGCCGGGCACCACAAGCGAGCCGCTTTGAAGTGAACGATGAGGCGTGACAGCTGCATGCCGCCAGGGTGGCCTCCCCCGCTCTGAAGGGCCGCCAGGCACCACAAGCGAGCCGCCTAGAAGGGATCGATGAGGCGTGACAGCTGCATGTCGTCAGGGTGGCCTACCCCGCTCTGAAGGGCCGCCGGGTACCACAAGCGAGCCGCCTTGAAGTGAACGATGAGGCGTGACTGCTGCATGTCTCCGGGGTGGCCTCTCCCGCATTGAAGGGCCGCCGGGCACCACAAGCGAGCCGCCTTGAAGTGAACGATGAGGCGCGACAGCTGCATGTCTCCGGGGTGGCCTCCCCCGCTCTGAAGAGCCGCCAGGCACCACAAGCGAGCCGCCTAGAAGGGATCGATGAGGCGTGACAGCTGCATGTCGCCAGGGTGGCCTACCCCGCTCTGAAGGGCCGCCGGGTACCATAAGCGAGCCGCCTTGAAGTGAACGATTAGGCGTGGCAGCTGCATGTCGCCGGGGTGGCCTCCTTCGCTCTGAAGGGCCGCCGGGTACCACAAGCGAGCCGCCTTGAAGTGAACGATGAGGCGTGACTGCTGCATGTCTCCGGGGTGGCCTCCCCCGCTCTAAAGGGCCGCCGGGCACCACAAGCGAGCCGCCTCCAAGTGAACGATGAGGCGTGACAGCTGCATGTCGCCAGGGTGGCCTCCCCCGCTCCGAAGGGCCGCCGGGCACCACAAGCGAGCCGCCTTGAAGTGAAGGATGAAGCGCGACAGCTGCATGTCGCCGGGGTGGCCTCCCCCGCTCTGAAGGGCCGCCGGGCACCACAAGCGAGCCGCCTTGAAGTGAACGATGAGGCGTGACAGCTGCATGTCGCCGGGGTGGCCTCCCCCGCTCTGAAGGGCCGCCGGGCACCACAAGCGAGCCGCCTTTAAATGAACGATGAGGCGCGACAGCTGCATATCGCCGGGGTGGCCTCCCCCGCTCTGACGGGCCGCCGGGCACCACAAGCGAGCCGCCTTGAAATGAACGATGAGGCGTGACAGCTGCATGTCGCCAGGGTGGCCTCCCCCGCTCTGAAGGGCCGCCAGGCACCACAAGCGAGCCGCCTCCAAGTGAACGATGAGGCGTGACAGCTGCATGTCGCCAGGGTGGCCTCCCCCGCTCCGAAGGGCCGCCGGGCACCACAAGCGAGCCGCCTTGAAGTGAAGGATGAAGCGCGACAGCTGCATGTCGCCGGGGTGGCCTCCCCCGCTCTGAAGGGCCGCCGGGCACCACAAGCGAGCCGCCTTGAAGTGAACGATGAGGCGTGACAGCTGCATGTCGCCGGGGTGGCCTCCCCCGCTCTGAAGGGCCGCCGGGCACCACAAGCGAGCCGCCTTTAAATGAACGATGAGGCGCGACAGCTGCATATCGCCGGGGTGGCCTCCCCCGCTCTGACGGGCCGCCGGGCACCACAAGCGAGCCGCCTTGAAATGAACGATGAGGCGTGACAGCTGCATGTCGCCAGGGTGGCCTCCCCCGCTCTGAAGGGCCGCCAGGCACCACAAGCGAGCCGCCTCCAAGTGAACGATGAGGCGTGACAGCTGCATGTCGCCAGGGTGGCCTCCCCCGCTCCGAAGGGCCGCCGGGCACCACAAGCGAGCCGCCTTGAAGTGAAGGATGAAGCGCGACAGCTGCATGTCGCCGGGGTGGCCTCCCCCGCTCTGAAGGACCGCCGGGCACCACAAGCGAGCCGCCTTGAAGTGAACGATGAGGCGTGACAGCTGCATGTCGCCGGGGTGGCCTCCCCCGCTCTGAAGGGCCGCCGGGCACCACAAGCGAGCCGCCTTGAAATGAACGATGAGGCGTGACAGCTGCATGTCGCCAGGGTGGCCTCCCCCGCTCTGAAGGGCCGCCAGGCACCACAAGCGAGCCGCCTCCAAGTGAACGATGAGGCGTGACAGCTGCATGTCGCCAGGGTGGCCTCCCCCGCTCCGAAGGGCCGCCGGGCACCACAAGCGAGCCGCCTTGAAGTGAAGGATGAAGCGCGACAGCTGCATGTCGCCGGGGTGGCCTCCCCCGCTCTGAAGGGCCGCCGGGCACCACAAGCGAGCCGCCTTGAAGTGAACGATGAGGCGTGACAGCTGCATGTCGCCGGGGTGGCCTCCCCCGCTCTGAAGGGCCGCCGGGCACCACAAGCGAGCCGCCTTTAAATGAACGATGAGGCGCGACAGCTGCATGTCGCCGGGGTGGCCTCCCCCGCTCTGATGGGCCGCCGGGCACCACAAGCGAGCCGCCTTGAAGTGAACGATGAGGCGTGACAGCTGCATGTCTCCGGGGTGGCCTCTCCCGCTTTGAAGGGCTGCCGGGCACCACAAGCGAGCTGCCTTGAAGTGAACGATGAGGCGCGACAGCTGCATGTCGCCGGGGCGGCCTCCCCCGCTCTGATGGGCCGCCGGGCACCACAAGCGAGTCGCCTTGAAGTGAACGATGAGGCGTGACAGCTGCATGTCTCCGGGGTGGCCTCCCCCGCTCTGAAGAGCCGCCAGGCACCACAAGCGAGCCGCCTAGAAGGGATCGATGAGGCGTGACAGCTGCATGTCGCCAGGGTGGCCTACCCCGCTCTGAAGGGCCGCCGGGTACCATAAGCGAGCCGCCTTGAAGTGAACAATTAGGCGTGGCAGCTGCATGTCGCCGGGGTGGCCTCCTTCGCTCTGAAGGGCCACCGGGTACCACAAGCGAGCCGCCTTGAAGTGAACGATGAGGCGTGACTGCTGCATGTCTCCGGGGTGGCCTCCCCCGCTCTAAAGGGCCGCCGGGCACCACAAGCGAGCCGCCTCCAAGTGAACGATGAGGCGTGACAGCTGCATGTCGCCAGGGTGGCCTCCCCCGCTCCGAAGGGCCGCCGGGCACCACAAGCGAGCCGCCTTGAAGTGAAGGATGAAGCGCGACAGCTGCATGTCGCCGGGGTGGCCTCCCCCGCTCTGAAGGGCCGCCGGGCACCACAAGCGAGCCGCCTTGAAGTGAACGATGAGGCGTGACAGCTGCATGTCGCCGGGGTGGCCTCCCCCGCTCTGAAGGGCCGCCGGGCACCACAAGCGAGCCGCCTTTAAATGAACGATGAGGCGCGACAGCTGCATATCGCCGGGGTGGCCTCCCCCGCTCTGACGGGCCGCCGGGCACCACAAGCGAGCCGCCTTGAAATGAACGATGAGGCGTGACAGCTGCATGTCGCCAGGGTGGCCTCCCCCGCTCTGAAGGGCCGCCAGGCACCACAAGCGAGCCGCCTCCAAGTGAACGATGAGGCGTGACAGCTGCATGTCGCCAGGGTGGCCTCCCCCGCTCCGAAGGGCCGCCGGGCACCACAAGCGAGCCGCCTTGAAGTGAAGGATGAAGCGCGACAGCTGCATGTCGCCGGGGTGGCCTCCCCCGCTCTGAAGGGCCGCCGGGCACCACAAGCGAGCCGCCTTGAAGTGAACGATGAGGCGTGACAGCTGCATGTCGCCGGGGTGGCCTCCCCCGCTCTGAAGGGCCGCCGGGCACCACAAGCGAGCCGCCTTTAAATGAACGATGAGGCGCGACAGCTGCATATCGCCGGGGTGGCCTCCCCCGCTCTGACGGGCCGCCGGGCACCACAAGCGAGCCGCCTTGAAATGAACGATGAGGCGTGACAGCTGCATGTCGCCAGGGTGGCCTCCCCCGCTCTGAAGGGCCGCCAGGCACCACAAGCGAGCCGCCTCCAAGTGAACGATGAGGCGTGACAGCTGCATGTCGCCAGGGTGGCCTCCCCCGCTCCGAAGGGCCGCCGGGCACCACAAGCGAGCCGCCTTGAAGTGAAGGATGAAGCGCGACAGCTGCATGTCGCCGGGGTGGCCTCCCCCGCTCTGAAGGGCCGCCGGGCACCACAAGCGAGCCGCCTTGAAGTGAACGATGAGGCGTGACAGCTGCATGTCGCCGGGGTGGCCTCCCCCGCTCTGAAGGGCCGCCGGGCACCACAAGCGAGCCGCCTTGAAATGAACGATGAGGCGTGACAGCTGCATGTCGCCAGGGTGGCCTCCCCCGCTCTGAAGGGCCGCCAGGCACCACAAGCGAGCCGCCTCCAAGTGAACGATGAGGCGTGACAGCTGCATGTCGCCAGGGTGGCCTCCCCCGCTCCGAAGGGCCGCCGGGCACCACAAGCGAGCCGCCTTGAAGTGAAGGATGAAGCGCGACAGCTGCATGTCGCCGGGGTGGCCTCCCCCGCTCTGAAGGGCCGCCGGGCACCACAAGCGAGCCGCCTTGAAGTGAACGATGAGGCGTGACAGCTGCATGTCGCCGGGGTGGCCTCCCCCGCTCTGAAGGGCCGCCGGGCACCACAAGCGAGCCGCCTTTAAATGAACGATGAGGCGCGACAGCTGCATGTCGCCGGGGTGGCCTCCCCCGCTCTGACGGGCCAGCGGGGCACCACAAGCGAGCCGCCTTCAAGTGAACGATGAGGCGTGACAGCTGCATGTCGCCGGGGTGGCCTCCCCCGCTCTGATGGGCCGCCGGGCACCACAAGCGAGCCGCCTTGAAGTGAACGATGAGGCGTGACAACTGCATGTCGCCGAGGTGGCCTCCCCCGCTCGGAAGGGCCGCCGGGCACAACAGCTAGTGTCACGGAATTTAACAAGTTTTGTTTAGTGACGACAAATGATGCCAGTGATATTGGAGCCGTAGAGAGAGACCCCTCATTGGCGAGTGTCAGCTACTGCTGAAAGAGAATAGAAGCACAATTGTTTTGAGAAGTTAGCTGTGCAGTGTGCCCTAAGAAACCCATTGAAATTCAACCAGAAAGACGGACTATTCGTCTGTCAGCGGGGGCTGTCAGTAGCGGCTGTCAGGTTCACATTACTAAAATTATCCATCCGCACTACCTTGACTACTACCTATAGCATTTCATGTTGTGCCAGGTGATTTGGGAATTTTCTATATTAGGGTCAACAGGAAAAGGCGGTTCGGTTGACCTAAGTAGTGCGCGGATTTTCTTCGGTGTCAACACTGATGCGAGTTATTAGTCTGCACTTTGTTCTCTCAGCCAAAGAGATTGCCTTTCTTAACTGCGCGCAAAAAGACTTACACTGGAAAGCAAAATTACGCAAACAAGAAGACGTAACTTGGGAGCGTTGTTGACTAAAATGCACGTTTGTTGCTTTGCCCCATTTTGCTGCAGCGAGTGTAGCCAGGAGTGGAATGCACCACTTGATGCATGTTGAAATTGCACCGCCACGGACTCGGCGTGAGTGGCAAAGTGATGTACATCTATTAAAACAGCGATATTTTTATTTATTTGCTTTTCACCTGATCATCAAAGGACGGCAACTACAAACAGTTTGCATGGTATGTCACATCTGTCGTTCCTCCTGACCGTGTGCCTTTGCCGAGTACGTCGCATGCATCGATGTGCGTTCCTCATTCAGTTCAATGCCCGCATGCTGCACGTTTATGGTTTCAGGAGCTGTGCGATGGCAAAAAGTTAGAAGCCCCGAAATGCGCTCTTTCTATAAAGACGGGTGTGTAGGACTGAAGGGGGCTTGCAACTACAGAGAAAGAGACGGCATGTGTGGCGGCGTAGGCTCATACAAACTGTGCGTTGGTGCGAATGCTACTTTAGAAGCCGAGCTGCTGCCAGTCACAACCGAAAAAGGATATGATTACAATTACCAGGTGCTATCTGCGAGCTACGTCACAACGCAATATCTGGAGGTCTACGAATCACCACAGCTTCACAACTGTGTGAAGAAAGCAGCAGCAAAGCGCCTGCTGTCAGGTCACAGCTTCAAGCGAGACAAGTACATGAAAGCAAGCTAATTCCCTTGCATGCGGTAGTGAAATATTTGCCCTCTATATGCTTTTAGCTTCTCCGTTCACATACCGCCGGCTGGTTGCAGAGCCTCAACTGCACGTGCACATTCTAATTTTTTTTTGTCTGCGTGTGCAGCTTCATCAAGCGCTTGCTGCCAACTAAGCCTTAATGGGGAACTGAACCACCCCTTGAGCTTAGTAAAAACATTTCATGAATAGCATATGCACATATGTCAGCGAAATTTTGCATTCTTGTGAGGCACCTGTGGCTCACAAGTGGAACGCAAAGTCACCTTTTTCGCAAGCACTCTCTTTTCAGCAAAAGCCTTCTCATTTGTTTTGGGGCTGCTAGCACCTGCTATATTGCGGAAAAGTGGTCATCGTACGATACAAAAGTCGCGTTCAGACTTCGCCTGCGTCATGGGCACAGCGACACCATGAGAAGAAAGCCTGCTATACCAGGCGTCTTCTTCATGAACTTACCCGTCGTTCTGCTGATGTTGCCATCTGAGTGCGAAAGACCGTTGCAAAGCATTTCGACAGAGACATTCGACGATATCAGGGGCCTCGGGCCAACGAAGCCACTGATACTCAAAAATGACATGGACGCTCCGCGCATGGTGACAGCATCCAGTGAGGGCGCTACGTTCAAAGGCACCCACACGGGAAAGTGGTCATCTTGCGATATAAAAGTCGCGTTCAGACCGTGTGCATCATAGGCATGGCGGCACCATGCGAATGAAGCCTGTAATCCAGGCGTCTTCTTTATGGAGTTACCGGTCGTTCTGCTGATGTTGCCGTTTGACTGCCAAAGACCGTTGCAAAGCATTTCGACAGAGACATTCGACGATAGCAGGGGCCTCTTGCCAACGAAGCCGCTCATACTCAAAAGTGACATGGGCAATCCGCGCCTGGTTACAGCAGCCAATCAGGGCGCTACATTCAGAGGCACCCTGGCAGGATAGTGGTCATCGCGCGATATAAAACTCGCGTTCAGACTTCGCCTGCGCCATGGGCACGGCGGCACCCTGAGAATGAAGCCTGCTAATCCAGGCGTCTTCTTTATGGGGTTACCCGTCGTTCTGCTGATGTTGCTATGTTACAGCGAAAAACTGTTGCAAAGCGTTTCGGCAGGGACATTCGACGATAGCAGGGGCCTCGTGCCGAAGAAGCCATTGATACTCAAAAATGACATGGGCGATCCGCGCCTGGTTGCAGCAGCCAATCAGGGCGCTACATTCAAAGGCAACCAGGCGGGAAAGTGGTCGTCGTACGATATAAAAGTCGCGTTGAGACTTCGCATGCGTCATGGGCACGACGGCACCATGAGAATGAAGCCTGCTAGTCCAGGCGTCTTCTTTATGCAGTTACCCGTCGTTCTGTTTGATTTTGCCATCTAACTGCCAAAGACCGTTGCAAAGCATTTCGACAGATACATTCGAAGATAGGAAAGGCCTCGTGCCAAAGGAGCCGCTGATACTCAAAAATGAAATGGGCGCTCCGCGCCTGGTGACAGCAGCCAATCAGGGCGCTACATTCAAACGCACCCTGGAAGGAAAGTGGTCATCGGGCGATATAAAAGCCGCGTTCACACCGTGTGCATCATGGGAACGGCAGCACCATGAGAATGAAGCCTGTTAATCCAGGCGTCTTCTTTATGGAGTTACCCGTCGTTCTGCTGATGTTGGCACCTGACTGCGAAAAACAGTTGCAAAGCATTTCGACAGGGACATACGACGATAGCAGGAGCCTCGTGCCGAAGAAGCCTTTGATACATAAAATGACGTGGGCGCTCCGCGCCTGGTTACAGCATCCAATTGGGACGCTACATTCAGAGGCACCCTGGCAGGAAAGTGGTCATCGTGCGATATCAAAGTCGCGTTCAGACCGTGTGCATCATGGGCACGGCGGCACCATGAGAATGAAGCCTGTTAATCCAGCCGTCTTCTTTATTGGAGGTACCCGTCGTTCTGCTGATGTTGCCGTCTAACTGCCAAAGACCGTTGCAAAACATTTCGACATATACATTCGAAGATAGGAGAGGCCTCGTGCCAAAGAAGCCGCTGATACTCAAAAATGACATGGGCACTCCGCACCTGGTGACAGCAGCCAATCAGGGCGCTACATTCAAAGGCACCCTGGCAGGAAACTGGTCATCGTGCGATATAAAAGCCGCGTTCAGACCGTGTGCATCATAGGAACGGCGGCACCATGAGAATGAAGCCTTCTAATCCAGGCGTTTTCTTTATGGAGTTACCCATCGTTCTGCTGATGTTGCCATCTGATTTCGAAAGACCGTTGGAAAGCATTTCGACAGAAACATTCGACGATAGCAGGGGCCTCGTGTCAAAGAAGCCGTTGATACTCAAAAATAACACAGGCGCTCCCCGCCTGGTTACAGCTGCCAATCAGGGCGCTACATTCAGAGGCACCCTGGCAGGATAGTGGTCATCGCGCGATATAAAAGTCGCGTTCAGACTTCGCGTGCGTCATGGGCACGGCGGCACCATGAGAATGAATCCTGCTAATCCTGGCGTCTTCTTTATGGGGTTACCCGTCGTTCTGCTGATGTTGCCATGTTACAGCGAAAGACTGATACAAAGCATTTCGAGAGACACATTCGACGATAGGAAAGACCTCGTGCCAAAGGAGCCACTGATACTCAAAAATGAAATGGGCGCTCCGCGCCTGGTGACAGCAGCCAATCAGGACGCTACATTCAAACGCACCCTGGAAGGAAAGTGGTCATCGGGCGATATAAAAGTCGCGTTCAGACTTCGCGTGCGTCATGGGCCCGGCGGCACCATGAGAATGAAGCCGGTTAATCCAGGCGTCTTCTTTATGGAGTTACCCGTCGTTCTGCTGATGTTGGCACCTGACTGCGAAAAACAGTTGCAAAGCATTTCGACAGGGACATTCGACGATAGCAGGGGCCTCGTGCCGAAGAAGCCGTTGATACACAAAAATGACATGGGCGCTCCGCGCCTGGTTACAGCAGCCAATCAGGGCGCTACATTCAAAGGCACCCTGGCAGGAAAGTGGTCATCGTGCGATATAAAAGTCGCGTTAAGACCGTGTGCATCATGAGAACGGCGGCACCACGAGAATGAAACCTGTTAATACAGGCGTCTTCTTTATGGACTTTCCCGTCGTTCTGCTGATTTTGCCATCTGACTGCCAAAGACCGTTGCAAAGCATTTCGGCAGACACATTGGATGATAGCAGGGGCGTCGTTGCAAAGAAGCAACTGACACTGAAAAATGGCATGGGCTTTCCGCGACTGGTGACAGCAGCCAATAGGGACGCTAGATTCAGAGGCACCCTGGAAGGAAAGTGGTCATCGGGCGATATAAAAGTCGCGTTCAGACTTCGCGTGCGTCATGGGCACAGCGGCACCATGAGATTGAAGCCTGCTAATCCAACCGTCTTCATTATGGAGTTACCCGTCGTTCTGCTGATGTTGCCATCTGACTGCAAAAGACCATTGCAAAGCATTTCGACAGACACATTTAACGATAGCAGTGGCCTCGTGCCAAAGAAGCCGTTGATACTCAAACAAAAATGACATGCGCGATCCGCGCCTGGTTACAGCAGCCAATCAGGGCGCTACATTCAAAGACACCCTGGCAGGAAAGTGGTCATCGTGCGATATAAAAGTCGCATTCAGACCGTGTGCATCATGGGCACGGCGGCACCATGAGAATGAAGCCTGCTAATCCAGCCGTGTTTTCTATCGAGTTACCCGTCGTTCTGCTGATGTTGCCATCTGACTGCCAAAGACCGTTGCAAAGAATTTCGACAGAGACATTCGACGATAGCAGTGGCCTCGTGCCAAAGAGCCGCTGATACTCAAAAATGACACGGACGCTCCGCGCCTGTTGACAGCATCCAATGAGGGCGCTACATCCAAAGGCACCCAGGCGGGAAAGTGGTCATCGTACGATATAAAAGTCGCGTTCAGACTTCGCGTGCGTCATGGGCACGTCGGCTTATGAGAATGAAGCCTGCTAATCCCGGAGTCATCTTTATGGAGTTTCCCGTCATTCTTATCATGTTGCCATCTGACTGCGAAACACCGTTGCAAAGCATTTCGACAGAGACATTCGACGATAGCAGGGGCCTCGTGCCAACGAAGCCGCTGATACTCAAAAATGACATGGACGCTCCGCGCCTGTTGACAGCATCCAGTGAGGGCGCTACATCCAAAGGCACCCAGGCGGGAAAGTGGTCATCGTGCGATATAAAAGTCGCGTTCAGACCATGTGCATCGTGGGCCCGGCGGCACCATGAGAATGAAGCCTGCTAGTCCAGGCCTCTTCTTTATGCAGTTACCCGTCGTTCTGTTGATTTTGCCGTCTAACTGCCAAAGACCGTTGCAAAGCATTTCGACAGATACATTCGAAGATAGCAGAGGCCTCGTGCCAAACAAGCCGCTAATACTCAAACATTACATGGACGCTCCGCGCCTGGTGACAGCATCCAATGAGGGCGCTACGTTCAAAGGCACCCAGGTGGGAAAGTGGTCATCGTACGATATAAAAGTCGCGTTCAGACTTCGCGTGCGTCATGGGCACGTCGGCTTATGAGAATGAAGCCTGCTAATCCCGGAGTCATCTTTATGGAGTTTCCCGTCATTCTTATCATGTTGCCATCTGACTGCGAAACACCGTTGCAAAGCATTTCGACAGAGACATTCGACGATAGCAGGGGCCTCGTGCCAACGAAGCCGCTGATACTCAAAAATGACATGGACGCTCCGCGCCTGTTGACAGCATCCAGTGAGGGCGCTACATCCAAAGGCACCCAGGCGGGAAAGTGGTCATCGTGCGATATAAAAGTCGCGTTCAGACCATGTGCATCGTGGGCCCGGCGGCACCATGAGAATGAAGCCTGCTAATCCAGCCGTCTTTTCTATGGAGTTACCCGTCGTTCTGCTGATGTTGCCATCTGACTGCGAAAGACCATTGCAAAGCATTTCGACAGGGACATTCGACGATAGCAGGAGTCTAGTGCCAACGAAGCCACTGATACTCAATATGACATGGGCGCTCCGCTCTTCATGACAGCAACCAATACGTGTGCTACACTCAACGCCACCCTGGCAGGAAAGTCGTCATCGTGCAATATAAAAGTTGCGTTCAAGCTACGCGTGTGTCATGGGCACGGCGGCAGCATCAGAATGAAGCGTGCTAAACCAAGCGCCTTCCTATGGGGTTACTCACCGTTCTGCTGACGTTGCCATCTAACTGCGAAAGGCCTTGGCATAGCATTTCGACAGAGACATTCGACGATAGCAGGGATCTAGTCACAGTGAAGCCCTGATACTCAAAATGACATGGGCGCTCCACGCCTGGTGACAGCAACCAATACGGGTGCTACATTCAACGGCACCCTGGCAGCAAAACGGTCATTTTGCAATATAAAAGTTGCGCTCAAGCTTTGCGTGCGTCATGTCAACAGCGGCAGCATCAGAATACAGACTGCTAATCCGGGCGCCTCCTTTATGGCGTTGGTTACTCGTCGTTCTGCTGACGTTGCCATCTGACTGCGAAAGACCGGCGCAAAGCTTTTCGAGAGAGACATTAGACGATAGCCAGGACCTAGTCACAGCGAAGCCCTGATTCTCAAAATGACATGGGCGCTCCGCGCATGGTGACAGCAATCATTACGGGCGCTACATTCAACGACACCATTGGGGGAAAGTGGTCATTCTGCGACACAAAAGTCGCGTTCAGACTTTGCGTGCGTCATGGCATCGGCGGTTCCATCAGAATGCACCGTTCTAATGCAGGTGCCTCCTTTATGGGGTTACTCGTTGTTCTGCTGATGTTGCCATCTGAATGCGAAACATGGCTGCAAAACATTTCGAGACAGACATTAGACGATAGCAGGGACCTAGTCACAGCGAAGCCCTGATTTTCAAAATGACATGGGCGCTCCGCGCATGGTGACAGCAACCAATACGAGCGCTACACGCAACGCCACCCTGGCAGGAAAGTCGTCATCGTGCCATATAAAAGTTGCGTTCAAGCTTCGCGTGCGTCATGGGCACGGCGGCAGCATCAGAATGAAGCGTGCTAAACCAGGCGCCTTCTTATGGGGTTACTCGTCGTTCTGCTGATGTTGCCATCTGACTGCGAAAGACCGCTTAAAAGCATTTCTTTTTTTATTCAATACTGCAAACCTTGTACAGGTCCAAGCAGGTTGGGTTAAATGGTAAGAAAACAATAATAACAAAATTAGAAGCATCAATGTGGGGCGAAAGGGAATAAAGATTCATTCCAGTCGGTTACAGTGCAAGAAAAAAATGAAAACTTGAATAAATATATTCGCGCAAAATACGGCGTCAGGGGATTAGTATGATGGTGGCGTGTATGCCTCGACGTTGAAAGCAACAGATATGGAGAAGGATTAATTGCCAGATCTTGATTCCAAAGCAAGAAAAGAAATTGCAAACGTAAATTTTGTCTTCGTTGTTCAAGACATTGGATACCGTTTGTCTGGATTAATTCAGAGGGTGAGTCATACATGGAAAATTTCGACAACATGAAACTTACAGCTTTTCTCTGTACCTTTTCTAGGCGGGTTATGTTGTGTTAATAAACGGGTCCTAGACATCGCATGCAAATTCAAGTTTCGGTCAAGTTAGTGAATTGTAAGCAAGTAATTTTACTCTAGGGGGAGAATTTTTAAGCTTATGTCTTAAAAAGTATAGTTTACGGAATGCGGAAGAGCAGATGTTATCTATATGTAAATTCGATGATAAAGTATTAGTTAGTGTGGCACCAAAATACTTGTATTTAGTCTCTTCCAGCAAAGTTGAGGAACCTAGCCTGTAGTTAATAGAAAGCGGAGCTTTTTTTTTTGCAAAAGAAGCGAAGAAAGACGGTCTTATCAGTGTTAAGTTTCATGTCCCAACCTTCACACCATTCAAAAATCTTAGCAAGAAAGGAGTTAAGATGGATTTGGTTGTTAATTGAAGTTATTTCTTGAAAAACCACAGAATCATCCGCAAACAGCCTTTTTGGACATCGGATCAAGTTCAGCAGTAATGTCATTATATATAAAAAAAAACAATAATGGCCCCAGCGCACTTCCTTGGGGCACGCCAGAGCCGACCGGAAGACAACCTATTGTTGCTCTATAACTGCTACAAATTGGTAGTGTTTGTTTAAATAGTTCGATATCCATATGAATAAAATTTCTGGGTGATTAAATTTCCGGCTTTCGAGAGAGACATTAGACGATAGCAGGGGCCTAACGACATCGAAACCCTGATACTCAAAATGACATGGGCGCTCCGCTCCTGGTGAGAGCAACCTATACATTCAACACCCTGGCAGGAAAATGGTCATCGTGGCATATAAAAGTGATTGAATTGAAAATGGGTTTAGAGTTCCTTTAGAACTCCTAATGAGTTCCAATGGAGTCAAAAGGGACTCTATGTAGAATTCGCGATCTATAGAGTAGTCTGCGTAGAATGTCTATAAGAAGTCTAAGGAAGCCTCTCTATAGAAACAAGTTATTTCAAACACAATAGATGTCCAATAGAGGGCATATTGACGTCGTTTGTACTGAATTGTATAAAGTGATTTTTATAGAATGTCTTTAAATCTTCTAACGCGACCTGCCTGTAGAATTGCTTTCCATTCGCCCTCTATAAATGTTCTTTTGAGGGTGTACTGATATCATATATACTAAATTCTATAAAGTAATGCCTCTAGAAAGTTTTTAATACTTCTAATGCGGCCTGTCTGCCTAATGGCTCTTCATTTCAATTCTAAAAATGTGCCATCATATGACCTATGTACTGAATTCAATAAAGGAGCGTTTATTGGAAATATAAAGAAGCTAAAGTGCGGCCTGTCTAAGAACGGCTCTATATTTGCACTTTATAAACATTAAACAGAAGGTATTGTTTACTGTCGAATAATATCTCTTTCTAACTTGGCAACAGTGTACCCATGGTAAATGTTGCACATTGAACAAATGATATGAACAAGTGAATCACTTCAGAGCAAATTGGACAATCTCAATTGCCGTTAACGTGTTGCAAGGCCGACCTCGCACCACGTGAACGGCAAATATGTGCTGTGTCTCAGTGCTGTGGGCCCGCAGCACTGAAAGCGTACTGAGATATTGATGCATCACAGTAGGATTCACGCCCTTTTAGACGTATAGATATTTTGTTTTTTAGTTCGATGTACAGAGCTGTATCACTAAGTTCTTGTAATATTAACACTCACGCACTTTTCGAGGAATAAAAAGCCCAGCTATTTCAACCCTATTTCGGAGGTTTTTTTTTTTTTACTATCAAGCAAGAGCATCGTTAAAAAGACACTCATTGACGAAGGCGAACAAGACACTAATCGAAATTAGAAAAACCAAAGTAATGTAATAGAAGCGCGCATTGGCATTTCTATCGCATATGCAGGTAAATCACAAAGATAACCTATAAACTCAAAGCAAAACTGCGCGTTCGCAGCCACGTCATGTCTGTTTGCTGGAATGCAATGACTGCAGCACTTGGGGCGGGAACAAAACGAACGCCACCGCACATTTCTGGCACACACCACACAAATGCGACAAATTCACGCTGCAGAAAAGTGAAGTTTCTTTTTCGAGGAATCTTCATGGGTTACACAATGCACAGAGAAGGCACGGACGTTATGAGCGCGATCTACGCACGATAAGCACACCGCCACAAAAGCAAGATACGGAACACATAAGCGTCACCTGCGCCTCACGGGTAAAATTAAAGATCGTGGAATATTTGGGGGGGGGGGGGGGGGGCTTGCTGTGCGACGGACACAGTTACAAAGCGCTCGAAAACATCACACACTGCACACGTGTACCTCCGAAACTGTGTCAACAATTTCTTGGCTGCATTTAAACGACAGCAGTAAGTTACTTCAAAGAGAAACGAAGTGAGGGCGCAGGTAGTGCAGGTAATGGCTAAGCATAACTTCATTTAGGCCTTGGCCAGTGACCAAAGTTGAAATCATTAAAATCACACAGAGAGATTGCTTTCTCAACGTAAATTGTTCAGATCTTGAAGGCCATGCTTTTGCAGACTGCATGCGGCATAAGCAATTCAAAAGCAAGAATACTGCACGTAATTTATTTCTGCCCTAAACTATAGCATACAATATGAGCATGTGAATGTTTCTTCTTGACTCGCAACATATGTGTGCAGTTGGGCCCAAAATGTCACAAAACTTGCTGTAGAGGTTATTATTGCAGGCATCACGGAGGCCACAACGCCCTCACAATTATACTGACGGCGCTGGCGGCGCCGGTTCCAGGCAGCGCAGGTTCCATGGTTCCACGGTTCCAGACACAAAAAGCAGGAGCGCAGACGTCAGTGCCCCTTGTAGAGTCCGAATAACGCGGAAAAGGACAAAGGCAAGCAGGGAGAGGTAGGAGAGAGTGAAATGGTGATTATCGCCGGCGACTCAAACCTGGCTAGGTGCTCATAAGCGATTGGGGAGAGAATGAAAGGCGATAAAAGAGTGGCGTAGGGACATTTCCAGCGTGGACACTGGGTTCTGTCATGGAGCGAGCAAAAGCAAAGCTCGCGGAAAATGCCCAGGTGCGCAACCTTGTCATAGTAGCAGGGGGGCTAAATGACGTCCTAAGCAGGAAAGGGCCAGGACTAGCCCAGCGCTTGGCGAAGGGGGTGGACGACTTTCTCGAGCTGTCCCCTCAAAATGCAGATCGTGGTGTGCACGGTGCCGGGGGTGCCTGTACATGACAGTCACGTACAAAGAGCCGTAGTGGCTGCTAATGAGGCGATATAGAAAATGAGCCGACAGAAAGGCTTCGACGTTGTCAAAGTAAACAGGGATGTGACAAGGTGTGGTAGTTTTCAACGAGACGGGATCCACTTCAATTACGGGCTTGCACTAGATGTGCACTGGTGACTTGCTGGTCGCGCTGTTGCTTTTTTAGGTGGCCCACAGGCGCTCATGAGGCCAGAGTAGGTAGTAATGAAGAAGGTCCAATAAGGGAACTTCAGTATAGCATCGCCGTCAATAACAGAAGAAGGAGGAAAGCAAGAAAGAGAGCTCGCCGTGCAATAGGCTACATAAACATGCAGGGCGGCAGAAAAAAGGAAAAGTGGGCAGAGATTCAGGAGCACTTAAATGGAGACCAAATAGGGGTGTATGCGGTTACCAAAACGCACCTTAGAGACTCAGAAGAGCCACCAGTGATTGGGAATTATGTTTGGGAAGGGTTCAACAGAACTAAGTCGGAAAGAAAGGGAGGGGGAGCCGGAATGCTCATCCACCAGGGAGCCAAATGGAAAAGAGTAAATTCAAAATCTCAAGAGTATCTTTGGATATCAGGTAAAATGAGTGGGAAAAAAACTTGGCTGGGCGTTGCGTATTTGTGGACCGGAAAAAATTGCACAGAGAAGAATAAAGAGTTAGTGCAATGCATTAGCGCTGATATTAAGGGTTTCGGGAAAGATGCTAAAATTATCCTAATAGGTTGCATGACACATGCAGGATTTAGATCGCTATACCGACAACAACGGGAAGTCAATGCTAGACCTTTGTGAGGAACCTAACCTCGTTATCGTTTACACAGGGCCTAAGTGTGAAGGGCAGATCACGTGGGAAGTGAGAAACCGGCAATCAACAATTGATTACTGTTTGATGACAGAAGGAATTCATAAGTTGAGAAAAATGGTCATTGATGAGGAAGGGTTAAGCAGCATAGGGAGTTACCATAAACGCATCATTTTGAAAATGGGATATGTAGTTGGGAAAGAGAGCAAGGAGTGCAAAATGGCCAGTTGAAATTTGAACACCGAACAAATAACAAATATAGTCACTAGAGTCGAGGAAGAACATGTTAAATGGCCAAGAGTGGTAATATAGTGAGCTTCTAAATCTAATAACGACCGAAATACGGAACGAGAAACAACATATTTGTTGGAAAGGAAAAAAGAAACCGAAAAGCTGGTGGAACAGGGAGATACGAGAAGCGATCGCCGAACGATAGAAAGCATCCCGAGAGCACAGGCAGGCAATGAAAGCACAGTTGCCACACGATGAAGTAACCAGCAAATGCCAAATGTGCCGGGAGAGAAAGTCTATGGTTCAAATACTGGTGCAAGCAAAGATAAAAGGTTAAAGATAAAAGGTGGACCTTGGTTGTCAGAAATGCGTGAGAAAAAGAAGGCCGCACCTAGAATATTTTGGAACTATATAAAATTATTAGGCAGGAAGTCAACAACAATGCAACAACATACCCTAGACGAAGATGGAAACAAACTGGAAGGGGAAGCGGCAATAAATTACATCCGAAAAATAACAGCGCAATCTTTCCAAGGCAACGACGAAGTTCTATTGAAGACAAAAAGAGCGTGAAATTGACCCAGGTGGAAAAGGAGCTGGTGCTGACAAATTTTAAATGGAAGAAAGCCGAAGAGAAGATTCCTTTGTTCACAGTCGCGGGGCTAGACGATGTTCCCGTTAGGCAGATTAATATACTAGGACAAAAGTAAGGAAGCTCTGGCTAAAGCAGTGCTAAAAACCTTAGAAAATAGCCAAATACCAGACAGTTGCCGAAAAAGCAGAATGAATTTAATTTATAAAGGTAAGGGGGAGAAAGATAGAATTCACTCGTACAGACCGTTGACCATTACATCGGTAATATACAGGCTAGCAATGCAGGCAATCAAATTAAAGGTGCAAACATGGGCAGAGAATAATGGCATTTTGGGAGAACTTCAGAATGGCTTCAGAATAGGTAGGAGTTTGGATGATAACTTATTTGTTCTTACTCAGTGTATTGAAATATGAAAAGTAGAAAACAGACTGTTATATGTGGCCTTTTTACACATTACAGTAGCCTATGACAACGTAGACCGCGACATTTTGTAGGATATTCTGGAAGGCGAAGGCTTAGGTGACCATTGTCTACAGCTTTTGAGAGGGATTAACCTAGAAAATACCGTTTGCGTTAAACGGGAAGGGGTGAGGAGCGAGGAAAAAGTTGATATCAACAAGGTACTGAGGCAGGGGTGCCCTTTATCCCCACTGCTGTTTATGATGTACATGCTGAGGATGGAGAGGGCACTAGAAGAAAGTAATATCGGGTTTAATCTCTCATGCCAACCGGCGGGTACAGTAGTAGAGCAGCAGCTTCCAGGTTTATTTTATGAGGACGACAATGTGTTGCTAGCTAACAAGCAAAGTGATTTGCAACGTCTGGACAGGAAGGCAAGATTTTGAGATTGAAATTTAGTGTTAGAAAATCAGGTGTTGTGGTGTTCAATGAAAACAGTGAACAGACAGTGGCAATACAGGGCCAGGAAATACATCGGGTAAGAGAATATACATACCTTGGTATATGGATTAACGAAGGCGATAGATATATGTATGGAAACACAGCAAAAAAAAATCAATGAAGGGGTAGAGAAATGCAGCCATAATGAAGCACAGAGCGCAATGGCGACACAATAGGTACGAAGTGCTCCGGGGTATTTGGAAAGGTGTAATACTTCCAGGACTTACTTTTGGAAGTGTGGTTGTTTGCTCGAAATCAGGGGTACAAGCAGGACTTGATGGGAACTAAAAGTCAGTGGGACGCCTGGAATTAGGCGCTCACGGGAAGACTACAAATGAAGCTGTGCCGTGTCATATCGGCCGGACTAGTTTTGAAGTTAGGGAAGCTCGCACTAAAATTGATTATGAAGAACGACTCAGGAATATGGAAGAAAGTCAATGGGCAGGGAGAGTGTTGAGATATGTGTACAGGAAAAACATTGATTCACAGTGGAGGAGGAACGAAGTAGGAAGCTTACCAGCAAGTATGCGGCCTGTAGGGTGGGCAACACAGCAACAAAGAACGTCATGCGGAAAGTCAGAGAGGCTGAAATAATCTGATCGGTGGCAGCAATGAAAAAGAAACCTTCCATGAGTAGCTACCTAAGAGGAAAATACGAAATCAGGAAAGAAACAATTTATGATAACTCAAAGGGAAGCTCATTACTTTTCGAAGCGAGATCGGGATGCCTTAGAACACGCACCGATAAATCGAGATATAAAAAGGAAAAAGCATGTGCTTGCTTCGGTAATGCTAGGGAAACGATGGAGTATGTTTTATTAGAATATGAAGATATCTGCCCGGCGGTCGAGTTAGGCACCACTGGTCCTTTTGAAGTGCTTGGGTTCAATGAGAGCAGGGAGAAGGTAAACATGTCCACCATTGAGATTCGTAAGAAGCGATTGGAAGATTGATGGAAGAAAAGTAGGGAAACGACGAAAAACGGAGACATACAAAAGCAAAGTTCGCAATAGCAGATCAGAAAATTTGGTTGTCGGAGGTCATAGTGTTTGTTTTCTCTGTTTTTCTTTTTTAACCTAGGTAGGACATTAAGCTGCATAATAGCAAGAGCTTGGTGGCACAACCCGCCACCCTGTTTCAAAGGAGCCGCTCATGACATCCATCCATCCATCCATCCATCCATCCATCCATCCACGCGATCGGTAGAATACGAAAATACGGCATGTTGTTATTGCTCCGTCTTCAATCGGTAGTGTGAGCTGCTTCGATGTGTTTGTTTGAGCGTGTGTTATTAGTTTTGCTGTGATGAAATGAGACGTAGTTCGCGTGCACGAAGGTGCCATAAGATAACTTGCGTCTCGCCGTAAAGACGCCGTATGCGTGGCGCGCCAGCTAAATGTACACCAACGATTTTCATGCCGTGGGGTGCGTTCCCTTTGACTCCGCTGGTGGTCGTGGAAAGTTTGGTGGACGTCAGAAAGAAGTAGTGCGTATTATTAGCGTGCCTCAGCTCGTCTACTACGCAGCGACATGTATGCTGCGCGTAACGTCGTGGACGCAGCACTGGAAACTTGGAGAGCGCCTTTCGACCTCGTCGCGCCGTAGAAACGGTAACCAATCGTGCTCATCAACTACACGTGTGTGCAGGCGTGTTGTGTGTGCTTCTTGTGTGTGTATAGAGTGCCTTGCGAACGTAGGAAATGCAACACCCACGACAGCACTGAAACCTGTACTGATGCTTGCTGCGCGCTGGTTGTCAGAATGGTGTACGCAACTCTATTGCCACAGTGCGGAATTGATAATCCTGATAAGCGTTGCCTTCCGCTGAGAAAGGTTTCGGAAATCGCGTTCACCTTGTGCAGCTGTACATGAGCTCCCGCTTGTCTGCTAAAGTTGCATAGTAACGTCCCATCTGCATCTTCACCGATTCTTTCTTCAATGACGTTTCCTCGCTTATAAATGTTTCGACGGTGTGCACAATCTCTGTTACCAGGTTTTCGGTTAACTAACCGTTCTAGGGAAAAAATGTAAGCCAATCGCAGCTTGCTACTAGTACAGCTTTATTTTCAATAGAAGATGTGTTGACATAACTTTGACTTAACAAAACATGGCAGGGGTCAGTTGCATAAACTTAGTAATGAAAAAAAACAAGAAGATTACATTGTAATGTGCTGTTGCGGCGTGTTCAAAATTTTATTTGATCAATAGGTCCCTATTATCATGACATTCGATGATTTCAAGCATTTGCTCTCTTTCCACATTAGTGTAGACATTGTTTTCATGACTCTTTGAGGGGCTGATTGCATGTTTTCACGACATCACAGCTTTATTGTGCCTCTACTATAAGCTAACATAGAGCTCATTTTTTAGTGATGAGGCCGTGACCCACAACATAAACCACAAGATCGAGGAGCCCCCAGAAACGTAGACACCGTGGATACAGGCTGCAGCAGCATGGCCTGTGATCTGGATGGTCATCTCAGCTGTGTATGAGATGTATGTATTACTAAACCTACTAAATATTTATGCAATTTTATTCAACTTGCTGCTTATTTGTGAGCATAGCCATTATGCCCACATTATCGTGTTCTGCCTAAAACCGTACCTAACTTTCCTGATGTTTAGTATTTCTTTTGCATAAATTGCTTGGCTGCAAGTTAAATTTTATTTTTGCTTTATACGTAGTATAGTATTCACTTTTTATTGTGGTTTTATTCGCTGAAAGCTATTTCCTATGCTGTACCCTTTACTTAGATATCTTTCTCTGTTTGAGCCACAATCTCGTGCAGTTTTCTGTGCATGTAGAAATTTGAAGTGCAGTGGGCTAAATATGTCACAGGTCTAAGCACGTAGTGTGCTCACCATTGTTTATCATTGATATCCTTACGGTTATTTATGTGTTCCCATAGTAACAGCCGCTGGCAAATACACATTTGATGAGCTTGAATTTCTTGAAAATTAATATGAAGCCCAGTATTTTCGATGCTGCATTTACTTCAATATTAAATAGGCACAGACTGATTTCGATCCCTTGTGACCTGCACAGGATGCACTGTTCTGTTGCATTAAAAATTAGGGGTCGCCCCCATGTCTTGCTATATATATGGTATGCCTCACTGATTTCAATTGTCCTTTTTTACGGTGGAGGAAAACAGATGAACGATTGTAATCTAACATGAAGCCCTGTCGTGGAAATGTACGGCCAAGTTGGACGATCATACTGGTATTTTGAATGAAATATGATGATCTCTTATACACATGATAAGATACCGGCCTGTTTGCCCTATGAAGCTAAACATTTCGACAGAATTGCCTGTCTGGTTGGGAAATTGATTAGGACTTGAGACTGACTCCAACCAAATAACTGAATTTTATTAGCCCGACGTTTCGGAGCCCATTCGGCTCCTTCTTCAGGGGGTTGTTCTTCGGGGGGTGGCGGTGTGCCGCTTTTGCAGCGTCTTTTTTGAAGAAAGGAGGGGGGAGCACGGGAGGCGGGGAGACACTTCACAGACGGAAAGGTGGGGGGGAGAAGCAAAAGGAAAGGGGGGGGGGCGTTGTTGACGGCTTCAATGGTGCTGGGATGACCGGTGCTGGGGGGAGTGCTCGCGAGGGTGCCCTTGATGGGAGGCGGGGGGGGGGGGAGGTTACAGGGTCGCGCCGACGTTTTTGTGTTGGTGAAACAAGCGGGAGTCTACCTGGCTGTGCGTCCTTTTCTTCTTTTCGTCATGTCGCCAAGGCCATGGACATACACCGAGGGTAGGTTGCCCTTCACGCGGTTTATGTTATTCCCCGTATTCTGAATGTGCCATGACTCCAGTAGTAGTCTCTTTCGCCAGTTCGTTTCTGTTTGAAGGATTTCAGTTTCCTGGAAAGCAATTTTGTGGTCTGCGTCTTCAGAGTGTTCAGCGACGGCACTGCGAATACGGTTGAATGTTCTGACATCGTTCTCGTGTTGTCTAATCCTTTCTTTTAGATTTTTGGTTTCCCCGATGTACGACGCCGGACAGTCGGCACAACTGATTTTGTAGACGACGCCTTGAGCTTTTTCTTTAGGTGGACGATCTTTTGGTTTAGGGAGGAGGATATTGAAAGTGTTTATTAGTTTGTGCGCCACTTTGAGGCCTTCTTTTTTTTAATATTCGGCTGAGCGCTTCGCTGATACCTCTGACGTACGGGATGGACACTCGCTTCTGGGGTTGGGGAGAAGTCAATGGCTGAAGGTCCCGCATTTTGCTTCTTCTTTTTTGTTGTCTGGTTGTTTTTCGAATGAAGTCATCTGTGTAGCCATTCCTCTTAAGTTCGTTGAGAACCGTTCTCTTTTCTTTCTTTAGATCCGATTCCGATGAGGAATGAGTTTCGGCTCGTTTGAATAAAGAATTAACAACAGACGCCTTGTGGTTTGCCGGATGGTCGGATTGGAAATGAAGATAGCGGCCTGTGTGGGTTGGTTTTCGGTAGACTGAAAATTTTAGAGTGCCGTCTTTTCGTGTGACTTGTACGTCTAAGAATGGGAGTGATCCGTTCTGTTCGCGCTCATACGTGAACTGTATATCCGGGTCTATGGAGTTTAAATGTTTCTGCAAGTTTTCGACTTGGCTCGTCTTCACGATGCAAAAACAATCATCCACGTACCTGAGGAAGACTTTTGGTTTCGGGGAAAAAGTATTTAAAGCTCTCTCCTCGATGCTCTCCATAGTCAAGTTAGCCATGGCAACAGAAATTGAGGCCCCCATAGGAGTTCCTTTAACCTGCTTGTAGTAGCTGCCTCGGAAGGTGAAATAGGTATTGGACAGGCACAGTTCGAGAAGGCGGCAGATCTCGTCTACACTCAAAGGGGTTCTCTCACTGAGCATATCGTCACGTTTCAGGGCATCCCTAGTTGCGGAAACAGACAACTTAATGGGTACTCTTGTGAACAGAGAGATTACATCAAAAGAGACCAGACATTCATCATCTTCGATACGTACTTTTGATGTGAGTTTGATGAAATTTTCGGAGTCGCGTACGTGCGATGCTGTCCTTCCGGTGAGCGGTGATACGATCTCATGCAAGTAAGTGGATAGTGATCGTAGTGGGGAACACGAAAAGTCTACGATTGGTCGTAAGGGGATTCCGGGTTTAGGGAGTTTTGGCAAGCCGTAGAAAGCTGGGGCGGATCCGTTCCTACATATTAATTTTAGGTAGAGATTTCGAGAATTTGGATGGCTGCGGAATATTTCAATCAGCGTCTTGTTCAACACAGACTGGGTTCTCGTAGTGGGGTCCTTCTTTAGTCTCTCGTAATCTTGGCTGTCAAGTAGGGCGGACGCCTTATCCTCGTAGTCCTTTATGTTCAAAACAATGGTTCAGTTCCCCTTTTCCGCCGGTAGGATCACAATGCTTGTATCTTCTTTCAGCGTTCTCACTGCTCTTATTTCGTCGGAACTTAAGTTGCGTTCTTTTCTGCGGTTGTTATTGGACCTTATTATGTCGATTGCTTTCAGTCTGACCTCTTCCCGCACTTTGGGGTCTAGTTGCTGGATGCCGCTCTCAAGGGCGGCGATCATCTTGGGGAGGGGTGGGTTATCTGTGGTAACATTGAATTTGTGACCTTTTGCCAGGATTGAAGTTTCTTCGCTTGTGAGCTTCCTCGATGATAAATTGGTTACTGTGTGCTTGTTTAACACTCCTGTTTTCTCGTTTTCGTTGATTAGGGAAGAGAATTTCTTCTACTGCGTTTGACTGTGTTTCATTTCCTCTGAGGACGCTATGGCCTTTGCAAACGATTCAATTGATGAAAAGAGATGGGGTACCTGGTGTTCAAGCTGTCTTCTGGCGAAGAACGCGTCGACTTCTTTTTTCCGGATCACCATGTGGCACTCATGCATCCGTGCTGTCACCAATCTTTGCTGGGCCTTGTTGATGATGTCCCGGCCTTCTGGTGTGTTGATTGGTTGGCGTAGCTGGAGACTTCGTGGCACGACGTTTTTGTCTTTGCATTTCCGGGTGAAGTCTAGGTGTGTCTTGAAGGTGGATATTCCTTTCACTGCTTTTGTATAGTTCTTTGCAAGTTGCACTGCCTCTAGCCCGAAGTCTGCACGTAAAGACTTGAAGCTAAACATTTGACAGAATTGCCTGTCTGGTTGGGAAATTGATTAGGACTTGAGACTGACTCCAACCAAATAACTGAATTTTATTAGCCCGACGTTTCGGAGCTCATTCGGCTCCTCCTTCAGGGGGTTGTTTTTCGGGGGGTGGCGGTGTGCCGCTTTTAAAGCGTCTTTTTTGAAGAAAGGAGGGGGGAGCACGGGAGGTGGGGAGACACTTCACACACGGAAAGGTGGGGGGGAAACAAAAGGAAATTCAACCGTCAACAACGCCCCCCCCCTTTCCTTTTGTTTTTTGTGACGCTTTAAAAGCGGCACACCGCCACCCCCCGAAGAACAACCTCCTGAAGAAGGAGCCGAATGGGCTCCGAAACGTCGGGCTAATAAAATTCAGTTATTTCGTTGGAGTCAGTCTCAAGTCCTAATCAATTTCCCAACCAGACAGGCAATTCTGTCGAAATGTTTAGCTTCAAGTCTTTACGTGCAGACTTCGGGCTAGAGGCAGTGCAACTTGCAAAGAACTATACAAAAGCAGTGAAAGGAATATCCACCTTCAAGACACACCTAGACTTCACCCGGAAATGCAAAGACAAAAACGTCGTGCCACGAAGTCTCCAGCTACGCCAACCAATCAACACACCAGAAGGCCGGGACATCATCAACAAGGCCCAGCAAAGATTGGTGACAGCACGGATGCATGAGTGCCACATGGTGATCCGGAAGAAAGAAGTCGACGCGTTCTTCGCCAGAAGACAGCTTGAACACCAGGTACCCCATCTCTTTTCATCAATTGAATCGTTTGCAAAGGCCATAGCGTCCTCAGGGGAAATGAAACACAAACGCAGAAGAAGAAATTCTCTTCCATAATCAACGAAAACGAGAAAACAGGAGTGTTAAACAAGCACACAGTAACCAATTTATCATCGAGGAAGCTCACAAGCGAAGAAACTTCAATCCTGGCAGAAGGTCACAAATTCAATGTTGCCACAGATAACCCACCCCTCCCCAAGATGATCGCCGCCCTTGAGAGCGGCACCCAGCAACTAGACCCCAAAGTGCGGGAAGAGGTCAGACTGAAAGCAATCGACATAATAAGGTCCAATAACAACCGCAGAAAAGAACGCAACTTAAGTTCCGACGAAATAAGAGCAGTGAGAACGCTGAAAGAAGATACAAGCATTGTGATCCTACCGGCGGAAAAGGGGAACTGAACCATTGTTTTGAACATAAAGGACTACGAGGATAAGGCGTCGCCCTACTTGACAGCCAAGATTACGAGAGACTAAAGAAGGACCCCACTACGAGAACCCAGTCTGTGTTGAACAAGACGCTGATTGAAATATTCCGCAGCCATCCAAATTCTCGAAATCTCTACCTAAAATTAATATGTAGGAACGGATCCGCCCCAGCTTTCTACGGCTTGCCAAAACTCCATAAACCCGGAATCCCCTTACGACCAATCGTAGACTTTTCGTGTTCCCCACTACGATCACTATCCACTTACTTGCATCAGATCGTATCACCACTCACCGGAAGGACAGCATCGCACGTGCGCGACTCCGAAAATTTCATCAAACTCACATCAAAAGTACGTATCGAAGATGATGAATGTCTGGTCTCTTTTGATGTAATCTCTCTGTTCACAAGAGTACCCATTAGGTTGGCTGTTTCCGCAACTAGGGATGCCCTGGAACGTGACGATATGCTCAGTGAGAGAACCCCTTTGAGTGTAGACGAGATCTGCCGCCTTCTCGAACTGTGCCTGTCCAATACCTATTTCACCTTCCGAGGCAGCTACTACAAACAGGTTAAAGGAACTCCTATGGGGGCCTCAATTTCCGTTGCCATGGCTAACTTGACTATGGAGAGCATCGAGGAGAGAGCTTTAAATACTTTTTCCCCGAAACCAAAAGTCTTCCTCAGGTACGTGGATGATTGTTTTTGCATCGTGAAGACGAGCCAAGTCGAAAACTTGCAGAAACATTTAAACTCCATAGACCCGGATATACAGTTCACGTATGAGCGCGAACAGAACGGATCACTCCCATTCTTAGACGTACAAGTCACACGAAAAGACGGCACTCTAAAATTTTCAGTCTACCGAAAACCAACCCACACAGGCCGCTATCTTCATTTCCAATCCGACCATCCGGCAAACCACAAGGCGTCTGTTGTAAATTCTTTATTCAAACGAGCCGAAACTCATTCCTCATCGGAATCGGATCTAAAGAAAGAAAAGAGAACGGTTCTCAACGAACTTAAGAGGAATGGCTACACAGATGACTTCATTCGAAAAACAACCAGACAACAAAAAAGAAGAAGCAAAATGCGAGACCTTCAGCCATTGACTTCTCCCCAACCCCAGAAGCGAGTGTCCATCCCGTACGTCAGAGGTATCAGCGAAGCGCTCAGCAGAATATTTAAAAAAGAAGGCCTCAAAGTGGCGCACAAACCAATAAACACTTTCAATATCCTCCTCCCTAAACCAAAAGATCGTGCACCTAAAGAAAAAGCTCAAGGCGTCGTCTACAAAATCAGTTGTGCCGACTGTCCGGCGTCGTACATCGGGGAAACCAAAAATCTAAAAGAAAGGATTAGACAACACGAGAACGACGTCAGAACATTCAACCGTATTCGCAGTGCCGTCGCTGAACACTCAGAAGACGTCGACCACAAAATTGCTTTCCAGGAAACTGAAATCCTTCAAACAGAAACGAACTGGCGAAAGAGACTACTACTGGAGTAGTGGCACATTCAGAATACGGGGAATAACATAAACCGCGTGGAGGGCAACCTACCCTCGGTGTATGTCCATGGCCTTGGCGACATGACGAAAAGAAGAAAAGGACGCACAGCCAGGTAGACTCCCGCTTGTTTCACCAACACAAAAACGTCGGCGCGACCCTGTAACCTCCCCCCCCCCCCGCCTCCCATCAAGGGCACCCTCGCAAGCACTCCCCCCAGCACCGGTCATCCCAGCACCATTGAAGCCGTCAACAACGCCCCCCCCCCCCTTTCCTTTTGCTTCTCCCCCCCACCTTTCCGTCTGTGAAGTGTCTCCCCACCTCCCGTGCTCCCCCCTCCTTTCTTCAAAAAAGACGCTTTAAAAGCGGCACACCGCCACCCCCCGAAGAAAAACCCCCTGAAGAAGGAGCCGAATGGGCTCCGAAACGTCGGGCTAATAAAATTCAGTTATTTGGTTGCAGTCAGTCTCAAGTCCTAATGTTTGCCCTATGTACGCTTCACCAGATGTGAAAAGGATGCAGTACACTGCATGTGACACATACGACAAATTTGTGGTGTCTTTCACCGAGCAAGCCTCCCTTGCCGGCTTGCCTTTCTCAATTCTCTTGCACACTGCTGTGCATATGCTGCATACTTTCTTTTTCGCTGGATATATAGGCACCCTGACAAGAAAGGCTTGCTTAAAGATGCCACTAAATTTGTCTTCCGTCTGTCAGGGGTAGTGTAGTCTATTCCTGTGATCATGTGTATATTTGGTCAAATGTACATGCAGCAGACTGGCCGGTGCCTCAACACGTGCCTAAGAGAGCACCATAATTCACTCACCGGACCAGTATGTTAGTCCCACTTGACCATGCTCCGATGGAACTGGGGCTGCGTACCACATTTAGACTGTTCATCTGTTTTGTTCACCTACGGCAACCAATTCTCCAAGAAAATCGCTGAGGAATGCCACATAAAAAGAATGGGTCACAATCTGTTTACTGACTTGTCCGCAACCTCCAGTGGTAACAAATTTGTTTGTTGTAACTAGTTTCAGGCAGCTTATTTCTTGTCAAATCTTCTGCTTGACCTATAGAGCAGTTATGCTATGAATATTCAATGTCACGTAATTCCTGAGTATAATTCTTGTTTTCTGTTTTTCACATGCTATGTTGCAAGAAGCACCAATTTTATTTAAAGCTGAATTAGCTTCTCAGTTACAATTGGGAAGTCTCATCATTGCGCTCAGCATACACATCAGTATGCATACCCATACTAGATTAGAAACTAATTGCTTCGATACCTCAAAAAGCATAAGTATATTGGGCCCATTGTATCTGACAGTGACACCGCGACCGTGTTCCAAATACCACAAATTGGCAGTCTTCCAACATAATTTGCGGAAACAACTTAAAACATTAATGGTTCCCATGCAATGGATACTTACATGTATTGTCATGATTGCTCAATCTCAAGCTCCACGTGAGAAATTTATTATTGGCATATTGAGCAGAGTACATACCACCTATGGCTAACAGTAGATTGAATATTAATTTTATCTACCGCTCAACAATAGAAGCCAGTAGGTCATTCCCTTCTTTTCAAAAAACTTGTTTGCTATGCATAATGTGATGTCTGTACGGGACTTTCAGCTCATGGGTGTTCCTACTTGCTCATGTTGTAAATGGGAATGTGTTGTCATTGCTAGATGAGATTAATGTGTGACTGGGCTGTAGTCGTTGGGGATACTTTTTCTGTCATTATCAATGATATTCTAGGGCCAAGCACATTGGCCCAGAGCTAATGCCACAGAATGTTGGGAAAGTGAAAATATTCTCAAAAATGATTCTCAAAAGAATTGCCCCTGTTTGGCAGTGTGGTCTGGGAGGCGTGGCGTTCTGCCACATTTTGTTATCGTTTTTTCTAAAATACTGAAATGAAACTTAGCATAGTGCTACAACTATATAGATATTTGTGGCATGTTTGTGCCTGCTAATAAATTATGGCTGAATGTTCATTACAGCTTTTGGAAATTAATTTCAATTGTATTTTCCAGGCTCCACCATCACCGATTACTAGACGGACAAAATGAGGCTAAAAACTAGCTTTTCCTCGCTCCTTTCCTGGGAAGTGAAATAGCAGGTGATCATGTAAAAATGAACTTGCAGCACGTGAGCAGTAGCCAAAGCTCCATACAGGTCATGCTGGTTGTGGAATGCTAAAAGAAACCGTAATATTATTTGTTTACTTATTCATTTAATATTTTATTTATTCATATCTCATGGATGCTTTACAGGTTTCCAGCAAAAATCAGGTAAAATATAGAAACATCATTGGATTAAAATAAACATGTTATTCAAAAAAAGCACAATTCACGTAGCACAGTACCATGAAGAAACGTTTTTAGGCAACAAGTCTGCTTTCGATACGAATTCATGAAAACTGCAAAATTTGAAGAAACAAAGCTGTAAGGTTAACAAATCTTACTCAGAAGTAAAAAACGAGATCACATTTCTATTGGACCTAATACCATTATTTATTCTAGCAAATTTGAGATATCCTATGCTGCTCTAGTATAGAATCACTTATTTGTGAGTAGATTCGCAAAATTCTCAAACACTGCAACGATTTCATGTAAGCTGGAAATTCATATATCAAATTTGTTGACTTGAGACATAGCAGATGGAGTCTGCAGAACTGCAATATCTGTTTGTGGCACAGAGAGGTCGATTATTAAGTTTCGTGGTGTTATTGTTCTTAAACCTGCCAATTTGCAATAGTTTTTACCTCTAGGCTCTAAATCAAATAGTCCTTCTTGCAACGCGAAGAAGTTAACTTTCTGAAATGCCACACACTTAATTCAAATTAGTCCTGTGGTCCTCTCAAAAGTTTTTCTGCATTTTGGATGTATTTGAGTAGGAAAATTTACAGAATTAATGGTAGTTCTTTTTTTTGTAATTTACAGTTGCCAACCGAGTGAGTTCTTTCCCTTCAAGTTTTGCTATTTTCAGAAACATTAATAATAATTGATGGAGTTAATATAAAAACTATGATTTAAAATTTTTAATGTATAAAACCTCATCATATTTGGTCCCACAGTTGCTGAGAAAAACGACTTTACTGTTCATGTGCATTACATAGGAGCTCCCGAGCTAAATCTTTTTTAGGCATTGCGTGTGTTCTTCTGGTTTGTATTTCTCACCCTAATTTTAGAATATTGGCTCTGATCTCAAAATTGTTTCCCTTACAATGAAATTCAAGCTTTTAAACTTTGTACAATATATAGTGTACTTCTCTATGCAGACCACTATTCGCCACATTTTTGCAGGGACTGCCATTGTTAATTTTGCACATCCTAAAACACAGCCTAAAATGCTGTATGATTTTGGTATACGGCGTACTTATCTATGAAGACCACTATTTGCCACATTTTTGCAAGGACTGCCAGTGTTATTTTTGCACTTAAACATAAACTAAAATGTTGTGTGGCTTCGTCAGGCTGACACAATATTGCAGTGTGAATTCATATCAGTCTATTTTCAGGCTTTATTATCCAGCCATTTATTGTGCGCTGCTGGAACAGGTGGTCCTTTTGTAGTTTTAATGGTAAGATTTCTTGTCCTGGCCAAGCCTGTTATTTCCAGGTGTCAACTGCAATGAAGTCTGCCACTGATTTTTTAATCTCATTTTTCGTGTGTTCGTATCACCAGCTTGACCCGAGAAGCATGTTGGCAGCTACAGTTTGTGTGTTGGAAGTTCTAATCTGAAGCGTGTATGTAACATACATGAAGCATGTATCTAGTCTGAAGTGCAATAAACATTTCAAACTGAATACTTTGCGGTTGTAGCACAATTTTTTTGTCACTGCATTTACTGTAGTCCTTATTGCCTACAGTACAGTTCTCTAGAACCTTGGTAAATTGCAAGCACGTTACACACATCGGCTAGCTTTTATAGGCATTTGCCTATAGGGACTTGAAAGCAACTGCATAGAAATATTCTATAGAAATTTGTCTTTAGCATCTCTAAAGCAACTCGATAGAAGTGTTCTATAGAAATTTGTCTTTAGCACCTTCGAAGCAACTCCATAGAAATATTCTGTAGAAATTTGTCTTTAGCATCTCTAAAGCAACTGGATAGAAATATTCTATAGAAATTTGTGTTTAGCATCTCTAAAGCAACTCAATAGAAATATTCTATAGAAATGTTTCTTTAGCATCTCTAAAGCAACTAGATAGAAATTTTCTATAGAAATCTGTCTTTAGGATATTAAAAGCAACTACATAGAAATGCTCTATAGAAATGTGTCTTTAGAGTTTTTATAAGAATGCGGTGGCAAAATAATTTCGGAACTCTGTAGGAAAATTCTATAGGCGATCAAAATAAACACAATAGAGTTGTATAGAACAAATTTAAAAGACTTTCTAAAAAACACATTAAAAATATTTGTTAGGGTGCGGTTCGCATGCACCCTCTGGTTGTCCAACTAGGTAACCAGCAACTGGCAACATGCATCAGCCAGTGGCAGCCTCGTGTGCTAGCGACCGGCAAAATTTCGCGCCGGGCGAGGATTTTGTTATTACGTTTGCTACCTTATTAGTTATTTTTTTATTAGTTAGCTCGAGCGGTTCGCATGCGCCGGCATCCGCACTTCGGCTTGGGGACGCGACGTCTGTTGAAAGCTGGCAAACGTTCGGCAGTGCGCAGAGCAACACTGTTCAAAGTCGGCAACTATCGCCAATAGCAGACGACACTGGCATATTTTTGTCGATGGAGGTTGAAGCTTCCGCGTCACGGTGAAAACGTGACTCTTGCACAGTCACGTTCTGTGCTGCATGTGTGGCGTTGATGTGCTGACCCACCTTTGGAACACTGTGCAGTCGTCTTACCTGTGCCGCTTTGTTTTTTTAGTGCTACCGCATAATGTTGCTACAACATACGTCACTATGTGCTCGGTTGTGTCCGGCACGATGGCACACTTTTTCTAGCTGTGCTAGCGAAAGCTTGTGTTGTGGACAAGTGACGCACCACCGGTCCTCGGCTGGACGAAGCACCAGCGCGGAAGAAACAGGAAGCGACCCCATCCCAAGTCGAGTTCTGAAAATCCTCCGTCGCCCTCAGCGTCTCGGCTACCGGACAGGGACCGAGAGTATGCCCCCTCGAACACATGCAGCTCTCGCCTGAATCTTTTGAAGAAAATAAACGCAGTCTGTTTGCTGCCGCCAACCAATGCGCACTCCTTTTACGGACGGGGCCAGACCCCATCGTTTTCGAAGGCCATGGCTACAGGACGAATGCACGGAGCTGTCGAGCCCTTTTCGGGCATATCTTGGGAATCGTGGATCCAGCGCCTCGACTTTTACTTCGTGGCAAGCGACGAAGCGAAGAAGCGGGCACTTCTCCTCACGCTTTGTGGATCCAACACTTTCGAACACGTCGTACGCGCTGATGTACACGTTGTACACACTTCTCGGGCGGCACTTCGACATCAGGACATCCGAGCTTCACAGCCGGTACGTGTTTCAAAGACCCGACCAACGGCCAGACGAGTCGATCAGCAGCTACGCTGCGACCCTCAGAACCTTGACATCCGACTAGAACTTCGGAGCGCTGCCTTCGGCTACGATATCAACGACCTCACCTAAAACCCAAACGACCGCTTCAGCAGCGAACCCAACTATGCCACCCCAAGATGTGATACTCCGCGACAGGTTCCTCCACGGCGTCTGAGACGAACTGTCCGCAGAAAAAGGCCTGACATTTCAACACGCTCTGTACTTAGCCCTGTCAGCGGAAACTGCGTCAAGGCATCAGCAAGGATTCAAGGGAGTGGCAAACTTAGGGGAAATTAACAGGGTGTCGTAAATCAAGCCAGGAGGCAAGCATACGTCAGCACCACATTGCTATCGATGGGACGGCTTGCACGACCCTGAAACATGCAAAATCAAAAAAGCTGAGTGTCGTTTCTGCTCCAAGGAAGGTCAGGTCGAGCGTGCGTGCATCTCAAAGAAAAAAAAAACACGGAACCACGCTCCGACAACAAGCAGCTGCAGCCACACAGTGCCAAACCACTACCTGTCCGTGAGTCCTGCTGCAAGCTGCACACAATGAGTGTACGTACACACTGCCCCAAGTTCCTCATGGACTTGAGAGTGGAGGAAAAGCCAGTCCAGTTTGACGTGGACACAGGTGCGGCAAGCTCCCTGATAAGCGAGGTCACGGACTACAGAACGTGGAAGAAAAACACTCCGTGGCTTTCAAGCGAGCCGCTCAATTCGCGCACATGGTCAGGTAAAGAATTACGCGTCCTGGGCTGCGCGCAAGTTCGTGTAAGGTTTAGATCAAGGACTATCTGCTGCCGTTGTTGGCTATGAAGGGCACCTGGTGCAACCTCCTAGGAAAAGATTGGTTTTCGGCACTTGACATTCTGGTGAAGGGAATCAACCACGTTGCAGTGCCAGCACCAGAAATTACAGAGGTCCTGAGATGACACCCAGATGTCTTCAAGGAAGACATTGGCAGCTATACGGGTCCTTTAGTTCACCTGGAACTCGAAGACGGTGCGACAGCAAAGTTTTGCACGGCTCGTCCGATTTCAGTGGCGCTGCAAGCGCTTATGGAACGCGAGCTTGATCGTCTACAGCGCCAAGGCATCCTAAAAGCAACGCAGCATACCAAATGGGCAACACCACTGCTACTTGTTTGGAAGACCGACGGTACACTCAGTGTCTGTGGTGACTACAGGCGCACTGCCAATGCAGCAGCGAAGAAGGCATCGTACCCGCTACCAACTACAGATGAAGTGTTGGCAAACCTACATGGAGGAACCCTCTTCTCAATGTTGGATCTTTATCAAGCATATCAGCAACTGAAAGTTGACGAAGAAACAGCAGCACTGCTCACAGTGAACACCACAAAACGACTATTCAGGGAGGAATACCTCCCGTTCTGAATTTCCGCTGCGCCAGCTATCTTCTAGTGCATGATGGAGACAATGCTATCTGCAATTGCACGGGTGAGTGTTTACCTTGACGACATCACTGTCAACGGGAATAGTGCGAATGAGCACGCACAGCGTCTGAATCAGGTTCAGTTCAGTTCAGTTTATTGTCCTTAAAGACCCCCAGAGGGGGTATTACATAAGGTATGGGTTTAACATAAGTTCCACATTTGGTACACTTCATTAGTTATATTCAAAGTGATCAATCACACGCTGTAGGAATAAAGACAGGCAAGTGATGCTAACAATGTCAGCAGGAAGGCCATTCCAGTCTTTAGCTGCTCGGGGAATGAACGAGGCTGAATAATGAGTAGGTCGGGCCCGCGGGCGTGCGACTTGCTGCGGATGACTGGTGCGGTGAGAGATGCGTGCCGCAGGAACGATGTATGGCGCATGATGAAGGGTACTGAAAAAGAACTTGTGATAGAGCTCAAGACTAGCAATGCGTCGGCGATTAGATAGTAGTGTTAGTCCGCATTGTGTTTTAAGTGCGGAAATACTGACATCATATGAATATTGTGAGTGAATGAACCTAGTAGCGCGGTTCTGAACAGATTCAAGTGAGGTGATAAGATATGTTTGGTGCGGGCTCCAGATGGCAGATGCATATTCAAGTTTTGCCCGAACAAGGGACTTGTAGGCAAGCAGTTTTACGTTTTGAGGTGCCTGGCGGGGATTACGTTTTAAAAAACCTTGTGTTTTATTAGCAGATGATATGATGTTATAAATATGTTTATGCCCAGACAGCTCATTGCATACAGTGACACCTAGGTATTTATAGGACTCTGCTAGTTCGAGAGGCATGCTTCTAATTTGGTAGGGAAATACCAGGGGATTACTGCTACGAGGGAAAGACATAACTTTACATTTTTGTACATTAAGTTTCATTAACCAATCGTCACACCATGTTAGTGTGTTGGCGAGGTCTTTCTCCAGTGCTGTTTCATTGCAGGTGTTACGTACAGAGCGATGAATGACACAATCATCGGCGAACATTCGGATATTACAGGACACATGTGAAGATAAATCATTAATATATATTATAAATAATAGAGGGCCAAGAACCGATCCTTGAGGGACGCCTGATGTTACTGGCACAGGGTTAGATAGGTGATTATTTATAATGACAGATTGGGAGTGGTTGCTAAGAAATTCAATGATTCAATTCAAAACATCAGGATGCAAATAAGTCTTGTAAGTTTCAATATTGGACGTTGATGAGGAACTTTATCGAGGGCCTTAGAGAAATTCAGGAAAATTGCGTCAGTCTGTATGTTACTGTCAAGGTTATTGTGAACATCGTGCGGGAAAATGGCCAGCTGTGTTTCATAGGAGAAACCTTTGCGGAATCCGTGCTGGGCGGGATGGAAAAAGTGATTCAAGTCAAGAAAATTCATGATAAGAGAGTAGATGACATGTTCCATGATTTTGCAGGGGACGCTTGTTAGAGAGATGGGGCGGTAGTTAAGAGGCGAGTTTCTGTTTCCTGATTTGTGCACTGGAACGACCTTCCCAATTTTCCAGTCATCTGATCTGGAATGAAACCTGAAGAAAGAGACTGGGCAAATATCAAAGACAAACATGCTGCAGAAATAAGCTTAGTGTTTTTTTTGTTTTTTTTTATTTTTGAGTTAATCTCGTCCATGCCGGAAGATGATGAGCACTTGATTTTGTCAATGATCGCACCAATACCGTCTACACTGAAAGCAATGGCTGGCATTGACGAGTTTATACTAAGCGATGACGAAACGGGAGGCGCATTAGATTCGTTTGTGAACACAGAAGCAAAGGCCGAATTAAACACGTCGGCGCAATCGCAATCATTAATAATTTCGTTCGATTCGTTAGTTATCTTAATAGTGCTCGTTTCGCTACTGTTTATAACTCTCCAAAATTGCCTCGGATTATTGATTAATAGGTTTGGTAGATTATTGTGATAAAAGGAGTGTTTAGCGTAACGCAGTGCGTCAACGTAGCTCTGTTCGGCTTCATAATATTTATCCCATGCGCATGGGCGTCCTCTCTGTTTGGCGGCGCGATACAGACGCTTTTTTTTCTAGGCGTTTTAAGGCCTTTGTGAACCATGGTTTTTGCTGATAAGAACGAAAGTTGACTTTAGGAATAAATTTATTTGCAACATCACTCTGTTTTTGAAGCGCGTCCGATTGCTGTTAACGGAATGGTCTTGAAAAGTTGATTCGAATACAGGAAAGAATGTATTCATAGCTTCAGTTATAGCTTCGTAATTTCCTTTGTCGTATAGACATATTGTTTTCTTAAAGGTATCCCGTGTCAACAAATTGAACAAAAAAGTGGCATGGATGACTTTGTGATCACTGATCTCAGGCAAATAAGAAATGGATGAAAGGCTGTCAGGGTGGTCGGTTAGTATGAGATCGAGGACGTTAGCAGTTTGCTGCGAAATCCATGTTGGTTTAGTTACTAGCTGGGAAAGGTTAAAGTTAAGGCAGAAATCGACAAAATTCTTGGCCTCTGTGTGTCCGGATACCGAGAATAATTGTATGGTACGCCAGTCTATTTGTGGGAAGTTAAAATCAACGAAGAGCAGGATTTGCGCGTTTGGGCGGGTGGTTACCAGTTCGCTTATGACGTTGTTAAGTTGATAGCAGAAATCAGAAGTAGCACTGGGCGGTCTGTAACAGATACCAAGTAGCACTTTTTTTGGATAGGTATGCATTATCACCCATAACATCTCAAGATGTGATGTAACGTTAATTAGCGAGCATGGCAACTGCTCGCGAACAGCGACTAGTACACCACCACCACGGTTTCCTGTGCGGTCGTTCCGATAGAGGCAGAAACCGGGCGGGTCGGCTAGAACTTCGCTATCAGTAACGGCGCTGCTCAGCCATGTCTCAGTTAGTAATGGTATGTTGCTACCGGTTGATAAAACTATGTTCGACACCAATTCACGCTTTGGGAGGAAACTGCGCACGTTCGTGTATATTATAGAAAGCGAGGCGCTATCTCTGGAGCAAGTCGGTGTTATGTTATTTTTCTGTTTGGGGTGATGTAGCTGCTATGCCAACTCTTTGACACTGCTCGAGGCGGCATCAAAGTTGTATCTTCTTGAACCGATAAATAAAGTCTTAAAGCGAAGAGAAAACGGAACGCCTTTACCTTTTGCGAAAGCAACGAGATGTTTTCAGGAATTTCGTACTGATCGCGAAAAGTCCTCGCTAATACTGTAGTCAGTGCCCTTAAGCTTTCGGCCACTCGAAAGGATGTTAACTTTGGTTTTATGGAAAGTAAATTTTGCTATGAGAGGGCGAGAGTCATTGGGGGAGTGACGACCGATGCGATGTGCACGTTTTATTTCTTTTGGGTCAATGGTTAGTTGCAACCTATCGCGGCAATGTTCCACAATCAATCTTTCGGAGTCGGCAGTGGTTTCTGAGCTAGAAGGCTCAGGAATGCCGTAAAAAATTGGGTTGTCCTGCCGTGAGTGATTTTCGGCATCATCGATACGTGCTTCGAGCTCGGAAATACGAAAAATAGCCTGCTCAGTCGTGGTGCGCATTGCATCAGCTTCGTTTCGAATGCGCAAAAGCGTCTGGTAATGACCCTCAAGATCGTTCATTCGTTTGCTTAGATCAGTAATTGCTTTGTCGGTAGAAGTAAGTTGTAAACAAAAAATTGGTTATGGGGTTTTACGTGCCAAAACCACTTTCTGATTATGAGGCACGCCGTAGTGGAGGACTCCGGAAATTTCGACCACATGGGGATCTTTAACGTGCACCTAAATCTAAGTACACGGGTTTTTTCGCATTTCGCCCTATCGAAATGCGGCCGCCATGGCCGGGATTCGATCCCGCGACCTCGTGCTCAGCAGCCCAACACCATAGCCACTGAGCAATCACGGCGGGTAGAAGTAAGTTGTGACTGAAGACCATGAATTTCAGTGATCAGCTGGTTCTGACCGGCGGTTAGTTTTCGCAGTTCGGTTAGAAGGCTTTCAGGAATGTCAGGACCCGGGTTTGTTTCCACACCAGCGGCCAAAATCAGCAGGGCATGAATAATATGAGCACATTCGACAGCAATGGCGACGCAGCAGTGCGGGCTCAGGAACTGCATCAGGAAATAATTGCTAGATTTTTTAGCAAAGAGAGCATATGGTTTCGTAGTAAAACATTTTGCGCGCACAATTGACAAGGACACAGTGAAGGGAGACACACGAGCGCTTAGTCACAACTATTTTATTTTTGGAAAGATACAGAACATATATACCCCAACTATCAGCGCTGAGCATGTGTAACAAGAGTTGTCAGTATAAACAGAAACAGATTAAAAACTGGTTAAAAAGGTTCAACCAGTATTTAAAAAAGCAAATTCATTTTCAGTGATTACAACCGATGGTTGGCTTATGCATATTTCAGCGCACTTTTTCAATTTGAAACGCTTCTGTGATTTCACGTGTTAGCTTATTTTTTTTCTGAAAACAAAATGTCAGTGTTAAAAAAAATACCGGTTCCCAATGACATAGATTACAGTGGTTCGACAAGTGCGAATGGTTTTCTTTACCGAGAGAACGTTCATGTTCTTTTAGACGGGTGTTTATGCACCGACCGGTTTGTCCTATGTACATGTTTCCACAGGTCAACGGAAGCCGGTACACAACACCTGTTCTGCATTTTGTGAATTTTTGATCGTCTTTTAGGCCGCACTTGCATTTTTTTTACCCTAGTGTCTAACTTATTGAAAATAGCTTGGCACAGTTCTCGTACCTTGTTACGAGCGCTGAAAACCACTTCAGCGCCATACCGACTGGCAACATTCTTTAGCCCATGGGAAAAATAATGGACGTAAGGTACAAGTGCAAGGCGCTTTTTGTTGGTGCTAAGCCTGTTCCTTGAATCTTTGGGTTGTACACCCCTTACTCTTTTTATCACCTTTTCGGCCACTCTGACTATAATGTGTTCCGGGAATCCCACAGAGCTAGCCTTGCTACCTGATTATCAAAGCTTTCTTTTATTCGGTGGCAACAAGATTTTACTAAAGCAGCCCGAAGGCAAGACACCGCAATACCGCTTTTTTAAATTCCGCTTTCTGTATCTTTCCGAAAATAAAATAGTTGTGAGTAAGCGCTCGTGTCTCTCCCTTCACTGTGTCCTTGTGAATTGTGCGCGCAAAATATTTTACTATGAATTCGTACCAACTCGCCCAACTATCAGTTCTGCTGCAGAGCATATGGTTGACTAACCTGCATTGCAAGAGCAAAAGGTTTAGCGAGCTGTGCAGATGCGCTGTCGCCGAGCCCGCAAAGCTGTGTCGACGGCCGCCTCCAGTTTATATCTGGTGACTGCGTTGCCGTTGATGACGATGGGGATTGCCACCCCCGACTGAGGACCACCGGCCGCCACTTCTTCTGTAGGATGTCCGGGTATGACGCATCGCTGGTACGGAAAATCTGGATGTTGGCTGGCTCGTTTCCTTGGCAGTCGACCACGCACCTCGACGAAGCTGACGTAGCAGCAGCGGTTATCGCAGGCAGCAGGAAATGCACGGTAGCGAAGGTGACGATCTGCATTGCATCAGCAAAAGGTTTAGCGAGCTTACCGGTTCTGTCGAGGCTAACTGAGAAAGGCCTACGCCTCAAAAAAGAAAAGTGCAGGTTCGGAATTACGCCAGTTGAGTTTCTGGGACATCGCATTGACGCCAATGGTGTTCGTAACACCGAGAAAAACGTAGAGGCTATACTTCAAGCACCCAAACCATCTGACAAGATATCCCCAAGGGCTCTTCTGGGCCTTTTTTCATTTGACGACTGCTTTTTGTAGTACAGAGCGATGGTCGCGGTGGAATTGTATAGGCTCCTAGAGAAAAAACACGCCCTGAAAGTGGAAGAGCAAGCGTCAAGCCGCTTTCGAGGCTCTTAAGGAGATGATCCGTGCATCTACAGTGCTCGCTCACTACGACGAGACGAAGCCCCTTTTGTCCGTGGACGCATCGCCGTACGGCGTTGGTACCGTGTTCGCTCAGGAAGATGCTATTTGCCGAGAGGCGCCCATTGTATTCGGTTCATAAACACTGGGAATCGCCGAAAAGAACTACTCCCAGGTCAACAAAAAAAAGCGTAGCAGTAATCTACGGCATCAGTCATTTTCACAAGTACATAGCTGGCTGGCATGTGACCATAATAACAGATCACCAGCCATTCATTGGAATCGTGAGTGAAACAAAGTACCCTGAGTCCTTTCGTCAAGGATGACGCCTATGGTGCCTTAAAGGGCCCTAAACCACCCCTCGGGCTTGGTGAAATAATATCGTCCGCGGGTAGCATACGCTGTTGTGAACATCTCAGCCAAGTTCTGCAGTCGTAAGCGGTCCGTGGAGCTCGCAAGCGGAGTGCGAAGTCACCTTTTTCTCAAACGCTCTCGTTTCAAAAACCCCATGCTCCTCGCTCTTTTCTGTGTGCTTTATTTTGTCATAAAGCACACTCCAATACACGGCTGTTATTGGTCGCTGCACTCGGCTACACCACGGCCGCCGCGAGGTACCGCCACGAGTCCAGTGGCTAAGCGCACCGCGGCTCTCTGAGGACAGCCGCGTTTGGCTTACGTTTAGCGCGGCATAGGCACCAAATCGTAAATTTTAACTGCGCGCCACGGTGACGTCTCCGCCGTAGCCTTCGCAGTGCAAGACATTGGAGGAGGAAGGAGAGCACAGATGAGGCCGCGTTTGATTGCCCCTAAATCCGTTTCTGCTGAATCCATTGAAGTATTTTTGCGGCAAAGTGGTTCTGAAATAGCCTATCTTCACTTCAAATGTCTTTCACCACTTCGATAAAAAGTGGTTCAGGGCCCGTTTAAACTAGCAACGTACAATTACATGTTGGTGTACAGGCCTGGCCTACTGCGCCAAAATGCGGACACTCTAAGCGGACTTCCACTACCGGCACAAGTTGATGAGCCTTATCCCCCGGGAGACGTACTCATGTTGGCTACCATGCCCAGTTTCGAGCTTTCACCGCGCCAACTAGCACGAATGACTCAAGAGGACTCAGTTTTATCCCAAGTGCTGGAGGCTGTCTCAAACGGTGAAGTTCATAGACTGCCGAAAGAACAGTTTTCATGGTACCGGAAACTGTAGACGGAGCTTTCAGCGCAGGAAGGGTGGGCTCGTGGATGGTAACTCCAACAAAGGCATTAATTACATTCTTAAACTCGCACCTGCCAATCACCGCGTAATTGTGGCCATGAAAGCATGCGCACGAAGGTACTTTTGGGGGCCAGGCATTGACGCAGATATCAAATGGCTCGCTAGAAACTGTGCAACTTGTTGGCAACACCAGAGGACGCCAGCCAGGGCACCAGTGTCCAAATAGGAACGCACAAGAACGCCTTGGGACACAGTTCACGCAGACTTCCTTGGTCTCGTCGAAGGCAGAATGCTGCGAATTTTTGTGGACGCATACAGCAAATGGTTGGATGTGTGCTCCAAGCGCAATACACAGTCTGCCACATTGATTCAGGAACTCCAGAACCTTTTCGCAGCTTTTGGGCTCCCCAAAAAGCTTGTGACTGATGAAGCTTGTGAGTAGAAGTTGAGAGTTTCCTAAAGAATTGGCTGACCCATGTAACAAGCGCACCATATCATCCTACAACGAATGGCCTAGCAGAAAGGATGGTTTTTGAAACACAACGAGCATTAGCCGAAAACAAGAACGGAACATTCGCGTGTAGGCTGGCCCAGTTTTTGCTAAAGCAACACGCCACCATCTGCACATACGCGGGCGAAATGCCAGCTGCACTTGTGTTCGGGCGTGAGATGGATACAACTCTCACGCTCATTCAGCTCCAAGAAAAAGCGAACAAAATCCATACCAACTGCAACAGGGACACAAAGTCGAGAGTACTCGCTGTCGGACAAGAAGTTTTCTTTCAAAACATCGGAGGGGACTTAATCTGGAGGGAGCGAACGGTTTTGGAAAAACTAGGCCACAGATCGTGGCTCATTAAAGGCCCTAACGGGTTAGTGCGATGACAATGTGACCACATCAAGCCGGGCGCTTTGAGACACCCCATAGATGATTCGGTGACACAGGATAAGGGCTGTACGCTACCCGCGAGCAGTGTCTTGCTCCCATTTATGCTTGGGATAAAAGCAGATAACTCCACGTCATCTGAGGCCACTCTCTCAGGAACGCTGAAGCCTTCGTAATCATCAGTGGCTAAACCAGAGATTGGCAGTGCCCCTGAGACCGAGCCAAACACGACTGCAGGGTCACGCCCGCAGCGGGAATGACGCCCTCCGGATCGCTACGGCGACTCCATCTGAGAATGGAGGAAAATGCTGTGTACAAGCGACGCACCACCGCTCCTCGGCTGGACGAAGCACCAGCGCGGAAGAAACAGGAAGCGACCCCACCCCGAGTCGAGTTCCAAGAATTCTCCATCACCCCCAGCGTCTTGGCCACCGGACAGGGACCGAGAGCTTGCCCCCTCGAACACATGCCCCTCTCATCTGCATCTTTTGTAGAAAATAAACTCAGTCTGTTTTCTCCCACCAACCGATGCGCATGCCTTTCACGGACGGGGCCAGACCCTGTACGTAACAGCTTGCAAGAACGCGCGTACACGAACACACAGGTGTATCTAAGCCAATCAGCAAGGGATCTGTCGCATCAACAGCGTAGCACGCTGAAGCGCCGCAGCGTTATCTATTAACATACTCCTATACAGATGGTTTTATTATAACAGAATACAGCTGTGTTGACAAGTCACTTCATCACCGAGCACGCGTGTGAATCTTCAACAATGGATTGTTGATTTAGTTACACTTTGCTGCTGAGGTCTCCTTAGTAGCTGTCAAGTTAATAGTGAGCCTACAATTGATTATATGATGTTATATGGCATCGCACATCGGAACGATGATGTAACACCGAATAAACATACAGGAGCGCTGTGTGACGCACACACACAGAGCTAGTATTTGTTCATTCTATGTTACGTCATTGTTTCAAAGTGCACTGCCATATTGCGTCATGACTAACCAAGTAGCCCACCAGTACGTCTTAAGCAATTGATTACAATTATGACAGACATAAAGGTGATATCTAAATAAAATAAAAATATGTACGTATCATAGTTACTTCTTCAGGCAGAGATGCTTGTCAGATATGCTTTCGAGACAAGAATGTTTGCATGAAAACAAATATTAATTCATATTGCTGAAAAGACACCCCATATAGGCTTGAATTCACGTAATGTTTCCATTTCTTGTTGGTGCTAAAATGACCCTGCAAATAGAAGTAGCGTTATGTCATTCATGCCTTATGAGATGACAGAGGTTTACGGGAGCACACAAGGCAGCAACGCCCATGCATAAAGGCCTGGGTGGCAAATCTGCTGCCCCACCGCTATTTATCCATACCTCTATCAGCATTTAAACAATGTACAGCCTACGGTCAAAGTGAATACAAGCATGCTTACTCTATCAGCAATGGTGACAATCAAGGATGATTGCTTTGAGACCGTTTGCTGCTGTCAACATCATTTATGCATGCATTGTCTTTTTATTCTTTTTGCCTAGATAAAAAAGAAGCTTGCACAGGATGCATTAAGTCAGTGAGCTAAAGCAAAGTAATATTATTTGAATGCGTTGGACATGGCCCAAATGTCATTCATATAGTGACAACCTAGCTAGCTAACGCGCAGCCACATTAACAAGGAAGAAGTGCATAGGCTAACAAACAGATACACAGTACCTGTATTTCATCTCAAAGCAAACCAAGATTATCAAGCGACTATAGTGATCTAGATTAAGGGGACGCAAGCATTGAGGCCCCCTAGTACTTGGGTCCCAACGATTCGATCCCCCTGATCTAAAACTCTCTAATCAGCTTTGTGATGAGTGCGGTGAGCTTGCATGCGAAATGGTTGACGGAATAAGTCGTTTTATATTTGCCTTTCTTAATCAGGAACTTCTTAAACAGGTACAGTACAATAAAATGAAATGCTGGCTCATATGGTGCACAAGACACAAGTAGGGGAGAACATTTGCCATGCCTGCTGTAACACCAATTCCAACATGCAGTAGCTTGTAGGCAATGAATGCATGTTCATTCTGTCAGTGCAACTTGCACCTACCTCTAATGAAAGAACCGAATGTCTGCATTGTAGACATTAGTTCATTAGCACCTTGTGCGGGGCAGCACAAGAAAGTAAGGGATAGTTTGTTGCCATTTTTTAGTTTGATAACCAACACGCAGTTTCTTGGGTGTAGCTTTGTGAAGAATTCATAATATGTTCTGTGTAAATCTGCAATGCGGACACCTTCTATTATCCAATCACTTTATAAGTACTCAAACGAATGCAGATAGCCCCATAAACACGGTGATGCGGAACGCAAAAATTTGCAGTTAAGAAGCCATAGTGACTCACACTCTGTGCTGAACATAAAATGGAAAAATGCGTAGTGGGAAATTAGGTGCACATTCTCATCTGCCATACAAATCCATATATTACAAGTAATCATTCACTCGTTCTCGTACTGCTTACAGTTGCACGAACCCTACTGCAGCATCCTCTGTGAGGTAAAATAATCTTGCAGCTCACAACGACTTGTTCACTCTATTACCATATGTTAGCCCCCAGGCTCTCCTGTATTCCTTCACACATGCTACAATAGCATGGCTGTGCTCAATCACCTCTTTGCATTCCACTGAAATGAACATGGCGTATATTTGTTACCAAAATATGCTCTAAAGCATAGCTGTTTATCATTTTTTAACTCTCTGAGAAGTAAGCATGGATGTTCAGCCTTGCAGTTGGGGCATTTCATAGCTTTTAACCCACCGTCATATTTCTAAACAAGCAATGATGAAATTATATAGCCAAGCCATACCATTAGTACAAATGAAGTATTGCTTCCCCAGGGAGTCTCACTGCGACCTCACCAATTTCCTAAATACTTAGACATGTTGAAGTTAACTTCACAGCCTGTGTTTTGACACGACAAATAAACCAGATTAATCCAACAGCCATTATATCATTCTCTTAATCACTGGAAATACTAACTAGCACATGCCATGTAGTCACATTATTTTCTGTTTGTATGTTTGGTGAATTGCACAAATCATTTTTGTCGCCCTAGCCTAGCTGATGCTGCCTTTCTTTATAATAATTAAGCAACAACCTTACTTGGTGCATTGCTGTGAGAACTATACCTAGCTTCACAGTAGCACTGCACATGTACCCTCAGACCACATCGTAAACATGCTTCTATAGATACTAGAGGCTGGCCACAATCAGCGTAATTTTGAAATCTAGATGAACATGGTGCGACTTCATGTGTATGAAATAAATGTCTGTTCCATTGAGAGGCTGTGTATTTGTGTGGGAAATAATTATTAATTCACTATACTTATGGCAGAAGAACAGAATACACAAAACAACAAAATCAAGTTCTCTCCGAAAAGCTGCTTTTTGCCACTATTATATGCAGCAGAGTGAGACTTCAGAAAGCACAAATAAGGCTTTCGCACATCTTTGTGCATTGTATGAGAAGTAGAGGTGGGCGAATGTTAATTTTTTTGCAAGCACAAATTGAACAAATATAGTAAGTATCAAATATTGAATAGTGACACGACGACGTAAGTGCTTGTAGTAGCAATATTTATTTCCATATATTTAGGTACTACATCTTAACCAACTAGGGGAAAAGAGACCTAAGTATTCGGGACAAAGGATAAGTTTTATATGCAAGGCTACAAATTCTTATATTTAAAAAAGCTACGTGAATAGTCTACCAATAACTTTAGAGCCTCGTTGCAAAGAATCTTTCGAAGAAGTAATGGCTGCTGTATGAAGCGCTTCCAAAAATGCACAATAAATTGTTTCCAAAAACATGAAAGTTGTAGAAAAAATAAACCTAATGAAGGACCAATGTTTTGCCGACACATGTTAAAGGACTTGTTGCAAAGAAAACAGCACAGACTTGTCGCATAAAAGATAAATCTCCTAGATCAAGAGATTTGTGGTTGGCTTTTACGCAAAAAAAAGCCTATGGGAAAGCTTTGTGCCAATATGGCTAAAGGATACTTTCGTCACCGTGGTTGCCTTTGGGAGGCTACATATGCTTGTTCACATGCAAGTACTTGTCACGTATTCGTTGTTAAAAACTTCCAATTTATATATTGACACAAAAGCCTCACCTGATCACGGGAAAATAATAGAATTGTTATATAGTATACATAACATTTAGAACATCAGGGCACTATTTTTCACATTACGCAAGACTCATGAAAGACAAAACTGCAAGAAACAGCATAACACTTTGGCATAATCCGTAACTGATTATGTCAATGAGTTTCCCATTTCATTTGGCTAAGTTGCATAGGGCAGATGGGATGTGACATTTGTGATTCAGAGATGCATTATTGTATCTCGGCACAAGTATTATACGAATGATTATTTTGAGAATAAAGGAATAAGAGGCACTGACTACCAGTATGTCATCATGTCACTTCTATCTGAAAAGTGACTTTCCTCTCAAGTCAAACTTCCATTGAGCATCATGTTTATGTGCCCATATATGTGTACCCCATGAACCGTTGTTTTGTTATGTTATGACCAGTGTCTTGTCATTCCTGTATGTAATTGTGGTTTTACACAATACACATATAAAAATTTTTTTCTGCATCCTAGTACATTCCCTTGTATTTGCACACAGCCTTTCTGTCACAACACCCACCTCACCCCCCCGCCCCCCATGATAAATGCTGCAGTCAGTAAAATAGAGCTTTAGAATATTTCCTAAACTGTTTTCATTCCAACAAGTAGATGCCGAGCAAACGCTGTGTCGCAAGTGAACATTTATGAGGGCGTTCATCCTTGCTGCTTACTAAGGTGGCTGCAAGGTAAATCGAAGGAAAGTGTACAGGTGAAGCAAAGCATGCACGTAAATAAAGCTTATAGCTATGGCGTCAAAACCTTTTTTGCTGCAATCCTCCAAGCATGGAGCATGTACTGACAGGATGGAAAGCAGACAAAGAGCAGACGGTTCGGCGCGGATGAACACATCTCGAGGGGCATTCAGCTAAAGAGCCCAGTAGCTTCCCCAGTACTGCAAGGAACTACTGAGATGGAGTGCAGCTCACAAAACGCATTGTTAGCGTGAAAGATTGGTGCCGTGTTCCAGGGCTTCCGTGAACGAAGAGGCAGATTGAACTTGAAACATGTTTTATTGCATGGGCAGCAACTTAACGTGGCAGAATGACAGCCAAAGAATATAAGGACAAAAAGCACACCACAGCTTGGCGGAACAGCGATTAAATACAAATAGTGGGCGAGGGTGATGTGATCGCGATATGGCCCGCGTGAGAGAAAGGGAAACGCTATCACACATGTACACGTGTACAGATATGCGACAGTTGGGCAGTGGCAGAGAAGGTGTCTTGCTGTGTCGTCACGTGTGCAAAAAATTGCATAAGGAGAATTTGCCTAATTTACATTACAGCAGATGACACCTAGCACAAAATGAATAATTGCAACACGTAGAGCATTGATATAATTTCTAAGCTGTTGCCAAGCCTCCCCTCTTCATAAAGTGTAAAATGTGCAAATGGAAACAAGCGTGTACAAAGCAAGGAATCTGCTTTGATACAACACCGATATTGAGATGCATAAGAGCATAAGCGACCAGCGATGATTCTGCAATGTTTATTACTTCAGATGCAATTGACAGAAAAAAAATGACAGACGATTACGATACTCCCTAATACGAAATTTTAGTGCAGCTTTACAAGTGTTGTCATTTCGTTGGCGTGGACAATCGGTCTCGTGCGGCATGTTGCAAACGGAGCGAAGTGTGGCGCCACTGCCTTGCTAATCTGGAGATCACGTGAGCCAGCGCACGGGTGACGCATGGGCGTGATTCACAGAAGCCACCGCCAACAAACCTCCCAGATATTGCGTGCTACTCTGGCACCATCTCGTAGCTACCGTCACTGGACTTCGCTTTTATTCTCACACTTTCGCCATACACTTCCCTGCTTTCTGCCTCATGGTTCTGCTACACGTTCACCTCCGCTTTCCTTCACATTCCTCTTCTCAATTGCCGCTTTTTTCATCTGCCACTGCATGCTGCATTCACAAGGTTAAGCTGAGCGAACCAGTGGTCCTCACAGCACGACGAAAAGCTAAAGGAAATGAGCTCAAAAGTAAACGGAATGACCAGCGAAAACAATACCCTGAAGGCATGCACCATAAACCACGTTAAAGGATTGATTGAATGCACAATGACGTGGTCTACAAGATACCTTTGACACGTGGGGCTGATTACGTGGGCCGAACAGGCAGGTGCGTAAATGATTAACTGTGTGAACATCGATACAACTGCAGTCTGATACAAGTTCCCGGAGACCTTGCCATACATTGCGCTTCATGCCGTATCTTCCACAGAATGGTGATCTTGCTGAAATGTAGTAACCAAACAGAAAAACGTCGTGAAAGCCTACAATATCAAGATGACCCCATGTGCCATCTATATCACTCAGCAAAGAGAATAGCTTAATGACTGACAATAGATGGCGTGGGTAGACTGGGAAGAGCATCCCTACACATGTGAGTAGGCTATATGAAGGTCTCATTTTCGGAAAAATAAAAGAGTTGTTAATTTGCACTCGGGGGTCATGCTTTGTTTTTGTCTCGTAAGTCCTGTCCCTTCATCACTTTGCGCAACAGTGTTATGCCGAACCAATTAGCCCACTGGGAAACTTTCTTTTATTGTATGTGATATGCTCTGAGTGCACATTTATGTAAGTCTTGTTTGTAATGCACATGGGAAAGACAGCACAGGAAAGATGCAATATTAGAGGTGAGAAAATAGGGATTTTTGGGAACGAATAAAATAATGCCAGCGGCAAATTCAATCGAATACTTTTCTAAACATGAATAGACATTAGCATAATTAATAAAACTAATATTTACGTACCAGCGTTTTGGAAGTTAGCAAGTTTCTGTCATCATATCGCACCTTATTAAGTATTGTATTTGAAAAACACAAACTGAGCATTACGAGCAAACAAGTACTTTATTCGCATGCACAGGGCTCTTCACAGGATGCAAATTATCACTGTAGAGCCTGTAAAGTGTGGCTACCGGAGTGACCTAGCCTGCTCCACTACGCAAGTTCTCATGTTTTATGGCTATAGTATGCCTATCGTGGTTGAAATGTATCGCACTTTTCTGCAATTTAATGCTTATGTAGGTGCGGTTGGCATTTTGAAATACCCGAAAGGTATGCAAAAAATATTCACAGTTACGAAAAGGGACCACCGAATCCAATAGGGCACTATTCGATGCAGTACTACAAAGATGCAAATATTCGCACACCCCTATGCAAGATCAACAGCTTTAAATAATGGTTTCCGTGCTTACATACACACTGCATGCTCCAGCAGCCACCAGATTATCATATGTTGACAAAAGGGTGTTTGACTGGGCTAGTTGGTTCATTCTTCGAGGATTGCGGCGGCAGAACTTAAGAAACACGGACACAGAAGGAACGACTAGACGAGGATGCAGCTGCACTGTCAACTGATTTCTTTATTGAAATTCCCACTCTTATTCATTTCGCCGATCTCTTATCTATCTGAGGCTGTCTCAAAAAGGTGACTTCCTTTCTTGTCAAGGCGACTCACGGTGTGCTTACACATTGCACTCCTGTTTTACTTATCTCAAATGTCTCAACAATCTCCCGAGTTAGCCTATCGTTGTTCCTTTTCAGGACTTGCAATTCATGAAATTTGGGGGTGCACGTGCTTACTTGGCTATCTTGTCCCTTCTTGTTCATTTCGCAACGTTTGCAGTGCAAGGCCAGATTGCTGCCAGGGGTCCCTAAAAGTGATGACGTGTGCTCTCTTGGTCGATCATTAAGGCATCTTCCTATTTGCCTTATGTATTTTTTCCACAGGACAGGGGGATGGCGTACACTACTCTTTTGACGCAATCACAGTCAAATAGAAATGAACAAGAAAGGACAAGATAGCCAAGTAAGCATGTGCTCCCCCAAATTTCATGAAATGCAAGTCCTGAAAAGGAACGACAATGGGCTAGCTCGAGATATTGTTAAGGCATTTGAGAGAAGTAAAACAGGAGCGCAATGTGTAAGCACACCGTCAGTGGCCTTGACAAGAAAGGAAGTCACCTTTTTGAGACAGCCTCAGATATACAAGAGATATGGCGATGAAAAACATAAGAGCGGGTATTTCAATAAAGAAATGAGTTGACAGGGCAGCTGCGTCCTCGTCTAGTCGTTCCTTCTTTGTCCGTGTTCCTTAAGTTCTGCTGTTACAATCCTCAAAGATTAAAACAACTAGCCCAGTTAAACACCCTTTTGACATTCATTTTCAGCAGTCAGAGCGTTTCTACTTCTTTCCTGCATTTGCGTGACTCCCGACAAATATGTCTTCACATTGCTGCTTATTCTAATGCTGCATCAATAATGTTTTGGTAGAAGACGTTAGGTTGCTACTCGGGATGTTGTCGCCTTCCCAAGGATATGCAAGAAGAATTATGAAGATACTGCGGGCTGAAATTTGAAAACAGATGCGCCTACTCACCGACTTCCTCAAGATGAGATCCTCTGACCAAAAATCCTATCGTCTTCCCTCTGCCAGCGCCACTTTTAGCACTGAACACATGTGGAATAAGTGGCTCCTGACAATTCTGAAGTCAATAATACAAGGTCAAAAAGAGTACGAGAAGATAAGCAAGAACTCAGGGGTCAGAGTAGGACAGGTGCTGCTCTCACAACCTTCTAAGGAAGTATTGGAACTCGGTCCAAAATTTGCGCTTGCACATGCACCCCAAATTTTATGAAGTGCAAGTCCTGAAAAGGAACAACAATATGTTAACTCGGGAGATTCTTAAAGCATTTGAGATAAGTAAAACAGGAGCCCAATGCGTAAGCACACCGTCAGGTCGCCTTGACAAGAAAGGAAGTGACCTTTTTGAGACAGCCTCAGATAAATAAGAGAAGAGATAGGGCGACGAAATAAGTAAGAGTGGGAATTTCAATTAAGAAATCAGTGGACAGTGCAGCTGCGTCCTCGTCTAGTTGTCGCTTCTGTGTCCGTGTTCCTTAAGTTCTGCTTCTACAATTCTCGAATCACATATTCACCATACCAGTTGTTCTGTCGTCTTCATACTTTGTTACATGCATATGGCTTTTTATCAAAAAATGCTAATTTGTCAAGGATCAAAAGGAAGTATCTAGTTTTCACACATTACATGCTCATCATGCCGTGCCACTGGTGTTCGCACAAACAGTGTGCGCTCGGACACTAACAACAAGCAGCTGAATTTCTTGCACATGCAAGGCGCTCACATCCCTCAGTATAAGACTGTATACTTTGCTTAATCTAGAAACACGTCTCAGGATTTCTGCTGTTCACACCAATGTCGACATGACAAAAATGAAGAGTGCCCGAAATTTGCGTTCATGAGAACAGTGCATAAGCGCATCTACATTCACGGCAGCGCGCATGTACGCATGTAACTTTTAAGCTGTTCCCTGTATTGCCCTCACCGATTAAATTAAATTATGGGGTTTAACGTGCCAAAACCACTTTCTGATTATGAGGCACGCCGTAGTGGAGGACACCGGAGATTTCGACCACCTGGGGATCTTTAACGTGCACCCAAATCTAAGTACACGGGTGTTTTTGCCTTTCGCCCCCATCGAAATGCGGCCGCCGTGGCCGGGATTCGATCCCGCGACCTCGTGCTCAGCAGCCCAACACCATAGCCACTGAGCAACCACGGCGGGTTCACCGATTACGAAGACCTGCATAGCCCAGAAATAGCTTCTAAAAAACACACAAGATACGTGAACGAGGCAGAAAAGGTTGGAACCAACACTCGCCCGAGACGCGTATGCACGGTTCACTTCAGAGCATATGCATATTGCATAAAACGAACACTTATACGTCTTGCAAGACGGTGACACATTGCACGCACACATCGCAGTATGCACACTTACACTTCGTAAAAGTAAGAACCCTGGCGCTCGAACGTTCTGTACGTGTTCGCGGTCACCAATGCGCATCGCAGCCCGCGAAACAGCTCACACGAAGCAAGACACAAACAGCACAATACGAATGACTGCGATGACACGACAATTAAGCGCATCGCTACACATGGTATGAACACTTCTTAAACACGAACCAGCACTGCACAAAGATACCATTTCCGTATCGATGAAGCGCGCACACACAACACCTACGAACACCATATGCTGAGGTGAGCGATCGCAATCTTTTCATTTTGGCACCTACCGAACATGTGTCATGCTTAGAATGCAGGTGTGTGCGAAGACGTTCGCGTATGTCATGCACACGCAAAAAACGGCCTAAAACACACGATATCGGCGCCTTCATTCCTTCCAGACCTCGCGTAAACACAACACACATCCGTTTGTTTCCCTTGGCGGTCGCACGTACTGAAGAGGTCAGGGAGGCTCACCGGCATGGGCAGTAATCTCCCCTTCCACTGCAAGAGATGCAATTGCAAAAGCTGTTTGCCGTATCTGGAACATACTAAATTCCTTTCAAAGGCAAAATCAAAAACTGACGGAGGAGTTATCGAGGCATTCCATATCGCTAAAAGGGGTGACAACTGCGTCAGCTCACCCTCCATATCATTATCAACCAAAGAAATTGAATTCTTTCATGGGCATATTAAGACTCTCCCATACTCTTAGAGCACACCTGGCATTGATATTTTTCGTCACCGCCTCGTGCACAATTTCATCACGATTGTTTGTTCCTTGTTTATTTCTTTTGTAGAACCTTATCAATTTTCTGCCTTCACGAAATAAAGTCAGTTGGAAGCCTGCGCTTTGTGTGTGCGTCTATGCTTCTATTCATGTCCCGTCTTCTTCGCAAAGTTTAAAATTTTCCTGAATCTATGAACCGACTAACCCAACAACATGCCTTTTAAGCACAATAATGTTGTTGTTAATATGTAGACTAAGCGCACTTTCGTGCTAGGAAAACTACGTTCGTTGCTTGTGTTCTTTTGAATTGTGCTCTATTTGTAAACTTCAAATATGAAGGTATCGAAAAATTTAAGCTGTCATAATCCATTCATGACAAAAGAGGTTGGTGATAGAATATCGACTTTTTCGCATACGAATAGTAAGTATCAAATATCGAATCGAATAGACAAACGCAGACCCACATATTTGCAGCAGGAATATTTGTTTGGGTATAATTAGGAATACGTTTGTACTAAATAGTCAGCTATCACGGACAATCAAGATCGTTTTAAGCGCGAGATCACTACACCTGTCATGAAAAGAACTGCATGAATAGCCGCTTGGCATCTTTAGAGCCTGGTAGCAAACAAGATTTCCAATAATGACAGGCTGCTGCGTGAACAACTTTCCCAAAACGCAAAATAAATATTTGTTGAGAAAATACCAGAAGTTATACAAAATCAAAAGAAAAATCTAATTAGATATTTGTGTGCCCTAGCCACAATAAAGGGCATGTTAGAAGGAAAACATCACTGGTTGCAAAGTGAAACATAAAGCTGGTATATACTAGACTGCCCGAAAGAATAATTGGCAGGCCAGAAGCTAAAATAACCGGTTGTCAAGTTTTGCATGAAAAGAAGGGAGACTGAGGGGCCTGGTTCTGGAAATTTTTTTCTAAGAACGCTCGCACATATTTGTGAGAACCATATGAAACCAACAGATAACGAAGAAAAGGAAGGCATGGGGGAAATTATAGCTTCTAATTGAGGTGTAAAACTGAGAACGTAAAGGGCACGCAATTTGCTGATGTTGAGAGCCGAACCCACAACCTCCGCATTGCGCGCATTGCCAATTGTGCTAAGGTGGCGGCAGTTGCGGCGTATTTTTGGGACTTCCGCCGTTCTATACCGTGAGCGCACGGCGGCTCTCAATAAGATTTCTGTAAGTACGAAGGAGGTCGGAGATCTCAGGCAAACAGAAAGCACAGAAGGGTTTACACACGCTGTCACCGAATACGGATGGCTATCGAGTCACCCGAGCCGGTTTGTCGGCAACCATGTGAAATAATTCTCATAGTGGGCTGTCTATGTACCCAAATGGAGCATAACAGAATGAAGCCTCAGCGATCGCAGCGACCGACCGTACACAATATGTGCAAGCGCACCGTGCCGTGAACCGCAGTATATGAGCAGTGCACGAGCAACCATTGTTGCGCGCACACTATGGGAGCTGTTCAAATTTCGTTATAACTAGGGGCTTCGACGCCTACGACGGGGACTTGTGATGTGCCGTCTCGACGATTTCATCCTTTTCTTTCTAAAGCCTTGGATGTTTCACGATAATTATTGCTCAAGTTTTGTCGCACTTATCGGTCTTCTCAGCGAGCAATTATCCACTACTTCTTAATCCAGTATATTTCATTGTTTGGTGCTACACAAGCATAAGCCTATGCCTTTTTTAACGTGTTTTTTACCGTTCCCTTTACATTCCGGTGAACTTGCCAGCATCTGGCATTAACAAGTTCACAGACCAAAGCTTCATGACCTCAACCGGGCAGCGCGAGCGTCTCTGTGCGCACTTTCTGCTGCTCGCCGAACATTATCAGAAAGCTTCCTCGCGGTCGTGCTTGCAGCACACCCGACTTGTGGCCGATGGCTGCTTGCCAGTTCTAAGTTTCGTGATCCACGCTTCAGGCAGCTTCTTTTCCCGCGGTTACGTGTGAAGGTTGACACCGGGCTCCGTTGCGTACGTCCGGAACTGCGGCACCAAGCAGTAGCCTACCACGTTGGACGCCTTTACAGGCCGTCACTATCTATTATAGTGCTCTCAAGTGTTGTCAAGTAGACACCCGAAGCGGGAAAACCTCCCCACTTAATCAGAACCGCAGGGCAGGTGTGTCTGTAAACTCGTTTTCAGCTCGCTTCGGCGCTTCCGAAGCAGCCGACGCGGCCGCTGTGTCCACGTGATCTCTCATACTACGTCACTTCGATGGTGGCGCCAGCTTTTCCAGTGGTGGAGCTGAATTTGTGTACAAGATCTGACCCACGGAGTGTGAACGAGCGTTACACTTGCGCTGCAAAACCGAAAGCAATGCTTACAAACCAATTTTGTCACTGCATTGCGTCAAAAACTTTGACGCTGTTTTACTCTTGATAATTATAATTTGCGATACTTTGTTCAACAGGTGGAGAACAGCAACTCGATATTAACACTCGGTTGCTGCGAAATATTTGGTTAGTTTTGATATTCAGAAATACCGCTACACGTATTCGAAACTTGGAATATTCTCCCACCCTATAGTAAATACATTAGTAAAGCTAAAGCCCTGTATACCCTGCTGGTAAATTCATTGTTTTCCTTTAGCTGCACTGTCATATGTGAGAGTGATGGGACACAAAAAGAAGAGGACGATGTGCGCCGACCGGCACGAGCCCTCGAGGCGCGTGACCCGAGGTGTGATCGGTGGAGAACCGGCGCCAAGCTGGAATTATCGACGTGGCTCTGGGCCAAGAAGGTTGGAGCGCCAGCTTCGCACTGGCAACGGGAGCCATGGAGGTTCGGACTGGCCCGTGACGCTGGCGACCCAGGGTGGGGCCGTCGACCTCGGCAACGTTCGAACGAGGCTCTCTGGACCTGCTGCAGCCTCCCACGGCAGTGCCGGGCACTCCAGGAATGGGATCCCCCTTCTTCGGCAGACCAGCACGAACGGTAGTCCCCGGGGCTTCTCGTCGGCACTCGAAGAGGTAGCAGTGGAGCCCGGCGGTAGGCCTAACCAGGAAGGCCGGAGTGCCACGTCACCGACATAGTTCGGGGCACCGACATCCGAGACCGAGGAGCTGGCCGGTCGATGCCAGGACAACAAAGCTTGCAAGTCGGCAGGAGCACCGACTGGGATCAAGAGACGAAGCACATCGGACTTGGAGTTACGTACGACAACGGAACTTTGTAAGAGCGTTCCTTTTTGTTAGCGTGCAGCCATAGGCCAGGGTTGCCGGATTTTCGCGCGAAATGCGCTAAGGACGCACGTAGGCGAGGATTAGGACATTGTTTTGGCTAAGCAAGCGTGGAGTTTTATTTTTTTCCAATTGAGTTTTGACTTTTCCTTTTCGAGTTTTGACTTTTCTATTTCGAGTTTGAGTAAATTAAAATTTGTTTGTTGTGCTCGCCTGCGTCTCCCGACTCCATCTCTCCCAACATCCACACGGCCCCGAGATCAGTGTGACATGCACGGACATTAGACCAACATGAAACGTCTAGGTGAATTATTTACTTCACATTAGCTTGTATTAGGGTGTTTCAAAACACCAACAGTTTTAAACTGAACAGTTATAGCGAGAATCTGCGACTTTTTTGTTTCACTGGAGTCACGCGCTTTGGAAAACAATGTTGGAAACATGTTGTGGTGTGTATTAGCGCGATTAAAACCCATATCGGTCGATGACAAATATTCACTGGCGCATTTTTTCAGCCTTTTTTAATTGCCTTGGGAATCGGGTAATCCGCAAGGCAGGCGATCTTTACAGTATACGTGCCACCTGGGCCCGCGTTGAGTTTGCTCCGCCGAGTAATGAACGTGAACTTGTGCTTAACATCCAATGAATATCTTACAATAAATGAGCATGTCATTATTGCATTAAATAAAAGAACGTGTCGTTGTTTGTTTGTCTGCGACCGCTAAATCGGCACCCCTTGGCCCTCCGTGTCAGGCTTTGTGGGAAAGCATACGAAAAACAAGTCCTGCAGAAGTCAAAGGGGCAAATTATATGCACGCTTACAGCAGTACAACTTCTGTTATGGGCTTGGCGTCAGTGCCGACAGACGAGCGGCGGCAGAGCGATGCGAGGCGACACGTGCTGTACTTTCCAATCCGCAGCCTTTCTCCGTATCACATGAATACTTCTCTGGATGATCCAGTTGTTTTAAAAGCACAGATAAGGAACAACGAACGAATGTGCGAAACGTTTGTTTTTTGCGATGTTTCTGCCGGGGTCCGGCTCTTGCCCTCCAACTCTAAAATTAGTTGGTACACCACTGGTGCGAAGAGCAATTTTTCAGACTGAATCGAATACGAATCGCATCGGATTGAATCTTGAATACCTTTGCAATAGCATTCGAAAAAGGAACAGTTGTTTCCACCATTACTACGACTTAATATTCGTATCCTAGCATTTACAGTGTCAACATGTGCAAGGTGGCGTCGACCAGATTTCCACAGATAGTAAATTTTTGTTCACATACGCAGGACTCTTCGGCGAGTGCGAATAATTTCGAAGCCCAGAGCGATGTAGCGCGCTCCGCCACGTTTCTTCTTCTCTCGCAGTGGAATTATCCCACTTGTGCTCCAATTTTATGCTTGTTTCCCGCACTTGCTGATTTGAAATATTCAAAAATTATTCGAGAGATAATCATATTTACCAGTCTCCACCATTCAATTCACTATTGGAATCAATAGGATACGGTATTGGAATCGGAACACTCCTGATTCGTTATTAGTAAGTTTCAAATATTCCTTAAGATGTGCTCATATGTGCCACTTCATTCCAAAGAGTTGATTGATGGACTAGTTGGCTTTCCATAATTGTAGTAGTAACATTGTGCAATAAAAACCACAGACACGAGAAAGGTAGACAAAGACAAGCGCTTGTCTTTGTCCACGTTTCTTGTGTCTGTGGTTTTTATTGCACTAAGTTACTTGTTCAGTTAAGCCACACGATTATTTGTGCTATTTCCATGAGATGTGAGATAAAGGTTTTTCTTTATTTCACCGATTCCCGTCGCCTTTTTAAGCACTTAAGCTGTCAACGTTTATAAGGTGCTACAGCTATGTTTAACGATTCTTTCCTTTTGCCAAGTACCGGAATCTACATGCAGACTGGCTCGTTCATGAGCCTTATTAAGAAAGAAGCCACAATTGCAGCAATTCCATAACATCTGCTTATCGATCAACGCGCAACTTGTAGAAATTTTGCGTATTTCTTCTACACGTTTCTAGTCCTCAGCGGCTGCGGAGCAACTGACCAAGGTGGCGGGCAGACCTGCGAAGGGCCAGAGGGTGCTAAGAACCTCTGGATTCGGACAGGCCGCCACTGGAAACTTTACCTGGCAACGTTCAACACACGAACCCTCTTGGATGAAGCGAGCTCAGCAGGCTTCTTTGAGGAACTATCAGGCATTGTGTGGGATATTATTGGTCTTAATGAGGCTAAAAGAACTGGGGATGCTTATAGAGTGCTCACTAACGCCTACCTTTTCTGCTACACAACAATTCCAAACAAGGAGCAATAAGGGGTAAGATTCCTAATCCATAAGGAGATAGCGGGCAACGTTGACGAATTCTACAGCATTAGTGAGAGGGTAGCAGTAGTCGTAATAAAGCTAAATAGGAGGTATAGAATAAAGGTAGTACAAGCCTGAGCTCCAAACTCCAGTCACGATGATGAAGAAATAGAACAGTTCTATGAAGATATTCAATTAGCGATGAGGAATGTGCAAACTCAGTATACTGTAGTAACGTGTCACTTCAATTCAAAAGGGGGGGGGGGGGGGAAGAAAGCTGGTGAACAAGCAATTGGCAACTACGGCGTTGATTCTAGGAACACTAAACCAGAGATGCTGGTAGAATTCGCAGAAAGGAATAAGCTACGCATAATGAACACCTTCTTCAGGAAGCATAACAACAGAAAGTCTACCTGGAAAATATATAATGGTGAAACAAGACAGGAAATCGATTTCATTATTTCTGCCGATCTCAGCACAGTGCAGGATGTAGAAGTGTTAGGTAGAGTAACGGGCAGTGATCACGGGTTAGTGAGGGCTAGGATTCACCTCAATTTGAAGAGAGAAGGAGTAAAATTGGTCAAGAAGAAACAGGCCAACGTAAACGCAGTAAGGGTAAAAGCAGACAAATTGAGGCTGGTACTCGCAAACAAGTATGCAGTCTTAGAACAGAGAGATAAAGATGGCATAGAGGTAATGAATTAAACCGCAACTAGGCTGGCTTCAGAAACAGCAATTGAAGTGGGAGGTAAGCCACCGCGGCAGCCAGTATGCAAGCTCTCCCAAGTAACAAAAGACCTAATAAAAACGGCAAAGCGTGAAAGTGTCCAACTAAAGAGAGCAGATAGAATTCGCGGAACTGTCAGAACTGATCAACAAGGACAAAGTAAGGAATATTCGAAATTATAACGTAAGAAAGGCTAATGAAGCAGTAACAAATGGACGCAGCACGAAATCAGTGAGAAGAAGACTTAGCATAGGACAAGCCAAGATATGTGCACTGAAAGCTAAACAGGGTAATATCATCAGCCATTTCCAAGATATAGTAGGAGCAACGGAAGAATTTGATTCTGACCTGTACAGTACCCAGAGCAGCCACTCTACCTTCATTCGAAGTAGTAATGAACGGGTTACAGAGGCTCCTTCTATAACTAGCGATGAAGTTAGAAGGGCCTTGCAAGACATGAACCGGAGAAAAGCGGCAGGAAAAGAGGGAATAACAGTCGATTTAATCAAAGATGGAGGAGATATCATACTTGAAAAGCTGGCAGCCCTTTATACACCATGTCTGACGACTACAAGTGTTCCAGAGAACTGAAAAATGCCAACATTATACTAGTCCACAAAAAGGGAGACTTTAAAGAATTGAGAAGTTATCGGCCCATTAGTTTACCTTCCGTATTGTATAAAATAATCACCAAGAAAATTTCCAATAGAACAAGGGCAACACTTGACTTCAGTCAATCAAGCGAGCAGGTTGGCTTCAGGAAGAAATACTCTATAATGGATCACATCCATGTCATCAATCAGGTAACCGAGAAATCTGCTGAGTACAATCAACCTCTCTAATGGCTTTCATGAATTATGAAAAGGCGTTTGATTCAGTAGAGATACCAGCAGTCATAGAGGCATCACGTAATCAAAGAGTACAAGTACAGTGGGTTACGTGAATATCTCGGAAAACATCTACGAAGATTCCACAGCTACCTTGATTCTCGAGCTGTAAAGTAGAAAGGTACCTATAAAGAAAGGGGTCAGGCAAGGAGACACAATCTTTCCAATGCTATTCACTACATGCTTGGAAGAAGTATTGAAGCTATTAAACTGGGAAGGCTTAGGAGTGAGGCTCAATGGCGAATATCTCAGGAACCTTCGGTTTGCAGATGACATTGTCCCTTTCAGCAACACTGGGGATGAATTACAACAAATGATTCAGGACCTTAACGGAGAACGCCTAAGACTGGGATTAAAGATTAATATGCAGAAGACAAAGATAATAATCAATAGCCTTGCAAGGGAACAAGAGTTCAGCCTCAGTCAGCCTCTAGAATCTGTGAAGGAGTACGTTTACCTAGGTCAATTACTCACACGGTACCCTGATCATAAGATGTAAACTTATAGAAGAATAAAAATGGGTTGAAGTGCATACGGCAGGCATTGCCAGATCCTGATTGATAGCTTACCACTATCATTAACGTTAAGGCGTAACGTTAAGAGACAGAAAGAGAGCGGTGTGGATAATAGAGCAAATGGAGATAGCCGTTATTCTAATTGACATTAAGAGAAAAAAAATGGAGCTGGGCAGGCCACGTAATGCATAAGATAGATAACTGGTGGACCATTAGAGTTACAGAATGGGTGCCAAGAGAAGGGAAGCGCAGTCGAGCACGGCAGCAAACTAAGGTGGGTCGCCGGCGCAAGTTGGGATCGGTTGGCGCAGGTCAGGGATAATTGGATATCGCAGCGAGAGGCATCCGTCCTTCAGTGGACTTAAAAAATATGATGATGATCTATACGTCGCAGCAAATTCATTCGCTGTGTTCCTGTCTTGTGATGGCCACGCTTATTGATGTGTTTCCTAAACCTTACGCAATAACCCACAAGGGTGAATAAATCGTGGGCACGTTAAATGCCACCTACTTAATCCTGAGGCATGCATTAAGCGCTCGGAATGCACCACCAACTCGCTCAGCAAACCATGAAGCGAATCATTTCAAACCGGTAGGTTTTTTTTTTTTTTTCACAGGAAAATATTTCACTCCTGGAATCACGTAGCACCTGCCAAGACAAACTGCTTTTCTTGCTGTTGCAAAAATTTGGAATAGCTTACCGGCTAATGAATAATGTTCATCAACATTATCATCGTACCAGCGTTCGTGTAAAACAAACAATGCAACTTTGTCAACTATCACTACTTTAATGTATTTGTTCCTTGTGTATTAATTTATATCGGAATGGACGCCTTTTTATTAGTCTATTCTTAAGAAACTAACAAGAGGTCCCGCTGCAGTTTCTACTTGTGGTACACGTGTGTGTATAACATCTATATAGTTGTACCAATATAGAAATAATCAAATTGAAAGTGAATCCAAGAAAAATATGGTGACGATGAATCATCAACTATGCCAGCATCAAGTATTTCGAGCCCTCCCTTGTACCGATGGGAGGCTCGAATGCCGCCCTTTCCGTAACATTGCGTTCTCGACTTGCATTAGGGTGGCTCGCACCTTATTTTCAAGTTTCCCGCGAATGCCATGCGCAGCGCGGGCCAGGTGTCGAGCGAGCCGTGGGAACGCCGCCGCGCCTTTGTGCGCGCGGGCCCGCTTTCTCACGATGGTGAATGGGTGGCGCTCAATGGCGCCGCCGGATGCGCTTGCGTAAGGAGCCCTGAGAAAGCGCCGGCCTTGTGCAACCACGGCTTTGTGCACCCACGCAACCTCCTGGCCGAGTGTCTGGCCCGCAGCAGTCTTTGACCGCATCCTTAGCTTAAAACATCTTCTAGAGGACAAATGGAATTCGTTGATTACGTTACTACGAGATGTGCCGCGGAAAATTCTGATATTCTATAAGGTTCCATCGGCATTGTTTGTCCTGCTATCCATAAAAGATATAGCCATGCCTTTTGCGGATAATTGCATGCCGTATAACCAACTCTTCAGTCCTAGTATTTAAATAACTTTCGACGGAATTTTCATCAAAATTTAGGCGTGGTGCTCATCGCGGCAAAAGAATAGTCATCACTGACACGCACAAAAAAGATGATGGCAGTGACAGTTGCACGCAAAAGTAACAAGCTAAATTTCACTTACCAGATTAACGATAGCTCTTTGTAGTTTCAAGTTACCAATGTTTAGTGCTTTAATCACGTCAATCTCAAATAGAACGATAACTTATGCTGAGAGAAAGGCGATGGGAGAGAGAAATGTTATTAGACAGCAACACTAGTTTGAGGATAACTCTCGCTAAGGCCACGAAGGGTACAAAATTGCAGGGGCTCAATTTACAAAGATTTTCGCTCGTAACGCTGTTTTCCATTTGCCTATCGCCTTCGCTAATAATATGTCCTGCATCACTATTGACCGGCACGAGCGCTTTTAGCGTAAGAACGCTTTGTGAATACGGGCCCTGGTATTTAACACCTATATACGACCAATATCTGAATATGGGCCCTGTACACAGATCGAGCGATATCAGCCACAATATCCTGGTCTGTATAGCTGCATACAATGCACTGTTGTGAGAGGGTTTGATTTACCATGACAAAGTTGGAATTTATAGAAACAGTTTTTTAAACATTTGACTCGGTTACCTACTCGTTCCTTTCAGATGTAATTGAGTGCTGCTCGATTTCTTTCGCCACAATTATGATTGATAAATTATCAACTCACACTTTGTCGAATTATAACTTGATTCAATCAATCATCGATCAATCAATGTCGCAAGGTAAAAGGGAGAAGCATAAGCAGCTTGACAACTTCTCAACTCAGGAACATGAGCAGCAGTAACATGAAATAAACACGAGGCAGTGAACATAATCTGACAAAGATATTCAGATATGGTAGGGATAAAATTAGGACCTTCTTCGCTGAATACAAAATTGAAACACGGTAATCGCAATATATTATAGTGTGCCGAGGAGTTATATGAGTCGACTAAGGCAATTTATGTTAAAAATAATTAGACTTTCAGCTAGTAATGGTGAACAAGTGTTTGTGCGGTATAAATGAGAAATACACGACAATAATTCCGATCTAATGCACCTGAGACCAAAGTAATCAAGTACTAACAAAGATAACCCTTGATATCTGAAGCAGCTATTTTTTCAAGCACCGTATCATGCTCGTGAAAGTAATTTAACATCTCCAGAATTGCGTTTACCAACATGTGCATAGTTCGCTCATGACGTAGAAACGATCGTTCGTGCTCGCATTTCCTCTGCCTTGTCACGCTGTCATTTTTTAGCTTTCGGCATAGGCAATAGTCGCAGTCCAATGTTAATTAGGCGAAATATATGCAGGAGCGGATCAGCTTAATATAACGTGGATGCTGTAACTATGACAATCTTGTCTTCTAGTCGCGCAATAATTTACAAATTAGTCGATGTGCCCCATAGGAGAAAACAGCAGTGATCGTAATTACGCGAGTAATAAAAGTCCAATGCTCCCGAGTAGCAAATCAGTGTATTAAATCTCTGCCATAACGGACAGCTGACCTTAACTGTGTTCCAAAGGCTGACTGAAAGTTACTCCTAACATTCTAAAATTCTCAAATATTCCTGTTGTATATGCATTCACATGAAGGGAATGTCTTGCGTCATTTTTGCTCTCAAGAGGAAGCCCGATCATTACGTCGTGCGATGCGTGGTCCTTCGTTCATTGCCCTGCTGTCACAGAGCCCAGACCTGTCATGTGTCAATATCTGATGGTATTATAAATATTCCAAAACTATGTGGTAGCGCAGTTTTTCTTTTTTAACGATGTCACTAGTCTTCAAGAAGAGTTGCATGACATTGTTATCTGGTGCAACGAACGTATATAATTTTTTCTAAATGCACGCGCGCGTGTCGCACTTTATCAAATCTCACTAATGCTGCCCTTTCCTCGTCAATCAAATACCTGGGTGTTATCATTACTCTAACTTGGAGGGATCACATAGATTCAATCACTGCCAACGCTAACCGAATGTTGGGATATATCACACTAAACTTCTCTTTGGCACCGCTTCGGTTAAAAAAGTTGCTGTACACTACATACATTCGCTTCTTGAATACGCTTCAGCTGTTTGGAATCCCGGGAATGTCACTAACAATACGAAATGGCACGTTTCATATTGAATTCTGGGGTTTTACTTGCCAAAAGCACCATTTGATTATGAGGCGTGGTGGGGGACTCCGGATTAATTTCCACCACCAGGAGGTCTCTTTCACGTGGCGTCCTCGTCTCGTGTCATCAGACCACAACCCAGTGTATCCCTGCTTGCCACACGGTTGTCGCACCTCCATTCGTTCCACAGAGCATTGCAAACGCTCTTGATAAAATCGCCACACATCGACCCTTTGCCGAAATGGACTGGGACCGCCTCTCTCAGAAGCATCGTGCTCGTCCCGCTTTCGTGCTGCGCTGGTTGATTTTCTCGGCGGCGAGTGACTTTCGGCGCTGTTCCCGTGCTCGAACTGCTTTGTATTCACTTCCAACTGTTCTTGCTTCTTTTTATTTCCTTTTGCTCGCTCCCCTGTGTCATTCTGCGAAGCCATGATGGTAAAAATAAATGAAAAAATTAAATCCAATTTCCCTGTGTTATACTAGAAAGGAAACTTGGGCGAGTCGGTGGTAATTCGTGTTTCTGGAAGGTCAGACAGACTTGGCCGTTTAGCGCTGTTACTTTTCAAAACATTAATTCACTATATAAATACATGTAAAACGAGAAATGCTTTTATTAGATATCCACTGCAGCATTTGAATGGTTCGTTGCATTTAAGAGAGAAACAAATTTTAGTGACACTATTAAGCAAGATTTTGATTTATAACTTGCCATTTCTTACCAAAATTCCTGAAAATTGCTAAGTTTAAGAGAAACTACACCACTGGGTTTACAAATCCGTAATTGCGCACAGACATCGCAGTTCTGTAAGGCGCATTCGTTAAAGCATATAAATTTGGTATAGGAATGTATAGCTTACGTTGAAACTTTATAGAGGGTTTTGCAAGAGGTCCTACTGAAAATTAGTGGCGTGTTTCAGAGGGGTGTAAATGAATCAGTGTTGTTCGTAAATAAACACCCTGATAATTTTCGTGCGTATTTCAAGTGCATAAGTTGTGGAAACAATAAGTTTATTTACCAACTTTTTGCATGTTCTGTGACGAGCTGCCGCGATGCATTTTTTTAAAGGAAGAATAACTCGCACATTATTTCCGGTGCGTAAGTCACAGTTGGTAGAGAGGACACAGATGAACATGGAGGTACAAGTATCCATACACCTTATGCGGTAACAAAGAGTTCATCGCACAAGTGGCCGTGTCGCGTTTCCACAGGACGCATCGTCAAAGCATATGAACTAATTGGAATCAAATAATGAACGAATGTTGTCCTGAACTATATGCTTCCAGACCGCTTAAACAAGGAGTTCTATTAGCGCATGGATTATGTACCATTTCTTACCATTAGAAAGCTTTATGTAGACAAAAATCCGCTTCCTTGTTTGTTTGTTTTTTATTATTTTACTTTCTTTTTCTTTTTTTCTGAGATTGTGTTCTGTCTAGCATGTCAAACATATTCATATATTACGCTACGTGCTTCTGTTTATGTTGTAGCCACTCATTATATTGTACGATAGTCACCACTGCCGATTCGCAAGGCTGGCGAGGCCTGTCCCGCAGTCGTGCACGACTGCTTTCTTTCTCATCCACCCCAGTTGTACATGCCTGGTACAAGAAGCTGAAGTAAAGAATTCATTCATTCATTCAAGTCGTCACCGACGGATTTTGCTTATGCGGAAGGGGACTTAAAATTCTCAGAATTATCAGATAATCGTAAAAATTTATTACAAAACCAATTTTGTTCAATTTAGAGGGTTGGTGACCAAATAGACGGTTTCAGGCCGTGTCGACCTAACATAAAATTACTTTTTATCAAAATTATGTTCGGTAGCCCACCAGGGACATAATCACAAAACAAGGCGCTTCCTAGCCGAGCTAAACAAATGCAGGTACGTGCTGGTTGTGGTCGCTTGAAACCTGCAGGCCCTTGCCATGCTGGAGTACCACGTTTTGTGTGGCCTCCATGGCTGTAGTGCTAGCTCTTCTCGCCTATTTTGAGGACGCCGAAACAGACACTGACCCATCCTTCACATAAACGTAGCCTGTCGGGCACCCAGGAGCGTAACAGTAGTTTTGTTGATGTCGTGGCACGGCTCAGTCACTGCAAAGTATCCTCATCTCTTGCATGCTGTGTGCGACAAAAACACAGCAGGAAAAAAAATCACACAACTCCTGTGGTCCAAATATGCGTGTGCTCATATCCACGCAGCCCAGTGTCCGTATCAATGTTATGGAACGTGATCCGACCAGTATAAGTCCTTAGCTCGTTCGCTTATTATGTTCGATAGCGAACTTAATCAGGCAGGTTTAATTAAGATAGAGTTCATTACGGCACTCGAGCCCGCGACCATTGACGGTAATTACGGTGAAGTAGACCTAATTAATTAATATAATGTTAATTAAGGCATTCGAACCCACGACCTTGGGTGTTAATTAAGGAGCACTAGGGTTAATTTAGCGAAGCTGTTGCGAACCCGCCGCTACATTTGCTGAGGTAGGTATGCAATGCTTTATTGATGATTCGGATGCTTTTGAGCTAGTTCTTTATTGAAACGCATGCTGTTCTGTCTGCTATACGGGTAATTTCAATAAATTTATGCACTGTTCGCTGTTTTCATTTCATTTTATTATACTGTCAGCCTCATTTAGGCTATAACAGGGGTGGACAGGAGCATACATACTCAAAAATAAGCACTCCTTATACAAACTACAAACATATAACAATGGTTGACAAAGATAGCCAAAGCTCTTTACTCTGAAGCACAGCAAACAATGCATAATATACACTATACATCCTTAAACACCAAGTCATTTAGTTTTTTTTTTACGAAAGAAGGTACACATTCACATGAAACAGTGGAATTTGGCAGCCTGTTCCCCTCATTGATCGCCTGCGGAAAAAAACTGTACTTAAAACAATTGTTGCGTTGTCTAGGAAAAGGAATGTACATGTTATTGCGGTGCCTTGATGTTTCCCCAGTGTTTATTTCTATGTACTTTGATCTGTCAACTTTTACTTGATCTTTAATTATTAGAAAGTGTAATTTAAGCCTTTCATACTCTGTCCTTTGTTCTATAGTGATTGAAGGTGAGCTTGTTTACAAAGCTGAGTTGGCGAGCGCAAACGCTGGTATTTGTTAAATATGAAACGTGAAGCCTGTCTTTGTATTCTGTCTAGCTTACTGCAATTACTTCTTGTATACGGATCCCACATCACCTTTGCGTACTTCATGATTGGCCGTACGAGTGCTTTGCTTTGATTTCTGGGCTGGCATTGTGCAGATTTCTCCGAAGTCTCCACAGCGCTTTGTTGGCCTTAGCACAAACGGCGTCGATGTGTAAATTCCATCGCAGATCTGGAGTTATCGATAAACCCAAGTAAATGTGTTGTTCAACTCTGGCAAGCTCGTGATCACCTATGTAGTATGTCCATTCCAGGATGCTTTTTTTTTCCTGGAAACGCTCATTGCAACGGATTTTGCCGCGTTTAGATGCATATGCCAAATAATGCACCAGCTATTTATTTTCTGGAGGTTTAGATTTAGTTCTTATTGATCAGAAGGAGATTTAACTGGTTTATAAATTACGCAATCTGCAAACAAAACTGTATAGGGAACCGTAATATCGTTAGGTAAATCATTGGTAAAAATCAAAAACTGCAGTGGCCCCAAGACATTACATTGGGGAACTCCGGAAATAACGTGAGTAAATGTAGATCTTTTAGTGTTGACTTGAACGTACCGCTTGCGATTGGAGAAATAGGAGGAAAACCATTGCGTTATGTTGGGGTTTTTAAAGATAGTGCTCGTTTATTTTTAACAATAGTTTAGCATGGGATACCTTATCGAACGCTTTCGCGAAATCTAAAAATATTATATCAACCTGACCACGGCAATTTATTTCAGAGGTGAGATCATGAACAAGTTCAACGAGCTGAGTAATCGTGGACAGGCCTTTTCGAAATCTATGTTGCTGATGGTATATTATGTTGTGAACATTCAGATATGCCAAATGGTGACAATATGCTCGAGAAGCTTCGAACAAGTATTTGTAAGTGAAATGGCAAGCAAATTTTTGCAGTCGTTAGTGCTACCACCTTTGTGTGTGACCTTGGCGTCCTTGCAAGCATTGGGAAAGCAATGACTGGTTATGGAGGACTGGGAAATAATTGCTCAATACTTCGAAACCCAAACTGCGTGCCTATATAGAAATTCATTTGGTATTCCATTGGGTCCTGCACTTTTCTTTTTATCGATTTTAAGAAGCAGGTTCAATACCCCATGTTCACTAATCGCTATTTATTCTATGACAGGTGTGTCAGAAGTCTCATTAAAAGTCGGTACTTTTCCATCATCGTGGGTGAACATTGACGGAAAAAAAAGCATTATAACTTTCAGCACATGCTTGTAGGTCTTCTCTATCGGCATTAAGACTGGTTTGTGTATTTGGGCTCACGTATCTCCAGAACTTTTCTGGCACTTGGTGTAAGAATTTCTTTAACTTCACATTATAAAAATTATCTTTGGATTGTTTAACAAGATGCCTCCATTCCGTGCTCCTAATGCGAATGGTTCTCTTCTCCTCAGGGCAAGGTTTCTTTGAGTGTGCTTTCCGTTTCTGTTCCAGCTGCCTTTTGGCACGGATCACTTCACGTGTTACCCAAGGATTTTTCTTTGCTTTTTTTGCGTGTTGGAATAAACATTTGAACGCATTCAGTGACCACCTGCGAGAAATAATCCTATAATCTATCCGTACCTGCCTTCGATTTTTGCAGAGCAAATGTATCGAAGGAGTTTTGAAACATTTCTGAAACAGAGAAGTCATCCGCAGCCGCAAAATTCAAAACTGTAGATTTGTAATCACTATGCAACTTGGCGGGCGCGTTATCTAAGGAAAAGATAGCCATCTTATGATCTCGTAAACCCTCAATTAAATAATAAGTTTTAACTTTTGCTTCCAAGGGATCATACAAATACAAGGTTGAGAATAGAGGAAGCAGCTTTAAAAACACGTGTGTATTCTGACACAATTTGGCATAAGTTGAAGCAAAAGGCAAGGTCTACAAGCTTCACTCTGCTGAGCGCTTGTAGCCTCTGCCTTACGTGTGTATGAGCCATTGCATTTTTTGTTTGCTTACGGGGGTATGACCCATTGACTAAGGGGGATTACATTAATAAATTATTACATTGATTACTGTAAGCCATTCATTGCCTTACGTGACGGACAAATTTAGTTAGTTAAATTGGGTTTATTGGCGCAAAAGCGACTAAGGCTACGCTGCACCAGACACAGGGTGATAAAATTTCTTTAGTAAATGCAGCATACCTCGCACTAATTAAAGCTTACTTTAAAAATATGTTTCGTCTGAAAAGCAGATCATATCAGCCAGAGGTATCAGTGTATCATCTCCTAGCATCCACATCGGGTGAAATGGAGTGTGTGACTTGTGCAATACGCGGAAGTACTTATTTCTATGCGTCTCGACATATGAACACGTGATTAGAATGAGGATTACAGTTAACGATTCATGATATTTGCCACATGTTGGTTGTTCCACCTCTCTCAATAAGCAATTCTGTGTGATTCGCGTGTGGCCTATCCGAAGTAGACAATGAATTACTTCGATGAAGCGTTCCTGATGGTAGCATGTCTTCCACTCCCCAAGGACAGGTTTAATGAGTTCAAGTTTATTGTTGTCGTTGAACTCCCATTCACGTTGCCAGTTAGAGAGCAGTGCCTTGCGAACAACTTGAATCCCATCCGTAACAGGTATGTTAACTTTTGAAACATTTAGATTTCTTGCCCTTGCTGCACATTCATCTGCTTTTTCATTTCCGGGCATCCCAACGTGGCTTGGGACCCAGCGCAAACGAACGGTCTGGCCGTTGCTCAGGTTTGTTAGTATAGGTAGGATGTCGCCTATGATGGGTTCGCACTGTGATTGTGTATTCATGGTTTTAATGCACTTAAAGAATCTGATAAATCATAGATCTTTTGTGTTTTGCGTTTATAATCTTTTGCACTGCCATCCATAAGGCATAGCACTCAGCAGTGAAAACTGATACAAACTGTGATAGTCTGACTGTGTGTTCCCATTTACCGACAATTACGCTGCTTTCGACATAGATGGGCATCTTCAAGCCATCGGCGTAAAATTCTGTGTAAGTGTCGTACGTGTCTTGCACTGTGCAAAATCCCTATAGTATGTCACTGAAAGGTATCTGTATAGCGCAACAAATCGCCCATATCGCCACCCTCGTCGATTTCATATTTAGAAAGTATGTGTGCATGAGGCGTAATAATCCTCATCTTCATCATCAGACTGTTTTATGTCCACTGCAGGACGAAGGCCTCTCCCTGCGATCTCCAATTACCCCTGTCCTGCGCCAACCGATTGCAACTAGCGCCTGCAAATTTCCTAACTTCATCGCTCCACCTCGTCTTCTGCCATCCTCGACTGCGTTTCCCTTGGTATCCATTCTGTAACCCTAATGGTCCAACGTTTATCTAACCGGCTCATTACATGACCTGCCCAGCTCCATTTTTTTTTCTTGATATCAATTAGAATATCGCTTATACCAGTTTGCTCTCTGATCTAAACCGCTCTCTTTCTGTCTCTTAACGTTATGACTATTAGTCTTCGTTCCATTGCTCTTTGCGCGGTCCTTAACTTGTTTTCAAACTTCTTTGTCAGTCTCCAAGTCTCTGCCCCATATGTCAGCGCTGGTAAAATGCACTGATTGTACACTATCCTTTTCAATGATAATGTTAAGCTTCCAATTAGGAGCTTACAATGCCTACCGTATGCGATTCAGCCCATTTATATTCTTCTATGAATTTCCTTCTCATGATCAGGGTTCCCTGTCATTACTTGACCTAGGTAAGCGTAATCCTTCACAGACTCTAGAGGCTGAATGGCGATCCTGAACTCTTGTTCCTTTGCCCGGTTATTCATCATTATCTTTGTCTTCTGCACATTAATCTTCAACCCTGCTCTTACACTTTCTCTGTTAAGGTCCTCAATCATTTGCTATAACTCGTCTGCATTGTTGCTGAATAGAACAATGTCATCGGCAAACCGAAGGTTGCTGAGATATTCGACGTCGATCCTTACTCCGGAGCCTTCCCAGTTTAATAGCTTGAATACTTTTTCCAACCACGCAGTGAATAGCAGTGGAGGGATTGTGTCTCCCTGTCTGACCCATTTCTCTATAGGTATCTTCCTGCTTTTTTTGTGTAGAATTAAAGTAGCTGTAGAACCTCTGTAGATATTTTCTAACGTATATACGTAAGCGTTCTGTACTCCTTCAATACGTAATACCTCTATCACTGCTGGTATCTCTACTGAATCAAATGCTTTTTCGTAATCTATGAAAGCCATATATAGAGGCCTATTGTACTCTGCGTATTTCTCGATAACCTGATTAATGACATGGATATGATCCCTTGTAGAGTATCCCATCATGAAGCCAGCCTGTTCCTTTGGTTGACTAAAGTCCATTGTTGCCCTTAACCTATAGAAGATAATTTTGGTAAATATTTTATATAATACTGGGAGTAAGCTAATGTGTCAATAATTTTTCAATTCTTTAAGGTCTCCCTTTTTGTGGATCAGTATAGTGTTTGCATTCTTCCAGTTTTCTAGGACCCTTGCAGTCGATAGATACTTCGTATCAACAGCCGCCAGTTTTCCAAGCAGTATGTCTCCTCCATCTTTGATTAAATTGACTGTTATTCCATCTTCTGCCGCTATTCCTCGTTTCATGTCTTGGAAGGCCCTGCTGACCTCATCGCTAGTTATAGGAGGAGTTTCTGTATCCTGCTCATTACTATTTCTAATGGAGGTATCCTGACTCCTCTTGGTAGTGGTAGCTGATGATATATTGTTACGCAAACGAAATATTAAGAACTGGAGACTATTCACAAAGTATATTTAGAAAGGATAATCCAACGCTGGCCAGTTCATCCGACAGCTCGAAAGCCAGACAGCGTTCGTCGTCTTCGTCGGGGTGCCTCGTCCAGAAGAAACACGCAATATGCATGCACCATTATCCCCGGCGCCACCGTGCGTCTAAATATCGGTGATAACAGGAGAGTAATGTGGTTTGAGGCGTGCGACATGCACAACGTCAGTGGAATTTTGGGCAGATGAGGCACTGCTACTGGCTGGGGCGATTTCGTACGTAACTGGACTCACGGCCCGCATCACTCGATATGGGCCTGTGTACCGAGACAGGAGTTTTTCTGACAGGCCAACGTGACGAGTCGGGGACCACAGGAGTGCCAGAGATCCAGGCGAAAAGTGTACTTCTCTATGTTGGCGATTGTAGAAACGGCGTTGCTTCTCTTGCGATCTCAGGAGGCGAGCGCGGCAAATTTCGCGTGCTTGGGCTGCCTTCACTGGTCTCTTCTGAAGCGGATGGAAGGAATGCGTCCAGTGGCAATGTGCGTTCTCGGCCGAACAACAGAAAGAACTGGAAATAACCGGCAGTGTCGTGACGCGAAGAATTATATGCAAAAGTGACACAGGGTAGGGCAAGATCCCAATCAGTATGGTCGGACGAGACATACTTTGCAAGCATGGCTGTTAGCGTACGATTCAGACGCTGCGTGAGACCATTAGTCTGTGGATGGTAAGACGCAGTCAGCTTGTGCTTGGTTTTGCAGAACTGCAGGATGTCGGCGGTGACTTTAGAAAGAAATGTCCGACCATGGTCAGTGAACTGTTGGCGTGGAGCGCCATGCTGCAGAATCACATCGCGTAAAAAAAATTGGTGACATCTGTGGCGCAGCTCGTTGGAAGAGCTCTCGTGATGGCGTAGTGCGTGGCGTAATCTGTCGCCACAGTGACCCACTTGTTGCCAGACGTGGGTAGCGGGAAAGGGCGAAGTAAGTCCATGCCAACGCGAAGCAACGACTCCGAAGGAATGTCGAGCGGTTGAAGGCACCTGGCAGGGAGCGTCGATGGTGTTTTTCGGCGCTAGCATTTCTCACACGCCGCAACGTATTTCCGCACAGAGCACGCAAGGCCTGGCCAAAAGAAGCTGGAATGGGAGTTTCTATTTAAATTGAGACTTGTCGAGATGTCTGGAGAAAGATGGTTTTCTTGATCAAAAATAACGTACAGCGCGAAGGACAAGGACTGCGAGAGACGACATACACAGCGCTCTCGCAGTCCTTGTCCTTCGTGCTGTACGTTATTTTCGATCATGAATTACCAACTAGCCCAAGCAACCATCATGGTTTTCTTCTTTTCTTTCCTTTTTGAGCCATGATGTGCCTCATTTTACGACTCCTGCTTTTGGTTATCAGGTTGACGGAAGCATACCTGGGAAGTTGTTTTTCTTTTTTTTTGACAATACTTCCAAATTGTAATTTTATACGTTACCATTTATGGTGTCTATTATTTGCTGGAGAACAGCCATAGCCTTTGGATTATTTATAATTTCACATAGCTTTTCTGTGAGATGTGCGCCATATTTTTTTTCAATTGTGTTCGGTATTTTTCTGTTATTTTACAGTTATTAAGATAATGATCTAGTGAAATGCTTCTATGTTGCAGAGACAAGTTCTATGTCGTCTTATTTTGACCCTGAACCTAGCAGCTTCAGCTAGATGCTCTCTGCTCTAAATTAGCTTCAAGTTGTTATGCCCTCCTGCAAGCTCGTAAATACTTGGACGTTTCAACACTCCGTATTTTACACTTTACTCTAGTGAACTGCCAACTTTTGTACTCTGTAGAATCCTGGCGTTCGACATATAACTCCTGCCTTGAACCAGTACGACGGTTGCAAAAACGAGCTATACGTACGTCAACCTTCTCGCGATACTATATGAACCAAGCAAACCCCTGCTTTCTATTCTAAAAATCTTGCCTGTGATTTCGCACTGGAATCATGATTAGCCGCATGTATTAACAATGCTATAAGATACAACAAGCCATTCCCTATTTCGTTACTCTGCACCTCACAACGCCACATTAGGAACCAAACTTTTCGTAACTTAAATATCCCACCAATAAAAAAACACCTATGGTAAACGACTGCTACAGTATACTGGAGCGAAGGTGTTGAATGGTATTCCGCATTACATAAAGAACTCGCAGAACTTGCTGAAAGCAATGAAAAAGTATCATTTCGAAGTTTTTCTCTCTGCTTCTTAAGCTGATTCTCGTGTTCTCTTTTTGTTAAACCGTGTACAACTATTATTTCATCAGGATTTTCTTGTGTTTATTGCGAAGTGTTACAATTTTCCTGCTCTCTTTGCCAACTTTTTGAAAAGACTATTATTGATACCTATACAATAAATTTTCATATTGCAGAACCATGTACTACTATTACTCATTATTCCTGCATTTATTGCAAAGTGTTTTATTTTTGTATTCTTTGTTAATATTTTTGAAACTCTTTACTAGCACTATTTTATAAAAGTCTCGTGTATTTTGAAATGGGCCTCGTACTATCCACTGGCTATGGGACGATACAGATTGTGCGTATCTTGTATAATGAAATTTATGTGTGTGTAATAAAGAAACACAGAAAGAAATAATGCGGAAACCGTCCATGTTGTGTCAAAATTTGTGATACTTCATGGTTGGCTATAAATTGCCATGGAGTCTTATTTATATTTTTAAACCAATTGTGAATATAACTTTTATGTAATAATTTATCATTATCCCGTAATTGATTCCACTTTTCAAGCATTTTTTGTGTATTTCTATATTTGCAAATTCCTTTGAAATAGGGAGTTTATTTTATCTCCCTATGTTATGGCTTTTTTGCCAGTTCATCCGCGATCTCATTGCCTATATTACCATTATGTCCTTTTACGTATGTTAAGATCAACCTATTAATTAGCGTTACTTCCTGAAGTAATTCCTTTATTTTATATATATATAGGGGTTAAGTTTTTCTGGATTATTTACGCCTTGGAGTGCTGATAGACTATCCGTTAAAATTTGGTAAGTGCATATATTATTCTGGGAAATAATGTATTGTAACGCTTTTGTTATAGCTATTGCCTCTGCTTCAAAATTATTACTATAGTTTGGCGAGGAGTATTGCTTAGTTTCTGTTATACCTTGTGATTTCATTATTACAAAAGCTGATCCAGCTCCGTTTTCATTACAGAGCTATGTGTAAAAATATTATAGTCTGAATATTTAGTTAGATCCTTATTAAAGTTAAATTTAAGTTTCTTCGTAGGACGAATTTCCCATTTATCAATCTTGCGTGTTATTTTGTTAGAATTCAAAACTTTGTCATTCCAAATAAATTCTTTTTTATTATTGATGATGTTGTGCTTTTCTATTTCTATTTCTATTTTTAAATAAAACTGGTGGTAAGTTTGCTACGACATTTAATGCATTAGTTGATCCAGTTTTATATGCTTTTGTTTTTGATAGTACGTGTTTCCTTTCGACTGATTTTAATCGTTTAACGAGATTATTGGTGCCTTTGTACAAAACTGGTGGTGCATAAGGTAATATTCTTTTTGTTTCTTTTAAATATATTGCGCGAAGTTGTTTATGTTTAATTCCTCTATTATTTCCTATGAATTTATTTAGGCTAATCGTTAGATCGAATACTTTCTCTTTTATATAATATAAATATGGTATAAAAGAAAGCTTTTCGTCTATTATTACTCCCAATATTTTCATTTTGATTTTTTTCTTTTCCTAGGTGGAGTATCGGAGCACTTTATAAATATTTTCCTTTTAAAATAATGAATCCCGTTTTCGTCGTATTAAATACAATGTTTTTCTTTTTACGCTATTCTTATAACATATTTAAGGTTTCGGTTGCTGTTTCTTAAAGGTTTCTTTTGGATGTTCCTTCTATTATAATACTTAAATCATCAGCAAATGCTTGGACGTATGTTTTTCGTCGATACTATTTTACAAGAATGTCAGACATCATTATAGTCCACAATAATGGAGTTAAAGAGATCCTTGTCGGAATCCTTTTTTTTTAACTGCATATATTTTCTATGTCTCCATTTTTGTGTAATATTCTTCGCTTCGCCATTAACGCGTTAGTTAATTTAATTATATTATTTGAACAGTCGTTTTCTTTAAGTACATTATTATTTCGTTTTTATCGATAGTATTAAATGCATTTTTAATTTCAATTGATATTATTAATGCAACTTCTTTGTCCAAGATGGCTTGATACAATTTTTTCTTAATATTTTCCAGTGCTTGTGTTGTTGATGTTGCACGTTTAAAGCCATATTGATTTATTAGGAATAATCCTTTCCTGTTGACAAAATAATATAGCCGGTCTTTAAGTAATTTCTCTAGAATTCAGCCAAATATTGAATTTATTCCTATAGGTCTGTCTGATGGGGTAAGTTGGTTTTTCTTTTTAGGAATTATTATTATTTTTGATATTTTCCAATTTGTAGGTAAATAGCCTGCCTTTCAACAACTATTGAAGATATTTACAAAGAATGTACGTGCGTTTTGATACAGTAATTGAATAGTTTCAGTATTAAATTACCTGGTCCTGGAAAGACATCTTCAACTTTGTAACAGCTAATTCTACTTCCGCTTGTGTGAATTCCAAATCATCATCTCGGTTGTTATTCATTTCAACTGCTTGGACATTTACCATATCTAGTTCTGTTTCCATTGAAATTGCATATAAGGTGCTTAAAATATATTCAGCTTTTCCGGCTAAAAAATTAGTGTTCTTATCATCTTTTTTCATGCTTTTTTTACGATTGGTGATTGTTTTGTTTGATGCCTAGCAATTTTGTAACCTATTTTGAATGGGTTTTTAGTTATTTTTGAAAAGAAGTCGTCCCAATTTTTTTTCTTTTTTGCACTTGCTATATTTTCTACATATGCTGGGTGTTCTTTTTAATACTGTTCTTTAAAAAAATTATCTTATTTCTTCTCTACTCTTTTTCAACCGTCTTTTCATTGCTCTTATTTTTTTCCTTTGTGTTTCCAACTCCATATTCCACCAACTTTTCTCTTGTTTTTTTTTTTTCTCTTTCGTTATACGTTTTTCGTATTTTTGTATACATCTTCAAGAGTGTTATAAAATTTACTTATTAGTTTTTCAGTGTTGTAACGTTCCTAAAGTGGCTCGCTTACATACATATGTAAAGAGACGGGTGTCGTCCCCATTTTAATCTCATCCGCCCTAGTATATACCCTCTTCTTGCTCCTCTTCTTACCCCTCTTCATCGTCTTCTATGACTCTTCTGGAGCAGACCGCTTCCCTCCTCCGGACTTCATTGTTCACACCTCCTGGTGAAATATTTGAACACATTGCTGATGGAGGCGTACTCTATTTGCCCAGAGTTTCCCAAGTACCAGATGGTCGTCAGGATACCACGCAGCGAGGCAGTCTTGATTACTTGAAAGGGTCCACAAGATTTGTCATCGGAAGTGCCACTGCTTTTCCGTACTAAAACGCGGTCGCCGGGTTGTATGTCCGGTATGTCATTGCTGCGCCTTCTGTCAAAATTTCTCTTCATTCGATCTTTATATGCCTCTTGTTGTTTCGCGCTTTCCTTGCTCTCAGAAAGCTTTAGGTTATTAAAACGGCCCAGTTCGCTATCCGCTGGGAGTATGGGCAGAGTCCCTGAAACAGCGAAAAGAGGACTGCATCTGAGACCACTCGTACAAGAACGGTTGTGATGTCTCACAGCGGCTTCGAGGCAGCACATCCAACCACTTGCAAAGTTCGTGTACATTTTCATGTACTGTTTCGTGTCTCGTATAGCACGTTCGGCGAGGCCATTAGCAGCTGGGTAATATGGTGAACAAAACTTGATTGTCATTCCTTTATCAAGCTTTTGATAAAGGAATGACAAGCTTTTTGCTCCGAGAAGCAGGCCCATTATCACACACTAAGATCTTCCTGTCTCCAAAAAACCCAGCCTTAGCAAGAGCTATGAAGCTGTTGGCGTCTTCCTTTCCTGCCCTGGCCATAACCATCCTTGTACATTCATCAATAGCCAGCATGAAAGCTTGTGTTTTCCTGACGCCTTCCCATTTCTTTCTGAGCTCCGCGAAATCCAAATGAACGACTTCAAACGGTATACTTTAGTGCTCTGTGGTTATCACTATATCTGTGGGCTGCCTGAACTTGACTTTATTCGTCTAGCACAGATGGCACGTTCAAATGTAGGTTCTGGTATCATGCTTCATACCTGGCCACGTAAATCTCTTGAGAAGTTTATTGTACGTGCGCCAGAAACCATCATGCCCACCGTATTGTGGGGTTTCATGGCAGAGAAGCAGTATTTTGGGAATCATTGTTTTTGGAACACGATATTTGCCTTCGATAAACTTAATTTCTTTGGTGCCCTCCCAATGCTTCATGTGATTAATTTCTTCAGGTACCAGCAAACTGGATACTGCATCATCGTCAGTGATGAGAAGACCGGGGCGATGGGAAATGACGAAATCAAACTGTTGGAGATAATTTACCCATCTAGCGATGCGTCCTCTTGGTTGTGTCATGCCAAGGTGAGTCAGTGCCTGGTGATCTGTGAAAAGCGTGAATTTGTGTTGTGTTGGCGACCAAGGGCCACCAACACAACAACCTGGCCAGCATCCTACACAAGGCAATCTGCGTACACGGGGAGGACGAGGTCAAGGGGCGCTTGGATGCCAAGTACCTACCGACCACCCCCACGGAAAGACACCCGGATTACCAAGGCAACGAGAACGAGACGCTAGATCGAGACATCCAGACGTCGGAAGTCAGAGTTGCCCTGCAGGATCTCAATGGCAGGTCCGCCGCGGGTCCCGATCGAGTGACCAACAGAGCGCTCAAGAACCTCAACGAAGCGGCCATCGAAACGCTCACGAACTTCTACAACAAGTGCTGGCAAGAAGGAAGGCTGCCCAAGCAATGGAAAGCAGCCAAGGCGATCCTCATCCCCAAGCCTGGCAAGCCACCCAACATAGAGAACCTCAGGCCGATATCGCTCACTTCGTGCGTGGGAAAGGTCCTCGAGCACGTTCTCATGAAGAGGTGGCAGCGTTACCTGGAAGAATCGGAGCTTTACCCAAATTCCATCATCGGGTTTCGGAAGAAGCTCGGGACGCAAGACGCCATGATCTTACTGAAGAACGAGATCATCGACGATACGACGGGCACCAAGGACAACAGAGCCATACTCGGGCTGGACTTGCACAGCGCCTTCGATAAAGTGAGGCACTCGGCTGTCCTGGCCCAAGTATCCAGGCTAAACATGGGCAGAAGGACATACCAGTACATCCAAGACTTCCTGACGGAACGGACCACCGAAATCTGCGCGGGAGACCTGCTGCTCGAAGAGAAGAAGCTGGGCAGCGTCGGAACTCCGCAGGGCTCGGTCATCTCCCCGCTACTCTTCAACCTCGTGATAATCGGGGTGGTCAACCGGCTAGAAAGAGTAGCGGGAGTCCGGCACACCATCTACGCTGACGACGTTATGCTATGGATACCGGGAGAAAGCGACGGACACATCGAGACAACGCTGCAAGAAGCGGTCAACGCCATCGAGGAGCAGCTGGGTGGGTCGGGACTCGTTTGCTCTGCGGCCAAGTCAAAACTGCTGGTGATTCAACCGACAGGAGCGGGCAGGAAAAGAAAGAATATGGAAGTCAAGTACGAGCGTCCCAAGATCATGGTCAAGACAGCGGGAGGACAAGTAATACCGGAGGTCGAGAAGATTCGAGTGCTCGGGCTGCTCATCCAGCGAAACCGAGTCAACGGTGAAACGGTCAACAAGCTCACGGGCAAAGCGGCCGCGGCAATGAGACTCATCAAGAGGGTGTCCAACAGAAGAGCGGGGATGAAGGAGGAGAGACTGACTAGGCTCGTTCAATCCTTCGCAGTTAGCCACATAACGTAGGTGGCCGCCTTCCACAACTGGAGGCCGAGCGAACGTAACAAGATAGACGCCACCATACGCAAGGCGTATAAGGCGGCACTCGGTCTCCTCGGGAGCACGAGCACCGAAAAATTCATGGCGCGGGGAGCCCACAACACGCTGGACGAAATAGCCGAAGCACAGAGAACGGCGCAACTCGAGCGGCTCTCTGAAACGAGAACCGGAAGACAGATACTGCGGTACCTTGGCCTCGAACCGAGGGAAGGCAAGCAGCAGAAAGACGTACCTATACCGGATATCATCAACAGAAAGCTCACGGTCTGCCCGATGCCGAGGAACGTGAGCCCCGAGCACAACAAGGAGCGGAGGTTGGCGAGGGCCAGGGCTCTCGTGGACCTCCACGCCAAATAAGGCGCCGTCTACGTGGACACGGCGGAGTATCGAGAGAGCAGCGACGCATACGCGGTGGTGGCTGTCGGGGCATCGACGGGTGCAACGAAGACCGCGGCGAGTGTCCGGACTCGAGAGGCGCACCGGGCGGAGGAGGTGGCCATCGCCTTGGCTGTCTCCGACCCCGGATGCACTACAGTGTTGTATGACTCTAGAACGGCAGTGAAGAACTACGCCAAGGGTAGGGTATGTAGTGAGGCCGCGCGCATACTGCGCAAGGCCGAAGACATCGGACGCAAAAGTGCTGTGGTGATCAAGTGGTTTCCGTCCCACACGGGCAGTGACGTGTCGGAACGCGGGAACGTGAACCACAACGAGACGGCCAACTCGGCCGCGCGAGGCCTAACCAACCGCGCAGCTGCGAGCACGGCCGACTCGGAGTGTTGGTCGCGGTGCAGTGCCAAGGACAAGATTACCACCTTCAACGAAATAGTGAAGTGGTACAGACTTAACAGACAGACTATGCCGCCACCTCACCCGGGGCTTACCCGGAAGGAGGCAGTGTTATACAGGAAATTACAGACGGGGTCCCTGCTCACCCCGGTGCTAGCTAAGCACGTGTGTCCGAGCGTGTACGCAAGTGACGTGTGTAGACTGTGCGCTAAGGAGAGAGTCACCGCGGCTCACATCCTTTGGGACTGTAGCATAAATCCGCGAGAAGCCAGCGAAAAGACGAAGATCCCGCCGCAGCTAGAGGCTGCAACGAGGAGCTATGACCAAGAGACACAACTCAAGGCCGTCCAGCAGGTCTGGGCAGCTCTAGAGAGGCAGCGACCGCGCGAAACCGAGGAGAAGGAGGGCAGCACCCCCAGGAAGGCGGCGGCGGCCCTCTCGGACCCGCGGAACTAGCGACAAACCAAGACCTCGAGGAGCACAATGCACGAGACTGACGTAGTGGCCGCGTCGCGGTAAAAGCTTGTCCTCCCTGCGTGGAGGGAGCCTAACCGACTCTGCAGGCAGTTTCACTAAAGTTGTTCTCTCTCTCTCTCTCTCTCTAGATAAGTTTGAAAATACTGCACAGCTTTCAAGACCACCAGTGTTTCTTTTTCTGTTGTAGAGTTGTTGATTTCAGCTGGCTTCAGCGTATAGCTCTTGTACCGAGCTACATTATGCTTTTGGTGGTTAGACTCCGATGATTTCTAATATAGAACGACGCCGGTAGCATAATATGACGTATCTGTATTCAGCACAAGTGGCAAGGAGAAGTCTGCTATCCGCAGGATAGGGTACGACGATATCATTCTCACAAGTTCACCGCACGCAGTCTCAAACTCGTCATCCCACCGGTAAGATATACCTTTCTGCGTCAAACGTGTGAGACATCTCGTCTTAATGGCATAGTCTTTGATGAAGGACCTGAATTGTCCGGCTAGACCTAGGAAAACACGCAGTGAGTGTACATCAAAGGGCATCACCAATTTTGAAAGCTCCGCGAGTCCCAACTACTGGCTTTGGTTTTACGAATATGCATGTCAGAAGAATTCTGACATGCATATTCGAAGTTATGCAACCTGAGCACAGTTGACATAAGTTCGCTCTGATGCGTCTTCTGTCCTTGCTGTTGCTCGATGACATTCAAAATAAGACTCACTCTGCCGATCTTTCCTGCTTTAAGAGGAAGCTTTAGCTCTTGCCCAACTCCGACGCGGCCTATTCAAGTACATGTAAAACGCAAAAACGTTTTTCCGAGATAACCCCTCGAACGATTTTAATGAAATTTGTTGCATTTGAGGGAAAACGTTAAATTCTAGTGACTGTTGGAAGCGGAATTTCCAGATAGGACCTGGATTTTGTAGGAAAGATTTTCAAAAATTTGCAAGTTTGAAAAAAATACGATAGAAGCACGAAGTTTACAAATTAGTAGCTCTGCATCAAAAAGAGATATCGCGGTTCTGTAAACGGCACCCATTAGATAAATAAAAGACAACAAATACAATATGTCATTTTATAGCTTACCTGAATTTGTTACGTTGTGTACAAGAGTTCTGCAAAAGCAGTATTTTCATATTACTAAATTTTTTGTTCAGATTCATGTGTAACATACCAGTTTTCTCGGCTTTAGGTGTACTATTGGATGCAATTCGCGTAATTGTGAGATCATTTTTCATTACTAAGTTACAGAGTTGTAAACTTCATAGTTTCGTTTTCTGGAAATTTTCGCTTTTTGACAATCTTTTATAAAAATTCGCGACCTAAATGAAAAATTCAAAACCAACAGTCACTACATTTTAAGGTTTCCTTTGAAATGCAGCAAACCTAGTCTAATTTGGTGCAGTGGCTGCCGAGAAAAGCGAATTCTCCTTTTGCATGTATTTAGATAGAAGCACCCGAGCTAAAGCTTCCTCTTAACGGTGCGTCGGGGCGATGGCTCCAGGACCAAGCCCGCAAGCTCCTCTCCAAAGTCCACAAGCTCCTGCAGCTGAAGGTCCACTTGAACGGATCCCGTCTGCAGAAGTTCTTCGCGACTCATAGAAGCTCCTTCCACTTCGACGAGACTGGCCGTCACTGGCTCACCTTGCACTTGGTAACGTCCCGATCGTGACTTTGGGTCGACGAAGAAAGTCACCCACATGTTCGCTTCGATGGCTGCACCAAAATGCAACGTTCCTAAAGTGATTTACTTAGGCACACAGGTAAAGAGACCGTCCGTCCCCCATTTTAATCTCCTCCGCCCTAGTCTCATTCCTCCCCTCATTACCCGTCTTCATCGTCTTCTATGTCTCTTCTGGAGCAGACCGCTTCAAATGTCTTCTGGGTTATGGCGGCGTTGGGATTCTATTTCCCAGTTAACTTTTAATAGGCCTGTAAGTGCTTTTTGTTTCCCTGTTTTGGTTATTTTGTACACAGATGATGTTAAATCTTCTAATATTTCTATTTTTATGACCTTATGATCACTATATTTAGTACTTTCCAATTTTTCGTTTAATTACATAGATTGTTCGAAATGATGGACAAGTCTATGCAACTTTCCCATTGTTGGTTTCAAATGTAGGATTACTGCCTTTATCATTTAGTACAGTTATTTCTTATAATAAATTCTGTTACACTTTCTCCATTTTTGTCTAGAATATCACCGAACCAAATGTGTCTCTTAGCATTGAAATCCCCTCTGCTATTAGTACATTTTCTGTTTGAGCCTATTGCATAATGCTATCAATTTTAAATAATAGCCTCTCTATGCTACCTTTAGGTGTGGAATAACTATTCATTAATAACAGTTCTTTATTCTTGAATTTTACTCTTACTCACTACTAATTCTTTTATTTGCAAGGGGAAGATGTTTACAGTATTAGAGTGGATGATTATACTTGCTTTGGGATTTTCATTATGCGCTATTATTCTATCTTTTATTGGGAAAGGGATTAGGATAGGATAGGATAGGGATAATTTAATAAAGTGCCGGCAAATGACGGTTTAACGCGTCGTGACGCTGGCCAAGCGTCGGCCTGGGGCTATACCCTACTCTGCACTACCCCAGTTGAACCCGTTTGTAGTGGGTCATGAGGTTTGTGCTTTTCGAGCGCACCCCGGGCCTGCTGGACGGCCCATAGTTGTGTGTCCTTGTCTGCAGACTGTAGTGCACCTTGAAGTTCGGGCGGGTAAGTCCTTGAGGTAGCTGCCGTCGGGAACCTGGCACAGTCCCACATGATGTGCCACTGGTCCGCCGGACCCGCTGCACAAACACCGCACAGCCCACTCGGATAGAGCTCTGGGTGAAGCACGTGCATCATTGCGGGGGCGAGGAGTGACGCGGTCTGTTTCTGCCTTAGGATTACGGCCTCCTCCCGACTGAGTGCCGGGTGGGGAGGCGGCATTGTCCGTCGAGCTAAGCGATAACACTTGGTTACTTAGGCATAAATGGTCAATCTGTCCTTAGTTTCGAACCACCACACGGAACAGTCACTCTCGGGGGCGCCGAAGGTATTATTTTTCCTTTCAAATGACATGGTTCTTGTACCAAGGAAATATGATGCTTTTTATCTTGTTGAAGATTGCTGAGATTCTCATTTGCTTTAAATGCTCGCCCTAAGTTGTATTCTTTGAAGCTTACTATTGTTTCGATTTTGCTTCTGATTTGCCATTTTGATTTAACAAGTAAACACAAAAATAGTTCTAAATGTAGTTGTTTTAGTTTTGACTCACTGTTTTACACTCGTGCGAGTTGTAGCTGCTTGAGGGTATTTCCGCGTTCTTGCTCTATTCTTTTTTGATATATAGGGCAGCTTACCGACATCATTGAGTGCACTGCCTGCCGCACTCCCTCCGCCATGCAAACACAACATTCATACTCACTGCTTCTACACACCTTGTAGTGATGCCGTCCTCCGCAGTCAGCACATTTGGCAGTCTTCGCTTGACACCATTGCTGGGTGTGGCCATAGTTGCGCAAAAGGTGCATCTTGGCACAAAGGTGTTGTCGAAGAGTGGGCATCTGTTCCATCCAATATTGATGTGGGTTCTGCCCCTCAATTCTTCCCAGGCTTGCAAGTGCATTGATAGTATGGCTGTTTTGCCATGTTTCCCCTTCCAAGTTCTGATCACCTTTAGTTCCTCCGTACACTGAAGACCACTTTGCTCAATCATTTTTCTTACTATTTCTTCGTTTCCATTTTCTTCATCACTTCCGATGACCTTGAGTTCCAAGCGCTTTTCTTTGGGTTGCTTAGTGCTGAGCTTGCACCCCAGCTCTGCCATCGTTTGCAATGAATTCTTCTAATCTGCCAAGTCCCTTTTTGGAAGAGGCCATGACAACTCCCTGTTTTCCTGGTCGCATTTCAGGCTCGTGTACCCCCAACTCATGTGGGTCGACCTTCCTCTTGATGATTTCTTGTATCTTGTCTTTGCTCAACTGATCTGATGTTATGATCAGTGCGAACTTTGTCTTGTTCTTTTGTCTGTCTTTGCTGTCTTCGTTAAAGAACTCGGGTATTTTCTCGCTTTCTCCTTGCGCCTTCTTTTCGCCTGTTGCCACTGCTGCGTAGGCCGGCCTTTGAGTCTTTTCTCTCTGTTGAGTTGCAATTACTCCTTGGAGTCTTGCAACTTCGTCTGTGGCGTCCAATGTTACATTTTTTGTTTTGTGAAGTCTGTGAGAAGTTTGTCGAGTAGAGCTTCCTTGTCTTCTACTCCTGTTGTCAGCGTCAACAGGGTTTCCATAAACGACATGTCGATTTTAGAAAGCTTCTTCAATGTTTGACCCAACCTCGTAGCTTCTGTTGTCGATGTTTCCTGGTCATTCATTTCGTCGTCTTGTCTGGCCTCTGCAAAGTTCATTGATCCCTGTTGGATCAGTAGTGTCTCCTCGGACTTCTTTTTACCCTTTTCTTGCGGTTGTGTTTCCTGTGCTGAGTTCTTTCCTGTTTGTTTGTTCCTTTTCTCGTTGACTGTTGCATGAATTCCGTTTCTTCCCACGAGTCAGGAATGTCCTCCCCAGAACTCCAGTCGCTCTCAAAATTTGAATTGTCGCCCAGAACTTCCTTGTGTCTGGAGTTTTCTTCTTTTCTGTGAGGTTCTGCAGTGTCATCAATTTGATGCCGCTTTCACTGGCTTTTTCTTTCGTGCCTCCTGCTTGTGGCTTCATTGCAGAGATGGATTGTTTCTACTTGCTCTCCCGTCTTTCAGAGTGTCCTCCTGAACCGAGCATATTCATTTGGTTTCTCTCGTCGCTCTTCTTTTCGCCCATTTTTTGTGGCGCTGAAATTCTGGTTTATATTTACAATGCGTTGATCACACTGTGAAGTTGCACTTATCTCACTGTAGAAGGTTATTTGAGGTCCTTGTTGCTCAATGTGTAGGTGTCCTTTTTTTTTCGAGATGCCGCTTTGAAAATGCGGGATGCTTCAGTGCAACACTCTGTAAATTTGTCGTGTGCTCTTAATCCATGTGGTTAGGGTGTGATTTGTCCGAACTCTTCTTTAAACTGCACAATTGCCCCTTTGCAGAACTGGGATGTTTCAGCTTTCTGTGGAAAAAGCAGGAGCCTTGTGTACTTGCATCCGGTCCCTTGGCCTCCTAGTGGCAGAGTAAATGAGGGGACAGTATGATATCGCGCTACAGTGACCTGTAGTCGCACCACTGAATAGTTGTAGTACAATCTACCCATGCACACTACTAAAGTCCCTTGATAACTTGAAAGTACCGCCACCACAGAACACCTATACAAACTTAGAGAAGGGAAACTGTACCTTCCACAGTGCTACGGAAATAAGCATAGCGGTGGCGTCGTGAACTAAAGTATGGGACCACAGGTGGCGCTGTGCAACAGGAAACGGAAACGGGGTTTTGCACAGTACGGCGGCCGCTTTACCAGGTGTTCTGTGGCTTTACTGGGTTTCTGGCTGCTGCGCCTCGATCGTGCTCCCGCCAGTTTAGTTTCTGTGTGGCAAACGTAGCGCCTACATATATGTGTAGGCGCTACGTTTGCCACACAGCAACCAAACTGGCGGGAGCACGATCGAGGCGCAGCAGAATACATGTAGCGCTGAGTAATATCGAGTTAAGGCACACTCTGAACTGACTTTTAAGGGCACCCCGAGCGGTTTTTCGTTTATTACGCCGCCGTTACCCCGAGTAGTGCCGCCGCGCTCCAGCTGTTGCATTTCGTGTAGGGCTACTGACAGAATGCGGTTTCCAGATGGCACGATGGCCTCGACTGCAATAAACGCACAGGACACCAAAGATTGAGTAAGCCTGAAGATATTTTATTTGCATTTTACAAGTACAACAAAAAGCACACGTCTACGCATCCACACAAACGCGGTTACATAGTCAAGAACATAGTCAAAAGATGGCTCATTAATAAGGGTAGCACAAACGCACAAGAAAGAAGACCTAAGCTACAAAACGTGCGGTCGGCTGCTAAGTATAATAATGTCCCTGTCACCGCGTGTCACTTTTATACAGCATCTTTACAGCACTGCCAGGCCGGGTAGTTTGGCGGAAAGAACGCAACAGCTTACGGCCGTCAGCTGCCTCTTCCTTACGGGTGTCATAATTATTCTAATCTCCGCATCAACGTCGTGCAAGTCCGCATACAGGTATCTGTATCTGAACCATATGAGCCAGCTTAATACATGTGTAGTGAAATTATGATAACCACTGCGTCTTATCAAACGTATTGGTTTTGCAAATGCGCATCACAGCTGACGGAACGACATACTGTAATTGAAGCACAAGAGAACAAGGACAAAAGGCGGATACAACACTTGAAGAAATGAATTAGTAGGCGTACAGCAAACAAGCGATGACGGAGAACACACAATGATGCATCGGGTGTTCTGTGACATCGGTTTGCGTACTTACGGTGTTATGGAGATCAACGGCATAAAAACGTACCTTCAAGCGTACTCCTTCAACCTCCGCCGCATTCATTATGATAATCAACGCCTAAACAAAATGAGGCACTATTTTTTGCTAAGAGTAGACCTCTTTACAGCAAGTCTATGTAATGACTCGCAGACGAAACCAGCATGCTTTCGAAAATGTTTTACCGCCGTAGTATTCGAACGCCAACGGCCAGGAAACACATCGATACCAATAGGCTGTCGGTGGTTAATGAAGTACAAAAACCTTGACGCTATGACTAAAAAGCAGCTTCAACAAAAAAATTAAAAAAAAATCAACTGCCTATTTGCCTGAGGTAAAAAAACATCCTTATACGCCTCGATTGCTTATGTCAATGGTTTGCGTAAAGTAAAAAATTCAGCATGTTTAGCGCCCCTAGCAGAAAAACACCAATTAAAGTATTCGACCAAATTACAGTAGCTCCACTTGCGCGCTTACGCTGAAACACGCCTCGATTGATTTTTCGCCCTCTGTGGCCATTTGTTGAACTTGAGAGTGTGCGGGGCCTGCCGCCACGCCGCCGCGCGACCTCCTCGCCTCCTCCTCGCTCCTCGAAATAGCAGCTTGTAGAGGAGCTATTATTTTCAGCTTACGTCGATGTGTGCGTCAGTTATACAATGAATGCAGGCCCCGAGAAGATTAGCGGCAAGTATACCCGTGGTATTGCAGGTGATGAGCGCTAGCTAGTACACATTGCGTTTTTTAAGCTTTAAGGCGAAATCTTCTAAATCACGCGACCTAGGAAGGCCAGAAACAACCCAAACCATGTCCAGCCGTGTATAAGAGATTAATGATTAGCCAAGTTAATTAATCAATAATTTGTGATTGAATAAAGGCGGATTAGGGAGGATTAAGGTTGATTAGGGTGTATTAAAGTGGAATAAGGTGTATTAAGGTGTGTTAAGGTGGATTAAGATGCATGAACAAGGATTAAGGGGGATTAAGGTGGATGAAGGAAGATTAAGGTGAATTAAATTGTATAAAGGAGGACTAAGGTGCAACAACGATTAAGGCGTATTAAAGACTATTAGCGTGGATTAAGGTGCATGAAAGAATTAAGGTCGATTAGGATAGATTAGGGTGAATTAGGGTTGATGAAGAAATAAGACAGATAATGGTGGATTAAGAAGGAATAAGGTGGAATATAGGGTGGATGAAGGGTGATGGAGGTGGATTAAGGTGAATTACAGTAGGCTTTACAAGACTTTCGCATTCGCGTCTCTTAAAAGATACGTAAGGACACCTTGGATTTTTGGAATTTGCTTTCAACTGCACTTCCACGCACGCATGAGTGGGCGACGATTATTATTTGGTTTTCTCATGGATACAGGAAATGTGCAGGGCGTGTTCACATGATCGCGCACGCTTGCTGTTCATATCGACATCTAGGCGGAGGCCGCTAATCTTCGCTTTAATAGCGAATGTTCAAAAACACCTTTCTGCGGTTTTGTTCTGTAGGGAAACTTTTTCTACTGATTTAACAGGAGCCGAAATCATTGCATCAATGCACTTTGATTACGAAGGTTGAGCAATCAATCGTGATTGTGGTCATGAAGTAGTAATGCAAGAAATATTCTGCAGCCAATAATGTTTAGCACCGCAACGTATTTCATCCTATTCCACCGTAATCCACCTTCATCCTTCTTCTACTAGGAGAATGCCAGCAAACTTGAAAGTAGAAAAAATCGATAAGCAGACATAGACAAAGAGGCAGTAAGGTGGCAGGACTAACAACTGAACTTCATTCATGAAAACGACGTCCCCTGCGTTTTTAGTAGAATAGAGAAAGTAGATTTTTTTCTACTTTCAAGTTTGCTGGCATTCTCCTAGTATAATCATGTACCAACTAACCCAACAAGCCACTCTCATGAACTCATCCTCCTTCATCCACCTTAATCCACCCTAATCATCCTTAAGGCACCTTGATCCACTTTCATCGACCTACATTCTCCTTAAAGGGACACTAAAGGTTAATATTAAGTCAACGTGGACTGTTGAACTACCATCCGAGAAACCTCGAAACGCTTGTTTCATGCGAAGAAGAGACTTATTTGAAGAAAAATGCGTTCTGAAACGTCCGCGTATCTCTAGCGCAGTTCAAATCGCCCGCCCTCCGATCGAGGAGTGGTGACGTCAGGTGTCATAGTGATGTTGCACCGTCGGTGAGTAAAACCAGGCCCCTCACACTCTCAAGTTCAACAAATGGCCACAGTGGGCGAAAAAACCGACCGCGCGCTGCTGCTAACAAAACCAGCATAGTAGAATCACTTCGGGATGCTTACGTTAGTTTGAACATTCTCCGCTAAAGGCGCCGTAATAAACGCAATTTTATCTTACAAACTTTCTCTTACAATTACCGAAGCATTTTTATTACATAAGAAAGAGGGCGAAATTATTACTGCTAATTAGATATTGCACTCTTTGTAAGTAAGTTTATCGTTTCTTTGTCACTATAAACGCAAATAGCGTTCAGCATCATTGATCTTTCACGTGACCTCTGGCCTGGATTAAACATTTTTACCGGTATTTTCGAGTGCGTGGCGGCACGGATTCATTCGTTCGTGCACTCAGACCGGTTGCTTCTTTTTTGCTAAATCTAGTTTATTGCGCTTCGATGCCTCGCGTTATTTAACCTGGGGTGAAGTGACGTGTTTGCAAGCGGACATGTAAGCCCAAAAGTTGGGTATCGGTCGTGAGCCATTCGGAACACGTCTGCATCGAAACGGGAGCTGGATTCTGGTGCGGCTGACAACGGCAATAACGGTGAGTCGTTTAACACCGCTGCTTGAATTCGTCTCTTTAACTTACAGGCGGAGACAAGTTAACGAACTAGATCCTGCACAACATAGGGCAATCGGAATTCTCCGTTGCTTTTTCCTAAATAAACCGTTACTTGCGAGGCTGTCGTTATACACACACCATCGGGAAAGAAAGAGCGATATCGGAACGCGCGTCTCATTTTTTCATCTTATTGTAGCCGTGACCATAGGTGACTGGATAGCCTTAAGAATATACATATAAAACTTTTTTTCGAGTCCGCCGGCAACTTCTTTCGTCCACAAAACCGAATAATCCTTTGGTAAAATGATGTGAAAGTACAGAATTTAATGTGCTAAACAGTTGCAAGCGTGATAATTCACTCATATTTCGTATTTGTTGGTTCCAAATGTTCTTGCTCTTCAGTTTGCTTTACCTTAGGGCATTTATTTTTGCAGCAGTGAAGCAGTGCATCACGTTCGTGCAGAAAAATAATGCATCAGTTCTAATAGCTTCATGACTTTCATGCATTTGCTTGTGGAACCAGAGGGGTGATCTCTTCGAGTGTATAAATGAACGCACAAATGTTCTCATTTGTGATCTTAATAACACTTAAGCTGTTTAAATGCATTGTATAGTTAGGCAGACATAAATTTATGGACAATAGCAATATTTATTTAACGTGCTGCTTAAGCTCCCTAGAACAGACAGAGTACATTTACATGTGTTCTGTAGTCGCAAATCATTACAATATATATGTCACACCTTTTTGCATTTCGTATTGCAAAATTGTGCTTGTTCAATTTCTGATTCAGTCAAAATTTCTGTTCCGGACATGCAGTAATGAGGATGGCACCAGTATAAAACAGCACACTCCACACACTAAACAGAAGCTGCTGCCTGCTACAACAAGGCCATTGTGTGGACTTTGGCTGCTACAACAAGGTAAACAACACCTGGTTGAGAAATAAATAATGCTTGATATATGCTGTATTGGCTTGCTTGTCTTGAGCTACATGTCATTTGCTTGCAGCAGATATGAATGTTTCTTCAAATTTATGGTTCAGCATAATTGGTTCGAACATAAAAGAAAACACTGCATGCGTTTGGCTAATCTGTGCTGTATCTCATGTGTCACTGTTCTGCCCCAACAGAGTCTATGCTAAGCACATCTTGGTCATCACAGGAGCTCCCATCTACACCAACAGGAAGGGGCTGGAGCCGAATTTTCAAGGCTTTCACACAATGAACAAAGAGGCGCAAGCAGAAGAATTTGGATATCAAGTCTGTAGGGAACTGTGGCAAGACTGAAAAGAGCTTCAGCCACCATTCCACCAGCATGGACAAATTGGCTGAGTCATCCAGGTAACTCAAAAAGGACTTTCTAGAAATTCTTCGTCTTCAGATGCACCTGCAACTTCTGATCAAGCACGGACGTTGATGGCCAAAAGAGTTCTGTCAGTTTGCCCTTAATCAGCTTCCTGGCCATGTCAGTTCCATTTGTGCCAAGTGTAATTTTTCTTCTATAAATGCAAGCTTTTTCATTTCCCATTCTCGTTAGAGATCATTCATCCTCATCTAAACATAAACGTCAGCCGATTTTCGCTGATACTTAATACCAGTCAATGTCTAGTAGCATAACACATCTGTAGCAGTACCTTTTAGTGTATGTTGTCATTCACAATTCCTCTTCTGAAATAGCTGATGCAACATCGACATGTGTCTTGCATTAACCTACGCACCGTTTGCTATGCACCATTTTACTTTTCTTCATGTTCTTGGCCTTCAATGCTTGCAGAGCAGAGTGGCTTCTCTCTTGAATGCAAGCTTTCTCATTTTCCATACTCCTAGTCTCGTTGATGATTGCTCTTCTTCCTCGATAGCCTGAGTCTTTGCGCAAGCTACACTGAATAATTGATTGCAAAATCTGGTTTTTCTGCCCCACTTGGTTGTGGTCGCCGTGTTACATTTCTCAGATGTGGGGGCCTGGTCAGTTGCATTGGTAAGCAGTCTCTCGAGGTAAGCATTTGCTCCTGCAGTCCGCACAGCGACATAGACTCCCAGTATACACGCACCGTAGCTGGTGCTCCTGTTCGTTTTTTCCTGCTGCAGCCATGGGCAAATTGTACTTGTGGCCTACCTCGGCCATGATTTGCTCAGAACGGAGACCAGCATATGTGCTTACATGGTTCGAAGTGTATGAAGTTGATAGCCGTATGGGTGGAAAGGCCCGCAAAAATGACTGCCGAAGGTGATGCCCACGAAAGCGACTTGTCCATATTGAGACAAAGTGGGACACCAAATGTGAGCCACACATTAGTGGCCCTCGACAGAAAAGAAACGTGCAGGTTGGAAGGGAGTTAATGCTAAAATGCCGGATAGTCCATTTCGCTGTGTTGGTTGCGGCAGCAGATGCCTGCGTCACCTGATTGCTTCGCAATGGAAGTTGCTCATCTTCAACGGCAACTGTCGGTTCAAACAGGTGCGACGCTCTGTTCAGTCTGTTTGTACTGCTGGTTGTCGCTCGTTACCAGACCACCACATGCGACGAAGGAAAGCATTATGCCTGTAAGTAGGCGGCTGAATGTATCTTAAGAGACCCATGTATGTGAATGCTCACTGTTGCCATATGGTTCGTATCCAATGTATAATGTATTCTCTGAACCTCATGCATTGATTGACTGGTGTTTAATTTCGCTGTTATCTTACTTGGTTACGGTCGCCGTGTTATGTTTTTCAAATATGGCGGCCAGGTCAGTTGCATTGGAAAGCAGTCTCTCGAAGTAAGCATTTACTCCTCCAGTCCACACAGCGACAGTGGCTCCCAGTTTACACACACCGTGATTCGTGCTCCCCATTAAGCCTTTCCTGCTGCAGCCATGTACGAATTGTGCCGGTGGCCTTTCCCGGCTGCGATTAAGCACGAACGGAGACTAGCACACGTGTTTACATGGTCCGACGTGTATGAAGTTGGGTGCAAAGGCCCGCTAAAGTGGCTGATGAAGGTGATGCCCACGAAAGCGACTTGTCCATATTGAGACAATGTGGGACACCAAGTGCGAGCCACACATTAGCGGCCCCCGAAAGAAAAGTAACGTGCAGGTTGGAAAGGAGTTAAGGCTAAAATGCCGGGTAGTCCATGTCGCTGTGTTGGCTGCGGCAGCAGATGCTTGGTTCCACCCGATTGCTTCGCAATACAAGTTGCTCAGCTTTAAAGGCGACTGCCGCTGCAAACAGGCGGGACACTCTGTCCAATCTGCTTGCGCCGCTGGTTGTCGCTCGTTACTAGACCGCCATGTGCGATGACGACGGTGAGCCGTTTACGAGCTCGCGTCAAAGATTCCAGCGTATCTCGACATACAAATTTTATTTCTGCTATTGCACGAGAATGTGCACAACTTCACATAGATGGGCTCGACCAGAAACCGGATATGATCGCGTTGCAAGAGACACACGGCAGACCCAGACTCCCGGGTTACGTGACCTACACGGGTCCGACGGAAGGCGGGACGGCGTTACTGGTGCGCACCAACATAGCAGTCACCCCGCACCTCACGGCGCAAAAGGGCTGCGAACACACGCTGGTCGAGGTTCACACAAGGACGATTGGCAGTGCCGGAAATCTGTTTGTGGTGAGCGCATACTGCAGGCCGTCACAAAGGCAGTACGACTTTGAAACAACACTGAGTCAGGCGAAGACATTGGCGGGGAACAGGCCGCTCCTGGTCCTAGGCGACTTCAACGCCCCTCACCCTACATGGGGTTACAAATACCAATATAAACGAGGCAAGGCTCTAGCAAAGGCAATGGAGGACCAAGAAATGGCGCTTCTTACTGAACCGGGCGTCGTCACCCGAAAGGAAAACAGCGTCAACAGGGACACCACCCCGGACCTGTCGTGGATGGCGGGCTCCCTAGAAGTGGCCTGGCGAAACGAAGACGTAGACGTGGGCTCCGACCACAGCATCATAAGTGTAACGATCAAGGGACCAAGGTTCCGGGCAGCCCTCGATAAAGCCCGTATCACCGACTGGGACCGAATGCGCAAGCACACGGACGAAGAAAAGGAAACCTTCAGAGAAAACACAGAGGAGGGCAGACATCAAACGTACGCAGAATGGGCGCGAGAACAAAAGATCGCGCTCGACAGATTTACTCAAGAAGTTGTGACAACGATGCAGAAGCCCTTCGTCGACGCCAAACTAGCACACATGTGGGCGGCGCGGCACTCGCTCACTCGAAGATGGAAGCGTCAACGTCGAAACAAGAAGCTCGTCAAACGCATTGCGCTCCTCAACAAACAGATCGCTGAATACGCAACCAAGCTGTGCCGAGAGAACTGGATGAGTACGTGCGACGGGCTGCAGGCAAAGCTGTTGGAGCGCAAGATCTGGTGCCTGCTCAGACGCCTGATCGACCCGTTGAGCAGCAAGACCGCAACCAACCGCAAGCTCACCAATGTTCTGAACGCTTACGATGGCAACGGCCAAAGGCTCATTGAAGACCTCAAGGTGACCTACCTCAAGACGGAGAGAGGGAGATTTTCGATACCGGAGAAGTACGGGGGACCGGAAAATCCGGCATTGGATGAACCGTTCACCATCACGGAGTTAACAGCCATAGACGAAAGTAATAAGACGAGCGCACCCGGAACGGACGCCATTACATACAAGCTGCTTAATAACATGAGTGATGCGGCGGCACGTGGGCTCCTGGGTGACATCAACAGAACCTGGGGAAGCTCGAAGGTGCCCGCAGAATGGAAAGACGTCGAGGTACGGTTCATACCTAAACCCGGCAAACCTCTGACGATCGAGAACATGCGCCCTATCTAGCTCACGTCCTGTGTGGGGCAATGTCATGGAACGCATGGTTCTCAGAAGACTTCAAGCACACCTGGACGAGACAAATCAGATGCAGGCGACCATGTATGGATTCCGCCAGCACTTCAGCACCCAAGACGTCCTGATCCAGTTACACGAACTTGTGATTAAAAGAGCAACGAGGCACGCGCCCCGGGGTATACTGGCTTTGGACCTCGAGGGGGCCTTCGACAACGTGTCCCACGCCAGCCTGCTCGAGAACCTGCGCAAGACGGGGTGTGGTCGCAAGACCTACGGCTATATCAAATATTTCGTAACTAATAGAACAGCAACTATCCGGATAGGAAATGAACGGTCAGAGCCTGTGGAGCTCGGAAACAGGGGTACCCCACAGGGGTCTGTCCTGTCGCCTCTGCTTTTCAACTTGCACCCCTGCCCCTCCCCGAACTACTCAATCAGATCGAGGGCGTGGACCACGCGTTCTATGCCGACATAACGGTGTGGACGAACCGCGCGGGGTCCGATGCCTGGGCGGAGGAAGCCCTGCAGAGAGCGGCAACGACCGTCCACGAGTATGCCACGACCTGCGGCCTGAGCTGCGCTCCACAGAAACCGGAGCTGCTCATGGTACAGCCCGGAAGACCAAACAAAGAGCCGCCGCCGAACATAATCATCACCATCGACGGCACAGAGATCAAGCCAACGCAGCAGATCCGGATACTGGGCCTGTTGTTGCGCAGCGACGGCAAGGGGCACGCAGCCGCTAACAAAATCAAGACCACATCAGAGCAAGTCCTGAGCATGATCCGGAGGGTCACCAACAGGAACAGAGGAATCAAAGAAGAAGACGCACTGCGCCTGGTGCAGGCATTCGTCGTGTCACGTGTAACGTACTCCGCCCTGTACCTCCAGCTTGCGAAGGTGAACCGCGAGACGCTGAACACGACGATAAGGAAAGCAGTCAAACTCGCCATGGGCATCCCAGTCTACTCGTCAACGCAGAAGCTGCTGGAAATGGGTGCCCACAACACGGTGGAAGAGCTGGTGGAAGCACACCTATCCCACCAGAGAGTAAGGTTGAGCCGGACAGAGCACGGTCGGGCCGTCCTACGCAAGATAGGATGGCAAATTGAACAGCAACCGACAACGGAGCCGCTCCCCACAACGTGGAGAGACATTATTAAGACCAAGCCCCTCCCCCGGAACATGCAGCCGGGGAGGAACGACGAGAAACGCTCTGCGCGGGCCAAGGCACTGGCTCGACAGCTGGAAGAGGACCCCGAGGTTCTCTACGCGGACGCCTCGCTTCCCAAGCACGGAACCAAAGCAACGGCGGTCGTCACCACCATCGATAAACTGGTCACAGGCGCGTCAATACGTACGACGAATACAGCTGAAGCAGAAGATGTGGCCGTGGCCCTCGCACTCGCACTCGCACAACCGGGAGTGAGGACCGTGGTCACTGACTCCCAGACCGCCTACGCAAGCTACCGCAAGGGGAACATCTCTCCCGCGGCACTAGCGATCCTCACCAAATGCGAATCACCGGGACGGGCCGTTGAGCTCGTCTGGGTCCCTGCTCACTCGCAAGTGGAAGGCAACGCACTCGCCGACCACTATGCCCGAAAACTGTCAATCCGGGCCGAGGACGAGCCAGAGCTACCGCACCCCGTGACAAGTTACAAAGAAATCACACGAATGTACAGAAGCGGCAGATGTAGGCTTCCCCGTCCGCATCCGGAACTCAGCCGAATGCAGCAAACGATCGTGCGACGCACGCAAGCGGGGTCGCTAGCGCATCCCGTGCTCTTGCACAAGATGTTCCCAACAGAGCATGACACTTCATGCCCTTTTTACAGACGGTCAAAAGGCACTCTAGCACACATCCTTGCAGAGTGCACTAAGCTCAAGAACCCCCCACCATCCCCAGCTCCAACCCCCCGCCCCGAGCGATGGGAGACCTTGTTGTCCAGCCCCGACCTACCGACCCAGCTCGCGCTGGCGGCTAGGGGCCAGGAACTGCTGGACGCATATGGGACCTGAGAAGAAGGTTCCACCCCATCTGGTGCCAGCACGCACCAATCGTCACTAAGGGCTCAGTACAAAAGTTGATTCTATCTCCATCTCTCTATCTGCCAATAAAGTCGCACGTTCTGTTCACTCACTTGTGGCTTGTTTGTATGGGCGTCAGTAGAGGCTCTTTGGCCTCCTGGCAATTAGAACGCACCGGCTACGCGGCAGCCGAGGCATTGAGGCATGCCGCATAGCCGGCGGGGCGAGTACGGCGCGTACGAGCGGATACAAGCGTACACGATCGGCGAATAGCGGCCATATTGGATAATGCTCTAAAGAAATGCGCATTTCCGCTTTTTGTTTTAGCAGCGCCATCCATCTGGCATCCACCTAGGTAAGTTCCATGTGCTGCCGCTGCTTATTTTCGAACCACTGCGGAAGGTACAGCTTCCCTTTTCTAAAGTCGTTCTTTATGCTATGGTAAAACGGCGCCCGCAGACGGCGCTACGGCTTTTCTCCGCAAAACGCAAACGCGCCGACAGAACACAGCAGCGCGAAGACAGAACCGACAGCAGCGCGAAAGCGGAAGTATGGTGGCTAGCGGAAGGGAAAGCGCGCGATGATAAGCTGGTTCTTTATTTTAAGACGCCACCTTTTACGCTCGTTGCAATGGACGACCCTGACAACGACACAATGGCTCGCGATGCTGGGCTCGCCTTCAGCGATTTAAGCACTGATGAACGTGACCTGCTGCTGAGGGCTCGCGCTGCCGGCGTAGTTGCGTACTACTACGACGGCAACTGTACGTCAAGGCTGTACATATCCGCACATTTGTAGCTTTTCCTTCGTGAAAACCAAATGCCGCACTCACTTCAACCTGCATTTGTTCTAGCGCTTCAGATAATGCGGGCAAGACCGACGGAACAGCGCTTCAGGAAAGTATTGCTTTGAAAGGTACTCCACACGACTTCAGTAAGTCGGCGTTGAACTCGTAATCTTCTGGACGAAAGTGCAGCGAGCACACTATGCAATTTTCGGCTCTTTACCAATGTGCTGTGGCAGAGGTACGGCACTTAAGCACTTCGAACGGAGAGTTTCACTCGCTGACACACAGTGATAAGTAACATTGGATTCGCCGCTGCAACTGTCCTTGGCCAAGTTCTGCGGACCGTTCGCGCATCACACGACATCACATGGACGTGGCATTCTCACTGCTTGTTCCAAATGCAAGTTTCACTAGCCAGCAGAACCAGCGCAGCACGACGCGATAACGAAACAACTGAAACTCTAAAGCGCGCGCGGCGCAGAATCGAGCGCGCAGAGTCGAGCGAAAACGAAACCTTTCGGCTACCCATACTAGATGACGGTAACGTCAACATGTTATTTTTTATACTTATAATCGAACAGAAGTAGACAAGTAGCATTTTCTTCCGTCCTATAACCAAATGAAATGATCTTTTTAGTACGAGTAGTTGAGTACTAGTGACATAAATTATGATGAGGAGTGCCTTCGTTATCGGGCTAGTACCGGAATCTCGCTGGGGGGTCTCAAATCGTGTCATGCATTAACCTCAATTTCTCGTTTACTAAAGCTCTGTTCGCGATTATATTGCCGCCTTAGACGTTCTAGAGCATTGCTTTATCACTTTAACTTGACTTCATAGTAACCTTTAGTGCCCCTTTAACACACCTTATTAGTCCTTAATACACCTTAATTCATATAAACACAGTCACTAATCAATCACTAATTAACTGTGCTAATCAGTAATCATCTCTTATACACGTCTGGGCATGCTTTGGTTCGCTTCCGGCATTCCTTGGGTCACGTGATATTTTGAATACCTTACAACGCGACCTTGAAACAGAGATCTAAGGCTTTGGCTTAATAAGCCACACGCAGAGGGATGTGCCACAAGAAATACTAGGTTAGACACACAAAGTAAAGCTTCTCATCATGGGGCAGAAAATTTGTCTGCAGCATCGAACTCCCCTCAAAGCTCCTTTTACATCAGTATGCCCCGTTCATACGGCTTTAGTAAAAAGCCTACCTCCTCATAAACGTTGCCTTGAGCATTATTGATGCGGTTATCAGCATTTCTCAAAATTTTCACCACCACTGGGCTGTGCAACTGGCCCAAAAAATAACGCGCCTCCACAACATGCTGCGGCCCGGTAGCCAAGGAGAAAAAGCGAGGGGAATCGAGGAGGAAAGCACCGCGGGGAGGAGAGTGTCGCTACTTTCAAATTACCAAGGGATTTCACACACAACTAAAATCCCTTGATAATTTGAAAGTAGCGACACTCTTTGAACTCTGCCGCCGCCGCACGACCTCCTCGCCTCCTCCTCGCCCCTTGCGTGTTCCCCTGCGGCAACCAGTTTTGCCCCCGTTTTTCTGCACGGCGATTGGTCTCCCTGCCGTTGCCCTTGGAAACGCGCGGATCTTGAGTTATGCTGGTGTTTTTCTTTTTCGTTCGCGCCATTTTCCTCCTGAGCACGGCTGGCTCGGCGCTTTAGCTCGGCGTCGCGAACGTTGTACGCTGTGTTTCCTGCTCTATGTGCTAGCGCTATGCCGGGCTGTTGCGCATATAACTGCAGCAAGAAGCCTGAAGATGGTTATGCCGTTTTTATGATACCACAAGTAAAGCGTGACGGCTTGCGCAGGAAGCAGTGGCTGCATGACATTGGCCGAAAGAACTTTGTTCCGACAAAGAACAGCGTTGTTTGCGAGCTGAGGCGTCTTTCTTATAGGTCGTAGCAAAGCATCCCGTAATGCTGCATTTTTTTTTTCATTCTTCCGGCCTGCTCACCAGCGTTTTTGTTGCGGTTGTGCTCAGTATGCTTAATATTCGGGGGCGGCTCCATCACCTCGCACGTCGCTAACTGTTGTTATTCAGTCGGAAGTGCAGCATTATGAGAGGGCACGGCGAGACCATCGCAGATGCAGCCATGAACCGCCTTATGCTCTTTGTACAGGTCACGCTGTCCACTTCAATCCTGTGCGCACCATCGGTCAACTCATCTTGCAGTCTTGATGATGGAATTCTTCTTGTCGACCACGTGGCTGCCGATATCAACCGTGGCTTGGTCACGCAATCTGCTCATCAGCCCCGACCTTCAGCGCCACCACTGACAGCAGAAATAGCCGGGCAACTCAAGCACACCTTCAGAGGGCACGGCGAGACCATCGCAGATGCAGCCATGAACCGCCTTATGTTCTTTGTACAGGTCACGCTGTCCACTTCAATCCTGTGCGCACCATCGGTCAACTCATCTTGCAGTCTTGATGATGGAATTCTTCTTGTCGACCACGTGGCTGCCGATATCAACCGTGGCTTGGTCACGCAATCTGCTCATCAGCCCCGACCTTCAGCGCCACCACTGACAGCAGAAATAGCCGGGCAACTCAAGCACACCTTCAGAGGGCACGGCGAGACCATCGCAGATGCAGCCATGAACCGCCTTATGTTCTTTGTACAGGTTCGTCCTTATTATTCCTGTCGCTGCTTTCGTAGGGATGACAGGTGTATTATCATCCTGCCGTGCCCTGAACAGTGCCTTTCTTTACTTGATGATGCATGGAGTGTGCTTTTGCTGTTGCTTGCTGGTGATATTGAGCAAAATCCTGGACCTTCTAGGGATGAGATTAAGCTTCTTCTTTCCGACATGTCCTCATCCTTACAAGCATCTATTAATAACCTAGCTACGTCGCATTCTGACCTCGAAAAATCGATGAACGCCCGTTTCACTGAATTAAATCATACGCTAAAAGTACTCGCGCAGCATACCGAAGCAATCAGCCAATTGCAATCTGAAGTTGCTTCTCTTAAGAAGGTGATCAATACGCAACAAAAGAAATTGGACGATTTTGAAGACAGAAGTCGGCGCCGCAATTTAGTTGTTTTTGGCCTTCCTGAGCCTGATTACGAGAGTCCGAGCACTTTAAAGCAAGCGAGAACTGAAGACCTAATCTTCGTAAAGCTGGGATTATCGGTCAGTACCGTAGAAAGGGTGCATAGAATAGGAAAAAAACGGCCTGATAAACATAGACCAGTCATAATGAACTTCTTTGATTACAATGAGAAATTGCGCGTCCTACATAATTCATTCAAACTCAAAGGCTCAACTATTTCTGTTAGCCACGACTTTTGTGTGGCTACTTTAAAGAAACGTTCTAAACTATGGCAACATGGCAAACAGTTTAAAGCTAAAGGCCATAAAGTTTCTCTGGACTATGAGCGACTTCGGGTAGACGATAGCGTTTAAGTTTGGGATGAGGCCACCTCGCAGCCACTTACGCTACCTCAGACTAATTTCCCTAGAGCTGGTCCTTGATTGCAAACAGAGACGCTCCGTTTTATCTTGCTTATTGCAAGAAGTCTTGCCAACAAGTCAACCAAATTAGAAGATATCCTCATCCTCTATGACCCACACATTTTGGCAGTCACAGAAACTTGGTTGACACCGGAGATAAATGACTCCGAAATAATTCCCCCATCCCACAAAATAATTCGACATGACCGCACTGGGCGAGGAGGGGGCGTTGCCTTGATCGCAAAAAGGGAGATAAATTGTGTCCAGCTTCCAAACATACCACAGCATGAAAGCATTTGGTGTGGTGTTAAATATCGAGATTTTTCTATTTTAGTCGGTGTCGTGCACAGGCCTCCCAAAAGCCCAGTGTCATTCGTGGAATCTCTTGCCGGCTACCTAGAGCGCATGCTCCGACCTAATCATAAATTTCTGATGACGGGTGACTTCAATCTACCTAGCGTTGATTGAAAACATTTATCAATTTCTGGCTCTCATGATGCTGAGAGTACACACGTTCTTCTTGATACTATGTTATTTCATGATCTTAAACAGGTTGTACTACATCCCGCACGTGTCACAGAACTCACCCAATCAATTCTTGATCTCGTTCTTATCAAAGGCTTGTCGGAAAATCCTACTGTTTTAACTGAAGGTATAGCTGACCGCAAACTTGTACATGTCGACTTAGAAATACAAAAAGCGTCCAAGTTACACCCATCACGCAGTCCTTTCTAGATTTTTCATCAGCTGATGACGAATCCGTCTTGGATTGCTTACACCTTTCCTTCGATGAATTAAAACGCGATGATGACGTCGTGCTTCTCTGGGACAAGTTTAACTCTGTTGTTAACTATTGCACTGATAAATTCGTACCGACGTGTAGAAAGAAAACTAAACGTCATAATCCATGGATCACTCGTGAAATCATTCATCTCAAACGTAGAATAAAGCGTAAACGCAAGTATAAGCTAGCTCAGACTACCGAATTCCGCTCTTTAAGGGATGCTTTACTCATCAAACTAAGTAACGCCCGTGACAAATTTCATAATCAGACTATGATTACATTCCTAAAAAGCTCCCCAGACAAGTTTTGGCGTTTCCTGTCTGACTCTAATCGTAGTGTTCTGCCGCTAAGAATAAACAACAGCGTAAGTTCTAATCTTAATGATATCGTCAATGAATTAAATGACACATTTTATAAAGCATTCACTCGACCTTCAGTTCTCAGCGCCCATGATAAATCATATACGCTATCTACATCTCAATCAATTCCTGACATTTCAATTAGTCGTGAAGGAATTCTTACTATGTTGCTGGATATTGACGTAAAAAAAATCGCCTGGAGCCGATGGTTTGCCTAACAACTTTCTTCGACGCTACTCCGAACTAACTTCTGAATTCCTATACATTATTTTTAATGCATCTCTTAAACAGAGCTCAGTACCGAAAGACTGGCTCACGGCCGAAGTAATCCCGGTGTTTAAATCAGGTGATAAACTTATTCCTAACAATTACAGACCTATTTCCCTCATAAGCACATGTTGTAAGCTCTTCGAGCATATTATCGCCAATCACATATCTAACCACTTGGAAGCGAATAATTATTTTGTTGGTTTTCAGCATGGCTTTCGCAGAAAGTTTTCAACCTCAACTCAATTGTTATCGATTGTACATGACTGCCAGTTCCATTGATGACCACCTGCAGATCGACGCAATTTTCCTAGACTTGTCAAAGGCATTTGACCGTGTGCCACATGCAAATCTAACTGAAATTCTTAAATCACTTGGACTACCAGAAAATATAGTGCATTGGATTCAAGCTTATTTAGCGAATCGTGTTCAGTTTGTGGAAATCGATGGTGTGAAATCTAATAGCCTGCCTGTTTTATCCGGTATACCACAGAGGCCAGTGTTGGGACCCCTGCTGTTTCTTATCTATGTAAGTGATATTGCTAAAAATTTGGATGCTAATGTCAAGGTGAAATTGTTTGCTGATGATTGTGTCATTCATTCCACTGTAAGGAGTTCTTCATGCCAGGATACACTTAACAATAGTCTTTGTAAACTCGCGGACTGGCGCGACGACAGAGGAATGCAAATAAACTTTTCCAAAATGTGTCAAGGACAATAACATTGAAACGAAAACCACTACTTTATACTTACCACATCGGCAATCGCAACCTTGAATCTATTGCCTCTGTTAAATATTTAGGCATAACAATTAACAGTAACCTCAAATGGGACACCCATATTAACAACATGCAACAAAGCTTTCAAAAAACTTTGTTTTCTGCGTAGAAAGCTAAAGAAGTCCCCTTCATCTGTCAAGCTGCAGGCTTATCGTTCCCTCGTACGCCCAGTCCTCGAGTATGCCTCCATAGTGTGGGACCCGTTCATTAATAAGGAAATTGACAACTTGAACGAATTCAGCACCTGGCTGCACGGTTTATTTGCTCCGATTACAAAACATCTTCATCAGTTTCTGGCATGTTAGGCCAACTTGGACTGGATCCGCTCCGCGTGCGCCGTAAATTCGCCAGGCTGAAATTTTTTACTCGTTGTTTCATAATCAAACAGGTTTAACAAATGCCACATATATTACCCGTGCTCCACAAAGGTCGTAGCGTATTTTTCATTCTAAAGTAGTTCGGTCATACTTTGCTCGAACTAAAATCTTTCAGAAATCATTTTTTCCACTTACGAGCGAAACATGGAATCATTTACCGGAATGTCTTGTTGAATCCACTTCTTATGTTTTATTTGAAAATATGTTGACAAAGCATCTTTTGTAAACCCTCTCCTGCTTGGGCAGCATTGCTGCCTGCAGTATTGTGTAAATAAATAAAAAGATAAAATCAATAAATTATAGATTCTGCTTTGCGCCATGAAAACATTAGAGGCAAGTATACCTGTTTTATTGCAGGTGATTAGCGTTAGCTAGTCAACATTGAGTTTCTTTAGGTTCAAAGCGAAAGCCTTTAGATCTCTATGTTTCAAGGTCGCGTTGTAAACTGGAAGTATCATGTGACCCAAGGAAGGCCAGAGGTGACCCAAAGCATGTCCACCCCTGTATAAGAGAATGATTACCCAAGTTAATTAATGGATAATTAGTGATTGACATAAGGTGTATTAGGGAGGATTAAAGTTGATTAGAGTATATTAAAGAAGATTAAGGTGGATTAGAGTGCATTAAGAAGGATTAAGTTGCATGAATAAAGATTAAGGTAGGTGGAGGAGGATTACGGCGGATTATGGTGGATTAAGGTGAAGGGTTGATGAAAGGGTATTAAGACCGATTAGGGTGGATTAGGGTGCATGAACAAGGATTAAGGTGGATAAAAGATGGTTAAGGCCGATTAATGTGGATTAAGGTGAATTAGGGTTGATAAAGGAGGATTAAGACCAATTAGGATGGATTAGGGTAGATTAAGCTGCATTATGGACCATGGAGCTGGATTAGGCTTGATAGAGATGGATTAGGGTGTATTAAGGTAGATTGGGACTATTAAGCAGGATTAAGTTCGATTAATAAGGATTAAGGAGGATTGTGATGGATTAGGGTTGATAAATGAGGATTAAGACCGTATAGGGTAGGCTAAGGTGCATTAGGGGCGATGTAGGTTGATTAGGATGTATTAAGGTGGATTGGGAGCATTAAGCTGGATTAAGGTGGATGAAGGAGCATTAAGGTGAATTAGGGTTCATTGAGTATTAAGACCGATTAGTCTACCACAATCCTCCTAATGTACAATAATCCACCGAATCAACATTCATCGACCTTAATCCTCCTTCATTCACTTTAATCAGCCATAATCCACGAAAGTCCTCCTTGATGCACCCTAATCCACCTTCATCGATCTTCATCTACTCTAACCCTCCTTAATGCACTTTAATCCTCCTTAATCAACTAATGCTTTCTCATTCACTTTAATCCACCCTAATCCACTATAATCGGCCTTAATTCACATTAATCCACCCGAATCCACATTCATCTACCTTAGCCCACCCTAATCCACCCTAATCCTTCTTCATTCACTTTTATTCGCCCTAGCCCACCACAATCCTCCTTAACACACCTTAATCCTTCTTAATCCACACTTAATTATCCTTCTTCATGCACCTTAATCCGCCCTAATCCAATATAATCGTCCTTAATGCGCCCCAACACACCTTCATCGACCTTAATTCAACCTAGTCCTCCTTTATGCACCTTAATCCACCTTCATTCACCCTAATGCACCTTCATCGACTTTAATCCACCTTAATACACCCGAATTCATCTTAATCCAATCACTAATCAATCATTTGCTAATCATTAATCATCTCTTATAGGCGGCTGCACATGCTTTGGTACGCTTCCCGCCTTCCTTCGGTCACGTGATATTTCCTGTAGCTCACAATGAGACGTTTATCCGGAGGTCTAAGGCTTTCGCTTAATAAGCCCCACACAAAGGGATGTGTCGCAAGCAATACTAGATTAGACGCACGAAGTAAAGCACCTCATCATGTGGCAGAAAAATTGTCTGGAGTATAGAACTCGCCTCAAAGCTCCCTTTACATCGGTATACCCCGTTCATATTCCAATGTGAACGGGGTATACCGATGTATACCCCGTTTGCGAAATCAGGGTGTAGACGAGCCGTATGTAAAAATACTGAAAGATATCTATAGCGGCTCTACAGCCACCGTAGTCCTCCATAAAGAAAGCAACAAAATCCCAATAAAGAAAGGCGTCAGACAGGGAGATACAATCTCTCCAATGCTATTCACAGCGTGTTTACAGGAGGTATTCAGAGACCTGGATTGGGGTGAATTAGGGATAAGAGTTAATGGAGAATACCTTAGCAACTTGCGATTCGCTGATGATATTGCCTCGCTTAGTAACTCAGGAGACCTATTGCAATGCATGCTCACTGACCTGGAGAGGCAAAGCAGAAGGGTGGGTCTGAAAATTAATCTGCAGAAAACTAAAGTAATGTTTAACAGTCTTGGAAGAGAACAGCAGTTTACGATAGGTAGCGAGGCACTGGAAGTAGAAAGAGAATACATCTTTTTAGGGCAGGTAGTTACCACGGATCCGGATCATGAGACTGAAATAACCAGAAGAATAAGAATGGGATGGGGTGCGTTTGGCAGGCATTCTCAGATCATGAACAGCAGGTGGCCATTATCGCTCAAAAGAAACGTTTATAACAGCTGTGTCTTACCAGTACTCACGTAGGGGGCAGAAACCTGGAGGCTTACGAAAAGGGTTCTACTTAAATTGAGGATGATGCAACGAGCTATGGAAAGAAGAATGATAGGTGTAACGTTAAGGGATAAGAAAAGAGCAGATTGGGTGAGGGAATAAACGCGAGTTAATGATATCTTAGTTGAAATCAAGAAAACGAAATGGGCATGGGCAGGACACGTAATGAGGAGGGAAGATAACCGATGGTCATTAAGAGTTACAGAATAGATTCCAAGGGAAGGGAAGCGTAGCAGAGGGCGGCAGAAAGTTCGGTGGGCGGATGAGATCAAGAAGTTTGCAGGGACAACATGGCCACAATTAGTACATGACCGGGGTAGTTGGAGAAGTATGGGAGAGGCCTTTGCCCTGCAGTGGGCGTAACCAGGCTGCTGCTGCTGCTGCTGCTGCTGCTGATGATGATGATGATGATGATGATGATGATGACCCCGTTCATACGGCTTTAAGAAAAACCAACCTCCTCTTAAACTTTGCCTCCAGCATTATCGATGCTGTTATTAACATTTCTCAAAATTTTCAACCCTACTGGGGCGCGCAACTGGCCCACAATAACACGCCTCCATAGAATCCTGCGGCCCATTCGTGGGAGCCCAGGAGGAAAAGCGCGCCGTGCGGAGCCGGCGGGCGAGTAGAATAGAGGAGGAAAGCGCCGTGAGGAGGAGAGTGTCGCTACTTTCAAATTATCAAGATGTTTTACACACAACAGCGCAGCAGCGTCAGATTTCTCTCCGAGTAATATAGGGAAAAACTCTATGAGAGCGCCAGCACTATGATGACTAGAAGGGGGCAGGAGCCGGCTACCTTCTCAGAGGAACGATGAAAGTTGTAGATGGCGCTACTTGTAGCTGGTGTGCAGCTCGCCCGGCTTTTGAAGGGGGCTGCGCACGGCAGCTAGCACGTGCGTTCACTTTGCGTTGCGTTTGAAGTTTTAATGTAATTCGCGGTGCAAACATCACCAAGCGTTCGCAGCTCTGGGATGCGTTATTAAGAAGGAGGATACTTCTGCGGAAAACAGACAACAGAAATGTGCGTTATTGGCAACACCAGAACGCGCAGCAGATGTTTAGCCATTCGATTTAAGAAAGGAGGAAGATCACATTTGAAGGCCACTCTGGACGATTTGGTTTTTACTAAAAGGCTTAGTGTTAGCACAAGCGAACGTGGACCGTGAACACAAACAATCCGAATCCGACTTTCAACCTTTGTCGTTCGGTCATCTGCCGCAAATGTAGCCAGTGGGCGCAGAGAAAATCGTACACACAAACAGTCAGAAACAATGCTGGGGCTGCGCGCAGTAAGCCTGGGAATAACATTGTCGCATCGTTCAGTTCACTATCCTCGTCCACCAGCAACATGCCCTCTAAAAAGCGTTAGCGTTGTAAAAAAATTAGGTACGTATGTGGGCGCTTTGGCAAAACTCAACATGCGCTAAATATTTTCCATCACTGCTTTTGTTGTACAGGTCCACAAGACGAGAGGAAACACTATGGGTGCATGCGGACAGAAATCCGCATGCACCCATCAGACCGAGCTTAGCAGTAGGCTCTACTTCACTCTCCTTAACTTCAAATGTTTCTGGCGCTCCCTTTGAACAGCCTTGTTCTTGTTCAAAGAGTGTGTTAAAAAGTGCAGTCTAGTTAACACCACAAACTGGATAATTTTTGCATTGAGCTCTTTGCGATGGCACCCCAAATCCCACTTGCCGGAGTATTAAACTGCTCAAGAACTGCATGAAATCATGCACACTGAAAATATAAAGCTTCTCTGTCGGAAAAAATAATGTGAATGCATCCTCTAGCACTTTAATGAGCGTGGCTAACTCATCTCCGCGGTACAATAGGCCTGCCCTGTCATATTTTTGCGTGAACACGCTGTCTGCATTGCATTCAGTTGCTTCTCTAGTGATTACTTTTCCATTTATCACATGCCGAGAGGTCCTTTCGATGTACTTCAATTCGAATTGTTGTTCGCAAACGACACACACTGTTGTCAACTGCTTATCGGCACGTTTGATGTATCGCAACCACAATTCACGCCGAGCTGCGTCATGATGCGATCTAAAAAGGACGATTTGGCTTGTCTTTGCACGTTCTGTACCCAGTTCTGCACCCGGGTACAAAGCATGTTCGCGCTTTTGACGCAATGAGGGCACGCCGCGTTATCTAATACATAACACATGAACAGCGGAATATCACGCACTACGCACCTCAAAATAATCACAGTGGCACATGTGCGACACTTACCAGCTTCCAAGTGATCACGATCTGCGTGCAAGCAAGCGCGGTCTATACGCCTCGCTGGCGCTACACTGGCAAGGGCCATGTCTTTGGGCGATGGATGGTGTTATGAACGGAAGGCGGGCTGCGCCACCAAGCTCTTATCTTATTGCATAATGTCCTACCTATGTTAAAAAATAAAAAAAGTAAAGGGAGAAACGCACGATGAATTCCGATAACCAAAGTCTCTGAACCCCTATTATGAACACTGTTTTTGCAGGCCTCCGTTTTTGTACGCCTCCGCACAATCATGCACACCAGGGCGCTGAATTCAGCGCCCGTACCGGCTCGGGGAAATTTCATCGCTCATCGCGCCTCCACCTCGCAAGGCGCAGATACGCCGCCCGTGACACTGCCCGCTTCTATAGTAGGATACAACGTAAAAAAACAGCAGTTGGCAACCAAGAAACACGGACCGGGCGCTGTTGTTACTCCGCCAGCCAATCGCAGAAGCAAACAAAATCGCCGTCATGGGATCATTTCAAAATGGCGTCGTACTTGATACCTCCGGAGCATCTGCTGTTCTTGAAGAGTCTTTTCATCGGCGGAAGCGATGAGGTGTGCAACAGACATGAACAAAGTGTATGGAGTCTGAGCATTTCACTCTTCAAAAATCCGCGGTACAATTCATTTCACTGCTCAGCCCATTTTACTCATGAAACTTTATTGCCAACTGAAGCGAAACTTGACAGTAAATAGTTGCAGTGAAGCAAGCATTTTATTTCAATTCAATAAAGAATTACATTTTCCCCGTTCCACTATAATAGACCAGTGAAACCGTATAAAATTATGCGCATATAATTTTATTATTGTTGTTAACCCCTTATTTAGGTAAGAGGGAAAGTTAGAATTACGAACTATTTGCAGCCTCGCGGAGGAACAGTGGCTGGCGGTTAGGAATGCGTGGGCGGGACTTATTGCAGACTTAAGCAGTATCCGACTATAGCCGCCATACCTGCACCTTATGTCTTGGCTACGACTGTGCCTTTCGTTCCTGCAAAAATCCAACTGTCCTCTTTGTGGTGGCTATGCGGACTTCGAGCATGTCCTCTGGGGCTGCGCCTCTGCCGGTCTCCCTTTCACCCAAGAGGAAATGATGAAGCTCATTAGGGCTCAGGACCAGACCTGGGCCCTAAGAAGCTCTCTTCCGTCTGCGGGGTTCTGTCGCGATGTCGTGAAACATTACCTTTAAAATGTAAATTACAAGTTTATTACGCACTTTTTTTTCTCACCTTAACTACTGCAATTTAGTAAGGATCATAATGACCAAAACTAACGTAAATAAGGTTCTCGTACTGCAAAAGAAAATTGTTCGAATATTCGCCAATAGTGATAATACAACTACCTCCACGTATGCTTTTGAAGCACTTAACATTGTCCGGGTCAACCATTTGTATCACTTTGAGTTGTTACAAAAAATGTATTTTTCGACGGCATCCATTGCCGATTTTTATTAGACTCTGGCATCTTTGGACATGCGCCATGGTAACATACACATAAGAACTATGAGTATATGGAATATACCACGATTTCGCACTAACTATAAATTACAAATGTTGTCTTACAACCTGCCCCATGTTCCAAACACTTATAAACACACAATAGGATATACCAAAGCTGAGCTGCTGAAATATTTTGTGCAAATGGGATTTTATGTATTTTTTATGTTTTGCTTGTTTTGCTTGCGAATATTTGCTGCGGTATGTCTTGGTCCTTTGCAAATAGCGAGGCACTTCCCTTCGTGTTATCGTACAAAGTTTCTTTCTTAATTTATTTCTTTTTTCTCATTCTTGTAAATCTCCATAGCCTTTTTCGCTTCCATTCATTCATCACCAGCCTATTTTATGTCCACTACAGGACGAAGGCCTCGCCTTGAGATCTACAATGACCCCTGTCCAACCGATTCCAACTGGCACCTGCGAATTTCATCACCTCCGCCTAGTGTTCGGCCTTCCTCGGCAGCAATTCCTTTCTCTTGGCACCCATTCTGTGACACTAATTCTCCAACGGTTATCTAACCTACGCATTACATGGCCTGCCCAGCTCCATTTTTTTTCTCTTAATGTTGATTAGAATATGGGCTATCCCTTTAAGCTGTCCCATTCACACCACTCTTTTCCTGTCTTTAACGTTACGCCTAGTATTATTCGTTCCATCGCTCTTTCCGCGCTTCTTAATTTGTTTTCAAGCTTTTTTGTCAACCTCCAAGTTTCTGCCCCATATGTTAGCACCCGTCATCATCATCATCATCAGCCTGGTTACGCCCACTGCAGGGCAAAGTCCTCTCCCATACTTCTCCAACTACCTAAGTGATGTGCTAATCGTGGCCATGTTGTTCCTGCAAACTTCTTAATCTCATCCGCCCACCTAACTTTCGCCCTCGTGAGCAGCAATCCTTGAGTTAGTTACTCGGGCTAGCTTCCCACGCTAAGAGTGCCGCGCTCGCACCTGTTTAAGCTTTTCCTAGACTCTAGAGCTATACTATGCCCGCGAAGCCTTGAGCGATCGAAACGCACGTTTTCTGCGCTTGGCCGGCAGAGAAGGGGGCTTTGTTCCGGCCACAAAGAGCTCCATGTCTCAGTAAGCTGCCTGGTGTGGTCTCGTGCGGACGCTGTCCTCTCGGTGAGCCCATATTCTCCTCATGTTTTAAAAAGTTCAATAATTCCAAGCATTTGTCTCGCAGACCATACTTAGTTCAAGGGAATTTTCCACGTCTCAATAATTTCTCTCGTCGTATTCAAATGCTGATTGCCCTGTTATCGGTTGTTCACGCAACTTTCTCCCAAGTCTCTAAATATTTTAAGGCAGTTTGTCGTGTGCGTATCATGACCACATACGCTTATTTCGCCTTCCGTTTCTCTACCGCGGGTGCGCTTTGAAACCACGGCGCTGCAATTATGCTTCAGAAACCTTCTTTTCCTTTCTTCTTCTCCACCCTTAAATTCGTTCTGTTAACTACTACACGCAGAGATAAAGCAACAGCGCTCACATTCGATCCCATATATATATATATATATATATATATCCGTGATAGCACTCGTAGTACAGCCCTCTCGGCCGTTACTAGGGTTATTATAATTACACGAAGGTATTTCACCCTCGTGAGCAGCAGTCCTTCAGATAGTTACTCGGGCTAGCTTCCCACGCTAAGAGTGCCGCGCTCGCCTAGCACGTGGTCAAGCTTTTCCTAGTCTCTAAAGCCGCTCGAGTTCACTCTTATCCACGGGCGGCCATTTTTCCAAGAAAGTATGCCTTCCAACCACTCGGAATCAGTCCCTTTACACGTAAGTATGAGGGTCTGGACAGGAGCTACTGCGCATCAAAGTAGCCTGGAGCCTGACGAACCAACCGAGTGAGCTATCTTTCCGGGCAACATCCAAGGGTCACGAGTTCAAATCACCTGTTCTCTTCCTTTTTTTCTTGTTTTCCTTCTTTCTTTTTCTTTTTTTTCTTCCCCCCTTTTGAATATGTCTTTTCTTTTAGTTTATCACTATGCAGGGACCCTCCTAAAAAAATCTTCTCTATTATGTATGGCCACACATGTGCAGGTCATAAATACCAGGGTCTCTAGTTGAGTGCCATCCGTGCGGTATAACCGAGCTCAGATCGGTCCACCTTGACTGATCAAATGAGGCCCCACTGTAGGTTAAATGAGGCGTACAACTCCTGCGCGCGCGGGAGAGTATCCGCCTCGCGTGCAAGAGGACCGTGGTTCGAATCCCGGTGCCGCGCGATTCTCCACCGGAAAAAAAGACCGTGTGTTGAGAAAATTGCACAAACAGGCCTGGAGTGCGGCCTGATCCCGGTGAGTAGAACCGGTAACGCACTCTCTCAGCAGAGCAGGATTGGCCACCCTGGTGCAGTATTTGGCCACAACCTCCTATATGAATACAACAATCAAACCCCGGCCCTCAGTCCCCAGCAACCGCGAAGCAACTGACCACGGCGGCGGTCAGATCTGTGACGCAGCAGAGGGTGCTAAGAATACCTGGCTCCGGACAGGCCGCCATTGGAATCTGAACCTGGCAACGTTTAACGTTAGAACGTTATCTAGTGAGGCGAGTCTAGCAGTGTTATTGGAGGAATTATAGGGTAGTAAATGGGATATAATAGGGCTCAGTGAAGTTAGGAGGACAAAAGAAGCATATACAGTGCTAAAAAGCGGGCACGTACTGTGCTACCGGGGCTTAGCGGAGAGACGAGAACTAGGAGTCGGATTCCTGATTAATAAGGATATAGCACGTAACATACAGGAATTCTATAGCATTAACGAGAGGGTGGCAGGTCTTGTTGTGAAACTTAATAAGAGGTACAAATTGAAGGTAGTACAGGTCTACGCCCTTACATCCAGTCATGATGACCAGGAAGTCGAAAGCTTTCATGAAGACGTGGAATCGGCGATGGGTAAAGTCAAAAAATACACTATACTGATGGGCGACTTCAATGCCAGGGTAGGCAAGAAGCAGGCTGGAGACAAGTCAGTGGGGGAATATGGCATAGGCTCTAGGAATAGCAGGGGAGAGCTATTCGTAGAGTTTGCAGAACAGAATAATATGCGGATAATTAATACCTTTTTCCGCAAGCGGGTTAGCCGAAAGTGGACGTGGAGGAGCCCGAATGGTGAGACTAGAAATGAAATCGACTTCATACTCTGCGCGAACCCTGGCATCATACAAGATGTAGACGTGCTCGGCAAGGTGCGCTGCAGTGACCATAGGATGGTAAGAACTCGAATTAGCCTAGACTTGAGGAGGGAACGGAAGAAACTGGTACATAAGTAGTCGATCAATGAGTTAGCGGTAAGAGCGAAACTAGAGGAATTCCGGATCAAGCTACAGAACAGGTATTCGGTTTTAACTCAGGAAGAGGACCTTAGCGTTGAAGCAATGAACGACAATCTTATGGGCATCATTAAGGAGTGCGCAATAGAATTCGGTGGTAACTCGGTTAGACAGGCGACCAGTAAGCTATCGCAGGAGACAAAAGATCTGATCAAGAAACGCCAATGTATGAAAGCCTCTAACCCTAGAGCAAGAATAGAACTGGCAGAACTTTCGAAGTTAATCAACAACCGTAAGACAGCTGACATAAGGAACTATAATATGGATAGAATTGAACAAGCTCTCAGGAACGGGGGAAGCCTAAAAGCAGTGAAGAAGAAACTAGGAATTGGCAAGAATTGGTTGTATGCGTTAAGAGACAAAGCCGGCAATATCATTACTAATATGGATGAGATAGTTCAAGTGGCTGAGGAGTTCTATAGAGATTTATACAGTACCAGTAACACCCACGGCGATAATGTGAGAGAGAATAGTCTAGAGATACTTGAAATCCCACAAGTAACGCCGGAAGAAGTAAAGAACGCCTTGGGAGCTATGCAAAGGGGGAAGGCAGCTGGGCAGGATCAGGTAACAGCAGATTTGTTGAAAGATGGGGGGAACATTGTCCTAGAAAGACTGGCCACCCTATATACACAATGCCTCATGACCTCGAACGTACCGGAACCTTCGAAGAACTCTAATATAATCCTAATCCATAAGAAAGGGGACGCCAAAGACTTGAAAAATTATAGACCGATCATCTTACTGTCCGTTGCCTACAAAGTATTTACTAAGGTAATCGCAAATAGAATCAGGAATACCTTAGACTTCTGTCAACCAAAGGACCAGGCAGGATTCCGTAAAGGCTACTCAACAATAGACCATATTCACACTATCAATCAGGTGATAGAGAAATGTGCGGAATATAACCAACCCTTATATATAGCCTTCATTGATTACGAAAAAGCATTTGATTCAGTCGAAACCTCAGCAGTCATGAAGGCACTACGGAATCAGGGTGCAGATGAGCCATATGTAAAGATACTGGAAGCTATCTATAGCGGTTCCACAGCCACCGTAATCCTCCACAAAGAAAGCAACAAAATCCCAATAAAGAAAGGCGTCAGACAGGGAGATACGATATCTCATATGCTATTCACAGCATGTTTACAGGAGGTATTCAGAGACCTGGAGTGGGAAGAATTGGGGATAAATGTTGATGGAGAATACCTTAGCAACTTGCGATTCGCTGATGATATTGCCTTGATTAGTAACTCAGGAGACCAATTGCAATGCATGCTCACTGACCTGGAGAGGCAAAGCAGAAGGGTGGGTCTGAAAATTAATCTACAGAACACTAAAGTAATGTTTAACAGTCTCGGAAGAGAACAGCAGTTTACGATAGGTAGCGAGGCACTGGATGTGGTAAGGGAATACTCCTACTTAGGACAGGTAGTTACCACGGATCCGGATCATGAGACTGAAATAACCAGAAGAATAAGAATGGGCTGGGGGGCGTTTGGCAGGCATTCTCAAATCATGAACAGAAGGTTGCCACTATCCCTCAAGAGAAAAGTGTATAACAGCTGTGTCTTACCAGTACTCACGTATGGGGCAGAAACCTGGAGGCTTACGAAAAGGGTTCTGCTGAAATTGAGGACGACGCAACGAGCTATAGAATCAGAAGGGTTTGGGTGCGAGCTAGTTGGTACGGATCATTCATATTTAAAACAGTGCTAAAAAACACGGACAAGGGACAGCGCTCGTCCTGTGTCCTCCCTTGTCCGTGTTTTTTCGCGCTGTTTTAAATATGAGTGAGCTATGGAAAGAAGAATGATGGGTGTAACTTTAAAGGATAAGAAAAGAGCAGATTGGGTGAGGGAACAAACGCGGGTAAATGACATCTTAGTTGAAATGAAGAAAAAGAAATGGGCATGGGCCGGACATGTAATGAGGAGGGAAGATAACCGATGGTCATTAAATGTTACGGACTGGATTCCAAGGGAAGGGAAGCGTAGCAGTGGGCGGCAGAAAGTTAGGTGGGCGGATGAGATTAAGAAGTTTGCAGGGACAACAGGGTCACGATTAGCACATGACCGGGGTAGTTGGAGAAGTATGGGAGAGAACTTTGCCCTGCAGTGGGCGTAACCAGGCTGATGATGAATGACATAAATGGGGTTTGGAGATACTTTGTATCAGTTGTTCGCGCCTGTTTAGACAAATATGTGCCCCAGAAAATCATGTGCATAGGAAAACCCAGTCCATGGGTAACTAGAAACATTATTCGTTTGAAGCGACGACTGAATCGTGCACGTAAAAGGATGCCAAAGCGATGTACAGAAATAGCCAGTCTCTGTACGCAAGTTAGAAAAGAATTAAAAGATGCGAAGGCGGTATTTTTTTCCAACAACACTGGTGGATTACTTGCAAAACGCGCCTCAAAAATTCTAGAATTACTTATCTGGTTCTACGTGCAACATTAATGAAAGTAAGGTAGACGGAAATGTCTGCACTAAACCAGCTTTGATCGCACAGGCTTTTAACAGTATGCTTAACTCTGTATTTACGCCTGGCAGTAGTAGGCACCCCATAATTGCGAGCGATGGTTTGTTGCTGTGTGAAGATAGAAATAATATGGTACTTTCTCGAGAAGGCATTCTAGCATTGTTGTTAAAACTGGATACCAAAAAACCTTGTGACCCCGATGAAATACCGAATGAGTTTTTAAGGCCCTATTGTGAATGGATTTCACATTTTTTGTCTAGAATTTTCGCAATGTCATTTCGTATCGGAGGTGTGCCGGAAGATTGGCTCCTTGCACGCATCGTACCTATTTTTAAAGCGGGCAATAAGTTATTGGCGGAAAACTATCGGCCAATTTTCATTACATGCTCCGCGTGTAAAATGTTAGAACACATAATATCGAAATATCTGGTTGAATATATAGAAAACAAAAACTTATTTTACAGCAAGCAGCATGGCTTTCGCCAACGTCTGTCAACAGTGACTCAGCTTTTTCAGGTGTCTCATGCTTTCGGCGTCGCAATTAGCAACATCGAACAAATTGATGTTATAGCAATTGATTTTTCAAAGGATACCGGGTGTATCCCACAAAACTTATTGAGAAATTGTATAACCTTAGAGTTAATACACAAATTGTGAAATGGATCCATGCGTACCTTACAAATATAAAGCAATATGCTCAAATAGCAGGCGAAAGATTTTCATTTTCATTTTTTCATTTTTTTATTTACTCTCAAGGCCGTACAGGCATTACAGAGAGGAGTGGCAAGAGAAAAAGAAAAAAAATAGCTAATGAGGCAGCACATGGTCCCAGATAGCCGACTTGAACACATCATGGTCTGCGATAGTGACGATGGATGCGGGAAGGCGATTCCAGTCTTGACTTGTTTTCGGGATGAAGGCTTCGAGGTATACATTGCTTTTACACTGAGGCACCCCAACCTTCATTTGATGATCAATACGGGATGACAAATGGCTCGGTGGCGAAAAAAGTGTCATTTTTAGCTCATTATTAGTGTAGTATATTTTGTGAAACAGGCATAGGCGGGAAATTCGACGTCTAGTAGAAAGGCGAGGTAGTTCAAGCATTTGCTTCATGCGAGAAACGCTGGCTAAGCGATAGTAGTTAGAGAGGATAAACCTAACTGAGCGGTTCTGAACCGATTCTACGGACTGTGTTAACGAGCTAGTGTACGGGTCCCATATCGATGAAGTGTACTCGAGTTTAGAACGCACGAGTGTTTTATATAGTAGTAGTTTCAGCGGAACGGGAGCGAGGCGGAAATTCCGCCTAAGAAAACCAAGGGAACTGTTAGCTTTGTTAATAACATGGTGGATATGCTTCTGCCATGACAGATTATTAGTGATATGGACGCCTAGATACTTGTAGCTGTCGACGAACTGAAGAGGGCAACCGTTAAGATCATAGCCCTGAGAAATGAACTGGTTAATCTTTCGAGACACCCTCATTGCTTTACATTTGTTAATGTTTAGTTTCATAAGCCATGCATCACACCAAGAAGAAATTTTATTTAAGTCAGATTGAAGAACGGAGAAGTCGCACTCATTAGAAATTACGCGGTACAGAACGCAGTCGTCTGCAAAGAGCGTTATGTTAGAAGTAACAGAATCAGGCAGGTCATTAATATAAATTAGAAAAAGAAGAGGCCCTAGGACTGACGCCTGGGGAACACCGGATGTTACATTGCATGATTTAGAGTCATGATCATTAACAGAAACGTACTATGTTCTATTCTGCAAGAAACATTCAATCCACTTAAGCAAGTTACAATCAAGGTGGAGTGTGCTAAGTTTCAGTAATAGTAGTCGATGTGAGACGGTATCGAAAGCTTTCGCGAAGTCAAGGAAGATGCAGTCAATAACTGAAGCTCGATCTAATGCGGAAGACAAATCATTAGTAAAGGTTAATAATTGAGTCTCACAAGAATAATTTTTGCGAGAACCATGCTGCTGTGACGCAAAAAAATTATTAGACTCGAGAAAGCTAATCAGGTTGCAGTAGATTATGTGCTCTAATAATTTGCATGGAATAGAATTTAAGGGGATCCGCCGGTAGTTTAAGGGGTTATGTGTATCACTGGATTTGTGGACTGGAATCACCTTCGCCGTCCTCCAGTCGTCCGGAAGTGTTGAACTCTGCAAAGACTGCGTAAAAATATATGACAGGAAAGCAGATGAATACGCTACAGTATTCTTAAGGAATTTGTAATTTATGGTATCAACACCTGCCGATGAAGAAAGTTTAGCTTTCTTAATCAAATTGTATATGCCATCAAAATCGATCGAAATCGGCCTCATCTCAGGGTACGTAAAGGCACGTGCGGACGGTGAAGTATCTATTAGAGCGTCAGAAAAAGATAGCGAGAATGTGTTGTTAAAAACCGTTGCGCAAAGCTCACGGGGGACAGGAAGTCCATCGTCAGTTTTCAGAACGATTTCTGAGGGTTTGCGTACGTTAATAATGTTCCAAAACTTCTTAGGATTAGTTGTGAGCAGATGAGGTAGTGTTTCAGAAAAAAAGTAATTCTTGGCTGAGCGAATGGCCATTTATATTCATATGCGATAGCTACGTAGGCAGCTTTTGCTTTGGTTTCCCCAGATAGCTTGAAGCGTCGAAAAATGCGTTTTTTCTTGTTAAGAAGCTGTTTTAAACTCAATTAAACCAAGGGGCCCAATTGCATGGAGATAAGAGGCGAGCCGGAACATATTTTTCAGTTAGCGTTCGAACCTTGTTCTTGATAGGAGCCAATTTCCTGCAATAGTTCTTTCCCAGAACTGAGGAAAAAAGAAATCGGCAATACTTTGTAATTCGTTATTGATCGAGGAAAAATCTGCTCGACTGTAGTCACGAATTTTCTTACGGTGTTTTAGACGCTGTGGTGAGCGTAAGGGGATTGCAATATGAATCACGCAATGATCGCTTAAACCAGGCATAATTAAACCAGGTACTACTACACGACAGCGGTAGCGGGAAAACTATTCCTGCTATTTCTGAAAAATGAACAACATGCTACTAGGTCACGCAGATGAATTACGCTGGGCGTGCAGAAGCAGAGCGGCATTAATTAAAGCGCAGGGTCCAGGCGACAATACGAATGCGGTCGACCGTCAAATCTACACTTCTGTGCCCGCCGCGGTAGCTTTGTGGCTACGGCATTTCTAGAGGTCGCAGATCCCGACCGCGCAAACCGCATTTTGCCGGGAGCAAAATAGAAAGCGCACGTGCCCTAAGATTTTCATCATCATCCTATTTTAAGTCCACTGCAGGACGAAGGCCCCTCCCTGCGATCTCAAATTACCCTTGTCCAGCGCCAAACGATTCCAACTAGCGCCTACGAATTTCCTAGTCTCCTACCGTCCTCGACTGCGTTTTCCTTCTCTCGGTATCCATTCTGTAACCCAAATCGTCCAACGGTTATCTAACCTGCGCATTACATGACCTGCCCAGCTCCGTTTTTTTCTCTTAATGTCAGTCAGAATATCGGCTATATCCGTTTGCTCTCTGATCCCAACCGCTCTCTTTCTGTCTCTTAACGTTATGCCTAGCATTCTTCGTCCCATCGCTTTTTGCGCGGTCCTTGACTTGCTCTGAAGCTTCTTTGTCAGTCTCCAAGTCGCTGCCCCATATGTCAGCGCCAGTAAAGTGCACTGCTTGTACACCTTCCTTTTCAATTATAATAGTAAGCTTCCAGTCAGGAGCTGACAACGCCTTCCGTATGCGATCCAACCCATTTTTATTCTTCTATGAATTTCCTTCTCATGATCAGGGTTCCCTGTGATTAATTGACGTAGGTAAACGTACTACTTCCCAGACTATAGAGGCTGACTGGCGATCCTGAGTTCTTATTCCCTTGCCCAGCTATTCACCATTATCTTTGTCTTCTGCATCATAATCTTCAACCCCATTCTAGCACTATCTCTGTTAAGGTCCTCAATCATTTGTTGTAACTCGTCTCCAGTGTTGCTGAACAGAACAATGTCATATGCAAACCGAAGGTTACCGAGATATTCGCCGTCGCTCTTTACTCCTAAGCCTTCCCAGTTTAACAGCCTGACTACTTCTTTCAAGCGCGCAGTGAATAGCGTTGGAGAGATTGTGTCTTCTTGTCTAACCCTTTTCTTTATAGGTATCTTCCTACTTTTCTTGTGTAAAATTAGGGTAGTTGTGGAATCTGTAAATATTTTCCAAGATATTTAAGTAAGCGGCCTGTACTCCTTGATTACGTAATGCCTCTGTGACTGCTGGTATCTCTACTGAATCAAATGCCTTTTCGTAATCTATGAAAGCCGTATAGAGAGGTTGATTGAACTCTGCGGATTTCTCGATTACCTGATTAATGACATGGATATGATCCCTTGTAGAGTATCCCTTCCTAAAGCGAGCCTGTTTCCTTGGTTGACTAAAATCCACTGTTGCCCTTATTCTATTGCAAATTATCCTGGTGAATAGCTTACATACTACTGAGAGTAAACTAATAGGCCTATAATATTTCAATTCGTTAACTTCTTCATTTTCGTGGATTAGTATAATATGTGCATTCTTCCAGTTTTCTGGGACCCTTTAAGTCGATAGACACTTCGCATAGAGAGCCGCCAGTTTTTCAAGCATTATGTCTCCTCCATCTTTGATTAAATTGACTGTTATTCCATCTTCTGCTGCCGCTTTTCCCGGATCATATCTTGCAAGGCCATTCTGACCTCATCGCTAGTTATAGGAGGAGTGTCTGCAACCTGTACATTACTGCTTCGAATGGAGGTATCGTGGCTCCTCTGGGTACAGTACAGGTCAGTATGGAATTCTTCCGCTGCTTTTACTATATCTTCGAGATTGCTGATGATATTGCCCTGCTTATCTTTCAGTGCAGATGTCTTGGTTTCTCCTATGCCAAGTTTCCGTCTCAATGATTTCCGGCTGCGCCCATTTTTTACGGCTTCGTCAGTCTTTCTGACATTATAATTTCGAATATCCCATTCTCGTAATTGATCAAGTTTGACCGTTCCGCGAATTCTATCCGATCTGTTGACTTGGACATTTTCATGCTTTGTAGTTTCTTTATTGTGTCCTTAGTTACTTGGGAGAGCTTGCCGACTGGTTGCCTTGATGCCTTGCCTCCCACTTTAATTGCTGCTTTTGAAGCCATCATCATCAGCCTGGTTATGCCCACTGCAGGGCAAAGGCCTCTCCCATACTTCTCCAACTACCCCCGGTCATGTACTAATTGTGGCCATGTTGTCCCTCCAAACTTCTTAATCTCATCCGCCCACCTAACTTTCTGCCGCCATCTGCTACGCTTTCCTTCCCTTGGAATCCATTCCGTAACTCTTAATGACCATCGGTTATCTTCCCTCCTTATTACGTGTCCTGCCCATGCCCATTTCTTTTTCTTGATTTCAACTAAGATATCATTAACTCGCGTTTGTTCCCTCACCCAATCTGCTCATTTCTTATCCCTTAACGTTACACCTATCATTTTTCTTTCCATAGCTCGTTCCGTCGTCCTCAATTTAAGTAGAACCCTTTTCGTAAGCCTCCAGGTTTCTGCCCCGTACGTGAGTACTGGTAAGACACAGCTGTTATAAACTTTTCTCTTGAGGGACAATGGCAAGCTGCTGTTCATGATCTGAGAATGCCTGCCAAACGTACCCCAGCCCATTCTTATTCTTATGATTATTTCAGTCTCATGATCCGGATCCGCCGTCACTACCTGTCCTAAGTAGATGTATTCCCTTACCACTTCCAGTGCCTCACTACCTGTTGTAAACTGCTGTTCCCTTCCGAGACTGTTAAACACTACTTTAGTTTTCTGCAGATTAATTTTTAGACCCACCCTGCGGCTTTGCCTCTCCAAGTCAGTGAGCATGCATTGCAGTTGGTCCCCTGAGTTACAAAGCAAGGCAATATCATCAGCGAATCGCAAGTTACTAAGGTATTCTCCATTAACTCTTATCCCCAATTCTTCCCAATCCAGGTCTCTGAATACCTCCTGTAAACACGCTGTGAATAGCATTGGAGAGATCGCATCTCGATGCCTGACGCCTTTATTTATTTTGATTTTGTTGCTTTCTTCATTAGAGGACTACGGTGGCTGTGGAGCCGCAAGAGATCTCTTTCAGTATTTTTACATGCGGCTCGTCCACACCCTGATTCCACAATGGTTCCATGACTGCTGAGGTTTCGACTAAATCAAACGCTTTCTCGTAATGAACGAAAGTTATATATAAAGGTTGGTTATATTCCGCAAATTTTTCTATCACGTGATTGATAGTGTGAACATGGTCTATTGTTGAGTAGCCTTTACGGAATCCTGCCTGGTCCTTTGGTTGACGGAAGTCTAAGGTGTTCCTGATTCTATTTGCAATTACTTTAGTAAATACTTTGTAGGCAACGGACACTAAACAGATCGGCCTTTCTTATGGATTAGTATTATATTAGCGTTCTTCCAAGGTTCCGGTACGTTCGAGGTCATGAGGCATTGTGTATATAGGGTGGCCAGTCTTTCTAGGACAATGTTCCCCCCATCTTTCAACAAATCTGCTGTTACCTGATCCTGCCCAGCTGCCTTCCCCCTTTGCATAGCTCCCAAGGCGTTCTTTACTTCTTCCGGCGTTACTTGTGGGATTTCAAGTATCTCTAGACTATTCTCTCTCACATTATTGCCGTGGGTGCAACTGGTACTGTATAAATCTCTATAGAACTCCTCAGCCACTTGAACTATCTCATCCATAATAGTAATGATATTGCCGGCTTTGTCTCTTAACGCATACATCTGATTCTTGCCAATTCCTTGTTTCATCTTCACTGCTTTTAGGCTTCCTCCGTTCCTGAGAGCATGTTCAATTCTATCCATATTATACTTCCTTATGTCAGCTGTCTTGCGCTTGTTGATTAACTTCGAAAGTTCTGCCAGTTCTATTCTAGCTGTAGGGTTAGAGGCTTTCATACATTGGCGTTTCTTGATCAGATCTTTCGTCTCCTGCGATAGCTTACTGTTATCCAGTCTAACGGAGTACCACCGACTTCTATTGCACACTCCTTAATGATGCCCACAAGATTGTCGTTCATTGCTACAACACTAAGGTCCTCTTCCTGAGTTAAAGCCGAATACCTGTTCTGTAGCTTGATCTGGAATTCCTCTATTTTCCCTCTTACCGCTAACTCATTGATCGACTGCTTATGTACCAGTTGCTTCCGTTCCCTCCTCAGGTCTAGGCTAATTCGAGTTCTTACCATCCTATGGTCACTGCAGCGCACCTTGCTGAGCACGTCCACATCTAGTATGATGCCCGGGTTAGCGCAGAGTATGAGGTCTATTTCATTTCTAGTCTCGCCGTTCGGGCTCCGCCACGTCCACTTTCGGCTATCACGCTTGCGGACGAAGGTATTCATTATCCGCATATTATTCTGTTCCGCAAACTATACTAATAACTCTCCCCTGCTATTCCTAGTGCCTATGCTATATTCCCCCACTGCCTTGTCTCCAGCCTGCTTCTTGCCTACCTTGGCAATGAAGTCGCCCATCAGTATACTGTATTTTGTTTTGACTTTAGCAATCGCCGATTCCACGTCTTCATGGAAGCTTTCGACTTCCTGGTCATCATGACTGGATGTAGGGGCGTAGACCTGTCCAACCTTCATTTCGTACCTCTTATTAAGTTTCACAACAAGACTTGCCACCTTCTCATAAATGCTATCGAATTCCTGTATTTTACCAGCTATGTTCTTATTAATCAGGAATCCGACTCCTAGTTCTCGTCTCTCCGCTAAACCCCGGTAGCACAGGACGTGCCCGCTTTTTAGCACCGTATATGCTTCTTTTTGGCCTCCTAACTTCACTGGGCCCTATTATATCCCATTTACTGCCCTCTAATTCCTCCAATAGCACTGCTAGACTCGCCTCACTGGATAACGTTCTAGCGTTAAAGGCTGCCAGGTTCATATTCCAATGGCGGCCTGTCCGGAGCAAGGGATTCTTAGCACCCTCTGCAGCGTCGCAGGTCTGACCGCCGCCGTAGTCAGTTGCTTCGCAGCTGCTGGGGACTGAGGGCCGGGGTTTGATTGTTGTGTTCATATAGGAGGTTGTGGCCAAGTACTGCACCAGGGTGGCCAATCCTGCTCTGGTGAGGGAGTGCGTTACCGGTTCTGGTCACCGGGATCAGGCCACACTCCAGGCCTGTTTATGCAATTTTATCAACACGCGGTTTTTTTTAATCCGGTGGAAAATTGCGCGGCACCAGGACTCGAACCACGGACCTCTTGCACGCGAGGCGGGTGTTCTACCTCTACGCCACCGCTGCACCTTTTGAAGCCAGCTAAGTTACAAAGTTACAGTTTCATAGACACAAAGTCTTCATTTTTCCGCGGAGGGGGGCGGGGGGCTGGGGCCCTACCAGCTATATATTGTCACGTGGTAATCCATGCGAAATGCCGTCTGGCACGACCTCATAGTCCAGTGCGCCAATACGTCGAATGACCTTGTAGGGTCCGAAATAGCGTCGCAATAGTTTCTCACTCAGTCCTCGTCGGCGAGTCGGGGTCCAAACCCAAACACAGTCGCCGGGCTGGTACTCGACGTAGTGTCGTCGAAGGTTGTAGTGTCGGCTGTCGGTCCTCTGCTGGTTCTTGATCCGAAGGCAGGCGAGCTGTCGGGCTTCTTCGGCGTGCTGGAGATAGGTGGCAACGTTAAGATTCACTTCGTCGCAGACGTGCGGCAGCATGGCGTCGAGAGTAGTCGTCGAATTCCTGCCGTAAACCAGCTTGAACAGTGTGATCTGTGTTGTTTCTTGCACTGCCGTGTTGTAAGCGAAGGTTACGTACGGCAGGACGCAGGCACGTACCCAAGGGAGTGTCCGGGGGGGGCCCGCCCCCCCCCCCCCCGAAATTAAGCGGCACCCCCACCCCCCTTATCAACCCACGCCACCACTCCTCACACACATTCCTAAAGCGCCGACAAATCAATCTAATTGGCCGTCAACATTTTGCCGCCTTTGACAGCGAAAGCAGTGTATGATTAACTTCTGTAGTTTTTTTCGGCGTCCGTTAACTGAAAAAATCATCATGTGGGCCGATCCTGGTGATAGTGAAGAAAGGGTCCAAGATCAATGGCACATACCCCTTTGGACTCGGGAACCTACAATGCGCCCTTCGGAGTCTTCGGGATCGGCCCACGTATGAGGAGTGCTTAACGCCTGCTTCACCTCCGCCGCGGGTGGGCCTGGTATTGCAATATCTTTGGAATCGGCCTACGTATGGGGAGTTCCTAATGTCTGCTTCACCTCCGCCGGGGGTCGGCCCGGCATTGCACTACCTTCGGGACCAATCCACGTATGACGAGGGCTTAACGCCTGCTTCACCTCCGTCGCGGGTGGGCCTGGTATTGCAATATCTTTGGAATGGCCTACGTATGGGGAGTTTTTAATGCCTGCTTCACCGCCGCCGGGGGTCGGCCCGGTGTTGCACTATCTTCGGGATCAGCCCAAGTATGCGGGGTGCTTAACGCCTGCTTCACTTCCCCCGCGGGTCTACCCGATATTGCATTATCTTCAGGCTTACCCGCAGCGGAGGTGAAACACTTTGCTTTTCGTTTGAGAGCTTTGACTGTCGTCAGCTTTCGCTGCCATTACATCTTCACAGAGTGGAATGGCTGTCAATTTTTGCACTCCTTTCGGATGGCGGTAGTTATCGGCATTTCCTGGGGTGTGGAGACCAGTTTTCTCATCGATTCGGTGCTCGCGCTACTAACTCAAGATGAATTCAGTTGTCACCATCTGTTGCAGCAGGCAGGGCGTAGTTTATTGTTGTAATTATAATAGTTTATTTTCTTTATAATGCCTAACAAAATTTTTATCTGACCATCTATTCAACGATCACGCGCATCACTGTTGCTTCGTTAGTTCAACCTTCCTTGTTTAGACTGATCCAGGGGCCAGGAAATGGACTCGGTTCGTAGTCAGCTGGTCTGTATGCTCGTGGAACGAGTTGTTGCCGGAGAAACTGTCAGTTGCGTTTAACTTTTCCTTTTGCTTCATTATTTCCTCGAGTGAAGGCTCGCCGCGACGCTGGCAGATCTTCGGAACCATATATCCGCGATATGGGCTTGCGCCCATCATCAGACCCTGCAATAACCGCTAAACTCATAAGCAATATGACTGTCACCCGTTACCTCGTCCGGTTTTTCCCTAATTGTACAGCACGTTTAGTGCAATATTGGCAACTGAAAACCAGAGTTGCAAGGAGATGAGAAATTAAGCGATCTCCTAAGGGAGAAAGCCACGGCAACGGCCGAACAAGGAGGAAAAGCGAAAATTGTTCGTGAAAATATTTATGGATCTATATATTTTTATTTAAAAAGGAAGTAGAGAAAACTCCACCGGAAGTTGAGAATAATTCCGTGTGTTGAATGACGCTTCTACAGTTATGAATCGAGCCGCTTGACGTATCCACTTCCCTGCTGTGCTAATGGGCGTGTTTTTGTAACCTTCCGCGGTGGCCTCAGTACGTCTAGAACCCCACAGCGTCCTGCGCTCTACGCGGTTGTACGGGACTGGGGACCACGAATCGTTACGCAACTTCCCAAATAACAACACGAATCAGTTTTGGCACTTGGCAGAGCAGTAAACGAGGGATGCAAAAGAACTGTGATTGTTCCGCAAATATGCATTTCTCTATAATTCTTCCAGAGCTAATTCGAAAAACGCTACTAGAAATCTTTATTTCCCACTTTCGCTTATTAACTTGTTCTTGCAAGGTTCTTCCTGCGCATCTTTCATGCGCGAGTCCATTTGATGTGATTATTTGTTTGCCAAGTAAAGAAAAGGTGTATCTCACAGGTGTACACGTTATACAATTGATACTATGAGATACACGTTATTTCAATTCTCTTTTGCGGGTCTCCGCGTCTTTATGGCGAATGGTGGGCATTATTCACATTTGTACTAGTAAACGTACCCTGCCCCTCATTTGCATAGAAATGTTACCTTGGTTTTGGCCCCCTACCCCTCAAAATAAAATCCTCCGTACGTGCCTGGCAGGACGGCATCCCAGGTCTTGTGTTCGACGTCGACGTACGTTGCTAGCATGTCGGCGAGGGTCTTGTTCAGGCGCTCCGTGAGACCATTCGTCTGCGGGTGGTAGGCAGTTGTCCTCCTGTGGCTTGTTTGGTTGTATTGCAGAATGGCTTGGGTGAACTCTCCTGTAAAGGCCGTTCCTCTGTCGGTGAGGAGGACTTCTGGCGCACCATGTCGCAGCAGGATGTTCTCCACGAAAAATTTCGCCACTTTGGCAGCGCTGCCTTTCGGTAGAGCTTTAGTTTCAGCGAAGCGGGTGAGATAGTCCGTCGCCACGACGATCCACTTATTTCCGGATGTTGACGTCGAAAGCGGTCCCAACAAATACATCCCGATCTGCTGAAATGGTCGGCAAGGAGGTTCGATCGGCTGTAGTAATCTTGCTGGCCTTGTCGGTGGTGTCTTGCATCGCGGACAGTCTCGGCATGTCTTGACGTAACGGGCGACATCGGCGGTCAGATGCGGCCAGTAATACCTTTCCTGTGTCCTCGACAGCGTCCGGGAGATTCCGAGGTGCCCAGCGGTTGGATCGTCATGTAGGGCGTGGAGTACTTCTGGACGCAACGCTGACGGAACAAGAAGGCAGCTGGCGCGGACCGGCGATAAGTTCTTCTTCACGAGCAGGTTGTTTTGCACCGTGAACGAAGACAATCCGCACTTAAAAGCCCTAGGGACAACATCGGTGTTCCGTAGAACTGAGGTGAAACAGCGCGAAAAAGACGAGGACACAAGGAAACAAATACCACATACAAGCGCTGACTGCCAACTGGAAGTTTATTTGAAATTCACCGGACATTTATACCTTTTTCAGCATAGGCATGCGCACATCAGTCGTAAAAACATCTGCAAATCAACATTTTAATCTTTCTTCCAAAAAATGTGATTTCTTTTTCCGACCAGGCAAGAGAGGGAGTGCTTATACATTTATATCCTTCCTTTCTTATATGAAAGGCCTCTACTATTTCCCTTTCTTTCTTACCCTTTCCTTTCCCTATGAATTTTGTCTTTTCAAATATGGGGTTGCATTGACACTTGTTACAGTGTTGTTGAAGCACTGTCCCGTTTGACCTGTCGTTTCGTCGTTCCCTTCCAAATACTCGACGAGGCCTTTTAGCTCCGGGTCTGCTCGTTGCTGTTTAGTGAAGTCTTTCGCGCTTATTATTCCGAGGAAGGCGTCGTCGTCCTCGTCGTCTCGCGGCGGGGAATCGACGGGGGCGCGTGATAGGCAGTCGGCGTCAGAGTGTTTTCGACCTAACTTGTAGATCACCGTGACGTCATATTCTTGCAGTCTGAGGCTCCACCGCACCAGCCGTCCTGAAGGGTCTTTTAAGTTAACTAGCCAACACAACGCATGATGGTCGCTGACGACATTGAATGGCCTGTCATATAGGTAAGGGCGGAATTTTGCTGTAGCCCACATGATGGCGAGACATTCCTTTTCAGTTGTAGAATAATTGCCTTGAGCTTTTGACAGCGACCGGCTAGCATAAGATATCACCCGTTCATGTCCGTCTTTCTTCTTGACTAGGACGGCACCGAGGCCTAGGCTACTGGCGTCAGTGTGGATTTCGGTATCGGCGTCTTCGTCCAAGTGTGCAAGTACCGGCGGCGACTGCATGCGTCGCTTGAGTTTTTGAAATGCCTCGGCCTGTGGTGTTTCTCACTTGAACTCGTCGTCACATTTGGTTAGATGTGTTAGCGGCTCAGCGATGCGGGAAAAGTTAGTTAGTTTGGTTTTAATGGCGCAAAAGCGACTAAGGCCATGCTGCGCCAGCCACAAGATATTAAGAAATCAAATGTTAAAGCCTCGAAAGCTGCGTTATTTATAGTGTGTGCAAAAAACTGGTTTCTTCCAAAAAGTTCAACAAGTCAGTGAAAGGCACTAGCGGTTCACCTCCGAGTATTAAGGCGGGGCGTAAAGGTATGTGTAAGTTGTAGAGATTGTGTAAAAGCTTCCGTCTCTGTGTTTCAGTGTTTAGACATGTCATAACAATGTGCATTACTGTGAGTGGCTCATGGCATTTCTCGCAAGTTGGCGGGTTTTCGTTTTTAAGTAGAAAATTGTGTGTCAGGTGTGTATGCCCTATTCGAAGTCGACATAGGATCACCTCGTAGAAGCGTTGCTGGTGACTGCAAGACTTCCACTCACCAAGCAGGGGTCTTATTGTGTGTAACTTGTTATTTATGCAAGAGTCCCATTCCAGTTGCCACTTCGATGTCAGGGCCTTATGAATCGCTCGGACACCGTCTTTGTATGGAAGTGTTGTTTGCGTTATAACTTTGTGCGCTGCCATGACGCGCAGCTATCTGCTGCTTCATTCCCTGGTATTCCAACATGGCTTGGGACCCAGCAGAATCGTAAGGTTCTTCCGTATTCATTATAGGCCAATATGTTTAGGATATCACCAAGTAAGGGTTCAGACGCGGAGTTAAGGTTTAGAGCTCTGAGTTCGCTTAACGAATCGGTATATATGATAGAATTCATGTGCTTGTCGCTGGTAATTTTTTTACTGCCGTCCATATCGCAGAAACTTCGGCGGTAAACACTGAAGAAAAATTGTTTATCCGAATGCTATTTTGTCAATTTTTCGTTATTATTCCGACACCTACGTATTCTTGTGTTCTGGAGCTGTCAGTGTAAAATTCCGTGTTATTTTTGTATTTTTTTCTTGAATAGCTCGGACCTCTTGTGTTATATGTTCTTGTGAAATGTCTTTTTTTTATGTGTTAGTGTCCAGTCACATAGCTGTGAAAAGTTGTACCATGGGGGCAATCTTGGTGACCTTTCAGCAACCTGCAGGACCTCATGAGGGACTTCATAAGTCTGACAGTATTCTTCGTGTCTTAAGATCAGTGGCCGAATCATGTGCGGTTTGTTTGTATAGTGTATCCGTAATTTGCACTGTGTTACGATGCTGTAGCATATATGTTGTGGTGATGACCGAATTCTCAGTATGTAGGAAAGTGTAAGTAGTGCTCTGCGGTGCTGTAAGGACGGCTCATTGCAGTCAACGTATAAACTTTGGACAGGTGATGTTCTGTAGGCACCGCTCGCCAGTCGTAGGCCAAGATTGTAAACTGGATCAAGTCGCTTAATGTAGTACTGCCTAGCTGCACCTTAAACTACACTACCGTAGTCGAAGATGCTACGCACAAGAGACCGGTATATACGTAATAGACATGTTCGGTCAGATCCCCAGTGCTTGTGCGATAAAACCTTGAGGATATTTAGAGATTTATTTGCTTTTATTTTAGTTGCGTTAATGTGGGCAAGCAAATTCAGTTTTGTGTCAAACGTTACGCCTAAAAATTTGTAGTCTTCTTTGACCGGCAGCGTTGTACCATACAATGTGAGAACTGGAGTGCAGTGTAACCCTCGCTTCTGGGAGAAATGAACTGTAAAAGTTATGTTTGTTGAAAAACGAAAACCATTTTTGTCAGCCCATTGTGTGAGATCATTTATAGTTATTTGTAGATGTCTTTCGCAGGTGGGTAGATTTGAAGCGCGGCAAGCCACTTGCAAATCGTCGACATATAATGAGTGCATAACAGAGGATGGGACGATCTTATTAACAGAGTTCATTTTGACTATGAAAAGTGTCGTGCTTAGAATGCAACCTTGTGGGACGCCATTTTCTTGTGTAAATGTGCGTAAAAGCATTGTGCCGAGACGCAGTAGCAATGTTGTATTCGACATGAAATCACATAGACAAATTAGCATTCTGCCGCGAATCCCCATGTCAGCCAGGTCGCTCAAGATTCCATATCGCCACGTCGTATCATACGCCTTTTCTAAATCGAAGAAAACCGTCAGACAGTATTGTTTGTGTAAAAACGCGTCACGTATTTCCTGTTCTAGTCGCACTAGATGGTCAGTGGCCCTTTTGTATCCGCACTGTTGCATATCTATTAGCCGCCTTGTTTCAAGGATGAATGTGAGCCTGATGTTTATGATGCTCTTATAGGATTTGGCTAGACAGCTTGTTAATTCAGTGGGTCTGTAGCTGCTAGGGGATGTTTCGGGTTAGCCATATTTTAGAAAAGGCACTACTATCGCATTTTTCCAATCTGTGGGCATTACCCCAGACTCCCATATTTTATTGAAAAATTTAAGAAGTGCCCCTACCGATGCTTGAGATAGGTGTACCAGCATTGTGTAGTGGACACGGTCAAGACCTGTTGCCGTTTTTTTACCGGCAGAGAGAACTCTGTTCAATTCATGTATAGTGAGGCGGTTGTTGTACATTTCAGCTGAAGTGGCGGGCAGTGTCTGTCTCTCCGCCGATTCTTTATATTTTAAGAATGAAGTTGAATAGTGTGCTGAGCTGGAGATGTTGTGTTCACCCAATGAGTTGGCCTGGTCCTGTAGTGTTGTGTGTGTGCCTGGACATGTGAGTAGTGGTATTGTGTATGATGAGCACTCTCCTCTAAATTTCCTCACCTGGTCCCACATTCGTTTTGATGTGACTGTACTATTGATTGGAGATATGCATTTTTGCCATGATAATTTCTCCGCCTTTCTTCGAATAAGTCCTGCTTTGGCTTTGGCCTGTTTGAATTTTAGAAGATTGTTATAAGTGGGGTGCCTGCGTAGGACTCCCCAGGCCTTATTTTGTTCTTTTTTGGCTTCAATACATTCGTTTGTCCACCAAGGATTTAGCTTTTTGCGCACAATACCGGATGACTGGGGTATTGTCTTTTCTGCCGCTGAGATTATAACTTCAGTGATTTTTTTTTAAGTTCATCAATACTAAGCTCTGGCAAAAAGACATTTTCCAGTTTCGCGTTCTCCATAAAAACCTGCCAGTCAGTCAGCTGTAATTTACATCGGCGTGGTCTAGTTACTAAGGTTTGTGGTGATGATAGGCGTTTGATGAGTGCGGGCAAATGATCGCTACCATATGACGTGTGGAGAGCTTCCCATTTAAGATCATTAAAAAGAGAGGGCGAACAAAAAGCTAAATCTAAGCAACTTAAAGTGCGGGAAGTCGGTGAGAAATAAGTTGGTGCACCTGAGTTTAAAAGACACATGTCATTTGACAAAATGAAATCTTCAACGAGTTGCCCTCTTTGGTCAGTTTTGACACTGCCCCAAAGAGTACAATGAGAATTAAAATGTCCTACTGAAACAAATGGCTCCGGTAACTTATTGGTTAGATTCTATAAGTCTTTAATAGTAAAATGTGTGTGGGGTGGAATATATAGTGAGCAAATGGTGATGCTTTTGTAGGATATAATGGTGACAGCTACGGCTTCTAAAGATGCTACGGCTTCTGTGGACAAGGCAGCAGCAATACAGGCCAGATGTTCAAATGTTGTCTCTTCTTCACGCAGCTTTTCACCGGCTTGGCTGCTTTCCCGGAGTATACTACGAAGGCCTTCCTGGATGCATCACCGCTCACATGTCATCACGCTCTGATGTTCCCGCATGCGCGCGATGACTGCCCCATCTCCGCCCTGGAAGATAGTCATGGTCTGTTCACCGCTGCATTCGACAAGATACTGACCTCTGCCATCGGTGACGTCAGCCTGGATGGCGCGCTAATACGAGTCACGACGCTGGCTCCGTTCAGTATAAAAGCCACGCCGCAGCTTCATCGCTTCAGTGGGCAAGGCAGCAGCAATACAGGCCAGATGCTCAAACGTTGTCGCTTCTTCACGCAGGTACGTTACCGTAAAAACGCCTATTGTATTCGATCTGACAACCGCTTCTTATTGCTGATGCCTTGCCCACACGAATGTCTTTCTGCATGTATTTCTGTATGTGCTGATCTTGTTTACTGCATGAGCAGCCTCCTACTGAGTGGCGATATTGAAACAAACCCGGGCCCTACAACACGCTCCGCCACTCAAACAGATGAATCTGGCTCTATGGTATCCGAAATGTTCGCTCAGCTTCTTGCCGGGCAAAATAAGGTAACAAAGGATATAGCAGACATGCGAAAATCTATCGACGCTCGATTTGAGGCCATTGAAAAACGCATAGTTGATCTTGAGCAGCAGACACCCACGTTTAGCACAGCACACTACGATAACCTACAGAGCCAAGTTCAGAAAATGTCATCCACTATTAACACACTTTCTTCCCAAAATGATGATTTAGAAAATCGCTCGCGTCGCAACAACCTTATTCTTTATGGTCTAACTGAATCTGAGCATGACACTAATGAATCGCTGCAATCTCAAGTTAAGAATTTTTTTACTGACGTACTAAAGCTTGATTTTCCTCAAGTTGAGCGATTGCATAGGCTTGGTAGACCTAGAGGTGGGAAACCTCGTCCCATCATTATGAAGCTCCTGGATTTTCGTGAAAAGATTAGTGCTCTAAAGAATCGCAATAAGCGAAAAGGGTCTCAGTGGCGCTTATCCGAAGATTTTTCTTCAAACGTGCACTCCATCCGTAAAAAACTATGGGACGCTACAGCACAATTCCGTAACAATGGTTCAGTGGTACACCTCAGGTACGACCATGCGTTTGTTGATAATCAGCTCTACAATGGGGATGTGGTTTCGAACTCTCTTGTAAAAGCTCCTGATCGCACCACTCACCATCATTTACCGCTCTCCCAGGGGAACAACCCTTGATTTAACGAGCAGGATAAACGTTGTATATTAAATCTGAACACAAGAAGTCTATCTAACAAATATGCAAGCTTTTCCTCTTTGGTGGCATCGCATTCCCCGCATGTTATCGGTGTTACTGAGACCTGGTTGCATAGCGACATCTTTGACTGCGTAGTAACTCCCCCAGGGTATAACGTCATAAGAGTAGACAGGAAAGCGGGCGGAGGCGGAGGTGTTGCCTTGTTTTTGCGCTCTGACCTACAGTTTTCTGTACTACAATCCCCACTTGAAATCGAGACGATCTGGTTTAAGGTGCACAATAATAAAACAAATATAATCATTGGTGTGTTTTATCGACCTCCAGGACATGCCTCAAATGAAATAACGATCCTTAACGCGTTCATCCAAGAGCGCGGTTTTGGCTCTTCAAATTTAATCTGCATGGGGGACTTCAATGTACCTAACGTCTCGTGGGCTTCATTATCGGTAAATGGTGATAACGTCCCTCTTTCTAGAGAGTTTCTTGAATTTTCACTATCCCTTGGATTGAAACAAATTGTATCTAACCCTACTAAAGAGTCCTCCATACTAGATTTGATTTTTCTAAATGCACCGCTCTTTACATGTGGCTTTACGTGTGAGATTACGGACGGTATTTCCGATCACAAAGCTGTTATTGCTACTATTAATCTTTCTGTTTCAAGGCGCCGTTATGAATATACCAGTTTTTACGATTATAATCATGCAGATGATACGACCATACTTGATACATTAAGCATTTCATTCGACAGATTCTCCCGGTTATGCACTACCAGTGATATCAATACTATAGTATCCCATTTTGAAAACATTGTTCATACTTGCATAGAGCGCTATGTGCCATTAGAAACAAAAAAGAAAAATCTTGACCTTCCTTGGATGACAAGGGAAATACTGCATTTGAAGCGCTGGGTAGCCGAAGCACGTTGGAAGCGCCACATGAATGCCGAAACAAATGACCAGGGGTGCTATGCAGGATGCGCCGAGTTTCTCGTTCACCCGAGTTTTACCCGAGTTTGCTCGACGGCAGTCAGTGAACGGAGATAGCGTGAAACGCGCAAAGGCTGCAGGCAAAAAAATATGTAGACAAAAAGCCGCGTATGACAACATGAGCGCACCCTGCGCGGCACGCTGCTTCCACGTTTCAAGCGCAGACGGCTGCACAACGAAACTCGCCAGCGCCGCGTATTGTTATCAACGGATTATCGCAACTTAGCGATACCGTGACTGTCCCGCTGTCTGTCTGCAGACTTGCCGTGAGCCGCTTCCCACGCCTTTCCCGGGCGCGTATTTAGAATTGCTCGTAGGTACAACGGGGCGTGCCACTTTTGACGGAGCTCGACGTTTCTGCGCAGGCGCGAGTAAGAGCGGGCGCGAGAAAGAAAATCTGGGGGCTTTTGCTCCTTGAATATATGACTCAGCCTAGGCACTACGGAGGAGGTTTCTTAGATTGCGTTGTATTCGTTTGTCCCCTGACATGCCGGCATTGCGGAGTTCGGTTAAAAAAAAAAAATTAAATTATGGGGTTTTACGTGCCAAAACCACTTTCTGATTATGAGGCACGCCGTAGTGGAGGACTCCGGAAATTTCGACCACCTGGGGTTCTTTAACGTGCACCTAAATCTAAGTACACGGGTGTTTTCGCATTTCGCCCCCATCGAAATGCGGCCGCCGTGGCCGGGATTCGATCCCGCGACTTCGTGCTCAGCAGCCCAACACCATAGCCACTGAGCAACCACGGCGGGTTCGGAGTTCGGTCGAGTTGGTTTATACGCTCCGCCGCTGGCTGCCCGCGCGGTGAGGCACTGGGCGCGGACGCCGCTTGGTGATCGCTGTGTCTGAAGGGACAACCCTTACAAAAATTTTTATAGAAAGTCCATAGACAGTCTATAGACATTTGTCTATGGAGTCTATAGACTGTCTATAGACATTTCTTTAGACTAGTCTATAGACAGTCTATGGACTTATGGCCATACACTTTTTATAGACTAGTCTATAAAAAGTCTGAGTCTATAGACAGTCTATACACTGTCTATAGACTGTCTATAGACTTATGGCCATACACTTCTTATAGACTAGTCTATAAAAAGTCTGAGTCTATAGATTGTCTATAGACTGTCTATAGACTTATGGCCATACACTTCTTATAGACTAGTCTATAAGAAGTCTGAGTCTATAGACTGTCTATAGACGGTCTATAGACTTATGGCCATACACTTTTTATAGACTAGTCTATAAAAAGTCTGAGTCTATAGACTGCCTATAGACCGCTTATAGACTTATGGCCATACACTTTTTATAGAATAGTCTATAAAAAGTCTGAGTCTATAGACTGTCTATACACTACATATAGACAGTCTAAAGACTTATGGCCATACTTTTTACAGACTAGTCTATAAAAAGTCTGAGTCTATAGACTGTCTATACACTACATATAGACAGTCTATAGTCTGATGGCCATACTTTTTACAGACTAGTCTATAAAAAGTCTGAGTCTTTAGACTATCTATAGACTTATGGCCATACACATTTTATAGACTAGTCTATAAGAAGTCTGAGCCTATAGACTGTCAATAGACTTATGGCCATACACTTTTTATGGACTAGTCTATAAAAAGTCTGAGTCTATAGAGTGCCTATGGATTAATTAAAATTCATGTTTGTAGACAGTTGTCTGCAGAATGTCGATGGACAAGTGTATAGGCTTACAGTTCTACTTTTGTAAACTGAAGTCTATAGAATGTCTATAGATGTCATTTGTCTGTATACATTTTATACACTTCAGTCTACAAAAGTAGAACTATATATACACTTCTACTTTTGCAGACTGAAGTCTATGGAATGTCTATAGACAAATGTATATAGATAGTCTATAGACATTCTATAGACTTCAGTCTACAAAAACAGAACTTTATAATCCGATACACTTTCTTCTATGACATTCTGCAGACATTTGTCAACAAACATGCATTTTCATTAATCTACAGACACTCTATAGACACAGACATTTTATAGACAAGTCTACAAAGAGTGTATAAGGCCATAACTCCATAGCGGCTACCTACTAGTTTTTTTTTTTACAAGTTAGTTTACATTTTTCTTTACATGCGGTAGCAAAACGTTTTGAATGTATTTATGCATGTGCACCTGTTCCTTTTCATCTGCACTTATGCATTACCGTTAGCAGATTAATAATGCTCCTGAACCAGCTGTACTTTCATATATGTTGCATAAACAGAAAGAATTTATATAGTGTTGAATCATGCAGTGCAAAAAAAATAAAACAAATGCACCGGCAATGCATTAACCGTTTTTATTGCTCGATATAATATATGAATTCCTTAAATTCATGTCTTATGCTAATTATGGAAACAGATTACATATTTACACTACTCCTTGGCAAGCATGGTCGCCAGGCTGGCCTTGACCTTTGTGTCATTAGTCCCAAAGGTGCTGCAGGTGTATGCTGCAAATAAGTAGATGCAGCAATATGAGGCAAAAATAACAAGTGTGTATTCTTTGTATGTTCATTAAGCAGCTTAATATATTTGCTCAAACCATCTAAGTCAATACTTAATGCGGTTTAACTATGACTAAGGGCTGCTTGTCAATACAAATCAGTACCTTTATACAATGTTTTATTGCATGGTATGGTGAACAATTAAACAGTCACAACTGCTGCTCGTGCCAGCAACAGTATGTTCCCTTTTATGACAAGTTCATATATGATGCATTAATGTACTTATCCCAAATGGTCTCTATATTTATTGCTGAAACGTTACCCAGTTGTGCTGTCTGTACAATTTTTTGCTGGTAGTTAAGTATGCCCGTGCAGAGGGATATTTTCAGAAGACGTGACTGGAATATTCACAGTATCATGCCTAAGATTGTAATTTATTTTGCTTAATACACATTTAAATGTCTTTCTCATACTTTTAAATGAATGGTCATTGGCCATAACTTCAACAGAAGGCAGATGGGTTGATTGTATTGATATGGTCACTTAATTTCTTACAGGTAATGAGGCCTCTTGGGCATGCTAACAGGTTTCCAAGTTAGGTATACCACATGAGCACCCGAAATACCACACGAGCACTTTGTGTCATGGCACGACAGATATGCACCTCCTAGGAAACAGAACTGATAAGATAGTTCGAATGAATTCTATCACAGTAAATTATTTAAGGTGCTTTGAAAGATGAAATTTTTTTCTAGGCTATCGAGGTTCAGGACGTTAACGCAAAAAAAACATATTGAGTAAGAAATGCCTTGTCAGTATGCTTGACATTCTTTTTTTTTTTCAATAAATAGGACCAATTTCCCTCAATTTTTATGAAGTGAAAGGTTTTAAAAATATATTTAACACAGAGATTCTCTGGTAACGTTGTATGACATATGACAAGACAGCATACCTATGTGGCCATTTTAAGATTTCCCGATCTTTTCACAAGCCTTCCCTGGCTGTTTTCATGGAAATTTTCTGGCAATCTATGACGCCTGCAGCTTAAGTGCAATAAAAAAAATATTGTGGTTTAATGCTTGCCAAGTACTGCCAGTCCATAATATTTAGATAAAACGAATAACACGTCGGTCACTTGATATGTAGTATTAGATGCAACTGACTTGAATCCCTTGTTTAATAAAGCTGACAAGGGCTTCGGCAAGTTCCTAATTGATGGCCGCACGAGTACAGCACGGAAGACACAGAGACACACGTAAAACAAATGCAACAATGTGAGCGAAAACTATACAATGAGATATTTTTACGGTTCAATAGTAGTTTTTTATATAATTTGCTCTCATCACTTATGCCTCTAGTTTAACTTTGTTTCTCTGACTAAAGACTACATGGCAATATTAATCAGTACCATTATGATGTTTCGTTATATTACAGTGTGATAAGCAGTTAGACAACCGTAATGGTCGCCGGTGCCAGCAACGGTACGTTTCGTTTCAAGACAGGTTCATGTGACACACAGTGTACTTATAAAAATAAAATAAATGCGAGAATCCCAAACGATTCCTATAATAATAATTGTTGAAACAAAGACACCCGGCTGGACTGTGCACATTTTTCAGGTGTTAATGCAATATGCCCGTGCCGAACGAACATGCTCAGCATACTGACTGCACTTTTGAACAATCACGTTAACATTTGCAATTTATTTCCGTTTAGAACAGTCTGCAATGTCTCTTTTCTCATACTTCGAGATGAATACATTTGCCACACTTTCAGTAGAATGCACATGAATGGGGGCGTACTGATCAGGTTACTTAGCAACTAAAACATGTTACAATCTCTTAGGCGTGGTGATAAGGGTAGAACAAATGCAATGTCCACTGAATTATTTGAATAATCTGTGCGTTATCTACTAAGAAAAGACCACCAAATTGATAATCTGGCTCTTTTTTCTTTTGTACAGCGCATATAGTATGCAGTCTGTCCAAGACGACGGCACTACATGCAACAGTAATGAAAACCGGAACACTTATTACACACGACAAGGGCTTCATACCATGCACGACTGGCACAATGCGAATCTGCGCCAGCAGCTGCCTAGTGATTAATAGCACGTAAACTGCATAACGCCGAAGCATCGAAAAGCGCTTAACGCTTTTCATATAGCTCGAAAGACAACTTCTGCTGCTAAACTGTTTAAAAAAAGAGACAAAAAAAAATCTTCCAACTACCGTCAAACGCAATGCCTTCAGTTTGAAACGTGTAAAGGTGCTTCCCGGAACGACTAATTTAGTGTTCTCCAATTTTTTCGGCTAAGTTGCGAAGCTGCAAGTGACTGAGCTTATCGCAGGTTTGATGCTCCAAAGCGTTTGTGGTTGCATATAAATAGATTGGGTGAATTAGAGATTTTTGCTTGATATTTCTTCAAGTCTCGTGTTTTGCTTGCGGTAACTTCCCAAAATTAACTTGCGGTAAGTTCCCAAACGATGCGAAAACGGCAGCGCACACACTGCTGATGCATGCCCCGCAAACACGGCCTTTCATTCGAGTACGTTAGCAGTTATTCAACTATACGTGTCTGTCTGAACATTCTTGATGCTAACACAATTTCGAGATATATACGTAAAGCCTGTCACGAGAATTTCACTAGACATGCGGCGCAGCATTCATCGCGGCCGGATCAAGCGCCACGAAATTAGATCTACCGCACTGGCTGCCCAACATACACAATGCACAACATACACAACATACAGTATCAAGTTAAAACATGGTGTACGTCCTTCTTTACGCACGTAAACTATAATGCTAAAATCAACAAGCCCGAGCGATCGCTCGCCGTAAAACATTCCGTATACTAGAAGCGAGAACAAGAGCGCGTTATCAAACCATGTCAACGACAAACCGACACTATACCCGAGTCGCCTGCGCTACATGCAGCCGCTTCGCGCTAAGAGATGCGCTCACATAATCATGAGCTATTGACGCAAAACGTCTTTGCTAAAGCTTACCGTTCAGTGTAGTTGACGTGTGATGCCACAAAGATGACACGCATACACAGACACCGACGTTCAGGCATACACCGCACACCGGTACAACCGTTTACTTGCCTGGCGCACTCGTTGAGACGGCGCACCGCCGCGCATGCGCAAGAGCTCCGAGCATGCGCAGGAGCTCCGCGCGCGAGGGCGTGCGCGCTCGGAGGAGTGTGAGCGCCTTTTCCTCCTTCATTTTTTTTTGTCTCTTTCTCTCTCTCTCTCTGCGCGCCATGCGCGCCGGAACGGATGGCTTATTCATCTTTAACACCACTATTCATCTTTTTTCATGGACGAAGGAAATGCGCTGGTAGGTTGTATGACAAACGCTGTGGGCTATCGTATGAGACTGGAACGCTAACATGAATGCGCTGTTTGTAAAAGCCGTTACAGGGCCCTTCAGACGTTTCAGACGCATTATTGCCAGCGTCGATTAGTAATACAGCGTACTTGTAGCATATCTTCCAGCGTACCGCCAAATGTGATGCCCGCACGTATGTTAGTGCTAATTTTCTGTTCCGATGATAGGTCAAAGCAATCAGTACAGCATTGAGGTACTCATATGCGTGGCTGCGCAGGCATACCGCCGGCGAAATACTGGGTGGGCTCAGAGAATTTGGCACCTATTTTAAGTGAATGAGAAACTTTGATAGGTTTATAGCGCAGGATATCAGTCAACAAAAAACCGCCCGATGTTAGTGACGCAGCCGAGATATGAAGACAATGTGAAATGTATCCGAGAATCGGACGACACACAACGCGAAGACCACATGCGCGACATCGGTTCATCGCACATTCACAAAGTCCGCGTTGTCAGCTACAAACATTACGAGTGTATTTGCTGTTAGCTTGATGCCTGTTTGGAATCCACTTGTAGCTGAAGCTGGCGTTCATAACATCTATTATAACAATTGGATCGGCGTTTTGCTTACTTTATTCTACTGCCGCAAAAGTGATGCGACAACTGTGAAGACTGTCTTGGGATTGCCGAGAGCGGCTACGTAGATGATATCATGTGGTCAACAAATGCGGAGGTATACACTATGTGTATACTAATGTCTACAAATAGGCTCTACAGCAATCTCAGCAGTATACAACTTCAGTGGCTTATATCAAACGCAGCTACGTATTATCCACCGGTACCTGCGCTTGGTTACAGCGTACACGGGTTGGGCCCAGATTAACGATGTTTGTCTATTGTTAATCTATAGACATGCAAGACCACGACAACTCAGAGGAAGACCAGGTGGTGAATTCACCACCTGGTCTGCCGGCTTTCGCCACTTATTCACCACCTTTGCCACATCATCACCATCTGACCTTCACCACCTGGTCTTCGCGAAGTGTACGTCCGGGAAGCAGCCAGGTTTAGGGCCTTCGGGTGCGTGGAAGACCTTGGTGACTCGGACGGTGCCTGCTCCGCCGCGATCCTCGTTCGGGGCAGCTGCACCGAACGCAGACTAGCAGTCTGCACGGTTTGCCCGCCGCGCCGGAGTTGCGGTGCCGTCGTGCATGAACCAGTGCCATATCATCGCGTTCGCAGAGGGCGGGGGGTATGGGAACTCGGAATTACAAATTATCGACTTTCTTCTATACATATTCAATACACCGGGAGTAGAGAAAAAGAAATAGAAACCTTGTCGACTATATTGTCCATAATATAGAGAGTCTATAGACAAAGTATGGACAAAAATAAATAGAAACTGTATCGGCTTTCGTCTACAGGTAGTCCATATAGAGGGGAAATAGACAAAGAAGAAACAAACACCTTATCGAATTTTTTCTATAGACTGCAAGTAGATAAAAAGAAATTGAAATCTTATCGACTTTCGTCTATAGAAAGTCTATATACAAAGTATATGGACAAAAATAGATAGACACTGTATCGACTTTGGTCTAAAAGTAGCCCATAGAGGGGAAATAGACAAAAAGAAACAAACACCTTATCGATTTTTTCTATAGACCGTCTATAGACAGCGAGTAGACAAAAAGAAATCGAAACCTTATCGACTTTCGTCTATAGAAAGTCTATAAACAAAGTATGGACAAAAATAGATAGAGACTGTATCCACTTTCGTCTATAGGTAGTCCATAGAGGGGAAGTAGGCAAAAAAGAAACAAACACGTTATCGACTTTTTCCTATAGACCGTCTATAGACTGCGAGTAGACAAAAACAAATAGAAACCTTATCGACTTTCGTCTATAGAAAGTCTATAGACAAAGTATGGACAAAATGGATAGAAACTGTATCGACTTTCGCCTATAGGTAGTCCATAGAGGGGAAGTAGGCAAAAGAAACAAACACCTTATCGACTTTTTTCTATAGACCGTCTATAGACTGTGAGTAGACAAAAAGAAATAGAAACCTTATCGACTTTCGTCTATAGAAAGTCTATAGACAAAGTATGGACAAAATGGATAGAAACAGTATCGACTTTCGTCTATAGGTAGTCCATAGAGGGGAAGTAGACAGAAAGGAAACAAACACCTTAGCGACTTTTTTCTATAGACCGTCTGTAGACTACGAGTAGACACAAAGAAATAGAAAGCCTATCGACTTTCGTCTATAGAAAGTCTATAGACAAAGTATGGAAAATATAGATAGAGACTGTGTCGACTTTCGTCTGTAGGTATTCTTTAGAGGGGAAGTAGACAAAAAGGAAACAAACACCTTATCAACTTTTTTCTATAGACCGTCTATAGACTGCGAGTAGACAAAAAGAAATAGAAACCCTATCGACTTTCGTCTATAGAAAGTCTATAGACAAAGTATGGAAAAAAATAGATAGAGACTGTGTCGACTTTCGTCTGTAGGTATTCTATAGAGGGGAAGTAGACAAAAAGGAAACAAACACCTTATCAACTTTTTTCTATAGACCGTCTATAGACTGCGAATAGACAAAAAGAAATAGAAACTTTATCGACTTTCGTCTACAGACAGTCTATAGACTTTGTATCAACAAAAGTCCAAATCTATAGAAAGGAAAGGTCGTCTATGAAAAGTCTATAGACTTTCTATAGACAGTCTAAAGTCATTTTTGTAAGGGAATGTTCTGACTGGTGTTTTATAAGTCGCGGGTCGAATTTTTCGTCGCGACGATAGATCGGATTTTTTACAAGCACTGCTCCAGGAGGGCACATGTAACCGGCAAACGGAGGCCTCAGGAGAGCACCTGAGGTTATATTAAAGCAGGCGGCGCAGAATCTCCGGGGCACCCAAGCGGTAGCGGGGGGATCAAAGCTGGAAGCCGGGCGGCCCGTGGGTTGGGGCCGCAGAGGCCGAAGCGTGCCTGGGGGTGTTCGCATAAAACATTGGCTGTCCGCGATAGCGGACAGCCGATCTTATACTCCCCTGGCACGCGCAGGCCTCTGCGAGCCCCAACCCACGGACCAGTCCGGCTTCTAGCATTGATATCCCCGTTGCCGCTTTGGTGTCCTGGAGGCGCCGCCAATAATGCGAAATAATGACACGTTGTTTTCATTAGTAAAAACATGATCGATTAAATATGATTGCGTCGAGCCGCCAACTTGCGATGCTAAGTTCAGCACAACCGCGCCCCGCGACTTCTGCCGGCACGGCGCGCCTAGGGACAAGCGCATACACCGCGCCCCAAGGGACTCCTCCGTAGTACCTAGGCAGAGTCGTATTTTCAAGAATCAAAACTCCCCACATTTCCTCTCTCGCACCCGCTCTCACTCGCGCATGCGCGCAAACGTCCGTCGTCTCCGCAAGTTCCACGCCCCGTTGTACCTACGAGCAGTTGGAAATACGCTTCCCGGGCGCGTCAAGGGCGTGCCTCCTCTTTCGGCAACTATCTTTATATCCTCGATCGAATGCGAACAGGGTACATGCGGCGCATTCTTGCACCTACGCTTTCTCTCAAACGAATACGTTAAAATACAACAAATAAAATAACAAACATTTTTATTTCTTTAAGTGTCTGTTTTTCGTTTTGAATGCTAGAAATTTCTGATGACAAACGGAGATCGAGCAAATTATTAAATTTTTCACTTCTTGCCGCGAGTGGCGACAGTGAGGCGAAAGCTTAGAAGCGGATACATTGAAGCGGGTCGCACGCACGAGGCAGTTCATACGGTGAGAAGTCGCCTAGGGGCGCTACAGTGCTATTCTCAATAATGTCAGTGATCACCACTCTTTCTCTATTAGGGGAATAGAAACGCAGCGCCGCGGTACGGCTGTTCATCGCAGGCACTTTAAGACCCCCGCTCTACCAATTAAAAACTACACACTAGTCATAAATACGGGAGCAACGGCTGTCGCTGCAAAATGGCGGTCCGTAGTGTCCGTAGTGACGCAGTTCAGTGAAAATATACCAGTTTATCTTTGTGCGCGAAGCCTCGGCGATGCATTGCGAAGAAGTGCGTGCTTCCCAGCGACACAATTCATCGCTTGTCATCGCTTGCACAGTGAAAGTGTCTCTGAGCGCATGTACGCAGTATTTGAGTGTTTTGTGCACACCAAGGTGCTTGCGGATTACCTATGCTGGAGCGAGCAGCGATCGCCGATGGATATCGTAACGACACCGCAGCAATCGCATTTTGGCAGGTGAGGGCTCTTGTGTGCAGTTATGACTTCGAACTGAGGAAGGTGTTGGAATTGTTGAGTGCGCAGTGCTTGTGAGGAAGAAATGCCATTGCACTGGGTCTAGAAAAGCAAGCTATTCTCGGACGCTGATCGTGTTTACGACGCTGTGGCTCCGATACATCACCGATGACAGAGCAGCCATCTCAAACGACTGCTGCGATACGCACTCCTCAGCATCGTCGTCCCCCTCGGCGCACTGACGCCTTGCAAGCAGCTACAGTGACGTGCCGATAATTATTTACTGTGCGCTACGTCGCCACAATGCAGGCAATGAAACCGTGTTGTGGGGCCATCTCAGCCCGAAAAGATGTGTGCATAAGCCAGCGACAGTCAACGCTTTGTTTTTGATAGTAGTGCGCACTACATCACCGATGACGGTGCGTTGCGCGTGTTTTATGTCGGTGGTGAAGATTGTTGATGCCTCTCAGCTCGGCACCGCGTCGCTGTTGCCGAAAGATAAGTTGGGCGTGGCCCAACCGTGGTGGGTGCGCGCACAAGAGTTACATGCCTCGCGCGGGGCGTGACCTCTGGCTTTGATTGACAGGCGAACTCGTGCTAAACTCGTACATCGCGAAACCCCCTCCGAGTTCAACTCGGGAACATGGCGGCGGCAGCAGCAGCCTGTGTTTTTGCAGCCAGCGGCAGCAAGCGTCAGTATGACCGTCTGGACCCGTTCGCGTACATGACCGCCGTGGAGTTTCAGCGTCATTTTGGCCTGTCGAAGACATCAGTGCGCCGGCTGTGTGACGAGCTAGGCGAAGACTCTCGTCTGTGGAGACAGCGTGGCGGGCTTCATTCGCTCACCGTTGAAGAGCAAGTTCTCTGCGCCCTCCGTTTCTACGGGACTGGGAGTTTTCAGGGAAGCGTCGGCGCCGAGCGTTACATTGGACGTCATCAAACTATTGTGAGCCTCTGTGTCAGAGATGTCTGATGCACTTATTGATGCTGCAGTGCGGAAGCGGTGGCTGCCTTTCCCGAAGACTGCGGCTGAGCGGGCATTTATAAAAAAAACGCTTCTTCGCGGAAACATTACGAACGTAGTCGGGTGTGTCGACGCAACGTACGTAGGAATTAAGGTGCCTTCAATGTCAGCGTTACTGTGATTAGCATTGAAGCAATGTCTAGACGCACCATATTGCCAAATTTGTCACTTCTCTGTAGCCGACTAAAATTTTGTGTTTCCGACGTCACACATGCGGCAGCATATGATACTGACTTTTTCGCTGGTTGCTGACTTTTTACCGATTGTTCTACTTGTCTCTGGGTGCCTTCCAAATGGCTCACTTTTTTGGGGAAAGAGGTTAATGAAGTATAAATAGATAAATGGATATCACAAATTGTGTGAAGTACCCTGTGAATGCTAATCTCATAAAGAACTTGGGTTTTTTTATGAGATTACTTAGCACTTAGTACAAGTTACTTAGTATGCATAATGCTGAATTTTGGTCATGCGTCATCTATCGGCCACACTATGAAACAGCAAGGCATTGCACAATTTGTTGCAGTGCGAGATGCGGATGTCGCGCCAAGCCGGTTGTGCCTATGCATTTATGGCAAAATGAAAATGCATTGAGAATCTTAGTGTGCTGGCTTGCATGAAGAAAATACTTCAGAGTGTTTGCTGTGTTCACTGTTGGTGCATGTGCCAGTGGTTCAGTGTATTTCTTTTGGGGGGGGGGGGGGGGGCAGCGTTATTATGTATGGACAAATCGTATATTTTCGTCTCATAATAGGGCTCTAATTCTTCAGCAGTAGAACAATGCAGATCCAATGCTCTGCAGAACTCGGTGTGCGTGAAGATGTTGTGACCCACCAAGGCAAAATGACATATCGGGAGAAATGTGGCACAGATGCCAATGAAAAGTGGGTCTTTAACCCGCCATGATAAAAATAAAGATTGCAGAGCGAATAGACCTTTTGTACAGCTTTAGAGCAATGATTACACAAACTGTGACATGCTCAAACGTGTAAAAGCTTGCCGCAATGTGAAAGTAGGATGAGCAATAGCAGCATATTTTGGCATTGAACATGTCTTGTAAATGCTATTTTTATTGTGAGCCTCAAGCCTCGCTGGCACGCCTTTCCCTCCGGCACTCCCTTTACTGAAACGCAGCACTGTCTTTCTATTGGTGTCATGATGATGATGGTAACGGCAGCAGTAAGGCTGGTTAATGCTTGCCCCTTTGATTCCTGCGAGTTGAGTGGTACAGAATATGGCACGTGCATACACCTGTGCAGTGTTGGTATCGCAGCGCTGGCACGAGTTGTTGGAATCTCAGCGCTGACACCCGTTGTTGCAAATGGGTCGCAAGCCCCAAGGGTAGCGTTGGCCTGGCGGCCTGGGGCACAACTGGAAGCATCCGAAGGTCCCGGCAAAGCATGAGTCGACTGGTAACAGAACAACTTGTTTATTCTAGCATCGCAAAAGAGCGGGCAGTCAGGTCGACCGAAGTGGAGAGACGGGAGAGCACGTAACTCAACGGAAGAAATCGGAGCCTCTCTCTTGGCGTCCGGGGGCAGCTGCTCTTATACTCTCGGAGTTGAGGGCAAGAAGGAACGTCTCGGGATGAGGCCACGTGACTGCGGGGCAAGGACACGATGAGAGACACGTTGGGACGAGTGTAGTGACGCATCCGCCGGGCCGGCGCCGGTCAGACCTCCTCGCTTCACACTTGGGGAGCTCCTCTCCCCGGCTGCCGCGCTTTGACAAGCGTGGGCACCAACATGCACACACACGCACACTTGAAGACACGTGGCATTGAAACATGCCTGGGCGCGCTTGGCGGGGAGGCGTATCGGCGGCGCTGAACGGGCCAAAATGTCCGCCGCTTTGAACGAAGCCCCGGCGTCCGTTGCATCCGCGCCGGCTATACCGCGCGTCGTAGGCGAAACGTAACAGACCGCCCCGCCGGGGGAAGGAGATCCCGATGGTCAGGGGACTGCATCCGCTGTCCGGAGGGATGTCGCTCGATGATGCTCATAACCAAAGTCGGGCGTCCTTCGGCGTTTCTTGAGCGCAGCGCACAGAGAAGGCCTCGTTCTCTTGTTCAGGTTCACACAGGACACTGCAAAGTGACTTCGGGAGAGTTGACATTTTTGTTCTCGTTCCCGGCAAGCGTTAGAACTACGCCGAAACTCAACCGCTCAGTCAGCAAGCACGAAACAACCCTCACCAAGTCCTGCCAGGCTCTTTCCCCTTTTATACTACTGCCTAGTTCCTTACAGTAGACTAGCAGCACTCAGAACGCGTCCACAAATTGGAAAATTGCACTAGAAAGCACGTCATCACTTTGAAACACTAAACAAAAGCAATATGTTAAAAATCCTGCCTCAGGAAGGAAAACATCCGTAACAAACAACTTTGAGGCTGATTCCTACGTTAGGGGCTTCGACTTAAGCCATCGGCGTTACCGTTGAGACTCCCCTTTTTGTAACGCACCTCAAAGGAATATTGTTGCAAAGCGAGGCTCCAGCGCAGGAGGCGGCCATTTGTGGAAGAGATGGTCTGCAGCCATTGGAGAGGGCAGTGATCCGTCTCGAAGCATGCGAAGCGGAGAACGCAGCGAGCGACCGTACACTAGCTCAGCTGGCGAAAACCCCGTAGCCGCATGCGGCGCGGTCTTTAATGCCAACGTCACCCCAGGCAGACACAGCTCCCAGTCAGTTTGTTGTTCAAAACACAATGCTCTCAACACGCGCTTCATGACGGAGTGGAGCTTCTCAACGGAATTCGACTGTGGGTGGTACACTGAGCTGTGTAACAGCTTTACCCCGCACCTTTCGAGAAAGGCTGTCGTCAAAGCGCTCGTAAACACCGTGCCCTGATCTGACTGGAATTCCGCAGGAAAACCAACTCGCGCAAATATCGACAGTAGTGCATTGACTATCTCAACTGAGCTGACTTCTTTAAGCGGCACTGCTTCAGGGAACTTTGTCGCTGGGCAGATCACAGTCAAAATGTGTCTGTACCCCGTGGCTGTTACCGGCAGAGGTCCCACTGTATCAATAACGAGCCGTCTAAAAGGCTTCGTAATGATAGGTACCAACTTCAACAGCGCCCTCGATTTGTCCCCTGGTTTGCCCACCCGCTGACAGGTGTCACATGTGCTCACAAAGTGGTCTGCGTCCCGAAAACACCCTGGCCAATAGTACTCTTGCAAGAGACGGTCCTTAGTTTTCTTAACTCCTAGGTGTCCGGACCACGAACCCCCATGCGACAAGCGCAACAGATCCTGACGGTAGCACTGAGGCACGATCAGCTGATCGAACTCCACTCCCCTGCGGTCTAGATACTTCCGGTACAGGACCCCACCTCTTTCCACAAAACGAGCATTTTTCTTGTCGATACCTCCCTTGACATTGCAGCGTATGTTTTCTAGGCTGCCATCCTTTTTTTGCTCGGCTATCAAAGCCGACCGGCTGACTTTTAGCAACCTATTAAGTCCGTCTGACGTAGGCGCGATGAGCAAATCTGCAGATAACTCTTCTAACTTTCCCGTGGCGGGCATTTCCTCTCCAGTATCTGGTGCCTTTAACGCTACAGGCTCAATTTTATTCAGTTCGGACGTGCTCTGAATATCAGCTTGCTGCGCCTCTGACCCTTTCTCATTGTTCGACAACGTCGGCCCCGCAACTACCGCCTTTGCAGCGAGCTCCCGAACCTTCGATCTGGTTAAGGCCTGAACGCTAGCCTCACCAAACAAAAGCCCCTTCTCGCGCAGGAGGTGATCGGACCTGTTCGAAAATAGGTACGGGTACTGGGGGGGCAATATAGATGACACTGCGGCCTCCGTCTCAAGCGTTCCGAAAGGTCCTTCAATAAGCACTTTTTGCTACGGGCAGACACACGCTATGAGCTTCCACGGCTTGCTTGATCCATGCGCACTCGCCCGTGAACATATCGGGTTCTACGTAAGCGGGGTGAACTACATCCATTGTAGCTGCGGAATCGCGAAGCACTCGGCACTCTTTCCCGTTCACGAGGAGGTCTCGCATGTAAGGCTCGAGAAGCTTCATGTTCTCGTCAGTGCTGCATAATGACAAAAACACGACTTTTGTTTTTGTTTCTGGACACTGCGCCGAAAAGTGACCCGGCTTCTGGCACGTATAACACACGCGCGCTTGCCTCGTCTCGAACCGCTTTCTGCGTTCGGCTTCGGCTGCCGCCGTCTCCTTACGTTCGGTCGGACACTGCGCCGAAACGTGACCCGGCTTCTGGCACGTATAACACACGCGCGCTTGCCTCGTCTCGAACCGCTTTCTCATGGGCGTGAACTTCGGCCTCTCAAACTTGGAGCCAAATTCACCCTTTTGACCGTCCTTAGCTCCGCGAGCCCGACGCGTCACAAACTCCTCGGCTAGCTCGGCGGCTTTAGCCACCGTACTAACGTCCGGCCTATCCAACACCCAGTACCGCACGTTCTCAGGTAACCGACTATAAAACTGTTCCAGCCCGAAACACTGCAGAACTTTCTCGTGGTCACCAAACGCTTTCTCTTCTTTGAGCCACTCCTGCATGTTTGACATTAGCCTGTAGGCAAACTCTGTATATGACTCACTTCTGCCTTTCTCATTTTCCCGAAACTTCCGACGGAACGCCTCCGCTGACAGCCTGTACTTTTTTAGCAGACTCGATTTCACTTGGTCGAAATCCTCTGCCTCCTCTCTCTTCAAGCGAGCGACTACGTCGGCCGCCTCGCCGGGTAACGAAGTGAGCAAGCGCTGTGGCCACGTTTCCCGAGAGAACCCCTGCTTCTCGCACGTTCGCTCAAAGTTAACCAGGAACAAACCAATGTCCTCTCCAAGCTTAAACGGCCGCATCAGGTCAGTCATATTGAACGATACTCGTTCTCCTGCACCGTGTGCCTCACTTCCATTACGAGCGCCTTCCATCTCTACCTCGAGACGCTTCATTTCCAAAGCGTGTTGACGGTCGCGCTCTTCTTTTTCTTTCTGTTTTTGTTCTTTTCGTTCGCGCTCATCTTTCTCTTTCTGTTCTTTAAGTTCGCGCTCCTGTTTCTCTTTTTGCTGTTTAAGTTCGTGCTCCTGTCTCTCTTTTTGCTCTTTAAGTTCGCGCTCCTGTCTCTCTTTTTGCTCTTTAAGTTCGCGCTCCTGTCTTTTTGCCCGCTCCTCAATGGTCTCAAGGCATTCCGACAGCTCGTCATCCTCAGCTTCTAACTCAAGAATAGCCCTCAGCAGTTCTGGTTTTCTGAGTTTGTCTGAGACATCCAGACCCAACTCTCTTGCAAGCTCCAGCAATTTCGGTTTGCGCAACGACTTCAAATCCATGACTGCTCTGAATGCTGCTTTCTCTACTGCCTACTATTGTCTTGCCGCAAACTAACCCGGCAGCAACGACAACCACAATTACCAGCTCTGTTTCTGACACTAACAAAAGCCTGGCAAAACTCAGAAGAAGAAAGTCCCGCACTCACCAAACCTCGCAGCCAAGAATTCAGCGCAGTCGTTCCGCTGCAGGCAACCAGTCATCACACAGGACTCGTTGCACTGCTCCCGGATGGTCGTTGTGCTGCTCAGCATACAGTCAACCGCATATCTTCGCTGCTGGCCTCCGTTGTCGCGATCTCACCGCTGGCAGACAGTTGTTGGTATCGCACCGCTGGCACGAGTTGTTGGAATCTCAGCGCTGACACCCGTTGTTGCAAATGGGTCGCAAGCCCCAAGGGTAACGTTGGCCTGGCGGCCTGGGGCACAACTGGAAGCATCCGAAGGTCCCGGCAAAGCATGAGTCGACTGGTAACAGAACAACTTGTTTATTCTAGCATCGCAAAAGAGCGGGTGGTCAGGTCGACCGAAGTGGAGAGACGGGAGAGCACGTAACTCAACGGAAGAAATCGGAGCCTCTCTCTTGGCGTCCGGCGGCAGCTGCTCTTATACTCTCGGAGTTGAGGGCAAGAAGGAACGTCTCGGGATGAGGCCACGTGACTGCGGGGCACGGACACGCTGAGAGACACGTTGGGACGAGTGTAGTGACGCATCCGCCGGGCCGGCGCCGGTCAGACCTCCTCGCTTCACACTTGGGGAGCTCCCCTCTCCGGCTGCCGCGCTTTGACAAGCGTGGGCACCAACATGCACACACACACACACGCACACTTGAAGACACGTGGCATTGAAACATGCCTGGGCGTGCTTGGCGGGGAGGCGTATCGGCGGCGCTGAACGGGCCAAGATGTCCGCCGCTTTGAACGAAGCCCCGGCGTCCGTTGCATCCGCGCCGGCTATACTGCGCGTCGTAGGCGAAACGTAACAGCAGCAAAATTTTATGCTTGTGGTGATTTGTTGGAAAGCTAATTCGTGTTGGGACATTTCAAAGATGTGCGCCATTGTGGCTTAATAACTAGATCATTGGTGAGGTTGTAGACTCGTTGTATCGGTATAGAAGCTTGAAGCTGAATTGCACCACAATTCGACGGGACACAAAGAGAAATACACACAGCCGAACGCTCTGCTGTGTGTGTTACTCTTCTTTGTGTGCCAACGAATTGTTGCGCGGTCCAACTTCAAGTAGAGCATTGGGCCTCTTTGGTGCAGGACTGAGGAAGAGAAATACACACAGCAGAACGCACTGCTGTGTGTGTTACTCTTCTTTGTGTGCCGTCGAATTGTTGTGCGATCCAACTTCAAGTAGAGCATTGGGCCTCTTTGGTGCAGGACCGAGGAAGTGTGAGCTATTCGACACCATGCCAGTGCCTTGCCACACAATTATGGAAGTCTGAAGGTTTGCAAACAAAGCTTTGCTTTCAAATCCACCTGCTCATGTAATACAAGCACTGATTGAAAGAACCATCATACAAAAATAATGGTGAAATGAATGGCTTTTGAAAATTTGTATGTTGACACTAATGACATAATAGGTGCCACAGCAAACTCGACAGTTGTACTGGACAGAGCACTTTGTTTCCTATGTGAAGCACAAGCTTTCATTACATGCTGTGCAGATAACCAAGCTCAGTTTGTTTTAACGTGGTAAACAACATTCACTGTAATCTGTTTTTGATTCTAAAGTGCCCAACACCACCTCTTTTTAAAGGATGTCATGGGAATATTTGGTGAGAACTGTTTACAGCCCCTCATAGGAAGTGTGGCCAGCCAGCTTTGCTTGGGTGCCTTTATAGATTTCTGTTCCAGATCATTGTGTGCTATCAAGTTGCTAAAGTCTATGCAACCAGTGCAAGGCATTACGTGATTCTATAGTCGGATACAACTTTAGGAGGCCGCAGAATCTGCACTTCAATGGCAGGTGAACACAAGCCTGCACCAATGGGCACACACTCTACACTGACGTCATGCCGCTGGACGCACTAATACCCGCTCATTGGAGAGGGACTATTTCTTTAGACGTGGAGGCAATCGGCTGCTGCGCTTTGGTCATCTGAGCGGGGCCTCTCCTGTCTTGTGAAGTTGTATCCGACTAGAGGATGCCGCTTTTCATACAACACAAAAGGACAAAGTGTACAATTATTTGGCCTATGAAATGAATACATCACAAGTGAGCTATGCATGCGCTTAAGCTATGTGAAAATTAGTACATGCAAATATATGACATTGTTAAAGAATATGTGGTATCGAACGTGCATGTAATGGCACGTTTAAATCGGGGAGTGTTGCATTCATGTGCACAGTCTATAGGTGATAGCATTATTAAGGTCATGCCGTTTCCTGTCTTCTCATTGTGAAATACACACACCGTTCATCTTGTGGCTAATCAATACACACTGTATTCTTGCACATAGAAAGAACAAACAGCACAATGACGTATATGCTGCATTAGTGTCTTTTTCATTTACACGGTCCAGGTTGTCTTATGTGTTTGCCCATATTGAAGAGACATCAAGTGCATGTTACAAGTGTCCCAATATGCACAGCACAATGTTTACTGCAATAATTTTATTTATGCTCTTGAATAATAAACAAAATAATAAACTGAAAGCTCCTTTATAAGGTGTGTTCTGGGGGCTCGACTGGAAAGCAGTGAGTGCACTGATCCTACTGTTGCAGAGCAGCCCTCTGGACCTTGCCACACTCTCAAGAGCATGTGCCTGGCGCTCGCCTACTGCCACCAGGCAGTTGAGTGCCTCCAGCAGCAGAATGTTTTGCTGCAAAAAAAGTGGATTGTTGGAATGAATCAACCGCATATAAACCATTGTTTACAAATAAAAATGCTCATTGCACTATTGGTACTAACTGCCCTTGACTGTGGAAGCCTTTAGTGTATGCATAATAAAACAATTTGTTGGGACAACATTGCTTTATTTTTCATAACGGGTTGTATTTTTCAGAGCCAATTGTAATGTTTATTAGTGTGCCAACAGCTGACGTGTCCTGGAACCTTCACGAGTCTCTACTGTCAGCACCACAAACCTATTTTTGTTCACTTCAAAATCAATGGCGCTCCCTACAATCCCGTCTTATGCGAGCTGATTGCATCCTATGCCTACAAACATCATATTTTTGTCCCATTACGCAATTTTCTACCATCCTCGGCTGCAGTTCTCTCTCCTTGACATCCATTCTGTCACGCTTATGTAATCACCTGTTATAAATTGGCAACAAGTGATTGAAGATGTGCATGGCCTGCCCACCGATTCCATTTTTTTTCTTAATCTCAACTAGCATATCAGTTGCTACGGTTTACTACTCCACTGTCTTCCTGCCTTAATGCTATCTCCAACAATTTTTGTTACTTCGCTTTCTGCACAGTCCTCGACTTCTCAAGTTTCCTTGTTTACCTCCAGGTTTATGTCCCATATTGCATAACCGGTAGAATGCAATGATTCTAAACATTTTTCAAGGATATCGGTAACGTGGCGATCACGATCCGGTAATGCCTCCCATGTGCTGTTCAACCCATGAAATTTTTGTATAAGTTTCCTGCTTTAGATCAGTACCTGCGATTGATATTTCACCTGGATAAAGATACTCTTCCATAGATTCTGCGGGCTGAATGTCACTGATGAACTTCTGTTATATCACTAAGTTAGTGAAGGTTACCTTTATCTTTTCCATATTTTCGCGGGCCCACGTACATGTAAAAGCACGAACACTCATCGGCTCTCAATGCCTTTTTTAAACTGGAGGATATTCAGTTCGTTACTACGAAAGTGACTTAATCCGTGCACTATTGTTATGCTAAATATGAAACAGTAGAAATATACTTATCTGCAGTTTGTCGATGCCTCCGTCACTGTGTTGGTTGCGAGATCCATCGTCGGCACCACCTCCTTGTCGCATCGTAGCTATATCGGCTGTCTTCCTTTTGCACACACTATGCAATATTCGTGACACTCGCAGTCACGCAGAGTGGAGGAACTCGGCGCACTCACAGAAGCAGCACCGGATAAGTTGTTTGTTCAGGATTGTGCCGTGAACAGTAAGTACGCGTTGCGATCTGTAAAATCGCCTAAGCTATTCGCAGTCTTTCGGGGTGCACGGAAAGATTGCTCACGGAGGAACAGAACTATCCAAGAAATAGTGGTCATCGTCGAGCCTGATCACTACGTCGCGCACTGCAAGCTCGTTGTACGAGTTTGTTTACACTGGGCCTCTTCGATGTTTAGCCGCCATGCTCGCCCGATGAATGTATGTGATGACGCCACCACAGCGTTCCCTCGTGGTATAATGTGAAGCGTACTAAATTACAAATTAGTCGAATACACATTCAGCGTACATCTTGTAAGCTTTAAAATGCTTTTAAACCACGTTAAACTAACTAATAATATTGTATTAAATGCATTTGTTTTATAACTCACTTGTGCGTGTAATGCACTTGGTGGAACGACAAACAAGTGAAATAAGGCGCGACCATGCACCGACGGTATGATCATGTGAGCCCCAGTTTGTCGACCGCCCAGAAGGCAACGCCCAAGGAATGATAGCCACCCAGAGTGAATATAGATAAACCAATGAAACTGGAGGCTTCTCGAAAGATAAACTGTGTCTCGGTACCATTTGTGCTTTCATCTTGGGGTGTCGCCAGAGCTCGTAAAGATCCCGAGTTTCGCCAAACTCTGCGCATCCTGCATAGCACCCCAGTTCCGCTTTATGAAGGAAGAACTCCGTCAAAAAATTGATGCAGCTAAGTATTTTTATTATCAGTTCACTCTACCTAATTTAGTTAAAAATAACCCACGAAAATTTTGGAGCTCAATTGCGCCAATGAAAAACACCACCCAGACGTTTCTATTCGATGATTCCGAAATAAGTCATCCTGGACCTATTGCTAAAGCATTCAATGAATATTTTCAGTCTGTATTCACACAGGACAATGGCGTAATTCCTCCCTGCTCCACGACAACTAACATGCCCTGTGCAATTAACAATGTTACAATATCTAAGCAAGGAGTCCTGAACCTTATTTTAAATCTTGACACCAAAAAAGGCTGCAGTCCAGACAATGTCAACAATGTGTTCCTTCATCGTTATGCGCCTTGGGCGTGTCAATACCTCAGATTGATTTTTGAGAAATCAGTATCTACTTGTACAGTTCCTTGTTCGTGGAAACGCGCTAGAGTCATTCCACTGTTCAAATCTGGGCAGAAACAATCTCTTCTAAATTATAGACCCATTTCTTGAACTTCTCATACATGCAAACTCCTTGAACACATAATTTATAAGCACATTATCACTTTTCTCGAGTCTAATAACATTTTATGCAGCGCTCACCATGGATTTCGTAGTGGTTTTAGCACAGAGACTCAATTAACTGAATTTACACATGACATCAATTTTGCTCTTGATTTAGGTCATCAAGTAGATGCGCTCTTCATTGATTTCTCTAAAGCATTTGATACTGTACCACATCCTAAACTATTACATAAACTATAGGCCTTAGCCTTAATAACCCTCTGCTCGTTGACTGGATCCGTAGTTTTCTTTATGATCATTCACAGTATGTTTCTTTTAGTTCATTCAACTCTCCTGACGCATCAGTATCTTCCGGTGTGCCCCAAGGTTCTATTTTAGGGCCATTGCTTTTTTTTTTGCTTTATATTAACGACATTCCAAGCTCTGTTTCTGTAAAAATTCGGCTTTACGCTGACGACTGCGTTCTCTACAATGTCATTTCTTCACCTAACGATCATAACACTCTGAATCAACTTTTTATAAGTTTTGTGAATGGTGCGAACTCTGGCAAATGAACATTAACTTTAAAAAAAACAGTCGCCATGTCCTTTCACAAGCATGCTAATTGCTCATATTTGAATTACTCCTATAAATCCACTTTTCTGCAGCGCGCATATGGATATAAGTATTTAGGCCTCCTTTTCACTCCAAGGTTATCCTGGTCAGAACATATTCTAACAACTTGCAACAAAGGACTAAAAAAACTTGGTTACCTAACCCGAACCCTACGTGCTGCCCCCAAAGAAACTAAACTCATTACATACAAAACACTTGTAAGACCTATTCTTGAATATGCGGCTACCATATGGAACCCTTACAAAATTTCGGACATCCACAAAATTGAACATGTTCAGAAAAAGGTGGTTCGTTTCATATACCGCCGTTATGACAGGATGTTTTCACCGTCATCTCATCTGAATATGCTCGGGTTAACCCCTCTTTCCCACCGCCGTTACATTAATTCTCTGAAACTTCTACACTCTCTATTTTATTCTCCACATTATGCTTCCCCTAACAGATATCTGACCCGTGCAAAGCCCCTAATCACGAGAAACAGCAATGACTTAAACTTATCTATCTTTTTTGCTCGCACCAACACTTTTAAATACAGTTTTTTTTCCTAGGACAATTGAACTCTGGAATGACCTGCCTGGTTCCATCCATTGTTTACCGCATAGAGAATTTGGGGATGCTATTGAGTGCTCCCCTTAGCCATGTTACATATGCTTCTTTTGTATAGTGATTTGTTTTGTTTTTTCCACATTTTCTATTCACCCACTCCTGCAATAGACCTTCCGGGCTGCAATATTTGTAAATAAATAAATAAAAATAAATAAATAAATCAATAACTGAATAAATAAATAAATAAAGATGTATTTAATTGGACATTTCGGGTAGGAGTGCCACCCTGCACGATTATAGCCACTCTACCTGACAAATGGCTGGAACATTCGCGGTCCCTTCGGACAACGGTGAAGCCTCTAAGGAATTGACTGTGTTCAGGGCTTAAGTTTGTTTCCTGTAGGCAAAATACGACTGGCGAAAATAGTTATGTCTTTATTGTCACCTAAATTGTGAACCACGGCGCTGCAATTTTACTTCAGTAATTTTCCTTTTTTTTCTCTCCTCTCTTAAACTCGTTCTCTTAACTACTACACGCAAAAACAAAGCAACAGCGCTCGCATTCGATCCCACAAATGAGAAAAAAAATATATATATATACAGTCATATCAAAAGAAGCCAACAAACACTGGCACCAAGGACAACATAGGGGAAATTACTTGTGCTTAATAAATGAAATAAAGAAACGATAAATTAATGGAAAATAATGTGGATGAAAAAACAACCTGCCTCTGGTGGGAACCGAACCCACAACCTTCGGATTTTGCGTGCGATGCTCTACCAATTGAGCTACCGCGGCGCTGTTTTCCCTTCCACTTTCTTGGGCATTTATGTGTCCTAGTAGAATCCTGAGAGTATATATTATATATATATCTATATATATATATATATATATATATATATATATATATATATAGAGAGAGAGAGAGAGAGAGAGAAAATTATCAGTCATAGCACTCGTAGTACAGCCCTCTGGGCCGTTCTCTTTTCGAAAGTAGTCATATTAGGGTTATCATAACTAGACAACGGTATTTCGCTCTCGTGAGCAGCAGTCCTTGGGATAGTTACTCGGTCTCGCTTCCCGCGCTAAGCATGCCGCGCTCGCCTGACACCTGCTCAAGCTTTTCCTAGTCTCTAGAGCCGCTCGAGTTCCCTCTCATCGACGGGCGGACATTTCTCCCAGAAAGTATGCCTTCCAACCACCAAAAATCGACTATCGCGGTCAACATCAGTCTCTTTCCACGTAAGTACGAGACTCTGGACAGGAGCTATGGCGCTTCAATGTAACCTGGGGCCTGACGGACCAACCCACTGAGCTATCTCTCCGGGCACCATCCATCCAAATGTCCCGAGTTCAAATTCCCTCTTCTCTTCCTTTCTTTGTTTTCTTCCCCCCCCCTTTTTATTCTATTTTCTTATAGTTTATCACTATACGAGGGGACTGCACATCTTCGCCACGACCGTCCACACGGGGACCATCTGAAAAAAAAATTATCCTTTATTATGTACGGCCACTCATGCGCAGGTCATAAACTACCAGGTTTCGCCAATTGAGTGCCATCTGTGCGGTTTACCCGGCCTCAGATTGGTCCACCTTGACTGATCGAAGAAGGCACCACTGTAGGTTAAATGGGGCGTACAACTCTTGTGGGGGCGAAGAGGTAGAGTATCCGCATCGCGTGCAAGAGGACCGTGGTTCGAATCCCGGTGCCGCGCAATTTTCCACCGGAAAAAAAATCCGCGTGTTGAGAAAATTGCATAAACAGGCCTGGAGTGCGGCCTGATCCCGGTGAGCAGAACCGGTAACGCACTCTCTCACCAGAGCAGGATTTGCCACCCTGGTGCAGTACTTGGCCAAAATCTCCTATATGAATACAACGATCAAAGCCCTGCCGTCCGTCCCCAGCAGCCGCGAAGCAACTGACCACGGCGGCGGTCAGACCTACGACGCTACAGAGGGTGCTAAGAATCCCTGGCTCCGGACAGGCCGCCATTGGAATATGAACCTGGCAACGTTTAACGTTAGAACATTATCTAGTCAGGCGAGTCTAGTAGTGTTATTGGAGGAATTAGAGGGAGTAAATGGGATATAATAGGGCTCAGTGAGGTTAGGAGGACAAAAGAAGCATATACAGTGCTAAAAAGCGGGCACGTCCTGTGCTACCGAGGCTTAGCAGAGGATATAGCTGGTAACATACAGCAATTCTACAGCATTAACGAGAGGGTGGCAGGTCTTGTTGTGAAACTTAATAAGAGCTACAAATTGAAGGTCGTACAGGTCTATGCCCCTACAGCCAGTCATCATGACCAGGAAGTCGAAAGCTTCTATGAAGACGTGGAATCGGCGATGGGTAGAGTCAAAACAAGATACACTATACTGATGGGCGACTTCAATGCCAGGGTAGGCAAGAAGCAGGCTGGAGACCAGTCAGGGGGGGAATATGGCATAGGCTCTAGGAATAGCAGGGGAAAGTTATTAGTAGAGTTTGCGGAACAGAATAATATGCGGACAATGAATACCTTCTTCTGCAAGCGGGTTAGCCGAAAGTGGACGTGGAGGAGCCCAAATGGCGCGACTAGAAATGAAATAGACCTCATAATCTGCGCTAACCCTGGCATCATACAACATGTGGACGTGCTCGGCAAGTTGCACTGCAGTGACCATAGGATGCTAAGAATTCGAATTAGCCTAGACTTGACGAGGGAATAGAAGAAACTGGTACATAAGAAGCCAATCAATGAGTTAGCGGTAAGAGGGAAACTAGAGGAATTACGGATCAAGCTACAGAACAGGTATCCGGGTTTAACTCAGGAAGAGGACCTTAGTGTTGAAGCAATGAACGACAATCTTATGGGCATCATTAAGGAGTGTGCAATAGAAGTCGGTGGTAACTCGGTTAGACAGGATACCAGTAAGCTATCGCAGGAGACGAAAGGTCTAATCAGGAAACGCCAATGTATGAAAGCCTCTAACCCTACAGCTAGAATAGAACTGGCAGAACCTTCTAAGTTAATCAACAAGCGTAAGACAGCTGGCATAAGGAAATATAATATGGATAGAATTGAGCATGCTCTCAGGAACGGAGGAAGCCTAAAAGCAGTGAAGAAGAAACTAGGAATAGGCAAGAATCAAATGTATGCGTTAAGAGACAAAGCCGGCAATATCATTACTAATATGGATGAAATAGTTCAAGTGGCTGAGGAGTTCTATAGAGATTTATACAGTACCAGTAGCACCCACGACGATAATGTGAGAGAAAATAGTCTAGAGGAATTTGAAATCCCACAAGTAACGCCGGAAGAAGTAAATAACGCCTTGGGAGGTATGCAAAGGGAGAAGGCAGCTGGGGAGGATCAGGTAACAGCAGATTTGTTGAAGGATGGGGGGAACATTGTTCTAGAAAGACTGGCCACCCTATATACACAATGTCTCATGACATCAAGCGTACCGTAGTCTTGGAAGAACGCTAACATAATCCTAATCCATAAGAAAGGGGACGCCAAAGACTTGAAAAATTATAGACCGATCAGCTTACTGTCCGTTGCCTACAAACTATTTAGTAAAGTAATCACAAATAGAATCAGGAACACCTTAGACTTCTGTCAACCAAAAGACCAGGCAGGATTCTGTAAAATTGACTCAACAGTAGACCATAGTCACACTATCAATCAGGTGATAGAGTAATGTGCGGAATATAACCAACCCTTATATATAGCTGTCATTGTTTATGAAAAAGCGTTTGATTCAATCGAAACCTCAGCTATCATGGAGGCATTAAGGAATCAGGGTGTAGACGGGCCATATGTAAAAATACTGAAAGATATCTATAGCGGTTCTACAGCCACCGTAGTCCTCCATAAAGAAAGCAACAAAATGCCAATACAGAAAGGCGTCAGACAGGGAGATACGATCTCTCCAACGCTATTCACAGCGTGTTTACAGGCGGTATTCAGAGACCTGGAGTGGGAAGAATTGGGGATAACAGTTGATGGATAATACCTTATTAACTTGCGATTCGCTGATGATATTGCCTTGCTTAGTAACACATGGGACCAAATGCAATGCATGCTCACTGACCTGGAGAGGCAAAGCAGAAGTGTGGGTCTAAAAATTAATCTGCAGAAAACTAAAATAATGTTTAACAGTCTCGGAAGAGAACAGCAGTTTACGATAGGTAGCGAGGCACTGGAAGTGGTAAGGGAATACTTAGGGCAGGTAGTGACCACGGATCCGGATCATGAGAGTGAAATAATCAGAAGAATATGAATGGGCTGGGGTGCGTTTGGCAGGCATTCTCAAATCATGAACAGCAGGTTGCCACTATCCCCCTAGGGAAAAGTGTATAACAGCTGTGTCTTACCAGTACTCACTTATGGGGCAGAAACCTGGAGGCTTACGAAAAGGGTTCTGCTTAAACGGAGGACGACGCAACGAGCTTGGAAAGAAGAATGATGGGTGTAACGTTAAGGGATAGGAAAAGAGCAGATTGAATGAGGGAACAAACGCGGGTTAATGACATCTTAGTTGAAATCAAGAAATGGGCATGGGCAGGACATATAATGAGGAGTGAAGATAACCAATGGTCATTAAGGGTTACGGACTGGATTCCAAGGGAAGGGAAGCGTAGCAGGGGGCGGCAGAAAGTTAGGTGGGCAGATGACATTAAGAAGTTTGCAGGGACAACATGACCACAATTAGTTCATGGCTGGGGTAGTTGGAGAAGTATGCGAGAGGCCTTTGCCCTGCAGTGGGCGTGACCAGGCTGATGATGATGATGATGATGATGATGATGATGATGATGATAATGATGATGATGATGATGATGATGATGAAATTGTGAATCAGTCCTCTACAATTCCAATGCATGATAAAAGCCATAGTGGTAGAATTGAGAATGTTAATTTATATATATGTACTATTTGAAGAACGGTAACCGTTCTAGTTACCGGTCCCTTTGTTCGTGTAGTTATTGTGAGCTTGTCTTTCTTAGTGCGCTCCAGAGAGCGCTGATCTTTTGGCATCCATGACGCCGGAGTTTTTGTGTCGACCTCCATAGCCTTCTCCGAGGCGCTGGATAGTCGAGAACGAGGCGCTGAGACGCGCGTCTCAGGCCTGGGAGTTCAATTTAGCCAGGGGCCCTGTGAGACCGGGGTCTGCAGGCCCGTCTTTGATGGGGATGATGGAGCAGTGCTGACTGCTGCCCCCAAGGGGTCGGATGGAGTTACTACTGGGCCACTGAGTGCGGTCCCTCTAGACTCCTGCGGTGCTGTCCCCTGCCGCACCGCACTGGCGTATGTTGTTTGAGGTAAGTGTGCTAATTTCTTTCTTGCTTCATAGAAGGAAATCTTCTCTTTCACCGTAAGTGCAATTATCTCTTTTTCTTTCTTCCAGCAAGTTCAAGATCGTGAATACGCTGGATGATCTCCTTTGCAGTTCGTACAGTGTGGAGCAGCATTGCAGTTCTCCGAATGATGGTCATTGGCACTACACTTTGCACATGTCGATTTACCTCTGCATGATTGCAATGCATGTCCGAACCTCTGGCACTTCAAGCACCGCCTCGGGTTTGAAATATACGGTCTTACGTTGATCTTCAGATAGCCTGCATACTGGTACTGGTACCTAAGGTAAGTATAACGTGTTTGGTCGGGATTTGTTCGTCATTTCTTCGGAGAGTTATTCTTTGAACTTTGATTACATTTTGTTCTTGGAAACCTTCCAGGAGTTCTTCATCGCTCAGGTTTAAGAAATGTTCTTCTGATATTACGCCCCTGCTTGTGTTGAGAGAACGGTGTGCTCAGATTGTGACTTTGATGTCACCGACACTGGCGAGATCAGCGAGCTTTTCTACTTGGTCTTTGGTTTTGGGTTCAAGGAGGCGGTCCCCACTTGACATCTTTTAAACCTTGTATTGTTTTTCAATTTTTTCTATAGCATTTTGCTACTAGGAATGGGGATAATTTTTTCATTGGCAGAGATCCTTCACTGTGCATCACATGGTAGCGTGGGAATGTTTCTACGTTGCTTTTTAGAGTGAAATCAAAAATTGCTTCGGTGCGCCCTCTTTTGTTACGACGATCTGGAAGGGGGGGGGGGATGCATTCATCATGTCATTAGAATATTCAGCGGCGGTGGTTGCCACCCACCACCGAGCCCAACAAGGGGACGCTACGAGGTTAGGAACATACCTGTAGACGTCAGCTATACAACGCCGCTATAACGTAATATACGTACCCAAGGCTGGGTAGATACACACGGTTAACCCTTGCAGGAAGAGGCAACTACCGATTTCCCCCGGGTGGGTCAGTCCGGGGGTGCCGTCTACGTGAAGCGGAGGCCAAAGAGGTGTGTTGCCGCCACCGAGGGGCCGTAAAGGTCCAAACACCCGGCATTGATTCAACCCCCAGGATCCCCTTTTCCCCGGACGCAGCTAAGCCGCGCACGGCTACACGCGGGAGGCTCCAACCCTCGTGTGCTCGGGTACGTGGTGTCGCAACACACCAAAACGCCTGCTGACGCATACGCCCCTGCGGGGGCGATGCGGGAAAAGTCCTTGACAAAGCGCCTGTAGTAGGCGCACATGCCAAGGAATCTACGCACTGCCTTCTTGTCGGTGGGCTGCGGGAACTTTGCGATGGCAGCTGTCTTCTGCGGGTCGGGGCGTACTCCAGATTTGCCGATGACGTGGCCTAGAAACAGAAGCTCATCGTAAGCGAAGCGGCACTTTTCCGGCTTCAGAGTGAGCCCTGATGACTCGATCGCCTCTAGTACTGTCGCAAGCCGCCTAAGGTGATCGTCTAAATTTAATGACGTCATCCAAGTAAACAAGACACGTATGCCACTTCAATCCTGCTAACACCGTGTCCATGACGCGCTGAAACGTTGCAGGCGCCGAGCATAGTCCGAATGGCATGACCTTGAATCGTAGAGGCCGTCTGGCGTGATGAAGGCGGTCTTTTCGCGATCTCTCTCGTCGACTTCTATTTGCCAGTAGCCAGACTTCAGGTCCATCGACGAGCAGTATTTAGCATTGCAGAGCCGATCCAATGCGTCGTCTATCCATGGAAGGGGGTATGCGTCCTTCTTCGTGATCTTGTTCAGTCGACGATAATCGACGCAGAAACGTAGGGTTCCGTCCTTTTTCTTCACCAGGACTACAAGAGACGCCCACGGACTTTTCGACGGCTGGATGATGTCGTCGCGCAGCATTTCGTCGACTTGATGCCTAATAGCTTCACATTCTTGCGTCGAAACTCGGTAACGGCTCTGGCGGAGTGGTCGAGCGCACTCTTGGGTTATTATGCGATGCTTTGCGACTGGTGTTTGTCGAATCCTCGATGACGTCGAAAAGCAGTCTTTGTACCGTCGGAGAAGACTTCTGAGCTGTTGCTGCTTGCTCATGGGGAGATCTGGATTTACGTCAAAGTCTGGTTCGGGAACTATAGTCGTCGGGGTAGATGCGGCAGAATCCGAGAGGACAAACGCACTGCTGGTTTCCTGAATTTCCTCGATGCACGCGATCGTCGTGCCCTTGTTGATGTGCTTGAATTCCTGGCTGAAGTTCGTCAGCAACACTTTCGTTTTTCCTCCGTGCAGAAGAGCGATCCTTCTTGCGACGCAAATTTCACGTTCCAGCAGTAGGCGTTGGTCACCCTAGACGACGCCTTCTACGTCGGCAGGTGTTTTGGTGCCGACGGAAATGACAATACTGGAGAGGGGCGGGATGCTGACTTGACTTTCAAGCACGCTTAAGGCATGGCGACTACGAGAGCTCTCCGGTGGTATCGCACGATCTTCCGACAGCGTTATCAACTTCGACTTCAGGTCGATGATTGCGCCGTGTTGGTTCAAGAAGTCCATGCTGAGAATGACGTCTCGTGAACACTGTTGGAGGATAACGAAGGTGGCAGGGTATGTCCAGCCATGAACGGTAATTCTTTCTGTGCAGATTCCAGTCGGCGTGATGAGGTGTCCTCCAGCGGTCCGAATTTGAGGGCCTTCCATGCAGTCTTAGCTTTCTTCAACTGGTCGGCGATGTGTCCGCTCATTACGGAGTAATCGGCCCCTGTGTCCACTAAGATGGTTACTGCGTGGCCGTCGAGAAGCACGTCGAGGTCGGTGGTTCTTTGTCTTGCGTTACAATTAGGTCTTGGCGTCGGATCATGGCTGCGTCGCGTTGACCTGTGGCTGGTACGTGGCATCGTCAGGTTGCCTTTCGTCGTTATATTCTTTGCTTCCGGACTTCATCGGGGCGGCGTGTCGTTGTTATGCCGTCGAGGTAGTCTATTCGGCGTCTTCGTCGGCGGCGGAGGATCTTCGTCAGTTCGACGAACAGCAACCGCACCTCCATCGGTTGCTGCTTTTAGTTTTTCGGATATGGGCTCGCAGACCGGCCCCGGGCTGGGCCGTGTATGGTCGGCGCTGCGGCGACAGGTGATGGCGAACGGGACGGTCGACGAGGGCTCCACTGAGTGGCGACGAGGTAGTCGGCGATATCGCGAGGTCGTTCGCCAAGCTGTGGTCTCGGCGCGTTAAAATGTGAACCGTCGGAGTCCCATCACCCGGTATGGGCATCGACGGTAGATGTGCCCGGCTTCTCCGCAGTGATAGCAAAGCGGAGGGTGGTCGGGGGCGCGCCAAACGTCAGTCTTCCTTGGAATGCTGCGTAGGGTGATGGGATGGCGTGCTCGCGGCGGGGGTGGTGGTGGAAGACGGAACTGTGTCGTCACTGGACCCTGCCGTGGGCGCGAAGGGGGAACGTGACGGCGGGCTACAGCGGCATATCTCATCGCTTGCGGCTGACGCTGAGGCGATTTAGGGGCTACTCTGAGTTGTTTTTGGAGCTCCTCACAGACGGCGTCGGCAAGTGAAGCCCCTTGAGGCTGTGATGAAGGGAACAGCTTCTGTAGCTCCTCCCGCACGACCGCTCGGATAGTCTCGCGTAGGTCGTCGCCGGCGAGTGACTGAACTCCGGCGTAGTTTGTCGAGTTAGTGCGACGGTTGAATTGCCGGTTCCGCATTTCCAGTGTTTTCTCGATGCTGGTGGCCTCGCGAAGAAACTCGTCGACGGTCTTCGGTGGGCTCCGTACCATTCCGGCGAAAAGTTCCTCCTTTACACCACGCATCAGTAGGCGGACTTTTTTTTCCTCGGACATTTCCGGGTCGGCGTGGCAGAATAGGCGGCTCATTTCTTCTGTAAAAATCGTGGTGGTCTCATTAGGCAGGTGCACTCGGGTTTTTAGTAGTGCTTGGGCTCATTCTCGGCGTACAACGCTTGTGAATGTCTGCAGGAAGCTGCTTCGGAACAGGTCCCACGTCCTGGCGGCGTCTTCCAATATGAAAAAGACATATCGAAGTTTGTCGTGGCTGTTCCAGCTGTTAAATGCAGCGTCTCATACGTCTCAAGCCAGGTTTCCGCGTCCTTGAATGTTGAACCACAAAACGTCGCAGGCTCCCTGGGCTGCTGCAGCACGATGGGGGACGCTGGGGCTGCCAATGGGGTTGACTGGGCGACGTTCTTCCTGGTCGTCTCAAGCAAAAGTTCGTGCTCCGGGGGCAGTCCTTGCAGCCTGCGGCTACCTCGCTGGTTCTTGGCGGCGTTGGTCTTGTCTTTCGCGTTCGGGCTTGGGTCACGGCTTTGTGGGGGCGTCCGGTAAATGAACGCAAAGCACCTCCACCAGATGTCACGTGGTAGTGACGATTCAGGATACAGCAAGAAAACTGTGAATGGCGAAACTAACTTTATTGGGCGAACCTGTGCTCAGAAAAACAGGCTACACTCAATGCTCAACGAAAACGGCGAACACAGTCGGCGATCATCGAAAATCTGATCAGCGGGTCAAGCGCGTCGGTTTTTATACATCAGTCGTCGAATGTTCCAGAGTAATCGCTGGCACCCGCGTGCCTTCCGCAGAGTTCTACATTATTCGCGTTGCGCACACATGCAATCAGATTACCCAAGGTTCGGTAACAGACAGCGGATGGAAGCATCGATAATATTCCAGAAGCTTCCGATACATGCAGGCGCGTCCTGCGCTGAGCGATAACATTTGTTAGGTGAAACGTGTCGCCTGATAAAGACAAACAAGTACACCTGTCAATTTATATGTATGTATGTATATATATATATATATATATATATATATATATATATATATATATATATATATATATATTTTCCTTGCACTTGAACAAACTTCGCGTGACTTCGCAGAATTGTTCACTTAAGTGACTGCCTTAGATCAGAATTTACAAGACCTCATAATAGGAGACGGAGGAAGAAGAAGCTGAAAAGAGCGGACTTGCCCCGCATCGGTTCCGTCTTTTTGAATGATTCTTCAGGCAATTTTGACAGAACCACGTATTCAAGCACACCATCGGATTGGGGAGGTTAGCGCGAATCGGTGGATACCTTTGGACAAGGTGGGACAGCATTTTTCGGACTTTTATCACCCCTTTTCTGTGCATCGCACGTGCGCGCCACTCTGGGCCTAACGCCACGTAGGTTTAGCAAGCCCGCCAAGCCGGCATGGCTGATATACGTATCAACGACGAACTCTCCTCGGAGATGGAAGACGGGGAGGAAAGAATGGGTTGGCAGGTGGTCACGAACTGAAGATCGGGATCAGCTAAAAAGACCTGGGGAGCTGGTGGAGCCGCCAATTGGACCCAAGAATCACAAGAAAAGGAGATCGCCAACAAAGGTGCTGCCGGGGCCGACAAGCTAAAGTGCCAGATTGTGAAGGCGTCAAGGGTGCTGCAACTGCCGGAGGTGCACAGGAAAATCGGTCGTTAGGCCTCGGGGAGGCCTCAACCTGAACAAGGTCAGCACAGCTATTGAAGAAGCGATCGTCGAGGCGGCGGCGGCCGGACTTACAGCAGACCAAGCAAAGGAAGACATCGTCTGCCCCAACTTCACACAAAACATCGTGGTGGTTAGTACACCGGACTTCGATCATGCCCAAAGGTATGTGAGAATCAAGTCCATTACGGTCATGGAGGCGGAATATGAAGTGAGCACTTATGAAACGGCCCCCCACTCTACGTGCAAGGGGGTTATTAGAAGAGTGAACTTCAACGACAGTCAAAGTGTGATCACGATAAAGATTGCGCATGAATACAAACCAGCGGCGTTGGCTGCACAACGTATCAAAGCTACGGGCTCGGTTATTGTGATTTTCGACGGATTCAGGGTGCCCAACTTCATCAAATATGGGTCAACCCTCGTGAAGTGCTATCTGTACAGGAAGAAATTTTACGTATGTTACGCATGTGGAAGAATTGGACACCGATCAGACGTTTGCCCAACACCTGATGTTGTGCAGTGCAGGGGATGTGGTATGCAAGACCCAGTGGAGGAACATATCTGCTCTCCCAAATGCAAGTTCTGCGGATACGATCACCCCACAGGTGACAAGGCTTGCAAGCAGCGGTACCAACTACCTTATCTAGTAGGAGTAAGAAGAAGACAAAGCTCCAAAGTGGGGACCGAGAAGGAATTGGCCCAACCGACAAAGGAAACCCCCCGGGCGCCGGCAGGCGCTCACGCTCAAGAAGCACATCAAGATCAAGACAGCGTTCAACATCGAGGCCAGTGAGTAGAAGTAACATCCAGGAGGAAGAAGGCACACCGGCGCCCAAAAAGAGAGCTGTAGTTCCGGAGGTGGAGATGATGTGCTCGGTTCTGGAGGAGATTAGTAATGCGATTAGGGGCCTAAAGGACACAGTGGACAGCGTTGACCTTAAGGTGGATAAAACGTGGAAGTCGAAGTTAATAGCCGAGAAAAAGCTGAAAAAGCTAGAGGCCCAAGGAGAGGATGAGGAATATATGCCCTCGGAAGCCGAAAGCCCTAGAACACTCCCAGGAGCGGTAGGTGGTACAGTCAAGAGAACAGTGACAGGAGGCAGGAAGTCCGGGGGTAACGGCAATAATAACGGATAGCAGAAAGAGACTTAGTGCGTGGCAGTGGAACTGCAGAGGATTTCAGCAAAAAAGAGCGTCACAGCACACATAATCAAAACGGTTGAAAATAGGCCGAAATTAGTAATGCTGCAGGAAATCCTAGTGGAGTAAATCGGGCTGTCCGGCTTTAACTCGCTCTGCAAAGGCAAGGAACCGGGCAGAGGAATTGCCACCCTAATTGACAAGAAAATTCCCTACATACAGCATGATTTAAAATTAGGGGCGAGTAAAATTGAATACATATTGATAGAAATTCTCCTAAAGAGGCACAGAGGTAAACCACAAAGCATGTTCTGCCTCAACATGTACAGCAGTCCCAGCGAGATGAGACAGAGCTCAAGAGCAATTTTTAGTAAGGCCATGGGGGTAGTAAAAAACTGCGCCCCTCATAAAAGCAGGGGACTTCAACGCCCCACACCAATCTTGGAGTCACCCGCTCTAGTAGTAAGAAAGCGGAAGGAATCTGGCATCTCGCCACGGATTTAGGCCTCTCTCTTATCACGGACCCAGCCTATCCTACTAGGTGTGGCTTTTCCACATGTAGGGACACTACCCCGGACCCATTCTTCACTTATAACTTACCCAGGGCAGACTGGATCAACTCTGGCGCGGATCTAGGGAGCGAGCATTATATACTACACATGATGGTGGAAACGACGGGGGTGAAGGTAAAGCATTTCATTTACACCAGGCTGAGATCAATTTAGAAAAATCAGAAAAGACAGATCAGACACAGATAGAAAGGGGCGCATCAGACTACCAGAGTGGGTGGCTCAGCTTAGGGTTGACTTGAATGCAGCAACTAAGGCCATAGAGACAGAGTAAGAGGTCGAACAACTTGACAGTAGATTGGCACGTTTGATCGAAGCCAAGCAATCGATTTTACAAAGATGGAAATCGCAACGCTGAAACAGAAGACTTATGAAACGAGTTGCTCAGCTCAATAGGGATATCGAGGAGCACGCACGATATCTGCAGAAGCAAAAATGGGATGAGGTGTGTAAATGTGTAGATGGAAGGGTAAAACGTGGAGGCAATTGAAGTCTGCTCAATGAAAAAGGCACTAAATCGAATAGACGTACGGCAGTGGTGAAGCTGATCCACCAGGAAAGTCAGACTGCAAGCGCAGAGAGCATAATGGAGTGATTGGCAGCTAAACATTTGCCTCTAAGGAAAGAGGATCAGGATATAAGTTATCCCGAATACTTAGGGGCAGAATGCAACTATATGGATCAGTGATTCACTGGAATTGAGGTACGCACGGCACTGTCTAATTTGAATAGTAGGTCAGCAGCGGGCCCGGATGACATCTCTAAGAGATTGCTTAAGAATTTGGACGACATATCCATAAAATATCTGATCCCATACATTAATGAATTATGGAAAGATGGGGTATATTCAGAAGAATGGAGGACGGCCAGTACCGTCTTAATACCAAAGCCGGGCAAACAACTCAACTTGGATAACCTCTGGCCAATTTCGTTAACATCATGTCTGGGGAAGACAATGGAGCACGTCATATTGAACAGGTTAACGAAATACGTGGAGGACAATGACATCCTACCGTATAATCTTATTGGTTTCAGACCAGGCTTGTCCACACAAGATGCCATGTTGTTAATCAAACATCAACTGCTATTAGCCAAACCAAAGAACACTCGACCCGCCGTGGTGGCTCAGTGGCTATGGTGTTAGGCTGCTGAGCACGAGGTCGCGGGATCGAATCCCGGCCGCGGCGGCCGCATTTCGATGGGGGCGAAATGCGAAAACGCCCGTGTACCTAGATTTAGGTGCACGTTAAAGAACCCCAGGTGGTCAAAATTTCCGGAGTCCTCCACTACGGCGTGCCTCATAATCGGAAAGTGGTTTTGGCACGTAAAACCCCAGAACTTAATTTAATTTTTAAAGAACACTCGAGCTCTCTTGGGGTTAGATGTCGAAAAAGCTTTTGACAGAATTAAGCACAGAGCAATAATTGAAGTCATTTCCGAACTGGGATTGGGCAGGAAACTCTATGAAGCGGTCAAAATCTTTCTTGCCAATCGTTCAGCTCAGCTTAGATTCGGGGATATTAAATCAAAGAAGATGGATCTCGGTGACAGAGGGACTCCACGAAGGTCGGTCTTGTCACCTATGCTTTTCAACCTGGCCATGTCAAAAGTGGCAAAGGGATTAAAAGGGATAAAGGGCATTAATTTTACCATTTATGCAGACGATGTGACTATACGGACCTCTGAAGAAAGTATGGGACAGGCGGAAAGCAGACGTCAGAAGAGCATTTATGAGGTAGAGTCCATTTTAGAAGACATGGGACTCAAATGCTCTGCTGATAAGTTTGAACTCTTTGTACTCAATAACAGCAGAAGGGGTAGAAAACCGAGGGGATATGTTCCCGAGGAAGAACCCAGGTTAGAACTAACCACGAAGGCAAGCGAAACTATTAAGCAAGTAGAATCCATTAGAGTCTTAGGTTTATTCCTGGAGGCAAACGGGGCAAACGGAAAAACAATACAACACATCACAAGCAAGAATGAAGAAGTAATAGGACTGCTAAGGAAAGTCACTAACAGACACAGAGGGTTGGGAGAAGAGAGCGCTATGAGACGGGTCCATGCTTTCGCCCTGTGTCACTTCTCATATGTAGCTGGGATGCTCAGTTGGACACAGACAGAGCTAAACAAGTTGAAGAGATTAATTAAAACGCTTGTCGAAACAACAGTGAGGTTACCGATTAACACGTCGGATGATAAATTATTGGAACTGTGGCTCCACAACACTATAGCCGAGATAATTGAAGCTCAGCAAATTGCCCACAGAGAGAGGCTCTCTGGAACAAGGTCAGGTAGAGCAATACTCGAAGAGGTAAGGTGGTGCCCAACCGAACACAAAATTTCAGGTGAAGACACAGTAGAACTAAAAGATAGCATAAGAGAAATAATCAAGACTCCTTTCCACAGACATATGCACCAGGTGCACAACCTGGAAAGACGAAAGGCAAGGGCCAAAGCTATCCTGCAAGGGATAGAACACGACAGAGAACATATGGCTTTTGTAGATGCTGCATAGGTCAGAGGAAAGAAAGCCTTTACGGCAGTAGTAGTAGATGCAGATGGTCTTCCTCGGGATGCTATTACAATCATGACTAAAGACACGACAGTCGTGGAACAAGTAGCGATAGCATTGGCTTTAGGGAATAATGAGTGCACGCGAATTTACTCTAAGATGGCTATTAGACGCATTACCAAAGGCTTTGTAACAAAAAGGACTGCCCAGCTGATCGGTGAGATGGACGGCCAAGGGATAGAAATCCGCTGCTTTCCTGCACACTTGGGGTCCGTCGATCCATCTCGGAAGGATTTAAACGAGACGGCTAACGCCGCTGCACGAGGGCTTACTATCCGTGCACTACGCGACCAGGACCATAACAATATACAGGAGGAGAAGAGGGACCAATTACTTACATATAATGAAATCAGGAGGCATTACTACATGAACAGAAGGGAATTCCCAGTGCCACACGCTAAGCTCAGTAGAGCTCAAGCGGTGGTTCCGAGATTGTTACAGACAAGAACTCATCCGAATCCAAGCTTTATTAACAAGCTATATCCAGAAAGAGAGGTACCAATCAATTGCAAGAAGTATAATGGCATCGTTACTCTGGATCATATGCTTTGGCAGTGTCCTGTTACTTTTACAGACAGTGACAAAGAAAGACTGGTGGAGACGAGTCTTTCACAGCGAAGTTCTTTTAGATCAAGTACAGGCCGTCCCGAAGGCCCACGATACGGCGGCAACGTTAAACCTTGCATGTCCCGACGTGGGAACCGCCTACGTCAACCTAAAGGTTGATCTTCAGGACCTGAATAAAGTTCATCATACCATGCCATACCATATTAGGAGACAGTTCAATTTCACAGCCTGAGTCCTCTCGCACCACCAAGAATCGAGCGTTTCTCGGTGGTGTAATCTTGCTTCGTGTAATTGTCGTATACTTCGCTATCACTAATACTGCTTCGCCTTCCCGGCGAAACTGCACACTTTGTCTTTTTTTTTTCTGCGCGTCCTAGTATAAGCGCTCCTGCGCATGACTGCTGTTGATTCTGATATTGAGTGAATCGGGCTTGGACTCATTGCTCTTACTGAGTGAATTATACAGGGTGCCCCAACTATCATGCACCGAGACTTAAAATAAGAGCAGTTGCGTTACTCGAGGAAAACATAGTGCATATTGTTTCCAGTACAGTGGAGTAGCTACCAGTAAGTCTTTCGTTCCTGAAATTTAATTCCACAATTGCCATGAATTATCTAATTTGAGAAGTGCTTTCCTAATTATCAAAGTGGAAATGAGGCAATTGCAGGCCCCCCAGGCACCCCCAAATGACATATAACTGTTGTGTTTTCAGCGACGTACTAACTGCGTGCATCTTTTCCGACTGGCAAACAAACCTCACGAAACCTGAAAAATGCCACGATACTGCGCAGCCACCTGCATTATGAAGCAGCGCCCTCAGATAAGCTGATTGAAAGCAACCGCATTGCCTGTCACAAACCCGAAAAGACAGCGCATCACCTTGATAATAGTACGGAAGGAGCGCCAACATCAGGTTTCGTGACTTTGCAGCTATTCCTTCCTCTCTACGTCACACTTATTATCCGTTTCTCAATGCCAACTGATCACATTGATAACAAAAACCGCTTGATAAAGCGGCCGAAGCGCACTCTGACCACGCACGAAACGCGAAAAGCAATGTAATAGGCATAGCATGTTTGAAAATCCCCGCTTTGCTCGCACGTCATTCACGGAGTGCGTGCGCAGCTATATTTCGCGCCAGAAACTTGCTTCGGACCAAAGCCAAATTAAAGTGACGGTTTTAGTTTTCATAAGAGTGTATACGTGCTACAAAAACAGGTTCATGGCATAAAATAAAAGCAAGATAAACAGACTGGAAAGCGATCCACGTGTTGAGAAAAGGCAAAATCGATGCGTTTAAGAAAGTAAATAACCACTTCTAAATTAGCCGAATTGGCAATCGGGACGCCTGCACAAAAAACAAATACATAAGATTTCAGTGTGCCCTTATTATCTATGAATTCGTAAGTGCCGTTGAATACCAGCTGCTGCCTAGAGGAGGTGTTCGAATAGGTCTCCTTCTGCAGCTACGCAGTACTGAATCCGCTTTATCACATCATCACTGGCTTTCTTGATGACCGACGCTCTAATTCTACGGCGGACATCCGTTATCCCTGTCTTGAGCTAATCTGGCGTCCGTCTCTATCATGTAAGCACGATCTTTCGCATAAACCCAAAGAGAAATCGAGTGGAGAGAGGTCAGGTGACCTAGCCGGCCAGTTTACAGGACAGTGCCTTCCAATCATGGCGCATAATAAGTCGCATCCAGCCAGTTTCGTGCTCAGCTGCTGCTGTGTGCTGGTGCTCCATTTTGCTGATACCACAGAAGTGGAAGACGTGACAGCGGGACTTCGCTGAGGAACTTATCCACCACTCCTTCAAGGATTTCGTCTACGTAACGCTGTCCAGCCAGTGTGGGATCGAAGATATCACCGATTTCGTGCATGCGAATGCACGAAAAAAAAAAGTGAGTGAGACGCGCGATTGGCTGCGCCTGTAGTGACGTCGTTGCTCTCCGTCGCAGCCAAGCGGGCGCGCAGCAGTTTCTTTCCGGCTCAGAAATGGGTAGGCCACGCGTCATACGTACTCCTGAGGAGCAGGCAGTTTTCGATGAGCAACGCCGCGAGCAGAACCGAGAGCGAACTCGTCTACGCCGTCCTGACGCTGCAGCCCGGGCACAAAAACAGTTAGTAAAGCAATGAAGGGGGCTAGTTGGTGAAGGTTCATGGTTATATTGTGCTCAGTTTTACACAGACGATATTAAGGAAGGACAGGACGTGGACGGACGTAGCGCAACTGCGCTACGTCCGTCCACGTCCCGTCCTTCACTTATATCGTCCGTGTAAAACTGAGCGCAATATAACCATGCACAAAAACAGGCTCGTGCAGCCGAGCGCAGGCAACAACTGCGTACCGAGGATCCGGCAGCCTACCAAGCCGTCGTTTAGTGAACCGTCGGGATTAACCCAGTTATAAACACCAGGGCCGCACGTTTCAGCTTCGCTGGTTAACCATCTGTACGGAGTGCTTGGGCGGTGGCTTCTTTTCTTTATTTCCTTCATTTCGTTCTGGCTAACTCAGAAGGAGCCTGTCCGAGGGCGCTGCTTTGTGATGCGGGTGGGAGCGCAGTCACGTGGTATTCGCCATATTTCTCAGGGTTTATTTACCAGTCGCAAAAAATTTGTACGCAATTAGTACGACGCTAAAAATACCGCAGTTGGATGTCCCTTGGCTGTACGTGCCTACAAATGCCTCTTTGACACTTTGCTAATTATGATAGTATGTCTCGAGTTAGATACTTAATTACAATACCCTAATTAAAACTCAGTAACGAAAAAAATTATGCAGATCCCATGCACTGTGGGAATCGACGTAAGCGAAGCTTTCTGCGCTGGATGCTTTGATTGACGATAATTAGCGGTTATGTTGACGGCTAAAGCTTAATTTCTTCAATGTTTAGGCTAACACGAGAGTGGTGAGTTGATGTGAAACGTTACCTTGCGTGCACCACTGCTGTTTGTCTGCGCAGTACCCAGAAAACACCGGGAGAGGTGTTTGCTTGAGGCGTTGTTGTGCGCCTTATTTTATAACCCCTGAGAGGGTTGAGCGTTGTCATTTCCTCACATGGCACATCACATTGTAGTAGAAGTATTAAACTTGAATGGGATTATGGGGCTGTACGTGCCAAAGCCACAGCCGGATTATGAGGCAGGCCGTAGTGGCGGACTCCGGGTTAATCTTGACACCGTTAGGTTCTTTAACGTGTCCCAAAATCCAATAGTGCACGTGCGTTTTCTATTTCGCCCCTATCGAAATGGGGCTGCCGTGCTCGGGATCATATCCACGACCTCTAGTAATGCTTCGACGGGCATCGTGTACCAAACTTTGTCTGGTATGGACCGTTACTCATGCAGTGCTCACTCTACCGCAAGCAAATCGACGTGTGCTATACGTGCGGCCGTTTCGGTCATCGCGCCGATGTGTGTCCCAATCCAGGTGACGCTATTTGCCGTGGCTGTGGTGCCCCTAGTCCCGATGAGCAGCATCAGTGTATCCCCAAGTGTAAACTCTGTGGTGGCCAGCATCTCACAGCTAATAAGGACTGTGCTCAAAGATTCAAGATCCCACACATCGTGCGTCGTCGTCGCAGTGAGCGCGCCAAGATGGCCGGTGCCGCGTCACCGTCCCCTCAGCGGCGCTCGGACACTGCGGAACTCGTCCAGGCTTCGTCCACTCCGGGGTGCTCAGCGCAGAGGACGCTCCCGTTCCAGGGGCCGCTCGAGAGTCCGTTCCGTATCAAGGGGCCACTCCGCCTCCAGGGCACGTTCCGGCTCCCGCCGTGGGTCCAGAGGATGGGCCTGTTCCCGGGGACGCTCAGGTTCTCGGCCTCGCTCCAGCTTCAGGCCGGGGCGCGACACGTCGAGGCGGACCAGGTCCTGCTCCCGCACGCCCACCGCCCTTAGAAGCAAGTTCACGCTCTCCTGGGCCGACAGGGTTCGAGGGGGACGTGAGGGTCCAAGAGGTGACGACCCGCCTCGCGATTCGCACCACGCACACGAGTTCGAGGGGGTGCGACGAGTTAACGAGCAGTTGAGGAAAGAAAACGTGCAGGTTAAACAAGAAATGCGCAGGCTAGCTGCGGAGATGGCGGAGATTAGGAAGCTCGCGCTTTCACCCTCCTCGCCGCCACCCGCTTTGGCCCTCGGTCGCCATGGCTACGTCCGAGACATCCCACGCGGCGCGTGCGCCCAAGCGTCGAGCGGTAGAGAACAGAGAGGAAGACGAGACTATAAAATTGTTCTCAGAACTCAAGAATGCCTTCGCCAGCATGCAAGCTAGCTTAGCAAAGGTCCAGGAAGCTATATCGCACCCAAAAATGGGCTTAGGTGCACTCAGTGAACGGATAAGCAAATTAGAGGAGGTCGATGCCAGGAGAGAACCCTGCCCCGCTCCTTCGCAGGTCGCAGCACGACGTCATGTACTAGCACCACCGACGGAGGGCGCGATTCTCAGGGCCGTTCAAGCCTCCTCTCAGCCTAGCCATGGATAGTGGGGACGAGAACTTTAGTATTCGGCGATGGAACTGCGGAGGGTTTCCCAACAAGAAGCCGCTTCTGCAGCAATATTTAAGAACTCTCACGGTTAAGCCCCAAATCATCGCTATTCAGGAAGTTGCAACTAGTACTCCTATCAAACTCGCAGGTTATCTGGTAGTATCCTCACATTCAGGAGGTAGGGGAATTGCTACCCTTGTCAACAAAAGGTACCGTTGCCTCTCTCGCGACCTCAGCGCAGTTGGTGATGGCATCGAGTACGTCATGACTGAAATCCTCATGAACCCACCCAGAAAGGGCCTCAGAAGAAACAGCCTCTTTATCCTCAACGTAAACTGCAGCCCCAGCTACCGTAGGGCGAGCGCGAACTCTCTCCTCAAGAGGGCCGTCAGCCTGGCCGGTGGGCACCCCCTTGCCGTCGTCGGGGATTTCAACGCCCCACATAGGGTGTGGGGGTACACCCACGACACGCCCAAGGGACGCGAACTGTGGCAGACTGCGATGGAACTGGACTTGACCCTTTTCACCGATAAGGACTTCCCCACTAGGAGAGGCAACTCCGCATGCCGGGACACTACCCCAGACCTCTCTTTTGTCAAGAACGTAGGGGAGGTCAAGTGGGTCAACACGGCTCTAGAACTCGGAAGTGACCACTACGTCATCGAAGTCTCCCTCCCGATTGCCCGCTATAAGACAAGGAAATTCAAACTGATCGACTGGGACGTTTTCCGCAAGATCAGAACCGAGCGCGCACCGATGGCCGAGACAGATTTTGAAGGTTGGTGCTAAGGGATAAGGGTTGGCGCCGCGGCGGCAACCAAGGAGGTCGTCACTGAGCTCATCGTTGACAAGATGGATAGCAGGTTGGCGCACCTGCTGGACGCCAAGCAAGCCCTCCTCACGAGATGGAACGGGCAGAAACATAAGAGGAGGCTCCGCAAGAAGGTTTCGGAGGTTAACAGGGAAATCGAACAGCACTGCAAGAACCTGTGTAAGCAACAATGGGATGAGCTCTGCGAATCCGTCGAGGGTCAGCTCAGATCAGGCAAGAGCTGGGGTCTGCTCAAACACCTTCTCGATGAGGGCAGCACCAGATCCAGCCAGAGACGATCCCTCGCGCGAGCCATCCACCTCGCTACGGACTCTACCCCGGACGAGTTGATTGTCGACAGGCTCATAGACAAGTACCTGCCGGTCGCGGATAGCTCTGCCCCTACCCAGTTCCCGGACTACGCGGGGTGTGCGTTGCCGGAGTTGGACCAGGACTTTACCGCGGCCGAGATCCGAGATGTCCTCTTCTCACTCAACGTCAAACCTGCCCCTGGTCCAGATGGCGTCACTAACAGGATGCTGAGGAATCTCGATGATGAGTCGATCGACTTCCTCAATGAAAGGATTAATGAAGTCTGGCGCAGTGGACAGGTCCCCACACAGTGCAAGGCGGCCTGCACGGTACTCATCCCCAAACCCGGTAAAGCACCAGGAATAGAGAATCTAAGACCAATTTCCCTGACGTCCTGTGTTGGTAAGGTTGCAGAGCATGCCCTGCTCAACCGGCTCAAGGTGCACATCGAGGCCAATGACACCCACAATATGATTGGTTTCAGAACCGGCCTCTCGACACAGGACGCCATGAAGCTGATGAAGCATCAGGTCATCGACCGGAGCACGGGATATACCAGAGCCATCCTTGGATAAGACCTGGAGAAGGCGTTAGACAATATCTCACACGAGTTCATTCTCCAGTCTATTGCCGGCCTTGGGCTCGGGAAGAGGGCCTATGACTTCTTCCGATCCTTCCTTAGCCAGAGAACTGCCAAGCTCAAGATCGAAGGATACCTTTCGCAAGATATCACCCTCGGTTCACCCGGCACGCCTCAGGGCTCAGTCATCTCGCCAACATTATTTAACATCGCAATGATCGGGCTTTCTAAGGAGCTCGCGAAAATTGAAGGAATCAACCATACCATCTACGCAGATGACATCACCATCTGGTGCGTCGGCGGGAGCGATGGCCAAGTTGAAGCCGCCATGCAGAGCGCCATCGATGCGACCGAGCGCTTCCTCCGCCCCACTGGGCTCAGATGTTCTCCATCAAAATCTGAGCTACTTCTCTACAAGAAAAGGCCCAGAGGCGGCAGCCATTGTGATCGGAAACCGGCGTCCGAAAGCGAAATACGGCTTTTCACTGGTGACGGGTCTCCGGTGCCCAGAGTGGACTCGCTCCGAATATTGGGGATGTATATCGAGTCTAACGGAGCCAATGGAACCGCACTCAGAAAGATCACCGCCAAGACGGAGAGTGCTCTCGGCCTCATTCGGAGGATCGCCAACAGGCACCGGGGAATCAAGGAAGACAGGCTCATCCGCATTATACATGCTTTTGTTCTCTACCACCTTTCATACTCGGCGGCCATGCATAATTGGCATGTGGAAGAGAGGAACAAGCTCAATTCACTCATCAGAAAAGTTTTTAAGCGTGCCCTCGGCTTGCCTGCAAGCACCCACACCGAAAACCTGTTGAAGCTCGGAGTCCACAACACGCTCGAAGAGATTGTCGAGGCACAAGAGCACTCACAGCTGCTCAGGCTATCCGGCACCCCGACGGGCCGCAAGATACTCGACGAGATGGACCTCAATCCTGTCGACCAGTGCCCTGACGCCGTGCGGATTCCCTGCGACATCAGGTCTCAACTGCACATCGCGCCCTTTCCCCGCAATATGCACCCCGCAAACAACGTCGGCAGACGTCGGGCCAGGGGTACAGCTCTACTCGAGCATGTCCGCAATAACCACATTGAGGCAAGCTTCGTGGATGCCGCGGCATATGCCCAACAAGAGGCATTCGCCGTCTCCATCGTAGACTCCAATTCAAGGCTCACTTGCTGCGCTACGGTACGCACTTCGAGGCCCGTGGTAGCCGAACAGGTTGCAATCGCGCTGGCTGTGATCGATGGTCTCAGAGAGACAATATATAGTGATTCCAAGGCAGCCATTAAGGCCTACCCAACCGGTATGGTCTCCTCCCTAGGCCCTCCGCATTCTCCAAAGCACCAAAAGTTTCTCTCCGCATTCTCTCATTTGGTTTCCCGCTCACTTGGAGTCGATTGAGGGTTCTCCCTCTAACCCTAAGGAGGGCGCACACGAGGCCGCGCGAGGACTCACTGACCACGCCGCCTCAGCAGTCCCCCAGCCCCGCTTGGAGCCCTTGCTTACGTTTAATGAAATCACCACACACTACTATCTATAAAGACGGGTATTCCCCCTCCCGCACCCCGCCTTATGCAGGGCGCGGGCGGTTACCCTTCGACTTTTACAAGCCCGTGCGTACCCTAACCTCGCGGTTTTTCATGACATATATCCTGAAAGATATCCCAGTGCGGACTGCCCTGCATGTGGACTAAGGGCAACATTGGACCATGTGTTGTGGGAGTGTATCTAGGCAGCACACCAGCATTGGTCCAACCATGGCCCAATGCTGGCAGAAATTGGTACCAATGTTGTACCAATGTTGGCATATTGGCAAAGTGCAACCCAATCCAATGCTGGCCCAGCGTTAAAGCCAAGATTGGACCAATGTTATGCCGATGCAGCAGCCATTGTGCTGCCAGCGTAGGCCCAGCGTTAAAGCCAAGATTGGACCAATGTTATGCCAATGTAGCAGCCATCGTGCTGCCAGCGTAGGACCAGTGTTGAGCCATATCGTTGCCATTATTAATGCCAGCTTTGAGCCAATGCCCTTTGCATGACGAATATTCTGGATACGCTGGCTTTAGAGCACGCACACATTCTTACCGCAAACCTTTTGCTAGCGGCATCTTTTGTAGCAATTGTCCCGTTACCGTCTTCCTCAATAGTAGCTAGGAAAGCTCGACAAAAAGATGTCAAGAAGCAGAAGTCATATATGCTTGCAAATAATAATAAAATAATACTGAAATTGACGTTTATGACAGTTTATTTGCGAATAAATTTTCACAAACAGGCATTTTCCGTGGACCTAGATGGGTGACGCTCGGTTATCTTCAAACAGTTTATTTACAGGCACTGCCCTCAGGATAGGAATTGGGCAAGGTGCCGAGGACGGTGGGCTGGCCAGGGGTTTCAGGGCAGAGAGCTGACGTTGGTAGGCAGGTTGGTCAGTGCTTGGATGACGGCGAGCTGATCAGGCCCCCGAGGACCACGATAACGCGGTGGTTTCGTTGATATTGCTACTATATCCCATAGCAACTTCACCATTACTTGGAGGAAATGCTTGCACTGTAAAATAAAAAGAAACATTATCAGAGATGTTGGTATGACAAATGTATGTGGCAGCGTTTTCATTTGAAAAATCGCCATACTGCAACAATATTATAAGTCTGAGCAGAGAGTTCGAAGGGGTGAATCAAGAAACTTTCTTGCAAGAGATTTGTCAGGTAACACTTCTTAATATTTCGACATATATGGCATATCTTGTACAAGGTGTAACGTAATATTTAGAACAGACATAAAATGCGCAGGATCCGTCCGCCTTGTTTACAGCCCACACCTAGTCAGCGTACCACTTTATAATTAAAAAATTGCATCAAAACCTGCTACAGCACAAAAAGCCTAGTTTCAGACTGTGTAGACACAATGCGGCCTTCGTGCAAAATTTTTAATGTGGAAACCGAGAAGTTCCGTCAGGAAACACTAGTAAAAGAGGCATTTATTATACGAAAAGAAAGAAATACTGTCGGCTGGAAATGATGCTTGACCTATAACAGTGAGAAGAAGCGTGGTTCCTCGGTATCACTAGCAGGATCAGGCCGCGCGCGTGGCTTGATAAAATCATAGTCCTGGAATTTGGGTGAAATTCACAGAGATTTACACGTGGTTCTACTCCGGGCACTATTTAAAGGCTGCAAATAAAAAGAGCTATGTAATTACAGACACTCTATATTAGCCAGGCCTGTTTCAGTAATATTGTGACGCTCTTAGGTGCATAGTGGGTTCACGAATGTGACGCGCTTAGGTGCATAGTGGGTTCACGCCTCAACAAACAGTATGTGGGGGCACCGAAGGGTAGTGAACGAGGACGACGACGTGTGGCTGGCTGGCTGAGTCTCGACAGGCGCTCAGTTGACCAAGGCCATCGCTTCTAACTCTACCCGGCTTCAAAGTAACGCCTTTTGTGGGCGTAACAGAGTGGTGGAGGTGCGGGGTACGACAGAACGTACCACGGAGTCGCAACATCTAGAACTTCACCGGAGCCGTCGTCTTGCCGGTCTCTTGCCAACGACCTTCCCTATGGCTCAGGACGGAGGTGGACAAATGCCAGCTATAGTTTCACCTTCTCAAAGGTCAGCGCCAGTTGGACCTTTGCGGCACTACATGGAACCACGCTCGTTCGCGGGAAAAGTGGGCGAAGACGTCGACGAGTGGCTGATGCACTACGCAAGGGTGAGCCGCTACAACCGTTGGGATTCTGTCACTCAGCTTGAATATGTTGCACTCTTTCTGAGTGAGACAGCGCTGATGTGGTATGAAAACCACGAAGACTCCCTAACAACGTGGGAGCACTTTGTTGAGGAAATTAAGAAGTGTTTTGGCGACACCCACGCCAAACAGAAACGCGCCGAGAGAACACTTGCTCAAAGAGCTCAAGCTCCTGGAGAAACATGCACTATATACATAGAGGAAATCCTCAAGCTGTGCAAAATCGTAAATCCGCAGATGTCCGAGGAAGACCGAGTCGGACATCTCCTCAAAGGAATTGCAGAAGATGTGTACAATTTCCTCATAAGTCGGGAACACGTTGATTCCGTCTCAGATGTCGTGCGTCATTGCCGTACGTTTGAGACGTTGAAAACACGTCGCATTGTGCCAAAGTTTGGACGCTTGGCGAATGTGACAACCATTGCCAGCGTCGATGAGAGCCCGTCTGCCGATCTTTCGTCTACTATACGGCAGATCGTGCGTGAAGAACTGCTGCGGCACCAGGAACTTGCGCGCGACGTCATACGACAACCTGACGCTTATTACCCGCAACACATGGCGCCTGCCGCACCCTGCGCTTCCTGGCAACCGGCGGTATGTATCACAGACGTCAACCACAGAGGTGCTCCATGGCCACGTGAGGACACATTTACGCCCGAACACCGACCAGCAGAACACCCTCGCCCCAGCAGGTTTGCACGCAGACCGACCGTTCCTCCTGTGCAGCAGGCTCAGCCGCTCCGCTCTGCTACACGACCCCCCACGGCTGAGCGCTTCGAAGGGCAGTTCATCGATCGTCGTTTACCTGTGTGCTATAGCTGTGGCGACTTGGGTCACATTGCCAGGTACTGCAATCGCCGCCAACCACCGAGGTTCGACCGATCGACGATGTCTAGGCGGTACCGCGCTCCTCTGGGCGAAACATATTCGCCCTCGCACACATATTTAGGAAGCTTGCCTCACCAGCACCCGGAGCCGCTACGGAACCGTTCTCCAGCATCCGATCGCAGCTTGACACCACCACCCGCTCCTCGTGTAAGCCGGTCGCCCTCTCCGCGGCGTCGATACCCGTCGCCACCCCCGGAAAACTAGCCAGCGCGGCCATTGGAGGTGAGGTCGCTGGACAATCTTCGATATCGACAGAGATACCTCCAACCATTTGTATGTTTAAGAATAAGGTGTTTGTATTAATTGACGGGGTTTCATCCATGGCCTTAGTGGACACGGGAGCAACCGTTTCAGTGATGAGTCTTGCGTTTAAAAGCCTCCTAGGACGAAAGGTGATGTTTCGCTGGGACCGTGCCGATACGTTTCGCGGAGTGAGTGGGGAGTTGTTGTATCCTGTGGGCGTGTGTAATGTAGACGTTACCTTGGGTGGTCAAATATTTAACGCGGAGTTCGCTGTTCTACCTCATTCTACGCATGACGTAATCCTGGGTCTTGATTTTTTGAAACTGTGTGGTGCCGCCGTCGACTGCAAAACGGGTGAAATCAGTGTAGGTACGAGCTTTGCTGCGGCGTTTATGGAAGCCCCACCGTGTCGTGAAAGTGTGCTTTGTGTATCCCGGGATACAGTTGTGCCTCCGTTATCCGCAACGTGTGTTTCAGTCACCTGTTTCCCCACCACCCACGGAACGTTTGACGCTACCGTGGAACCCGTTCACCTGAGTTGCATCAAGAGGAATGTACTGATACCGTATTGCACGCTGTCAGTTGTTCAGGGACGCACCAACTTATGGGCCGTAAACTGTTCGAGTGAACCTGCAATACTACCACAGGGTCTGAAACTTGCCGCCTACCATGAAGATCACGTGCTATCGCTCGCCATTCTTACAGAGGCCCTTGATTCTGCGGATGAGCGCCATTTCGCTAATGTCTGCCCTGCGGCGCACTCCTCATTTCTGACTATGGTAAACAAGTCGCTCAGCACTAAGCAGCGTCACGAAGTGGCGAATATTCTGCTAAAACATGCCCGACTGTTTGACTTCTTCCAGCAAGAGGGACCACCATTGTTTCCTCCTTCTCGTATACACCATCGCATCGATACGGGATCTGCCCAACCGCTGCGACAGAAACCATACAGAGTCTCACCGTCGGAACGCAAGGTGATCAATGACCAAGTCCACGAAATGCTAAATAAGAATGTAATCCAAGAATTCTGTAGTCCGTGGGCAGCGCCAGTGATCCTGGTTAGAAAGAAAGATGGTACATGGCGATTTTGTGTTGACTACCGCCGCCTCAACACCATCACTAAAAAGGACGTATATCCTCTTCCGCGTATTGATGATGCTATCGACTGCCTCTCATCAGCGTCTTACTTTTCGTCTGTTGACTTGAGGTCGGGGTACTGGCAGATTCCTATGCACGAGGCAGACAAGGAGAAAACGGCATTTGTAACACCAGATGGACTTTTTGAATTTAATGTGATGCCGTTCGGGCTCTGTAATGCGCCTGCAACTTTCGAGCGCTTCATGGACAACATCCTGCGTGGTTTGAAGTGGGAAGTATGCATGTGCTATCTAGATGATGTAGTGATTTTCGGGCGCACGTTCAGTGAGCACAACGCACGTCTCGATCTTGTGCTAGACTGCTTGGACAAAGCGGGTTTGGTGCTCAACTCGAAGAAGTGTCATTTTGGAGAGCGTCAAACACTCTTTCTGGGACACCTAGTGGATAAGGACGGTATACGGCCTGATCCAGCGAAGACTGCTACGGTGGAAGCCTTCAAGCAACCTCGCCATGTAAAAGAGCTACGCAGTTTCCTAGGGCTTTGCTCGTACTTCCGCCGGTTTATTCGTGGATTTGCCAACATCGCGTATCCACTGACATGCCTCCTCCAGAAGGGCGTTCCCTTTGAGTGGACTCCTGAATGTGAAGCTAGTTTTCGTGAGCTGAAGTCTCGTCTGACGTCTCATCCCATTCTCCGACACTTCGACCATGCGGCTCCCACAGAAGTTCATACGGACGCTAGCGGTATTGGCATCGGCGCCGTCCTTATTCAACGCGTCGACACCAAAGAACACGTCGTCGCCTATGCGAGTCGTTCTTTAAGTAAGTCCGACCGTAACTACACCGTTACAGAGCAAGAATGTCTTGCAGTTATTTTCGCAGTACAGCGCTTCCGGTCGTACCTGTACGGGCGCCCCTTCACTGTGGTGACAGACCATCATTCTCTCTGCTGGCTGGTTAATCTCCGTGATCCGTCGGGCCGGCTTGCGCGTTGGACACTCCGTTTACAGGAATATAATTTTACCGTTTCTTATAAAAGCGGCCGCCGACACGCCGACGCTGACTGCCTCTCGCGCATGCCGCTTCCAACGACGGACTGCGACGCGGACAACTTCGACTGCTATATCGCATCACTGGAGCCGGGATTTCCTGATATAAATACCTTCAAGGTCGAGCAACAAAAAGACAGAACTTTAGAACCACTGCTCATTACTGCAAGGCAATCAGCACCATCCACTCGTTTCTGTGTTCGTGATGGGGTTCTTTACAAAAAGAACTATTCTACTACAGGCCCACGATATCTTCTGGTGGTCCCGGAGAGTCTCCGTGTCTCCGTCTTGCGCGCTATGCATGACGATCCAACGTCTGGACATTTGGGTTCTGCGCGAACTCTCTACCGCCTCCAAGAAAGGTTCTACTGGCCTAAAATGCGCCAGACGACCGCCCAGTATGTGTCCAGCTGCAGCGAGTGTCAACGTTATAAGCGTCCGACGAGTGCTCCTCCTGGTCAACTCCATCCAGTGCCACCCCCCAGCTCTCCCTTTGAGCAAGTTGGCATCGACCTCCTCGGTCCTTTCCCGCGTTCATCCGATGGGAATCGCTGGATTATCGTGTGTGCCGATCACTTGACACGCTACTGTGAGACAGCTGCAATACCATCGGCTACTGCAACCGAAGTGTGTATTTTTCTGCTGCGTTTTGTCATTCTCCGACATGGACCTCCCAAATCATCATCAGCGATCGTGGGCGGCAGTTCACTGCAGACGTGGTCGAAGAGATGCTTCGTCTATGTGCTTCAAGGTTTCGACATTCCACCCCGTATCATCCCCAAACAAATGGCCTTACGGAACGCACGAACAGAACTCTTACTAACATGCTGTCCATGTATGTCGAGTCAGATCATAAGAACTGGGACAGCGTGCTACCTTTCATTACGTACGCATTTAACACCTCAAAGCATGAAGTTACGGGCTACAGTCCCTTCTTTCTTCTCTACGCTCGTCCGCCTCGCTATACACTAGACACTATCTTCCCGTTTTCCAGCCACGATAATCTTTGTATATCAGAGATAGTCTGTCTTGCTGAAGAAGCCCGACGACTTGCTTCGTTACGCACTCTTGTTTCACAAGACCGCTCGAAGGCACGCTACGACCGCCGACGCCGACACGTGATATATGACCCTGGTGATTTAGTGTTGCTCTGGAAACCAACCAGGAAACGTGGACTATGTGAAAAACTGCTGGCCCACTATGTTGGACCCTATGTTATTACGGAGCGCATCAGCGAATTAACCTACCGCATAACACGTCTCACATCAAATGGCCGATGGTCAGCAAAGACTGAACTTTCGCATGTCGCCCGTTTAAAGCCCTTTATTTCTCGACAGCCTGTTTGACTTGCCCGGCGGGCTTCGTCTGCGCGGAGGGAAATGTGACGCTCTTAGGTGCATTGTGGGTTCACGAATGTGACGCGCTTAGGTGCATAGTGGTTTCACGCCTCAACAAACAGTATGTGGGGGCACCGAAGGGTAGTGAACGAGAAAACGACGTGTGGCTGGCTGGCTGAGTCTCGACAGGCGCTCAGTTGACCAAGGCCATCGCTTCTAACTCTACCCGGCTTCAAAGTAACGCCTTTTGTGGGCGTAACAATATATATACCGCGTGATATTGCTTGCGTGATATTGCTCCTTATAAAACTTATAACATGCGCAAAACAAATGCACTCACCATTGTAAGATCCATGCTTCTGTGTATCCGAGTTCATCCCACATCGAAGACGGTGGCCACGAGCGCCGACTTTTTTTCTAATTGTTGTTTCGCCTATATTAATTCTAACACTCACAAAAATTTGTGGCCACATTGCTGCGTATTTCAAGATGTAGGCTTTTCAGTAGGAATGACGACCGCAAGCGAGCATTTTTCACGAGAGGAGTGCGCTGGCAAGAACGGACAAGACGGCAAGCACTCAGGCGGTGTTGCACCCAGTCGGCGTGCTAGCGACGCATAGAAGGAAAGAGCGAAAGGAAAGGGTGAACGAATAATATGGCGTTAACGCCACTTTCCCCCCCTGGACCTAGCCCGACCGCGTTTTGGGGTGGCAGCGACGGAGGGCGACAAGGAGGACAATAGTGACCCCGCCGCTTTCCCCCATGCTTCCGAGAGCACCCAATTCGACACAGCAGCTCATGGCTGTCTGAACGCTTGACTGATAGCATTGACGAGGCTCACGTGAGTGCGTGGGGGAGAGGCAAGTGGGGGCTGAAGGACGGAAAGCTAGGCCGAAAAAAAAAATCCGGAATGCGCCGTGCCTACTAAAGGCAAAGACAAGAGGTTGTTGACACGCAAATGCCAAAACGTGCAATTAATTTTTTTTTCTGTCAGGGGCATTCGTACAAGGAGCTTACTACACATGCAAGAACAAACAAATATATTAGAATAGAAGCATGATGATTATGTCGCCGCAACATGCCATGCATGCTAAACAAACAAACAAAAGTTTCACTAACACATATGTGCTCCATCTCGATGCAATATAAAACGGTTCCATCAGCTTTGAGGCACTGTAATTCTCGATTCTCCTCAGAATCCTGACCCACCAAAGCCGCGGAGCGTACATGCAAAATATACAGTGCGCAGGCAAATTCGCAATACCGTTGCTTCTTATGGAAAGCTCATGTTCTTATTCACGATCAATAAAGCAGCGGCTAAATTTATGCGGCTTCCCCTGCTTGCTACGTGGTACACTGGCTTTTCTCTTTAGGGGACGCATTTCGGTAAAGGAGAAGTGCAAAAATGGCGGTGTACCATGCATGGAGTTGACATGGGAGAACATATTTCTGGTTCCTGCGCAGTGTGCCTGTGATCAGGGCGTTAGTTTTCAAAACACGTTGTTCAATCTCAGCAAGTCGTAGAGCACTAAAAGCCGACAAGGCGAAAATTGGCTTATTACGGGCCAATGTCCTCCAAAGAAAGCCAACTAGTAACCCATATTGGCAAATCCATACGAAAGTCGGTCCAATAATTCCCGCCTTGTTGAACGGCAGTGCCAATATTGTTTACTGACTGTGTAATGTGGGCCAACATTGGATCTCTATCAGAATGGCACAGCCAATATTGTTTACTGACTGTGTAATGTGGGCCAACGTTGGATCTCTATCAGAATGGCACAGCCAATATTCGCGCCACGCTGTTAACCTTAGGCCATCATAGGGCCAGGAATCAGAATGGCACTGCCAATATTGGAACCACGCTGTTAATCTTAGGCCGTCATTGGGCCAAGAAGTGCCAATATGTTTCCAACGTTGGCCCAACCTGACGTGCCACCTGGGGCGCGCGCGCGAGCTCCTCCTTCAGCGAGGATAGGTGGGATGCGCTCTTGGGCAGCCCCGAACTCAACGACCAAACCCTGGCCCTCCAAAGTGCCCGCGATCGGGCCGTCAAGCTCGGCTTGGCGGTCCCTACGTGGGACTAGCCGGGTGGCGCGGGGTCTCCCCTGCGTCTTCTCTGGACCGAAATAAAGTTACTTCACTCACTCACTCACCTCTAGTGATGCCATAGCCCCAAAACTGACGCGGCAGGCACAGAAGTGATGATTTGACGGACGACCGCTTCCGTGGTGTCTCCTGGACCCTACGGTGCACTTTAATTAATGCGGCTCTGCTTCTGCACGCCCTGCGTAAGTTGCCCGCTTGGCATATTTCCATGGCGTTCATTTTTCAGAAATAGCAGCAACGTACTATACCGTAGCTTGAACTTAAGCTTTTCCTGTTTCCCCGCAACCGCTGTCGTATACTGTGGGGTTTCCTTGCTTCCTCACGTCACATCCCCCCTCTCTTATACGGGAACTGCCTTTTCTCCTCCCTCTCCTTCTTCTCCTCTTGTTCTACTCTCTACAGTTCTATCTGCGTCCCCTCTGGCCTCGCACGTCAGTAGAAAGGGAATCGCTGCAGTTTCTGCAATGCTTCTGAGGGGAGTCACGGATAATTACAGCAGTTAAGCGGCTAAGGTGGCGACGGCCAGGGAGCTCCAGAGGGCATTGTGCACATTCTACGCGGTGGGGTGAAAACTAGTTTCTCCCGTCGCCTTTCTTCTCTTTTACTCTCTCTTACTCGCGCTTGTAATCTATATACACGCTCTGAACCACCGCCCGAGGCGGTGTGGACGACAGCAGCCCACAGCAGCAGCAGCAGCAGTGGGAAATTCGAAGGAAGAGGCAAAGAAAGCGTCGCTTTAAAATTACTGGCAGCTACTCCACTGCACTGCAAATAATATGCACTAGGTTTTCTTCGAGTAAAGCATTGCTTTTTTTTTTTTTAACCTTGGTGCATGATACTTAAATGGGACACCCTGTATATATTTATGACCTCTGCATGCAAGTAAGATGTTTCCATCCCTAGTAAATGTTGTAAATTATTAGAAGTGCTTTTTTTATTGAGTCGTTAGCTTTGCTTACTGGAAAGAAAAGCTATACTCAGACACATATCACGCACGTGAATTTCACACGCCGTTGATAAAAAACTCGGCCTGAGGGGTCACTAAAGTCTACAGGTTTTTTTCAGGGTCAAAAAAGCACGCAAAGCATTTTGAAGCGAGGTGAACATAGAGCAACTTATTCATTCTCTAGACATAAGCTATCCATACCTTAAGAAATAATTGTTAATGGGCTACCTCCTTCTCTTTAAAAATATAATAACATTTGTCCTGTGTATGTATTTAAAGGTATTGTCTATGTGCATGGTGTTTACCGTGGAAATTTAAGACAATGCTGAAGTGAGAAAATACGGATGAGGCAGCCGCCGCTGATACTTCTAATGAGCTTGTTCTCCTATTGTCAGGATTTGCAGAAACAAAACAATATATGAAATAAAATCCGTGCACGTCCCCGCTAACAGTGATACAGTAAGCTATTAGCTACAATAAAAATTTTACGTGACAAGGTCGACGCAAGTCAAAAGAAACCTCAAATGATGTGGGTGACAAAACTCTGCCAATGACACGTTAATTTGGGGGGGGGGGGGGGGCAGGTGTTAGGGTTCGGCATCGCCGGTGGAGGCAGCACCCCCCCCCCCCCCTCACGGAACACTCCAGAGAGGGCTCGGCCGGGCCCGGAGCCCCCCCATAGTCAGCGCCTATGTACGGTTTCTTTCATTACCTCTATGTCTTCATCTCCCTGTTCTGAGCCCCCCCCCCCCCCCCCCACCATAGTCAGCGCCTATGTACGGTTTCTTTCATTACCTCTATGTCTTAATCTCCCTGTTCTAAGGCTCCACATTTGTTTGCAAGTACCAGCCTTAATTAGTCTGCTTCTACCCTTACTACATCTAGATTTGCTTGTTTCTTATTGACCAATTTTATTCTTTCTCACTTAAATTAAGGCGAATCCTAGCCCTCACAAACCTATGATCACTGCACTTTACCCTGCCTAACACTTCTAGATTTTCCACCATGCTGGGATCGGCAGAACGTATGAAATCAATTTCATTTCTTGTTTCACCATTAGGGATTTTCCAGGTCCACTTTATGTTCCAACGCTTCCTGAAGAAGGCGTTCAGTATTCGGAGCTTACCCATTTCCGCGAATTTTACCAACGTCTCTCCTGTAGTGTTCCTAGAATCGATGCCGTAATTGCCAATCGCTTGTTCACCAGCCAGCTTTCCCCCATTTTTGCATTAAAGGGGCCCTGAACCACTTTTTATCGAAGTGGAGAAATACATTTGAAGTGAAGATAGGCTATTTCAGAACCACTTTGCCGCAAAAAGTACTTCAACGCGTTCAGCAGAAGCGGAGTTATCGGCAATCAAACACGGCGTCAGCTGTGCTCCCCTTGCTCCTCCAATGCCTTGCACTGCGAAGGCTACGGCGGAGACGTCACCGCACGCGCAGTTCAAATTTCCGATTTGGTGCCCATCATCATCAGCCTGGTTACGCCCACTGCCGGGCAAAGGCCTTTCCCATACTTCTCCAACTACCCCCGTCATGTAGTCATGTACTAATTGTGGCCATGTTGTCCATGCAAACGTCTTAATGTCATCCGCCCCACTTTCTGCCGCCCCCTGCTACGCTTCCCTTCACTTGGAATCCACTCCGTAACCTTTAATGACCATCGGTTATCTACCCTCCTCATTACATGTCCGGCCCATGCCCCATTTCTTTTTCTTGATTTCAACTAAGCTGTCATTTACCCGCGTTTGTTCCCTCACCCAATCTGCTCTTTTCTTATCCCTTAACGTTACACCCATCATTCTTCTTTCCATAGCTCGTTGCGTCGTCCTCAATTTCAGCAGAACCCTTTTCGTAAGCCTCCAGGTTTCTGCCCCATACGTGAGTACTGGTAAGACACAGCTGTTATACACTTTTCTCTTAAGGGATAGTGGCAACCTGCTGTTCATGATTTGAGAATACCTGCCAAACGCGCCCCAGCCCATTCTTATTCTTCTGGTTATTTCAGTCTCATGATCCGGATCCGTGGTAACTACCTGCCCTAAAAAGATGTATTCTCTTTCCACTTCCAGTGCCTCGCTACCTATCGCAAATTGCTGTTCTCTTCCAAGACTGTTAAACATTACTTTAGTTTACTGCAGATTAATTTTCAGACCCACCCTTCTGCTTTGCCTCTCCAGGTCAGTGAGCATGCATTGCAATAGGTCTCCTGAGTTACTAAGCGAGGCAATATCATCAGCGAATCGCAAGTTGCTAAGGTATTCTCCATCAAATTTTATGCCCGATTCCTCCCACTCCAGGTCTCTGAATACTTCCTGTAAACACGCTGTGAATAGCTTTGGAGAGATCGTATTTCCCTGTCTGACGCCTTTCTTTATTGGGATTTTGTTGCTTTCTTAATGGAGGACTACGGTGGCTGTCGAGCCGTTATAGATATCTTCCAGTATTTTTACATATGGCTCATCTACACCCTGATTCCGTAATGCCTCCATGACTGCTGAGGTTTCGACTGAATCAAACGTTTTTTCGTAATCAATGAAACCTATATATAAGGATTTTTTATATTCCGCATATTTCTCTATCACCTCATTTATAGTGTGAATATGGTCTATTGTTGAGTAGCCTTTACGGAATCCTGCCTGGTCCTTTGCTTGACAGAAGTCTAAGGTGTTCCCGATTCTATTTGCGATTGCCTTAGTAAATAGCTTGTAGGCAACTGACAGTAAGCTGATCGGTCTATAATTTTTCAAGTCTTTGGCGTCCCCTTTCTTATGGATTAGGATTATGTTAGCGTTCTTCCAAGACTACGGTACGCTTGATGTCATGAGACATTGTGTATATAGGGTGGCCAGTCTTTCTAGAATAATGTTCCCCCCATCCTTCAACAAATCTGCTGTTACCTGATCCTCCCCAGCTGCCTTCTCCCTTTGCATACCTCCCAAGGCGTTATTTACTTCTTCCGGCGTTACTTGTGGGATTTCAAATTCCTCTAGACTATTCTCTAGCACATTATCGTCGTGGGTGCTACTGGTACTGTATAAATCTCTATAGAACTCCTCAGCCACTTGAACTATCTCATCCATATTAGTAACGATATTGCCGGCTTTGTCTCTTAACGCATACATCTGATTCTTGCCTATTCCTAGTTTCTTCTTCACTGCTTTTAGGCTTCCTCCGTTCCTGAGAGCATGTTCAATTCCATCCATATTATAGTTCCTTATGTCAGCTGTCTTACGCTTGTTGATTAACTTAGAAAGTTATGCCAGTTCTATTCTAGCTGTAGGGTTAGAGGCTTTCATACATTGGCGTTTCTTGATCAGATATTTCGTCTCCTGCGATAGGTTATTGGTATCCTGTCTAACGGAGTTACCACCGACTTCTATTGCGCACTCCTTAATGATGCCCACAAGATTGTCGTTCATTGCTTCAACACTAAGGTCCTCTTCCTGAGTTAAAGCCAAATACCTGTTCTGTAGCTTGATCCGGAATTCCTCTAGTTTCCCTCGTACCGCTAACTCATTGATTGGCTTTTTATGTACCAGTTTCTTCCGTTCCCTCCTCTAGTCTAGGCTAATTCGAGTTCTTACCATCCTATGGTCACTGCAGCGCACCTTGCCGAGCACGTCTACATCTTGACGTAGTAATTCTGCGGAAACCCGCAAGGTGGATAGAAGTAATTAGTAAAGGGAAAATCAGACATCCACCCGTTGGTAGCAATTGCTACAAAGGAAACCCTTGGTTTCCTTTGTAGCAATTGCTACCAACGGGTGGATGTCTGATTTTCCCTTTACTAATTACGTCTACATCTTGTATGATGCCAGGGTTCGCGCAGAGTATGAAGTCGATTTCATTTCTAGTCTCACCATTCGGGCTCCTCCACGTCCACTTTTGGCTAACCCGCTTGCGGAAAAAGGTATTCATTATCCGCATATTATTCTGTTCTGCAAACTCTACTAATAACTCTCCTCTGCTATTCCTAGAGCCTATGCCATATTCCCCCACTGACTTGTCTCCAGCCTGCTTCTTGCCTACCCTGGCATTGAAGTCGCCCATCAGTATAGTGTATTTTGTTTTGACTTTACCCATCGCCGATTCCATGTCTTCATAAAAGCTTTCGGCTTCCTGGTCATCATGACTGGATGTAGGGGCGTAGACCTGTACTACCGTCAATTTGTACCTCTTATTAAGTTTCACAACAAGACCTGCCACCCTCTCGTTAATGCTATAGAATTCCTGTATGTTACCAGCTATATCCTTATTAATCAGGAATCCGACTCCTAGTTCTCGTCTCTCCGCTAAGCCCCGGTAGCCCAGTACGTGCCCGCTTTTTAGCACTGTATATGCTTCTTTTGTCCTCCTAACCTCACTGAGCCCTATTATATCCCATTTACTACCCTCTAATTCCTCCAATAACACTGCTAGACTCGCCTCACTAGATAACGTTCTAACGTTAAACGTTGCCACGTTCAGATTCCATGGCGACCTCCTATTTGGTACCCATGCCGCGCTAAACGTAAGTCAAACGCGGCTGTCCTTAGAGGACCGCAGTGCGCTTAGCCACTGGACTCGTGGCGGCACCTCGTGGCGGCCGCGGTGTAGCCGAGCGCAGCGACCAATAGCAGCCGCGTATTGGAGTGTGCTTTATGACGAAATAAAGCACACAGAAAAGAGCGAGGAGCATGGGGTTTTTGAAACGAGAGCGTTTGAGAAAAAGGTGACTTCGCGCTCCGCTGGCGCGCTCCACGGACCGCGTACGTCAGCAGAACCTGGCTCAGATGTTCACAACAGCGTATGCTACCCGTGGACTATGTTATTTCACCAAGCCCGAGGGGTGGTTCAGGGCCCCTTTAAGTCGCCCATGACTACAGTATACCAAGTTTGCATTTTACCCATCGCTAATTCAACATCTTCATAAAACTGTTCTATTTCTTCTTCATAGTGACTGGAGATTGAATCGTAGGCTTGCACTACCTTTATTGTATACCTCTTATTTAGCTTTTTTTACTACTGCTACCCTTTCTTTAATGCTGTAGAATTTTTCAATGTTGCCCGCTAGGTCCTTATGGATTAGAAATCCTACCCCGTATTGCTTTTCATTTGGAATTCCTCTGTAGCAGAAGACGTAGGCGTTAGTCAGCGCTGTATAAGCATCCTCAGTTCTTCTAACCTCACTAAGGCCAGTAATATTCCACATTATGCCTGATCGTTCCTCAAACAGTCCTGCTTCGCTCGAGAGGGTTCGTGTGTTGAACGGTGCTGCAGGTTGTTTCCAGTGGCAGCGTGTCCGGGTCCAGAGATTATTAGCACCCTCTGCTGCTTTGCAGCTCCGAGCGCCGCCTTGTTCAGGTGCTCCGCAGCTGCTCGGGACTGATGGCCATGGGTTTATTGAAGGAGTCATGAGGCATACAATGCGCCGTCTCTGTTTCTCTCACTTTCTGATTCCTCCTGGTTGTCTATCTACACTTCATTTACCCTGTACTTGAATTCCAACTTTCTTGACCTCTTCCTCCATTCTGTGTCCAGGCTTTTTTTGGTACAGGTACTTGTACACTTCAGCCGCACATTTCTTTTGATCGATGTTCCTGAGTATTTCTTCAAAACTAATTTTGATCTGCGCTTCTCCGACTTCAAACGTCATTATTGTGTCATTATTGCTGCATTCCGCTTCCCTTTTATTTTCAGGTTTCTTGATGGGTGCTTGAGTAAGTCTTTCCTTCGTTTATCTATATGCCGAGGTATTTATATTGTTTCACTGTGGGTACGATCTCTTCATTAAAGATCATAATTCCCGATTTCTGTGTCTAGATTTAAGGCGAAGATTTGACGTTGCGTTGCCACACATATTGGCCAGTGTCTGCAATCTCTTGCATTGTCCGCTAGTAGCACTACCCACGAAACACGCAAGCAGCTATTTTATGTCTAAAAGATGTCTTGAACGGCTAATTCAAAAGTCTAGTAGCTGTCTTGATCAAGACATTTTGTAGCCATGGACGTCTAGAAGTACTTCAGTAAGCCCTGCTAACGTTACGCTAAAAGTTGGCTAGTGGACAGCTTGACAAGGACTAAAGACTTCTTTTAGACATACTCTCAAATTTTTGCAGCAGATGTTACAATAGCACGAGGTTTGCCCACAGTTACAATAGATTTTAAATGAGGCACGGATATCAGAAAAAAGAAGTTTATATTGTCGGATAGAGTGACGCACAGGTAGTTTTTCCAGATGTGGACCATGGGAAGATTGTAGTACAGCCTCATTGGTCAATTAGTGCTTTTTACTTAGACCAATCAATTGAATCCCGCCTGTTAGAATTATTTTGCAAATAAAGCAAGATCTGCACTGTATGCTGATATCATGCCAATGTTCGCCCATTGACCTAAACAAGAACATCTCTGCACGAAACACGTCATTACTGACAAAACTTCGCCCTGCTGGGTCTCACCAAATTGAAATAGTTTCTAGCAGGGAAACATTTTGTCAGTGATGCTGCAGTTCAGGCAAAAATTACAACCTGGTTTCAACTACAGGGTGTACAATAGCCTTACACCAGTAAACGAAACAGAACGCTGTGCTGCAATGAATTGTTAAGAAATAAAGGATAGTACACTTCTGGAAGAACACTGCGAACCACTCTAACTGGCAATACAAATATATTTTTCTCATGTCCATGCTTCATTTAATAGTAAATTGTAACTTACTTTGTGGGTGCCCCTTCTAAGGTAACGCCACATACCTGCACAGCATCACGCAGAAATAATGGCCAGTTCTTTTTCATACCACCCATTAGTGAATTCCTTGCAAGTTGCATGTTACCGGAACTGAACGATAAATCATATGCTGTTTATTTTTCATACATTGTACGATGAGTTTTTCATGCACAAAAGATTATTGCAAGCGAAAATGCAGCAAGACATTTACTTCACACCATGTCACATAGTCATAATTTATTACCTAATAAGGAAAGATGCAGAAACTGTAATTAACAAGAGTGACAAATAGCAGCAAAGGTGATCATGGATAAATCTTGAAGATGATTGCCGCCACTACCAGATCAGGTACCACTACCACTACCACTACCAGGCTGATCACCCCTGTCACCCTTGCTGCGCGCTCTGCGGCAAAGACCACCCGACTGGTGATAAGTCCTGCCATCGCCGCTTCCAGACACCACACCTCCTACTCCAACGACGATGGGAACGCCTACGACTGGGACAACAAGGAGCTGACCAGGAGACGGGGCCATCGACTTCTGCAAATGGAGACTCAGCTCTGCCAACACCGAAGTCAACACTACAACCGCAGGCTCCCGAACGCAGCAATTCACGAGGACGCAGTCGGTCTCGTGGACGCAGCCGCTCCCGAGGTCGCAGTCAGTCACAAGGATGCAGTCACTCCCGGAGCGGACCGGATTCAACACCGCCGCAGCAGCAAGGAAACGCAAGCCTTAGAACGACCACAGTTAAAGTGCAGGACGCGCCCCCCAAGGTAAGCTGGGCCAGCATTGTCTCCCACACAGGTCACACCACACAACCTATAGCAACTCCAGCGAACACAGTTAGTGACGCTACCATGCACAGCTTCATGCAGGAGCTCCGATCCTTACGTGCTGAGATACAAGAACTCAAGACAGAAAACGCTAATCTCAAATCACAACTTGCAGACACACAACCCAAACATTTACCATCAAATGCAGACATCCTTCCTGTCCCTGCAATAGATTGCCCGCAAACCACCCAACAACCAACCTCGCACAAACGCAAAGCTCTCGAACCAATCTCAAAAGCGGCAGCACCAGCATACACTTCAGAAGGAAATGTCAACTGTGAGGCTCTCACTGAGCTGCAACAGCGGATAGAACGCAACCTCAACGAAGCATTAGATTGTAAGCTTGCCAGATTGCTCGACGCCTCCATTGCAAAGGCTCTCGAACGCGCAATGGACAACCTCCTTACGGCGAAACTAGAAACGCTACTACTGCCCAGAATTGAGCAAGCCTTTGCGGCAAGAGAACAACAGCGACAGGAAAACATGGACGACACGCGCAAAGTGCTTCAAGACATGGTCGCGACTTTCGCTCAAAATCACAACACGCGTTTGACAGAATTGGAAAACACCCTACTCCGTCCCAGAGCAGGTCCCCTAAAGAAGCCGTACTCGCGTCCCGACAAAGATGGCTGCGAGTAATCCAGAACGTGTTACCCACTGCATTTGGCAGTGGAACTGCCGGTGCTTCCGGCGAAAGCGAGCACACTTAGAGCAATACATTACCTCTCTCGCAAAACATACTTCCCCCGATGTTATCGCATTACAAGAGACCGGAGAAGCGGCTAAGCTGTCGGGATACGCGGCATACACCGCAGTTTGCAATGATAACCGCAGGCTCCAAGTAAGCACACTAGTTAAGCGAAACATTCCGGTTATACAGCATCACACAGGCATTGATACAGCAGCCCACATTTTTCTGGAGATCATCCCGTCTGCAAGGCGCAAGCAACAGAGCCTCTTCATCCTCAATGTGTACAGCAGCCCCAGAGAACAACCTAGGTTTCTACGACTTTTCACCAAAGCAGATCAAGTAGCTAGGGGAGCCCCCCTGCTCATCGTAGGGGACCTAAACGCCCCTGCGGTGGCATGGGGATACCCAATGGACCGCTGAAAGGGAAGACAACTATGGCTTGACGGACAGAATCTAGGTCTTACTCTTGTCACGGATCCAACTTCTCCCCCTCGTATGGGAAACAGCGTTAGCAGAGATGCTACTCCGGACTTGACATTCGCAAAACGAATTCCACAAGCAGACTGGATCAACACACAAGACAACTTGGGCAGCGACCACTATTTAATCCAAACAACAGTTCGAGCGGGCCCGCGAAAGCCTAAGGGTCGTCAACTCCGCATAACGAACTGGGACGCTTTCCGGCAGGCCAGAGCCGTCACCTCTTTCTCGGGTACCCAACCCCCTTTCAAAGATTGGGTCGCATCATTGCTGCAAGACGCGAGCAAAGCCACTAAATTGGTACCTGAGGAAGCCAATCTGCAGGAGGCAGATAGCAAGTTACTGCATATGTGGGAAGCCCTCGCCAGTCTACAACGCAGATACAAACACAACAAGCTCAACCGAACGCTCAGGAAACGCATTAGTACTCTCACCCTTCAAATCGAAGACTATGCACAACAACTTACTCGTCAAAATTGGCACAGCACATGCGACAGCATGGAGCGGCAACCAAACCTGCCCGAAACGTGGAATATCCTCCGTTGCCTCCTCGATCCGGCTAACAGCAAGAACACACAACAGCACAACTTGCAAAATATTATTCACACCCATCCGGGCACGGACGCACAAGTTCTTCAAGAATTGATAGACCGATACATAGGACCTCAACCTACTACACCCGCTCCAGCATACACAGGCACCGATAACGACCACCTGGACGCGCCCATAGAAGCAGCAGAAGTACGTGAAGCCATCCTCGCACTCCGCCCTAACTCAGCCCCGGGACCTGATGGCATAACTAATAAAATGCTTCGCAACCTAGATGAGGATTCTATACTAGCCCTCACAGCTTATTTTAACGCATACTGGGAAACTGGAAACCTCCCCTCACAATGGAAAGAAGCCAAAATTATTATGATTCCCAAACCCGGGAAGCGCCTCCTACTCGAAAACCTCCGCCCTATCTCCTTGACTTCATGTGTCGGAAAGGTCCTCGAGCACGTCATCCTCACACGCTTACACAGACATATGAACGACAACGACCTCTTCCCCAATACCATGGTTGGCTTCCGCCCGAAACTTTCTGCTCAAGATATCATGATTCAGCTCAAGCACCAAATTATCGATGGCGACAAAAGCTCCAGGTTGGACACCAGAGCCATCTTGGGGCTAGACCTAACCAAGGCCTTCGATAACGTCACGCATGAGGCCATACTGAACCAACTGGCACAACTCCAGGTTGGACATCGAACATATAACTACGTGAAGAATTTTCTTACAGGTCGCACGGCCACCATTACCATCGGAGGGTTGCAGTCGCCAATTATTCACTTCGGCAGCAAAGGCACGCCGCAAGGATCGGTTCTATCCCCTTTTCTGTTTAACGTGGCCTTGCTCGGACTACCACCTGCATTAGCTAGCATCCCCAACCTCATGCATAGCCTCTACGCAGACGATATCACCCTGTGGGTCACCGGGGGCAGCGACGGGGACATCCAAGACACGCTGCAGCAAGCCATCAAAGAGGTCGTTGCATACGTAGAACCGCGCGGCCTGGCGTGTTCCCCACAGAAATCGGAGCTCCTTCTGTACAAGCCTAATTGGGGAGCTCGACGTCCAGACCCTCACCCACCCGAGATAGAACTAAACGTGCACCAGCAACGCATACCTACAGTACCTAGCATTTGTATCCTTGGCTTACGCATCCAACAAAACGGCAGAAACACGGAGATACTCAAGCAATTAAATAAACATGCACACCAAACCACTCGCCTCATTGCACGCATCGGAAATCGACATCACGGCATGAAGGAAAGCAACCTTATACGCCTGGTAACCGCCTACGCCCTGAGCAGGATCACCTATGTCGCCCCGTACCTTAGCCTCAATGCAATTGACAAGCTCAAACTCAATACCATGATCAAGAGGGCCTATAAACAAGCCCTACATCTTCCCATCACCACCTCTAACGAGAACCTGGACGCCCTAGGCATTCATAACACCATAGACGAGCTTATTGAAGCGCACCGTATTAGCCAATACGAACGACTTGCCAATTCCACCACGGGCAGGCACATTCTAGGCACCCTAGGCATAACCTACACCACCCAATTCGGACCAAAAGTACGCATCCCTCCAAACATTCGTGATCAGCTAGTTATCCCGCCCATACCTCGCAATATGCACCCTGAACACAATCCGGAGCGACGTGCAGAAAGAGCTAAACAACTACAAAAGCGCTACGACCAAGCCGCTGACGTAACCTACGTGGACGCAGCAGAGTACCCCAACCAAAACGCCATGGCGGTCGTCGCAGTCGCGGGTTCGCAGTACCACCTCTCCGCGGCCGCATCATTATTAGCCACGCAACCCGAAGTAGAAGAAACGGCCATCGCTTTGGCCTACGCGGCTACCAATGCAAACTGCATCATCAGCGATTCAAAAACGGCCATTCGTAACTACGCAAGAGGACTGATAGCACCCCAAGCGCAGAAGATTCTCTCTGGCACTCCTCCCCCAAAACAACGCCGCGTGCAGATCATCTGGGCCCCTGGTCACTCGGGTCTGGCTGGAAACGAAGCCGCCCACGATGCCGCCCGAGCTCTCACACACCGGGCGCATCATCCTTCTCCTGCGTCTTCCGATCCCGACCAGCCCTCTGTTGTGCATCGCGGTCACGCGCGGGACCGAATGGTCACGTTCAGAGAAATTCACTACCGCACTACCGCGGTATGCACTATCGCAGAGAGCGGTTACGCTACCCCCCAGCACACAAAACACTGAATAAGTCTCAATCCACCACTTGGCGACTCCTTCAGACACGAACTTTTCCGAACCCCGTGCTTTACAGCCGCATGTACCCCGATGCATACTCACCACTCTGCAAAGCGTGCAATGCCCGCGCCGACCTCAATCATATTATCTGGCAATGCCCCAAAGCCTCACCCACCAACACCTCCCGCTCTAACACACGCATCATTAGTACGGCCGAGCAGTGGGAGACATTGCTGCTCAGCTTGGACCCAGAGGAGCAGCTCTGGGCCGTCCGGATGGCCGAAGACGCCGCCAGAAAGCAAGGACTGGCCGCCGTCTGAGGAAGGGGGGGATTGGGGGTTAGTCTCCCAACCCCCGCCACCCCTTAACCCCATCAAGGACACAATAAAGTTTTATCTCTCTCTCTCTACCAGATCAGGCCCGCCTTCGTAGGAGAGCACTGGCTGCCCAAAAAAGCTTGCTGTCACAGGCCACGCGTGAAGGTTCTTGTGTCTCGACACAACAGTTCTTGTAGACATAGGCAAGCAATACCTGCACAGAAGAGAAGGCGAGGGAGGAAATGGGAATGTTGAAATTGGAACTTCAATTAGCAGTATGTGATAACCAAGAAGTTTGGCTCACATTAAAAATAAGTTTAAGCACTCATTTCTCTTCAATTACGGGTATCTTAAGGTACGGACACACTGGCGTCAAAACGCGCGCGGCACGCCGCCGGCGGCGCGCCGCGTGCCGCGAAACCTGCCGCGGAACCGGTTTGGTCTGCCGCGCAGAGGATGGGTCGAGGAGCCATTTTCGGCGGCTTGCCGCGTGCCGCGAACCAATGAGAGACGTCCGGGCTTTCTTCTAAGCGCCACCTCTTGGCTACTGCCGAAGTCAACTTCCAGCGGCGGCGGCGGAACCACGATTGACGACCGAGCGCTCCGAGCCAGCCGCGACAAACAGCGCTAGTGCTTCGTCTGCGTGCCTTTTGCGCGCGCCGCCGTCGCAACAGCAGAGAACACACAATGACCAAAACGCTCATCGTCGTCAGAACATCGTCGTCTACATCTGCCATTGCAGGAATCAACGCGATCAGCGCGCTATTTGCTAACCGAGCAAGGAAAAAGCGCGGGACAACCGCGATATCGCGCCTATGCTCGCGCAGTTCGAGACAAGGCGAGATCAGCGCTGTCACGTGACTCCGCGGCGGCCGCCGCGCGCGCAACCGATGTGGCCTCTCTGCCGCGCGGCGTTCTTGCCACCGGCCGCGTGCCGCGCGTGTCTTGCCGCCAGTGTGTCCGTACCTTTAAGATATGTATGTGATGATGTTTAAAATTACTAGTATATTTCCTGGCATATAGTTATTAAATTCCAGAGCAGAGTCAATGTCAGCATTGAAATTAATATATGGTGTTCTGTGGCTAAAAAGACACTTATCAACTTGTCAAACAAGTTTCAGAAGCTTCCTGCCAAATATAATCAGTTTGGAACAGTAATCCACTCTGCAGCTAACTGATGTACTAACTTAATTAAAAGTTAAATAGCGTTTTATATTGTTAAACTTAAAGCAAGTTCGGCATTTTGCACTGTCTAGATGTTGCCTTTCTTTTAAACTTAAACATGACACAGTACAGAGTAAGCAGGTAGCGCGCAAAGGAGGACTGGTGATGAAGTAGTGTTCCAAAGCAACACACCTAGCTGGATCAATCACTTTTGTTGATATATTTTCATGTGACCCTAATTGGCTTAGGGCAATACCTCACACCAATGATGCATCACCTTGGATGATGCGTCATACAAAAGTGAAAGTATCTCATGATGTGATCAAACGATAACATTGCCCACTCTCTTGTAAGTGTTAACACGCTGTTTGCGCGTGAAAGTGCAAAGTGATTCGTATAGGTAGCAAATTCATCAGTGCATCTATAGCCTCAGGTAATTCTAAGCATCTACGTTGACTCGCAATTGAGAAGCCACTGCACACAGAAAGGTGTATTCAAGTAATGGCCCATGTTGAATTATTGCCCACCTAGTAAAAAGTCAAATGTGGCAGGCTAATGGGCCAGGGCAAATAAATTGCTAAATTCTGATAACACCTTCAATGATATTATTGAAATAGGTGACAAAAAACAGCACAAAAAAACTTATAGTTATGACAAAATTTTAAAAGCACCTCTGTCAGCTGCTGGAACCCTCAGCATCATGCCAGTTCTACACGCACATATGTTGCAGCACAATATCTCAGATACAGGCGCCTTCACACATTACTGTGTGATCTCTTCACAATAAGGTTAAAAACAGTCTGGCACAAGCTACCTTATGTGATTCATTTTGCAAGCGCCAGCCAAGTGCTGACGATGGTAGAGCGAAATAGAAGTTCGTCCTTGTATGGAAGCCTCGGCCCATGTTTTATCAATTGTAGTGGCAAAGCATACCTTTTACAGCACACACAAATCTTAAATTAGACTGCTTGCTGATGCTGTACAGTAAATTCCTGTAAAAAAACCAAATCATACAGAAAACATTTAGAATACAGAACTAATCACATACTGGCTTGAATATGTTTGTGCATAAGGGAAGCAAGGTGTAATGTACACTGTTGTAACAAATTTTTACTCATGGGGGGGGGGGGTATGGAATACTCGTATGACACAACGGAGTTAATTTGCGAGTTCTTGCATAGCACTGACTACCTACAGTTATATTTTGTAAGGCTTAGGGAGACTAATTATTAGTACAACTGTGTATGTACACTGGCACTGAGAAGCTGGTTATAATTGTGGCAGTTTATAAGGGACCGGTGCAAAAAATGCCTGCTTGTGAGACACCAACTATTTTAGCACGAAGCGCTACCTGGCCTTAACCCATATACAAAGCACTGGGAGGACCAGAGAGGGTACAGTACATTGGCTTGCACTGATCATGATGAGGTCCCGTCATCCAGCTAGAGCCAAGGTACAAGAAGGATGTCCAGCCGTATATGGAGTGAAAGGAACAAAATAAAAGAGCATCAAGTCAGTTGAAAGACATATTTGCAATTACAAATGAGGTGACCAAGTCACAGTCATTAATAAATGCCAAGCAGTCGTGATTGCACTACCAGATGAAGCACCTACTAGGCTAAATGTTTTGCCGCTTATTTAGAACAAAACAAGTTAAATTTGTACATCAGCAGATGACTGCATTTGGAATTGTATAGACGAAGTAAACATTGCAGTTATATTTTTGTTTTGCTATAAAGTGGGAGCGCTACAAGCTACATAGTCACTGACACGCACGCGCACGCAACGCTATAACCCATTCAAGAACAAAAGGACACAAAATAGGGCGAGTTCAGTCTGGTTCAGGATTACAGCCAGCGTCGTCTTCGAATGCACTCCCTTCGATTGGTTCGTGCTACGTTAACCACAAAGACTAACAAGCAGGGCAGAATTCTGACTCGTGTTGCGGAAGTCGTGAAGCGTGGTAGTGCTGAACTTGGCTTCGCAAGGTCGCGGCTGGACGTAATATTTATTCAATCGAGTTTTTTACTAGCTGTAACAGCGTGTCATTATTTCGCATTATTGGCGGCGCCTCCAGGTCACCAAAGCGGCAACGGGGACATCAATGCTAGAACCCGGACTGGTCCGTGGGTTGGGGCTCGCCGAGGCCTGCGCGTGCCAGGAGTGTATAGGCAAAGATGACGAAAACCCGCAGGGCGGAAGAGCCCATCCATCAAGAATCGTCGCGGGTAACACCTAAAAATATTCACATTTTTGACGAAAAACGAAGTGCAATGTATTTCACTTACCGGAAAAAGTGTTATCCGAACGTGCTACGTATACAAAGATGCACCGAGACACGAAGGCGGCGAACGCAGATCCCGCCATTGTGGTAGTACGCCGTCGGCGAAAACACGCAATACAGCCGATGTCACGAAGCAATGATGCAAAACACACGGCAAACAGCATCAGCACAGCACTCCAGTTAATATCCAGTATAAATGTACAGAACGGCTTAGAATGACGCACAACTGGTATAACGAACCCACGACCAAGACATTGAGGGCGGCAGTGGCCGTTTTTTCAAACTTCCTGCCTCCCAGTGTTTCCAGCACGGAATGAGATGTCTGACAAATTTGGAGCGTGGCTACTTGACTGCCGCCGAAGTGATCGCAGCGCGGTGGCTCTGTGACACCGTTGTGGTCACTGCAACACAGGCGTTTCGCTCCTGCTGCTGTCAGTACCTGCTGCGCGAGCATAGAAAAATTGTTTCCAGGCGTCGTGTGCGCGCCCCGTACGGAAAACAATAGCACGCCCTTGATTGTTGAAGTTCTGGTGTGAAATTATTTAACATTAAGGCCAACTTATTATGTTGCTTCCAACGAGTTCGATTTGTCCGTGGCGTCTTTTATTCGTTAACGCCGACGGCTGACGGTAACCGCACTTTTCTAGAACTGGTACAGCGCAACATACAAAAGAAACAAGCATAGCCGGCCAGATAAAGGAACAGGATCTTCTTTTATCTGGCCGGCTTGACTTGTTTCCTTTGTATGTTGCGCTGTACCAGTTCTAGAATGCAATACCAACTCGCTCAATCCTCAACCCTAGTGAACCGCACTTTTAACACGAGGTTTGGCATTTTATGCACTTTTAGACAAAAAGATCAAAAAATTTCTTGAGTTAGACGTTCTGAATGTGTTTACCAAAATAGACTAATGACACCAGTAGTGGGTTTTACCGCAGATAGAATATATACTAGCATATTCCAAGTGCTGAGGTTATGTTTAGAAGAAATTCTATTTTCAGTCTTATAGACCAAGACGTCTATAGCCGTTTGTAGCCATTTCAAGAGGTTTTTAAGCGGTTCTGTGTTTCGTGGGTATTTCTCCGCATACATCAGTGCGGGAACCTTCTGTTGCACCATTTGTCCATTACGCGTGTATGATAAATCAAATCCTAATTGACTGTTTTCTAGTTGTCTTTCTACGCCCTTAACATAAGCGTGAACAACAGTGGAGACAGAGGGCATCCTTGCTTCAGTCCTTGGTGAATTTCCACCACTTAATTATAATTTCCGCCTTCCCATACAATTTTTACTCCTATATCTCCCTGAGCAGCTCCATGAGATCCTTATCTATGCCTTCGTGCTTGAGAATATTCCACAACAACTCCCTGTCTACGTGGTCGTGGGTTACCTAAATGTCTAGAAATGCTATCCATAAAGGTCTATCTGAGCTGCTGATACCTCTATGCACTGAGTCAGAACAAAAATATTACCTTCTAAGCGTCTGCCTGGTCTGAACCCATTCTTTAGTTCCACCAGTACATCATTTCTTTCTGCCCATTTCATTCAGTTCTAATTTTATGGCGTGCACTGCCATTCCATATAGCACCGACGTTACTCTAACTGGCCTGTGCGAGCTCGTCGTATCCTCATAAAATTTTCTTTGTAGATGAAGTTAATCTTGCTTTCACGCCATATAACTGGAATTTTCTGCGCTTTAATCAATTCTTTATTTATTATTTTCATTTATTTGTTTCCACAAGCAAGGAGGTACACGGCTGTGGCGAAAGAACAAGGGGGAAAAAGCTGCGGAAAAGCAGCTTGACTGGCCCCACGTTCCGTTTACAATGGCAGCAGAGTGCCTTGCTCTTTGGACCAAGGTTCTTGATTAGCTCTATTGGGAATTCATCGGGCCCTGCGTCGGACATTTTCTTCTGCTTTTTCCGTGTAGTCAAATATTTCTATGGTAAATTTTGATCTCTCAGGCTTCTCTGTTGATACTGGATCTGTTTGGCTCTGAACTAGGCTTTCTTTTATGCCGAAGTTAGGCCTAAGAGTGTTTGATGTACCGCAGCGCATCGTCTCCTTCGAAAATGTTACCGTCTTTATCCCTTATAGCCGTCTGCAAATCTTTAGTTGGAATTCCTTGTACTCTTATATGGTTCCGGAATCTTTTTGATGCGCCTTTGTCTCTTGTTATGCACCCAACATTCACTTCTGTATTTAATTTTCTCTTGCACGAGCTCACCACCACCCTTTTCTCGGTATTTGTTCCATCTAAGGATCTTCGTGTAATGCCGACTTTTTGGCTTCTCAATACCTAGACGCCAGCTTATACGCTCTTCTATACGCCTAGTGCGCGCCGATGGACGCGCCACTGGCGGCGGCCTTGCGCATAACACACGGGAGAGGAGCCAACCGCGCGCCGTAGTTTGCTGTGTCGTTGATAATGCTTCTCTGTCTTATTCGCGTTTTCAGAGCAAAATAGGCAACACCCTTCGCATGTGCGGGGTGGCCAAAGCTTCAAGGAACGTCGAAGAAGAATTGTTGCGCAGTGGGGGGCTCAAATACCGGCGAAAACGTGCCGGCGATACGGTTCTAATCATTCCCTGAAAGCCTCATCAGTGGGAGCAACGGTAGCAATGGATCGTCGCTTCCGCGGGAAATTTCTTCTCATCCTTTCCTTTGTCGCTTCGGTGTTTTTTTCCACTCGATCGTAGTTAGACGCGTAAGCGACGAAGTCATTCTGCAGTGCAGTATGCGGTTTAAAGGCATTTCGCTATAAAGTTCGGAATGCCGTTTGCCGCTTATGTTGTTTTCCGCTTCTTTACCGCGTTGGGCTAGCTAGGCAGCACGAATGCACGAGCACATTGTGTTGTATGTTAAAGCTACAGAAGTTTGCAAGAACTGAAATTGTTAGTTTTATGTGGCCCGGTAAATCCTCGCACCAGCTGTCGCGCGCTTCATGTTTTTACATCTATTTTATGCGTGGCTTCGCACATGTTTAACTGTTGCTAGTTGCTTCATGCATAACTCTTGTTGATTCTTTTGAGCTGCGAGATTTTCACCCTGCCTAGCTTGTAAAGGTTATAAACCACGCTGCGTCTTATCGGAATGATACTAAGGAAGTGCTTCTTTAACAGCTTTATTCTTTTCGCCCGCGGTCATCTTAGATATTGTGGTTTTTTGGTAAGTGTGTTTAGAAAATAGGTATTTAAGGGCGAGAATTGCTAATAGTTGCTGCATATGGTATTTTTGTTCCATTTTTCGCTAAAAAGTTCGCGCCACGTTTGGGAAGTCATCACACCTCGATGCTGTCTGAGCAGACTTAACACGCCGAGTGATTCGTTTGTTTCACAACGTAGTCGCTTCTTGCATGTGAATTTTGTACTTAACTGAATTATTTCTTATTATGCTTAAGCCGCAGATGACTAAACCCGGCCTTGCCGCCAGCGCTCATCTACTTTGACTGGCGCTGCTCTGCCTTTAAATATATCATGTGGCGCCTCTCTCTAGTAACATTTTAAAAAAGTACTGAAAAGTTAGTCAGACTTTAGCTTTGTACGTTTCCAAGCAGCTCCCTTGGGGAACTTAAAATTGCAAAAACTGCAACGGGAACGGCAGTTCATCGGCGGTAAAGCGCTAACACGCGCTCTTATTAACCCGTGCGTTTGGTCACTTCCTTGTCTAGTGTACGCGTTTCCATCAATAAATTCGCAATTACTATTCTTGAGGCGACTTTGACTACACTTATTCAGTGATGTCACATGTATTCATCGGCAGAAAAATCACAACGGCATATGCAGACATCGCACCATGCGGATTTGTTTGATATAAGTCTGCACTAACGACGGGTGCTTATTATTGAGGCACAGAAGCAGCATTACGGCAAGGGTAGAATAAAAGAAATACACGATTGAGACATCGCATTAGTCAACAAAATTTATCGGCTAGTTCACATGAGCTCCACTTCATGTAAATGGGGTTCACTGCGTTTGTCTGCGGGACGCACCTGGCACGTATGTGGACCATGTTGTCCCAAACACCGGTAACATCGTGTTCATACCCGCTCCCACAGAGGTCAGCGTCTTCCCTACAGCTATCACTGCAGAAAAAGCAGTCTGGCGCCCGAACAAAGGACAAATCGCAGCCGCGAACTTCAGCCATCCTTGCTGCAAAGGGTTGTCGTCTGCTACTGCTCCCGCGAGTACTGTTGGAAACGCCCGCTAGGTGGCTATTAGTGGCGCCTCTATAGGCGGTGCACGAAGCGTATAGTTTGCTTTATTTCCCTTTTCCACCAGTTCTGTAGTTTCCTCTTTCCAATCGAACAGTTTTTATTGAGATAGCAATTATATGGACACTCCAGGCGCAATTCTGCCATCGATGTGAGCGTCGCCGTGAGGTTCCGCATGAAGTCCAAGGGCGATAAAATCGTCGCTGCGCGCAGTATGAGCGAGTGAAAGCGTGCAAGGGTGAGCCGGAGATGGTGGCTCAATCTCGCGCGCACGCAGCGGCGGAAAGCAGGGAGGAAGCCTTCCGTCGCGCGCAAGGCTTCGGGGGCGTTCTCATGGCGGCCCGGACGGCCGCGTGCGCCCGGCCGGGCCGCTGTATCTTGATAGTCATCTGCGACGGGCACGGAGTCCGCGCTGCGCTCTTTTAGCGGCGTACTTCGCGTTGATGCGAGCGGCAGCACGAAGGTCAATTCGCTCGCTGCTGCTGCCGCGTTTCTTCACTGCAGCGTTTTGACAGTTTCCGAAGTGAGAGACATGTTCATGTTGGCTTGTGCGCGGGACCATGCTTGTTAATTTAGTTATAGTATGCCTATGTTTACAACTTTCCACTGCCAGTAAAACTACTATCCATACTTCGTATAGCTGTCCACTAATTCGCTATCGGCATCGATGCTTCGCAATTCGGCCGAAACTGCGACTTTACTTTTTCTTCTGTCTTACAACCTTCTCAATAACGTCTACCAGTTCCTTATATTCCAAGGCTTGTAGAAAACGCCTCCATTACCTTATCCATGTTTTTTTTGCAATCTGTTATTTGCTTTTCATTTATTTTTAGGAATGCTGATGCTATTGGTTAATGTTTTGCGTTAGTACATCTCCCAAATTTTAAGGTTAGATGTTTATGATCATCACCTAGGCTATCTTTTCCGTACTCCGTAGTTTGTAGACCGTTTCCGAGACTAAGGCGTAACCGATACATGACTGCACTAGAGAACCATTGTAATCAGTATATCCGTCTAAACTATTCATGTGCTGCAAAAGGATAGAAAGTTGGGCGAGTTGGTATGGTAACATAATCTTGAATCGTAGCGCGAAGTAACAGAGACTAGAAGCAGACAGGACGAGCGCTCGTCATGTCTGCCTCTAGTCTGTCTATGTCACTTCGCGCTACAATTCAAGATGATGTTACCATCCATGTGCGTGTTCATATATCTCTCACTAATATCACCTGGCCCCGATTTCGTGAACTCATTAATATCCCTTCTAACGCAATCAATCGCTTATTTTTCTCCGCTATGACAACCTGTCCATAGGTAAGCTACTCGAAGCCGTCTTTTTTGCCTTGCCATGTGCCGCTAATCCATAAATGCTCCCTACATTACTACCGTTTGCCACTTCTGACCTCACCTAATTAGCATGCCTACGCCTCCGCCTTTCCTTGACCCAGCCATTCTGTTGCATCTTTCCTATACAAAATTGTCAATAACAGGCGGCTACTCTAAATCTCGTAGATGCGTTTCGGTCAAGGCACACACGCTAATCGCTTCGTCACTCAACTGCGTTTGAATTTCCAACCATTTTTCCTGTTTGCGACCACCCTGCATGTTTAGTAACAAAATTTACTTTCTTTATTCTTATTCTTTACGCGTCCTTTCATAACTCCTTCTGGTCCAATTCTACCCTTTACTGGTGTGTTTCAACAATCTTACTTCCCGATTGCCTGGAAAGACGCTAGAAAAGCTACAGCCTGCGTCGCGAAGCGACGTCCAACCGGTGTTAAACGTTCGCTAAAACGTATCCCCTCACGCACAAAAGCACCTTCTTGGCCTCTAGGTGCACTACTCGGTTGGTGTCAATGAATGTAAAATTCATTGCCTTAGTTAGCGTCCATACTGCAAGCAGTGCCCTTTCAATAGCATACTCCTGCCTTCCAACCTCTGGCAGCACGCACACTGCGAGTTCTGCTTCCTTTGAAACGTACCGCAGGTCGCCGACTCCTTTGGCTATTTGCTTTACGATCCCTGCCCCTCGTCCTTGCAGTACGTCGATCACTCCGCCCATTATCACTACTAGGTGCCTCTCCTCCATTGTGTTCCACATGCGTGCCTTGGCTTTCGCTATCACTTCCCTAATTGGTTTTCCGGGAAGCGCGCTAATCTGCACTCGCTCGCCTGCTCCTAGCTTCTCTATTATCACCGGTTCTACTTATCGCATGTTTCAATCGCCAACAAAAACTGGACGCTTTTCCTCCTCCTGGTCGCCGAAAGCTGCACATGGGTGCGACTGCCTCACTAATCGGGAGATGGCGAGAGGCAGCGCGTAGGTGACGTGCGGGCGCGATTCACAGCAGCCGCCGCAGACAGACATCCGCTCATGCAGGGCTTTGTTTCCATATATGGTATCGGTGACATCATCGGTGAAGACTACGCGCGCTAATCTGGCGCCACGTCGTAGCAATCGTCGCCGCAGAACTCGTTTTGCGCGGCACTACGCTTTTGCCATACCCTCCCCCGCTTTCCTCCTTGCGCTCTCTTCGCTCTTGCCGTCTTTCGTCCGCGCTCCGCGTTCCCCCCTTCATCCTTCCCTGTGCCTGTTCGCTCGGTTATGGTGTATCCACACGACGGACAGCTCCGCGCAAATCTGTGCCGCGGACGCTTATTCCGCCGCCCGTCCGGCTGCGAAGCGCATCCAGACGACGGACGGACTGAGTAGACGACCGCGCCGGAAAAATAAAGATGGCGGCTACGCCCGAAGCGACTGCCGTCCGCCTCGAACCTGTCAAGTCGTCGTCGTCCACTGTGTGGCCCGTAACTTTCAAACTGAGGATTGTATTTGGTTTAAATTTGTGTCCAGAAGCTTCGACAGCAATGTATTCGTGATGAGTGCACACCGTTTCCGAAAGCGATACTCAGATTCTCGGCGTGTAGGCTTAGAGTGGCTGTATTGGCTGAACATGGCCTCGAAGATGTTGCGGCGGCCCTAGCGGATCTCAGTGGCCGTAAGTTAATATAATTGCTTGTTTTTACTCACTCTAGATGGCGCCATCGGTGTAACAACGACTTTGTCATAGGTGTTTTCACTCTGAATGAAAATGGAGATCGAAAGCAAACGACGGTTGGCCGCAATGGCTGTTGTTTTGTCCGAATTGGACACGAATGGTGTCAGCAGCGATGAAGCTGTTTCAGAAAGATCCCAAAGCCGCGCTTGTTGCCAGACTGTAGAGCATGCTAGGCTAAATCCGCAGCATTCGACCCCCAAAATCCGAATGCGAAAAATAGCTCGGCATTTTCCGTCCGTGGGGGTCGCGGACGTCGCGCGGACGGCACAAATCCGTGACGCGTAGTCACGTGATGCGCAGTCCGTCGCGAAAAAGACGGATTTCGTCCGTCGTGTGGATCCACCATTATGCTCCCTACATTACTACCGTTTGCCACTTCTGACCTCACCTAATTAGCATGCCTACGCCTCCGCCTTTCCTTGACCCAGCCATTCTGTTGCATCTTTCCTATACAAAATTGTCAATAACAGGCGGCTCCACCATTATGGTGGGATCCACCATTATGGTGGATCCACACGACGGACGAAATCCGTCTTTTTCGCGACGGACTGCGCATCACGTGACTACGCGTCACGGATTTGTGCCGTCCGCGCGACGTCCGCGACCCCCACGGACGGAAAATGCCGAGCTATTTTTCGCATTCGGATTTTGGGGGTCGAATGCTGCGGATTTAGCCTAGCATGCTCTACAGTCTGGCAACAAGCGCGGCTTTGGGATCTTTCTGAAACAGCTTCATCGCTGCTGACACCATTCGTGTCCAATTCGGACAAAACAACAGCCATTGCGGCCAACCGTCGTTTGCTTTCGATCTCCATTTTCATTCAGAGTGAAAACACCTATGACAAAGTCGTTGTTACACCGATGGCGCCATCTAGAGTGAGTAAAAACAAGCAATTATATTAACTTACGGCCACTGAGATCCGCTAGGGCCGCCGCAACATCTTCGAGGCCATGTTCAGCCAATACAGCCACTCTAAGCCTACACGCCGAGAATCTGAGTATCGCTTTCGGAAACGGTGTGCACTCATCACGAATACATTGCTGTCGAAGCTTCTGGACACAAATTTAAACCAAATACAATCCTCAGTTTGAAAGTTACGGGCCACACAGTGGACGACGACGACTTGACAGGTTCGAGGCGGACGGCAGTCGCTTCGGGCGTAGCCGCCATCTTTATTTTTCCGGCGCGGTCGTCTACTCAGTCCGTCCGTCGTCTGGATGCGCTTCGCAGCCGGACGGGCGGCGGAATAAGCGTCCGCGGCACAGATTTGCGCGGAGCTGTCCGTCGTGTGGATACACCATTACGAGGACGCCGAGGGACGACGCCAACCCTCGCCGCAGGAACCGGCGCCTAAGAGCTGCGCTCTAAAGAATACAAGACTTGAATGTGGGCTCCTTAGATGGGTGCGTAATCGCGTGGTATTTATATTACACGGGTTTTCTTACTTACAAGCATGCAAATTTCAGGGTGTTTACCAAGTTGACATGTCCAAATTCCCTGAGTATTCCAGGTTTTCCCTGAGTGCCTTTACAAAATTCCCTGAGTGATGCAGAACTATGTTTTATGTCAGACAAGCTGAAACCATATTGCCCGATGCTGTCACTCCCTAGTAAGCATATGAAAAAAAAATTAAAAAAGAACGACCTAATCCAATTTGAATACTAAATAGTAGTGTTTACGTTATTGAAAAAGAGAATAGAAGGGTGGGGTTAGTAATATGCACAGCGAACAAAAATGTCTTTAAAAAAATGCAAATCGAGTCGGACATTGTCAAATACGAATAAAAAGGAGATACCTACAGAAGCAAGTATTTTCGAATATGAGCTATTTCTATCAACTGATAGCAAGCTCAGAGGTATGAGGCCCGAACTTTGTCACAATTGGGATTCTCTCTCAAAAACAGCTCGTAAGTCAACCTCAACTGTACTGACATACCCTCAGCCCGCGCACGACCCCTAAGTGTTGTGTTTCACTGCTTTAAAGAGTTTATATTGGTTTGGATGAGGGACACCTGCATCTCGGCATCAGCAAATACTTTGTTTTTTGAGCTCAAGCTCCTTCAAAACAGCGACAGCACGCTTCCTTTCCCGTTCATTCCTCAATGCGTAGGTCCTTTCTGTTCTTGTCTTCCTTCCGCCACTCGTTCGCTCCACGGACCATTTGAAGCATCTTGTTGGTCAGTTGCACAGTTCACGTCCGATTTTTCAAACTCCCTAGGGGCCGCGAAAACATCCGAAAAATCGGCCAGTTGGAAAAAATAAATGCATGTCATTCAATGCCCTTAAGGGCTCAAACCACCACAGGCACATTCGCAAACGCTCTGAAGGCCTGTCGGTACACGTATTAGGCATATCGGTGCTCGTACTGTGACAGGAAATACCGGGTGCATGCGTGTATAATTAAGGAATACATACTGTTTCCCGTGGCAATAGGCCCTTACCACGCTTGTTATGCTTTACTGCAATACTTTTGCGTGTGTTTCACCAAGTAACATTTCTGTACGGAGGCGAAGCTGACTTTCGGAAACCGGTATCATCCAAGCTTCTAAGCCAATCGCGAGGACAACGGCGGAGTCCATGCCATTAAGGACAGCAGCGAATTCTTTCCATAAAAAACACGGCACCCAACGGCAAGAAGCTTCATAGCGAACGTAGAAGCAGGTAGGCCTAGCGTTGCCGCAGTGGTAGCTACGGCTGCCAGCGGATCTGCGTGCGAGAGCGCCGGTTCGAGGCGGCGACGTAATTAAAGTGGCAGCGGTGGTGGCTTTGATCCATTTCGCACCTGCGGTCACGGCAAAACGTCCAAAAAATCGGACGGCAAAGAGTTCTCGCGTCCGAAATTTCAGACGTTCTGATACATTGACTCTATGGGGTACGTGGTGGTACCGCGATGCCGTCCAAATTATCGGGAATCCGGAAAGTCGGTCGTTGACACTACACTGGCAACTCCTCCAGCTGAGGACAGGACGTCAAAGACGATTCATTACGATTCCTGTCTGTTACTCGAGCCAGCATTACCGCGACTTTCGACACTTTCAATAAAGTTAGAGCTAATTTTCCCTGATAGAGGCACAAATTCCCCGAGTTTTTCCAGACTACTCAAAATCCCTGAGAATTCCCGGTTTTCCCGGTTGGTAGGCACCCTGAAATTTGTCTTGATTATGTTTCTCATAGCTGTCTACAACCTCTTAGTTAGGAAACTAATTACGAGTTACATTCGTAATTAAGGCAGTGTCATCAACGAAAAGTCTTTTCGACTGGACTATGAATAAGAACTTAGTTTTATTCACTCTTTAAAAAATTCATTAAAAAAAATCTTCGTCCATGTTAGCTGGGACACCCTTGCACATAGGGCAGACTGCATGATGCCCGATTGCCAGGTCAAGAGAGTAGCACAGTTTATTTTCATGCATTTCTCGGCATTCTCATGACTGTGGGTGCCATTCAGTCTTCGATAGCATTACTGCACTGCTCAGACCCTGGCAAAAGCTATCTCAAGAAATAAAGTAGGTTTAATATGGAAGAAATAATGGTTCAGGATTGTTAGGTTAATGTGAAGCTGCCTTGCTATCGCTCGGGTGAGAATGCATCCTCCAGGCATCTAGAGATGTCACTATTTATGCTTACTGCTGTTCACCGTTTACCTTTCAATATCTTTGTGCTGGTTTGTGTTTTTTTTTTTTATTTGAAACGCGTAGCACCTTCAAGGTTTCCCGTTTAACTTGGTGGCTGGCCCTTGACAGTAATTATTTGTTTTGGCTGTGGGGCTTGAGAACCCCATGACACTTATTCTTTAGAGTACCGTTTGTTTACCTTCAATAAACTTGAGTTGGTACTCAGTGCCATAGGGTCCCATTGGACCACGAACATCCTCTGGACATCCCGATTAGATCCGAACGTCCAAGTCCCGCTCAGGACGTCCAGAGGGTACCATGTGGACATTAAATTCGGGATGTCCTATTTAAGACATCCTTCAGACATCCACACGATTGAACTTCTGGGATCTAAACAAAATCCCAAAACTTTTCTCCTATGGATGTCCGAAGGATGTTTTCAACGGGATGTCCCATACCGGCCATATGTGGGACCAACACACACAGTCCTACACGTACTACGTGATCATATCGCGGCATATTAAATCTCTACCACGGCTGCCTTCAGCGCACGCTCCTCCGTAAAGACATGTCTGCCAGCAATGTGAAGTTGCTGCACTCATAATCAAACTTCCAATGCAGACGATAAACGGAGAAGTTGAAATGAACGACCGAAACTGCACAAGCATATTGGGAGGAAACGTCACAAAGAGACAGGCAGAACGCCGGAACAACTGCGCATTACCACCTATGCAAGGCGTAACCGAATCAATCGTGCTCTATGCTCCTACCATCTCCTGCGCTCTCCGAACATGTCGAGAAAGAAGAGTACGGCAACCTCTACAACACCTGCAACCCCTGCCGTTGTACAGAGCAGTGACTGCCTTTACCCAGTCGAATCACCACTGGCTGTTGCATTCACACGCACGCTTTGTGCTGATTTGCGCGTAGTCAGTCACATGATGTAACGACGCCGTCTTATGGATCTCTTCGCCCTTCTGCGTAAGCTCGGAATGCCAACGCCTGAAGGTTGCTGGGTTGGTGTGCTCTGCACTCTCACAAGCTCAGTTCGCGCGTTTTCTCTGGACGTGGTGGTTGAATCGTTGTGCCATGTGCTCATGAGTTACAGGTTACAGGGTGAGTGTTGGTCAGCTCCAGGCGAACGTTTTTGTCATGCGCTTTGGAGCTCCATTTCTGCGGCACCTGTACGTCTTACGCCTATCAAGAGGTAAGTGACAGTTCATGAAATCAATGTTTTTCTATTAGCAGCCCTGCAAGTGTCGTGTCTGCGCATAATCGAATGACGGGCATTGTAGTACATCACCATCTTTTGCAGCGACGGCAACATCAATCGGCGATTGACCATGCGTTGTGTTGCGTTTGGTCGCATCGTACTACTTTTTTGCAAACTTCTGAGCTTACTCTGTCCTATATTTCTGCGCAGCGCTGAAATCCGCAAAAAAAAAAAAAAAAATCTGAATTCGTAACTTTAGAACCGTTAACTCGCATGTTGCCCACAGGATGAGTCCGCAAGATCGAGTTATCGTTGTCTTTACTGAACAGTGGCGAATAATAAGAAAATGAATATTAATTATAATAGCTACCCGACACACACTGTCGAGAATAGCCTTGCTTCAGCTTCGTTTGCGTTTTCTTTGCGTAACCGTGATTGCGAGAGCAATCAATCGTACAACTGTAAGGTTGAAATAGCTGAAAGTTAGTGTGCATTTGTATCGCGGTCGGGGCACTTGCTGCACGTTATGGCCGGCAACGCTGCGGAACTTTAATACACCTGTCTTTAGGGCTGATATATTCTTACTAACAGTGCATGCACGTTTCTTGGAATAACTGAAATTTAGGGCGACTTGTTAGACTTCACGACAAATTTACTACTCGGCTCCCTGTGACGAACGAAACGTTTGCGCCTACTTAATTGCCCGTTCGCATGTGGTCGTATCTTTTAGTACGTAACATGAAACTTTTTCTCACTTGACTGATTCTTTCGCCTGCTCGTACTGATAACCGTGTCGCTTAAACTTCGCTACGTGTGCTGTTGGCGTTTTGTTTGCGTAACAGCGATTGCCAAAGTAATCGTAAAACTGCGTACGTTCGGAATAATAGAACTTTGTTAGCGTTTGTATCGCGATTTGAGAATTTGCTGCCCGTGATGGCCGGTCGCGCTGCTGAATTAAACAGATTGTGTATTTACGGCTGGTATTGTTTTTGGCTAACAGTGCCGTGCACGTTGTCGTAATAACGAGACATCTGGGCGACTTGTTAGGTTTCTGCATATTTACACGTGAACGGATGCATGCTAGTATATGGTGTTAAGGTCAAATTCACGTCTCAGCTCTGTAACGACGAAACGTGCGCGCTGATGAGCTCGTTCGCACGTGGTAGCAATTTCTTTATTATAAGAGTTTGTGAGGGTTGACTCCATCACACGCTCGTAGTGAGTAACCGTGTCGCTTAAGCTTCGTCTGCCATTGCTGTTTTGTTTGCTTAACAATCGCGATAGCAATCGTAAAATCTGCGTAAGGATGGATTAACTGAATTTACTCATTTCAATACTCTTAATGTCACGCAGAGCATTACAAGGAGGGTGGGATTCTGTACAATAAGTGGAAATCGGGGTTTTGAAGTATGATGGGACAGGTTGTCGCTGACCTTAGAACAAGGAATAACCGTGCACGTTTTTGTACGTGAACTTGGGACGTAGAATACAGATGTAGGCATCTGTATCACGATCGGAGCACCTGCTGCGCGTGATGGCGAATTGGTCGGCCGTATTGCTGAACTTTACTACGCTTGTCTTTACGGCTGGTATACCAGCCGTAAAGACAAGCGTGGTAAAGTTCAGCAGTGCGGCCGGCCCCTTAACCATTACGTACAGCATACATATATGTGCCAAACAGTGACATGCATATTTTTCTAAATAACGAAACTTTTGGACGACTTGTTAGGCTGCTGCCTGTTTGCATGTGGGCGGATGCATGCTCTTATGAGGGTAATAAGATCAAGCTTAGGCCTCAGCTTCCTGTAACGATCGACGCATTTACGCTACTTATACTATAGCTCGCTCGCACGTGGTCGTATTGTTTCGTATTAATAATGGGGAACGTTTGTCGATCTTCGTTGACTGCTAAATTTGCGTCACGCTCCCGCCCTCATGATTAACCGTGTCGCCAGTTGAGCTTCGTCTGCCGTTTGAGTTTTTCTTTGCGTAACCGCGACTGCGAGAGCGATCGTAAAATGGCATGCGGTTGAAATAACTAAACATTTGTGGGCATTTGTACCGCGATCGCAGCACTTGTTGCACGTGATGGTTGGCCTGCCGCGCTGCAGAATTTTCCCACGCGTTTCTGTCATACAATACCCTACACGTTCGTTTCTGGGAATAACGAAATTTCGGGCGACATCTTGTGAACTGCTGCTCATTTACACGTTCTCAGGTGTATGCTAGTATGTTGGTGAGGTCAAGCTTACGTCTCAGATGTCTGTAACGATCGAATCGTTTGCGCCTATTAGACTATCGCTCCGAATTCGCACGTTGTCGTATCTTTAGTAATAGAGTCTCGGCCAAGGCGCCCGCATTTTGATGAGGGCGATACGCGAAAACACCCGTGTACTTAGATTTAAGTGCATGTTAAGAACCCCAGGGGGTCCAAATTATTCCGGAGTCCCCCACTATGGCGTGCTTCATAATCAGATCGTGGTTTTGGCACTTAAAAACCCAATAATTTATTTTTTTAGTAATGGTGAACGTTTGTCTCTCTTGACTGTTAATTACCCGCCGTGGTAGCTCAGTGGCTATGGTGTTGGGCTGCTGAGCACGACGTCGCGGGATCGAATCCCGGCCACGGCGGTCGCATTTCGATGGGGGCGAAATGCTGAAACATCTGTGTATTTAGATTTAGGTGCACGTTAAAGAACCCCAGGTGGTCGAAATTTCCGGAGTCCTCCACTACTGCGTGCCTCATAATCAGAAAGTGGTTTTGGCACGTAAAAACCCCATAATTTAATTTGACTGTTAACTAAATTTCTGTCGCGTGCGCGTTTTATCGCGTTTTGCTGGACCCAATAAAAGTTTATTCACTCACTCGCTCTGTCAGGTGATTTACCGTGTCGCCTAAGTTTTGTCTACCCTTTGAGTTTTCTTTGCGTAATCGCATTTGCAAGACCAATACAATCGCGGAAGTTCCAAATAACGGAACTATATTATAGGCATTTGTATTTCAATGGCAGCACCTCGCACACAGGGCGGTTGACCAACCGTGCTGCTTCAGTTTTCTCGCATTTGCTATCATTTGGGCCAGCGTATGTGCTGACATGTGTGCGCGACGCGCTGGACAAAATTACGCGACTGTTGCATCCCCATATTGTCATTGTATATTTACTGGAGTTATATAGTCGACAATCGCCTAACTTTTGTATTATATTGCGATAGAAATTGTACGGACACTCCTGATGAAATTCCGCTGACGCGGGCGTGCGCCGCGGTGGGTAGTGGCTTCGTGGGCGCTGTTCCCGCGCAGCTTAGTGTCGAAGTTCGCGTAAATTTGGCTCTGGAAAGGCGTTGTGGCTGGAAGCAGCAGGAAGCGATCGCGTGTCGCTGCTGCCCCGCTTCACGCCAGCGTAGCGTATTTACCGTCAGGGAGGTGTATTCATGTTTGGCTTTGCGCATGACACTGTTTGTTAATTTAACAAGGAAGCGAAGGTTTACTGTAATTTAATGTGGCGATAACACGTACAGCTGCTTAAATATAGCCGTTTGGTAATTTGCTCTCCCAATCGCTGCTTCGCTTTTCGGACGAAACTATGCAATGCTGACGTAGTAACTAGGAGAATTCCTTTTATCTTTGTAAAGAGATGAAATCATTACTTCTTTTCTGATAACTGTTCGCTCAACGAGTTTGTATTAAGCCACAAAGAAGCAAAGTTCCTGTCAGAACCTGCAGATTGCTGTTAAATGTGCACGTTGTTACGATAGCAATTTTCATAAACATTTCTAACACATTTTTATTGCATACTTTACAGTCATGCTGTGTTCCTGCCATCAGCCTGGTGTCACTTTGGGTTGACATCCTTCTTTGTTGAGGATCAGCACAGAAACAAGCCCGCGGAAATCTGCTTTCTTAGTACCTCTGATCTCAACAGTGTATTTCGTGTCTGCGACCACTGGAACCGATCCTTCAGGATGACTAGTAAATTGTGTAGCGTACCCGTGACCTCTTCTGTTCTGCATCTGAAACTATGGACGAAAGGCTTCACCCAGCGTGTGGCGACTTCCTTATGGGCCGATGTACCTGTGAACTCTGTTAATTTTGGTCTCTGGGACTGGTCAAGCAAGTCCACAGAAATGCCCCACTAAATTTTGTAGTACACGTGAACTGCAATTGTAGTCGTCTTCGACCGCTGAGCCAGCCTGCAGTGAGCCTTAATGAAATGTTTAGTCGCCAAGATACCTGTGATATTTTCAGAAGTATTTGTAACTGCTGCCATTGAAGAACAGTCATGCTCTGCCTCTGGTAACTTACATCGAGGCTGTCTGATTCCCGTGAATTTTTAGGATGAAATTGTGTTTATGTGTGGCTGCTGAAGCAAGCCCACACAAATCCTCTATTAGCTTTTCATATGGGTGAACTCATATAATGCATTTTTCTGTCTATGACTGCTGAAGCGAGCATGCTGCAAGCTTTTAGTTAATTGTGTAGTCGCCAAGGTACCTGTGACGGTTCAGCAATATTTGGCTGTGACCACGGAAAGGTCGCATTCTGCTTCTGTTGACTTGCTTAGAGGCCTTCAAGCCTATGAACACTTATGATGAATTTGTGTTTGTGACCACTCAAGTGCAGCGAGTGTCTTGTAACTCTAGTACTTGTGACATCAGTTTGGTATTGTGTTGAAGCAAGTGTCTTGTAACTGCCTTTGTATCTAAACTCTCCAGTAATGTTCGTGTTTGCAACTACTTAAGTGATCCTTTAGTAATTTTTTTATGCCCATTGTGTCTATAAAATATTTAGTACTTTTACTGTGTGCAAACGCTGAAGGAGGCCTGCAGAAAGTGGAGTAGCTTCCGTCATGGCTAAGACACCTCTGAACTTTCCAGCAAATATTGCATTTATGTGCCCGCGACCGTTGAAGTGAGCCAGCCCACAGTAGCCCTCCTACTAACTTCCTTTGTACCCCCCTACCCCCCCCCCCCCACCCTTGCATAGGGCTTTTAATGTTCTTTTACTGGCCGAGGTGCATCTGCGTATTATTAGCTCAACTAAAATGGTCTTATCACTGCACACGAAAGTGTCGATGTTTGCTCTGGTGACCTTTGCCAGAATTTGTTATGGATGCACAGTGCATTTGCTCTACACTCTAAGAACAGTTGCACCCTTTGGGGTGCAATTTTGCCACAGAACGATAATTGTCATCTGTCTTGCTTGTGTTTCTTTTCTTGAAAACCCTGCGCTCGTTACTTTCCTGTCGAGAATGCTCTGTCATGCTGATAATGCGCATGCCATTCGTGACATGGAAGTACCAGGCTTGCAGCGTTAAAGAAAGGAAATGTGGGCAAGACGGATGACAATTATTGTTCTGTGGCAAATATACACCCCAAAGGGTGCAACTATTTTTAGAGTGTAAATGGATGATTATACAGCAGCTGTTTGTCTATATATGACCACTGAACTAGCCTCGAGTAATTTTGTTAATGCCTAATGTAGTTGTGACATCTTAATTTAGCATAACTCGTGTTCGTGTATGTAACTACTGAATATGGCCTAGGGAAAGGCTGTGGCAACTTAAAGTGGCTAACATATCTAAACTTTTCAGCAAATTTTGCATTGATGTGCCTGCTACCACAGAAGTGAGCCCACTGCAAGCCTCGTGATAAGTTCCATAGTGGGCCCACTGCGAATTCTGAAATTTTCTTGCTACCCAAAGTGCATTTGTAAAGAGTTTGATTAATGTACACTTTTACTAACCATGGTGCGGTATAAATAACTCCAATAAAATATCGACTTTTATTTGTTTGCATTCCTGGGTTTTACTGAAAACTGCCGAGTGCATTTTAGAGTTCAACGAGTGATCTTCCTGCAACTGTTTTATTGAAATAAATGCTGTATTTTTGATGAGATTGTCAAACGATTCAGCAGTCTGCAGAACTTCGTTCTGTAGCTTCGTCCCTGTTAGCACAAAAAAGTATAGGTTGCATGTCTATATGTTGTGAATTAATGCATTTTTATCAAGTTGTATGTAATGTATTTGCTTAGCGTAGCAGGGAACCATGTGCACAATGCTTAGTTGCACTGCAGTCTTCATTTAACGTGCTTTGAGATGTGGTGGGCTGCATTCCTGGCTTGTCTACTGGTACTTCAGCTTTTGCATGACGAAAATATTTGGTCGCCTTATTGGACCACTGGGATGGATCTTTAAGTTAAGAGCTGTGCAGTTCCTTTTCATCATTGCCCACAAGTCATCACAAAACCAGCTTACTTTGTTAATGGTATGTAAATTGCAGCAGGCTTGCTGCACTGTAGGGTCCATACCGAGGAACGTCCCAATTATGGTAATTTATAATCAATATGGACGCCCTGTGGATATCCTCAATCCCCAACCAAATGTCCCACAAACGTCCTTAGGACGATTGGTAAAATGTCCCAGAAGCGTCCTATATCCTGACAAAAATGTCCTTAGGATGTACTTGGGGTTATGCAATAAGAATAATCCGTATTTAGACATCTCTTGGACGTCCGAATATCCCATTATGACGTTCGGGGGACGTTTCTATGAACGTCAATCCCAGGGACGTCCGAATGTCCCGTTTTTGATCTCCGCTGGACATTTGTAGGACGCTGGTGCTCCAATGGGATTATCTTCAAAGGTCCTGCGGACGTCCGGATATTTGATTTTGATGTACGATGGACGTTCGTGGGATGTGCAATTCTCTTGCGTCGGACGATCCTATGGACATCCGTAGTACATCATAGGGACTTCTAGGGATGTCCGACGGACATCAAAATATCCTTTGTAGGACGTCCTTTGGACATTCACTGGAGATTTGTGGTCCAATGGGGTGGTGTCTCCTTTTTTTCATCTTTGTACTTGTTTCCTGCAGTTATGAACGTATACCAACTTGCCTTATTCTCTCTTCTTTAGTGACCTTCTTGCCATTTTTTTGTTGTTGCACACAACATTGCGCATACCAGCCATGTGAGAAGTATCATGCTTTGTAGCATGGACAGAAATGTCACATAGCTGTTTTCTATATTGCAGTAAGTATATATCTTTTAGCAGTAAAAGAAATTGAGGAAATGCCGCACATGTTTTGTGCACACATGCTTCGAGTCAAACTTACATGTGCAGAAGTCAGTAGAATGCTTCTGGAATGCATAAATGCATGAAACGCTTCAATGCAGTTGTGACAGCACAAAGACAACCATGTTGCATGGGACATATGAAAATGACAAATTTGGCCCAGCACAACAGACACTTCGCAACACGTACCTACTAAACGTGTGTATGTGTGTGCGAGTAATATATATATATATATATGTTGCCACGGGGGTCAGAGTAGCCAAAAGAGATAGAAAATTATATTTACAAAATGTATAGAGAGAGAGACGGCTGCAGGCTAGATAGCAGAACAACAACATGAATGTGACTATGATCGTCGTCTTCACCGTCTTTCTGGCACATTCTTCCATGTTTGGCAGGATGTGTGTTTCAGTGCGCGGGAATAGCGCGTAACATAGAACCCCCGCCGGCGAGAGTGCCGTCTCGGCGCTTAAGGAGGAGTAGTATCGTGTCTGGCAGCATAATGTTTAAGTCGGGAGACGTGCACGATATCAGTGGTGGACGTGGCAGATGATCGACTGTCCAATGAGGCGATCTCGTATGTGAGGGCAGTGATCTGGCGTAGGACTTTGTAAGGCCTGGAGTAGCGGGAAAGAAGCTTTGAGGACAAGCCAATGTGGCGGCAAGGCATCCAGAGGAGGACCAAGAGCCAGGAGAGTAATTAACGACTGTGTTATGGCAATCATAACGGGCCTTCTGGGACAGCTGGGAGGCAAAAAGACTATCCCTTGCAATCTGGCGAGCTGTTGTGGCCAGAGAAGCTGCATTACGCGTGTAGTCTGTACCAGGGTGCACAGGTGATGGTAAAAGAGTCTCGAAGGGCAATGTGGGATGGCGGCCAAACAAGAGATAAAAGGGGGAAAAGTCAGTGGTGTCATGGCGTGACGAGTTGTAGGCAAATGTCACATAAGGCAAGGTGCTGTCCCAATCACGGTGGTCTAAGTAAACATACATGGAGAGCATCGTGGTCAGCGTGTGGTTGAGGCGCTCAGTAAGCCCATTGGTTTGCGAATGGTAGGCAGTGGTGAGCTTGTGACGTATGGAACAAGAACGAAGTATGTCCTCAACGACTTGCAACAGAAATGAGCGACCGCGGTCGGTCAGCAGCTGTCGAGGAGCACCGTGGTGTAAAGGAGAAATTCCACGTCAGTGGCACAGCTTGTCGGCAGTGCCCAAGTGATAGCATATCATGTCGCATACTCTGTAGCTACGGCAATCCACTTGTTGCCAGTCAGAGATGTTGGGAATGGCCCGATGAGATCAAGGCTGGCACGGTAGAACGGGACACCCGGAATGACTATGGGCTGAAGAGGGCCGGGTGGCGACAAGGATGGATGCTTGTGGTGCTGGCAGGACTCACAAGCAGCAACTTACCAGTGCACAGAGCGGTAGAGGCCTGGCCAGAAGAACCGACGCTGAACGCGATCATACGTGCGAGTTGCTCTGAGGGGTCCAGCAGTTGGGGCGTCATGAAGCTTTTTGAGAACAATGGAACGGAGTGTTTCGAAAACAATGAAGAGAAGATCTGGGCCATTGGAGATGGTGTCGCGTCTGTGTAAGATTCCGTCACGAAGCACGAATAGTTGTAGGGATGGGACAGAGTGATGAGAGCATAGGCGGTAGATAATTGATCGCAAATTGGCATCGTGGAGCTGTTCACTGCGTATGTCGGTTAAATCTGATATCGCGAAGACACAGGCGCCCGAATCATGCGCCGACAAGTTGGGAGGATCCACTGGATGATGGGATAGGCAGTCTGCATCCTGGTGCAGTCTGCCAGAAGTGACGTCAAAGCTGTATTCTTGCAGTTTCAGTGCCCAACAACCAAGTCGTTCAGTCGGATTTTTGAGGGAAGACAACCAGCAAAGCGCATGGTGATCTGTGATGACTGAAAAGGTGCGGCCGAACAAGTATGGTCGAAACTTGCCAACAGCCCAAACTAGTGCAAGGCACTCGCGCTCAGTGATTGAAAATTTGCACTCTGAAGAAAAAAGAAGGCGAGTGCAATAGGCGATCACGCGGTCTCGTCCTTGTTGCTGCTGGGCGAGAACAGCACCTATGCCATGTCCCCTTGCGTCGGTGCGAAGTTCAGTGGGGGCTGACTGGTCAAAATGGGCCAAGATGGGTGGCGACGCAAATGAAGTCGTAAGCGTGTGAAACACAGTGGCCTGTTCAGGGCCCCAAGAAAATGATGTTTCCTTCTTCAAGAGTTGCGCGAGTGGACGGGCGACGTCGGCGAAGTTCTTGACAAACGTCGAAAATAGGAGCACAAGCTGACAAAGCTCCATACGTCTTTAGTGGAACGTGGCATAGGGAAGTCTTTGACAACACACATTTTTTCTGGGTCAGGCTGCACGCCTTCAGCACTCAAAAGATGGCCAAGCACAGTAATTTCGCAGCAGCCAAAACGGCATTTGGCAGAGTAGAACTGAAGGCCTGCTTGCCGGAAAACTTCAAGAACTGCCGACAAGCGGCTAAGGTGGCTTTCAAATGTCGGTGACAAGATTATGACATTGTCAAGATAACAGAGGCATGTTGACCATTTGTATCCACTAAGGAGGGAGTCAATCATCCTTTCAAATGTGGCTGGGGCATTACACAGTCCAAAGGGCATTACCTTAAATCCATCGGGCGTAACAAATGTGGTTTTTCCAAGGTGTTGATCAACAGATATCTGCCAGTATCCTGACCCCAGGTCGATAGAAGAGAAGTAGGCAGAGCCGTGTAAACAGTCAAGAGCATCATCGATACGCAGCAGAGGGTAGACGTCCTTGCGCGTTACTTTAAGTGGCGGTAGTCTATGCAGAAGCGCCAGCTGCCATCTTTCTTCTTGACTAGGATGACAGGTGATGCCCATTGACTGCATGAAGGTTCAATGACGTCCTTGGTGAGCATCTTGTTGACTTCACGCTGTATCACTTCACGCTCGGGAACACGTGATAAGGACTTCGTCTGATTGGGCTGGCGTCCCCAGTATTGATCTTGAGTGACCACAGATGTCTGTCCCAAAGGACGGTCATTAAAGTCAAAGATGTCGCGGTAGAACTTCAATATGCGCCGCGCATCGGCTGTCTGAGCAGGAACAAGGTCAGACGCTATCATCTTGTCAAATCACCGTCGACGAGATTGTGCGAGGAAGAGGAAGGGGCAGAGGACAAAGAAGCATCGGTGACGAATACAGAAACGGCACACTCATCAATAGAAGAGATGTGGGCTAGGGTCATGCTGCCTGGGATAAGTTGCGTGCACCAGCTAACGTTCAATATGGGTGGAGACGTTTGATTATCCGTAACTCTAATAAGGGTGTGAGGAAGAGCGATGTTTTTGGCGAATAAGACGTCAACGATCGGGGTCAAGATATAATCGCCATCAGGAATGAGAGAAAAAGACCACACGTTCATATATATAATGGCTTGAGGAGGTAGACGAACGTAATCCACTGAGCACAAGCGCGGTTGGAATGCAGTAGGAGCGTCATGGTAGCACGGTAAGTCTAGCTGAAGCAAGCAGGTTCCACAGTCAATAAGGGCAGAATGGGCAGACAGAAAATCCATACCGAGGATGAGTTCATGGGAGCATTTCTCGAGCACGGCAAGTAGTACGCATGTGGATCGGTCAGCAACACTTATTCGAGCAGAGCACATCCCTAGCAAGGGAAACATTCCAACATCGGCGACACGAATGAATGGTACTGTGGGTGGCGTTAGGACCTTCTTAAGCTGGCGACGAAGCTCCATATTCATCACTGATATCTGAGCCCCAGTATCCACAAGAACATGTGTCATCCAGTTTAACGTCTATCAGGTTCCTTGTGGTCTGCAGTGTGGTCAGAGGATTTGGCAGGCAAGTTGTCGGTGTAGCATCACCTCTAGGAGCTGCATCGTCTAGTTTTCCCATAGGAGTCGTTCAATCGGAGACGTAGAGCAACGGGATTGGGGCGAGCAAGATGATTGGCGACGAGACAACGGCGAATGGGACTGGTGACAACGTGGGGATGGGGAACGCCGATACGGCATGGATGGAGCGTCATCGCTGGTGGTTTGGGGAGGCTCGCGGTAGGGCTGGAATTGGCCATGATCCATGTCGGGGCGACGGTTGTATCCATAGGGCGCCTAATACCAATATTGTTACAAGGGCGGGCCACGTGTCCAATACGACGGCAGTTGAAACAAATGGGACGATCATCAGCAGTCCTCCATTCGGCTGGATTGCGAGTACGGAATGGTGGCCTTTGACCTTGGGAGTGCGAAAGTGAGGGACGACGGTCGATCGGCTGGTAAGGGGCTGCGGAACACGCAGAGTCCAGGCCAGCATTGGAGGGCTCCTGATGAACGACAGCTTGGACTAGTGGCACCATCTGGGAACTATGGTATCAGGCACAGCCGCACGTAGAAGCAGGAGACACAGCATCAAGTTCCCGTTGGATGATCTTCACGTGCTCTACGGTAAGCGGTACCGACGACTCAGGTACGTCTTGGCACGACCACGTTGCTGTCGTGTTCGGAAGTCAAGCGAAATGATGGGCAGTGTGTCAACTTTTGGCGGCCTAAAGTGCTTGCACTCTTGGATGATGGCAACGATGGTATCGCAGTCTTTGCAGATTAGCAGACTAAAGGCATCATCTGCTATCTCCTTTAACATGTGGCCCACTTTCTCAGACTCCATCATGCCGTCGTTGGCTTTGCGGCAAAGGGCAAGCACGTCCTGTATACAGTCCAGCTCCTTCTTTGGTGCTGCCTTTCTACCTGCAGACTTGCCGAACAGGGAACACATCTTTTCCTTTTCGTCTTTTCCGGCTATATCGAACTATTTTGCGATCACCGCGCTGTTCGATATATCGAGGTTCGACTGTATAAGTCAGGTATGACTGTCACTGCGCACAAGACGCCAGCTCCTTCTTTGGTGCTGCCTTTCTACCTGCAGACTTGCCGAACAGGGAACACATCTTTTCCTTGCATGCATCTTTTCCTTGCAGTTTCGTCTTCGTTATCTTCAAACCGCACCTTCGCTGCTTCTTTGAGGTAAAATAATGGATGCCAACATGATCGTCTCATCCCAGTGATCATTCTTACTTGCACGCTCATACAGGGTAGCCAGTCCTCGATGTCGACATTGTCAGTTCCGCAGAATGTGCCTGGGTATTTTAGCTGAACCAGGACGATCGCTGTCATTGCAGTCGCCTCGGTGGGCGCCGACCCCTCTTCCGTCATTGTGGAGAAAGCCAAGCATCGGCCGCTGCGGAGCTCCGTTGTACCGTGTGGGTATCCAGCACCTCCCACCAAAATGCCACGGGGATGAGAGTAGCCAAAAGGGATAGGAAATTGTATTCACAATATTTATACAGAGAGAGACGGCTGCAGGCTAGATGGCAGAACAACACGAGTGCGACTCTGATCGTCATCTTCTCCGCCTTTCTGGCGCATTCTTCCATGCTCAACAGGATGCTTGCTGCATCAGCATCATCATCAGCCTGGTTACGCACACTGCAGGGCAAAGGCCTCTCCCATACTTCTCCAACAACCCCAGTCATGTACTAATTGTGGCCAAGTCGTCCCTGCAAACTTCTTAATCTCATCCGCCCACCCAACTTTCTGCCGCCCCCTGCTATGCTTCCCTTCCCTTGGAATCCAGTCCGTAACCCTTAATGACCATCGGTTATCTTCCCTCCTCATTACATGTCCTGCCCATGCCCATTTCATTTTCTTGATTTCAACTAAGATGTCATTAACTCGCGTTTGTTCCCTCACCCAATCTGCTCTTTTCTTATCCCTTAACGTTACACCCATAATTCTTCTTTCCATAGCTCGTTGCGTCGTCCTCAATTTAAGTAGAACCCTTTTCGTAAGCCTCCAGGTTTCTGCCCCGTAGGTGAGTACTGGTAAGACGCAGCTATTATACACTTTTCTCTTGCGGGATAATGGCAACCTGCTGTTCATGATCTGAGAATGCCTGCCAAACGCACCCCAGCCCATTCTTATTCTTCTGATTATTTTCGTCTCGCGATCCGGATCCACCGTCACTACCTGCCCTAAGTAGATGTATTCCCTTACCACTTCCAGTACCTTGCTAACTATTCTAAATTGCTGTTCTCTTCCGAGACTGTTAAACATTACTTTAGTTTTCTGCAGATTAATTTTTAGACCGACTCTTCTGCTTTGCCTCTCCAGGTCAGTGAGCATGCATTGCAATTGGTCCCCTGAGTTACTAAGCAAGGCAACATCAGCGAATCGCAAGTTACTAAGGTATTCTCCATTAACTTTTATCCCCAGTTCTTCCCAATCCAGGTCTCTGAATACCTCCTGTAAGCACGCTGTGAATAGCATCGGAGAGATCGTATCTCCCTGCCTGACGCCTTTCTTTATTGGGATTTTGTTGCTTTCTTTGTGGAGGACTACGGTGGCTGTGGAGCCGCTATAGATATCTTTCAGTATTTTTACACACGGCTCATCTACACCCTGATTCCGTAATACCTCCATGACTGCTGAGGTTTCGACAGAATCAAACGCTTTCTCGAAATTACCGTAAAAACCGGAATATAGGTCGAACTTTTTTTCAAAAACCCATCGCGAAAAGTCGACCCTCGACTTATATACCGGACATTGGCGGAAAAACTACGGAAGTCTTGCAACAATGGGCGGATAAAGTAAACAGCCGCCTTCGCCATCGCCATCAGCAGCATGGCGGCGTGGCGACGCTGTGACACCTGTGACACCGGCATTTTGCGTTTCCATTGTCGCAAAGTTATATTAATTAAAGGCTGCACTTTCATTTTGTTTCAAAATGAGCGGGAGCGGAAGCCGACGTCAATTCACCGTCGCCTTCAAGAAAAAGGCGATTGAGTACGCGGAAGCCCACGGCAACCTGGCGGCACAGCGCGAACTTGAAGTATCCGAAAAGAGCATTCGGTAGTGGCGGAGGCAAAAGCAACGTATTACAACTTGCAGCAACCAAAAGAAAACGTCGTTTCGTGCCGGATCGCAGTGGACTGCAGAACTGGAAGGCAAGGTTGCGGAGTCCGTCCGCGAGCTGCGTGTAAGATCGCTGCCTGTGACTGCCGAATGCATCCGTTTGAAAGCGGTAGAGATCGCACGCGCCTACGGACTGGGCAGCGAGAAGCACTCGTCATCCGACTCTGATCAAAGGCGTTGCTCTGATTCGGAGTAGCGCTTGCGCACTTCGTGCCCTTCTGTGTACTGTACACCCGACGAACTTTTAACAGTATCGCGCGACCATCGACCCGCGTGTTTGTCAGCACCTTATCATCACGGCACGGAGCGGCGAAATAGCGAAAGTAAGGGCATGTGTACACATGCGCGTATCTCGTTTGTTTCGCTGCTCAGCGCCATTAATAAGGTGTTCACAAGCACGCGTGTCGATGATCGCGCGAAACCGCTAAAAACTTGGCCGGGTGCACATGCGAGCAGCATTTAAATAAATACTGTCACCATTGTGCAACCCCCGAGTCGCATTTGTTTCAAGGTAAGGGTGTCATGTCTTTCGGTACTTTTGCCATTGAAAAGGATATTTTTTTTTTTCATTTTGAGGATTCGTTAGTTGGGGGATCGACCTATATTCCGGTCCGACCTATAGTCCGGTTTTTACGGTAATGAAAGCTATATATAAGGGTTGGTTATATTCCGCACATTTCTCCATCACCTGATTGATAGTGTGAATATGGTATACTGTTGAGTAGCCTTTACGGAATCCTGCCTGGTCCTTTGCTTGACAGAAGTCTAAGGTGTTCCTGATTCTATTTACGATTACCTTAGTAAATAGTTTGTAGGCAACTGATAGTAAGCTGATCGGTCTATAATTTTTCAAGTCTTCGGCGTCCCCTTTCTTATGGATTAGGATTATGTTAGCGTTCTTCCAAGATTCCGGTACGTTCGAGGTCATGAGGCATTGTGTATATAGGGCGGCCAATCTTTCTAGGACAGTGTTCCCACCATCCTTCAACAAATCGGCTGTTACCTGATCCTCCCCAGCTGCCTTCCCCCTTTGCATAGCTACCAAGGCGTTCTTTACCTCTTCCGCTGTTACTTGTGGGATTTCAAGTTCCTCTAGACTATTCTCTCTTCCATTATATTCGATGTGTGCTTCAGTGCGCGGAAATAGCGCATATATATATATATATATATATATCCTTTTGTCTATCGGCAAACAAAGGAATTCATTTGCACACATAAACCCTGTAAGACATCACTCCACCTCCGCACTGTTCACATGTGATTATAACCTACCTTATTCCATGCCTATCGCGTTTCCAAAGACAATTGAAGATGCCTCAAGCAGTGGCGACTGCTGGCCAGGGCAGCAGAGGACAAGTGTCAACAAGGAGTGCCCCACCCCTAGAGAAACGTCGGCTTGCAAACAGCACAGTACGTAAGTGAGGGTCAGCAGCACTGAAGAAAAATGTGCCTATATATACAGGCCCAAGGGCACATTCTGTGCATTGAACAACCTAAGTGCAATTAACTGTGTGCTCCATTGCCGAGGAGCTTACAAGGCCAGAAGCCTTTGCAGCATTTTCACTGAACCTATGCTACTGTAAATAAATGTTAGTATTCTAAACTGCTAGGATCCCTCGGGGATTGTTGTTGACAATGCCTTTCCTGACCCGGCTACGCTACTAAGAACCTGAGTCACAACAGTATGCACTGCACTTCTCACCAATGCATTCTGGGATGACCACAAGTGGTGCTACAACGCAGGCAAATGGAAGTCAATTGATCACCTCAATTATACCAACTTTGATCACAAACAATCATGCACAAGTGTCTTGAAGCCTTGATCAGAAGTTACACTAACAGCTTGCCTGAGCAGATGAGTGCTCACCCATGAACAGCTGCTGACTTACTAAATTAGGTTAACAGTGCTCGTAGCTTCGTTTCAACACATAGACAACTTTAATTGCTTGCTGCAAAGAAATGACATTGACTGAGCCAACATTCAATGCATTAGTAAGAACCTGAAGCAGTTTTCAGTGCCTGTTGTTGCAGTATCAGTGAAAATACTGTGTTTATTCAAATCTAAGCTGGCAGTTTTTTTCAAATAATCATATAGCAAACTGTAGGGTTGGCTTAGATTGGAGGATTTTAAAGAATGCGCCAGTTTTTCACTGAAACTGATAAATATGGTGCATAGCTGGCGCCATCCAGAAAAGTCAGTAACGAAACCACTACTAGCCGCACCAGCAGCCAACTGAAGTGCACGAGCGACATTGCCATTTTGACCTGTGTCGTATTGGCGTGCGGTGTGGTGTTATCATACTAATGGCACCAAACAGGCGATGCCATTATAGTGCCACTTTCAAACGAAAAGTTGTGCTAGCCATATAGGCACCGTGAAGCGTTCAAGCTGGGCAGGAATTGGGAATCGATGAGAAAAACGTCTGTCGTTGGAGGGGGCACCGGGAGATGCTTTTTGCGTGGGCTACAATGAGGAGATGACAGTGATAAGGAAGACAGCGATGATGAAGAGTGATGTCGGCATGTTCATATTCAATAAATGCTGTTTTCATTTTGTGAATGCTGCCCTCACTTTTTTGTTTAGCTTACATTCGAGGTAAACTTTTTTCCCCGACTTTGGACTTTCGGGGGTCGGCTTAGAATTGGGGCCAGCCTAGATTCAAGTAAATACGGTAATTGAATACGATTTGTGAAATACGATTTGTGAAAGCACAGCAATAAAAACCGTGCTGCCATATTTGCTCTGCAAAGGTAGACATCAACGGGGAAAAAATCACGTGGTTTAATCATGGTTGTCTCTTTAATACAGACTTGCCCACTTAAGGATTAACAGGTGGAATGTTCATCCAGTCACAAAGCAAATCATTTGGCCTTAACTCCTTTTTTGTACAGTGGTGTCTGCCACAGAGACTGGGAAAACGCCGCCAGAAGTCTCTCATTTCAGGGATCTCAAAAATACATTGACATGTAGATATCCTCAAAAGAAAAAAAGATGAAATCTCTGACAAATCAACAAAACAGTAAACATAAAACATATGATAAAAAAGCGACAACAAAGATGACCTAGCCACCGCTGTGTAGGGTCAGCGGGACCAACTCAACAAGGCTTTGCACTAAGTGTGGAATGGGCGCCGGGCGCGGTATGGCAGTGCGGTTAAGTCCACTGGCCGCCCAGCCCAAATTATGCGAAAAATACTCTGCGTGGAAAAATAGTCTTTCTCTAAGTACACCGGGCAGGCACTTGGCAGGGACCCATAACAGGGCCCCGAGGCACGAGATCCGGAAAGCGCCGTCATCACAGTCGGCCCAACAGCAGTCCAATATAAAATACTCTCTCTCTCGCCGTGGTCATCACAGAGTAGACTAGCTTATCATGAGGGACGCTTTCCGGCCAGGCGCCGGTCACTTGTCCAGCGTGGACTTGATGAGCGCCTCAAGCAGGCCGTCTGGCTGGCGCCGCTTCTTGGGCCGCAGCAGGTGGCGTTCCTTGACCTTGTATTCGAGCGTAGAGTGCGGGACACCAAAGTAGGTGCCTGCGCGGTGCACGCTCATCTCGCCCCGCTGCACAGCAAGCACCGCCTGAATGAGGTGGTCACGATCGTAGTTGCGGTAGCGGCCCCGCTTGGGCCGTGTGCGTTTTTCCTCAGTTGGTGGCCCGGTGGCAGCCTCTGATGAACTGCTCGAGGCGGCAGCGGCAGGGGTGGAGGGGGGCACAGCTGGTCGGTACGATGGCACCTTGAGAATGACATCTGCAGGAGCGGGACGGCGCGCGTCTGCCAGCCGCTCTTGTGCCAGCAGACGGATGAGGTCCGACACAACCGGTAGTGCAGGTGCCTTGGGCGCCTGCTCCTCGGACGTCTGGTGCAGCGCCAGTTGCTGGATGCTCGACAGGAACTGCGTCACAACCAGGTCCCTTCACTGCCGACTCTTGCGAGAAATTCCTACCATTATAAGTGATTTAATATCAATATATCGTGTCACAATGTGTTTGCCAGTAGCCTATCGAAGTAACCAACTTGGCTGGGTTACCTACTGTTATATATCCCAGTGATGCTACTGGCCCATGACATTTAGGAGCAGCTTTTAGAGCAGCCAGAAATGCATTTTTGCCCACAAAAATGAACACAAGTAAGGCCCAGCATTCCGAGTACTGCCTAAATAAAAAAGTATTAAATGCCGTAAAAACCAGAATATATATAGAGTTTCTTTCCAAGAAAAAAGTGGAAAAATGCCCCTTCATCTAATATTGTGGCCTTTGGTACAATTTCAACTGCCTGGCCACTGTGACACAAAAAAGAACTAAGAAAGCATTGCATCATTTTTGTTCTTGACATTGCGAATGCATGCACAGAGAAAATGGACAACGCACAAAGACCACAGGACAAGTGCTGACTTGCAACTACAATATGCAGTTTCACTAACTCACCAAACTTTCCATCTTATTGCGCTATTACCGTCTCGAAACGGAAAATTAGTAGACCTTGGCTTGACTTTATTTCTGTCTTCCAAATTGATAGAGCAGCGGAAGCGAATCGGAGCATGGCAGCACTGCAACATTTGGTTTCCACAAACAGAAAGTGAAACGGTGAAACTGTCGACTTTCACTGAAAACTTCATTCTGCGATTGCTACGCTGTGGAATTTCTTCACGAGTGTCATACGCTAGTTCAAATAATAATGGCAGATTTGATTCCCTGCAAAGGCGGTTGCATTCACTTATAAGTACGTCACTTCACATAGTGAAAAAGGCTTAAATTTTTGTCATCTGCAAAAGCGGACGATCTTTTAGCACTTTGCAAACAGAGTGCAGCAGAAGACTATCTGTTGGGAAAAATCTCCGGTGTGGAAGAGATGTCTCATCGGCTGCCGCAGGCTACGAACACAGTGCAAAAAACCTTAAGCTGCTATCGACGAGAGGCCATCAAAACAAGTGATCGATGGTGTGCGACTCATTGGCCATGTTTAGTTCTGCATAGCAAATGCTTCAGACACTATTGATGATGTGCTATGCCACATCATAAGCCCTAGCCGCTATTCCCAGACAAGAATGCTGACATCGCACATGCGATTTTTGTCCTCAATGATGAATGAGCGCATTGATTGAATAAAATATGTTCTGTAGTTAACTCTGCCAAATAATTTGAAAAATTTTTATTCAGCTCAAATCAAGGATCAACCTGTACTCTGACAACTTATATTTTGCTTTTTACCGTACACATGAATATTTTGTACTCTGAGTAAAATTCTTTGAGCTATAATGGCTCCAAAATTGAGCTTCCTGTAACATAACAGTGAAATGTTGTTATCACGAACCACAGGTGAAGAATTTTTGCAAGCTTGACAAACACTTGAAAAATCGCTATCCACAGCATCCTATATATTTTCATGACCACCTATCGGTGCAAAGAGCACTGGGCTCTAGCTGTGGCGCTTAGCTGCCAGTCGACAGCGCCATCTCAGAATAGAGCAGACCAGGCTAGAGCTGGCATTGTTTTTGCTGTGCACCGACTGTTGCTTTAGTGGAGCACCTACAATGCCATGAACAGTCTGCTGCAAGTTCTACATTGTGCAAAATAGTATGTGCGTGAGAAATTAAGCATACGAAACAGACCACATATTACCTAAGATGCTTTCTTGCGCTTTTACACGGTGAAGCTGTATTAAACACTGACCTCGCCGAAGCGCAATATTAAAACTGAGAAGTGCACCACAAACACAAATATTACCATCATTTGCAGCTACACCTTGCAATTATCTGTGAAAACATTCTGGCAATGTTGTTCTTATCCGTTACCTTCAGGCCAAATTTCATTACGAGAGGCCGAAAAAACTTAGGAACGTCATCATTTATTTTACCCCTACATATTATTTAAGGTGGGGGGGGGGGGGGGAAGCAGAGGTAATACAAAGAACAATTGATAAATTGAAATGTGGTTTCATAGCATGTAAAACAAATACACATTTTATAAGACATTTGCAAAATTAAAAGGGAAACATATGTGACAAGGAAAACTTAGTATAGTTGACTCACATTAATTCGTCTTTGGTTAAATTAATTTTTAACACGACAGCTTTTAAGTGCCCATCTCGCAGAAAATACGCACCGGCGGCGATGTCCACATAAGAAAAATCATCCTGAACCATGTATCCTGATCCACGCAGGCCTTCTGTGTGGCACATAGGCGATACTGAACTAATTGAATTTATCTAAGTAAAATGCATCCGAAAATTCGTAAAGTACGACTTACACACAACCTACAGACATGATAGCGTCGGAATGTAGTTTGAATATGCAAGAAAACATAATTCTGTTACGCAGAAACTCAAACACAAACCCCTTTTCCAGCTGCCGTTTGAGGTCTGAGTAGGAGGAGCGCGCTCCGCTCAGTTCCTTGCGACACCATCCAGATGGCGCTTGCCTCCGTGCATTCGTTGCTCATGCAAGAGGCTGCATTTCAACCAGAAAGCTCGCCTTCATGCATAGCGTTCACCGCCAGCATTTCACAGTAAATATTGCAGTTACATAAGCTGCAGTTGCTGGGAAGTGCGAGCAGCAGTCAGGGACCTTTGGTGCAATCGCGTTCCATGCTTAAAGGCAAAGCTTAAGCATCCCCCAATTTTTTTTTATTGATACCATCTTGACCGAAGGTTCCGGCTGGGCATCTACGTATATTTTTTGGGGCCCAATCTTTCATTATTTCGATTCTACAATTGGCCTTTGCTGGATGATTTGAACTTGACCAGCCAGCACACACGTGCTCAACTCCTACGGGGACCCCAATGGCGACCCCTTTAGTGGCAGCGTCTGTCTTGGTGGAGGTAACGGGACAGCGTTGAACACACGTCATCTCTTGTCAAAAACACCTATCTTCAGCTAGCCCCAGGAATATTTTCAAGCAATAACCGTAGCTCACGGTGTCTGATTACGCTATTTTTTCCTGACTGTTAACATGCATCTTCCTTTTTTTTTTCAATAAAATGTGGACAGTACGTAAGCTTCACCTTTAAGAGTGGAATGCAATAGAATTCAACGATTCTTGACTGCTTCTCACGCTTCCTGGCAATTGCAGCTTATGTAACCATAATGTTTTCCTGAAAATGCTGGCAATGAACGCTATGCACGAAGGTGAGCTTTGTGGTTCTTTTTCTAATGGTATTTCAAGTAACCCAGTGGGAAGAGCCGCTCCAACTAAGATAGACCTCAAACGGCAGCTGGAAAACACTATCGCGTTAAAAGTGTTGGAATTTTTGCGCAACAGAACTATGTTTTTCTTTATATTCAAATTACAATCCGACGCTATCATGTCTGTAGGTTGTGTGTAAGCAATACTTCATGATTTTTCTGATGCTTTTTACTTTGAGAAATTTAATTAGCTCAGTAATGCCTAAGTGCCACGTGGGGGGCCTGCGTGGTTCGAGATGATTTTCACGGCCAAACATGCTGGCGCCGGTGCCAAGGTCGATCCAAATAGGTGGCGAAGCTTCGGGCAAAAAGCGGTTCAGAACAAATTGTCACCAACATCGGCAAAGGTGGTTATGGAAGCAGCAATTCAAGTGCAACTATGTGAGGAGGAAACAAATACTGGGAAAGAAAAAGGTGTTTTTTTCAATTAAAATGAGACACAATTAGATTAATTCAAGGAAAATAAAATTCCTATTCAAATTTAAACGCATGTGACGAGAAAAGAAAAGACAGCTCTATTTTCTTTATCATTATCAATAAATACCTTTTTTCCACGCCAATCATTAGAGGGGGCAGGGCCGCCATCACTTGCAATGCAATGCACCGCTTGAAGTGTGCAGAAAGGTGCGCTCGTAAAGTGCACCTATTACAATATGCCCCTCTTGTACGTTGTGTTGTTTTGCTTGTCGACGTTTGTCTGAATTTGATGGCGTGGGTAGTTTCATCGTTTCTTAGCCTGTTCAGTGAAAAGTGGAGGTTAGCTGTTTTCATGCGACTGGGCTGGCTGATGGGCTTGGCGTCTGAAAATGGGACAAGCACTTTGCACCCAAAGCTTTCGTCGGCCTCCGAAGAAACTATGTTCTGTGCAGGGGTACGACTGCGACACCTGTACGGCTGACTTTTACTGCATTGCTTTTCGGACTGAAAGCTTGGGATGCCCATCAAGTCGAATGGCAGGGAATTTGACTATACAGCTGTAATGGCACGCCAGCAAAACAAATTTTGTGTCTTTGAGAACAAATAACATCACGTCTGTTTTTAACAGATATCATCATTATCATCATCATCAGCCTAGTTACGCCCACTGCAGGGCAAAGGCCTCTCCCATACTTCTCCAACTACCCCGGTCATGTACTAATTGTGGCCATGTTGTCCCTGCAAACGTCTTAATGTTATCCGCCCACCTAACTTTCTGCCGCCGCCTACTACGCTTCCCTTCCCTTGGAATCCAGTCCGTAACCCTTAATGACCATCGGTTATCTTCCCTCCTCATTACATGTCCGGCCCATGCCCATTTCTTTTTCTTGATTTCAACTAAGATGTCATTGACCCGCGTTTGTTCCCTCACCCAATCTGCTCTTTTCTTATCCCTTAACGTTACACCTATCATTCTTCTTTCCATAGCTCGTTGCGTCGTCCTCAATTTCAGCAGAACCCTTTTCGTAAGCCTCCAGGTTTCTGCCCCGTAGGTGAGTACTGGTAAGACACAGCTGTTATACACTTTCCTCTTGAGGGATAGTGGCAACCTGCTGTTCATGATTTGAGAATGCCTGCCAAACGCACCCCAGCCCATTCTTATTCTTCTGGTTATTTCAGTCTCATGATCCGGATCCGTGGTCACTACCTGCCCTAAGTAGATGTATTCCCTTACCACTTCCAGTGCCTCGCTACCTATCGTAAACTGCTGTTCTCTTCCGAGACTGTTAAACATTACTTTAGTGTTCTGTAGATTAATTTTCAGACCCACCCTTCTGCTTTGCCTCTCCAGGTCAGTGAGCATGCATTGCAATTGGTCTCCCGAGTTACTAATCAAGGCAATATCATCAGCGAATCGCAAGTTGCTAAGGTATTCTCCATCAACTTTTATCCCCAATTCTTCCCACTCCAGGTCTCTGAATACCTCCTGTAAACATGCTGTGAATAGCATTGGAGATATTGTATCTCCCTGTCTGACGCCTTTCTTTATTGGGATTTTGTTGCTTTCTTTGTGGAGGATTACGGTGGCTGTGGAACCGCTATAGATAGCTTCCAGTATCTTTACATATGGCTCATCTACACCCTGATTCCGTAGTGCCTTCATGACTGCTGAGGTTTCGACTGAATCAAATGCTTTTTCGTAATCAATGAAGGCTATATATAAGGGTTGGTTATATTCCGCACATTTCTCTATCACCTGATTGATAGTGTGAATATGGTCTATTGTTGAGTAGCCTTTACGGAATCCTGCCTGGTCCTTTGGTTGACAGAAGTCTAAGGTATTCCTGATTCTATTTGCGATTACCTTAGTAAATACTTTGTAGGCAACGGACAGTAAACTGATCGGTCTAGAATTTTTCAAGTCTTTGGCGTCCCCTTTCTTATGGATTAGGATTATGTTAGCGTTCTTCTAAGATTCCGGTACGTTCGAGGTCATCAGGCATTGTGTATATAGGGCGGCCAATCTTTCTAGGACAGTGTTCCCACCATCCTTCAACAAATCTGCTGTTACCTGATCCTCCCCAGCTGCCTTCCCCCTTTGCATAGCTCCCAAGGCGTTCTTTACCTCTTCCGGTGTTACTTGTGGGATTTCAAGTTCCTCTAGACTATTCTCTCTCACCTTATCGTCGTGGGTGTTACTGGTACTGTATAAATCTCTATAAAACTCTTCAGCCACTTGAACTATCTCATCCATATTAGTAAAGATATTGCCGGCTTTGTCTCTTAACGCACACATCTGATTTTTGCCTATTCCTAGTTTCTTCTTTACTGCTTTTAGGCTTCCTCCGTTCCTGAGAGCCTGTTCAATTCTATCCATATTATAGTTCCTTATGTCCGCTGTCTTACGCTTGTTGATTAACTTAGAAAGTTCTGCCAGTTCTATTTTAGCTGTAGGGTTAGAGGCTTTCATACATTGGCGTTTCTTGATCAGATCTTTCGTCTCCTGCGATAGCTTACTGGTTTCCTGTTTAACGGCGTTACCACCGACTTCTATAGCGCACTCCTTAATGATGCCCACAATATTGTCGTTCATTGCTTCAACACTATGGTCCTCTTCCTGGGTTAAAGCCAAATACCTGTTCTGTAGCTTGATCCGGAATTCCTCTAGTTTCCCTCTTACCGCTAACTCATTTATTGGTTTCTTATGTACCAGTTTCTTCCGTTCCCTCCTCAAGTCAAGGCTAATTCGAGTTCTTACCATCCTATGGTCACTGCAGCGCACCTTGCCGAGCACGTCTACATCTTGTATGATGCCAGGGTTCGCGCAGAGTACGAAGTCAATTTCATTTCTAGTCTCACCATTCGGGCTCCTCCACGTCCACTTTCGGCTAACCCGCTTGCAGAAAAAGGTATTCATTATCCGCATATTATTCTGTTCTGCAAGCTCTACTAATAACTCTCCTCTGCTATTCCTAGAGCCTATGCCATATTCCCCGACTGACTTGTCTCCGGCCTGCTTCTTGCCTACCCTGGCATTGAAATCGCCCATCAGTATACTGTATTTTGTTTTGACTTTACCCATCGCCGATTCCACGTCTTCATAGAAGCTTTCGACTTCCTGGTCATCATGACTAGATGTAGGGGTGTAGACCTCTACAACCTTCATTTTGTACAAGACTTATTAAGTTTCACAACAAGACATGCCACCCTCTCGTTAATGCTATAGAATTCCTGTATGTTACCAGCTATGTTCTTATTAATCAGGAATCCGACTCCTAGTTCTCGTCTCTCTGCTAAGCCCCGGTAGCACAGGACGTGCCCGCTTTTTAGCACTGTATATGCTTCTTTTGGCCTCCTAACTTCACTGAGCCCTCTTATATCCCATTTACTGCCCTCCAATTCCTCCAATAGCACTGCTAGACTCGCCTCACTAGATAACGTTCTAGCGTTAAACGTTGCCAGGTTCATATTCCAATGGCGGCCTGTCCGGCCTGTCCGGATCTGTGCAACTCTCAAACCTGCTTTTTTGAGTACATGACGGAAGTGTTCAGAGGAACATGCCAGCAAATTTCAATGACCTCCGCTGACATTGAAAAATCGCCTGGGTTTAAGCGAGTGCGTAGGGCACACCATGCACAAAGCTATGAGCCGCTGACGTCTAGACTCTGCCCCCAACGCAGATCGCTCTCAAGACACTGCTGCCACATGCACAGTTGCCGCCGGAAAGAACATCCCCCACTGCCTCGCAACGTTGGGTGCCTTGCGTGTGATAGAAGACTGCGCACTTCCTCTTCGCATTCGTCCCTTTCGCGCAGGCGAGATTGAGCCGCAATCGCCGGCTCCCCTCACATGTTTTCACTCCTACATTACGCGCCGTTGTTAGTATGTACGGTGTTATCGCTCTGGGACTTTATACGGAAACACATGTCGACGCCAATGGAAGAAATGCGCTTGGAGTGGCTTTTTATTGCTACCGCAATAAAAAGCCTTGCACAATGGTGTTCAGTTTCCTAAACCACACGGTGTTTTTTCTTTGTCAGCTTCGCTGCAATACACCACGGTTGTGCGGTTAAAGCATACGACCATTGCGAAGGCACTTTTGTTTTTTTGGGGGGGGGGGGGGGGAAACAGATATGGCGTCCCATTATTTTTTTTTCTCCTGCCAGAAGTCTTCTGTTCTCACACAGATGACACTAAGCCCGATGAACCGCCATGTTTTGAACATATGGGCTTCTATGGAAGCTTTGCTACCAGGTGTATTAACCTTGCTGGCGCCGACACCAGATTTTCTCCGACAGAGGGCCCTTGACACTACAGCATTAAAGTTGGACCGAAAATCGCTGGTGCTGGGTGTAACAGGAGACGAAACCAAAAGTGCCTTCGCAATGGTCGTATGCTTTAACCGCACAACCCTGGTGTATTGCAGCGAAGCTGACAAAGAAAAAACACCGTGTGGTTTAGGAAACTGAACACCATTTTTTTTTTATTGCGGTAGCAATAAAAAGCCACTCCAAGCGCATTTCTGCCATTGGCGTCGACATGTGTTTCTGTATAAAGTCCCAGAGTGATAACACCGTACATACTAACACCGGCGCGTAATGTAGGAGTGAAAACATGTGAGGGGAGCCGGCAATTGCGGATCAATCTCGCCTGCGCAAATGGGACGAATGCGAAGAGGAAGTGCGCAGTCTTCTATCACGCGCAAGGCACCCAACGTTGCGAGGCAGTGGGGGATGTTCTTTCCGGCGGCAACTGTGCATGTGGCAGCAGTGTCTTGAGAGCGATCTGCGTTGGGGGCAGAGTCTAGACGTCAGCGGCTCATAGCTTTGTGCATGGTGTGCCCTACGCACTCGCTTAAACCCAGGCGATTTTTCAATGTCAGCGGATGTCATTGAAATTCGCTGGCATGTTCCTCTGAACACTTCCGTCATGTCCTCAAAAAAGCAGGTTTGAGAGTTGCACAGATTTTTTACCAAATGATTTAATTGACTCGAACACCCTACCTTGGCTCCTCCTTAATTACAGGCCACATTGTGTATGACATCAGGAGTGTTCCATGCAGAGCATGCTAGGATTATGCAGATGACAGCAACGAGAGCATCGAGGAGTCGACGATCATTAGCTAGCACGTGTCATGAAAAGTTGCTTCTCCTGTAGGTGTGCAAGAGATGGGAGGCAAGTGGTGTTGTGTTGTGTTGTTGGCTGCATGAACTTCAGCCCATGCCATCCGCATGCACAGTTTGAGCCGATCACGTTCAGCCTAAGTTAAGCCTATATGTCACAGTCGCGTAGTTCATGCTTCTGCTCCTGGTGGACCTGAGTGACGGACCTGAAGCTATTTAAGCCATAAGGATGAAGGAAAATCCTTCTGTAGTACACTTTTGACCACACGGATTTGAAATAAACAATTCCTAATTTCGTACAGTACACACACAAAAAGCGACAAGCGACGACACGAAGCAGTATCGACATCGATACGTCGACATTTTCGACGGAAAGCTGCCCGCGGCACTCACCAGAACTTCCCTAAATTAAATGCGACTACGAACAAGGGTGTATTTTTACGTACTGTCATGCGGACTCATTATCTGGCTTCCAAGGTGCACTGCTTGCCTCGTATTTCAATTGGGCAGCAAGCGTAGACCCCTCAAGACAGCAGCGTAAACTGCCTTGTTCAGCTGCCAACGGTATCAATACTGGCATCGGCGTTTCCACGAGAAAACTACACATTCTGTAAATGAACGACCATGCACTCAAAATCCTCATCTAAGAATGATAAGTAGGCAGCATAAGCTGCCGTACTACGGTTTCCCACTCGCTGTTTCCGAAGGTGTGTGGTCGCTCATATCAGCACGATTCAGTGATGCAACGGCGCTCACATGCACAAAATCTGCCTGTTGGGTATGTTCCGACATTATTTGACATCACGGATGAGCGGCTAGCATTATATCTCAAGCGAACGACGAGTCGTCGCTGTACCTGCCGATATAAACAAATGCACCATTCGGTGCTTTGGACTGCCAGCGGTATTCTTGCGGGATACAAATGCGGACTGTCGTGCTCCACATGTTACAGTGGGCATGCAGTACGCTTCCCTGGGAAGGGATAAAACACCTAAAATAGCAATCAGCACCCATGCCGTCTTTCCCCCCATGCCGTCTTTCCTGGTGCTACCAGGCACTCCTGCGGTACCGTGGCTCACATGGAAACGGTACTTTTGCACGTTTCTCGAGGCAACCGGAGGCGAGGCACTACAAGACGAGAGGAAGAAAGCCATTTTACTGAGTAACTTAGGCTTCGAGGGGCAGCGTCTCTACTACGACCTCGCGTCGCAGACGGATACTACGTTCGAAGACATTCTCCGCATTTTCGACCAGCACTACGAAGAATGCACCAATCCCCTGGTGCACCGCATTATCTTCCAGGACAGGAAGCAACTACCTGGAGAAACCTTTCAGGACTTCGTCACTGCACTACAAAGGCTAGCGCCTGCTTGTGCGTTTGGCGCTTGGCACGACGAGTCCCTTCGCGACCAAATCCTCCAAGGCGTCGCATCAACAAGAATTAGAGAAAGGTTACTCTACGAAGGAACGTCCCTCACACTCAAGAAGGCCCAGGAAATTGGACGAACCGTACAGCAAGTTCACAAAGAACTTCAAGTCTTTAACAGCTCGTCTGTTCAGCGCATCTCGACGCAACGCCAAGATGGCGCCGACAGCCATCACCTTCCTCACCCGGGCGCGCAAGATGGCGGTTCCCGCCAAGCTTCTCTCTCGACCCGGCGGCTTCGAGATGGCGCTCGGCGGCATGGTGGAAAGTCGCAACCTGGGGAGGCCGGCCAACATGGCGCGCGGCCCGGACTCCGCGAAGCCAGTCGAGACATCGCGGGCCATTGCTACCGATGTGGTTCACCTCACCACATCGCATCTCATCCAGCCTGTCCGGCAAAGCACGTTTCCTGCCGTGCGTGCAGAAAAGTAGGACATCTCGCTTCAGTTTGCCGTTCGAGGAACCGAAAGCATCGACAGTCCCCTGCTTGTACGCAGCTTGTTTTCTCTGCATGCCAACAAGTGTCAGGAGTTCCAGCTGACCCAAGCGTTCAGTTTCCATCTCTTTCGCATAACGCTCCCTCGGAGTTCGCCCAGTCGTACTCAGGACAATCGGAACTTGTAAATGACTTCATCTACGACGTTAATCTTCGAGCTTCAATGCAACCCGTCTCGGCGAAACTGCGTCCTCAACCTTGGGTTCTTCGTGAGCAAGTTTGCGCTGCAAACGGTATTTCGCCGCTGGAAAACAAAGTTCAGTCAGTTGTTGAGGCACCGCAGCCAACTGACAAGAAGTCGCTGCATTCATTTCTTGGTGTCACGCGATACTACGCTAAACTGATTCCCCAGTACGCTGAATTGGCAGAGCCGCTTAGGAAACTGCTAAAGCAAGGACAACCATTTGTCTGGGATCAGGATACCGAGTATAGCTTCCAGACTATTAAGGAAGTGATTGCATGTGAATTCGGCTCTTACGCCAAAAGTGTTAAAAATTACGTGGACCGTCGTCGTGCAACAAAATGCCCTCAATTTCGTCCAGGAGATCTTGTCCGAGTACGTAACTCGAGAACATCCGGTCCTAAATACTCGGGTCCATTTAAGATTTACCGTAGGGCAGGTCGCAACACTTTCATGCTTGAAAATGGCAAACGATGGAATGCATCTAAACTTGTTAAACGCCCTGCACTACAGAATTTTCTTGGAAAATTCACTGAAAAGAGTCACTCCAGTGACTACCCTTCCCTTGATGATTGTCTCCCATCTTTTCTTCCAGTTACTACTGGTATAGGGGATACATTACGTTTCCTGTAGCGTAATCGTGCAATACGCACATCATTACTACGGTGCTGACCGCCATACGAATTTGTCTTTCATGCCAAAAAACTTTTTTAAACATTAGAAGTCCTTAGCATTCTTACGGGAGGACTATGGAGTGTAAAGTGCTTTTACACACAATGTCCAATCCACGACAGCCACAGAGACTGTCTCGAGTCAGGCTCAGGGCGAATGAGCCACCCATCAGTGCTGTCCCAGGGGGCACACAGATGTTTGTACTGTCTACTTTTGTACTTTGTGAATGTTTTTTTCATGTGTGATCTGTGTGTGCAAGGCTGCATCTCATCGTCTTCCCAACACGGGTATTGAAACTCTGCAGAACTGGAGTGCAATAGTTCATATTCAGTTTTCATGTGCGTTTTTTTAAATGGGGAAGCCAAAGATGTCATTTTCTACTGTGTAAAGATGTCATCACGAAACACGTGTGTTACAGTGCTAACATGTGTTCTTCTGTAACTCGTGACTTACTTTTGTTGCGAGGAGAGCGAGTAGCGCATTTTCCTTTCAAGGGAGAGATGATGTGGTATCCAGTGTTGGCTTCTGGTTTCGGTTTTGGGTCGTTTACGTCAGGGCGCCACTCAGCGCCAAACGCTGCAAGTTACCTCCTGTTCCCCTCGCAGAAATAAAAGAGCATTCTTTGTCTGGTCCCCGACTGAAGCAGTTCGGCTCTTTCTTGCGGCGCTGCGCGCCCCGGCCCTTTAGGCCTCATGTCGTAAACCCACCGTCCGGCCGCCCCGTCGAAGCTACAACACTAAGCCTTTTCGCAAGTGTTTTTTAATGGCATTCGTCGGTACGAGAGCCACATGATCTGCATCCTGGGAGAGTGAGGCTTAGCGCCCGCGGAGCATTGCCAAGCCTGAAGCGAGTGAGTACGGAAGCCTCGTGGGTGGTCCGAATTTCTTATGTAAATAGCTTCTTCTATCTCTTTGACTCGGATGAAGTTGCGGCTCTGGGAGCAGGGTGGCCGCGGGCCACGGGTGCCGCTACGGGCTGACTGGTATTGCAGCCTGGCACCGGGCGCTCCGACACCGTCTGGGACGGTGGGCGCCGTCAACTCTGATGCTGTGTGCACCGAGCGGGGCAGGACCACCTCACAGAGCTGACGTCTCCTCGCGGCTGCCTGTTTTGCGCTCATTTTGGGTGTTGTTTTTGGATGCCGGTTGTTGTCAGGGTAGCGACGCTTTAGGCCTAAGGCTTTACGAAGCTGCCTGTCCCACGTGGAGGGACACAACCTGGTGGACCGTGGCGTTGAGGTGTTGCAAGTTGGTTCCCTCATTCTATTTAGCCTCGCACGAATTGAAATTACTCGTTCGACTCAAGGAAGAGAGCTTCGTTCACGTGAACTTAGCATCTGAGTAGCTGCCCGATCTTTTGCTAGCCGAGTCGAACATCGTACCACGTGGGCGATGCGCATGCAGAATTCCTCTCTCTTGCACTACTTTAGTGTTTGCCGAGTGTGTTGAGTGTACGCAGCGTGATTGGAGTCGCCCCTGGTTTGCCGTCACCTGCACATCGTCTGCGCTGCTGCCCCGGACTACGATCGAGCCACCGGGCAATGGTGATGCTGAGGCCAGTTCGGCGCAGCGACTTCGGCGGCCTCCTGCATCCAGCTCACAACCCTCGGCGGCGGACAAAAGAGCCGGCGGTCACCAACAGCTACGGCAGCTCTTGCCAGCAGGGCGCGTCGGCGCGAGCGACGCTTGCTCGCACCGACTACTGCGTCGTCGTTTCCAGAGTCCTGGCCTGGAATCGTGCCGTCGAGTCTGCAAAGCTGCTGCTGTGACCGGCGGACGCCAGCGGTGTACCCAGGGACAATGTCGGCTTGCATGTTATGGACAGCGTGTGGACATTTCCTCGGCGCGGCCAATGTTGCATGTACTACCTTGTTCGCGAAGCATGCATTGATGTTAGAGCGTGTGACATGTTTCGCCGGAATATGTAGTGATTTAAGGCTGGGGGGATGCGCGACTCTCACGCGTCCCCTGATATGTTGTTTTCCCGCACGGCGCGTATCCTGTAATCCGGCTTCGCCGCGTAGCCTGGCGCCCGCGGTGGTCGGAGTGGTTGAGGCGCAGTACGAGAGAGGGCGCGAGTGTTGCGCTGCTCACGCCGCCGACAGGCGAGGTTACTTGGGCGCCGAAAGACAAGGCGCTTCCTCTTTGGTTCGAGATCTTCGAGCGGCGCGGACGTCCCGCGTGGGCGCCGGCCTATCCATGCTTCTGCGAGACCGTCTCGCGTGGCCGCCTTTGAACGCGCCACCGTTCGCGTGACCGTACACGCGAACGACCAGGAGTTGGGATCCAGCATGGGGCGAACATATTCGCTCGCTATCCGGTCGCGGTGAGTCGGACTTCTAGATTTGTCGCACGCCCATTGGCATGTTTTGTGGATAGCAACTCGGCTAGCAGGCATTGATCTATGAAAGGTGCAATAAATGCCCTTGTGATTGTTTGCACTACTGTGTTGTCGTTCCTTTGTCCCAAGAGCATGGTTGAGACGGAGAACCCCACAATATAAGTACTATCCTTATTTTGTATGGCTGTTTGATGATTTGCTATCGCAATCGATGCTTCGCCTATCGGGCGAAACTGCGTCTCTTTTTAGCAAAAAATCGGGTGCACATTAGATTTCTACTTCATTTAGGAGCTTTACTGTCATTCCTACGTTATTTTTCTCCTTTGCACACATGGAAAGTGGCGGTGCATCAGAATAGGGCCAATACTGCCAAATGAATCAGCGGTATATCTTGAAGTTTTTTTCTGCATCTTGTTTAATTCGACCCGCCGGGCAATTCGACCAACTTCGTTAGTCCCATCAGGGTCGAATTAATGGAAGTAGACTGTACAAGTTTCTCAGATGAATTGGCAGCATGCACTTGAATTTTAGGGGTTTCTTTCACTGACTTAATTCTAGTAGGTTATTGCATTCTTCAATTGCTGTTGGGAAAAATGATTGGTTAAATTCAGCTTCCTCTCGCATATGGTGAACTCTCACTTGAGTGAACTTCAAGGGACCGAAGGAAATAGTTCACTTAACTGAAAGTTCATTAAACTGAATATTCACTAGACTTACATAAGACATGGCATACAGAGTCAAAAGTTTGAAGTGCAATTCATGGAGCGAAAGACAAGGCTTCCATAGTGTTAGAAATATGTGAAATGGAATTTGTACATATCAATGAAAAACACACCACGTGGGTCATTTTTGTGCACACACGGAACCGTCGAGGCTGGAAAGAAAGAGACGATGACCATGCCACGACTAGCCGGTCGGAAAAAAACACACACCACGTGGTTTGTGGTGTGACAGATCGCCGCTTTGCTTTGACGGTGTTGCAAGCACCAGCAATGTTACTTTGTTCATGGCCTCCGAGATAACATGCTTGCTTGTTTTGTGCGGGCAATCTCGGAGGCCATGTCTCGTTGCCGTTCATTTTCCGCGCCGCCGCTTTGCCCCAGGGGCGCTGTAGCGCCAGCGATGTTACATTGCCGCTGGAGCGGTGGTTTGACAAGGGCGGGCATCGGTTGCGCCTGCAGTGCAGTGCAGTTCAAGCCTTGGTCCTCTGAGCGAGTTCGTTAAGTTGAAATATTGACTGCTCCCAAATTTGTTTAAGTGAAACGTTTTTGCATAGAATCTATAAGAAAACTGCCAGGGATTTTTAAAAAGTTCATTATTCTGAAATATTTGATAAACTGACGTTCGTACAACTGAGAGTTTACTGTATACAGCGAAACCTCATTACCACAAAACTAAGATTAAGGATCTCGTGATGATTGGGACCTGAATACTTGATGCTGTTGCAGCCTTTCAGTGCTATTATCGCCACAATCACGCACCCCTAATTCTGATCACGCGTTCATGATAAAATGACCCTAGTCGACTGCCAAGAACAACTAGCAGCCTGAGCTTTCAGGATGTGGTATACAATCGACTATGTTTCCACTACACGTTGAACAGATAATGTTGTGACTGTTTATTGACAATGCGCAGAACAAGAAGGCTGCGCATGATGGTAGACGCTCTCGACCAATGCTGTTATTTGCATAAAAGTTACTGAAATTTAATAGCAAAATAAAAGTCTGTTTAGTACAAAGCACAACAATGAATTTGCTAGGACAGGCTGCTCATCTGTACTTTTTCTGGGAAGGATATGCCCACAGTGAACTCCAAAGATGAAAGTGCCTTTTTGCTTCATGCACAGTAGCCGCTGCTTCATACTCATTTGATCCTTTATCCTCAGCTGCCGCTTTATCCAGGCAAACAGGTTTTGTCACGTTTTAGTAGTCTTTCAGATTTGCACATGCTACCTTTATGCCTTTTCCTCATGCTGATCGTGGCTTGGAGACGCTTTGATAGCGCCCCCAGAAAGCGCATTGTGAGCCCAGAATCAGTGAAATGCGAGGAGGCCAGACGAGGAGGTCAAACGACACCAGCGGAGCGATGCACACAAACAATATAAGAGGAGGCTATGCCCCACCCAAAAGACTGTTTTGATGTAAATATATTTCAGCATTTGGAATTTCAAAAGATGGAATATTTCAAAATAACAACCAAAACTTGATGCTTTCCTTGTATTAGTAGCACCTAACGAATTTGTAAGCCTAAACATCATGCACATTTGTAAGCCAAACATCATGCCAAATCATGTGAGCCAAACATCATGCAGCATCACCAGCAGCCGATACACAGCTGCCTTATCGCTGCAGTAATGGTCGCCGCCAGAAATACAAACCAGATTTAATACTTTGAGCAGACTCATTCAGGGCTCATTCACACTGCCCATTGACATGCGACTGACCGTGACTGGCAACCACAGAGCGACTCGCACACACCAGCAAGCACGACAGTGGCACATCATGTGCAGAAACCCTGCAAGCACTACGTGCTCCTTGACAGTATCAGTTTACAGGGGCCCTGAACAACTTTTTAGCCAAGTCGAGAAATGCGTCTGAAGTTAAAATAGACTATTCCAGAAACACTTTGGTGCAAAAAGTACATCAAAGCGTTCAGCAAAAGCAGAGGCACCCCTGCACGCTGCTTCCACTCATACTTCAATGACTTGCACTGCGAATGCTAGGGCAGAGCAGTGAATCTTCACAACGCTCTGCCTACTGAATGTCATCGTGGCGCAAAATTCAAATTTGGGGCCCTATAATGCAAAACTATTCCAATATCTTAGTATTCCAACCTCCTGCCGTCAAATTTGCGTAACCGCCGACGCAAGCACCGGGCTGTCACCCACAGGGTTGTCTGAAAAGACCAATCAAACGCTCTCCTCATTTATAGGAGGTCAGTTTTGTCTGCTTTAAAAACGAATAACATAGCCTACACTGAGTGGCTTGTCTTATCTAATTGGCTGACGAGAGGCGAGCAGCACGCCCAAGTGGAGAGAGATTTGATGGGGCTGAGCCAGTGCACTGAAAATCGATAACCGGATGAAGAGGGTGGTGCCAGCGTCTGCTATTGGTCCTCTTTCCCTTACTTTGCTTACAGTGGCTGGTCGAAAATCGTGGCGGCATGCAACCGAAGGTTACGAATGATGCTAAAAGGGATCCTCAGGAAAAAGAGTTGGCAGGTCAAGATCATAAACATGCCGAAAGTGCTCAAAAACGTTACAAGGCCACGCAAAATGTTTTATTGTACGAAAATAAACCCATGCTCTCCGACAGGTGCGAGTAGCCAGTGCCTGAGCGATCGGCAGCAGCCACCTTTTATTCCTAACGTGGCAGCCTGTGGCTATTCAGAAAAAAAAATGCAGTTTTGTTCGGCATATTAATGCGTACGCATGAACGTCACTTTGACGCGGTGAGTTTTTCTGGTTTGGTGACGTCGCGTGACAGGCAGGTGAAGTGGGTGCAGCCCTAAAGCTTTTGACCAATAGCCGAGGTCTAACGGTAAAAATGCGTCGAATCGGAAATAACTATTTTTCTTTTGTTTGGTCCAATCATGCATAATCAGTGTGTACACGTCATATCAGATAGGGAGCTATCGCGGTTTTCGTGACATCGCATGACATGTAGGTGAAGTGGGGGTGATTCAAAAAAGTTTTTGATCAATTGCAGAAGGCTTATTGCAAAATTGGAATAAAGTTTGGAATAGCTTTACGTTATAGTGCCCCTGGATAAAAAAAAAGAAATACCATTGATTACCAATTGACCATTGATTACTGTCTGATGACAGAAGGAATTCGTGATAAGTTGAGAGAAATGGTCATTGATGAGGAAGGGCATAGCAGCATAGGGAGTTACCATAAACGCATCATTTTGAAAATGGGATATGTAGTTGGGAAAGAGAGCAAGGAGTGCAAAATGGCCAGTTGAAATTTGAACACCGAACAAATAACAAATATAGTCACTAGAGTCGAGGAAGAACATGTTAAATGGCCAAGAGTGGTAATATAGTGAGCTTCTAAGTCTAATAACGACCTAAATACGGAACGAGAAACAACATATTTGTTGGAAAGGAAAAAAGAAACCGAAAAGCTGGTGGAACAGGGAGATACGAGAAGCGATCGCCGAACGATAGAAAGCATCCCGAGAGCACAGGCAGGCAATGAAAGCACAGTTGCCACATAATGAAGTAACCAGCAAAAGCCAAATGTGCCGGGAGAGAAAGTCTATGGTTCAAATACTGGTGCAAGCAAAGATAAAAGGTTAAAGATAAAAGGTGGACCTTGGTTGTCAGAAATGCGTGAGAAAAAGAAGGCCGCACCTAGAATATTTTGGAACTATATAAAATTATTAGGCAGGAAGTCAACAACAATACAACAACATAGTCTAGACGAAGATGGAAACAAACTGGAAGGGGAAGCGGCAATAAATTACATCCGAAAAATAACAGCCCAATCTTTCCAAGGCAACGACGAAGTTCTATTTGAAGACAAAAAGAGCATGAAATCGACCCAGGTGGAAAAGGAGCTGGTGCTGACAAATTTCAAATGGAAGAAAGCCGAAGAGAAAATTCCTTTGTTCACAGTCGCGGGGCTAGACGATGTTCCCGTTAGGCTGATTAATATACTAGGACAAAAGTAAGGAAGCTCTGGCTAAAGCAGTGTTAAAAACTTAAAAAAATAGACAAATACCAGACAGTTGCCAAAAAAGCAGAATGAATTTAATTGATAAATGTAAGGGGGAGAAAGAATTCACTTGTATAGACCGTTGACCATTACATCGGTAATACAGGCTAGCAATTCAGGCAATCAAATTAAAGGTGCAAACATGGGCAGAGAATAATGGCATTTTGGGAGAACTTCAGAATAGATAGGCGTTTTGATGATAACTTATTTGTTCTTACTCAATGTACTGAAATATGAAGACTAGAAAGCGGACCGTTATATGTAGCCTTCTTAGACTTTACAGGAGCGTACTACAATGTTGACCGCAACATTTTGTGGGATATTATGGAAGGGGAAGGCTTAGGTGACGATTGTCTACAGCTTTTGAGAGAGATTTACCTAGAAAATACCCTTTGCATTGAATGGGAAAGGAGGAGGGGCGAGGAGAAAGTTGATATCAACAAGGGACTGAGGCAGGGGTGCCCGTTTTCCCCACTGCTGTTTACTATGTACATGGTGAGGATGGAGAGTGCGCTAGAAGGAAGTACTATATTTACTCGCATAATGATCGCACTTTTTTGTAAAAAAAAATTGATGCAAATTCAGGGGTGCGATCATTATGCAAGTTAAATTTCCCGAAAAAAACAAAAACATTTTTTTTTCATCCTGAATTTACTGCGGGATGACAACAGCTCAACAAATAGGCGGCTGCCGCTGTATGCAGTGCGGGACACCAAAACAAAACACGCCGAACGCATTTTTTTTTCTTCTGAGTACATTACGTGCATTGAAACAGTTTCTTCCATATCCGTAATGAATAATATCGTTAATATCGGCAAGTTTGCGGCAATAACATAGCCATGTCCACTTTGAGGGGACAGAAACAGATGGGCACGCTTAGTTGCCAGTGACATAGAAACACACGGCAGGCATGCTGCGGAAACTGCGGCATTTGTCTTCACTACTATGCTAATACGGCACGTTTCCACTAAGGGTGGGTGAATATCTTAGCTGTGTTACAAGCGTCGCCGTATGAATAGGGTACACTTCTAATGCATCAGTGTAAACGTGGCTGCTACCGTTTCCGCTCGCGTTTGGTTGTGTGCCCACGAGTGCAGACGAGAAGAACCGAAAGGTGCCTTTTTTTATAGTTACTGGTGTCAACCACAAGCATTATAAAGCCTACACATAATAAAGGCAAGTTTGGTTGTAGCTTTTTTTTGTGATGGAAATGCGGAGAGTGATGAAAGGAATAAAATGGGGCATCTACTTTAGAATGTTTGGTGCACGCAGACCGCTTGGTTTGTCTTGAAGAGTTCGTGTAGCATTCAACAGATGGTAAGCGCAAACATTATTAGCTAGACTTGGCACATGACATATCTCTGCGGCAAGTTCGGGGTGCGATTATTACACGAGAAATAAAAAAAAAGCAAATTTTGACAACAAAATTCAGGGGTGCGATCATTATGCGAGTAAATACGGTAATATCAGGTTAAATCTCTCATGCAGACAGGCAGGTACACTAGTAGAACAGCAGCTTCCAGGTTTATTTTATGCGGATGACATTGTATAGCTAGCTAACAAGCAAAGTGATTTGCAACGTCTGGACAGGAAGGCAAGAATTTAGGTGTGAAATTTAGTGTTAGAAAATCAGGTGTTATGGTATTCAATGAAAACGGTGAACAGACAGTGGCAATACAGGGCCAGGAAATACCTCGGGTAAGAGAATATAAATACCTTGGTATATGGAGAAATGAAGGCAAAGAAACCAGCCATGAGTAACTACTTAAGAGGAAAAAAAGAAATCAGGAAAGAAACATTATGATAACTCAAAGGGAAGCTCATTACTTTTCGAAGCGAGATCGGGATGCCTTAGAACACGCGCCTATAAATCAAAATATAAGAAGGAAGAAGCATGTGCTTCCTGCGCTAAAGCTAGGGAACGATGGAGCATGTTTTATTAGAATGTGAAGATATTTGCCCAGCGGTCGATTTAGGCACCACTGGCCACATTGAAGCTCTTGGGTTCAGCGAGAGCAGAGGGAAAGTAAACATGTTCGCAATAGAGATTAGTAAGAGGCGATTGGAAGATTGGTGGAAGAAAAGTAGGGAAACAACAAAAAATGGAGATGTACAAAAGCAAATTTCACTATAGGGGGTCAGGAAAGTTGGTTGTGGGAGTTCATCGTTTTTTTTTTCTTTTCTTTTTTTTTAGCTAGGTAGGACATTAGGCAGTATAATAGCAAGAGCTTGTTGGCGCAACCCACCGCCCCATTCCAAAAGGGACGCTCATAACAAACATACATACACACACTCATCCATCCATCCATCCATCCATCCATCCTTCCTTCCTTCTCGAAATCTCCGCAAGGTTATCCATAATACTCTGTCGTCGAAGCAGCCTGAGACTAAGTGAAGGCTGTTTACATAGTCATTTGCTACGAACGAAGTGAATTCTACAAAAGCGATCCCAAATTCAGTTCGAAGCGGGTAGCCGGGACCATCACCTGTTGCCACGCTTTGTACAGTCGAGAGCAAAAGTTTGGGGGCCAGCGGCGCCGCTAAAAATGTTTTTCTTTGCAGCCTAGACATAAAGGCTGAAGTGGTACTGCCTACGTGTGCCTGTATCACCAGCATCATGCATTAAGAGAATAGAGTTTAGAATTGAGGCCCCAAGCTGCATTGTGTTGGTTGCTCTTGGGTTCAGAGGACTAAAGTTTTAAAATTGGGACAAACGCAGCGTTGGGTTGCGCACTCGGGACGCCGCAGTGATGAAAATAGAAGGCACTTGAAAGCGTCAAAATAAGAAGAGTCTTTTTACGAGTGAAACCTAACGAAACGCATTTTAAAAAATAAAGCCTTGGGATAGTTTCTAATAAATATAACGACTATGTCATTATTTGTACAACCTGTTTCTGCCCTTTTTAAAATGGCGCCAACCGGAGATCAGCTAGTGTCTTCTTGAGTTGCCTAGAGTCTTTTGCCTATAAAAATGCCCAATATAAACCGGAACATGGCAACTTTGCTCTGCAACGAACTTGACTGAGTAACACGAGATTTGGATGTCTTCAGCTCGTATTTCTCTTGGCTATGTCGTGATATGTCGTCACCCGTGACGCCACTGTTGCGTTATTCAATTCAGGCAAACACAGGTGCTCCAAATTACCCGAGCATTAGGCGTGGCTGATGCACCTTTGGGCAACCAAACGGAGTGTGGAAAGGCAATTCACTGCAGCCTGTGCAGGAAGCACGACCAGGAACTACGCCTGCCTATGTCGTGTGCCTGTTTATGTTTGCCTGTCTATGTTGCATCTGTCATTCCTTGTCTTTTGCTGCACCGGAGAGCTTGCAGTGTCTCATTCAACATGCGGTTTCTGAAATCATTCTTTGTCAATGAAACCTGGCTGAACACGTGTTCGACACGTGCGTTCAAAAGAGGCAGCACAAGTAGGGACAAAGCAAGCTTAGACATCAGGGGGAACATTGGATTTGCTGCACTCTTTTTTGTATTCCTGATGCTTGGTGATACTGGAGCAAAATATTTCATTTTGTGTTTGCTGAGCATGTACACAGACTCTACCCATCGCGTTTCTTCTTTAAAGAGACTTGCAGATTTTTTCGTAATGTTACTGGGTAAATAAATAATGCGGTGATTTGCGGGAAAACCTAGCAAAAGGCTTTGAAGAACCCCTGATAGACATTCAAGGACCACGGGAGAAAATGACACGACATGCATGCGATCACTTCAGCTGTTGTGTAAGTCGACGTAATAGTTCGCTGTATAGCAGCTGGCACGGAATAGATACTTGGTCGGCCTCACCGTTTTTTCTTACTGAACCATGCTTGAATTGGGAGCAGATGACACAGAAACTAAAACAACAAGAAGAGAGCTTAGTGCTGGAATGACGTATAAATTTGGCAGCCATGACTTAATGCCATCCTCCCCAGCAGGAACATTGCCTAAAAACACAGCGTTCAAGATTGCCTCTACATGTCTTTATAGCAGCAATGAGCTTTGGCTTTTCATAAACCGGCATTCTCTAATTTTTTGTCAGTGTTCATATGTCCTTTGGACTCAGAAGTCCTTAAGACAAAAGTAGCCCAAATCAAGCCATGTATCCAACTTGGAATTTTCTATGGGAACCTGCATAATAGCCCAGTCTGGCTGCCTATGATGGCCACCGAAGCAAAGATGCCGACACCAACTATTGTCCTTGGGATGCACGACATGCCCAACAGTGTTCCTGAAAGACAGTGTTATGATACTAGGCCAACAACACGACCAACGACCGTGGTTGGTTGTTTAATTCGGACTCAATGGCGCAAAGGCAACTAAGGCTGTGCCATGCCAGTCACAAGGCAATAGAAAATGCAACGTCTGAGCAGCTAAACCTGTGCTGCTTTATAGATGGTGTAAATAACCAGCTTTCTCTAAAAAGTTGAACAAATTAGGAAATGGCACTAGCGAGTCATCTGCCAGTAGTAGGGCAGGGTGTAAAGGTACATTATACAGGTTGTGTAAAAGCTTCTGTCTCTGTGTTTCAATGTGTGGGCATAAGTATGTACATCACTGTAAGAGGCTCGTGGCATTTTTCGTAAGTTGGTGGGTTTTCTTTTCGAAGGAGAAAATTTTGTGTCAGATGTGTGTCCAATCCAAAGCAGACACAGGATCACCTCATAGAACGGTTACTGGTGACTTCACGGCTTCCACTGGCCAATTATGGGTTTAGTAAGACATAGCTTGTTGCTTGTACAATGGCCCCATTCATGTTGCCATTTTGACCTCAAGGCGTTCAAAATCGCACGGATACTATCTTTATATGGAACTGTTGTGTTTGTTAAGTCTTTGTATACTGCCATTGATACGCATCTATCAGCTGCTTGATTACCCAGTATCTCAACATGGCCTGGCACACAGCAAAACCTAATTGACCTATCGTATTTGTTTGATGTTACCATATCTAATATATCCCCTAACAGGCGTTCACATTCGGATTTCACATCTAGAGCCTTCAGTGTGCTTAAGGAATCAGTGTATATGACTGTGTTTTCGTGTTTGTCAGCGATGACCTTTTGTACTACAGTCCATATTGCGTAGACTTCGGCCGTGCAAACAGAGCCATGCTGTGGTAATCGAATACTTGTTTCCGAATTTTTTGTCATGGCTCCCACATTCACATATTTTTTTGTTTTAGAGCCATCAGTGTAAAATTCCATGTAATTTTGATATTTGTGCTGAAGAGCACGGAATTCTTGTATGATGTGTTCGTGTGGGGTGTCATTTTTCTTTAGAGGTGCCAATGCTCAATCACATAACTGTATGAACTCACACCACGGGGGTAATCGTTGTTGCCTTTTAGCAACCTGAAGGACCTCATGGGGACTGTCAAAATCGCAACAATATTTCTCATATCACAGGAGAAGCGGTCTAATCATGTTCGGTTTATTTGTGTAGTGTAAGTGTAAGTTGCACTGTGTGACGATGTTGTAGCATATGTGTTGTAGTAATGACTGAATTCTGAGCATGTAGGAAAAAGTTAGTAGCACTCTGCACTGCTGTAAAGGAGGCTCATTACAGTCATCCCATAAACTCTAGACAGGTGATGTTCTGTAAGCCTCACTTATCAGTCGTAGTCCAAGGTTATGAACTGGATCAAGTCGTCGCATGAAAGACTGCCTGGCTGAACCATATATGATGCTATCGTAGTCTAACAGGCTGCATACCGAAATGCTGTAGATGTGCAACAGGCATTTATGGTCAGAGTCCCAGCGCTTCCGGGACTTTGAGGATGTTAAGTGCATTGTTTGCTTTAATTTAAAGACTATTAATGTTGCGCGAGAAAGTTCAACTTTTTATCATACAGAACACCCAGAAACTTGTGTTCTTGATTACGATAGACATTCATCCCTTGCTCCATAGAAAACAAATCACACTTCGTTAACGGCTCAGTCACTGTGGATGTGTGCAGCCCAACCGCCATTTTCAACAACAGCAGTGCCATGCCACAGAGCTACCGGCACATAAGGCTGTCCGAGAAAGGTCCACCGCTGGGAACGGATATGTCGACTTTGCATTTACGGTTGTAATTTGGCCACAGAAAGGGAGGGGGGGCGGGTGCGCAATTACTTTCTGATTCGCCCTCATACTCGAGTGCCCCAGGGAAGTCTCTAGCCGTGTCCTGTATTTACTACAATTTTTCGATTGCTCAAGCTCTGTTCGGGATAATATTGACGCCTTTAGAGGTTCTCAAGCACTAAACTATCACTGTAGCTTAATATTTGGCTTTAGTGTCCCTATTAAGGGACACTAAAGGCAAATACTAAGTCAACGTGGACTGTTAAAAAACCATTCCAGAAACCTTGCAGCGCTTGTTTTGTGCCAAGAAAAGACTTAGTTAATGAGAATGTCGTGTCTGAAGGGTGCGCATACTTTTAGCGCAATTCAAATCGCCTGCCCCCGAGCAGGGAGTAGTGACGTTGCATATGCCACACCACTGCTCTTCTCTGGCGTCGGTGAGTAAAGCGGTGCCCAACAGACAATGCTACGGTTCTTTGTACAAAACGCAAATACTTGACCATAGAGAAACCGAACCAAGACAAAGGCGTTCGATTCATCGCTGCAGCTGCTCTTGGTGAAGTGGTCAAGCGGTGTGGACCATTTGGGCATCCTGCGACATCACATGGGTGAGGAATTCTCTACTACTTGCAGTTTATGCGAGTTTCACGAGCCAGCAAAACTGGGGCAGCACTAAGCAATAACGAAATCACTAAAACGCAAAGGCGCAGGCGGCGCAGAGTCGAGTGAAAATGAAACCCTTCGACCGCCTGAATTATTGTCAAGGGTAACGTCAATGAGTTCTTTCCTCTGAAAAATCAAATAGAACTGGACAAGTAGCATTTTCTACCTTCTTATAATGCAATGATATTTCCGTAACTAGAGTACTAATGACAAATATAATGAGGAGTGCCTACATTATCGGGCTAGTACTTGAATGTACTGGGGGAGCCTCAAATGGTTTCCCACATTTACCTTAATTTCGTGATTACTAAAGCTCTGTTTGCCATAATACTGACACATTAGACGTTCTCGAGCATTAATCGTCACTTCAGATTGACTTAATACTTGCCTTTAGTGTCCCTCTAAGCCCAGACCACATGTACACCATTAGAACGACAAGTTGGGCCAGTCGGTTGGGATTCATGGTAAGGGTTGTAACAGCGCACCCAAGACAAGGACAACAGAAGGAATAAAACGACACAGTGCTGTGTAGTCATTTTATTCCTTCTGTTGTCCTTGTCTTGGGTGCGCTGTTACAACCCTTACCATGAATCACGTGTACACCATGCCTGCCGCACCTTGCGATGAATAGCGGTTTCTATCTACAAGGAACGTGCCAGTATGTGCTCGCTCCTGGCCAAGAGTGCGTAGTGCTTCGTATTGAACGCTACGAAGTGCGCAAACTGAATTTGCCTACTATCGGTGCAGGACTAAGCTGGCCCACACCAAGTAGCATGGGCTAGCTGGAGCACATGAGTGCACACTTCAGCCCTGTTGTGCACTTACAGTTACACACAGTTGCTTAGTATAAATAACACCGCGATGCTTCTCTATGTAGGCAGGGCATCACCACTTTATCACAACCTTCGCAACAGAAGACATTGAGGGCGAATGGCAAAAGTAAATCTCGTGCTCGAAGTACTTATGCTCATAATATCTTATTTACTCAAATCTAACGCACACTCTTTTTTCTTGATAGAACGTGTCTAAAAGTTGCGTGCGTGTTAGGATCGAGTACGACCCTAAATCTGTGTTACCGTACTGCCATCAGCATTTCAAAATGGCCGCCTCATACGAGCTTCCAGCCTAGCTGCCGTAGCTTCCTCCATTTGCTGTAGTACATGTGCTTAGGCAATGCTTCCTTTGGCTTAGGTTAGTGCACCATCTGTCTTCCCATTTTCTGCGCTTGCTCTATCAGCATGGAAGTGCCGACTGCGAAGACATGCAGAGTTCATCACGATGCCGCAATTAAAAGGAAAGCGATTACGTGTGCAGAGACGGATGGAAATCGGGCCACATCACTGGCGTTCGGAGTTCCTGAAACATGCGTGTGGGACTGGCGCAAACAGGAAAAGCGTTCTACACCGGCGGCTGCTACATACGGCGGGGCTACGCGGCCCCTATCTTGAAAGCGATCTGCGACGGAAACAAGAGTCTACGCATCTAGGCGCACGGCGCTGCGTTCTCATCGCTTAGTTCGCGTCGAAGTGAGAGGCCGCAAAAAGGTCAATTCATTCGCTCCTGCTACCGCACTTCCTCACTCCAGTGTTTAAAGAGTTTCCACGGTCATTGAGTGAGACGTATTCCTGTTTGCTTGCGCACACGTGACGCCAAGCTTGTTAATTTAGTTAGTAAGTGAATGTTCAAAAGTTTATATGGCTGATAAAACTACTATCCTAATTTTTTGTATAGCTGTCTACTAGTGTGCTATCATAATCGATGCTTTGGCTGTAGGGCGAAACTGCAACTTCCTTTATTTATCACAACTTTAATGCATTGGGAGTAAATCTTTTGTTTTTTCCAAATGAGAGAAAGTTGTATTCCTATATAAAAGAATGAGGTGCACGATACTGTAAAGGACTTTTCTTTTTTTAGGTCACGGCAAACAGGTGTGCGTTATAATCGAGGGCGCGTTAGAATTAAGTAAATACGATAAGTCTTTTTGAAAAATTATTTCCGCAATATATTCCTGGGAGGTACACTTGTATGAAGGCGTTTTTCAGGCTTTAAAAAAATGTGGTTCAGGGCCCCTTTCAAATATAATACCCCCTCCATCTTTGGTATTGTTATCCTATTTGATAGATTGTTATTCCATCTTCTCCTGCCGCTTTTACACATATCTTGTAACCTCATAGCTAGTAACACATGGAGCTCCTGTACCCTGCTCATCATTACGTGCAATCAAGGTTACCTGGTTGCACTGGGTTTGGTAATGGTCAGTCCTCCACTGCCTTTACGAAATCACCGAAATTGCTGATGACATGACCGTGCTTATATTTTCGCTAAATACGTCTTGCTATTTCCTATGCAAAGTTTCCTTGGCACTGATTTCATGCTAAGCCCCTGCTTCCTCAATCTTTCCAACGTTACAATTTTGAATTGCACTCCAGCCCAGACCACGCGCAGACGATGCGGGACAGCTCGTGCAGCGTGAGCGCAGAGATCAGACAAACATCAGTGCTCAGGCTGCCTCGTGTTGCTGTGTGCCTGGCTATGCAGTAACAGCATGGTACAATCAATTCTCAGTGAGGCTGATTTATGTTGTGTGAGAAAGCGCTTTTTCTTTCCTTTTGTTACACTGATTTAAGAACTCTGAAAAAATTAAAACAATTACTTTTATAAACATTTAAGCATTTCAAAGCAAAAAAACAAACAAACAATGCCTGCCAAGATGGTTATGAGTGCGTCAAGTGAGCATGCGTCTCTTGCTGATGCAAACCGCCATTACTCACGAGGCGCCAATGCAAGCACTGGTCTGGTCTTTACTTTCTTCCTTGTTGATCAGCTCGGACAGTTCGGTCTCCCCTGAGTTAGACATGTTTTGTCATCTTCTCTTTATTAGGTCCTTTGTTACACAGAAGAGCCTACCCACTTGTTGCCTTGGTGCTTTACCACCCACTTCAATTGCTGCTTTTGAAATCAGTCTAGTCATGGCCGCATTTATTAGCTCTTATGTTATCTTCACCTTCCTGTTCTAAGACTGCATGTATGTCTGAGAATACCAGCCTGAATTCATGTGCTTTCACCCTTCCTGCACCCAGGCTAGCCTGTTTCCTCTTGACTGATTTTGCTTTCTCCCTACAAAATGAGAGCAATGTTAGACCTCACTAAATGACCAATGCCCCTTACCCTAACTAACACATCATGCACTATGCTAGGGTCGGCACAGAGTATGAAATCTATGTCGTTTCTTGTTTCGTTTTCCACTTCCTGTTATTGCACTTCCAGATGAAGGTGTCAGTGAGCGCACAGGCGAATACAGGATAGCGTCCACAGGGGAAGGGCTCATTAAAACGTAAGGACTTATCAATACACACAAAAAGTAAGAGGGGGTGCGGGGAAGGGCTGTCAGCGCTAAAGTGCTGGCATGTCTGAATTTAGAGCACTGCACAGGCCCGGGCTTACCCGAAAGCCCTGGTCGGATAAGGTGATTTTTGGCGGGCCTGTGCCTGATGCCCTCGAGCCTGGGCCGGGCTCGGGCCTGAAGCCGCGGGCCCGGACCGGACACGGGCCTGTTCGCTGATGGGCCTAGGTCGAGCCTTCAAGCACACGCGGGCGCTCTGCATAGATCCAAGGCATTCTGTGTGAACCTCAAAAGACAAGTTGGAAAAAGTGGCCTCCAATTACCTTAGCAAACACAATATGAAACGATCCTAATTCTTTTAATTTCTACAAAAAACGAACTTTGTTCCCACAAAAGAAAAAGAAAGCTTGCTACAAGAGCCCTTGGCATGGCCTATTACAGCTTGTGCGATTGCAATTTTTTACCGCTCTCTACATGATTATTTTATTGCAAATGAATAATTCTGCCACTTCTTATTTAAGCATTGCGCCACATTGATGATTGCTTTATGGTTGCTGCAGTACACAAGCTTCCACCTTAACCGCTTTTGCAATGTTCTTCGTGGGCCTTGCATTTAAACAAGAGAAGTGCTCGTCATGTATTAGCCCGTTTTAGTCCGCCCATTTAGACACCGTGTTCAAGCCCTGCTGTACTTGTCTCTCACACACTGCAAGGTTACAGGATTTGAAACCTATTTGTATGTCATCTACGCAGATAGAATCAAAAACAGCTGGTGGTAATAAAGCACGGAGCATGTTCATCTTAACGATAAAGAGTGCACAGCTGAGTGCACGCATCGCTGAGGTACACCAGTTTCTTGTACAAACGGATCTGAGCACACACTGCCGATTTTGATGCGGAAGGTACAATTAGACAAATAGCTTTCCATTATGTTTAGCATACTTCCACGGATGCCCATTCCCGACAAGTCTCTCAAGATTCTGTAACTCCACGTTATGTCGTAGGCCTTTTCCATATCGGAGAATACTTATGAGAAAAACTCTTTATGCACAAATGCGGCACAGACATTTTCTTTGATGTGCACAAGGTGATCAGATGTGAACCGCCTTCCTCTGAAGCCACACTGATAGTGATCAAGCATTTTGTGCAGTTCAAGGAAATGTATGAGTCAATGATAAAAAATTTTTTCCATAAAGCTTAGAAAGGAAACTTGTGAGGCGGTAACTTGCACCTGAGGAAGGGTATTTACTCTGCTTCAAAAGGGGGACCCCAATCACTTGTTTCCATGTGGACAGAAGGTATCCGACAGCCCGAATAGTGCTCAGAACTGCGAGTAGTGTATCAGTGTGTACGTTCTTAATCATGTCAGGTCCGGGTGCAGAGCTCTTGCAAGTGACCAAGGCAACTCTCAATTCAGCAATACTGAAAGGACGGTTATATGGTTTGTTCTGCCGCCATTTATGTACGAATGGTGTACATTCTTCTATTTGTTTATATTTCAGGAAGGATTGTGAATAATGGATTGAGCTTCATACACGCTCGAAGTGCTCCCCAAAAGAGTCTGCCTGGTCTTGGGAGGTAATCCCTTGGTCATTCACCGGAGGCAATGGATGGATTTGTTGTCCCTTTATTTTTCTTAAGCCATTCCACACTTTCGCCTCTTACGTGTACCAACTTATACCATAGAGGAATCTCACCCAGCTTTCTCTCTTTGCCTGACGTCGTGTCCGCCATCCCTGCAAATAAGTGTGCTTAAAAGCAATGACATTTTTCGCAATTGGCGATCTAAGCAGTATGCCCCATGCTTCATACTGCCTCTTCCGTGCATCTTTGCAGTCTTCGTTCCATTAGAGAACATGTCTTTTAAGTGAAGCACCACTTGTCTGTGAAATGAACTTTTTGGCTGCATCAATAATAAAAGAGTTAAAATATGCAAAAGCATCATCTATAGAGTAAAACCTCGTTAAACCGTACCCGCTTAAACAGTAGTTTCGTTTTAAAAGTAGTAAAGTCAAATCCCCGACTCAGCGGCCATTGAGCATAATGTGTTTTGTATCGACATAAACCGTACCAGCTTATTGCGTACGCATCGGTTAAGACTTAGCGTTTCCACTTTTTGTCGCGCAAACACGGCGGTGTGTCGCCTCGATCGGGTGGCCCGGCAGAACAACAAGCCTCAGAGATTGGAACAACGGCCTCCAAGCGCCCTGTGCATTTGCGCCTGAAGCCACATCAACATCATTTCGATGCTGTGCCAGAGATCGTTGTGGCGTCGTGCAAGCGAGGACTCGCGTCATGCCGAAGCTCGGATAAAAAAGACGCCGGGTGCTCAGCATAAAAGAAAAATTAGACATCGTCCGTGCTATCGAACGTGACACAAAGAAGTCGGCGCTAGCACGCGACAGGGATCTGCTGTTGACTACGGTGTGCGGCATTTGGGATGCGAAGAAGTTGCTCGGCAGCGCTGCTGCGACCGCGAAGAGATGTCGGCTACGAGGTTCGACTTTTCCCCATCGTTGCCTCTGTTGTTGCCGAAGTGTCGACTAGCGACAGTGATGAGGACAACACGGAAAGCGACAGCACGGGCGATTCAGGCCCGACAGTGGCAGAAGCTGCGCGTTACGTCAGCCTCATGAATGCAATCGTCGCGGCGAGAACAGGGCGCAATAACATAACTCTATTCCAAACAAAAAGTATTCCAGACTCCGGCACCCGGCAATGAAAAAGGCGCCCCGGGACGTCTGCAGCACTACTGCACGCGTGCACGGAGAATACGTAACGCCAACGAGGAATCTGCCATGCGAGTGTTTGCCGAGAAGAGGGGGCTGGCTGAAAAGCTGGCACGCAGCTTCAGTAAGTTTGAGGCCGCTGTCATCGTGCTAGGCTGCCGCGGCATCAAACGAAAATAACACTTTTGTCTCGCGAAATGAATAAATACTGCACGTTTTTTCCCCTTTAATCGCACTCTCTCCGAGTTCCATTTTCGACAGGTAAGTGGGTGATTTCATGCTATTTCGGTTAAACAGTACTGCTGTTTAGTACGTACCTTCTCCGAGCTCCGGCCAACTACGGTTTAACGCAGTTTCACTGTACTAAAATTTTTTATAAAATGTCCTGGTAAGTAAGCTGATTTTTTAAAATGCTCCCAGTAAGCCGATGCTAATTTCCATCGAGGAATATAAGGAAGGTTGTCATGCTGCATTATAAAGTTTAAAGTTACAGCAAAGTGGTCACTTCCAAAGCGATTTTTGATGACATTTCATTCCAGGTCGGGCCGAAGAGCCAATTGCTAGATCTATTGACGAATATGATTTGTGTTGGACGTTGTAATAGGTCGGCTTCTTATAATTAAACAGGCATGCACCAGATGCCAGAAGAAAATTTTCAATGAGTCGACCTCTCGTGTCGCAATGACAATCTCCCGACATCATGTTGTGAACATTAAAATCTCCCATGAGTATGTAGGGCTCAGGAAACTGATCAATGAGGTTACAGAAGTCAGTTTCCCCAAGATGTAAATTCAGAGGTATATAAATAAAACAGAGTAACCAACTTACTAAAAAGAATTGCCCGAATCGACGTTGCTCGCAAAAAGAATTGCCCGAGTCTGAAAGGTGACATGTTGACAAGCTACAGACTTGTCAGCAACTATTGCTACACCGCAAGACGACGCGTTCATCTCATCACGGTCTTTATGATAGATTGTGTATTGAAGAAAGTTGGTGTGTGTGGTTTTCAATAGTGTCTTTTGAACACACAGCAAGTTTAGATTATGTTTGTGTAGGAGTTCTCTAATATCATCGAGGTTATGAAGAAGTCCTCTAACATTCCATTGTAGTATTTGCGTCTCCATAAAGAGAAAAGTGCTTGTGCTGTGTGTTTAAGAGACGGAGATTATCTCACGGGGCCCCTTCTAGGCACTGTGATGCGAGGTTTTTCTTGTTGGAATGGTTGAGAAAGTCTCGCCACTCCTTAGGTGCTGGCGGCGCCATCTGGTTGCAAGATGTGTCCTTCGTCTCTTCCGGGGCGTTAGACACGCACTCTTGCAAGCGCTGTGTTTGACGTGAAGGCCTCATCTCAATAGACAAGACCCTTGAGGCCACCAGCCCGGATGTCAAAGGCCCCTTCTTCTGGGAGGCGGCATGGCACTAGCTGCAGTTGCCAGGGGAGGACTGGCTCACTGCGTGTGGGCCAGACCGCTGCTGGGAGCCGTTGTGGCGCTGCCCCCTCGTGCGCCACTTAGGCAAAGCTGTTCTTGGGCAGGTACAATACCTGTCTACATGCTTTCTTGAATGAAATATTTTCCTTGACTTGGATTATAGCAATTTTTTTTTCTATGATGGGCATGACCGCGAGAATGCGGTGTCCTGCCCATCCAAATTTACACAATGCAGAGTATTCTTACATGATTCAGACGCGTTTCAGAAGCACTGCATTTGGCACAAGTCAGTTGACCTAGACAGCTTTGTGAACTGTGGCCGAACCTCTGGCATTTGAAGCATCACAGGGGATTAAGAATATATGGCCCGACTTTGATCTTTACATATCCTGCCTCGATAGACTCGGGAAGTACACTTGAGCCGAAGGTTAGAATGAGGTGCTTGATCAGAATCTCTTTCCGACCAAGACTCATGTTAATTCTCTCATTATCACAGTCATCCTTGGAATCACGGAGGAAGATAGCCACTCTCTGTTTATTGCATAAGACAGTCTACAGCGCGCATGCAAATAACTTGCCACTATCAAAACCACATCGCATATCTCGCAGGCTTCATAATCAACATAGCTTTACTTGTCTTTTCGGCCATACCCGAGCCTTTAACACATCTACGCTTCCACGTGCATTTGGTCAATGGAATGACCTCCACGATGATGTCTGTATTCATGACCATATGGCACTTAGAAATAAAATACTAACCATCTATGACTGTTTTTGCTAACCACATGATCACTTGAAATCATGTTAATAGATCTTATAGGAATATTTGTAGGCCCACTCAATTTTGTATAACACCTACTAAGTATTCTATTATTATAATGTTACACCATATCTACTACATTTTACCATTGTATAATACCTGGTTCTTGAATTTCTATTGTTTGTTTTGTGTTCTTGTTAAAAATTATTGTCTAGTCCCCCTCACATAATACTCCTACATGGAGCCTGTGAGGTATTTGTAAATACAAATAAATAAATAAATAAATTCACTTGACACTGATGACATTCTGGTCATTCCATCTCTCTAATGTAGTTCCGTCTCCATTAGCTCCAGCAAATCATCCGAAATTACAATACGACTGGTGTTTATAGTGTGGTGTGGGGTCACAGTGAAAGGAAAGTCTAGGTTCTTCAGTTTCTCATGTTGTTTGATATTTTAGAGTTCAAGAAGAAGGTCGCCGTTGGCCAATTTCATTGCTTTATAGCTGGCCCTTACTGCGCCTGTCAAGCACTTAGCAATGAGGAAGGGAGAATGCTCTCACTGCCTTTTCTGGTTTAACGCTCTTAAAAACATGGTATCGAGAAAACGGTGCGCCCCCTTTTCTGGGGGCGATCGGGTAACGTGGGAAAAGACCAAGCTATGCAACTAATATTGTTTTGGCAGGAATGCAAGCCACCCACCATGGAGTCTAACAAGGGGATGCTGGAGGACCTGCAAACATAGGCCCCACAAGCGCCAACTGTACTTCTGTCTATTATACCCAAATATGTATAACCAAGGGTGGGTATTAAACGAGAAGAAAGGGGCTAACCGAGGGGCCCGACTGTTATTAGTCATATCATAAGAAGCCAACAAACACTGACGCCAAGGACAACATAGGGGAAATTACGAGTGCTTAATAAATGAAATAAAGAAACGATAGATTAATGGAAATGAAAGTGGATGAAAAAACAACTTGCCGCAAGTGGGGAACGATCCCACAACCTTCGCATGCGAAGGTTGTGGGACGAATACTTCGAGGGCCCTGCCTTTTTTTTTCTCTCTCTCTTAGATTTTAGCTGAGTGATGTGCTTTCGGTGACGGTCTCATGCGTAAGCTGTTGCGTTTGTCTCGTTTCACGCAGCGGATGATCTTGAGCACACTGCATGAGAACACCTAATTAGTGGTGTAAGTCAGCACCACAACCAGGAGCACTGAGGCAGGCACGAGAGGATGAAAGAGCATGATCGCAGTGCTGGAACACGGTAGAAAATGACATAGGTAGTTTCGTCCTCTGCATGCGTGACTGCCCTATGTGGGGGAAAAAGCAGACGAAACAGAAGTACAGCTCTCTTGCTACAGTCGTCATCATCAACCTGTTTTATTTCGACTGCAGGACGAAGGCCTCTCCCTGTGATCTCTAATTACCCCTGTCCTGCGCCAACCGATTCCAACTAGCACCCGCGAATTCACTAATTTCATCGCTCCACCTAGTCTTCTGCCATCCTCGACGGCATTTCCCGTCTCTTGGTACCCATTCTGTAACCCTAATGATCCAACGGTTATCTAACCGGCGCATTACATGACCTGGCCAGCTCCATTTTTTCTCTTGATGTCAATTAGAATATGGTCTATATCTGTTTGCTCTCTGATCCAAACCGCTCTCTTTCTGTCTCTTAACATTATGCCTAGCATTCTTTGCTCCATTGCTCTTTGCGCGGTCCTCAACTTGTTCTCAAGCTTCTTTGTCAGTCTGCAAGTCTCTGCCCCATATATCAGCACTGGTAAAATGCGCTGATTGTACACCTTCCTTTTCAATGATAATGGCAAGCTTCCAGTCAGTTACTGACAATGTCTGCCGTATGCGATCCAACCCATTTTTATTCTTCTGTGAATTTATTTCTTATGGTCAGGGTTCCCTGTGTTTAATTGACCAAGGTAAACGTACTCCTTCAGACTCTAGAGGCTGACTGGCGATCCTGAACTCTTGCTCCCTTGGCCGGCTATTCACCATTATCTTTGTCTTCTACGGCTGCACAACATTGACAAAACAAGTAAAAAACCTGATTGTGAAAAGAACCATGCAAAGTTTGTAGATTGCATGCAGCGTCGGTGTGGTTTATAAGATTCCCTTGTCATGTGGCAAAGTTTATGTAGGGCAGTCAGGCCGCTGTGTTAATGAGCGCCTTAGAGAACATGAGCGATCCATACCAACAGGCACAGGTTCCCATTTGGCTCAGCATTGTAAAATATGCAAGTGCATACCCATGTTTCGTGATACCACGATTTTGAAAAAGAGCCGTGACACCACCGCCCGAGAGTTATCGGAGGCTTTTTTCATTCAGTCATTGGAGTCGCAGTGCATTAGTGTGCCTTCCAAAACCTTGTACAGTGCTGAATTTGGTTTCTTGGATTCTGTCGCATGAGTGCGCTCTTGGGACCGGATGTTGGTGGCTCCACCGCGTGGCGCTCACTACGCATGTTCCTCTAGTTTGAGCGGTCTATAAAGGAGCGTCGCAATAAAACGATGTCAGTTGAGAGTAGCGCCTTGTCCTGTCGTCTTTCTTGTGTCTGTTGTGTTGCGCTAAACAAAGTATTCATGTAAATTGCTGTTCTCTTCCGAGACTGTTAAACATTACTTTAGTTTTCTGCAGATTAATTTTTAGACCCACTCTTCTGCTTTGCCTCTCCAGGTGAGTGAGCATGCACTGCAATTGGTCCCCTGAGTTACTAAGCAAGTCAATATCATCAGCGAATCGCAAGTTACTAAGGTATTCTCCAATAACTTTTATCCCCAATTCTTCCCAATCCAGGTCTCTGAATGCCTCCTGTAAACACGCTGTGAATAGCATTGGAGAGATCGTATCTCCCTGCCTGACGCCCTACTTTATTGGGATTTTGTTGCTTTCTTTATGGAAGACTACGGTGGCTGTGGAGCCGCTATAAATATCTTTCAGTATCTTTACATGCGGCTCGTCTGCACCCTGATTCCGTAATGCCTGCATGACTGCTGAGGTTTCGACAGAATCAAACGCTTTCTCGTAATCAATGAGAGCTATATATAAGGGTTGGTTATATTCTGCACATTTCTCTATCACCTGATTGATAGTGTGAATATGGTCCATTGTTGAGTAGCCTTTACGAAATCCTGCCTGGTCCTTTGCTTGACAGAAGTCTAAGGTGTGCCTGATTCTATTTGCGATTACCTTAGTAAATAGCTTGTAGGCAACTGATAGTAAGCTGATCGGTCCATAATTTTTCAAGTCTTTGGCGTCCCCTTTCTTATGGATTAGGATTATGTTAGCGTTCTTCCAAGATTCCGGTACGCTCGAGGTCATGAGGCATTGCGTATACAGGGTGGCCAGTTTCTCTAGAACAATCTGCCCACCATCCTTCAACAAATCTGCTGTTACCTGATCCTCCCCAGCTGCCTTCCCCCTTTGCATAGCTTTCTTTGCATAGCAGGCTTTGTTTATTTCTTCCGACGTTACCTGTGGGATTTCGAATTCCTCTAGACTATTCTCTCTTCCATTATCGTCGTGGGTGCCACTGGTACTGTATAAATCTCTATAGAACTCCTCAGCCACTTGAACTATCTCATCCATATTAGTAATGATATTGCCGGTTTGTCTCTTAATGCATACATCTGATTCTTGCCAATTCCTAGTTTCTTCACTGCTTTTAGGCTTCCTCTGTTCCTGAGAGCATGTTCAATTCTATCCATATTATACTTCCATATGTCAGCTGTTTTACGCTTGTTGATTAACTTAGAAAGTTCTATTCTAGCTGCAGGGTTAGAGGCTTTCATACATTGGCATTTCTTGATCAGATATTTCGTCTCCTGCGATAGGTTACTGGTATCCTGTCTAACAGAGTTACCACCGACTTCTATTGCGCACTCCTTAATGATGCCCACAAGATTGTCGTTCATTGCTTCAACACTAAGGTCCTCTTCCTGAGTTAAAGCCGAATACCTGTTCTGTAGCTTGATCTGGAATTCCTCTATTTTCCCTCTTACTGCTAACTCATTGATCGGCTTCTTATGTACCAGTTTCTTCCGTTCCCTCCTCAGGTCTAGGCTAATTCGAGTTCTTACCATCCTATGGTCACTGCAGTGCACCTTGCTGAGCACGTCCACATCTTGTATGATGCCAGGGTTAGCGCAGAGTATGAAGTCTAATTCATTTCTAGTCTAGTCTCGCCGTTCGGGCTCCTCCACGTCCACTTTCGGCTATCCCGCTTGCGGAAGAAGGTATTCATTATCCGCATATTATTCTTTTCCGCAAACTCTACTGATAACTCCCCTGCTATTCCTAGTGTTTATGCCATATTCCCCCACTGCCTTGTCTCCAGCCTGCTTCTTGCCTACCCTGGCATTGAAGTCGCCCATCTGTATAGTGTGTTTTGTTTTCACTCTACCCATCACCGATTCCACATCTTCATAGAAGCTTTCGACTTCCTGGTCATTATGACTGGATGTAGGGGCGTAGACCTGTACAACCTTCATTTTGTACCTCTTATTATGTTTCACAACAAGACTTGCCACCCTCTCGTTAATGCTATAGAATTCCTGTATGTTACCAGCTATATTCTTATTAATCAGGAATCCGACTACTAGTTCTCGTCTCTCCGCTAAGCCCGGCACAGGACGTGCCCGCTTTTTAGCGCTGTATATGCTTCTTTTGGCCTCCTAACTTCACTGAGCCCTATTATATCCCATTTACTGCCCTTTAATTCCTCCAATAGCACTGCTAGACTCGCCTAACTAGATAACGTTCTAATGTTAAACGTTGCCAGGTTAAGATTCCAATGGCAGCCTGTCCGGAGCCAGGGATTCTTAGAACCCTCTGCTGCGTCACAGATCTGACCGCCGCCGTGGTCAGTTGCTTCGCAGCTGCTGGGGACTGAGGGCCGGTGTTTGATTGTTGTGTTCATATAGGAGGTTGTGGCCAAGTACTGCACCAGCGTGGCCAATCCTGCTCTGGTGAGGGAGTGCGTTACCGGTTCTGGTCACTGGGATCAGGCCACACTCCAGGCCTGTTTATGCAATTTTATCAACACGTGGATTTTTTTCCTTAGTCCGGTGGAAAATTGCACGGCACCGGGATTCGAACCACAGACCTCTCGCACGCGAGGCGGGTGTTCTACCTCTATGCCACCACTGCACGTTTGCTGAACAAAACAATGTCATATGCAAACCGAAGGTTGCCGAGATATTCGCTGTCGATCCTTATTCCTAAGCTTTCCCAGTTTAATAGCTTGACTAGTTCTTCCAAGCACGCAGTGAATAGCATTGGAGAGATTGTGTCTTCTTCTCTGACCCCTTTTTTTACAGGTATCTCCCTACTTTTCTTGTGTGAAATTAAGGTAGCTGTGGAATCTTTGAAGATATTTTCCAAGGTATTTACGTAAGCGGTCTGTACTCCTTGATTACGTAATGCCTCTATGACTGCTGGTATCTCTACTGAATCAAATGCTTTTGCATAATCTATGAAAGCCGTATAGAGAGGTTCATTGCAGTCTGCAAATTTCTCGATAACCTGATTAATGACATGGATGTGATCCAATGTAGAGCATACCTTCCTCAAGCCAGCCTATTCCCTTGGTTGACTAAAGTCAACACTGCACTAAAGTCCAGTGTTGCCCTTATTCTATTGGAGATTATTTTGGTAAATATTTGATATAATACTGGGAGTACGCTAATGGGCCTATCACTTTTTAAATTCTTTAACGTCTTCCTTTTTGTGGATTAGTATAATGTTTGCATTCTTCCAGATTTCTGGGACCCTCGCAGACGATAGACACTTCGTATAAAGAGCCGCCAGTTTTCAAAGCATTATGTTTCCTCCATCTGTGATTAAATCGACTTATTCTATCTTCTCCTGCTGCTCTTCCTCGTTTCATGTCTTGCAAGGCCCTTGTGACCTCATCATTAGTTAGAGGAGGAGTTTCTGTATCCTGCTCATTACTGTTTCTAATGGAGGTATCCTGACACCTCTGGGTACTGTTCAGGTCAGTATAGAATTCTTCCGTTTCTTTCCCTAAACACTTTACAGTACAGTGTTTATAACCATTTTCCTGACAACCTGGCTCACTGCACAGTCCATGGTTGAATATTTAAGAGCATCTGCCTGCTGCACTGAGGGAGCAGGGCTCGAAACAAACCGTTGGCCAACCTGGGTCACCGAGTACAGTGAAACTTCATTACTATGAACACCACATTAACAAACTTTTCAGATTAACAAACTTTTCAGTCACACCACACTGTGCGGCTAAGTGCGGCTGTGGGAAAGATTGGTGCATTCGCTTGTACTGCGCGGCGCAGCTGGCCTTCACCTCTGAGGTCTACGCGGTGCAATCTCAGGGGTCACGCGGAATCGTGCGCGAGTCGGGCCATGCTGCGTGGCTAAGCGCCTCGGTGCAAAGGGTCAGTTTATTCACTTCTCTCTTTCTCTACAGCACGCTGCGCTGGCAGTTGCACCTGGCATCCGAGATCTCCCCGGCGCAATTTCGGGGGTCACGTCCCAGCCGTGCATTCACTTCCCCCACTAGGTTCATCTTTCAAACCCCTGTGACTGTGTGGACCCACCACCGGTCCTCGCATCTGGTGGCACTGACGGGACGGCGAAGCACAGTCCAGGGCTGTTCCCCCGTTTTGGCGGTGTGTATAGACCTTTTCATCGGGCGATGAGGAAAGGGCCTGCGGCGAGCCATTCCTTCTCTCTGGCTGGTGCGACCCAGCGCGGCGCTGCTCGAAAGTCTTGCTGCCGCTTGCTGCCGCTTGCTGCGAAACTATTTCGAGATGTTTTAGATCGTACCTTGTGAAATTTACGCAATGTCCATTCATATAAAGTCATCAGGGAAGCCTTTCGGTGCATCGGCAACTACAGTATGTGGAAATATCTCTTGGGGGTGCAAACATGTGACGCCCATTATCAGCCGCTGTGTGTGTATGCGTTGTGAACTATTTTGCACATATCGGTTTCAATTCAAGGAAGAGAACCGGTGTCTCTTTATTACCAGCGTGAAATGGTAAATCTGCTCACTATCTGATCGCTTGGAGTAGGGACTAAAACATAAGAGCGCATGTTCATGTACGGCCAACCTAAAGCAACCACGAAACATCTAAGCGGCATGCGCTATCAAATATTTGTGATGCACTGGCATCGGTCTTGAGCATTTCAAGTCTAGTAGGCTTCAAATCGCTATATGTCTATGCTAACCTTCCTGCATGAGGCCAATGGCGCTTCTGAACACAGCGATCACTGCAATTGGTGAACCAGCATGATACATATATAAGCTATGTTCTTCAGCATTGCCTTTTTGCCCTGTAAAGTTATAACATCCGAGATCGATCGCATAAAAAGAATGTGATGGCTATTTATGAGTTCAAATTTTGCGTAATACATGTGAGTATGTCGTAGAAAACGGAACGAACACAACCGAAAAAAAAAAAAAAAATTGGTTATCATTCTCTTCCTCGAAAAAGAAAGAAATTGGGCTAACGCCGCAATACGACTTCGCATAGTCACATCGCACAACGTTTATAGATCTACAAACATTGATGCCGTGTGCTTGGACCATGAGCTACATAGAACAAATATATCTGTAATTCAGCACGTACCACTGCTTATAGGACGCTCGCGCAGTTCGTTGAAGGTCCCTTTGCTGGACAAGCTTAAAGGGAAGCTGAAACACTTTTCGAAAAAAATGAGTTCTCTGCGGCATTCTACAGTTTTGAGTCCCCTGAACACGAATATCTGGTTCAAAAAGGGCGGAAACAAACGCAAGCGGCTGTTTTTTCAAGAGAATGCGCACCAGCGCCTCAGGGCATCGCGCGAACGCCGCTGTTGCCCGTGACTGGTCGGGGCCGCTGTGACGTTATTCGCGGCAGTCGCCGGTCGGCGCCGCCGTTTCAGAGCGTATCACGCTGTGCTGTTCTGGCTTCATAGCTGAGTTGTAAGCATTATGGAACGCTCTAGCTGTCTCGGACAGCTTGTATTTTCGCCGTTAATGTTTGAACCGACAGCCGATATGGAAAACGATGGCGGCAACGGTGGCAACGACGATGTTGAGTGTGCCAACAGCGAGAGCGATGTGTGCACCTTCTCGTGTGTTGGAAATCTTAGCTGGTACGTATGTTTTTTTTTTTTTTCCATGTAGCTGCACGTTCCAATGACGGGAGAAAAAATGCGCTGAAGTGTCACTGGGAACTTGCTGCTGGAAGAATGCCGAAGCACTAACTTCTCATTAGATTGTAAACACGGGTGCAATTCCGCGATGTCAAGCACCTTGCCGTTGCTTGTCTAAAGTCCCGTGGTTTTTTGAGTGTTGATACACGATCGCGAACATAAGTGCCGCGTTTCAAAGTGCGCACATGCAGTGCTGCGAGGTACAGTCATGGAAGTTGCTTATCATACACATCCAGAGATGGCCAGAGGTATTATATGTGCAATATTCATACTATGGTTCGACGACTTTGCGATTGTGGCTCCATCAAGAATCGGTATGCGTACTCCGTGCTAATGTTGACATAACGATATTAGGCAGTTTTAGCACCGCTGTATGGTAAACACGATAACTGCAACCGTACGTCGAATGTCACTAGGCAAGCCTATACTCCATTTCATACCTCAGGTGCAATGCTGTGGAAGCTACGCACGAAGTCCGGTCACCAAAATTGATTACTGCGCGCGTTTCCGTCTATGCTTCGCAGCGTGCCAGCAGCATTTGCTCGTGCGAGCATGCACGTGAAGCTGCCGCGACGGGCTGCAATTAAAAAATACCGAAAAGAAAATCGATTTAAAAGAACGTGTTAGCAGCCGTATAAATACACGGATTGTTTCTATGGGTAAATTCTTTTTTTTCCATTCCGAACTGAGCTTATATATGAAAATTTTCTCAAAAATCTGGTCAAGAAACACCGAAGTTTTTCTAAGTGCGAACGCAGCCACTGCAAGCAGTATCTCAAGCCTCCACAGAGTTGCACCTGATGAGCTTCTTGTCCTTCGGGAACCTGTGAAACACCACATCGTCTCGCCCGCCTGTGTTCGCGCAGCCGAATGCTGCACAGAACGAGGGCATGTTGGGCGCCCTTGGCTGTAGGCAATCACGCAGCACAGAAGGAAAGAACAGTTTACGAAAATCGCAAAAGAAAACAAACGTGAGCGGCGGCGGCTGATCTCTCGTAGCGTCGTTCAGTAAAGCGCAGGACGGAAAGAGGCATGCCAGCACATGCCAGCACGCCGGTCCGGCAGCACGATCCCCGCGAATGACGTCACTCTCGTCGGTTCTCTCCTCTGGCAACCACCTCACCCGGCGCTCCGGGAAGCGATGGGGGCGTGTCCGCGGGGGTAATTTAGAAAGCGATTTCCGCCCCTTATATTAAGAAAACGAAGAAAAAATTTCGGTACCATAAATTATTAGGTCTGTTCTTCCCAATCCCAGCAATTCATGGAAATTGAGAACCGTTTCAGCTTCCCCTTAAGGGGGGAGGCTACCCTGGAGACCGAACTTCTTTATTTTTTTAAGATATCCAGATGAAACTTTCAGGGTACGTTCATACCACTGAATTATGAGGAACTGCAAAGTTTCATGAAGATATGTTTATTAGTTCCAGAGTTATTGAGGTCTAACTAGGTGATTCATGTATATGCCTGAGGAAGAGCCTGGAGAAATGCCAGGACATCGTAGGAAGCTGAAATTCACTGTGATGATCCCTTGATAGATATCCCAGGGGGCTAAAGAGCTCTTTTCTTTAATTTCCCCTCCAAAAAATTTTAAGACAACTTTGAATTTGATGTAGCCAGTAATGACCACATTCATAAAAAATTAATTGCTTATTATAAATTAACTGCACCAGCTTTCAAATAAAGAAGCCTGTTACCCCTTGGCAAAGTCATTCAGGAACAGAATAAAAGAAACTGCATACAAATCTGAAGAGCAGTTCTTGAGATATCGCCTTCCCCAGCACCACTACTAGCGAAAAAATCCATTCCGAGAAAACAGGCCTTAAAGTTGAACACGTGTTTTTTTTATTAGAAAGCTCCTGTGGAGCTTCTAATTAGCTCTTGCCGCTCCAGGCACACTAAGTGTGTCGGATTTTCGACTGGCGACAGCTGAAAGCACAGTTCCGCCGCTGAAAAGCACCTACGCAGTCGGCACTCGCTGCAGAAGATCGGAAGTTCGATGCTCGTACAAGACGCATATGGGCGTCTTGCGCTGGAGTTTGAGGTATAGTAGCGGCGCCTGGTGGCGGCGCACGAAACGTCATCTGGGTAGTACCGGCTTGGGTAGTATTGAGCCCTGGCTGTGGCGAAGCACGTTTCTAGCTCGAGTTTTGCGTTGATTCGCACTTTTTTCTGCCCTGTTGCGAATGCGAAAAGGCTCGTCACTTCTCACAGACCACGCCGACCACGCTACGAGCTAGCCGCAGCCTATAGTTTAACGAAAATGGACTCTCCGTGAGACGTAATGCTGGAAGAAGAAGGAGATCCGGAGAGACCTAGCTCAGCCTCGAAAAAGCGTGACCATCGTTAATTCAGCGTCGTGGGCTGCCATGAACAAGAAGGCCTGAATCCCAACATCAGATTCTACAGTTTTCTTTCAAGGCCTCACAAAGTGGAGCGTCGGGCGCGCTGGATAGCTGCAGTTCGTCACGCTGGGTAAGCGAAACTTCGCGCCATGCTGACTGCTTCGCCTGTCTTGAAGCTTGCTTGATTATCTGTGTTATAAAATTCAGTCTTTTGCACCTACAGTCCCGACAGCAGACCGACATAGCAACAGGCGTGGCTGGTGATTCACGATTCGAGACCCGGCCACAGCGAGAATTAACAATTCGACTGGTGCGAAGTGGTGAAGTGACCAGGTGTGTGCACAAATGACCACAAATGGTCGGGCTGATTCGGTGACAATTCACTACACCACTGCGAGCAGCACAGGTTAAAGAGTTAAATGTGCTCGTTCTTGACCTCAAGCCAGCACGTTGAGGCAGTGCAGCAAGGTAGTATCGATTGCAGCACATCGATGTTCGAGCGCTGTCATTAAAAGCTACATCAAGCGAGCAGAGCACGAGCTCGCGCTGCAGCGCGATTCGCACGTATGTTACTGCAAGCTCATATGCATTGCATCACTTATTTATGAGTTGCTAAAGGGACAGATGACTGCTACTACAGTGCAGGCATAATTACTTGTCTAGGGGCATGCAGTCAACAAAGATTGCAGGAGGCCTGCCGTTTCGCGGCATGTACGATCGTGCACTCGAGCAGTTCGTACATTGCGGCATGAAGACCGCTGTCGTCGCGGCGCGTACCGTCGTGCGCTAGAACCGTTCCGTACACGTCTGCTTATCGCTGCAGTGAATTGCCTATGGCTCAGCGTGGCATTCATAAACTCCTATTCCTTCTGCATTGGAATGGCCGACAGCCCTGCTTGTGACACCTGCGGCTGCGAAGAGATGATCGCGCACTTCCTCTGTGACTGTCCACATTACAATGTGCAAAGAAAAGTGCTTGTGACCGTGCTCGAAAAACTGGACAATCGCCCCTTCACAGAAGAGAAAGTTCTAGGACACTGGTCCAGACGGGTTTCGGCACTCAAGGCCTTAAGGGCTTTGCTCAAGTTCTTAAGGACATGTGAATTGTGCGAACACCTTTGACTATTGTTGCGTGTAACATTGCGTTACTGTGTGCATTATTCTTGTTTTTTTGCTCTCTTCCTTCTCCTTTTATTCCCTTTACCCCTTTCCCCAGCACAGGGTAGCCAGCCGGTATTTACACTGGCTAAACTCCCTGTCTTTCCATCCCTTTTGTCTCTCTCTCTCTCTTATAGCAAGCATTTCCTCGCGTTTGTGCGCCTGAATTTAGCAGCGTGCAAACCTTACCTAAAGTTTAACTTCGTAAGCGACTCGCTTCACTTGCGATTGACACTGCGCTAAAATTTCTCTGCTTATTTCTGGAACGGCGGACACGTATTCGGCGTTGGATAATTTATTGCCTTTACGCAGCGTGCCACCCCTGAAAAAATCTTCGGCGCCCGATATTCCCTGCAAGCCGTGGTACAACAAAACCGAAAGTAGCGGCTCCATATTGTAAATGTGCTTTCCGAAGCAGACGACCGAGCTTGGTACTACCCAGTTCAAGAGAGAGGGCGCTTTTTAGCACCATTTTCGCAGTGCCCCCTGGGCAATGCAAGAGCCCCACTGCGCTCCCGTGCACCGAACATCTGCACTGTCTTGGGCTTTGCCGGCATCGCGTGCAGCGAAGAACTAGCGAAAAAAAAAAAAAAAAAAGCTGAGCAAGTAATCTAAAAGATAGCGCAAGGCGATGAGCAGCTCGCAAGCTCATGTTGAGGCGGATGGAGCAAGGGGCAACAACGACGCGACCGCGGCGGGCGCGGCATCAAAGGGAGGAGCCGCCGCCGCCCGTGCAGCAGCCAATGGCAAGCGCGCTTTAGCCCACGGGATTTGAACGCACTGCTCCGGCCAATCAGCGCTCCGCATCACATCACGGGAAAACGCCAATAGCGCCTCAACCGCGCCGACGATGCCATGTTGCAAGGCGGCAAAATAGAAACAAAGGATTCACAGTCAAAACGATACCAAGGTGGCGCAGGCAGGCCGCATGGGCCGGGAATGACGCGCGCGCGAAGTTTGACTTCATTGCAACCTTTGCGCTTTTTTTGTGGGCCGCGGTGGCCTCAAAAATAGCGTTTTTTTGGTACTTTACGGTTGAATTTGGTGCTGATAATTACAGAACAGGTAGTTTATGAGACATACAACCCAAATATATGTTTTTCCAGAAATCGACTTTTTCGCGATTTTTCGGTTTTCGAGGGCTGCGTCCCCCCTTAATTCACGCTGTAAGGTATGCTGTTATTACTAACCAAAACAATTTTATTCATGGGTGGAAACCTCATCCACCGAACCATGTAGTCACGCAATTTAATCTGCAGCTAACAGTTTGAACGCTTGTCAAACTATAAAGCACAGCTCCTATCGTAGGAGAACGGTACCCACACTGTTACGATCGTTGCGTATGTTTCATTGCTCCTAACGCGCAGCTTAGAACTAGAGGATAATACTGCAATAAGGTCACATTAGTGAATGGAACATTCACAAATACACAAATGATCTCCGTTGCTGATTGTAGGCTCAAATACACGCGGACACATCGCGCTGTGTGCTCAGTCTGCCTGAATGCCAGCAGTAAGTCCGGCCATGCCGACTTAAGACCACTTCAGTAGGTCTTACAGGACCGTTTGCCACGTAGAAGACGCACGTCATACTAAACAGACCATACTGCCGAGCGTATATCTGCCATGCAAGATGGAGCGCTCGCCCAAGCCAACCTGCCGACTGCCCATAGATGATGCCACTGCGTAGGAATATGGTGGCGTGAGATTTTGTGGCGAATGGACGTGCTTTTTATGGCTCCGTGCCGGGGACGAAATCATCAGTTTATTGTGTATGCTTTGAGGTTGCATCTGTTTTTGATTTGCTGATTTTTTTAGCCTTTAAATATTAATCGGGTAGTTTTCCTTGTTTTGTCTCTTTTTTCATATGCACGGGTGTGTTTCGTGTAAATTTGGTTTTGCAGGATAGTCAGGGTGTCCTTTCGCGCCACGTGCTTCAACACGTGCAACCGGGTGGGACGTTAAGTCTTTATAGCCTTTAAATAGTAGCTTGGAAGTGGCAAGACTAATAGCTATTAGTGGTTTTACTGTGCGTGCTTTGGTATCACGAATATTGCTTTGTTGGAAAGTGAGAGCATGGCCACACGGTTGAGCACGTGCAAAACTTGTCATACCCTACAGGGACCCTGAAACGATTTTCACGTATTGTACAAACATACGGAGTCGTTAGAGCAGGTCCTTCTGATCATTAATTGACGCATCTAAGTGCTTTGTGTAAACAATTGATTTATTATAAGGTTTTAAAAATGTACATCACTTCTGATCGCAGCACACTGTTCGGCAGAATTTTCAGCTGCCACCGCTCATATGACGTAAATCACCCAATTGACGTCAGTAGGGCGAGCTGTCCAATTGGCTGCCCAAGGTGCATCATCGATAATTTTTCCACCTTTATGGCGAACAAATGATGTTCGTAATAGTTGTAATTTTAGTTAATTTGTTTCTATAAAAGAAAGTAACAGAAAGAGAATGCACAAGAACAATTTCTCACTACACTTAATAAGCACTTCCGGCACACAGCAAGCGTCGTCTGCTTTTGTTACGTGCTACATTTTGGTGAGAGCTCCGCGGTCAGAGTCGGTCTCAGTCTTTTTGTGAGCACTATGATTCGACTTTGTTGCGTTGTGGACTGCAAACATAGCGACCGGCAATGTGTCAATCTGCAACATCGTGTCCCTCTGCAACGCAACAGAGGAGCGGACTGGCTGCAGCGCATCGGACTGCCACAATTCGATCGGCGCCAAGGTTTGCGCGTTTGCAGCCGTCACTTTACACCAGAAGATTATTGACGCAAAAGTGTTTCGAGAGTACGGTATTAGGGTAAACGCAAGCGCAAAGGGGCCTGGCCATTTGACCGTGTTGTTTCACGGGATGAGCAGAAGCGCACATGTGAATGGTCTGCATGGTGCAGGCACTTGATGGGGCAGAGCTCAACCACACACAATAGCAGTAATGAAATGTATTCTTTGCTGTTGGTGTAAACTTTTCGCAGGAGTGTAACGGTTAACACATTGTTTTTGTAAATGTTAAAATGTTTTGCACTTGGTTAGAGCAATATTAGTGCTTTGTTTGGCTGGTTAAGCTCTGCGCAAGCAGGTGGCTAGACCGTGCAGACAAATCAGGCCGCTCACGTACGTCTTCGCTAAAGTTCCTTCATCAGCTTGAGTTTATGCCTCCAGCCATCCGTCGAAACGCCCAGCTCGCCTGCGGTTACCGGAATACCAGACACGTTCGGCGCTGCGACAGAATGCTCGCAACGCACGCTGCTTTGATAGCTCTCGCTTGGGGTAGACTGCCGAGTAGCTGGCGGAGAGTTTGGAGAGGCTTCGTGTGCTTGCTCCCAGACAACCGGAAGTAGAGGACACGACATGCCATCATGAGGCAGAGCCAGTGAAGGCGGAGCTTATCCCCAATCACTCGGCAAACAAGTTAAGGACAAAATGCGTGGCTATGGAGGTGGGTAACTTGAACTTGTCCATAGCTCTCTTAATATGAGACGTTTGAAGTTGAGAGAAATGGTCATTGATGAGGAAGGCTATAGCAGCATAGGGAGTGACCATAAACGCATCATGTTGAAAATAAGATATATAGTTGGGAAAGAGAGCGAGGAGTGCAAAATGGACACTCCAAATTTGAATGCTGAAAAAATAACAAATATAGTCACTAGAGCCAAGGAAGAACTTGGCGAATTGCCAAATAAAGTGTGGGAATATAGTGAGCTTCTAAGTGTAATAACGACAGAAATATGGAAAGAGAAACAACATGTTCGTTGGAAAGGAAAAAAGACACCGAAAAGCTGGTGGAACAGGGAGATACAAGAAGCGATCGCCGAATGACAGAAAGCATCCCAAGAGCACAGGCAGGCAAAGAAGGCGCAGTTTCCGCAGGATGAAGTAGCCAGTAAATGGGAAATTACCAGGAGAAAATGTCTCTGGTTCAAATACTGGTGCAAGCAAAACTAAAAGGTGAAAGTGAACGTTGGTTGTCAGAAATACATGAGAAAAAGAAGGCCGCAGCTAGAATATTTTGGAACCACATAAAATTATTATGCAGGAAGTCAACAACACAACAACATATCCTAGACGAAGATGAAAACAGACTGGAAGGAGAAGCAGCAATAAATTACATCCGAAAAATAACAGCCAAATCTTTCCAAGGCAATGCTGAGGTTGTACTTGAAGAAAAAAAGAGCATGAAAGAGACCCAAGCGGGAAAAGGAGCTGGTGCTGACAAATTTCAACTGGAAGAAAGCGTAAGAGAAAATTCCTAAGCGCACAGTCACAGGGCTAGACGAGGTTCCCGTTAGGCTGATTAATGAACTAGGACCAAAAAGGAAGGAAGCTCTGCTGAAAGCAGTGGAAAAAACTTCAAAAGATAGACGAATACCAGACAATTGGCAACAAAGTAGAATTAATTTAATTTGTAAAGGTAAGGGGGAGGAAGACAGAATTCACTCGTATAGACCATTGACCATTACATCGGTAAATATAGGCTAGCAATGCAGGCAATCAAATTAAAGCTGAAAGTGTGGGCAGAGAATAATGGCATTTTGGGAGAACTTCAGAATGGCTTCAGAATAGGTAGGTGTTTGGACGATAACTTATTTGTTCTTACTCAGTGTATTGGAATATCAAGAGTAGAAAGCAGACCATTATATGTGGCCTTTGTAGGCATTACAGGAGCGTATGACAACGTAACACTAGGTAATGCAAGAAAAGTAAGCTGCAAAGTATAACTTAATTTGTACGCAGATATTTTTAGTTTTGCCAGGAAAGAATAAAACAATAAAACAATGTTCACTTCATTTCACATTATTTTTTTTTCCAATGCTTGCGGTAGTAAACGGTTGACATTAATACTAGCACGACGTATTTCCTGTTGCCAGTTTTCGTTGAGTGTCCCCTCTTGTAGAATTTCTTTCTCTATGCGTCGCCTTTTACAGTAAAAGCTCGTTAATTCGAATTCCGCGGGGATGCTATGAAAATTCGAATTATACAAAATTCGAACTAATGAAAGTCAGAGAAAAAAATTGCTCGGTTAAGGCGCGTATATAGACTGACGTGGCGTGAGCACGCGCGCACACGCTACGTCACGTTGGCGTGAACAACGTCTATACTTCGAAGCTCTGGCGCAGCCAACGTAACCAGACGCGGCCAGCGCAGTCCGACGCGCCCGACGTCAAGATGGCTCTTGCTCCATCCGCGCGTTTGTCGCACTGACTGGGGCGGAGAAAAAAAAAGTCTCCGTCTCGCGCGAAAAGCGAAGCATCGATTGCGATAGAAAATTAGTAGATAGCTATACGAAGTAAGGATAATAGTTTTATCGGCCGTATAAACTTGTAAGCATTTGCTTACTAACTAAATTAACAAGCACTGCGTCACGCGCGCACAGGTGAGCATGAACGCATCTCGCTCGATGACCGCGGAAACTCGCTGAAAAACTCTGGAGTGAGGGCACGCAGCAGTAGCAGCGAGCGAATTGACGTTCGTACAGCCCTCGCTTTAACGCGAACGAAACGTAGAAAGCACATCGCATATGAAGCTACCGGCAATACGCGCACTCTGCAAACATCGCAGATCGCTTTGAAGACGAGGCCCACGCGGGCGCGCACTTTTGCCACGTCGCAGATCGCTTTCAAGATGCGGCGGCCGCATGGCCGCGCCGTAAGCAGCAGCCGCCTCAGCTGCCGAAGATCGTCCCCCGGTCCCTCCCTCGCCTCACCCCGCTGCCTCGCGCGCGACAAGAGAGGGCGCGCTCCGCCCCACCTTCCCCTCTCGCGCACGCGAGATTGAGCCGCGTTCGCCGGCTCACCCTCGCACGCTCGTACGCAAAGAACATGGCGCGCGGCGAGGGTGTTATCGTCCTTGCCGCTGATCGAAAAAGCAAAGCTGCGCGACCCGCGCGGCGACGCCTGCGTGCTCCCGCGCACTAGCACTCTCCCCATCCACGATGATGCGGAGTTCGAATTATCGGTGGCGGTGCGAATTTCAGTGCGAATTAGCGGGATGTGTTACATATTGCTTTCAATGCATTGTGGGACGGACCGCGGCAACTAATTCGAATTATCCGAAATTTCGAATTAACGAGTAGTGAATTAATGAGCTTTTACTGTATACACGAGTCATGAAACGTTCCAGAATACTGTATTCACTCGATTCTAACGCGCACGCAATTTTTGGACCTGTTTTTATTGGAAAAAAAGTGTGCGTTAGAATCGAGTACTACCCTAAACCTGTGTTACTATATTGCCATCGGCACTTCAAAAGGGCTGCCTTGCATGCACTTCATGCTTAGCTGCCCTAGCTTCCTCTATGTGCTGCAGTATGTGTGTTTAGGTTAGTCCACCATCCGTCTTCCCGTTTTCTGCATTTGCTCTATCAGCATGGAAGTGCAGACTGCGAAGACATGCCGAGTGTTCATGGTGCAGCAATTAAAAGGCAAGTGATCACATGAGGGGAGATGGGCAAAAATCGGGCCGCATCACGGGCATTTGGAGTACCAAAACTTGCGTGCGGGACTGGCGGAAACAGGAGAGGTGTTCTACTCCAGCAGCTGCTGCGTAGGCATGGCCGTGCGTCCTCTATCTTGAAAGTGATCTGTGATGGAGACAGTCTATGCAAGTATGCGCACCGCGCTGTGTTCTCGTTGTTTAGTTTACGTTGAAGTGAGAGGCCACATGAAGGTCAATTCACTAGCTCCTGCTACCGCACTTTCTCACTCCAGCATTCTGATAAAATTTTCACGGTCATTGAGTAAGACATATTCATGCTTGCTTGTGCACGCGTGACCCCATGCTTGTTAATTTAGTTACTAAGTGAATGTTAAAAAGTTTATACGGCCAATAAAAGTACTATCCTTACTTTTCATATTGCTGTCTACTATTTGCTATTGCAATCAATGCTTTGCCTTTCGGGCGAAACTGCGACCTTATTTATCGCACCTTTAGTGCATTGGGAGTAAATCTTTGTTATTCCAAATGAGAGAAAGTTGTATTTCTGTATGAAATAATGAGGTGCACGGTACTGTAAAGGACTTTTCTTTTTCTAGGTCACAGCAAATGGGTGCGCATTACAATTGAGGGCGTTCCCCCCCCCCTTTTCGTGGTCACAGAAAATGCGTGTGCGTTAGGTCTAATCAAGTAAATATGGTAATTGCTGGTGCCCGCGTGTCTTCCAGAAAGTACTACACAATTCACGTCTCGCATACAACCCGATTACACAAGGTTTGGTGACAACAGATACAACCATCAATATCATTACAGAAACTTTCGATACATGCAGGCACGTCCTGCGCTGAACGGTAACGTTTACCCTTGTTAGCCAGTGAAAAAGCGGTTACCCGAGAAAGATAAACAAGTACACGTGTCAATATTTGTTCATGTAGAGATAGATACAGGGACTGAGGTTATTCGCTGATAACCGTTATCTACATCACTGTGTGCAGCGTGAAGGACCAGGAAAGGTCCAATTTCTCATTACAAAAAATTGCTAACTGGTGCTTGGCTTAGGACATAGCAATAAATGTCAAAAAGACAAAGTGCCTCAAGGTAACCAGAAAATAAGTGCCTCTCTTACTTTATTACCAATTAACACAAGCGCCACAACCAAAATATTCGGGTGTCACATTACACAGAATCTAAAATGTGCCGACCACATGAAACTACATGCATCAAGGCAATTCAAACAATTAGGAGTTCCGCACCGGAAATTAAGTATGGCACCACCACAGGTAAAATAGCTTACAAATCTTTAGTAAGGCCTGTTCTTGAATATGCAAGTGTCATTTGGGATCCCAGCCAAGCCTATCTTATTGAAATGCTAGAAAAAGTACAAAATAAAGCACTCAGGTTTATATACAGTAAGTACTCACGTCATGTCAGTGTAACTGCTTTAAGTGGTTTTGTCCCCTCAGCAGGCTATCACTGCAATGAAGCTTATTTTTTTACTTTATCAAGGAAGCATAAAAATTGACAAGACTACCTGAAGCCACCGTACTGGCATTCTGGCAGAAACAACCAAGACAAGTGTATTCCACCGTTTATCGCAACAGAATGATGGAACAGTCTGCCAAATACTATCGCGAATTCCTCTAATGCTGATGCATTTGTCTGCAAAGTTGAAATATTTCTTGAATCGTAGCTTGATCAATAATATTGGGTTCATAGTGTACTTGATTTCCATAATTATTACTGTATGACCTGTCTGCATTTTTGGATTTACTTTCCCTCTGTTTCTTTATAAATTGTACTCGTTTTTTGCAATGTACTGATACTTTACTTGTACCAACTTCCTGTATCTGTACCCACCTCTTGTATGAGCCTCAGATGGCTTACAGTATGAATAAATTAAAAAACACAGTTAAATCTCAACATAACAAACTTCAATGTAAAGAAATATACACACGAACTTGGAAGGCATTAGCAGTTGCGGCCAGCTAATCCCCACCAGACCCAAACTCTGCTTCAAGCACGTGACCGTCAGTCCAGCCTGTGCACGTGATCTCATGCCTGATTGCTGATGTGGTCTACTGGTATAAATACTTTAAAGGAGAACTTTCTGTAACGGCTTGCCACCCACCACACCCGCTGGCTAGGCCTCACCAGCGCCACTTTGTCGGAGTCAGTAACATAAGTTGCGGTTTGGTGCCAAGGGCAGTATATGGTGACGATAATGGCAATGTTGCCAGGACAAGTGCCGTCTAGTAGTGGCTTGGAGAAATTGACCAGCATGCAGGCATGCATACCTTTTTTCAAAATTTTTGTGCCCCAATGTGGGGGTGCAAGCTTTACATGACGGCGGGCCTTACACACGTAAATGCGGTAGGTGCTCTTGCCATCACCATGGCCCCAGAACTGTCCTTTGCAGTCTGCAGCAAACTGGACAGTGAACATAATCAATATGGCTCCCGTTAAAGTGCTGTTCCTTCCTGGCTTATGAATTTGCAAAGCAGACATTATGTTTGGATGAATGCATTAGGTAGAGTTCTCAAACATTGTTTAGCAAAAAAAGGAGAAATACGTAATGCCTCTCACTGCTGATCCAGTAGTGTCAACTGACCTGGGCAAAGAGGGGCCCCAGGGCTGGGCTGTGCTCCAGAGGCTGCTTGGCTGGGGTACACAGCAGCTGGCGCAGTGAGTCAGGGGGGGGGCTGCTGCTGCTGCTGGCGGCTGCAGCTGCACCATTGCGTCGCTCCAGGGCCAGCTTGTAGACCTTGTTGCGCAGAGTGGAGCGGGGAATACCGTAGATGACAGCAGCGCGGCGTGTGCCCAGTTTGCCACTCTGGATGTCACGCAGGGCTGCCTGAAGCTCGGCCTCTGTGTACGACCGCTTGCCCCCCTCTGGCCGGGCAGGGCGCCTGCACATTATATTTTGGCCTCATAAGATCCTCATATTTGGCCTCAAGCATATAAGGCATTTGAATACATGCACAACCTGACAAGCTATCTCTTCGGGGCAAAAGGGGGCGCGCACACATAAAAACATACACAGAACTGCTTTCAAGAAGGGCACAACAGACTCTCATCTTCTCAACGATTGCGAGCATGCCACATCTTCCATTTTGTCAAGGACGTAGACATGTGAGAGATACGCCCTTGTGTGCATGCGCGAGTCGCGAGAACAAAACCTGGAGACTGCACCTAGGCACTGCAGAGGAGGACGTGCTTTGCTCGTTTGTTCCTAGCCGAGCTGCACTACGTGACCATGGATAGATATTTTGGAATAAGCTCTCTCTCTCTCAGCTCGTGGTTTCGTGGTGTAGCATTCAAAGCACTGCGCTCATGATTAGGAGGTCCATCATTCGAATTGCATTCCTGACAGGTTTCATTTAAAGCGAAGCTTTCTTTGCCTCTTCCTTCAACTTTCCCAATGCTGCTCCTGCTGTCTTGCACACTGTGTCGGGGTGGGGGGGGTTCAGAGCATGTATATACATGACAGGAGTGAGTCAGAGAGGAAAGACAATGCGAGAAACTCGTTTGGACCCCACCGCGTTGAGTGTGCACAATGCCGAGTGCAGTTCCCTAGGCGTCGTCAGATTAGCCTCTTGACAGCTGTAATTATCAGTTACCACCCTCAAAAGCATTGCAGAAATGGCCGCCGGTTCCCTTTCTACTAACGCACAGGTCCAGAGGGGACGTAGATAGAACTGTAGAAAGGAGGGATGAGAAGAGGCAGTCGCCATACAAGGGGAGTGACGTGAGAATGCAAGGAATCCCTACTACTACACGACAGCGGTTGTGGGAAAACCGGATATGCTTAAAGTTCAAGGTACGGTATACACATTCCTGCTATTTCTGAAAAATAAACACAATGCAAATATGTCAAGCGGATGAATTACGCAGGGTGTGCAGAAGCAGAGCCGCATTAACCCTTTGAGGGTCAATGACGTAAATATGCAGCGCCACAAACAAGTCCCAAAATGGTCGATGCCGTATATTTATGGCGCCGTCTGTACGTTTAAAAAGCGCGCCAATATCCAAACTTTTTCTTTTCTGTCATGTGCTGCCACTATGTGGGAATACATGGCATTTTTTTTTCGAGCGCCTCCCTCTCTTTGTTTTCGAACTAGTTTGCTCCCATGCCGGCACATTGGTGCGTGGGCGGGCGGCGGTTCAGGTTTTGTTCCGCGGGCGGTGTCGGTCTCATGCGCTTGCAAAACTGGTGGCTAACTCATTACTAATCGCTCAAAGGGCGACCGCCTCTTTCTCGCTTGTTTAGTGCTCACAGAGGTGCGCATAGGAAGGATGCCGCCATGCATGCATTTCCGTTGCTCTTTTTTTTTTTTTGACACTCGCAAAAACTAATTGCCTCTGGTTGGCGATGAGATTAAGATTAGCGGAAGTTTGTCACATGTTGCGCTTTTTTGACGGGCACAGAACCACACATATTTCTTGAGTGCGCGCACCTACGCAGTTCGATTACGCTATGGATGTACATATTAGTGTAAGAGCAGGAACATGAGTCTTGCAAAATACTCTCGTGTGTGCATTTTTAAAGCCTTGAACTATGTGTATAAAAATGCATCAAATTTATAATCCTCATAAGTTTATTTCCTTTTTTATTGTTATTATTCATGAATGAAGAGTACATATATACCAACACAAAATATTTTTTTCTCACCTTACGGTCACTAGAAAAATTGCGGTACATTTTTTTCGAAATAAGTCCCTAAGAATTGTAATCTGCAATAAAAGAAATCGACCCTAGGCGGTCGCAAATGGTGAAAAAAATCGCGAAAAAAATCGACCTTCAAAGGGTTAAGTAAAGCACACTGTAGGGCCCAGGTGACAATACGAAAGCGGTCGACCGTCAAATCAACACTTCTGTGCCCGCCGCGGTAGCTTTGTGGCTATGGCATTGCTAGAGGTCGCGAAATGCTAGAGGTCGCGAATCCCGACCGAGCAGTCACATTTCGCCGGGGGTGGAATAGAAAGCACACATGCTCCAAGATTTTCATCATCATCATCATCCTATTTTATGTCCACTGCAGGACGAAGGCCTCTCCCTGTGATCTCCAATTACCCCTGTCCTGTGCCAACCGATTCCAATTAGAGCCCGTGAATTTCCTCATTTCATCGCCCCACCTAGTCTTCTGCCATCCTCAACTGTGCTTTCCTTCTCTTTGCACCCATTCTGTAACCCTATTGTCCACAGGTTATCTAACCAGCGCATTACATGTCCTGCCCAGCTCCACGTTTTTCTGTTAATGTCAATTAGAATATGGGCTATACCCATTTGCTCTCTGATCCAAACCGCTCTCCTTCTGTCTCTTAACATTATGCCTAGCATTCTTCATTCCATCGCTGTTTGCGCGGTCCTTAACTTGTTCTCGAGTTTCTTTGTCAACCTCCAAGTTTCGGCCCCATATGTTAGGACTGGTAGAATGCACTGATTGTACACCTTCCTTTTCAATGATAATGGCCGTGTACTGTGCTGCATGTTTCTTAGAACATGGTTCGGGTTCTGCCTTTGTCAGCATAGGGCATATCTTGACCAATTTACACGGTGCGCTGAAGAGAACATTAACATTGTGCCTTTGCGCAACCTTCTTGAGGTTGTGGGAAACCTAGTGCCAATATGGAATCACTTGTAATCTCTTCCTATCAACTGGCTTTTCATTGTTAATGCCCTCCCTTACCTGTCTGATCTTTTGCAGAAGCTTATCATGGAATTCACTAGAAATGTCGTATATGAGATACCCCTAAGCTGCAACCAGGTTTATATCGGTCAAACCGGACGGTGTTACAACGGCGCATGAGCACAATTGGGCTGTAAAGAACAATGCGGGAGGGCCATCTGGCTGAACATTGTAAACGTCAAAAATGCCATCCATATCTTCGTGACACCAGGTTTCTGGCACATTCTAGAGATAGACTAGAAAGAGATATTTGAAGCTTTCTACATTGCAAAGGCTGAGGACACGTGCATTAGCTGCCTATCAGTGGCACTTACCGAAAAAGAGATTGCTTTTCTGATGCGATAGAGAGGTCGTGAAGTCCCGGTGGTAACATTCTTGTTTCTATCTATATAAATCCTGTTTCTTCAAATAAACATTTGGTTGGAAGTTAGCGCCTGTCCGTCATACATGTTCTTTTAGTCTGCGTCTTTGTAGAGCTCTTTTCTTTTCTTCAAGTATGTTAAACCAACTTGCCAACATCAAGCTTCTGCTAATAGCTTGACTACTACTTCCAAACATGCAGTGAATAGCATTGGAGAGATTGTGTCTCCTTGTATGGCCCCTTTCTTTATAGGCATCTTCCTACTTGTGTAAAATTAAGGTAGCTGTGGAATCTTTAGATATTTTCCAAGATTTTTAAAGGGACACTAAAGGCAAATACAAAGTCAAGCTAAAGTGATAGATTAGTGCTCGAGAATCTCTAAGGCGTCAATATTATAGCGAACAGAGCTAAATGCAGGACATGATTAGAGACTCTCTCGGGACATTCAAGCACTTGCACGATGACGAAAGCACTCCTCAGTTAAATTCTGTCACTAGTACTCAACTAATCGCTGCAAAAAACATCCTCGTATTGTATTATAACATGAAATAAAATGCTACTTGTCGAGTTCCATTTTATGCTCAGAAAAGAGAACTCATTGAAATTCCCGTTGACAACAACGCTGGCGATCGAAAGATTTTGTTTTCACTTGACTCTGTGTCACCCACGCTTTCGCGTTTCAATACTTTTATGATCACATAGTGCTGCACTGGTTTTGCTGGCTCGCGAAACACGCCCAAACTGCAAGTAGCAGAGAATTCAAGTTACATGTGATGTTGCGGAATGCCTGTACGGTCTACGCCACTTGACCAAAAAGCAGCTGCAGCGGCGAATCCACCGCTCTGCCTTGGCTCGGTGCCGCCGTCTGTCGGGCGCCGTTTTACTCACCGACAGCAGCAAAAGGGCAGTAATGGCGTATGCAACATCACCACTCTCCCGGTTGGGTGGCAGGAGATTTGAATTTCGAAAGAGGTATTCGGACCCTTCAGATACAATTTTCTCGTGAACTAAGTCTCTTCTTGGCACTAAACAAGCATTACAAGGTTTCTGGAATGGCATTTAAACAGTCCACGTCGACTTAGTATTTGCCTTTAGTGTTCCTTTAAGTAAGCGGCCTGTAATCCTTGATTACGTAACGCCTCTATGACTGCTGGTATTTCTACTGAATCAAATGCCTTTTTGTAATCCATGAAAGCCATATAGAGAGGCTGATTGTACTCTGTGGATTTCTTGGTTACCTGATTAATGACATGGATCTAATCCATTTTAGAGTATCCCTTCCTGAAGCCAGCCTGTTCCCTTGGTTGACTAAAGCGTTGCCCTTATTATATTGCAAGCTATCCTGGTGAATATTTTATATAATATTGGGAGTTGGCAAATGGGCCTATAATTTTTCAATTCTTGAATGTCTCCCTTTTTGTGGATTAGTATAATGAAGCATAACTGCGAGTCGGCCTATTTGGAACAGATTCATTCATTAACAGATGCATTCTTCCAGTTTTCTGGGACCCTTGAAGTCAATAAACATTCGCATAGAGAGCTGCCAGTTTTTCAAGCATTATGTCTCATCTATCTTTGATTAAATTAACTGTTATTCCATCCTCTGCTGCCGCTTTTCCCCGTTTCATGTCTTCCAAGGCCCTTCTGATCACATCGCTAGCTATAGCAGGAGTCTCTGCAACCTGTTCATTACTGCTTCGAATAGAGGTATTGTGGCTCCTCTGGGTATTGTACAGGTCAGTATTGAATTCTTCCACTGCGTTTACTATACCTTCAAGATTGCCGATGATATTGCCCTGCTTATCTTTCAGTGCATACACCTTGGTTTGTTCTATGCCAAGTTTCCTTCTCGCTGATTTCAGGCTGCGTCCATTTTTTACGGCTTCTTCAGTCTTTCCGACATTATAATTTCAAACAGCACTTATTTTCGCCTTGTTGATCAGTTTTGACAGTTCCGTGAATTCTATCTTATCTTTTGAGTTGGACACTCTCATTCTTTGTCATTTCTTTATTAGGTCCTTTCTGGTTGCCTTGGTGCCTTGCCTTCCACTTCAATTGCTGCCTCTGAAGCCCAGCCTAGTTAAGGTTTCGTTCATCACCTTTATGTGTGCGTTACAATAAAGGGCGCGTTAGAACCGAGTAAATATGGTACGATTATTTGAAAAGGACTATCGGCCTAGATTCGAAGAAATATGGTATGTATCATGCTGGTTCACCAACCGCAGTGACCGCTGAGTTGACGAGCACCATTGGCCGCGTACAGATGGCTAGCGTAGACATATCAGTGATTTCAAGTCTAATAGACTTGAAATGCGTGAAAATGTTGCCGGCATATCACAAATACTTGATAGCACCTAGAGCTTAAATGTTTCGGGGTTGCCTTAGGTTGGCCATATACGAGCATGAGCTTTAATGTTTTAGTTGAAACGCCAAGCAATCAGATATTGAGCAGATTTTCCATTTCCTGGCAATACACAAATGCCGGTTCTCTTCTTTGAATTAAAAGCGATATACCTACAATATTTCGCAACACATACACACACCGCGGCTGATGATGCTCATCACATGTTTGCGCCCCCAAGAGATATTCCCTCATATTGGAGTTACCGATGCGCCGAAAGGCTACACACTGGTTCCTCGATGACCTTGTATGAACGGACATTGCCTAAATTTCACAAAGTACGAGCTAAAACATCTCCAAATTGTTCCGCAGCACGTGACAGCCATACTTTCAAGCAGCACCGCACCAGATCGCACAAGCCAGGGAGGAGGAAAGGCGCGCCACGCACCCCTTTCTTTTTGATCTATGAAAAGGTCTCTAGATTTGGAAACTAAGTGCTTCTAAACGATGAGGCAATCGTCGCAAATGTGCTTGTATCGGATAGCAATGATGATGACGGCAGCGATGGTGCGGTAGGGCAGGCTGCCTCAACATTGTCCTGCAACAACAAGGCCCAGCAGATGATTCAGTCCATCCAGTGTTTCGTTTTTGTGAGGAACCTTCCGCTGCACTATGTGGAGCACCTGGACGCTTTGGAGAAGGATGTCGGCAAGCTTCGCGTAAAGCATGCAAGGCTGATGGACATAGGGTTTTCTTGTGCAAGCCAGTGAGAAGTACGTGCGTGGTGAGATGCTTGCGGCAATCTTGCCCCAGAGTTTCTTCTGGATTTCTCAATCTCACAGGCTGCCGTGGCAACCTTCTCGCAGTTCTTAAAAGGCCCCTTTTGGGGCCACCAAAGCGATGCCTCGGCGGAGCTCACATATCGCTTGCCGCCCGTGACCCCTCTTTGCAGTTGTTATAGCAGTGCCATTCTTTAACGCCAACAGCCGTGTCTTCTTACACGGGATTGGAGCGCCCAGGAAGCAGTTAAACGAGTGAAAACAATCGGCAGCCGGATGGAGGAATGTGGTGAGGAGGGGCACTGGCCTCCCCACCATTACAGTTTTCTCACAACAGCTCTGCCATCCCCCTATTTTGATTTTTTCATGCAATCTGCTTATAACAATTATCGCTTATAACAACAGAATTTTCGTGGCACTTGAATATTGTTGTAAGCGGGTTCGACTGTATATACTCTTCTTCTCTGCCTTTGAAATAAAGTTCTTATCGGCGCCTGGGACGTGTTCTGTGTCTCTTCTTTGTAATTGTGCCTTTGTGCTACATTATGTCGGTAAGCAAACACCAAATAGCCAGACAGCAAGTCCTTTTACAGAAGACATCATAGAGGTTGAAAACGGCGCAAGAACATACTACTCGAAACTGTCAACACCGACAATTTTGACTGTGAATTGTCGCAGTGTTGTGAATAAAATGCATGACCCTGAAGCTGTTATCATGGCTTATCAGTCGGGCATTGTAGCAGTCACTGAAACATGGCTGCACCCTGGCATTTGAGACTAGGAAGTTGTGCTGCCTGGGGTATGCGATTGTACACAAGAACAGGAAACCAAGGGGTTAGGGTGTAGCTCCAATTTTTAAGCACGGCATAGCTTATGCCCTCATGCCTATAGCTTCGAATGTTGAAGCAACATGGTGCAAGTGAAAGACTTACGACACTAGAGCTGCCTACCAACCACCTGATTCTGAGATATCGTTTTTTGAATATTTCACTACTATATGCACCGCGAGCAACTCATAGCAGGAGACTTCAACTTGCCTGAGCTAAACTGAGATTCGCTCAATCCGGGGATGGCAACTACCAATATTATTACAGATATTACGTTCACTTTTAATCTCTCGCAAGCCGTTACAGTTCCAACTCGCATTTAAGGCTCTTCAACGTTGCTCCTGGATCTAGTTTTTATCAGCAGCAGCAGCAGCAGCAGCAGCAGCAGCAGCAGCGGCGGCAGCACCCGCCGCCGCCATTGAGTTTCGAAACTCTATGCGCTTCCCTTCTCTTGGTACCCATTCTGTAGCCCTGATGGTCCAATGGTTATCTAACCTGCGCATTACATGACCTGCCCAGTGCCATTTTTTTCTGTTAATGTCAATTAGAATATCGGCTATACCCGTTTCCTCTCTGATCCAAACCGCTCTCTGTCTTTTAATGTTATGCCTAGCATTCTTCGTTCCATTGCTCTTTGCGTGGTCTTTAACTTGTTCTCAAGCTTCTTTGTCAGTCTCCAAGTGTCTGCCCCATATGTCAGCATCGGTAAAATGCACTGATTGTACACTTTCCTTTTCAGTGATCATTTTTGAAAAAGTCTATTCAACGTTGAAACACTGGAAGGCTTGTCTGACCGCAAGATAGTTTTGTATTACTTGCAATATCCGCATCCAGTTCATACGAAAGGCACAACAAAACGTGCTTGTATTTAAACAGAGCAGACAACGCTGCCATTATGACATATATCTTGCTCATTATTTTCCCAACATCTCTGGTTTAGAAATATTGTTAGGCACTGCGTAAAAAACTGAAAATTCACAACCTACGGATCTCTCGTGAAATAATTCTAATGAAATGCAAAATAAAGCAGCTCAGAAGAGCTAGAAAGGCTTGCTCAAGATTGGGTCACAAATTTCATTGCTGATTTTTGGCCTGAAGAGCAGACCAAAAGACAGTTCCTGAGCAACTCTCTGCGCAGCTTTATTGAAATGGCTCATCATAAGTGTAGAACAGAGTAAACAAGCATCCACACGCACCACGGGAAGAAAACAGGGGGCTGCTCTATTTCAATGCTTTCACTGCTGATAATGGCCTTCAGCAATGTTCCTCATCCATATCAGGTAGGTGAGGCACATCTTGGCAGACCCCTATCACATCACAGGCTGGCATACTATCCCTTTTAGTGAACGTCGACAAAAAAAAAAAAAGTAACACTCCAGATAATATCCCAAGCGCATTGTTAAAGCAGTATGCTGAACCCATACGTAAATTTATTCACCTTATATTTAAAATCGCTTCACATGGGTCGCCTTCCTGCTGAGTGGAAAGTGGCAAAGTTATTATTGTACACAAATCAGGTGATACTTCTTCCCCTACTAACCATAGGCCGATCTCACTTATATGCACCTCTTGTAGAAAATTCTAGCACAATATCCTAAACTACATAACAGGGAGGAGGAGGGAGAGAAAGAGATAAGTAAAAGGCAGGGAGGTTAACCAGAATAACTTCCGGTTGGCTACCCTAAAACTGGGGAATGGGAAAGGGGGAAACAAAGATAACAGGGAGAGAGAGAGGAGGGAAGGAAAGAAGGAGCGGTAAGTTCGCTGACGTGTGTGGTCTCACAGAAATTGCATTAATAGTCATAGATGGTCGCACAAGCCAACTACACAACAGAATTCGTTGAATCCAACAATATACTACACCCAAATCAGCATACTTTTCCTAGTGGCCTATCGACTGTTACCCAATAGTGGAAACACTACACGACTTTTCTGATGACATCATCATCATCATCATCATCATCATCATCAGCCTGGTTACGCCCACTGCAGGGCAAAGGCCTCTCCCATACCTCTCCAACTACCCCGGTCATGTACTAATTGTGGCCATGTTGTCCCTGCAAACTTCTTAATCTCATCCGCCCACCTAACTTTCTGTGCCCCCTGCTACACTTCCCTTCCCTTGAAATCCAGTCCGTAACCCTTAATGACCATCAGTTATCTTCCCTCCTCATTACATGTGCTGCCCATGCCCATTTCTTTTTCTTGATTTCAACTAAGATGTCGTTAACTCGCGTTTGTTCCCTCATCCAATCTGCTCTTTTCTTATCCCTTAACGTTACACCTATCATTCTTCTTTCCATAGCTCATTTCGTCGTCCTCAATTTAAGTAGAAGCCTTTTCGTAAGCCTCCAGGTTTCTGCCCCGTACGTGAGTACCGGTAAGACACAGCTGTTATACACTTTTCTCTTGAGGGATACTGGCAACCTGCTGTTCATGATCTGAGAATGCCTGCCAAACGCACCTCAGCCCATTCTTATTCTTCCGATTATTTCAGTCTTAAGATCTGGATCCGCGGTCACTACCTGTCCTAAGTAGATGTATTCCCTTACTACTTCCAGTGCCTTGCTACCTATCGTAAACTGCTGTTCTCTTCCAAGACTGTTAAACATTACTTTAGCTTTCTTCAGATTAATTTTTAGACCCATCCTTCTGCTTTGCCTCTCCAGGTCAGTGAGTATGCATTGCAGTTGGTCCCCTGAGTTACTAAGCAAGGCAATATCATCAGCAAATCACAAGTTACTAAGGTATTCTCCATTACCTCTTATCCCCAATTCTTCCCAATCCACATCTCTGAATACCTCCTGTAAACACGCTGTGAATAGCATTGGAGAGATCGTATCTCCCTGCCTGACGCCTTTCTTTATTGGGATTTTGTTGCTTTCTTTATGGAGGACTACGGTAGCTGTGCAGGGTGTCTACCAAGTTGACATTTCCAAATTCCCTGAGTTTTCCAGGTTTTTCCTGAACACCTTTGCAAAATTCCCTGAATGAACCAGAACTTTGTTTTATGTCAAGACAGACTGACACCATGTTGCTCGATGCTGTCACTCTCTAGTAAGCATGTTGAAACAAAAAAAAATGACTTAATCCAGTTTGAATACTAAGGAGTAATATCTATATTATATAAAAAGAAAACAGAGGGCACAGCGAAAAAAATGGTAAAACCAATTCCAAATTGAGTCGAACTTTTTGAAATACGAATGAAGAGAAGATGCATACATAAGTAAATATTTTTGAATATGAGCTATTTCTATCAACTGATAGCAATGAATACTTTGTTTAGCGCAAAACGACAGAGACAAGAAAGACGACAGGACAAGGCGCCTTGTCCTGTCGTCTTTCTTGTCTCTGTCGTTTTGCGCTAAACAAAGTATTCATGGATTCGCACCAACTAGCCCGCCAACGCATTGTGCTGAACTGATAGCAAGCTCATCGGTATGAGGCCTGAACATTGTCACAACTAAGATTCTCTCTCAGCAGCTGGAAAGTCAACCTCAATTGTCTTGACATACTGTCAGCCCGTACAAAACATATAAGCGTTGGGTTTCACTGCTTTAAAGAGTTTATTTTGGTTTGTAAGAGGGACATCTGCATCTCGGCATAAGCCAGTACTTCATTTTTTGAGCTCAAGCTCCTTCAAAGAGGTGGCGGCACGCTTCCTTTCCTGTTAATTCCTCATTGCGTCGGTCCTTTCTGTTCTCATCCATCCCCTGCCACACGTTCACCCCTTGGATCATTTGAAGCATCCTCTTGGTCAGTTGTACAGTCAATGTCCGATTTTTCGGACTCCCTAGGGGCCGCAAAAACATCCTAAAAATCGGGCAGCCCGAAAAAAATGAATGCATGTTTTTAACTGCCCTTAAGGGCGAAAATTGCCACAGGCACGTCCGAAAAAGCTCTTAAGGCCTGCCAGTACACTTATTAGGCACATCGGCGCTCGTACTGTGACAGCAGACGGGGGTGCACGCGTTTGTAATTAAGGAATACATACTGTCTCTAGCTTTTCCTAGACGCTAGAGTTATACTATGTCCGCGCAACGTTGAGCGATCAGGAAGTGCATTTTCTCCTCTTGGCCGGCGGAGAAGGGAGGCTTTGTTCCAGCTGCAGAGCCCTCCATGTATCAGTAAGGTGCCTGGTGGTGGTCTCGTGCGGACGATGCCCTCTCGGTGAGCGTATATTCCCCCTCATCTTTTAAGAGCTTCAATACTTACAAGCATTTGTCTCGCAAACCATATTTATTTCAAGGGAATTTTCCACGTCTCAATAATTTCTCTCGTCGTATTCGAGTGCTGATTGCCGTGTTATAGTTTGTTAACGAAGCTTTCCCTCAAGTCTAAATATTTTAAGGCAGTTTGTCGTGTGCGTATCATGGCCACGTACGCTTATATCGCCTTCCGTTTCTCTACCACGGGTGCACTTTAAAACCACGGTGCTGCAATTTTGCTTCAGAGACTTTCCTTTCCTTCCTTCTTCTCCTCCCTTAAACTGGCTCTCTTAACTACTACACGCAGAGACAAAGCAACAGCGCGCACATTCGATCACGCGCTCGCCGTGCAGGTGATCAAGCTTTTCCTAGTCTCTAAAGCCGCTCCAGTTTGCTCTTCTCCTCGGGCGGCCATTTTTCCAAGAAAGTATGCCTTCCAACCACTCGGAATCAGCAAAAATCGACTATCGCGGACAACATCAGTCCCTTTCCACGTAAGTATGAGGCTCGGAGCAGGAGCTATGGCGCTTGAAAATAACCTGGGGAATGACGAATCAACCGAATGAGCTATCTTTCCGGGCAACATCCAAGGGTCACGAGTTCAAATCACCTGTTATGTTCCTTCCCCCCCCCCCCCTTTCTTTCTTTTTTTTTTTTAATGTCTTTTCCTTTATGTTATCACTGTACGGGAACCCTCCTAAAAAAAAATTGATATATATCCTCAATTATACATGGCCACACATGTGCAGGTCATAAATACCAGGTTCTCTAGCCGAGTGCCATCCGTGCGGTATAACCGAGCTCAGATTGGTCCACCTTGACTGATCAAATAGGGCACCACTGTAGGTTAAATGAGGCGTACAACTCCTGCGGGACCCGCCGTGGTTAATCAGTGGCTGTGGTGTTAGATTGCTGAGCACGAGGTCGCGGGATCGGACCCCGACCACGGCGGCCGCATTTCGATGGGGGCGAAATGCGAAAACACCCGTGTACTTAGAATTAGGTGCACGTTAAAGAACCCCAGGTGGTCGAAATTTGCGGAGTCCTCCACTACGGCGTGCCTCATAATCAGAAAGTGCTTTTGTCACATAAAACCCCATAATTCAAATTTTTAATTTAACTCCTGCGGGGACGGTAGAGTATCCGCCTCCCGTGCAAGAGGACCGTGATTCAAATCCCGGTGCCGCACAATTCTCCACCGGAAAATAAAAAAAAAAAAAAAACGTGTGTTGAGAAAATTGCACAAACAGGCCTGGAGTGCAGCCTGATCCCGGTGACCAGAACCGGTAACGCACTCTCTCACCAGAGCAGGATTGGCCACCCTGGTGCAGTACTTGGCCACAACCTCCTATATGAATACAACAATCAAACCCCGGCCCTCAGTCCCCAGCAGCTGCGAAGCAACTGACCACGGCGGCGGTCAGACCTGCGACGCTGCAGAGGGTGCTAAGAATGCCTGGCTCCGGACAGGCCGCCATTGGAATCTGAACCTGGCAACGTTTAATGTTAGAACGCTATCTAGTGAGGCGAGTCTAGCAGTGTTATTGGAGGAATTAGAGGGTAGTAAATGGGATATAATAGGGCTCAGTGAGGTTAGGAGGACAAAAGAAGCATATACAGTGCTAAAAAGCGGGCACTTACTGTGCTACCGGGGCTTAGCGGAGAGACGAGAACTAGTAGTCGGATTCCTGATTAATAAGAATATAGCTGGTAACATACAGGAATTCTATAGCATCAACGAGAGGGTAGCAGGTCTTGTTGTGAAACTTAATAAGAGGTACAAATTGAAGGTAGTACAAGTCTACGCCCCTACATCCAGTCATGATGACCAGGAAGTCTAAAGCTTTTATGAAGACGAGGAATCGGCGATGGGTAAAGTCAAAACAATATACACTATACTGATGGGCGACTTCAATGCCAGGGTAGGCAAGAAGCAGGCTGGAGACAAGTCAGTGGGGGAATATGGCATAGGCTCTAGGAATAGCAGAGGAGAGTTATTAGTAGAGTTTGCAGAACAGAATAATATGCGGATAATGAATACCTTTTTCCGCAAGCGGGTTAGCCAAAAGTGGACGTGGAGGAGCCCGAATGGTGAGACTAGAAATGAAATCGACTTCATACTCTGCGCGAACCCTGGCATCATACAAGATGTAGACGTGCTCGGCAAGGTGCGCTGCAGTGACCATAGGATGGTAAGAACTCGAATTAGCCTAGACTTGAGGAGGGAACGGAAGAAACTGGTACATAAGAAGCCAATCAATGAGTTAGCGGTAAGAGGGAAACTAGAGGAATTCCGGATCAAGCTACAGAACAGGTATTCGGCTTTAACCCAGAAAGAGGACCATAGTGTTGAAGCAATGAATGACAATCTTATGGGCATCATTAAGGAGTGCGCAATAGAAGTCGGTGGTAATGCCGTTAAACAGGAAACCAGTAAGCTATCGCAGGAGACGAAAGATCTTATCGAGAAACGCCAATGTATGAAAGCCTCTAACCCTACAGCTAGAATAGAACTGGCAGAACTTTCTAAGTTAATCAACAAGCGTAAGACAGCGGACATAAGGAACTATAATATGGATAAAATTGAACAGGCTCTCAGGAACGGAGGAAGCCTAAAAGCAGTGAAGAAGAAACTAGGAATAGGGAAGAATCAGATGTGTGCATTAAGAGACAAAGCCGGCAATATCGTTACTAATATGGATGAGATAGTTCAAGTGGCTGAAGAATTTTATAGAGATTTATACAGTACCAGTAACACCCATGACGATAAGGTGAGAGAGAATAGTCTAGAGGAACTTGAAATCCCACAAGTAACGCCGGAAGAGGTAAAAAACACCTTGGGAGCTATGCAAAGGGGGAAGCCAGCTGGGGAGGATCAGGTGACATCCGATTTGTTGAAGGATGGTGGGAACACTGTCCTAGAAAGATTGGCTGACCTATATACACAATGCCTCATGACCTCGAACATACCGGAATCGTGGAAGAACGCTAACATAATCCTAATCCTTAAGAAAGGGGATGCCAAAGACTTGAAAAATTATAGACCGATCAGCTTACTGTCCGTTGCCTACAAAGTATTTACTAAGGTAATCGCAAATAGAATCAGGAATACCTTCGACTTCTGTCAACCAAAGGACCAGGCAGGATTCCGTAAAGGCTACTCAACAATAGACCATATTCACACTATCAATCAGGCGATAGACAAATGTTCGGAATATAACCAACCCTTATATATAGCCTTCATTGATTACGAAAAAGCATTTGATTCAGTCGAAACCTCAGCAGTCATGAAAGCACTACGGAATCAGGGTGTAGATGAGCCATATGTAAAGATACTGGAAGATATCTATAGCGGTTCCACAGCCACCGTAGTCCTCCACAAAGAAAGGAACAAAATCCCAATAAAGAAAGGCGTCAGACAGGGAGATACGATCTCTCCAATGCTATTCACAGCATGTTTACAGGAGGTATTCAGAGACCTGGAGTGGGAAGAATTGGGGATAAAAGTTGATGGAGAATACCTTAGCAACTTGCGATTCACTGATGATATTGCCTTGCTTAGTAACTCAGGAGACCAATTGCAATGCATGCTCACTGACCTGGAGAGGCAAAGCAGAAGGGTGGGTCTGAAAATTGATCTACAGAAAACTAAAGTAATGCTTAACAGTCTCGGAAGAGAACAGCAGTTTACGATAGGTAGCGAGGCACTGGAAGTGGTAAGGGAATACATCTACTTAGGGCAGGTATTGACCACGGATCCGGATCATGAGACTGAAATAACCAGAAGAATAAGAATGGGCTGGGGTGCGTTTGGCAGGCAGTCTCAAATCATGAACAGCAGGTTGCCACTATCTGTCAAGAGGAAAGTGTATAACAGCTGTGTGTTACCAGTACTCGCGTATGGGGCAGAAACCTGGAGGCTCACGAAAAGGGTTCTGCTGAAATTGAGGACGACGCAACGAGCTATGGGAAGAAGAATGATAGGTGTAACGTTAAGGGATAAGAAAAGAGCAGATTGGGTGAGGGAACAAACGCGGGTAAATGACATCTTAGTTGAAATCAAGAAAAAGAAATGGGCATGGGCCGGACATGTAATGAGGAGGGAAGATAACCGATGGTCATTAAGGGTTACGGACTGGATTCCAAGGGTAGGGAAGCAAAGTAGGGGGCGGCAGAAAGTTAGGTGGGCGGATGACATTAAGACGTTTGCAGGGACAACATGGCCACAATGAGTACATGACCAGGGTAGTTGGAGAAGTATGGGAGAGGCCTTTGCCCTGCAGTGGGCGTAACTAGGCTGATGATGATGATGACTGTGTCTCGTGACAATTGCCCCTTCCCACGCTTGTTATCCTTCACTGCTTAACACTGCTGTACTAAGGCAAAGCTAACTTTCGGAGACTGGCATTACCCAACGCGTTGCGCTCAGGAGCTTCGAAGCCAATCGCTAGGATTACAAAGGCGGAGTCGGTGCCATTGCTGACAGTGGCGAATTCTTTTGCTGAAAAACACAGCACCGCACGGCAAGAAGCTCAATAGCGAACGTATAAGCAGCTAGGCTTAACGTTGCCGCGGAGGTGGCTACGGCTGCCAGCGGATCTGCGCGCGAGTGCCGGTTCGACGCGCGGAGATAATCAAAATGATGGCGGTGGTGGCTTGGATTAATCCCATTTCAGACCTGCGGTCAGGGCAATATAAATTGACTATGTCGAGTACGTGGTGGTGCCGCAAAGCCGTGCAAATTATCGGGCATGTTCGAAAAATCGGTCCTCAACCATTCTGGCAATACCTCGTGCCGATGACACGGCGTCAACGACGATTCGTTGCAATTCCTCTGTTACTGGAGTCAGCATTAACACAACTTTCCCTCCCTTTTAATAAAATTACAACTAATTTTCACTGATAAAAGCCCAAATTCCCCGAGTTTTCCTCGAGTATTTCCAGACTATTCAAATTCCCTGAGAATTCCCGTTTTTCCAGGTTGGTAGACACCCTGCTGTGGAGCTGCTATAGATATCTTTCAGTATTTTTACATATGGCTCATCTACACCCCGATTCCGTAATGCCTCCATGACTACTGAGGTTTTGACTGAATCAAACGCTTTCTCGTAATCGATGACATTAACAACCAACTACAAACTGACGTAACCTTCATGGACTTTTCGAATGCTTTCTGACACGTTTCTCATCCCAAATTGCTTAATAAATGAAGAAGTTTGTTAAGGAATGGTCCACCCTTGTGTTGGATTAAAGATTATCTGTCACACAACTACCAGTATGTACAGTATAATGACCATGTAATGGACACCATTCCCATTTTATCTGGTCTACTGCAGGGTTCCATTCTGGCCTCACTGATCTTCTTGTTGTACATAAATGATATTGTTATGGAAGGATGAGAGAAGAGAAAGGAAGATGATCGTAGACGCTGGCTGCTGCCTGTTGTTAGTGGTCAGCCATCTTAGCTGTTCTGACTCATCCTGTATATATATTGTAAATATAGTTTTTATTTACTCGCAACATCCCCGTAACATATTGGTGAGAGGTGCAGGGTACCACAGCTGGAAACGGAGCTCCGCAGTGGACGTCGCATCACCGTCCGCACCATGAATGACGATAAGCACGCGGGATCAACATCGTTGCCGCCTCCAACGTCATCGTCGCCAGCTACGTTGCTGTCAACTTCGGTTGTCGTTGTGCAACCCAAGGATCCTGGAACTTTCCACGGGACCGATGCCGCCGACGTTGAAGAGTGGGTGGCCATGTACGAACGCATGAGTGGAATCAACAGATGTTACCCTATGCTTATGCTAGCTAACCTATTGTTCTACCTAAGAGGCACGGCAAAGCTGTGGTACGAAAACCACGAAGAGGAGCTAACCAGCTGGGACCAATGCAAAGAGAAATTTACAGAGTTGTTTGGCAAACCAGCTGGCCATAAAATTGCCGCAAAGCAGGAACTGGCCTCCCGTGCCCAATTTCCCACGGAGTCCTATCTCTCGAAACATCCAGCACTTGCTGGCACTTTGGCGTAAAGCCGATCACGACAAGACAGAAGCTGAGAAGGTCAGGCACGTGCTTAAGGGCATTGCTGATGACGTGTTTAATCTGTTCATGTGCAAGAGCTACAGTTGACGCAATCATTAAAAAGTGCCAACAATTTGAGCAGGCCAAAAGCAGACGCGTCTTGCAACCATTCGCCAGACTTCCCAATACTGCCGCAACGTCGACGTGTGAAGATCAACCCACACAGCAGTATGCGTCGTCGCCATCAGAGGACGTGGTGTGAATCGTTAGACGTGAACTGGATGCGATGGCGCCCGCAGCTTTCTGTTCGCGTAGCCCTGATGCTACCACATTTTCAGTTCCCCTCGTACAAGCCATCGTTCGCCAGGAACTTGAAAACATTGGTTTGCAGTCTGTGTGTGCTGTCGCCAATCCTAGAGCTAACAAAAGTCCTTCTACTATTTTCACTCCACTCCGACACTTCTCTCCACATTATCGCAACCCGAGTGCGTGGAGAACTGCGGACGACCAGCCGATATGTTTCACCTGTCGCCGCATTAGTCACGTCACCCAATACTCTCACAACTCGTGGCACTCAACATCTCGCACGCCGACCAATCTGAGCCATTTTGATGGAAATACCCGCAATGTTTCGCCCACCGCCGAGTCTAACAGCACCACCAACTCTGCTCAGAACACGTGGTACAGCCGCTGATCATCGCCGCATGGACACCAGTCTCGTTCACGACAAACACATCGCCCATCTTCCCGCTCGCCGCAGCCACGTCGCCTGTCGTCAACTGTGGCCTTAGGCCGCACCCTTTCGGAAAACTAGGAAATGCAGCCCTCGGAGGTGGTGCTACATTGCCGACTTCTGCAGCAAATCCTCTGTCTGTGCTCACAAAGAGGAGTGTAATTGATGTCAAAATAGACGGCGTACCTGTCCAAGCTCTCATTGACACTGGAGCCCACGTACCTGTGATGAGTGCTGGCTACGTAGACGTTTAAAGAAGGCCCTCACCCCAGCAACTGCCCGAGTACTTCATGTGGCCGACGACGGCATGCTGGTTGTTCTCGGAATGTGTAACTGCACGTTTAATTATAGCCAGCCACCCTACTTCTGTTCTCTTTGCTGTAATCGACAACTGCCCTCACGACGTTATCCTTGTGGTGGACTTTTTATCCCCTCATTCTGCTCTCACCCCTCATTCTGCTCTCATCGACTGCGCGACCGGTGTTCTTCAGTTAGAACTGCCTCAACTCGCCGATGCTTCGAGTACCGCCCCACTGCGCTTGCGCTTGCTTCAAGATGTGCGTTTGTCACCCGAGGCAGTTACTTACGTCTGACTGCCCAGCCACAGGTTTCTGATGGTGAATATGTGCTTCACCCCATCATCGACGTGCTTTTGAACCGGAATGTTGCTGTTCTGCATACGTTGGTCACGGTTGCTAATAACGACGTCATTCTACCACTTTTTCCTTTCAGCCTGTGCCCTCAAGTGCTTCCAGCCAGCATGTTCTTGGCCAGCATTTCCAGTGCTTGCAAATTTGACATTGAAAGTCTGAATGCCGAGAGTGGCTTATTAGCGCCAATTGCAGCTGACAGCTCTGGTTCCTTAACGGATGACTTCGCGAAAATGATTGCACCTGACCTCACCTCTGCACAGGCCACAGACATACGACTCCTGCTTGAATCGTACAGTGACATCTTTGATTTCGGCGACAGGCCATTAGGCCAAACATCTGTTGTTCACCATCGTATAAACACTGGAGATACGAATCCTATTCGTCGGCGTCCCTATCATGTATCACATGCTGAACGTCGAGTCATCAAATTAAAAGTGTACAAAATGCTCCCCAAAGGGGTCATCGAGCCATCAGCCAGCACTTGGGGCTTGGCCTGTCATCCTTGTGAAAAAGAAAGATGGTACCTGGCATTTTTGCGTCGATTATCGCCACTTAAACAAGATCACGCAAAAAGATGTCTACCCACTACCACGCATCGATGACGCCTTGGACTGCTTGCATGGAGCTAAATACTTCTCGTCCATCGATCTTCGATCCGGCTACTGGCAGATTTCAGTTGATGAAATGGACCGCGAGAAGACGGCCTTCATTATGCCGGATGGCTTATATCAGTTCAAAGTCATGCCCTTTGGCCTATGCAATGCTCCTGCGACATTTGAATGTATGATGGACTCTCTTCTGCGGGGCTACAAATGGACCACCTGTCTTTGTTACGTTGATGACGTTATTGTTTTTTCTCCACGTTCAGCAGCCACCTTACCTGACTCGCTTCAATTCTTGCAGTCTTCAGAAAAGCTGGCCTTCAGCTGAACTCCATGAAGTGTCAATTCGGGCGCCGTCAGATCACCATGTTGGGACACCTCGTTGACGCATCCGGTGTCCGACCAGATCCGGAAAAAGTTCGCGCCATACGCAGTTTCCCTGTGCCACGTTCCGCCTCTGACGTTCGCTGCTTTGTCAACCTGTGTTCTTATTTCCGTAGTTTCGTCAAAAACTTCGCCGACGTTGCTCGGCCTTTGACAGATATTCTAAAGAAGAACACGCCATTCTCATGGGGCCCGGAGCAGGCTTACGTGTTCGCCGCTCTTATCGGGTTTCTGACCACCCCTCCCATACTTGCCAACTTTGATCCGTGTGCACTGACCGAAGTCCACGCTGACGCAAGCGGCTATGGCATCGGCACTGTTCTCGCCCAACACCAGAATGGTACCGAGTGCGTGATAGATTACGCCAGCCGCCTGCTGTCTCCTGCCGAGAGAAATTGCTCCATCACCGAGCAGGAGTGTTTGGCTTTAGTTTAGGCTGTCGCTAGGTTCCGGCCATATTTGTAGGGCCGCACGTTTTAGGTCGTCACAGACCACGACGCACTCTGCTGGCTGTCTTCCCTCCGGGATCCAACTGGACGGCTTGGTCGCTGGGCTTTGCGGCTCCAGGAATTTTCAGTTAGTGTCCATTACAAGATTGGACGCCTCCACAAGGATGCTGACTGCCTCTTGCGTCACCCCGTGGATCCTCCTGATCCTACTGCTCGTGATCCGGTGACCTGCGTGATGGCTTTGACTGACATGACCGACCTGCGCGCCGAACAACGCGATGCATCCTTACAGTCCATCGCCGGAGTGCAACCTGGCAGCACCGACGGCACGTGCCGCATGTTCGTGTTGCATGGCAGCATCCTCTACCGCCGCAGTATCAACCCTGATGGCCCTGAGCTGCTGCTTGTCCTTCCTCATCATCTGCGACCCATTGTTCTCGAAAAACTTTATGATGCACCGATGGCGGGACACCTTGGAGTTTTGCGTACATACGATCATGTACAACGCCGGTTCTTCTGACCGGGTCTCTACCGCTCTGTGCGTCGTTATGTCGCAACTTGTGAATTATGTCAGCGCCGCAAGAAACCACCCCTGGCACCTGTCGGATGACTCCATCCCATTGAAGTTCCCTCTGAGCGGTTCTTTCGTGTAGGCCTTGACCTGCATGGCCCTTTTCCGACGACTAGAGGGAACAAGTGGATCGCCGTCGCTATGATTACGCGACACACTACGCGATAACAAAGGTGTTGCCGACTAGTTGCGCAACTGACATCGCCGATTTTCTCCTTCACGACGTCATTCTCCAGCACGGTGCACCTCGACAGTTACTTACAGACCGTGGCCGCTCATTCTTGTCTCGAGTTGTGCACGACCTCCTCCACTCTTGTGCCACTGAGCACAAGCTGCCCACCGCCTACCACCCACAAATGAACGGTCTTATGGAATGTCTCAACCGAACAATCACGAAGATGCTGTCAATGTAGGTCTGCAACAATCACTGTGACTGGGACGCCACGTTGGCTTACGTGACGGTAGCGTATAACTCGTCCCGACATGACACCGCAGGATATTCACCCTTTCATCTCTTGTATGGTTGTGACCTCATACTGCCATTTGCCAACATCCTCCCTTCTGTGCCACATGTTGCAACTGAGTACGCTCGTGAAGTCATCGATCACGCTCACATGGCACGTCAAGTCGCCCAATCTCATTTATTAATAAGCCTCACAGCATATACAGAAAGAACGTTATGACTGCTGCCATCGCGATGTTAAGTTCGCACCAGGTGCTTGGGTGCTCCTCTGGTCACCATATCGTCGGGTTGGCCTCTTCCAGAAGCTTCTCTCTTGCTACACAGAGCCTTATGAAGTCCTATGCCAAATTAACGACGTCAATTACGAGATTTCGCCATTACACTTTGATGCACCCTCAAGTCAGACGCCTGTCGACGTTGTGCACGTTTCGCGGCTGAAGCCATACTTCGATCGCAATTCTTCGCCTGTCATGCGCCGAGATGGCACTTCGCCGCCAGGTGCTCCTGTTACGGAAGGATGAAAGAGAGAGGAAGAAGACGATCGGAGACGCAGGCTGCTGCCTGTTGTTGGTGGTCAGCCATCTTAGCTGTTCTGACTCATCCTGTATATATATTGTAAATATAGTTTTTATATGCTCGCAACATCCCCGTAACAATATAACCAATCAGACGGATGCAAACATCCAACTATTCGCAGATGACTGCACAGTTTACCACACAATTAAACCCTGTGATGACCAAACAAAACTCCGAACAAGGTAATTGAGTGGTGCACAGATTGGCAAATGTTCTTAAATGCAGAGAAAACAATTTAGGTAAACATAACAAATAAGAAATCAACCCTTTCTTTACAGGATTAATGATGTCGTACTACGGTATGTTTCACAGTACCTGTGTGTCACAATCAGCTGCAGTCTCAGCTGGGACACACATGTGACACAGCATAAAAGGCATTGAATAAGTTGTGCACTTATCAGTTCTATCAAACATCATCTTGCTTACCTTATCTGACCAATGCTCGAATATGCCAACACTGCATGGTTTCTGTACACTAAGAACAATATTCTTGCGCTCGAAAGGGTACAAAGGAGAGCTGTGTGGCTTATCTTCAAGCTCCCCTCAACCAAACTTCTGTAATGCACTGGCGTTGCGACTGTCTAGCCGAGATAAAGTGAATAGGTTGAAATTTTTGTGCTTGTTGTTACATGAAGGATTCAAGCTCAGCCTTTTACATTAATAATTAACTACAACTCTTGCAGACTAATGCGCCACAAACATAAATTCACCTTAGAAGATTTCTTTTAGTACTAATTAGAAGTATTTCTTTTTTTTTTTTTTTTTACTAATAACGTGTTTCACTTTTCCTTATTCCCACAAGATGTGCGACAGTAGCATTCCTTAGATGAAATTATTGTTGCTCAACCCACGTTAGGATTGGTTACTGAACACATTGAAGAAGCACAGGCATATATCTTGTTGTTTTTGTTTGAGTGATTGGTTGTGTACACATTACTCCAATTGTTTATCTTGATTTTAATTTATTGTGTGTATAGTGTACGGCTAGCAACACTTTTTCTGTATTTTGTTTATTTATTTACTTCTTACCCTGTAATAATGCCAGTGAGGGATTGACAGTATTTCAAGATAAATAAATAATAAACCGTTGCAGGGATCCTTTAGACGGCAAATCTACTTGGTGTAACCTGATGATGGTCTTTTCCACCATGTTCAAAGAACACTTACGATGACTACAAGCAAACTTCAAGCATTATGTTCAACTAGCCTCACAATGAAACCCGAAAAATGCCATTTTCGGTTTTTAAAAGCTTTGACTTCCTCATACATGCCTTCAATCATCAACATGACTAAGCATGACCATGATGTAATAGTGCCAAGTATACCATGAGGCCCGCATGATGTTTTACAGCTCCCCGAGCCTTTTCTGAACAACATTTCTGCAGCTGCAAATTTACAATTTGGAGCAGCTTATATGCTGCAGTGCACTAAAAATTTGGAACACATCTATGAAGTCAGCGATTGGAATCTTTATACTAGTTCTTCCTTTTTGAGTTAAATCCTGTGGTGTACTTAAAAATTGGTTTTCACTTGTCATTCATCCGACTTTAGAGGGTGCAAAAGACTGCTTTGTTCTACTTTCTTGTTATCACTAGATACACTCATGTCACGATAATTCCTAACCACCATAATCCCAACTAATAGATAACTTAAACAGCTTTTTGGGTCCTGTCACGTTGGCAGACATTAAAATGGGTGAAAAACTCCTAGTATTTGGAAAAGTAAAGGAGCAAGACAGTTATTTCAAGTGAGATTTCCATTTCTGCTTATGACAAATGTAATGCCCTCATAAAAACTCTGGCCAAATGCTACGGCACGCGCAGTTCTTGTTCTCCATGCCATGGTGGTCCAGCATGGTCTGCATACCTGACGTGACACCAGTACAGAAGCGGACTAGATGCTTGCTTTGCATGCTGCAGGCGCTCTTACAATGATTCAAACCATGATGTGTCCAAACAAGCAACATGTTCTTGGCCATCAGCAATGATTCTGTGAAGCATGCCATGGTGCAGCATTGATGCCATGAATGACTAAGTGCTGCTGCAGTGAATCCTCTCCTCTGCATTCCCGACGACACATGCGTTACTAACAGCGGTGTCATGGTCATCATAATGGATCAGTGCATTCTTAGAAAATTTGAAGGACACTTAAGCATTGCCTTTAAAAGTGCAACGCGGTAGCATTCAAAGATCCCCGACTGCTTCTCACGCCTCCCAGCAACTGCAGCTTTTGTAACCGTAATGTTTACCGGGAAACGCTGGCGGCGAACGTTATGCACAAAGGTGCGCTTTCTAGTGGAAACGCAGCCTCTTGAGTGAAGCGGAGGCAAGTGCCACCTGGAGGTGTGGCAAGAAACTCTGTGGCCTCAGAGATGTGCGCGACACTGCGGCCGATCTATGAATAGTAGAAACGCAGGAACAAGGGTTTGTGTTTGAGTTTCTGCATAACAGAATTACGTTTTCTCGTAAATTCAAATTACAATCTGACGGTCTCGTGCCTGTAGGTTGTAAGTCGCACTTTACGATTTTTCTGACGTATTTTACTTTGAGAAATTAAATTAGTTCATTAACTTCCTTGCGCTACACGAAGGGTCTGCGCGGTTCAGTATGTGTGGTTGGGTTTGCATGGTTCGGAATGATTTTTGCTAAAATGATGGTTGACGCTGGACACGGGACACCGACATTGGATTTTCTATGACACACCCCGGGGTCCTCAATGCTGTCACGTTAAAAATAAAAATTAACCAACTAGCCACATATATTGTTCTCTTTCCCAAGCAAGTGCTTTGACAAACATGCCCATGCACTTTGCGCTTTCATTTGCATTGCTATGTTAAATATATTATTTTTACGGCTTAACTCTATCACTGCTATGCCCATTGGACGTAGACAGCCCACTAATTGAGTTTGAGTATATTGAACGTTACATGGGGGGTTACATATGGAGAAAGGTATACAGAAAGAGCTCCCCTTAGTGAGAATACTGCGATGGGACCTCTTGTTAAAATATGCATAAAAATAATTTAAAAAACCAGCTATTGCGAAATACAGGCATACAATACAGTCGAACCCACTTATAACAATACCGGTTTTAACAATATATCAGTAATAACAATAAGACGCTACTGCAGTCAACTTTTGTATGTTTTTCATGGTGAAATACCTGGCTTACTACAATGCCCCGATGCCGCATTATCAATTATAAAGGTGAAGTCTGGCTGCTGGATGTCCAAGTCCAAAGGTAGTGAAATGCGAAATCCTTGAAAAGAAAAAAAGAAAACGAGAAATGCGAGCCACTGCACGATCGGCCACTGCTTCAACAGCCACCGCGCACTCATTTTTCAGCCATCTCCGTGCGGTACTCTCCCGTCGCCCTTCCACCCCTCCGAACATGAATGGACCGCGCCAACTGCGCCGCTCGCAGATTGCTCTTATGTTGCTCGCTGGTTCCTCATTCAGCGCAGTTCTGCAAACAGCTTAATCGTGCGAGTTTGTCTTTGTTGGTTACGTCGAAATCATTCCTGGCCACGCGGTTTCTTAGCCTCGCTTGACTCGCCGCCGAAAGGGAAGATGGGTGATCCGCTCACTGGTGATCTGCAATGCACAACATTGCCGGTGAACGTGCATTGCCGGTGAAAAAGAAAGTTTGCAAGTCTATAGCTGTGCGTTAAGTGCTTCTAAACGATGATGGGATCGTTTCGAACGTGCTTGCATCAGATAGCGATGACGACGGCGGCAGCGATGACCAGTAGGGCAGGCTGCCTCAACGTGGTCCTCACAGGAGGCCCGGCAGATGATTCAGTCCATCCAGCGCTTCGTCTTGGTGACGAACCTTCCGCTGCACTATGTGGAGCACCTGGACGCCTTGGAGAAGGATGTCGGCAAGCTTTGCGTAAAGCATGCAAGGCTGACGGACATAGGGTTTTCTTGTGCAAGCCAGTGAGAAGAACGTGGGTGGTGAGATGCTTGTGGCAATCTTGCCCCAGAGTTTCTTCTGGATTTCTCAATCTCACAGGCTGCCGTGGCAACGTTCTCGCAGTTTTTAAAAGGCCCCTTTTGGGGCCACCAAAGCGACGCCTCGGTGGAGCTCACATATCGCTTGCCACCCGTGATCCCTCTTTGCAGTTGTTATAGCAGTGCCATTCTATAACGCCAACAGCCGTGTCTTCTTACAGGGGATCGGAGCGCCCAGGAAGCAGTTAAACGAGTGAAAACAATCAGCAGCCGGATGGAGGAATGTGGTGAGGAGGGGCACTGGCCTCCCCACCATTAAGTTTTCTCACAACAGCTCTGCCATCCCCCTATTTTGATTTTTTTCATACAACTTGGTTATAAAAATTATCGGTTATAACAATAGAATTTTTGCGGCACTTGAATATTGTTATAAGTGGGTTCAAGTGTACATACATATACAGGGAGAGTAGGCAAAAATAGGAAGTAACGAACAGAAGAACTAAACAAAACTGAATAATACATACAAATAAGGGAGGAAATAAGTGAAGGTATAACGAAGTGCCACAGTCAATAGAAATTGAACATTAATAAATGACACGACATGAAGTAACTGAATGAACATAAATAAGAATACACTAAATGCGCTGGAGAGCAGAAAGAAGTAACGACAGCAATCGTCATATAAATCAACTGCTCGTGAATAGGCGAACTGAACGCTAGAAAATACTTATAGAGGATGAGGTTTTAGCCTCCAAGGATAGACTACTCCACCCTTTGATGGCAGCGAAACTTGTGGTATTTTGTCCGTAATTAGTGCGAGCTCTAGGCAGTAAAATATTATGGTGGGAAAAAAGTATTATTAGTTTTAGTCGTAAATTTCTTTCCTATATTATAAAGAAGACTTGGATTATGCACGATGCGGTAGGCCAGGATGGATAAATTAAAGAAAGTAATATTTGACATGGGAAGGATATTTAATAAGGAATATAGTGGAGCTACATGAGCATGGTATGTGCTGTGGGTTATAATACAGAGTGACTGTTTTTGGACATGTTCTAGTGGGCATAAGTAAGTTTTATATGCAAGGCCCCATGACTCGATACAATAGGTCAAATGACTATGCACGAACGCAAAATAGAGAGAAGTTAGAGTATGGAGCGCGAAATATTGAGGAGCTTTAGGAAGAACACGAATACCATAGGCAGTTTTCCTTTTTATATGATTAATGTGCATATTAAAATTTAAAAAACAGTCAAGTTCGACACCGAGAAATGCGCATTGACTAGATGGGTATATATTACATAGTTATTGACATACACCGGGAGGAAGTTACACCGTTTTTTAGACCTAGAACCGATAAACTTTGTCTTAGATAGATTATTAAAAAGCTTATTTTTATGGCAGCAAACAGTAACACTGCAGATCACTGTTTAGGTGGGAAGTTAAGGCTGGAATGGGAGTCATCTGAAGTGAGAATGGTGGTGTCATCAGCGTAGAGCAAGGATTCGGTGTGTGGTGACAACCAGTCTGATAGGTCATCAACGTAGATGAGGAATAAAAAAGGGCCTAATATAGAGCCTTGTGGGACGCTTATGTTGATTGTCTTGGTGTCAGAAAGCATGCCTACGAGAGAGAATTTATTTGAAAGAAGGCAGAGAGGTCGGCCTGAGCTAATGCACTCTAGCCTCCTACTTTGCACAGGGGGAGAGGGAATGGGACATGAAGGTGTGATAAAGGATGATAATGACATAGAAAGAGGGACGGTGAAAGCAAGTTCAACATTCTGATGATAAACATTCAGAAATCTCATCCATGAAGCCACTAGCGGGTTCATGCCTGAAATAGATACAGTCCGAGTATGATTAAGTAAGTATGGAAATTCTCACGGCAGGCCAGTTATACCATAAGAAGAGAGTTTGTCCAAAAGAATTGAATGATTGATCGAGTCAAATGCTTGACTGAAGTCAATAGAGGCTGATCCAAGGAACTTGCCATTGTGAATTGTGTTTCTGATGTTTTCAGTAAGTGCAGCCAATGCGAGATTAGTGGAAAGCCCCTGACGAAATCCAAACTGGTGCGGCGATAGTAGCTTAAATGTGTTAAGGTAGTTTGTAAGACGAGTGGAAAATAACCTTTCAACAACCTTACTAAAAAAAGGAATAATAGGGATGGGCCTATAATTATTGACTGATCTATCGCCTTTCTTATAAATAGGTATTACCTTGCTTTTCTTTAGTTCAGAAGGAAAAATAGAGTGCTTAAAGATTAAATTGACAATATGAGAAAAGATAGGAGTGATAACCTCAGCATCCTTTATTTGCCGAGCGGGTATGTTGTCAAGTCCAGCAACAGTTGTTTTAAGATTCAAGATCGTATTGCAAACCTCAGTGGGAGTGGTTGAGAAAAGATAAAAAGACTGCAAAGAACGACGACTGTTACCAGAGTAAGAGTGCCTGGATTGTGTTGCAAGACTAGAAATATATTGGCTGAAGGCATTTGCAATGCCATCAGAAGTGCGAAAAGTGTTTCCATCATGACAGATTTCAGTAATACTAGTTACAGAGCTAGTTTTATTTAAAAATGAGTTAAGCATACATCACTGCTTTCCTGTATTCTCACTGGCTTGAACTATTAATTTTTCATAGTAATCCCATCACATTTCTCAATAGTAGGGCCAACATATTGCTATATTTTTTTCATCGTTCTTTTAAAGACAGATTAGAAGGCTTTTTTTCGATTTTCAGTATAGGTTGTATTTTTTTTTTTTTTTTGTAAGTAAGAAGACCTAGAGTTAGCCACGGGTTTAGGGGAGATGAATGCTTTCTTCAGCACAAAACATTAGAGGTTGAGGAAGTTATAGCATCAGATATGAGCGAAAAAAATTCGCTACAGGCAGCCTCAGGGTCTGTGCAGGTAATGATGCAAGACCAGTTTATTGTAGCTATTAAATCAATTAACCTTTTTTTGTCAAAGACCAATTTGAAAAAGCAAGTATTCAAAGGAATGGCTATGCATTGAAAACACGTCGAAATGATGGCTTCGAGCGCCATTTTTGAGACCTTTCACGGCACTCACAAACACACTCTCTAACTCACAATAGGACTACAGTTTTGCTTTCTTTTTTGAACAGGCTTAGAAGAGATAAGAGTTGAAAGCAAAAATGGCCGCCTTCCGCACACGTCATGCTCACTCCCAAATTTCTCGATTCTGCTGTCTGCAGTTCAATTTTTTGATTGCTCGATCACTAACAGCGAATCAGAACATGCTGCCTTTTCAAATGGATTCGAAAAACGACAACGGCAGATGCAAGCTCCACCCATTCAGCACCAGCCTGCTCACATGTACATGCATTTCAAGAAATGTAATATCAGCAACACCAAGACTTGTACTGTTACCCTACGCTTTACATCAAGAAACTGTTTTGCCACATGGCACGTACTACTATAAGGCTTCCAGCTCATTTTTTGTAGCAAATGTACTGTTCATTCAAGACAAAATTTTGATTTCTTCACAAATAGTGGCTATTGGATGACAAAGCAGTTTGTACATTTTACAATTCTTTAGCACTTTTTCCTTTTTAGTTACAAGCATATGTTAACATGCTTTGTTCAATTTAATTCTACAATTTTGTCTTTGGCCATTAAAGTTGTGTGTTACCACATCAACTAGTTAATAAAACCTCTATCTGAAAAATACATTTATTCTGCTTTCGTGTCTTGCGTAAAATTTTAAATGTAATACTTCCTACAGTAACCAGTGGCCAGAGCTGGCGTCAAAGAAATTAATTGAAGCGTGACATACAACAATACACAGGGACCCAAGTTGGTCCTACAGTTGGTTTCAAAACCTGTTTCCTCAGCACAGTAGCCTGGTGCAGTACCCATTAGACCGTGAAAAATCCAGTGACCTAAGCTGGCGGGAAAATGGTCAGCAACCTAGCCTGACTGAAACCTGATAGTGTGTTCCCAAAAACTTCCATTAAAAGTACACCCCTGGGACCACGTAACACCACTGCAGGGGGCTCTCCTCTGTGGCATCACCTGCTACCCAACGGGAGCTTGGTCCCGAAGCACCGATGGCACCTTTTCTTGGACCACTGCTATTTTTGCCGAATCCAGATACCACCGATCCATTCATCTGGCAACCTGGTTCACCGACGATGATCGACGTCACATCCGGCCACAAATATAAAAGCGACCAAGCGACCAGTGGATTTGGGCACAGTACCGCGTCAGGTATGCTTCACGTTAACAGTTCTGATTGTGCAGGTTAGTTACCTCGATGGTGCTACTTGTCCTAAGAGTGATCATTACTGTCTATTCACGGTGCCGTGCCCAACAAAGTTCTGTGCCAACATGAACAGCTTTTTGCGAGCGTCATAATGTTGTTTCTCTGCCCTGTCTCTATTGCTTTTACTTGCCGCTGATAAAGCACCAAACGTCGGTCCTTCCCCTAAGCAAACATCTCAAAAGCAATTGTTCTCTTCTTAGCTGGAAACCATGCGCAGGCTTGAGTCAGGTCAGGCAGAAATGCTGTATGAACTGAAGGGCGACAAGAAAAAATGAGATGTGATGAATATGACAATTAAGCAGCTGTCCGACAGAGTTACACAGCTGGAAGCCAAGGTGGAATTGCATAGCCAGATGGATAACAGTGATCTTTACCCTGCGTCGTGTGAAATCACTGTTAAGCCAGAAGAAGTTAAAATGAAATGTGATGACGTCGAGAACAGGCAACGTCGGTCAAACATGCGATTCTTAGGTCTTCAGCATGACGCGAAAGAACTGGAATGCCTCATAGCAGAAAATAATGACCTTTTGGTTTAATCACCAAGGAATTACTGTAACCAAATTGCAGTTTCAACGTGTGCATCAGTTGAGCAAGTTCACTGTTAACAAGCAAAGACCCATCATTGCAAAACTCTTCATTGAAACACAAATATTTTACTTGAGACAAGCTCCAGAACCCCACACTGTACAATGTTCTGTTGTCTCCACCTTGCGGGTTTCTACAGAACTGTTATATCACAATGTTACACTTTCAAAATTTTTCCTCAACAACCACTGAACAATGCAACTCTTTACCGGGCCTCTGCTGGTATTCTAAGCAATCAAATCAAGCCTACTTGACCACATATTTATATGCTGTCCCTTCATTGTAACTAAAATATTTTACTTGAGACAAGCTACAGTGCCACACAGGCTACTCTTTCAAAATTCTTCTCAATAAGCACTGCACAATGAAACTCTTAGCGGACTTCTGCTGGTGTCTAAAAGGGCCCCTCACCAGGCCCCAAAGTAAATTTTGGTTATACGCTGGAAATTGTTACGTGTCGTCTAGGGAGTGTTCTACCGAAAAAATTTTTCGAATCGGCTCATTAATAGGTGTGATAGAAATATTTCATTGCTGCAAACCCATGATTTCACAAGGCGAGCTCCACTGCATAGCGAGACACTCTCTCCACTTGGCCTGTCTAGCCTCCGCAAGCGAAATTCCTTCCCTGCATTCTCCCACACCGGACCTCAATGATCGCGTGACCCATATGTCACGGACTCCCCTTAATTTTTTTTTTTTCCTCCTCGCTTTTCTTTTTTGAGGCGCTGCGCACTTCCGCTGATGGCGTTGCACGTGAGCTGTTCTAATGTCTCGTTTCGCACAGTGCACGATTTTGCGCACTGTGCACAGGGACACATGACTAGCAGTATAATTCAGTGCTACACGAATACCGAGGCAGAACAAGCGGATCGCAGAGCATGATCACGCACTGACACACGGTAGAAAATGGCACAGTTTCATTACTTGCGCAAGTGACTGCACGACCATGGGAACAAGCAGACGAAGCGGAAGCACACCACTCTTGCTTCGGTGCGAAGTAAGATACAAAAACACGCCGACAATCAATTTGTGCGTTTTATCATTTCTCTAAACTTCAATTCGACAATTCAAGCAACAGATCACAGAAATAACAAATGTTGCCTTGAATAACTCTCGAAATCTTGTGTCACCATGAGCGAAGTCACACTGCGGACACGACTACGTAGGTGTTGATACACGACTACGTCACCGTCTGGCTTGGAGCGCGGTCGCCGCGAGAGAAAGGGAAAACGGCGTTCCGATTAAAATATCAGACATTTAAGCAACACGTAGCAATGCAATTCTTTGCAAACACGATTGTTAGCGCGCATTGTATGCTCCGAGCTTGTCAGCTCGAAATGGCCAGACCTGGTGAGGGGCCCTTTAAGCAACCAAAGCAGGCCTCCTTTACCACATAATTTTATGCTATCCCTTCATCAAAACCTAAATATTATACTTGAGACAGGCTACAGTGCCACAGAGCCTACTCTTTCAAAATTATTTTCCCCAATAACCACTGCACAATGCAATTCTTTACCGGACCTCTGCTGGTGTCCTAAGCAATAAAATCAAGGCTCCTTTACCACATCTTTTTTGTGCTGTCCCTTCGTTGAAAATCCAAATATTTTACTTGAAACAAGCTCAAGTATTCCACTCTCTACACTTTCAAAATTGTTTTCCTCAATAACCACTGCACAATGCAACCCTTCACTGGGCCTCTGATGGTGTCCTAAGCAATCAAATCAAGGCGCCTCTACTACATATTTCTATGCTGTCCTTTCATCGAAACCCAAATATTTTACTTGAGACAAGCTCCAGTACCCCACGCTCTACACTGCACAATGCGACTCTTTACTGGGCCACTGATGGTGTCCTACGCAATCAAATTAAGGCTCCTTTACGACATTTTTATGCTGTCCCTTCATTGAAATACAAACATTGTCACGTAGTAGTGACGGTGAAGAAGACAGCCAAACTGTGATTATAGAAACTAGCATTTTATTGGGTGAACTTGTGCCCTCAAAAGCAGGCTACACTCAAAGAACAATGATAGCAGCGAACACATTCGGCGATCGGCGAAAATATGATCAGCGGGTCAAGCGCATCGGCTTTTATACATCTGTCGTCGAATGTTCCAGAGTAATCGCTGGGATCCGCGTGCCTTCCACAAAGTTCTACACCATTCGCATCGCGCATGCATGCAATCAGATTACGCAAGGTTCAGCGACAACAGACAGTGGATAGAAGCATCGATAACATTCCAGAAACTTCGGATACATGCAGGTGCGTCCTGCGCTGTGCGATAACATTTGTTGGGCGGCGAAACGTGGTCGCCCGAAAGTACACGTGTCAATAACCCCCCTCTTAAAGAAAAGCATCGACTCGATGCTGCAAACTAACGAAAGTAATAAAGAAAAACAGGCGTAGCAAAGACACCACAAACTAAGGAAGTTCGTCAGCGTGCATAGAAGGGCTTCAGACGCACCACGTGGACCACTTCAGATCGTACCCGGTGCCGCTGTGAATGCGAAATGCCGTCTGGCCCAACCTCACAGTCCAGTTCGCCAACACGTCGGATGATCTTGTAGGGTCCGAAATAGCGTCGCAATAGTTTCTCACCGAGTCCTCGTCGACGTATTGGGGTCCAAACCCAAACACGGCTGCCGCACTGGTACTCGACGAAGCGTCGTCGGAGGTTGTATTGTCGGCTGTCGGTACGCTGCTGGTTCTTGATTGGTAGGCGGGCGAACTGTCAGGCTTCTTCAGCGCGCTAGAGATAGCTAGTGACGTCGACATTCTCTTCGTCAGTGACGTGGGGCAGCATGGCATCGAGCGTGGTCGTCGGGTTCCTGCCGTAAACCAGCTTAAACGGCGTGATCTGTGTTGTTTCTTGCACCGCCGTGTTGTAAGCAAAGGTTACGTACGGCAGCACCGCGTCCCACGTCTTCTGCTCGACGTCAGCGCACATTGCTAGCATGTTGGCGAGGGTCTTGTTCAGGCGCTCCGTGAGAACATTCGTCTGCGGGTGGTAGGCACTTGTCCTCCTGTGGCTTGTATGGCTGTATTGCAGAATGGCTTGAGTGAACTCTGCTGTAAGGGCTGTTTGTTGTTCTGTCGGTGATGAGGACTTCTGGGGCACCACGTCGCAGAAGAATGTCCTCGACGAAAAATTTCGCCACTTCGGCTGCGCTACCTTTCAGTAGAGCTTTAGTTTCAGTGAAGCGGGTGAGATAGTCTGTTGCCATGACCATCCACTTATTTCCGGATGTTGACGCCGGAAACAGTCCCAACCAATCCATGCCGATCTGCTGAAATGGTCGGCAAGGAGGTTTGATCGGCTGTAGTAATCCTGCTGGCCTTGTCGGTGGTGTCCTGCGTAGCTTACAGTCTCGGCATGTCTTGACGTCACGGGCGACGTCAGCGGTCAGACGTGGCCAGTAATACTTTTCCTGTATTCTCAACAGCGTCTGGGAGAATCCGAGGTGCCCAGCGGTTGGATCATGTAGGGCATGCAGTACTTCTGGACGCAGCGCTGACGGAATTACAAGAAGGTAGCTGGCGTGGACTGGTGAGAAGTTGTTCTTTACGAGCAGGTTGTTTTGTAACATGAACAAAGACAATCCACGCTTAAATGCCCTAGGTACTACATCGGTGTTCCCTTCCAAATACTCGACGAGGCCTTTTACCTCCGGGTCTGCTCGTTGCTGTTTAGTGAAGTCTTCCACGCTTATTATTCCAAGGAAGGCGTCGTCATCCTCGTCGTCTTGCGACGGGGGATCAATGGGGTCGCGTGATAGGCAGTCGGCGTCATATTCTTGCAGTCTGAGGCTCCACTTCGCCAGCCATCCTGAAGGGTCCTTCAAGTTAGCTAGCCAACACAACGCGTGACGGTCGCTGACGACTTTGAATGGCCTGCCATATAAGTAAGGGCGGAATTTTGCTGTAGCCCAAATGATGGCGACGCATTCCTTTTCAGTCATAAAATAATTGCCTTCCGCTTTTGACAGCGATCGGCTAGCATAAGATATCACCTGTTCATGTTTGTCTTTCTTCTGGACTAGGACGGCATCGAGGCCGAGGCTACTGGCGTCAGTGTGGATTTTGGTATCGGCGTCTTCATCGAAATGTGCAAGTACCGGCGGCAACTGCATGCGTCGTTTAAATTCTTGAAATGCGTCGGCCTTCGGCGTTTGCCACTTGAACTCGACAACAGATTTGGTTAGATGTGTCAGCGGCTCACCAAAGCGTGAAAAGTCCTTGACAAAGAGCCTGTAGTAGGCACACATGCCAAGGAATCTACGCACTGCCTTCTTGTCGATGGGCAGCGGGAACTTTGCGATAGCAGCTGTTTTCTGCAGGTCAGGGCGTACTCCGGATTTGCTGATGACGTGGCCTAGGAACAGAAGTTCATCGTAAGCGAAGCGGCACTTTTCTGGCCTCAGAGTGAGCCCTGATGATTTGATGGCCTCTAGCACTGTCGCAAGCCGCCTAAGGTGATCGTCAAAATTTCCAGCGAAGTCTACGACGTCTTCCAAGTAAACAAGACACGTCTGCCACTTCAATCCTGCTAACACCGTGTCCACGACTCGCTGGAACGTTGCAGGCGCCGAGCACAGTCCAAATGGCATGACCTTGAACTCGTAGAGGCCGTCTGGCGTGATGAAGGCAGTCTTTTCGCGATCTCTCTCGTAGACGTCTATTTGCCAATAGTAAGACTTGAGGTCCACCGACGAGAAGTATTTAGCGTTGCAGAGCCGATCCAATGCGTCGTCTATCCGTAGAAGGGGGTATACGTATTTCTTCGTGACCTTGTTCAGTCGACGATAATCGACGCAGAAACGTAGGGTTCCGTCCTTTTTCTTCACCAGGACAACAGGGAGATGCCCACGGGCTTTTCGACTGTTGGATGATGGCATCGCGGAGCATTTCGTCGGCTTGTTGCCTAACAGCTTCCCATTCTAGCGTCGAAACTTGGTAAGGGCTCTGGCGGAGTGGTTGAGCGCACTCTTCGGTTATCATGCGATGCTTTGCAACTGGTGTTAGTCGAATCCTCGATGACGTCGAAAAGCAGTCCTTGTATCGTCAGAGAAGACTTCTGAGCTGTTGCTGCTTGCTCATGGGGAGACTTCGATTTACGTCGAAGTCTTGTTCAGGGACTATGGTCGGCGGGGTAGATGCGGCAGAATCTGAGAGGACAAAGGCATTGCTCGTTTCCACAATTTCCTCGATGTACGCGATTGTCGTGCCCTTGCTGATGTGCTTCAACTATTGGCTAAAGTTGGTTAGCATCACTTCCGCTTTCCCTCCGTGGAGTCGAGCGATCCCTCTTACGACACAAATTTCACGGTCGAGCAGCAGATGTTGGTCGCCCTCGATTAAGCCCTCTACGTCAGCGGGTGTTTCGCTGACGACGGAAATAACACTAGAGCGCGGCGGGATGCTCACTTGATCTTCGAGCACACTCAAGGTGTGGTGACTACGAGAGCTCTCATGCGGTATCGCTTGATCTTTCGAAAGCGTTATCGATTTCGACTTCAGGTCGATGATTGCACCGTGTTGGTTCAGGAAGTCCATGCCGAGAATGACGTCTCATAAACACTGTTGGAGGATAACGAAGGTGGTAGGGTGTGTCCGGTCATGAACGGTAATTCTTGCCATGCAGATTCCAGTCGGCGTAATGAGGTGTCCTCCAGCGGTCCGAATTTGAGGGCCCTCCGATGCAGTCCTAACCTTCTTAACTGGCCAGCGATGTGTCCACTCATGACGGAGTAATCGGCCCCTGTGTCGACTAAGGCGGTGTCTGCGTGGCCGTCGAGAAGCACATCGAGGTCGATGGTTCTTTGTCTTGAGTTACAGTTAGGTCTTGGCGTCTGATCACGGCTGCGTCGCGTTTACCTGTGGCTGGAACGTCACGTCGTCAGGTCATCTTTCATCAGCGTGTTCTTTGCTGCCAGACTTCGTCAGGACGGCAGTGTTTCGTCGTTGTTATGTTGTCGAGATAGTTTTTTCGGCGTCTTCGTCGGTGGCAGAGGATCTTCGTCAGTTCAACGGACAGCAACCACACCTCCATTGGTTGCTGCTTTTAGTTTTCTGGATATGCGCTCACGGACTGGCCCCGGGCTGTGCCAGTGTATGGACGGCGCTGCAGCGACACGTAGAGGCCTGGTGATGGCGAACGGGACAGTCGTCAAGAGTTCCACTGAGTGGCAGCTAGGTAATCGGCAACGTCACGTGGGCGCTCCCCAAGCTGTGGACGCGGCGCGTTGACGGCGAACCCTCTCAGTCCCAAGTCGTAGTATGGGCATGGGCGGTACACATGGCCAGCTTCTCCGCAGTGATAGCAGAGCATGCGGTGGTCGGGGGCTCGCCAAATGTTCGTCTTCCTCGCATAGGTGCGCTGGGCGATGGGTGGGCGTGCTGGCGGTGGCGGACGACGGAATTGCGGCGTTACAGGGCCCTGGCGAGGTCGCGGAGGAGAGCCTTGATGGCGTTGCGACGGTGGCGTAGGTCATCACTCCTGGCTGGCGCTGCGGTAATTGAGGTTGCACCTTAGGAACTCCAAGCGATCACTGAACCTCATCTGTCATGATGTCGGCGATCGAGGCCACTTGAGGCTGCAACAAAGGCAAGACCTTTCGCAGTTCTTCGCGCACAATGGCTTTGATGGTCTCTTGAAGGTCGTTGGAACCCAGTCCTTATATGGTGTACTGCGGCATGAGCCCCTGGCGGTTATATTGCCGGGTGCGCATTTCCAGAGTTTTCTCAATCGTCGATGCCGCTGCAGAAAACTCAGCTACAGTCTTCGGCGGGTTACGAATGAGTCCGGCGAAAAGTTTTTGCTTCACGCCCCGCATCAGAAAGCGGACTTTTTTCTCCTCCAACAGTTCCAGGTCGGCGTGCCGAAAAAGACGGGCCATCACCTCCGTGAAGATCACAATCGTCTCATTTTGCAGCTGCGCTCTGGTTTTTAGTAGAGCTTGGGCTCGCTCTTTTCGCACAACGCTTGTAAATGTTTGCAAGAAGCCACTTCGGAACAGGTCCCACGTCGTTAAGGTGGCTTCTCGATTCTCGAACCAGGTCCTGGCGGCGTCTTCCAATGCGAAACAAACATGTCGCAGCTTGTCGTCGCTGTCCCAACTGTTAAACGTAGCGACCCTCTCATACGTCTCCTGCCAGCTTTCCGGGTCCTCAAATGTGAAACCACGAAACGTCGGTGGCTCCCTGGACTGCTGCAAAACTATTGGGGCCACTACGGCTGCCATTAGGGCTGTCTTCTTGGTCATCTCTGGACGATCTTTGCGGACGATCTTCTTGGTCGTCTCTGGTAGAATTACGTGTTCCGGGGACAGCTGCTGTAGCCGGCGGCTTGCTCGATGTTCCGGGACGACGTTGGTGTTGTCTTTGCGGTCCGGTCTTGGATTACGGCTTGTCGGGGGCGTCCGGTACATGAACGTAAAGCACCTCCACCAGACGTCACGTAGTAGTGACAGTGAAGAAGGCAGCCAAACTGTGATTATAGAAACGAGCATTTTATTGGGCGAACTTGTGCCCTTAAAAGCAGGCTACACTCAAAGAACAACGATAGCGGCAAACACACTCGGCGATCGGCGAAAATCCGATCACCGGCTCAAGCGCATCGGCTTTTATACATCTGTCGTCGAATGTTCCAGAGTAATCGCTGGGGCCTGCGTGCCTTCCACAAAGTTCTACACCATTCGCGTCGTGCATACATGCAATCTGATTACGCAAGGTTCGGTGACCACAGTGGATAGAAGCATCGATAACATTCCAGAAACTTCCGATACATGCAGGTGCGTCCCGCACTGTGTGATGACATTTGTTAGGCTGCGAAACGTGGTCGCCCGATAAAGATAGGAAAGTACACGTGTCAGTATTTTACTAGAGGCAAGCTCCAGTAACACACCCTCTACACTGCACAATGCAACTCTTTACTGGGCCTCTGATGGTGTCCTACGTAGTCAAATTAAGGCTCCTTCACCACATATTTTTATACTGTCCCTTCACTGAAATCCAAATATTTTACTTGAGACAAACTCCAGTACCACACGCTCTACACTGCACAATGCAACTTTTTACTGGGCCTCTGATGGTGTCCTACGCAATCAAATCAAGGCTCCTCCACCACATATTTCTATGCTGTCCTTTCATCGAAACCCAAATATTTTACTTGAGACAACCTCCAGTACCACACCCTCTACACTGCACAATGCAACTCTTTACTGGGCCTCTGATGGGGTCCTACGCAATCAAATCAAGGCTCCTCTACTACATATTTCTATGCTGTCCCTTCATTGAAACCCAAATATATTACTTGAGACAAGCTCCAGTACCACACGATCTACACTGCACAATGCAACTCTTTACTGGGCCTCTGATAGTGTCCTAAGCAAACAAACAAAGGCTCATTTACCACATATTTCTATGCTGTCCCTTCATCGAAACCCAAATATTTTACTTGAGACAACCTCCAGTACCACACGCTCTACACTGCACAATGAAACTCTTTACTGGGCCTCTGATGGGGTCCTACGCAATCAAATCAAGGCTCATTTACCACACATTTCTATGCTGTCCCTTCATCGAAACCCAAATATTTTACTTGAGACAACCTCCAGTACCACACCCTCTACACTGCACAATGAAACTCTTTACTGGGCCTTTGATGGGGTCCTACGCAATCAAATCAAGGCTCATTTACCACATATTTCTATGCTGTCCCTTCACCGAAACCCAAATATTTTATTTAAGACTAAGCTCCAGTACCACACGCTCTACACTGCACAAAGCAACTCTTTACTGGGCCTCTGCTGGTGTCCTAAGCAATCAAATGAAGTCTCATTTACCACATATTTTTATGCTGTCCCTTCACCGAAACCCAAATATTTTATTTGAGACTAAGCTCCAGTACTACACCCTCTACACTGCACAATGAAACTCTTTACTGGGCCTCTGATGGGGTCCTACGCAATCAAATCAAGGCTCATTTACCACATATTTTTATGCTGTCCCTTCACCGAAACCCAAATATTTTACTTGAGACAACCTCCAGTACCACACGCTCTACACTGCACAATGAAACTCTTTACTGGGCCTCTGATGGGGTCCTACGCAATCAAATCAAGGCTCACTTACCACATATTTTTATGCTGTCCCTTCACCGAAACCCAAATATCTTATTTGAGACTAAGCTCCAGTACCACACGCTCTACACTGCACAATGCAACTCTTTACTGGGCCTCTGCTGGTGTCCTAAGCGATCAAATGAAGGCTCATTTACCACATATTTTTATGCTGTCCCTTCACCGAAACCCAAATATTTTATTTGAGACTAAGCTCCAGTACCACACGCTCTACACTGCACAATGCAACTCTTTACTGGGCCTCTGCTGGTGTCCTAGGCAATCAAACGAAGGCTCATTTACCACATATTTTTATGCTGTCCCTTCACCGAAACCCAAATATTTTATTTGAGACTAAGCTCCAGTACCACACGCTCTACACTGCACAATGCAACTCTTTACTGGGCCTCTGCTGGTGTCCTAGGCAATCAAACGAAGGCTCATTTACCATATATTTTTATGCTGTCCCTTCACCAAAACCCAAATATTTTATTTGAGACTAAGCTCCAGTACCACACGCTCTACACTGCACAATGCAACTCCTTACTGGGCCTCTGCTGGTGTCCTAGGCAATCAAACGAAGGGTCATTTACCACATATTTTTATGCTGTCCCTTCACCGAAACCCAAATATTTTATTTGAGGCTATGCTCCAGTACCGCACCCTCTACACTTGGCAAAACTCTTTACCTCAATAACCACTGGACAATGCAACTCTTTACGGGCCTCTGATGGTGTTCTAAGCAATCGAATGAAGGCTCGTTTACCACATATTTTTATGCTGTCCCTTCATTGAAACTAGATAATTTACTTGAGGTAGAGAATTTGAAAAGGGGAGTGGGTCAAGTGGACGCTGAGTGCAATGGAAGAAACGCTGAAATTGCGGTGGCACTGCAGTCCCTTTATGCTGAAGCTCCAGCAGTTTCAGCAGCACCAGTGGCTGCGGCGAGCTCGTGGGTCCGATCGGTGTCATCTGCTTGACGCACCGCTGTCCTTGCATCGCTTACATTTTTTTTGTCACTCTTTTACCATTTTCTTTACAACCCAGTGGTGGGGAATAAGATCACTTTTTCCATCACTGAGTAGCAAAATTAGATGGAGTGAAATACCTGTCCAATCTCTATGCAGCTATTGTAGGGTCGCTGACATGACATGCGTCCGGCTGGCACAAGGGCCTACTCATTCATGTGAAGGCTACGGTGGCGCCACCAACGTTGTCAATGAAGAACGCCTCAATGGGGAGCCTGCCCTAAATCCATTCCCACTGTCTAGTATGCTCTACTTGAGCCAGGCTCTAGTACCACATGTTTAAACTTTGAACTTTTTTTTATCAATAACCAGAGCACAAAGTAACTCGTTACTGGGTGCCACCCACGGATTGCTGCTAAATGGTTTTTTTAGGTATGCTCCATAATTATTCTGCTGCGTTTTCAAACAGGCTATATAGAATTTTGTAAAGAGTGCCTGTGGCAGATGGGGCAATTCTAGTCGAACTAAATTACTCAGAGCTAGATGGTACTCGTGCAATAAATATAATTCCCAACATTTTATTAAGTTATTTAGCTAATTACTTTACAGTGCATATTGCATTTCATAAATTGTAGCTGGCCTTAGCATGTCCTCACATCCACTTGGAAGAAACTCTAAGGATGGAACTGGTTTTGATATATGTGCCAACAAACTTGTGATTGTAGCAAGTATGTGACGCCCCCTCGGACATAATCTTGGTTCGCCCGCCAAGCTCGGCGGCCTGCTATAGCTCGGCAGGCAACACTGGTCACCCGCACCACAATAAACACCGACGAGCACGGCAGCTCGCCGGTCAGTAATCTTTCAGCACCACCACGCTGCGGAGCGTCCGTCTATCGGAGGGTGCCAGAAGCCCTCCCTTGTTCACGACCCGGGGTGGATCGTGACACTGGCGACGAGGATGGGATCCTCGTGACACTGGCGAAGAAGCTGGCGACGAGTACCTATGGAGCGTCCCACGCCGCCGCGAGCGGCGAAACACCGTCCCCCGTTGCTGTCGCCATGCCGCTGTATGGAAGGCTCGAGCCATTCAAGGGAGATGGGTCCGCCTGGCAAATTTACGAGGAGCAAGTCCACGTGTTCTTCCGGGCAAACGACACACCCGAGGCCAAACAGCGGGACATTTTCCTGGCCAGCTGCGGGACCCGCGTCTTCAGCCTCCTGCTCGACCTTCTCAAGCCAGCCACGCCGCACGTTAAGACGATGGGTGAGCTGCTTGCCATACTGCGCTCGCATTTTAACCCAGCACCGTCCACGCTAATGGAGCGTTTCCGCTTCAACAACCGGAGCCGCCGGGAAGGAGAGACCCTCGGGCAATTCGTTGCTGCGCTACGAGGGTTAGCGAGTGCCTGCGCCTTCGGGGACCAACTGGACGCGCTGCTCCGGGACCGTTTCGTCTGCGGAATCAACAACCCCGCCATGCAGACGCGACTCCTGGAGCTTCCCGACCCGTCGCTGGACGACGCCGTGAAGGCAGCGCTGGCAATGGAAGCTGCCGCCAAGGACGCCAGCGAGATTTCCCGTGCGTCTGGCTCACCGTCGGCGGAAGCGGCGGTCAACAAGTTCGCGACAAAGGGCAGTACCTGCGGTCGCTGTGGTGGTGCCCACTCCCCTTCACAGTGCCAGTTCTCTCAAGCACAATGCTTTACGTGCGGGAAAACTGGGCACCTGGCACGTGTATGCCGAAGTGGGAGGACGAACAGCAAGCAGCAGCCTGATTCAAGCCCAAGTACAACACAAGCCCGCGGCCAGAGTAGCCGTTGCAAGGGTACGCGGCGGAGGCATGCGGCAGCAAGCTCAAGTTCTTCCGTGGCCAGGCTACACGTCGTGGCCGAGGACCCGCCGATTTTCGACATGTGGCACACAGGCTTTGTACCGTCGTCTGTGCCGCCATACATGCTGACCGTCAAAATCTGCGGGCACCCCATTTCCATGGAGCTGGACACGGGGGCCAGCGTGTCTGTAATGGCTGGGAAGCTCTTCAAGCGGACTTTCCTCGGCGTGTGCGTCGAGGCTTCGGGCGTGATGCTGCGCAGCTCCTCCGGGCAACTCTCCCAGGTCCAGGGTCAGGCACAGGTCAGCGTTCGTTTTGGCGACAGGGAGGCAACCCTTCCCCTTTACTTAACGAAGGGGTCGTCGCCGACGCTGCTGGGCCGAAACTGGATTCATGTACTGGGCATTCGTCTGCCAGAGTACCCGGAAGCCAGCTTGCATGTGATGCAGAGCTGCCAAATCTGCCAGGAGCATCAGCGAGCCTCGCGTAATGTGGAAAGCACCCCGTGGCCGTTCCCACAGAGACCCTGGTCCCGCCTACATGTGGATTTTGGGGGCTGTGGCGGTGGTGGCGGAGCAGCCTCCCTCTGCTTGGAGGACCTGCAGAGCCAGCTCGAGGAACAGCGGGAGCTGGCATCAGCACGGCTGCTGGAGCTGGAGCAGCTTCAGCTTAACCACAAGGAGGCCCTGAAGACGGTGGAGCGGCTGCGGATAGAGCTGCGGTCGCTGCCCGAGAGCCTGGTGGTGAGCACGGCAGAGTACAAGTGCCTGCAGAACCAGTTCTCCGTGCTGTACAACGAGAGCATGCAACTCAAGACTCAGCTGGACGAGTGTCACTCCTTGCTGTCGACAGCCAAAAACTCACACCTTCGCCACATTGAGCAGATGGAAAGCGAGGAGCTGGTTGTCCAGAAGAAGCTTCGCTCGGAGGTCATCCGCCTCGAGGACAACATCGCGCAGATTCGTCGAGAGTACGAGAATCTACGCACTTAGTTTGAGGCGTCGTCGGTGTCCAGCGAGCAGGCTCAGCCAATCAACCGGGAGATGCGGCACATTATAACGAGCCTGCAGAGCCGCAACAGGCAGCTCAAGAGCGAGGTCTCCCGCAGCAAGCGCAAGGCTCAATGAGAGACGGAGAAGCTGAAGCAGAAGCTGGCTGCTGACCAAGGGTGCCGTCCCGGGCCTTTGCCAGAGTCGGGAGCTCCAGTTGTCGCCAGGAACTTCCGTCCTGGCCCACCCTGGTCTGCCGGACAGGTGGTGTCTCCTGCCAGCGCCTCATCGCTGCTCGTCCGCATGCCAGATGGGGCCATGTGGCACAGACACGCCCACCGTGTCAGACCTCGCCTCGGGACCTGGCAAGCACCCTCGACTGCCACTGAGTTCCAGCCCGCAGGAGGACTAGTGGCAGCACCAGTCGCTTCTAGCGGAGTACCACCTACCTCGGAGGCGGCAACCATAGCCAGTGGTGCGGCACCCGTTGGACCGGTGTCGAGCTCGGCACCACTCACGAGGCCGACCACTACGGACCCCCCGGATGGAGCAAGGCTGGCTCAGGCAGCACCCGGCGTTGCCACACCCGACCCGTCAACACCGGTGCCCAGGCGGAGTACTCGACGGCGGAGGCCACCAGACCATTACTCGCCTGGGTAGCAGGCACCGTCGACCCAGCTAGGGTAGAGGCAGAGCCTCATAGTGTGAACTTGGACGTTTGTTTGATGAGTTTGACTTGAACTTGGACGTTTGTTGAACTTGAACTTGGACGTTTGTTTGAACTTGGACGTTTGTTTTTTATTTAACAAACAAACTGGGGGTGAGGGGTTGTAGCAAGTATGTGACGCCCCCTCGGACATAATCTTGGTTCGCCCGCCAAGCTCGGCGGCCTGCTATAGCTCGGCAGGCAACACTGGTCACCCGCACCACAATAAACACCGACGAGCACGGCAGCTCGCCGGTCAGTAATCTTTCAGCACCACCACGCTGCGGAGCGTCCGTCTATCGGAGGGTGCCAGAAGCCCTCCCTTGTTCACGACCCGGGGTGGATCGTGACAGTGATAAAGATGTATTGCTCACCAAATGCTGTTTTATGCATTAAAATAAAAAAATAATTGAAACGGAAATGTATTTCATCGCACACTTTGCACTGAATATCTCAAAACTGTCAGCATGCTGAAAATTAGTTTCGAGCAGATACACCTGGTAAACTAACCAACTAGAATTTGTAAATTGCAATACGCATTGCAATGAGTTAGTAATAAGTGGTACTCTTTTTTTTAATACTAGCGTTTCATGTGCCAAAACCACGATCTCATTAGGAGGCACTGCATAATAGGCAACTCCGGATTAATTTTGACCACCTGGGAATCTTCCTGCCCTGAATGCATGGGACATGGGTGTTTTTGCATTTCACCCCCATCAAAATGTGGCTGCCATGGCCGGGCTTTGATCTCGTGACCTCTTGCTAAGCCGCCATGGTGAGTTAAAATTTTGTAATTTGTTGATTATGCACTGTCCACCTCTTAAAATAACTCAGTTCAAGGACTAGAATTGTACTATCTGTCCCAGGCGATTTAAAAAAACTCTGTGTAGTGCCCTAGAAAAACCTGGTACTACGAAAGTATTAGTGTGCCTGATGTTGGATTTTGCTGTTCTTTGGGCTGCAAAGATGGCACAGACTGATATTATGCTGTGCACTAGTGCCCTTGCAGTGATTGGCAATGTGTGATTGCTCCTTCGATGTCTTTCAGAGCAATCCTGTAAAGGTGCGAAACAAATACTGCTCCAACATCACCTTGACAAAGAAGCAGAAAGATACTAAAAACAGCTAAATGTTAATTGCACTGCCGATCTCGAAAGATCATGAAGGTACACTTTTGCTAACATATACGTTCTACAAAAATGGTCTACAGTTTTTCAGAGTACTCATTGAGGATCTTGAGACCGGCTGGAACTCAATGATAGTTCGATTCACTTGACATCATGTCTAAGTTTGCATGCTGTCCAATGGTGCCTAACATGAAATAAAATTAACCCTTTTTCATTGTGCACGCTGGTCTGGGAGAGACGCCAGCAGGGTACTGGCATAACAGTTTTGCTCAAATGTCACCAGCGTTCACAGGTACTTATGTGCCAAGTAGCAGTCATACTCACATCCCCTCAGCAACAAACCACCAAAGGTTCATGTTGACATCAGTCTTAGAGGAAAGTGGCAGTTAGGTAAATAGCCTGAGTTTTGTCAACCTCATCCTCAGGATATCTGCAGTCGCCACAGTCGTCTAATTTCTGCAAGCAGCAGCAAATGCCGTACCATGTACAGTGGTGGCAATGCCCTTTAGTGTTTTGGAGCAGCCATTGGAGCAAGCAAAATCTACTTTTGGAGCACTTGGAGCAGCTGTAAACTTTCCATCAAAGTGCACGCGAAAAACCGAAATATACTTTAGTGTTCTCTTTAGTTTACGTAATCATTGCCGCATAAGAACTACACAAGCAAAGTAAGTTATTCACCCGCAGCATGCCATGGCAGCAGCGGCAAACCTACAATAACTACATGCTACTGGCAGCTCTGTCGGAAACCACGCAAGGACCATTAAAGGGGCCATATAAAGAGAAACACTCTTCAATTTTGCGGTAATAAGTAGATCATTAGAAGAGCAAATGAAGGTCACAGTCCTACTTATTAGATATTGCGTCGAAACACCAGCGCTAGCATGACATCAGGGTTTCAAAGTACTTTCTCGTATTTGGGCCGTCATGGGCCAGTACAACCTGTTTAAATTTGCTAAGTAGTCTTCCGCTCTTCTAAGATGGAATCTAGTGCTACTCTAGTGATGAACAGTTATCTAGACCCAAGCAATCACCATCAAAATGCATGACATCAAGGTGAGCTGGGGCAGGAACGCAGAGTCGCTATCTAGTCTTTCAGTCTCAAGTCTTTTCTGGCTTACTAAATTTCTTCTCACAGTGAGTGGGGCTCTTTTGTTGCGTACGCTTGATCGCATTACGGCGAGCTTGCTCCCCTCCCCTTCCCTTCCCTTCCCTTTGCTTGCTCGCGCGGGGAGGCAGCAATCGTGCGTGCAGCCACCACCTTTCTTTCTCACCCTTGCACACTTTCATCATCATCATCATCATCATCATCATCATCATCAGCCTAGTTACGCCCACTGCAGGGCAAAGGCCTCTCCCATACTTCTCCAACTACCCCGGTCATGTACTAATTGTGGCCATGTTGTCCCTGCAAACGTCTTAATGTCATCCGCCCACCTAACTTTCTGCCGCCCCCTGCTACACTTCCCTTCCCTTGGAATCCAGTCCGGAACTCTTAGTGACCATCGGTTATCTTCCCTCCTCATTACATGTCCGGCCCATGCCCATTTCTTTTTCTTGATTTCAACTAAGATGTCGTTTACCTGCGTTTGTTGCCTCACCCAATCTGCTCTTTTCTTATCCCTTAACGTTACACCCATCATTCTTCTTTCCATAGCTCGTTGCGTCGTCCTCAATTTCAGCAGAACCCTTTTCGTAAGCCTCCAGGTTTCTGCCCCATATGTGAGTACTGGTAACACACAGCTGTTGTACACTTTCCTTTTGAGGGATAGTGGCAACCTGCTGTTCATGATTTGAGAATGCCTGCCAAACGCACCCCAACCCATTCTTATTCTTCTGGTTATTTCAGTCTCATGATCCGGATCCGTGGTCACTACCTGCCCTAAGTAGATGTATTCCCTTACCACTTCCAGTGCTTCGCTACCTATCGTAAACTGCTGTTCTCTTCCGAGACTGTTAAACAATACTTTAGTTTTCTGCAGATTAATTTTCAGACCCACCCTTCTGCTTTGCCTCTCCAGGTCAGTGAGCATGCATTGCAATTGGTCTCCTGAGTTACTAAGCAAGGCAATATCATCAGCGAATCGCAAGTTGCTAATGTATTCTCCATCAACTTCTATCCCCAATTCTTCCCACTCCAGGCCTCTGAATACCTCCTGTAAACATGCTGTGAATAGCATTGGAGATATCGTATCTCCCTGTCTGACGCCTTTCTTTATAGGGATTTTGTTGCTTTCTTTGTGGAGGACTACGGTGGCTGTGGAGCCGCTATAGATATCTTCCAGTATTTTTACATATGGCTCATCTACACCCTGATTCCGTAATGCCTCCATGACTGCTGAGGTTTCGACTGAATCAAACGCTTTCTCGTAATCAATGAAAGCTATATATAAGGGTTGGTTATATTCTGCACATTTCTCTATCACTTGATTGATAGTGTGAATATGGTCTATTGTTGAGTAGCCTTTACAGAATCCTGCCTGGTCCTTTGGTTGACAGAAGTCTAAGGTGTTCCTGATTCTATTTGCGATTACCTTAGTAAATACTTTGTAGGCAACGGACAGTAAGCTGATCGGTCTATAATTTTTCAAGTCTTTGGCGTCCCCTTTCTTATGGATTAGGATTATGTTAGCGTTCTTCCAAGATTCCGGTACGCTCGAGATTATGAGGCATTGCGTATACAGGGTGGCCAGTTTCTCTAGAACAATCTGACCACCATCCTTCAACAAATCTGCTGTTACCTGATCCTCCCCAGCTGCCTTCCCCCTTTGCATAGCTCCTAAGGCTTTCTTTACTTCTTCTGGCGTTACCGGATTTCTAATTCCTCTAGGCTATTCTCTCTTCCACATTCGTCGTGGGTGCCACTGGTACTGTATAAATCTCTATAGAACTCCTCAGCCACTTGAACTATCTCATCCATATTAGTAACGATATTGCCGGCTTTGTCTCTTAACGCACACATCTGATTCTTGCCTATTCCTAGTTTCTTCTTCACTGTTTTTAGGCTTCCTCCGTTCCTGAGAGCCTGTTCAATTCTATCCATATTATAGTTCCTGATGTCCGCTGTCTTACGCTTGTTGATTAACTTAGAAAGTTCTGCCAGTTCTATTCTAGCTGTAGGATTAGAGGCTTTTATACATTGGCGTTTCTTGATCAGATCTTTCGTCTCCTGCGATAGCTTACTGGTTTTCTGTCTAACGGCGTTACCACCGACTTCTATTGCGCACTCCTTAATGATGCCCATGAGATTGTCGTTCATTGCTTCAACACTAAGGTCCTCTTCCTGAGTTAAAGCCGAATACCTGTTCTGTAGTTTGATCCGGAATTCCTCTAGTTTCCCTCTTACCGCTAACTCATTGATTGGCTTCTTGTGTACCAGTTTCTTTCGTTCCCTCCTCAAGTCTAGGCTAATTCGAGTTCTTACCATCCTGTGGTCACTGCAGCGTACCTTGCCGAGCACGTCTACATCTTGAATGATGCCAGGGTTCGCGCAGAGTATGAAGTCGATTTCATTTCTAGTCTCACCATTCGGGCTCCTCCACGTCCACTTTCGACTAACCCGCTTGCGGAAAAAGGTATTCATTATCCGCATATTATTCTGTTCTGCAAACTCTACTAATAATTCTCCTCTGCTATTCCTAGGGCCTATGCCATATTCCCCCACTGACTTGTCTCCAGCCTGCTTCTTGCCTACCCTGGCATTGAAGTCGCCCATCAGTATAGTGTATTTTGTTTTGACTTTACCCATCGCCGATTCTACGTCTTCATAAAAGCTTTCGACTTCCTGGTCATCATGACTAGATGTAGGAGCGTAGACCTGTACAACCTTCATTTTGTACCTCTTATTAAGTTTTACAAGACATGCCACCCTCTCTGTAATGCTATAGAATTCCTGTATGTTACCAGCTATTTCCTTATTAATCAGGAATCCGACTCCTAGTTCTCGTCTCTCCGCTAAGCCCCAATAACACAGTACATGCCCGCCTTTTAGCACTGTATATGCTTCTTTTGTCCTCCTAACCTCACTGAGCCCTATTATATCCCATTTACTACCCTCTAATTCCTCCAATACCACTGCTAGACTCGCCTCACTAGATAGCGTTCTAACGTTAAACGTTGCCAGGTTCAGATTCCAATGGCGGCCTGTCCGGAGCCAGGTATTCTTAGCACCCTCTGCAGCGTCACCCTCTGCAGCGGCACACTTTCACTCGTGCCTAAAGCACAAAGTGCGTGGGGCGCAATAGGATCTTATTGCACTTGGACTTTACACGGAACATGATGTGGCTTCACTTCAGCGGTCGCTGGCTCGCGATTTGAGAGGTGCGTTTGCAAGCAGCCGCTTCTAATTCAATCATTTGACCATTTGCGTCCACGAAAGTTTCAATTTATTGTCTTGGCATTCCTTTGTGGCGGCAATGAACGTTCGTTATATCGAAATTGCATACAAACACAATTCGTCACATTGAGGTTCCAAATACATGTTCTATGGATAAGAGGTTATGAAAAGTAAAATACTCTGTTATATTGAGAATTTCATTATACTGAAGTTCGTTATATCGAGGTTTAACTGTAGTTGATAAAGAGCGGCCACAACGGAAGGTACTAACCACTATACGATCACGGCTACCCGACCGAGTAAGGTGCGAGTAAGGTGCCTGGTGGTGGTCTCGTACGGACGATGCCCTCTCGGTGAGCGCAAATTTCCCCTCATCTTTTAAGAGGTTCAATACTTACCAAGCATTTGTCTCGCAAACCATATTTATTTCAAGGAAATTTTCCACGTCTCAATAATTTCTCTCGTCGTATTCGAGTTCTGATTGCCGTGTTATAGTTTGTTAACGAAGCTTTCCCTCAAGTCTAAATATTTTAAGGCAGTTTGTCGGGTGCGTACCATGGCCACGTACGCTTATATCGCCTTCCGTTTCTCTACCACGGGTGCGCTTTAAAACCACGGCGCTGCAATTTTGCTTCAGAGACTTTCCTTTCCTTCCTTCCTCGCCTCCCTTAAACTGGCTCTCTCAACTACTACACGCAGAGACAAAGCAACAGCGCGCGCATTAGATCCCATAGATGAGAGGAATATTTACAATTATTATTAGGGTTATAATTATATTCGAGTGCTGATTGCCGTGCTATTGTTTGTTAACGAAGCTTTCCCTCAAGTCTAAATATTTTAAGGCAGTTTGTCGTGTGCGTATCATGGCCACGCACGCTTATATCGCCTTCCGTTTCTCTACCACGGGTGCGCTTTAAAACCACGGCGCTGAAATTTTGCTTCAGAGACTTTCCTTTCTTCTTCTCCGCCCTTAAACTGGCTCTCTTAACTACTACACGCAGAGACAAAGCAACAGCGCGCGCATTAAATCCCATAGATGAGATTAATATTTACACTTATTGTTAGGGTTATGATTATATTCCAGTGCTGATTGCTGTGCTATTGTTTGTTACCGAAGCTTTCCCTCAAGTCTAAATATTTTAAGGCAGTTTGTCGTGTGCGTATCATGGCTACGCACGCTTATATCGCCTTCCGTTTCTCTACCACGGGTGCGCTTTAAAACCACGGCGCTGCAGTTTTTGCTTTCCTTTCCTTCCTTCTTCTCCGCCCTTAAACTGGCTCTCTTAACTACTACACGCAGAGACAAAGCAACAGCGCGCGCATGCGATCCCATGGATGAGATGAATATATATATATATATATATATATATATATATATAGAAAACTATCAGTCATAGCTCTCGTAGTATAGCCCTCTAGGCCGTTTCCTTTTTTTCTTTCGAAAGTAGTCCTATTAGGGTTATTATAATTACACGAAGGTATTTCGCCCTCGTCAGCAGCAACCCTTGAGATTGTTATTCTGGCGGCTAGCTTCCCACGCTATGCGTGCGCCATCGCACCTGGTTAAGCTTCTCCTAGACGCTAGAGATGTCCGCGACCCCTTGAGCGATCGGAAAGCGCGTTTCCCCCTCTTGGCCGGCGGGGACGGGAGGCTTTGTTCCGGCCGCAAAGCTCTCCACGTCTCAGTAAGGTGCCTGGTGGTGGTCTCGTACGGACGATGTCCTCTCGGTGAGCGCAAATTTCCCCTCATCTTTTAAGAGGTTCAATACTTACAAGCATTTGTCTCACAAACCATATTTATTTCAAGGAAATTTTCCACGTCTCAATAATTTCTCTCGTCGTATTCGAGTTCTGATTGCCGTGTTATAGTTTGTTAAGGAAGCTTTCCCTCAAGTCTAAATATTTTAAGGCAGTTTTCCTTGTCTCTAAAGCCGCTCGAGTTCGCTCTTCTCCTCGGGCAGCCATTTTTCCAAGAAAGTATGCCTTCCAACCACTATCCACTATCGCGGACAACATGAGTCCCTTTCCACGTAAGTGTGAGGCTCGGAGCAGGAGCTGTGGCACTTGAAAGTAGCCTGGGGCCTGACGAACCAACCGACTGAGCTATCTTTTCGGGCAACATCGAAGGGTCACGAGTTCAAATCACCTGTTATGTTCCTTTTTTTCGCCCCTTTTTCTATCATTTTTTTTCTTTCTTTTAATGTCTTTTCCTTTATTTTATCACTGTACAGGAACCCTCCTAAAATAAAAAAAAAAGAAAGATATATATCTTCAAATATGTATGGCCTCACATGTGCAGGTCATAAATACCAGGTTCTCTAGCCGAGTGCCATCCGTGCGGTATAACCGAGCTCAGATTGGTCCACCTTGACTGATCAAATAGGGCACCACTGTATATTAAATGAGGCGTACAACTCCTGCGGGACCCACCGTGGTTACTCAGTGGCTATGGTGTTAGATTGCTGAGCACGAGGTCGCGGGATCGGATCCCGGCCACGGCGGCCGCATTTCGATGAGGGCGAAATGCGAAAACACCCGTGTACTTAGATTTAGGTGCACGTTAAAGAACCCCAGGTGGTCGAAATTTCCGGAGTCCTCCACTACGGCGTGCCTCATAATCAGAAAGTGGTTTTGTCACGTAAAATCCCACAATTTATTTTTAAATTTAACTCCTGCGGGGACGGTACAGTATCCGCCTCCCGTGCAAGAGGACCGTGATTCAAATCCCGGGCCGCACAATTCTCCACCGGAAAATACCAGAAAAAACAACAACAACAACAACCGTGTGTTGAGAAAATTGCACAAACAGGCCTGGAGTGCGGCCTGATCCCGGTGACCAGAACCGGTAACGCACTCTCTCACCAGAGCAGGATTGGCCACCCTGGTGCAGTACTTGGCCACAACCTCCTATATGAACACAACAATCAAACCCCGGCCCTCAGTCCCCAGCAGCTGCGAAGCAACTGACCACGGCGGCGGTCAGACCTGCGACGCTGCAGAGGGTGCTAAGAATGCCTGGCTCCGGACATGCCGCCATTGGAATATGAACCTGGCAACGTTTAATGCTAGAACGTTATCTAGTGAGGCGAGTCTAGCAGTGCTATTGGAGGAATTAGAGGGCAGTAAATGGGATATAATAGGGCTCAGTGAAGTTAGGAGGCCAAAAGAAGCATATACAGTGCTAAAAAGCGGGCACGTCTTGTGCTACCGGGGCTTAGCAGAGAGACGAGAACTAGGAGTCGGATTCCTGATTAATAAGAACATAGCTGGTAACATACAGGAATTCTATAGCATTAACGAGAGGGTGGCATGTCTTGTTGTGAAACTTAATAAGAGGTACAAAATGAAGGTTGTACAGGTCTACGCCCCCACATCTAGTCATGATGACCAGGAAGTCGAAAGCTTCTATGAAGACGTGGAATCGGCGATGGGTAAAGTCAAAACAAAATACAGTATACTGATGGGCGATTTCAATGCCAGGGTAGGCAAGAAGCAGGCCGGAGACAAGTCAGTGGGGGAATATGGCATAGGCTCTAGGAATAGCAGAGGAGAGTTATTAGTAGAGTTTGCAGAACAGAATAATATGCGGATAATGAATACCTTTTTCCGCAAGCGGGTTAGCCGAAAGTGGACGTGGAGGAGCCCGAATGGTGAGACTAGAAATGAAATCGACTTTATACTCTGCGCGAACCCTGGCATCATACAAGATGTAGACGTGCTCGACAAGGTGCGCTGCAGTGACCATAGGATGGTAAGAACTCGAATTAGCCTTGACTTGAGGAGGGAACGGAAGAAACTGGTACATAAGAAACCAATCAATGAGTTAGCGGTAAGAGGGAAACTAGAGGAATTCCGGATCAAGCTTCAGAACAGGTATTCGGCTTTAACCCAGGAAGTGTTGAAGCAATGAACGACAATCTTATGGGCATCATTAAGGAGTGCGCAATAGAAGTTGGTGGTAACGCCGTTAAACAGGAAACCAGTAAGCTATCGCAGGAGACGAAAGATCTGATCAAGAAACGCCAATGTATGAAAGCCTCTAACCCTACAGCTAGAATAGAACTGGCAGAACTTTCTAAGTTAATCAACAAGCGTAAGACAGCGGACATAAGGAACTATAATATGGATAGAATTGAACAGGCTCTCAGGAATGGAGGAAGCCTAAAAGCAGTAAAGAAGAAACTAGGAATAGGCAAGAATCAGATGTGTGCGTTAAGAGACAAAGCCGGCAATATCGTTACTAATATGGATGAGATAGTTCAAGTGGCTGAAGAGTTTTATAGAGATTTATACAGTACCAGTAACACCCACGACGATAAGGTGAGAGAGAATAGTCTAGAGGAACTTGAAATCCCACAAGTAACGCCGGAAGAGGTAAAGAACACCTTGGGAGCTATGCAAAGGGGGAAGCCAGCTGGGGAGGATCAGGTAACAGCAGATTTGTTGAAGGATGGTGGGAACACTGTCCTAGAAAGGCTGGCCGCCCTATATACACAATGCCTCATGACCTCGAACGTACCGGAATCTTGGAAGAACGCTAACATAATCCTAATCCATAAGAAACGGGACGCCAAAGATTTGAAAAATTATAGACCGATCAGCTTACTGTCCGTTGCCTACAAAGTATTTACTAAGGTAATCGCAAATAGAATCAGGAATACCTTAGACTTCTGTCAACCAAAGGACCAGGCAGGATTCCGTAAAGGCTACTCAACAATAGACCATATTCACACTATCAATCAGGTGATAGAGAAATGTGCGGAATATAACCAACCCTTATATATAGCCTTCATTGATTACGAAAAAGCATTTGATTCAGTCGAAACCTCAGCAGTCATGGAGGCACTACGGAATCAGGGTGCAGATGAGCCATATGTAAAAATACTGGAAGCTATCTATAGCGGTTCCACAGCCACCGTAATCCTCCACAAAGAAAGCAACGAAATCCCAATAAAGAAAGGCGTCAGACAGGGAGATACGATATCTCCAATGCTATTCACAGCTTGTTTACAGGAGGTATTCAGAGACCTGGAGAGGGAAGAATTGGGAATAAAAGTTGATGGAGAATACCTTAGCAACTTGCGATTCGCTGATGATATTGCCTTGCTTAGTAACTCAGGAGACCAATTGCAATGCATGCTCACTGACCTGGAGAGGCAAAGCAGAAGGATGGGTCTGAAAATTAATCTACAGAAAACTAAAGTAATGTTTAACAGTCTCAGAAGAGAACAGCAGTTTACGATAGGTAGCGAGGCACTGGAAGTGGTAAGGGAATACATCTACTTAGGGCAGGTAGTGACCACGGATCCGGATCATGAGACAAATAACCAGAAGAATAAGAATGGGCTGGGGTGCGTTTGGCAGGCATTCTCAAATCATGAACAGCAGGTTGCCACTATCCCTCAAGAGGAAAGTGTATAACAGCTGTGTCTTACCAGTACTCACCCACGGGGCAGAAACCTGGAGGCTTACGAAAAGGGTTCTGCTGAAATTGAAGACGACGCAACGAGCCATGGAAAGAAGAATGATAGGTGTAGCGTTAAGGGATAAGAAAAGAGCAGATTGGGTGAGGGAACAAAGACGGGTAATTGACATCTTAGTTGAAATCAAGAAAAAGAAATGGGCATGGGCCGGACATGTAATGAGGAGGGAAGATAACCGATGGTCATTAAGGGTTACGGACTGGATTCCAAGGGAAGGAAAGCGTAGTAGGGGGCGGCAGAAAGTTAGGTGGGCGGATGACATTAAGACATTTGCAGGGACAACATGGCCACAATTAGTACATGACTGGGGTAGTTGGAGAAGTATGGGAGAGGCCTTTGCCCTGCAGTGGGCGTAACTAGGCTGATGATGATGATGATAAAGAGCATGAACTGCAGTCTAATACCCAATCACCGTGTGCGTGGTTATGTCCGATGCTAAATTCAATGACCTCAAATTTTCTTGAAAAATGTAATACGGTGCAATCAATAAAGTTGCAAGCAACAAGAATAAGTATGGTGGACACTAATAACGTTTTCCCCTATGTACAAAGCTCCATCGCACATCTGCCCACAATGTGTAAAATGATTGCGTTGATCATGCCATCGCAATGCCAGCATGGCCACCCAACTCGCTGTAGCCACAAGCACGCCTTACGATTGGTGCATAAAAATAGGATTCAATTTGATTGTGTCTGCTGCCCCAATGGCAGTCTCTCTGGCTGTAACACCCTGAATGAATGTGCCTAATGAATGCAGCAGCACCATGGTTTGTAATGTGTTGCATGCTAGCTCCCCAATTTTCCCACAGCTGAAACTATGTCATAGCGCAGGAGTGGCACAATTTAGACGAAAAAGACCCTTTTGGAGCAGTATGGAGCAACAAATTACAGTCGACGAACAGCGGCACAACATTCACACCATTGAATGTCTTGGGATGCTGTTGGCTGTGTCTTTCCTTGGTTGCTGGCCACGCTGTCATGTTTTACACAAGAAACTGCAGCGCCGGCTGTGGGTAACGTTTTACTCCCAAACGCGAGTAAACGGCGGTGATGGCGTATGCCAACGTCATACCTCCTCGCTCAAGTCAGGTGTTTTGAATTTCGCTAGAAGAATGCAGACCCTTCAGATGCGATTTTCTCTTAAGTGAAGCATTTACATTGCATAAAACATGCAGTGCAGAGTTTCTGGAACGGTATTTTAACAGTCAACGTTGACATAATATTGTCACATACGAGTTTGTGCCGCTGTGCACAAAAGGACGCTCGGAGGTGAAGAGAAGGTTGAAGTGCCTCGACGATCAGTAGATGGTGTTACCCTGACTACTGAAATATAACCTTGTAACTGTACATATTGTAAATACATATATTTTCTCCTCATAACATTTTGGTGGACGCGCAAGGTACTCCCACCACAATCCGGCACTGGATCTTTGCAGCAGGCGTCACATCGGTTCTGCTGTTATGGCTACTGACGCTGCCTCCGCTGCTCAAACACCAGCGGAAGTAGTGCTAACCCAGCTACGTCACCTGGGAATCTTCATCGGCACTGGCAAGGTCGACGTCGAAGATTGGCTGACATCGTATGAACAGGTCGGTAAGCACAACCAGTGGGACGCCACACTTGTTGGCCAACGTGATCTTTTACCTGGGAGGAACCGCGAAGGTATGGTTCGAGACGCATGAAGCCGACACTAAAAGCTGGGACTCCTGCAAGGAAAAGCTACGCGATCTTTTCGGAAGACCTGTGGGACGTCAAATAGAGGCCAAGCAAGAGCTAGCGTCTCGTGCCCAGACATCAAGCGAATAGTACATCGCGTATATACAAGGCGTTCTGGCTCTCTGCCGTAAAGCGGACACGTACATGCTGGAAGCCGATAAGGTTGGACACATCTTAAAGGGCATCGCGGACAGTGCAACCTCCTGCTTTGCAGGAACTGCTCAATGGTTGAGTCCATCATTAAGGAATGCTGGAATTTTGAGCAAGTGAAAAGCAAATGCATCGTACAATGCTTCGACCGACTTGTGAATTCAGATCATCATGCCTTATGTTGGCTGTCCTCACTCGGAGACCCGACAGGCCGTCTTGGCCGCTGCGCTTTACGCCTGCAAGAGTACACCTTTTCTGTGTCCTACAAATCTGGGTGGCTACATAAGGACGCCGACTGCCTCTCTCGCTATCCTGTCGACCCTCTCGACCGAAACCGATACAGATACCTGCGTTTTGTCGATCTCCGACTTCTCACACATCGCCGACAAGCAGCGTCGTGACCCATATTCGCAATCTATCATCGAACGCCTTACCTCAGAGCCACAGGAAGTTTCCCTCCATATGTTTGTTCTCCAGGACGGGACCTTATACCGACGCAATATGAATCCACATGGTGCTGAACTGCTACTAGTCGTTCCGCAGCATCTGCACTCGACAACTCTCTCGCAGTTACACAATGTGCCTACCGCTGGTCATTTGGGTATCTCCCATACGTACGACCGTGTGTGCAGGCAACTTTTCTGGCCTGGGCTATATTGCCCTGTTCAAAGTTACGTCGCTGCCTGCGAACTTTGCCAATGTCGCAAGACACCTCCATTGTCTCCCGTTGGGCACCTTCAGCCTATAGATATCTCCAGTGAGCCATTTTACTGCGTCGGCTTAGACCTCCTTGGCCCATTTCCAACTTCATACTCGGGCAACAAGTGGGTGGCCGTTGTGATGGACTATACCACACGTTATGCCATAACATGAGCCTTCCCTATGAGCTGCGCAACTGATGTGGCTGATTTTCTCCTTCATGAAGTGATCCTACATCATTGCCCATGTCAGCTACTCACTGATAGAGGCCACTATTTTCTTTCTAAGGTTGTCAACTACCTTGTTGGCTTACAAGTTCACGACGGCTTACCACCCACAGACAAACGGACTTCCCGAGCGTCACAAGCGTACGCTCACGGACATGCTCACCATGTATGTGCCTGATAAACACCGGGATTGGGACTGCACCTTACCTTTCATGACGTTTGCATACAATTCGTCGCATTACAATATTACTGGTTATTCTCCATTCTACCTACTATATGGCAGTGACCCACTCCTTCCTCTTGACTCGCTGCTCCCTTCCGATGCCACCACTACCACATTCTATGCTCATGACGCCATTGTTCGCGTGGCCACAGCACGTCGCATTGCCCGTGACCACCTTCTGGCATCTCAGACTATACAAAAGCACCGTTATGACAGTTGGGATGTTCATTTCAGCCCTGGGTCACTTGTCCTGCTTTGGTTACCCTCCCGTCGCGTCGGCCTGTGCGAGAAATTGCTGCCACGATACGTCGGGCCATACCGAGTTCTTCACCAAGTCACCAGCCTCACATATGAGATATCACCTGTGACTTCGACGTCTTCTACCCCACCAAGAACTGATATCATGCACGTTTCGCAACTAAAGCCCTATAACTCGCACACTTATTCAACACCCTAGGAAGCATCAAGACAATGCTTCTGTCGCCAGGGTTGATGTCACGTACGAGTTTGTGCCACTGTGGACGAAGGTTCGTTGGGAGGTGAAGAGAAGGTTGAAGTGTCTCGAGAATCGGTAGATGGTATTGCCCTGACTACTGAGGTACAACCTTGTAACTATATATATTGTAAATACATATATTTTCTCCTCGTAACAATATTTGCCTTAAGTGTCCTTAGTAAGACATTTAATACTCTTTTTATAATGCCTATAAATGCCTATTTCAGGGTGTCTACCAAGTTGACATTTCCAAATTCCCTAAGTTCTCCAGGTGTTCCCCGAGTGCCTTGGCTAAATTCCCTGAGTGATGGAGAACTGTTTTATGTCAAGACAGGCTGAAACCATATTGCCCGATGCCGTCACTCTCTGGTAAGCATATAAAAAAAAAAAAACACTTAATCCAATTTGAATACTAAGGAGTAGTGTCTATGTTGTTCAAACATAGAATAGAAGGTAGGGGTTGGTAAAATACACAGCAAATAAAATGTCTTCTAAAAAAATTGCAAATCGAGTCGGACATTCTCAAATACAAATAAAAAGGAGATACATATAGAAGCAAACATTTTCGAATATGAGCTATTTCTATCGATTGATAGCAAGCTCAGGGGTATGAGGCCCGAACTTTGTCACAATTGACACTCTCTCTTCAACAGCTCGTAAATCAACCTAAACTGTCCTCACTTACTCTCAGCCCGTGCACAACGCCTCACTGTGTTTCATCGCTTTAAAGAGTTTATTTTGGTTTGGATGAGGGACACCTGCATCTCAGCATCAGCCAACACTTTGTTTTTTGAGCTCAAGCTTCTTCAAAATGGCGGCAGCACACTTACTTTCCCGTTCATTCAATATGTAGGTCCTTTCTGTTCTCGTCCTCCTTCCACCACTTGTTCACCCAACGGACCATTTGAAGCATCTTCTTGGACAATTGTACAGTCAACGTCCGATTTTTCGAACTGCCTAGGAGTTGCGAAAGCGTCCAAAAAATCGGTCAGTTGGAAAAAATGAATGCATGTCTTTTACTGCCCTCAAGGACTCAAACCGCCACAGGCACATTCAAAAAAGCTCTAAAGGCCTGTCGGTACACGTATTAGGCATATCGGTGCTCGTACTGTGACAGCAGATACCGGGTGCACGCGTGTATAATTAAGGAATACATACAGTGTCCCTTGGCAATAGCCCCTTCCGACGCTTGTTATGCTTCACTGCAATACTTTTGCATATGCTTCACCAAGTAACATTTCTGTACAGAGGCGAAGCTGGCTTTGGGGAACCGGCTTTATGCAACGCACCGTGCTTTCCAAGCTTTTAAGCCAATCGCGAGGACCACAAAGGCAGAGTCGGTGCCACTGCTGACAGCAGCGAATTCTTTCAATGAAAACACTGCACCCAACAGCAAGAAGCTTAATAGCGAACGTCGAAGCAGCTAGGTCTAGCTTTGCCACAGTGGTTGCTACATCTGCCAGCGGATCTGCATGCGAGAGTGCCGGTTCGAGGCAGCGAGGTGATCAAAAGGGCAGCGGTGGTGGCTTTGATTAATGCCATTTCTGACCTGCAGTCACAGCAAAAAGTCTGGAAAATCGGACAGCGAAGGGTTCTTGCGTCCGAAATTTCAGACATTCTGATACATTGACTCTATGGGGTACGTGGTGGTGCCACGAAACGATCCAAATTATCAGGCATCCGGAAAGTCGGTCGTTGACTGTACTCCTCCAACCGACGACAGGGCATCAAAGACTATTCATTACGATTCCTGTCTGTTACTCGAGCCCGCATTACCACGACTTTCGACTCTCAATAAAATTACAGCTAATTTTCCCTGATAGACACACAAATTCCGAGATTTTCCAGACTACTTTAAATCCCTGAGAATTCCCGGTTTTCCCCATTTTCCCGGTTGATAGACACTGCTATTTTCAACATCAGTACCTATATAACCACTATTTAGCCAATAGTTTCACTTTTGAGTGCAGTTTCAGATTCCTATCCATGTTACCTGGCATCACTGACTCTATGGGGTCCAAGCACGATGCATCAGCCCAGTCTACGTTATTGTTCTTGCAGTTGCTTAGCGATTTGGCAATCTGTTCTGCGTTTCTCAGTCATGTTGAAAAGAAAAGTGTGTTGATTCGTCAGTGGACACTTCACTCACTGTGATACACAGCAGATGGAGAGACCGTTTTCTGCCAACCGTACAGCATAGACGTTTTTCACGTGGCATGCGCTCTTCAATTTCTGTCAACCAAAGCTTTAAAGTCCCCTGCACCACATGGTTTATTTATTTAAAGGTACATCACAGGCTCCGGTCAGAGCACTGAGTGATGGGGGAATAATACAACAAAATACATAATAAGAATGAACGAGAACAAAAAGTAACTAGCAGCAGTGAAAAAAAAAATTGTGTCACTGTACATCTTTCGTTTATGAAATATGCCTACAAATGCTCGCAGAAACGTTCTCGATTAGTGATGGAAACAATGGTATCTGAAAGATCGTTCCAAAGGGCAACTGCTCGTGGCAGCACAGTCGCGAGCTGCTTTCACGGAACTCACTGCTGTACTTTGTTTATACTGTTCCATGCACTAATAAAAAAAAGAAAGCATCTGTACTGCTTCAAAAAGTGCAGAAAATGATCCTGTGGTTACTGGGTTTTGTTCAAACATTGCTCATTTCATATTTTAGTGTTGTTTAATAAGTTCTAAACTTACGATACCCTTGAGGTTATTGAGAAGAAGTGTGTTAGGAACCTTGTAGTAGTGAGTCACAGTTCTCCATACCATCTCTGTGCCCTGCATAAAGTGAAAATCAAGTAATTTGTTGATAAACTGAGCAATTGGTCTGTTGATACTGAAAGACTATGTTCCAAAAGGGTAGCGCTGATGCATGGAGCATGTTTTTATGTTGCATAGTAAACATTCGTTAAAACGATGTCCGCTGAGGTTCTGTTGGTCTACATGGATGCCACAGCCTACGCACACAAGGCTTCTCATCTGCTGTAGACTTTCTACCCGTGGATGGTGCATGTGACATGCCTAGAGCATGCGCTTCCCTATGTTAATGAAGAACTTAGGAAACACTTTAACAACATTAACGAATTTAGTGCTTCAGCCAAGGCTGTGTTCCTGAGGGCGCCCTCTTACATGCACTCTATCAAGGAGGACTTGCCAGACGTACCAATTCTGCCAGAGCCCAACGTCACATGTTGGGGAACATGGCTAGAAGCCATTGAGTACTACAACTGCTACTTTTGCAACGTGAGGGCAGCAATCAACAGCTTTTCAGGCAACAAAAGTGCTTCAGTCAGAAAGGCTCAAGCTGTCCTTCCCGAGAATAGCCTCCTAAGGCCTTGCATAGACCTTTGCATACTTGTGCGCCTATTTCAAGTTCCTTCATTCCTTACAAACACTATCCAGAAACTTGAAAGTTGCAGCGAAACTCTAATTAGGACCATCATGCTAATTCTGGATGTACAGCTATGAACCGCCGTTGTTCCTGAAGGACAAGTAGCCGAAAATTTATGTGGAAATTTACAATTGGTTCTGGACACGAACGAGAAATTTCTGGTGTTCTTGCCTGTGAGCACTCTAGGATACTGGCGTCAGTTAAGCCATCGCATGTTCACAAGAACATCTATGCTTCAATAAGATATGTAAGATATTGTGTACTTTTTCTGATAAACTGTCTCTTTTGCATTTATTTCTTGCATCTGTTTTTGTTGAGTCACAACTTCTTTGTGTTAGGAAGACATCAAATGGCTTTACATAAAATAGCCTTCCTTTGAATCAACACTTCCAAGGCTCTGAAGCATTCTTTTTCATGCCTGTTTCACCACATGGGGCATCTTCAGCAAGCAACAGTAGCCATTGAACATGAATGTGAACAGTGCGCTGGTTGAGCTAAGCCAATTGGCCAAAATTAGTGTGACAAGATAATTGAATGGCTATGTTCAACCGTTGACCTCTTTGTAGCATTACGAATGATCAGATCTTTGTTTTTCCTGTGTAGATATAGGTAACACCTGTCTCGGTTTGAAATTATATGCATTTCTGTTAAAATTGAGGATGCCTATATTTACAATGCAGCAAAGGTAAAACGTTTCGCTTGCCTATTTTTGGCACCTAAAACACTTTTTTAATGCCTAACAATTAGGCCTCTAGTCATCATTAGGGCAAAAATGAATAGGAGTACTGAATTTGGATGTAGAAAGAAGCTTGCTCTCCTCCCCCAAAGAGAGTTCATAGTGGTGCAAGGAATTTTCATAGATTTCACTAACAACCTTGAATATTTCAACGAGAACAAGGTGAAAGCAGGAGCCAACGTTTCGACAAGTGGACTTTCCTTCTTCAAGGCGACATAAGTTTTCCTTGCCACAGTATATATAGGTGGGGTTCTAAAGGGAAGAGGGCGTAAGGCGGGTGGGTGAGGCAACTAGCAAAAGTGTGTTAGCAGCAAGGGTGTCGAATTGAGAATAAAGGAGTGCTGTGCACAAGGCCAGTGACATGGCCGTCTGTCAATCACGTGTAAATCAACGACATGCAAAGCACCCCTCTACTACCTGTTTCATTGGTGGTCGTGGGCTATCGTGTCTCTGAAAGAGATAATAGGAGCGGCAGAAACTGGTGCTCAGAAAAAGAAAAAAAAAAATTTTAATATTGAAAGCAATAGATAAATAAACAAAAGAAAAATGAAAAAAGGAAGAAAACGGAATGGGGGGAAAAAACTAAGCAACGAAATTAAGTATTGTTGCCTATAGCTTGAAATTTTGCAAAGTGAATAGATTCTAAAGCTCCCTTTGAAACACTTATGCCTATTGGTTGCAGTGGCCTTGTGCACAGCACTCCTTTATTGTCAATTCGACACCCTCCCCACTAATGCACCTTCGCTCGTTGCTGCACCCACCCGCCTTATGCCCTCTCCCCTTTAGAAGAACCCCACCTACACATACTGTGGCGGGGAAAGCATATGTCGCCTTGAAGAAGACAAGTCCGCTTGTCTAAACGTTGGCCCCTGCTTTCACCTTGTTCTCGTTTTGCTCATCAACTGGTGTTTGTTTCTAAACATGCTTCAATTTTACAGATTACGTGGTGTAGCTCACACATTAAGTCATATGTTGGCATCAGACAACAGTAATTTTACGGTCCTACCTCTTTAATCTATTGATCAATGCCATAAAAATAGTTACAAAAATAGAAAATTAATTGTAGTCCCGCAACAGAGGTGTGTGCATTGCTGTCAGTAAGCCTGAAACGCAGTTTTGTCATGGTAATGAAATCCTTTCTAAACTAGTGCACTCGAGTCCTGGAGTAATTGTCTACCTATATCAGTCTATCGACATAAAGAAAACACAGGCCGCTGTATTCAGAGCAAGAGGCAAACACCAGCAACAGATTAATCCCATTACCTAGATGAAAGACAGTATTAGAATGCTAGTAATAACTTTCACTAACCCATGCTTTGAGACATGCACAAAGATAACAAGCAAGCGAACTGTCACAAACAAAAGATTACAACGAAGGCGCCAAATAAAACAACGGACGAAGGAAGGAGACACAAGACAACCACATAGGTGCTGAGCACGTGCTCAGTGACAAACAAAAGGTTCACTGCACTGGCGTCATGATGCGCTACCCATGAGTATAAATTTTTTTTCTTTTTCACTTACTTCTGCTATCAAGTATCAGGGTTTGTACTGAGCATTTAACTCAAAATTCAAGGAGAATTCAAGAATTTATATTTAGGCCTTATATTAAGGCCTAAATATAAGGAGAGAGAAAGAAACCTTATTTGTACACATACAGTGGCAAATAGCGAAATCTCCTTTTTCTTAGCTGCAATTTCTTGCGGCTAAGCAGCTGCCGAGTTGGACACATGCTTCAAGCTCTTCAGGAGCTTTTCAAAGTTGACATTCCCATTGTAATGATGTCAATTACCTTCCAGCATGATGGTTAGTTACATCCACTTCCAGCCAAGGGTATTTCAAGAGGACAGACTGGTGGGCTAGTTGATATGGAATTATTTACACAGTAGCGCAAAAAGCAGACGGACAGCGAAAGAAGCAGAGGGGACACTCTTTTTGCTTCTTTCGCCATCCATGTGCTTTTTGCACTACTGTGTAAGCAAAAAGACTTGCAGTGTTAAAGCCCAATGGCTTAAACTTACTTTCCACCAGGCATTTCTAGAGCCTAGGGCTGAAAAATCCAGACATGATGGCTGCAGTATGAACGAACTAGGAAAACAACAATGATGGCACGGCTTGGTCCTTAACCTGACTTGTTTAAGCTCCACCTAGGCAATGGCGATTTAAACAAACCCATCGATGGTGGGTGGAACCTGATACATCGCAATTGTTTAGTGATAGACTCAAAAGAAAAAAAAAAAGAACTCAGGATGGTTACGAGTGTGTAACACGAAGATTTAAAGGGACACTAAAGGCGAATATTAAGTCAATGTGGACTGCTAAAATACCATTCCAGAAACCTCCCAGCACTTGTTTCGTGCCAGGAAAAGACTTAGTTCAAGAGAAAACCGCATCTGAAAGGTCTGCATATCTTAAAGGGACACTAAAGCTAAACAACAAATCAGTTTAGACTAATGAAGCATTGTTTGAGAACCCTGCAGGCAGTCCCTTTCAAAAAAATAGTTTGATTATTAGATGAGGAAATGAAGGTCCAAGTATCAGTATTTGAATTTCGCGCCGAAACCCCGACACCACTACGTCAGTTTGACGTCAGGGATTCCAAAGTATGTTTTCGCATTTGGGCCGCGTTGGCTGAGTAAAGGTTCCCGAAACTTGCCATGTTGGATATTTGGTTCCTTTAGAACACAATGTCGTCAACCTGTACCGCTATATATATAATTAGTAGGCCCTAGAAGATGCCATCAAAATCCAAGATGTCACAGCCACCAGGTGCGGGAACTTAAGTAGGCGTCGCCACCCGTATTTTGTTCTTGCGCTTTTTCTGGCTTACCAAACGTCTTATCGTTGTAAGAGTGGTGTTTTTGCTGTTGTAGAACGGTAATTTACTGATGCAGAAGAAATCATTTTTCACTTTAGTGTCCCTTTAAGCACAATTATATTCAGCTGCCCCCGAGTGGGCAATGATGACCTTGCATATGCTATCATCACCCTTTACTGCCGTCAGTGAGTAAAACAGCTCATGACAGAGAGCACTACGGTCCTTTGTGCAAAACACAAATGTGCGGCCATGGAGAACCTGGGCCAAGGGCCAAGACAGTGCACTGGATTCACCGCTTTAGCTGCTCTTGGTCAAGTGGCGTGGATCGTTCAGGCATCTCACGACATCAAATGGATGTGGCATTCACTGCAACGTGCAGTTTGTTTTAGTTTCGCGAGCCAGCAAAACCAGTGCATCCCTATGGGATAACGGAACTACAGAAACACAAAAGTGTTGGCAACACGTGGAGCAAAAACGAAACCTTTTGACTGCCCACGTCATTGTCCAAGCTAACGTGAATGAGTTCTTTTCTTCTAAAAAATGAACTATAACGGGGACAAGTAGCATTTTCTTCAGTCTTATAATGCAATGCAATTATCTTTTTATTATGAGTGGTTGAGTACTAGTGACAGAATTATAATTAGCAGTGCCTGCATCATCAGGCTAATGCCTGAATGTCGTGGGGGAGTCTCAAATTGTGTCCTGCATTTACATCAATTTCTCGATTACTAAAGCTTTGTTCAAGATAATATTGACGCCTTAGACATTCTTGAGCACTGCATTAATCTATCACTTTAGCTTGACTTGATATTCACCATTAGTGTCTCTTTAAGCATTAGCTGTGGTGTGGGCTTAGTGTATTGGCTCCTGATCTCGAGATCACCAAATCACTGAAGGTATGAAGGATCGGCTTCTTCCATGACATTTCTTTGTAAACAATGTTTTATAGTGTTTTCGTTTAAACTACCCTGCTCCTCTCTGATGCTGGAGCGCTCGCTGGTTTTATAAGCATACACTGGAGCACCCAAAGGTGGTAAAATGATGATGACATGACGACAAAAGGATGACAAATCTGGGTCGATGAAGATAGTTGACAACTGCGTGACGACGACGGTACGACAAAGCTGGAATGACGATGATGGAATGACCGTGACACCACCACAACAACATTATGGCAATGCATCCACTACAAAATTTCATTCTGGGGTTTTTATGCCCCAAAACCACGATCTGACTCTGAGGCAGGTTATAGTCAGAGAGGGAGGGGGGGGGGTTCCGGATTCAGTTTGACTACCTGGGGATCCTTAACATGCATAGAATGCATGGTACATGGGCATTTTTGCATTTTCGCCCCCATGAAAATACGGCCGCGGTGGCTGAGATTTGATCGTGCGACTCATGCTTAGTAGTGCTACACTATAGCCATAAGCCACCATGGCAGATATGCATGCATGACGATTGTATGATGACGGTGGCATGACAATGATGTAATAGTCACAACTAAATGACGACAGCATGATTACGATGGCACATAACCCAGTGGCATGACATTCCCAGTGGCACATACCTATGGGAACAGTATACTGCACTATCTTCGGGATTGGCTCCGCCACTAAGGACGGTGCTAATGGCACAAAACTGAGCAACAAGCTAAGAACTTTAATATATCTGGGATTGTTTCCCAATAGACAGTGTTCATGGAATAACCCCTATGCCAGAGTGTTTCTCAAACTGCGGGTCATGACCTAAATGGAGGGTCCATGTACATTCTGCTTGTCGGAACAGAGGTAAATTGTCAGTATCAACGCCCATACTTTTTATACAGCTTTCTTTAAAGGATCCCTGAAACAATTTGGACAAGCTTTGTAGGCGCGTAGCGTACAGCTACAGGAAAACATTCGTGCTGAAATTTAGGTAAGTGTCTAATATTAAGAGAGCTACGAACGTTTACAAGTTACCCTTCACTTTAGCCATGCGTTTTCTCAACTTATTCGCCAAGTGATTGGGGTTAAGCTCCACCTTCACTGGCTCTCTGTCATGATGTGACGTTGCATCATCTGCTTCAAGTGTCTTCAAGCCAGGACACGAAGCCTCTCCAACCTCTCCGCTTGCCACCTGGCTGTCGATATCCAGCAAGAGCTATCCAAGCAGTATGCGTTGCGAGCCTTCTGTTGCAGCATCGAGCATATCCAGTATTCCGCTAAACGTAGGCAAGCTGGGTGTTTTGACGGGCGGGCAGACGCATAAACTAAAGGCACTCCATACTACTACCACTGTGAAGGGGTTTTAGTGTAAACTTAAGCGGCCTGAGTGGCCTACACTGCAGCCACATGGTGGCAGAGAGCTCAATCAGCCAAACACAGAGCTATTATTGCTGTAACCAAGTGTAAAACATTTGAGACATTTAAATCGACGTGTTCACGATTACGCTGCTGCCAAAAGCTTACACCAGCAGCAAAGTAGAACGCACTTGCTTACTGCTATATCAGCTCGTTGTTTGTCTGGTTGAGCACTGTGCCCCCAGGTGGCTGTGCCCTGCAGGCCGGTCACGTTTGCGCCTCCACCCACCTGGCAAAACACCCAGTCCGATTGCGTTTACCAGAGTACCAGATAGGCTGAAACTCCCTACTGCGATAGTAATCCTCCGGCTTGATGTGACAGCCACAAATGCATAGATGCTGGTGCTGATCGGATACCAACAACCCAATTCCCTGCAGCCACTCCGCTCGCCTGATGCCTTGCAGAGGGGCACGATGTCACAGCTTGACATGCCACTAATTGCTAGGTTTGCAGGTCACAGCGCAAGAAGTGTGATTCGTGGTCCTTGTGAAAAGGAATATTGACACCAACACTGACCACGCAGCTCGCGTCAATACAGGGCCCGTGTGTAACACAAGCAGCCAACACTTCCCGAGTGCCAAAAGTGCTTGAGTGTAGTGATGAATTGTCGCTGTGTATTCTCTTTCCATTACTATTGAATGTGTTAGCAGTATTTGGGTACTTCATGCCCTTTCCAGGGCCTATTTATCGATGCATGTTCCGTGTGTTTCCTTGTATTGAACCGTTTTTCCGCTTACCTAGGTCACTGGGTAGTCAGTGATCGAATGGGTAGTGCATTGGGCTGCTGTGCTGAGATAACTGAGTTTGAAACCAACCATCGAAACAATCTGGGACACCGAGTATTTGACAATGTGTACATATGAGGATTTGTTCAACCAGTCAAATGTATCATTCGAAACCGCTTATAATTTATCTTGTCCTCGGCAGAATCGAACCGTCCCTGAGTCTTGCATAGCCAGTGGTTGAATGGGTAGCGCATCGAGCTGCTATGTTGAGGTAACTGGGTTCAAAACAAACTACAGTAAAACCTCGTTAAGCCGTACCCGCTTAAACAGTAGTTCCGTTTTAAAAGTAGTAAAGTGAAATCCCTGACTCAGCGGCCATTGAACATAATGCATTTTGTATCCGCATAAACCGTACGAGCTTGTTGCGCACGTATCGGTTAAAAAGTAGTGTTTTCATTTTTCGTCGCGCGATCACGGCGGTACATCGTCCCTGTCGGGCGGCCCGGCAGAACAACAAGCCTCAGAGATCCGAACGGCCTCCAAGCATAAACGCAGAGGGCGCTTGGAAGGGTGAAGCATTCATCCATCTATCCATCCAAGAAGCCACATCAACATTAACATCACTTCGGCGCAGTGCCAGAGAGCGTTCTTTATTTCCTACGAGAAAGCGCTGTGACGTCGTGAAAGCTAGGACTCTCGTCATGCCGAAGCTCGGACAAAAACAACACGTGCTTAGCATTCAGGAAAAAATGGACATCGTTCGTGCCATCGAACGCGGCATGAAGAAGTGGGCGCTGGCACGCGAAAGGATTTACCTTTAACTACGGTGTGTGGCATTGGAATGCAAAAGAAAAGTTGTTCGGCAGTGCTGCTGCGACCGCGAAAAGATGTATACGAGGTTCGACTTTTCCTGATGTGGAGGAGGTGCTGGTGAACTGGTGAAAAGCAGCGCGGTCGAAAAACTTGCCTGTCAGCAGACCCCTACTTGTGGAGAAGGCTCTGGTTTTCGTTTCGCAGCTGAACCATGATGACTTCGTATGCAGCAATGGCTGGCTGGCGAGGTTTAAGGCGAGGCACGGCGTAAACGCAAGAGCCGTTTCAGGAGAAGGTGCCGCTGGCGACGTGGATGGGGCAGAACAATGGCAAAATGGTCAGCTGAGGCACATCCTGACCGACTACGCACCCGACGATATCTTCAACGTAGATGAGTCGGCGCTATTCAAGCTGCTGCCAAACAGGACGCTTGCGTTTAAAGGTGAGACGTGCACCGGCGGAAATTATGCCAAGGACAGGATTTCGGTTGCGTTCAGTGTAAACATGTCGGCAACTGAAAAACTTCCACTTCTCGCGATTGGGAAGTCAGCCAAGCCGAGATGTTTTAAAGGCGCCCAACTGCCCTCCGAAGTTGTCTACCGCAGCAACACGAAAGCGTGGATGACGTCGAAACTTTTTGAAGAGTACATGCGCCTCATTGACCGCCGTTTCGCGGCGAAAAACAGGAAAGTTGTTATCTTGGATAATGCGTCGGTGCATATCGCGCTTGATAACCTTGCGGCTGTAAAATTGGTGTTTCTGCCTCCTAACACCACAGTGATTGCACAACCCTTGGACCAAGGTGTCATTCGGGCTGTGAAACAGCTCTACAAAAAGAATCTGCTGCGCAGAATTCTTCTGGCCTTTGAGTGTGGCAAGATTTTTTCAATTGATCTGCTGGACGCAATTCACCTGCTCGAATACTTGTGGCGCCATGTTGAATCGGCGACTGTGCAGAACTGCTTCAAGCGCGCTGGCTTCACGGTGTGTGCAGGTGACGCCGAGGATGCTAACGACACCATCGACCAGTCTTCTGACACCGTCGACCAAGCTTGCGAAACACTGCCCGCTGAAGTGCTGGAGCGGCACGGTGTTACCCAAGGCATTTCTTTCACCGACTTCAGGGACATAGATAGCGATGTTCAGACTTTTCCGGATATGTCCGATGAAGCTATAGTTGCCTCTGTTGCCGAAGTATCGCGTAACGACAGCAATGAGGACGACAGCGACAGCACGGGCGATCCAGGCCCGAAAGTGGCAGAAGCTGCACGTTATGTCAGCCTCATGCGGGTGTTTGCCGAGAAGAGGGGGCTGGTAGAAAAGCTAGCTTGTGGCTTAAGTGAGTTTGAGGCAGCTGTCGTCGCTGCTAAGCCGCCGCGGCATCAAACAAAGATCCCAGACTTTTGTCGCCCGAATTGAATAAATAGTGTAGGTTTTTGCCCTTTCATTGCATTCTCTCCGAGTTCCCTTTTTGACAGGTAAGTGGGCGATTTCACGCTATTTCGTACTACCATTTTACCCTTTTACGAGCTCCAGCCAACTACGGTTTAACGAGGTTTCACTGTAATTGAAACTTTAGAATTGGGGTTCAGCAGATATGGTTGTATCAAGAAAGCAAACTTTTTTGTTACCACTAGAAATGTGCTCATTTTCTATGCTTTTATGTTTTAACATTTTCTTCCAAGATGTAATTGTTGCAATGTATACTGCAATACATAAAATATAGCCTGGTCAGTGGTGTCTTCAATGAATGCATAGTAGTAATAACTGCTCAGACGATCTTTTTTTAATTCCCATGTGAAACTTCAAAGAAGCACCTCCAGAGCATGAACGAAAGTGTGCCGTTGCGTGCAGACTGCTGCCTTCTTTATCCAACTCGATGCTTCCAGATTTTCATGGATGACAAGACAACCCTGTGCGGTGGCTGCAGATTGCCAACTCCTTGGGTGACAGTAACAGTTGGTGAGACAGCGAAAACAAATGATCCTTTGCCAACGGGTCTTCAAATGCTAGCAGCCGACAAAGGCGGAAAAAGATTAGACGTGGCGGTGCCATTTAAGTGGGTGCTGTATCATCATCATCAGCCTGGTTACGCCCACTGCAGGGCAAAGGCCTCTCCCATACTTCTCCAACAACCCCGGTAATGTACTAATTGTGGCCATGACCGGACTTACCCTGCCACCTTCGTTATCCTCCAACAGTGTTAACGAGACGTCCTTCTCGGCATGGACTTCTTGAACCAACACGGCGCAATCATCGACCTGAAGTCAAAGTCAGTAACGCTGTCAGAAGATCAAGCTATACAGCCGGAAAGCCCTCGTAGTCACCACACCTTGAGTGTGGTCGAAGATCAAGTGAGCATCCCGCCTCGCTCCAGCATTGTTATTTCGGTCGGCACCGAAACACCTGCTGGCGTAGAATACGTCATCGAAGGCGACCAACGTCTACTGCTCGACCGTGAAATTTGCGTCGCAAGAAGGATCGCTCGACTGTGCGGAGGAAACACGAAAGTGTTGCTCACAAACTTCAGCCAGGAGTTCAAGCCCATCAACAAGGGCACGACGATCGCATACATCGAGGAAATTCAGGAAACCAGCGATACCTTTGACCTCTCGGATTCTGTTGCATCTACCCCGACGACCGTAGTTCCCGAGCCAGACTTCGACATAAATCCAAGTCTCCCCGTGATTAAGCAGCAACAGCTCAGAACTCTGCTTCGACGATACAAAGACTGCTTTTCGACATCACAAGAATTCGACAAATACCAGTCGCAAAGCATCGCATAATAACCGAAGAGTGCGCTCGACCACTCTGCCAGAGCCCTTACCAAGTTTCGACGTGAGAATGCGAAGCTATAAGACAGCAAGTAGACGAAATGCTGCGCGACGACATCATCCAGCCGTCGAAATACCTGTGGGCATCTCCTGTTGTCTTAGTGAAGAAAAAGGACGGAACCCTCCGTTTCTGTGTTGATTATCGTCGACTGAACAAGATCACGAAGAAGGACGTATTGGCCTCGAGCTCCACCACTGGAAAAGCAGGCGCCACCGTCGGCGCAACATGCTATTAGGGATCACGTGGACATAGCGGCCGCGTCGGCTGCTTCAGGCGCGCCGAAGCGAGCTGAAAACGAGAGTTTAAATTCCCTCATATGCTGTGGTTCTCATTTAGTGGTGAGATTTTCCCGCTTCGAGTGTCTCCTTTACAATGCTTGAAAGCACTACAATAGGTAGTGGCTGCCTTTGAAGGCGTGCAACATGGTAGACAACTGCTTGGTGCCGCAGTGCCGAACGTACGCAACAGAGCCCGGTGTCAGCCTTATTCACACGTAGCTGCAGGACAAGCTGCGTGAAGCTTGGCTCGCGAAACATAAAACCGCCAAACAGTCATTGGCTACAACTAGGGTATGCAGCAAGCACAGACGCGAGGAAGGTTGCTGCTACGGAGCCGGGTCTGCAATCTTCGGAAAACGCGCACTGAGATGCTCGCTCGAGTCCGCTGCCCGACTAATGTCATGACGGTTTGATCTAAGAACTTGTCGATGCTATAGATACTGACAAGTTCACTGGAGTGGAAAGGGAGCGGTAAGAAGCACATTATAAAAAAGTATGACATATGGTCATGTTTGTGTTATGAATTAATGCACTGGATTACAAAAAAGAAGCAGCGGGAAATCGCACATTGAGAACACCGATAAACATACAGTGTGACGCAACTCAAGAAATAATATTGAAATGTCCAAGAATTTAGAAGAAAAAAAAAACATTGAATCGTCTCGACGGCACATCACAGTTCCCCGTAGGCGTCGAAGTCTCTACAATGAAATTATTTTTGAACAGCTCTGATAGCGCCCAAGACACAATGGTTGCTTGTATACTGCCAAATCCTCATATTCTGCAGCCTAAAGCTCGTTGCACGATGCGAAAACGCGCACGCGGCGAAAGCGATACAGTGCGTGGACAAGCATGCAGACACGCAGTCGGTCGCTGCGAATCTGTGCGATCGCTGCATTGAGGCCTCATTCTATTACGCTCCATTTAGTTATGCAAACACTATAAGAACATATTTCACATAGTTTGCTCTCAGCGTTTACCTACCTTTCACACATGAAGCCGGTTCGGGAGACTCCATCGCGGCGACCGCGTGCAGTGGCATTCACTGTACGTATTCGGTAAAGAGATAGCGTCTGAACGATTCTGTGCTTTCAGTTTGCCCAAGATTAATATTTAGACAGTAAAAAACTTCTCTCGTTTCGAAAGTACTGACAGAAATGTCCGGGAGAGCTCGCGCGTGGTGTTTTCAGTGAGCGCTGACATCAAAACCTAGGAGGAGCGCGCCGTGTGATCCCTCATACTACGCCAGCGAGGCGCTTCCGATAGATGGTGACTCCGTAACTCCTAGCCGCCAATACCTCCTCCCACGGATAGACGACACATTGGATCGTCTCTGCAACGCTAAATACTTCTCGTCGATGGACCTCCCCAGTAAAAAAAAAAACAATTGAAACCATTTGGAAATATCAATGGGTCCAACTGGAAACGGCAATTTCCAATTGGGCCAAGTGCTATCACCAACAGGACCATTTGGACCAGTTAGAACGGCCAATTGGCTCATATGGAAACCCTCACTTCCAATTGGGCCAGATGGAGTCTCCAGCAGGACCATTTGGGTAAATCTGAATTGCCACATGGTCCAAATGGAGTTATCAAAACCATTTGGACAAAATGTAAGTGAGAAAATGTTAAGGTCTATTGTGTACAAAAATTGCAGATTTCTCTTTCTCTTTTGAGATTTCTCTTTTGAGATTTGGACGTGAGATTCGAGATTGGATTCGTGAGATTGGAAGACACTATTTGGCACTTGGAGGGCAAGTAAATGTGGAACGAACGTAAAAAAAAACTGGTCAGTCTATTGATGATGTTAAACAGTAAATAAAAAAACTTGCACCGTTTTTGTGTTACTTAAACACACGACTCAAACAACTTTTAGGCATAAAACAATTTGTAATTTAGCAATATTGTTTAAATTTTATATTTCACATCTATGAAACAATTCTTCCTTGGAATTAAATTTTGTCTCAGCGTCATTCTTCCTTGGCGACCGAACGGGACAGCATAATCGACATCAACATTAACAACATGTGTGTGTGCAGCAACAAAAACAGTCGTGCATGCGTTCTGCCCTGCATTCTGTGCTTTGTCCTGATCGCCTTGCGTGCTTCGTGCAACTGTCTGACAGCACTATGATCACCCACGCGTACGTGCGGTACGAAATCGACAAACATTTGGCAATTGTGCCAGTGACAGACATTAAGAACTTCAAGCCTAATGACGACTTTTCGGTGGCTTTTTATATGGTGAAGTGGACGGACGCGGCCGGCACGTGTGCCCACTACCGTGCCAGAATTTTGCAGATCGGAGGTAATTTTTGCGTTTCCAAAGCTCTTGTAATTATTTTGCATTACTGCACTACACATGAGTGCACGGGTCACACACACTCGTTTGAGTTAAATGATTGCACACATATATGTATACGCTTTTGTGTAATGTAGCAAATATGCATGATGCACTGAACTAATTTCGACAAAAAGGTTTAAAGTGTATTGCATGAGCGTTTTTTTTAAAAGCAAGGTTTCCCCGAGAGCGTCGTGACAACACTGGTGAAACGTATGAATCACTACGTGGGGGAGAAGACTGCCGACATTGACAGAACAGTGAAAAGGTATACTGATTAGAATAATGTTCTTGTATTTGCTGCTTGAACCTTAGCTACATAAACCGCAAATTGCGACTCTCTTAAACCTGGCTGGATTGCTGAATATTAATGAGGTGCCTTTTTATCCAATTTCAGCTTGCCAGTGTTGCCAGCTTTTGAGGGCAAAAGGTTTTTCAGGAGTCCATACACAATGCTGTCTTTCTTTTTTATCCATTTCTGCAGGTTGTGGCCAACCACCCGCAGATGAATGGTCTCATGGAGCGCCTGAACAAGACCCTCGCCGACATGTTAGCAATGTATGTCGACGTCAAGCACAAGACGTGGGATGCCGTCCTGCCGTACGTAACCTTCACTTACAACACGGCGGTGCAAGAAACAACACATCACGCCGTTCAAGCTGGTTTACGGCAGGAACCCGACGACGACTCTTGACGCCATGCTGCCGCACGTGACCGACGAAGAGAATCTTGACGTCGCTACCTATTCCCAGCGCACCGAAGAAGCCCGACAGCTCGCCCGCCTATGGATCAAGAACCAACAGCGTACTGACAGCCGACACTACAACCTCCGACGACGATACGTCCAATACCAGCCTGGCGACCGTGTTTGGGTTTGGACGCCAATACGTCGACGAGGACTCGGTGAGAAACTATTGCGACGCTATTTCAGACCCTACAAGGTCATCAGACGTATTGGCGAACTGGACTATGAGGTCGTACCAGACAGCATTTCGCAGTCACAGCGACGCTGCTCACGACCTGAAATAGTTCATGTTGTGCGTCTTAAGCCATTTCACCAGCGCTAATGAACTTTGGGGACGTTGCATAGCTGAACTTTTGATTTTTTTTTTCTGGACTATGTCACCTTGGACTTTGTTTCTTTGTTGTTACTTTGTTTAGCAAGTGTCCTTGTGTTTTACTCTCCTGTTATGGTTGCAGCATCGGGATGATGCCTTTTGAGAGGAGGGAATTGACACGTGAACTCATTGATCTTTTACGGGTGAGCGCTTTTACCGTCCACACAGGTGCAAGTAGCAAACAATCAGAGAATATGCTTCAGTTACTGGAACTGAAGGAATGGAATGGGCCCAGCTCAACCACTCCAGGAGGGGGAACTTACACAATTCTGAATTAGAAGGAGTGTGGATCTTCACTCTCCAGAATGGAGTAGGAATGGTACGATGGGCTACATAGCGCAACTCTGGCACTGACACACAATACATTCATTGTTCATCACAAGCTGTTATATTCTTTTTTTCAAATGGCAGTAATCAGGCTGACCGCACTTGGGTCTTGTTCTCGAAAAAAAAAAAAAGCGATAATATTGCGACATGTCCATTTTGCATCTTGTGACTCTGCCGGAGAGATCACTCAAGTGCTGATGTGTCACGAAAAGAGTTTACCGCAGGCCCCTTTTCTTTCTTTCCGCGAATGTTGAGGGTTCCTCGATGCGGGGGAAGCCTTTGTATGGAAATGACCATGACAATGCCTCGGACATGTGCTCCCGCCCGGCCCACGCCATCGCACCTGAGGGTCACTTCGTGCACGTGTCGCGCCCTCTTCCCATGCTCCGCTTATCAGGAATAAAAAATTGATTGTTATGGGTGAATTGATTTTGTATGCGGAGTGTTTTCACGACCACTTTTATCCTCTTAAACTCTGGCTCTTATTGGATGCTGTCGGCCTGCCTGATTAGTCGAAGTGACGAAATAACCCATTGGTGGAGAAGCCTGCGCCTTCCGCCGGTCTGCGGGTCCCTTGAACGCTGCAGGAACTCATTTAAGGAATGTTTTGTGTAGTTTTTAAGGAGAGCAAGGAGACAGCAGCACACGGCGCCACTTCACCACGGGAAACCAGGCCAGTCAGGCAGACCGTCGACGACGGGTATGACATCATTTTGTATGTAAATATGTGTACAGTGTAAACTTAAAGAGCGAAGTTGATAAACCTAGTTATTCAAATGATACCTCTCATCGTCTTCGTACCTGCGGACCTGGACTTGCCCCTGCCGGAGCTCATGCCCCCTCATTTGTCACCTCCCTGGTAAGCTGATGCGTAAAAACTAACAGGTGCGTCACTTCGCTACAAAGTGGTGGAGGGTGCTAGAAAGACCCAACTCTACCATCATGAGCCGTGGTAACAAAAGTCCAGGAAACCACCTCTAACAGCTCTACCAGTACCGAACCCCCTGCAGTTTTCGCCACCATGTCTAGCCCTTTTATCGCACCACCAATCTTCAGAGGCGTGCCAGAAGAATTTATCTCCGAATGGCTGCTTTGCTACGAACATGTAGTGTCACTCAGCAAGTGGAACTGAGCACAAAGATTAAATTTTTGTATCTGGCATTGGACGGGGACACAAAAAAGTGGCACACCACTCAAATTTTAACGTCTGCCCGTAATACATGGGAAGAGTGGGCGACACGACTCAAAACATCTTTTACCAGTCGCCATGCAATCGAATTTGCCTATTTGTGGCTGCAAAACCGGACCTAGTTGCCATCGGAATCCCCTGAGCAGTATTATTACGATGTTGTGCAGCTGTACACCAAAATTAATCCATCTATGACGGAAGTGGAACGGTTACAGCACCTCATGCGCGGCCTGCGTCCGGACGTGCAGGAGAAAGTAATCATTGCACACCCGAACAGTTGCTCAACTTTCCTGCAAATTCTGCAGCGTCTTAACCAGGCTGCTTTGATGACGTGTGCGTACCAACCAGAAGCGATCGGCATCCATTTCTCTGCCGGCCAGCTGTCGTGGTACCCATACGCCTCGACACCTCTCGCCGGAGTGACACCCGCTGTAGCAACAATGCAGCCGAGACGTCTCCGACATGTATCGCTACCTGCACTGCAGCAGAGTGTCGTTGCCCACGAGAGGTCACCGACTGCGATAGGGACTTGAGGGCGATCACGGACTCTATAGCCTCATTATTTGACCACCTGAAGGCTACTGATGAAGATGTACGTCGTCCTCCAGTGCCTTGGCCAGCGAGAAATTCCCGTGCCGACGACGGGCGTCTACGATGCCAGCTATGCCGTCGCATCAGTCAAGTCGCACACCAATGCTGGACGCGGTTTCGAGATGACAGAAACCAACAGAGAGATCCCAACGATAATCAGGGTGGGCAGCTTAACCCTTCGGGAAACGAGAACGGCCGGGCCTAGGGAGCCAGTCCGGCCGTCCCGTATGCACCACGTCAGATAGTCAGTTTCTAGCAGTACCCACACGAGCAAATGGTACCGACACAAAACTCGTGATTGATACTGGCTCCTCGGTAAATGTCATCTCGTCACGTTTCATTGAAAATATATCTGCTTCATAAAAATCAAGAAAAGACTTCTTCATAAGAGGAATCGGCAGAAGCTTGCTCTCCCCCCAAGGTGAAGCTGAAATAACTCTTGATTTCGATTCCACACATATTCACGAGAAGTTTTTAATTGTGCAGGACTGTCGCTACGAGCTATTAGGTGGTCCCCAGTTTTGCCGAGCAGTGCAACTTCTTATAAATTTCTCCAAGAGTGAGCTCCAACTCAACGGTGAAACTTTTCGGTTGCATGTAAATTCGAGCCCCCTGGCGCACAATGCTGTACTCAAGTGCGCGGTGCCACGAGCATACTTGCATTGAACCTCGCGCCGAAATCGCTGTCCTAGTCAAAATCGCAAGGGACGGAGTCCATCTCATTGAACCGAACAGCACTCAGAAATGGACTTCATGTTGCACATACCGTGACCAAGATCATGCATGGGACAGGTGTGATTCGCATCACTAATCCCACCATGTCGCCAGTAAATTTGCTCAGCGGAACAAAGCTTGGATGGGCTACTTCTATCCACAATGCACAACTGGCAGTCATCGCAACCGAAGACATGCAAGTCTCTCGGGATTTTGACCTGGAGAGTGGGGACCACTTACGTCCATGTGAAAGGGCTGAGTTGCTTTCGCTCATCGACAACTTCCGTCATCTATTCACTGGCAATAACAACCGCACTCAGCAGACGCCTGCGACAGAGCACGTTATCAAAGCAGGCGACTCTCAACCAATTCATCAGCATCCCTACCGTCATTCTCCTTTTGAAAGGAACCCGATTAAGAAGCAAGTAGAGGAAATGCTGCGCGATGGGATAATAAGGGAATCTCGCAGTCCTGGTCATCGCCTGTCGTCCTCGTGAAAAAAGCCGAACGGGAAATGGTGTTTTTGTGTCGACGTCCGAAGGGTGAATGAAGTTACCAAGAAAGATGTACATCCACTGCCGTGAATCGATGACATGCTCGACGTGCTACAGGGCTTAAAATACTTCCCAATCCTTGATTGTTACATTGGGCTATTGGCAAGTGAAAAGCAAGGAGGAAGATAAGCCAAAGAACACGTTTGCCTGTGGGCCCGGCTTGTATGAGTTCAATGTTGTTCCTTTTGGTCCGTGTAACGCCCCAGCCACGTTTCAGAGAATCATTAATAAAAACAACGTACTCAGTGGTCTGCTTTGGAAGGTATGCTTGGCTTAATTGGATGACATTGTAATTTTCTCTAAGGACATGACCGCTCATTTGCAAGATCTGAAAGGCGTATTCTCGGCCTTGGACGCGGCGAACTTGTGGCTGAAGCCGGAAAAGTGCAGCTTTGCTCGACAGGAGATTAAGTACTTTGGTCACATTCTCACTGGCAAGAACATCCGACCGGACCCAGACAAAGTGGCCGCGATTGAAAAATATTCCCCACCAAAAAACAAGAAAGATGTGCAAAGCTTTCTTGGAATCTGCAACTACTATCGGCGATTTATCAAGGATTTTTCTCGTATTTCTCGGCCACTTACCAACCTCACTAGAAAGGATGTTTCTTTCGTTTGAGAAGCGGCTTGCGAAGCGGCTATGCAATCCCTTAAAGAGAAGCTGATCACAACGCCCGTTTTGTGTCAATTTGAACCCGGGAAGCCGATAGAGGTGCATACTGATCCCTGCGATTACAGAATTGGTGTCGTACTTGTTCAGAAAATCGGATCCCATGAGAGAGTCATTGCTTATGCTAGCCGACACCTTAATAAGGCTAAGATGAACTACAGCACAATTGAGAAAGAATGTCTCGCTGTCGTGTACACGTGCGGACAGGTTCATCTGTACATTTTTGGGTCTAAGTTTACAGTCGTGACCGACCAAGCTAGCCTAGTGTGGCTAATGAGAGTGAAGAATCCAAATGGTCACCTTATGAGATGGTCTCTGCTGCTTCAGGAGTTTGACATAACATTGCAACATCGCCCTGGCCTCAAGAATAGAAATGCGAACACTCTTTCCCGCCTTCCTCATGATCCCACACCAGCAAGCGAAGGAAGCACCTTACTGTTGCTCGTGCTGGATCATGTGGACATTGGGGAAAAGCAGAGGGAGGATTCATGGATGAAAGAAGTGATACAGCACCTAGAGCAGCCGAGTGAGCCCATTGTCAGGAAAACGAAAAGAATGGCACGGAAATTTCGGTTGATTGATGGTGTGTTGTACAGGAGAGCGAAAGGCTTTAATGAAGGTCGCACGACACTCGCTGTCCCAGGGTGTTTGAGGGCGGAGGTTTTACGGCAGTGTCATGTCGATACTACAGTGGGCCACCTCGACATCAGGCACCACCTGGGGGAAAGTTCGCCGCCGTTATTTTTGGCCAAAGATGTTCTCCTATGTCAGCAAATACGTCCCCTCCTGCTCTGACTGCCAGAATCAACCGCTCGCTCCCAAAGTACCTCTCCCAGGAACCTCTTATTGGATGCTGTAGACAAAGGCCAAGGCATGCAACGCGAAGTGGCCCACTGAACGGAGCCTCCTCAGAATCTAGTCAACCAAACTGGCAAAAGATGCGACATTGCTAATGCTGCGCGGTTAAAACCATGCCACGTCAGTGCTCCAATGATGACGGCGCAGACGACGAGTCTGTTAACGGACATCGAGAATAAGTGTGTGATACAAGTGGTAGTGAACGCGAGTGCGGATAAGGTAGTGATCATGTGTGCGAGACAGAGACCAATGAAAGAGTGCGCGTCATAGAAAACTCGGACGCCAGGACTAAACTTTACTCCGACTGGAGGACATTCCATAACGAGGCATAACCTGGAACCATCGCTGCTTACGACATGAACACTGATATGTATTACAGCACAAGTGAATATGCTTCAGTGTTAATTTTCTTGTGTAGCGTACATGAATGAACATTAAGGTTACTTGTCTTGTCTTTCATGATGTCTCGGGTTTCCAGCTTCTTAAAACGTACTTGTTGTTTTGTTTTTATGTTATTTTCCATTTTCCTTACGAAGCCATAATGTACGCGTTTAATTTCCTGAGCCCCCTTTTGTTTCCTAATAAGTGCTTTATAACGAGTGGGACACTCTTCTTCATAGGGGGGAGGTGTCGCGAAAAGAGTTTACCGCGAGCCCCTTTTCTTTCTTTCCGCGAATGTTGAGGGTTCCTTGATGCGGGGGAAGCCTTTGTGCGCAAATGACCGTGACGGCACCTCAGGCATGTGATCCCGCCCGGCCGACGCCGTCACACTTGACGGTCACTTCGTGCACGTCACGCCCTTTTTCCACGCTCGGCTGTATCGGGCATAAAAAATTGATCAGTTACGGCCAAATTTATTTGGCAAGCGCAGTGTTTTCGCGACCATTTTTAGCCTCCTAAACTCTGGCTCTTATTGGATGCTGTCAGCCTGCCTGATTGGCCGGAATAGGCCATTGGTGGAGAAGCCTGCGCCTGCTGCCGGTTCCTTGAATGCTGCAGAAACTCATTTAAGGAATGTTTTGAGTAGTTTTTGAGGAGAGCAAGGAGACAGCAGCACACGGCGCCACTTCACCACGGGAGACGAGGCCAGTCAGGCAGGCCATCGACGGCGAGTATGACATCGCTTTGTATGTAAATATGTGTACAGTGTAAACTTAAAGTAAATGCCAAGTTAATAAACCTAGTTATTCAAATGATACCTCTCATCGTCTTCGTACCTGCGGACCTGGACTTGCCCCTGCCGGAGCTCATCCCCCCTCATTGTCGTCTCCCTGGTGAGCTGATGCGTCAAAACTCTTAACAGCTGCGTCACTTCGCTACAGGTGTATGGGGTTTTTTGGCGCAAGAGTCAGGGATGGCCAAAGAATGCCAATTAATGGTGTGGCGAAGTCGTTGACGCAGTGAATGACAGTTGTCAGGTGTAGCATGGCTGTATAAAGCCTAAAATGGTAAGGTATGTAAAATATGCAAGTATTAAAATAGTGTTAAGGACGAGTGATGTAAGCGATGGCTACAAGATATATTCTAAAATGAAATAACAAAAGTTATGCAGCTCCCACACACTGTGGGCATTGATGTAAGCGAGGCTTTCTGTTCCGTTTGCTTTGATGACGATAATTAGTGGTGATGTTGACGGCAAATGTTTAATTTCTTCAACGTTTCGTCAACACGAAAGTGGTGAGATGATGTTAAATGTTACCTTGCGTGCACCACTGCTGTTTGTCTGCATAGTACACCAAACACAAAGGGAGAGGTGTTTGCTTGAGCCGTTGTTGTGCACGGATATTTCATAACCTCCAAGAGGGTTGAGCATTGTCATCGTGGCAGAAGCGATAGAAGAACATCGCATCGTGGCAGAAACATTAAACTTGAATTTGATTACGGGGCTGTACGTGTCAAAACAACAATCGGATAATGAGGCAGGCCGTAGTGGCGCACTCCGGATTAATTTTGGCACCATGGTGTTCTTTAACATGTCCCTAAATCAATGTGCAAGAGCGTTTTTTATTTCGCCCCCGTCAAAATGCCTCGGTCAAATCCGTAACCTCGAGCAATGCCATAGCCGCAAAGCTATCGTAGTGGGCACAGAAGCGTTGATTTGATGCACGACCGCTTCCGTTATGCCACCTAGACCCTGCGGTGTGCTTTAATTAACGCAGCTCTCCTTCTGCACGCCCTCCTGCGTAACTTGTCTGCTATACATATTTGCATGGTTTTATTTTTCAGAAATAGAGGAAATGCACCGTACCGTACCTGAAACTTAAGTTTATCCAGCATTTCCTTGCCTTCTCACGTCACCTTTTCCCTATCCCCACCCCCCACTCCCTTGTATTTGTATAGGAACCGTGAGGTTAGCAATGAAGTATCATTACCATGCTTCAAAAGTGGAATAACAATAGATTCTTTCCATTTAGATGGAATATGCCCAGCAGACCAGATATCTTATTTACTCGCCTAATGATCGCACTTTTTTGGCAGAAAAATTGACGCAAAGTCAGGGGTGCGATCATTACGCAGGTTAAATTTGCTGCGAAAGAAAAAAAAATTTTTTTCGGCACGCATTTGCTGCGGGACACCAAAACAAAAATGGCGGCCGGAGGAGCAAGCTGAACGCGCCGAACGCGATTTTTTTTTTTCTTCTCGCGAGTATATTACGTGCATTGAAACAGTTTCTTCTGTATCAGTAATGAATAATATCGTTAATATCGGCAAGTTTGTGGCAATAACGTAGCCATGTCCACTTTGAGGGGACAGAAACAGATGGGCGCGCTTAGCTGCCAGTGACATAGAAACACATAGCCGGCATGCTGCGGAAACTCCGGCATCTGTCTTCACTACTATCCTAATACAGCACGTTTCCGCTAAGGGTGGGTGAATATCTTAGCTGTGTTACAAGCGTCGGCGTATGAATAGGGTACACATTTAACGTATCAGTGTAAACGTGGCTACTATCGTTGCCGCTCGCGATTTGTTGCGTGCTCACGAGTGTAGATAGAAGAATCGAAAGGCGCATTTTTTTGAAAGGCACATAATAAAGGCAAGTTTGGTTGCAGCTTTTTTTTAGTCGTCGAAGTGCGGAATGTTATGAAAGTAATTAAATGAGGCATAAGAATGTTTGTTGCGTGCAGACCGCTTGGTTTGTCTTGAAGAGTCGTTCACGTAGCATTCGACAGATGTTAAGCGCAATCAATATTAGCTAGACTTGGCACATGACATATCGCTGCAGCAAGTTCGGGGTGCGATCATTACACGGGAAATTTTAAAAAATCGAATTTTGATGAAAAATTTAGGGGTGCGATCATTACGCGAGTGCGATCATTATGTGAGCAAATACGGTAGCACTGAAAATTATGAGTAGTGTGATTTGCGTGTCGATGTGGAGGTGCTCAGTCATATCACACATGATTCTATCAGGGCCCACTGCACAGCTCCGACATGCTGATAAGGAAGCTTTAAGTTCAGCAATGCTAAAAGGATAGCTACAAGGTTCGTTTGGGCTACATTTCTGGTTCAGTGGCTTACATTCTTCTATTGCTTTGTATTTCAGAAATGTCTCCAAATAGTGGATGGAGCTAGACACGCACACAATGTGTTGACCAAGCGCATTCGCCTGGTCTTCCAAGTCGTTTCCTTCTTTATCCACCAGGGACAATGGATGAATTTGTTGTCCCTTAAGCCTCCTTAGCCCGTTCCATACTTTTGCCTCTTGTGTGTATGAATTAATGCCAGAAAGGAACCTCTCCCAGCTTGCCCTCCTAGCTTGCCACCGCGTTCACCCTCCCTGTGATTTAAAGTTTTATATTGGATCAAATTTTCCTAAGCTGGGAATCGACGAAGTACGCCCCACACTTAGTTTTTTCTGCACCCCCTTGTACTCATTCCCCCATGGAACTCGTCTTTTGAATGAGCTACCGCTTAATTACGGAATAAATTTCTTTGCTGCCTGGATGATAAAAGCGGTAAAATACGCTACCACATGGTCAATACTAAAACTAGTTTGTATTTCAGAAACCTCTCCAAATAGTGGATGGAGTTAGACATGAGCTCAAAGTGTTGACCAAGAGCATTTGCCTTGTCTATACACAGGCCACATCTAGTTGTGAATATTTGCTTTGGTATGTAAGGGTGCAACAAATGGGATACGACTGCACACCATGACACACACTTATATTGATTATCTGTGAATTCAAGGTTAAAAGTCTGATGTGTTATTAAAAAATGGAACAGTATGCTGAAGAAAAAGACTTGCATCTTAGTATATTACATAAGCGATGGAATTTTTCACAACTAATTCATGCAGCATCTTTTTCGTTAGCTGCATGCGAAGCTTCCTCTTTGCACCAGAGCAGTAAGTTACTGCTCCAAAGCATTTTTTTTCCTTTCTCCAAAAAGCAAACATTTCTGCTCCAAAAGTATATTCCCCACGCTTTATTTTGTTTTTTTTGCGCCTCCTTGTACTCATCATTCCACCATGGAACTCTTCTTTTGGATGAGCTACCTCTTGATTGTGCAATGAATTTAATTGCTGCAATGACGACGCTCCAGAGTCGTCAATACTAAAAGTCGGCGGAGGCTAGTTTCCACCAAGGGGCACGTGGAGGACATTCGTGTTGTTGAATAAGGTTAAACATTACAGGGAAGTCGCCACTTCCATAAGAATTCTCCGCTCCATTCTAAGTAAGAAAGAAAAGCTGCCAATCCAATTGCTAGGTCTATAGACGAGTAAGAATTGTACGAGATATTAAGATAAGTCCGTTCCTTTTTGTTAAAAAGGCATGCACCAAAGTTAACTAGAAAGTTTTCAATGATCGACCTCTCGCGTCGCATCGTAAGCTTTTCCACATCGTGTTGCGAGCGTTAAAATCTCCCATGAGTATGTAGGGCTCGGGAAGGTGATCAATGAGGTTATAGAAATCAGTTTTCTTGAGATGATCATTTGGGGGTATGTGCATGGAACATACAGTGACCAATTCATTAAAAAGAATTGCCCAAACTGACACTGCCTCAAGAGCCGTCTGAAGGGCACATATTGAAAAGCTATAGACTTGGCTGCCACTATCACTACACCGCCAGAGGCGGTCTTGTAGCGGTCTTTTCGGAAGATGGTGCATCGACGGAGAAAGTTTGTGTTTGCAGGTTTCAAGTGGGTCTCTTGAACACACAGCAACTTTGAATTATCTTTGCATAGGAGTTCTCTATCATCATCGAGGTTATGAAGAAGTCCTTGAACATTCCACTGTAGTATTTGTGTCTTCATAATGACAAAAGTGTTTGTGCTGTGTGTTTAAGAGACGAAGATTAGCTCACGGAGCCCTTTCCAGGAGATTTTTCTTTTTTGGGGCGGTCAAGAGAATCCCGCCCCTCCTCAGGTGCTGGTGGCGCTGCATGAATGGGTGTTATGTCCATCACCTCTTGTGGGACGCTGCACTCTTGTGAGCGCTGTTTGATGTGAAGGCCTCGACACGGTGGACATGATCTTTGAGGCCACCAGCCCAGAGGTGGATGGCTCCTTCTGCTGGCGTGGTGGAGCAGCGCTAGCTGCAGCCACGAAGGGGAGCAGATGGCATTGCCGCCGGCTCACTGCGCATAGGCTGGACAGCCGCCGGAAGCCGTTGTGATGCTGCCCCAGCACACCACTTCAGCAAAGCTGTTCTTTGGCAGGTACGACACCCACATCCGTGCTTCCTTGAATGAGAGGTTCCCTTTAACCTTAGTTGCTACGATTTCTTTCTCCCTTTTCCAGGATGAGCAGAACAGCGAGTATGCGGCATACTCCCCATCACAGTTTACACAGTGTAGAACGTTTTCGCAGGATTCAGCTAGGCGTTGATGTGCACTGCATTTAGCACAGGTCAGTCGGCCTCAGCAGTTCTGGGAACTGTGGCCGAATCTTTAGCATGTGAAGTCACGAAGAGGGTTGGGGATGTACAGCCTTACTAGGATTTTAGCGTAGCCTACCTCGATGGTTTCTGGCAGTACACTGGAATCGAATGAGAATTCAGTGCTTGGTGTCGATTTCTTTCCTGTCATGCTTGATTTTGATTTGTTTTACGTTGATAACATCTTGTTCTTTCCATTTTTCCAGAAGTTCAGTCTTGGGCAGCTCCATCATGGGAAATGATCATGGGAAATGACACCGCGGGTGGTGTTCATGGTGCGGTGTGGGGTCACTGAAACTGGTATGTTGCCGAAAGCCACTAGGTTACGTAGTTGTTCATACTGCTTTTTGTCATGCAGTTCCAAGAGGAGGTAACCCCTTGCCAGTCTCAATGCGTTATAGCCTGGGTCAATAGTCAACATTTGGAAATGAGGAATGGCGAGATCATTCTCGTCCTCTTTCCTGGTTTCTCAGAGTGAATTACTTGGTAGCGAGGGAAGTTTTCTGTGTTTCGGCAAAAAAATTTAAATAATTCTTTGGTGCACCCTCGTTTTTGAGGGCGGTGATCAGGGAGTACGGGAAAGAAAGTATCCAAAGAAAATTTTTAGTTTTCGGGAGTAACGCCAGCCGCCCACTGTGGAGCCCAACAAGGGGATGCTGCAGGACTTATAAAAACAAGTCCTGCAGACGCCAACAGGATGTTTCCACTATAATCTAATATATACAGCCAAGGTTGGTTGTTCCACACAAGGTTAACTTTTGCTGCCGGGAAGATCGGAAGTAAAAAGAAATGAACAGGAGACAGGAATGATTGTGACAGCAAAAGACAAAGGTTGGAGAGAGAGATTGGAAAAAGCAACTACCGATTTCACCCGCGTGGGGCAGTCCAGGTGTGCCATCAACGTGAAGCCAAGGCCAAAGGGGTGTGTTGCCTCCGCCGAGGGGAGCCTTAAAGGTCCAAACACTTAGCATCGGCTCAACCCCTAGGATCCCCTTTTCCACGGACACGGGTCTAAGCTGCGCACAGTTGGACGCGGGAGGGTCCAACCCTTGTATGCTCGGGTGCGTGGTGTCGCAACACACCAAATGCAGATCCCTCAAGTTTGCAGGTTTTTTTCATGCAAAGCAATGTTGGAAGCAATGTACGAATATGCTCAAGGCAGAATCTGTACCATTTCAAATGATGGTTAGCTTGCTACATTCCCCTTCTTAAACATTATCATTGTCCTTTACATGTATGTGTTTTTATAGTGGAAATTAAAATCAAATTGTGTCCTGAAACTGCACACAAGGGAGTGGAGGCTGACCACCTGCTTGGTTTTGCACCCAATGGACACAAGCACAATGCAATGCCACAGCAGCAGGTAAGTGGACATGAAAAAATATTTAGTCTAAAAAATACACTAGCAGGCTAGCACCACTCCAGCTAATGCGTCCTTCCCTCTGGAATGCACAATAGGCTAGAATGGAAGTGATAAAAAGGCAAGCATGCCCACAAAGCTACATCGATCTTCTAGCCAAATGTATTAGAGACAACCCAAAAGAAGCTTGGCAATGGCAAGGGTTGGATGGCCAATGCTTTTTCGCCTCGTCTGAAGTGCCTTTTTAAACCAGTACTCCAAGACAAAGTATTTCAATTAAATCCCTGTATTTTACTTTATTTGCCAATCGCTTTGAAACTTGACATGTTTTTGGTTCAGTAGCATTTTCCAGTGCAATAAGACCTTCCTCCTCACTCACAAGCGTGCCCAGTTAGGGTAGATTTATTCTTGCTGCGCTCTGGGCTTAGCACATATGTTGTGAAGTGTAATGGTACCTTGCAGGAAATGCTCATCTTAGAACATCCATATGAAACCAACATAAATCTCCAGTGGCTGGCATACTCCCTAACACGCGCATGTATTTCTAATACGTAAGGATTGAGTTGGTGCAAGTCCACGTCTTAGCAAGTTTGAGGGTGGGTACATGTTAATTGATGCTTCCCAAGTAGCAAAAGTATTTATGAGAATGGCCACCTACTAATTTTGACGAGCTAGAACTCTGCCTTTCATCGAAAATAATCATTTTGCTTCAGTAAAACATTTGTTTGGGGTACATGGTGGTTCAACGTTTTATTCCTGTGTTGTGCTGCAAAAAATAGACAAACACGCATAAAGACAGAAGCTGCAGTTTGGCAGAATTATCAAAACATCATTCATGACTGGGACGTCTTTCTTTTAATGGTTTTCCATTACCCTGAAAAAACACTGATCAGCTTCTTATACAGAGGTCTGTGTGAAAATGCCCCCAGTTCACTAACCAAGTAACCTTATCATGAAAGTAGTATGTACCTACATTTATGACTCCTCCGAGTGCTACACCAACATTTTTTATTAGACTAAATAAGAAAATCTTTTGGGGATACCTTGGCAATAGCAAGAAGACTATTACGGAAATTGCAGTTAATGGAACCATTCTTAACGACTTGAATGCCATCGCACAACATTTAAACACTTATTTTCATAGCGTATTCTCCCGCGCACGATCAGGCCCATCTTTGAGTCCTGCAGTGTTTGAAGAGCATAAGGCGAACTTTATATCTTACCATGGCATTGTGTCTATGTTACTCAATTTAAAACCAAAACAACCCCTGGCCCTGACAACCTCCCGATGTGTTTCTTAGGCGATACGCCGAAACTGTTGCCAAGTTCTTAGTTGTATTATTCAGAGCATCTTTGTTATGCGCGAAAGTGCCTGAAGATTGGAAGATGGCTCGAGTTGTTCCGGTCTTTACATATCATTAACGTCACCTTGCTGCAAACTTTTCTAGCACATAATCACAATTCGCATTATTGAATTTTTAGATGAACACTCCATACTAACAAGTGCTCAACATGGCTTCAGAAAAGGTTGTTCCACTACTACACAATTAGTAACAATAACTGATTCAATTGCCAAAGCTTTGGATGCCAACGGTCAAATTTATGCAGTGTTTTTGGACTTCAGTAAAGCATTCGATAGGGTAATTCACAAAAATCTAATTTTAAAATTAAGGAACATTAACCTTCCGGACATCATAATTACCTGGATTACAGACTATCTGGAGAATCGCCAACAGCATGTTTCAGTTGACGATCACAACTCGAGATATCTACCAGTCACTTCAGGTGTTCCCCAGGGCAGTGTCCTGAGTAGTACATTGCTCTTTCTTTAATATATTAATGACATTGTTACCGTCGTCAAACCAGGAACACAAATAAGGCTGTTTGCAGATGACTGCGTTGTATTTCATACTATTAAGTCTGTGGATGATCAGAAGGAACTTAACTCTAGCTTGAATAATATATTTTTTTGGTATGAATAATGCGGCATGGCTGCAAACATAGATAAAACTGTCTCTCTTCGCATAACGCATAAAAAGAATCCCCTGGAGTACACGTATCAAATGGGATCTGCTTCATTAGCAAGTTGAGAGTTACAAGTACCTTGGCATAACATTCACTAATAAATTTTCTTGGAACCTTCACATTGACAACACATGTTCTTCCACCTTTCGGAAGCTAACCTATCTGCGACACAAACTAAGAAATGCCCCCTCAAACGTTAAGCTACTCACTTACCTAACCTATATCCAGCCAAAACTTGAATATGCTTGCATTGCATGGGATCCCTATACTGAAGTCAATGTTAACAAACTTGAGAGAATACAGAGAAAATCTGTTAATTTTATTTATTCCAAGTTCGAAAGTTCGGATTCGCTGTCAGAGTTGATGTTGGCTAATGACATTTCTTCGGTTGAACAAAGATGACAGAAACACAGGCTAGATTTTTTACATAATCTAATTAACCACAAATTGGCTCTGGACCCTTCACTATATGTAAGTCATCTCTCCACTAGGTATACACGACACCATCGTCCGGATGCACTGATGCCTATCTATGCTAGGACAGACAGCTAGAAGTTCTCCTTCTTTCCCCGGACTATTTCTGAATGGAATTCGCTGCCCGCCCCTTACAACATGTGATGTGTTTTATGTAAGTCTTTATTCTCTGTTTTGTTTTTGCATAGAATGTGTTCGTCTTGTTGAATAAGCAAGGCAAGTCCTCGACTCTCAAACTCCATTGCCTTTAATGTGCAATTCCCTTGCCTTTTATGTGCAATTCCTTTGCCTTTTTTTTTATATTGTTCTGTTTGCACCATGAATCGATTTAGCTATTGTGTTTTGATCTTTTTCACTAAGTGTCTCTGTGAGCAATATATCACTGTAAAGTCTATATTTTATGAATGTATATAAACGTATCTTGTAAATGTCTTGTACTCAATGTCTGCCCGTCCTGCAAGGACCACAATGTGGTCTGCAGTATGTACTAAATAAATAAATAAATAAAATAAATTGCTCTACACCCGTGTTTCACTTTATAACAGCTATCAGTCATAGAGCACTGGTACTTTGAGGAGTGGCACTATTTTAGTGTACACACAGAGCACTCCGGTTTGAAGTAGGCATCAACCATCACAAAGCAATGCACGGGCTCATTCATTTCAACCACCTTTAACGTCTCCATCAACCACCAACTCAAATGCCAGTTTAGTAGCAGCGGTTGCAGCTACGAATTGGCATAATGAATCGTATCTTGTCTACAGTTCTGCAAACCGTCCGTGACAACTGCTCGGCCCCAGTTCCCGTGCTCCTCATCTCGGATCTACAAAGCCTCCGCCTGCGTGGATTATCGGCAACGCTTCCTCAGCAGATACTTATAGCTTGCGCAGCTCGTCGACTCAACGCGATTGGCTCCTGATTAAAAAGCACTGCGGATTCCCTCGGCCAGCCAGTTTAGCAGCAGCGGTTGTGGCTACGAATTGGCATACTGAATCGTATTTTGCCTACAGGTGCAAATCACACTTTTCTTCCTCATTCCCTTGCTTTATGCCACTTCTGCTGCTGCTTCTGGGATTTTGTACGAACTTTGCTATGCCTGTGTGTGTTGAACTTGCAAAACGCATAGAAGTCTTAGAAAAAATTTTAAGACTTCTAAGCTCAAATCCGAAAAATTTGATAGCACGTTTCCATTCTGGAACAAAGAAGGCAGAGTTCATGGACAAGGCACGCAGAACACGGCTGCAGACAGACTAACGACCTTGGTTTTTCAGGAAATGATGTTCGACCCGTGTATGTAAATGATCACTTGACCAGAATAAGAACATTTTCGCAATGACCTGAAAAAAGAAAGAAAATGGTAATTTTTGTGAATGGATGACTGTTTGATAAAGGCACATAAAACATGTGACAGCCATGTGACGCGCGCAGTCTTCGCAAGTATTTTGATGATTTCCTTGCTCTTTTTTGCTCCCTTCACTTCCCTTTTTCGATAACCTGTGTTTCTGAGACTTGGCTTACCGATTCCGATAACTTGATTTGCTTTCCAAATTACAATGCAGAATATCCCCACTGTGTGTCCTCGTGTCAGGGTGGCGCAGCAATATTTATATCGAACAGTACAATCTACAAACATAGAATTGACCTGGCTCTTGATGTGCCCGACTGCGAGGCAGTTTGGATAGAATTGATAGCCCCGACTTCAATTGTAATACATGTAAAACCGTGTTTGGCTGTATATATCTTTCACCTGGCTCTTCCGTGACCAACTTTTGCTCCTCACTTGATGCCTTGCTTCACACATTAACACAAGAATAAAAGAACGCAGTTATCATGGATGACATCAATATCAACTTATTGGATGATTCATGCTTGGGTTCCAATCTTTATAAAAGTATTTTTCTTGGATATGGTCTTGATTCGGTCTTTAACGATCCAACTAGCTGTATTGGCAACATTTCAGGTACTTTAATTGATCATGCTTTAACGAATTTAATTACTCCTCCCGAGGCTTTTATCTAAAACCCATGCGAATATAACTGACCACTTCCCCACAGCACTTCGTTCTCTATGCGTAGCCATTCCTTCAAATACTTGATTTTCCAAATCGATCTTTGACGAAAAAGTTCACCAATTCAATAGCAACAATAGACTGGTTTCACATCATTACCTGCACAAAACCTGAGGTTGCCTACAGTGAATTTTCTTCGCTCATCTCTGATGCTATAACTTCCTCAACCTCTAATGTTTGGCACCGAAGAAAGCATTCATCTCCCCTAAACCCGTGGCTAACTCCTGGTCTTCTTACTTGTTTACAAAAAAAAAGACAACCTATACTGAAAATCGAAGAAAAAGCCTTCTAATCTGTCTTTAAAAGAGCAATGCAAAAAATATGGCAATACATTGACCCTACTAATAAGAAAAGAGAAATGGGATTACTGTGAACAATTAATAATTCAAGCCAGTAAGAATACAGGAAAGCAGTGGCGTATACTTAACTCATTTTTAAATAAAGCCAGCTCTGTAACTGGTATTAATGAAATCTGTCATGATGGAAACCCTTTTCGCACTTCTGATGGCATTGCAAATGCCTTCAGCCAATATTTTTCTAGTCTTGCAACACAATCCGGGCACTCTTACTCTGGTAACAGTTGTCGTTCTTTGCAGTCTTTTTATCTTTTCTCAACCACTCCCACTGAGGTTCGCAATACGATCTTGAATCTTAAAACAACTGTTGCTGGACTTGACAACATACCTGCTCGGCAAATAAAGGATGCTGAGGTGATCACTCCTATCTTTTCTCACATTGTCAATTTAATCTTTAAGCACTCTATTTTTCCTTCTGAACTAAAGAAAAGCAAGATAATACCTATTTATAAGAAAGGCGATAGATCAGTCATCAATAATTATAGGCCCATCCCTATTATTCCTTTTTTTAGTAAGGTTGTTGAAAGGTTATTTTCCACTCGTCTTACAAACTACCTTAACAAATTTAAGCTACTATTGCCGCATCAGTTTGTATTTCGTCAGGGGCTTTCCACTAATCTCGCATTGGCTGCACTTACTGAAAACATCAGAAACACAATTCACAATGGCAAGTTCCTTGGATCAGCCTCTATTGACTACAGTCAAGCATTTGACTCGATCAATCATTCAATTCTTTTGGACAAACTCTCTTCTTATGGTATAACTGGCCTGCCGTGAGAATTTCTATACTTACTTAATCATACTCGGACTGTATCTATTTCAGGCATGAACCCGCTAGTGGCTTCATGGATGAGATTTCTGAATGTTTATCATCAGAATGTTGAACTTGCTTTCACCGTCCCTCTTTCTATGTCATTATCATCCTTTATCACACCTTCATGTCCCATTCCCTCTCCCCCTGTGCAAAGTAGGAGGCTAGAGTGCATTAGCTCAGGCCGACCTCTCTGCCTTCTTTCAAATAAATTCTCTCTCGTAGGCATGCTTTCTGACACCAAGACAATCAACATAAGCGTCCCACAAGGCTCTATATTAGGCCCTTTTTTATTCCTCATCTACGTTGATGACCTATCAGACTGTTTGTCACCACACACCGAATCCTTGCTCTACGCTGATGACACCACCATTTTCACTTCAGATGACTCCCATTCCAGCCTTAACTGCCCACCTAAACAGTCATCTGCAGAGTGTTACTGTTTGCTGCCATAAAAATAAGCTTTTTAATAATCTATCTAAGACAAAGTTTATCAGTTCTAGGTCTAAAAAAACGGTGTAACTTCCTCCCAGTGTATGTCAATAACTATGTAATATATACCCATCTAGTCAATGCGCATTTCTCGGTGTCGAACTTGACTGTTTTTTAAATTTTAATACGCACATTAATCATATAAAAAGTAAAACTGCCTATGGTATTCGTGTTCGTCCTAAAGCTCCGCAATATTTCGCGCTCCATACTCTAACTTCTTTCTATTTTGCATTCATTCATAGTCATTTGACCTATTTTATCACGTCGTGGGGTCTTACATATAGAACTTACTTATGGAACGTATCTAAAAAAGTCACTCCGTATTATAACCAACAGCACATATCCCACTCCCCCTATTCGGCTCCACTATTTTCGTTATGAAATATCCTTTCTATTTCAAATATTCTTTTTTATTTATCCATTATGACCTACCGCATCGTGTATAATACAAGTCTTCTTCATATTATAGGAAAGAAGTTTACTACGACTAACTCTAATAATACACGTTTTTTCCACAATAATATTTGACGAACTAATTACGGACGAAATATTATAACCTTCAGTGCCATCAAAGTCTACCTTTGGAGGCTAAAACCTCGTCCTCATTAATTATTTTCAAACGTTCAGTTCGCCTGTTCATGAGCAGTCGATTTATATAATGATCGCTGTCATTACTTCTTTCTCCTCTCCAGTGCATTTCGTGTATTCTTATTTATGTTCATTTAGTTACTTCATGTCATGTGATTTATTAGTGTTCAATTTTTATTGATTGCATATGTGACTCTTTGTTATCCCTTCGCTTATATACTAACTTCTTTGCATATTTTCAATTTCAATTAGTAGTTGTGTTCGTTACTTCCTATTCTTGCCAACTCCCTGTATTTGTATTTATTGTTCGCTTGTATTTCTTAATTGTTTCTGTCTGCTTGTATGCCTGAGTTTTGCTAATTGCTTCTGTTATTTTGTATTATTTTTTGACTATTTTAACAAGAGGTCCTATTGCAGTGTTTACACTAAGGGACCTCTTTCTTTGTACCTTTCTCCATATGTAACACCCCCATGCGATGTTCAATAACCTCAAATGTGTGCATAAGTGCATCCATATTGGAACACGGAAGCACTGTGGCGGGTCTGAATCTATTGGCATCCCCTTTGAAACGGGGTGGTTACACAGCTTGCCCGAGTTACTCAGGCATATTGTACACACTTTTCATTCTAGCATTTTTGTATACACCTCTTCAATCTTTTTTCTCTTCCTCAAAACTTGTGTCGATATCTTGAACTGCTACATATGCTTGTAACAGATCCAGTCATATCAATGTCACCCCTGCTTTTTTTCTACCAGCCCTCTAAATGTGTCTTGCTTATCTCAAATGCTCACCGGTTGATGCTTTCGTCCACTTTGAATCTAATGCTATACAAATAGGATAGGATTGCACACCACGATAGATATGTTGCCTATCTTTGCCGCCCGGGTATGCGTGGGCAAATGAATTTGAAAATGCTTTTAATCTTGCCTTGCTTATCTTTGACGTCTGAGGGTGTGCAGATAAATAAATATGAAGCGTTTGTTCTGAAATAAAGTAGTTGCGAGTGCAGCGAGTGTTGTGTATTCTTGTGTGTCTTGTCCTTGTCAGTGCACTGCTTCACCAACACGGTATGATGTACTCCTGCTCAGTGGATATACCTTGAGTTTGCAATATATATAGACCAAAATAAATTAAAATTGGAGACTCATTCCAAGCCACTGCTGCTAAATGTGGGGTCCTTCCTTCAATATGGCTGTACTCACACAACCTAAGGAGTCTAGAAATAAGGCTATTTAAGAAAAATTTAGTAAACACCACACTGTCTAGCAGCTAGACAGCAATTCATCCCTGAGCGCATTTCCACCGTTTGCACAACATGCTTAAAGGGACACTCAAAGCAAATGGTAAGTCGACGTGGACTGTTTAAATACCATTCCAGAAGCCTCAAAATGCTTGTTTAGTGCCAAGATGAGACTTAGTTTACGAGAAAATTGTATGTGAAGGGTCCGAGTGCCTTTTTTGAAATTCAAATCTCCCGCCAGCCAACCGAGGACTTGCATAAGTCGGCACCACCATTTGCTGTCACCGGCGCCCGACAGATGGCGGTGCTGAGCCAAGATGGCCGCTGCAGCTGCTTTTTGGCCAGTGGCGCAGACCATTGGGGCATCCCGCGACATCACATGGAAGTTGAAAGTCCGTGCGAGTTTGGCGAGCCAGCAAAACCAGCGCAGCACTATGCGATAACCAAACTAGTGAAACGCGATAGCATGGGTGGCGCGGAGTCAAGCGATAATGGAACCGTTCAACCGCCCACGTCATTGTCAAGGGTAATTTCAATTAGTTCTTTTTTTTTCTAAACATGAGATGAAACCAGACAAGTAGCATTTTGTTCCGTCCTATAATACAATACAAGGATGTTTTTGCAACAAATGGTTGAGTACTAGTGACAGAATTTAACTAAGGAGTGCTTTTGTCATCGAGCAAGTACTTGAATGTCCCGGGGGAGTCTCTAACCATGTCCTGCATTTACCTCGATTTCTCGATTATTAGGGCTCTGTTCGCGATATTGACATCTTAGAGATTCTAAAGCAATAATCTATCACTTTAGCAGCTTGACTTAATATTTGCCTTTAGTGTCCCTTTAAAGGCAGGCGGCCAAAGACAATGAACTCGATGCAGCATGTGCACATGTTGTCCGTGAGAAAGTAAATAGAATAGAACAATAAAATAAAAACAATACAGAGATGGACGCTGCACTTTCGGAGCAGCTTCATGAACAGTCGCAGTTCAGAGCAGAAATATATGCTTTTGGAGCAGAAATGTTTGCTGTTTGGAGCATGCAAAAATTGCTTTGGAGCATGAACATACTGCTCTGGTGCAAAGAGGAAGCTTTGCATGCAGTTAACGAAAAAAAGATGCTGCATGAATTAGTTGTGAAAAATTGCATCCATTATGTATTATACTAAGATGCAAGTTTTCTTCTTCAATGTGCTGCTCTATTTTTTAATAATATGCAAGATTTTTAATCTCAAGTTCACAAGTTATTCTGCATTTCAATAAAGACAATTCCCTCATGCTGTCCTTGGCTTCATTAACTGTTTCCTCTGCTATACATTTCCTTTGTTAAAGCATTTCTTCTGCTAAACTCCTGTCCACAAGTGGAATACGTACAGGTGCACAATTCATTAATAACATGGTACCGTATCTTCTCACATTAACAAAAATGCACTTGGATAAGCTCACGCATGCTAGTCACAGTGTATGGTACACGGGCCATCTGCCGTGAGCTACTGCAAACTCGCCTAATATATGTTTGTGTGCTTGCTGGACGGAATGGCACAGGCAAAAAGCTAACAACTAAGAAAATTGCGCGTGATGCATATCGGGCTGCACAATGGGCCAGGCACAGGAGAGCGCAAAGTGCCCCTGCGGCCACGACCATTGCATTGTTATAAGTAGAAACTATTTCAACAAAGCACTACACAGATAAAAAATTTGTAGGTGTTTTCTTCATAGTGCAGCCACTATAAAAAATATAACCAAACTGATTTTCACTGCAAAAACTTTCTTTTTCTCTGCTTTGTTATTTGGAGCAGGTATGCGTCAGTGCAGGCACGATACCTGCGATAAATGACAATTTGGCACAGCACGTGGCCGCATTTTCTTAACATGCAGTTTGGCGCAATTGGCACAGCATTTCTATCCCTGCCAATAAATCCCAAACATCTATGACAAGATCCCTTCCAATGTTCAAATCAACTAAAGGCCATAGATTTACAATACAATTTGTTCCCATCAGTACATTATGATGGGGGAAGTGGGAAGCGAAAGTGCTTGACGAGGTTCCCACCTTCTTTGCAGCAGGAGACGATTGACATTCTCGCTGTGAATAACTAAGGAAATTCAGTTGAACTTGCACACAGTATACCACGATAACTGAAAAAAAAAAAGGAAACTGCATGCAAGACTTTTGAGATAAGCCACTGTGCAACGCATGTGACTGGCTGCATTAGTAGCGTATATATCGCTTCACGTATTCGACTGCTTCCACTTGTGAGCGGAACTTTTTATGTCGTACATGTATATGCACGCTTTAAAATTTGCCGCTGGCATTTAAGGATCGTGGATCTGCAAAAACTACCGTGCTTTCTGCTACTGTACGCAGAGTAAGCCCAAGTTGGCACGGAGAAACAGTGGATATTCTCATACAGCATATGAAACATTAAAACCAAAATCAAGAACAAACACCATTGCTTGAAACTACTACAACCAAGAAAACTTCCACACCAGTACGATGAAAAAGCACACGATGGTGCAGATACAGGCATGTAATCCAACTGGACACTCATTACATGGCGATAAAAAGAGCCCAAGAAGGAAGCCGGCTGCTACACACACCCACGTGCAACCTTTGACCGTTGAACAATTGATGGACCAGGTCTTGTTTTAAAGCTTCCTATGCCGAGCGCCTAAATATTTGGAGTGGGTTTTTTGGCTGATAGGTATGCGAGCCACAATCCAAGCCTGACAATGAGTGATCTATTGCAGTTCTGTTGAGCATAATTGAACAATGGATGCTGCCATAAATCCTGTGCATGTAATGCCATTTCTAAAGCACATAGACTGTTCAATAGAAGAGTATGATACTCTGGTGGGTTACCCTATTCTGGCCAAATTAACCAATGTGACACATGGCGTATTGAATGAGTAAAGGCAAGGCGCAGAAGAACAGGACTCCAGAAGAACACACACGACAGGTGCCGGTCCTGTCGTGTGTGTTCCTCTTGAGTCCCGTTCTTCTGCGCCTTGCCTTTACTCATTCAAGCATGAACCAACTAGCCCAAGCAAGAGTTTTACAGGGTGTATTCCTTGGCACATGGATGGTTCAAGTGTCCCTGTGACACAAGGGATATTATTAAATGTATTATGTGCAGCACACTGCTCTGTGCATCCCCATTCATCCCTTGACAAGAATCGTACCTTCCTGAAGTGACATCAATGCGTCAACGTCTCACAATATGCCTCCACCTGATTTGCATTTGGCATAGCTTGTGCACAATGTAATGCATAAACATAAAAACGGCTTCAGATAAAAGTTGTCAACTGAGATTGAACATTGAGGTTGCATTAGATTACATGTTGCCTCACATAAAAATAAGCACTAAATATACTCGCATTTACTTGTATAGAACTTAACTGCTTGACAGTTGACGTAAATTCCGGCATGTTTATTCTGCACAAGTTTTCCTTGCCAAATAAAAATAACACAGAGCAACAATGGCTGGACACGGGTAAACAGGCTAAGGACGAGTGTGCCACTTCAGTGAAGCATCATTTCGAGCTTAACAAATGCCTTGTCGACTTGCAGCCCCTTGTATGGCCACTAATGATAGTCACATGTGGCCTACATACTATAAAAATAAAAAAATGCCTGGACCAACCTGCCATGACAAACCAGCACAATGGTTCGTCCTTTACAAGCTCCACTACTCTGTACAAAAACCCTCATAATGGCCTCTGCTGTAGTGTCTGACTACTGTGCCACGTGTAAGCAGTTCTGACACATCGGCCTCAAAGGGCATAAATTAATGTGAGAGAATGACTCAGTCTTTACACAAGGACCACAACAATAAAAACTGCATGCAGTGTTACATCACACATCAGGAGTGAAGTGTCCATGTCCATTTTCTGCAGTAGCACAGTAATATATGGCGTGGTCAGGAGACATAACCAGTGCAAACTATTCAAAGTTAAAGCAAGGTCTCTCTGATTAAGAAAAGGAAGCTTCCACACAATGAAAATGTTGTAGATACAGCCAAAATAATATAACTTTCCACATGAAGACTAAGCACTGTAAGAACAATATAAGTACTCATGAGAATGAAATTATTATGTCTGGATCAGAAGCAAGAACATAAAGCGAATTTTTGCATACCAGTACTCGGAAGTACCCTAGTAGATGACTAAACTTGCAATACAAATATTGGAAAGCCCAATTTTTGTACACTAAGAAAGTTTAAAGCTGCATAATATGACCACTACCCACAAGCCTAGTGCTTTGCCCATAAATTTCCAGATAATCCAATTTCTCCACCAAAACTGCGCGCTACCAACAAGAGCAAAAATGTCCGACAGCATGTGGAAACATGATAGAAAAGCTCTGAAATATGTACAAACTGCAACACTTGTTGTAGTTTGTCCATATTTTTTAGAAACACCAAATCGCCACGAGCACACAAACATGACTGACCCGAGCGTGCGCTCCTCCTCGTCGTTGGCGGCCCTGGGATGCAAGCTCAGGTCCAGCGGTTGCTCGTCGTTGTTGGCCGGTGGCTCGGGCGACCCTGCGCATGCACGCAGCCGTCACTGGAGGCCGGGGGGCGAGAGGCAGTTAGTAGTAGGGGTGCAGTCCTCCCATGCGCCGTGATTAGTGTCCAGACGGGTTAAGCCGCATGCCTCCATGGTGCTCCATGCAGGGAGGCACTCACCTCTCAGGGGCTAAGGAGGCTGCCCTTTCCTACAACGGCCGGTGCTGCGAGACAATTACCTGAAGCCTGATCAGAACCTGTCGACTGTTCGTCAAGGTCCAAACTCTTAAAGCTAGTATAGTCGCTCGGTGGTCCGGGAGGCTCCTGCACACAGAAAGCGGCATCAGAAGCCGCCCACGCGGCGCTGCTCGACTCACCGGCAAGCGCTGCGCGTCGCAGAAGTGGCACACTTGGTCCGGCACCCAGTCGACGAGCTGCAACTGCTCCTCCAAGGCTGCCGCGGGGGGGGAAAAAAGCGTGAGCCACTGCCGCGACAGCGGCGCGCGGCCTACCGTTTTCGAGCTGTGTCATCCGGTTCCACCGCTTGGAGCCCATCATTTCCTCGGCCACGCGCTCCAAGCCTGCACAGGCGGCGATCAACTTGTTGCGCCCGCCTCCTTCGCCGGCAAACCTCATTGCCTAACTCATTAGCGACGAAAGAGTGCGTTTTATAGCGCCCGAACATCCACCCTGCCTGTGATGACCCGTGAGCACAGATTAACCCTAGCAACATCGCAACCGTATGTAAGGTCCCGTAAAGCAATACCCGAAATTTCGGTGACCTACTAAAGCAGTATCTCCGCAGTTTCGTCCCCATCAGGTCGCACAGGGTCACTTAAAGCACTCGCACTAACGGCCCAAATGTTTAACATAACTCACCGATGACAAACAGCATATCCCGACTCCATCGTTGAAATTCCTTTCGAAAGGCGCGTCGCTCTTGCGCACAGCGGGCTAAGGGGCACTCCGCCATGTTTCGTGTTCACCCTTGCCCTGACGTCATGCAAAAAAAAAAAAAAGAAAAGAAAAATAAAAAACTCAACGTCGAGCGAGCACGACAGCGGAACTGCCCCACGCGTCACGTCCGTTGCCTTCGGATAAGCAAGCAACCGGTCGAAAGGTTGCGCCGCGCGGGCGCTTTGACCAACGTTCGCCATGCCCGGTTCCACGGGCCATGGCGTGCGTTTTGCACCCTGGCGGCGGCAGCGCAATGTGCGATCGACAGCACACGATCAGTGCGATGTCGAATAATTGTACGAGTGCAAGGACTCTTTTCCCTGCTTTTAAGTGTAAGTAGTACGGCACCGAAGAGAAACTCTTACGCGCGGGATAATTGCTGGTTCCTACTTGACGGGTAAACTCCTGCACAAAGGACAAATTCTCTTGTTTAATGTTTCTTTGTTCATGTACGCAATCAGTCTACTGAAAGTCCTAACAGGTGGATTTGAAAACACCTAAATAAAGCGTATATTGTGCAGCGGTGGCGTAGAGGTAGAACACCCGCCTCGCGTGCAAGAGGTCCGTGGTTCGAATCCCGGTGCCGCGCAATTTTCCACCGGATTTAAAAAAAAGAACAAAAAAATCCGCGTGTTCATAAAATTGCATACACAGGCCTGGAGTGTGGCCTGATCCCGGTGACCAGAACCGGTAACGCACTCCCTCACCAGAGCAGGATTGGCCACCCTGGTGCAGTACTTGGCCACAACCTCCTATATGAACACGACAATCAAACCCCGGCCCCTCAGTCCCCAGCAGCTGCGAAGCAACTGACCACGGCGGCGGTCAGACCTGCGACGCTGCAGAGGGTGCTAAGAATCCCTGGCTCCGGACAGGCCGCCATTGGAATATGAACGTGGCAACGTTTAACGCTAGAACGTTATTTAGTGAGGCGAGTCTAGCAGTGCTATTGGAGGAATTAGAGGGCAGTAAATGGGATATAATAGGGCTCAGTGAAGTTAGGAGGCCAAAAGAAGCATATACAGTGTTAAGGAGCGGGCACGTCCTGTGCTACCGGGGCTTAGCGCAGAGACGAGAACTAGGAGTCGGATTCCTGATTAATAAGAACATAGCTGGTAACATACAGGAATTCTATAGCATTAACGAGAGGGTGGCATGTCTTGTTGTGAAACTTAATAAGAGGTACAAAATGAAGGTTGTACAGGTCTACGCCCCTACATCCAGTCATGATGACCAGGAAGTCGAAAGCTTCTACGAAGACGTGGAATCGGCGATGGGTAGAGTGAAAACAAAATACACTATACTGATGGGCGATTTCAATGCCAAGGTAGGCAAGAAGCATGCTGGAGACAAGGCAGTGGGGGAATATGGCATAGGCACTAGGAATAGCAGGGGAGAGTTATGAGAATTAGTAGAGTTTGCGGAACAGAATAATATGAGGATAATGAATACCTTCTTCCGCAAGCGGAATAACCGAAAGTGGACATGGAGGAGCCCGAACGGCGAGACTAGAAATGAAATAGACTTCATACTCTGCGCTAACCCTGGCATCATACAAGATGTGGACGTACTCGGTAAGGTGTGCTGCAGTGACCACAGGATGGTAAGAACTCGAATTAGCCTAGACCTGAGGAGGGAACGGAGGAAACTGGTACATAAGAAGCCGATCAATGAGTTAGCGCTAAGAGAGAAAATAGAGGAATTCCAGATCAAGCTACAGAACAGGTATTCGGCCTTACGTCACGAAGAGGATCTTAGTGTTCAAGCAATGAACGACAATCTTGTGGGCATCATTAAGGAGTGTGCAATAGAAGTCGGTGGTAACTCCGTTAGACAGGATACCAGTAAGCTAACGCAGGAGACGAAAGATCTGATCAAGAAACGCCAATGTATGAAAGCCTCTAACCCTACAGCTAGAATAGAACTGGCAGAACTTTCGAAGTTAATCAACAAGCGTAAGACAGCTGACATAAGGAAGTATAACATGGATAGAATTGAACAAGCTCTCAGGAACGGAGGAAGCCTAAAAGCAGTGAAGAAGAAACTAGGAATTGGCAAGAATCAGATGTATGCGCTAAGAGACAAAGCCGGCAATATCATTACTAATATGGATGAGATAGTTCAAGTGGCTGAGGAGTTCTATAGAGATTTATACAGTACGAGTGGCACCCACGATGATAATGGAAGAGAGAATAATCTAGAGGAATTCGATATCCCAGAAGTAACGCCGGAAGAAGTAAAGAAAGCCTTGGGAGCTATACAAAGGGGGAAGGCAGCTGGGGAGGATCAGGTAACAGCAGATTTGCTGAAGGATGGTGGGCAGATTGTTCTAGAAAAACTGGCCAGCCTCTATACGCAATGCCTCAAGACCTCGAGCGTACCGGAATCTTGGAAGAACGCTAACATAATCCTAATCCATAAGAAAGGCGACGCCAAAGACTTGAAAAATTATAGACCGATCAGCTTACTGTCCGTTGCCTACAAAGTATTTACTAAGGTAATTGCAAATAGAATCCGGAACACCTTAGACTTCCGTCAACCAAAGGACCAGGCAGGATTCCGTAAAGGCTACTCAACAATAGATCATATTCACACTATCAATCAGGTGATAGAGAAATGTGCGGAATATAACCAACCATTATATATAGCTTTCATTGATTACGAGAAAGCGTTTGATTCAGTCGAAACCTCAGCAGTCATGGAGGCATTGCGGAATCAGGGTGTAGACGAGCCGTATGTAAAAATACTGAAAGATATCTATAGCGGCTCCACAGCCACTGTACTCCTCCATAAAGAAAGCAACAAAATCCCAATAAAGAAAGGCGTCAGGCAGGGAGATACGATCTCTCCAATGCTATTCACAGCGTGTTTACAGGAGGTATTCAGAGACCTGGATTGGGAAGAATTGGGGATAAGAGTAAATGGAGAATACCTTAGTAACTTGCGCTTCGCTGATGATATTGCCTTGCTTAGTAACTCAGGGGGCCAACTGCAATGCATGCTCACTGATCTGGAGAGGCAGAGCAGAAGGGTGGGACTAAAAATGAATCTGCAGAAAACTAAAGTAATGTTTAACAGTCTCGGAAGGGAACAGCAGTTTACGATAGGTAGCGAGGCACTGGAAGTGGTAAGAGAATACATCTACTTAGGACAGGTAGTGACTGCTGATCCAGATCATGAAAGTGAAATAATCAGAAGAATAAGAATGGGCTGGGGTGCGTTTGGCAGGCATTCACAGATCATGAACAGCAGGTTGCCATTATCCCTCAAGAGAAAAGTGTATAACAGCTGTGTCTTACCAGTACTCACGTACGGGGCAGAAACCTGGAGGCTTATGAAAAGGGTTCTACTTAAATTGAGGACGACGCAACGAGCTATGGAAAGAAAAATGATAGGTGTAACGTTAAGGGATAAGAAAAGAGCAGATTGGGTGAGGGAACAAACGCGCGTTAATGACATCTTAGTTGAAATCAAGAAAAAGAAATGGGCATGGGCAGGACATGTAATGAGGAGGGAAGATAACCGATGGTCATTAAGGGTTACGGACTGGATTCCGAGGGAAGGGAAGCGTAGCAGGGGGCGACAGAAAGTTAGGTGGGCAGATGAGATTAGGAAGTTTGGAGGGTCAACATGGCCACAATTAGTACATGACCGGGGTAGTTGGAGAAGTATGGGAGAGGCCTTTGCCCTGCAGTGGGCGTAATCTGGCTGATGATGATGATGATGAATGAATACCTTCTTCCGCAAGCGAGATAGCCGAAAGTGGACGTGGAGGAGCCCGAACGACGAGACTAGAAATGAAATAGACTTCATACTCTGCGCTAACCCAGGCATCATACAAGATGTGGAAGTGCTCAGCAAGGTGCGCTGCAGTGACCATAGGATGGTAAGAACTCGAATTAGCCTAGACCTGAGGAGGGAACGGAAGAAACTGGTACATAAGAAGCCGATCAGTGAGTTAGCGGTAAGAGGGAAAATAGAGGAATTCGAGATCAAGCTACAGAACAGGTATTCGACTTTGACTCAGGAAGAGGACCTTAGTGTTGAAGCAATGAACGACAATCTTGTGGGCATCATTAAGGAGTGTGCCATAGAAGTCGGTGGTAACTCCGTTAGACAGGATACCAGTAAGCTATCGCAGGAGACGAAAGATCTGATCAAGAAAGGCCAATGTATGAAAGCCTCTAACCCTACAGCTAGAATAGAACTGGCAGAACTTTCGAAGTTAATCAACAAGCGTAAGACAGCTGACATAAGGAAGTATATTATGGATAGAATTGAACATGCTCTCAGGAACGGAGGAAGCCTAAAAGCAGTGAAGAAGAAACTAGGAATTGGCAAGAATCAAATGTATGCGTTAAACGACAAAGCAGGCAATATCATTACTAATATGGATGAGATAGTTCAAGTGGCTGAGGACTTCTATAGAGATTTATACAGTACCAGTGGCACCCACGACGATAATGAAAGAGAGAATAGTCTAGAGGAATTTGAAATCCCACAGGTAACACCGGAAGAAGTAAAGAAAGCCTTGGGAGCTATGCAAAGGGGGAAGGCAGCTGGGGAGGATCAGGTAACAGCAGATTTGTTGAAGGATGGTGGGCAGATAGTTCTAGACAAACCGGCCACCCTGTATACGAAATGCCTCATGACTTCGAGCGTACCGGAATCTTGGAAAAACGCTAACATAATCCTAATCCATAAGAAAGGGGACGCCAAAGACCTGAAAAATTATAGACCGATCAGTTTACTGTCCGTTGCCTACAAAGTATTTACTAAGGTAATTGCAAATAGAATCAGGATCACCTTAGACTTCCGTCAACCAAAGGACCAGGCAGGATTCCCTAAAGGCTACTCAACAATAGACCATATTCACACTATCAATCAGGTGATAGAAAAATGTGCGGAATATAACCAACCTTTATATATAGCTTTCATTGATTACGAGAAAGCGTTTGATTCAGTCGAAACCTGAGTAGTCATGGAGTCATTACGGAATCAGGGTGTAGACGACCCGCATGTAAAAATACTGAAAGATATCTATAGCGGCTCCACAGCCACCATATTCCTCCATAAAGAAAGCGACAAAATCCCAATAAAGAAAGGCGTCAGGTAGGGAGATACGATCTCTCCGATGCTATTCACAGCGTGTTTACAGGAGGTATTCAGAGACCTGGATTGGGAAGAATTGGGGATAAGAGTTAATGGAGAATACCTTAGTAACTTGCGATTCGCTGATGATATTGCCTTGCTTAGTAACTCAGGGGACCAACTGCAATGCATGCTCACTGACCTAGAGAGGCAAAGCCGAAGGGTGGGTCTAAAAATTAATCTGCTGAAAACTAAAGTAATGTTTAACAGTCTCGGAAGGGAACAGCAGTTTTCAATAGGTAGTGAGGCATTGGAAGTGGTAAGGGAATACATCTACTTAGGACAGGTAGTGACTGCGGACCCGGATCATGAGACTGAAATAATCAGAAGAATAAGAATGGGCTGGGGTGCGTTTGGCAGCCATTCTCAAATCATGAACAGCCGGTTGCCATTATCCCTCAAGAGAAAAGTGTATGATAGCTGTATCTTACCAGTACTCACCTACGGGGCAGAAACCTGGAGGCTTACGAAAAGGGTTCTACTCAAATTGAGGACGACGCAACGAGCTATGGAAAGAAGAATGATAGGTGTAACGTTAAGGGATAAGAAAAGAGCAGATTGGGTGAGGGAACAAACGCGAGTTAATGATATCTTAGTTGAAATCAAGAAAAAGAAATGGACATGGGCTGGACACGTAATGATGAGGGAAGATAACCGATGGTCATTAAGAGTTACGGAATGAAAGCGTAGCAGAGGGCGGCAGAAAGTTAGGTGGGCGGATGAAATTAAGAAGTTTGCAGGGACAACATGGCCACAATTAGCACATGACCGGGGTAGTTGGAGAAGTATGGGAGAGGCCTTTGCCCTGCAGTTGGCGTAACCAGGCTGATGATGATGATGATGATGAGGAAGGGCCCTTGCCCTCTTTGAGAATAGGGATTACGATTGCTTCTTTCCAGACAGAAGGAGTGTAGCCGGCAGAGAACATGGAATTAAAGAGTGACAGTAGTGTTTTTTGGGTTTCGGGGTGTAAGTGTCTGATCATCTCATACATTATTTTGTCACTTCCTGGAGCGGACTTGTTACAGCCATTTAGCGCAGCCTGAAATTCCGTCATGCTAAATGGGCGGTCGTAAGGTTGGTTGCTATTTCTTTTCCGACCCAGAGGCAGTCGTTCCGCTTGTTGCCGGTATCTCAGAAATGTATCTGAGTAGTGGGATGAGCTAGAAATCCTTTCAAAATGTACTCCTAGAGAGTCGGCTTGGTCAATGAGTGTGTCTCCTTGTGTATTTACCAATGGTAGAGGATGAGTTTCGCGGCCTTTTATTTTCTTTACCCTGTTCCAGGCTTTTCTTTCGTCTGTATATGAATTAATACTAGATATGTATTTTTGCCAGCTTTCCCTTTTGGCAAGGCGGCGCGTTCTTCTACCTTCTGATTTTGTTTTCTTGAAGCTGATCAAGTTCTCGGTAGTTGGAGGGTACAGCCAGAAGGCCTTAAGTTCTCTAGAGGGTGTTGATGTACCGTGAGGGGGTGGGGGGGGGTATGTCATGTATGTAAGCAAGTGTTCGAAAGTATCACGCTGCTGCTATTGGCTAGGTTTCGGAATGTCCCAAGATAACTGCGTTTCAGATATTCTATACTGTTGGCGGCGGTGACGCCGCCTCTGACAAGAAGTGGTCCCTGTCACCATGCAGAAAGAAGCGTTTATTTTGCACAGAGAATATGCAGGGTGTCTCAGCTGACTTTAGCCAGAGTTTAAAAATGTGCCGATGCACTCTAAGACGACGCCACCAAATGGACGTTGCCGACTATTGTATATTGAGTAAGTCACACTGTTTTTGTAAGCTGCTTAATTGCATAACTAGTCAAGATCAATTAACCAAACTCGAAAGCGACGAAGTTCGTCAAAAAAATTCCAATTAGAAAGTTCTAGAGCGCTTTGCAAAACGTCCGATTAAACACTTTCCTACTTTCTATTAATTACGCTTTAGTGTTTTTCCGCTGACTGCAGACGCCCGCGAAATACAAAAAAAAAAAAAAAGTTCTGCAGATCCCACGCACTGTGGGAAATGATGTAAGCGAAGCTTTCCGTGATGGATGCTTTGATTGACGATAATTAGCGGCAATGTTGACCACTAAAGCTTAATTTCTACAACGCCAACACGAGAGTGGTGAGTTGATGTTAAACGTTACCTTGCGTACACCACTGCTCTTTGTCTGCGTTGTACAGAGAACCCGCAGGGAGATCTGCTTGCTTGAGGCGTTCTTGTGCGCCATATTTTATAACCTCTGCGAGGATTGAGCGTTGTCACTTCCTCACATGGCACATCGCATTGTGGCAGAAGTATTAAACTGGAATTGGATTATGGGGCTGTACGTGCCAAAACCACACTCAGGTTATGAGGCAAGCCGTAGTGGCGGACTCCGGATTAATTTTGTCACCGTGATGTTCTTTGACGTGTCCCACATTCTAAGTGCACGTGCGTTTTCTATTTCGCCCCCGTCGAAATTCGGCTGCCGCGATTGGGATCATATCCGCGACCTCTAGCATTACCATAGCCGTAAAGCTAACGCGGCGGGCACAGAAGTGTTGATTTGACGGTCGACCGCTTCCGTGATGTCTCCTGGACCATGCGGTGCGCTTTAATTAATGCGGCTCTGCTTCTGCACGCCCTGCGTAAGTTGCCCGCTTGGCATATTTGCATGGCGTTTATTTTTCATAAATAGCAGTAACGTACTGTACCGTACCTTGTACTTAAGCTTATCCTGTTTCCCCGCAACCGCTGTCGTATAGTAATGGGGTTTCCTTGCTATCTCACGTCTCCTCCCCCTCTCTCATATGGGAACTGCCTCACCTTCCCTCTCCTTCTATTCTCTCTACAGTTCTATCTGCGTCCCCTCATACCCAGGAATTCTGGACATGCGTTTAGTTTCCTTTTTCACCAGCACGTGGCGTATCTACCTTAAAGATTTCAAATTCGCGCCCTGACGCATGCCATGACGCACAACAAAAAACATAATAACAAGAAGCACACCCTGAGACTGTTGTTTCCCCTCGGTACTTGAAAACGAGCGCGCTCATGTATCAGCCTTATCTTGAAGACAACCTGCTACTTGCTCGACTGGCAATGAATCGACGATTTTGCTAGACACCTTGCCAGACAGCTCGTCGGCATTCCGGGCGAGATGTCTGGCCGAGACAACGGTTCCCGCAAAGCTTTCCTTTGATTTTCTTCATTGCTTTTTCCTATTATTTGTGCTCCACTGCGGCCGTGTGCTTCCGTATAGTTAGCTTTATGTTTCGTGGGTTTCCGATAGAACCGGTGAGATGCAATAAGAGGAAGCTTTTGCTCGGGCCTATCTCCGATGCCGGCCGCTCAAATAAATGTAAAAGACATGATTTTATGAGAAAACCGCTCAACGATCTGAAAGAGAATTGTTTCATTTGAGAGAGAACATGTTGCATTTAAGAGATAACGTTAAATCACAGTGATTGCAGCAAAAATAATTTTGATTTAGTCCATGGCAGCATTGACAAGACTTGTTTAAAAATTAAAAAAATTAAATTATGGGGTTTTACGTGCCAAAACCACTTTCTGATTATGAGGCACGCCGTAGTGGAGGACTCCGGAAATTTCGACCACCTGGGGTTCTTTAACGCGCACCTAAATCTAAGCACACGGGTGTTTTCGCATTTCGCCCCCATCGAAATGCGGCCGCCGTGGCCGGGATTCGATCCCGCGGCCTCGTGCTCAGCAGCCCAACACCATAGCCACTGAGCAACCACGGCGGGTGACAAGACTTGTCGGAAATCAGTAAATCCGAAAAAAGAATACAAGCACGAAGTTTAAAAAGCCATTAGTTAGCATCAAAAGCTAATATCACATCTCTATAAACTGCATCCCTTGGAGCATCTTAATCGGGAAAATTTGACGTATGAATTTATGACGTATGTGAAGTTGTTGCAATACTTGTAAAGGTTTTGCAAATGCCACATTCAGGAGTTAATGGTGTATTTCAGGGTGGCATATTGTCACGTGGTAGTGACGTTAAAGAACACGGTAGCAATACTGTGAAAGACAAAACTAGCTTTTATTGGGCGAACCTGTTCCCACAAAGACAGGCTACACTTAAAGCACAACGATGGCGGCGAACACAGTCGGCGATCGTCGAAAATCTGAACAGAGGGTCAAGTGCGTCGGCTTTTATAGATCAGTCGTCGAATGCTCCAGAGTAACCGCTGGGACCCGCGTATCTTCCACAAAGTTCTACACTATTCGCGTTGCGCATACATGCAATCAGATTACACAGGTTGCGGGGAAAGACAGCGGATGGAACCATCGATAACATTCCAGAAACTTCTTTTACATGCAGGCGCGTCCTGCGCTGTGCGATAAATTTGCTAGGTGGTGAGAAGTGGTCGCCCGATAAAGATAAAGAAGTACACGTGTCAATATATCATTTTCGTCCGCATTAAATGAAATATTAGGTGCAGCTTAGAGAATTGCGATATCATTTTTAGGTGCTGAGGTGCAGGGTTGTATACTTCAGATATTGTTTGTGGGAGACATGCGGGGTTCTCCTCCGTACTCTTGGGACAAAGGAACGACAACACAGTAGTGCAAACAGTCACAAGGGCATTTATTGCACCTTTCATAGATCAATGCCTGCTAGCCGAGTTACTATCCCCAAAACATGCCGATGGGCGCGCGACAAATCTAGAAGTCCGACTTACCGCGACCGCATTGCGAGCGAATATGTTCGCCCCATGCTGGATCCCAACGCCTGGTCGTTCGCGTGTTCGGTCACGCCAACGGTCGTGCGTTCGAAGGCGGCCACGCGAGGCGGTCTCGCAGAAGCATGGTCGCAGCGCGCGCGGAATGTCCACGCTGTTCGCCGGCCCGCCGGGAAAGAGGCAGCGCCTTGTCCCTCGGCGCCCGAGTAACCCCGCCGCGGCGCGACGGTCGCGCCATCTCTCGCACCGCGCTTGTACCACTCCGAGCGCCGCGGGCGCCAGGCCACGCGAGCCGTGCGGGAAAACAGCATATCAGGTGATGCGTGAGAGTCGCGCATCCCCACATGTTTCTTGAAATTTTGCATTTTCTTGGGATTTTAGAAAAAGGTGGAAGTCAAATAAAAATTCGCTTTGTGAAAGCTCATTTTAACTGTTTCTTTTGAGTTCAACCTAATTCATTAATTTCGGTGGATTGGTTGTCAGAAAAAAGGATTACTCATTTCCCATGTAGGAGCTAAAGCTTCCCGTTCGATTTAGAATATTGTTGCTGAAAGAAGAAGCAAGACGGGTAGCGTATTTACAGTATGGCGGCCGCACTTCGATGCGGCGAAATGCGAAAACACACGCGTACTTAGATTTAGGTGTATGTTAAAGAACCCCAGGTGGTCGAAATTATTCCGGAGTCCGCCACTACGGCGTGCCCCATAATCAGATGGTAGTTTTGGCAGGTACAGCTCCATGATTTAATTTTTAATTTACAGAATCTGCAGTAATTTACAGTAATTGTCAAAGACAATTCTACCGCAGGCTAGTCCCTGAAGCATTGTCTTCTTCAGTCCCAAGCTCGTGCTCATCTTCCTCAGCGTTGTGCAGAGCTGTGCAACGTATTTCCACTTGGCGTGAAATAGCCATGCCGCTGCTTTTTATGCGGAAGCGGACTAGTAGCGTTTTAGGCGGCTGACAAGAACGACGTCATGGGACGTCTGGATGGAGCTAGTAGTAGGTGCGACCGGAGAGATCTCGTAGGTTACGTCGGTTACCTGACAAAGGACCCGGTAAAGCCGCAATAGCGGGACATTAGTTTTTCCGAGCGGCCGAAGCGGCGGGTGGGAGACCGCAGAAGGACAAGATACCCGGGAGCATAATCGGCGTCCCGGTGACTAATGTCACAAATGCTTTTCTGCTTTTTCTAAGAAGCACAAAGGCTACGGTGAGCAACTTGGCGTGTTTCTTGGGCTCGAGCAACGACATCGCTTGTATACTGAGACACGCACGCTTGAGCGGTAGGCAGTATTGTATTAAAAGGCAATACTGGATCTCGCCCGCACAGCAAATAAAATGGCGAGTAACGTGCAGTGTCGTGGCGGGATGAATTGTACGCGAATATGACAAAAGGGAGCGCAGTATCGCAGTCACGATGGTCATCAGAAACATACATGAAGAGCGTGTCTGTTATTGTTCGAGTAAGCCGCTCCGTAAGACCGTTCGTCTGCGGATGGCATGCATTAGTAAGTTTGTGCTTGGTAGAATAAGAACAGAGGAAGTCGTCCACAACAGTAAAGAGGAAGGAGCGACCCCTGTCGGTAAGAAGTTGACGAGGAGCGCCGTGGTGAACAATGATCCCAAGCAACAAAAAGACCGCGGCAAAAAGTCGGCCCGACGTCTCCGGCCGACTGCAAAACGGTTGGCCCGACCTCGGCAACCGAGGGCGGCCCAGCTTTGGGGATTGACATTGGCCTAACGTCGGCCGATCGTCGGCAATCGATGTAGGCCCGACCACTGTGGCCGACTTGGCCGACGGCGTCCCATACGAGGGCCTACCAAGGCTTTAGGTACGTAGTCAGTCGGCCAGCCGTAGGGCCATTCTATTTGGCCAACGCAGCCGAGCGCATGCCACACGCGGGCCAGCCATGGCCCTGACGACAATAATGGTCGGCATTGCACCGGCCCGGTGCTGAAAGCCGACGTTGCTTTTGACGCCCCGAATAATCGTAGCATTTGCATCATGCACTTACAACAGCATGCGCATCACGCATCACGCTTGTGTGGTGGCCGTCATAGAAGTACCAGACGAAAGCCAACGCTTTTTTGTACTTTTCATGCCACATAAATGCCAGACAAAATGTTCTTATACAGGTCTTTATTTCTTGTATTTGTCTTGGATATGTATACACCCACACGTTCACAAAAGTTTCAAATGCTAGTTCATGGTGGGCTTGAAGCGGGGTCACGACGCCTTCTCTCGTTCCGGCCTCCATCCCTGTCAGCTGCTCCGACTAACCAGCGTTTCGTGACTCCAGCCACTGAAGCCAGTGAAGCGTCTGGGAAGGTGCTCCTCACAGATGCTGCAATAAAGCGGCACATATAAGAAAGCTGCCCCCGCTTTATAGTTCAGTTGGTTAGTCGCATTCCATTTGAAGAAATGAAACAATAAAAAAGATCATAAGCCAGATAAAGAAACGATAACAAAGTAATATTAGGGACGTGCAAATCAGTATCGAAGATGTCAGGAAGAGTGGCTGGACGACACAAATCGTGTAAGTACCGGATAGTTGATAATTTATATGTCGTTAGCAATAGGGGGAACTCAACACGGAACCATAACAAAACACGCATACACAGTGGCTACTGTGTCGGTAGTGCGGCTGGTAGCCGCACTACTGGTAGTGCGGCTATTTACACCACGATCCGTCTTGTTGCTTCCCGTGAGCACTGCATGAAACAGCCAAGTTGAAACGCTGAGACAAAGAACGCGCCGGAGCCCGGAGCGCCAAGCGGCACAAGGAGGTGAATAGCTAAATGTCTGGAGAGGCAAGAGGGGAAGTTTATGGCATGATACATATACTTGCTGACATGATGGCAACGATGATAGGTCTATGTTTTGCAGAAAACAGTTTGCATACATGGGTTAAAGCAGAAACAGCATATACAGCATATATTATATGGTGAAGCAAAACAAACTTCTCAAAAGCAGTGACAAAATATGGACGCCGCAAGTAGAACTCACTTATTACGGCATTATTTTATTAAAGAAAGTGCTAATACTGGACGCAGCAAGATGCAATAGGCAGCAGCTTGTTTGAATGAAGAAAAAAAAAACGAAGCATGCAGTTGGTACCGATGTTCGCAACGTGCACAAGAAAGCTGATTGTTATGCCATATTTCTTACTTAGAATGAGATTCGTGATGGCCGGGAGCTTCACGAAGGCGTGCTTCCTCCCCTGCGACCCTTTCCAGCTGAACTGCAGTGCAGCTTCATTTGTAAGTATGCCCTGCAGAAGAGTGCGCACGGCATGACCGATGTCCGTTCCTCCGTATCTCGAAAAAAAGTTCACCTGCACGAACCAGCGCATGTAGAGCTAAACCAGACATCCAAATACGTGGTTATCGTGGTCTGTAAAAAATAATGGTCAGGATAAGAAATATGATCGCTCTCGTTTTAAATGTTTTAACCACATAAAACAAATATATCTAGAAACAACGTTCTATGACAGAACGATATATGGCTGCGGTATTGTATGAATGACAAAATGAAAATCAGCCAAATATAAACATGAATACATAGTTTCTCTAAAAAGAAAACACAGCATGTCAATCACCATCTGTTCCATGCGGGAATCTGAAGCTAAATATTCCTCTAAGATACACTTTAGAGCCGCCCAAGGAAACATGAGGACAGGAAGGATAGATTTACTGGCTTGGCTCAGAATATCATTTAAAAAAAAAAAAAACATCCAGGCAGCGCGATAAATGAATACAACACAGTTGCACAAACAAAATAGCACGCAGACTGCCACGAGACAAATGTATAGGTATACATAACGTCGAGACCGCGGTGACAAAGTATTACACGTAAACTACGAAAATACAACAACAGAAAAATTGAGGAACAACTTACATATGGGCTATCCGCAGGGTTTCACATACGCGGCTTCTTGTCTGATGTTCCTAGATCTACTCTAGTTCACATGCGAAGATGTGCCACACACAATCCATTCTTACCTGCAATGCACCAGACGTATATCGTACAGGCATATACAGTTTTGTTTTTTCATCTGTGGGAAGGAACGAAAGCAACTTCTAATTAATTATGACTTGTCCGCAATGACAACCAGACAAGCGTCTTACCTGATTTCTTCCCGAATGGTGGCGACAGTTCCGAGCGTAGCAGGTCATTCGCACACTGTGCTTCAATTTAAGCAGTGTCGTTCCAGTGTTTCCTTGAGAAAAATTAAGGAAAATACAAGACGAAAAAATAATATTAGAAATATATACATGAAAGTACGTCTCACATTTCCCTGTCCCAACTCTCGAACGCTTGATCGTTCTCATATAAAGCCTCTTTTTTTTTTTCCTGTCAGAAAAAATAAGCCCAAAAGACAAGGAGCTTATCATACGTTGCAAAACCATTTACGCAATACAAAGCGAGTTTTGTTCACATGAAAAAGACAGTCATGCATTACACAACGTGAAATTAAAATGCCACTTACGAGTACGCATATCTTGAACGGCGAGATACGGCGGCTCCACTGCATGGAAAGGGCTTGCGCTGTTTTTGTCCATGTCACTTTTGTGTAGTTTGCGTTTCTATGCGCAGTCCATGATAACAGAAATGCACCAACTAGTCTACCAAGAGACGCGGAACGAGCTGGCATCCAGAGCTAGCATTTGGCGGCAACTCACGCAACTGCTTGCGCCCCCGCGCCATTTGGCGGGAACTCGCCTGCGCCCCTGCGGGCAGCCGGCGTTGAGCGTGACGAAGAAAAAATAGACAGCAAGGAAAGTCCCGCTTCGCTTTCTCGCCCCGTCCTCGCTGGTGGGAGCTGATGCTGACAGAGAGAATCGCCCGTCCCTGCTTTCCAAGAACCTCTTCATTCCTTCTGGGAGAGGGAGATGCGACAGCGCAAACGACCTCGGTTCCCCACACTTTTCCTTTTTTTTCTTTTTTTTTTTGTCAGGCGCTTCCTGTGAGCGCGTCGCCGTTTCCTTTTGGCGTGTGTGCTGTGCACGTGCGTGCGTGCGTGCGTCTGTGTAATATTTTGGAGGGATTGGTAGCTCTATACGAATATGTATATAGCTTATGTAAACAATAATTTTGACCTCTTCAGTGAGTCGAAAAGTACTTTGGGTGCTATGCACGTTAGCATGTAGGTTCTGTTTTCTTTTTTGGGAGTATTGCATAAATATTGTATAATCTTGTTTTGTTTCCCTTTGTACTTGTTCATTATTGTACACCTGTTATTACCGTGTGCAATTGTCTTTGTCCGCCCCTCATTTACATGCGCGTCACGCTAAAACTCGTTTAGCGTGAGATTAAGCGTGGATTTTTTTTAAGTGTATACTGAGGTATTTGTGTTCTTTTACTCGAGGTATTTCCTGGCCCTGTATTGATACTGTCTGTTCACTGTTTTCATTGAGTACTGTTTACCATAAAAGCTGATTTCCTAACGCTAAATTTCAAATGTTAAATTCTTACCTTCATGTGCACATATATTCTCCAGGCGTTGCATAACACTCCGCTTGTTAGCTAGCAACACAATGTCGTCGGCATAAAACGAACCTGGAAGCTACTGCTCTACTATTTTAACCGCCTGTTTGTATGAGAGATAAAACCCAAAATTGCTTCCCTCTAGCGGCCTTTTCATACTTACCATGTACATCACAAACAGCAGTCCCTAGTTGATATCAACTTGCTTCTCGCTCCTCATCCCTCCCCATTCAACGCAAACTGTATTTTCTAGGTAGGTCTCTGTCAAAAGCTATATAAAGTCGTTGCCTATGCCTTCCAGAATATCCCACAAAATTTTGTGGTCTACGTTGTCATACGCTCCGGCAATATCTAAAAAAGCCACATAAAACAGTCTCCTCTCTTTGGATATTTCAATACACTGAATAAGAACAAATAAGTTATCATCCAGACGCCTATTCTGAACCCGTTCTGAAGTTCTCCCATACCATTCTCTGCCCATGTTTGCACTTGCAATTTAATTACCTGTATTGCTAACGTGTATATTGCCGATATAATGGTCAACGGTCTATATGGGTGAATTCAATTCTTTTCTCCCTTATCTTTATACATTAAATTCATTCTACTTTGTATCCGGCTGTCTGGTATTCGCCTATCTTGTAAGCCTTTTTCTACTGCTTCCCACAGAGCTTCCTTACTTTTTGATCCTAGTTCGCTAATCAGCCTAACGGGAACCTCGCCTAACCCTATGGCTGTGCGCTTTAGAAGTTTCTCTGGTTCTCGTTAACGCTCTTCTTCTTTAAAACTACTTCATCATTGCCTTGGAATGATTCGGTCGTTATTTTTCGGATGTAATTTAATGTCGCATCCCCTTCCATGTTTTTTTATCTTAGTCTAGGACATGTTGTTCTGTTCCAGACTTCCTGCTTAATAAGTTTGTGTGTTTTCAAAATATTCTAGGCGCGGCCTTCTTTTTCTCACGTATTTCCGACAACCAACGTTCTTTCACCTTTGAACTTTGCTTGAACCAGTATTATAACAATAGATTTTTTTTCTCCCGGTATACTTCTAATTTTCTGTCTACTTCAACCTGTGGCAACTGCACTTTCTATGCCTGCTTATGTTCTCGTAATGCTTTCTGTCGTTCATCGATCGCTTCGGGTATCACGCTGTTCCACCAGCTTTTTTTACTTCATTTTTGTTTTCCAACAAACGTGTTGCTTCTTCTTCCTAATTTCTCTCGTCATTACATTTAGAAGCTCACTGTATTCCCACTTATTGCTTGGCCATTTGCCGTGTTCTTTCTCGACTCCCGCGGCTATATTTGTTATTTGTTGAGCGTTCAAATTTGGACTGGCTTTCTCGACTCCCGCGGCTATATTTGTTATTTGTTGAGCGTTCAAATTTGGACTGGCCATTCTTCGCTCCGTGCTCTCCTTCACAACTACATATCCCATTTTCAAAATGGTGCGTTTATGGCCAGTCCTTGTGTTACTACAGTCTTACTCGCCAATGGCTCAACTTATCTCAACTGATCTGAACTTATCATAAATATCTTCCGTCATCAGACAGTAACCAATAGTCGATTGCCTATTTCCAACTTGCCATCTGATCTGACCATCAGATTTACGGGCCGTAATTACGATAACGAGGTTACGTTGCTCACAAAGGTCCAGCAATAACTTCCTGTTGTTGTCGGTATAAACGTCTAGATCCTGTATGTGGGCATTCATGTCACCTAACAGGGTAATTTCGGCATTATTTCCGAAACGCCTAATATCAGCACTTAGGCATTCCGCTAAGCCTTGGTTCTTCTCTCTGCAATGTTTTCTCGTTCATAAATACGTTAAGCCCAGCCAAGTTTTATTTCCACTCATTGTGCCTGAAAACCAAATATGCCCTTGACACTTTGAATATGCTTTTTCCCATTTGAACATTCCGGCCCCCCTCCCTTTCCTTTCGATTTAGTTCTGTTGCAACCTTCCCAAACATAATTCTCAATGACTGGTGCATCTTTTAAGTCTCTAAGGTGCGTTTTTATAACCGCATACACCCCTATTTGTTCTCTATTTAACTGCTCCTCAATTTATAAGCGCTTTTCCTTTCTTCTGGCGCCCTGCATGTTTATGCAGCCTATTACATGGCGAGCTCGCTTTTTTTTTTTTCCGCCTTTCTCTGTGGTACTAATCTGAGGTAGCGCCACCTACCGGCCGTGGCCACTCAGACAGACCTCAAATGGCAGCTATAGAAAAGGGCTTTGTCTTTCAGTTTCCGCGTAACAGAATTATGTTTTCCCGCATACTCGATTTGCAATCCGAAGTTATCATGTCTGAAGCTTGTGCTTAAGTTGTATTTTACGCATTTTCTGACAATTTACCCTCAAACATTCATTTAGTTCCATAAGGCTCTTGCGCTTGGCGGGGGCCATGTATGCTGCACTTCCGTAGACATGCGTGCCCGCGTTACGTACGTCGCTTGTGGTGTTAGTGGTGGTTGGTTTCTGAGCAACGTCGTCTAACGTCGGCAATCGTTTCTTTGTACACCCACTTTCACAGGGTGCAATGGAGGAGGGCTTTTTTTTTTTGCTAAGAATACTGCAGGGAACCTGCTGAGAAATATGCGCACAATGCCACAAACGTGCGAAGCCCGCGCACAGCGTAGGCAGAATGTAGCTGTAATACCTTACGTTCACACACTATCCCACAATTTGGAAAAGGTGGCTCAGCGTTACGAGTGTTCGCTGCTCCCCATAAGCTGTCAAAGCTTTGTAGGATGACCGACCCGGAAGCAAGCCAGTAACGTGACTGCGGCATAAAGCACAGGCCGCCTTTTATTGAATGCGCATAAGGGGCAGTCTATGAAATTCTTTTAAGGTGCGGAATAGTGTACATTGGCCATACTGGGAGATGTGCTAATGATAGGTTAAGGAAGGACGCAAACAATGTAAACAATCCGCGTGAAGGAAAAGATTTCGAAGGTTTTCTGGCAAGTCATTGTCTGACTTGCAGGGACTGTTCGCCCGACCTTGTAAACACTTTCGTTATTAAGAAGAGTAAAACTCGTGTTATACGGGAAATCGCAGAATCTGAACGGATTTCTAGAAGTGAACTTGAACTTTATTTCCATCATCGATGGAGGAGAGGGAAAAAAAGCTGTGTAAGCATAGGGATGTGTCAACATGGCATCCATCACGCTGTCAGACAAATAGTTGGCATATTTACGAATGCGCAGATGATTACACCGGGCTCGGACAGCATGTATATATTCGTGATTCATTAACAATAAATGTTTTTGGAAGTTCAGCACCCGTCCTTGTCCTCTCGTCTCCGTCCGTGTCTTCTTGCGCTACCTTTCCACTGGGTGTTTTCCGGGGCAAGGAGTAGTATAACGCGCGCCGGCGCGTTTCGGCGGCAGGGAGCCTGCTCCTCTCCCCAGCCCCGCTGTAATATGATCGCCGCCTGCACGGCATGAATGGTCCCCGCTTGCTCTCGCGCGACGTGTTGGTGGGGGAGTGAAAGGGGCTGTGTTCGTCTTTACATTCGGGGTCGCGGAAACCAGGCGGTTCGCTTGCCGCCGAACTCACAACTTTCTTTACCAGTGATCCAAGAAGAAGCTGAAAAAAGAAAGAAAAAATGGCCAGAACAAGTTTCGTCCCCTCAGGCTCCGGAGGAAAGCATTCCGTCCGCAAGCAGCAGCGCGAGTTCGAAAAGAAAGGAGACCACAGTCTCGAGCAGCGCCGCGCCGTCCGTCACGAATCACCCGAAGAAGATGGCACATGCTCAGTCTGAAGGATTAGACTGAATTGCGTGCAGCCAGTGGCACATAGCGAATGATAAATCATGAATCTGACCATAAAGCACTATTCCATTAAGAGGTCGGTGTGCTGTAGGTATACATATGAGCCGAAATCATACGTGTTAGATTTTTATGAAGGAACGCATTTTTGATTGCACCGAAGAGAAACGCGCTTACTGCGAGGATACAGTTGTCTGTTATGTATGAGTGTCTAACAGAGCGCTTGCCAGCCCAACTGGAAAACCGGCAAGCGGCGTGCCGAGTGTGAAATCGGCAGCCAGCACCATGAGGGAAAACCTTGCATTGCTATTTGAAAATCACCCACGCGGAAACTATGCGAGAAAACCTGGGCGAGCGCGAAGTGCTGCTGCAGAAGCGTGCAACAGAGGAAGTCTTGCTGGGGCGCACTCGTAAAAAGGGATCCTCGAGCCTTTGGCAAACCAGTTCTTAAAAGAAGAAACAAAAATTTAGAGAATGGGTAGTGGGACTCGGTGCCGTAGCAGATGAATTGCGCCGTCGTAGCAGCCAAATTATTTCTACTAAAAGGAAGAAAAGATTGGCTGAGAAGATTTCGAGATTGTGTTGCTGTAGGTGCAACACCGCAGTTATACTATTGATGCATTTACGTTTCACAGTCCCGTAGCAAAGCAGGAACAGAAAACACCTGGCGCTCACCAGTCATTTCCTGCAAAATGAAGACATCAGCACTTTTATTAGGGGAAGTTAATTCTTAGTATGTCGCATAACGTTTGCTTGGGCTATTTGGCTCATGAAAAACATCATGGCGTGAAAGACGAGGACACAGGGCTCATTCTGTTTCTAGTCCTCTTTTTTTTGCGCCACTGTTTTTTGTTTCCAGCGGTTTCCACATAATAAGCATTTTCCTAACCGTAGTTCTATTCTTGGTTCAATTCGCGTTCGCCTTTTGGCAAATGCTCAGCGTGCGTTCAGTGTTATCACCTCCTCGCGCATGTTCTTCCAAAATTTTAAATTGTGAATTCATATCTGACCAATTCATTTTGAGTAAACAATATATCTACGCTGTAGTAAAGAGATGTTTAACTAGTTTTCTGACACTTTCCTTACGTCAAATATCCAAAAGAGGAGGATACGAATAGCCTTGCCGTGATAAATGAAATATAAAAAATTCACTGTGGAGCAAGGCCTGCATTAGTTTTTCTGTTTGGAAATGAAAGCATCACCGCTCGGTACTGCCTGCTGAGCGGAATTCAAGGACTCCTAGCTCCACAGTCTGTAATAATTCGCATAAGTTAACTTCAGGCTGATCATACGTATGTTCTGGTGCACTTGTCGTTCACACGAGTGAAAGCGCTATTAGTTGATGCAAAAAGGAGCTAGAGGGATTGAAAGAAAGATGCCAAGCATCGTAAAACGCGTCTCTTTTTAGTGGTGGCTGAATGCAGTGGGTGGGGAAAGCGCCTCTGTGTTGCAGCTCTTGGCGCGGAGGCGAAGAGTCCGGGTGGAAGACAGGGGTGACGTTTGTGGAGAGGAGACGCTTGTGGGAGGGAGTAGGAGGAAAACTAGCAGTGCAGCGAACGTGGCAGCGCGCCGAGGGCAGCGCTAACAGAGCGATGCGAGGTCTGGTCGCACTAACCGCTTCAGCGCTCCGCCCCAGAGATTCGTCGGCGCTCTATGATGGCATCTCGGAGGCCATGTTTAGGGCGGTAGGTACAAGTTTAATTTAGTGACGTTTGCTTTGTTAAACCCCAAGTATTTCTAGAAGTTTAGTGTTTAAATCACAGTAAAAAAGGATTAGCGAAAATTCATAATATATACCACAGCCCACGTGAAATTCCGCATGTTTACAGAATTAATCCTTGCAAGCATCCCGAGAATTTAATTCCCTTAAATAAACATGGCAGGTTAATTCACATGTTTACGCGTACGACGAGTTTCATATTGCTTCAGAAAACGGTCCCACACGCATATATCGCTGTTTCTGAACGCATTGCGCTATACCTTATAATATTAATGCAGCTGTGTATGTGTATAGTCACGAAAAGTATAAATTCTGTAAGCAGAACAATGTATTACCTTCACCTATAATAAATTTCCCTAGTGAGAATTTTATAAGTATAGACCGAGAGACAGGAATTGATATAAAAATTAAATTATGCTACTCATCGGCCTCGGGCGTTGGTCCGACGCGCTGCCATCGTACCGAGCCGGCGACCAACTGGCGGGTCGGGAGTCAGTCTGACAGAGAGGTTGGCAAGACGCCCTCTGCCGACTGCTCGCCGGTAAAGGCGGCGGCCGTTGTCATACCGACCTCTCGCCAACCTTCGCTGGCCAATATAGTCGTTTGACGATCATTTCCCGACGATCGGCCAAGCAGCGGCAGTTGGCCAAGGTTGCTTGGGATGTTGTGCAACAGGAAGTAGGCTACGTCTGTCGGAAGAGCTGTGGTGAACGCGGAACAAGTTGTATAATCAGTTGTGACGGCCATCCATTTGTTGCATCAGTCGGATGTGGGGAACGGTGCCAAGAGGTCTACACCAACGCGATAGAAGGGTTCAGTAGGAATGCCATGAGGTAGGAGTAAACCAGCAGTGAGAACAGATGGCTTCTTCTGTAGTTGACATAACTCACAAGAAGCGACGTAGCGGCGGACAGATCGGTACAAACCAGGCCGAAAGAATCGTTGCCGGATACGATCGTACGTACTGATTCCCCGAGGTGACGAAAAGTTGGTAGATCGTACAGCTTGTATAGAATAGTAGTGCGAAGATGCCTGGGAATGACCAGCACCATCTCAGATCCACTAGGGTACATGCTGCGCCGATATAAAGTGCCGTCCTGGAATGGGAACATGCCAAGAGAAGGACCACATGATCTAGATGTGAGCTTGTCCATGATACCACGTATACTGGATCTCAGCGCTGTTCGGTAGCGATGTCAGCGAAGCACATAGCGAAAATACAGAAGCAGAAGCATAGGTCGCAGGAACATCAGGAGCATTGTCTGGGTGGTAGCACAAGCAGTTGACATCTTGGTGTAAACTCGTACAGGAGCATTCCTGTAGGCGTAGTGGCCAGTGACCTAGGCGACCGGTAGGGTCTTTGAGGGATGAAAGCCTGCAGAGCGCATGGTGGTCTGTGGTGAATGCAAAGGGCCGACAATATAGGTAAGGGCGAGATTTCGCCACTGCCTAGAGAAGTGCAAGGCACACACGTTCAGTAATGAAATAATTCCGCTCATCTGGAGAAAGCAGACGGCTGGCGTAGGCAATGACGCGGTTGTGGCGTCCTTGACGTTGGCAAAAAAATGGCACCAATTCCATGACCACTGGCATCAATGCGGACTTTTGTTGGAGCAGTCTGGCCGAAGTTCGCAAGAAGGAATGTAGATGTTAGGAGAGAGATAGACTTCGAGAAGGCAGTTGCTTGTTCAGGTCCCCTAGAAAATGAAACGGCTGCCTTCAGAAGAGCAGAGGGCGGGTGACCTCCGCAAAATTGTGCATGAGGCGGCAGAAGTACAAGCACAGGCCCACAAAGTTCCGGCCATATTTAGCTCATGTTGGCATGGGAAACTTCTGTACGGCACGAGCTCCGCCCGGGTCTGGGCGCACGATGCATGATTCAACAACATGACCGGGGATAGTAATTTGGTGGCGTCCGAAGAGACATTTAGAAGAATTCAGTTGAAGGCCAGCATTGCGAAAAGCAGAAAGAACAAGCGAGAGGCACTTGTGGTGCGTAGCAAATGTAGGAGCAAAAACGACGGCGTCATCTAAGTAACAAATACAGATGGACCACTTGAGGCCATGATGGAGTGTGTCCATCATGCGTTCAAAAGTAGATGGAGAAATACATAAGCCGAAGGGCATAAATTTGAACTGGTGTAAGCCATCGGGTGTTACAAAGGCGGTTTTCTCGCGGTCCATATTGTCGACGGCAGTCTGCCACTAACCGGAACCACAGTCGATGGAAGAAAAGTACTTCGCACCGTGGAGGCAGTCGAGGGCGTCATCAAGGCGGGGTAGAGGATAAACATACGCCTCTCTCGGTGATCTTGTTGAGGTGCCTATATTCCACGCAGAAGCACCAACTGGCGTCCTTTTTAAGTTGAACGACAGAGGACGCCCAAAGACTTGATGATGGTTCAACGATTTCTCGAGAGAGAATCTTCTCGACCTCCGTTTGAATTACTTGTCGTTCGTGCAAGGACAGACGGTATGGTCGCCTGTGAATAGGGTGTGCGTCATCTGTGTCAATATGGTGTGTCGTGAGAGAGGTCTGGCCTGAAAGGCGACCTAGGTAAAAAATGTCGCTCAACGCGTAGAGCAGTTGCCATAACTAGTTGGCGTGGTGAGGCGGAAGTTCGGGAGCAATTACGTTTGTGAGCTGAGGAAGGACATCTGGCAAAGAAGAGTCAACGGGAGACGACGTAATATATGCAGTCAAGACTGAAAACAGGCAAACTTGGGAGGAAGACAGCTTACCTAAGGCTATGCCTTGTGGTAGGACGTGGTTACTGATTCCGAAGTTGACGAGATGAAGGCTGGTAGAGTTGGTGATGCCGACGATGGTTTGTAGAAGAGCAACGTGATGAGCAAGGAGGGCTTCCACGAGAGGAGTCACACCACAGTCACCAGCAGGCACAGGTGGAGCTGTATAAAGCAGGACGCTGGTCATGGCTTGTGGGGTGAGTCGAATGTGCTCAGCGAAGCAGAGCCTGCTGGGAACTTCCTCAGGAGGATCAGGACAAAGTAAATAAGTGGAACAAGTCCAGCGGAGCCGTAGATGCGGGCGGAGTGAGCGGATGGGAAATCAAGGCCTAGAAGAAGGTCATGGGGACACTCTTAAAGAACAGTAAACAAAACAGATGTTTGGCGGCCACAGACATCAACGAGAGCGGCACAGACTCCTATTGTGCCCAGTGTTCTTCCGCTATCGGCTCGCACAAGACAGGACGTCGCAGGTGTCGGGACTTAAATGAGCCGTCTACGAAGCTGGTCGCTCATCCGATAGATGTACGCGCCTGTATCAAGCAGAGCAGCGACAGGGACACCATCTACGTCGTATCAAGTAAATTCCTTTCCGTCGGTGGTCAGTAGAATAATTGCAATCCCGGTCGTTCTGGCAGCTTCACCTCTCGAAGCTGCACCCGTTAGTTTCCTGCAGAGTGCAGGTACATAAGGGACGGAGAACGGCAAATAGGGGATGAGCGAGACGGGCCGTCGTGGTGAGGGTGAACGACTCTGCCGTGTAGATGAGGACGCCTGCGTAGAGTCCTATGGCTCTGTGGAATCCTGCGGTGATAGACAAGTACCCGCCGAGTGGCGGTAAGGTTGGAGCGCAGACTGATATTGGCATGACATTCAAGTACTGCGGCACTGGCGGGAAATGTGGCTAACGTGCCGGCACTTGATACATATCGGCCGGTCATCGGACCTTCGCCATTCCGCTTGGTTGCGAAAAGGCCGACAGAGGTACTGGCCTCATGAAGAAGAGATTGTAGGAAAATGTAGGTGTCCCCTCGGTTGACGGAATAGACAGACTGAATTCCAATTTTCGCTAACTCGTCGCGCACAACAGACTGCACAAGGGAAATCGTCGGCCGAGAATAGTTGGAGAAGGTCTGGAAGCCAACCGTGCCGCGGTCCTGATCTTCCGGCGGACGAGGCTCTCAGGCGTTGGCGGCTGATGGACAGAGTGGTCGCACGAAGACGTAGCAGCCGTATTTCGAAGGCGCATCAACTGGTGCACGTTGCGACGACTTTTTGCTTCTTCGAAGCGTCGACATTCATTAATGACGTCGGCTATGGTGGAAAAACTCTTATGCACGAAAAGATTACGAGCGTCGTCTGCTATGCCCTTCTTCTGACATGCTCTCGCCAGCATTGCGGCAATCCAGCTTTTCTGGGCACGAGGGGTTAGATCGCGTGAGTGCCACCACGTGGCGTACTGACCTTAAAAATTTCAAACTTCCCGCGGTGACTCGTGATGACGTCAACAAAAGGAAAACAAAAAAACAATTAAAAGCTATCCCTGCAAATTGAACTTTGCCACAATGCTTGTCCCGCCGGCGTTATCAGTGTTCTTGATAAGGCGTAGCCGCTCGTCGCCTGGAAATGACTTATCATCCTAAGAGTGTTTAGTCGCGACGAGCGATGATGGATTCTGGGTTTTTGATACGGTTCTTTTTTTTTTCATTTCTTTCCTTGTTCTTTTTTTCTTTTCGATGCTACGGAGTAAACAAGCAAGGCTAACCGTCAGAAGCACACCGTGGCAGCCTTTCTGCAGTCGGCACACATTGTTAACGTCCGAAAATCGCACAGCGTCTACGAAACACGCCGTCGTGGACGACTTTTGATTTTGACCTATCGATTTCATTAAGGTGCCCCCAATTATTTCGCTAGCGACTTTGTTATCCGCACTCACGGGCTACCGCCACAGCTGCAAATCTAGATGTAGTAAGCCATATACATGGATATGTTGGTTTTGCACCTTGGCGCAAAAGCGACGACACAAGAATTGAACAAACTGTCTCTTTGTCTTCGTCTGTAAGCATGCAATGGCCGAAGCTGCTGGCAATATTACGTCACATTTACTGGCCGCCAGGCCATGTACACCCTTGGGTATGGCATATACAGTAGTTGCAGTTAGTTTCTAAGGTCGTCTCCTATGACGGTTATCCACGTGCGTGAAGGAAGACCGCTATTTAAAATTATTGTGCAGTAATATATGCGGGATGACCAGGAAGTCGAAAACTTCTATGAAGGCGTGGAATCGGCGATGGGTAGAGTGAAAACAAAATACACAATACTTATGGGGGACTTCAATGCCAAGGTCGGCAAGAAGCAGGCTGGAGACAAGGCAGTGGGGGAATATGGCATAGGCACTAGGAATAGCAGGGGAGAGTTATTAGTAGAGTTTGCGGAACAGAATAATATGCGGATAATGAATACATTCTTCCGCAAGAGGGATAGCCGAAAGTGGACGTGGAGGAGCCCAAACGGCGAGACTAGAAATGAAATAGACTTCACGCTCTGCGCTAACCCTGGCATCATACAATATGTGGACGTGCTCAGCAAGGTGCGCTGCAGTGACCATAGGATGGTACGAACTCGAATTAGCCTAAACCAGAGGAGGGAACGGGAGAAACTGGGACATAAGAAGCCCATCAAAGAGTTAGCGGTAAGAAGGAAAATAGAGGAATTCCAGATCAAGCTAGAGAACAGGTATCCGGCTTTAACTCTGGAAGAGGACCTTAGTGTTGAAGCAATGAACGACAATCTTGTGGGCATTTTTAAGGAGTGTGCAATAGAAGTCGGTGGTAACTCCGTTAGAGAGGATACCAGTAAGCTATCGCAGGAGACGAAAGATCTGATCAAGAAACGCCAATGTATAAAAGCCTCTAACCCTACAGCTAGAATAGAACTGGCAGAACCTTCGAAGTTAATCAACAAGCGTAACACAGCTGACATAAGGAAGTATAATATGGATAGAATTGAACATGCTCTCAGGAACGGAGGAAGCCTAAAAACAGTGAAGAAGAAACTAGGAATTGGCAAGAATCAGATGTGTGCGTTAAGAGACAAAGCCGGCAATATCATTACTAATATGGATGAGATAGTTCAAGTGGCTGAGGAGTTCTATAGAGATTTATACAGTACCAGTGGCACCCACGACGATAATGGAAGAGAAAATAGTCTAGAGAAATTCGAAATCCCACAGGTAACGCCGGAAGAAGTAAAGAAAGCTTTGGGAGCTATGTAAAGAGCGAAGGCAGCTGGGGAGGATCAGGTAACAGCAGGTTTGTTGAAGGATGGTGGGCAGATTGTTCTAGAGAAACTGGCCACCCTGTATACGCAATGCCTCATGACCTCGAGCGTACCGGAATCTTGGAAGAACGCTAACATAATCCTAATCCTTAAGAAAGGGGACGCCACAGACTTGAAAAATTATAGACCGATCAGCTTACTGTCCGTTGCCTACAAAGTTACTAAGGTAATTGCAAATACAATCAGGAACACCTTAGACTTCCGTGAACCAAAGGACCAGGCAGGATTCCGTAAAGGCTACTCAACAATAGACCATATTCACACTATCAATGAGGTGATAGAGAAATGTGTGCAATATAAACAACCCTTATATATAGCTTTCACTGATTACGAGAAAGCGTTTGATTTTGTCGAAACCTCAGCAGTCGTGGAAGCATTACGGAATCAGGGTGCAGACGAGCCGTATGTAAAAATACTGAAAGATATTTATGGCGGCTCCACAGCCACCGTAGTCCTCTAAAGAAGAAAGCAACAAAATCAAAATAAATAAAGGCGTCAGGCAGGGAGATGCTATCTCTCCAATGCTATTCACAGTGTGTTTACAGGAGGTATTCAGAGAGCTGGATTGGGAAGAATTGGGCATAAATGTTAATGGAGAATACCTTAGTAACTTGTGATTCGCTGATGATATTGCCTTGCTTAGCAACTCCGGGGACCAACTGCAATGCATGCTCACTCACCTAGAGAGGCAAAGTAGAAGGGTGGGTCTAAAAATTAATCTGCAGAAAACTAAAGTAATGTTTAACAGTCTCGGAAGAGAACAGCAATTTACAATAGGTAGCGAGGCACTGGAAGTGGTAAGGGAATATACATACTTAGGGCAGGTAGTGACGGCGGATCCGGATCATGAGACGGAAATAATCAGAAGAATAAGAATGGGCTGGGGTGCGTTTGGCAGGCATTCTCAAATCATGAACAGCAGGTTGCCATTATCCCTCAAGAGAAAAGTATATAATAGCTGGGTGTTAACAGTACTCACATACGGGGCAGGAACCTGGAGGCTTACGGAAAGGGTTCTACTTAAATTGAGGACGACGCAACAAGCTATGGAAAGAAGAATGATGGGTGTAACGTTAAGGGATAAGAAAAGAGCAGATTGGGTGAGGGAACAAACGCGGGTAAATGACAGCTTAGTTGAAATCAAGAAAAAGAAATGGGGCATGGGCAGGACATGTTATGAGGAGGGAAGATAGCCGATGGCCATTAAGGGTTACGGACTGGATTCCAAGGGAAGGGAAGCGTAGCAGGGGACGGCAGAAAGTTAGGTGGGCGGATGAGATTAAGAAGTTTGCAGGGACGACATGGCCACAATTAGTACATGACCGGGGTTGTTGGAGAAGTACGGGAGAGGCCTTTATCCTGCAGTGGGCGTAAGCAGCTGATGATGATGATGAATATATGCGGGATTTGTATGCTCTCCGTATTGTCTACCATGTTGCCGTTCCACCTTTATAATATAACCACAATGTAGACTAGCATTTATCGAACGCCATAAAGGCTACCGACCTACTCAAAGACCTCGCGCACAGCTCCTGACAGTTACTTGTATTCAAGAGTTGTGCGACTGCATAGGACATCCTTAACGAATGTTACATCATACATTTTGGGATTTTACGTGCCAAAACTACGATCTCATAATGAGGCACGCCTCGATGACCCCTGGTGGCGGCACAATGGGGCAGATTCCAGAAGATACTGTTGCCACTCCACCAACGTTGGCACGTGGATCCGAGCCAAGCAGCAGCTGCGGCTTGTTTGATAGGCTTATCTGCGGCGACAAGAAAGACGTTTCAGGCGAGCTCTTTGCTGCCACCGCTGCGGCCACGTGTTCCGGTGCACGATGGCGTCAGGTTATGTAGGCTTCGATGGCCCATGGTGGCGGCACAGTGGTGCAGATTTCAAAGGATGCTGTTTCCACACCCCCAACGTAGGCACGTGGAACCGCGGCAAGCAGAAGCTGTGGTTTGTTTGATAGGCATATCTGCGGCTACGAGAAAGACGTTACAGGCGTGCTTCTTGCAGCCCCGCTGCGGCAAAGCGGTCCGATGCAGGACGGTGTCCGGTTTATGTAGACTTCGATGGCCCCTGGTGGCGGTGCCGTAGAGGGGCAGCAAGAAGCAGGTCTGAAACGTCTTTTTTGTCACCGCAATAGGCCTATAAACAAGCCACAGCCGCTGCTTGGCGCGGATCCACGTGCCTACGTAGGGAGTGTGGCAACAGTGTCTTATGGAATCTGCACCACTGTGGCCCCACCAGGGGCCATCGAAGCCGACATAAACCGGACACCATCGTGCGCTGACCACATGGCCGCAGCGGGGGCTGCAAAGAGCACGCCTGAAACGTCTTTCTTGTCGCAGCAGATCAGCCTATCAAACAAGCCACAGCTGATTTTTGGCGCGGATCCAGGTGCCTACTTTGGGGGTGTGGGAACAGTGTCTTCTGGAATGAGCACCACTGTGCCGCCACCAGGGGCCATGGAATCCTACATAAACCGGACGCCATCGTGCGCCGGACAACTTGGCAGCAGCGGGGCCAGCGAAGAGCATGCCTGAAACGTCTTTCATGTTGCTGCAGATAAGCCTATCAAACAAGCCACAGCTGATGCTTGCCGTGGATCCACGTGCCTACGTTGCTGGTGTGGCCACAGTATATTCTGGAATCTGCACCACTGTGCCGCCACCAGGGGCCATCAAAGACTACATAAACCGGACACCATCGTGCGCAGGATCACTTGGCCGAAGCGGTGGCTACAAAGAGCACGCCTCAAACGTCTTTCTTGTCGCAGGAGATTAGCCTATCAAAGAAGCCACAGAGGCTGTTTTCCGCGGTTACACGTGCCTACGTTGGGGGTGTGGCAACAGTATCTTTTGAAATCTGCACCACTGTGCCGCAACCAGGGTCCATCGAAGGCTACACAAACCGGACAACATCGTGCGCCGGACAACTTGGCCGCCGCAGGCGCTGCAAAGAGCACGCCTGAAACGTCTTTCTTGTCGCCACAGATAAGCCTATCAAACAAGCCACAGCTGCTCCTTGCCGTGCAACCTCGTACCTACGTTTGGGGCGTCGCAACAGTATCTTCAGGAATCTGCACCACTGTGCCGCAACCAGGGTCCATCGAAGGCTACACAAACCGGACAACATCGTGCGCCGGACAACTTGGCCGAAGCAGGCGCAGCAAAGAGCACGCCTTAAAGGTCTTTCTTGTCACCACCGATAAGCCTATCAAACAAGCGAAAGGTGCTGCTTGCCTCGGAAACACGTGCCTACGTTGCCGGTGTGGCCAAAGTATCTTCTAGAATCTGCATCACTGTGCCGCCACCAGGGGCCATCGAAGCCTACATAAACCGGGCACCATCGCGCGCGGGATCACTTGGCCGCAGCGGGGGCAGCAAAGAGCACGCCTGAAACGTCTTTATTGTCGCAGCAGATAAGCCTTTCAAACAAGCGACAGCTGATGCTTGCCTCGGAAACACGTGCCTACGTTGGTGGGGGGGGGGGGGGGGGGGTGGAAACAGTATCTTTTGAAATCTGCACCACTGTGCCGCCACCAGGGGCCCTCGAAGCCTACATAAATGGGACACCATCGTGCGCCGGACCACTTTGCCGCAGCAGGGGCAGTGAAGATATCAAGGCAGAAAGCTGGGCTAGTTGGTGTGTCATCATTATTCAAAACACTAGCGCAAAATAGCAGGGACAAAGATAGAGAAGACGACAGGACGAGCGCGAAACATCAACTGGTTTTTACTGCGAGCGAAGGACACATATATACAGTGAAGAGCACGCCTGAAATGTCTTTCTTGTCGCCACAGATAAGCCTATCACACAAGCCACAGCTGCTGCTTGCCTCGGAAACACGTGCCTAAGTTGCTCGTGTGGCCCCAGTATCTTCTGGAATCTCCACCACTGTGCCGCCACCAGGGGCCATCGAAGCCTACATAAACCGGGCACCATCGCGCGCACGATCACTTGGCCGTAGCGGGGACAGCGCAGAGCACGCCTGAAACGTCTTTCTTGCCGCCGAAGGTAAGCCTATCAAACAAGCGACAACCGCTCCTTGCAGCGCATCCTCGTGCCAAAGTTGGGGGTCTCGCAACAGTATCTTCAGAAATCTGCACCACTGTGCTCCACCAGGGGCCATCAAAGCCTACATTAACCGGACATCGTCGTGCGCCGGATCACTTGGCCGCAGCGGGGGCTTCAAAGAGCACGCATCAAACGTCTTTGTTGTCGCGGCAGATAAGCCTATCGAACCAGCCACATCTGCTGCTTGCCGAGGATCCACGAGCCTACGTTAGGGGTGTGGCAACAGTATCTTCTGGAATCTGCACAACTGTGCTGCCACCAGGGGCCATCGAAGCCTACATAAAGCAGACAACATCGTGCGCCCGACCACTTGGCCGTGGCAGAGGTAGCAGAGAGCAAGCCTGAAACGTCTTTCTTGTCGCCGCAGATAAGCTTATCAAACAAGCCACAGCTGCTGCTTGCCGCGGATCCACGTGCCTACGTTGCTGATGTGGCAACAGTATCTTCTGGAATCTGCACCAATGTGCTGCCACCAGGGGCCATCGAAGCCTACATAAACCGGACACCATCGCGCGCAGGATAACTTGGCCGAAGCGCGGGCAGCAAAGAGCACGCCTGACACGTCTTTCTTGTCGCCGCAGATAAGCCTATCAAACAAGCCACAACTGCTTCTTGCCGTGCATCCTCGTGCCTACGTTGGGGGCGTCGCAACAGTATCTTCCGGAATTAGCACCACTGTGCCCCAACCAGGGGCCATCAAAGCCTACATAAACCGGACAGCATTGTGTGCCGGACCACTTGGCCGCAGTGGCGGCAGCAAAGAGCGTGCCTGAAACGTCTTTCTTATCGCCACAGATAAGCCTATCAAACAAGCCACAGCTGCTGCTTGCCGCTGATCCACGTGCCTACGTTGCTGATGTGGCAACAGTATCTTCTGGAATCTGCACCACTGTGCTGCCATCCGGGGGCCATCGAAGCCTACATAAACCGGATACCATCGCACGCAGGATCACTTGGCCGCAGCGGGGGCAGCGCAGGGCACACCTGAAACGTATTTCTTGCCGCCGCAGATAAGCCTATCAAACAAGCCACAGCTGCTCCTTGCCGTGCATCCTCGTGCCTACGTTGGGGGCGTCGCAACAGTATCTCCCGGAATCTGCACCACTGTGCCGCAACCAGGGGCCATCAAAGCCTAGATAAACCGGACAGCATTGTGTGCCGGACCACTTGGCCACAGTGGCGGCAGCTATGAGCGTGCCTGAAACGTCTTTCTTATCGCCACAGATAAGCCTATCAAACAAGACAGAGCTGCTGCTTGCCGCGGATCCACGTGCCTACGTTGCTGATGTGGCAACAGTATCTTCTGGAATCTGCACCAATGTGCTGCCACCAGGGGCCATCGAAGCCTACATAAACCAGACACCATCGCGCGCAGGATAACTTGGCCGAAGCGCGGGCAGCAAAGAGCACGCCTGACAGGTCTTTCTTGTCGCCGCAGATAAGCCTATCAAGCAAGCCACAGCTGCTCCTTGCCGTGCATCCTCGTGCCTACGTTGGGGGCGTCGCAACAGTATCTTCCGGAATTAGCACCACTTTGCCCCAACCAGGGGCCGTCAAAGCCTACATAAACCGGAACGCATTGTGTGCCGGCCACTTGGCCGCAGTGGCGGCAGCAAGGAGCGTGCCTGAAACGTCTTTCTTATAACCACAGATAAGCCTATCAAACAAGCCACAGATGCTGCTTGCCGCAGATCCACGTGCCTACGTTGTTTATGTGGCAGCAGTATCCTCTGGAATCTGCACCACTGTGGTGCCACCCGGGGGCCATCGAAGTCTATATAAACCGGATACCATCGCACGCAGGATCACTTGGCCGCAGCGGGGGCAGCGCAGAGCACGCCTGAAACGTCTTTCTTGCCGCCGCAGATAAGCCTATCAAACAAGCCACAGCTGCTCCTTGCCGTGCATCCTCGTGCCTACGTTGGGGGCGTCGCAACAGTATCTTCCGGAATCTGCACCACTGTGCCGCAACCAGGGGCCATCAAAGCCTACATAAACCGGACAGCATTGTGTGCCGGACCACTTGGCCGCAGTGGCGGCAGCAAAGAGCGTGCGTGAAACGTCTTTCTTATCGCCACAGATAAGCCTATCAAACAAGCCACAGCTGGTGCTTGCCGCGGATCCACGTGCCTACGTTGCTGATGTGGCAGCAGTATCTTCTGGAATCTGCACCACTGTGCAGCAACCAGGGGCCATCGAAGCCTACATAAACCGGACAACCCGCCGTGGTTGCTCAGTGGCTATGGTGTTAGGCTGCTGAGCACGAGGTCGCGGGATCGAATCCCGGCCGCGGCGGCCGCATTTCGATGGGGGCGAAATGCGAAAACACCCGTGTACTTAGATTTAGGTGCACGTTAAAGAACCCCAGGTGGTCTAAATTTCCGGAGGCCTCCACTACGGCGTGCCTCATAATCAGAGAGTGGTTTTGGCACGTAAAACCCCATAATTTAATTTTTTAAACATCACCCGGACACCATCGCGCGCAGGATAACTTGGCTGAAGCGGGTGCAGCAAAGAGCACGCCTGACACGTCTTTCTTGTCGCCGCAGATAAGCCTATCAAACAAGCCACAGCTGCTCCTTGCCGTGCATCCTCGTGCCTACGTTGGGGGCGTCGCAACAGTATCTTCAGGAATCTGCACCACTGCCGCAACGAGGCGGTATCGAAGCCTTCATAATCGGGACTCTATCGTGCGCCGGACCACTTGGCCACAGTAGGGGATGCAAAGAGCACACCTGAAACGTCTTTCTTGTCGCCGCAGATAAGCCTATCAAACAAGCCACAGCTGCTGTTTGCCGCGGATCCACGTGCCAACGTTGGGGGTGTGGCAACAGTATCTTCTGGCATTTGCACCATTTTGTCGCCACCAGGGGCCATCGAAGCTTTCATATACCGCATACCAGCGCACGCAGGATCACTTGGCCGCAGCGGGGGCAGCGCAGAGCACGCCTGAAACGTCTTTCTTACCGCCGCAGGTAAGTCCATCAAACAAGGGCACGACATCGTTTTAGACATGGAGCATTCACCGATGCTTCTGTTCCAGGTGCACCTACTTCTGCTGGCCCTGTCGTTGTCTACCGCATCATTACTACTCAGGAAGCAGTCAGCAGGCCAGCAACTAACCGCTCCGTGGAATGCCCGCCATCGCCAAAGTTGGGATTCATTCTGGCCTGCTGCTGGCAACCAGGAATATCAAGACGACATGCCGGCACTATCAGCACGGAATACGCAGCTTACAAGCAATCATTCGGCGCCGCCCGGCTGGGGCACGACATCGTTTTAGACATGGAGCATTCACCGATGCTTCTGTTGCAGGTTAGTTACCTGAATGGGTGTTCTTGCCTGAAGAGCAGCAATCGCTGCTTTTTGTGGTGTCATGCGCCAGCGAGCTGCCACTTGCTATCAAAGGCTGTAAGAACTTGTTGTGCTTGTTCATATGGCGGGTACGCTTCTTTCTGGAGACGTCGAATCAAATCCTGGTCCCGTTGACATAGCTACCATTTTGGAATCGTTGCGACGTATAGAAACCGGTCAAGATGAAATTCGAAATGACCTGCGAGCCCTTAAAAGTTGGCAGGCATCTGTCGATAACTGAAACAGTTATCCGTTAGGCTTCAGGCTGTTGAGGGCGATCTCGAATCGATAAAGAGTTTTGGCAATAGGTCATCACCCGAGTCTCCTGAAGAATGCCATGCTATCTCGATGCAGCTTAAAACAATAGAGATGCGTTGCGAGGATGCCGAAAACAGACTTCGGCGGTGTAATTTACTCTTCTTTGGCATCCCTGATGATCGAAACGAATCATGGCCATCATCTGAATCAAAAGTTATCAACGTGTGCAGAGAACACCTTGGCATCACCATCGAACCCACCAAAATAGAGCGCGCACACCCCCTTGGCCAGTTCAGCAGAGAGAAGAACAGGCCAATAATTGCTAAATTTACGTTTTTTAAAGATAAACAAAGCATAATAGAAAATGGCTATAAATTCAAAGGCACGGAATTCGCTGTTCGCGAAGATTTTTCCCTCCAAGCGCGCATCGCCCGACGCAATCTCATTGCCTTCGCAAAAACCAAGGGCGTGAAGTTAACTCTCGACAAACTGCGAGTAGATAACACTACTTACAGGTATGACCCGCTGTCTGTTACCGTGGTACCAATTTCGCTATAGCTAGAACTTAACCCGATAACATGCGCGCCTTACAACCCCTCTGCTGCGCAACGTACACACACCGACCCTTCGTACCTAGCTTTATCATTTACTAACATTCGTAGTATAATTTCCAAACGCACCGAAATCGTATCGTACTTGGAAAATAGTAACTGTGATATTTTGGCACTAACGGAAACTTGGCTCTGTGGCGGCGTGAATGACAGCGAAATTTTTCCTGATACGGAGGACTATGTCATTTATCGCCGAGACAGACATAATCGAAGGGGAGGTGGTGTCTTGCTGGCAACAAAGAAACACATCACTTCGTTTATAGTGCCGATACCCTCCGCTATTGATATAGTGTGGGTTTGTTTAACATCGACACTATCAAAGTCACTTTACGGAGTGTGTTACAGGCCTCTTGACAGCACTGATAACTTCGTTTCTAACTTGCGTGAGAACCTTACTGCTGGTCGTTCTAAATTCCCTAAAGCTGATATATTAATTCTTGGTGATTTTAATTTCCCGGACATAGATTGGCCTAACTTAAGAGGCAATTCGCGTGCATCTAATGACTTTGTTCAGCGCATCCTTGATTTTTCTTTTGAGCAACTAGTCCTCCAACCAACGCGCATTACTAACGCCTTAGACCTTGTTCTAAAAAACAGCACCTAATAGAGTTAGCACCATTTCAATCACTGATGGGTTCATTGACCACTCATTATTGAAATTTACAATTCACACACCTTCATGTACACGTAATCTAACAACAAAACGAATATTTGTCTGTAAAAGAGCAGACTATAATGCCATTAACCGAGATTTACAAAGCTTTTCATCTAGATTTATCGCAACATTTTCTCAACGATCAGCCAACAAAAATTGGTGCCTTTTTAAAGAACAACTACTAGGTCTAGCAAACAAATACATACCTCAGATCTCATTTCGCACCAACTGCTCCAAACCATGGTTCAATAAAACTTTGAATGCGTTAAAAAACAAAAAGAAACGTTTATACAGGGCAGCCAAAAGTGTCAACACGTTAGGTTCGTGAAATCAACATAAAGCCTGCGAAAAAGCCTACTGCAGTTCCCTTCGTCGCCCAAAGCATAAATTCTTTTCCGATGAACTTCAGTCACTGATAAAAAATAATCCTAAGAAACTCTGGAAAACCATATCTCCTTCAAACAGCACTGACACTCCCGCACTCGTGGATAGCACTGGTCTTCCCATACCGCGAGAGCTCTGCGCATCTGCATTTAACAACTACTTTCTTTCCACGTTCACAAAGGAAGATCATTCCAACATGCCAAAGATGCCAGACTCTGATTACCAATATATGACTCCTATTACCGTAACAGCCGCTGGAATCGCTACATGGATTAACAATCTCAAATTATCGAGTAGTTCCGGATTTGATGGCATCAACACGAAAATCCTAAAGCATACAGTAGTCCCTTCCAGTACAATCATTAGTCATATATTTCAGCAGTCACTGTCAACAGGGGAGCTGCCGAATGATTGGAAAGTCGGCAAAATCATACTCATTTTCAAGTCAGGTGACAAGAGCGATGTGAGTAATTACCGTCCCATATCACTAACTAGCGTTCCCTGCAAGTTACTCGAACACATCATTTTTACTAATGTCGTTCATCACTTAGAATGTAATAACTTCTTTTTTAAACATCAGCATGGATTCAGAAAAGGCCTTTCATGTGAGACAACAAATTGAATTCACTACAGATCTTTTTCAAAATATGGACGACAATGCTCAGACTGACTCAATATTCATCGACTTCTCTAAAGCATTTTATCGCGTGGCTCACTGTCGCCTCATTTCTAAACTTTCATGCTTAAACCTTGACGAACTAACAATTTCTTGGATAAGAAACTTTTTGTCTTTTCGAAAGCAGTCCACTGTCATTGACCAGCACTCTTCCCCTTTCAGTAATGTAACATCAGGCGTACCTCAGGGAAGTGTCCTTGGACCCTTACTCTTCCTGATTTTCATCAATGACTTGCCATTTAACATTACATCCAGTGTTCGACTATTCGCAGATGACTGCGTTATCTACCGTCAAATCCGCTCACCTGCTGATCATATTGCTCTTCAACATGACCTTCAATGTGTGACTAACTGGTGTTTGGATTGGAAAATGACCCTAAACTAACAAATGCAATCTGATGACATTTACTCGCAAAAAGTCCTACTCCATTTTTAGTTACTCACTTGGCAATAGTATCGTCGCTCGCACATCTTCATACAAGTACCTTAATTGGAATTATTCTAACACCTAGCCTTTCATGGTCATCCGACATTGAGAAAATAACGGCTAAAGCATCACGCACTCTTGGATATTGAAAACGTAACCTTCGCAGCGCTCCTTCCCTCACTAGAAAGCCCCGCAGGGGCGTCTGCGCGAGCAGGCGTTTGGTGTGTTGCAACACCACGTACCCGAGCACACGAGGGTTGGACCCTCTCGCGTGTAGCCGTGCGCGGCTTAGCCGTGTCTGGGGAAAAGGGGATCCTGGGGGTTGAGCCGAAGCTGGGTGTTTGGACCTTTAAGGCCCCCCGGCGGAGGCAACACACCTCTTCGGCCTCGGCTTCACATAGACGGCACCTCCAGACTGACCCACCTGGAGGAAATCGGCAGTCGCCTTTTCCTGTCCTCCTCTCCAATCTTCGTCTTTCTCTCCCACTTTTACATCTTTCCTGTCTTCTCTTCACTTCATATTACTTCCTTTCTCCACGGCGGCAAGGGTTAACCTTGTGTATCTGCCCTCCCTTGGGTATAATATATTAGGTTATAGTGGCAATGTACGGTTGGCGCCTGCAGCCTTACGCGTTAAGGCCTGCAGCGTCCCCATGTTGGGCTCCGTGGTGGGTGGCCGCCATTGCTGCCGAAAATGAACCAAATTACTATGGGAACACCCGCATTTCCCCGCCTACTTGATCGTCACCCTCAGAAGAGGGGACGCACCGAAGACTTAAGCACTTGTTTCAACCGCACGAAAGAGACCTACCCAAAATACCACGTAGTACAGAGTGAGAATCCTGAAAAACAAGCTAGATTCATCTCGCCATTCACAGTAGCAAAATCTTTGACCGAAGCCTTAGGGTCAGGTTATAAGGTAACGAAAATGGCTAGCGGGGACCTTCTCCTTGAGATCCCTCAGAAACATCAGTACGAGAAGCTTGGCAGTCTTGTGACATTTGGTAACATACCAATTTCTGTTACACAACACCGAACAATGAATAGCTCACGGGGAGTCGTGTCAGAGGTAGACCTCCTAAACTTGACAGAAACTGAACTCCTGGAAGGGTGGAAAGGACAAAATGTTACTGACGTAAAACGTATTATAATTAGACGAGACAACAAGGAAATACCCACTAAACATCTTATCCTAACATTTTCATCCAGCGTACTGCCGGAAACCATCGAAACAGGATACATCGGGTTAAATGTTCGACCATTTATCCCCAACCCTAGACGATGTTTCAAATGTCAGAGCTTCGGCCATGGCTCGCAGAGCTGCCGTGGTCAAATAACTTGTGCAAAGTGTGGAGTCCAGGGCCACCCCTCAGGCAACTGCAGTGGCACACCTCACTGTGTGAACTGCAGTGGTGACCATCCAGCCTACTCACGCTCCTGTCCTAACTGGAAGAAAGAAAAATAAATAATTACCCTCAAAGTCAAAGAAAACATTTCGTTTAAGGAAGCCCGTATAAGGTGCTCTCCTTTCCACAACACACCTTATGCTGATGCGGCGCGTCGGGGGGCGGCGTCGCAGCGGCCATTGCCAAGCGCCCAGCCCGCGTGCAGCGAGCAGGCGCTTTTGGCTCCTGCCCCCAGGGTGGAAGTAGGTAAGCCTACTACATCCAACCAGCAAACAGGCCAGGCTACCCTTGGGTTGCCGGCCCCACAAGAGTTATCTGCAGCAACCTGCGCTACACGCAGCGATCCCGCAGTACCGATAGTGGCCCCGAAGGTAGGCGCAGCCGAGGCTGCCTCAACCTCCCCGGCCCCTCCCAGCGCTGGCAACAGCCGGCGTAGCCAAATTCCACAGGGAGCCCCATCGACCTCCGGGCTGGTGGGCGCAGGGGTCTTTCCTTCCGAGGTGAGACTCTCCCGAAAAACTTCTCGCTCGCAAGAGCGCGTGTCCGGCGCCTCACAAGAGGCAATGGACACAACACCTATCCCCACGGCGCACCAAGCGCCTAAGGAGCGACGAGGCTCCCTCGAACGCTTCAAAAAAAAGGCAAAATCCCGGTTACAGGGCCTCGACAGAGCTCTGTAATCTAATGCATCACTTCTGTTTCTGTATACACAGCACCAATTTACATTAAATATGGATACACAAATCATACAATGGAACATCAGAGGTCTCCTTAGAAACCTTGATGATTTGCAAGAACTCAACCACAAACACAGTCCAAAAGTGCTGTGTTTACAGGAAACACACTTAAAACCAATATACACAAACTTTCTTCGGCAGTATGATAATTTTCTCAAAGATCGCGATGATGCCGTCGCATCATCGGGCGGTGTTGCCATTGTCATTCATAGAAGTATTGCGTGTCAACCTTTACAGCTACAAACGCCCCTTGAAGCAGTGGCGGTTCGAGTTGTCCTACTAAACAAACTCATCACCATTTGCTCCCTTTACATACCCCCGCATTACCAACTGAACAAACATGAATTTCAGTCCTTGATCGATCAATTGCCAGAGCCTTATGCTGTTCTTGGCGATTTCAATGCACACAGCTCCCTGTGGGGCGACTCTCGTATAGATGCGCGAGGTCGCCTTGTTGAACAGTTCCTTTTTTCTTCTGGTGCGTGCCTGTTGAATAAGAAGGAACACACATATTACTCTCTTGCAAACAGAACCTATTCTTCAATAGATCTTAGCGTAGTCTCCCCGTCTGTACTGCCTGAACTTGAATGGGAAGTTGCCGACAACCCTTACGGCAGCGACCACTTCCCTATACTGCTAAGATCACCTAAAGAAAACGAATATCCACCACACGCTCCTAGGTGGAAGATTGAGACAGCTGATTGGGAGAAATTTCGATCTCTTACTAGTATCTCATGGGCTGACATGTCTTCATTAGGAATTGATGCTGCTGTGGAGTTCTTTACAGCCTTCATAATATATGTCGCATCTAAATGCATATCAGAAGTAAATGGCTTGGTGTGCAAACGGCGTGTCCCGTGGTGGAACGACGATTGTAGGATTGCTCGTAAAAATCAGAACAGGACGTGGGGGTTGCTACGCGCTTCTCCCACTGCGGAGAGTCTTAGCAAGTTTAAAAAAGTAAAATCCCAAGGTAGGCGAACCCGCCGACAGGCCAGACGAGAAAGTTGGCAGAAGTTTCTATCGCGTATCAACTCGTTTACTGATGAGGCCAAAGCCTGGGACAGGGTTAATAGAATACGAGGGCGGCAAACATATTCATTGCCTTTGGTAAACACAGAAGGCGATACCCTGCAAGCTCAGGCAAACTCACTTGGGGAGCACTTTGAGCACGTGTCGAGCTCAATTCACTATTCCCAATCCTTTTTGAAACTTAAAGAAATAGAAGAACGTAAGCCAACCTTACGAAAATCCAGAGAGAATGAACCGTATAACCAGCCTTTCAGTATTGCCGAGTTGAGAGCTGCATTGAACACATGCAAAAGCACTGCACCGGGACCTGACCGAGTCATGTATGACATGATCAGAAACTTACATACTGACACACAACTTACACTTCTCACACTTTTCAACACTATGTGGGCCGCGGGATACCTCCCATCCACATGGAAAGAAGCGATTGTGGTCCCTGTTCTTAAGCAGGGTAAAGACCCTTCCTTGGCGGCAAGCTACCGACCGATAGCTCTTACAAATTGTCTCTGTAAGCTTTTCGAAAAAATGATTAATCGCAGACTTATACACTTCCTTGAACTCGCCAATATGCTCGATCCCAATCAGTGTGGATTCAGAGAAGGACGATCGACTACCGATCACCTTGTGCGCATTGAAGGAAATATCCGCGATGCATTTGTTCATAAACAGTTTTTCCTATCAATATTCCTCGACATGGAGAAGGCGTATGACACAGCATGGCGTTACGGGATCTTGCGAGACTTGTCGGGAATGGGCATCCGTGGAAATATGCTGAACACTATTGAAAGCTATTTGTCAAATCGTACCTTCCGAGTAAAAGTCGGTAATGCACTGTCACGTCCTTTTACGCAGGAAACTGGTGTACCCCAGGGAGGCGTGCTGAATTGCACTCTCTTTATCGTTAAGATGAACACACTACGTGCTTCACTGCCACCGGCCATCTTTTATTGCGTATACGTAGACGATATACAAATAGGCTTCAAATCCTGCAACCTCTCAGTATGCGAGAAACAGGTACAGCAGGGCTTGAACAAGGTTTCCAAGTGGGCAGACGAAAACGGATTTAAAATCAACCCCCACAAAAGTTCCCGTGTTCTTTTTACTAGAAAGAGAGGCCTGGTTCCAGATCCTTGTGTTCAAGTCTGTGGACATCAAATACCTATCAACAAAGAACACAAATTTCTAGGTATTATACTAGACTCCAAGCTTACTTTTATACAGCACGTTAAATATTTCAAAGGAAAATGTCTAAGGACAATGAACTTACTTAAAATTCTATCCCACTCAACATGGGGTAGCGACAGGAAGTGTTTGATGAATGTTTATAAGAGCCTAATTCGATCACGATTGGACTATGGCGCCGTCGTATATAACTCTGCCTCTCCGAGCGCACTAAAGATCCTAGATCCTGTCCACCATCTAGGTATCCGCTTAGCCACTGGCGCTTTCAGAACTAGCCCGAACGAAAGCTTATACGCGGAATCAAATGAATGGTCCCTCCATCTACAGAGAACTTACATCAGCCTTACATATTTCCTGAAAATACATTCCAATCATCAACATCCATGTTTTCACACTGTTAACGATATGACATGTACTACACTTTTCCATAACCGTCCCTCTGTAAGACGGCCTTTCTCGCTTCGTGTGAGGGAGCTTAGTGATCAAATGCGTGTCCCACTCCTCGAGCTTCGCCTAATGCATCCAACCAAGGTGTTACCACCTTGGGAGTGGCAGGTGATTGAATGTGACATATCCTTTTTAGAAGTAACAAAACACGCACCAGAGATAGAAATCCGAATGCATTTTCTTGAACTCCAGCACAAGCACTCCTGCGCAGAGTTCTACACAGACACTTCGAAGTCAAATGCCGGGGTGTCTTATGCTGCCTTCGGCCCATCCTTCTCAGAATCTGGTGTACTGCATCCGGAAACAAGTATCTTCACGGCCGAGGCCTACGCAGTACTGTCTTCTGTAAATGACATAAGAAAATCGAAACTTCAAAAATCAGCGATATATACAGACTCCCTAAGCGTCGTGAAGGCCTTGATGTCTCCCTATAGACACAAAAATCCAGTACTTAATGAACTCTACACCGTCTTGTGTAAAGCGTACGTATCTAACCAGCATATCATTATATGCTGGGCATAGGAGCATCGAGGGCAACGTTCTGGCGGACGAGATGGCCACGTCTATCGCATCGCAAGCCGTTAACCCTACCGCTGAGGTGCCTGTCACAGATCTGAGGCCTTTCTTCCGAAGGAGGATGCGCGGCCACTGGCAACGCATGTGGGACGCGGAAACAGATAATAAGCTCCACCTAATAAAGCCACAGTTAGGACTCTGGCCCTCTACTACAAGATCACGCCGAAAAGATGTCCTATTCTGTCGTCTAAGAATGGGACACACATTTGGCACCCACAATTTTTTACCCACTGGAAATGAGCCCCCAACCTGTGGGAGATGCGGAGAGAGGCTGACCGTCCTCCATGTCCTCCTGGAGTGTCGGAAAGCCGAATCTGACAGAAAGAAACATTTTCCGTTAGCATACCGGCAGCAGATTCCCCTTCATCCTGTAATGTTACTCGGCCCAGAACCGCTCTTTGACACTAACGCAGTCCTAGACTTCCTGAAAGATGTTGTGTTACATGTAATTAGCCCCATACGTTCGTAGCGCCTCCTCTCTTCAGAGGATGCCGCTGTGATAGCTATTTCGTATAGCACATGCCTCTCGGCCCTTGCGTTTCAAGGAATCTGGCGAGGCAGTAGTGCTCTTAGACAATTTTAGCATCTCGCATATTTTATATAATGCATCATTCTTTCTTAATGCATTTTAGTGATCATAGTACACGTCATTAATCATTGCCATAATTTTATAACGTGTAATTTTAATGCAATTTACACACTCTTTTAGGCCCCTTTACAGCCACGTCACATTACAGTCACAGAGCCCATCAGCCCACGACATATTAATTACCACTAGCATGGCGCTCTTTGGCCATACCTGGCCCTTGCGCCAGTAAACCCCGAACATCATCATCACTAGAAAGAGAGCCTACCAAACATTAGTGCAACCGAAGCTCGAATTCGCAGCTTCTATATGGTGACCTCATCAGGCATATCTAATCCATCTTCTCGAGTCGATCCAAAACCGTGCTGCACGTTTCATTGCCAGAGATTATAGCCCATTTTTGAGCGTAACTAACATCAAGTTGTCGTTGTCGCTTTCATCTTTGGAATCGCGCAGTAATATAGCCTTACTTTGTCTTCTGCACAAAATCATGCATAATGTACGCCCATCTACTTTACCACTCGTTCGTCCCTCCCGCACATCTAACGCCTGCATAATCATCTCAGTTTCCAACGCATCTTCGGTCACACCAATGCACTCAACTGCTCAGCTTTGCCACGTGCGATTGCACTGTGGAATGGTCTTCCTGATAACATCGCTGACATTAACGACCCATTAACCTTGAAACATAAAATCACTGCATATTTGGCTAGTACTTAGCTAAAAACAAGTATATGTTTAGTTTTGTAACTTTGAATTTCATTGTTATTTATTTATGTAAGCATTTGTTGTAAGGTTGTTTGCTTTACTGTATACTGAAAAGCTAACTCCTGTTCGTTAACCTTCCTTGCTTTTTATCTTTGTTTACTTCGCGTTCTTTGTTTATTATTTGATTCTAGTTTTGTTCATATTTATGTAACAAAAACTGTGTTTTTGCTCCACAATTGTTATCTGTACCGCCCCCCTCAAGCGATACTCCTTCTAGAGCCTGTGACGTATATGAAATAAATAAATAAAATCCACAGCTGCTGCTTTCCGCGGATCCAGGTGCCTACGTTGGGGGTGTGGGAATAGTGTCTTCTGGAATCTGCACCACTGTGCCGCAATCAGGGTCCATCGAAGGCTACACAAACCGGACACCATCATGCGCCGGACCACTTGGCCGAAGCGGGGGCAGCAAAGAGCACGCCTGAAACGTCTTTCTTGTAGACACAGATAAGCCTATCAAACAAGCCACAGCTGATTTTTGGCGCGGATCCACGTGCCTACGTTAGGGGTGCGGCAAAGGTATCATCTGGAATCTGCACAACTGTGCCGCCACCAGCTGGTATCGAAGCCTTCATAAACGGGACTCTATCGTGCGGCGGACCACTTGGCCACAGTAGGGGATGCAAAGAGCACACCTGAAACGTCTTTCTAGTCGCCGCAGATAAGCCTATCAAACAAGCCACAGCTGCTGTTTGCCGCAGATCCACGTGCCTACGTTGGGGGTGTGGCAACAGTATCTTCTGGCATCTGCACCATTTTGCCGCCACCAGGGGCCATCGAAGCTTTCATATACCGGACACCATCGCACGCAGGATCACTTGGCCGCAGCGGGGGCCGCAAAGAGCACGCCTGAAACCTCTTTCTTTCCGCCGCCGATAAGCCTATCAAACAAGCCACAGCTGATGCTTGCCGCGGATGCACGAGCCTGCGGGGCGAGTGTGGCTACAGTATGTTCTGGATTCTGTACCACTGTGCCCCCACCAGAGGCCTTCGAAGTCTACATAAACCGGACACCATCGTCCGCCGAACCACTTGGCAGCAGCGGGGGCAGTGAAGAGCGCGCCTAAAACGCCTTTCTTGTCGCTGCAGAAAAGCCTATAAACAAGCCACAACTGCTGGTTGCCGCGGATCCACGTGCCTACGTTGGAGGTGTGGCAACAGTATCTTCAGGAATCTGCACCACTGTGCCGCCATCAGGGGCCATCGAAGACTACATAAACCGGACACCATCGTGCGCCGGACCACTTGGCCGCATCAGGGAATGCAAGGAACACACCTGAAACGTCTTGTCGCCGCAGATAAACCTACCAAACAAGTCACAGCTGCTGCTTGCCACGGATCCGCTTGCCTACGTTGCCGGTGTGACAACAGTCTTTTCTGGAACTGCAACAGTGTGCCGCCACCACGGGCCATCGAAGCCTACATATAGCGGACACCATCGTGCGCCGGACCACTCGGCAGCCGCTGGGTCAGCGAAGAGCACGCCTCAACCGTCGTTCTTGTCGCAGTAGATAAGACAGCTGCTCTTTGGCGCGGATCCACGGGCCTACTTTGGGGGTTTGGCAACAGTATCTTCTGAAATCTGCACCACTGTACCGCCACCAGGCGCCTTTGAATCCTACATAATCCGGACTCCATCGTCCGCCGGACCACTTGGCCGCAGCAGGGGCAGCGAAGAGCGCACCTGAAACGTCTTTTTTGTCGCCACAGATAAACCTGTCAAACAAACCACAGCTGATGCTTGCCGCGGATCCACGTCCCTACGTGGCGGGTGTGGCTGCAGTATCTTCTGGAATCTGCACCACTGTGCCGCCACCAAGAGCCATCGAAGCCTACATAAACCGGACAACACCGTGCGCCAGACCACTTGGCCGCAGCAGGGCCAGCAAAGAGCACGCTTGAAACGTCTTTCTTGTCGCCGCAGAGAAACCTATCAAGCAAGCCACCGCCACCAGGGGCCATCGAAGCCTACATAATCCGGACTCCGTCGTGCGCCGGACTACTTTGCAGCAGCTGAGGCAGCGATGAGCACACCTGAAACGCCTTTCTTCTTGCCGCAGATGAGCCTATCAAACAAGCCACAGCTGCTCTTTGGCGCGGACCCACGGGCCTACGTTGGGAGTGTGGCAACAGTATCTTCCGGAATCTGCACCACTGTGCCGCCACCAGGGGCCATCGAAGCCTACATAAAGCGGACACCATCGTGCGCCGTATCACATAGCCGACGCGTAGGCCGCAAAGAACACGCGTGAAACGTCTTTCTTGTCGCCGCAGGTAAGCCTGCCAAACAAGCCACAGCTGCTGCTTGCCGCGGATTCACGTGCCTACGTTGCCGGTGTGACAACAGTAGCTACTGAAATCTGCACTACTGTGGCACCACCAGGGTCCATGAAAACCTACATAAACCGGACAACATGGTGCGCCGGACTACTTGGCTGCAGCGGGAGCAGCAAAGAGCCCTCATAAAACGTCTTTCTTGTCGCCGCAGATAAGCCTATCAAACAAACGAAAGCTGATGCTTGCCGCGGATCCATGTGCCTATGTTGGGGGTGTGGCAACAGTATCTTCTGGGATCTGTACCACTGTGCCACCACAAGGGGCTATCGAAGCCTAGATAAACCGGACAGTATCGTGCGCCGGACCACTTGGCCGCAGTAGGGGCAGCAAAGAGCACTACTGAAACGTCTTTCTTGTCGCCACAGATAAGCCTATAAAATAAGCCAAAGCTGGTGTTTGCCGCGGAACCACGTGCCTACGTTGCTGGTGTGGCAAGAGTATCTTGTTTAATATGCGCCACTGTGCCGCCCCCAGGGGCCATCGAAGCCTTCAGAAACCGGACATCATCGCGCCCAGGATCACTTGGCCGGAGCGGGGGCAGCATAGAGCACGCCTGAAACGGCTTTGTCGTCGCAGATAAGCCTATCAAACAAGCCACAGCCGCTCTTTGCCGCGCATCGTCATGCCTACGTGGGCAGTGTGGCAACAGTATCTTCTTGAATGTGCACCACTGGGCCGCCAACAGGGGCCATCGAAGCCTACATAAACGAGACACCATCCTGTGCGGGACCATTTGGCCGTGCTCTCCGGCCTCCGCTGCAGCGAAGTGGTCCGGCGCACGATGGTGTCCAGTTTATGTAGGCTTCGAAGGCCCCTGGTGGTGGCACAGTGCTGCAGATTCCAGAAGATACCGTTGCCACACCCCGAACGTAGGCCCGTGGATCCGCGGTAACAGGCAGCTGTGGCTTGTTTGATAGGCTTATCTGCGGCGTCAAGAACAACATTTATGGTGCGCTCTTCGCTGCCCCCTCTACTGCCAAGTGGTCCGGCGCACGATGGTGCCCGCTGTATGTAGGCTTCGATGGCCCCTCATTGCGGCACAGTGGTGCAGCAGCAGACAAGCCTATCAAACAAGCCACAGCTGCTGGTTGCCGCGCATCTACGGGCCTACTTTGGGGGTGTGGTAACAGCATCTTCTGAAATCTGCACTACTGCACCGCTACCAGGCGCCATCGAAGCCTACATAAACCGGACAACATCACGTGCCGCACCACTTCGCCGCAGCAGGGGCCGCAGCAGGGGCCGCAAAGAGCACTACTGAAATGTCTTTCTTGTCGCCGCACATAAGCCAATCAAAGAAGCCGCAGCTGCTGCTTGCCGAGGATTCACGTACCTACGTTCCTGGTGTGGCAAAAGTATCTTCAGGAATCTGCACCACTATGCCGCCAGCAGGGGCCATCGAAACCCATATAATCCGGGCACCATCGTGCGCCGGACCACTTGGCCGCAGCGGGGGCTGCAAGGAGCACGCCTCAAACGTCTTTCTTGTCGCAGCAGATAAGCCTATCAAACAAGCCACAGCTGCTGCTTACCGCGGATACACGTGCCTACGTTGGCGATGTAGCAACAGTAGTAACTTCCGGAGTCTGCACCACTGTGTCGGAAACAGAGGCCATCGAAGACTACATACACCGGACAGTATCGTGCAGTGGACCCACTGGCAGTAGCGGGGGCAGTGTAGAGCGCGCCTGAAACGTCTTTCTTGTCGCCGTAGATAAGCCTATCAAACAAGCCACAGCTGCTGCATGCCAAGGATCCATGTGCCTACGTTGCTTTTGTGGCAAAAGTATCTTCTGGAATCTGCACCACTATGCCGCCACCATTATTCATCGGAGCCTACATAAACCGGACACCATCGTGCGCCGGACCACTTCGCAGCAGCGGGGGCAGCGAAGAGCACGCCTGAATCGTCTTTCTTGTTGCCGCGGATAAACCTATCAACGACACACAGCTGCTGCTTGCCGCAGATCGACGTGCCTATATTGGGGGTGTGGCAACAGTATCTCTGGAATCTGCACCACTTCCGCCATCAGGGTCCATCGAAGCCTTCATAAACCGGACATCATCGTGTGCCGGACCACTTGGCAGCATTGGGTGCAGCGAATAGCACTACTGAAACGTCTGTCTTGTCGCCGCACATAAGCCTATCAAACAAGCCACAGCTGCTGTTTGCCGCGCATCCTCGTGCCTACGTTGGGGGTGTGGCAATGGTATCTTCTGGAATCTGCACCACTGTGCCACCACCAGGGGCCATCGAAGGCTGCATAAACCAGACACCATCGTGCGCCGGACCACTTGGCAGCAGCTGGGGCAGCGAAGAGCACACCTGAAGCGTCCTTCTTGTTGCCGCTGATAAGCCTATCAAACAAGCCACAGTTGCTCTTTGGAGCGGATCTACGGGCGTACGTTGGGGGTGTGGCAACAGTATCTTCTGAAAGCTTCACCACTGTACCGCCACCAGGCGCCTTTGAATCCTACATAAACCGGACTCCATCGTGCGCCGGGCCAGTTGGCCGCAGCAGGGGCAGAAAAGAGCATACCTGAAACGTCTTTCTTGTCGCCGCAGATAAGCCTATCAAGCAAGCCACAGCTGCTGGCTGCTGCAGTTCCACGGGCCTACGTTGGGGGTGTGGCAATGGTATCTTCTGGAATCTGCACCACTGTGCCACCACCAGGGGCCATCGAAGCCTACATAAACCGGACACCATCGAGCGCCGGACCGCTTGGCAGCAGAGGGACCAGCGAAGAGAGCGCCTGAAACGTCTTTCTTGACGCCGCCGATAAGCCTATCAAACAAGCCACAGCTGCTCCTTGCCGCGCGTCCACGTGCCTACGTTGGGGGTGTAGCAACAGTATCTTCTGAAAGCTTCACCACTGTACCGCCACCAGGCGCCTTTGAATCGTGCATAAACCGGACTTCATCGTGCGCCGGGCCTCTTGGCCGCAGCAGGGGCACCAAAGAGTATAACTGAAACGTTTTTTTGTCGCCGCAGATAAGCCTATCAAACAAGCCACAGCTGCTGGTTTCCGCGGATCCACGGGTCTACGTGGGGGGCGTGGCAACACCTTCTGGAATATGCACCACTGTGCCACCACCAGGGGCCATCGAAGCCTACATAAACCGGACACCATCGCGCGCAGGACCAATTGGCCATCGCAGCGGACGCAAAGAGCACACCTGAAACATCTTTCTTGTCGCCGCAGATAAGCCTATCAGACAGGCCACAGCTGCTGCTTACCGCGAATCCACGTGCCTACATTGTGGGAGTGGCAACAGTACCTTATGGAATTTGCACCACTGTGCCGCCACCATGGGCCATCGCAGCCTACATAAACCGAAGATCATCGCGCGCGGGATCACTTGGTCGCAGCGGGGCTGCAAAGAGCACGCCTCAAACGTCTTTCTTGTCGCAGTAGATAAGCATATCAAACAAGTCACAGCTGCTTTTTGGCGCGGATCCACGGGCCTACGTTGGGAGTGTGGCAACGGTATCTTCTGGAATCTGCACCACTGTAGCGCCACCAGGCGCCTTTGAATCCTACAGAAACCGGACTCCATCGTGCGCCGGACCACTTCGCCGCAGCTGGGGCAGCAAAGCGCACGCCTTAAACGTCTTTCTTCTCGCCGCAGATAAGCCTATCAGACAAGCCACAGCCGCTCCTTGCCACGTATCCTCGTGCCTACGTTGGGGGTGTGGCAACAGTACCTTCTGTGCTGCCCCTGCTACGGCCAAGGGGTCCGGCGCACGATGGAGTCCGGTTTATGTGGGATTCTAAGGCGCCTGGGGGCGATTCAGTGGTGCAGATTTCAGAAGATACTGTTGCCACTACCCCAGCGTAGGCCTGTGGATCCGCGTCAAAAGGCATCTGTGGCTAGTTTGATAAGCTTATCTGCGGCGACAAGAAAGACGTTTGAGGCGTGCTCTTTGCAGCCCCCGCTGCGGCCAAGTGGTCCGGCGCACGATGGTTTCCGGTTTATGTAGGTTTCGATGGCCCCTGGTGGCGGCAAAGTGGTGCAGATTCCTGAAGATACTGTTGCTACACCCGCCGCGTAGGCACGTGGATCCGCGGCAAGCATCAGCTGTGGCTTGTATGATAGGCTTATCTGCGGTGACAAAAACGACGTTTCAAGCGTGCTCTCCGGCCTCCGCTGCAGCCAAGTGGTCCGGCGCACGACGGTGTCCAGTTTATGTAGGCTTCGATGGCCCCTGGTGGTGGCACAGTGCTGCAGATTGCAGAATATACCGTTGCCACACCCCGAACGTAGGCCCGTGGATCCGCGGCAACCGGCAGCTGTGGCTTGTTTGATAGGCTTATCAGTGGCGACAAGAATAACATTTATGGTGCGCTCTTCGCTGCCCCCTCTACTGCCAAGTGGTCCGTTGCACGATGGTGCCCGCTGTATGTAGGCTTCGATGGCCCCTAATTGCAGCACAGTGGTGCAGCAGCAGACAAGCCTATCAAACAAGCCACAGCTGCTGGTTGCCGCGCATCCACGGGCCTATGTTGGGGGTGTGGTAACAGTATCTTCTGAAATCTGCACCACTGCACCGCTACCAGGCGCCATCGAAGCCTACATAAACCGGACAACATCACGTGCCGCACCACTTGGCCGCAGCAAGGGCCGCAAAGAGCACTACTGAAACGTCTTTCTTGTCGCCGCACATAAGCCAATGAAAGAAGCCACAGCTGCTGCTTGCCGAGGATCCACGTGCCTACGTTGCTGGTTTGGCAACAGTATTTTCTGGAATCTGCACCACTGTACCACCACCAGGGGCTATGGAAGCCTGCATATACCGGACACCATCGCACGCCGGAGCACTTGGCCACAGAGAGCGCAGCAAAGAGCACGCCTGAAACCTCTTTCTTGCCGCCGCAGATAAGCCTATCAAACAAGCCATAGCTGCTGCTTGCCGCGGATCCACGTGCCTATGTTGGGGTTGTAGGAACAGTATCTTCAGGAATCTGCACCACTGTGCCGGAAACAGGGGCCATCGAAGACTAGATAAACCGGACAGTATCGTTCACCGGATCCATTGGCAGTAGCGGGGGCAGTGTAGAGCGCGCCTGAAACGTCTTTCTTGTCGCCGTAGATAAGCCTATCAAACAAGCCACAGCTGCTGCATGCCAAGGATCCACGTGCGTACGTTGCTTTTGTGGCAAAAGTATCTTCTGGAATTTGCACCACTGTGCCGCCACCATTGGTCATCGGAGCCTACATAAACCGGATGCCATCGTGCGCCGGACCACTTGGCAGCAGCAGGGGCAGCGAAGAGCACGCATGAATCGTCTTTCTTGTTGCCGCGGATAAGCCTATCAGCGAGCCACAGCTGCTGCTTGCCGCAGATCAACGTGCCTATGTTGGGAGTGTGGCAGAAGTATCTTCTGGGACATGCACCACTGTGCCGCCACCAGGGGCCATCGAAGCCTACATAAACCGCACTCCGTCATATGCTGGACCACGTGGCCGCCTAAGAGGCAGCAAAGAGCTCGCCTGGAACGTCTTTCTTATCGACGCAGATAAGCCTATCAAACAAGGCGCAGCTGCTGCTTGCCGCGGATCGACGTGCCTACGTTGGGAGTGTGGCACAGGTATCTTCTGGAATATGGACCACTGTGCCGCCACCAGGGGCCATCGAAGCCCACAAAAACCGGACACCATCGTGCGCCGGACTACTTGACTGCAGCGGGGGCAGCAAAGAGCACGCCTGAAACGTCTTTCGTGTCGCCGCAGATAAGCCTATCAAACAAGCCACAGATTCTGTTTGCCGCGGAGACCCGTGCCTACGTTGGGGGTGTGGCAACAGTATCTTCTGGAATCTTCACCACTTCCGCCATCAGTATCCATCGAAGCCTACATAAACGGGACACCATCGTGTGCCGGAGTACATGGCCTAAGCGGGTGCTGCAAAAAGCACGCCTCAAACGTTTTTCTTCTCGCCGCAGATAAGCGTCATGAGCTACAGTAGCACAATCCGCACTCGCTTGGCGTATAAACTACCGGCGCTTCGTCCGTCCTTTCAGTGGGTATGTGAGGCGACATTCTTTTAGCATGTGTCAAGTTTTAAAATTCTCCCCTCCCGAGGTTCTTCTTCGCTTCGTCACTTTCACATGCCTGCTGCTGGCGCGCATAGACTGCGCTTTGTCTATGAAGGCATATGCCGTGCGTGACCCTGGTCTCACCAACATATCGTCTAAGGGTGATGTGAGAACTGGAGCCACAGCTGACCTACCTTCCATTTTGACGTCATCATCTACAGAAGCGCCATACGCACCCGCTTTGCCTTTTAACTGCCGGCGTTTCGTCCGTAATTTCAGTGGGTATGGGAGCAGCCATTCTTTTAGCATGTGCCAAGTTTAAAAATTCTGCCCTCCGGAGGTGCCTCCCTTCGTCACTTTCACCTGCCTTCTGTTAACGCGCCTACACTCCATGTGGACTATGCAGACATAAGCCCTGCGTGACCCTGGTATCACTAACATATCGTCTAAGGGTGATGTGAGAACTTGAACTACAGCTGACCTACCTGCAATCTTGACGTCATCAGCTACAGTAGCACCATCCGAACCCGCTTGGCATTCAAACTGCCGGCGCTGCGTCCGTCCTTTCAGTGGGTATGGGAGCCGACATTATTTTAGCATGGGTCAAATTTTAAAACTCTACCCTCCAGAGGTTCTTCTGTTCGTCATTTTTACGTGCGTGCTGTTTGCGCCCATACATTGCATGTTGACTATTTAGGCATATGCCGCGCATGATCCTGGTATCACCCACATATCGTCTAAAGGTGATGTGAGATATTGAATCACAGCTTACCTACCTGCGATCCTGACGTCATCAGGTACACATGCGCCATCCGTACCCACTTCTCCTTTAAACTGTCGGCGCATCGTCCTTCCTTTCAGGGTGTATAGGAGCAGCCATACCTTTAGCATATGTCAAGTTTTAATGTTATCTTTTCGGGAGGTTCTTCCCTGCGTCACGTCACTTTCACGTGCCTGCTATTGGCGCGCATACATTGCATGTTGACTATGCAGGCATATGACGTGCGTGATCCTGGTATGACCAACGTATCGTCTAAGGGAGATGTGAGAAATTAAATCATGGGTTACGTACCTGCCATCTTGATGTCATCAGCTACAGTAGCCCCATCCGCACCCGCTTGGCCTTTTAACTGTCGACTCTTCGGCCGTCGCTTCCGCGGGTATGGGAGCCGACATTCTTTTAGCATGTGTAAAGATTTAAAATTCTACCCTCCAGAGGTTCTTCTTCCCTTCGTCATTTTCACGTGCCTGTTTGGCGCGCACACACTGCATGTTGACTATGCAGGCATATGACGTGCGTGATCCTGGTATGACCAACATATAGTCTAAGGGTTATGTTAGAAGTGGAACCACAGCTTACCTACCTGACATTTTAACGTTATCAGCTACAGTAGCGTCATCCGCACCCACTTGGCATTCAGACTGCCATCACTTCGTTCGTCTTTCAGTAGGTATTGGAGCCGATATTCTTTTAGCATGTGTAAAAATTTAAATTCTGCCCTCCGGAGGTTCTTCTTCCCTTCGTCATTTTCACATGCCTGCTGTTGGCGCGCATACACTGCATGTTGACTTTGCAGGAATATGCCGTGCGTGATCCTGGTATCACCAACATATCGTCTAAGGGCGATGCTGGAAGTTGAACCACTGCTTACCTACCTGCGATCTTGACGTCATCAGCTACAGTAGCCTCATGCGGTCCCGCTTGGCATTCAAACTGCCGGAGTTTCGTGTGTCTTTTCAGTGGGTATGGTAGCCGACATTATTTTAGCCTGTGTCAAGTTTTAAAATTCAGCCCTCCGGAGGTGCTTCTCTTCGTCACTTTCACGTGCCTGCTATAGGCGCGCCTCGCTGCATGTTGAATATGGAGGCATATGCCATGCGTGTTCCTGGTATCATCAACATATCGTATAAGGGTGGTGTGAGAACTTGAATCGTAGATTACCTACTTGCCACGTTGACGCCATCAGCTACAGAAGCCTTTAAGCAGCCGGCGCTTCGTCCGTCCTTTCAGTGGGTGTGGCAGCTGCCATTCTTTTAGCATGGGTCAAGCTTAAAATTCAGCCCCTCGGAAGGTCTTTTTCCCTTCGTCACTTTCACGTGTCCGCTATTACCGCGCATAAAGTGTATGTTGATTATGCAGGCATATGCCGTGCGTAACACTGGTAACACCGACATATCGTCTAAGGGTGATGTGAGAACTTGAATCGCAGCTGACCTAGCTGCCACCTTGACGTCATTAACTACAGAAGCGCTATTCGCAGCCTCTTGGCCTTTAAACTGCCGGCACATTGTCCGAACATTCAGTGGTTATGGGTGCTGCCATTTTGCCAGCGCGTGCCATATTTAAAAATTCTGCCCTTTGGAGCTTCTTCTTCCCTTCATCATTCTGACGTGCCTGCTGTTGGCGCGAAACCACTGCTCCTTGTGTGTTCAGGGATTTGCCGTGCGTGATCCTTATATCAGCAACATATCGCCTAAGGGTGATGTGAGAACTTGAACCATTGCTGAGCTACCTGCCATCTGGACGTCATCAGCTACAGCAGGGTTATCCTCACCCGCTTGGCATTCAAACTGCCGGCGCTTCGTCCGTCCTTTCAGTGGGTATGTGAGCCGACGTTCTTTTAGCATGTGTCGGGGAGACGACGATGAAGAAGAAGCGCTCGTCCCTAGTCAGATATCGGCTCCGTGATTGCTAGCCGATTACGCAGTGCTAATTACTTCGAACCAAAGTTTTGCTTGCACTAATGTGTCCGTGAAGGCGAGCGGCATCGACCGATACCAGCTGACCCCAGAGGTGCGTTTTTCTTTGCCACATTTCGTGACTACTTCTACTGCCGCCGTGCGAAGGATTGCTTAGGCGTGTTCCGCGGACACTCGGCCCAACACCGTCGCACCGACAGCGGCCTGCCGTACATCCCGGCGGCTGCCACTCGTCATCTCCGAGATGGAGGCGCCCTCTGAAACAACAATGATCGTGGACAATCACATGTGCGTTCAATTTCAAGGAAAAGAGATATCACCCGAGGAATACCACAGCTACGCCGGACGGACGCTCGCGGGAGAACGCATGTCGAGGCTGCGCCAGCGGACCCCCGCCAGCGGCAAGCCCGATGGACCCGGCGGGAGTCAAACAAGCACGACGTCGAAATTCTACAAGAACGTCAGAGCCTCGGCCATCAATGCAGCACGCATGCCAGCAATGCCACTAGAAGAAAGAAAGATAGTTGTCAGACCCAGAGGGGGACTGGACATCGTCAAGACCGGCACCACCACCGTCGCTGCGGCCATACTCGCTGCGGCCAATATCACGAGCGAGGAAAGCGCCGCGGACACCATCTGCCCCAACACGCAACAGAACATCATGGTCGTAAGTACACCGAACGAAGACAACGCGGCAAGGTACGCTAAAGTCAAGGAAATATCTATTCAAGGCAAACCCTACGAGGTCAGCGCATATCGCACGGCACCTCACGACACCGTAAAGGGCGTCATCAGAGGCATCCCCAGCGACGCGAGCGCCGAAGAGCTAGATAGAAACATCGTCAACGAGAGGAACCCGCTAGCAGTGGCCGCAAAAAGGATTGGAAGCACGACCACTGCGATTGTGGTGTTCCAGGGACCCAAGGTACCGAACTTCGTCCGATACGGAGTCACCCTGATACCGTGCCGCCTCTACAAGAAACGGATCGACGTCTGCCAGCAGTGCGGCCGAGTGGGACACCGCAAGGACGTGTGCCCGACCGCCACAATCAAGACGTGCCTGGCCTGCGAACTCGCGAACCCTACAGAAGACCATCGCTGTGCCCCAAAATGTAAGTTATGCGGAGACGTACACCCGACCGGAGACCGAACGTGCAAGGCGAAATACAAGATTCCCTACGTAGTGCGCAAGCGACAATGGGAGCGCCTACAGGCCGAACGCCAGCTGCTGTCGGAGAGCGATTTCTCGCCACTCGACAAGCCGCCAGATGCGCGAAAGTCAAGGACTCCATCGGAAAACCGCGCGCCCAAATCCAGAGACAGCAGCTGCTGCAAGAGAAGCCTCAGCAGGAAAACATCACCATCACGTGAGCGAGTGAGCTGGGTCGACACAGCGAAAGGAAACAATATAAGGAACGCACAGAAAATCACCGAAACCACGAAGAAAGAAGATATGAATAAGGTGCGGGAGGCAAATGAGGTCGTAAGACAAGAAAACGCGGCGTTGCGAGCGACCATCAACAACCTCACGAAAGAGATCGGCGAGATCCGTCAGTTGCTGCTATGCAACAACGAGCCTCCACAGAGACCCACGCCAAGCACAAGCAAGACCGAGGAAACGACAACGAACATCCAGGAGAAAGCCATAGAGGAACCGGCACCGAAGAAGCGAGGCCACGCGCATGCAAACAGAAAACGATCGCATCGACAGCTTCGAAGCGAAATTCGAAGCGACATTCAGCAAACTCGAACAGCTAATCACGACAAACATCGCAGCAGTGACAGCACTGAAACAAACAACGGAGGCCTACCAAGCCGAGAACAGGAACAGATTCGCCTGCATCGAAAGGACCCTACAGCTGATGGTAAGCCACCCGACGTTTGCGCCCCTCTTCCCGCAACATCCACCCAACCAGGGAGCCCCGTACACGCCAACGCAATCATGGCGGCCAACGCAACACCAGCAGCAGCAGATGTAACCGCGGGGCAGTGGAATTGTCGCGGCTTCAGAAGGAAGAAGGCAGTCATCCAATGGCACATCGTACATGCCGCGCGCAAGCCAGACGTTATACTACTACAAGAAACACTAACCGACGCACCGTCCCTCCCCGGCTACAGAGTGCACAAGGGACCACCCGACGGCAGAGGCCTGTGCACCCTGGTCAGGAAGGGACTCACGTTCGTCGAACATGAGCTGCACAGCAATATCAAGATCGAGCACACACTCACCGAAATCATCCCGGGCAAGAAGAGAAAAGGAAGCATATTTCTCCTCAACGTCTGCAGCAACCCATCTCAGAGAAAACAGAGATTCATGACATTACTGCACAGAGCCAGCACCGCAGCGGGCCGCAACACGCTGATCGCGTCCGGAGACTTCAACGCGATGAACCCTGCCTGGGGCTACAAGAAGTACACAGCAAAGAGCGGCGACCTGTACCAAGACGCCACGGAACTCGACTTCATCCTCATCACGGACCCGACACATCCGATGAGAATTGGTAACTCCGTGTCCCGGGACACCACTCCGGACCTCACGTTCGTCAAGAACGACATCCGGGGCGCGATCACCTGGAGAAGCAAGGGGACCGACCTAGGCAGCGACCACACCATCATGGAAATCAGCATACCGGAACACAACGACACCAGCATCAAAACACACAGATGGATAGACTCGGATGCCTTTCGAGACGCCAGAAGCCAGAAGAGCGACGGTGACGACGATATCAAAGACATCGACTCGTGGACGGCCGAAATCACCAAGAGCGTACGCGACGCGACCAAAGAGATTGAAACGGGCGCGGAGATCGACAAAGTAGACAGCCGGCTTGCGCATCTCATCGAAGCCAATCAGCCGATACTCAATCGCTGGAAAAAACAACGGCTTAACCGCAGACTGAGAAAGAAGGTGGCGGCGCTGAACCGAGCGATCGAGGATCACTGCCGCGCTCTCTGCACGCAACAGTGGAACGAGATCTGCAACGCGGCAGACGGACAGATGCACAGCGGGAAGACGTGAAACCTGCTGCGGCACCTCCTCGACGAAACCAAGACCAATTCGCACCAAAGGTACAGACTCGCCAGGCTCATACATCGGGCGGTCTCAGTACACGGCGTCGACGAAGTCACCAGGCGCATTAACGACAAATACCTGCCGACTACACCTACCGAACAACATGCGCCGTACAGCGGCCTACCTAACGTGAAGCTCGATCGTGACATCGACGTCGAGGAGGTACGCGCGGCCCTGCACGACCTCAACAGCCGGTCGGCAGCCGGCCCGGACCTCGTCACGAACAAGGCGCTCAAGAACCTCGATGACGGCTCGATTGAAAAGCTCGCAAAATACTACAAGTGCTGGAGAGCGGGCGCGCTGCCAAAGCTGTGGAAGACAGCCAAGACCATCCTGATCCCCAAGCCGGGGAAGCCGCCGGACATGGGTAACCTCCGGCCAATCTCGCTCACGTCCTGCGTGGGCAAGGTGCTGGAGCACGTCCTGCTCAACAGGTGGCAAGACTACCTGGAACAAGAAGGGCTGTACCCGGCCACTTTGATCGTCTTCAGACAGCACCTCAGCACGCAGGACGCGATGCTGTAGCTCAAATACCAAATCATCGATGATGGCGGCAGCGCCCGCGACAACAAAGCAATGCTAGGGCTCTACCTGCAGAGCGCCTTCGATATGGTGAAACACTCGGCGAATCTGTCCCAAGTCCCCAAGCTCAACATGGGCGAAAGATCCTACAACTACATCAAGGACTTCCTCACGGACAGGACCGTCGAGCTACGAGCAGGCGACCTACAGACGCAAGAGAAGAAGCTCGGGAGCACCGGCACACCGCAGGGATCGGTCATTTCGCCGATGCTGTTCAACCTGGTAATGATCGGAGTGGCCGAAAAGCTCGGGAACATCGAAGACGTCAGGCACACCATCTACGCGGACGATATCACGATATGGGTGACTGGTGGCAGCGACGCCCACATCGAGGGCGCGCTGGAAGCCGCCGACGCAATAGAAGACCAGCTGGAAGGCACCGGACTGAGATGTTCACCGAGAAAATCGGAGCTTCTCATAATCCCACCTACCAAAAACAGCAGAGGCAAGACCAGACAACGCGAAAACGAAAAAATCAGAATCGTCACCAAATCCGGAAACGTGATCCCCGAGGTCGGCAAAATTAGGATCCTAGGCATGGTCATCGAAAAGCACGGAAGAAACGGTGAAACCAACACCCGTCTCAAGGCAAAAGCAGCCAACGCGAGTCGACTCCTCAAACGAGTCACTTCCCGAAAGGCTGGCATGAGAAAGGAGAGCCTAATTAGGCTCCTCAAATCCTTCGTCATCAGCCACGTCGCGTACGTTGCAGCCTACCACAGATGGCTGCAACACGAACGAAACAAAATCAACGTCCTCATCAGAAGAGCGTACAAGACGGCGCTGGGCCTGTTCGAGTCCACGAGCACGACCCGCTTGTTACTACTCGGGATACACAATACGCTCGAAGAAATAGCCGAAGAGCAACGGACCTCTCAACTGGAGCGGCTGTCCATGACCAAAGCCGGGAGGAAGATACTGGGCGATCTGGGAATTAGACGCTCGAACGAGGTGGAGATGAAGCTCCCCGTCCCCGAAGAGGTCCGACGCCAGACCAGAATCGACCCCATACCGAAGAACATGAATCCCGAGTTCAACAAGGGAAGAAGAGCGGCGAGGGCCAAGGCTCTCATCGACCAGCATGCCAACGACGAATACGCGCGGTATGTGGACGCGGCCGAATACCAACGGAACGCCTTCGCAGCGGTCGTCTCATAGAGGCGTCAACCGGCGCCACGAGGACGGCAGCGAGCGTGAGAAGCGCCGGAGCGGAACAAGCGGAGGAGGTAGCCATCGCCCTGGCCATCGCCGACGCAGACTGCCACACGGTGCTGAGTGACTCAAGACAGGCGGTGCGAAACTTCGCCAAAGGCCATGTCTGCAGGGAGGCTGAGCGCGTACTGCGAGCGGTCAAACTAGAAGAACGAAAAGTACGACTCAAGTGGTTCCCGGCGCACGCGGGCGACGCGTCGGAACGCAATGAGAACCATAATGAGACGGCACACGCAGCGGCGCGAGCGCTAACCAACCGCGCCCCGGCGACAGACCGTCCGACGTGGTTCGGAACCAAGGACCGCAAGACGGATTACAATGAAATCACGAAGGCCTACCGCCTGGCTCGCAGGACTCTCCCACCCACGCACCCGAGACTGAGTCGAGCGGAGGCGGTAGTACTGAGACAGCTCCAGACCGGATCGCTACCGAGCCCGAGACGGATGAATCGCATGTACCCCGAGACATATCCGACAGATATGTGCAGAGTCTGCCGGAGAGATGCCGCAGACTACACGCACAACTTGTGGGACTGCGTTATATATCTAGAAGACGCAAAATCAAGAACACTTCCACCGCGGCTTGGGGCAGCCGCGAAGAGCTACGACCGAGACGATCAGCTCTGGGCCGTCCAGCAGGCCCTCGCGGCGCTCGAAAGGCACGGACCCAGCGAGCCGGCAACGGCGAGCGGAGACCCGCGCCGAGTAACTGCAACTTCGAGGATGACGTAGGCCCTCGTCGGGGTGCGCGAGCGCCCAACTGCAGGCATAAATAAAGTTGTCTCCAATCCAATCCAACTAGCATGTGTAAAGGTTTAAAATTCTGCCCTCCGGAGGTTCTTCCTCCGTTCGACACTTTTACGTGCCTGCTGTTGGCGCGCATTGAGTGCATGTTCACTATGCAGGCTTATGCCGTGCGTGACCTTGGTATCACCATCATATCGTCCAAGTGTGATGAGAGAACTTGAACCATAGCTGACCTACCTGCCATCTTGACGTCATGCGCTATAGTAGCGCCATCCGCACCCGCTTGGCCTTTAAACTGCCGGCGCTTCGTCCGTTGCTTCAGTGGGTATCGGAGCCGACATTCTTTCAGCATGTGTAAAGATTTAAAATTCTGGATGTTGACTATGCAGGAATATGCTGTGCGTGATCCTGGTATCACCAACATATTGTCTAAGGGCGATATCAGAAGTTGAACCACAGATTACTACCTGCCATCTTGACGTCATCAGCTACAGCAGCGTCATCCACACCCACTTCGTATTCAAACTGCCGGCGCTTTTCCGTCCTTTCAGTGGGTCTGGGAGCCGATATTCTTTAAGCATGTGTCAAGATTTAGAATTCTGCCCTCCGGAGGTTCTTCTTCCCTCCGTCACTTTCACTTGCCAGCTGTTGGCGTGCATGTTGACTATGCAGGGATATGCCATGCGTGATCCTGGTATCACCATCATATCGTCCAAGGGTGATGTGAGAACTTGAACCATAGCTGACCTACCTGCCATCTTGCCGGCATCAACTACAGAAGCGCCATCCGCATCCGCTTGGCCTTTAAACTGCCGGCGCTTCTCCGTCCTTTCAGTGGGTATGGGAGCCGAAATTCTTTAAGCATGTGTCAAGATTTAGAATTCTGCTCTCCGGAGGTTCTTCTTGCAGTCGTCATTTTCACGTGCGTGACGTTGGCGCGCATACGCTGCATATTAACCACAGCATTATGCCGTCCGATATCCTGGTATCACCAACATATCGTCTAAGGGCGAGAATTTGTATCATAGATTACCTACCTGCCATGTTGACGCCATCAACTACAGAAGCGCCATCCGCACCCAATTGGCCTTTAAACAGCCGGCACTTAGTCCGTCCTCTCAGTGGGTATTTGTTTATTCATTTCAAAATACTTCAGGCCGATGTGGGGGCCCAAGCAGGTGTTGTTTACATCCAACATGAATGTACAAAACAACAGACAACAAAAAGCAAGAAAGAAAAGAAAAAGAAAAAGAAAGTTTAAGCGATAAGGTGACACTCCAACTCAGCGAGAAAATTATTGGAACCAAAAATATCAGACGGCAATGAATTCCAATTTTCCACAGTTCTAGGAAAATAACTGAATTTGAAAGATTTTGATCAGGCAAAGATTGGGGTTAGTGCAGATTCATGGCGATGGCGTGTGCGTCGTGTTGTTAGGGGTTTTAACTGACAGGCAGATCTATTTTTATGTTACCAAACATACAATTATAAAGAAATGAAAGGCGACTAAACTTTCTGCCGGCTTCTAGAGTAGAAATACAGTTTAATCGCATTAGGATGGATGGGGAATCAAGTCTACGATATTTGCCAAGTATAAACCTAACAGCCTTTCTGTAATACGTTCAAGTTGATTGATATCTTTCTTTAAATAGGGATCCCAAATGATAGAAGCATACTCAAGCTTAGATCGAACACAGGTATTATAGGCTATAAGCTTTGTTTGTGAAGGTGCGAATTTCATCTTTCTTCTGATGAACAATAACTTACGTTCAGGCCGCCATTGGAATCTGAACCTGAATCTGAATTAGCCTAGACCTGAGGAGGGAACGGAAGAAACTGGTACATAAGAAGCCGATCAGTGAGTTAGCGGTAAGAGGGAAAATAGAGGAATTCGAGATCAAGCTACAGAACAGGTATTCGACTTTGACTCAGGAAGAGGACCTTAGTGTTGAAGCAATGAACGACAATCTTGTGGGCATCATTAAGGAGTGTGCCATAGAAGTCGGTGGTAACTCCGTTAGACAGGATACCAGTAAGCTATCGCAGGAGACGAAAGATCTGATCAAGAAAGGCCAATGTATGAAAGCCTCTAACCCTACAGCTAGAATAGAACTGGCAGAACTTTCGAAGTTAATCAACAAGCGTAAGACAGCTGACATAAGGAAGTATATTATGGATAGAATTGAACATGCTCTCAGGAACGGAGGAAGCCTAAAAGCAGTGAAAAAGAAACTAGGAATAGGCAGGAATCAGATGTATGCGTTAAGAGACAAAGCTGGCAATATCGTTACTAATATGGATGAGAGAGTTCAAGTGGCTGAGGAGTTCCATAGAGATTTATACAGTACCAGTAGCACCCACGACGATAATGTGAGAGAGAATAGTCTATAGGAACTTGAAATCCCACAAGTAACGCCGGAAGAAGTGAAGAAAACCTTGGGAGCTATGCAAAGCGGTAAGCCAGCTGGGGAGGATCAGGTAACAGCAGATTTGTGTAAGGATAGTGGGCAGATTGTTCTAGAAAAACTGGTCACCCTGTATACGCAATGCCTCATGACTTCGAGCGTACCGGAATCTTGGAAGAACGCTAACATAATCCTAATTTATAAGAAAGATGACGCCAAAGACTTGAAAAATTATAGACCGATCAGCTTACTGTTCGTAGCCTACAAAGTATTTACTAAGGTAATTGCAAATAGAATCACGAACACCTTAGACTTCCGTCAACCAAAGGACCAGGCAGGATTCCGTAAAGGCTACTCAACAATAGACCATATTCACACTATCAATCAGGTGATAGAGAACTGTGCGGAATATAACCATCCCATATATATAGAGTTCATTGATTACGAGAAAGCGTTTGATTCAGTCGGAACTTCAGCACTCATGGAGGCATTACGGAATCAGGGTGTAGACGGGCCGTATGTAAAACTACTGAAAGATATCTATAGCTGCTCCACAGCCACCGTAGTCCTCCATAAAGAAAGCAACAAAATCCCAATAAAGAAAGGCGTCAGGTAGGGAGATACGATCTGTCTAATGCTATTCATAGCGTGTTTACAGGAGGTATTCAGAGACCTGAATTGGGAAGAATGCGGGATAATAGTTAATGGTGAATACCTTAGTAACTTGCGATTTGCTGATGATATTGCCTTGCTTAGTAACCCAGGGGACCAACTGCAATGCATGCCCACTGACCTGGAGAGGGAAAGTAGAAGGGTGGGTGTAAAAATTAATTTGCAGAAAACTAAAGTAACGTTTAACAGTCTCGGAAGAGAACAGCAGTTTACGACAGGTAGCGAGGCACTGGAAGTGGAAAGGGAGCACATCTAGTTAGGAAAGGTAGTGACTGCGGATCGGATCATGAGACTGAAATAATCGGAATAAGAATGGGCGGGGGTGCGTTTGGCAGGCACTCTCAGATCATGAACAGCAGGTCGGCATTATCCTTTAAGAGAAAGTGTATAGCAGCTGTGTCTTACCAGTACTCACGTACGGGGCAGAAACCTGGAGGCTTACGAAAAGGGTTCTACTTAAATTGAGGACGACGCAACGAGCTATGGAAAGAAGAGTGATAGGTGCAACGTTAAGGAATAAGAAAAGAGCAGATTGGATGAGGGAAGAAACGCGAGGTAATTACATCTTAGTTGAAATCAAGAAAAAGAAATGGGCATGGGCAGGACATGTGATGAAGAGAGAAGATAACCGATGTTCATTAAGGGTTACGGACTGGATTCCAAGGGAAGGGAAGCGTAGCAGGGGGCGGCAGAAAGTTAGGTGGGCGGATGAGATTAAAAAGTTTGCAGGGACGAAGTGGCCACAATTAGTACATGACCGGGGTAGTTGGAGAAGTATGGCAGAGGCCTTTGCCCTGCAGTGAGCGTAACCAGGCTGATGATGATGATGACTACGGAGGCATATGCCGTGCGTGATCCTGGTACCCCCAACATATCGTCTAAGGGTAATGTGAGAACTTGAACAACAGCTTACCTATCAGCCATCTTGACGTCATCAGCTACAGAAGACCCACCCACGTGGCCTTTAAGCTGCCGGCGCTTCGACCGACCTCTCAGTGGGTATGGGCACCGCCATATCTTAGCATGTGTCAAGTTTTACGATTCTCCACTTCGGAGGTTCTTCGTCCCTTCGGCATTTTCACGAGCTTTTTTTGGGCGCGCGTAGACTGCATGCTAACTATGCATCCATATGCCGTGCTTGACCCTGGCATCACCGACATATCGTCTAAGGTGAATCTGAGAACTTGAACCACAGCTGACCTACCTCAACGTTCTTACACATACTTCAATTTCGCAGCTCCCTATGCGAATCCATTGGCCAACGTGGCCGCAACGGGTGTCGCTGAAAGTAGAGGCCTTGCAGTCGCGTCTGTCGTCATGCGCCGCGCGTCTTCTGCTCCTGCTGCGACGCGTCGTTTGCACCAACTGGCCTGTAGGCGCTTATCCGTCGGTAAATGTAGTTTAGAGACGCAGTCTGAGTTTTGGAACAAACCTGCCGCGCGTAAGTAAAGGGGACTTCACGGTGTCTATGCGCAATCGGCGCTGCAGTGACGTTTCTCTCACGCAGCGCGCGTCGTGTACTCCTGCGATGTCATCTCTGCGGTGGGTCGTTTTCCCCAACCGGGCTGTGCGGTTCGCTCTTTGACGACTGTGTTTTGGCTGCCCGCACAATATTTTATACCAAGTACCCTCGAATGACATGTCTGGCTAGTTTTTAGAGGCGGCAACTACACCGCAAATGAGCGGCCGTGCACTGCGATTCCGCTTTTTAACCAACTTTTTCCCTGTAAAAGCGCCACGGTGCTCCCTTCAGCGGGGGCTTTATTTTTTGCTGCTTATTCTTAAGATGTGTCGTAATTAAAGACGGCGAGCGCCTGTGCAGACGTAGGGACATTAACGCATCACGCCCAGCAGTTGCTTGAGACAACGCTGTGGTGAAATGATCCACCCTCGTCAACGCTTCTTCGCCTAATAAATTTATTTGACACATGTATTTTTTATAGTTGTCCGCGGATATTATGGGACATGCAAATGCTTTGGAAGTGATCCGTGAGCAGTGACAAGGACGAAGTTTAATACTATGAACATATTTAGGCCAAAGCTTAATTCATTTTCGTTTGGGTGAACAAAACAAACAGCAAACATAGTGACACTTTTTATTTACTTTGTGCACAAGAAATAACTTTGAGCTACTTTTGCTCAAAGCAATTTTGCCCTCTTTCTGGCTGCTTGCACCTGCTGTAAAGCAGTGATTTGGGCTTGTTGGCAAGACATCGTGAGGCTTATAGCGCGTGAAAAAGACAAGGACGAAAGTGAGACGTGACACACACAGGTGACTGTGTGTGTCACGTCTCACTTTCGTCCTTGTCTTTTTCACGCGCTATAAGCCTCACGTTGCAACTGCTTTGTCAGCGATGCCCCACTGTTCATTTTTTGGAAAAGAAGTGCATGCCCCATGACAAGATAGAACTTGATGACATTAGCAGTCACCTCCTCATAATGATTATCACATCCTAGTGCCGGCACAGATGCTTTGTCTAGCTCGTCCAGGATGCTCCAAAATATGTCACCAAAAACTGCGTTACTGTCGCGTGTGTGACGAATTATTTCTTCTATGTGTTTGATGACGGTGAACATTCTGAGAGACGGTTCACTTAAGCACCCTGGCTTGAATAACCTCAGCTCTGTCAAAAGGCTATGCGATGGTCGTGGGTCACGCGCACTTGGTGGCACAGAAGCACTTTCCAGTGATTCAACACACCGTTCGGAACACACGGATTTGGTAACTTTCTTCAGTGTATATCCAGCCAGGTATTAGACAACCATTTCTTGTGTTCCTGCTTTCTGGTACCCATGGTAGCCCAAGTCATCCATGTGGCCTACTGAAAGACTCATCCCAGAGAGCTTCTTGTATAGCTTCGCTTCAACTGCACCTTTCAGCTCAGCAGCAGCCTTCGCCTTTTGCCCCAGGCTGTCGTGAAGAGACACCAGAACACCATCGGGAGCGCCAGAGCAATTCCCTCTCACTGCATTTTCCCCAGGTGTGAACAAAGACAACAATCTATAAATCTGGCTGAATTGAACTACGGATTGGTGGTCATAGTCGCCATGAAATGAACGAACAACACCGAAAAATTTCTGAAATGAACAAAGAAAGCTTTCTGTGAGTAATTTTGCCTACGCACTTTTTAATTTAATAGTCCTTTAGCTTGCAGTAGTAAAAGTAATCACGATAAGTGAAACTTTGCATTTGCGGTTTGTGCATGCATTAAAGATTCAACAACTGTCCACATATTCAACAAGCACTTGCGCATTACCTCTAGGAGATCTTGGTTGAGCTTCACTGTCAGTATGTAGGGGACACCAGCTTCGTGGAGCTCATCAATTATGTCGAGTACCGACATTATCGTAACACGCAAAGCTTTGTCTGTCGCGAAGCAAACATAAGCATGTTTCGGTGGTGGTAGTTGTGTTCCGTGATGTTGAGCAGGTCGAGAAACTTTTTGATTATCTGCGCAAATAAACCACGTTATAGTTTGCACTAAACTGTAGGAGTTCAATTAAAACGTTATTACACTGAGTTGGACGCATGCACACTCGCTTAAAGCGTACCTCAATCTTTGGTGAGCCCTTTCGTATTCCTTCTGCAGGATGTTTTGTGTTGAGTGCATCAAAGACGTCATTCATTGTCATTGTAAACGCTTCTGTTCCCTCCGAGTCTTGGAGGCCTTCAACGCTTTCTGCCCTGTATAACGGCAATCCAATAGCAGTATTACGGCTGAACAGCTGTGTAAGGCAAACAAAGTGTAACAGTTGTAGTTGAAAAAACTTACAAAGCAACAAAGAGCCACCTTCTATATTTTGGCATATTACTATTTTTAATAGCTCACCTGTGCAGCGAGTCGCACGTCCATTCTCTGCAAGTTTGTGGGGCTTACGCGCGCTGCTGAGAGCTTGGGGACGACTTTGAGATGATGCTTTCTTTCGCACTCATAGAGGAGTTGATAGTGGGCATAGTTTATGCGGTAATCTCTAGCCTGAAAAAAGTTATCGACGCCAATCAGCACAGGTTATGTATGAAATAAACTACGCTAGCTCACCTGTCCATATTTGTGCGTGAGCAAACGTTGGCGTACACCCTTCAGGGCATGTGGCACATCACACAGGAAATAAAGGTACGCGCGCTCAGGCAGGCATGGATGTGGAATCTTGTCAGAAGGTGAGGTTACGCTGCCGCTGATTCCCATTTACTACCACATCGAGCGATTGTTCCCAGCTCCATCACTGACTACGGCGGTCACCATAGCACCACGTTTATGCAATTGCATTACTGCTTGCAACACCAGCTCTGCTAAAATCTTGGCAGGCGCAGCACCTTTCGTGGCAAAGGTGGCAATCAGTTGCACCCAGCTCTTCAGAAGTGGTACGAACATCAGCACAAGCGAATGATCTGCAAGTTGGCCAGTTCCTTCATTTGAAATACCACCGTGGTCCCCAAAACCATCAAGTTTGAAGGTTGACTTGTTGAAATTGTACGCCTGGCGTACAAAATCAACCAAAATCATCCAAAATCAGTGTGCCGAATTTCTTCTCATCTGCTCTGTTGCCCAGCTGTTTTCCAATAGCTTCCATACAGAGAAGATTGAAACCATACTTGCATGGTATTCCTTTCAGAATTTGTGTGAGACGGCTCAGGGAGGGCAAGGGCAGCATGTTCATGTCAGATACAAGCTTATATGCTCGAGGGCTCGCTATCTTCCGCATTAAACAATTCAGAAGCCAGTCCGCATTGTACCGCGCGGCACACGGAGACTTTTCTTTCAACTGTTTAAACGATGTCATGAATGCCAGTCGCTGTAAAGGCGGAAGTTCGGCCAACGCTTCCTCGTTTCTGTTATCGGGCATTTCAGAAAGCGTTTTCTTCAGAGCCAAAATTTCCTTCTTTTGCTTTTTATGCACAGTAGCCGCCCTAAGCAGCCTCTTCTTTACATTGCGTAGCTTCTGATATCGCTTGATCGTTGCGCTCAAAGCCTTAATGCTCAGTCGAAGTTTCCTCTGTAGACGGAGACAACGCGCGGACGAGTTGCTTTGTGAGTACATTGCACTGCTTGTGGTGTATATTATCTGGTGTCGCCGTGTCACGCTGGCCTGCTTTCACGCCCGCACATATGTTAAAGCTGTCTGCTTCTCTCAGGATTCTTTCCACATTTGCAATGCTAGTCGCAGCTCGAAATAGCCTCTTGTGAATTTTGTTGTAGCCGTTTATGCAGCAAGTACCATCTTCTTCAAGCACAACAGTTTTCATTACTCGCAGATGCCCGGCTGCCAGTTGCCTCATATAAGATACTCCACATCGCTTCTGTGTTGAGTCGTCCTCAACAATTTCGAACTTCCAGAGTGCAGAAGGCAGAGTCATGTTCGTGAGCTCGTTGAGCACAAAGCGTGTAGCGCATATTTCTGAAGTTCCTTCTTCCAAGCCCAACAGCAGGTTTGAAGTTGAAGCACTGTCACTACAACCTTCGCCCGATATACTTGCCGGCACTGGCGCTCGTTCTTTTGGTGGACGTCGCTTTCGCTTCACATTTTTTGGCTTTGAGATGTGCTCAGGCAGCCCAGGAAAGAGCCGAGGAAGTGCGCCGGGAACAAGCATCCATTTCCCGCGAGAAATCAATATTTCTTTGTTGCCCACAACATGCTTGTAGTATTTCAAAATGTCGTCGTCCTCAAAGTGGTGTTCACACACTTTTGACTTGTTTGTGAGGCGTTTGTCTTTTCGGTGTAGCATGCGTTCCCAACTTTTAAACTCTCCAGCGCCTTGCGGCGGCGCGAAAAAAATGGTGACCAGCGTCATCGCGCCTCAGGCCGCTTGTGCAGCCGGGGACAAAACAGCACGGCATATGGAATTTCTTGCTGTCATGAGACGCGGAAACGCTTCTTCAAGAAGCTTTTCTAGAGAGCAAATCACGACACATCACACAACACCTACAAAACGGAGAAGGATAACGGCAGACGATGCAGCGCAACCAACAAGAAACCAGAAGTGAAAGCAGAAGTGAAGTTTCAAGTTCATTACCAGAAACGCACTTACAATACCTAGCTCAGATATGACAAATTTTCACAAAGCTGCTCAAAATTAAGAACTGTGAAATAACTACTTCTCAAAATGTAAACCGGAAATATACCAGAAATGGAGCAACTTCTATCAGAAACGAAACAAAAAGTGACGAAAGGCGCGATCGCAGTGCCGCTAGTTCGCGTGACCACCAATTCGGCCATGTCCCGAGCGAAGCTGTGAAACTGAAGTATGTCTAAGAACGTTGGACCTACCTCTCATCTTGACGACATCAGCTACAGTAGCCCAATCCGCACCTGCTTGGCCTTCATACTGCCGGCGCTTCGTCCGACGTCTCAGTGGTTATGAGTGCTGCCAACAAGCCAGCATGTGTAAAGTTTAAAAATTCTCGCCTCCGGAGGTTGATCTTCCCTTCGTCGCCTTCATGTGCCTCCTGTTGGCGTGTATCGACTACATCTTGAATATGCAGACATATGCTGTGCGTGATCCTGGTATCCCCAACATATCGTCTAAGGGGGATGTGAGAACTTGAACCATAGCTGACCTACCTGCCATCTTGGCGTCAACAGCTACAGTAGAGCTATGCGCACCGGCTTGGCCTTTACTTATCTGACGCTTCGTCCGAACTTTCAGTTGGTTTTGGAGCCGCCATTCTTTTAGCATGTGTCAAGTTTTCAAATTCTGCCCTTCCGAGGTTTTTCTTCGCTTTGTCACTTTCACGTGCCTGCTATTGGCCGCGCATACAGTGCATGCTGACTTCCCAAGCATATGCCGTGCGTGACCCTGGTATAAGCAACATATCGTCGAAGTGTGATGTGAGAACTTGAACCACAGCTGACCTACCTACCATCTTGACGTCATCAACTACAGAAGCGCCATCCGCACTAGCTTGGCCTTTAAACTGCCGGCGCTTCGTCCAACCTTTCCGTGGTTATGGGTGCCGTCATTCTCCCAGTGTGCCATATTTTAATATTCTGCCCTGTGGAGGTTCTTCTTCCTTTCATCATTTTCACGTGCGTGCTGTTGGCGCGCATCCACAGCTCGTTGATTATGCAGGCATATGCGGTGCGTGATCCTGGTATCACCAACCTATCGTCTGAGGGCGATGTGAGATCTTGAATCATAGATTACTTACCTGCAATGTTGACGCCATCAGCTACAAAAACGCCATCTGTGCCCGCTTGGATTTTAACCTGCCGGCGATTCATCCGGCCTTCCAGTGGTCATTGGTGCGGCCAATCGGCCAGCATGTGTCAAGGCTTAAAACTCTGCCTTCCCGAGGTTCTTCCCTTCGTCACTTTCATCTGCCTGCTGTTAGTGCGTATCGACTGCATGTTGACTATGCAGGCATATGCCGTGCGTTATTCTGGTGTCACCAATATATCGTCTAAGGGTGATGTGAGAATTTGAACCACAGCTGACCTACCTGTTATCTTGACCTCATCAGCTAGAGTAGCGCCATCCGCACCCGCTTGGCATTTAGACTGCCCGCGTTTCGTCCGTCCTTTCAGTGCGTGTGGGAGCCGTCACTCGTTTAGCATGTGTCAAGATTTAAAGCTCTTTCCTCCGGAGGTCATTCTTCCCTTCATCACTTTCACATGCCTGCTGTTGACACGCATACACTGCATGTTCACCATGCAGGCATAAGCTATGCGTGATTCTGGTATCACCAACACATCGTCTAAGGGTGATGTGAGAACTTGAATCGTAGGTTACCTACCTGCCATCTTGATGTCTTCAGCTACAGTAGCGCCATCCGCACTCACTTTGCCTTCAAACTGCCGGCGCTTCGTCCGACGTCTGAGTGGTTCTGGGTCCTGCCAACCAGCCAGCATGTGTCAAGTTTTAAAATTCTGCACTCCGGACGTTCTTCTTCCCTCCGTCACTTTCACGTGCTTGCTGTTGGCGTGTGTAGACTGCATGTTGATTATGCAGGCATATGCCGTGCGTAATCCTGGTGTCACCAACATATCGTCTAAGGGTGATTTGAGAACTTGAACCACATCTGATCTACCTGCCATCTTGACGTCAACAGCTACAATAGGACTATGCGCACCTGCTTGGCATTTGAATTGCGGGCGCTTAGCCCGTCCTTTCAGTGGATATGGGAGCCGCCATTCTTTTAGCATGTGTCAAGATTTAAAACTCTTTCCTCCAGAGGTTCTTGTTCCCTTCATCGCTTTCACATGCCTGCTTTTGGCGTGCATACACTGCATGTTGACCAAGCAGGCCTATGCTGTGCGTGATCCTGGTATCACCCATATATCGTCTAAAGGTAATGTTAGAACTTGAACTACCGCTGACCGAGGTGACATCTTGACGTCATCAGCTACAGTAGCACCAACCGCACTCACTTTGCCTTTAAACTGCCAGCGCTTCGCCCGTCCTTTCAGTGGATATGGGAGCCGCCATTCTTTTAGCATGTGTCAAGATTTAAAACTCTTTCCTCCAGAGGTTCTTGTTCCCTTCATCGCTTTCACATGCCTGCTTTTGGCGTGCATACACTGCATGTTGACCAAGCAGGCCTATGCTGTGCGTGATCCTGGTATCACCCATATATCGTCTAAAGGTAATGTTAGAACTTGAACTACCGCTGACCGAGGTGACATCTTGACGTCATCAGCTACAGTAGCACCAACCGCACTCACTTTGCCTTTAAACTGCCAGCGCTTCGCCCGTCCTTTCAGTGGGTATGGGAGCCGCCATTCTTTTAGCATGTGTCATGTTTTCAAATTCGGCCCTCCGGAGATTCTTCCCTTCGTCACGTTCACGTGCCTGCTGTTGGCGCGCGTAGACTGCATATTGACCATGCAGGCATAAGCCGTGCGTGATCCTGGTATCACCCAGATATCGTCTAAGGATGATGTGAGAACTTTAATCGTAGCTTACCTACCTGCGTTCTTGACGTCATCAGCGTCAGTAGCGCCATCCGCACCCGCTTGGCCTTCAAAGTGCTGGCGCTTCGCTTAGCTAAAATTCCAAAATATGCGAACTGTACGCAGCTGGACAGATCTTAGGTGATGTTGTTTGCCGTCGCTTGCAGATACTGAAATTATATTTTCCTTCCGACTATTTAGATAATTAGTCTTAATTGAATAATAGACTTCTCAAATATTCGAATTAGATGGAAAGTGTTCATTATAAAATTGTAGAGCGACGTGAAAAACTCCCGATACAGCTTTGTGTTGCTCAATGTGTGCTACATAAAAGTGCTTATGCGAGGGCGAAAGATGCCCGCCAATACACGCTAAGTGCCTCGAGCGGCCAGTCGCGTGGCGATTCATCGCGTATTGTCCCCGTGGGTATGGGCCAGACAATGAAAACGATGCAGCGGTAGCGTGCCTGTAGAAAAATAGAGTTTCTGCATGTGAAAAAAGGAGTTATTGCATAATTAATAGGAATTAGTCCAATAAAAAGGTATTCGTAATATTGTATTGATTGTATAATTTGTTCTGTTGGTTAGACGCACACAGTAACAAGTGAACACAAATAGTATGTATACCTTGCGTTTACGTACATGTGTGCGTGAATGAAAAACCGCAACTTCTACTATCAAGACATGTCGCACCAACTCGATCCCATGAAAGGTCTTCTATGCGGTATTCAGCTGCTATTTCAAATTTATCACGTGATGCAGTTACAGCATTTCATACCTGTATGTAAACCAATTTATGGACTGTATCCGGTGCATGTGAGAATTTATATTTTATACCAATGACAATTCCTGAGGTGGCAGCTTTTTATTTAGCCTTTGCCACCATTTATTAGATGGGTCTTGTTGACTATGCTGTCTAAACAACTCATATGAAGTTTTGTGTTTAGTATAGCAGCATTGAAATACTGAACGCAGCTACACTACATTGTACGCTAGGGAGATGAATTCCACTGCTCATCGTTCTGTCACATGTCGTTCTTCAGTCATACATGGTGACTGCTTTTGGGTGTGATGAGTTCTAGGCTCATCTTTACTTGTTCCTTTCGATGAAGTGAAATCTGCCTCTTCAACCGCCAATTTCGTGCAAAGCCACCTCTGAACCAAAAGCTCGAAGACCAACTCCTGCATGCTTTTGGCCAATTAGATTGTGTCTGGAAACTATGTATGATGCGTAGCTGCACCAAACCTATGCAAACACTGGACAAGCGACCATATGAATGTCTAGGACATTAATGATACTAAGCTGCCCCATATATAGGAGCATTAAATTATCCAAGCCACACGCAAAGTTACTTTCAGTGTACTGAATTACCACAGTTTTGATTTTACTAGTTATAATACTGCACACACACACGGCGCTGCAATAAAGTCTGTAGAATGGTGAGCAATGCCGCAAGGAATGAAAGATTACTTGTGATGTTCGCATTTCAAAAGTACAGGCGAATGCATACTCAATTCACCAGACTGCATGTTTTCTTTCTGCCACAGAGGCTGAGCTACTGTGGCCTCTTGAGTGCAAATATCTCTGCTCTCTTTCACAGTGCTCATGGGGGTACCATTTATGTGGCTACTCGAATAGGGAATAGGTAGTGGAGTACACCAATGGTTTTGCGCAAAACACCTTGTGCATAATTCACGAAGCTGAACCAAGAAACTATCTGTTGCTTTGTTGTGAAAATCAAAGAATGGCAATAAACGTTCCCTCGTTTCTTGTGCAGGCATGCCTTCCACCATATGAACCTTCATTTCATTGTCATGTGCACATTGAAGCAGCTTTTAATTACGAAAACAAACACAAAGCAACCACTTACTACATCAACCTTTTCTCGTCATGAGAGATCACTGAGCTCACTGCAAAGCTTAATCACTTGATAATCTTGGTTTGCTCTCAATTAAAATGCAGGTACTGGCCAGTTGTTCTGCTTTAAATTTTTTTAATGTTCTTAAATTATGCCTGTGCATCCGCTGGCCAGGTTGTTGCTACATAAACGCATAAACAACACACAGGCCATGCCTAACTCACTCTAACAACCTGAGCAGAGCTTACAATATTTCACCTATAATGGGCATCCTCTGTGAGCTTATATCTTATATATAGAGTAACCAAAATAGAACACGTATGCAGGATGCTTACAGTATCAAACGGCCTCATCTTGATCATCCTTGTTTGTGGCCATGGCTGGGAGCATGCCTGTCATGGTACTGCTTAACTTTTGTGCACTTTGGTAGTTTGTTGTGCATGGTCTAAATGCTCAATTAAGTATAATTATGGAATAAAAGGTAATCAAAACGGGGATGAGGCAAACCACAAAGGGCACGATCACATAAAAGTTATAAAAGTGTTTCATAGCGAAAGCTGTGTATGACTAACCTTCCGTAGTTTTTTCGGCGTCCGGCAACAGAAACGGACTTCGCGATTTCTGACAAACCCATGCGGGTGCAGTGCGGCGGCGCAGATGCCAGAATGCGGAACAGATTAGAACGCTCGCCGTGAACCAATAGCGTGACGTCAAGATTATCGCAATATATAAGCAGGATGGGCGCTAAAAACAGCTGCGTTATTGATGGGGCGGACACGTATAGTTCGTACACCCGAAGAAGAACATGTGTACGAGGAACGCCAGAGGGAACAGCAACGAACATATAAACCGCGCCGGCGCGAAACGACCACCGACGGAGAACGTTCCCGCGATGCTGAAGGAAAACGACAATCGCTAGCCCTAGCACCTCCGAACGAGCAATGACGCGAGATTCGCAACGCACGAAATGACAACCATTCCACTCTGTGAAGATGGAATGGCAGCGAAAGCACTTTGCTTTTGGTTTGAGAGCTTTGACTGTCGTCAGCTTTCGCTGCCATTCCAATTTCACAGAGTGGAATGGTTGCCATTTTTTCACTAAAAGTGAGGCTTCAACTTGGGTGAAGTGATAGGGAATAATGATTGGCGTAGGAGATGGTCTTCACCTTTAGGTAATGGAAAGTTTTTGTTCAGCATCAACCTAGAACTCCAATCAAGGCTATCACAATATCTACCACGGCATCTGGAGTAACTTTGTCCCCGGCTTCGACCGAACGTTGCCTACACGAACAATCTTCTTTTTCGCAATGGCTAGACCAGAAATCCATGTTGCGGCAACTGTGGCGGCGTGCAATCTATAGACCACATCTTGCTCGATTGCCCAGCTTACAGGGACGAGCGACATCGGTATAAAATGAACATGGAAAAACTCGACCAAGGCCTCTTGACATTGACACGGATGCTGGCTCCCTTGCCCACAAAAACAGCACAAAGCACTGGACTTATTGTTTTGATGTATTGAATCATTTGGTTTGAATCATCCGTATTTGATGTATTGAATCATCTTTTGCATTCACACTCTACCGTCATCGCCTCGGACACTTACTCTACTGCTGATAACATCACACGACCTGCACATTTCCCCCCTTTTTCTTCTGCCCACCTTCCTCTAGGGGCCTTTCTTCTTATTCGCCCCGTTCCCTGCAGAGTAGCATGTTGCCAAAAACACGCCGGCTCAACGCTCTGCAATTTCAATAAAGAGCTTTCTTTCTCGTTCTCTCTCGGTCTCTCTCTAAGTAGTAAAGGGGCAACAGGTTGGCCACCCAGACTGACAAGAAAGAATGTAAAGTTTGATTTCACTCGAAATAAGTTTTCTTATGAGCAGTACAAATTAAAATTTGCTTCCAAATAAATATTCTGATTGAAAGCATATCATGCGTATATATATGCAGAAGGTGACCACTATACGTACATATTGCTTTTATACCAGTCATAATGAATGTTGTACACATGCTGCTTAACCTTCAATTCCTTGTTGCGTCAAGTTAACCACTTATGCACAATGTTTTTGGACACGGTAAGAAGTTAATCTATGACTGAGCACATCCTCTCAAGTTTTATTTAGTTGGGAAAGTTTACAAGCAGCAAGTATTAAATTTATTAGAGGCACGTTTTATGACCCCCTTTTTCTTTGTTCGTTTTATATATGTAAAGAAAAGCAAAATGCTTTTCATGCATCCAAGTGCATTAAGCACTCGAAATCGGCAGAGTGAAAAAAAAAAAGCATATGACCTGCCCAGCTTCATTTTTTTCTCTTGATGTCAATTAGAATATCGTCTATACCCGTTTTCTCTCTGATCCAAACCGCACTCTTTCTGTCTTATAATGTTATGCCTAGCAATCTTCCTTCCATCGCTCTTTGCGCGGTATTTAACTTGGTCTCAAGCTTCTTTGACAGCCTCCAAATCTCTGCCCCTTATGTAAGCCCTGGTAAAATGCACTGATTGTACACCTTCATTTTCAATGATGAGGTTAAGCTTCCAGTCAGGAGCTGGCAATGTCAGCCGTATGCAATCCAACACATTTGTATTATTCTGTGAATTTCCTTCTCATGATGAGGGCTCCCTGTGATTATGTGCCCTAGGTAAACGTACTCCTTGACACACTCTAGAGGCCGACAGGCGATCCGGAACTCCTGTTCCTTTGCCCGGCCATTTATCATTATTTTTGTCTTCTGCATATTAATCTTTAATCCCACTGTTACAATCTCTCTGTTAACGTCCTCAATCATTTGTTGTAATTCGTCTGCACTGTTGCTGAATAGAACAATGTCATCGGCAAACCGAAGGTTGCTGAGATATACGCCGTCGATCTTTACTGCTAAGCCTTCCCAGTTTAATAGCTTGAATACTTCTTCCTAGCACGCAGTCAATAGCATTGGAGAGGTTGTGTCTCCTTGTCTGACCCATTTCATTATAGGTATCTACCTGCTTTCCGTCTGTAGAGTTACGGTAGCTGTAGAAACCCTACATATTTTCCAAGGTATTTACGTAAGCGTTCTGTCTCCTTGATTACGTAATGCCGGTATGACTCTTGGTATCTCTACTGAATCAAATGCCTTTTCGTGATCTATGAAAGTCATATAGAGAGGCTTATTATACACTGCGGATTTCTCGATAACCTGATTAATGACATGGATGTGATCCATTGTAGAGTATCCCTTCCTGAAGCCAGCCTGTTCCCTTGGTGGACTAAAGTCCAGTGTTGCCCTTATTCTCTTGGAGATTATTTTGGTAAATATTTTATGTAATACAGGGAGTAAGCTAATGAGCCTATAATTTTTCAATTCTTTAACGTCTCCCTTGTTGTGGATCAGTATAATGTTTGCATTCTTCCAGGTTTTTGGGACCCTTGCAGTTGATAGACACTTCCTATAAAGAGCCGCTAGTTTTCCAAGCATTATGTCTCCTTCATTTTTGAGTAAATCGACTGTTATTCCATCTTCTCCTGCCACTATTTCTCATTCCATGTCTTGCAAGGCCCTTCTGACCTCATCACTAGTTATAGGAGTTGCTGTATCCTGTTCATTACAGTTTCTAATTGAGGTATCGTGACTCCTCTGGGTACTGTACAGGTCAGTATAGAATTATTCCGCTGCCCTTACTATATCTTCGAGATTGCTGATGATATTACCCTGCTTATATTTTAGTGCATACATCTTGGCTTGTCTTATGCCAAGTTTCTTTCTGACTGATTTGAGGCTGTGTCGATTTATTACGGCTTCTTCAGCCTTTGTCACGTTACAGTTTCGAATATGACGTATTTTCGCCTTGTTGACCAGTTTTGACAATTGCGCGAATTCTGTCTTATCTATTGAGTTGGACACTTTCTTTTTTGTCGCTTCTTTATCAGGTCCTTTGTTACCTTTGAGAGCTTGCCTACTGGTTGCCTTGGTGCCTTGCCTTCCACTTCAATTGCTGCCTCTGAAGCCAACCTAGTTACGGTTTCATTCATTAGTTCTGTGCTATCATCATCTCTCTGTTTTAAGGCGGCATATTTGTTTGCAAGTACCAGCCTGTATTTGTCTGCTATTACCCTTACTGCCTCTAGGTTGACCTGTTTCTTCTTGACCAATTTTTCTCTTTCTTTCTTCAAACTGAAGTGAATCCTAGCTCTCACTAACCTATGATCACTGCACTTTATCCTACCTATCACTTCTACATCCTGCACTATGCTGGGATCAGCAGAAAGTATGCAGTCAATTTCTTTTTTGTTCCACCATTAGAGCTTTTCCAGGTACACTTTCTGTTGCCACGCTTCCTGAAAAAGGTATTCATTATTCGAAGCTTATTCCTTTCTGCAAATTCTACCAGCGTCTTTCCTCTAGCTTTCCTAGAATCGACGCCTTAGTTGCCAATAGCTTGTTCACCATCCTGTTTTTTCCCGACTTTTGCATTGAAGTCGCCTATTACTTCAGTATACTAAGTTTGCACTTTTCCCATCACTAATTTAATATCTTCATAAAACTGATCTACTTTCTCATCATCGTGACTGGATGTTGGAGCGTAGGCTTGTACTACCTTTCATCTATACCTCTTAGGTTGATTACGACTACAGCTTCCCCCTCATTAATGCTGTAGAATTCGTCAATGTTGCCCGCTATGTCCTTATGGATAAGAGACCCTATCCCGTATTGCTTCTTATCTAGGAGATCTCAATAGCAGAGGACATGTCCGTTATTCAGCAATATGTAAGCCTATAACCAGTTCTCCTAATCTCCCTAAGGCCGATGATATCCCAAACAACGTTTGATAGTTCCTCAAAGAATCCTGCTACGCTAGCCTCACTCGAGAGGTTTCGGGTGTTGAACGTTGCAAGGGTCAGTTTCCATTGGCGGGCTATCCGGACCCAGACATTCTTAGCATCCTCTGCTTCGTTACAGGTCTGACCACCGCCTTGGTCACGTGCCTCACAGCTGCTAGGGACTGAGGGCCATTCGGTAATTGAGTGAGCCCTGTGGGAGGGGGTGGCCGAATACTGCACCAGGGAAGCCAATTCGTGTTAAGGTGAGGAAGTGTCCTGTTGAAGCTTTGTGGGCCTTCCTGATTTGGTTGCACCTGGATTAGTATAGCCCCACTCGCTCTCGGCATCTTTTGCCGGTGACAGGCGTCACTCCAAGCCTGCAAACGTTGTGCACTGGAGGAGGTGAACTTGAAGCTCACCATCGTAGAAAAAGAAAAAATAACATCTGATAGCAGGATTCGAACTTCTAACCGAACATTCGACATAGCTCAGTCAGATAATCCCACAGGCGGCGAGGCTACCTTATCACCGACAAGTGCAGCGCCGAGTGCCCTACGTGCGTAAAAATTTGTTTGATTTGTCCGCAATAGATATAGAACGATGTCTAAACGGCTCTGGCCTCGTAGTTCGGGAATCGCACCTGCGCAGTCGGCCGTGAACCCATCTAGGTATAAGGCGTCTCCGTCGCCATTAACAGCGCTTAGAACGTGGAGGGGTAAGCTAATGGTGGAAAATTGGTCGCTTCTCTCACCGGAAAGGCGACTGGTACCCCCATCTTGCGCTCCTTTGAAGGCCGAGCCGAGGAGAATGGATAAGCTGCTCTGTCGTATGCACACACGTATATATAGATATACGAAAAATTTCGCTCACGGGCGAATCGGAAGACTGTGACACCGGATTTTTCTACGGCGCGGAGCTCATAACGCGCTACGCTCATTAAAAATGATAATAACAGAAATAACGTCCACTATGGGCTCCCTTTGACTACAAAAGGGGCGCACGCAACTCAGTTGGCACGCCTAGGCGGCGCGTTTCGGGAGTTTCTGCTGCCTATTTCGTCAACCTTACGTGCCTAAAAATTTGTTTGATTTGTCCGTGATAGATGCTTATAGCGACGGGCCCCATTCTTCGGCATTTTGACCCAGCCGCACCGAGATATCCACACCGATGCGAGTTGGTGGAGTCTTCGTTCAACGATGTGACCAGAAAGAGCCAGCCTTTGCTTATGCGAGTCGCACGCTAAGAAAGCCTGAACGCAATGACACCGTTACGGAGCAAGAATGCCTAGTGGACATTTTTGCTGGGCAACGTTTCCGCTCGTATGTGCATGGGCGTCCATTCGCACTCGCGACGGATCGTTGTGCTAGCTTGTCGACCTCCGCGATCCCTCTGGTCGCCTCGTGCACTGGGCTCTACTTCTCCAGGAGTGCAACGTCACAGTTTCATACAAGAGCGGTCGCCGACACGCTGATGCAGACTGCCTTTCGAGATTGCCGCTGAACACGACACTTTGTGATGCGGATAAATTTGACCGCCTGATTGCTTCTTTGGCGCCAGCATTTCCTGATAAAGAGACCTTTGAGAAGGAGCAGCGAGAAGGCCAAAGCTAAGAGCCGCTTTTCAGTACTGCGCATGACTCCACACTAACCCGAGGATTTTGTGTTTGTGATGGCCTTCTCTACAAAAGCAATTTCGCAACCACTGGTGGCCGTTTCCTTCTTGTTTTGGAGAAGCCACGCTCCACGCGGGCCATCCATGACGATCCCACCTCATCCAGGAGCGGCGCGTACATTTGATCGCACCCAAGAACGATTTTACTGGCCCCGATTGCGTCGGTCGAGTGAAATGCATGTGGCCGGTTGTGCTCAGTTTCAGGTTCACAAGCATTTAACTACCACGCCAGCCGGACTCCTACAACCACTGACGCCTCCTAGCTCTCTTTTGGAGCAAGTTCGAATTTATCTCATGGGTCCCTTGACGATCCCACCTCATCCAGGAGCGGCGCGTACATTTCATCGCACCCAAGAGAAATTTTACTGGCCCCGATTGCGTCGGTCGAGTGAAATGCATGTGGCCGGTTGCGCTCAGTGTCAGGTGCACAAATATTTAACTGCCACGCCAGTCGGGCTCCTACAACCACTGACGCCTCCTCGCTCTCTTTTGGAGCAAGTTCGAATTTATCTCATGGGTCCCTTTTCCGGGATCTGCCGGTAATCTGAGCCGGTACTACGAGCTCGAGGCGGCTGCTTTACCATCTGCCACGGCCAGGCTAGTTTCCCTTTTTCTGCTGCACACGAGTCATTATCAGCGACCGCGGCCGCCAGTTTACTGCAGATCTCGTCGAAGAGCTTCTTCGATTTCCCGCTTCTAGCTTTCGCCACTCGACACCGTATCACCCGCAAAGAAATGGGCTGATCAAGAGTACCAACCACACACTGGTGAAGATGTCCATGTACGTCGCATCGGACCACAAAGACTGGGACGACATTTTGCCCTTGATAACGTACGACGTTCACACTCAAAATACGAAAATACTGGCTACAGCCCGTTTACCTCCTCTACGCCCGTCCGCCACGCCACACACTGGACACCATATTGTGTTTCTCCACCCACGACGGTCTCTCCATCGGCGTGACTCTAAGGCTCGCTGAAGAAGCTCGACGCTTGGCCCGCATGCATACTCTGGTTTCGCAAGACTGGTCAAAAGCACGGTAGGACCATCGGGATGTCACCTATTCTCCAGGGGATCTAGTCTTGCTGTGGTGTCCGGAACGCCGGCCTGTGTCAGAAACTTCTCGCCAGCTATAAAGGCCCGTACGTTGTTGTTGACAAGCTCAGTGAGGTGAACTATCGACTGGCGAGTCTCACCGCAACTGGACTACGCTCCGCGAAGACTGAGGTTGTACTCGTCGCTCGTCTGAAGCCCTTCACTCCACGAAAATAACTCACTCGCCCGGCGGGCTTCGTCTAGGAGGGGAGAAATATTACGGTAAACATAGCCGCATGAGGCAGTGCGGGCGGAGAACACGAGGAAGGACGTTTTGCGGCGTCTGAGGCTCGATTTTGTGCCCAGCGACGGCCAGCATGCGCAGCGCCGCGCGGACTCTTCCTTAAATGAATTCCTACAGTATGTCAGGGACCCTGGGTCGATATCGAGACGCTCGACCACGCCCTGCTCCGGTGCTCGGCCAGTGCAGCGGCGCGCGCCACCCTCACCGACGCCCACCGTGGCCTCGGACTCCCCTGCGACAGCACAGAAGCACTGCTCTTCCCGTCCGCTCAGTGGCCGAGCACGCCCGCTGCTCGACTACTTGGACGGCGCCGACCTGTGCGGACGGCTGTAACCTCGCCGCCTTCATGTACGTAACAATAAAATTCAAACAGCGCTGGACGACAGGACCAGAAAGAGGAGGAGACAAACACGGCGCTGTCTGTCTCCTCCTCTTTCTGGTCCTGTCGTCTAGCGCTGTTTGAATTCTATTGTTACCATGGAACACCAACTCGCCCAATCCGCTGCCCTTCTGCAGTTTATGTACGTGCTTTACCACTTGGCGCCTCTTCCCTATCCCCGCCATTCTTTTCATCCATCCACCCGTACCCACCCGTACAGCGCTGTGGAGATGTCCTCGCAAGAGAGGCAGAAACGGCGCTGTACTTTTCTCTTCCCATTTTCTATTAAAAAGCACACACGCACACACGCACACACACACACGCGCGCACGCACGCGTGCGCACACACACACACACGCGCACGCACGGCCGCACGCACGCACGCACGCACGCACGCACGCACGCACACACACACACACACACACACACACACACACACACACACACACACACACACACACACACACGCACACGCACACGCACACTAATCAATCTTTGCCCCCCTATACAGCCGAGCGTGAGGAGAGTGCGGGACACGTGCACGATGTGACGGGGGCGTCGGGCGGGAGCACATATTCCGATCTCGTTTGCTCGACTATTCGCATCGTTACATCCCTCCGCCGAGCGGTTGAACGCTCGTGGTGTGCAGTTCGTGAGTTCGAGTTCGAGTGCAGCTGAGTAGAACTTGTTGCTGGTTGAGTTGGTTGGGATCTAATGAATGCAATGTTGCACGAAAAAGAAAAAGAAAGACTTGAGAGGGACTCCCAAGTCTTTAGTCCCTCCCAAGTCTTTTTTTTTCTTTTTGGCGCAACAATGCATTCATTCGAGTGCAGCTGATTCCTTCCACGTGGTCTCCTCCCGGAATGTCTGGATACGGCGCGGGTTTTTGAGGGTTGCAGCCTGCTGTCCATCCATTTGGTGAAATGCCCCTTGTGGCTTTCTTTTCCGTCTCCTTTTCTCCGCTGCGTTTAGCTGAGTTTTTTTTAGCTTTTTCACTTCGGCCGCGATGGTGACCCCTTCGCGGCTTCGTCCACTCACCTTCTTTGGTCGTGTTCCAAAAGGCGCGACCAATGTCAACGTTTGCAAGGCGCTTGTGCAGCGTTTTTCGCTGTGCGACTTGAAGTTAGGGAAGGATATTGGTGTGGGTCGTTTTGAGGTTACGTTCAAGAATAAGGCCGCGGTCGATCGCTTATCAGCTGATCCAGCTTTGCAGGTTCGCGATATCGAGGTCCAGCTCAAGTATCGAAGTGTTCGTGTGAAGATGGTGAGGGTTTTTTGGCCACCCCGCGGATCTTCCAGACCAAGGTCTTGCTACCGAGCTGGAGGTCTTTGGTAGGATCCACGGGATCGCCCGTAGAGTAAGTACTGGGGTTCTCTGCCATTGGTACAGGGAATCGGCGCATTCGGATCGAGGTGGTGCGGCCCCTTCCTAACCTTCTTCGTGTAGGAGAGCGTGTCGTCCAGTATGAATACGAGGGAGTCGTTCCATTGTGCCGTTAGTGTAACCTGGAAGGCCACCAAGCGGCCGTGTGCAACACGCCGAAGTGCGCGCGATGCGAGCAGTTTGGCCACTTGGCTTGCGACGCGGCGTGCTACGATGTCGCGGAGACCACGCGGTCTCGGTCTGTAGTGTCCGCACCTTTTCGTCGGTAGCCGCGCGGCCAGAATAGAAAAAATCTGCAATAGTGGAGGCGGTTGCTTCGACGGTCGATTGCACAGCAACTGCCTTGGAGGACGAGAACAGCCGGGCGTCTTTGAGCGTGGTAGACACCGCCGAGGGCGGCGACGATTTCGTGGATTCCGACGCGCACATTCTCCCGTCTGGCACGGCAACGTGCGAGGGGGGGGGGGGGGGCTAGGAGGTTGCCCCCGTAGTTGTTGCGGCAACCACTGCGCCGGCCGCGGCCTCTGGCGGGCGGGAGCTAAAGCCCATCGTCCGGAGCCGCTAACTGGCATAACCGACGGTGTCCCATGGACACTGAAGACGAGCAGGAAGCGTGAAAAAAGCCCGCTGGCTCGACTGCCGAAGACGCGGCCGCGCGGCACGCGTCGGGCTCCTCAACTCAAGCGCACTGCCGTGACACTTTCAGATTCCGACTCGGAGACTGCCGTCCCTTCGGACATGGAGGAAACTACTCCTTCTGCGCACTGTAAAGCGGTTCGATGCGACTGCTCTGAATTGTCAGACAACTTTATGATTCCACTTATAAGGGGTCTCCAATTTCGGAGACTACCTCATAGGCAGTTCTAGCTTTTGTATCTTATTCTGCTAGTATTATCAATACTAGCCTACTCGTTCTCTAGCCATTTTTGTTGTCTTTGCTTTATTTAGCTTTCTGTTAAATTTTCTCTCACCCAATATGGCTCCGTCTCTTACTATAGCTTCTTTCCATTCTAGAGGTTTGTCGCGAGCTTCCAAACAGTTACAAGTTGTCAACTTAGCTAAATCCACAAAGGTAGACATTCTCGTACTCCACAAAACTTGTGTCCATAGGTTAGGCCAGATCAGCCACTTTGACAGGATTTTTCGCACCAGGTCTTTCAGGAGTTATGGCGAGTCGGGCTGTCGAGGTACGGCCATCATTTTGATGCCGAATTTTGGCGACCTTGTTCTTCGTCATGCCAGGGATGCCGAGGGCCATATTCTGTCGGTGAATCTTGATTGTGACATTCGAATTGTTATCGTTTATGCTCCAAACAAGGCTAGAGATCAGAGAGAGTTTTTCGCTGCATTAGACTCATTGGTAGGTCCCTCTCGGCTTATTCTTGACGGGGATTTCAACTGTGTGTTAGAACAAGTTGATCGCGTCTCCCGTATAGGGACTCCAAAAGTCATAGATAGGGTTGGAAATGCTGTAATACCAGAGCTCGTCGATGGTCTAGCACTGGTCGATGCTTGGCGCGTGCTTCGGCCTGTACAGTCAGAAATGACTTGGACAGGAAGGGGCATGCAGAGCCCCATTGATCGTTTTTACATCTCATCGTCACTAGCTTCCAGTATGCATTCTTGATGGTTGATTCCTTCTGCTTTTAGAGACCACAGCTTCCTAATTCTGCGGTTTGCCGATTCGAACATAGTCTCGCAAGGGAAGAGACCATGACGTCGAAATCCACGGCTCTTAAAGGACAGGCAGGCAACCGCAGAGGTATCATCCATTCTCTTATGATCGCTGCACAACAGAGAGAATCTAGATGGCACAGAATGAGATGACGCGAAGGCCAGAGTGTGCGAGTGCTTCAGGTTTTGGGGCAAGCGTCGAGCGCGGGAGGAGCGCGAGCAGATTAAAATCGTCTCCGACGCGATCCTCCTTCTCTTGAGGCCACTATCCGTGGGCCTGGTGCTGTTCCGGCGCTGGCCTCACTCCGAGAGGAACTTCGGATTCTCCTGCAGCGACGCTGGGATGCCTTGAGAGCCACAACACGAGCAGAGCAGTGGGAAATGGAAGCCTAGTGCAGCAGAAATGTCCTACGTAGACATCTTTCAAGGAAGAGCACAACTTTCTCTTCCCTGATTGAAGCATAGTCGACTCACGAGATGGAGTTCTTGCACTGGCGAGGCAGTTTTACATGACCTTGTAGGCCGAACCAGCTGCACCTCCAGCTGTCTTTCCATTCGTTTCACCAGCTGAGCCGCCAGTAGTTTGTGACTCAGCCATAGTCGAGGACGAGATATTTTCGGCTTTGAAGTCTATGAAGCATAATCGCAGCCCAGTACCCGATGGTCTGACAGCTGAATTTTATGTGAAGTTTTCGACAATGTTAGGGAAGCTGTTCACATCATTAGTGAACAGGCTACTCATTGAAGGGACCCTGTCAGTGTGCCAACGAGAGGGGCTAATCACTGTCCTTTGTAAGGATGAGTCGAGAAGCTCCGATCTAATAGCGTTGCGTCCAATCACACTGCTGAACTGCGATTACAAGCTAATAGCAAAGTATTTGTGTATGCGACTCACTCATTCCAGTACTTAACGCTGTTTTGGGTCCATACCAGGCATGTTGTGTCCAGGGGCGCTCCACTGAGCTTCACGGTTTAGCAGTAAGGGACCTTCTCCTGTGGGCTAATACCAGGAAACTTCCAGGTATTCTGTGCTCCTTCAATCAGGAGAAGGCTTTCAATATCATTAGCCATAGGTACCTTTTCTGGGTTTTGGTTCTGGGTCTGGATTTAGTGTGGGTTTTCGGCAGATGGTCCAAGCTTGACCGACTTCTGCTGTTCTCATACAGAATCGCGTCTCAGAGGCATTCATTGTGGGACGGGGTGTACGGCGGGGGGACCCTCTCTCGCCTGCCCTCTGCGTACTCACTTTTGAACCGCTTCTGTAGAGGTTGTCCTGTGACAGCAGAATTGGCAGGTTCCTACTTCCATCAAGTTCCCCTCCGGTTTCACTCTTTGCCTATGCGGATGACTTGTCCATTGTCGTCCCAGACGAGGCATCAGCTTGCGCCGTCGTGGATGTAATGGACAGCTACTGCGGGGCGAGTAGTGCAAGGTTGAATAGGTCTAAAAGTGCAGCCATGCACTTGAACTCCACTCCGTCCAGCCCGCAGCCCGTACATGGTGTCCCCGTGAAAATACGGTTGTGCATTCTAGGTTTCCAATTCGAACCAACCAAACTTGCAGCAGGCTAAGGACAAGCTTGAAACCAGGATTCAGGAATTCAGCGTGTGTTCATTCCTATTGACTGCTCGAGCGACAATTCTTCGCCGACTACTGTTTTCCTTCCTTGCGTATGTGGCGTGTGTGCCTCCTGTTCCAACCCGAATGAAGCTTATCTTGGAGAGGCTCCTCCTTCGCCTCCCCTGGAAAGGGAGAACCGGTTGTGTAGCTCGGCAGGTGCTCAAGTTGCCCAAGGATAAGGCAGGACTTGGAATTCCCGACCTGGGCATCGTCACTGCTGCACTACACGTCAGGTGGACCCAGGTTGCTCTTAACTCGAATATGCTCCTGATACGAAGCTTTACTTCCTCTTTTCTTAGCACCCGACTCCGCTTGTTTTCCCAGAGTACATTCTCCCACTTTGTGCCTCGCTCAGGTTCCCCGTCCACCATTTATTCGGCGGCTGCCAACCCTCTGGTATGCCTCCGCAAGGTTCACCCTGGCACCGACGTAATTTCAACCCCAATCCAGGAACTAGTTGATATCCCCACCACAAGTCTCCCCCCGCATTGCCAAAGGTACGATCTGTCCACCCACAGGCCAAGCTGGAAGCTCATGAAGGCCCGTTTTCACGACGCTAGGCGAGCTACATCCATGTACCGCCTGGCGCGAGGGTGCCTGCCGTTGAGTTACAGGTCTGTCACGGCAGTCACGGCTCGTGGAGTGTGCCCCTTTTGTGGCGGTCGTGAGGACTTAGTTCATATCTTCACGCAGTGTTTGCTTCCTGCAGGTCTTCTCCAAAGGATTGATAGTCTTTATAAGCTCCCAGGTGTTTCATATCAGACTGTTCGATTTTTGCAGTCTTTGCCTAAACAGACGATCAACCAGTTCGTGCTTCTTCTTGTCGAGTGCTCACACCAAGTTTGGTTGGCACGCTGTGAGGTGGTTTTCGGGGATACAGGCGCCGGGCCTTCACGAAGTGCTTGCGAATGCACGGAAGGAGGTCTGGTTCCATCTCATCCGGGAATGGCATCACTTGGGCGACAAGAAGTTTCTCTAAGTGTGGGCTAAATGTGGGCGACGTAGCGGTGTCGAATCTCGGCCGCGGCGGCCGCATTTCGGTGGGGCGGTGTGCAATAGCGCCCGTGTCCCGTGCATTCAAAGCACGGAGTTAAAGGTCTCCTGGTGGTCAAACTTAATCCGGAGTCTCCCAGTGCGGCGTGCCTCATAACCAAATCGCGATTTTGGCAGGTAAAACACCAGAATTCATTCATTCATATGCGTGTGTGTGTCTTTAGAAAGAACATAATAGTTTATTCAACATCTCGGCCGAGCAACGATACAAGAACTTAATCACTAATGTGGCACTTTCTGATGTCGGTTCCCGACATACCTTCCGTGTAGACAGAGTTCTATAGCATCAGCTAACACTGGTGGCTAGCTGCTTTTGAGCGATTTTGAGTAGGTTAACTTATTGAATATTGATGTAACAAATTACAGTTGGTGTTTTGTACCGGAACAGCACACCAGCTTTTCGACAACAAAGGATATTAAAATATGAAGCCGACCGGCTCTATGTGTGGCCCGTGTACTGAAAAGGGTGCGTCGTGGTTTGTCAAAGTGATTCCTCGCTCAAAGGCATCATTCTAATATTTACTTGAGCAATCTTCGAATTCCCTGCAATATCGCAAACATTCCCTCCTTCCCTTTCGTCCAAATTTTCTCTAAGGAACATCGCTGCTGACGATCGCGGCTCAATCTCGCGCGCAGCCAAGCGCGGCTTCGGCTCCGCCAACAAGTGCGTAGTCTTGCAAGGGATCTGAACGACCTTTGTGCGCGTTGTGCTCTCTTGCGTTGAAGCGATCACGACTTCGCTCGCTGCTGCTGCCCCGCTTGCTCACGCCATCGTTGAGGCAGCGACTGTCCGTCGAGTGTGATGTGTTCATGTTTGCTTGTGCGCACTGACAGCATGCTTGTTAGTTGAGTTACTAAGCGAATGTTCCCCAGTGTATACGGCTGATAAAACTACTATCCTTACTTCCTATAGCTGTGTAATGATGTACTAACACAGTCGTCGCTTCATTTTTGGGCGAAACTCCAACTTTTTTACTAAGCGAATTGCATGCTAACCAGTTTCTTTAGAAATGAGAAAACATTTAGAGGTCCACCCTGTTCAGTTATCATTTAGTCACAACCCCTGTTAATTTATCTTTACTGTGATTACTTCGCGCTTAAGTTTCATCTATAAACTAGCGTGGTTTCTGGTGAATAAACAGTTGGAAGTTATCCCCCCTATATTTTCTTTGTGTTTCACTTGGTTCTCGTCTGCTTAGTGGCGTAACCTTTGCTTTTATTTATGAGTTGTTCTTCTCGAATATTCACAATGCATTAGGAAATTTTACTATTCGAACACTCCTAACTACTCTGTCTACCCAGTGAAGGTCAACAACAAAACAAAAATTGCAACAAAAATGTGTTATAAATCAGTAGTATATACCCCTAAAACAATCTTGGCAATGCTGCATGGGCGTTAATTTCATAGTTTTCTTGTTAGTAGACTTTAAGCAGCACCTAAGCAACTGACTTGGTGGTTTTCGCTATGACGTAAGCCCCAGCATCTTATCTGGGTGGTGATGCCAAGGAGGTCATGTGTCACTTCCGGCAAGGGTAATGGTGCCGCCTTTTAAATTTTGCTACCGACAACGACTATATTTGCGAGCTTTCCATGGCGCTTGCGTTCATACTAGAAAAGTCACATTTTACACGGTGGTGCGTCTACGCTATCTGAGACTAGGCCTTTCACGCAGTGTCAAATTTAGTTGCAGTTTGCCTTGAACGCACTGGCATCCAATAAGCGAGTTAACGAAGCACGGCAAAACTGGTAACGGGTGCGACGACGACACGTGTGTTCGCAGCGAGAGAAATGCGAGTCCTACAAGCTTTATTAGTCATTAGGCGCGCAGTTGCTGGTCCAGCAGGAACTCGCCCAGGCCGGTGTCCATGTTCTGCAGCTGCGTGATGAGCCGCTGCAGCTGGTCGATGGAGCGGACCTGTTCGGCCAGAAACTCCTGCTCCAGGAAGTCTGCCATCTGCGAGGAGGCCGCGCGATCCGTGCTTAAGAAGTATTCTCCGCCACTTGTGCGAGCCGGTAATAATAATACTTTATCAGCGCAAGGGTTCCGCCAGTGCGTGAAAGGCCTGCCGCACCGGCGTTCGGCTTGACGGGCAGAGCCGCCAGGCGGCGTTTACAAACTGCAATGTCGCGGACACCACAGAATGTGCAGGAACAACTTGCTAATGAAAAAAAAAAAGCCCATTTAGGAGAGAAATAAAAGAAAAGTAAACCACGTAACTTACGCTCAAATGTGGTGTGAGGTAGCACTTATACTGCAGAACAACCAAATAGTGATGATGTAGTTATATAATACTACACGGCGGCCGCGTTTCCATGGGGGCGAAATACGAAAATACCTGTGTACTGAAGTTTAGGTGCACGTCAAAGAACCCCAGATGGACCAAATTTCCGGAGTCCCCCACTAAGGCGTGCCTCATAATCAGAAAGTGGTTTTCCCACGTAAATCTCCATATTTTTTTTATAATACCAAAAAATTGTCGATTTTTACACGCTACAAACCAGTGAAAAGATAAAAAAAAAAGACTGGATAAGAATGTACATATGATAACAGCAGGGTCAGCATACTAAAATAAAACCAAATCAGAAATTGCTGTGTTCACGGTCTATTCTTGCATGTCGGCACCTGTATTTATTTTATTTATTTATTTATTTGAGTACCTGCATCGCCTTAGAAGGCATTACAGCAGGGGGGTACATACATATCTACATCAGTTGACACTCATTTCAACACAAAAAGCGCGGTAAAACGTTTCATTGCATTGTATACCAACAATATTTGATGGGAGAGCATTCCACTCCCTCGTGGTCCTGTAAAAAAATTCATAACGCAAGGTGTCACCCTTGAAAGGAAATTCATGGAGTTTCAAGGCATGGTCTCTTCTACGGGAAATGTACGATGGTAATTTAATATATTTGTTCCTGTCGATGCCTATTTTAGAGTAGTAAACACTGTGAAAAAATTTGAGTCTGAGGCATTTTCTTCTATCCTTTAGATCTTGCCAATGAAGTCTGCGCTTGCCTTCGGTAATACTGAGGTTTTTGTCGTAATAACCAAGAACAAATCGAACCGCCCTATTCTGAATTTTTTCAAGTAAATCGACTAACTGACACGTATAAGGATCCCAGCAGATGCAAGCGTACTCAAGTACCGAACGTACGTGAGTAAAATACAGCTGTTCTTTCAGTTTACTAGGTAATTGGCCAAAATTTCGACGGAGGAAGCCCAACTTTCGTGCCGCCTTCTTTCTTACCTCCTGTACATGCCTGTTCCACCTTAAATCCGAGGTAAACCAAACTCCCAAGTATTTACATTCCGTAACCCTGCTTAGAGTAACGCTATTTAATTTGTACTCTACGCATATGTCTTGTATGAATGCTTTCTTGTAAATGTGATGTTTAAACATTGTAAAACGTTAAGCGACATTTGCCATTTCGCACACCAAGTTGAAAGTTTACCTAAATCACTCTGATGTGCGCAAGATCACAATCACTATCAATAACCCTATATACTACGCTGTCGTCTGCAAACATTCTGAAAGATGACGTAATACAACTAGTTATATCATTTATATATAATAAAGATAAGAGGGGACCCAAGACAGAGCCTTGGGGTACTCCAGAGGTCACTACAGCAAGATCAGAGGAGATCCCATTGAGAACCACAGACTGTTGTCTATGTGAAAGATATTCAGATATCCATGCAGTTACCTTTTTGTGCAACTTGTAGGCGTGTAATTTGCTAATAAGTAGGTCGTCAGCCACAACGTCAAATGCTTTACGAAAATCTAGAAAGATGCAATCAATTATCTGCCTTTTGTCTATTGCTTGAGCCAAATCGTGAGTGAATTCTACAAGCTGCGTAGTACAAGAAAAACCCTGCCGAAATCCGTGTTGGTTTGCATTTAATAGATTATTTCTAACTAGATGTGACATAATACAACTATATATAACGTGTTCCATTATTTTACATGTAATACTAGTCAAAGACACCGGTCTGTAGTTCTCAATGCAGTTTTTGGGCCCACTTTTGTGTACAGGCACGACATTTGCCAATTTCCAGTCGGTAGGTACGGCACCCATGTCTAAACATTTTTGGAAAAGACGGCGTAAATACATGCACAACGATTCACAACAACTACTAAGCATTGCTGCTGCTATATTGTCTGGTCCATTCGCCTTTCTGGGAGAAACATTTTCTAATAGCTTGAGTACACCTTCCAAAGCAAACTCAACTTCGGGCATTTCTTCATTGCATAGCGAAAAATCGAGACTTACAACCCGAAACTGGCGATTACTAAACACAGAAGAAAAATCACTACCAAATGCTTCAACTTTGCGCTTGTCATCATCAAGTACCGTGCCTAAGTATTCAAGAGGAGGGACAGAATTGTCGTTCTGTCCACTATGCCGAATATACTTCCGAAATTCTTTGGGATCTTCTACCAACCGTTCCCCAAGACGAGCAAAATAATATTCCTTAGCCGATTTGGCTGAATTCTCAGAATCAAGCTTTAGCCTCTTTAGTTTGGATAGGTCTTCCAGGGACCTGTGTTTTTTATGCCTTAAGCGTACCCTGCGCAGCAAGATGCGCTGTTCCTGCCGAAACCACGGTTTATCTTTATCACGTTTAGATGAAAGCATCCGAGTTGGAACGAACTTATCTCGACGATAGAAGAGCTTTTCTTTAAAGCTTTCCCACAACTGTTCAACGCTCAAATCATCCGCTAATGTGTCAAACGTTGGGAAGTACAAATCTAACGACTGATTTATAGAACAGTAATCAGCCTTACTATACAAGAACACTTTTCTAGGCGGTTTTTTCACTATTGGCACATTTGTAACACTAACGTCAGCAATAAAAATATTATGGTCGCTCAATCCAGGTAGTGCATGAACGTCTGATTTAGTTTATAATGAAGTGACCGTAACAATATGTCACCCTTTTAAGGCTCTGATACCAGACAGTTATGTATGATTGGAATCAACCTGAAAATAAAAAGGCAGAGGGCTAGAATAACTAGAGAATAGTGCAACGAAGAAATTTCGCGCGAAAGGCACTTGCTGGTCGAGGCAGGAGCGCATGAAGTGATTACGAGAGCCCTGACGGCGTCTGCTAGAGCAGCGAATCTCCCGAAAACGGTATTAAGGTCTAGAACTCGTTGTTGGGCGATTTGGTGCATATTAGCTAACTTTCTTTATCAGCACGAACAAACGATCTCAGAGAGAGCAAACAAGGCAGCCCTTGTTTGCCCTCTCTGTGATCGTTTGTTCGCGCAGTTATAGGGAAAAAAAATGTCTTTAGGTCGGAGACAACGCGCAGGCTTTATACTCGCGCGACCAGAAATGCCCCAGGATAGTCGTTTCTATGAGAAGGGCGTTAAAATTCGAGCACCTTTGAAAAGGTCAGTGACGGTCGCCAGTCCTAAGTAATAGCTAATAATTTTCAGAATAGGTCGAAGGATAGAGCTTATTCTGTTTTTCCCTCGTTTCTCGAGGGAAAAATAGAATTCCATAACGAAGTGAACTATAACTCACTGCTTGTAGAATCATTTTACGAACGAATAATGACCTATAATGTCTGATGTTCTACAATGTACCTGAAACTGCGCAAAGCCTTCAGCATACGTAAGCCAGGTGACAATTCGAGGCGAAGTCACTGTGAAGTAACACAGCGAGGTATTTAACCGATGAAACAAATAGGACGGGCGTACAGGTACAAGGAGAACAAGGTGAAGGGTGCGACAGTAGTGGAAGCTAACTTTCTTCGAGGCACTTTCTTGTGGAAACAAATAAGCTATGTTTTGGAGACATTCAGTTTAATCATATTTTTATCGAACCAATTCATAACGCTAATCGCTCCATCTTGCAAAAGGCATGTGAAAAAAGGGAATGATGAGACAAAATGATGGTCTTGTCTGCGTCCTGAATTATATAGGTACGAATAGCAGGGCGAGGTCATTGCCATATACATTAAAACAAAGTGGATCCCTGAAGTACTCCGGCTTTTATCAAGGTTATATTACTCCGGTACTGTCCTATGGAGACTAACTGCGTTGTATCGTCTGGAAAGCTAATGAGCAGTTTAAAAAAAAAAAAGCCCACGAAATCCAACGAATGAGAGTTTAGTTAATAAAAGACTTCGGGGCATACACTGTCGAAAGCTTTGCTAGCATCACGAAAGAAAGAGCATACAACTTGGTTAGCTTCGAAAGCTGAAGGTCTGCAATATGCTTCAAGAGAGCCTCTGTGGCTTTACCTGGTATATTGCGTACTTGAAGTAATGTTATTGGCATCGAGGATACTTAGACATGACTTGCAGCAGATGTTTTTCTTATATTTGGGAGATACACAGTAGAACAGGGATTTGCCGGTAAATAACGTACTTATTTCGTGCACCTCCCTTGAACAATGGAATATCTATGGCCTTTTTGATTGCTGTAGGGATATAACTACTAGTTTCAGTAATATTAATAGCCGACACTTCACAGCACCAGAATTCCAGCGTAACTCGCCCACAGAAATACCATCACCGCCAGGGGAATTATTAGATTTTAAGTTAAAAATAATTGAACAGAGATCACATGCTGAAAGTGAAGGAAGGTGCGCAGATTTGCATAAGCTGTTTCTGAGAGTGCAGAAATCAGGGTGCGGTTTAGCAGTACCAGAGACGCGTGCAAAGAATCTATTAAATTCATTTGAAACACTTGCCGCACCTACAGAAAAAGTGAAACATGTTTAAGCTGATGACCGCCACGCTTAGCTACGCGTCCTTATTCATTTGCGAGATTCCAGGTCTTGTTCACGGCTGAAGGTGCTTCAGTGAATTTGCCGCGCATGTGATTTCAGTTTGCCAACCGAATCATGGAATTCAATCGATTTTCAGCAGCAGCTCAGGACAGTTAGGAGGCCGTTTTGCTTTGGTCCACATAAGGTCATTTTCGTTAATTGTGGCTAATATTTGTGGTTGTATTGTATCAGTTCAACAAGCACAAGCTATCTTTACGTGCTGGAACTACACGTGCCTTTCCTTGCCCTTTATTTCCATTACCCCTTTCCCTCGCTCTGGTATAAAATGCTCAGCGCAATAAACATAAGGGTTCACTGTTGTCTTGACACGCGTGCTGTTGGTTTCTTCGACAGGGACCCAGTCGATAAATGGTTATCAGGTTATATTAGGCTTAGAATTCCCGTCAGCTGCTTCTGATCTCATTTGGTGTAGTGAACCAGTAATTCACATTACGGTGTTGTGATCGGCTGTTTACCCCGCGACACCCCTCGGTCACGGCTCGCACGATTATGGGGAACGGGCCGACGGCCACGTCAAAATAGGTCTCGACACGGATGAATTAAGACCAACGCGTGAATATGACGTTCAGGAGAGGTTTGAGCAATTAGCAATGATCCGACAATCACCTGTCAGAGTACGATCGGAGTTGGCGAAAAGGGCAACCTACCTCCGGATTGGTGGGACCTGATGTCATCGGCCTCCTGATACCGGATTGGTGGGACCTGATGTCATCGGCCTCCTGACACCGGATTGGGGGAAGGAACTAAACAATGATCACGCAAGGCGTAAAAGGAGCTACGGACGGCGGGAGTGATCGGCGACTACAACTTCATCATCAACTTTTCTGTATTTCTTTGCATTTTCTTGTACTTATGTAAATATATACGTATTTGTCTAACGTCCTGAATATTGGACCCAGCCTTACGTTCACTTACTCCTCCACGAGGAAAGAGGATCCGACGTCTTCGAACCCCGAGTCGCAACAACGGACACTCGCTACTGTTTCCTATTTCTCGCCCTCTTGTCGCAGCTATCGCTTTCGTTCTCCCACCAGGCCAAGGAAGCATTGCTACCGCTAAGTCCAGAGACACTATCGAAGCACTGGGTATCGCCTTTAAGCGTTGCATTCCTCGAGGAATGGCCATCGCCTCCTGCCTGTTCTGACGCGGCTATGCTACTCCCACTGCCTTCAACACAACTCCATAGACACTACTACTATTGGAATAGTCTACTGTTGTCAACCTTACCGACGCAGCACCAGTAGGTGCCCTCACTGTTTCAGCCGCTTCGTCGTTCACACATCGCAAACCCGTTGAAGGTCCTTCTAGTGCTCTCAAAGCCACCTTCAGAGGAGATCTAAATTCAGCCTAGACAGACACCGTGCTGACCATTTTAATGAAACAAGAAATTTGCTTTGAAGTCTGTTTGCATGGCTTGGGTCAGAATGTTGTTGTCGCTCATCGCATCGAAACAGACTGCTCTCACGTCATTTGCCGCGGCCCGTACCACCTATAGTCTTCCAAATGCAAGGCTGTAGAAGAACAAGTTAACGACATGCTTGCACGCAGCATTATAAGACTTTCAGCAAGTCTTTGGTCGTCTGTCGTGCTTGTAAAAATAAAGGATGGTTGGGTGCGCTTTTGCGTCCTTTATAGAGCGCTGAGCAAAATTTCCCGTAAGGATGTCTGTCCTATGTCTCGTATTGATGGTGGTCTGGATAACTTACAAGATGCCCAATATTTTCGAGCCTCGACTTGTGCTCTGGCTATGGCAGATTACGTTGCATGAACCTCATAAAGTAAAAACTGCGTTCGGCGCATTTAGTGGCCTCGTGGCAAACTTTTTATTCTTCTGGCGCGTCGCTGGTTTTAAACATGAGCGAGTAGTGGGGTATGCCTCGAAGAGGAGTTAGAAACAATGGAGCACAACCGATTCTTGGCCAATGCCCCATAGTGGCTGTGAACCACTCTCCGAGGCAAGCAAGCAAGCAAGATCAAGTGAAGGGACGTACAAATAAAACCCCTGTGCTCTTAACTGTGCTTGGAGGTTCCACAGTTACTGGCGACCCGGACTACAAACCAACCTTAAATGGATCAAATTCAGATTCCTCAACTCCTACTACCTCTGCAACCGGCCAGGTACCTTGTACGGGTGTTAGAGGAGCTACATCTTTTATTACCCTATCACAGCTATGGTTCGGCGATCCCACGTTATGGTTCATACAAGCTGAGAACAAGTTCTGCAGTCATCGCGTCACGTCGGAGTTTTGCAAATACGAACTACTTGAAGCTCTGCCGCTACAGGCCATGGCCGAGATACGCGACATACTCGTCAAGTACATCAGGAAACGCCATATTCGATAATCAGAGGCTCTTCTTCGCTGTCGCATCCCGCCTGCACATCGGTGTATTCAGTAACTCCTGAACAACGAAGAGCTCGATGACTTACGTCGAACTCAGTTGCTACGTCACCTGCAACACTTGATTGATGACCAAGTAGACTCCTTGGACATGGCCGTATTACGTGAGTTGTTTTTGCAACGTCTTCCAGCCAACGTACGCATGGCTCTCATCACAGCTATGCATGAGCCCTTGTGGGAACTCGCCGAACTGGTCGACGATATGACGGACGTCGCTCTGGCAGTCATAAATGCTGTCCGTAGCTATCTACTTCCTGGATTCTCTTCGGGAAACAGTAAAGCCACACGTACGCTTGCGAACGCGCGCAAGCTCGCGTCCGTGCGCCCACGCATGCGCAGACGGTGCGTCGAAACGCGACGCGATCTCAGGGAACAGCTCCGCAGCTCCTCTCTGCTAAAGCGCGCTTGGGGCGCTATTCTGGACATTCCGCCATTTTCTTCGGTGCGTGACGTAGGCGCGACGCAAACAAAATGGCACTGGTGGCTCAGTTTTGCTTACGTAACGTGACGCCAACTTGACGTTTCGCCTAAGAAACTGAAATGAAGGCACTGAATGTAGCGTTATCAGTAAAGCAAAACAGTTTTCCTCCGCAGTGAAAATAAAGCAGCTATCTCAAAGCGTATGATTATGCCGTCGAAAACGCTTCTCGCTTCCGTCGTCTGCTGTGTACAAGCCGTCGTCTGCTGTGTACAAGCCGTCGTCTGCTTCAATAGCTAGGATGCGTGTCCCCGAAAAATGGAATGAGTCTTCGCATGTTGGCCCCAACGCGCTTGTTTTCTTCCTTGAGACAACATACGCGACCTACCAGTGGTGATGCGCGCACGTTCTAGGTCACGTTATCGCTATCTCATGAAACGCAAATGAATCAGCTCGACTCGGCTGGCTGAGAAACGGCCGAATATCACTGATAGCGTTGCGCGCGCCACAGATATCCACTAGCGCGACGCAAGCGCCGGCGCTGCCATCTCTTGTTCATTTCGGTGGTTACTCGCACCGCGGGAGGAAACTTGAAGGCGCCGCCTTGCGTACATTTCCTTTTATAAATTACAAAGAGGCCATTGTCATAACTTTCGATTGTGCGAAAAGGCATTAATCTTGATTACAATACAAATGCAGCAGTGAAAAGTGGACAACAGTGCCGAAAGTATGCTATGTTCAACCAATATTATTTCGTATAAACGCGTTCTTTTAAAAAATGCTGGCCCCAAACACAAATGCCAACACCACCCGAGAGCGATGCAAACACTATGAGCACGGGTTATGAACAAAAGATTTTCGTGGCACCAAACGACGGGGAAAATTCGGCGGTACGCATTCCTCTCGGCTGCCATTGCACGTGGCTGCTCATTAGCATAATTCGCGCGGCTCGTCGCAGCAAAAATTATGGCGGAAAATCTCAGCAATGGCGGCCCAGCGCAACGTCACGCATCGTCAAAATGACGTTTACGAAACAGCCCTTCCTGTGACGCTCCTCACGAGATATTCCTTCAGCCAATCAGCAAGCTGACATGGCGCACATCTTGGATCGCCACCACATATTCGCGCAATTGTAGATGCATTGCGCTGGCTTCTGCACGCTACCGCTCACATTCTTTTTGAAGCGCTAACATCACAATATATCTGCCAAGGCCCAAAAGAATGTATTAGTCCATAAAATTTGCAGTTCCACGTCACGTTTCGTCATCTTGATGAAAACGCAAAATGACATTTCGCAAAACTTCCGTTTCCCGGCACAAATTTCAAGGCACGTGAGCTCTCCACAACCAATCAGAGAGTCAACATGGCGGATAATGGCGGCCGTGCAGCCGCCATGCGTGTCGAGAATAGCACCCTTGGGCTGCCTACGAGACGTTCATTTGAGGGATCGCCATCCGTTTGTGCACAGGCGCAATAGCAGGCGTGGGAGAGTAAATCTAGGGGCTTTTGCTCCTTGAACATATGACTCTGCCTAGGCACTACGGAGGAGGTTTCTTAGCGTGTGTTGCATGCGTTTGTCCCCTACACATGCCGGCATTGCGGAGTGCGGTCGAGTTTGTTTACGCTCCGCCGCTGGCTGCCCGCGCGGTGAGACAGTGGGCACGGACGCCGCATTTGGTGATCGCTGTGTCTGAAGGGGCAAGGTTCTGACTGGTGTTTTATAAGTCGCTTTTCGCTTTTCGTCAGGACAACAGACTGGATTTTTTACAAGCACTGCTCGAGGAGAGCACATGTAACCGGCAAACGGAGGCCTCAGGGGAGCACCCGAGGTATTATTTATTTATGTATCAGGTCCAAGCAGGGTGGTTAAACACAACAATAATACAATGCATTAATCAATCAAGCATGGTGGTAAGACAACAGTAATACAATGAATCAATCACTTCAAACCGGCAACGACGAGTTATAATCAAGCAGGCAGCGCAGCATCTCCAGGGCACCCAAGCGGTAGCGGGGGGATCAAAGCTGGAAGCAGCGCTGCGCGTGGGTTGGCACCGCGGAGGCTGAAGCGGGTCAAGGGGTGATCGCATAAAGAATTGGCTATCCGCGATCTTATACACTCCTGGCTCGCGCAGGCCCAACCCACGGACCAGTCCCAGTTCTAGCTTTGGTGTCCCGGAGGCGCCGCCAATAATGTGAAATAATGACACGTTGTTACAATTAGTTAAAAAAAGGCGATTGAATCAATATAATTACGTCCAGCTACCAACTTCTGACGCTAAGCTCAGCACTCGCCAGCAATCGCCAGGCGTTTGCTGAGCGCCGAGTGCAAAGAGGGAACATAACTGGAAATTCAGTTGGGTTTCTGATGGGAAGATCTTCATGCGCAAAACAGAAAATTCACACGTATTGCATCTGACGTGCGCAGAGAACCTTGCTTAGGTGCAGTAAGCGTGAAAAAGAAAGGCAGAAAAATGAGGACATCAGTTGATATTGAAGAAACATGGCAAGGACATGATTTCTTGTCGTTAGTCCACTGCAACATCCGTAGTATTACCGGAAATCTAGACGCATTTTTAACCTAAATATCCCAACACTCGTTTTTTATGACATCATCGCGATAGCAGAAACATGGCTCAGAAGTGATGAAAAAATAACAATACCGGGATACACGATGCTATCGCAACCTAGAGAAAGTACAGCATGTGGTGGTGGCATCGCTCTTTTTATACGGCGCAGGCTCGGGTTTCGATGCATTGTGAACAGTTCGTACAGCAACCGAAGTGCTGAAACCCTTTTTTGTGAAACTTCAACGAGGCCTCGTTATAGGCGTAGCTTACCGTCCTCCTAGCTCATGTATTAATGATTTCATCTCTGTGATGGAAACTGTTATTGACCCTCCTTTACCGGCCTGCAATGCAATTATAATTTGTGGTGACATGAACAGCGACTTGTCTAGAGATGACTGCTATGAGTATTTATTTTTTTTGTACAGTCCTTTAATCTTAAAAATGTGATTTCATTCCCTACTCGTATTTGCAACATGTCTTCAACTCTCATCGATCATATTTTGTGCAAAATTGATAGCGATGTACAGGCAGGTGTTTATAACACCACAATTGCTGATCATTGTCCAACATTTTTGTCTCTGCCTCGGGGTAGTTTGCGTTCTTTTCACCAAATGCAGCACAAATATTCGACAAGGCTTAACTATCCACGTGTACGCGCAGCATCCTAGTCACTAACAAATTTTGATAACCTCTGCAACGGCAACGTTCACACGGTATGTCAAAAGTTTTTGACTGCATTACAAACGCGATAGAAGAATCGCGGTACGCTTCACGACACAGCTATGATTACGCCATATGTCCGTTGATAAATAAGTCCATACTTGCCCTATTAAAGATGAAATACTGCTATTATAACAAATCAAAATATAACAAAACTAACAGCTACTACAAAAGCCAGTTTAAAATTTTTCGATACAGATCAGTTAAGCCAATTCGCAAATCAAAGAAGGTTTATTATACGAACTTGCTAAAACGACTAAATGTGAATAAAAGGCAAATATGAAAAATAGTCAGAGATGTAGTAGGATTACAGGATAAACAATATGCTCCTCCCGAAAATCTGGCCCCTCAGATTGCTAATGACTTCAGTGATTATTTCTCAAAAATTGGTGACAATATATATGAACAGTCAGTTCTTGCAATTCCCACAACCAGGATTCAGACGACGGCAGTAATTTTTCGTTCCGTGAAATAACTCTTGAGGAAATAAGAAGTATCGTAGGCAAATTATCGGCTAAGAAAGCACCTGGACTTGACGGTATTCATATTAAGATATTTAAGAACTATGTTGATGTCTTATGCATGCCCCTTTGTCACGTGTTTAACCATACGATAAGTAGTAGTGTTTACCCAAATATACTGAAAGTGTCAAAGATTATGCCTGTGTACAAAACTGGTGATCCGAACCATCCGAGTAGTTATAGACCAATGTCAATTCTTAGTGTAGTTAACACACTATTTGAAAAGCTCATTGTACTACAGTTAAATGCATTCATTGTAAGAAATAGCGTTATCTGCCCGCAGCAGCATAGCTTTGCTGCAGGTAGATCTGCATCAACCGCAGTTTTACCACTTTCGCAATCCCTTAACTCTGCTCTTAACAAGAATAACATGGCTGTGTCGATTTTTCTTGACACAAGAAAGGCGTTCGATACAATCTGTCACTCCATACTGCGATAAAAACTGGAATCTTATGGTATTGTTGGAAACGCGCTTCCATTCATCCACACCTACTTGAAGGCACGAAGGCGACAAGTGGTAATTAACAAACATCATTCTGCTTTCCCCGATATCATATGCGGTGTACCACAAGGCTTGGTTTTAGGCCCTATTTTGTTTTCATCATACATAAATCATTTACCGGACGCACTTAACCTGTCAAAAGTCTGGATGTATGCAGACGACACCTCCTTAGTATAGTCAGGCGTCTCACTCTCGTCATTACAAGACGCTATATCTGGTGAACTTCTAAAAGTAGGTAAATGGTTTTCAGAAGATAGACTAGCCCTAAATGCTAATAAAACTAAGTAGATCATATTTCACTCCAAGAGGAAAATACTAGACTCCAGTGCGTTCACTTTGACTCTAGCGAACCGTACTCTGGGTCATGTTGATACATATAAATATTTAGGGATTACTTTAGACAGTCACTTGCACTGGAGAGAACAAATTAGCGTTGTCGGTAGAAAACTCGCTTTCAGCTGTTACACACTGGCCCGTGCCCGGCAATATTTTCCTCGTGCTTTGCTTCGTTGCATATACTTTTCTTTGTTTCATACCCACATGGGCTATTGTTGTGAAATCTTGGGCCTACCATATAAAATTTGCTTAACACCTTGTTGTGTTGTTGTTGTGCAGTTGGTTTTGTTTCTAGTTTCGGTTTCGTTGTTACGTCATACACGACGTCATAGTGGCAATAAAAAGACTGGTGCTGTCAAGGAGGAGGACAGAGAGAGATGTGATCGCAGGCGATTGGAGGCGTGGTTGTTCTTCGGGGACGGAGGGCCCCGAGTGTGGCTCGGTGCGTCTGGCCACCTGACCCAGCTACCCTGCACCTTACGATACAACATATTGGCGACGAGCTAGGCCTTACGATGAGTTTCGCGGGACTTACGCCTCCGCCTGCATTTCTGGAAACCCCGGTCAGCCGATGCTGTGGCGGGCTAGTTGGTGCGAATCCATGAATACTTTGTTTAGAGCAAAACAACAGGCACAAGAAAGACGACCAGGACAAGGCGCTACTCTCAACTGACATCGTTTTATTGCGTCACTCCTTTATAGACTGCTCAAATTAGAGGAACATGCTCAGTGAGCACCACGCGGTGAAGCCACCAACATCCGGTCCCAAGAGCGCACTCATGCGACAGAATCCAAAAAACCAAATTCAGCGCTGTACACGGTTATGGGAGGCACACTAATGCACTGTGACGCCAATGACTGAATGAAAAAAGCTTCCGATAACTCTCGGGCGGTGGTGTCACTGCTCTTTTTCAAAATCGTGGTATCACGAAACATGGGTATGCACTTGCATATTTTACAATGCTGAGCCAAATGGGAACCTGTGCCTGTTGGTATGGATCGCTCATGTTCTCTAAGGCGCTCATTAACACAGCGGCCTGACTGCCCTACATACACTTTGCCACATGGCAAGGGAATCTTGTAAACCACACCGACGCTGCAATCTACAAACTTCGCGTGGTTCTTTTCACAATCAGGTTTTTTACTTGTTTTGAAAATACGGCTGCACAACATTGACAGTTTCTGAGGAGCGGAAAACACTACCGGAATTTGGTATCTAGTGGCGACATTCTTTAGATTGTGAGCCACTCTGCGGCAATACGGCACAATACAGCCACCCATAGCATGGAAGCAGTGGAAGGAACTATTTTCTACCTACTTGGAAGCGTCGGGTGCCACCGAGTTTGCTGCGTCTCGTCGGAGAGCCATACTTCTGTATTCGCTTGGCGTCGAGGGGCAACGTAAACTCCGCAACGTGTCGACGAACGCTGCTACTGCACTGTCTGCTACTACTCCAACGGTGCCAGTCCCACATCAGCATACTACTTCTACAAGTCAAGTTACAGCGTCGGAAGATGCATTTCAAGACGCGCTGTGCATTTGTGACCGCCTGTTCTCAACCACGACGAATGTGCCTGTTGAACGGCACCGCTTCAAACAGAGGATACAAATTCCGGGTGAGCCTACGGATGTCTACATTGCTAATTTACGCGAACTAGCAAAGAACTGTGAGTTCGAGGGATCCTCTGGCATAGCTGTCCGCGACCAACTCATTTCTGGTATCGCATCGGCCAGGCTTCGTGAGCGTTTCCTTTTCGATGGCACAACGCTGACCTTGGACAGGGCAGTTACAATAGCAGAGCATTACGAAGCAACTTGGAAGAGTCTTCGAGAGTTCGGCGCAGCGGAGGAGGTGAAGTACGTACAACATTCAGGCGCTTAAAGACGCTTAAAGGCGCCGTAAAGAGTTCATGCCCTCGCCGCAAAATGTCAACAGACGCAGCCAGCGTCTGCAATGAATACGAATCAGCGTCGTAGCTACCACTGCGGGTCTACTCGACATTTGGCAAATTCGCCTTATTGCAAGGCTAAACATAAGAAATGCTCTGGATGCGGAAAAGTAGGCCACTTTCAGGTTATGTGCCGCAATTCGGAATATAAAGAGAGCCTGAGTAAAGTGCAAGCGGACGCCGAGCATCGTGTCACGCTGCTCCATGTCTCGACCGGCGTTTCGCGCCTCAGCATTTCCATCGAACTGCAAGTTGAAGGAGTTCCTGTGAACTTTCTAGTAGATACAGGGTCGTCAGTATCCATAATAACGGAGGACCTTTACATGAAGCATTTTCAAAGTATGAAGGCGTTGCTACCACCTGCTGTTGCTTTATTGGATTACTTCAACAGGGAGATCACGGTGAAGGGCTGTTTTCCCGCTACCGTTGCTTACAAGCAACGCACTGTCCCTGTTCTCTTGTATGTTGTACAACAAGGAACCGCACTACTTGGATTGGACACCATCAGCACCCTGGACTTCCATATACATGGAGCTGAGTTGAAATACCTGCAAAAGAAAAGTGTTGCTTCCGATCTTCTACCTGTGGAATTTCGCAAGAAATTCAGCCACTTGTTCTCAGATGAGACAGGACTAGTAAAAGGCTTTGCTCATCACATCAACCGCAAGCTGGATGTGACTCCAGTGGCCGCTAAGCTACGTCGACTTCCTCTTGCCCTTCGGGAACAAGTTTCTGCGGCAGTACAGCGGCTTGAGCAAGCAGGTATAATGGAGAAAGTGGATGCTTCTGAATGGATTTCTCCGGTGGTAGTGGGCCGAAAGAAGAACGGCAACATTCGGCTGTGTGTGGACCTTCGGGAAGGCAACAAAGCTATCATCGTTGACGGATTTCCTCTTCCACACAGTGACGACCTACTACACCAGCTAGCAGGGGCAACACACTTTTCAAAAATTGACTTGGCATCAGCCTACCATCAAATGGAACTAACGCCTGAAAGCCGCGATCTGACGACATTCATTACGCACGACGGTCTTCTTCGGTTCCGTCGAGTGTGTTTCGGCCTCACCTCTGCACCAGCCGCTTTTCAGAAGACGATGACTTCAATCCTGAGAGGCTGCAGGGCGTACTTTGCTACATAGACGATATCATCGCCTACGGTAAATCTGCGGCTGAGCACTCTGCGAACCTTCATGATATTCTTCAGTGCATCTCAGCGGCTGGCCTGCGGCGCAAAGAAAAGGGCTTGTTCAATGTGCAAGAGCTGACATTCTTGGGACATGTCGTCAGCCACAACGGCTTGTCACCCTTGAAAGCTAAGGTTGAAGCTATTGTTCATGCCCTAGCGCCCACGAACACCACAGAGTTCGTCCCTTGGACTTGCAAGCTATTATGCCAAGTTCGTTCCTCACTTTGCTGACGTCGTAGAGCCTCTTGACGAGTTACTTCGTCAAGGAGCTTCTTTATCCTGGGACGACAAGGCTGCTCAAAGCTTCCGTGTGGTGAAACAACTACTCGCAACAGGCAACGCCGTGCACATGTTAACCCCTCCCTACTTCTGGTAGTGGCTACAGATGCTTCCGACTACGGTCTTGGAGCACTGCGGTACGGAAATGAACTCCGTCGCCTTCGCGTCTCGAACGCTGTGGCAAACGGAGCGCAAGTAGGAGAACAGGAGGCACTCGCGTGCGCATGGGCGTGTCAACACTGGCATGTCTTTCATTGGGGAAGGAAGTTCGAGCTACGACCATCAAGCTCTGGTTATTCTCCTCTCATCCCGGGGCACAGGCCCCCGGTCTACCCGAATTGCAAGATGGTCGGCACGTCTACTGTACTACAATTTTGATGTACTATACCACCGTGGAAGTTATAACAAGGTGGCGGATACTCTATCACGCTTTCCTCTGTCAAACGTACAAGAACAAGAGGAACAAGTTGTGTCGCTTGTTTCCACCTGCATCACCAAGGCACAACTTCAGGAAGCTGTTCAATCCGACTTGCTGTTACAGCAGGTGATGACTTGAAATGCAGACTTCAGCCTGAGTTTCGGCCCTTTTTCTACGTGCGGGATGAGTTGGCAGTTATGGGCAGCCTTCTGTTGCGGGGAGAGCGCCTGGTCACACCAGCTGCATTGACTTCAACGCTCCTGGAGTCGGCGCATGAAGGTCACCAAGGAATTGTGCCCACAAAGCAGAGGCTTTGCGCGAAGTAATGGTGCCAGGACTCGACAAACAAGTAGAGCAGGCAATCTCGTCTTGCAGTGTCTGCCAAGCGGCAGATAAGTCATCGAAGCCCACGGTAGCACCACTGGAACCCATTCCGCTACCTGAGCGTGCTTGGCAGAAAGTAGCGCTGGACATTGTCGGTCCTTTTACAAGAGTTAAGGAGAGCTGCAAGTTTGCAGTAACGTTAATTGACCTTTATTCCAAGTGGGCCGAGGTATCCTTTGTCTCAAGTGTGACGACTAATGTGTAATCGGATTCTTGACAGCAGTGTTCAGCAGAGAGGGGTACCCAGATGAGATATTAACAGATCATGGACCGCAACTGAAGTCCACCCTGTTCGAGGATTTTCTTCGAAAGCGCGGAATTAAGCGCTCCTGCTCATCGATTTATCATCCTCAAAGTAACGGACAGGTGGAACGTTTCAACAGGGTCTTGAAAGACTACGTGCAGCTTGCAGTTTTCGAACATCGGCCTATTGAGACAGCAGTATTGGAGTACCAGCCGTACTCTTGCATGGACGTGCTCCACGCACCATGTTGGACATAGTGGGCTTATCCCCAGGCCCAGGTTTCTGTTACAATTCGGCATCAGAAATTGCCCAATTACGGAAGAGGGTGAGAGACAAACAAATGAGCAGCAAGGAGTATACAGATCGAAAAAGAGGGGCGAAAGTGCCAACGTTCCGTACGGGTCACTTCGTGAGGTTGAAAGATCCTCATGTTTCCAGGAAAGGCGATTTGTCCTACAGTGAACCCCTGAAGATGTGGGTAAAAAGGAAAATGGTACTTTCACACTGGGAGACAACAAAACATGGAATGCCGAGAGGCTGTCTAAGGTGCCGTACACGGGTCGTCAAGGAGGCTCACCGTTGACAACAGCTGCTCCTGTGGCTGGCGACTGGTATGCCAGTTTTCCTGTTGTTCCCGAGCCTCAAAATATGCCAGCTGAGCACCCTGGCCTTCTGGATACCACAGAACGAAGAGATCAAGCAGAGAACGAGCAAAGAGGAGAGGAGCATCAACTAGAGTCCCCATCGACATCCAGAAGTGCTACAGCACAGTAGGAACGCAGAACTAGAATCCGCCGACCTCCAGCATGGCTGAGTGACTTTGTGACTTCTTAGACTGTCTTTGTGAAGTGTGCAAGTTTCTTTCCTTGTTTATTTTTTTCTTTTAAGGGAAGGTGTATGTTGTGCTGTTGTTGTGCAGTTGTTTTTGTTTCTAGTATTGGTTTCGTGGTTACGTCATACATGACGTCATAATGGCAATAAAAAGACTGGTGCTGTCAAGGAGGAGGACAGAGAGAGATGTAATCGCAGACGATTGGAGTCGTGCTTGTTTTTCTGGGACGGAGGGCCCAGAGTGTGGCTCGGTGCGTCTGGCCACCTGACCCAGCTACCCTAAACCTTACGATACAACACACCGATACTGCATTTAGTAAATCAATGAAGGGGGCTAGTTGGTGGACGTTCATGTTTACGTTATTACAATATCATCGAGTGATGCTCAAGAGACGAGCCGCCACGAGAACAACGATGAAGTTGGTCGGTGCCCTTGACGCGAGCGAGTGTCGGCTTGGCTTTCTGGCTCCAGTGTAAATAGCCTGTAAATAGCCTCTTTTGTCTGTGTCTTTCCACACGTAACATTCTAGTAGAGGTTAGCAATCCCCGTCCTCACCGCGGAACTCCGAAGTAGTCGGCACATCGAGCTTGTCACCATGCCTTCCGGTGACGAGCCCACCTCTGAAACGGCTTCGGCTTGTCCGACTGCTCCAATCACCACGGTTGCCCCACATCGCGACCCAGGTGTGTTCTCTGGCCTGGAGGGACAGGATGTTGACGACTGGATCAAGCTCTATGAACACGCCAGTGCTAATAACAGGTGGGACCCAACGATTATACTCGCCAATGTCATCTTTTATCTCGGCGGCACCCCACGCATGTGGTACCAAACGCATGACGACGAGACTACCAGTTGGGACAGTTTCAAACGAAAGCTACGGGAACTGTTCGGCGGCCCCATTGGGTGCAAGGTTGCCGCGAGAAAGGCTCAGTCATCTACAGAGCCGTACTTTTCCTATATCCTCGACGTCTTGGCTCTATGCCGTAAAGCTGACGATACTATGCCCGAAGCAGATAAAGTGGCACATGCGCTAAAAGGCATCGCCGACGACGCTTTCAATTTGATTGTTTTCTGCAATGTCTCGACTACCGACGCCATCATAAAAGAATGCCGTCGCCTTGAACAAGCTAAGAGCCGCCGTAACTCACACCAAATTACGCAGCTACCATACACAGCTGCTACATCGACATGTGAGGGTCACCCATATTGTTCGCTGCGAATTCGAGGCCGCCTGTTCGCCAGCTTTCTTCACGACGCCTCCTGATCCGCCAGCAACCACCATTGCGTTGATTCAGGCCGTCGTCCGACAGGAATTTGAGAACATGGGTCTGAACTCCGTGTGTTCCACGTCTCAACCCAGCGTTCCCCAGTTCTCTAGCTGCCCTCCTCGTCCCCGGCAGTTCTTTTATGCCACATTTCGTCGCAACCCGTCCGAATGGCGTACCCCTGATGACAGGCCGATCTGCTTCCACTGCTGTCGCATCGGCCATGTCGCTCGTCACTGCCGCAACCGATGGCCACCACCTCCTCGGACGTATTCCCACACCTTTGGACCTTCTGTTCCCCATACCACCCGCCATGAACCTACTGCCACTGATGCTCCTGCTCCGAACCTTCTCAACAGCCGCTCACCCCCACCTCGACGCCATCAGTCTCGTTTGCTCCAACCCCGTCGCTTCTCTTCACCGCCTATCGCCTCCTGGATCCAGCCGGAAAACTACGCACTGCAGCTTCTGGAGGTGAAGCTGCGTTGTCGACCCTGCCCTCAAATCCTCTGCTGACGTTACTTACGAGCCGAAACCTTCTTGACGTTGACGGCTATCCTGTCACGGCACTCATCGATACAGGAGCACATCTTTCTATTATGAGTGCTGCCTTCCGACGACGACTGAACAAGCTCCTCGCCCCAGCGTCTGCACGCGTCGTCCGCGTTGCGGATGCTGGTACTGTGCCTATCATTGGCATGTGTACGGCACGTGTCAGCATCGCCGGCCGCCATACTCCTGTCCTCTTCACCTTAATTGCTCATTGCCCCCACGACCTCATTCTCGGCCTCGATTTTCTATCCGCGCATTCTGCTCTTATTGACTGCTCTTCCGCAACCCTTCGCCTTGATTTGCCGATGCTTGCAGAACCTTCTGACGCAGACCACTGCCGCTTACGCCCCACCGGCCTTTTTCGCCTACCGCCAAAGTCAATAGCGTACATTGAACTGGTGTCTTTCCCACCAGTTCCTGATGGCGAGTACCTCGTCACAACTCTGCCCAACATTCCGATACAGTATGACGTTACCGTGTCTCGCAGTATACTTACTATTACTGCGAACCACACTCGTATGCCTGTCTGTAACTTTGGATTGGCAAAGCAAATTCTGCCGCAAGGTATTTGCCTTGCCACCATTGATTGTCTCGGAGACCAATACGTGGCAGCTTTATCGACCGATAGTTCTCGCGAGCTTAGCATGTCTCTCGGGCCAGCCTCGGGCGCAGATCCCAACATAAGGAAAATGGTTGCGACGGACCTGTCCTCTGCGTAGGCTGAAGACCTTTGCGAAGTATTATCGTCCTACCACGATATTTTCGACTTCGACGATCGCCCTTTAGGCCAGACGCTAGCGGTGAAGCATCGAATTCTTACTGGCGGTCGTCGGCCTATTCACCGACGACCGTATTGAGTTTCTGCTTCGGAAAGCCGAGTAATTCAAAATGAAGTGAACAAAATGCTAGATAAAAACATCATTGAGGCTTCTTCGAATCCCTGGGCGTCACCTGTGGTGTTGTTCAAGAAGAAGGACGGTACGTGAAGCTTCTGTGTAGACTACCGTCATCTGAACAACATTACTAAGAAGGACGTCTACCCGCTCCCACGTATAGACTATGCCCTTGATTGCTTCCACGGTTCCAGCTATTTGTCGTCTATTGATCTTCGTTCGGGATACTGGCAGATTGCTGTTGACAATATGGACATAGAAAAAACCGCGTTCATCACACCTGATGGCCTATACCAACTTAAAGTAATGGCGTTTGGATTATGCAACGCCCCTGCCACCTTTGAGCGTATGATGGACTCCTTGCTCCAAAGTTTCAAATGGTCCACATGCCTCTTCTACCTCGACGACCTCATCGTCTTCTCACCACCGTTCGACACGTGCCTTGAGTGTTTAACTATACTTGATGTATTTCTAAAGGTGAAGCTATAACTTAACTCGTCCAAACGTCGTTTTGCCCACCTACAAATTACTGTTCTGGGCTATTTCGTTGACGCTTCCGGTGTACAGCCTGATCTAAACAAAACTCGCGCTGTCCGAGAGTTTCCGGTTCCGAAGACAGCCGCAGAACGTTCGAAGTTTTGTAGGAATATGCTCGTACTTTCGTCGTTTTGTTCCAGATTTTGCGACAATTGCTAGATCCCTCTTTAATCTTTTGAAGAAAGGCGTACAATTCTCATGGGGTACTGCAGAAGCCACCGACTTCTCTCGTCTCGTCACTCTTCTAACCTCACCACCCATTCGCGCCCACTTCGACCCTGATGCCCCTACAGAATTGCGTACAGATGCCAGTGGTAATGGCGTAGGTGCCGTCTTAGCCCAGCGTCAGCGTGGCCAGGGTCGCGTTATTGCTTATGCGAGCCGCCTCCTAGCACCATCGTAGCGCAACTATTCCATCACGGAACGAGAATGCCTTGCTGTTGTCTGGCGGTTGCGAAGTTCCGTCCTTACCTTTACGTTTGCCCTTTTTTCGTAGTCACTGACCATCATGCTCTCTGCTGGCTCTCATCGCTAAAGGATTCTACAGGCCGGTTTGGTCGATGGGCTTTGAGGATACAAGAATTTTCACATTCCGTGGTCTAGAAGTCTGGCCACCTGCAACCAAGACGCTGACAGCTTGTCGCGTTACCCTGTTGACGACTCTGACTCCTCCAATATTGCCAGTGCTTCTTGCGTGTTCTCTGTGTCACAGCTGCTTCATTTCGTCGATGAGCAACGCCTTGACGCCTACGTCAGAGCACTCATCGACCGTTTTGACCACTCTCCGGGCGATGCTGCTCTACGCCTCTTCGTCCTCCGCGACGGTACTCTGTACCGTCGTAACTTTCATCCAGACGGCTCTGAGTTCGTACTTGTAATACCTAAACACCTCCACTCCACCGTTCTAGAAGAGCTTCACGACGCACCAACGGCAGGACATCTCGGCATATCTCGAACATATGACCGTGTACGTCGCCGTTCTTTTTGGCCGGGCCTTGCCCGTTCCGTACGACATTACGTCGCCGCTTGTGAACTTTGCCAACGATGCAAGAAGCCTTTCCAGCTCCCTGCTAGTTACCTTCACTGCTCGACATCCCTGCCGACCCTTCTATCGGGTCGGCTTAGCCCTTCTCGGCCCACTTCCGGAATCTACATCAGGAAACAAGTGGGTTGCAGTCGCGGCAGACTACGCGACCCGCTACGCCGTAACCCGCGCTCTTCCGACCAGTTGCGCAACTGATGTTGCGGACTTCCTCCTGCATGATATCATTTTGATGCATGGTGCTCCGCGTCAATTGCTAACAGACCGTGGCCGTAAGTTTCTGGCTAAAGTCATCGACGACATCATGCGCGCCTGCTCAATACAGCATAAATTTACCACCTCCTACCACCCCCAAACGAACGGCCTCACTGTGCGTTTGAACCGCACCCTTATATACATGCTATCCAAATACGTTCCAGACAACCACCGTGGCTGGGACCTGACTCTACCTTATTACCTTACATTACCTTTGAGTACAACTCTTCCCGTCTCGAAACTGCTGGCTTTTCCCCGTTTTACCTCTTGCATGGCCGCGAACCGACGCTACCACTGGACACTGTGCTTCCATCTGCCACAGCTTCAACTAGAGATTATGCCCGTGATGCAATCGCCCATGCTGACCATGCTTGCCAACTTGGGCGCGCTTGTCTACAAGTGTCTCAAGACAAACAAGCAACGCTACGACCTCCGTCACTGTGACGTCCATTTTCTGCCCAGCACCCTTGTGTTGCTTTCGTCACCATCGCGTAAAGTTGGCCCTTGTGAAAAACTGCTTTCCTGTTACACAGGCCCATATCGCGTGCTCCGCAACGTGACCGATGTCACCTATGGGATCGTTCTAGCCCCACCCACTACATCCTCTGCTGTGACAACCAGTGACATTGTCCACGTCGCCCGACTGAAGCCCTCCAACTTTCCACGCGCCTTGGATATTTAACAGCACCGTGACGGCGCTTTGGGCGCCGGGGGGGGGGGGGGGGGTTAGTATTACGATATCATTGAGCGATGCTCAAGAGACGAGCCGCCGCGAGAGCGACGATGAAGTTGGTCGGTGCCCTTGGCTCGAGCGAGTGTCGGCGTGGCTTTCTGGCTCCAGTGTAAATAGCCTGTAAATAGCCTCTTTTGTGGAGATATAAAAAAGATATCTAAAATGTCTAAAATCATAAAAAGAGGCATCGCCAAGGTTTGCATTAGTCAAGCAGTTGAAAAATCTTGCCGCCATGCTGTGGGGGAGAGCATTGATTTGCAAGTAAGCCGCTTAAGAAACAGTTGGCTCCCGAATGGTATGGTGGTGCTAATCTGTGAAAACATGTTGCCCGAAATCAGAGCAAACAGGAAAAGGCAAAAAACACAGGAAAAAGAAAAATTGAAAAAAAAAACGCCTGGTGTTACCTTACATCCATGGGTTGTCACATAGGATAAAAGTGACAACGCAACGCCATGATGTTAAAGTACTGTTCTCCGCTCCGCAAAAACTAAAAGGCATGTGCAAGAGCGTGAACGCAGGATCCAAAGAGGGCAATCTAAGTGCTACGGTCTGTCAGACTAAGCACGTGAAAAAGTACGTGGAATGTGCTACTTCAGTGTTTTACCAAATCCCACTAGATTGCGGGAAAGCGCACATTGGGCAAACTGGACGTTGTCTAAATGATAGGTTACGGGAGCACAAACAAACGTACCAGCTTCTGACAGCACCTAGCAACTTGGCTGCACACTGCAAACAATGCAAATGCTCTCCGCTACTAGAAAGCACCACAGTCATTGGCACATCAAAAACAAGAACGGAGCGAGAAATATGGGAGGCACTTGCGATAGCTAAAGAAAAGGAGATGTGCGTAAGCACTCCGTCCATCGCGCTTATCCGAGCTGAGGTGGAGTTTGCAAAGGCGAACGAGTGCAAGTGCACGATGTATGCCTGGCCCAAAGTATGATCACATGTCGTCACCTTGTAATATCTTTTTATATCTCAACCCCCCCCGCCCCCGCGCCATATCTCCTTGTACGTAAGCGCGTTCTTTAACCGTATTAAACAGTTGGTAGCTTGCACAACATACATTCACGTCCTGTCCTTCACTTAAAATTGTCAGTGTAAAACTAAGCGCAATATATTCATGAACCTATACTGCAGTTGCAAAAACGCGCCATAACTATAATAACATTTTCCTCAGTTCATCACCGTAGTAGTGTTCTGTTTATTGACCTTCGTATCCTTTCTTTCACAGCTTTGAGAGATTACAAGGTCACTTGTTTAGTTCACAAAATACTCAAGACCAACTTCCCCTTACTCAATACCATATTTAACTTCCTGCGTGCAAACACCAGGCTAGCACCTAACTTTAACTTTAACCTTTCTTATTGATATTATGTCTACGGTGAACGATTTTTAGAGGTCTTTGGCGCTATAACTTGGAACACCGTGCCTGTGGAAGTAGAAGTAACCAGAAATTTTCACCTTTTATGCAAACGCGTCTTCTTGTCTAGCCAAACGTAATAACTATTCCTTAAAGAAAGTACTTGTTCATGTAAATATTGTTCTTACTCATTGAGCAGATATGTACTTGGATGACCTGTATAAGTATTTTTGTGTATTGGACCACCTAATAGCCACATAGGCTATTGGTCCAACTATTTTTGTACGCATTCATTGAATTGTTTAAATAAATCTCACTTTTTGATTGATTGATTGATTGATTGATTGATTGATTGATTGATTGATTGATTGATTGATACCGCGCCCTGCGACTTCTGCAACACCAGTCAGAACTTTGCCTCTGAAAGTACGTCGGACAGACTTCCTCGTGCCTGCGGCGCTAATACTGCGTCAGTCATCGCCATCAGTGGTCTTTCAGCCACTTGCGCTCATCCGCGGTTGCTAAGGCGCTCTGCCTTCTAGATTTTCAATATATGCGGCCCGGGCACCACTACGGTCGGTACTGCTCCCACAGAAACATCTGCGATGTTATTTACAACGTACATCGCCGTATATATAAGGCGCCAGAAAGCTATGATCCGCCACGACTGACGCGAGTCTGTCCGACACAGCGGTCGCCAAATCGGGCGTGAGTGCCCGCTGCTTCACCTATTTTACCGCGCCGGCAGGCAGCGCTCGAGCGTAAACAAACTGGACCCCACTCAGCAATGCCGGCACGCCTAGGGACAAACGCCTACAACACGCGCAAAGAAACTTCCTCCGTAGTGCCTAGGCAGAGTCATATATTCAAGCAGCAAAAGCCCTCAGATTTTCTCCCTCGTGCCCGCTCTTACTCGCACTTGCGCACAAACGGCTGGTAATCCCTCATATGAACGTCTCGTGCTGCATCGTGTTGGCGCGCCTGGCTACGCCGCTACGGTGTGGAACATTAAACTCTCAGGGAATCAGATTTATATCATCCAAGAAAGTGCTTCTTTCCTGTTTGCGCTGATCTAACAGCCACAAAAATATAACAGTTACGTTTATGGATATCGAAGCATTCTGAAACACAGTCGATAACAAAGTACGAAGCGGCGCCTGTCCTCTGTGAGCGATCCCAATGAGCGCGCGCGCGGTCGCGCGTCTTGTGCATGCACACCGCCATTGCTGCCGAGGCGCGGCAGGCGCTAGGCGCGCGGACGCGAGCTTGCGCGCGTCCGCAAGCGCACGTGTGGTCTCGGCTTAAAAGAGCTCGCACCTCAAGTCGCCGACTTGCGTCAGGAATCGCGCAACACTCGCAACATGAATGACCAACCCTATCTAATTCATCCGCCTCTCACGCCGCCTTCTAAGCAATGGCCGTTTCAACAACCTGAGCAGTTTTTCATCACTGGGCCTGTACTACTACCACGCGCTGCGGCTCGTCGATGTGTGTCACCCTGTTCGTGGCACGCGGGAAAGGCTCAGGTCGGTCGTCAATAACAGCGACGGGCGATCATGGGTATACGCACGGTGGAACCAGAGAGGTGCCCCGACGGCGCGCCCGCGCTGGGGCCAGAGCGGCCACTTTGTGTGACCGGAGGTGAGCGTCGCCGCTAGGGACAGCACGTGTTCAGGGGGCCTTGCTTGCTGGCCGCCAAATCTGCTCGCGCAAGCGTGGATAATTTACGACCTCAGTCAGCAGTGAAACGCCCATTCCTAAAGATATGCCCTTTTTCGTTATTTAGACATCTTATTCTGAGCACCTGGAAGGTTTCAGGCCGCTTCATGTCGAAACACCGTCATTTCCGACACGCGAGAGACGTGTCATCTGCTCGAGCAGACAACGCGCGACCGGAGGCTGCTATTGCAAACTTCAAGACACGAGGCCGGCTGCTGCACCCGGCTGCACATATACATGAAATGCTGGAGAGAGCCGAAGCAGTTTTCAGGAAACATACTGAAAAGCCTGATGCTTACAATCTCGCCATGGATAAAATGCTTGATAAGCATCGCATTCGATTTCTATTTGCTAAGCGCAAAGTAGATATTGCAGCGCATCTTTTGAATGAATATGTTGCGAAGTCCAAAATCAAAAAAGGGGATGACAGATAGAATAGCACACGGTGGTATAAAGGTTATAAACAGGGACAAGGTGCCTCAGAAAGGCTGGCCAAGTTTTCGATAGGAGGACCTATCTTCGTCAAAGGCGGCCTCATCATCATCGGCATGTTAGCTATAAACGGTTAGTACAGTGACGTCAAGTGCGGTTGTTGTCGGTGGCGAGTGGTTGTAACGGGAGAGATTTCAAAGAGAATAAGCGCTGTCGCCTGACGTCTGTGAGCGTGTTTCCTAAGACGAGGGTACAAGAGCGGGAGAGTGGGAAGGCGGGGAGAAAAGAAAAGGTGTAAAAAAAGAAGACACCAAGCGAAGGAAGAACGAAAAAGAAAAGAAAAAGAAGGGCATGGGAGGGAGTTGGGGAAGCCAGAAGTTAGAGAGCATTCAGGGGTGTCGTTGGTGGCATGTTTTTGTGGCTTTAGAAGAGCCAGTCAGGCTGTCAGTGCGCGATTAACAAAAAAGACCCAAAAAGACATCAGTTCGCCTTAGTGACGTAGCAGCCATGCGTCGAGTAATTTTGAAGGAGTTATAATGGCGACAAGGAGTCTGGGGTGCAATGCATGGGGTAACTGGAAGGCAGCGACATGGTCTTTCAAGGGACGTTAACCCCCGTAGCTCAACGTAGGTGTCGTTACGGCGGTATACAGAAGTGGCAATACCCTGTGTGGCTGAGGTGCCGAAAAAGGTATCCTGGCGTCTTGGTGAGGGTGTTTCAAAAATATATATAATAAAACAGAGAAAAAAAAGGGGGGGAACCGAAACATGTATAAATTATAACAAAACGAGCGAACGAGCCACAAGACACACACTACTCCAAAAACGACATCAATGACAATGCAAACAGACACAACTGTAACAGACAACAGAAAATCCACTACCGAAGTTTTCACACAGACGCCCACACGCACAAAGTCAAAGGAAAAGCGAGCAGGAATTAAGCCAGGCATGTGGTAATAAGCGTGCCAAACAGAAACATACTCCACGCAAATCTAGCCGCAAAAAGACAAATAAGTGACAGCCAATGCAAATCAATAACTCTTCTCTGCCACGAAGCGCCGAATTGTTACAGGCTAGAAAACTTACCAGAAAACATGTGAGCTACACCTCCTATCTAAAAACCGACACAGACTGCACAGAGAAAAATATAATCCCTAAAGGTCTTACACTAAAGTCTGTGCCAGCTCTAGGAACACTCCCACCACACCATCGTGCAAACTGGCGAACAACATGAACAATGCTACATTTTCACTTTTGAATATCCTCAAGGAACACTGCGAAGAACAAATTGAAAGTTTTAGCCACAGACTTCTGAATCTGAACATCGCTCTGACACCGGATGAGAACAACAATTTTGAGCATTATGACGAAAAACAGACTAGAAAAAGTGTTCAAAAAGAAAGAAAAAAAAAGCAAACTTACATTTAAAAAAAAACCTTCCAGGCAAACAGCCACCTCACGCCAACAAGAGGAACCTCGAGTCTAGAAGTACCAGACGTTACGGAAGCTTTCACAAAATTAAACCAGTCCAATGTTGTACACATTTCAAAATATTAAGTAAACAAGTAATAGGCGTGCTCAGCAAGGGCCTAAACTTTTGTACCACGAACACCACAATAAATAAATTCGAGCTTCACAAAGACCTTTCAGAATTTTCCCGACGAATGCGTATCAGACACTTTTTTCGCAGACAACACACCAGACACCGGGACGACTCCACTTAGACCCAATCCACTTGGACTCCTGAACCAGAACAAGGCATAGAACTTGACATATACCTTAAAACTGTCAATAAAGAAATGATAAGACAACCCAAGACATCTAAGGGACTTAAAAACATAACTGCGTCGGAGAGTCATATCATTTCTAATCTTAGTTGCCGGAATGACATTGTTATTAAGGAAGCAGATAAGGGTGGAAGTATAGTTATTTGGGCACTAGAAAAATATAAGCACCAGGCTTACAGATAATTAACAACCTAGAACATTACCGTAAACTAGATAACGATCCGACATTGTCCTACAGAGTGACAATTACCAACTGGCTGAAATCACTTTTGGCTGATGAATTATTAAACCGTCAGAATACAGACTTCTTAAGCCAAGCAACAAAACTGCCGGGCGCTTCAACCTCCTTCCAAAAATTGATAAAATTTCATCCACTGAACTCCACACCGCTATTATCCGAGGTCGCCCGATAGAATCAAACAACAACACCCTATAGACAGCATCTCCACATTCCTTAACTACTTCCTTGGTGATTTGCCAAAAGCACTTCCGTCATTTGTACGATATACGCCCCACCTGCTGAGAATTATGGAGGACATTAATACTAAAGGCACACTACCCCACAACATAATTCTCGCAACACTAGACGTCACGGCCCTGTACACGAACATTCCAATCCCCGATGGTTAATGTTCGATAAAACAAACACTGTCTAAACACAATGCACAACACTCTATGGAAGTCTACTTGTCTCTCCTTGAATTAGTTCTAACACATAGCTACTTTGAATTTGAGTAGAGTTGCTACCTGCAAATACATGGGACAAGCTTGGCTACGCCTTTTGCACCAACCTACGGGAGCATATTTATGCGGATTCTAGAAACAGATTTCCTACCGCGCTGCACTGACAAGCCCTACACATACCTACGATACATAGACGATATATTCATAATATTGGGACATCGTCAATGCAGTCTAGATAAATATGTAGTATTTCTAAATTCTTTACACCCAACAATAAAATTCACATCAGAATCTTCAACTGAGCGCTGTTGTGCCATTACCACCAGCCCGGATTCCGAATCTGCAAGATGCAAAAGTATCCTTCGAGCGCCCAAATTCTCCCTTGAAAAGTCAAGATGCTGAGCCGTCAGGCAGCGGTGTCCTGCGGGAGAAGCATCGGCGAGCAACTTGTTCGGACGTGTCGCCAAGTGCCAGACAGCCCGGCGCCGTAGACATCCACTAGGTGACCTCCGGCCCTTGCCTGGAGGTCACCGCGCCCGCCACAATTGAACCAGGTGGCCAGCGCGGTCGCTGGTTGGACCTCTCGGACGACCGTCGAGTGCTCGCTTTGTATTGGGCCGTTTGGGTGACAATGGTTTTGGGGGCTTATAAGCGGAGGCGCGCCGCCTGAAAAACCGGATCCGCCGACCCACCGGGAGCAGTGCCGCTCTCGACTGGAGCGAGATGTGTCACGCGTTTTCGCCGGACGTTGCCGTGCGGGAACAGTCGCGTTTGCTGTGAGCTCTCGGCCCCAGTGCCGATCCCTTCATGTCCTGTATAATGACCTGTATATAGTGTATAAAGTCCCTTTTGTTATTCTCATCGACGCCTGGCTCGGAGTCTTCGCTACCAACGCTCTGTCACGAAACGGGTGACGAGCGCTACGGGACCACAAAGTCGTAATAGTGGTGCAGCGGTGCAAAGTCGTAACAGTGGATGGCAGCTACGGGATTGACCGGCATCAGCTACCTCGGCGCGGTGAGTGCCTGAAGTTTACCTCAAACACCAGACTTTCTCTGACACAGGTTATAGTAGCTCAGGGAAGGATTTGGTGTTGCATTGTGTTAACCGTGTGTGTTTCAAGCCTAGTTAGAGTGTTTTGAAAACCAGGGGATGCTGAGGGGGTAAACAGGGCAGTGTGTGAAATACTTGCATATGTCTTACTAGTAGCATTATAGTAGTGTACGGCAGGTATATTCAAAAAGGGCAAACAGCAGGAGGACAGTGTGAACGATGGAGAAGTACAAGGTCAAGGAACTTCTCCAAATTTGTGAGGAGTTGGGCATTGAGTTGGGCTCAACTAAAAGAAAGAATGCGATCCTTGAGGTCATGAGGACTGGGGACGTAACGGCTGAGGAAGCCGCAGAGGCCTGGGCGGATATCAATGAACGTCGGGAAAGGGAGGAAAGGAAAGAAAAGGAACGTCGCGAAGAGGAAAAGAGGGAGAAGGAACGTTGCGAGGAGGAAAGGAAAGAAAAGGAACGTCGCGAGAAGGAAAAGAAGGAGAGGGAACATCGCGAGGAGGAAAAGGAGGAAAGGAGAGAACGTCGTGAGCACGAGCTTAAAATGAAAGAGTTGGAGACCCGAAATAGCTCGCCGGCGCCTAGTCTAACTTCTAACGTTCCAAGAATACGCGATCAACTTCCACCCTTTGTCGTCGGAGAGGATATGGCCAAATACCTCGTGAAATTTGAGCACGTGTGCGAACGGAATAGCATTGAGCGATCCCTCTGGGCACAGAATCTGTTAGCCTTGCTTCCTGGGGAGGCATCAGACGTAATAACTTGCTTATCGAAAGAGGCGTTTGAAAGCTACAGTGATGTGAAGGAAGCGCTACTGCGGAAGTACAAATTGTCGCCCGAAGCTTTCCGGCAGAGGTTCCGGTATGCAAAAAAGGGCAAGGAGTCGAATGTTGACTTCGCGTTTCGTCTAAAAGCCGACCTGGTGGAATGGCTGAAGGGCGAAGAGGTTTACGACGACCGCGACAAAATCGTCGAATGCATCGCGTTGGAGCAGTTCTACCGTTGCATTGATGAGGATGTCAGGCTCTGGCTGCAAGATAGGCTAAAGGAGGTTAAGCTAAACAAGGCAGCAGAGTTAGCGGAAGAGTATTACACCCGCCGCAGCTTGCACAGCAAGGCAGTGCGCGTAGAAAAAGCAGATAGGAGAGATGGGTTTTCCGGGGAGCCCGATGAACGGAAAGAAATGAGGCGTCGCGAGTTTCAGTAAGACGAGTCCCTTCCCAAAGAAACTGTAAGGGAAGGACAGAATGCATCTCAGAATGATGACGATGGTCCGAAACAGCGAAACGATACGACGCGTTCTTTTGAAAAACGGAAACCGTTAACCTGCTACAATTGCAAAAAGCAAGGGCACATCGCTGCAAGCTGCCCAGAGAGAATTGCTTTTGCAACAATACAGGAAACTCACAAAAACATACGTCTATTGGAGCCCTATGTGCAGGAAATTAAGATAAACGGTAAGAAGTGCCGTGCACTTCGGGACTCTGCAGCAACTATGGACGTTGTTCACCCGTCTTTCGTCTCCTCGAGTGATTTTACGGGAGAGTGTGCTAGGATACGGCAAGTGGCCGAGGAGGAGAGTGTCTGTTTACCGATCGCAACGGTTATCATTGAAGGAGAGTTTGGGAAACTTAACACCGAAGCCGCTGTGTCAGCCGCCCTCCCGGAGCACTTTCCCTACCTCTTCTCAAATAGCTCGGAGCAGCTGCTGAAGGATCAGGGCGAATCGTTCTTTGCCGACGGGGCGTACATGGCCCTCACGCGATCCAAAGCGCGCCCGCTGTCGAGGGAACTTGACTTTGCGTCGGTGAGCGAAAGGCGGTGCGGCACACGGACCGATCAAGGTAACTTGAGTGGCGAGCAGGCACGGGAGAGGCAGAGCTCGGAGGCTGGCCTGGGCGAGCGTGTCCTGGAAGTGAGTGGGAGTGACGCGTGCAGTGCTAGCCGCGATATAGACGCGACGCCGCAATTAGGCGACGCGGGCTCCACACTCGCTCCGGTTTCCGCCAGCTGGCAGGAGCAGGCGGCAGTTGAAAGAGAAACTCTGATTCGCGAGCAACAGGAAGACTGTTCACTAGCCGATCTGAGGAAGAGCGTCAAACGGGGAGTGAAAAAAAAGAGGGTTTCATTTGGCAAGGAATCTGGCTTATTGTACCGCCGCTACACGGATAAGCAGGGTCGCAAATATAAGCAGCTTCGGATTCCGCGAAAATATCGCCGGGAAAAATGAATGACCTCATTTGCTTCCTCAGTAGTATGTTTTCGGTCCAAGTGATTTCAAGGGGACCATTCTATTGTCATTATTATTGTTGATTATTAATTATTTCTGATATTTTGGTGTGTTGTTAAGTTGAAAACTGGTTGTTTGAGCCTTGTGTACTAGATCGTACACCTGCCTCTTGTTGCAGCGGGAGCAAAAAGGGGGATAGCAATTCAGTTAGGTTGATTTGGATTATAGCCTTGTCTGGTGTTTGACGGGAGACAGAGGGCACTTGTTCGTGTTGGGTGTTGCCTTTTGCCGGTCGGTTTTGCAAGCTGCAGAACGACCAACCGGGACCAGTGGCCAGAAGCGAGGGCTTAGGAACGACCCGAGCGGAGCTGGTCGAGGTGCCTTGGCGACAACGCGGTGAGCAGAGCTCCTGTCCTGGCAAGTCGGACCTGGGCACGTGAAGTTACCTGGCGTCCCGACACTGGACGTGAACTTGGACGAGCCTGACGAACGTGCGCGCCTGGCATCCGAGCCACGTGGAGGCAGCTCGTCTTCCCGGCGCCTTATCTGAGGGCGGGGATGCTGTTGTGCCATTACCACCAGCCCGGATTCCGAATCTGCAAGATGCAAAAGTATCCTTCGAGCGCCCAAATTCTCCCTTGAAAAGTCAAGATGCTGAGCCGTCAGGCAGCGGTGTCCTGCGGGAGAAGCATCGGCGAGCAACTTGTTCGGACGTGTCGCCAAGTGCCAGACAGCCCGGCGCCGTAGACATCCACTAGGTGACCTCCGGCCCTTGCCTGGAGGTCACCGCGCCCGCCACAATTGAACCAGGTGGCCAGCGCGGTCGCTGGTTGGACCTCTCGGACGACCGTCGAGTGCTCGCTTTGTATTGGGCCGTTTGGGTGACAATGGTTTTGGGGGCTTATAAGCGGAGGCGCGCCGCCTGAAAAACCGGATCCGCCGACCCACCGGGAGCCAGTGCCGCTCTCGACTGGAGCGAGATGTGTCACGCGTTTTCGCCGGACGTTGCCGTGCGGGAACAGTCGCGTTTGCTGTGAGCTCTCGGCCCCAGTGCCGATCCCTTCATGTCCTGTATAATGACCTGTATATAGTGTATAAAGTCCCTTTTGTTATTCTCATCGACGCCTGGCTCGGAGTCTTCGCTACCAACGCTCTGTCACGAAACGGGTGACGAGCGCTACGGGACCACAAAGTCGTAATAGTGGTGCAGCGGTGCAAAGTCGTAACAGCGCATAAACTTCCTCGGCACAACAATATACATTGACAATGGGGCACTAAAGACAGCGCTGTATAAGAAACCTTTCGACAAACAACAGTACCTAGAATATACTAGCCACCATCCAAGACATTGCAAACAAGGCATCTTTAAAGGCCAAGCCACACGACTACATCGCATTCGCATTGAAAACGAAGACTACGAAGATGGACTCGATCACCTTAGAAACCCTATCAAACAGGAACCACCCAAACAGGGACCTTCAAAAAGCCTACATCGCTTCAACAAAACTTGATCGAGCCGAGGTCCGGAAGCCCCGCCCGAGTATCACTAGAGCAACAACGCCTCTTACTACTAAATTCTCAAACGCACTCCCAAACGAGAACAACATCCGCAGTAAATACTACCCAATTCTCACCAGCAACCAGAAACTTAAATAAGATTTTTCCCGACCCGCCCAGGGTAGCCTACAGACGCAACACTAACATTAAAGGTATTCTTGTGCATGCCAAACTAAGGACAAAGACGAAGTTGGGAACCGGTCCCTGTGGCCACCCCAGGTGCTCTACATGCAAACATGTTCAATCTACTACTACAGAAAAAAAAAAGCGTTGAATTCCTCACACAAGGTAACTTCGAGCTTCGCCTGCACATCAAGCAACGTTGTCTACTGTCTAGAATGCGCCGTTTGTAGCAAACAATACATAGGTGTGACTGGACAACAAATTCATACAAGACTCAATGGTCAACGCGCGGATACAAAACACAATTTACCTATAGCAGTAGCCAGCCACTTCAATGAACATGGTCATATATTCGTGAAATCAATGCTCTATATACTACAAACAAATATTCGTTCACCTCGCGAAAAGAAATATACGGAATCATACCTCATACACAAGTTTAATTGCGTATACCCGAGGGAAATTAATTTGGCACGTGACAACTTAGAATCTTTAAAAGTGGTAACTTAAATCTGGAATTCTCATATTATCAACCAAGGCACAAAACACATTATGCTACCAGCTAACCTTAATTCTTAACCTCATCTATTCTTCCATTTCGAAAATTTTTTTCCTGCGTACTCTCAATGTAATATACTGTTTCATGTTTTTACGTTTATATCAACTGTACGACCCCCTTTTCCCAAGTACGCCCGCCCCCGCACGCTTGTGCGCACGTTAGCCTCCTATTTGTTATTCCTGTTTCGGTTCCCCCCTTTGTTGTCTGGCTTTTATTATATATATTTTTTGAAAGGCCCTCACCAACACATTCCAAAGCCCCAGACGCCAGGATACCTTTTTCGGCGCCTCAGCCACACAAGACATCGCCATTTCTGTGTAGCGCCGTAACGATGCTTACGTTGAGCTACTGGGGCTCACGTACCTTGAAAGACCATGCCGCTGCCTTCCAGTTACCTCATGCATTGCACCCCAGAATCCTTGTCGCCATCTTAACTCCTTCGAAAGTACTCGACGCATTGAAAGTACGTTACTAAAGTCATTCTTTCAACTGATGTCTTTTTGGGTCTTTTTTGTTACGCGCACCGACCACCTGGTTGGCTCCTCTAAAGCCACAAGAACATGCCGCTAACGACACCCCTGAATGCTCCCTAACCTCTCGGTTCCCCAACAGCCTCCCATGCACTTCTTTTTTTCTTGTTCTTTTTTTACGCATGATGTCTTGTTTCTCTTTTACCCTTTTCTTTTCTCCCCGCCTTCCCACTCTCCCGGTCTTGTCCACTCGTCATATGAACCACGCTCACAGACATCAGGTGACTGCGCTCATTCTCTTTGAATCCTTCCCTTTACAACCAGCCGCCCCCGACAACAACCGCACGTGACGTCACTGTACTAACCCTTTAAAACTAACATGCCCAGGATGACAATGACGCCTTTGACGAAGGTAGGTCCTCCTATCAAAACGCTGGCCAGCCTTTCTGAGGCACCTTATCCCTGTTTATAAACTTTATACCACATATTGCGATGAGGATGTGACAGTTCAGCAAACAAAGAAGGTCTGACACCAGCAAGTCGCGCAACTTGAGAAAGCTCGCGAAGCTTGTGTGAGCTACGTGCGCTGTTCTGCCAGCTGAGGGGACAAATGTGGAAGCTCTTGGTGGGGACAGCCGCCCATCGAGTGATCGAATGAAGGCACATCTTCCGCGACTGCTACGCGGCTTCAAATATTCAGCGGCGCATGGTAACGTGAAACCAAACATCTGCGCAGCAACCGACAGCGGGATAGTCGATACCATTGATACGGTCCAAGCTTGCACCGTGTTTGTAACCATGTACGTCTGGTGATGGGAACAAAGATATGCCCTGGTGGTTGTGTTTCTGCGTTGCTTCTAACTTTCCTGTTTTGAATTTTGTTTTAACCATTCTATTACCTGTTTACCTAAACGAGATAAACCACCAGCTTATAATGCTGGGCATTACTTATATTAGAGTAAAAATAAGGAAAGCGAATGCAGTTTTTATTGGCTATTGCACTCCTAACACAACTCACAAATCGATTAAAGTACCCCTCAAATTGTGCCGTGACACTTTGCAGATTCAGCTATGCATGACTTGTGCATGTTGGCCACTATGGAGGCTTATCTAGTGCTCTAGCACTCTGAATGCGTGTTACACGGTGCTCACTTTGGCACTTTCAGTAAGTATGGAATCATATTGCCCGTGTTTCTCGTAAATATCAAAATGAGTTAATAAAGGGAAAGTCAGACATCCACCCATTCGTAGCGTTTGCTACAAAGGAAACCCATACGGTTTCCTCGAAAGAAAAGCCTCACAGTTGAAGAAAAATTATTCCCGGTTCGGGACTCGAACCCAGGACCACCGCCTTTGCGGGGCAGCCGCTCTTCCATCTGAGGTAACCAGGCGACTAGCAGATGGCAGGGCGAAGTCGAATTTGTCGACAACACGAAGCAAAGGCAAGAGTTTGACATAATAGTTTGACATAATAGCCTCACAGTTGAATAAAAATTCGTCCTGGTCCAAATTTTGGTCCACATTATGTCAAACTCTTGCCTTTGCTTCGTGTTGTCGACAAATTCGACTTCGCCCTGCCATCTGCTAGCCGCTTGGTTTGCTCAGATGGTAGAGCCGCTGCCCCGGAAAGGCTAGGGTCCTGGGTTCGAGTAACGGACCAGGACAAATTTTTCTTCAACTGTGAGGCTTTTCTTTCTAGGAACCCGTATGGGTTCCCTCTGTAGGAAACGCTACGAATGGGTGGATGTCTGATTTTCCCTTTATTAATTACTTCTCTCCACCTTGAGAGTTTCCGAAGAACTATTATGTCAGTATCAAAATTAGAGCCTAATGCAGCCTTACGCTGAGATGAAAGTGGCTGGAGCCCTCAAGTCTCGAGTCTAATTATAGGTCGGTATGTCGGCAGAAATATAAAGACACGTTCCTCCAACCAAATAGAGTCGTTCTAAGCAGCCGAATGGCATATATGCATCGAAATAAAGCACCTCTGTCGAGCGCGCCCATAGAAGCGCTGCCAAATGGAGACAAAAAGTTGCGCACGCCGCAAAAGGCAGCACCTGTTCGGAGTCCTCAAGTGACCGCGCCTCGCGTCGACGTGCCTCTTCTTCCGCCGTGGCTGTGATGGCCGCCTCTTCCTACACGACCGACTGAACCACAGAAGCAGTGGCGTACCAACAAGTTTTCGAGTGGGGCAAGTCATTCTCTCTCTCTCTCTCTCTCTCTCTCTCTATATATATATATATATATATATATATATATATATTGCCACGAAAAGACAATGGAAGATATAATCGGCGTCGGCGAGGCAGACAGTTGTACAAGCTGGCGTGCAATAACTCAAGCCGGCGTCCTCAGCTTCTACTTTTCTACTTCAGAGACCACCTTTTGCCGAGCGCGCGCTCCAGTCCCAACTTCTTTCTCAGCTCTGGCTCGTGACACCTAGCGGCATTATTCCCCCGCCAAAAGAAAGGCATCAACCCGACGCTGCTTACTAAACTAGAAAGTGGAAGTGTGGAAGTCGTATGAGATCGGATTGGCGCCGCCTTAACGCGCGAAATACGGCTTGAGGCGAATAACATGCACTATCTCTCAGTGATGCTGTCGACGCCGAGCGACGCGGCACCATCGGGAATGACCTCATAGTTCACTTCACTAATGCGACGTATCACTTTGTAGGGTCCTTAGTATCTACTAAGGAGTTTCTCAGACAACCCCTGGCGACGGACTGGAGTCCACACCCATATTTGGTCACCTGGCTGGTACTCGACTTGCCGATGTCGAAGGTTGTAGCGCCGTGCGTCTGTACTCTGCTGCTTCGTGATGTGTATGCGCGCGATTTGATGAGCTTCCTCTGCGTGTTGAGTAAGTTGCTCGGCGTCGGAAGTAAGTGATGCGTCGGTGTCGTGCGGGAGCATAGCGTCTAGCGTGGTCTAGACCTCGCGCCCGTAGAGAAGACGGAACGGTGTGAATTGTGTGGTTTCCTGAATGGCGGTGTTGTACGCGAATGTAACGTATGGCAGGACTTGATCCCATGTTTTATGCTTGACGTCCACATACATAGAGCAGCATGTCAGCAATGGTTTTGTTTAGCCGTTCCGTCAGTCCGTTGGCCTGCGGATGATAGGCAGTCGCCTTGCGATGCTGCGTACAGCTCAACTCGAATATGTCCTCTATCAGTTGGTCTGTAAAGGCAGTGCCTCTGTCGGTGATGACATGTGATAGGGCACCATGTCTGAGGACTATGTGATCGATAAAGAACTGGGCAACTTCGTAGGCCGTGACACGTTGTACAGCTTTCGTCTCGACGTAGCGTGTTAGATAGTCCATGGCGACAATAATCCACTTGTTTCCGCTGGCTGACACGGAAAAGGGTCCCAGAAAATCAATGCCGATTTGATCAACTGGCGCGCTAGGTGGTGCGATGGGTTAGAGTAACCCCCCGGCCTTCAAAGACGGCGATTTCCTGCGTTGACACTCACGGCAGCTTTGCACGTTACGCTTCACCGTGGTAGAAAGTCTGGGCCAGTAGTACGTCTGGCGTACTCTTCCAAGAGTGCGTGAAAATCCCAAGCGCCCAGACGTGGGCTCATCATAGCAGGCTAGGAGAATGTCATTACGGAAGGCGGCAGGTACGACCAATAGATACTCTTTGTCGCTTGCACTCGAGTTTTTCTTGTAGATGACACCCTTTCGGAGGCAGAAGGTCGAGAGACTGCAAGAAATGTGTCGTGGGATTGTGGCATCCTTGCCTTCTAGGTGATTGATGAGAGGGCGCATTTCGGCGTCCTCGCGCTGCCGTATGATCAAGTCAGATGCGTTGAGGGCCCCAAGGAATGCGCCGTCTTTGTCCATGTCCTTATCGCAAGTTTTGAAGGGAGCGCGCGGCAACGTGTCCGCATCTTCGTGTTTGCGGCCCGATTTGTAGACGATGGTAACATCGAACTCCTGCAGACGGAGACTCCATCGAGCAAGTCACCCGGATGGGTCTCATAAGTTGGCTAACCAACACAGGGAATGGTGGTCTGTCACCACCTTGAAAGGGCGACCGTAAAGATAAGGCCGAAATTTCGTGATGGCTGACACAACCGCTAGACACTCTTTTTCGGAGGTGGAGTAGTTGATTTCGGCTCGTGAAAGGGTGCGACTGGCGTAAACGATGACTCGCACGACGCCTTCCTGGTATTGAACGAGTACAGCGCCAAGACCGATGTTGCTTGCATCGGTATGCACCTCGGTGTCAGCGTTCTTGTCAAAGTGAGCGAGGACGGGTGATTCCTGCAGGCGTTGCCGTAACTCGGTGAAGGCAGCGTCCTGCTCATCCGTCCAAACGAAGGGTTTGTCTTCTTGCGTGAGGCGTATGAGTGGTTCGGCGATGCGCGAGAAATTAGCGATGAAGCGACGATAGTACGCACACAGACCGAGAAAGCGGCGTACTGCTTTCTTGTCACGAGGAGTCGGAAAAGCAGCAACAACAGATGTTTTGTCTGGGTCAGCCTGGACGCCGTCGGCGTTCACGACATGCCCGAGAAACTTCAGCTCTTCGTAACCTGGCTTTAGTGAGAGATTAGCGGAGCGGAGTGCCTCAAGTAACGCCTCTAAACGCTTCAGATGTTCTTCGAAGGTCACCACAAACACGATGACGTCATCTAAATATACTAAACAGCTGTGCCACTTCAGACCCGTCAGAACAGTGTCCATCATTCGCTGGAATACGGACGGTGCAGAACGCAGGCCGAATGGAAGTACTTTAAATTCGAACAGTCCATCCGGGGTAACAAAGGCAGTTTTTTCGCGATCTCGTTCGCAAACTTCGATTTGCCAATATCCGCTCTTCAGATCTATGGATGAAAAATACCTGGTTCACCGCAGTCGATCTAACGAATCATCAATCCGCGGAAGCGGATAAACGTCTTTTTTTGACGTTATTCAACTTCCTATAGTCAACGCAGAACCTAAGCGTTCCGTCTTTCTTTTTGACGAGGACCACCAGTGACGACCAAGGGCTTTGGGATTGTTGTATGACGTCATCGTCAAGCATTTCCTTCACTTGTGCATTAATCACGTTGCGCTCTTTCCTCGATACGCGATAAGGCAGTTGTCGTATGGGACGAGAATCGTCATACGTGATTATTCGGTGTCTCGTGATGGGCGTCTGGCTTACCTAAGAAGAAGATGCGAAGCACTCCTTGAACCGAAGGAGCAACTCGCGCAGCGCTTTCTGCTTTTCCTCCGAAAGGTCTGAATTGATGTCGATATTGCTGAGTGTCTGGGCTGGGTTTTCCTTCGTCATAGACGCAAAGCATTCAGCAACGTCTGCTACGGGCTCAGCGAAAGCGATAGTAGTACGACGAAATAGGTGCCGATGTTCCTGGCTGAAATTCGTCACGAGGAGCACCGAAAGTCCACCTCGAAGCACAATGAGACTGCGGGCTGCACATACACCATGAGTCAGCATAAGAGAGGAATTGCCCTCTGCAACAGCTTCGTCGTCAAGCAGATCGTCGCATACCCCCATTACCAGGACACTTGCGCGTGGTGATACAGTTACACTGTCGGCGTAAACCCGAAGCGCGTTACGTCGGCAATTGTCGCGGCTCTTCGCTGCTCTTTCTGGCAAAAAAGTCACTGTGCGCTTCCGGAGGTATATAATGGCGCCACACTCTCGCAGAAAGTCGACGCCCAAGATGAGGTCCCGAGAGCAATCGCGGAGTATAAGGCAGCTGGCTGGAAACGTGGACCCACGAATTTGTGCTGTTGGAATCTCAGCGCTGACGCCCGTTGTTGCAATCGGACCGCTGGCACGAGTTGTTGCAACTGGGTCGCAAGCCCCAAGGGTAGCGTTGGCCTGGCGGCCTGGGGCACAACTGGAAGCATCCGAAGGTCCCGGCAAAGCATGAGTCGACTGGTAACAGAACAACTTGTTTATTTTAGCATCGCAAAAGAGCGGGCGGTCAGGTCGACCGAAGTGGAGAGACGGGAGAGCACGTAACTCAACGGATGAAATTGGAGCCTCTCTCGGCGTCCGGGGGCAGCTGCTTTTATAGTCTCGGAGTCGAGGGCAAGAGGGAACGCCTGATAGAGGCGCACGTGACGCGCGGCACGGACAGGCTGAGAGACACGTTGGGACGAGTGTAGTGACGCATCCGCCGGGCCGGCGCCGGTCAGACCTCCTCGCTTCACACTTGGGGAGCTCCTCTCCCCGGCTTCCGCGCTTTGACAAGCGTGGGCACCAACATGCACACACACACACACACACGCACACTTGAAGACACGTGGCATTGAAACATGCCTGGACGCGCTTGGCGGGGAGGCGTATCGGCGGCGCTGAACGGGCCAAAATGTCCGCCGCTTTGAACGAAGCCCCGGCGTCCGTTGCATCCGGGCCGGCTATACCGCGCGTTGTAGGCGAAACGTAACAGTGCTCTGACCGTGCACATGCCCAACCGTCTTACGATATGCCCGCCAGCAGTATGGATTTGCGTTCCAGACCAAGGCATGATAACTTTTCTAAGTTCCGTCGCTAGTTTTCCGCACAAGATTGAGTAGTCGGCCCCCGTGTCCAATAAATCACTAACGTGGCGGCCGTCGAGCACAACAGGCATGTCTAGCGAGAGTCTGTCGCTGAGTTCGGCTGCTGTCGTCGTTGAATCGTGCTGAATTCACCGTGCTCGCGTCGATGGGAGGTCTTCAAAAGGGCGATTATCAGCGGCTTCGTCCCCGAAGGTCGCTGTTCTTAGTTTTCTCGGCGAGGGCTTGGCGATCGTCCCTGCGCTGCCATAGGAGGGCTTCTAGGAACTGGGGAAGTACGCCTGGGGGACAGCGAGCGCGACTGCCGCATCGGGAACAGTGGCATACTCTGCTGGTTCAGGTATTCTTCGATCGCCCTAGGCCTTTCGCCATATCTGGGCCTTGGTGAATCCGCGGCAAAACCTTGCAGTCCGAGGCGGCGGTATGGGCACTCGCAGTATACTTGACCGGCTTCTCCACAGTGATAGCACAGAGGCCGTCTGTCCGGGGTACTCCAGACGTCAGATTTCCTTTCGAGCGGGCGCCGATCCTCCATACGTTGGATCGGTTGCACTGATGGGAGCGGCGGGACGTATGACGCGGCGTAAGACGTGGCGGGGTCGAAATGGGTCGGAGCGGGGACAGGCACTCGCCTCAAAACTTCCGCATACGACGGCCACTGCAAATGTGCTGTCACAGGCGGCGCATTGCTGCTTGGAACGGGACCTTAGATCGCTTGCTGCACTTCATTCCTCGTAAGGGCAGAAATGGAACCTAGCGTGGGCTGAGGCGGGCAGGTGGGCCGTTGAAGCTCACCGCGCACCACAGAACGGATAAGGTCTCGGAGAACGTCCACGTTTCCAAAGGCAATCGCGTCCATCAGTGAAGCAGCGTTTGCGTGCCTGTCACACGGAGCTGAGCGCTGGTCCAAAGGTGAAGTTGCGTTCATTGCCTTTCATAGAGAGCTGAGCGCTGGTGTAACATCTTTTCCATCGTTGGTGGCTTCGGTTAAGAATTCAGCCACGGTCTTCGGCGGGCTTCGAACAAGGCCAGCAAATAGCTGTTCCTTAACTCCCCGCATTAGATGGCGCAGCTTCTTTTCCTCGGACATGGTTGGGTACACCCGACGGAAGAGGCGCGTCATATCCTCGACGTACGACGTCACGCTCTCATTCGGCAGATGAATGCGGTATTGCAGCGCCCGTTCGGCACGTTCGCGGCGATCAGCATTGGTGTAGGTCTCTAGCAAGGCACGACGGAACTCGAGCAACGATTTGATGAGCCCTTCTCGGTTCTTGTACCAAGTGCGGGCACCGTCCTCCAAGCTTAAGTAGACGTTCCTTAACTTCGCCGCGTCGCTCCATTCGTTTATCTCGGCAACGCGCTCAAACTGGACTAACCAGTCTTCTACATCCTCGAAGATATCCCCGTGGAACACATTCGGCACTCGGAGATTCTGCAGCAGATACTGAGTTGCCATTGTGGCCGTACCTTGCCTGATGGTCGGTAGGGACGTCGACGTTCCTTCTATACCAGTGTGTGAGGGCGTCGATGTTGTTGCGGAGAGATAATCTAGCTCCGGAGGCAATCCTCGGATTCTCCTGCTTGCCTGGTGAGCAGGTGTGTTCACTAATAGAGGACTGGTACTCCTGCTACCAGGAGGGGTATGCGGCTACGGGGGAACCGTACCCCGCACCTCCACCAGTTTCGTCACGAAAAGACAATGGAAGATGTACCCGGCGTCGGCGAGGCAGACAGTTGTACAAGATGGCCTGGAATAACTCAAGCCGTCGTCCTCAGCTTCTATTTCTACTTCAGCGCCCGCCTCATGCCGAGCGCGCGTGCCAGTCCCAACTTCTTTCTCAGCACTGGCTCGTGACACCTACCGGCAATATATATATATATATATCTATATTTATATATATATACATAGGAAAGTGATCTTCGCAGTGCGTGCCACCTGGAGATAGCTATGCCGCCGCTCGTCCGCATTGACACCCCACACCAACAACGGCAGCTGCACAACCCTGCATATCATTTACTCTTTGACTTCTCTGCCGTACATGTTCGTTTTTCGTATGCTTTACTAAAAATCCCGACACGGAGGGCTCCTTCCAAAGGGAGCGGGGGTTAGGGTAGCGGCATCTACCCAACCTCCTGCTGGGAAGAAGGCTAGGTAGATGCCGCTTTAGCGGCCATAGACCAATAAGCGATGACACGTTCTTTTATTTGACGTGTTAATGACATGTTGATTTGTCGTAAAATATTCATTGGAGGTTATAGGATAGTTCGCATTGACGACTGGCCGAAAAATGCGTACTCAGAGCGGGTCCAGGTGGCACGTATACTGTAAAGTTCGCCTCCCTTGCGCATTACCCGATTGCCATTAGAATAAAAGAGGCTGAAAAATGCGTCAGTGAAATTTATCTTTTGTCATCGATAGATCTTGTTTTCAATCGTACATTATGAACCATTACAGTCTTCTGTTGCCAAAATTTTAAGAAGCGTACGTGCTACTGTCGTGAGACAAAAATGTCACTAAAACTCCAGTTATAACTGTCAAGTGAATTTTCTGAATGTAGGTATTCTGAAACACTGCAATATAAGCAGCGTGAACTAAATAACTTACCTAGACTGGTCATGTTGGTCTAATGTTCATGCAGCTGAAGGAAAACAGTGAATTTACCAACAGAGTATAGAGCTCTTTAACCTTAGTAATGTATTTACTATAGGATAGGCGAATATTGAAGTTTAGAATATGGATAGTAGGTGTGTAATATTTTATTCGTATTCAAAAATGAACTTTTCGTATTTTCAAATCTCAAATTTAACCAAATATTTCGCAACAACCGACTGTTCAAATCGGGAATATACCTGCTGTCCACCTGCTGAAGAAAGTATCGCAAATTATAATTATCAGGAGTAAAACAGCTACAAGGTATTTCACGCAATGCAGAAACGAGAGCGGTAATACAAGCTGTGTTTTCGGTTTCGCGGGACCCACCGTGGTTGCTTAGTGGCCATGGTGTTGGGCTGCTACGCACGAGGTCGCGGGATCGAATCCCGGCCACGGCGGCCGCATTTCGACGGGGCGAAAACACACATGTGCTTAGATATGGTGCACGTTAAAGAACTCCAGCTGGTCCAAATTTCCGGAGTCCGCGGACACTAAGGCATGCCTCATAATGAGATCGTGGTTTTGGCACGTATAACCCCATAATTTTTTTTGGTGGATGTCTGGCGCTGGTTAACGCTCCTTGGGTTAGATCCTGTATGCGTACATAAATACCCAAGACTGCATGGATGTGGGAACGGCCGTCGTCGCCGTAGCACCATCTGTAGTGCAACCCACGCAGAATGCAGAGGTTCTGGATTCGGCTCTCACCGTCAGCAAGTTGAGTTTTCTTCCATTTCCCATTAGCTTCTCATTTTTGCACTTCAATTAGAAACTACAAATAAGTTATCGTATGCTTTCCGTTTCTTCATTACCTGCTGTGTTCATATAGTTCTAACAAATACGTGCGAGCGCTCTTGCAATACCACTGGGCCCATCGAATCCCCTTCTTTTCGTCCAATACTTGACAATCGGCTATATTGTGCTTATGGCCAACCAATTAGTCTTTCTTGCAGGCTAGTCATGTAGGAGTTTTATCTCTTAGGTCACAACTAATCATGTTTTTTTCTTGTAAAAGGCTCTGTATTCTTTCTAGGGCACACAAATACCTCCTTAGCGTTGTATCTTCTTTTTCCATACCTTGTGATATTTTTAACTAGTTATTATGCGTTTTTGGATAGTTAGTCAGTTTCAAATGTCTATCATTCTTGGAAAGCTTGTTTGCCACCAGGTTTAAAGGTGTCAAGCCGCCATTCGTGTAGTTTGTTTCATGACTGTTGTGATCTTGTGTTTAAAACGATCGAAATTGTGCTTGGTGGTTGACATTAAATTCAGTGGAAGCGTGTTCCTAACTATACCGAAACAAATATTCCTGCTGTAAATATGTGCATCTGCCTTTGACTATTTGATATTCGATACTTACTATTCGTATTCGATGCGTATTTGAAAAAGGCGATATCCGATCGTCTACCTCTACTATTTACATACTGAATTATGACATTGTCTTCATCATCATCATCATCATCATCATCAGCCTGATTACGCCCACTGCAGGGCAAAGGCCTCTCCCATACTTCTCCAACTACCCCGGTCATGTACTAATTGTGGCCATGTTGGCCCTCCAAACTTCCTAATCTCATCTGCCCACCTAACTTTCTGTCGCCCCCTGCTACGCTTCCCTTCTCTCGGAATCCAGTCCGTAACCCTTAATGACCATCGGTTATCTTCCCTCCTCATTACATGTCCTGCCCATGCCCATTTCTTTTTCTTGATTTCAACTAAGATGTCATTAACGCGCGTTTGTTCCCTCACCCAATCTGCTCTTTTCTTATCCCTTAACGTTACACCTATCATTTTTCTTTCCATAGCTCGTTGCGTCGTCCTCAATTTAAGTAGAACCCTTTTCGTAAGCCTCCAGGTTTCTGCCCCGTACGTGAGTACTGGTAAGACACAGCTGTTATACACTTTTCTCTTGAGGGATAATGGCAACCTGCTGTTCATGATCTGCGAATGCCTGCCAAACGCACCCCAGCCCATTCTTATTCTTCTGATTAGTTCACTCTCATGATCTGGATCAGCAGTCACTACCTGTCCTAAGTAGATGTATTCTCTTACCACTTCCAGTGCCTCGCTACCTATCGTAAACTGCTGTTCCCTTCCGAGACTGTTAAACATTACTTTAGTTTTCTGCAGATTCATTTTTAGTCCCACCCTTCTGCTCTGCCTCTCCAGATCAGTGAGCATGCATTGCAGTTGGTCCCCTGAGTTACTAAGCAAGGCAATATCATCAGCGAAGCGCAAGTTACTAAGGTATTCTCCATTTACTCTTATCCCCAATTCTTCCCAATCCAGGTCTCTGAATACCTCCTGTAAACACGCTGTGAATAGCATTGGAGAGATCGTATCTCCCTGCCTGCCTGCCTGCCTGCCTGACATTGTCTTGTCACATTATAATTATAACATATGAATTTTTCATTATCTTCAGATTGGTAGATTACAAATACAGCACGATTCAAAATAACACAAGCAACGCACTTTTCCTAGCATGAAAGTGCATTTCGTCTGAATATTATTCCTAAATTTTTTGTGCTTGTCGACGAGTTCGTTCTCGACGCCATCTCCACACTCGACCTAGGCACGTCCTTCCATGCCTGCGTCAGGTCTTTCTTGAGCAACGGATGCGCAATTCTCAAGGCTGGAGATTTGGAATCGGAGAAAATGGAGCTGAGCAGAAGAGGCACCCCCAGGGGTATGTCATCTCACCGCTCCTCTTCAAAATCGCAATGGTCGACGTCTCAATATACCTAGGCAAGGTCCAGGGCATCGGTCACACGATCTACATGGACGACATCACTGTCTGGTGTGCGGGTGGCAGGGACGGACAAGTCGAAGCCGCTCTCCAGGAAGCTGCCGACACTACAGAGCGCTTTCTATCCGACACAGGACTCCGGTGCTCCCCAAAGAAATGGGAGCTCCTTCTCTACAGCCCAACTAGAAAGGGCCGCAAGACACAGAACTGGAAACCCCCCACTGAAATTGACATTAATCTCTACAGCAAATGCGGAGACTCCATTCCCAAAGTCGCGTACATTCGAATCTTGGGAATGTCACTCGAAGGGGCGGGCACGAATAGCATCACCATTCACAAACTAGCAAAGAAAACGGATAGCGTCATCGGTCTAATCAGGCGGGTAGCTAACAGAAGGAGATGCCTGAGCGAAGAGAATCTGATAAGGCCAGTCCAGGCTTTCTTGATAGGCCATTTCACGTACGTAACGGCCACGCACGTCTGGAAGAAGGCCGAGCGAGACAAGCTAAATGCCATGATAAGGAGGGGGATCAAGAGCGCGCTCGGATTACCAAACTACACATGCACCGACCGACTCGTTGCAGTTGGGTATTCCTAATACCCTAGGAGAAATTGCAGAATCACAAGAAAGGGCACAGATTCTCAGGTTCTCCGGCAGCAGGGCGGGCAGACGACTCCTAACAGAGATGGGCGTCCCCCCGGCGACTGTCCAAGACGCCTACCAGGGCTTTCCGAAAGCCCAAAAAGATAACATCATCATATCGCCCGACCCGCGCAATATGCATCCGCAGCTCAACGTAGAAAGAAGGAAGGCCAGAGCGGTGGCGCTCCTACGCCGCGCGACAGAACTCCCTGGCGACAGCTGCTTCGTTGATGCGGCCCAATATGGCAGCAGCAACAATTTCACGGTAGTGTCAATGAACCACAGGGGTACGACCGTTAACGCCGCTTCGGTATGAAGCACGTCGTCGCGTGCGGCCGAGGAAGTGACCATTTCCTTGGCCCTCCTGGACGACACACATGCCAATATCTTCAGCGACTCCAGGCAGCCATCCGCGCATTCAGCGTTGGCTCCGTGTGTAAGGAAGCCTGTCGCATCCTCGACGGCAACAGCATCGCCACCCACACTCTCACGTGGTTGCCCGCTCACATGGGATCCATCATGGTACGCCCCACAAACCTCAACAAGCTGGCCCACTCCAAGGCGCGAGGTCTCGCTTTCCGCGACCATGGAGAACTCCAACGCCGGCCCGCAGAGGTGGAGAACCGAGATCAACCGACCACATACAATGACATTGCGCAGCACTTTTATCTCGGCAGGAGAGACTTTCCCCTTCCACACAAGAAGTTAAATAGAGCGCAGGCATTGACCATCAGATTATTGCAAATCCCAACCCGGCTTTATTCCACAAGCTTTATCCTGACACCTATGCGACTAGTTCTTGCAGGCACTGCAATGACATCACTAGCCTAGACCACATCCTCTGGCGTTGCCCCTCGTTACGAGGCACAGAACAAATCAATGAGGACAAGTGGCTCTCGGCTATGGGCTGTCCTATGGGCTGTCCAGAGGGCCTACGATGCGGCGGTCGGCCATCGCCTGGCGGTCCCAACGTGGGAGCGGCCCGCAGCGCGCTGAGTCGCGTGCCTCAGGACCTTCATTAAAGTGTTGCATCCATCCATCCATGTCGACACTCGCGGTGGCAGAGCTAGCTTCTGTGGAACGCGCTTGCCCTTATGTTGTTAACATGGCAATGACCCAAGCTTTGTGCCGGTTAAATGTTTCGTCCTTGATGTTGCTGAAAGCCGCCGTGAAGTACTGATTGGTCCGAAAGACGTTAGAAACGAAAGCGATTTGCTAAGTCACGCGTGAACGAGCTAAGCGGTTCCGATATTTACGCTTTTACGCAGTCGATAGGTCTTATTCATTTGCAGTGTTCTAAATCTGAACAGAAAATTTTTTCTGACTTGATTTTTGTTAAATTACTTCTCTGAGACGTTTGCCAAGCGTCTACCAATCAAATGAATTTAGTGACACCGCTGAACCCGCAGTGTTCAAACTCTGCGGGTTCGCAGCGGTTCTGTAATATTTAAATATATGTGCGTTCAATAGGATTTGTAAATAACTATTACACTTGAATGTTGTGATCACAATGTGAAGGCTACCAATGTGAAGGCAACCGTTAGTTCATCATGTTCACGGAGCCTATGCATCGTACAGCGAGTTGTGGCTTTTGAATTTCAAAGTGCGTTCTTGACGGTCATTTCCAAGCAATAACTTATAGGTCGTTAAATATCGCCAACTGTTCATTTAAGTCACTAAAACGTCAATGATTGCTGAATAGCAAACTTTGCCGCAAACAGACAAAAACGTCTGAAAATCTAGCGCCAAATCATTAAAATGGCAACATTGATAAAATACCGGTAAATTATAAAAGTAAATTTGATTTTGTGTTTTCAAAGACGGTTAGGTTAGACGGCCCCAACACACGGGATGATGCAAGTGATGGTAGACTTGTTTTGGACAGCGTTGTGGTAGCTTTCTGAGCAGGCTTGCAAGGCACGTCCCGCAGGCGCCTCGCACCGCAAAGTGCGTAGTAACGCGTCATCTGGAGGCGAGGCCCGAAAGCAGGAGATGCGTAATGAATAAATCGTGCCCATATAAGCCCAATTATGACAGAGAACTTGGCCTCAGCTGTTGTTCTGTTGTATTTGTGCAGTGTGCCGCCGACAGTGCCCACTTTCACAATTCTGTGTGCGTAGGGGGGGGGGGGGGGGGTGCATAAATGGCCGACTTTTCCTTTTTCATTCTCACTACGGGGGGAGCATCTCCCCCCGAACAGGTAGATACGCCTACGACAAGCATGTTGTCACGTACGTACAGACAAATATAACCACATCTCAATCGAAGACCAGGAGCAGTCGCTGTCACAATGCTTACGCGATGGAGCCCGCCGGCAGCAATAAGCGGACGTTTCGTGCACCCTCAGTTTCACCGCGAGAACACCTTTCAGGACCAACTAAATGAAAGCATCCTTGAAAGTTCTGGGAACCTCAGTTGCACGAATGAGGTTCAATTGCACCATTGACAAACCAATTAGCCTGTATTAATGTCTGGGTCAAGATTCGAAAGTCTGCTGCAGACTTGCAGAGGTGGGGAAATTTACGAATTGTTACCGAGTAGACTCTGTGTGCTATATAAATACCAGTGTTGAGTGCGGTGAAGAACCAATGTGGCCGAGACTCCACGTGCAGCTGGTGGAGAGGCCAGACCCCCATTTTTAGTGCTTCAAGTCGCTTTCTGCAGATCGGAGTGAACTTGGTTGTCACTCTCGGCACATATATTCTCGAGTTTCAAAAGTGGGTGGGGGCAAGTGACCTATTTTGCCTCCCCCCTCCCAGTCCTGAGAGTGTGGGGGGGGGGGGGGGCAAGCGTTGCCGCCCACCCTCCGGTAGATATGCCTATGCACAGCAGTACGTTTATTAGTAGACACTGGTGCGGAGGTCAGCATGATTCTTGCGTCCAAAGCTGACCGGCTTCTCCGCACAAAGTCAACCACCCTACATGATATCAACTCTTCCGTCATCGCAACTTACGCACAGAAGTCTGTTACTCTCGATCTCGGTCTTAAGAGAAGTTTGCAAGGTTATTTTGGATAGCTGACGTCCGCTATGCCATCTTAGGACTGATTTTTTGAGCAATTTTGATCTGCTTGTGGACATGAACCGCTGTCGTCTGGTGGATAATATCACGGGTCTGTCAGTCAACGGTTTTTTGCCGCACGCTACTGCTCTCAAACGTACTTCCATCAAACTGCCTACCTAACCGTATTCAGCTATACTCAACGAGTTTCCGGAGATTACACAGTCTCCGATGGATAAAACCCTTAAACACACTGTAATGCATTGTATTGTTACCACAGGCTAGCCCGTTACACTGCCGCCCCCGCCGACTCGGTCCTGATAAATTTCGAGTTGCCCGCAATAAATTCGAGCATATGTTACAACAAGAATCATTCGTCCGTCATCAAGCTCTTGTTTGGCAGCACTACACATGGTGCCTAAGAAGAACAATGACTGGTGGACCTGTGGTGATTATTTAGCACTGAATGGTGTCACTCTTCCCGACCGATACCCGCTATCCAATATTCAGGACTGCACTATCTTTCTAATCGGCAGAGCAATATAATCAAAAATCGATTTTCTGAAAGCTTATCCCCAGATCCACGTTAGGCCAGCCGACATTCCAAAAACACCTATGGCTACCCTATTTGGCCTTTTTGAGCACTTACGCATGTCTTTCGGTTTACGCAACACAGATCAAACCTTTCAGCGTTTAATAGACGAAGTTACCAGAGAATTACCGTTTTGTTTTGCCTACATAGACGATCTTCTCGTTGCCAACACCGATGCTGAAACCCACAAAGCACGTCTACGTCAACTTGGCGATGAGCAAAACGAGAACAAGGTTAAAGCAGGAGCCAACGTTACGACAAGTGGACTTGTCTTCTTCAAAAAACAAGTCCACTTGCCGTAATGTTGGCTTCTGACTTCACCTTGTTCTCGTTTTGCCCATCGTCTTGAATTTCCATCTCCTGCCTTCCCCGTGTTTTCGCTGGATATATACCTCAACCTTTAACTCGACTTCGTGATTACCATCTCGTCATCAGTGTTGACAAATGTCAATTTGGTGTTCCACAGATTGATCTTCTCGGACATCACATCACCAATCATGGCATCACTCCGCTGCCTGACAAAATCATCACCCCAGGCCATCACCGACTACTCGCCACCAAAGTCCATACGTAGTTTGCGACCGTTTCTCGAACAAAATGTCTATCGCCTTAAGGCTTAAGAGATGAGGGAGCGGAGTTATAAACGATGGAGGAGATCAAGTAAAGGGGCCTACAAATAAAACAATTGTGCTTAACTGTGCTTGGTGGTTCCACGGCCTTTTCGAGTTTAATGCGATGCGCTTTGGACTGTGCAATACAACAGTAGTGTTTGAACGAATGATAGATACGATCCCAGCAGGTAACTTTTACGTTTTTATGTTTATCGGCACATGTGGCAGTGACAATGCAGACACGTGTACAGGTTCATGAAAGAAATGTATGTACGTTTCTTGCTTACCAAAACAGTTGGCAGTCTGCGCTCGTGGTGTGGTGTGTATTTAAAGCTATGAACCAGTTAGCCCGAGACAACATCCTACCAAAAATAAAGACCTCCCTTTGTTACCCAGACGAACAAGCCATATTTTTGTCGAGTTTCTCGCACCACCTAGAAAGTTTAGACGAAGTTTTAACGTGTCTAGCCAAGGCTGGTCTACAGCTAAGTACTAAGAAGGGTCGATTAGCAAGCCGCAGCCTTAAAGTATTAGGCCACATCTTCAGTAAGCAAGGCAATTATCAATAAACCCGACAGTTGCTGCTCTATTGCAGTTTCATCAACTATCCGTACTGAAACACATTCGCAGCTTTTTTGGATTACTGTCTTACTGCTGCCGCATTGACCGTCAGTTTGCCACCGATCACAGCTCCTCTTCAGAATATTCTGGCATGTCTGTTGTCTGATCGGACGACTGTGAAGCTACCTTGCAGACTCTCAAGCGATGCCTCATGTCAGGGCCAGTGCTCCGGCAATTCCGATCGAACAGACTGTACTACCCGTCACACTGACGCAAGCACTGTAGGCATGGTATAGGCGTAGCCCTGCTGCAGCGGAATCACGTATCCGAAGAGCAAGTCGTGGCTTACACAAGCCGTACTCTTTCTCCTGCGGAGCGAAACTATACCATCACGGGACAAGAATGTCTCGCCATAATGTCAATACTATGTGTGGTCAATACAAAAATTTGGCGCTTATCTATACTGCCGCCATTTCGCCATCGTGACGGACCACCAAGCTGAATGCTGGTTCTCATCTTTGAAAAAACTTCTTCGGAAGGCTTCTTCGGGTATTGCACTTGCAGAAGCAGGACTACACTGTCATGTAGAGCTGCGGCACACAACCTAAAGATGCCGACGCTCTGTCGCGCTGCCCGATGTCACAAAATGCTTCCCATTCGGTTTTCTGGCAGCCTGGCAGCCAAGTCGCCAATGATATTTTCAATTATTTTCAATTAATTATTTTATTCTCGTTTTGTTCATATTTATGTAACAAAAACTATGTTTTTGCTCGACAATTGTTATCTGTACTGCCCCGCTCACGCAATACTCCTTCTGGAGCCTGTGAGGTATATGAAATAAATAAATGAAATAAATAAGGGGTTACAATCCTTTGCATCGGTAGATTTTCTTTCGTCTGCTGATTTTGTTTCATTACAACGCGCAGATTCATGCTGCCACATGATCATCGATCGGCTCATTGATTCAGTCTTCCCTCCCGACCTCCGCTTAAGACGACTACTTGCAAGTTTCAACTTTAAGATGTAGCACTATTTCGTCAAATATACCATCCTGGCGGTAACCGAGGGGTCCTGGTCATCCCTCATTCACTTCGACTTCGAGTATTAGAAGCTCTACATGAGGACGGAAGGCTGGTGGCCCCACTTAGGTTTAAATAAAAACTAAAATTACATCAAGACTTGTTGTTTCTGGCCTGGCCCCTCCACCTGTGTCGCCAGGTACGCTGGCTTCTGCGCGTCATGCCAACATAGAAAAAATTCGACATCCATTCTAGCGGCACTTCACAGCCTATGCCGTGCCCATCCGTCCCTCTCAAATTTATGAGCATAGAATTATACGGCCCCCTTCTACTCACACCGGTCAGCGCTGGAGTTTTACCGCCTTAGACCATCTTACTCGCTTCACTTCGGCAGCAGCTGCAGCAACTGTAGCTTGCACCCAAGCCTCGGCATTTCATCGCCTTGTGAATTATCCCCCAGCAACCATCGATTTCTGAACGTTTCTTCGACTGCCACTACCTCCCTGTATACCGTTGATCGTCGCCTTCGTGACGTCACGGTCTGCATCACTTGTCCATTGCCTACCCTTAGGAGCAACGCGGTTTAAGAGAGCAAGCTTGGACCGGGCATCTTCAGTTCGGCAGCAGCTGGGGCGACTGTAGCTTACACTCAAGCCTTGGCATTTCATCGTCTTGCAGATTACCCGCCAGCCACTATTCCTCGCTGAACGTTTCTTCGACGGTCACTATCTCCCGGCATGCCACTGATCGTCGCTTTCTTGACGTCATGGTCTACATCACTTGTCCATTGCTTACCGCCAGGAGCAACATACTCTAAAAGAGCCAGCTTGGACCTGGTATCTTCACTTTGGCAGGAGCTGCTACAACTGTAGCTTGCACTCAAGCCTTGGCATTTCATTGTCTTGCAGATTAGCCGCCAGCCACCATTCCTCGCTGAACGTTTCTTCGACTGCTACTATCTCCCGGTATACCACTGATCGTCGCCTTCCTGACGTCACGGTCTGCATCACTTGTCCATTGCCTACCCCTAGGAGCAACGCGGTTTAAGAGAGCAAGCTTGGACAGGGCATCTTCTCTTCTGCACCAGCTGCGGCAGTTGAAGGTTGCACTCAAGCCTTGGCATTTCATCGTCTTGCAGGTGGGACACTGATTTAGAATATTTTCCTTCATTACTGCCTAAACTGTCGCTGGCGCTGCTGCTGCTGCCGAGGGGTGTTTCCTTCCTTTGCATTGCTCGAGGGGTGCTTCGTTTCTTGCATTGTTAGATATAAATTCTGAGCTTGCTAAAGCTCTCAAAGACGTACGGCAGGACCGAAAACAAATGCGAGTTTTTCTAGATAGAGAGGTTAGAAGGGAACACAGAGACCTAAAGAAGAGAATAGAATTTTTTTGTGAAAAATTTGATGAAATGGCAACTGAGCTGAAGGCCATACGAAAAGAAAGTGAGGATATTCTCGCCGAATATGCCTCTCTCACATCTGAATGCGATTCGCTCAAGAAACGAGTGCAAGAAAGTGAGCAGGAGCTATTGCAGCTTGAGAAATACTCGAGGAACAAGAAACTTAAAATTGAAGGCATTCCGGAGTTTCATTCCGAAAATGTTGCTGAAATCCTAGAAAAGATTGGAATGAACCAATCGCTAAAAATGACATCGAAGTGCGTCACAGGCTGCCGACAAGAAAGGCAAACGAGTCTAACATTGTCGTCCAGTTTTTTAGCCGTGCTAAACGTAATGAAATCCTCGCAAAAGCAAGGGAAGTACGGCTTTCTACCACTGACATTGGCCTTACACCAGCGTCATCCGTTTTCGTAAACGAGCACTTGTGCCCAGAACTGAAAAAAACTGCTTAGAATGACTGCTGTTATAAAGAAAGAAAGGAAATGGCACTTTGTCTGCGCCAAAAACTGAAAGATTTTTGCAAAAAAGACAGAATCCTCTCACACGCTGCGCATCGTCTAGGTCAACGATCTGGCAAAAAAAATGGACTGAGCTTATCAGGCGTATTATGTTATTATAGTTTCAGACCCACGATGGATACAGCTTATTCCACACCATGTGAAGTTGCCATTTCCCGCGATAAATTTTTCTTGAACTTTTCCTTTATTCATCCGAACGCTCAGTTGGCACGAAATAAAGAGGAGGAAATTCTTGCTTTGATGGCTGCTTTTGGCTTTGAGCCGGACATCGTAATGATCAGCGAAACTTGGCATCAAGATAACTGCGGTGTTCTTCAGCCGCCAGGGTACGCGTCTTAGTTTGTAAATCATCGTTCCCGGTTAGGAGGCGGCGTGATGCTGTTGGCTAAGCACGGAATAACCTGCGTGTTAGTTGAATCAAATACAGGTATCACACAAGATTATGAGGTATTGACGGTGCGGTGCAATGATGCTGTGTTTTGCGTGTTGTATCGGCCTCCAGCAGGAAGTGTACCGCATTTTCTTTCCTTCGTGGACAACTACCTGAGCTGGTCCAGTAATAATGGGTATAGGTTGTTTCTGGCAGGATGCCTGACTATAGAACTTCTGAAATGTTTTACACATCAGAAGAAATTAAGCAGAACCCTAGAAGTAAATGGTTTTTCAAATCAAATAAAAGCACTAACACGCATTTCAAATGCTTCATCAGCACTGATGGACCTGTTTATTACTAACATTGACGATTCATGTCTCCTTTACGGGATAGTAAGCGCCGAGAAAAGTGACCACCCTCCTATATTTTTACTAAGCTCAACTACTGTAAACCAGGCATGTCACTTGAACTTAGTTAACATAACAGTTATTAACATCAGAAGTTTGGTTTCTTTTCACAATCAGCTATCAATGATTGACTGGTCAAACGTTTATTGTATCAATGAACCTGAAATTGCAAACGATTGTTTTTTAGAGATATTTAGTGGTGTTCATAATCAGTGCTTCCCACTCAGGACTTTGAAGCGCTCGCGTAAGGGCTAGCCATGGATAACGAAGAAATGTCTGAAAAAAAAATACGCAGTTGAAATAAATTATTTTCATAAACAGCAAGTGTGTGGTTGCCCTAAAAACTTCAAATCTCAACAAAGTAAGCTCACCAGTCTTTTACGACATGAGAAAAGGTGCTATGTCTAGAATTTATTTAATTCGGAGGTAATGAAAACAAGTGGTCAAGCTTGGAAGCGAATAAATGAGTTCCTAAATCGCAAGGTGAATAACATAAACAATCTGAAAGAACTTTGCATGGATGGTGGGATAATTTCAAACGAGGACCTCGCAAATTCTTTTCACGAGTATTTTTCTGCAGTAATTCTCTGCAGCAGCTGTCACAGGATGGAATTCTACAGTGGAATTGTCGGGGCCTAAACTCCAAGTTAGGAGAAATTAAAACCAAGCTTCAATACAATAAGCTACATGTATGGGCACTGCTTATTCAAGAGCATAATAAGCTATGCTCCCTATCCAATTTTAATGGGTATCATAACCCATCTATTAGAGATAGACGTGCTACTACAATGGCTTCAGCTCCGGGAAAAGCTGCAGTTTATATATCATCGCATATTGCTCACACAGTGATTGACCTGGAGCCATGGTGTAGTGGTAATCAAGAAGTTGTCGGGGTCCTAACACGACCAGTGAAGACTCCTGTCATTCTAGTGTCATTCTACGCCAGACCGCAGTGCACACGTTTGAACTTGGGGTGGATAGCCCATCTCCGGTCTACGTACCCGGGAATTCCTATTCTCGTGGGTGGAGACTTCAATGCCCCACATACAGAATGGGGGTACAAGTACAACTCCCGAAGAGGATACCAAGTTAAAAACATCATGAGCGATGCCACTTTTACACTGCTGAACCATCACGCTGTGGCTACCTGTGCTGTACCCGCAGTATCTAGAACAAACGCTCCAGACCTCACGTGGTGGTTGGGTCCTGGAATGCCGCAGTGGCGGGTGGAACCAGACACATGGGGCAGTGATCATATGCCAGTAATGATTGGTTTGCACAGAACGTGCATAAAGAAAATTCGACGACGAGTAACAGTCACGCATTGGGATAAGTTTCGGGAATCATCGATTGATGAAGTACCCTCAGAGCCCTCAGAAATTCTTCCCGCTTTGCAAGAACTGCTACGGAGGAACACCACTGTGACCACAGTTGACGAGGAACAACCTCAACCGGACCTCACCCTTTTGCAACTTTGGGCAAAGCGACGTCAGGCAGAATTGTATGCGTCAAGGAATCCCGATGCACCAGGTAGCCGTGCACGTGCTAACCATATAGCGGCGAAGGCGCGTCAGCACGAAAAGCAACTTTCTCGACGACGATGGTATGAGTGGTGCGATAATCTTGGATCGGGCATTGAAAACAGAGCACTTTGGCGTACGTTCCGGTCAATGGAACGCGGTCATAAGCAACCTGACCCTGCAGCGAGCGTTAGGTTAGCGATGCAGAGTTCGCCACATCAATTTGCAGAACACGCTGCTAGAGCGTTTTTCCCGAAATACGATCAAGCGTCACCTATAAACTGCCCCGATATTGATGAGTCTGACACAACCTCCAAATCCGAAATATCCAGCCCTTTCAGCATGGCCGAACTAATAGCGGCGATTGAAACTTCGAAGCAACGAACAACACCTGGTCCCGATGGTATTCCTTATGAGGTTTTCAAGAACATGGAAGGAGCAGCTCTCGACGCACTTCTTCAGGCTATTAATAAAGTATGGGAGACTGGAAACGTTCCACCTGATTGGAAGCATTCAATTGTTGTCGCGATTCCGAAACCAGGAAAGTCTCCAAATAGCCTGCAGTCTTTACGCCCAATTTCACTAACCTGAACTGTCTGCAAACTCGCTGAAAAGATGCTGGCCACACGAGTTTCCTGGTGGCTTGAACGCCACGATAAATATCATCCTGCTCAAATTGGATTCCGTTCTTACTTGGGAACTGAAGACGGCCTTTCTATGTTATCAGACGATGTTTTACAGGTTTCTCCACACAGTCATGCTGTGCGCACGGTAGTAGCAACAGACATAACGAAAGCTTATGACAATATAGACCATGAAATCATTATATCTAACCTCATCGACCTGGGACTTCCACCGCGGGTGATAAGATTCATCTACTCATTCCTTCAGAATCGCACATTTGCGATTAGAGTAGACGGAAGGCAAGAAGGATACTTCACATCGAACAGAGCAGTCCCACAAGGTTCGGTTCTGGCTCCTCTTCTCTTCAACGTTGCTTTAATACCTCTAGCCTGGCAACTACATCGGATTCCGGATGTGAGGTTCTTAATCTATGCGGATGACGTCACTTTGTGGTCCGTGCATAAAGATATATCTAGACAAACTCAACAGCTTCAAGAAGCCCTTGATGTGCTGAACAACTACGCTCGGAAAGCAGGATTGGACATTTCCGCCCAAAAATCAAGCTATGTTGTGGTGGCCAACAAGAAAGGACGCACAAGAATCACGCAGCACCCCTTCACATTTAGACTCGGCTCAGTGACAATCCCTGAGGCTTCTGAGGTCCGCATACTGGGTCTCGATATTCACCAATCCGGCAGTGGTGCACACTGGCTCCGTAAAACCAGACAGAGTTCGACAAAAACACTTCACCTTATTCGTCGCATTGCAGCAAAAGCAGCTGGAGCTCGTACTGACGTAGCTCGACGGTTGGTGCGTGCAGTCTTGCAGCCACGAATTTTATGTCAAGCACAATTTCAACGGCTGACTTTGGCACAGCTGGCACAGTTGGAGACGATTAATCGAGATGCTATGCGCACAATCACAGCACTGTCCCGCATCACTCCGATACCAACCTTACAGGAACATGCCCAGCTCAACACAATTGCAGAGCTAATTTTGCAACGTGAAAAAGCACGTGAAATAAAAAAGCAACTTATTCCGGCTGTCGCTGCGTTGCATGCTCATTTTCACCGCGGCTCTCGGATTGACAATCAGCCCTATCCAATGCCTCCCTGGGAATTCACCAGCATCACAACTAATAAGCCAACGAAGTTACGACGCAGCGATACAACAGGTATTATTGACGAACACAACAACGTCGATGCATCATGCGTTAACACCTGCAAAGTCTATACGGATGCTGCCATTCTCCCAGACGGCGGAAGGACATCATTCCTGAGTACTACGCATAATTTCATCAGCGGCCACCACCGCTATTTATCTACGGAAGCCAGCGCTCTAGTAATGGAACTTCAAGCCATCCACGACGCTGTGCAAGATGCGACATCTAAGCTGCTTACCATCAAGCAACTAGATATCTTCACTGATTCTTTAGCGGCTATTCAGGAACTCAAGAAGGTTGATAAGGCGATGGAAATCTGCGAGAGAATACACACTATGAATAGTAAGACAGCTACTTGCGTCAAGGTACACTGGATTCAAGGCCATTCAGCAAACCCTCACAACATTGCTGCTGACCAGCAGGCACACTGCCCTCCTAATCCTGATCCTCCACCTATTCCCCTCCCACCCCAACCCCGTAACTCGCTGCGAGCCCGTAAAAATGTTCTCCGGCAAAACACACGCGCTCTTATCCCACCGTGTGTCTGCTCCCTCCCCCTTCATCTTACTAGGGCGGAGGAAGTTGTGCTTAGGAGGCTTCGGGCCGGGGTGGCCCTTACACCGGCTGTTGTCTCAAGGTGGAACTGGTCGCATTTACCACTGGGTGCTACGTGTCCATACTGCTCCATTCCTGTGGTGGAATCAGATGCATACCACCTAATATGGACATGTACGGGTTTACAATCTGAACGCTCGCGTCTCCTACTGCAAGCCGGCCTCCGCTACAGTGTGACAACCAGCTATGACCGCTGGATACATGACAACAGATTCCACAAAACACTGCTTCAATTCATACACAACACAGGCCTCACAGCACACATATAATACACATATACGCTCCAAGAATTATGCCTTAAGGGCAAGCCTTTATCGCAATAAAAAAAAAAGAGCATTTTTCGTCTATAACAAGGCCATCGTCCTGCAGTGGTCATAAAACAGGCTGATGATGATGATTAAGTTACAAGAATGACCCAAATAGTTTACAGTACATGGGCGACAGGAAAGGCAAGGTGCCTTTCTCGCCCCTACAACCGCTAACGAAATAGTTGGAATTTTTGAATCTATAAATAACAGTGGTTACTCTGATGCTGACGCAAGATTACAAATCAGACTTATTAAATAGGTTTTAGACATAGTCGCCCCAGTCTGGCAACACGTTTTTAACCTTGTCTTCACCAATGCCATATTTCCTAAAAAATTGCAGGTCGCGAAAGTAATTACATTGTATAAGGTTGGAGACAGGAATGTTTTCTCCATCTAGAGGCCTATATCAGTACTCCCGGTCTTCTCTAAAGGCCTAGACAAATTGATTCATGTCCAAATGATTTCTTTTCTTACTAAACCCAGTACACTAACGCTGTGTCAGTACGGTTTTTTGAAAGGTCTTTCGACCGAACATGCTCTCTTAGCGCAAAAATAAATAATAGGGGAAGCATTTTAGCAATCAATGTGTGCATTAGGCGTTTTTATTAATTATTCCAAGGCTTTTCAACGGATAAATCACCTGACTACAAAAAAGGAATCATTATGGTTTCCGCGGCGCATTTCTTGGTGTAATGAAATCTTACCTTCAGTACTGGAAGCAGAAAGTAATCATTAAGAACCATGCCTCAAATTTAAGATCTATAACGCCAGGTGTACCACAACAAAACATCCGTGGGCCACTGCGGTTTTGTGTTTACATTAATGATATCGTTAATATTTACAGGTCTGCTAAGCGATGACCTACGTCCATACTCATCACTGCGCGAGATGCTAACGATGCTGTTATGAAAGCAAATATCGCACAATGAAGCTGTCAACTTGGTCCACTACAAATTTCCTTATCGTTAATGCAACTAAAACAAAAGCTGACCTTTTCCGACCAAAAAACCACAAAATCTATTTGCAATATTCACTGCAACTTCTAAACTTCATCATAGAAATAGTGCCGGCTGTTAAGTGTTTGCGAGTATTCTTTGAACAGTATATGTCTTGTGATCTGCAAGTAGTTACAATAGGTGGCGAAATATCCGGAGCATCAGGAGGGCTTTCTAAACAGAGACATTGCCTCCATAGAAGCATAAAAATGCTTATTTATAACTCCCTATTTATGTCAGTAGTCCGTCATTGTTTATTAGTCTGGGGTACAACCACTTTATCAAACTTAGTCAAGTAGATATTGACACGTGTACTTATCTGTATCGGGCAACCACGTTTCGCCGCCTAACAAATGTAATCGCACAGCGTGGGACGCGCCTGCATGTATCCGAAGTTTCTGGAAAGTTATGGATGCTTCTATCCGGTGTCTGTTGTCGCCGAACCTTATGTTATCTGATTTCATCGCGTGACGCGAATCGTGTAGAACTTTGTGGAAGACACGCGGGTCCGAACGATTAGTCTGGAACATTCGACGACTGCTCTATAAAAGCCGACGCGCTTGACCCGCTGATCAGATTTTCGACGATCGCCGACTGTGTTCACCGCTATCGTTGTGCTATAAGTGTAGCCTGTTTTGTGGGCACAGGTTCGCCCAATAAAATTTAGTTTTGTCGTTCACAGTGTTGCTACTGTGTTCTTCAACGTCACCACCACGTGACATCTGGTGGAGGTGCTAGTGCGTTCATGTACCGAACGCCCCCGCAAAGCCGCGATCCAAGCCCAAAGCCCGAGGACAAAACCAACATCGCCCAAGACCAGCGTGCTAGCCGCAGTCTGCAAGGACTGCCCCCAGAGCACGGACTTCTACCTTAGTCGATAACGAAGATTGTGGTCAAAACAACCCCAATGGCTGCCCCAGCGTCCCCCGTTATCCTACAACAACCTCGGGACCCACCGACCTTCCATAGAGCAGCGACTGAAGACCCAGAATCCTGGCTGGAGACCTACGAGCGAATCGCGACTTTTAACAACTGGGACTCCGACGACAAGCTGCGGCATGTATACTTTGCCTTTGAAGATGCCGCCAGAGCGTGGTTTGAGAACCGCGAGTCGACCTTGGCGACACGGGACCTCTTCCGTAGCGGCTTCTTGCGCACCTTTACGAGCGTCGTGAGCAAGGAAAGGGCCGAAGCCATGCTGGACGCCCGAGTGCAACTACCTAACGAGAACGTTGCCATCTTCACGGAAGAAATGAACCGTCTGTTCCGCCATGCCGACCCGGATATGCCCGAGGAGAAGAAAGTCCGCCTTCACATGCGCGGTGTGAAGGAAGAACTTTTCGGCGCAATGATACGAAGCCCACCGAAGACCGTAGAAGAGTTCCTTCGCGAGGCCACCAGCATCGAGAAGACACTCGAAATGCGGAACCGGCAATTCAACCGCCATACCAGCTCTACCCACTACGCAGGAATTCAGTCACTGGCCACGGACGATCTGCGCGAGACCATCAGGGCCATTGTGCGCGAAGAACTGCGCAAGGTCTTGCCTTCGTCGAAGCCTCAAGTGGCCTCGATCACCGACATCGTGAAAGAAGAGGTGAACCGATCGCTTGGAGTTCCTGAGGCGCAACCAGAATCACCACAGCCCCAGCCGGAAGCGATGACCTACGCCGCCGTCGCACGCCGTCAAGGCACCCCTCCGCTACCGCGCCAGGGCCCTGTAACGCCGCAATTCCGTCGTCCGCCGCCGCCGCCACCAGCACGCCCACCCGTCGCCCACCGCACCTACGCGAGGAAGACGGACATTTGGCGAGTCCCCGACCACCGCCCGCTCTGCTATCACTGCGGAGAAGCCGACCATGTGTACCGCCGATGCCCATACCGCGACTTGGGACTGAGAGGGTTCGCCATCAACGCGCCGCGTCCACAGCTTGGCGAGCGCCCACGTGACATCGCCGATTACCTCGCCGCTACTCAGTGGAGCCCTCGACGGCCGTCCCGTTCGCCGTCACCAGGCCGCTACCTGTTGCCGCAGCGCCGACCATACACCGGCCCACCCCGGGGCCGCTCTACGAGCTCATATCCGGAAAACTAAAAGCAGCAACCGATGGAGGTGCGGTTGCTGTTCGTCGAACTGACGAAGATCCTCCGCCGCCGACGAATACGACGAATAGATCATCTCGACGACATAATAACGACCCGCCGTCGTCCCGACGAAGTCAGGAAGCCAAGACTACACCGACGAAAGACGACTTGACGACGCGACGTTCCAGCGTCAGTTCAACACGACGCAGCCGTGATCCGACGCCAAGACCTAAGTGCAACGCCAGACAAAGAACCACCGACCTCGACGTGCTTCTCGACGGCCACGCAGTTACCGCCTTAGTGGACACAGGTGCTGATTACTCCGTCATGAGTGGACACATCGCCGCCCAGTTGAAGAAGGTTAAGACTGCATGGGAAGGCCCTCAAATTCGCACCGCTGGAGGACACCTGATTACGCCGACTGGAATCTGCACGGCAAGAATAACCATTCATGACCGGATTTACCCTGCCACCTTCGTTATCTTCCAACAGTGTTCACGAGACGTCATTCTCGGTATGGACTTCCTGAACCAACACGGCACAATCATCGACCTGAAGTCGAAGTCAATAACACTGTCGGAAGATAAAGCGATACCGCCGGAGAGCCCTCGTAGTCACCACGCCTTGAGTGTGCTCTAAGATCAAGTAAGCATCCCGCCTCGCTCCAGCATTGTTATTTTGGACGGCACCGAAATACCCGCTGACGTAGAAGGTGTCATCGAAGGCGACCAACGTCTACTGCTAGACCGTGAAATTTGCGTCGCAAGAGGGATCGCTCGACTGCATGGAGGGAAAACTGAAGTGTTGCTGACAAACTTCAGCCAGGTGTTCAAGCACATCAACAAGGGCACGGCGATCGCGTACATCGAGGAAATTCTGGAAACCAGTAATGCGTTTGTCCTCTCGGATTGCGCCGCATCTACCCCGACGACCATGGTTCCCGAACCAGACTACGACATTAATCGAAGTCTACCCGTGATAAAGCAACAGCAGCTCAGAAGTCTGCTCCGACGATACAAAGGCTGCTTTTCGACGTCATCGAGGATTCGACAAGCACCAGTCGCCAAGCATCGCATAATCACCGAGGAGTACGCTCGACCACTCCGCCAGAGCCCTTACCGAGTTTCGCCGCGAGAACGCGAAGCTATAAGAGAACAAGTCGACGAAATGCTGCGGGACGACATCATCCAGCCGTCAAAAAGCCCGTGGGCATCCCCTGTTGTCCTAGTGAAGAAAAAGGACGGAACCCTACGTTTCTGCTTCGATTATCGTCGTCTGAACAAGATCACGAAGAAGGACGTATACCCCCTCCCACGGATAGACGACGCATTGGATCGGCTCTGCAACGCTAAATACTTCTCCTCGATGGACCTCAAGTCTGGCTATTGGCAAATAGAAGCCGACGAAAGAGATCGCGAAAAGACCGCCTTCATCACCCCAGACGGCCTCTACGACTTCAAGGTTATGCCATTTGGACTGTGCTCGGCGCCTGCAACGTTCCAGCGCGTGATAGACATGGTTTTAGCAGGATTGAAGTGGCAGACCTGTCTCGTTTACTTGGATGACGTCGTTGTATTCGCCGGAAATTTCGACGATCACCTTAGGCGGCTTGCCACAGTACTAGAGGCCATCAAGTCATCAGGGCTCACTCTGAAGCCAGAAAAGTGCCGCTTCGCTTACGATGAGCTTCTGTTCCTAGGCCACGTCATCAGCAAGTCTGGAGTCCGCCCTCACCCGCTGAAGACAGCTGCCATCGCGAAGTTCCCGCAGCCCACCGACAAGAAGGCAGTGCGTAGATTTCTTGGCATGTGTTCCTACTACAGGCGATTTGTCAAGGACTTTTCACGCATCGCTGAGCCGCTGACACAGCTAACTAAATGTGACGTCGAGTTCAAGTGGGAAACGCCGCAGGCCGACACATTTCAAGAACTAAAACGACGCATGCTGTCGCCGCCCGTACTTGCGCACTTCGACGAGCACGCCGATACCGAAATCCTCACTCACGCCAGTAGCCTAGGCCTCGGTGCCGTCCTAGTCCAGAGAAAAGATGGACATGAACACGTGATAGCTTACGCTAGCCGGTCGTTGTCAAAAGCGGAAGGCAATTATTCTACAACCGAAAAGGAACGCCTCGCCATCGTTTGGGCTACAGCGAAATTTCGCGCTTACCTATATGGCAGGCCATTCAAAGTGGTCAGCGACCATCACGCGTTGTGTTGGCTAGCTAACTTAAAGGACCCTTCAGGACGGCTGGCACGGTGGAGCCTCAGACAACAAGAATACGACATCACTGTAACATACAAGTCTGGACGAAAACACTCAGATACTGATTGCCTGTCACGCGCCGCCATTGACCCGCCGCCGCAAGATGACGAGGATGACGACGCCTTCCTTGGAATAATAAGCGCGGAAGACTTCGCCGAACAGCAACGAGGGGACCCGGAGCTAAAAGGCCTCGTCGAGTATTTGGAAGAGCACACCGACGTTGTCCCTAGGGCATTTAAGCGTGGATTGTCTTCGTTCACGGTACAAAACAACCTGCTCGTGAAGAACTTCTCACCAGTCCGCGCCAGCTACCTTCTTGTTGTACCGTCAGCGCTGCGTCCAGAAATACTGCACGCCCTACATGCATGACGATCCAACCGCTGGGCACCTCGGATTCTCCCGGACGCTGTCGAGAATACAGGAAAGGTATTACTGGCCGCGTCTGACCGCCGACGTCGCCCATTACGTCAAGAAATGCCGAGAGTGTCAGCGACGCAAGACACCACCGACAAGGCCAGCAGGATTACTACAGCCGATCGAACCTCCTCGCCGACCATTCCAGCAGATTGGGATGGATTTGTTGGGGCCGTTTCCGATGTCAACATCCGGGAATAAGTGGATCGTCGTGGCGACGGACTATCTCACCCGCTTTGCTGAAACTAAAGCTCTACCAAAAGGCAGCGCAGCCGAAGTGGCGAAATTTTTCGTCGAGAACATCCTCCTGCGACATGGTGCCCCAGAAGTCCTCATTACCGACAGAGGAACGGCTTTTACAGCAGAGCTCGTCCAAGCCATCCTACAGTACAGCCAGACAAGCCACAGGAGGACAACTGCCTACCATCCGCAGACGAATGGTCTCACGGAACGCCTGAACAAGACCCTCGCCGACATGCTAACAATGTACGTCGATGTCGAGCACAAGGCGTGGGACGCAGTCCTGCCGCATGTAACCTTCGCTTACAACACGGCAGTGCAAGAAACAACACAGATCACGCCGTTTAAGCTGGTTTACGGCAGGAACCCGGCGACGACGCTCGACGTCATGCTGCCCCACGTCACTGACGAAGAGAATGTTGACGTCGCTAGCTATCTCCAGCGTGCCGAAGAAGCCCGACAGCTCGCCCGCCTACGGATCAAGAACCAACATAAGACCGACAGCCGACACTACAACCTCCGACGACGCTTCGTCAAGTACCAGCCCGGCGACAGTGTTTGGGTTTGGACCCCGATACGCCGACGATGACTCAGCGAGAAACTATTGCGCCGCTATTTCGGACCCTACAAGGTCATTCGACGTATTGGCGCACTGGACTATGAGGTCATGCCAGACGGAATTTCGCATTCACAGCGGCGCCACGCACGATCTGAAGTGGTCCACGTGGTGCGTCTGAAACCCTTTTACGCACGCTGACGAACTTCCTTATTTTGTTGTTTTCTTTGCTACGGGTGTTTTCTTTATTACTTTCGTTTGTATGCAGCATCGGGTCGATGCTTTTTAAGAGGGGGGTATTAACACGTGTACTTATCTGTATCGGGCAACCACGTTTCGCCGCCTAACAAATGTTCTCGCACAGCGTGGGACGCGCCTGCATGTATCCGAAGTTTCTGGAAAGTTATCGATGCTTCTATCCGCTGTCTGTTGTCGCCGAACATTATGTTATCTGATTTCATCGCGTGACGCGAATGGTGTAGAACTTTGTGGAAGGCACGCGGGTCCGAACGATTGGTCTGGAACATTCGACGACTGCTCTATAAAAGCCGACGCGCTTGACCCGCTGATCAGATTTTCGACGATCGCCGACTGTGTTCGCCGCTATCGTTGTGCTATAAGTGTAGCCTGTTTTGTGGGCACAGGTTCGCCCAATAAAATTTAGTTTTGTCGGTCACAGTGTTGCTACCCGGCCACGGCGGCCGCATTTCGATGGGGGCGAAATGCGAAAACACCCGTGTACTTAGATTTAGGTGCACGTTAAAGAACCCCAGGTGGTCAAAATTTCGGGAGTCCTCCACTACGGCGTGCCTCATAATCAGAAAGTGGTTTTGGCACGTTAAACCCCATAATTCATTCATTCATTCATTCACAGTGTTGCTACTGTGTTCTTCAACGTCACCACCACGTGACAATATAATACAAAAGAAGGCTGTTAGAGCGATAATGAATGTTTCATATCTGACTCATTCCGAGCCACTGTTCAGGGAATTGAAATCATTGCCACAGCATAGAGAAAGAAATTCAACAAGAGGGGACACTCTTCAAAAACTGGCAACAGGAAACACGTCACGCCTAGTTTCAACAAGATCCGTTAGTTGACGCGAGCATCAGAAAAAAAGAATGAAATAAACTTCCAGACAACATTTTATTTTTTTTATTCCTTCCTACTAAAAGTGAAAAAGTTTTGCGTGTAAATGAACTTATACTTTGCAACTTTTTGTTGCGTTGCCTAGCAACAAGCTAGCGGCACGCCAGACGCGAGTGCATACGTCATGCGCCAGACAAGCCGCAGGAGTGAGCGAGGCCGGTCGTACGTGCGAAGCTCGCGTGCTCGGCGACCCGTCTGTTTTGGATATAGCCCATTTTTTGGGCTCCCGGCCTTCTCTATGCTTCTCTTGCGTATCGTCTGCATTTCGACACGGCACCACTGCACTACTGGACTACGGCAAGGTGAGAAATTGTGTTTGACAGTGTGCGGCGCATGTTAAGCACATTTAGGCTTAGTTCGAGTGGCGCAGTTAGCGAAAAACAGCTCCGCCGTCCTGGCGCAGTTAACTTGAGTTAATGCCTCGTCCTGGGAGATGTTTGCGACGCTTTCTATGCGCCCCAACCTTACTGTAACTTATTTCGGTAGTTTTTGGGCACGCTTGCCGCGCCCGGCTTATTGACGCAGTAAGCGAAAACCGGCTCGGCCGTGTGACGCATTTGCGCGTGTGCATGCGTGTACTACGTTGTAGCGCCTAAGACAGACAAGTGTTCGCGCATTCTGTGGCCCCCAATATTGTTGTAAATAACGTCGTTATATTTGGGGTAGTTTAGAAGTACGGTTGCCGCGCCCGGCATATTGATGCAGTTAGCGAAAAGCAGCTCGGCTGTGCCGCAGTTAGTTTCGCGTGTACTGAATCTTACTGGTAGAAGTTCGTGACGCATTCTCTGACCCGAAAAAGTATTGTAATTTATTTGGTAACTTTTTGGGATATCTTGAGGCTTGCTCGCCGCGCCTGGGGTTGTGAAGCTGTTAGCAAAAAAGCAAGCCGGCCATAGTGAGTTAGTTTTGCGTGTACTGAATTTTAGTGGGACAAGTTTGTGACGCATTTCATAGCCCTGTAACAACATATACCTTATTTCGGTACTCACGCTTCTCGAAAACGCGACGAGCGATTGCCGAGAGTGATAACACGGGAGTGTTGCATGCGCCGGCAGGACGCGTAAAAGATAACACGGAGGAGCTCAAGAACATGACATTTATGTATTCTGAGCGACTGAAAACAGGCTTTGCACCCACGAGTCTGACTTGAGTGCGATTAGAAGGCATTCTGCGAGCGTGTAACGTGATCTGGCTGAGCCTGTGTTGTAGCCACCTTTGTGTACTTGGCGTACCATCGTGTCGACTGAGGCCAAGTTGTTTTGGAAACGCGCAGTCACCCGTGTATTTGTGCACTTAAAGTGCAGGAAATAATGCCCGGGAAAGGAGGGCTGCTTGAAAATCGGATGTTCAGATTTTATGGCATTGTTTGGAAGGAGTCTTTGCTGCGAAATGTACGTAAAAGTGAATTTATCTGTAATGCCGCTCATTCACCACTTACGCACGTTTCGCCTCTACACGCAATACTCCTGTTAGGTCAATATACCGAAATGATACATGCTTGTAATTTACTTTCTTTCAGCTGATGGCATCCGGTGGAGCATGGTACGGCAACGACTGCTGCTTACCTGGTGCCACAACTTTGGATGAATGCAGGAGAAGCCCGGAACGAGCATTTATATAGAGCAAAATAAACATTTCATCATCTCAGAAGACGTCTTTCGTTTTCTTTATGAAATTGCACCTGACAGATTCGGCGCAGTGTTGTAAAGGTCAGTTGCAATCATTTCTACTTAATAATGAAACGATTCTACGCCAAGGCCACGCGAGGTTCAGCAGAAGCGAAAAAAAAAAAGAATGCCGCCCCGAGCAGCGGAGCCGGCGCGGCGTGTACCAACTGGTGTTCAAAACGCGCGCGCCCAAAACCGAAACCGGAAGAAGTCGACAACATCCGCTTGCTGTGCTACAGTCAATTCGGCCGCTGGGCTCTATGGGAGTGTCCGCTCTTGTTGAAATTTCTTTCTCTATGGCCACAGCCTGAATTTTATCAACATACTCTAAGAAAGCGCTATCAAACAGAGATTAGAAAAAAAAAAAGAAATTTCCTGAGCGCATATCCTGTCTCAAACAAAGCAGAAATATTCGAGACACTCGCTTTCATAAGATTTGGGACGCTCCACGCAATCGCACAAAATATGTTGGTTAGATGCTGCGTTTCCAACTTGCTTATTCACTGATTATGCATCTATATTTGTCCTCCTGCATTTCATATGCGTTTGCTATTTCTACACATGTCACTTCTATATATTTATTGGCTGTTCGTTTATATATGACTTATTGTAATAATGATATTGCTTTTTCTTCTGCAATTCTGTGTGTATCTTTATTTCCCGCTACAAGCGGGAAATACCCGCCACAACGGCATATAGCCTCTGAGATCCGAAGATATCGCCGGCCAACTAAAATTTCGGAATTCGCGCGCTGCTTAGCGTACGCTACACTTAGCGTATAGCGTACGCTATAAGTTGCGTACGCTAAACTAAAACTGTCTGAAGAGCCATAGAATAAAGCTTAGTAAAAAAATCAAAACATAAACTGATCATTTCTTACGGGCGCGATGCAGATAGACTGAAACAGAGCATACGGATAAAAGACAGTTTTAGCACTGCGCAATGACGATACCTTCGCAGCACGCGAGCGCTTTGCGGAACGTAGCAGCGCTAGTCACGTCAGGGCATTTAGTACTGGGAAATGCCTAGGTACGCAAGCGGGCAAGCGTTGGAGCGCGTTGGCCACGCCCGCCAGTGCGTCGAACCATCGGTCCAACTATACACCCGGTCGATCTCGCCAACGTGACGTGTGCGCGCGTTCACGCTACGTCGAACAATATTGATGCCTTTAAAAGACGCTACATATCATACGGATGCAATACACGAATCATATTGCTATGAAATAGTATTTCCAATGACGAAGAGGCGAGCAGTAAGAAGACGACGACGACGATTGGAGGCTAGCGCGGGCTGTTGCCTCTAGGCCAAGTGCGGCGTAGTACGTTGTAAATATACTTGTATATAGCTTTTCATCTGCGTCTTCTTACGTAACATTTCTGGTGGAGGTGGACGTTCCCTGTACCTCGTCACGGAGCTTCGCAGTGGACGGTACGTCGAGCGAAGCTCCGTACCGTCCACTTTATGGCTCCCGGCGATGACAACTCGACTCCGCCGCCTCCGACACCTGCTGCCACTTCAACGACCTACATCACTCTTCCTGCTCCTCGTGATCCTGGCGTATTCTCGGGCAAAGATAGGGAAGACGTCGAGGACTGGATCAGCCTGTACGAACACGTCAGCCGCAATAACCGGTGGGACCCTACCATCATGCTCGCCAACGTAGTCTTTTACCTCGGTGGCACACCCCGAGTTTGGTTTCGGACGCACAAAGATGAGCTGAACAGTTGGCATTCGCTCAAGCAAAAGCTCCGAGACTTGTTCGGCAACCCCTATGGTCACAAATTTGCCGCGCAGAAGGCGCTTTCCGGCCGTGTGCAGATGTCAACAGTGCCCTATGTCACGTACATTCAGGACGTCTTGGCTCTGTGCCGCAAAGTTGACGCACACATGACTGAGTCAGACAAGGTATTCCACATCCTCAAAGGCATTGTCGATGACGCCTTCAACTTGCTCGTATTCAACAACGTCACGACGGTGGATGCAGTTATAAAAGAGTGCCGCCGCCTGGAACGCGCTAAAAGCCGACGTATCGACCAGCAGTTTGCCCATTTGCCCAACACCCCAGCGACATCTTCCTGTGCCGACGCTCCTCGTCCCAACAACACTGGCGATATTACCAGGATCGTCCGGCGTGAGATGGAGGCCGCCTATCCGGCTGCGTTTGACTCCAACCCCACCAACGCACCTGCAGTCACGGTTTCCCTGATCCAGGCAGTTGTGCGCCAGAAGTTCTAAAACATGGGTCTTCACACCATCTGCTCAGCCCATCGCCCTGATACCCACCCGGCTTCTTCGATTCCGCCCCATCCCGCATCTTCTTACCCACCACGTTTCCGCAACTCATCTGAATGGCACACTGCTGACGACAAGCCCATTTGTTTTCACTGCCGTCTAATCGGACACATTTCTCGGCACTGTCGCGGTCGCTCGACTTCCCCGACCCGGTCTGCTTATACTGCCTACTCTCGCCCCTCAGGTGGCCCTTCTCGTCCCTATGCCGCACGCTCCGATAATGCCGCCACGGATTCTCCTGCGCCGAACCACCCCTATTATCGTTCACATTCGCCCCAACGACGACAATCTCGCTATCCCCAGCCCCGTCGCTCCTTTTCTTTCGCCGACTCCCTTCGGACGCCGCTGCCAGCAGGAAAACTAGATGATGCAGCGCCTCGAGGTGACGCTGCATTGCTCCCTACGCCACCAAATCCTCCACTGACATTGCCCACTCATCTGAACCTTCTTGACGTGCAAGTCGACGGTGTTCCTGTATCTGCTCTCATAGACACTGGGGCGCATTTGTCGGTAATGAGCGCTCACCTTCGTAACCGCCTGAAGAAAATAATCACGCCCTCCACGACGCCTGTTGTCCGTGTCGGCGATCGCGGAACAGCCCCCGTAATTGGTATGTGTGCCGCCCGTGTCTCCTTCGCCGATCGCTCCACAATCGTGCTATCCACCGTCATCGCCCACTGTCCCCACGACATCATCCTCGGCTTAGACTTCCTCTCCACACTTTCTGCTCTCATCGATTGTTCCGCCAGTACTCTCCACCTCGACCTGCCTATTCTGGCTCCCGCTGAACCACACCCCAGTCGCCTCAGTTCCGTTGACTTCGTTCGCTTGCCACCTTCGGCACTGACTTACGTTGACTTAGTGTCATCCCCATCAGTGCCCGATGGTCACTACATTGCGGCTCCTATGCAAGACGTCCTACTTACACACGGGATCACGGTACCTCATACCGTTTTATCTATTACGGCGCATTGCGTCTGCCTGCCAGTGGTCAATTTTGGCTTGACGACACAAGTGCTGCCACGCGGGATGTCTCTGGCCCAGCTTTGCTCATTCGAGGATCACTCAATAGCATCTATTGCAGTAGACGACAATTCAGCTGATCCTCCTCTACTATCGCAGTCGGCAACTTGTACCATCGCCGACTTACAGAAATGATTGCGCCCGACATACCGTCCGAGAACGCTCGTGAGCTCCACCACGTTCTGTTTTCCTACCACGATATTTTTCACTTTATCGATCGTCCTTTGGCCCAAACTACAGCTGTTAAACATCGCATTAATACCGGCGATGCCCCTCCTATTCATCGCCGCCCGTATCGACTGTCACTGGCTGAGCGCCAAGTTATTCGCGCAGAAGTTCGCAAAATGCTTGCCAAGAACATCATAGAACCGTCATGTAGTCCATGGGCGTCACCTGTTGTACTGGTCAAAAAGAAGGATGGCTCATGGCGCTTTTGCGTGGATTATCGGCACCTTAACAGGGTTACCAAAGAGGACGCGTATCCCCTACCTCGGATTTATGACGCCCTTGAATGCCTCCACGGTGCTCGCCACTTCTCTATTGACCTTCGCTTCGGCTACTGGCAGATTGCCGTGGACAATCTCGACCGCGAGAAGACTGCTTTTGTAATACCCGACGGTCTTTATCAATTCAAAGTGATGCCGTTCGGTCTATGTAACGCTCCTGCCACTTTTGAACGCATGATGGACTCCCTTCCTCACTGTTTCAAATGGTCCACGTGCCTGTGCTACTTGGACGACGTTATAGTATTCTACCCAACTTTCGCTACGCACCTAGAGCGCCTCTCAGCAGTCCTGGACGTTTTTCGTCGAGCCGGTCTGCAACTGAACACATCGAAGTGCCAATTCGGCAGTCGCCAGATTACCGTCCTTGGACACCTCATTGACGCGAACGGAGTGCAACCGGACCCAGGCAAGATCCATGCTGTTACGCAATTCCCTGTTCCGAAGTGTGTCAAGGATGTGCGCAGCTTTATCGGCTTTTGTTCATACTTCCGCCGTTTCGTGAAAAATTTCGCGGCCATAGCACGACCACTAACCGAACTTTTGAAAAAAGACATCGCTTTCCAGTGGGGCGAAGACGAGGCCTCTGCATTCTGGCATGTAATCGACCTTCTCACCACGCCTCCCGTTCTGGCCCATTTCGATCCTTCTGCGCCTACCAAAGTCCGTACTGATGCCAGCGGTCACGGAATTGGCGCAGTACTGGCACAACGCCAGCGCGGCAATGACTGTGTTATCGCTTACGCCAGCAGGCTCCTCTCACCCGCGGAGATATTCCGTCAACTATTCCGTCCCTGAGCGTGAGTGTCTGGCCCTAGTTTGGGCGGTTGCGAAGTTCCGCCTATACTTATATGGCCGACTCTTTTCCGTTGTCACAGACCATCGCGCGCTTTGCTGGTTATGCTCACTGAAAGATCCTACAGGAAGACTTGGTCGCTGGGCTCACGCCTCCAAGAATATTCGTATACTGTCACCTACAAATCTGGCCGACTACACAAGGACGCTGACTGCCTGTCTCGTTACCCGGTAGATGAGCCTGACGACGCCGACAGTAGCCGGCAGTAGTACCGCCAGCGGTATTTTCTCTGTGTCTGCCTTCGCTAACACCACCGATGAGCAGTACCGAGACCTATCGCTAAGAGCATTCATCGAGCGTCTGCGCTCTACACCTACCGACGCATCCGTTCGCCGATATGTCCTCCAGGGCGGCATTCTGTACCGAAGGAACTTCCTCCCTGACGGATCTGATCTTCTTCTTGTCGTGCCAAAACATCTACGACAGACAGTGCTCTTTGAGATGCATGACGCACCCACTGCAGGACATCTTCGGGTAACCCGCACGTACGACCACGTCCGCCGCCGCTTCTAGTGACCTGGTCTCGCTCGCTCCGTCCTACGCTATGTTGCTGCCTGTGATACCTGCCAGCGTCGGAAAACACCTCAGGTGCTACCTTCCGGTCATCTCCAGCCGATCACCGTCCCCGTGGAACCGTTCTTTCGTGTTGGATTACATCTCCTCGTTCCCTCTGGGAACAAATGGGTAGCCGTGGCAACTGATTATGCCACCCGATACGCTATCACGCGGGCTCTCCCTACCAGTTGCGCCACTGACGTCGCGGACTTTATCTTGCGTGACATTATCGTACTTCATGGCGCCCCGCGACAGCTCCTTACTGACCGTGGTCATAACTTCCTCTCGAAAGTTATCGCCGACATTGTGCGTTCCTGCTCCACTCAACACAAGCTGACTACCTTGTACCATCCTCCAACTAACGGCCTGACAAAGCGGTTAAACCGTACTCTTGCCGATATGCTGTCCAAGTACGTTTCAAAGGACCACCAAGGCTGGGACGTTGCCCTTCCTTACGTCACCTTTGCTTATAATTCTTTCCGGCACGACACCGCTGGATTTTCTCCATTTTATCTACTCTACGGTCGCGAACCGACCTTGCCCCTTGACGCGGCACTTCCTCCTGCTGCGATCTCAACAAGCGAGTATGCGCGCGGCGCCATCGCCCTCGCCGACCATGCACGCCAGCTTGCCCGTGCTCGACTGACGGACTCGCAAACGACGCAGCAGCGTCAGTACAACGCCCGCCACCGTGATGTACAGTTTTCGCCTGGTGCGCTCGTGCTCCTGTGGTCGCCCTCTCGTCACGTCGGACTTTCAGAAAAGCTCCTTTCGCGATACACAGGACCCTACCGCGTGCTGCGGCAGGTGACGCTTGTGACGTACGAAATTGCTCCTGTGAGCTCAACCTCGTCCTCTACTCTGGCCTCTAGTAATGTCGTGCACGTCAGTAGGCTCAAGACCTACTACACTGCTTCCCAGTCCGACCTTTAGTCGCTTCGGGACGGCGCTTTTGCCGCCGGGGGTAGTGCTATGGAACAGTGTTTACAATGACGAAGACGCGAGCAGTGAGAAGACGACGATGACGATTAGAGGCTAGCGCGGGCTGTTGCCTCTCGGCCAAGTGCGGCTTATTCCGTTGTAAATATACACGTATATAGCTTTTTGTCTGCGTCTTCCTGCGTAACAATATATATAAAGTTCCACATGCAAAGGTTGTGGGATCTTTCCCCACCTGTGGCAAGTTGTGTTTTCATCCACTTTCATTTCCATTATTTTATCGTTTCTTTATTTCATTCATTCAGCACAAGTAATTTCCCTTATGTTGTCCTTGGTGTCAGTGTTTGTTGGCGTCTTATGATATAGATAAGTAGAACAAATTCTTTGGGTGCTACCTTTCAAACGTAAAGAACTTGAGTGATGCTTCACGGTAACGAGGAGTATTTGTTGCCCAGCCTTTCTCACAGTCCCGTGCGCCGATTGAGGACACAGTGCCACTTTCTCGCTTTCTACCACGCTCCGTGACTGCATTGGTGCCACGCGTGGACACGAACGACCTCGCCTCGAAGTATGGTAACACGGTGTTCCAGCAGTGCAAGAATCTGCTGGCCACTATTCGAAAGCCTTGAGATCAGGAAGGTGCTCACCACCTTGGTACTGCCGAGGACACCAAACGGACGACGAGCGTGCCGCAAAAGACGATTCCTCGATCGCTTCAAAACAGAGGCATTTCAGCTCTACCGGCTACTACTACGACTACCGGCGGACAAGGAACGCACTCTACATCGACCACGAGTGCCAGTGGCAAAGTGCTTGCAGATGATCGTGTGCACCCCGAGGGGTGGCCTTCGTTGCCAGTCACTTGAGGTGCCTTGTCCTGCGGGGTGGCGAACGGTCCCGGAGTTCTTGGCTCGATCACTCGGTGAATGGTGGCCCGATGCTGCTGCGTCATCCTTGCCCTCCGCGCGACGCCCTGACCAACATGCTCGTCGTGCCCGGAGCCGTGGGACGACACGGGGAGCAAAGGCCGCGGAGATGAGCCCACCCACGCCGAGCCGCACGGCGTGCACGCCCCGAGACTGACTGGCCAACCACGTGCGGCCTGCAACTTGTGCTTCCCGGAGCTGATGAAGTTGCGGACAACAGTTGACAAGAGTGTGTAATTTCAGATGAATGCGTCTGACTTGAATAAATATTTCAGACGTGGCACCGAAGGGCCTTCAGGTAAAACAGAAGCCAGCAATGGACACAACTGATGACAAGGAAAGAGAGCAGCGGAGTAATGCACTTCGGATATTGGACTGCGTAGAGCCTCGCAACTTAAGCGTTGGGAGCAGCTGCAATTAAGTCAGTAATATCTCACGGGATCAGTAGCGCTGGAACTGGTAAAATACGAGGGCAAGAAAAATGTTAACATCCAAAAACAACAAAGGAAGAAACGCGAGCGTGAGGATATCCCAACAGCCATCAGCAGCAATTTTGAATGCCTTAATCTTGAATCCAAACTGGCCAATTATCCTGGAGCAACTAGCAAAAAATAACACCACACTATGGGCAATGCCTCAACATAAACTTGTGGAGTAGCCGATTGTCCACCGAATAACTATAAATGTTCTTTCGAATGATCTAACTACTTGTGCAGTGTCTGGAACGATGAATGAGTTACTGAACAACTAACGCCTAAAGGAATACTTCTATGATCGCACAACTATAGAGAGGAGTCGTGATCAGCTGCCTGGACTATTCAATAAATCACGTACAATTGGTGTGCAACGCGACAAATACTTGAACATGTACGTGTACACCGTTCAAAAATAGACTATAAAGAAGTACGATAGGCATCGTCTCGTTCGCAGTAACCTATCAAAAGAGAAAGAGCTATCGTTGCAATGACTGAGGAACGACCAAACAATTGTCATTAAGCCGGCGGACAAGGGTGGTGGTACTTGACCGGAAAGATTATGTAGGTTTCCGTCAATTGTGCTGCTCCAATTTTTTCGCAGAGGTCCCGAGCCATCCTAGAGGGAAATTCGAGAGGGAAAGAAAGGCTGTTCTCCCCAATTTGCTCAAGGCAGCGAAGATAACCGATGCGACATTCAAAGGCTGAATACCAGGAAACTCCGACCCCGGCTGTTTCTATTTACTACGAAAAATTCTCAAAATAAACAATCCCGGCCGGCCTACCGCTTCCAGCACTGGAGCAGTGACTGAGACAATATTCAGCTTTATTGACATTGTCATCAACGACATTCCATTTTCACTTCCCTCTTACATGACAGCCACAAAACCGTTCCTTCAGGATGTACCAAACCTGACGGCACCAGCAGTGCGTTCCTTAGTGTGGATGCCGCATCTTTGGGCACCAACATACCCCACACCCAGGGTATAGCTTATATACTGTCAGGGTACGCTGAATCCAGCCAACCCAGCCATTTAGAGAAAGATACAACTCAAACTCCTTTAATTTATTACTTAAATATAATCACTTAGAGTTCGACAACTGACCACGAGGCCGCAGGATCGAATCCCGGGCATGGCGGCCGCATTTTGATGGGGGCGACATGTGAAGACACCCGTGAACTTAGATTCATGTGCTAGTTAAAGAGCCCCAGGTGGTTCAAATTTCCGGACTCCTGCACTACGGCGTGCCTCATAATCTGATCGTGGTTTTGGCACGTAACCCCGCCCCCCCCCCCCATATTTTCTTTGAGTACGACAACAAGCATTATCTGCACATCAACGCAACCGACATGGCGCCAAATATGCTAATATCTTTATGGCGTCGTTAGAAATTCTCTTCTTAAGAAATTCGGCCACATAACCAACATTCTACAAGCGATTCCTGAATGTTATATTCTTTATGCGGGCCGGCAGTGAACAAAGTCTCTTGCACTTCATTTCTAATTTCAGTTCTTTGTGCCCGCCAATTTTCTTCACGCACAGTTCCTCCCAAGGCAGTATTGACTTCCTCAGCGTCACTTTCTCAGGACGAACTGGTTGGATACTTGGTCATACATGCCTGTTGGGTCACAACGCACAATATATCGACAGAGACTGGCAGAGTAAAGACACCACGAAGCGCCGACTACAACTGGTTTATTACCACGCGAGTTGCTTGTAAATATACAATTCGACGCGTACGCGCGCGCACAAAGGAGTCCAAGACGATACGTGAAGGCCCTCCTCGATAGCAATGAAAAATCTCTTGCGAATGAAAGCCACGTCACATACAAAACAAAAAGAGAAGCAAGACTGCACTACAAACATACTCCGCAGACCGAGTCACCACTTGGACCGTCAAACTTGCAACAACCGTGTTTGGGTCACTATGCCTAAAAACAGGCGCTCCTTATCACTTAACAACGCAGACGGCATGCTGACACAATTTGCTTTAAGCTTTGATATCGCGCCTGCTTCAAATATTTTCCTCTTGGTCATCTCGGCGCGCCTGCGCCGAACTGAGGTCTCCTCAAAGAAGGGCTCCTTACGTCGTGTGGGGTGCAGGCAATGTACATCTAGAGGCAGTAGTAACCTTATTGCTGTGATCCCTGAGCGTTTCATTTAAGCATCTGCCAGTTTGGTCGATGTAGGTTTAGTCACAGGGCTAGGAAATTGAGTAGAGCACCTTTTCTGTGCATGGAACAAACTGCCGCTGGTACCTAATTGTGCAGCTTCTATTCTGACTGTCGCAAGAGTTGACCTTCCTACAGAGTTTAGATAACTTTTCTGGCGCCGAAAAGATCACTTCCACTCCTGGGCGTTTTCCCAGTTTCCTGAGGTTGTGAGAGATAGCATGCAGGTAGGGAATCACTGATACATTTTTCCTGTGATCTGAGCCAACCGCGTTTATTTTGGGAGCTAGCTTTTTGAGATTTCTTATCATGCCTTCAGCCACGCAAAGCTAAAACGTGCAGGGATAGCGCGAACCCTTAAGTCGAGATACGTGGTCATAGAAAGCGAGTCAACTGAAAGGCACAACAATAACGACACTACTGCCTCTAGATATACATTGCCGGGACCTCAGTGCTGCGCAGGTGCGCCGAGAAGACCACGAGGGAAATAGTTGAAGCAGGCGAGATATGAAAGCTTAAAGAAAATTGCACAAAACATGCCGTCGGTGTTGTTAAGTGATGAGGAGCGCCTCTCTTTAGGCGTAGTGACCCAATAACGGTTGTTTCAAGGCTGCCGATTCACCCGGCGACTCGGTCTGCAGAGCACATTCGTAGTGTAGTCTTGCTTTTGTTTTTGTTTTGCATGTGACGTGGCTTTCATCCGCACAAGATTTTTTGCTGCTATCGAAGAGGTGCTTCCCGTATCATCTTTCTTGGCTTTGTTGTTTGTGCGCGCACGCACGCGTCCAATAGTGTATCGACAAGCGCTTCGCATGGCCGTAAACCAGTTGCAGTCAGGGCTTGGTGGTCTCTTTACTCTGTCCGTCCCTATCGATTTATTGTGCATTGTGATCCAATAGAGACGTCACTTTTACACTGATTGGAGGTCACATTTGCCCGTCCCTGTACAAAAACGCCAACAGATCATCAGCAGCACCTGCACTTCTATAGTAGCAACCCCGACCAGTGCAAAACAAGCATCCTCTATTCGCACGCTCACAGAAACAGAAGAATCTCTCCTGAATCTGCAGAATTTGAGAGACACGCCTAGGAAATGAAATCCGCTCTTGTATGTCAAGACTATCCTCCACAAGTAGTATAAAATTCAATAGAACGCGCCTGCAGCATAGATCGAGCTCGTAAATGGAGAAAAATGATAAACAAAACGAATATCCAATGGGATCCGAACTTAGTCCTCACATACACTACCGGTTATCCACGGGTCAATGCCATTCCGGGCTGCCACTTTAACGTCAACTAGAGCAGCCGACTCACGACGATCTTCTAGCGGCCACCTGATGTAGTATACAGAAGGAACACAAATTTGAGGGATTCGTTGATCAGGGCGAGAACACAGAAGGCCAATGTGCCCAAGTATTATCTGTCGTGTGGAAAGCCACGATGCAAGGTTTGTCGTCCCATAACAACAACAGTAATAGATGAAGAATAGAATTCGGCCTTTGTACATAAAAACAGCAAAAATCGCGATTGTAACGTCGTGTACAAAATTGAATGCGAAGTGTGTAAGCAGGAATATATCGGAGAAACAGGGACTGCTTTTCTCTTACGATTCCACAACCGCCACGCACATGTGAAAAGTCTCCCGAATTTGCCCTGCATGCTTGGCTGTCTGGTCACTACTTTGAGCGTCGTGCTCTTGCAATCTGGTTTACAATACACTTGAGCGCGCGAGGGGAGCGAATCTTTTTCATCCATAAATTTGAAAGGTGCGCTAAAGGAATCGGTGAGAGTACGGGGTGGCTGACGCGCCTCCGCCGGCATATACAATGAAAGCGTGCTCTCGGAGGTTTCATCCCGGGTGCGCCCCAGCGGACGAGCGGAAAAACGAATAAAGCCGCAGTTTGTCTCGCCCTGCCACTCGAGTAGACATTCCGAGTGACTTCTTGCCGCTACTAGGAACCTGCGCGCGCTGACGTCAGTTGTACATTAAGCTTTCGAGAACAGCACCGAGACTCCACGAATTAGCATCCTAAAGTTGAGACCAAGGACGGACTCGCTTTGCTACAGCCGTATATATATATATATATATATATATATATATATATATATATATATATATATATATATATATATATATATATATAGTACGCGCGAAGGAGACCGTTTATATATAACCCTTACGGATGAAGGGGACCGTTTACTTTAGGTCGCGAAGGTGAGCGCAAGAGCGGCCAGCTGGTTGATCAACTGAGCGTCGTCCTCTTCTTCCTTCCCCCACTCGGGACCGCACGCACGTTCACCGGTCTTCGTTTTCTTCATGCGTAACATTATATATATATATATATATATATATATATATATATATATATATATATATATATATATATATATATATATATATATATATATATATATATATACGTACTCTCCTGTAAGCTTGTGGGCAGCCTTTAATTGGTTCCACCAAACGTTGAGCACGTCACACTTGCCACATAGTCGTATGTAATATGTTTTTAGCAATGCAGTTTCATGACAAACTGTCATGAAGTGCTCAGTGTGTCTGGGCTACACATGTCCATAGTCCGCAATGTAGAGACATCTCGCTTTGGCGTCTTTATGGAAATAAATTGCGCTGTTTTTCGCGATCAGTAGCGCAGCTCTTATTACCCAATTACACATTACGACAAACAAATCCAAGTACTAGGTACAATGATCTTCCAACAAGTACAACTCCTTTCGTTGTTCAATTTGTTCAATTTTTTCCTCTTAATAACCTCACAAGTGAAAGTAGCAGATTTCTCTATCTCTAGAAAAAGGTCAATAAATAATAAAGCAGATAAATTGGTGTGACTTCGCTGGTGCAAGTTTCCATAGCAGACGACGAGGTCAACAGACGACCACAGCAGATATCACGAGGATTGCGGTGGTTGACCAGGGTATCTGTGGACTCAGGCTGCTGTTGAACTTGAGCAAAATGACGTCACTCACTTCTTCCCCTGCGCTTTCTCTGATGTTCACTGCATCTTTCCTAGTCTTCCATAAGGCAACGTTGCCACTACTTGGAAAACCGTCCAAGGTAATTTCTTACGCGTGAACCGAGCCAAGTGTGACTACGAGGCTCACACCTGTGCCGCCACGTGAGTACTACAGCTGCGTATTCACTTGGTGTGGTTTTGAAAAATACGGCAACGACCGATCGCGTTGATTCCCTTAATAGTTAATAAGTTTAATGAGTGTGATTATCCGTTCCTTTGAATGTTGGCTGTCTGCGGCAAGAGCTCGCTCTTCTGCGACGCACCTGGTAGGGAGCTGTAGTTTCGTTTGATTTTATGGGAGGCATTGTATTCTTGTTTTAAGCCGAGTGTTCGACCGACAGCCTCGCCTTTCTTGTTCTCGCTGTGTGTTTGATCCCTAAGCGTAGATGACAAACATCGTACAAGAATTTTCCTCTGTAAACCAGCTTCGTCGAGCATTGCGAATTAAGCGAACCACCTCAACGCTATGGCAGTAATGTCTTGGCCGAATACCGAAAATATTTCTCGCGTGGTCGCTTAAAATAGTATTCGTGTTGCGCAAGCTGAAAGAAGGTACAGTACCTCATACATGCTCATTCCTTCAACGAATTGCAACTCTCAATTATACAACTTGGCTTTGCCCATTTTCCAGCAAATTTATGCTCTCGTGCAAGCGCTAGGACTCATCACTGACTCTGTTTTTATTAAATTCACAAGCTCTTGCGGCAGCTTGCTGCAACATGCGAGGTAGGGAAGCATTTGACGAATTGTCCAAGTAAAGCAGGTGAGATTTATTACAAGAGCTTTAAAAGAATAGCGGGTTAGGTACACAGCTAACATGGACACACCATTTTCGTGGTTATGATATACTGGACAAGTCTTGCGAATGAATGAAGAAAACGAGTAACAGCCTAAAAAACATCACGTGACTGAGGCAGACGAAGCGCAGCCACGTTCCGTTGTTTGGGCTGTTACTACTATTACGGCTATTGAAATTAAATGGGACACATGTGTCCGACCAAAATCTAGCGGACGAGTTTAATAAATATTTCCTTGATCTTGCTTGTGACAGAGACGTGGATAACGACTTAAATGACGTCCCACTGTTGGACAAAACGATATATCTTAAACCTGTGACTGAAGTTGAAGTAATGACAATTTTCACAGAGCTCAAAAATAGTACCTCACGTGATATAGATGGACTACAAATACGGCCCATATAATCAATTCTGGATATTATTTTGCCCTACATCACTCACATCATTAATCTCTGTATTGCAAATGCTGTATTTCCTCATGGAATGCAAGTTGCGCGCTGTTCTGTACTTTTCAAGAAGGGAGATAGGAACCAGTTAGGCAATTACCGCCCAATATCCATACTTCCAATATTCTCAAAGGCATTAGAAAAAGCTCTTCACAAACAGTTTACAGAATTTGAATCCAAACATAATATACTCACCAAATCACAATATGGGTTTAGAAAGCACCTTTCAACAGAATTCGCACTCTTAGAACAGAAGGAATATATACTAAAACAATTTGAACATAACAGTATAGTCTTGGGTATTTTCATTGATTTTACAAAAGCGTTTGACCTTATAAATCATGAATTAATTCTCCGGAAGCTTGAACGATACGGTTATCGCGGGCATGCAGCATCCATAGTCAAATCGTATCTGGAACATCGCCGACAAGCTGTAAGTGTAAATGGCTTCATCTCACAAACTCTCCCTGTCCGCTGCAGTGTTCCGCAAGGAAGTATACTCGGTCCATTTCTCTTCAATCTTTATATCAATGACATCGTCAACGTATTTCCCCTCGCAAAATTTATCATACACGCAGGTGATACGAGCATATTCTTATCCGGCGAAAATGCCAATGATCTAATAGATTCAGCAAACTGCATGCTCAAACACCTAGACAAATGGAGACAAAAAAATGCACTGCAAATTAATGTGAGCAAAACAAAAGCAGTTGTTTTTCGGGCCAAGAATAAACAAGTTACTCTGACAAAAGAAATATACGTTAGATCTTGTCCTCTAGAAATAGTACCCCAGTTTAAAACTCTGGGCGTTGTGTTTAACCAGCAGATGTCCTGGGACGATCATGTGGCCCACATTACTTCCAAATTATCACAAATAATTGGTCTGCTCTATCGCAACCGTGAAATCTTACCCTCTTGTGTTATGATGTTAGTTTATTACTCTTTATTTTATTCTCGCCTTAACTATTGTAGCCTTATCTGGGGAACTACAACACAGGCAAACCTGAACAAATTACTTGTATTACAAAAAAATGCAAAGCGGATTGTTAAGAAATTACCGAGGTTGCATCATACAAGAGAAATATTTTTAGAACACAAAATAGTTCCAGTAACAAAAATCTACGACTATCGCCTCAGCCGAACACTTAAACAAGAACATTTAAACAAAACATCTTTTATTCAAGCTCTTTCAGGCCTGAGAAGGCGTGAACAAAGCTACAACACAAGAAATAAGGATATGTGGGAAATTAAAACATTTCGAACAACATATGGGCTACAAACGTTAGAACACCGGCTTCCACAACTTCTTAATGACCTATTGAGACAGGATATAACACTTCAATATGCCACATTTCGGACACTCTTGGCTTACTTTCTTTCCTAAACTTTTTCTTGTTATTTCTTTATGCAACTAAAGCCAAATCGCTTTACAGAAGTATGGTGTTACTCGGTGTTATTCCTGTTTTTTCTGTTAAAGTGCCTTTGCCATGTCATTGCATTGCGTAAACCATTAAAAGCCTTCATTTTTTTTTTGCCATGTGTGTATGACTCAATTCTCTTTTTTTTTAAGCTATGTACCAGATGCAGCCTTTATCTAATATGTTTATATATTGCTCTGTAGTGTAATGTGACCGCCGTGGGCAGTGCTTCTTTTTGTGTATCTTCTTTTTTCTGACTTTGTATGCTACTGCCAAATAAAGGGGGCCGTTGCTCTGTCAAGCTGTTGAAAGACAGCTTTTACTTCGGTCCCCCTGCATCATCATGTATGACGTGATGGTCGAAAATAAACTTACTTACTCGTTCTCTTCAGACGTGTACAGACCGGCACAAGTAGTACGTTTTTGCAGCTTTTGTCTGTGAGATCTAGAAGCAGGCGACGCGCCTTCCGCCTGAACGACGACACATTCAGCTGTGGCCCAAAGGCTGTGTAGTTGTTGACTGGATTTTCGGCTGCTCTGGGCATTTTGGGATGTGCGTGAACATTCTCACCTACAAAAGATTTCTGTGCCCACTCTATGTGCTAAAAATTAAAGCAAGACTCTCAATTATCCTGCGTTTCCTTCGGATACAATCCTGTCGAGGCGCTCAGCTAGACTAGTCGAAATCATTGTTTTCTGGTGGCCTTGCGTGGCCCACCAATGATTTGTAAGTAGAATTGTTTAATGGCAATACCTACTAATTAAGTGCCTGGGAAGAACCGAACGGACAGACACCTAATCGATCGTGACGCTTGCTGGTTCAAAACGCAAAAAATGAACTTGTAACGATAAATGAGCGAGAAATTATCATGTACTACAATATTTACGTTCTACGCATGTTTACAAACTATTCTTTACTATGTTTTCACATCATCAAACCTGAATAAAGTGTGCTTGATGATTTGCTGATGCAACAGGTTTTAATCACTAATACGAAGGATAGAGGAACCGCGGCAATGCATTTTCCCTGTATTCGGTACCAATAAAGGAAGCACAGCGACTGCTCATGTTCACGGGCACCAAGTAAGAGAAACATTCGGCTCGCCCTGCTTTCCCTAAGGAAGCCTTCCAAACCTGCGGGTCCTGGCTGTCGTCGGCGAGCCGGTGCAGCTCGTGCAGCCTGTTGGTGACGCGGTGCTCCAGGGCGAGCGCCGCCTGCAGGGCGTCCAGGACGCTCATCCAGGTGGCCGTGGCCGGCATCTGCGAAGTGCACGGCTCAGAAGAGGAGGCGCGGCCACTGAGGCGCGCATACTCACGTCCACGTTCACGGCGGACACGGTGCCTCCGCGCAGGTTCACGTAGTCGATGAGCTTCTGCGCGTGTTCGCGCTCCTCGCTCGACTGGTCGCGAAAGAAGCGCGCGAACCCGTTGCGGGCCACCTTGTTGTTGGCCAGATGTGCGGCCTGCGTGGGGAGCCACATGGAGAGCAGTTGGTCAATACGAGCAGTTGGTCAAGCAAGCTCTCGTGACAGCATGCTGGAAAGAGTTCAGAGAATCCTTCAGCAGTTATAAGCAGTGTTTCCAGCAGTGGCTTTCACCGTATAATATGATGGGCATAAACCTTCCGTCATCAAAAAACACGCTTTGTCTGCAACGCACCAGACTTAAACGTCGACGGCGCACTCGTTATGGGAACGTGAGCAAACCAGGATAGATTGAAAATTTTGGTGAGGTACGTTTAAAGAATTATATCACCACTGTTTCACACAATTTGACTTTCCTCTACCAAGGGTCACACCAACCACAGTATTGAGCAAATGATTCACTTAGACATTCACAACTGTCGAGCGAATTGCATGGAATCGACAGTCGTTAGCATTATCGGCCATTCAGAGGAAGCGTTAGCTCGTGTGCTCCTATCTGACTACATGTAAAGGAACTCGTTTTTCTCTGCAACCAAGGTACCGAATTTGGCGAGGTTTGTTGCATTTAAAAGGAAAGGTTAGAATCTAGTGACCGTTCGTTTCGATTTTTCGATTTAGATTGTCAGATGTTTCATTAAAAAATGGAAGAAATCGCGAATTTTCAGAAAACGAAACTATCACATTTACAACCCCCTAACTCAGCAATGAAAAGTAATATCACTGTTTTGTGAATCGCATCTAATAGTACTTCTAAAGCGGACAAAAGGGATATGTTACACACGAGTCTAAAAAAGTTGCTAATATTAAAATGCAGGTTTTGCAGAACCTTGTACACAACGAAACCAATTCACGTAAGGCAAATTGACATGTAGAAGTCGTCCACTTTGAATGATCTAATGGACGCCATTTACAGAACCGCAATATCTGCTCTTGATGCAGAGTTATGAAACTGTAAATTCTGTTTTTATTTTTTTTTAACTTTCGAATTTTCGAAAATTGTTTTAAGAAAATTCAGGCCCTAAATCGAAATTATGCTTCCAACAGTCACTAGAATTTAACGTTCTCTCCCAAATGCAACATACTTCAATAAAATCGGTGCAGGGGTTAACTCAGAAAAGCGTTTCCGCGTTTTACATCTATTTGAATAGGCCGTGCAGGAGTTTCGTCCGAGTGAAAGCTTCCTCTTAAGGTTACATCTTAATAAAACCAAGAGCATGCTTCTTTGCACTATTTGTTCGAGATAGAGCGGCAAAGAGCGATCCCCCGTTGGATTCGCGCATGAATATGGATGGATGGATGGAATAACTTTAATGAAAGGTCCTGCGAGCTACGGGGCGCAAGGTCCCATAGAGCGGGCTACTCCCACGTTGGGACCGGGAGTTGTAACTCCCTGGCCGCATCGTGGGCTCGCTGGACAGCCCAGAGCTGCTCCGCCTGGTCCGTGCTGCGTAATGCTTCTTGTAGCCTGGCGGAGTCTTGATCCTTGTTTGCGTGGGTCCGATCACACGGCCAGAGCAAGTGATGTACGTCTAGCGTGCTATGGCAATTTTCGCAAAATGATGTTTTGTATAGGTCAGGCATGTAGTGATGTAGTCTGTTCTGCGTGGGGTACGTGTTTGAAGCATTCTGAACGTGAGGGCTTGAGGCCTGGTGAGCTTATTGTGAGGTGTGCTGTATATTCTGCCGTCTAAATAGAAGTGCTTTGTGATCTCGTTGTATGTGGAGGGAGGGTCCGGATTGTCGCTGGGATGGTCACGACCAGAGTAGGTGGCGTCGCGGTGGGTTAGGTCTCGCGCGCTCCTGTGAGCCATCTCATTGAGATTGCGAGGGGCGTCCTCGATCTCTCCGAGGTGTGCCGGGAACCAGCTGATGGTGTGATGCTGCAGCGGTGGGGATCTATTGGTTATTTGTAGTGCTGGGCTTGCAACTGCTCCTTTCTGAAAGGCTTTGACGGCCGAGCGTGAATCGCTGTAGACGTGGGTGCTAGTCGGGTCTGTGAGCGCGAGTGCGATGGCGACCTGCTCTGCTATCTCGGACTTGTGGGTCTTGACTGTGAGAGCGTTTGTGACTTGACCTTGCTTATTGATCGTGGTGGCAACGAAGGCCTTCCTGGTCGGGTACTGTGCCGCGTCTACGAAACAGGCTAGGATCTTCTTATCACGTATTTCGCGCAGGATGAACGATCCGCGTGCCAGCCTTCTGGGTTGATGGTGCGCAGGGTTCATGTTCCGCGGGAGTGGGCGAACCGTGTAGGAGTTGCGTGTGTTCGTCGGAACGCTTTGATATAGATTCTCCATTACTGTGGTGTCATGACCTAGTTTGGCTAGGATTTCTCTACCAGGTTTGGTTCCAGAGAGTCTTGTCCATTGAGCCCGTTCTTGAGCTTCGGCGATTTCTTCAAGTGTATTGTGTACCCCCAGTTGCAGCAGGAGCTCTGTCTCGGTGTTCTTGGGGATTCCCAGCGCTAGTTTGACTAGCTTCCTCAGTTGTACATTGAGTTTGTCGTTCTCCGCTACCTTCCATCTGTGCATGGCCGCCTCGTAGGCGAAGTGGCATAGCGCAAAGGCGTGTGTTAGCTTGAGGAGATTTTCTTCCTTAAGGCCGTGTTGTCTGTTTGCTACGCGTCGCATGAGATTCGACTTTGTCACGATCTTCTCTACTGTCGCGGCATTTGAGCCGTTGCTCTCAATGAGCATCCCACGGACTCTGACTTTGCTTACGTGTGGAATGGTTCCTCCATCTTTTGTTCTGAGAGTAATGGAGTGTGTGTCTCTGATTTCGTTCTTTGGCTTGGGACCGCTTCTCGATGGTTTGTAGACGAGGAGCTCCGACTTCGCAGGCGAACATTGCAGGCCGGTGGGAGCGAGGTATTCCTCGATCGCGTCGATCGCTTGCTGCAGAGCACTTTCAATTGATCCCAGGCTACCTCCGGGGACCCAGAGCGTTACGTCATCTGTGTATATCGTGTATTTGACGTTCTCGATTTGATCCAGTTTCTTGCCTAGGCCGGCAAGCGCAAGGTTAAAAAGCGTCGGAGAGATGACAGAACCTTGGGGGGTGCCCTTGCCGCCGAGTTTGTATTTCTGGGACTTGATTTCCCCTAGACGGAGGGTGCCCGTTCTGTCGCTCAGGAACGATTTTGTATAAGCGTAGAGTCTCGCGCCGACGTCGAGGTTGGATTCGTGTCGAGTATGTAGTCATGTGATAAAATATCGAATGCCTTTTCGAGGTCTAACCCTAGGATTACTCTCGCGTCTCTCGTGTATGCGTCAATGATCTCATGCTTGAGGAGCTTCATGGCGTCTTGGGTCGATGGCCCGGGTCTAAAGCCGATCATTGCTGCGGGGTAGATATCTTTTTCTTCGAGATGTTTCGAGAGCCTGTTTAGGACCGCGTGCTCGGCTACCTTGCCGACGCAAGATGTCAGCGAGATAGGTCTGAGGTTATTGATGTTGGGCGCCTTGCCAGGCTTTGGGATGAGCACGATGAGGGCCGTTTTCTAGTCTTCGGGTAGTGGTCCGTTCCTCCAGATTTTGTTGATTTCCTCTGTGAGGGTTTCGATTGAGGTTTCGTCAAGGTTTCTAAGTGCCTTGTTAGTTACGCCGTCCTGTCCCGCCACTGACTGGCTGTTTAGGTTCTGAAGCGCCGTGCGTATCTCTTCGATTGAGAAGTCCCGATCTAGCTCTGGGTTGGCTTTGCCGCGATATGCTTCGGCGGTCGTGCCTCTAGCATTTTTGGCCAGCGGGAGGTACTTGTCGGCGGGACCGTCAATGAGCTCATTTTCCGTGGTAATTTTGAGTTCCTCGTGCATGATCCTGTTCAGCGTACGACCCCGGGCCGCTTTGGTTCTGGTTCTGTCTAAAAGATGTTTGAGCGGGTGCCACGTCGTCCCGCTGCTGATGCGGCCATCCGCGGCGTCGCACACCTCGTTCTATTGCTGGTTAGATAGTTGCGTGCAATATTCTGCAATCAGCCGGTTGAGGAAAGAAATTCTTTTCCTCAGCCGTCGATTGCGTCTTTGTTTTTTCCATCTCCTGGTGAGCGATTGTTTGGCTTCTAGCATGTGAGCCAGTCGGCTGTCCATGCTTTGAACGGGGAGGTCTGTCTCTATTTCCTTCGTGGCTGCCTTAATGTCGGTCTTTAGTTGCGACGTCGATTGTTCCATTGATTCTTTGCCTGTTCGGCGTTTGTGTCTGAACTCGCGGAACTTGTCCCAGTCAACGTAAGTCATTTTTCTGGGTTCTCTGGATGGGGTGTCAATCGTTGTCTCAATATGGACAATAAGAAAGCAATGACAAAGCGAAGCAATAATGGACTGTAAAGCCTCGGGCATCATAAAATGTACTTAATTCTTAGTGCGCTTGTGATTAAGATCCTGCGGCACAGATTGCATCAAGGAAGAAACGTCACGTCTTAGTGCTTCGCTGACGTTGAGTGCAAGAACCAGTGGCACAAGAGCATGCACGGCAGGTTGCACTGTGTGAATGCACTAGCTTTTCGTGAAAAGTTGAAAAGACCAGCATCAACCCAAGCGGTAGAGAATAACACAGCCATTCGTGCATTTCAGCATCCTGCAGGGAAGAATGCCGAAAACAGGCACACAAACCATCATTACTTGTGCGTCTAGATTGCTCTCCTGTACAGTCGGAATAAAACTTGTCTGGAGCAGTCAAGCAGCTGGCTGACGGCAGCAGAAGCGCCGCCTCTCAGTAGCTGCTGGGTTCGATATATGTTGGATACGAGCGCCAGAAACCTGCATGCGGCCTGCACACTCGCGGCCAAACTCAACCGGTCAATTTTGTCATAAGAGACAGTCAAATTTGTTTTTTATTGCTTGCTATCGCCTGTGCAACAGTCGCCGTTCGTGATAAGTGCGGATTTGCGCCGTTATGCCAGCGTTAGCTCCAACAACGACACGCGATTCAACATAAAGAATGGCAATAATTAATCTGCACCGCAGTTCATGATCACGTCTACGCGTATTAGCACATGAAGTGATAGACGCAAAAAACGACTGACGCGAGCACTATTTTTCGCGACGGCTCCACGATCGACCGCAAGCGATCGCTACAATGGGTCCCGTATTAACAATGAGACAGATCGCCCAGCGGGAACTGTGAGCTGAGTCTTGAAAGCGTACGGTGAAGAAGGTCGCATCGAAGACGCTTCATGTGGTCACCCTGAATTCACGTCACATGTGGAAGGCCTGCTGACTGTGGCCGCCTCAGTAGCAGATCCCTTTCTAACTGCTAAGGAGATCAGGGATGAGCTCGGTTGGACAAGTGTCCGCCTGCGAACGAGAAGGCTCTGCGAAGCTGGCATTCACAGTAGGGTTGCCTACCTAAAGACGTTGCTGGAAAAATCGCACAGCAGGGCTCGCCTTGAGTTTGCCTCCACATGCGACTCGCGGAGTCCCGACAATTGACACGCGGTTGTCTTCACATATGAAGCGTCATTTTGCACCCGGTGGAGCGTTCAGTGAACAGTTTGACGGCCGGAAAGGTGTCAGTAAGTTGGGAAAAATTGCGTTCGGCGCTGCTATCTTGATCAAGTCGGTTTTCTTGCGTTGTGTTTACAAGGTCAAGATATAAAATTTCGGCTTTCTTTTTACCAGTACGATGTAAGTTTAAGCTGTAAGTTGTATTATTTTCCTTGCTCGAACAAGTGTGGTGCATTGCCATTTGCCTTGTCCCGTTAACTCGCGATTATTTTGTCTGTGTCTATAGCGTGATAGTTATTTACTTTATGCACCCTTATCAGCATACCAAAGTGCCGCTCTCGTAATTTGTTTGCAAAATTACGTCCAGCTTATTCACATGGCATAAGCCGGAATCTGTATAAGAAATAGTGTGACTTTTTACTTAGGATTTAGCAAGATAATCACCTCGTATTACCTTGCAAACGCTTTGAAGCCCTTCACCTCGGACTACAGGGAACACGTAAGCTACACGGAAAGCCCGTGAAGTGCAGTCGATGGTGCGACATTGAGTTTGCTTCATTAGCGTGAGCATAACAGCCTCGTTTACTCCGCTCACTGCCGACAGAGTTCAATTATTTTGAGCACTCGCCTTTAAGCTTTGTTATACAGGATTTTAACACTTGTGTTAAAAGCCTCTGAATAAATAGCCTCCAAATAAATTTTTAAGACAGCAAATCGATGGTTGTTTGAAATAATACGGCGTTAAAAAAAATCTTAAACGAAGGGCAAACCTCCGCTTTCACATTCAGTGGCTCCGATACACCTATATGCTTTCAAAAATCATCTAACTTACTCCAATAAGATCCTTGAAATCGTTGAATTAATTTTGGAAAGTGCAGAACAAATTATGTGTAATGCTTGCTTCGATGCCTGCTTCAGAAGCAGCAAGTACTGAGTCAATGAAACTGTATTTGACTTTTTTTTTCTCTTTTCTTGGTTATGGAAAGTGTAGATGGCGTGAGTGCATTGTGGTGAAGGTGAAAAGGTGTCATCAGTGCTTTGTGCAGTCGGTATGCTTAAACTGCTCGAATCCATGTAGGTTCTACTAAAATATTTCTTGCTGCGATACTATAATTTGTAGTCAGGAAAAAGATCTCCTCAAATCTTTGTGTGCTTGTGTTTATCTTGTGCAGGTGAGGCGTTACGGCAAATGTATTCGCTCAAATGATCCGTTCCTTGTTATGCTGCCGTGCCCAAGGCTGCTGTGTCCTATACTGTGTGATTTGGCAATGCACGCGGCGGAATTACTGCTACTGGCTGGAGACGTCGAAACAAACCCCGGCCCAGATCTTGAACAGATCTCCAGACAGCTCGAGGCGATTGCCGGAGACATAAAAAGCATTAAAGAGGATCGACTAACATCAATTGAAGCGAAACTGGAAAACATGGCTGCCCTTGACAAAAAAATGTTTGACTGCATTAACCAGGTCACCAACTTGCAGAAGGTTGTTTCCTCGCTTGAAGTAAAACTAGAGGATTTGGAAAATTGCTCGAGACGGTGTAATCTTTTAGTTTACGGATTTCAGAAGATGAAGAAGAAGACAATGAATCTCTTGAACACACTTTTAATGAAAGCATTGCCAAGAACATTCTTGAAATTCAACCTTTTGCCATTGAACGCATTCATAGGTTAGGAAAATCTTCACCCGAGAAAACCAGGCCTGTAATATTAAAACTTGTTGACTTCCGTGAAAACACTATTGTGCTAAAGAACTGTCGCAAACTTAAAAATACTGAATACGCGATCAGTGAAGACTTCCCTGTCCGAGTACGCGACATAAGGAAAAAACTCTGGGTTAGTGTAAAATTAATGTAAGATTCCGGTGCAAAGGTTCCGCTCGTTAACGATAAAGTCCGAATCAACGTAGAATTGTTTCAGTGGGATGAAGGAAAGAACTGCCGGGTACCTGTAAAGGCACAGACAAGTGTGAGTAAAAGCCAAAAAACCAGCAAGGAATTAGACCACACCTACGCCCCCGACCGCCCCAAAAACGAAACAACCTTTGCAAACGTAACTGCGCGTAGTATCCTGAATAAGCTTGACGCACGAGAGTCTCTTCTTATCAGCCTAGAGCCTGACTTTATCGCGATTACAGAAACGTGGCTTACAGATGACGTACAGGACAAAGAAATAGCCCCACCCGACTATGTGATTGTGCGGAAAGATAGGTCAACGCGAGGGGGAGGAGTGGCTCAACTAATAAATCGAAAAATTCCTTTCACTCTCTTACCGGAAGTTGACAATGCCGAAGCACTTTTTTGCAAACTCAGTTTTGGTGCGACCACTATCAGTGTCGGTTGTGTATACCGTAGCCCTTCGACTGATGAACGCGCATTGACATCATTATATCAGTATATGCAACTTCATGTACAAAAATCCCGGCTGATCCTTCTTGGGGATTTCAACCTTCCGGATATCGACTGGCCAACCATGTGTTATCGCTCTCCTTGTTCAGAAATTGTTTTTAATATTATGCCTAGTTTTTACATGTCACAAATTGTCAACGAGCCCACACGTGTTCAAGGCAATGCATTCAACATTCTTGACCTCATCTTTCTGAGCAATCACTTTTCGATCGAAAAAACTAACTTAGCAATGCTAGATGGAATATCAGATAACAAATTAACATTATGCACTACTCCCATTCAGGCCGCAACAAATCTTTCTATTTCGAAAACTAGTTATCCAGACTTCAGTCTCAGTTTCAGTTTATTATTCGTTCATACCATTTTGTTACAAAATATGGTATACAGACAAGGGTCCCAAAGTCAGAGACTGCACCGGGACCCTTGGATTAGAAGTTATACAAAAAATAAAGCGGAATACAGAGCAGAGAAACAAATCTCGAAGTAAGCAAAATATAACCAAGAAACTGAGTGACGACACACATAAAAGACAAAAGGAAGAGGAAAGATGCTCAATCAATGATAATTGCACAGCATCTAAATAGCAAAATAACATTGTAGGAAATTAATCAGACAGCAAATAATTCTTGAGTTCATATTTCAAAGAGTACAAGGTAGTTGACAACTTAATGGAATATGGAAGACTGTTCCAAAGCTTAAGCGCGCAAGAAGAGGAAGCCATCTTTCCGTAATTAGTATCACATAAAGGCAACAAGAAATTTTCTTGTGCTGCAAACCTTGTGTTATTGGGATTAAAAAGGAGATCAGAACTAACAAAGTTGTAAGAAAGTTGTTGAGTTAGTAATTTGAAAAATAATATCGCTAAATGATAGTTAAACAAATCAGTAACTTGAAGAATGCGGTTTGTACGTAGTTGTGAAGAGGCGTTGGAGAAAAGATGGCTTCGTGTTATAATGCGGATAGCCTGATTTTGAATGTGCTGAATAGAGGAAAGATGACAATGATACGTATTACCCCAAGAAGCGATACCATAAATGATATGACTATGAATGAAAGCGAAGTATAACGATAATAATGCTTCTTTGGAAAAAAATGCACGTGATTTGAGTAGCGCTCTAATGCCAAATGCTGTTTTTTGTTTGATGTGTGCAATGTGGTTAGTAAACTTAAGGTGGGGATCTAATTTGATGCCGAGGAAAGAAACACAAGTGGAGGCAGGAATGTCATGCACATTCAGATTTATGGTCCGAGAGCAAGGTAAATGTGTCTGTAATGACTTGAACAACATGAATTGCGTCTTCGTAGGGTTTATAACTAGCAAACTGGCGTTACACCATTAAGTAATTTTTGGCAGATCACTGTTTAGTTTCAAAGTTAGCAAAAGTAATGATTTATCAGAGAGGGCAACAGTCGTGTAGTCGGCGTATAATATAGGTAGGGTATAATTAAGGCAGTCAGGTAAATCATTTATATAAATGGAAAATAATAGTGGACCTAAAATCGAGCCCTGAGGCACTCCTTGGTTAATAATTTTGCTTTAAGCCCCGCCTGCGTACACTGTTAATTCGCGATTAAACAGATAACTTATTAATAAATTAAGAGCAGGACCAGAAATGCCAACAGACTCCAGTTTAGTAAACAAAACTTCGTGGTTTATTGTATAAAAGGCTTTAGTAAAGTCTAAAAAGACCGAGCCAACAAAGTATCCAAGATAAAGTGAATGTCGAATATAATCAGTTAATGCTAGCAAAGCCAAGTTAGTCGAGCTTCCTGAACGAAAACCAATCTGGCAGGGTTTCAGCAAGCTAAATTTGTTAAGGTAAATGTTAATACGACGAAGTATTAATTTTTCTACAACTTTACTAATTGAAGGTAAAATACATATAGGACGATAGTTCGCGACTTAAGCTTTGTCACCCTTTTTATGAATAGGAATTACTTTAGCTTTTTTTAGACTTCTAGGGAATATACCGGTCTTGAACATAATGTTAATTAAGTTACTGACTCCAGAAAAGGTGACGACTCAAGCATAGTTAATTACTTAATTTTGGAGTATCAGTCATTTGAAGAACTCGTAATTCTTCAGACACTGATATAGACGCATTATGGGAAAGGTATAAAGCCATTGTATCCCATTGCATCAATAACTATATACCAACAAAAATCAAACGAATAAATAGAAATAACCCATGGATAACACGTGATGTCATTCATGCGAAGCGCAAAGTGAGGCGACTAAGAAAATTGCTTAAAACCAAAAAAGGTCCTCAACATAAACGCAAACTCACGTGTGCTGTCAATGAAATGAAAGCAAAGATTAGTACAGCGAAAGCACATTTCTTTTCTGTTACGCTTCCTAACTTTTTAAAACATTCCCCTGGAAAGTTTCGGAAGTATCTTAGCCCCAAAAAACAAAGCAACACTCTCAATTCTCAGGAACAAAGTTTAAGTTTTGCCAATTCATTAAATACATACTACCAGTCTGTGTTCACTGCTGACGATGGTCGCATTCTGGAGGTGAATCACTACAACCAGAGACCACCAGACATGCCAACGATAACGGAGTCAGGAGTGCTCAACTTATTACTATCAATAGACACAAAAAAAGGAAACGGCCCGGACAATATTTGCAACAGTTTTCCTCAAAGATAGGCCGAAGTCAACGCGATATATCTACATCTAATATTTAACAAATCTTTATCAACATTTAGCCTTGCAAAGGAATGGAAAATAGCGAAAGTAATCCCCGTTCATAAAGCAGAAAGCAAAAGTGATGTCGGTAATTACAGACCAATATCGCTAACGTCCACAGTAGGAAAACTATTAAAACATATCATATTAAAGCATATCACGAGCTATCTTGAGCAAGCACAAATATTATCGCCTATCCAGCATGGTTTCCGGCGGGGACTTTCAACCATAACCCAATTACTTGAATTAACGCATGACTTATCCCAAAGCATTGATAATCAAAAACAAGTTGATTTAATAGCCTTAGATTTTTCGAAGGCATTTGATAGAGTAACCCATCAAAAACTAATTAGCAAACTGAAAACAACTTTAGGCAATGGTTCTATTGTCAATTGGATTGAAGATTACCTAACCAACCGGTTTCAGTATGTTGTTGTTAACAATGAATTTTCTTCCATTGCAAAAGTCGCATCGGGGGTGCCTCAAGGGTGCATCCTTGCTCCCACTTTATTCCTTATTTTTATTAGTGATTTGCCCTCTAGCATCCGCGTGAAAATGAAGCTTTTTGCCGATGACTGCATTCTGTATAATGAAATTAACTCTATGAAAGATCACGTTGATTTAAACAGCGCCCTCCATGATGTAGTGAAGTGGTGTAAAAAGTGGCAGATGGAACTGAACATTAAAAAACTGCCTTTTTTTTCTATAACCCTAAAAAACATAGGTCGGACTTCGGCTACGCTATCAATAACATACCACTCACCCGAGTTCATGAGCACAAATATCTTGGCTTGATCATTCACATGACCTAAGATGGGAATCGCATATTAACAGTATCATACCATCTGCTTTAAAACGGCTGTTCTTTCTCAGAAGAAGACCGAGCTGCGCCACCGGAAATTAAACTGCTATCATACAACGCATTTATTCGCCCAGTTCTCGAATATGGTGACACAATTTGGTTTCCGGATACACAACAGCTTATTAACAAACTAGAAGGAGTGCAGCGAAAGGCAATTCATCTTTAACAAACACAAGAATAGCGATTCACCCACCCAACTGCTAAAACAAGCCTGTATTCCTACTCTGCGAAACCGCACCAAACTAGCAAGACTAAAATTATTGTTCCAATTAATGCACAATGCATTACGAATAAATACTTCGTCGTATATATCCCTAGCTGACACCAGACTTTCCCGCCATAAGCATTCACTAACACTTAAAGAATATGCATTTCGAACTGACTGCTTTAGATTTTCGTTCTTTCCTCTTGCAATAAGAAAATGGAATAGCTTGGACCCCTGCATAACGACTAACACATCGTTGCCGAAATTTGTAACCCTTGTAGAAGAAGTGTTGCGCAATAATTAGAATATGTTAGCTGGAAATAATACACCACTCACATCGTTGTATAAAATAAAATATGTATGAGCATTGTAGTTGCCTATGCAATTTCACCCCTTTTTGCCAAATGCGATGTACCATTCTTGTTTTATTTCCTACCATATGTGTATATCTGCTTCGTGTCGATTGCAAATATCATTGTTGAAATTATGTAAACCAGTTTTTATCGCTATTTGTGAGTATATAATATATGCCCAACCTGTAAAAATCCCACTGGGATTGACAGTATCTGAAATAAGAATAAATAAATAAATAAATAAATAACTAAATAAATAAAAGAACAAGTTACTAATGCATCTGCGCAGAATGTGATTGATTAACAAGGTAATACATGCACAACAACAGTATGCCGATGCACAGTATATCTGCTTGAAATAAATACATACCATAAAGGTGAACGACTGGGCCTATACTCTAAGAAAAAAGAGAGTAAAAAGTGAGCCACGGCAAGTTGACTCTCCTTTTTCTTCCGAAGACCCATTTTTGCGCGGGTAGAGTCAGAAAACAAGAGTCAACATTTACGTATGGGTCGTTTGACTCTCAATAGCACGCGAAGAGTCGTCGTGGAAGTTCGTGACTCCTCTGATATTCGAGATGAGCCTGGCGAGAGAAAGATTAAAATGCAGGATAAGAAATACCAGATAACGTCTTCTGTTTTAGGCAGGCCCTCGGGTTCCTGTCCTGGTTGTAATGCGGTGTATCATTCTTTCGTCCTTGTCATGTTCTGCAATTACATCGAACTCTAAATATCGATTTTCCTTGACCATGTCGGTTAATATCTCACACGCTTAAAGGATCGCTGGTTTCGTATGCTAAGGAAGACCCGGATTTGTCACACTGGATTCTGATCATAAGTAACTCTAAAAAAAGCATTGGCTGCTAAAGACAGCACAGCAACGAGATAACAAGTTCAGTAGGCGCCCTCAACATTGTCGATTGTAAATGTAATTCCGCAATGTAAAATAAAATTTTGAGGATTTAGGTTCCAAAATCAAGATCTTGTTATGAAGCGCACGGTAATGGAAAACTGCAGATTTATTTTCAGCAGCTCGTGTTATTAACGTGCACGGAATGCACAGTATACGCGCGTTTTCGCATTCTGACCCCATTGGAATGCGACTGCAGTGGTTGTGATCGGACCCGTGACCTCGAGCTCAGCAGCGCAACACCAAAGCTACTGGGCTACCGCAGTGCGTTGCGTTTCGCGACCACAAACAAACAGCGTCGCAGCACTGCCTTTGAACCCCCCCCACCTAGAAATATCAAAACAATAATGTAGCAGTGTCCCCCGAATGCTGCATGAACCACTGCATGAACAACTGCACGAACCAACGTTCGTAGTTTCATCGCCTGAATAAACTGCAGTAAACATACGCTTACTCCTTAAATTAGCAAGCACGGGGTCACGCGCGCACATGCAAACATGAACAGATCTCACTCAATGACCGCGAACACTCGCTATCACATGCAACGTCGGCGTGATGAAGGGCACAAACAAAGCGGACGGAACGCTTCTGCTTCCTCGTCCTCGTCTCGGAAACTTGAAATGGCACTATAGACAAGAACGGCACCGAGAGCGGCGCTGCTGCGCCGGCGTTGAGAGCGCCGCATGCGAAGCAAAATTCTATTAGCGGGTGGTACCCCTCTCCCATCTCTCGTTCGCGCCGCCTTGATTGCCTCCTGCACTGCGCGTGTTGGGGCACGTTTCGCACCGCGCGCGGTGTGTGCCTACGTGTGTGCGCGTGAAGGGCGGTGTACAGTCTGTTTCACATTTAGGGGAAAACTCGGAGCGCATTGCATCGCGATGCGGCGAGCGCTTGAGTCAGGCGGCGGCAGCAGCTCGCGCAGGTGCTCAAGGGGCGGGATCTTGAACGGCGTCGTCTGCAACGGCGGCGCGCGCTGGCCGCATTGTCGGGAAACTTTCTACTGTCAGTTGCAGGGCGCCGATCTCATCGTTACTGCGCGAAATGAGCCGGTATTTTTTACTAAGCGTTGCGCGACGCCAACTGATATGCCTCGAAGGTAAGTTCATCGCTGCAGGGCAGTCATAGACGACGTACTGATTCCATGCATTCTTGACGGCCCGTTTCTGGAAGGCGACTATATATTCTAACGCGATAGGTCGTCGATCCACACTGCTCGTGTGGTGCAACAACTGCTAGAAGAGCGCACAGTCACTCTCTTGGAGTGGCCGCCTCAATCCCCGGGCGCCAACATCATTTAAAATGTCTGGGGCTCGTTGAAAGTATCGCTGGCGCACCATCCCCTCTATCAGTCGCCCGAGGATAGGCTTCGGTCCACCATCGTCAGCGACTGAGACGTGCTGCGAATGAACACATCCCTGATCAAGTCATTCAGCACTTCACTGCCTTCCAGGATGAGCGCTGTCATCGCTGCCGCTGGGGACATGACGAGATACTAACAGAAGTTGCGTGCGTGACGTGTCCAATTCCCCGCCGGCGGGCAGAGTCTGTCTGGTGTAGCGAATGATTATCGAGAAAAATCATTTCCAGCTCATTGTCTGAACCTAAAACATTCATTTCATCGTATCCGTTTGTTTCATCGTGTTCGACTCCCATAGTTATCATTGTTGAGTGCTTTGTTTTCCTTTCGAGTCAAACAAAGACTGAACACGTTGCGCTCACATCTTAGTGCGTCTTGTCGCTGCTTATTACGGTAGCACACACAGTGAAGAAATATAGGTGCACTGCCCCTGACAGTAGCACGCTTCCCGACAATGCGGCCAGCGCGCGCCGCCGTAGCAGACGACGCAGATCACGACTCCGCCCCTCGAGCGTCTGCGCCTGCTCGAGCTGCTGCCACAGCACGCCTCCATTGCTTGCCGCATTGCGATGCAATACGTTCCGAGTTTTCCCCTAAGTGTGAAACAGACTGTACACGCTTAAGAAGATCGGTACGCTTGACGATTATTTTTATGGCTGCAATGCGGCGAAAGGGCAGCGTCTGCTTAACCATGTAAGTGACGCTGAGCAGGTGATTGGAAACGACATCGTATGTACCGCCGGAAAAATCGTCAGCACATACGATGCGGCACATACGTACGGCACATACGAGCTAAAGTCATTTTTGCAGTTTCTCACAATATGTTTGCTACAAATCCGTGTTGTCTCTGATGGCGACAACGGTCTTCCATCGAGACTGTGCGGAAATAAACAAAATATATCAATGACTTAAATGATATTGTGCGACAAAAAACGACACGGACGTATGAGACGACACACCAAGCGCTTGGTGTGTCGTCTCTTACGTCCGTGTCGTTTTTTGTCGCGCAATATCATTTAAGTAATGGATTACCAACTTGCCCGGAATGCTGCTCTCAAAAATATATCGCTGCATAGCACAAGTACGACATGCGAACACAACTTTAACTAGTGCGTCCCCTACAATATGGAATAGAAGCAGCAGTGTAGACAGCTTGGCCATATTTTAACAGTGCTCAAGAGACGGAAGTTGAAAGTATTAGTAATATCATTCCTGCTTCAGCAATGCCGGCGCGACCAAGACGCGGGCGTGTATCGTCCAGCAGCTCGATCGATCGGTGCAGTGGTGAAGTGGGAATGAACTCTGGTCATGCTCAATGCATCGTGCACATATTCAATTTCTCGGCACGCGTGAACTTCGGCCACTGCTAGCGCATACAGCAGAAGTCGTTTCCATTCTTGGGCAGCGCACACATAAACGAAACACGAGAAAGAAGACAGGACAAGCGCTCGTCGAACAACTTAAAGTTTTTATATGAATAAAAGGATTATGTACCGAGTAATTATTAAATTCATGTTGGTTACATATAAAACTCGTCATACAGTCAGGAGTGATCAATGAACGAGCTCGCTTCGTTTTCCAGTTGTTTACTTCGCTCGGCGCACCGCAGTAATCCATGTGTGTCGTCTGCTTATTTCGTACCATTTTCTTGTGAATCGGCAGAATTTCACTGGTGGCATCAACCCTTTACTGTTTACATTGCTGTCGTGACAGTTAACAGCACAATCATAATTTCCGGTCATCCGAAGAGGCGCCGTCGCAAACAAGAGACATTTCGCGCGCAGCGCGAACTGAACGCGAGTGCGACCGCTAAGGGAAGCGGCGGCGGAAACCTACACCCGTTGGAGATGAAATCGCTCCGCCAGGGGAGAAACGAGCGCTGGCGTCTAGGATGAAACTTGGCGTGCGGTCGTCCATCTAAGCGCCCCCCAACTTTGCACGCATCGGAAATTATGTGCAAGACAGAGCGAGAGTGGCGCCAGACCGGGCTAGAGCAACGGCCAGAGGAGAAACGTACTAAACCAGCGCCTCCTTTCCCCGGCTCGCGCGCGTTTTATCACGTGACCACCTATAGATATTGGGGCACCCATCCAGGCACTATACATCTCGGCTCACCCTCATACACTTCATTTAACGCGCACAGCCAACGGCGCAGGATAGGATCTTATCGCACTTAACTTTATACGTAAGCTCACGGCAACACCGACAGATATGTTTCGGTGGTTGTGTCCATATAATTGCTATCGCAAAATTCGCAATATATAGAAAGTTTTACTAAGGACCAACCAGGCTGCTTCTCCATGTTGTGATAGAGCAGTGAACGATATTCCTAGAAAATGTGTGGCTAAATCTCTGCCAAATGACTACGCTCGCATTTGGTGACACAGTCGCAAGACTTTTGGAGGAAATACCGGAGTTCTGGCAGCTTCAGGTGCACTAGATCATTCAGTAACATGGGCGGCTTTGGAGTTCTACCTTACATCAGAGCAAACTGCACTCGACAGAAATCAAGGGCAGCCGCACCGTTAGAGCTAAGCAAATTAAGGACAATTACGCCGCGTCTTCACACTTCGAGCACGCTCCGACAGCCCAACGATAGATATTTCAAACGCAACCACACTCGGACGAGCAGATTTTGCTTCTGCGAAGTGAACGTAGCGGGTATTTCAAGACGCATGTTAAATTCATGGCTGTTTCATTCCATGAACATTACTTACGTGATGCAAAATTATCAGTGAGCAAAACAGTTTTTATTTCAACGCAAGAAAAGGAAACCGAAACTAGGGTTTTGCGCAATTGCGCCCGTACAAAATTATCCAAAGCCGAAGCCGTCAATAGCATAACGCCATTTTCCAGTTGGGTTTCATCATGCGCGAGTACGTTGTTGTTGTTGAGTGGTTCTGAAAGCGCTGCGTTAGGCGCGACTGTAATCAGGCGTTGCGACAAGTTACGGTGGCAACTTCTTTCGATGCTGTGTGATTGCGACGAGGGGGACCGCCACCTGCAGCAGCGTGTCGCCGATTTCGTCTTTGCCGACATCGAGCAAGTGCAGCTCGCCGGACCGTCACAAGCGCCCGAAGTGTTGCGGTTTGCACTGCATCTTTCATTGTGATATGGGAGATCGCAACAGACAGAGACGACCAGATGCATACGAAAAACTACCCGCGGGGAGTGACCTGTGCCGTATTTCTCTTAACGTCTCAGGTAAGCATATCAGCTTTCGTTCCGAGTTTACAAACGGCGCGTACTCGGCCCTTCCGGTATGGCTACATTTTGCGCCACGTTTCTCTTGGCAGTTCACAGGCGTTTCTGAGGCATGCGTGCGCGTATGTATGCGAAAATACTACTGGCAGACGGAAGCCTCAGGAGAGCATCTGAAATTATTGCAAAGCTGTACTGCCAGGAGAAACACCGTTCTTAACGACTCTAGTGACGAGTGGCCTGTCGCATCGAAAAGTCCGTAGAATATCAAGTACTGCGTAACTTGAAGTGTAGATACAATACTAGCACCAGTGTGACTTTCGCTGGCGAAGACAGGTAGTCAAAAAGACAGCTTGTGTGTTCTGAAGATTTACTAGCGCTTTAGGTATATTACCGCGAATAATAAAACCGCTACAACGCTGTATGGCAGTGTCAGGCGATGTAGCAGCCACAGATATTTTTTAGAGCGGTATAGCGGCTGCATGCACAAGCGAACAGACGTACACAGCGCTTTAAAAGCGCTGAAACAGAACAAATTTTATGTGCATTTGGCTGTAAATAGGAAACACATTCGCTAACAATCTAAGTCTATATATAATGTATTATTTTTTACGTAATCTTTATTTTCACGGTTGCAAATATTTAAAAGCATGAATTTGCTGCAACATTTGTATAGTAAATCCTACTAGGCTTACAAAACCTGGGTGTGTTATGTGGTGAATTTGTAATATTGCTACTGGATATTCTATGTTGAGTCCGGTGTTTTATGAAAAAAAAAGGGTCATTTTATTTGTAGTTGTATGCTAGTGCGTATATTTGTCAAGCGGAAATGAGTTGATTGCAAAGTTGTACCTTCCAGTGAGCTGCATATGAACCCAAGTATATCCTGTCTTGGCTATTGTAATGTGCATACAACCATTTTAAGTACATACAGCTGTAGTTGGCTTAGTCGCTGCAGCATATTTTGTAAAAGTAGAAGGCTATTTATTATTTTACTGCTTCCATGCAGAAAAACCTTTTTTCTTGTACCAAGAAACGCTGACAGCATTGAATGAAATGAAGTGTGGTGTATTTTTCTACTAACCTAGTAAAGGAAATTTTGTCTGCTGTGTATCAGAGATTAGTTTACCTTCTTGCACTAAATAATGCGTTCTGCCCTCGGCTACTCTCTTGTCCTGTGTATTTTTATAATTTTGAAATGTATTTTATTTTAGGTATTCAAGAAATGGCAACAGCCAGAAGTCGCCATCTTATTTAGCACGTTATGGGTGAGACAAATCGTAGCAGGCACTTCCGCATATCTCATTAGCATATGGTGCTATTTGTTGTAATTTTTGTGTACACTTTCCTGTCTTTATACATTTTAGTATTATTGTGCAAAGGGCAGTAGTTTTACATTGAGACAGAGTAATCGCCCAAAGGGGAGACATGGCTGAAGGAGACAACACACACAAGCCTCCTTTGTCCTTATCTCTATGCAAGTTGCGCAGTTACTCTGTCGTTATCTACCAACAAGCCCAAGTTCCACATCAGCTACATTTACTAATGATCCATTATTACAATTTCATTGACATGACATTGAAAGTACAGAGGTACACAGGAAGACAGAGACTTGAAATGATGAAGAGCCGTAGAACAAGCAGCATCGCTGGAGCCAATGTTTCGACAAAGAGAAGGAGATTTTTCTTCTCAAAATGTTGGCTCCAGTGAATTTTCTTGTTCTATCACTATTTATGGTTAAAGGAAAGCATTATTGCTCTTGCTGAAGTATTATGCATTATGGAATAAAAATTAGCAGGGTGAAATATCAGGAATGTCAAAATTCTTGTATATTCCAATGCTAGAGCGAAAGCCAGAAAAACAAAATGTAGAGAACCACATTGTTACTTTTCACTGCCCAGTTTGGCCAGCTTCATTCCGAGCTTGCACTTTGTTGCATTAACGACCACTGGAATTCGTTAATTGAATTAGCTTGGTTATTTACTTATGTTAAGAGATTTTGAACTTGTATTAATGCAGCTTAAAATAATGCATGTAAAAAAATTTACAATGACATTTTAAGGTGGCAGGTTTGCAGTTGACTAGCAGATCACTTGATGGTAAGAGCTCAGGTTTTAACCGAGCTTCCATGCACAAATCGGTCGCACATTTTTTTGCATTGTTTGGATTTTCCTAAACATAAGTACCGTTTCTTTTTTATCGGGGTTCTAGTTGTGTTGTAGGACCTAACTGTTTGCCTTTATTTGTATTGGTAACCATGTTACACAGACAGCTCAATTTTTATTGTAAATCGTGACATCGTAGGACTAAGAACATTTGTGCAAATTTGTTGCAGGTACACTCTGGCGCCTCCAACCCTGCGTCTTACCACCACCCTGTCCTGACTACGTCCACTAGGGAGTTGGGAGCCTTTGGCGGCTTCTGCCACTGCATCCTGCCACCACCATGTCCCGACTACGTCCACTAGGGAGTTGGCAGCCTTAGTGATGATGCAAAGCAGGCTGACAGCCGACAAAGATTCAGGTAAATACCTGCAACTAAGCGGCGTCTTTTGAGTGAAGTGGCTTGTAGCCACTCAGCAATGAAAGAAGTAACTTCGAAGCAGTTAAGACTCCCTGCTATCTGTGCAGGGATACTCAAGTCCATGCATTTTGTCTTACCTGCCAAGAGGCTGTGTATCAGACGAAACGCGATGCAAATTTTGAAAGTACAAGAAACCACTTTTACAATTCTTTTCTTGCTTAACACAAAAACTACTTTGATGAAGCTTTACCAATTTCAAAACAGTACAATGTACTCTCATACATGGTATTTGGCATGAATTTACTAGGGCTGCCTCAATGGTAAGTAGGCCGATAAACGTGCACCAAAACTGACTTTTTTTCCAAGTTCATCCTCCTCTCTCTGCACTGCTGCATATGTATCTTTCTGAAACCAGTTCTTGCACACAGCACAAGTCCTAAACACGTGGACTACATAAATTTGCAGCTTTTGCTGTAGGTCACTTCTGTGAAAATAAAGCTAATAAGCCATTTTGTGCATTTTTAATCAGCCATAATAAACTGAGCAGTGGCTAATAAGCAGAGAAGTTTTTGGTGTAAGGACTCTCTTCATTGTCGTTAAAAATTTGGCCCTCTTAAAGAAGGAACCAATTTTTTGGCTGTGTCATTTTATAATGCATAGTTTGGTGCATTACACAAAATGTGACATAGTGTTTACGCCAGTAAAATTTTTGTTTGCTTTAGGTATTGCGTGAAATTGAGATTTGTTCTATATTGAAGGGCCCCCAGTTTTCAAAAAGAAATTCCAAGTGGTCGTGTGCCAGGTTGGAACAGCTAGGCTGGAATAGCCTACTTACACAAATAGGGAGGGTCATGTACAGTTGACTTTATGTTAAGATACTATTATTGGTCCACAAAAAACAAAATGAAGGATTCCATCCTATAAGCAACTCTTCACATTCATTTACACTTTATCACATTTATATACCTTGAGTCTGGTGACTTGTTTCTGTTTTCATCATCTGCTATGTGCAGATGGTGAACTTCAGATTTGACCTATGGTGCAGAATATTTTGGTGCCTATATATATGGATCTGTGTTTTTCAGGTTGCCTCGAAATTTTACCTGAGCCATGCCACACACTCGGGCCAGGCATCTTGCGAACGACGTATAACCAGGCTCAGCGCATCAGTGCCGAGTGAGTCCAGAGATCAAGGCAACCTGCTGTGCAACCAGCGCGCAACACTTGGTTTCATCTATTTCACAGCTGTATCTCAGCTCCCATCTATCCAAAGAGCATCACCAGCTGTGGTCACTTATTGAACCATGGATGAATTTTGGGGTGGAGTGATTTGAATATACATTCTATTTGTCTCTTCGCATTCTTTGCAAATACTTCTGTTATTATAATTCATATGTGTCTTTAGTACCTAGTTTTTAATAGTACCTTCCTCTTAGAATTCTCACCATCAACTCCTGCTATTATAATGTATACCTGTCTTTATGCCCCATTTCTCGTAGTTCTTTTGTACTTGTGGATGTAATTGATAGGTTCTTAATTCTTGTACAGAAGGCTAAAATGCAAACTTACGGCATTTTTTCTTCCTTTGATAATCTACAGCACTGCAATGTGTTCAAGAAATGTAACATAACACGGGCTCTGGTGCAGGATAAATTTAAGAGCAATATAGAGTACTTATTTTAGGCACCCGTTATTTTTGAAAAACTCAAGCATATAGGAGCACAAGAAAGAAAATATTAAACTAGAGAAACATGGGTTTTCCTTATAAGTCTGGTAATAATGTGACTTCCTTTCACTGCAGAGATACCAGTGGTACTCGAATACAAGGTTTGAGACCTGAAAGCTATGATACCCTTGGCATTTCTCAGTGATTATTTGCCACACTGACGAATGTCAAAGGCAGCACAGGTTTCATGCACACATTGGTTGTATTACACCTTTTGTGTATTGCATTTCTCAAACACACAGGTTTATAGCAGTGCTTTAAATAGCAGATGTATTTCCTAATTTTCAGAATTTGTTAGTGCAAGAGTAACACTACAGATCATTAAAAATAATCTTACAGACTATATGTCCATGGATGCATGCTTCTTCTGGTGGCGTAGCAGTGCCATGTGGTCGGGGGATGAATGTCTTTATTTCAGATTTAAATATTGGCTTCCAGGTCTGGGTTAGTCTCCTACACTGAGTATAATATTTGGACTGGTTTCATTAATGCGAGAACAAATTTTGTTTATTCTCACATTGGAGTTGGCTGCCCCCGTTGGCATACAACCCCTTTACAGGCTAAGGATTCACTGTATTAAGGCATTAATTAAGGCTAAGGATTCACTGCATTAGAATTACAGTACTCAATAACCTCTACTTTGTAAGAACTCAGACTAGCACCAGTTCTGAGATACACATACCCATAAAGTAATGATCAAATAGATTTCTCTTCCACACAGAATTGTCCCACAAGGCTTATAGAAGGCTTTTTGGCAAAGTAATATCTGAAAGAGCAAAGCATGTTCCACCAAGTATGGTGACAAATATTTCAGAGCTGCCTGTCTGAGGACTCCTACAAACTAACATTACCTTCAGCACTGACTAGCTTCAATAATGGGATGTCAGCATTTTGCTGAAATTATTGAAATTTCGATTATTGTGATCTTGTCTAAGAAGACATTTGCAATTATTATGCAGTTCTAATCTCTGTCACATTAGTAAATATTTTTGAATTAGTTTTTCAGGCTACAATAGAAATCTTGAAAAAAAAATATTGAAATCTGAAATGATGTACCCATCTCTTTGTTAGCGATAAACAGTGAAATCTGTCAGTATGTTTTGTTCAAAATGCAGCTGATCAACCCAATAGTTAGGCTATTTGCTAATTATAAATTACAACGATAATAGTACAGGACCATCAAAACAGATTGATGCTGACTAACAGCTGTACCCAGCTACATCCACGCAGCTGTGCCATACAATGTGCATGTGTTCAGAAGAGCCAAATGCCCCAGAGAAAAAGCAACAGTAACTCATTGTTCATCTTCTTGTACAAGCAGATTATGCGCTAGATGTAATTTATGCTCAGTAAATGCATAAATCTGTCATGTGAGGCGTCTCACTTTAGGTTGCAAGTTCGAACTTCTTGTAATCTTGCTTGTTGTTATTTTGTTTCCTTTGTGAGCATGAGTGACTTGGTTGCCTTGGCACATATTGTCAAAACTGTTTCTTCATCACTGGGAATGAAAAAAGTACACTTACACATAAAGTTCCCAGTTACTGATATGGTAGGCTTCGAGCTTAATTCTCTTATGTTTCATATGTTTATCTACCAAGTAGTTCTATCGTTCATTGAAACATATCTATCCAATGCACAGTGGGAACCCAAATTATAAATATCTGTTCTTGCTTTCTACACTACTCTGGTGTTTTCGTAACCTAGCATTGGTGCCACGACCTGTCTGCACCTGCAGAAAAGTAGTGAAGTGGCTAAAGTTAAAGGTCAACAACATAATGAAAATACAAAGCAAAACTATAAGCTTGCAATCGTCCCCCATAACCAGAGTTTCACTTAGAATTTGAAAAAAAAAAAATTGACATCTTGCTATGGTGTGAGAGTTGCTTTGGGCACTAAGTGAACTGCGTACCACCTGTGCTAGAGCACACAACAAAGCAGAAAATCCCGCCAGATTGGAATGGCAGTGGTAAGTTAAGCACCGGTTTTATTTCACGAACAATTAATGTGGCTTATCATCTGCTCCTGTTTTGTTTTGTGGGAACGCATACATTGGGAAGACAATTTTTTGCGCCAATCTTACCTTAGCGGGACACCAGAGAAAGGTAGAAATCAAGAATAGGTATTCACACTTGGTTGCCCGCAGTGTATTATCTGGATGTGTTTCACTCTATAAAAGACTACTGTGATAGATAATCATAAAAACAAAGACGAAATAATTCAAATAGATATGTGTCAGTCATCCTTCCATGACCTCCAGTGTTTATCGAAACACTTCTTTCTGTATATGTGCCAAGCCGTAGGGAGGCTTTACGTAACTCAGTCATGCTTTCCAATTTAAAAATCGGAATAAGGACAATCACAAGAACATTGTATGAGTGATTTGTAAATGTGGCACCTAATGTAACTTATTTGTGTATGTGCTGAGGGTAGATTACAGCCAGTGCATAATCTGGTCTTACAGGATGACTTGTGATGAGTAAAAGAAGCCTTCCTCACATCTTCCTCCTTGTTTCTTTTGGATCTTGGTGCACCATGTGTATTGTTACAGCTGCATGCATGCAGCTGGGTATAGTTTGTTTATGTGTTCTGCTTCCTCCCTCGTCGTCATCATTCATGTGATATCTTTGCTGTAACAAAATACAGCTACCTGTGCTACATATTTTGTCAGCCTGTTTGCATTATGGCAAGTTTTGTATTAGTGGTTATTGCAATCTGTGAAATTGTCTGTGTCAGCTATTGTACTTCGTCTTGGAAAAGTATGTTTGTCAACATAAATAAAGCATTAGTATAAATGTTGCTGTATTTATTTTTGTAATATTGTCAGTTATGAAGTTTTTATACACTGTTGAATGTTGTATGACAGAATAAAATTGATGCACAACTTTTTAATATGGTATTTTTCAGATCAATTTTCAACTGATGCTAACACGCACAAGTTGTGTGGGAAAAGTGCCAACAAGAGTACCATAAGGTAAGACAGCTGTTTTTACTGTTAGATTGGATTATCAATTGCCAACCAGTTGTTTTCAGCAAGCATAGTATAACGCATAGATTATGTATCTAAGTTGAAAAATTGTTTTTATTGCACTTCATTATCTGGGTCTCCTTTGTACATAAGTGCAGCTTTTTATTTCCTATGTGTAGATTACTTGCTTAGGATGTTAAATCGTAAGTTCTAAATAAAAACACGTCTCTGAGAACGGTGAAATAGGTTTAACTTATAAATCTTTTGACATATTATAAGAGACTTGTGCAGTGGTGTATTGAACTTCTACATGAGTTACATATTTTGGGGTCTCATTATGGTTCGGAGTGGCATTGCAGTGTCATGCATATGCACCTGCAGGCTACATATTGGATGTTTATTTAAGACTCTTTTGCTTGGTTGGCTGTTGATTCCAGTTTAATAGTAATTAGAACTGTCTTGCCTTCATGGTGATTCTGTGCTGACTGATACATTTGAATTTTCCATAAGACAATAACAAACGGTGATGAAATGTTAACTTTTTGTTGCTAACCTGCCATGTCTATTTTGGCAAGTTTGCTATGGATTCTTTCTTATATGTTGTCTTCACAGTAACTATCTTGAGAACTAGCCGTAGTCGTGTGTACTTACAGCAAAAGTTGGTGACACATTTTGAAAAGCGGCTCGACACTGCCATCCGAGAGTCAAATAGAGTAAAATAACTAATCCATGCAAGTCCCATGCAATCCATGCAATCCATGCAATCCATGCAAGACTTGCATGGATTAGTTATTTTACTCTATTTGCAAGAGGCTTGCACCACGCACTAAGGGTAACTTGACACACTGCTGGAGTCATCAGACTCATCAAGAATAGTTACCAGAATCCTTCAGCAGTGGTCATGTGACAGTTTATCTTGAGTCGTCTGACTCGTGTAAAATAGTTAACGGACTCCCTCAGCACTAGTCGTGTAACCCTTTCGAGAGGGTTAGGAGACTACTACAACAGAGTGTGCATGACTATTGTGTGTGGAGTCACGTAACCACCTTGTATTGAGCACAGAAAGACTCGGGACTCTCTGCCGAAAGAGAGTTCAGGTGTCTCCAACAAAGTGTGTCGTATACATGGCGAGTTCAGACTCTCCGAAAAGAGTAAGAGGTACTCTTTTTTTTCTTAGTGTGTACAATAACAAATTTTGTAGTAGCACTGCAAAAAGGGCTGACATGCATATCAAAACTGCTGCATGTACAACCTACTTTTTCGGAGGCACCTCTATAAAGACTGTTCGGGCCCTTCCCATTCTGGGTGTAACATTCAGCTCTTCTCTCAACTTTTCCGCAAATGTCACCAGCACTGTATCTAAGCACCGGCTCACTCTTGGGTTTGCGTCCGGCGTCTCCCTTCCCTGATGACCTGCGGTTTTCCGAGCAATCTGCGCTTCTATCATTCTGTCACGACTTGAGTACTGCTCGTCACTATAGTCCCTGTATCAAACTTGTGACGCTAACAAACTTGAGCTTGTTCAGTGCCGGACAACACGCACCCTCTATTCCCGTGTTTTCGGTAACCCCTCAAGTGGCACATCCTGCAATAGCAGCGCGACATTGCACTAGTCTATACTGCAGGATGCTTGAGGGCTCTTTGGGCAGCACTCATCTTTCTTCAGCAGTTTGTCTGAACAAGTGGTTAGCACAGCCTGAGCCCCTATCACGCCTGTATGGCCCCACACCACAAATCCATCATTATACCAGGCATACAGAGCTTTCTCTCCACCCCCCTGGCCATTTTGATTCACCTTCCTTGCGGCCAGACTGCATTGGCACTCCTGTGTGTTGTGCACCCGTTGACTGTGCGTGTGTGCCGCGCAGTGGGATTTAGCAACTGTGTGTGTGTGTGTGTTTGTGTGTGTACGTGCGTGTGTGTGTGTTTGTGTGCGTGTGTGTGCATGTGGAGGGGAAGGGTGTGTCTTCTGCATCCAGCAAATTCCTGCTCTAGATGGCTGGCTATCAGACGCCCTGACATACAGGCATCAGCCTTTCTTTTAGTCTAGAGTGCCAAGTTACCACTAACATTATTATTATTATTATTATTATTAGAATGATCACTATGACCACATTGATTGTGTTGAAGCCAGCGTGACACATAATTCAAAATATTTCTGGAGCTCCGTGCGCTCTTACTCTTCTAAAAAGAGTGCCAAAGATATACGTCGTCTTGATGAAAATGGTGATGTTGTCCCGAACATTGCTGGTGCCTTTGCAGAACATTTCTGTTGACAATATGGTGTGAAATATGCTTCAAGTAACCTTCCTTCTCAGTCTGACATGGTGTGTACGCTATCAGTCACTGAAAACCTTGTTTTCAAGTACATGAAGTGCCTCAAACCTTCCCTTTCTTGTGGTGCTGATGGTATTTCTTCCGCAGTGCTTAATCCTATGAGACGCTGTCTACACAATTGTGCTCAGCAGGAGAGTGCATCAATAGCGAAATCACTGATGAGAGTAATGGTATTTAAAATGTGTTTCATACATCTTTAAACACTTATTATTGGAGCATAACTGCGAGTCGGCCTAGTTGGAACAGGTTCATCCTAAAACTTTTTGTGCGCAAACAAACAGGGACGAAGAATAGAAGAAACACAAGGACGAGCGCTTTATAAGAACTGGCTTTATTTTTGAAGAACCACCTGCTTAAATACCCGCAGATCTGCGCGATCTAGTCAAACGAGCACGCCTATAACGCATATAATACACTCAGATCTGCGCTGTCAAGTGACGAGAGCACGTCTATAGTACATATAACACTTGTGATAAAAATACGTGAACCAAAGCCACCCGGTCAACATAAAAACAGCAAGGTGCATGAAACAACCACTTATGATGAAATGCGTTAAAGATGTGATGATAGAAGTGAACTTTCTTTATCCAACAATGAAACAGAAGGATGGCTGATTCATTTTTCTTTTTGTTTTTCAATCCAGTGTGCTTCCACAATTTCCCTCGCGGTTTGATTCCTATGCCTATACAAAATGACGGTGCTACTAAGACAAGGTGAGCAATCATGTACTTGGCAATGCATTGCCAAATGCGTACTAGGGCGACCTTTCAGACTGGACAAGTGTTCCCTTAACCTCGTGTTAAAAAACTTGAACAGGATAAGGACTTAAACAGGATAAAGGAAAAAACTTAACAACAGGAAAAAACTTAAACAGGATAAAGGACAATGCACAAAGAATCAAAGGCAGAAGGATGTAGCTTCCAAGATTTCAGTGATTCCGTATGTGCACGGCCTTTCACACAGACTTAAGAAAGTGGCCGGTAGTTACGCAGTAAAAGTGGTATTTTTGGCAAAAAACAAAATAGGTAGTGTGTGCTTTAAGTTTAAAAATAAGTTCGAAAGAAAGGATGATGTAAACAAAGAATGTAGTGTTAAACATCCACGCAAGAACCAATTTGTTGATTGCGCGAAGAACGTTGTTTATCAGATCCCTATGACGTGCGGCCATGTGTACGTAGGTCAGACTGGGAGATGCATTAACATGAGGTTAAGGGAACACTTGTCCAGTCTGAAAGGTCGCCCTAGTACGCATTTGGCAATGCATTGCCAAGTACATGATTGCTCACCTTGTCTTAGTAGCACCGTCATGTTGTATAGGCATATGAATCAAACCGCGAGGGAAATTGTGGAAGCACACTGGATTGAACAACAAAAAGAAAAATGAATCAGCCATCCTTCTGTTTCATTGTTGGATAAAGAAAGTTCACTTCTATCATCACATCTTTAACGCATTTTATCATAAGTGGTTGTTTCATGCACCTTGCTGTTTTTATGTTGACCGGGTGGCTTTGGTTCACGTATTTTTATCACAAGTGTTATATGTACTATAGACGTGCTCTCGTCACTTGACAGCGCAGATCTGAGTGTATTATATGCGTTATAGGCGTGCTCGTTTGACTAGATCGCGCAGATCTGCGGGTATTTAAGCAGGTGGTTCTTCAAAAATAAAGCCAGTTCTTATAAAGCGCTCGTCCTTGTGTTTCTTCTATTCTTCGTCCCTGTTTGTTTGCGCACAAAAAGTTTTAGGATGAACTTATTATTGGAACTGTGCTGCAGTTTTGAATAACGTGCAGAATGTTTTAGCAAATTGGTGGGAAGGTAGACGGCTGGGTGTTTTTAGTGTGTCAGTATGTTGTACGTAGAGGGTTCACATCTTTCATTGGTTTTCACAATGTCATGTACCAGGCATAATCTTCAAGTGGGCTGAATAAGTGCTTTTCAAGCTTTTCGAAACACGAAATAGTATATGTTCTCATATTTTGTGTTCCTGTATTGAGTTTTTGCATGGAGTCGAAATTTTGTAAACTTGGCAAAACTCGCTAAACCATTGAAAATTCTTCATCTTTTCTGCAGCTGTACACTTTCTATGATTCTGAAGAGGCAAGAGATTTGGTGAAAGGAAGTTTTCAATCAACGGGATAAAGTGGCGCCTGAAAAGGTTAAGACGTATGGAAGCATGCTTGTTCCCTGTTCTCACAAGCATCTTCAATAGTTCTCCAAAGGCTAGCAGGTTTTCTAGCACTCGGAAGGTAGCATGGACATTGCCCATGCACAAATCAGGTACTAGATGTGCAGTTACTAACTGGCGGCCTATATCTATCCTCTGCAGTGCGTCAAAAGTATTTGAATCGGTATTGGATTCCTTGCTTTCTGTTAGTGCTAAGAGCATTTTAATAAATGAACATCATGGCTTTGTGTGCCTACGACATAAAACTATTTCAGACTGTCAACAGTGTTCCCCACTGCATCGACCCCCAAAAACACATTTTTTCACTCTCAAACTGATGCAGAAACAATAGGTACTCTTAGATGCTTCCAATACTATGGCATTAAGTTATATGCGGAAAACGCACCGTGTGAAATTTTCATACACCCTACGCGATGCTCCACTCCTTAGGGTCGATGAAATGAAAGATCTTGGTGTGTACTTCGACAAAATGCTAAGCTTCTCTTCACATAGATAATTACACAACATGCTCTTCACGCTCTTCGAATTGCATGCCGTATATTGCATGATTTCCATTCACCTGTTGTGTTTCTGAAATTCTGCTTTGGGCCTTCCACTACTAAAGTATGTCTCTGTAGGCGGGGGTTCAACGTGCAAATCTCATTCTGACCGCACTGAACGCATCCAGAATTAATTGATATGTATCTTCAAGCACCGCTTTTGCCATTCTCGCGACCATAGCTGCGCCTTCTCAAATCTCAACTCGTACCTCTAGATTCAAGACTTAATTAATCACACCTTTTGTTCCTGTATAGGGTAGTCCATGACATTATACATTCCCCAAAGCTTCTTGATCACATGCATTTGTTCGTGCCGCAACAGTATACCAGGCAGCATTCCACTTTCATTGCCTGGCCTTGTTACAAGATTGTGCTATATAAGATTTGATTCCAAAACACATAACTGTGCCTGTATTGACATACTTCAAAGTTACCTTCCTGTGTTTTGTGTATCTGTAGATAATGATGTATGATTAACCCCCTTTAACTCTTCCTGGTTTCCTGTTTTCCCTATTTGTTTCTCTATCTTGCATTTTTTGTCTACCACATTTATGTTTCCGTAAATTTTGTATCACATATTGCTCGTTAAGTGCATCTGTATGAAGTTTCTCTAGCTGTTCCTGGGCACTATAAGAAACATTTGAATGATTGCTTATTATCGCAGTATAAAATCGTGGTTTTTAAGTATGTACTAGAATATTATTTCTGTGCAGTAGCTTTTGTGCAACTAAAAAAAAGGCTTGAATTAGTGCAATAATATGCTATGTAATATGTAACAATAAAAGTGCAATAATATGCTATGTGCGTGATCGCATGTATTGTGCTATCAATTTCTTCTGAGTTTTAATAATGGTTGGCTACTGTATCCAGTGTTGTGCAATAATATAACATGCCACAGCTATTATTGCGTGCCTCACAGAACAAATTGAATATAACTTTCTCAGTCAAAACGTCATGGCAGGCTGAGAACAATAAACTAGTTTTTGTTTAGATTACGAAGGTGCATAAATTGTGAAAATAGCCTGTTTATATATATGTGTATATATATATATATATATATATATATATATATATATATATATATATATATATATATTATGCAAATGAGCTGCGCCATACATTCGGATAACCGCTTCATAGTACGACCTTGCAAAGAGCAATGAAAGGCCCCTAATAAAACCCTCCAATTCTCAAGCTTGTATTATCTGGCGGTATGTCATTTCATTAACGTCCGAAAGACAAACTTGACATGTTAAACCAGTTACAATGTAATGTTGCCTTTACGATGTGAAAATGTTTTGTAGCAATACGCTCAATGTGAAGGCCTCCCTATGCGGTGTTGAGGCATCAAAACAACCTACAATAATAAATGAGGTGCTCCATGAGCAATATTTGACAGAATCAAGAGGCGGGAGGAGGCAAGCTAGGAAGTACGTAAATTTTAGCTATTATAGATGTCTTTTTTGTGAGTGCTACAGGTGTTTAATTCTTTTTTGTTGATTTTCTCAGAAGCCACTTTTTCACGTTTCTTTCATGCACCAACAAGCATAATTAAATTGACACGGACAAGCCGCCATTGGAATATGAACCTGGCAACATTTAACGCTAGAAGGTTATCTAGTGAGGCATCTAGCTGTGCTATTGGAGGAATTAGAGGGCAGTAAATGGGATATAATAGGGCTCAGTGAAGTTAGGAGGCCAAAAGAAGCATAAACAGTGCTGAAAAGCGGGTACGTCCTACGCTACCGGGGCTTAGCGGAGAGACGAGAACTGGGAGTCGGATTCCTGATTAATAAGAATATAGCTGGTAACATACAGGAATTCTATAGCATTAACGAGAGGGTGGCCGGGCTTGTAGTGAAACTTAATAATGGTACAAAACGAAGGTTGTACAGGTCTACGCCCCTACATCCAGTCATGATGACCAGGAAGTCGAAAGCTTCTATGAAGACGTGGAATCAGCGATGGGTAGAGCGAAAACAAAATACACTATACTGATGGGCGACTTCAATGCCAAGGTAGGCAAGAAGCAGGCTGGAGACAAGGGAGTGGGGGAATATGGCATAGGCACTAGGAATAGCAGGGGAGAGTTCTTAGTAGAGTTTGCGGAACAGAATAATATGCAGATAATGAATACCTTCTTCCACAAGCGGGATAGACGAAAGTGGACGTTGAGGAGCCCGAACGGCGAGACTAGAAATGAAATAGACTTCATGCTCTGCGCTAACCCTTGCATCATATAATATGTGGACGTGCTCAGCAAGGTGCGCTGCAGTGACCATAGGATGGTAAGAAGTCGAATTAGCCTAGACTTGAGGAGGGAGCGGAAGAAACTGGTACATAAGAAGCCAATCAATGAGTTAGCGGTAAGAGGGAAACTAGAGGAATTCCAGATCAAGCTACAGAACAGGTATTCGGCTTTAACTCAGGAAGAGGACCTTAGCGTTGAAACAATGAACGACACTCTTGTGGGCATCACTAAGGAGTGTGCAATAGAAGTCGGTGGTAACTCCGTTAGACAGGATACCAGTAAGCTATCGCAGGAGATGAAAGATCTCATCAAGAAACGCCAATGTATGAAAGCCTCTAACCCTACAGCTAGAATAGAACTGGCATAACTTTCTAAGTTAATCAACAAGCGTAAGACAGCTGACATAAGGAACTATAATATGGATAGAATTGAACATGCTCTCAGGAGCGGAGGAAGCCTAAAAGCAGTGAAGAAGAAACTAGGAATTGGCAAGAATCAGATGTATGCGTTAAGAGACAAAGCCAGCAATATGATTTCTAATATGGATGAGATAGTTGAAGTGGCTGAGGAGTTCTATAAAGATTTATACAGTACTAGTGGCACCCACTATGATAGTGGAAGACAGAGTAGTCTAGAGGAATTCGACATCCCACAGGTAACGCCGGAAGAGGTAAAGAAAGCCTCGGGAGCTATGCAAAGGGGGAAGGCAGCTGGGGAGGATCAGGTAACAGCAGATTCGTTAAAGGATGGAGGGCACATTGCTCTAGAAAAACTGGCCACCCTGTATACGCGATGCCTCATGACTTCGAGCGTACCGTAGTCTTGGAAGAACGCTAACATAATCCTAATCCATAAGAAAGGGGACTCCAAAGACTTGAAAAATTACAGACCGATCAGCTTACTGTCCGTTGCCTACAAAGTATTTACTAAGGTAATTGCAAATGGAATCAGGAACACCTTAGACTTCCGTCAACCAAAGGACCAGGCAGGATTCCGTAAAGGCTATTCAACAATAGACCATATTCACACTATCAATGAGGTGATAGAAAAATGTGCGGAATATAACCAACCTTTATATATAGCTTTCACTGATTACGAGAAAGCGTTTGATTCAGTCGAAACCTCAGCAGTCATGGAGGCATTGCGAAATCAGGGTGTAGACGAGCCGTATGTAAAAATACTGAAAGATATCTATAGCGGCTCCACAGCCACCGTAGTCCTCCATAAAGAAAGCAACGAAATCCAATAAAGAAAGGCGTCAGGCAGGGAGATACGATCTCTCCAATGCTATTCACAGCGTGTTTACAGAAGGTATTCAGAGACCTGGATTGGGGTGAATTGGGGATAAGAGTTAATGAAGAATACCTTAGTAACTTGCTATTCGCTGATGATATTGCTTGCTTAGTAACTCAGGGCACCAACTACAATGCATGCTCTCTGACCTGGAGAGGCAAAGCCGAAGGGTGGGTCTAAAAATTGATCTGCAGAAAACTAATGTTTAACAGTCTCGGAAGAGAACAGCAGTTTACGATAGGTAGCGAGGCACTGGAAGTGGTGGGGGAATACATCTACTTAGGACAGGTAGTGACTGCGGATCCGGATCATGAGACTGAAATAATCAGAAGAATAAGAATGCGCTGGGGTGCGTTTGGCAGGCATTCTCAGATCATGAACAGCAGGTTGCCATTATCGCTCAAGAGAAAAGTTTATAACAGCTGTGTCGTACCAGTACTCACGTACGGGGCAGAAACCTGGAGGCTTACGAAAAGGGTTCTACTTAAATTGAGGACGACGCAACGAGCTATGGAAAGAAGAATGATAGGTGTAACGTTAAGGGATAAGAAAAGAGCACATTGGGTGAGGGAACAAACGCGAGTTAATGATATCTTAGTTGAAATCAAGAAAAAGAAATGGGCATGGGCAGGACACGTAATGAGAAGGGAAGATAACCGATGGTCATTAAGAGTTACAGTATGGATTCCAAGGGAAGGGAAGCGTAGCAGAGGGTGGCAGAAAGTTAGGTGGGCGGATGAGATTAAGAAGTTTGAAGGGACAACATGGCCACAATTAGTACGTGACCGGGGTAGTTGGAGAAGTATGGGAGAGGCCTTTCCCTGCAGTGGGCGTAACCAGGCTGATGATGATGATGATGAATACTCGCCCTCCAGTTTTGTCCAATATTTTAGTACATATATCAGAAGCTCGTCTACGTTTCGGTCTTGAGGGCGTTATATAAATATCTTTGTTTTTTTATGTGTGTGTACATGAAATGGCATTCGCGTTTGCTAGCGCTTTTTTGTTAATTCACCATCTGTGAACATTTGTGTTTAGTAATCTTTATGTCACGCACCTTTAACTAGTGCTCATTTTTTGAGCGTGTATCACAACGTTATAAGAAAAATATTTGTTTTCGGAAACGAAGTCAAGAAAGCGAGACCAAAGATCTGTTGTACCGGAAGTGGAATTTTTTTATGTCCCGGCACATGCTGGTATAAGTATGGGCAAGACTGCGTGCGTGCCAACGCATAGCCCACGGCGCACCACGCGCCAGCTCGCAAGTAATGTCAATGCGCAAATGCGCGGCCTAGTGCACGCATTGTCATTGATTGCAAGCTGGCTCGTGGTGCGCCGTAGGGCGCGCGCGCGCGATAGGAAACAAACACAAAAAGAACACAATGCGCCGCGTACAGGCAAAAACAAACGTAAGCGGCGCGCGCGGCATGGGGGAAAGGAAGCGGAGTGGGTCGGCATAGTAAAAAAAAAAAAAAGAAAAGAATACCGTTTGGGAGAGGAGGCTCCGCGCGGCTGCTGTTCCTGTTGCCATGACAATGTAAACAATCGTGTGCGCGGCCTTTTTGTTTCTGCATCGCCCTGCTGTCAGGGCCGTAACTGAAGCGGACCTTGGCGCTAGCGTCGAAAGAGCGTCTGCTCGAAAACAGCCAATGGCGTAGGCGTTGGCTTTGCCATTTACGCCACCGATGTGCTGCCCTCGCGGCAGTTCGTTATAGCGATGAGCAGACGCAGCGGTTATCACTTGTGCTGCCAGAAGCAACAACTCCATCATCTCATGACGGCTGTTAGCAAATCGAACATCCCTGAATAAAAAAACCAGTTTTCACAGAATAAGAGTATCATACAGCTGCGGGTCACCTGACCAAGGCCGCGGTCAGACCTGTAACGCAGCATAGGGTGCTAAGAATTTCTGGGTCCGGACAGGCCACCAATGGAAACTGACCCTTGAAACGTTCAACACCCGAAACCTCTAGAGTGAGGCTAGCGTAGCAGGACTCTTTGAGGAACTATCGGACGTTGTTTGGGATATCATCGGCCTTAGTGAGATTAGAAGAAGTGGTTACAGGCTTATATATCGCTGAATAACGGACATGTCCTCTGCTATAGAGGTCTGCTAGATAAGAAGCAATACGGGGTAGGGTTCCTTGTCCATAAGGACATAGCAGGCAATATTGACGAATTTTACAGCATTAATGAGGGGGTGGCTGTAGTCGTAATCAAACTTAATAAGAGGTATAGATGAAAGGTAGTACAAGCCTACGCTCTGACATCCAGTCACGATGATGAGAAAGTAGATCAGTTTTATGATGATGTTAAATTAGCGATGGGAAAAGTGTAAACTCAGTATACTGTAGTAATGGGCGACTTCAATGCAAAAGTCTGGAAAAAACAGGATGGTGAACAAGCCATTCGCAACTACGGCGTCGATTCTAGGAACGCTAGAGGAGAGATGCTGGTAGAATTTGCAGAAATGAATAAGCTTCGAATAATGAACACTTTTTTTCAGGAAGTGTAGCAACAGAAAGTGGACCTGGGAAAGCCCTAATGATGAAAAGATAAATGAAATTAACTTGATATTTGCTGCTGATGCCAGCATGGTGCAGGATGTAGAAGTGATAGGTAGGGTAAAGTGCAGTGATCATAGGTTAGTGAGGGCAACCATTTACCTCAATTTAAAGAGATAAAGAGTAAAATTGTTCAAGAAGAAACAGGTCAGGCTAGAGGCAGTAAGGGTAAAAGCAGACAAATGCAGACTGCTACTTGCAAACCAATATGCAGCCTTAGAACGGAGAGATGAAAATGACATAATGAACGAGGCCGTAACTAGGGTGGCTTCAGAGGCAGCAATTGAAGGGGGGGGGGCAAGGCACCAGGGTAAACAATAGGCAAGCTCTCCCAAGTAACAAAGGGCCTAATAAAGAAATGACAAAGAATGAAAGTGTCCAACTCAAGAGATAGGATGGAATATGCGGAATTGTCAAAACTGATCAACAAGGGGAAAATAAGTGATATCCGAAACTATAACGTGAGAAAGACTAAAGAAGCCGTAAAAAATTGACGCGCCCTGAAATCAGTGAGAAAGAAACTTGGCATAGGACAAACCAAAATGCATGCACCGAAAGGTAAGCAAGGTAATATCATCAGCAATTTCGAAGATATAGTAAAAGAAACGGAAGAATTCTATACTGACCTGTACAGTACCCAGAGGAGTCAGGATACATGCATTAGAAACAGTAATGAACAGGATACAGGAACTCCTCCTATAACTAGCGATGAGGTCTGAAGGGCCTTGCAAGACATGACACGAGGAAGAGTGGCAGGAGAAGATGGAATAACAGTCAATTTACTCAAAGATGTAGGAGACATAATGCTTGGAAAACTAGCGGCTCTCTATGCCAAGTGTCTATTGACTTCAAGGGTCCGAGGAAACTGGAAGAATGCGAACATTATACTAATCCACAAGAAGGGAGACGTTAAAGAATTGAAACATAATAGGCCCATTAGCTCACTCCCTGTATTATATAAAATATTTACCAAAAATAAATACCAATAGAATAAGGGTAACACTGGACTTTATTCTACCAAGGGAACAGGTTGGCTTGAGGAGGGGTACTCTACAATGGACCCCATCCATGACATTAGTCAGGTTATCGAGAAATCCGCAGAGTACAATAAGCCTCTCTATATGGCTTTCATAGATTACGAAAAGGCATTTGATTCAGTAGAGATACCAGCAGTCATAGAGTCATTAAGTAATCAAGGAGTACAGAACGTTTACCTAAATACCTTGAAAAATATCTACAAAGGTTCCACAGCTACCTTACAAAAGAAGCAAGAAGATACCTATAAAGAAAGGGGTCAGACAGGGAGACACAATTTCTCCAATGCTATTCTCTGCGTGCTTTTAGGTATTCAAGCTAACAAAATGGGAAGGCTTAGGAGTAAGGATCGACGGTGAATATCTCAGCAACCTTCGGTTTGCCGATGACATTGTTTTATTCAGCAACAATGCAGACGAGTTACAAGAAATAATTGAGGACTTTAACAAAGAGAGTGTAAGAGTGGGATTGAATAATATGCAGAAGACGAAGAAAATGATGAATAGCCGGGCAAGGGAACAAGAGTTCAAAATCGCCAGTCAGCTTCTGGAATTTCTGAAGGTATACGTTTACCTAGGCCAATTAATCACAGGGAACCCTCATCATGAGAAGGAAATTCTGGGAAGGATAAAAATGGGTTGGATCGCATACGGCAGACTTACCATTATCATTGAAAAGGAAGGTGTACAATCAGTGCATTTTACCAGTGCTAACATATGGGGCAGAGACTTGGAGGCTGACAAAGGAGCTTGAGAACAAGTTAAGGACCTCGCAAGGAGCGATGGAACGAAGATTGCTAGGCATAACGTTAAGAGACAGAAAGAGAGCGGTTTGAATCAGAGAGCAAACGGGTGTAGACGATATTCTAGTTGACATCAAGAGAAAAAAATGGAGCTGGGGAGGTCATGTAATGCGCCGGTTAGATAACCGTTAGACCATTAGTGTTACAGAATGGGTACCATGAGAAAGGAAGCACAGTCGAGGAGGCCAGATGACTAGCTGGAGCGATGAAATTAGGAAATTCGTGGGTGCTAGTTGGAATACCCGCCGTGGTTGCTCAGTGGCTATGGTGTTGGGCTGCTGAGCACGAAGTCGCGGGATCGAATTCCGGGCACGGCGACCGCATTTCGATGGGGGCGAAATGCGAAAACAGCCGTGTACTTAGATTTAGGTACACGTTAAAGAATCCCAGGTGGTCAAAATTTCCGGAGTCCTCCGCTACGGCGTGCCTCATAATCAGAAAGTGGTTTTGGCACGTAAAACTCCATAATTTAATTTTTTAATTTTAGTTGGAATTGATTGGCGCAGGACAGGGGTAATTAGAGATCGCAGGGAGAGGCCTTCGTCCTGCAGTGCACATAAAACAGGCTGCTGCTGCTGATGATGATGAAATGTCCAGACGCCGTCTTTCGCCGAATTTACCAATATTTCTCATGTGCTTTCCCAGCAAGTGCTCGAAGAGATCACCTGGAGCGATACAACACTGGGATTTTCTCCTGTAAGGTTTCTGGAGTCGTCGTTTCCGTCGTGTATACGTGATCCTTAATATAGCCCCACAAGAAAAAGACATGAGGGTTGAGGTCGGGTGACCCTGCCGCGCACAGGACAGGCCCATTTCTCCCTATCGATTGCCCTGGGAAAGTAACAAGAAGCCATGCTCGTGCTTGACTGCAGCTGTAGGCTGAGGCCCCGTCGCGTCGATGACATATTGCGTCAAGGCGGGCTAGTTGTATGTTGCAGCAGAAGTCTTCAAACGGCCCTTTGAGGAACTCACACACCTATTGCCGGTCAGAGTGTTGTTAAAAACACTCGGCCAATGACTGTGTTGTCATATTGATACATGCATATTGCGTGTTTCTTGCGGACGATGCACGCGGGCGCCCCGACGAAAACGACGAACGCTCTCGAGCTATCGGCTGAACTGGTCGGCGCTGCATTATCCTTTGTAAATATGCTTTGTAGTCTCCAGCCCTTAATCTTTCGTTCGCGTAACATTTTGGTGGAGGGTGCTGTTCCCCGCCCTCGCCAAGGAGCTCCACAGCAGCCGCACCGTCCTGCTTGCCGCCATGGCTCCCGGTGACGACACTTCGTTTGCTTCTACTCCTGCGACCCTGCCAACAACGTACGTTACGGTTACCATCCTCCGCGATCGTGGCATATTCTCCTGCCAAGATAATGTCGCCGTTGAGGACTGGCTCAACCTCTATGAGCGTGTTATCCAAAACAACGGCTGGGACCCTACCATTATGGTAGCGAATGTCCTATTCTACTTGGGCGGAACTGCTCGTGTCTGGTTCCGGAAACACAAGATCTCTAGCTGGATGCTTTCAAGGAGAAGCTCAGCGACATCTTTGGAAATCCCACCGGTCAGCAGCTTGCTGTTTTTTCATTTTTCATTTCATTTATTGATACTGCCAGCCCAACTTTGGGTTATTACAGGAGTGGTAGGTGACAATACAAGCAACAATATAATTACAGGATAAAGAAAATAAAAGTACACCTTGGGGAATGCACTGATAGTAATATCGTGGCAAATACGACATGTGATACAATGCTAACGGGATTACAGTATTAATATTTGGCAGAGTTATAGCATGCGTACACATGTGCTTTTGATATTTTCAAGAAAGTCGCGCATAGATGACGTCCTTACGATTGAGTCTGATAATACATTCTATTGTTTTATTGCTCTCGAAAAGAAGCTATATTTAAAACAATCATTGCGAGTAGAAGGAGGAGAGATATACATGCTCTGGCGATGACGAAAAGAGTTACTTGGAGAGAACTGAAAATAGTCATATTTATGAATTTGAACATGGCCATGAATAATAAGAAAATGAAACTTCAGACGGTCATACTCAGTTCTAGACTCTAGAGAGGAAAGTTCAGCAAGTTCACATAACTGGGTAGGAGAGTGAGAACGCCGATATTTGTTAAAAATAAATCGTGCAGCAGGCCGTTGAATTTAATCCAGCTTAGACTGATTAGATGAAGTGTATGGGTCCCACACAATTTTTGCGTACTCCATAACCCGTCGAATGGACGTTTTATATGCCAGACATTTTCCTTCCGGAGTAGCATTACGCACATTTTTTCAAGCGACCACAATGCTTTCTGGGCCTTCGTAGATACGTAATCAACGTGGTCATTCCAACGCAAATTCGAGGTAAGCTTTAAACCCAAGTATTTAAATGGTGATACCTTTTTTAACGCGACAGCTTCAGTGGAATAAGCGTAGTCAATAATACTTCGTTTTCTAGTGGTAGACACGTAAACCGTTTTTTTTTCAGAGTTCAAAACCATTTGCCAGGTGTCACACCAATTTTTTACCTTTTGCAAATTTGAATTTAAATCGGTCTGATCGGCAAGTGATTCAATACGGTTAAACAGTACGCTATCATCTGCGAAGAGGTTGATGGGAGCTGTAATGTCTTGTGGCATGCCATTAATAAATAATAAAAATAACAGGGGGCCCAATACACTTCCCGGGGGTACTCCAGACTCTACAGGTGAAAAGAAAGACCGGTATCCCTCACATGCAACAAATTGATCTCTATGGCTTAGGTGTTTGAATATAGTTTCAATTTTTAATAGCAAATTTGGGTGCGACACCTTATCGAAAGCCTTGGCCAGATCTAAGAATATTATGTCTGTTTGGTCTCGGTTATTTATTGTATATGCGAGATCGTGAGCAGTCTCTATTAGTTGAGTCACTGTAGAGAGTTCCTGACGGAACACGTGTTGGCACTTGTTTAGGATATGGTAGTTTTCAAGGTAGACCAATTTTGCTTAGATATTATATGTTCAGGTAGTTTCGAACAATTGCTAGTGATGGAGATCGGCCTATAATTTTTAACGTCTGATTTGCTGTCACTTTTATGAATTGGGATAACTTTAGCACGCTTCCATGCGCTGGGAAAGGAACATTGGTCAATGGATTCCTGAAAAATTGGTTAGAAATTTAGAAACCCACTTTGCCTACCTTTGTAAAATTCATTAGGAATTCCGTCAGGTCCCGCACTTTTTTTTAGTGTTCATGTTGAGTAAGAGGTTAAATAAACCCTACTCGTCAGTTTTTATATATAGAAAAGGCGGCCTTCCAGATTCATCTGTAAAATCGCGCAAGAAGTCGTTATCGCGTGTGAAGACTGACGAGAAGAAAGAGTTGAAATCCTGTGCCTTCTTTAGAGCGCTATCTCCAGTTTCACGCGAACGAGACACAGCTGGGGGGTTAATATATCGCCAAAATTTTGCGGGGCAATTTTTGAGAAAAAGATTGTAATGTGACATTATAGAACCTATTTTCAGATTATTTGATCAGCCCTTCTAACTCTCCACTCATACTAGAAATGCAGATTTTGTCGATTGGCCGGCACTTCTTTGAAGACGCCTTTAGCTTTCGTTTAGCTTTGTTTTTGCATGAATTATCTCTCTGGTTGTCCAGGGATTCTTTCGTTTAGTTGTTTTAAACGTTTTGGGACAAAGCTTTGCACACCGTGCTCGACCATGTTTGAAAAGAAATTCCATAGGTCGTCCACGCTTGCGCCAGAGTGAACAAGGCCTAGGAACTGTTAGAAAAGAGCTTGCTACCCGAGTTCAGTCTTCTACTGAATCGTATGTCTCCTACATAGAAGACGTGCTCGCTCTTTGCCGGAAAGTCTACGACAAAATGGCCGAGGTTGACGAAGCCGGCCACGTACTCAAAGGGACCGCGGACGGCGCGATCAACGATGTGTCCACCATCGGCGTCATTGTCAAGGAATGCCGCCACTTTGAGCTCGCCAAATGCCACCGCGTCATTCCACAGTTCTCCCGGCTCCCTATCACGGCTGCGACGTCGCCTTGTGTCGACCTTACCGCTTCACCACCCTTAAACGAACACGTCACACGTATTGTTCGCCGCGAGCTCGAGGCTACAAGTCCTGCGCCGTTCCATCCACGCCCACTTGACCCCATGTTTGAGCAACCGGCCCCAGCGATGTCTCTCATTCAGGCAGTGGTGCGGTAAGAATTAGCCAACCACGGTTTTCCAGCGGCCTGCTCCGTCTCCCGACCTGACGCTGAACCGGTGCCGACAGCTACGCCTTACAGTGATCTGTATTCCCCTCCCAGATACCGCAACCCTAGTGAGCGGAGAACTCCGGACGACAAGGCCATTTGCTTCCGTTGCCTCCGCATTGGCCATGTCGCGCGCTCCTGCCGCACCTCCTGGACGTCACCGTACTCGAGCTCCTTTTCCCCGTCTCCTCGCCCATATGCCGACCAGAGCCGCATGCCTCCTACCTCAGGCGTATCTGTAGATGGCAGTTGTCCTGCTCGCTCACCGTCACCTCAGCGCCCTCGGTCCCCGTCGCCCCAGCCACGCCGCTATTCTTCGCCGACCAATTATGGTCCCTTCCGGACGGAAAACTAGACCATGCATCTCCTGGGGGTAGTGTTGCATTATCTTCGTCATGTCGAAATCCTCCATTGACGCTACCAACGAACCTGAACTTACTTGATGTTCACGTCGACGGGTGTCCCTTTGACGGCGGTAATAGATATACTCGAGCCCGGGTGTCCATATTGAGTTGTAACCTCCGTCTTTGACTGAGGAAGGTTCCCACGCCTCCGACTACTCGAATCGTACGTGTGGCCGATGGCAGCACTGTTTACGTCGCTAGAATGTGTAGTTCCCGTATCAGTATCGCCGACCGCCACGCTCCTGTTCCATTTTAAAGCGCTGTCCAATTGTCGCCATGACCTAATCCTCGGACTCGCCTTTCTTACGGCGCATTCAGCTTTGATCGACTGTTCTGCCGGGACCCTTTGCCTCGAGTTTCCTCTATTCTCGCATATTCGTGCCGAACTGCCGAACAACTTTAGTACAAGCACCTTCGTCCGCCTGTCGCCTAAAGCCTTGATTTTCGTCTATTTGCTATCATGTTTTCATGTGCCCAATGGTAATTACGTCGCTACACCTGTTCCTGATGTCCCTTTGATGTGCAATATCACTGTGCCCCACTCCGTCGTCAACGTCGCCGATAACCAGACAGGCCTCCCCGTCGTCAATTTTGACCTGACCGAGGAAGTAATACCCCAAGGCATATCGGTTGCAGCGCTGCGTGCTATAGGAGATGACCACGTCATGACGTTTTCAGTAGACGTCTGCTCAGATTATTCAACATATCCACAAGATGCTATTTGCACTGACGCAACATTTCGTCCCATGATTGCTGCCTACCTATTGACTGAGCAAGGAGCAGCTCTGTGTCGCCTTTTGGTTTCCTACCACGACATCTTCGACCTCAACAATCGCCAATTGGGCCAGACTTCAATTGTTAAGCACCACATAAATACTGGTGATGCCAGTGCTATTCATCGCCGGCCATATCGAGTTTCTACTTCAGAGCGTAAGGTTTTTCAAGATGAAGTGAACAACATGCTTACCAAAGGAATTGTTGAAGCTTCGTCGAGCCCTTGGGCGTCGCCTGTGGTATTGTTAAAAAGAAAAATGGCACACGACGTTTCTGCGTAGATTGTAGTAATCTAAACCGCATTACCAAGAAGGACGTCTACCCCTTGCCTCGCATTGACGATGCCCTCGATCGTCTCCACGGTGCCAAATACTTTTTAACAATAGACCTTCGGTCTGCTTATTGGCAAATTTCTGTGGTTGAGAAGGACCAAGAGAAGACTGCGTTCGTCACCGCGATGGTCCACATCAATTCAAAGTTATGCTATTCGGTCTATGTAACGCCCCAGCAACGTTCGAACGTATGCTGGACTATTTCCTTCAAGGGTTCAAATGGTCAACATGCCTCTGCTACCTAAACAACGTTCTCGTATTTTCAATACCTTTGTGAGACACCTTGAGCGCTTATCAGCTGTTCTTCAAGTTTACCACGAGGCTGGGCTGCAACTAAATTCATCGAAAAGTCACTTCGGTCGTCGGCAGATTACAGTGCTGGGCCACCTCGTCGACGCTTCCGGTATTCAACCAGACCCGGAGAAAATCCATGCTGTCACGTCATTTCCTGTACATCCGTCTGTCAAAGACGTCCAAAGATTTGTAGGACTCTGCTCCTACTTCTGACGCTTCGTTAAACCATTAAAGACCAGCGTGACCATATGGTCACGTTAGTCTGCACAGTGGATTTAAATTAATTAAGAATAACAAAACGGCACCAAACTCGCCTTTGACATGCCGTTAGACAGATGAGAGTTCCCTTTATGGATATCAAGTGGCAGCAGGTGCCAGTCGTTTTGTGGGAGCCCCTCACAAAGGCTGGAATAAGTGTTGCTGTGCGAGTAGCGTTGCCATGCATCACTCCAAGGGGTAATGCGTTTTTTTTCACTACTTGTTTAAGCAATAGTCGGATATCCTTATCTCCATATTGCTCTTTGAATATGTGACCTTTGATGAGCATTTGTGAAAGATTAATGTCTGATTTATCCATGAACGAGCGTGTTATCTTGCGCGTTGCCTTATGGTCACGCTGGGCCTCTTGGCTACCTAACTTTTATTATTTTTAACCTGCACTCTCATCTCTTGCACGGCTGCTGGCGCGTTCCCACAGTGGTTATTTCTTATTTTATTGTCTGAATAGGTTGATGTTGGAATAAATAGCGAAGATACTCGAAGAAGACGATGACGACGTGTCAGTGATTTATATCGACCCGCGAGAGGCTAGCACCTATTCGGATGAAGAGTCGGCCGATGAAGACTCAGGTGGGCTCATTGACAATCTAATCGGGCGGCAGCTATGAGCCGGCGCTGAAACTGTTTTCCCTGACGGACGCCGCATTGGTGTATCCGACTAGGACGGTGACGACCCCGGCAGGCAAGGTGACGGAACATGAGAGGTTTCTTCTGCTGCAGTTGATGCGGCCATTCCTGCGAAATTATCCACTGCTTCTAAGTGGACGAACGGTGATCTCTAGAGAAGCCTTGACATATTTCCCTACCCAAACTTTGCTTCTTACAGGAACTTTTCACCTGTTGAGTTGTTCGAAATCTTTTTTTGACGAAGCCGTCGTGGAGCTGCTAGTCAAACGAACAAGAAAGTATGCGTTATTTTTCAATACGCCCGATCCGGAGGTTACCAAAGAAGAATTAGCTTTTCTTGGAGTGCTCGTTTTGTCCGGCTATAACCGCTTGCCATGCGCAACACGATGGCTTACAATGCTATGCGAAGAAATCGCTTCGTACAGATAATCCGATTCCTGCACTGTGCGAAATGCAAGCCTAACGCTTAGTGACAAGTTGGCAAAGTTGCGTCCATTGATGGCACTATTGAAAGCAAGATTTCTGGAGCACTTTCAACCTGTGCGTCACCTGAGCTATGACGAAAGTATGATTGAGTATTATGGTCATCATGGCTGTAAACAGTTTATACGCGGAAAGCCTATCCGCTTCGGGCATAAAGTATGTTGCCTAAATGCCAAGAACGGATACCTTGTAAACTTCAATGTGTACCAAGGCAAGCAGGGGATCCCGGAACACTGAAAAATATGAAAAGGACTTCGAAAAAGCAACGGCGCCACTTCTTCAAATGGGGGATGAACTCGCAGCAGAGACGCACGACCTTCCTTTCTTTTTCTATTTTGATAATTTATTCACAGGCATGCCGCTACTCAGACATTTCAAGGCACAGGGCTACGAAGGCACGGGCACAGTGAAGCAGAACCGTGTTCCCAAAGAGTGCCCTATCGCTCGACCACAATTCGTCAAGCGCCAACCTAGCGGGCACGAAGAGTCCGTGCTGAGCGACAATGGGATGATTGTTGTCCGCTGGATGGACAATCCTGTAGTAACGATCGTAAGCACCATTGACGGCGTAGAGCCAATGTCATCTCTAGACAGCTACTCTCGTGTTCAGAACAAGCAAATCAAGGTGGCCCGCAAAAAACACTGTTGCTCAGTACAAGTTTCATGGGAGGTACGGACCAGATGGATGCAAATGTAGGCGCCCACAGGATTGTAATTCGTGGCAGAAAGTGGTGGTGGCCGATTTTCACTTGACTTTGTGGTGTATCTATCAGCAACGTTTGGGCGCTAATTCGTAGTACAGGGTTCAACGTCACGCAGGTGAAATTCCGCAGGCAAATTGCACAAAGCTACCTGATGCGATAGGACAGTAAGCATAGAGGACCTGGTCAGCACAGAATCCCAAAGACTGGTGTGTCCTGACTGGTACACGGTATGACCAAGTGGCCCACTTTGTTGCACCAATACCTAATGGCAAGAGGCGGAGGTGTGCATGAGATAATTGCAACAGCGCAGTGCACACACAATGCATAAAGCATGCCAGCGGCATGTGTATTCCATGATTTAAACCATGTCACACTAAATAAGTGCTCCACTATTCGCTATGTATGTTTTTTGTGATGTTTCATGGCTTGAAATAAATGTTTTTCACTTCGTGTATTTTGCTGTAGCGTAAGGGCCCAGTGTAACCATATGGTCACGGGCTATATTTCAAAAACTAATTAGGCAAGAGTAATAATTTCTTGCATGTGAATTATTAGTATAAAGGTAAGTTAATATATTAGATTTATTTCAAGATAGCAAGAAAAAAAAGAAACCGGTCCCTAATGGGTTAAAGACTTCGCCGCGATTGTCCGACCGCTTACTGATCCAACTGCCCCGTTTGCCCACCTCACCAACATTCTCACCCCGCCACCTATACTGGTCCACTTTGACCCGTCCTCTCCTACAGAAGGGCGTACCGATGCCAGTGGTCACGGTATCAGAGCCGTCTTAGCCCAGCGCCAACAGGGTCAAGATCGTGTTATCGCCTACTAGCCGCCTCCTCACTGCAAGATCGTGTCAAGATCGGCCACCTCGTCGACGCTTCCGGTATTCAACCAGACCCGGAGACAATTCATGCGGTCACGTCATTTCCTGTACATCCGTCTGTCAAAGACGTCCGAAGATTTGTAGGACTCTGCTCCTACTTCCGACGCTTCGCTAAAGACTTCGCCGCGATTGTCCGACCGCTTACTCATCAAACTGCCGCGTTTGCCCACCTCACCAACATTCTCACCCCGCCACCTATACTGGTCCACTTTGACCCGTCCTCTCCTACAGAAGGGCGTACCGATGCCAGTGGCCACGGTATCAGAGCCGTCTTAGCCCAGCGCCAACAGGGTCAAGATCGTGTTATCGCCTACTAGCCGCCTCCTCACAGCAGCGGAGCGCAACTATTAGATCACAGATCATGAATGCCTGGTTCTCGTCTGGGCGGTGTCCTAATTCCGCCCTTACTTGTATGGCACGCACGTGTTTGTAATCACGGACCACAACGCGCTCTGCTTGCTTTCCTCACTCAAGGATCTTACCGGCGGGCTGCCGGGTGCCTTCAACCGCTTTCTTCGGAGCCGTTCTTTCGCGTGGTTTGGACTTACTTGGCCCTTTCCCTCTATCCACGTCTGCCAACAAGTGGGTCGCTGTGGCGACAGATTACGCCGCGCGCTACGCCATCACCAGAGCTCTTCCAACGAGCTGCGCCACAGATATCACCGATTTTCTTTTACGCAACATGATTCGGCAGCATGGCGCTCCAGACCAACTGCTCACTGACCGTGGTCGGACATTTGCTTCTAAAGTCATCGCCGACATCCTGCAGTCCTGCTCAACCAAGCACAAGCTGACTACGTCTTACCATCCACAGACTAATGATCTCATCGAACGTCTGATTCGTACCCTAACAGACATGATTGCAAAGTACGTCTCCTCCAACCATGCTAATTGGGACCATGGCAGCAGTGGGGGCAGCGAAGAGCACGCCTGAAACGTATTTCTTGTCAACGCAGATAAGCCCATCAAACAAGCCACAGCTGCTGCTTGCCGGGGATCCACGTGCTTACGTTGGGGGTATGACAACAATATCTTCTATAATCTGCACCACTGTACCGCCGCCAGAGGCCATAGAAGCCTACATAAACCGGACATCATCGTGCGCCGGACCACTTGGCAGCCGCGGGGAAGCGAAGAGCACGCCTGAAACGTATTTCTTGTCACCGCAGATAAGCCCATCAAACAAGCCACAGCTGCTGCTTGCCGCGGATCCACGTGCCTACGTTGGGGGTATGACAACAATATCTTCCATAATCTGCACCACTGTACCGCTGCCAGAGGCCATCGAAGCTTACATAAACCGGACATCATCGTGCGCCGGACCACTTGGCAGCCGCGGGGAAGCGAAGAGCACGCCTGAAACGTATTTCTTGTCACCGCAGATAAGCCCATCAAACAAGCCACAGCTGCTGCTTGCCGCGGATCCACGTGCCTACATTGGGGGTATGACAACAATATCTTCTATAATCTGCACCACTGTACCGCTGCCAGAGGCCATCGAAGCTTACATAAACCGGACATCATCGTGCGCCGGACCACTTGGCAGCCGCGGGGAAGCGAAGAGCACGCCTGAAACGTATTTCTTGTCACCGCAGATAAGCCCATCAAACAAGCCACAGCTGCTGCTTGCCGCGGATCCACGTGCCTACATTGGGGGTATGACAACAATATCTTCTATAATCTGCACCACTGTACCGCTGCCAGAGGCCATCGAAGCTTACATAAACCGGACATCATCGTGCGCCGGACCACTTGGCAGCCGCGGGGAAGCGAAGAGCACGCCTGAAACGTATTTCTTGTCACCGCAGTTATGCCCATCAAACAAGCCACAGCTGCTGCTTGCCGCGGATCCACGTGCCTACGTTGGGGGTATGACAACAATATCTTCTATAATCTGCACCACTGTACCGCTGCCAGAGGCCATCGAAGCTTACATAAACCGGACATCATCGTGCGCCGGACCACTTGGCAGCCGCGGGGAAGCGAAGAGCACGCCTGAAACGTATTTCTAGTCACCGCAGATAAGCCCATCAAACAAGCCACAGCTGCTGCTTGCCGCGGATCCACGTGCCTACATTGGGGGTATGACAACAATATCTTCTATAATCTGCACCACTGTACCGCTGCCAGAGGCCATCGAAGCTTACATAAACCGGACATCATCGTGCGCCGGACCACTTGGCAGCCGCGGGGAAGCGAAGAGCACGCCTGAAACGTATTTCTAGTCACCGCAGATAAGCCCATCAAACAAGCCACAGCTGCTGCTTGCCGCGGATCCACGTGCCTACATTGGGGGTATGACAACAATATCTTCTATAATCTGCACCACTGTACCGCTGCCAGAGGCCATAGAAGCCTACATAAACCGGACATCATCGTGCGCCGGACCACTTGGCAGGCGCGGGGAAGCGAAGAGCACGCCTGAAACGTATTTCTTGTCACCGCAGATAAGCCCATCAAACAAGCCACAGCTGCTGCTTGCCGCGGATCCACGTGCCTACATTGGGGGTATGACAACAATATCTTCTATAATCTGCACCACTGTACCGCTGCCAGAGGCCATAGAAGCCTACATAAACCGGACATCATCGTGCGCCGGACCACTTGGCAGGCGCGGGGAAGCGAAGAGCACGCCTGAAACGTATTTCTTGTCACCGCAGTTATGCCCATCAAACAAGCCACAGCTGCTGCTTGCCGCGGATCCACGTGCCTACGTTGGGGGTATGACAACAATATATTCTATAATCTGCACCACTGTACCGCTGCCAGAGGCCATAGAAGCCTACATAAACCGGACATCATCGTGCGCCGGACCACTTGGCAGGCGCGGGGAAGCGAAGAGCACGCCTGAAACGTATTTCTTGTCACCGCAGATAAGCCCATCAAACAAGCCACAGCTGCTGCTTGCCTCGGATCCACGTGCCTACGTTGGGGGTATGACAACAATATCTTCTATAATCTGCACCACTGTACCGCTGCCAGAGGCCATCGAAGCCTACATAAACCGGACATCATCGTGCGCCGGACCACTTGGCAGGCGCGGGGAAGCGAAGAGCACGCCTGAAACGTATTTCTAGTCACCGCAGATAAGCCCATCAAACAAGCCACAGCTGCTGCTTGCCGCGGATCCACGTGCCTACGTTGGGGGTATGACAACAATATCTTCTATAATCTGCACCACTGTACCGCTGCCAGAGGCCACCGAAGCCAACATAAACCGGACATCATCGTGCGCCGGACCACTTGGCAGCCGCGGGGAAGCGAAGAGCACGCCTGAAACGTATTTCTAGTCACCGCAGATAAGCCCATCAAACAAGCCACAGCTGCTGCTTGCCGCGGATCCACGTGCCTACGTTGGGGGTATGACAACAATATCTTCTATAATCTGCACCACTGTACCGCAGCCAGAGGCCATCGAAGCCTACATAAACCGGACATCATCGTGCGCCGGACCACTTGGCAGGCGCGGGGAAGCGAAGAGCACGCCTGAAACGTATTTCTTGTCACCGCAGATAAGCCCATCAAACAAGCCACAGCTGCTGCTTGCCGCGGATCCACGTGCCTACGTTGGGGGTATGACAACAATATCTTCTATAATCTGCACCACTGTACCGCTGCCAGAGGCCATCGAAGCCTACATAAACCGGACATCATCGTGCGCCGGACCACTTGGCAGGCGCGGGGAAGCGAAGAGCACGCCTGAAACGTATTTCTTGTCACCGCAGATAAGCCCATCAAACAAGCCACAGCTGCTGCTTGCCGCGGATCCACGTGCCTACGTTGGGGGTATGACAACAATATCTTCTATAATCTGCACCACTGTACCGCCGCCAGAGGCCATAGAAGCCTACATAAACCGGACATCATCGTGCGCCGGACCACTTGGCAGCCGCGGGGAAGCGAAGAGCACGCCTGAAACGTATTTCTAGTCACCGCAGATAAGCCCATCAAACAAGCCACAGCTGCTGCTTGCCGCGGATCCACGTGCCTACATTGGGGGTATGACAACAATATCTTCTATAATCTGCACCACTGTACCGCTGCCAGAGGCCATCGAAGCTTACATAAACCGGACATCATCGTGCGCCGGACCACTTGGCAGCCGCGGGGAAGCGAAGAGCACGCCTGAAACGTATTTCTAGTCACCGCAGATAAGCCCATCAAACAAGCCACAGCTGCTGCTTGCCGCGGATCCACGTGCCTACGTTGGGGGTATAACAACAATATCTTCTATAATCTGCACCACTGTACCGCCGCCAGAGGCCATAGAAGCCTACATAAACCGGACATCATCGTGCGCCGGACCACTTGGCAGCCGCGGGGAAGCGAAGAGCACGCCTGAAACGTATTTCTTGTCACCGCAGATAAGCCCATCAAACAAGCCACAGCTGCTGCTTGCCGCGGATCCACGTGCCTACGTTGGGGGTATGACAACAATATCTTCTATAATCTGCACCACTGTACCGCTGCCAGAGGCCATAGAAGCCTACATAAACCGGACATCATCGTGCGCCGGACCACTTGGCAGCCGCGGGGAAGCGAAGAGCACGCCTGAAACGTATTTCTTGTCACCGCAGATAAGCCCATCAAACAAGCCACAGCTGCTGCTTGCCGCAGATCCACGTGCCTACGTTGGGGGTATGACAACAATATCTTCTATAATCTGCACCACTGTACCGCTGCCAGAGGCCATCGAAGCCTACATAAACCGGACATCATCGTGCGCCGGACCACTTGGCAGCCGCGGGGAAGCGAAGAGCACGCCTGAAACGTATTTCTTGTCACCGCAGATAAGCCCATCAAACAAGCCACAGCTGCTGCTTGCCGCGGATCCACGTGCCTACGTTGGGGGTATGACAACAATATCTTCTATAATCTGCACCACTGTACCGCTGCCAGAGGCAATCGAAGCCTACATAAACCGGACATCATCGTGCGCCGGACGACTTGGCAGCCGCGGGGAAGCGAAGAGCACGCCTGAAACGTATTTCTTGTCACCGCAGATAAGCCGATCAAACAAGCCACAGCTGCTGCTTGCCGCGGATCCACGTGCCTACGTTGGGGGTATGACAACAATATCTTCTATAATCTGCACCACTGTACCGCTGCCAGAGGCCATCGAAGCCTACATAAACCGGACATCATCGTGCGCCGGACCACTTGGCAGCCGCGGGGAAGCGAAGAGCACGCCTGAAACGTATTTCTTGTCACCGCAGATAAGCCCATCAAACAAGCCACAGCTGCTGCTTGCCGCGGATCCACGTGCCTACGTTGGGGGTATGACAACAATATCTTCTATACTCTGCACCACTGTACCGCTGCCAGAGGCCATCGAAGCCTACATAAACCGGACATCATCGTGCGCCGGACCACTTGGCAGCCGCGGGGAAGCGAAGAGCACGCCTGAAACGTATTTCTTGTCACCGCAGATAAGCCCATCAAACAAGCCACAGCTGCTGCTTGCCGCGGATCCACGTGCCTACATTGGGGGTATGACAACAATATCTTCTATAATCTGCACCACTGTACCGCTGCCAGAGGCCATCGAAGCCTACATAAACCAGACATCATCGTGCGCCGGACCACTTGGCAGCCGCGGGGAAGCGAAGAGCACGCCTGAAACGTATTTCTTGTCACCGCAGATAAGCCCATCAAACAAGCCACAGCTGCTGCTTGCCGCGGATCCACGTGCCTACGTTGGGGGTATAACAACAATATCTTCTATAATCTGCACCACTGTACCGCTGCCAGAGGCCATCGAAGCCTACATAAACCGGACATCATCGTGCGCCGGACCACTTGGCAGCCGCGGGGAAGCGAAGAGCACGCCTGAAACGTATTTCTTGTCACCGCAGATAAGCCGATCAAACAAGCCACAGCTGCTGCTTGCCGCGGATCCACGTGCCTACGTTGGGGGTATGACAACAATATCTTCTATAATCTGGACCACTGTACCGCTGCCAGAGGCCATCGAAGCCTACATAAACCGGACATCATCGTGCGCCGGACCACTTGGCAGCCGCGGGGAAGCGAAGAGCACGCCTGAAACGTATTTCTTGTCACCGCAGATAAGCCCATCAAACAAGCCACAGCTGCTGCTTGCCGCGGATCCACGTGCCTACGTTGGGGGTATGACAAGAATATCTTCTATAATCTGCACCACTGTACCGCTGCCAGAGGCCATCGAAGCCTACATAAACCGGACATCATCGTGCGCCGGACCACTTGGCAGCCGCGGGGAAGCGAAGAGCACGCCTGAAACGTATTTCTTGTCACCGCAGATAAGCCCATCAAACAAGCCACAGCTGCTGCTTGCCGCGGATCCACGTGCCTACGTTGGGGGTATGACAACAATATCTTCTATAATCTGCACCACTGTACCGCCGCCAGAGGCCATAGAAGCCTACATAAACCGGACATCATCGTGCGCCGGACCACTTGGCAGCCGCGGGGAAGCGAAGAGCACGCCTGAAACGTATTTCTTGTCACCGCAGATAAGCCCATCAAACAAGCCACAGCTGCTGCTTGCCGCGGATCCACGTGCCTACGTTGGGGGTATGACAACAATATCTTCCATAATCTGCACCACTGTACCGCCGCCAGAGGCCATCGAAGCCTACATAAACCGGACATCATCGTGCGCCGGACCACTTGGCAGCCGCGGGGAAGCGAAGAGCACGCCTGAAACGTATTTCTTGTCACCTCAGATAAGCCCATCAAACAAGCCACAGCTGCTGCTTGCCGCGGATCCACGTGCCTACGTTGGGGGTATGACAACAATATCTTCCATAATCTGCACCACTGTACCGCCGCCAGAGGCCATCGAAGCCTACATAAACCGGACATCATCGTGCGCCGGACCACTTGGCAGCCGCGGGGAAGCGAAGAGCACGCCTGAAACGTATTTCTTGTCACCGCAGATAAGCCCATCAAACAAGCCACAGCTGCTGCTTGCCGCGGATCCACGTGCCTACGTTGGGGGTATGACAACAATATCTTCCATAATCTGCACCACTGTACCGCCGCCAGAGGCCATCGAAGCCTACATAAACCGGACATCATCGTGCGCCGGACCACTTGGCAGCCGCGGGGAAGCGAAGAGCACGCCTGAAACGTATTTCTTGTCACCTCAGATAAGCCCATCAAACAAGCCACAGCTGCTGCTTGCCGCGGATCCACGTGCCTACGTTGGGGGTATGACAACAATATCTTCCATAATCTGCACCACTGTACCGCCGCCAGAGGCCATCGAAGCCTACATAAACCGGACATCATCGTGCGCCGGACCACTTGGCAGCCGCGGGGAAGCGAAGAGCACGCCTGAAACGTATTTCTTGTCACCTCAGATAAGCCCATCAAACAAGCCACAGCTGCTGCTTGCCGCGGATCCACGTGCCTACGTTGGGGGTATGACAACAATATCTTCTATAATCTGCACCACTGTACCGCCGCCAGAGGCCATAGAAGCCTACATAAACCGGACATCATCGTGCGCCGGACCACTTGGCAGCCGCGGGGAAGCGAAGAGCACGCCTGAAACGTATTTCTTGTCACCTCAGATAAGCCCATCAAACAAGCCACAGCTGCTGCTTGCCGCGGATCCACGTGCCTACGTTGGGGGTATGACAACAATATCTTCCATAATCTGCACCACTGTACCGCCGCCAGAGGCCATCGAAGCCTACATAAACCGGACATCATCGTGCGCCGGACCACTTGGCAGCCGCGGGGAAGCGAAGAGCACGCCTGAAACGTATTTCTTGTCACCTCAGATAAGCCCATCAAACAAGCCACAGCTGCTGCTTGCCGCGGATCCACGTGCCTACGTTGGGGGTATGACAACAATATCTTCCATAATCTGCACCACTGTACCGCCGCCAGAGGCCATCGAAGCCTACATAAACCGGACATCATCGTGCGCCGGACCACTTGGCAGCCGCGGGGAAGCGAAGAGCACGCCTGAAACGTATTTCTTGTCACCGCAGATAAGCCCATCAAACAAGCCACAGCTGCTGCTTGCCGCGGATCCACGTGCCTACGTTGGGGGTATGACAACAATATCTTCCATAATCTGCACCACTGTACCGCCGCCAGAGGCCATCGAAGCCTACATAAACCGGACATCATCGTGCGCCGGACCACTTGGCAGCCGCGGGGAAGCGAAGAGCACGCCTGAAACGTATTTCTTGTCACCTCAGATAAGCCCATCAAACAAGCCACAGCTGCTGCTTGCCGCGGATCCACGTGCCTACGTTGGGGGTATGACAACAATATCTTCCATAATCTGCACCACTGTACCGCCGCCAGAGGCCATCGAAGCCTACATAAACCGGACATCATCGTGCGCCGGACCACTTGGCAGCCGCGGGGAAGCGAAGAGCACGCCTGAAACGTATTTCTTGTCACCTCAGATAAGCCCATCAAACAAGCCACAGCTGCTGCTTGCCGCGGATCCACGTGCCTACGTTGGGGGTATGACAACAATATCTTCTATAATCTGCACCACTGTACCGCCGCCAGAGGCCATAGAAGCCTACATAAACCGGACATCATCGTGCGCCGGACCACTTGGCAGCCGCGGGGAAGCGAAGAGCACGCCTGAAACGTATTTCTTGTCACCTCAGATAAGCCCATCAAACAAGCCACAGCTGCTGCTTGCCGCGGATCCACGTGCCTACGTTGGGGGTATGACAACAATATCTTCCATAATCTGCACCACTGTACCGCCGCCAGAGGCCATCGAAGCCTACATAAACCGGACATCATCGTGCGCCGGACCACTTGGCAGCCGCGGGGAAGCGAAGAGCACGCCTGAAACGTATTTCTTGTCACCTCAGATAAGCCCATCAAACAAGCCACAGCTGCTGCTTGCCGCGGATCCACGTGCCTACGTTGGGGGTATGACAACAATATCTTCCATAATCTGCACCACTGTACCGCCGCAAGAGGCCATCGAAGCCTACATAAACCGGACATCATCGTGCGCCGGACCACTTGGCAGCCGCGGGGAAGCGAAGAGCACGCCTGAAACGTATTTCTTGTCACCTCAGATAAGCCCATCAAACAAGCCACAGCTGCTGCTTGCCGCGGATCCACGTGCCTACGTTGGGGGTATGACAACAATATCTTCTATAATCTGCACCACTGTACCGCCGCCAGAGGCCATCGAAGCCTACATAAACCGGACATCATCGTGCGCCGGACCACTTGGCAGCCGCGGGGAAGCGAAGAGCACGCCTGAAACGTATTTCTTGTCACCTCAGATAAGCCCATCAAACAAGCCACAGCTGCTGCTTGCCGCGGATCCACGTGCCTACGTTGGGGGTATGACAACAATATCTTCCATAATCTGCACCACTGTACCGCCGCCAGAGGCCATCGAAGCCTACATAAACCGGACATCATCGTGCGCCGGACCACTTGGCAGCCGCGGGGAAGCGAAGAGCACGCCTGAAACGTATTTCTTGTCACCGCAGATAAGCCCATCAAACAAGCCACAGCTGCTGCTTGCCGCGGATCCACGTGCCTACGTTGGGGGTATGACAACAATATCTTCCATAATCTGCACCACTGTACCGCCGCCAGAGGCCATCGAAGCCTACATAAACCAGACATCATCGTGCGCCGGACCACTTGGCAGCCGCGGGGAAGCGAAGAGCACGCCTGAAACGTATTTCTTGTCACCGCAGATAAGCCCATCAAACAAGCCACAGCTGCTGCTTGCCGCGGATCCACGTGCCTACGTTGGGGGTATGACAACAATATCTTCCATAATCTGCACCACTGTACCGCCGCCAGAGGCCATAGAAGCCTACATAAACCGGACATCATCGTGCGCCGGACCACTTGGCAGCCGCGGGGAAGCGAAGAGCACGCCTGAAACGTATTTCTTGTCACCGCAGATAAGCCCATCAAACAAGCCACAGCTGCTGCTTGCCGCGGATCCACGTGCCTACGTTGGGGGTATGACAACAATATCTTCTATAATCTGCACCACTGTACCGCCGCCAGAGGCCATCGAAGCCTACATAAACCGGACATCATCGTGCGCCGGACCACTTGGCAGCCGCGGGGAAGCGAAGAGCACGCCTGAAACGTATTTCTTGTCACCGCAGATAAGCCCATCAACAAGCCACAGCTGCTGCTTGCCGCGGATCCACGTGCCTACGTTGGGGGTATGACAACAATATCTTCTATAATCTGCACCACTGTACCGCTGCCAGAGGCCATCGAAGCCTACATAAACCGGACATCATCGTGCGCCGGACCACTTGGCAGCCGCGGGGAAGCGAAGAGCACGCCTGAAACGTATTTCTTGTCACCGCAGATAAGCCCATCAAACAAGCCACAGCTGCTGCTTGCCGCGGATCCACGTGCCTACGTTGGGGGTATGACAACAATATCTTCTATAATCTGCACCACTGTACCGCTGCCAGAGGCCATCGAAGCCTACATAAACCGGACATCATCGTGCGCCGGACCACTTGGCAGCCGCGGGGAAGCGAAGAGCACGCCTGAAACGTATTTCTTGTCACCGCAGATAAGCCCATCAACAAGCCACAGCTGCTGCTTGCCGCGGATCCACGTGCCTACGTTGGGGGTATGACAACAATATCTTCTATAATCTGCACCACTGTACCGCTGCCAGAGGCCATCGAAGCCTACATAAACCGGACATCATCGTGCGCCGGACCACTTGGCAGCCGCGGGGAAGCGAAGAGCACGCCTGAAACGTATTTCTTGTCACCGCAGATAAGCCCATCAAACAAGCCACAGCTGCTGCTTGCCGCGGATCCACGTGCCTACGTTGGGGGTATGACAACAATATCTTCTATAATCTGCACCACTGTACCGCTGCCAGAGGCCATCGAAGCCTACATAAACCGGACATCATCGTGCGCCGGACCACTTGGCAGCCGCGGGGAAGCGAAGAGCACGCCTGAAACGTATTTCTTGTCACCGCAGATAAGCCCATCAACAAGCCACAGCTGCTGCTTGCCGCGGATCCACGTGCCTACGTTGGGGGTATGACAACAATATCTTCTATAATCTGCACCACTGTACCGCTGCCAGAGGCCATCGAAGCCTACATAAACCGGACATCATCGTGCGCCGGACCACTTGGCAGCCGCGGGGAAGCGAAGAGCACGCCTGAAACGTATTTCTTGTCACCGCAGATAAGCCCATCAAACAAGCCACAGCTGCTGCTTGCCGCGGATCCACGTGCCTACGTTGGGGGTATGACAACAATATCTTCTATAATCTGCACCACTGTACCGCTGCCAGAGGCCATCGAAGCCTACATAAACCGGACATCATCGTGCGCCGGACCACTTGGTAGCCGCGGGGAAGCGAAGAGCACGCCTGAAACGTATTTCTTGTCACCGCAGATAAGCCCATCAAACAAGCCACAGCTGCTGCTTGCCGCGGATCCACGTGCCTACGTTGGGGGTATGACAACAATATCTTCTATAATCTGCACCACTGTACCGCTGCCAGAGGCCATCGAAGCCTACATAAACCGGACATCATCGTGCGCCGGACCACTTGGCAGCCGCGGGGAAGCGAAGAGCACGCCTGAAACGTATTTCTTGTCGCCGCAGGTTCGATGTCGCTCCCATATCTACTTTCTTTTTCTATTTATTGTTTCTTTTTCGTTTTGCTCCTTTCCCGCTGCCATAATTGTCTACCGTTCGTTTGGTAACTTGTTTAACCATGTCTACTCGTTTCGAAGAAGATATGAGGAAAGAAATGAAAGAATTCAAATTTAAGCGAACGTGATCTGGTGAAGGAGTTGAGAGAAGTCAAAGAAAGTCTTGAGTTCCTAAGTCTGAAATTTCAAGAAAGCAACGTGAAAAACGAAATGCTGCAAAAGAGAATGAAGCTCTGAAAAAAGAGAACCTAACGCTGAAAGAAGAATGTGATAAGACTGTGAGAACGCTTACAGATCATGAATCAAGAATCACAAACAGCGAGCAATACTCTAGGAACCGCAATGTGGAAATCAAGGGGATAGAGGAGGATAGGAATGAAAACCTGCATGAAATACTGAATCAAGCGGGTACAGCTCTGAATGAGCCAGTAGCCGTGAGCGACATTGATGCTTACCACCTAGTGAAAACCACGAATAATGATTCTTGTTGAAACATAATAGTGCAATTTAAGAGCCGCTCAAAACGTGACGCCTTTCTGCTGAAAGCAAGGAAAACTAGGCTCTCGACAAATGACATCGGTCTCCCAAGTAATAAGCCAGTGTTTGTTAATTAGCATCTGTGCCCTACCCTCAAGAAATTGCTTGGAATGGCAACCAGTAAGAAAAAGGCTTGCGAATGTAAATTTGTATGGACAAGGAATGGCAAGATTTCTGCTCGAAAGGATGAATAGTCCGTAGTACTTCGCGTAAGCACTGAAAGTGACATTGCAAAAACAGTTTGAGTGAATGGCGTCACGCCTTTGAGCATCCCTCCTGTCCATCATGGCATTGCAACTCGAAGACGTTAACCGTCTTGCAGTATCCGAAAGCGATATTGGACTAACGTGCTTCCACCTAAACATCAGATCTGCCTACCATAAACAGGACTTGCTAAACCTCTACTAGGACCAATTTTGCCTTAAATTCGACATAATTATGCTGACCGAAACGTGGTTTAACTCGGACTGCGATGTCATAGAGATTTATAATTACTAGACTCTTCGTCTAAATCGCCAAGATAAACATGGTGGAGGAGTTTTACTGAATATCAAGAAGTGCATTACTTGTGACCTATTTCCTGAAGTTTCATTTATGACACATGATGCTGAGTGCGTTGCTATTGTATTACAGAAATATACTGTAGCTGTAATGTACCGCCCTCCAGATAGAATTGTCGATACATTCATTGTGTATTTGGAAGTTTTATTGAACTATGCAAGGGAGAACGACCTGGTACTAATACTGGGGGGGGGGGGTGATTTTAACATCGACAGGCTGAATTACTCAAATGCTCAGCACAATTTACAGACAATGGTATCTTCATGTTGTTCGACTCATGTGATTAGAGATTTTACACGAGTGACAAAGACAACGAATACATGAATTGACCTATTTATAACAAACCTACCAGAGCGCGAAGTTATTGGTGGTGTATTGGCATGAAGAATTAGTGACCACTCACCTATTTTTTTTTTTTGGCAAAAGTGCTTAATCGGTACCGTACGACACTTCCACAAACCAAGAAAATTCAAGATATTTGCGAAAGAACATTGCAGAACTTTCACAATCACATTATAAAAATGAAATGGGATGCCGTATACACGTCTCACACCTCTGACGATGCATATGACGAATTGTTGCGCCTATTTCGTGATGCGTACTGGAAGTCATTTCCATATATCGTACACAAAAAAAGTTGAAAAATGTACGCAAGCCTTGGATAAATACGGAATGCCTTAAAATGATTAAAAAGAAAGATACGTTTTTAACAGGTTCCTCCACACGCGTAACACCGATGACTGGCACATATTTTGGACACACAGAAACAAAACTAATGCCTTATTACAGAATACAAAGCGAAACCATCTGTACAGGTACTTTGATATCGGAAGAAAACAGAAATTGGACTTAATCTGGAGGAAAATTAATGAGCTACTAAATCGGGACCCAAAAAATGCAGAGGTTGGTTAAATAATGCTGAAAAATCAACTTAGAGAAGGAGCTGAATTAGGGGAAGAATTTATTCACTACTTCATAAATCTAGTCACTAGCTCTCATTCTCCGGAGGCAGTAAATGTGATCTCGAGAACTTCTACGAGCATATATATATGAATCCTAAAACTGAGAGTGAACTAAATAACGTGTACGAATCTCTTAAGAACAGCTTAACGTGTGATATCGACAACATTCAAATCAGGCCAGTAAAGTACGTTCTCGACATCATACCTGACACAGCTCACGCATATTTATAATCTAGCTCTGTCGGCAGGTGTTTTTCCAAAGAAAATGCAAATTGCAAAAGTTATTGCGATATTCAAGGGCGGAGAAAAAAAACTTATCAAAATACAGCCCGATATCCATACTACCCGTGCTCTCCAAAGGTTTAGAAAAAATAATGTGCGCTAGAATAATTGTGTTTGCCAACAAATACAATTTGATTAGCCCCACCGAATTCGGATTCAGAAAAAGCAGGTCTACAGAACTTGCCCTTGTCATACAAAAAGAATTATTCTAAACGCCTTCGATGAAAAAAGCCTGATCGCTGGTATATATATCAATTTCTCAAAGGCGTTCGACCGTCTAAACCAGTTAACACTAACTAAAAAACTTAAATTACATGGAATTAGAGGCACACCGCTCGCGCCTATAACATCCTACCAGCAACATAGAATACAATGTGTTTGCATTCAGGGAAATTTATCTACGTGCAAAGCAATTACTTCAGGTGACCCCAAGGGAGCATACTTGGACCGCTTTTATTTAGTTTCTGTATAAATGAAATTACACAAGGTAACCACGGCGCCGAGTATCTAACTTATGCAGATGACACAAAAATGTGTTTCGCAGTCATCATTATGAAACCCTTCAAAGTAATATTAATGAAGCTCTCCGCGATTTACACAAGTGGAGCATAATAAATGAACTTGAAATTAACATAGATAAAACGAAAACTATTATCTGCACAATTCGACAGTCCCCTGAAGCGCCAACTTTGAATCTAATCTTAGGGGATTCCCTTGTAGAAATTGTTGACTCAGTAAAGTCACTTGGTGTAGTTTTCCAAAAGCATATGTCTTGGGACATCCAGTTAACCACGTTGTTACGCAGATTGCAAAGGCAGTAGGAATTATCGCGCAATTCAAGTTCCACTTACCAGCAGCTGTCAAACTTCATATTTATAGCGCACTATTTTTTTTCACATTTAAAATATTGCTGTCTAGTATGGGGCACAACCACGTTAAGGAACCTGGACCAGTTGCTTATATTACAAAAGAAAGCACTTCGTCACATTGCATGCATTGAAAGAACTGCGCACACAAAACCTTTACTTATAAAATACAATCTTGTAACTGTGCATAAATTCTACCTTTTAAATCTAGCCAGAAAATATAAATGCGATTCAAACGGACTTCTACGTACACTTTCAGTGTTGACACCACTCACAAGGTGTTATAGTTCCCGCAGTGATGATATCTGGAAAATACCCTTCACACGCCTTATGTTAACAAAACAAATGCTTCGTCTCACGCTTCCAAAGCTGTTAACGAACTTCATCAATAAGGAATGAAATTACAAACAACTGGGAATCGTACAATCAAGACATTTTTTGTTGCGATAGATTAATCCATTTCTTTTGTTTGAAAGCAACACATTATGTGCAATTTTATTTCATATTTCCGAATTATTTTTTTTGCAGTGTTACAATTGTATAAAGCATCGATGAATTTATTGTCATGAATGCCTTAGAGAATTATCATTACTCAAAGTGTACACACATCTTTGTATTTCCACGCTCTCACTGTATGCCATGTAAACGGGGGCTCGAAGCTTCTCAAGTGGGTATATCCTCTTTTTTTCGAGCCCTCGTCTTCCACAAAAGAACAGATTTGTGGATGGAATAAAGTTTTTTGATTGATTGATTGATTGATTGATTGATTGATTGATTGATTGATTGATTGTTTGACCTTGCCCTGCCCTACCTCACTTTTGCTTATAATGCTTCGCGTTACGACAGTGCCAGTTATTCCCCGTTCTTTTTGTTGTTCGGCCGATAACTCGCATGGCGATTGGACGCATCCCTTCCATCCGCTGCAGCAGAGACCAGCGAGTATGCACTTGACGCCATCACCAGGGCAGCTCAAGCACGCGAAATTGCCTGCGCTCGCCTCCTGACCTCGTAAGAGATGCAACGGCGTTTGTACAATCGCCAACACAGAGACGTAAACTTTTCGCCTAGATCTCTGGTACTTCGGCGGTCCCTGACTCGTCACGTTGGCTTGTCAGAAAAGCTCTTGTCTCGGTACGCAGGTCCGTATCGATTACTGCGTGCCGTGACTCCAGTTACGTACGAAATCGCCCAGGTCAGTGCCAGTTAATAAGTGCCAGTGCCTGACGTTGTGAATGTCACGCGCCTCAAACCATATTACTCTCCTGTTATCACCGATATTTAGACGCACCGGGATGGTGCTTGCGCCACCGGGGATAATGATACACGCATATTGCGTGTTTCTTGTGGACGATGCACACGGGCGCCCCGACGAAGAGGACGAACGCTCTCTGGCTCTCGAGCTGTCGGCTGAACTGGCCAGCACTGCATTATCCTTTGTAAATATACTTTGTAAATAGTCTCCAGTCCTTAATCCTTTGTTCGCGTAGCCATATATTCCGCCCCAAAAGCTAAAAGACCACTGATATTGGTGGGGGTATCTTTCTAGCCAGTGGAGATTTTGCTCACTCCAATAGTGTGCGTTGTGGCTATTGGCAATATCGGGAAACGTTCGTCTCATGAGTCTAGAGTACCTTGGTGAGAAAGTCAGAATCCTGCTCCTTCTGAATCATAATCCAATTCGCAAAGTCAAGTCTCTTTTGGAGATCTGTTGACTCCAGGCATTCATGCAACTGCAGATGGTGCAATCCAGCTGTTTTCAAAATCCTCCAGGTAGTTGAGTTGTGCGTCACGCCCCATGTGCCAGCGTGTGGATTAGCCGCCATAAAAGACAAAATGTTGGAGCGAACCTCATTATTTCTGACTGGAGCTCTCTGCTTCTTTTTTGGGAAGCTTCCGGTTTTCTTCAGTGAGTCATAGGTGTTGAATATTGTCATCAGACTCGGTCGCGTACCCGGGGGCCAGCTTCGATATGTTCTTGCTGCCTGCCGTTCCTGTCGCTTGCAGCTCCTCGAGGAACGATAATGTCTGCTTTTTGCACGTTGGAAAAAGGCATCACGAAATCGCTTGCGCTTTAACATACGATGCGCGATAGTCTGTTTATCGCTTTCTGTAACTACCAGCCACCACCACAACCACGTCCATCAGTCGCTTTACGCAGCGCAAGCGATAACGGTTCCTAGCTTAAATCGAACAGCCAATGCTTGCGTCACTGCCATTTCGCTTTTTAATTGGCCAACGCACCTATGGCTGTTTGTGCAGAGAACGCTTGGGAGCAGTGCAATCACGACGGGCAAGCGGGCATGTCACGTTGAGTTTGTATTTCGTGGGCATCCGGCAGTAAGCTGAAAAACACTATACCTAATAGATAGAAAGACAGAAATTGTTTATTCGGACGTTTTGCAAACGTGTCTGCAACTTTCTAATTGAATTTTTTCCCTAGGTTCCTTGCTTCAGAAGTTGGTTAATTAATCTGGACTAATGTTGTTAAACAAAATACAAAAATATAGCTTCATACACTGCATAGAAAAGTGGGCAACACGCATTTCGCCGCGTCGTGACGGGGTCGGTCATCAAATAGATGGTAGCTGGCCCATGCCTTTGTCCAACTTATCCGCGCTGAGGACGTTGTTGGAGGGAGAGACTTGTTCTCATCGAGAACGAGGAATATATGATTTATTTACAGTGTCTACATGAGAATGTTACAGTTCATCAGTCTAGCATGACTGAGATAGAATGCACACTTAGCAGCCGCGCAACAGCTGCTTCTAAACACTCTGTCCTCCCTAGATCCCTAAGTGAGGGAAAACGGCCGTTCGACCTTCGACCAATTTGGAGCGTCCGAAGTCATCGTAGCCGACCCGCCTTTGAGGGTGAGGGCTTACGCACTCACTTCCGCACAGGTTGCACTGACCACACCAAGGGGAGAGGGTTTTTCGCAGACACGGGCCTTGTCCTGAGCAGGCGCCTCTTGATCCCAGTGTTGACCCCCCTGACAGTGGCCGCCGCGTCTGTCCATTGACTGACGACTTCTAAGGCTCGTGAGACGGCGCCACAAAGCCTCTTATTCCCGGACTTCCACCACTTCAAACAAACCGGGACGGGGACGGCGAATCCACTAACAATACTTGGTTCGCCGACTGTGTCTAGACATCTCGGCGACATTCTGTTGGTGACGCGGCGCACGGTCATCCTCACAGAGCGAGTCGCCGCAGCAGACATGCCGGCGACAATGGCCTGTTGACTCGGCGCATTGTTGTTTTCAAAGCGAGTCGCCGCAGTAGATAGGGTGGCACCGTTCTGTTGGGAACTGTCGCTTCCCCGAAGATCGCCAGCCTTCGCAGGTCGAACGTAACACAGTGCATCGGCATATTTTTAAACCCTGGCTAAAGTTCGCTGAAACACCCTGCATAGTGCGCCAACCAAGGCAAATAAACATGTTGCGAAATCACAAATTCACAGATCCCCGCTTTTCTCCGTTGTGCACACAAGACTGAGCCACCATCGTCGGCTCACCTCATCCCGCCCCCCTGCGGAGTGTGGTGATGATGTTATCGCCCTTGGACTTCATACGGAGCATGACGGCGACGGCAGGAACGCGCATTGAGTATCCATATAATTGCTATCGCAATAATATAATAAGAATATCCGGCAAATGAAGATTGCATTGGAAAAACTTTGATAAAAGTCCTGCAGGACGCACGTCAGCGCGCAGTGGGCGTCTCCCACGCAGGGACCGACAGGGAGTACCTGGCGGCCGCTGCGCGAACCTGCTGGACGGCCCATTGCTGGTCTTGTAAGAGCGGGCTTCGTATGGTCTTCTCCCACTTGTCGGAGGTAGGGTCGGGCGGAGCGTTTCTGCACTCCCAGAGCACGTGTGCGAGTGTCGCCATGACTCCGCACGAGGGACATGCATCGTCGGGGTAGACGTCCGGGGTACATGATGTGTAAGGTGGCGTGGTTTGGATAGGTATGTGCCTGTAACAAGCGTAGCGTTAGTGCTTGCGGCCTGTGTAGTTTGGAGGGTTGCAATGTGGGCTTGTTGGTAGTGCATCTTGAAGGGGTGTACGGTAGCGCGATAAAAAGACGAGACAAAAGAAGACACACAGGGACACACATAGCGCTAACTTCTAACAATGTTTATTATCAAAAACCAGGTCGCACTTATACACTCAGCCAACATGAGAGCCACGTGAAGAGGCAAACGATCAATCAGAGCAAAACATTTTTGTAAGTGATATGTTTTGATATGCGAAAAATTTCAGTTCTCTTCCAGAGAGCACCAATGACGGCTTGCTGATACATAAATCCCCTAGGGCATCAATCTGCTCTACTTCTATTATAAGTCTAGTAAGTTCGCACTTATTTCTACCAGTAACGGTTGTTGATTCGAAGAGAGAGGAGCACTTATGTTGCTTACAATGAAATGAAGGGAGAGAAGCCCACCTGATACAACTTTGTTGACTTTACTTTTGTGTTTGCGCAGTCTATCGTTAATGCATCTGCCCGACTGTTCGACGTAATACTTCCCTCATGATAAGGGTATACGATATGCAATTGATGTCTTACACTCTATAAACTCCTTCCTGTGCTTAACTTGGCAGCTAGGAGCACTTTCTTTTATTTCTGGTCTTGTTTTCCTGCACACGCTGATTAGGTTGTTATGTGCAGAAAAAAAAACCACGTCAATGTATCGCTCTGATTTATTATTTATCTCTTCACGTGGCTGTTACTCATGTTGGCTGAGTATATAAGTGCGACCTGGTTTTCGATAATAAAGATTGTTGGAAGTTAGCGCTCTGTTTGCCCCTGTGTGTCTTCTTTTGTCCCGTCGTTTAATCCCGCTACCGTACACCCCTTCAAGCTGCTTAGTTTGGGGTGCGGGGTCGGAAAGAGACGTCGCCCCATGTAAAAGTGTTTGGTGATTTCATTGTACGTTACTGGGGCGTCCCTGTTCGCCTCCAACTCATCGAGACGCGGTTGCCCGGGGGTGGCGGCGTGGTCGGTGAGCGCGCGCGCAGCGTCGTAGGCTGTCTCGTTGAGGTTGGGCGGGCCACCCGGGATCCGACCCAGGCGGGCGGGAAACCAGATGACGGTGTGGTGTTTGAGGGTGCTCGGATCAGCGCCGCGGAGGACGCGTAACGCCTGGTGGGAGACGACTCCTCTCTCGAATGCTTTGATGGCCGGTCTCGAGTCACTGAATGTTGTCTTTCGCTTATCGTCGAGCATTGCCATGGATATGGCCACTTGCTCCGCCACCTCGGGGTCACGTGTGCGTACCGTGGCGGCGTTTAAAGTCCGTTGCGAGGACGAGACCGCTACCGCGGCGAAGGCTCGGTTGCATCGGTAGGCGGCGGCGTCCACGAAAGCGACGTCGTCCGATCTCTTGTTTATGCGTTTAAGGAATGCGGTGGCCCGGGCTAGGTGCCTGCCTCCATTGTGTTCCGGATGTACCTTTCGCGGAATGAGTGCGATCGTGATCAGGTCGCGGAGCTCGCGGGGAACCGGCGTAAACTCCGGTGGATCCTGGGTGTTCGGTGGGAAGTAGCCGAGCTCGCGCAAGATGTGACGGCCGGTCTTGGTCATCATCAGTTGTATCATTTGCGCTCTATCCTGAGGCCCTAGCGATCTCTTCGAGCGTATTGTGCACCCCGGGCTCGAGGAGTCGATACGCTGGCATGTTGATAGGAAGCCCAAGGGCTCGCTTCACTACCTTTAGGATGAGTGTATTGAGCTTGTAACACTCCAATTGTTTCCACTTGTGCATAGCTGCGACGTAAGTAAAGTGACATAGGACGAACGCGCGTACGAGACGCAGCAGATTGTCTTCTTTGAGGCCGTGGTGACGGTTGGCCACTCTGCGTACGAGTCGTATTGCGTTGTTCGTCTTTGTCGTCAGCTCATGGACCGTTTGGATGTTTGATCCGCCCGCCTCGATACTCACATCTAGTACTTGGGTGGAGTCCACCCTGGGGATTGGGCGACCGTCTCTGGTGCGGACGGTGATGTTGCGCTCGGTCGCTGGTTTCCATCCCTTAGGCCTTTTGCCTTGTCGTTTTCCGCAGTACAACAACAGCTCCGATTTGGCGGAGGAGCACTTGAGGACCGTGTGGTCGAGGTAGGACTCAGTGGTTTCGATTGCCTCCTGCAGAGCGGATTCGATAAAGTCGTCCGACCCCGCGGAGCACCAGATGGTGGTGTCGTCCGCGTATACCGTGTGGTTGAGGCCTTGTATCTTCGAGAGGCGTTCGGAGAGCCCAATCATCACCAGGTTGAACAGCGTCGACAACTGAAGAGTCCCGTGGCCCATTACTTTTCGCAAAAGGAGTAACCAAATCGAACTTTCACCATGCGACAATTCGCTGCGCCTCCACAACGGCTTTTTTTTTTCTTTTGTGGGGTGGGGCACCGAAATGAAGAAAACGCAAAGTAAAGCATGTTGGCCACAATGGGATGCGTGCCTTGGGCACGTAGTGTGGCTACCGAAGGAATATCAAAGAAAACGTGAGACGCTTGATCCACAGAGAACCATATGCATGCTGCTCGTTATCCTACAGTGGCGAGACAAAATACTTTCCGGAGAGGTTGCGATAACTTCGCAATGAAGGTGATGCCCTCAAGCAAACGCGTTCCAATCCGTCGAGTGCCCGCAGTGGTGGCGGAGAGCGACCATTTCTTCCTTTTCTCGTCTGCTAGCCAGAAAGCGTCGAAAACTGTGAGGCCAAGATCCACTCCGCCAAAGAAAAACGAACGCGCACCGAAGTGCGACTCACGCGGTTGACAGGGCAACACGTGAAATACGCAAGACGTCTGGCTAGCTCTGGTAGCTTGCGGGTAGTGAGAACAAGAAAATTGAAGAGGCTCAATGTGTACTCTCGAATAAAAGTCAAAGTAGAAAAAAAACATAAGAACGTAGTTACCTTGCTTGCTTTAGTGTCTTGGCATGGGCGTCTTGCCCATTATTTTCTGTGGCATGACGGCACAAATAAACAATCACAACGCTTCGTCTCATCGGACCTCGCTATGTGCTTTGTAAACTTGTCTGATGGTGTGTTGATTTGGCTTGTCTCGTTGTATGGTTCGATGTACGACTTTGAAAAAGTCAGTGCACCTTTGGCGTCAGATGTTTACAAGAACATTAAAACCACAAAAATCCGGAATTGAAAATCTAAAGCACGACTTTGGAAATATCAATGCACCTTTCGCAAAGTTTATGTGATCTTTATAACCACAATGTTTCAGAATTAAAATCCAAGCGCTTGCTAGATTCCACGGCCTCAGCGAGATGCCGCGACGAGCCCGCCCGCCACGCCTTTAGAACTTTGTGCTCGGAATGAGCTCCTTGGCGTTATGATATGTGACTCCCGGTGCATGGGCGTTGCCGCGAAATCCAGCCCGATTTCGCAATGTTCGCGCTAAAATGTTCCTTCGAGTGTGAAAACGACATTCTAGACAAAATCGAGCATGATTTTCAGCGCCGGGGGTTGTATTGGTCGGCGGAGGATGACAGCACGAAAACATTTCGGGGGGGGGGGGGGGGGGGGGGGGGCTGAAGCCCCATAAGCCCCCCCCCCCCTGGCTACGCCCCTGCTCTATGACGATTACATGCATGTTAGGTGTGAACATAATGTTGAGTGCATTGTGGACCATATTGGGCGGTCAGTGCACAGCTGTTACCCCACCTCTTTACAAATAAATGCTTTTTCTCTCTCTCTTTGCTCTCGCCCCCAAAATTATGAGCATGCCATGTGCCCACGAATGAATAAAGTATACTCAAACACTTGAAGTTAGAAGGGTCTTCTTGAGATAAATGGAACAAGAACAGGAGCAATATATATTTGAATAAAAATTTTAAGTTGCATTGAAATGAAACAGCTGGAATAATGAAAGAAAAGAAAGGTTCTACAAAATGGTTCCAAAAAGGTTTCAGAAATCAAGGCATCACGAAGACAATACAGTAAATGGTGAAAGTTGTTACTGGCATAGGTGCGAATAAACGCATTACTTCTCGTAATCAAACAGTTTACCAGTTATTTTACTAATATCGGCATCAGCCTTGCAAGCAAGTGCCCTACTCATGTACCCAATTTAAGGCCCCGATTACTGTTGACAATAATTTTCAACTACGCGCCATAACCGAGGATCACATCAGGCAGGTTATGAGCAAGTCACTGGGAAACAAGGAGGCTGCCCATGAAGCATTCGAGGATGTTAAGGGATGTTGTTACATTGATGTTCTATGTAGTCCGTTGTTCCACATTTTAACCATACATTTTCTTCTAAAACTTATTCTAAAATTTTTAAGACTACTAAAGTAATACAGTATACAAATCCGGTGACCGAAACATTCCCGACAGCTACAGATTGATATCTGTCCAGAGTAGCATCAATAACGCATTTGAAATTTTTTTTTTACTCGCAGCTGAAGCACTTCCTGTGTAATGGTAACGCTCATTGTGTTCAGCAGCATGGTTTCGTTGCCAACAGGCCCACTTCTAGATCTGCTTTGATTCTTTCGCTCTATAATAATTACGCCCTGCATGAAAACAACCCTAAGTAATACTAATCGTTTTAAACATTAGAAAAGCATTTGATGCGGCTAGTCATTCTGTTCTTCTGAAAAAGATTCATTTCTCATGGAATCAGAGATGACTCGAGTTCTTTCCCATTTATCTGCCGGTGCATAGTCGTTGGTCACGTTAATTCACCCTACAGTAATATTAACTGCGAAGTACCACAGGGCTCAGGATTAGGCTCAATATTATTCGCTCTTGATGCAAATGATATCTCAGAAGCCCTACAGAGACATTTTGGTTTGTTTTGCCAAGAATCAGTTGCCTACCAACTGTGCAAAAACAAAATATTTGTTTCACTTTTGCAGAAAACATTTGATAACTGCAGTTCTAAATCTATTATTAGGAACATTCCTATTCGACAAGTTCGTTGTTTCAAATACTTAGAGGCAAGTTTCGATGAGAATTCACACTGGCCGGAGCAAGTACACGATATATGGTTTTGAGTCGGCGAGACAGCGGCAGCATTACAGCCTTGTTCAAGCCATGTCTTTTTCTTACGCAGTACCTGGCTTTCATCATCGATGTTGGAGCCTTCACTTTCGTTCCACAGCGTTTCTGCATCGGCTCAACCACGGTGGATTCGTATCTGCGCAGTAAAGATTGCCGTCGTCGACTTGCTGGATGTTCAGATTTTGAACTGGAGCGACATCATGGTTTGACATTCCTGACACGTGTCAACCATTCTCGTGACGTCTCACTGGATTGTCCAATCATCGAAAAGCCAGGTTCGTTTACGCTGACGGCCAGGGATATAAAAGCATGCCTGACGTGCTGGTCCCTCAGTGGGTGAGACAACAGCAGCATTACAGCTATGTTCAAGTCATGTCTTGTTCTTACGCAGGTACGTTATGTTAACAATGCGTATTGCATACGTTCCGCTAATACATTTTTGCAGCTGTTTGCTCGCCCACGCAGGAAAATCTACTTTTTTGACACATTGTGGTGCTTCTTTTCTTGCCCAGTGTTTTGCTTTATGAGTATATTGCTTTGTGGCGGCGCCGAAGAAAACCCCGGTCCTAAGATATCAAAATCGGCTGAAACTGATGCTATCTCAGGGTCTTCAACCAGTGCCAACAGCCCTTCAATGGGTACCAGAAATAACACATCAATGCATCTCTCGGTACAAGTGAGCATCAGGACAGTTGTTATTAGTAATTTTTGCTGATCAAAGAAATAACGCGCGATATAGAAGAAATGAAGGGTTTTCACCAAGCGTTTGATGCGAGGTTAGGCGCCCTTGAGACTAGAGTGGGCAATCTTGAATTGTCGCGGGATCGAATCCCGGCCACGGCGGCCGCATTTCGATGGGGGCGAAATGCGAAAACACCCGTGTGCTTAGATTTAGGTGCACGTTAAAGAACCCCAGGTGGTCGAAATTTCCGGAGTCCCCCACTACGGCGTGCCTCATAATCAGAAAGTGGTTTTGGCACGTAAAACCCCATAATTTTTTAATCTTGAATTGCTCTCTAGTGATTTTGACAGACACGCTGACAACCATGAAGGGGTTGTTTCCGACATTAGCTCCCTCAGTAAAAAAGTCAATATGTTTATCTCAAAAAATGAAGACCTGGAAAGTCGTATACATCGAAATAACACTCTTTTAGATGGACTTAGTGACCCTGCAGATGAAAGGAATAAAGTATTATTGAATAATGTTTCGCGCTTTTTCTCTGATAAACTGCAGCTTGACTGTCCAGTATTGAAAGATGTCACAGGCTGGGAAAACTTCGAGTGGACAGATCCCGCCCTGTCATCATAAAACTTCTTGATTATCGTGATAAAGTCCGCATCTTGCAAAACAAATCTAAGTTGGCAGAGTCTGATTTCCGGATATATATGTAGCTTACCCTCATATATAGCTTTCATTGATTACGAGAAAGCGTTTTATTCAGTCGAAACCTCAGCCGTCACGGAGGCATTACGGAATCAAGGTTTAGACGAGCTGTATGTAAAAATACTGAAATATATGTATAGCGGCTCCACAGCCACCGTAGTCCTCCATAAAGAAAGCAACAAAATCCCAACAAAGGCGTCAGGCAGAAAGATGCTATCTCTCCAATGGTATTCAGAGCGTGTTTACAGGAGGTATTCAGAGACCTGGATTGGAAATAATTAGGGATAAGAGTTAATGAAGAATACCTTAGTAACTTGCGATTCGCTGATGATACTGCCTTGCTTAGCAACTCAGGGGACCAATTGCAATACATGCTCGCTGACCTGGAGAGGCAAAGCAGAAGGGTAGGTCTAAAAAGTAATCTGCAGAAAACTAAAGTGATGTTTAACAGTCTTGGAAGAGAACAGCAGTTTACGGTAGGTAGCGAGACACTGGAAGGGGTAAGGCATTACATCTACTTAGGGCAGGTAGTGACCGCGGATCCGGACCTTGAGACTGAAATAATCAGAAGAATAAGAATGGGCTGAGGTGCGTTTGGCAGGCATTCTCAGATCATGAACAGCAGGTTGTCATTATCCCTCAGGAGAAAAGTGTATAAATGCTGTATCTTATCAGTACTCACCTACAGGGCAGAAACTTCGAGGCTTACGAAAAGGGTTCTACTTAAATTGAGGACGACGAAATGAGCTACGGAGAGAAGAATGATGGATGTAACGTTAAGGGATAAGAAAACAGCGGATTGGGGGGGGGGGGGGGGGAACAAACGCGAGTTAATGACATCTTAGTTGAAATCAAGAAAAAGAAATGGGCATGCGCAGGACATGTCATGAGGAGGGAACATAACCGATGGTCATTAAGGGTTACGAACTGGATTCCAGGAGAAGGGAAGCGTAGCAGGGGGCGGCAGAAAGTTAGGTGGGCGGATGAGCGCCTTGTCCGTCGTACATGTTCCTCTTTCAGTCCGCGTCTTTGTAGAGCTCTTTTCTTCAAGTATGCAAAACCAACTCGCCCACATCAAGCGTCTGCTGCGGATGAGATTTAGACGATTGCAGGGACAACGTGGCCACAATTAGTACATGACTGGGGTAGGTGTAGAAGTATGGGAGAGGCCTTTGCCCTGCAGTGGGCATAGCCAAGCTGATGATGATGATAATGATTTTCGGATAAGTCAAGGCTTCTCGGCTCGCGTTCGTTCTTTCTGGAAAAAGACTCGGGACGCTGCAGCCTCTTTCCACTCAAACGCTAACGCTGTAAGTTTAAGATTTGACCATGCTTTTAATGATGATGTCCGGTAGAAATTGGATAAGGATCCTAATTTCCTTGTCCAAGCATCTCGCAGATCGAATGGTTTGTCGCGTAGCATGGCTACGAGTGTTCGGTGACGGCCACATTGTACATGCAATAACCTAAACTTTTAGTTGTTAATGCAAGAAGCGTAATAAATAAGTGTCCCGAATTTCCATTATACTCTCCCCAAATTTTTGGTGTAACTGAAACTTGGCTAAGTGGTGATATACGCGCTCTCGAAATAACACCACCAGGTTTTACCGTCCTTTGATCTGACCGTACCAATAGTAGAGGAGGAGCTGTAGCTATTAATAAAGGGAAAATGAGACATCCACCCAATCTTACCAATAGCTACAAAATAACCCAGGTGTAGCTGTATTTATCCGGTCTGACCTTCACTTTTCTGTCATTAAAAGCCGCGCTGACACAGGATCTGTATGGTGTAATGTGTACCAAGGAAATGGCTCGGTATAGATTGGCACTGTTTACCATCCTCCTGGGTCACCACTTAGTCAATTGCACATCTTAAGGACGTTCATTCACGAACAGGGCCTCCGTTCCTCCAATTTTATAATACTTGTTGATTTCAACTTGCCAGGTATGGGTGGTCATCCCTCACAGTTTCGGTTCCCGAACTTTCCTTATGTAGGAAACTAGTGAACTTATCCTTAACGTGCAATCTAAAGCAAATAGTCGATAGCAATACTAGAGGCACGTCAACGTTATATTTGGGTTTCCTCAGTGAGTATTTGTCTCAAACTGGCGACACGTGTGAACTTATCGAGGGTATATCGGATCATAAAGCAGTACATGTTTCTTTTCATATAAACATCCCTAAAAGAAGCTTGATTTACTTCACATTTAACAATTTTGCCTAGGCTGATGATGCCTCCATTGTTGACTACTTAGCTGATTCAGTTTCTACTTTTCAAAAACGTAACGTTGCGTGTGATATTAATGGCATCGTTACTTTTTTTTTTCAGGATACTGTTAAGGCGCGTATTGAGCGCTTTGTACCTCGTAAAACAAAAGAAGACTAACACTAAATTGGCCTGCATCTATTTAGCCGTGTAACCTGATTTCGACGTGCGAAGAGAAATGTTGATTGTAATACTTTGCTGAAATTTCACTCACTTAAAGTGAAAACACAGACACACCTTGCCTAATTTGCTTAAAACTAACCTGCGTAAGGTTTGTTCTTCCATTTTACCTCCAGTTTTCTCATCCAGTTCATTTATATTTTATGGCCAAAATATTAGTTATCCACGTGGAATTTCAAAAACGTTTAACAGTTATTTCAGATCAACTTTTACTACAGATAATCTTTAGGTTCCTCCTTTTGATCGCGTTGCAGATACTTCCATAGATGACATTGAAGTGAGCAAGGAAGGCGTTTTAAATGTTATTCAAAATCTTGATTAAAAAAAGAACACATGCCCTGATGACAATCGAAACTAATTTCTTGTGTTACTCCTTATGGACTTGCAAGTTCCTTATCATTATATTAAAAACAATCCTGGTCCACTTGTGTAGTCCCAAATTCACGGAAGGTTGCTAAGATCCTCCCATTAGATAAATCTTGTGAGAAGCACACTTTAAGATATTATAGAACAATTTCACTAACCTCCCAATGTGGCATGTTACTGGAGCATATCGTCTATAAACATATATCCGGGTGTCATGAGTCTAACAACATCCTGTCTGCGTCTCAACGCGGTTTTAGAAAAGGCCTGACAACAGTCTCACAGCTCCAAGAATTCGCCCACGACGTAGGCCAGGCTCTCGGTGTCGGTGACAAAATTAACGCTTTATTTATCGATTTTCGTAAGCTTTTGATACAGTAGTTTATACCAAACTCTTGCATAAACGTCAAAGTATTTTGAATGACTCTAATATTGTAAACTTGTTATCTAGCTTTCTCGCACAACGGTAACATTATGTACTTTTTAACTCTTGTAAATCTCCGGCAGCAGGTGTATCCTCAGGTGTATCACAAGGTTCCGTGCTTGGCCCTCTCCTGTTCTTACTTTATGTAAATGATCTCCTAAAGAATCCGCTTATATGCGGAAGATTGGGTTATATGCTGTGTCATTCAATGTCCATCTGATCATGTCGCTCTTAACACTTGTTTCTAAAGGTTTTGCAGCTGGCAAATGACCCGTGGCAGATGACCATCAACTTCAGCAAAACTGTCCTTTTATCATTTTCAAGGCATCGTTCTACATACCATTTCATCATCATCATCATCATTATCATCATCATGTTTTATGTCCACTGCAGGACAAAGGCCTCTCCCTGCGAGCTCCAATAACCCCATGTCCTGCGCCAACCAATTCCAACTAGCGGCCGCAAATTTCCTAATTTCAACGCGCCACCTAGTCTTCTGCCGTTTTCGACTGCGTTTCCCTTCTCTTGGTATCCATTCTGTAACCCGAATGGTCCAACGGTTATCTAACCGGCGCATTACATGACCTGCCCAGCTCCATCTTTCCCTCTTTATGTCAATAAGAATACCGTCTATACCCGTTTGCTCTCTGATCCAAACCGTTATCTTTCTGTCTCCTAACGTTATGCCTAGCAATCTTCGTTCCATCGCTCTTTGCACGGTCCTTAACTTGTTCTCAGGCTTCTTTATCAGTCTCCAAGTCCCTGCCCCATGTGTCAGCAATGGGAAAATGCACTGATTGTACACCTTCCTTTTGGATGATAATGGCAAGCTTCTAGTCAGGAGCTGGCAATATCTGCCGTATGCGATCCAACACATTTTTTCTCCTTCTGTGAATTTCCTTCTCAAGATCACGGTTCCCTGTGAATATGTGCGCTAGGTAAAAGTACTCTTTCACACACTCTAGAGGCCAACTGGCGATCCTGAACTGTTGTTGCTTTGCCCGGCTATTTATCGTTATCTTTGTCTTCTGCACATTAATCTTTATCCCCACCCTTGCACTCTCTCTGTTAAAGACCTCAATCGTTCGTTGTAACTCGTCTGCATTGTTGCTGAATAGAACAATGTTATCGGCAAACCAAAGGTTGCTGAGATATTCGCCGTCGATCTTTACTCTTAAGCCTTCCCAGTTTAATAGCTTGAATACTTCTAAGGACGCAATGAATAGCACTGAAGAGATTGTGTCTCCCTGTCTGACCCCTTTTTTGTAGGTATATTCCTAGATTTCTTGTGTAGAATCAAGGTAGATGTAGAACCTCTGTAGATATTTTCCAAGGTATTTACGTAAATGTTCTCTACTTCTTGATTACGTAATGCCTCTATGACTGCGGATATCTCTACTGAATCGAATGCGTTTTCGTAATCTAGGAAAGCCATATAGTGGGACTTAATGTAGTCCGCAGATTTCTCGATAAACTGATTAATGACATGGATGTGATTCATTGTAGAGTAGCTCTTCCTGAAGCCATCCTGTTCCCTTGGTTGACTAAAGACCAGTGTTGCCCGTATTCTATTGGAGATAATTTGGGTACATATTTTATATAGTACTGGGAGTAAGCTAATGGGCCTACAATATTTCAATCCTTCAACGTCTCCCTTTTTGTGGATTAATATAATGTTTGTATTCTTCCAGTTTTCTGGGATCCTTGCAGTCGATAGACACTTCGTATAAAGAGCCGCCAGTTTTCCGAGCAGTATGTCTCCTCCATCTTTGACTAAATCGACTGTTATTCCATCTTCTCCTGCCGCTCTTCCTCGTTTCATGTCTTGCAAGGCCCTTCTGGCCTAATCGCTAGTTATAGGAGGAGTTTCTGTATCCTGTTCTTACTGTTTCTAATGGAGGTATCCTGACTCCTCGGGGTACTCTACAGGTCAGTATAGAATTCTTCCGCTTCTTTTACTATATCTTCGAAATTGCTGATGATATCACCCTGTTTATCTTTCAGTGCATATACCTTGGTTTGTCGTATGTCGAGTTTCGTTCTCACTCATTTCAGGCTGTGTCTATTTCTTACGGCTTCTTCAGTCTTTCTCACGGTATAGTTTCGAATATCACCTATTTTAGACTTCGTGGTCAGTTTTGACAGTTCCGCGAATTCTAACTTATCTCTTGAGTTGGACACTTTCATTCTTTGTCGTTTCTTTATTATTCCATTGTTGGGAGAGCTTGCCTACTGGTTGAATTGGTGCCTTGCCTCCTACTTCCAGTGCTGCCTCTGAAGCCAGCCTAGTGATGGTTTCTTTTACATACTCGTTTAACAATGAAACCCTAAACAGAGTTAACCACTATAAGTAATTAGAAGTTATTTTTTCGCGCTATGTCCTTGTCTTCGCACATTGAACTAACATGCAAAAAAGATCTCCGATGCCTCGGTTATTTGCAGCGCACGCTGCAATGTGCACCCAAACACACTGGACTGTTAGCCTATATAATAACCCTAATACATCCAATATTGGAGTACGTCTTTATCACATGGAATTCCCATCGGAAACAAAAACGCATCATATTGTTAGAATCAGTACAGAAAAAAAGCTGTTAGGTGTATCTGTCATCGTTATGATAGATATTTTCACCCTCTTCGAACCTTTCTAACGTGAACCTAATCACGCTGCTGAAACGTCGCCACTTCGGTTGTTTGAAGTTTTTGCACAATTTTATAAATTCACTACGTTGTTCTTCTCACGATTATATTTCATCTCCAGCCCCTTTATAGACTCGCGCGTATTATGCTCTAAATATTGTTTCGTACAGTTCTCGTTCAGACTTATTTTTGTACAGTTTTTTCCCTTGTACCACCCAGTGCTGAATGCTTTGGCCGGGAATGTGCGTGAATGCCCTTTAGATGAAGTTCTTACTGCTATTTAATAGTTGTAATGCATCTGTGAAATTCATTCTTCTGTTTCCTGCACCTGCTATAACCAAATGTTTGGCGGCAGTATGTACAAATAAATAAAATAGTGACTATGGTTACCTAGGCTGGCACACTATAATAAAAGTTGGCCAATATTTTCCGCAAGATACACTTCGAATGCAATATTGCTCATTGTGTCGCTGTCACGTAAGTTATGGCCTGGATTCATGGGGTATTTAAAACTTCTAGAACGACTCTGCAAGCAAATACTGTGAGCACTATGCCACGATAAACCTATTGGTAACATTTGTCATTCATACCACGAATTTTCAGTTCCGATATTGCGCAGCAAGTATGCTGTTTCAATCAACAAAATAACTAAAGGAATCTCCTCTCTTCCGGTTGGCCTCTCTTCTTTCCTATACGTAATACGTGACGTGCTTTGAACGAGAACATTACCAGGCGCGAATGTCGTAAAATTTATGACGATATAGAATTTAATAGAATGAGACTGTTCAACACAATCCCTGTAAAGATAAAAACTGTCCACGAACTGTGAACTTTATTTATTTATATATTTTAACATATTGCAGTCAAGCAAGGGCTATTGCAGGAATGGGCACAATTCGTAAAGTACAAAAAAGTAAACATGTGAATAGAAACGTTATTAGAATTTATTCAAAAATAGAGATATATTATTCAGCTACATTGCCAGTTAGTGTGGCGAAAACTTTATTTGATAGCTGGGAACGGATATTGGCAGGTAAAGATTCTCATAAGTCAATAGTACGTGGGAAAAAGCTGTATTTAAATGTGTCATAGGAGCGCAAACCGGCTACAGATAAGTTCATGATGACTGCGGGTTGAAGGCTGTTTAGCAACAGATAAGTATTCGCTATTCGAAAGCCTACATGAAGAGTTAATGATATTGTATGCATATTTCAGTGAATCAATTTTACGACGGGCAGAGAGTGGTGGTAAGTTTAATGAAGGAAGAGGAGATGACGAGGAGACGTAGCTATCGTATCAGGGGCATATAAAGCACACATCTTTTGTACCTCCTCAAGCTCTTCTACACTATTGCATTGATAGAGCGGGAACCAGACAAATCAGGCATATTCTAGTATAGGCCGAAAGAGCGATTTCTATATTAGGAGCTTTGTTGATTTGTGGCATTCTATGCTTCACATATCCTTGTAAATAGCGGCCCAGTGAACACGGTGAGACGGTGTTAAAGTGCTTGTGATGACGACATCCTGGGCACCCTGTTTAAAGCAGAGTTGTTGTGCAAATACTAAAAGAAAGAGGGCGTAGTCCTGTTTGTAACTGGCATTCTAACAGTTGTAGAGAAGCTAATATTCATTTGTCAGATCTCTCAGAAAGCGCAAAGCCAAGAGACTGAATTGTTAAGGCATAGGCGGCCCTATGGGGTTTCATGTACGTCGCAAAGGACACAAACGTCGAGGTAAACTCGGATTTGAGAGGGTAAATTATTTGGTATTTCGTTTATATAGATGACGAATAATAGAGGACGTAGAACTCAGCGCTGGGAGACAACAGATAAAGCTGGCATCTTGGTAGATTCTGCGTAAATAGAAATTAGGGACTCTGAGGGATTAGAAAGGAATCAGCTTTTCCATTCAATTAGATTTTTGTTATTTAGAACTTGTGTGTATGTTCGGTGGCGTGGTTTGAGTTTATGTTCATTTTGTGTTAAATATATTGTGTGTGTGTATTATAAGTGCATATGTATATGCATATGTATGTATATATGAAAATTGTTTCATTTTTTCGCCGCTTAGCTAACCTGTACTGGTTTTGTTGTGTACTGAAATGAAGATTAGCTCAGAAGCAATGCTCTTGTGCTAGAAATAGGGTTGCCAGTTTTCAACCGAAACCACCAATTTTTTTTTTCAACACAATGCCAGCTCCACCCTCGCACCGGCACGTAATGTGTCGGATTTCAGCTTCTCCAAATGTCATTAGACGCCTCATCACAAGCGCTCTGTCAGGCATTCATACATGGTAGACAACGGAATTGTCCCAAACGAATTAATTTCTTGTAACTTTCCGTTATCATCTTAGCCTCTCGTTTTTTCCCGGATGTTTTTTTCCTTTGTTTCGTAAACCATCCTGTACTTCCGCTCAACACGTCTTTTTGGTGAACACCCATCCATATCACATCCATTGGGTCTTCGGCAGCAGGTGTTGCTGTGTGGTTCTTAGGCTATAAAGACGTTTTCAGAAGTTATTTGCAACATCAGCATGCATATTTTAAATATTTTCAGTATTTTATCTAAAACCTTTCAATGAATTTAAGACAAGCAAAATATGCACTGGGCGTATCACCACTTAGTAATTTTTATGTCCTTTGTATTTTGGCACCCAGTACTTTTCACCTTCAAAAGAAAGCGAAATCTCCCTCTATGCCGGTTCTCGGGAAGGGTGGTCACCCCAGCGAACAATATTTTTATGGCGATGGCAATATCTTGACAAGCTTTGACTTTCTGTATGGTTAGTAAGACATACTTAGGATTGCATTGAGAAGCTACACGGAGAAGTGGAAACACACTTGCTAACTTCAAGAAAACTTTAATAGATACAGGTGCACGTAGTTATACGCATTCAAATCCTGCTCAGGCGGAGGCAGAAATGCCGTGCGCGCCATAAACCACGTTCAGAAAAGACCGTTCTTAACAAATTAAGCAAGGACTCGCTGTCACACTTGTTTTAGTCTTCCTATTTTTGTTGCTTCAATAATCAGCCTCGTCATTTCAATCCTTTGTCTTGACACGACAAAGCATTTTGAAAGCAACGGCTCACAGCCAAACGTAGTACAATCTTAAACTTACACGGGCTACTTCTCTCAACTAACACGTGATTGCTGTTTGGCTCTGCATAGTCGCACATGTGGCGCTGAGCCATTGTTTAAAAACATGCTTATTCGTGTCGAGAGACAGAGACGAAATCACTGGGCTGGCTATTGAAGCAGCAAAATAGGCAGCCTGAATCATAAGTGCTTGAGCATGCGTTCGCCTCCTTCGTAAAGAACTGCCTTTTCCGAAAGTCAATAAGTGCTGGCATGGCCTTGTTGCATGCCCATGGGCATGATTTGAATGCATATAAATATGTGCATCTGTTCCTAGTGTTGATGGCAAAGCCATGTCGCAGGTGGTTTATTTTTGCTGGTGGAAAAGGCTCCCCGCAGACCGTTATCCCAATGGGCCACAGATATGTGAGATACGTTGGTGCGACATCTAGCTCCGTACATTACGACGTCCAATGGACATTTCCATCAATTCGAATGACATACCGCGATTGTCAACAGACGGTCCCGCGCAAGATTGAAAAAAAAATAATGAAGGCGTCTGATTGGACGTGCTGCAGACGCCGCTCTCAAATGTTGGGATTTTAAAATCTGTACTTTTTTCTGTTTGCAACATCCAGGCGACGTGCATCAGATGCAGTACTTGAATATGTGATTTTCATGGAATATCCATGGGACGTTATTTGGCTGTTATGCCTATGATAGTTTTAGGCGGTGGCTTTTGAATGTGTTCCTCACTGTGCACGCACTGAACTGCACTGAACGCTAAGCACTGCATCACAGGCATATGCAATATAGAGCACGTGACGTCTTCCACGCACAGAGAGGCACATGACCGAGCGCGCAGGCGCACAACCACACGGAAGCATCCTAGGCGCTCTTGGATACTTTCCGCGTGGCACAGCAGGAATATTCAACTAATAAAGTTTTAAGGTCAATGTCATCAAAAATATACATGAAGGACGGGGTATTTATGAGCGGCGGACGTTAGAGCTTTGTGTTATAATTTCAAATTATCCAAAATTATGTTTCTCTGTTTAGAAATATAAAGAACCAAACCTCTCGGTTGCCGAGTATTAATAAGTGAGGGCCAAAAAGATGCACTGGTGCGATGTTTTGGGACGTCCCTAGCAGAATAACCTCAAATTTTATGCAATTTTATAGAGAGCGCCGTCTGAGAAGCAAACACACATCCTCTTAACAAGCCGTCTCATGTTCGCAGAAAATGTTCCGTATGCTGATTCCACATGCTAATCATATCCGTAATGACGCGTTTTCTGGAGTTTGCCGAATAGGATGTCGCGGCGAGTTCTTCTGAACGTCTTCAATTGGATATGGGACTTATCAAACATTTAGCACGTCGGTGGAACTTACAAGTTGAATATGCAACTGTCGCTACATAGTAAGCAGTTATTGAGGGATAAGTGGTGCTACATATATTTTAGTATAACAGCATTGAATTGTTTTAGTGAGACTGAAGAAAGTATACCTTCCTGCATTGTCCGCTGTCGGATATCCTAGTGATGATGTCCGTATCATATTCATGGAACAAAATTTGTCGCCGCTCTTAAAGCGCCCCTCACAAGGTCTGGCATTTTGAGCTGACAAGTGGCGTGTACACAATGCGCTCTAACGATCGTGTCTGCTAAGTATTATGTCGCTACGCGCGGCAGAATGAGCTGCAACTTCAAACCGAACCCCGTTTGCCTTTCTCCTCGCGGGCGCCGCACTCCAAGCCGGAGGGATGACCGTGCGTGTCATTGCTGTCGCTCTCAGTGACTCGTCACTTGGAGTTAGGGCAGCAGCTGTGTTATGTGTAATCTGTTGAATCGATAGACGAATTAAGGTTTAGAGAAATAATAAAGCACACAAACCGAATGCCTGCGTGTATTTGTTTTACTTCGCACCGCAGCAAGAGAGATGTACTTCCGTTTCGTCTGCTTGTTCCAACGTCGTGCATTCGCGCGCGGAGACACCGCAACTATGCAAATTTCTCCCGTTTTGCAGCGCGCGATCATGCTCTGTGATCCGCTTTAGTCTTCTTCAGTGTTCGCGTAGCACTGACTCGTACCGACAGTCAGGTGCTCTCGTGCACAGCGCGCACAATCGAGAGCTGCGCGCTACGAGACAAATGCAACAGGTCGCGCGCGACACCGTCAGCGGAAGTGCGCCAAGCCGCAAAATAATCGAGGGGAAAAAATACGACGGCGGGGCCTGTGACGTTTGCGTCACGCGATCCTCGAGGTCCGGTATGGGAGAACGCAGGGAAGGAATTTCGCCTGCGGAGGCTAGACGGGGCGAGTGGAGAGAGTGTCTCTCTTGGCAGTGGCGCTCGCCTCCCAAAATCATGGTTTCCCGGCACTTAATTATTTATATCTGGGCTCTTAATGAACCAATTCGAATAATTATTCCGGCTGAACGTTTCTTGGAGGGCGTGTAACAACTTCCAGCGTATAACCAAAATTTTTTACGGGGCATGGTGAGGGGCCCTTGAACGAACCAAAATGCAACATCTCCTCTTCGTCCACAGGACTCCTCTATCGGACTCGGATGCTCGTACTTTATCCACACATCCATCGGATGTCCGCTAATATCGCGCTACAGGACTTTGACGAATAGCCTTCATATATTGGTTGCTCATTGGTATGTTAATCCAAATGCGGATTCACAACCCCCAACTTGGCCACATATTGAACACAGACCGGGCTGTACAATACAAAGCACCCACAAGATGGCGCGGCTTGCGAAAACGCTCATCAAGCAGCACGTGGAAAGGCTGAGCCAAGTGACGCAAATTAACCACCTGTCGCCATTGTACAGTCACTCCTAGATGCATACAAGGCTAAGCTTCATTCACAGCGAAAACCAGCTTGCTAGTCAACATAACGATATAATATGTTTGCTTGCGGGACACTTGAGCAAAATATATACCACACACGAATAAAGCATTAGCTTGAAAACGTTACTACGGCGATAAACTGAATAATTGTAAGATACACCATATTTAAGAACACCCACTCCACTTTCTTATCCCAAAACTCTCTTGGTAATTTCAACTGTAACCTGGCAAATAGATGCAAAGTGGCGTCCCTTACCATCTGCATGTAGACCAAGCTAGCGTGCAATTCCAAGTTGACTTGTTCCTGCAGCCCGATTCGGCATCGGTCGTGGAGGAAGTACCTGTTTTGGTTGACCTGCTCGTTCAGGTTGTTTCCTGCAATAAAAGCTTGATGCGCCGACTGACCGCGGGGACGGCGGCTCTTACCTGCCCGTGCAGCGCTGGCCAGCGCGATCAGCAGCGCGAGCCGGAGCATCGTGACTGTGCGGCGACGAGTGGTCCCTCGCCGAGCCTCGTGGAGTGGCAGCCGATAAAGGCGAAGGTGACACCACTTCTTATCGCGTGGCGCCAACGGAACAAACCCTCGAGAATGCGCACTTTAAGATCATTGACACGTGACCTAAAACGCGTCCATCGAGGCTCGCCGGCTTGCAGGGAAACGCCAGCCGGATCGGCCAAGTGACACATCAGTGACTTGATGTATTTACGTATACTGGTATCAAGGTATCATGACACAAATCATGGTCGGTAGAATACAAATTCGGCAGAGACACTCAAGGCTGTTTACGCGGAGGAATGCGAAACCTTTATAGTCCTTTCGGTGAAATGTTTTTTTTTCTGCGCTTTCCTTGTCTGCGCAAGCTCTCGCCTGAGTTTTAACTGCGCCTCGGTAAGCAAGAATAAAAACGTACCAAGAGTTTCAACGCGCTCGCTTGCCCGCGGAGAATTCATAATTCTAATTATGGAAATTGAAATTAATTTTATACACTCATTTTACACCCTCATGACGTGCTCCAGACCAATTGGCTGCACCGCCACGTCATCCAGATGGCTGTGACGTGCGCAGTGACGCACACATTCAGTCCGTCGCAACCGCGGAGCCGCCGTGTCGTCGGGGAAGCACGCTCGTCTTCGAGGGCCGGGTTCGATTCCCACCAAGACCGAAATTTACCTAAACGGTTTTTCGAAGGCATTTGTTTAATTTGTTTAAAGGAGCCCTCCTGCGAAATTTGACGTCACTCTGGGTGTCTTTAGAAGTATTTTTACTCTTTGCCAGCGGCCATTTCGGTACAATCGTTTGGTCACGCCGCCGCCTACAGCACCGTAATGCTTTCGCATTCAGTATACATATCGCAAATTGCGCGCTAAACTTAGAGCATGTCAAAGAGGGAAAAATACGTAGTTCGTAGTATGTAGTTCCCGGTAAGCGCTGAAAGTTTTGTATTCCTTCTCATTTTCTTTTTTTTTTCCATATAACATTGAAGTATTGTTCAAGTTCGCCGAAAATGTACCGTATATCTAGCCGCGCTCATGGCCGCATACGTACGGGTGACCCCGAAACCACGATGTTGGAACCATTGAGCAATACTACGCCGTGTCAGCTGCGCACGTGCGACTCCGGAACTACGAGGCCGGAACCGTTTAGAAATCGTTCGATATTGAGTTGCCCATCGCGATGAGCTAAAGGCATCTATCGCGGACAAATCAAGGCAATTTTTAGGCACGTAAGATTCACGAAGTAGGCAGCAGAAACTCCCGAAACGCGCCGCCGAGGCGTGCCAACTGAGATGCATGCGCCCCTTTTGTGACAAAAGCATGGCAGTTTGGGCGAGTTGGTATGTCATGACTTTTTTAGGCTTGTAGCGCAGCTCAGAAAGAGCAAAAAAGGAAGGAAGTAGGGGTAATCAAAGCGAACGGAAAACAGAGACAGCGCTAACTTCCAACTAATGGTTTATTTCGTGACACAAAAGGCTACTTATACACTCGGCAAACCATGTGACATCAAGGGATTACAAAGAAACCAAGCAACAAAATTGATAGTAACCACATGAAAACATATTCAGACAGCCGGTGGCTGCAGTCGGAGATACGCCAATTCATTGCTTGATAATGATAATGAAGGTGAGCTTACACATGCATGGCCGAGACCTATGATAGCCTTTGTTTCGATGATTTCTCTTGTGAGCTGATTACGACTACGACCTAGAATGAGGCATGCCTCTAAGACAGGTTCGCCACCACACGTTTTGCAGTGCTGAGCAAGAAACCCCCCAGCTGTAACACATTTCTTGGCATTGTAACCATGTTCGCGCAGCCTGTCATTCAGACATCGGCCAGTTTGACTAACGTAACGTTTTCCGCACTTGAGTGGAAAACAATAAGCAACACAATATGCGCAATTAACGAACTTCTTTTTGTGATTCTTATCACAGGTAGGAGGAGCCTCCTTATTCATATTAGGGAGCTTGCAAATCTACATAAACTTGTTAGGGGCAGAAAACACTACACGAATATTCGCTCGCTTGGAGATTTCCTTAAGGTTATGTGAGACGGTGTGAATATAAGGAATGATGCTTGTCCTACCCCGAGTAGTTGCAGGATTATCTCCAGGCTGGTTGTCCTTTCTAAACTCTCTTAGAATCCATTGTGCTACTGATACTTGTAGGGACACGAGATAACCAGCCTGCTAAAGCCGTTCGCATCATCATCATCATCATCAGCCTGGTTACGCCCACTGCAGGGCAAAGGCCTCTCCCATACTTCTCCAACTACCCCGGTCATGTACTAATTGTGGCCATGTCTCCCCTGCAAACTCATTAACCTCATCCGTCCAGCTAACTTTCTGCCGCCCCCTGCTACGCTTTCCTTCCCTTGGAATCCATACTGTAACTCTTAATGACCATCGGTTATCTTCCCTTCTCATTACGTGTCCTGCCCATGCCCATTTCTTTTTCTTGATTTCAACTAAGATGTCATTAACTCGCGTTTGTTCCCTAACCCAATCTGCTCTTTTCTTATTCATTAACGTTACACCCATCATTCTTCTTTCCATAGCTCGTTGCGTCGTCCTCAATTTAGGTAGCACTCTTTTCGTAAGCCTCCAGGTTTCTGCCGCGTACGGGAGTACTGGTAAGACACAGCTGTTATACACTTTTCTCTTGAGGGATAATGGTAACCAGCTGTTCACGATCTGAGAATGCCTGCCAAACGCACCCCAGCCAATTCTTATTCTTCTGATTATTTCAGTCTCATGATCCGTACCCGCGGTCACTACCTGCCCTAAGTAGATGTATTCCCTCACCACTTCCAGTGCCTCACTACCTATTGTAAACTGCTGTTCCCTTCCGAGACTGTTAAACATTACTTTAGTTTTTTGCAGATTAATTTTTAGACCCACCCTTCGGCTTTGCTTCTCCAGGTCAGTGAGCATGCATGGCAGTTGGTCCCCTGAGTTACTAAGCAAGGCAATATCATCAGCGAATCGCAAGTTACTAAGGTATTCTCCATTAACTCTTATCCCCAATTCTTCCCAATCCAGGTCTCTGAATACCTCCTGTAAACACGCTGTGAATAGCATTGGAGATATCATTTCGCCCTGCCTGACACCTTTCTTTATTGGGATTTTGTTGCTTTCTTTATGGAGGACTACGGTGACTGTGGAGCCGCTATAGATATCTTTCAGTATTTTTACATACGGGGAGCACTGAGCCGTTCGCACTGAGAGGCAAAGCTAGACGAAACAGTATGGTGGCACGACTTTTTCAAAGCATTATTTAGGCAAAGGTTGGCAATGGCTCTGTTGACCAACTCAGAATGAGCAGAATGAAACGGAAGAAGTGGTTTGTTAGCACGAGGTTCATAGTACCAACACGTGTGAATATCGGAACAAGCTAAGCGCAGATCCAAAAACCGGATCGTGTGATCCTGTGGGAGCTCGTAAGTAACGTCAGGGGGCGCACGGCATTCTTTAACTATTGGCACTACCACGGCAACCTCAGTCTCAAGGTCAGCCGGAGAATACTGAATACAAAACAAAAAATCGTCCACATAACGAAATATTCTAAAAACAGCAGAAGCTTGATGTGGGCGAGTTGGTTTTGCATACTTGAAAAAAGAGCCGCTAAGAAGACGTGGACTAAAAGAAGAATATGTACGACGGACAAGGCGCTGATTAGTCTGATTAAGGTTCACTGACATGGCGACATCTAGGCGAGCTAAAAATCAATCACTGAGGATCGGGGCAATGCACGAATTGATGCATACTCCGTTTTTCTGCAAATAGATGGTGCCATTCCATGTGATGAACGTTGATGACAAATAAAAGCTCAAAAGTTCTAAAGAGTGATTGCTAGACAGCCCAGCATTATTCTGAAAACCGGTGACGCCAAATTCATCAATTGTCTGCGAATTTGCTGAAAGCAGGGCATTGCGGGGAATAGAATAGTACAGGTCTTTCACATCGACGGAGAAGACTTGAAAACGTCGATCAGAGTTGTCCTTCGAAAAGCCAATCACTTCATTGGAGTTGCGTATTAAAAACGGGTCATTCAAGGGTAAAACGGCTATCTTGGCTTGGAGAAACAGTGCGACAGACTTCTGCCACATGTCATTTTCTGAAACAGTAACCTTCAACGGGACGTCAGGTTTGCGCGTTTTCGAGCTAAAAACACCTCTAGGTGATCTTGTTTGCTCCTGGCAATGTTTTCCAACATTTTCTCCAAGTCACATTCCCTGCAAAGTTTCTTAGCCTTAGCTTTTACCTTACTTAAGGACACTGTATCCTGTCGCTTAAGAAAGGCGGAAATTTCGTGACATTTCCTTGCATGAAAATTCCCTTCTGAAAGTACACAGAACCCGCCTTCTTAATCTGCCGGTAACACGCAAATCGAATTGTCATGCAGATAGCTACACGTCTCAAAGAAACCTTCGGAAGTGGCTGTCTAGAGCGGGATATTGCCCCTACACCTTCGGAAATAACGTGCAAAACATCCTCTTCCACCGTGAACTTGGAAATCTGCCTCACCATTGACAGCATCTCTTCCGGTGGTTTACTAGATTCCACCGCAAAATTAGCTCCCAACGCCAAAATGTTGTGGATGTGTTCTGGTAGGTCAATCTTTTCCGGCCAGTGAACAGTGTTTCCGGGAGTCAGCCTTCTCCGGGCTGATTCAGAGGGCCCATAGGATAGGCAAACATACTCTTGGGCGTAAACGACCGATTATCGCAAACTTTGCATCATACAAGGATATCGAACTGATCCTAAGCAACGGCAATAAATTAAAAGAGACTGATTATGTAATCTCACGGGACTACTCTAGGCGTGTCAGAGAAATTCGTCAGAAGCTCTGGGCTGTTGGTGAACCAAGAAAACTTAATGGTAAAGACAAGGTGTCCTTGGCATACGATAAACTAATTAGAAATGGAGAGGCGTTCCTCTGGGATGAAGACACCCAATCAGTAAATAAACTAAATAAGGAATGACCACTCTTAAGCAATAGAAAGCCCCAAATTTCAGAATGCTCTGTTCTCTTAATAAACTGCCAAAGCATTAAAAACAAAGTTGATGAGTTTTATGCCCTACTCCAGATGACGAATCCAGATATCGTTTTTGCTACCGAATCGTGGCTAGATGACTCAATAAGAGACAGTGAAGTGTTTCCTTCAACATATCAAGTCTTTAGAAAAGACAGGAACTCTAGGGGCGGCGGAGTATTTATCTTAGCTAAGGAATTCTTGCAGTGTACCGCAATAGACGTGGAAACCAGCGATCATGAATCAGTTTGGTGCAGGCTCCGCACTCCTGATAAAGGAACCGTAGCGTTGGGCGTAGTTTATCGTCCACCCAGCGCACGACCACAAGTTATCACATCACTGGATGATACACTGGCCTCGCTTCCCGATATTCGAATTGTGCTAGCAGGTGACTTCAATTTTCCAAACTTAACCTGGGATAAGAGCATGCGTACAGACGAAACCTGTTCAGCATTTTTTGATATGGTTTGCAAATATGGGTTTGATCAATACGTGATGAACGGTACACGTGGAAATAATATTCTTGACCTACTATTCTGCAATGATCCGAGCGTTGTTCATGATGTTTGTGTTTCACCTTGTATTAGCGATCACAGAATTGTCACTGCAATGCTTACTCTGCCACAAATAATTCCTGCTACCCACGAAACTCGCAAACTGTATGACTACTCTAGGGCAAATTTTAATGAAATCAGTCTTGGTTTGGAAGCAACGTTTCAGGCTTTTTCACTACACTCATCCGAAGGTGTGAACGTTCTGTGGAATTCTTTTAAAAGCGTGCTGTCATCATTGATTGAAAAACATGTACCATTCAAATACATCTCAGACAAAGCAAAAGTAGACAAACCCTGGATGACTTATGAGGTTAAAAGGAAGATAAAGCGAAGGACTCATGCTTATCAAAAATATAAAAAGAACCCATCAAAGGAACATCAGCGCCGTCTACAAGAGTTACACATAGAATATGTCGAGGCTATCAATACCGCCAAGGACATGTACTTCTCCGGACTAGCTGATTCTATCAAGACAAATCCAAAAGCATTTTGGAGCTATCTAAGAAAGACGCGGAAGGAGAGTACAGGTATTCCAAGTACTCTTCACAATGGAATCCAGATATGTGAAAGCAACGCTAAAGCGGACTGTTTTAACGACTACTTTAAATCAGTATTTCTAAAAACGACACATAGAAATACTTTTCCCAACACTACATACAGTGTGCCAAACGTAATGCCTCCAATTACTATCACATTGGAGGGTATCAGGAACTGTCTCCACTCCATTAATGAAGCCAAAGCAATTGGACCAGACGGAATCTCTCCGAGGATACTCAAAGCCTGTTCATTCATTATATCTCAATACTTAAAAATAATATTTTGCAAAACCCTCGAAAGTGGCGTGCTCCCTAAAGATTGGAAAAAAGCCCATATAGTTCCAGTGTTTAAAAGCGGTTCCAAGTCATCCGTATCTAACTACAGGCCAATTTCACTTTGTTCCATATGTTGTAAAATCTTTGAACACATTCTTTACAGCAATATAATAAGGCACTTAGAAGGAAACAATTTTTTCTTTCCAAATCAGCACGGTTTTCGCAAAGGCGTGAGTTGTACCACTCAGCTGATAGAACTATTTCATGAGCTTGCAGATAGTGCTGAAAGAAGAATACGTGCAGATGCAGTCTTTCTCGATTATCGCAAAGCCTTTGACTCCGTATCACATGATGTGTTAATACATAAAATGAGCACTCTTAATTTGGATGCGAAAGTCATGAAGGTTATTAAAGATTACCTGAACGACAGAATACAATGCGTAGTTATAGGAGGCAAGAATTCTAGTTTTGCCCAAGTCACTTTTGGAGTGCCGCAAGGCTCGGTGCTGGGGCTGCTGCTGTTCTTAATTTACATCAATGACATCGCTTCATACATTCCCTCACAAATTAGACTTTTCGCAGATGACTGCATTGTTTACAGATCCATTCGCAATCAACATGATATAGACGTACTCCAGCAGGACCTCAACAGCATAGCCTCCTGGTGTCAAAACTGGGAACTTAGCCTGAATACTGATAAATGTTACCAGGTAACATTCACTAAATCTAAAATCACTGATGAACCTCCCCGCAGGGGCGTCTGCGTCAGCAGGCGTTTGGTGTGTTGCGACACCACGTACCCGAGCACACGAGGGTTGGACCCTCCCGCGTGTAACCGTGCGCGGCTTAGCTGTGTGCGGGGAAAGGGGGATCCTGGAGGTTGAGCCGATGCTGGGTGTTGGGACCTTTAAGGCCCCCCGGCGGAGGCAACACACCTCTTTGGCCTCTGCCTCACGTAGACGGCACCCCCGGTCTGACCCACCCGGGGGAAATCGGTAGTCGCCTCTTCCTATCTCTCTCTCCTCAAACCTTCGTCTTTATCTCTCACTTTTTTATCTTTCCTGTCTTCTTCTCTCTTCCATTTACTTCCTTTCTCCACGGCGGCAAGGGTTAACCTTGTGTGGCTATCCTACCTTGGGTACACCATATTTGGTTATAGTGATGGCGTACGACTGGCGTCTGGCAGGCTTCTATACAAGCCCTGCCACGTCCCCTCGTTGGGCTCCGTGGTGGGCGGTCGGCGCTGTTGCCGAACAAACAATTTTTCTTATGGCAGCGCGAACTTCTGTCTATGATCGGCGTCTCAAAAGAAGCCGCACCGAAGCACCGTTCCTGTTCTCCTTTCGGAGCAACGCCCCGTCATTTCCTAAATACTATGTCGTCCACAGTGAAAATAACATACCAGTAAGAAAGCTATCTCCCTTTCTGGTGGCCAAGTGTCTCAAGGACAAAATCGGAACTACATATAAAGCCTCAAAAATGTCTAGTGGGGACCTACTCCTAGAACTAACTGATAAAGATCAAGCGCAAAAGCTATCGGAACTTACCACTATTGGCGACACCACAGTGACAATTTCACCGCATAGAACACTGAACACAAGCCGGGGTGTGATATCAGAGGAAGATTTCATCGGCCTGAGCGATGAGGAACTCCTTGAGGGTTTCCAGGAGCAAAACGTGACAAAAGTACAAAGAATAGTCATCCGCAGAAATGACCAAGAGATCCCAACAAAACATGTCATACTTACATTTGGAACAAGCGAAATGCCTACATCTCTGGATGCAGGCTATGTAAAAGTAAACGTCAGACCATATATCCCGAACCCAAGACGGTGTTTCAAGCAGAATGCTTAAATGTCTAGCTGATTTCATGGCCGATCGAACATTCCAGGTGCATTTAGGAACGGTGCTGTCCAGCGTATTTATTCATGAAAACGGAGTACCTCAGGGATGCGTATTAAGCACAACATTGTTTGTGGTGAAAATGAACTCGCTCAATAATGTAATTCCATCTTCTATAATGCATTCACTATATGTGGATGATCTTCAAATTGCATGTCGTGCATCGAACATGGCAACCTGCGAACGACAAATTCAAATTACACTAAACAAACTAACGCAGTGGGCATCTGAAAACGGCTTTCGCTTCTCAAGTGAAAAAACGATTAGTGTTGTCTTTACACAAAAAAGAGGCCTACAACCAGATCCCATCCTTAAACTACAGGATGCCACATTACCCGTGAAACAAGAACACAAGTTTTTGGGTGTTCTGTTTGATAAAAAGTTGAACTTTCTCGCACACATCAATAGTATTAAAATCAAAGCGAACAATGCACTTAACATTCTAAAAATCCTCTCCCGGAAGCGGTGGAGCTCTGACCGTAAATGCCTGCTACACATTTACCGCACTTTGGTGCGTAGCATATTAGACTATGGTAGCATTATATATGGTTCAGCCAGACTATCTTACGTCCGACGACTTGATCCAGTCCATAACCTAGGACTACGACTGGCATGCGGTGCTTACAGAACATCACCTATACAGAGCTTACATGTTGAATGTAATGAACCTCCTTTACAGCATCGCAGAGCGCTACTAACTTTCTCCTACATACTCAGAATCCGATCCTCACCACAACACATATGCTACAAAATAGTCACAAAGTGCAGCTCACACTTACATTACACAAATAAACCAAACATGATTAGGCCGCTTATCTTGCGATACGAGGAATACTGTCGGGATTATGACATCCCTCGGGAAGTCCTCCAGGTTGCCAGAAAGCCAGAACGTTTACCCCCGTGGTGTGATTTCATAGCGTTATGTGATTGTACACTAACACATCTAAAGAAAAGAGACACACCACATGAACACATTATACAAGAATTCCGCTCTCTTCAAGACAAGTATATAAACTACATAGAATTTTATGCTGATGGTTCTAAAACGAAAAAACACGCGGGTGTAGGTGCCGTAACACAAAATTGGGAAACAAGTATTCGATTACCTCAGCATGCCTCTGTCTACACAGCCGAAGTGTACGCGATATGGACGGTAGTTCAAAAGATCATTGCTGACAAACTTGAAAACACTGTCATATACACAGATTCATTAAGCGTACTGAAGGCTCTACACATGAAATCCCAAAGTGAACCCTTGTTAGGCGATATTTTGAATGCATTAACGTCAAACAAATATGGCCGATCAATTAAGTTTTGCTGGGTACCAAGCCATGTTGGAATATTGGGTAACGAAGCGGCGGATAGATGTGCATCAATGGCAGCGTACAAAAACATTGAAAATACAGCACTTCCATATAAAGACAGTGTCAATGCGATTCGGAAGGCCTTGACATCAAAATGGCAACGCGATTGGGACACTTGTATAAGCAACAAGCTTCATCTAATTAAACCTGTAATTGGCGAGTGGAAATCATGCAGTCACCAGCAACGATTCTACGAGGTGATCTTGTGTCGACTTCGAATTGGACACACACATCTGACGCACAATTTCCTTCTTCGAAAAGAAAACCCGCCAACTTGCGAAAAATGTAATGAAGCTCTTACAGTCATGCACATCTTAATAACATGTCCACACATGAATACACTGAGACGGAGGTTTTTACACAGCCTGTATAAATTGCACATTCCATTACACCCTGCCCTATTACTAGCAGATGACCCCCTAGTGCCAATTCCTAACCTCTTCGACTTTTTAGAAAAAACCGGTTATTTACACGAACTATAATGTAATGGAGGTTTACCTGCCCTGACGTTCCGTTTGATTTTGTCTTGTGACTGGCGCAGCATGGCCTTAGTTGCCTTTGTGCCACTAAACGCAAACTAACTAACTAACTAATGAACCTACTTACAAACTGGGAAATTCCATGCTCAGGAAGGTTAACGAAATTAAATACTTAGGTGTTCATCTAACTGCTGATCTGTCCTTTTCCAGCCATATTGATATGACCGTCAGGAAAGCCGGGAAAATGCTTAGCCTACTTATACGAACCCTTAGAACTGCCCCTCAGATTCTTAAAACATAGCATATAAGTCGCTGGTAAGGCCGCAATTAGAATATGCCACCGCCTTGTGGTATCCCCACCAGCGGTACCTGATTGATAAGTTAGAAGGCATACAAAACCGCGCTGCCAGGTTTATATCAAAGCAGTACTCCAGGCACGCAAGCATAACAGCAATAAAGAAACACATCGGACTAGAGCCGCTACAGATAAGGCGCCAGAAGCACCGACTGAAACTTCTGCACGCAATATACACTGACGCGACAGGCATTGACAAGCTAAAATACCTTAAAGCACCCCACTATATCTCAAACAGAAGAGACTACAGTTTCAAAATACGTGAAATTTCCTGCAAAACAAACTATATGAAGTTTTCTTTTTTTCCCCGCAGTATTTCTGAATGGAATAAGTTGCCAGTTGAAGTTGTGAGTGCTCCCCGGGATGCATTTTTAAGACTAATCAATGATTTGTAATTGCAATCATCTTCCAAACCAATGACTGCAGGCTGAATGAACTTTTTTCTTGTACTGTTTTTCATTTACTTTTTTCATGTACTTATTTTTATCTTGATGCATTGCTCCTTTGTCATCCCTCCCTTTTGTGTGATTATATTCTCGTGCTAGTCACTTTATGTTGTACCCACTCCCCTGCTATAATGCTTCGGCGCTGCAGGGTGTACTGTAAATAAAATAAATAAATAACAACGCACACGAAGTTCACGCAACTGGCACTGCCACAAGCACTCGGTTTTCTGGTGAGCGAAGCGCAGAAATTTCCGCAGTGTCGGACCCAGCGAAGAAGGTTTTAGCGCCCACTCTGTTCTCCGTTCCCATACATTACCCATTCAACCTTCTTTTTTGCTCTTTCTGAGCTGCGCTACAAGCCGAAAAAAGCCCCTTTTGCGGTCCAAGCGAGCATATACTGGGCGTTATTTCGATTATTATCATTCTTAAATGAGAGAAGCGCGTTGGAGCTCCGTGCCGTAGAAGAATCCGGTGTCGCAGTCTTCCGATTCGCCCGTGAGTGAAAGCTTTCCTATATATATATATATATATATATATATATATATATATATATATATATATATATATATATATATATATATATATGCATACGACAGAGACGCTTCAAAGCAGCGCAAGATGGAGGTGCTCCGTGTCTATTCGCCTTTCCGGTGAGAGCAGCGACCAATTTTCCACCATTAACTTACCCCTCCACGTTCTAAGCGCCCTCAAAGGCGGCCGAGCCTCCTTATACCTCGCCCGGTTCAGGGCCGACTGCGCACGTGCGATTCCGGAACTACGAGGCCGGAACCATTTAGACATCGTTCTATATTGAGTTACCCATCGCGAATAGCTAAAGGCGTCTATCGCGGACAAATCAAGAAAATGTTTAGGTGCGTAAGGTTCATGACATAGGCAGCAAAAACTCCCGACACGCGCCGCCAAGGCGTGCCAACTGAGATGCAAGCGCCCCTTTTGTGGTCAAAGCGAGCACATAGTAGACATTATTTCTGTTATTATGATGCCTTTGTACTATCAAAGCGAGCACAACGTGCACGTTATTATTATTCGAAATACGAATAGAAGTATGGGCTCTGTACCGCAAAGGAAATAAATTGTCATGCGAAAGGAAGAGAAAATATGAGAAAGTTTGCACTATCACGCACATCATAAGAAAAATAACGTAGCGGCAACCAGTAGCAAAGCTTGCAATACTAATGTTCATCATGTAAAAAAAAGGTCGTAGTTCGCACCCAGCTAGTTCCTCTACTTTCGCACTGATATTAGTTTTCGCGGGTTTTCGTTTGTACTCGAGAAGATCACGAGCGCGCATTCGCAACTGCTAGATTATTGCAAGTGCGGCGGCAATTGGTACTTCGATTCCTCGCGCCAACTGTACAAACAATATCTAACCAACCGCACACGCATTCGCTGTAGCTTCAAGGAGGCGACGCTTTCCAACCAAAAGAAATCCCTCCTTCCAAGGAAGCCCTTCTCACGCGCGGTTCAGCACAATTGTAGCGGCCCCCACTCTGAGAATTTGCCCTTTGAGCGAAGGCCTAGGCATCCTACCCTCATTTGGCGCCACGGTCATGGCGGTATTCAGTATCGGTCCACCTCGTTAGGAATAACTTAGAAAGACAACCGAGACCTTCTGTCGCGGACAAATCAAATAAGCTTTTAGGCATGAAGAGCCCTCGATGGTGTACTTTTCGGTGATAAGGTAGCCTCCTCGTCTGCGGGATTACCTGACTGGGCTATGGCATATGCTCCGTTGCCATAGTCGGAAGTTCGAATCCCGCTATAAGAATTTCTTTCTTTCTTTTTTGATGATGGTGAGCTTGAAATTCTCCTTCTACAGTGCACATCTGCAAGCTTGGAGTGACCCCTCTCACCGGCAAATTATACTGAGAGCGAGTGGGGCTATACTAATCCAGGTACAGCCCGATTAGGAAGGCCCACAAAGCTTCAACAAGACACTCCCTCACCAGATCAGGAATTGGCTTCCCTGGTGCAGTATTCGGCCACCCCCTCCGAAATGGTTAACTCAATTACCCAATGACCCTCAGCCCCCAGCAGCTGCGGAGCGCCTGACCAAGGCGGCGGTAAGACCTGTAACACAGCAGAGGGTGCTAAGAATCTCTGTATCCGGACAGGCAGCCAATGGAAACTGACCCTTGCAGCGTTCAACACCCGAAACCTCTCGAGTGAGGCTAGCTTAACAGGACTCTTTGAGGAATTATCAGTCATTGTTTGGGATATCATCGGCCTTAGTGAAATTACAAGAAATGGTTATATGCATATACATTGCTGAATAACGTGCATGTCTTCTGCTAGACAAGAAGCAATACGTGGGAGAATTCATAATCCATAAGGGCATAGCGCGCAAAATTGACGAATTCTACAGCATTAATGAGAGGGTAGCTGTAGTCGTAATCAAACGAAATAAGAGCTACAGATTAAACGCAGTACGAGCCTACTCTCCAACATCCAGTCACGATGATGAGGAAGTAGGTCAGCTTTATGAAGATAATAAATTAGCGATGAGAAAAGTGCAAACTCAATATACAGTAGCAATGGGCAACTTCAATGCAAAAGTGGGGAAAAAGCAGGCTTATTAAGATGCAATTGGCAACTACGGCGTCGATTCCATGAACGCCAGAGGAGAGATGCTGGTAGAATTCGCAGAAAGGAATAAGCTTCGAATAATGAACACCTTTTTCAGGAAGCGTAGCAACAGAAAGTGTACCTGAAAAAGCCCTAATGGTGAAACAAAACAGAAACTGACTGCATACTTTCTGCTGATCCCAGCATAGTGCAGGATGTAGAAGTGATAGGTAGGATAAAGTGCAGTGATCATAGGTTAGCGAGGGCTAGGATTCACCTCAATTTGATGGAAGAAAGAGCAAAATTGGACAAGATGAAACATGTCAACCTAAGGCAGTAAGGGTAAAAACAGACAAATTCAGGCTGGTACTTGCAAACAAATATGCAGCCTTAGAACAGACAGATGATGTAAACATAGAGCTAATGAATGAAACCGTACCTAGGGTGCCTTCAAAGGCAGCAATTGTAGTGGGTGGCAAGGTACCAAGGCAACCAGTAGGCAAGCTATCCCAAGTAACAAAGGACTTAATGAAGAAACGACAAAAAATGAAAGTGTCCAACTCAAGAGAATGGATAGAATTCACGGAAGTGTCAAAACTAATCAACAAGGCGGAAATTAGGGATATTCGAAAGTATAACGTGAGAAAGAAGGAGCCGCTAAAAATGAACGCAGCGTCAAATAGGTGAGAAAGAAACTTGGCATAGGACAAACCAAGATGTATGCGCTGAAAGATAAGTAGGGTAATATCATAAGCAATCTCGAATATATAGTAAAAGCAGCGGAAGAATTCTATAGTGACCTGTACAGTACCAAGAGGAGTCAGGATACCTCAGTTAGAAACAGTAATGAACAGGTTACAGGAACTCCTCCGATAACTAGCGATCAGGTCAGAAGGGCCTTGCAAGATATGACACGAGGAAGAGTGGCAGGAGAAGATGGAATAACAATCGATTTAATCAAAGATCGAGGAGACATAATGCTTGGGAAACTGGCAGCTATTTATACGAAGTGTCTAGAGACAGCAAGGGTCTCAGAAAACTGGAAGAATGCAAATATTACACTAATCAAAGAAAAAGGAGACGTGATAGGATTTAAAAATAATAGGCCCATTAGCTTACTCCCAATATTGTATAAAATATTTACCAAATAATCTCCAATAGAATAAGGGCACCACTGGACTTTAGTCAACCAAGGGAACAGGCTGGCTTCAGGAAGGGATAGTCTACAATGAATCCGCAGAGTACAATAAGCATCTCTATATGGCATTCGTAGATTACGAAAATGCATTTGAGTCAGTAGAGATACAAGAAGTCATAGAGGCATTACGTAATCAAGGAGTACAGAAAGCATACGTAAAAAGCTAGGAAAATATCTACAGAGGTTCTACGGCTACCTTAATTCTACACAAGAAATGTAGGAATATACCTATAAAAAAGGGGTCAGACAGGGAGACACAATCTCTCCTATGCTATTCATTGCGTCCTTAGAAGAAGTATTCAAGCTAATAAACTGGGAAGGATTAAGAGTAAAGATCGACGGCAAATATCTCAGCAACCTTTGGTTTGCCGATGACATTGTTCTATTCAGCAACAATACAGACGAATTACAACAAATGATTGAAGACCTTAACAGAGGGAGTGTAACAGGGGGTTCGAAGATTATTATGCAGAAGACAAAGATAATGATAAATAGCCGGGCAAAGGAACAAGAGTTTAGGATCGCCTGTTAGCCTCTAGAGTGTGTGAAAGAGTACGTTTACCTAGGGCACATAATTACAGGCAACCCTCATCATGAGAAGGAAATTCACAGAAAAATAAAAATGTATTGGATTGCATACGGCAGACATTGTCAGCTCCTGGCTGGAAGCTTACCATTATCATTCAAAAGGAAGGAGTACAATCAGTGCTGACACATGGGCAGAGACATGGAGACTGATAAAGAAGCTTGAGAACAAGCTAAGGACCGCGCAAAGAGCAATGGAACGAAGATTGCTAGGCACAACGTAAAGATACAGGAAGAGAACGGTTTGGACCAGAGAGCAAAGGGGTATAGACTTTATTCTTATTGACATCAAGAGGAAGAAATGGAGCATGGCAGGTAATGTAATACGCGAGTTAGATAACCGTCGGACAATTATGTTTATAGAATGGGTACCAAGAGAAGGAAAACGCAATCGATGACGACAAAAGAATAGGTGGCGCGATGAAATTAGGAAATTCGCGTGCGCTAGTTGAAAAATCGGAGATAGCAGTGAGAGGCCTTCGTCCTGCAGTGTACATAAAACAGGCTGGTGATGATGATGATAATGATGATGATGCAAACATTTATCAGGTAATTCGGCAGCAATTTATTCACCTGTCATTACCCCTATTATACTGTCTTGCTTATTCCATTTTTCAACGCTTGTATAGAAAAAACGAAAGCTCGAGGCAACGTAAACTCCGGTTTTTGAACGGCGCTATTGCGATACGCAGTTCTTCTCACGGGTTCAATTGCCGATCACAGTTAATTGGAACAAGTGTAAAAAAACCTCAATTGTTTACAGGAAATTTAAAATAAACTATAGTTGCCAAAAAATTATGCGGAGCTTTGCAGTATGGCCTCCGCGATAGCCGACTATGATAATTTGCGAAGTTCCATCCTACCTACCTTTTCAGCAAAAGGCAAATGAAGTGAGCTTTACGCTTCTAGTTTCCATTGCAATAAACGAGCGAAATGGTTACGTCACTGTCGTCAGAGGGGTCTACTAAGGCCCGTGTAATGACTAGCCTGGCAACACCGATATCACATGAGGCAAACTGACACGTCGCCAAAAATAGGTGAAATCTACTTCGAATTGAGAGAGCAGTGGACATTGGCAAACGCCTTTTCCATGTAGACATGAGAAAACTTGAACGTAGGTGCCATATACTTGCTCACAGGTCATCTATCTGGCACAGATCAGCTAATACTATAATTCTTTGTGTTCCTAATTCACACCTAGCATGAAAAATTTCTGGCCCTTGCTTCTCTCACTGTGCAATTTTGCACTCAAACGCTCTCTCAACCAGACACATACATAAAAACGTGCGCAATTATGCGCAGATTTTCCGCACTTCAGTAATCAACATACGGCTCTCGGATAACAATTGTGTGCAGGTGAGTCGCGACAATCGACACATGCCTAACGTTCTAATTTTGCGCAGAGACATTTCGCTGGAATGGTCGCTAGTAAAGTGTATGATACAGCTCCCACGTCACATAATATAAAATGCAACACCTGCCGTTGCTCGCGAGCTCGATACAGTGGACGTGGCTGCTCAGCTGTTCCTGATACTGTAATTTTAGCCAAACAAGTTCCGCAAGCAGTGGCTACACTGTCAGGTGATACACCTCTTTTGGGACATACCATAAAATGCTCAACCTAGCGTGGTTCGCAGGTTCTAAACAGGGGGCGAGGCTGCGGAGCTTCCGCTGATGCCCTAATTATATCCACACATATCCCGCTGGTATAGTGGTGGCTACACTGTACCGTGATGCATCTCTTTCGTGACATACTGCAAAATGCTACACCTGCAGTGCTTAGCAGGTTCGAAACAGCGGCCGTGGCCGCGGAACTTTTGCTAAAGCCCTAATTTTATGCATACATATTCCGCTGGTATAGTGGTGGCTGAACTGTAACGTGACGCATCTCTTTCGTGACATACTATAAAATACGATACCGGCCGCGGCTGGCAGGTTCGAAACAGCGGATGCGGCAGCAAATCGTTTGGTGCTGCCCTAATTTTATACACATATACATGCCGGTATAGTGGTGGCAGAACTGTAACGTGACGCATCTCTTTCGTGACATACTATAAAATGCGACACAAACCGTGGCTGGCAGGTTCGAAACAGCGGATGCGGCAGCGAATCGTTTGGTGCTGCCCTAATTTTATGCACATACATGCTGGTATAGTGGTGGAAGAACTGTAACGTGAAGCATCTCTTTCGTGACATACTATAAAATGCGACACCGGCCGTGGCTGGCAGGTTCGAAACAGCGGATGCGGCAGCGAATCGTTTGGTGCTGCCCTAATTTTATACACACATACATGCTGGTATAGTGGTGGCAGAACTGTAACGTGACGTATCACTTTCGTGACATACTATAAAATGCGATACCGGCCGCGGCTGGCAGGTTCGAAACAGCGGATGCGGCAGCGAATCGTTTGGTGCTGCCCTAATTTTATACACACATACATGCTGGTATAGTGGTGGCAGAACTGTAACGTGACGTATCACTTTCGTGACATACTATAAAATGCGATACCGGCCGCGGCTGGCAGGTTCGAAACAGCGGATGCGGCAGCGAATCGTTTGGTGCTGCCCTAATTTTATACACACATACATGCTGGTATAGTGGTGGCAGAACTGTAACGTGACGTATCACTTTCGTGACATACTATAAAATGCGACACAAACCGTGGCTGGCAGGTTCGAAACAGCGGATGCGGCAGCGAATCGTTTGGTGCTGCCCTAATTTTATGCACATACATGCTGGTATAGTGGTGGAAGAACTGTAACGTGAAGCATCTCTTTCGTGACATACTATAAAATGCGACACCGGCCGTGGCTGGCAGGTTCGAAACAGCGGATGCGGCAGCGAATCGTTTGGTGCTGCCCTAATTTTATACACACATACATGCTGGTATAGTGGTGGCAGAACTGTAACGTGACGTATCACTTTCGTGACATACTATAAAATGCGACACAAACCGTGGCTGGCAGGTTCGAAACAGCGGATGCGGCAGCGAATCGTTTGGTGCTGCCCTAATTTTATACACACATACATGCTGGTATAGTGGTGGCAGAACTGTAACGTGACGTATCTCTTTCGTGACATACTATAAAATGCGACACCGGCCGCGGCTGGCAGGTTCGAAACAGCGGATGCGGCAGCGAATCGTTTGGTGCTGCCCTAATTTTGTACACACATACATGCTGGTATAGTGGTGGCAGAACTGTAACGTGACGTATCACTTTCGTGACATACTATAAAATGCGATACCGGCCGTGGCTGGCAGGTTCGAAACAGCGGATGCGGCAGCGAATCGTTTGGTGCTGCCCTAATTTTGTACACACATACATGCTGGTATAGTGGTGGCAGAACTGTAACGTGACGTATCACTTTCGTGACATACTATAAAATGCGATACCGGCCGTGGCTGGCAGGTTCGAAACAGCGGATGCGGCAGCGAATCGTTTGGTGCTGCCCTAATTTTGTACACACATACATGCTGGTATAGTGGTGGCAGAACTGTAACGTGACGTATCACTTTCGTGACATACTATAAAATGCGATACCGGCCGCGGCTGGCAGGTTCGAAACAGCGGATGCGGCAGCGAATCGTTTGGTGCTGCCCTAATTTTGTACACACATACATGCTGGTATAGTGGTGGCAGAACTGTAACGTGACGTATCACTTTCGTGACATACTATAAAATGCGATACCGGCCGTGGCTGGCAGGTTCGAAACAGCGGATGCGGCAGCGAATCGTTTGGTGCTGCCCTAATTTTGTACACACATACATGCTGGTATAGTGGTGGCAGAACTGTAACGTGACGTATCACTTTCGTGACATACTATAAAATGCGATACCGGCCGTGGCTGGCAGGTTCGAAACAGCGGATGCGGCAGCGAATCGTTTGGTGCTGCCCTAATTTTGTACACACATACATGCTGGTATAGTGGTGGCAGAACTGTAACGTGACGTATCACTTTCGTGACATACTATAAAATGCGATACCGGCCGCGGCTGGCAGGTTCGAAACAGCGGATGCGGCAGCGAATCGTTTGGTGCTGAATTAATTTTATACAGACATACATGCTGGTATAGTGGTGGCAGAACTGTAACGTGACGTATCACTTTCGTGACATACTATAAAATGCGACACCGGCCGCGGCTGGCAGGTTCGAAACAGCGGATGCGGCAGCGAATCGTTTGGTGCTGCCCTAATTTTGTACACACATACATGCTGGTATAGTGGTGGCAGAACTGTAACGTGACGTATCACTTTCGTGACATACTATAAAATGCGATACCGGCCGCGGCTGGCAGGTTCGAAACAGCGGATGCGGCAGCGAATCGTTTGGTGCTGAATTAATTTTATACAGACATACATGCTGGTATAGTGGTGGCAGAACTGTAACGTGACGTATCACTTTCGTGACATACTATAAAATGCGACACCGGCCGCGGCTGGGAGGTTCGAAACAGCAGGATGGCAACGAAGCTTTTGCTGTTGCCCTAATTGTATACACACATATCCCGCTGGTATAGTGGTGGCTAATCTGTAACGTGATGCATCTCTTTCGTTACATACTATAAAATGCGAAACCGGCCGCGGCTCGCAGGCTCGAAACAGCGGATGCGGCAGCGAATCTCTTGGTGCTGCTATAATTTTATACACACAAACATGGTGGTATGCTGGTGGATAATCTGTAACGTGATGCATCTCTTTCGTTGAATACTATAAAATGGGACACCGGCTGCGGCTGGCAGGTTCGAAACAGCAGGTCGGCAGTGAAGCTTTTGCTGTTGCCCGAATTTTATGCACACATATCGCGATGGTATTGTGGAGACTAATCTGTAACGTGATGCATCTCTTTCGCAACATACTATAAAATGCGACACTGGCCGCGGCTGGCAGGTTCGAAACAGCGGATGCGGCAGCGAAGCTTTTGCTGTTGCCCTAATTGTATACACACATATCCCGCTGGTATAGTGGTGGCTAATCTGTAACGTGATGCATCTCTTTCGTTACATACTATAAAATGCGACACCGGCCGCGGCTCGCTGGCTCGAAACAGCGGATGCGGCAGCGAATCTTTTGGTGCTGCTATAATTTTATACACACAAACATGCTGGTATGGTGGTGAATAATCTGTAACGTGATGCATCTCTTTCGTTGAATACTATAAAATGCGACACCGGCCGCGGCTGGCAGGTTCGAAACAGCGGATGCGGCAGCTAAGCTTTTGCTCTTGCCCTAGTTTTATATACACACACCGCTAGTATAGTGGTGGCTAATCTGTAACGTGATGCATCTCTTTCGTGACATACAATAAAATGCGACACCGGACGCGGCTGGCAGATTCGAAACAGCAGGCCGGCAGCGAAGCTGTTGCTGTTGCCCTAATTTTATACACACACACACCGCTGGTATAGTGGTGGCTAATCTGTAACGTGATGCATTCCTTTCGTGACATAATATAAAATGCGACGCCGGCCGCGGCTCGCAGGTTCGAAACAGCAGGTCGGCAGCGAAGCTTTTGCTGTTGCCATAATTTTATACACACATATCCCGCTGGTATAGTGGTGACTAATCTGTAACGTGATGCATCTCTTTCGCGACATACTATAAAATGCGAAACCGGCCGCGGCTGGGAGGTTCGAAACAGCAGGTCGGCAGCGAAGCTTTTGCTGTTGCCCTAATTTTATACACACAAACATGCTGGTATAGTGGTGGCTAATCTGTAACGTGATGCATCTCATACGCGACATACTATAAAATGCGACACCGGCTGCGGCTGGCAGTTTCTAAACAACAGGTCAGCAGCGATGCTTTTGCTGTTGCCCTAATTTTATACACACATATCCCGCTGTTATAGTGGCGACTAATCTGTAACGTGATCCATCTCTTTCGCGATAAATTTTAAAATGCGACACCGGCCGTGGCTGGCAGGTTTAAAACAGCAGGGGGGCAGCGAAGCTTTTGCTGTTGCCCTAATTTTATACACACATATGCCGCTGGTATAGTGGTGGCTGATTTGTTACGTGATGCATCTCTTTCGTGACATACTATAAAATGCGGCACCGGCCGCGGCTCGCAGGTTCGAAACAGCGGATGCGGCAGCGAAGGTGTTGCTCTTGCCTAAGTTTTAAACTCACATACACCGCTGGTACTGTATTGGCTAATCTGTAACGTGATGCATCCCTTTCGTGACATACGATAATATGCGACACGGGCCGTGGCTAGCAGTTTCAAAACAGCAGGTCGGCAGTGATGCTTTTGCTGTTGCCCTAATTTTATACACACATGTCCCACTGGTAGAGTGGTGACTAATCTGTACCGTGATGCATCCCTTTCGTCACATACTATAAAATGTGACACCGGACGCGGCTGGCAGGTTCGAAACAGCAGGTCGGCAGCGAAGCTTTTGCTGTTGCCCTAATTTTATACACATATACACCACTGGTATTCTGGTGGCAGAACTGTAATGTGATGCATCTCTTTTGTCACATCCTATAAAATGCGACACCGGCCGCAGATCGCAGGTTCGAAGCAGCAGATGTGGCAGGGGAGATTTATCTGTTTCCCCAATTTTATACACACATACACCGCTGGTATAGTGTTGGCAGCATTGTAATGTGATGCATCTCTTTCGTGACATACTATATTATGCGACACAGGCTGCAGATCGCAGGTTCGAAGCAGCGGATGTGGCAGCGAAGCTTTTGCTGTTGCCCTAATTTTATATAGACATACACCCCTGGCATAGTGATGGCAGCACTGTAATGTGATGCATCTCTTTCGTGACATACTATAAAATGCGACACCGGCCGCGGCTTGCAGGTTCGAAGCAGCGGATGTGGCAGCGAAGCTCTTGCTGTTGCCCTAATTTTATACAAACATACACCGCTGGTATTGTGGTGGCAGAACTGTAATCTGATGCATCTCTTTCGTGACATACTATAAGATGCGACACCGGCCGCGGCTTGCAGGTTCGAAGCAGCGGATGTGGCAGCGAAGCTTTTGCTGTTGCCCTAATTTTATACACACATACACAACTGGTATAGATGTGGCAGCACTGTAATGTGATGCATCTCTTTCGTGACATAATATAAAATGCGACACCGGCCGCAGATCGCAGGTTCGAAGCAGCGGATGTGGCAGCGAAGATTTTGCTGTTGCCCTAATTTTATACACACATACACCACTGGTATAGTGGTGGCAGCACGGTAATGTGATGCATCTCTTTCGTGACATCCTATAAAATGCGACACCGGCCGCAGATCGCAGGTTCGAAGCAGCGGATATGGCAGCGAAGATTTTGCTCTTGCCCTAATTTTATAAACACATACACCACTGGTATAGTGGTGGCAGCACGGTAATGTGATGCATCTTTTTCGTGACATCCTATAAAATGCGACACCGGCCGCAGATCGCAGGTTCGAAGCAGCGGATGTGGCAGCGAAGCTTTTGCTGTTGCCGTAATTTTATACACACATACACCACTGCTATAGTGGTGGCAGCACTGTAATGTGATGCATCTCTTTCGTGACATGCTATAAAATGCGACACCGGCCGCAGATCGCAGGTTCGAAACAGAGGATTCGGCAGCGATGCTTTTGCTGTTGCACTAATTTTATACACACATACACCGCTGGTATAGTGGTGATAGCACTCTAATGTGATGCATCTCTTTCGTGACATACTATAAATTGCGACACCGGCCGCAGATCGCAGGTTCGAAGCAGCGGATGTGGCAGCGAAGCTTTTGCTGTTGCCGTAATTTTATACACACATACACCACTGGAATAGTGGTGGCAGCACTCTAATGTGATGCATCTCTTTCGTGACATACTATAAATTGCGAGACCGGGCGCAGATCGCAGGTTCGAAGCAGCGTATGTGGCAGCGAAGATTTTGCAGTTGCCCTAATTTTATACACACATAAACCACTGGTATAGTGGTGGCAGCACGGTAATGCGATGCATCTTTTTCGTGACATCCTATAAAATGCGACACCGGCCGCAGTTCGCAGGTTCGAAGCAGCGGATGTGGCAGCGAAGCTTTTGCTGTTGCCGTAATTTTATACACACATACACCACTGGTATAGTGGTGGCAGCACTCTAATGTGATTCATCTCTTTCGTGACATACTATAAATTGCGAGACCGGCCGCAGATCGCAGGTTCGAAGCAGCGGATGTGGCAGCGAAGATTTTGCTCTTGCCCTAATTTTATACACACATACACCACTGGTATAGTGGTGGCAGCACTGTAATGTGATGCATCTCTTTCGTGACATACTATAAAATGCGAGACTGGCCGCAGATCGCAGGTTCGAAGCAGCGGACGTGGCAGCGAAGATTTTGCTGTTGCCCTAATTTTATACACACATACACCACTGGTATAGTGGTGGCAGCACTGTAATGTGATGCATCTCTTTCGTGACATACTATAAAATGCGAGACCGGCCGCAGATCGCAGGTTCGAAGCAGCGGATGTGGCAGCGAAGATTTTGCTGTTGCCCTAATTTTATACACACATACACCACTGGTATAGTGGTGGCAGCACTGTAATGTGATGCATCTTTTTCGTGACATCCTATAAAATGCGACACCGGCCGCAGATCGCCGGTTCGAAGCAGCGGATGTGGCAGCGAAGCTTTTGCTTTTGCCGTAATTTTATACACACATACACCGCTGGTATAGTGGTGATAGCACTCTAATGTGATGCATCTTTTTCGTGACATCCTATAAAATGCGACACCGGCCGGAGATCGCAGGTTCGAAGGAGCGGATGTGGCAGCGAAGATTTTGCTGTTGCCCTAATTTTATACACACATACACCACTGGTATAGTGGTGGCAGCACTGTAATGTGATGCATCTCTTTCGTGACATACTATAAAATGCGACACCGGCCGCAGATCGCAGGTTCGAAGCAGCGGATGTGGCAGCGAAGCTTTTGCTGTTGCCCTAATTTTATACACACATACACCACTGGTATAGTGGTGGCAGCACTGTAATGTGATGCATCTTTTTCGTGACATCCTATAAAATGCGACACCGGCCGCGGCTCGCAGGTTCGAAGCTGCGGATGTGGCAGCGAAGCTTTTGCTGTTGCCCTAATTTTATACACACATAAACCGCTGGTATAGTGGTGGCAGCACTGCAATGTGATGCATCTTTATCGTGACATGCTATAAAATAAGCAACCGGCCGCGGCTCACAGGTTCGAAGCAGCGGATGTGGCAGCGAAGCTTTTGCTGTTGCCCTAATTTTATACACACATACATCACTGGTATAGTGGTGGCAGCACTGTAATGTGATGCATCTCTTTCGTGACATACTATAAAATGCGACACCGGCCGCAGATCGCAGGTTCGAAGCTGCGGATGTGGCAGCGAAGCTTTGCTGTTGCCCTAATTTTATACACACATACATCACTGGTATAGTGGTGGCAGCACTGTAATGTGATGCATCTTTATCGTGACATCCTATAAAATGCGACACCGGCCGCGGCTCGCAGGTTCGAAGCTGCGGATGTGGCAGCGAAGCTTTTGCTGTTGCCCTAATTTTATACACACATACACCACTGGTATAGTGGTGGCAGCACTGTAATGTGATGCATCTTTATCGTGACATCCTATAAAATGCGACACCGGCCGCAGATCGCAGGTTCGAAGCTGCGGATGTGGCAGCGAAGCTTTGCTGTTGCCCTAATTTTATACACACATACATCACTGGTATAGTGGTGGCAGCACTGTAATGTGATGCATCTTTATCGTGACATCCTATAAAATGCGACACCGGCCGCGGCTCGCAGGTTCGAAGCAGCGGATGTGGCAGCGAAGCTTTTGCTGTTGCCCTAATTTTATACACACATACATCACTGGTATAGTGGTGGCAGCACTGTAATGTGATGCATCTCTTTCGTGACATACTATAAAATGCGACACCAGCCGCAGATCGCAGGTTCGAAGCTGCGGATGTGGCAGCGAAGCTTTGCTGTTGCCCTAATTTTATACACACATACATCACTGGTATAGTGGTGGCAGCACTGTAATGTGATGCATCTTTATCGTGACATCCTATAAAATGCGACACCGGCCGCGGCTCGCAGGTTCGAAGCTGCGGATGTGGCAGCGAAGCTTTTGCTGTTGCGCTAATTTTATACACACATACATCACTGGTATAGTGGTGGCAGCACTGTAATGTGATGCATCTCTTTCGTGACATACTATAAAATGCGAGACTGGCCGCAGATCGCAGGTTCGAAGCAGCGGACGTGGCAGCGAAGATTTTGCTGTTGCCCTAATTTTACACACACATACACCACTGGTATAGTGGTGGCAGCACTGTAATGTGATGCATCTCTTTCGTGACATACTATAAAATGCGAGACCAGCCGCAGATCGCAGGTTCGAAGCAGCGGATGTGGCAGCGAAGATTTTGCTGTTGCCCTAATTTTATACACACATACACCACTGGTATAGTGGTTACAGCACTGTAATGTGATGCATCTTTTTCGTGACATCCTATAAAATGCGACACCGGCCGCAGATCGCAGGTTCGAAGCAGCGGATGTGGCAGCGAAGCTTTTGCTTTTGCCGTAATTTTATACACACATACACCGCTGGTATAGTGGTGATAGCACTCTAATGTGATGCATCTTTTTCGTAACATCCTATAAAATGCGACACCGGCCGGAGATCGCAGGTTCGAAGGAGCGGATGTGGCAGCGAAGATTTTGCTGTTGCCCTAATTTTATACACACATACACCACTGGTATAGTGGTAGCAGCACTGTAATGTGATGCATCTTTTTCATGACATATTACAAAATGCGACACCGGCCGCGGCTCGCAGGTTCGAAGCAGCGGATGTGGCAGCGAAGCTTTTGCTGTTGCCCTAATTTTATACACACATACATCACTGGTATAGTGGTGGCAGCACTGTAATGTGATGCATCTGTTTCGTGACATACTATAAAATGCGACACGGGCCGCAGATCGCAGGTTCGAAGCTGCGGATGTGGCAGCGAAGCTTTGCTGTTGCCCTAATTTTATACACACATACATCACTGGTATAGTGGTGGCAGCACTGTAATGTGATGCATCTTTATCGTGACATCCTATAAAATGCGACACCGGCCGCGGCTCGCAGGTTCGAAGCTGCGGATGTGGCAGCGAAGCTTTTGCTGTTGCGCTAATTTTATACACACATACATCACTGGTATAGTGGCGGCAGCACTGTAATGTGATGCATCTCTTTCGTGACATACTATAAAATGCGAGACTGGCCGCAGATCGCAGGTTCGAAGCAGCGGACGTGGCAGCGAAGATTTTGCTGTTGCCCTAATTTTATACACACATACACCACTGGTATAGTGGTGGCAGCACTGTAATGTGATGCATCTCTTTCGTGACATACTATAAAATGCGAGACCAGCCGCAGATCGCAGGTTCGAAGCAGCGGATGTGGCAGCGAAGATTTTGCTGTTGCCCTAATTTTATACACACATACACCACTGGTATAGTGGTTACAGCATTGTAATGTGATGCATCTTTTTCGTGACATCCTATAAAATGCGACACCGGCCGCAGATCGCAGGTTCGAAGCAGCGGATGTGGCAGCGAAGCTTTTGCTTTTGCCGTAATTTTATACACACATACACCTCTGGTATAGTGGTGATAGCACTCTAATGTGATGCATCTTTTTCGTAACATCCTATAAAATGCGACACCGGCCGGAGATCGCAGGTTCGAAGGAGCGGATGTGGCAGCGAAGATTTTGCTGTTGCCCTAATTTTATACACACATACACCACTGGTATAGTGGTGGCAGCACTGTAATGTGATGCATCTCTTTCGTGACATACTATAAAATGCGACACCGGCCGCAGATTGCAGGTTCGAAGCAGCGGATGTGGCAGCGAAAATTTTGCTGTTGCCCTAATTTTATACACACATAAACCGCTGGTATAGTGGTGACAGCACTGTAATGTGATGCATCTTTATCGTGACATCCTATAAAATGCGACACCGGCCGCAGATCGCAGGTTCGAAGCAGTGGATGTGGCAGCGAAACTTTTGCTGTTGCCCTAATTTTATACACACATACACCACTGGTATAGTGGTGGCAGCACTGTAATGTGATGCATGTCTTTCGTGACATACTATAAAATGCGACACCGGCCGCAGATCGCAGGTTCGAAGCAGCGGATGTGGCAGCGAAGCTTTTGCTGTTGCCCTAATTTTATACACACATACACCACTGGTATTGTGGTGGCAGCACTGTAATGTGATGCATCTTTTTCGTGACATCCTATAAAATGCGACACCGGCCGCGGCTCGCAGGTTCGAAGCTGCGGATGTGGCAGCGAAGCTTTTGCTGTTGCCCTAATTTTATACACACATAAACCGCTGGTATAGTGGTGGGAGCACTGTAATGTGATGCATCTCTTTCGTGACATACTATAAAATGCGACACCGGCCGCAGATCGCAGGTTCGAAGCAGCGGATGTGGCAGCGAAGCTTTTGCTGTTGCCCTAATTTTATACACACATACACCACTGGTATAGTGGTGGCAGCACTGTAATGTGATGCATCTTTATCGTGACATGCTATAAAATAAGCAACCGGCCGCGGCTCACAGGTTCGAAGCAGCGGATGTGGCAGCGAAGCTTTTGCTGTTGCCCTAATTTTATACACACATACATCACTGGTATAGTGGTGGCAGCACTGTAATGTGATGCATCTCTTTCGTGACATACTATAAAATGCGACACCGGCCGCAGATCGCAGGTTCGAAGCTGCGGATGTGGCAGCGAAGCTTTGCTGTTGCCCTAATTTTATACACACATACATCACTGGTATAGTGGTGGCAGCACTGTAATGTGATGCATCTTTATCGTGACATCCTATAAAATGCGACACCGGCCGCGGCTCGCAGGTTCGAAGCTGCGGATGTGGCAGCGAAGCTTTTGCTTTTGCCCTAATTTTATACACACATACACCACTGGTATAGTGGTGGCAGCACTGTAATGTGATGCATCTTTATCGTGACATCCTATAAAATGCGACACCGGCCGCAGATCGCAGGTTCGAAGCTGCGGATGTGGCAGCGAAGCTTTGCTGTTGCCCTAATTTTATACACACATACATCACTGGTATAGTGGTGGCAGCACTGTAATGTGATGCATCTCTTTCGTGACATACTATAAAATGCGACACCGGCCGCAGATCGCAGGTTCGAAGCTGCGGATGTGGCAGCGAAGCTTTGCTGTTGCCCTAATTTTATACACACATACATCACTGGTATAGTGGTGGCAGCACTGTAATGTGATGCATCTTTATCGTGACATCCTATAAAATGCGACACCGGCCGCGGCTCGCAGGTTCGAAGCTGCGGATGTGGCAGCGAAGCTTTTGCTGTTGCCCTAATTTTATACACACATACACCACTGGTATAGTGGTGGCAGCACTATAATGTGATGCATCTTTATCGTGACATCCTATAAAATGCGACACCGGCCGCGGCTCGCAGGTTCGAAGCAGCGGATGTGGCAGCGAAGCTTTTGCTGTTGCCCTAATTTTATACACACATACATCACTGGTATAGTGGTGGCAGCACTGTAATGTGATGCATCTCTTTCGTGACATACTATAAAATGCGACACCGGCCGCAGATCGCAGGTTCGAAGCTGCGGATGTGGCAGCGAAGCTTTTGCTGTTGCGCTAATTTTATACACACATACATCACTGGTATAGTGGTGGCAGCACTGTAATGTGATGCATCTCTTTCGTGACATACTATAAAATGCGAGACTGGCCGCAGATCGCAGGTTCGAAGCAGCGGACGTGGCAGCGAAGATTTTGCTGTTGCCCTAATTTTATACACACATACACCACTGGTATAGTGGTGGCAGCACTGTAATGTGATGCATCTCTTTCGTGACATACTATAAAATGCGAGACCGGCCGCAGATCGCAGGTTCGAAGCAGCGGATGTGGCAGCGAAGATTTTGCTGTTGCCCCAATTTTATACACACATACACCACTGGTATAGTGGTAGCAGCACTGTAATGTGATGCATCTTTTTCATGACATATTACAAAATGCGACACCGTCCGCGGCTCGCAGGTTCGAAGCTGCGGATGTGGCTGCGAAGCTTTTGCTGTTGCCCTAATTTTATACACACATACACCACTGGTATAGTGGTGGCAGCACTGTAATGTGATGCATCTCTTTCGTGACATACTATAAAATGCGACACCGGCCGCAGATTGCAGGTTCGAAGCAGCGGATGTGGCAGCGAAAATTTTGCTGTTGCCCTAATTTTATACACACATAAACCGCTGGTATAGTGGTGACAGCACTGTAATGTGATGCATCTTTATCGTGACATCCTATAAAATGCGACACCGGCCGCAGATCGCAGGTTCGAAGCAGTGGATGTGGCAGCGAAACTTTTGCTGTTGCCCTAATTTTATACACACATACACCACTGGTATAGTGGTGGCAGCACTGTAATGTGATGCATCTCTTTCGTGACATACTATAAAATGCGACACCGGCCGCAGATCGCAGGTTCGAAGCAGCGGATGTGGCAGCGAAGCTTTTGCTGTTGCCCTAATTTTATACACACATACACCACTGGTATAGTGGTGGCAGCACTGTAATGTGATGCATCTTTTTCGTGACATCCTATAAAATGCGACACCGGCCGCGGCTCGCAGGTTCGAAGCTGCGGATGTGGCAGCGAAGCTTTTGCTGTTGCCCTAATTTTATACAAACATAAACCGCTGGTATAGTGGTGGCAGCACTGTAATGTGATGCACCTCTTTCGTGACATACTATAAAATGCGACACCGGCCGCAGATCGCAGGTTCGAAGCAGCGGATGTGGCAGCGAAGCTTTTGCTGTTGCCCTAATTTTATACACACATACACCACTGGTATAGTGGTGGCAGCACTGTAATGTGATGCATCTTTATCGTCACATGCTATAAAATAAGCAACCGGCCGCGGCTCACAGGTTCGAAGCAGCGGATGTGGCAGCGAAGCTTTTGCTGTTGCCCTAATTTTATACACACATACATCACTGGTATAGTGGTGGCAGCACTGTAATGTGATGCATCTCTTTCGTGACATACTATAAAATGCGACACCGGCCGCAGATCGCAGGTTCGAAGCTGCGGATGTGGCAGCGAAGCTTTGCTGTTGCCCTAATTTTATACACACATACATCACTGGTATAGTGGTGGCAGCACTGTAATGTGATGCATCTTTATCGTGACATCCTATAAAATGCGACACCGGCCGCGGCTCGCAGGTTCGAAGCTGCGGATGTGGCAGCGAAGCTTTTGCTGTTGCCCTAATTTTATACACACATACACCACTGGTATAGTGGTGGCAGCACTGTAATGTGATGCATCTTTATCGTGACATCCTATAAAATGCGACACCGGCCGCAGATCGCAGGTTCGAAGCTGCGGATGTGGCAGCGAAGCTTTGCTGTTGCCCTAATTTTATACACACATACATCACTGGTATAGTGGTGGCAGCACTGTAATGTGATGCATCTTTATCGTGACATCCTATAAAATGCGACACCGGCCGCGGCTCGCAGGTTCGAAGCAGCGGATGTGGCAGCGAAGCTTTTGCTTTTGCCCTAATTTTATACACACATACATCACTGGTATAGTGGTGGCAGCACTGTAATGTGATGCATCTCTTTCGTGACATACTATAAAATGCGACACCGGCCGCAGATCGCAGGTTCGAAGCTGCGGATGTGGCAGCGAAGCTTTGCTGTTGCCCTAATTTTATACACACATACATCACTGGTATAGTGGTGGCAGCACTGTAATGTGATGCATCTTTATCGTGACATCCTATAAAATGCGACACCGGCCGCGGCTCGCAGGTTCGAAGCTGCGGATGTGGCAGCGAAGCTTTTGCTGTTGCCCTAATTTTATACACACATACACCACTGGTATAGTGGTGGCAGCACTGTAATGTGATGCATCTTTATCGTGACATCCTATAAAATGCGACACCGGCCGCAGATCGCAGGTTCGAAGCTGCGGATGTGGCAGCGAAGCTTTGCTGTTGCCCTAATTTTATACACACATACATCACTGGTATAGTGGTGGCAGCACTGTAATGTGATGCATCTCTTTCGTGACATACTATAAAATGCGACACCGGCCGCAGATCGCAGGTTCGAAGCTGCGGATGTGGCAGCGAAGCTTTGCTGTTGCCCTAATTTTATACACACATACATCACTGGTATAGTGGTGGCAGCACTGTAATGTGATGCATCTTTATCGTGACATCCTATAAAATGCGACACCGGCCGCGGCTCGCAGGTTCGAAGCTGCGGATGTGGCAGCGAAGCTTTTGCTGTTGCCCTAATTTTATACACACATACACCACTGGTATAGTGGTGGCAGCACTGTAATGTGATGCATCTTTATCGTGACATCCTATAAAATGCGACACCGGCCGCGGCTCGCAGGTTCGAAGCAGCGGATGTGGCAGCGAAGCTTTTGCTGTTGCCCTAATTTTATACACACATACATCACTGGTATAGTGGTGGCAGCACTGTAATGTGATGCATCTCTTTCGTGACATACTATAAAATGCGACACCGGCCGCAGATCGCAGGTTCGAAGCTGCGGATGTTGCAGCGAAGCTTTTGCTGTTGCGCTAATTTTATACACACATACATCACTGGTATAGTGGTGGCAGCACTGTAATGTGATGCATCTCTTTCGTGACATACTATAAAATGCGAGACTGGCCGCAGATCGCAGGTTCGAAGCAGCGGACGTGGCAGCGAAGATTTTGCTGTTGCCCTAGTTTTATACACACATACACCACTGGTATAGTGGTGGCAGCACTGTAATGTGATGCATCTCTTTCGTGACATACTATAAAATGCGAGACCGGCCGCAGATCGCAGGTTCGAAGCAGCGGATGTGGCAGCGAAGATTTTGCTGTTGCCCCAATTTTATACACACATACACCACTGGTATAGTGGTAGCAGCACTGTAATGTGATGCATCTTTTTCATGACATACTATAAAATGCGACACCGGCCGCAGATTGCAGGTTCGAAGCAGCGGATGTGGCTGCGAAGCTTTTGCTGTTGCCCTAATTTTATACACACATACACCACTGGTATAGTGGTGGCAGCACTGTAATGTGATGCATCTCTTTCGTGACATACTATAAAATGCGACACCGGCCGCAGATTGCAGGTTCGAAGCAGCGGACGTGGCAGCGAAGCTTTTGCTGTTGCCCTAATTTTATACACACATACACCACTGGTATAGTGGTGGCAGCACTGTAATGTGATGCATCTCTTTCGTGACATACTATAAAATGCGAGACTGGCCGCAGATCGCAGGTTCGAAGCAGCGGACGTGGCAGCGAAGATTTTGCTGTTGCCCTAATTTTATACACACATACACCACTGGTATAGTGGTGGCAGCACTGTAATGTGATGCATCTCTTTCGTGACATACTATAAAATGCGAGACCGGCCGCAGATCGCAGGTTCGAAGCTGCGGATGTGGCTGCGAAGCTTTTGCTGTTGCCCTAATTTTATACACACATACACCACTGGTATAGTGGTGGCAGCACTGTAATGTGATGCATCTCTTTCGTGACATACTATAAAATGCGACACCGGCCGCAGATTGCAGGTTCGAAGCAGCGGATGTGGCAGCGAAAATTTTGCTGTTGCCCTAATTTTATACACACATAAACCGCTGGTATAGTGGTGACAGCACTGTAATGTGATGCATCTTTATCGTGACATCCTATAAAATGCGACACCGGCCGCAGATCGCAGGTTCGAAGCAGTGGATGTGGCAGCGAAACTTTTGCTGTTGCCCTAATTTTATACACACATACACCACTGGTATAGTGGTGGCAGCACTGTAATGTGATGCATCTCTTTCGTGACATACTATAAAATGCGACACCGGCCGCAGATCGCAGGTTCGAAGCAGCGGATGTGGCAGCGAAGCTTTTGCTGTTGCCCTAATTTTATACACACATACACCACTGGTATAGTGGTGGCAGCACTGTAATGTGATGCATCTTTTTCGTGACATCCTATAAAATGCGACACCGGCCGCGGCTCGCAGGTTCGAAGCTGCGGATGTGGCAGCGAAGCTTTTGCTGTTGCCCTAATTTTATACAAACATAAACCGCTGGTATAGTGGTGGCAGCACTGTAATGTGATGCACCTCTTTCGTGACATACTATAAAATGCGACACCGGCCGCAGATCGCAGGTTCGAAGCAGCGGATGTGGCAGCGAAGCTTTTGCTGTTGCCCTAATTTTATACACACATACACCACTGGTATAGTGGTGGCAGCACTGTAATGTGATGCATCTTTATCGTCACATGCTATAAAATAAGCAACCGGCCGCGGCTCACAGGTTCGAAGCAGCGGATGTGGCAGCGAAGCTTTTGCTGTTGCCCTAATTTTATACACACATACATCACTGGTATAGTGGTGGCAGCACTGTAATGTGATGCATCTCTTTCGTGACATACTATAAAATGCGACACCGGCCGCAGATCGCAGGTTCGAAGCTGCGGATGTGGCAGCGAAGCTTTGCTGTTGCCCTAATTTTATACACACATACATCACTGGTATAGTGGTGGCAGCACTGTAATGTGATGCATCTTTATCGTGACATCCTATAAAATGCGACACCGGCCGCGGCTCGCAGGTTCGAAGCTGCGGATGTGGCAGCGAAGCTTTTGCTGTTGCCCTAATTTTATACACACATACACCACTGGTATAGTGGTGGCAGCACTGTAATGTGATGCATCTTTATCGTGACATCCTATAAAATGCGACACCGGCCGCAGATCGCAGGTTCGAAGCTGCGGATGTGGCAGCGAAGCTTTGCTGTTGCCCTAATTTTATACACACATACATCACTGGTATAGTGGTGGCAGCACTGTAATGTGATGCATCTTTATCGTGACATCCTATAAAATGCGACACCGGCCGCGGCTCGCAGGTTCGAAGCAGCGGATGTGGCAGCGAAGCTTTTGCTTTTGCCCTAATTTTATACACACATACATCACTGGTATAGTGGTGGCAGCACTGTAATGTGATGCATCTCTTTCGTGACATACTATAAAATGCGACACCGGCCGCAGATCGCAGGTTCGAAGCTGCGGATGTGGCAGCGAAGCTTTGCTGTTGCCCTAATTTTATACACACATACTTCACTGGTATAGTGGTGGCAGCACTGTAATGTGATGCATCTTTATCGTGACATCCTATAAAATGCGACACCGGCCGCGGCTCGCAGGTTCGAAGCTGCGGATGTGGCAGCGAAGCTTTTGCTGTTGCGCTAATTTTATACACACATACATCACTGGTATAGTGGTGGCAGCACTGTAATGTGATGCATCTCTTTCGTGACATACTATAAAATGCGACACCGGCCGCAGATCGCAGGTTCGAAGCAGCGGATGTGGCAGCGAAGCTTTTGCTGTTGCCCTAATTTTATACACACATACACCACTGGTATAGTGGTGGCAGCACTGTAATGTGATGCATCTCTTTCGTGACATACTATAAAATGCGACACCGGCCGCAGATCGCAGGTTCGAAGCTGCTGATGTGGCAGCGAAGCTTTTGCTGTTGCCCTAATTTTATACACACATACATCACTGGTATAGTGGTGGCAGCACTGTAATGTGATGCATCTCTTTCGTCACATACTATAAAATGCGACACCGGCCGCAGATCGCAGGTTCGAAGCAGCGGATGTGACAGCGAAGCTTTTGCTGTTGCCCTAATTTTATACACACATACACCACTGGTATAGTGGTGGCAGCACTGTAATGTGATGCATCTCTTTCGTGACGTACTATAAAATGCGACACCGGCCGCAGATCGCAGGTTCGAAGCTGCGGATGTGGCAGCGAAGCTTTTGCTGTTGCCATAATTTTATACACACATATCCCGCTGGTATAGTGGTGACTAATCTGTAACGTGATGCATCTCTTTCGCGACATACTATAAAATGCGAAACCGGCCGCGGCTGGGAGGTTCGAAACAGCAGGTCGGCAGCGAAGCTTTTGCTGTTGCCCTAATTTTATACACACAAACATGCTGGTATAGTGGTGGCTAATCTGTAACGTGATGCATCTCATACGCGACATACTATAAAATGCGACACCGGCTGCGGCTGGCAGTTTCTAAACAACAGGTCAGCAGCGATGCTTTTGCTGTTGCCCTAATTTTATACACACATATCCCGCTGTTATAGTGGCGACTAATCTGTAACGTGATCCATCTCTTTCGCGATAAATTTTAAAATGCGACACCGGCCGTGGCTGGCAGGTTTAAAACAGCAGGGGGGCAGCGAAGCTTTTGCTGTTGCCCTAATTTTATACACACATATGCCGCTGGTATAGTGGTGGCTGATTTGTTACGTGATGCATCTCTTTCGTTACATACTATAAAATGCGGCACCGGCCGCGGCTCGCAGGTTCGAAACAGCGGATGCGGCAGCGAAGGTGTTGCTCTTGCCTAAGTTTTAAACTCACATACACCGCTGGTACTGTATTGGCTAATCTGTAACGTGATGCATCCCTTTCGTGACATACGATAATATGCGACACGGGCCGTGGCTAGCAGTTTCAAAACAGCAGGTCGGCAGTGATGCTTTTGCTGTTGCCCTAATTTTATACACACATGTCCCACTGGTAGAGTGGTGACTAATCTGTACCGTGATGCATCCCTTTCGTCACATACTATAAAATGTGACACCGGACGCGGCTGGCAGGTTCGAAACAGCAGGTCGGCAGCGAAGCTTTTGCTGTTGCCCTAATTTTATACACATATACACCACTGGTATTCTGGTGGCAGAACTGTAATGTGATGCATCTCTTTTGTCACATCCTATAAAATGCGACACCGGCCGCAGATCGCAGGTTCGAAGCAGCAGATGTGGCAGGGGAGATTTATCTGTTTCCCCAATTTTATACACACATACACCGCTGGTATAGTGTTGGCAGCATTGTAATGTGATGCATCTCTTTCGTGACATACTATATTATGCGACACAGGCTGCAGATCGCAGGTTCGAAGCAGCGGATGTGGCAGCGAAGCTTTTGCTGTTGCCCTAATTTTATATAGACATACACCCCTGGCATAGTGATGGCAGCACTGTAATGTGATGCATCTCTTTCGTGACATACTATAAAATGCGACACCGGCCGCGGCTTGCAGGTTCGAAGCAGCGGATGTGGCAGCGAAGCTCTTGCTGTTGCCCTAATTTTATACAAACATACACCGCTGGTATTGTGGTGGCAGAACTGTAATCTGATGCATCTCTTTCGTGACATACTATAAGATGCGACACCGGCCGCGGCTTGCAGGTTCGAAGCAGCGGATGTGGCAGCGAAGCTTTTGCTGTTGCCCTAATTTTATACACACATACACAACTGGTATAGATGTGGCAGCACTGTAATGTGATGCATCTCTTTCGTGACATAATATAAAATGCGACACCGGCCGCAGATCGCAGGTTCGAAGCAGCGGATGTGGCAGCGAAGATTTTGCTGTTGCCCTAATTTTATACACACATACACCACTGGTATAGTGGTGGCAGCACGGTAATGTGATGCATCTCTTTCGTGACATCCTATAAAATGCGACACCGGCCGCAGATCGCAGGTTCGAAGCAGCGGATATGGCAGCGAAGATTTTGCTCTTGCCCTAATTTTATAAACACATACACCACTGGTATAGTGGTGGCAGCACGGTAATGTGATGCATCTTTTTCGTGACATCCTATAAAATGCGACACCGGCCGCAGATCGCAGGTTCGAAGCAGCGGATGTGGCAGCGAAGCTTTTGCTGTTGCCGTAATTTTATACACACATACACCACTGCTATAGTGGTGGCAGCACTGTAATGTGATGCATCTCTTTCGTGACATGCTATAAAATGCGACACCGGCCGCAGATCGCAGGTTCGAAACAGAGGATTCGGCAGCGATGCTTTTGCTGTTGCACTAATTTTATACACACATACACCGCTGGTATAGTGGTGATAGCACTCTAATGTGATGCATCTCTTTCGTGACATACTATAAATTGCGACACCGGCCGCAGATCGCAGGTTCGAAGCAGCGGATGTGGCAGCGAAGCTTTTGCTGTTGCCGTAATTTTATACACACATACACCACTGGAATAGTGGTGGCAGCACTCTAATGTGATGCATCTCTTTCGTGACATACTATAAATTGCGAGACCGGGCGCAGATCGCAGGTTCGAAGCAGCGTATGTGGCAGCGAAGATTTTGCAGTTGCCCTAATTTTATACACACATAAACCACTGGTATAGTGGTGGCAGCACGGTAATGCGATGCATCTTTTTCGTGACATCCTATAAAATGCGACACCGGCCGCAGTTCGCAGGTTCGAAGCAGCGGATGTGGCAGCGAAGCTTTTGCTGTTGCCGTAATTTTATACACACATACACCACTGGTATAGTGGTGGCAGCACTCTAATGTGATTCATCTCTTTCGTGACATACTATAAATTGCGAGACCGGCCGCAGATCGCAGGTTCGAAGCAGCGGATGTGGCAGCGAAGATTTTGCTCTTGCCCTAATTTTATACACACATACACCACTGGTATAGTGGTGGCAGCACTGTAATGTGATGCATCTCTTTCGTGACATACTATAAAATGCGAGACTGGCCGCAGATCGCAGGTTCGAAGCAGCGGACGTGGCAGCGAAGATTTTGCTGTTGCCCTAATTTTATACACACATACACCACTGGTATAGTGGTGGCAGCACTGTAATGTGATGCATCTCTTTCGTGACATACTATAAAATGCGAGACCGGCCGCAGATCGCAGGTTCGAAGCAGCGGATGTGGCAGCGAAGATTTTGCTGTTGCCCTAATTTTATACACACATACACCACTGGTATAGTGGTGGCAGCACTGTAATGTGATGCATCTTTTTCGTGACATCCTATAAAATGCGACACCGGCCGCAGATCGCCGGTTCGAAGCAGCGGATGTGGCAGCGAAGCTTTTGCTTTTGCCGTAATTTTATACACACATACACCGCTGGTATAGTGGTGATAGCACTCTAATGTGATGCATCTTTTTCGTGACATCCTATAAAATGCGACACCGGCCGGAGATCGCAGGTTCGAAGGAGCGGATGTGGCAGCGAAGATTTTGCTGTTGCCCTAATTTTATACACACATACACCACTGGTATAGTGGTGGCAGCACTGTAATGTGATGCATCTCTTTCGTGACATACTATAAAATGCGACACCGGCCGCAGATCGCAGGTTCGAAGCAGCGGATGTGGCAGCGAAGCTTTTGCTGTTGCCCTAATTTTATACACACATACACCACTGGTATAGTGGTGGCAGCACTGTAATGTGATGCATCTTTTTCGTGACATCCTATAAAATGCGACACCGGCCGCGGCTCGCAGGTTCGAAGCTGCGGATGTGGCAGCGAAGCTTTTGCTGTTGCCCTAATTTTATACACACATAAACCGCTGGTATAGTGGTGGCAGCACTGCAATGTGATGCATCTTTATCGTGACATGCTATAAAATAAGCAACCGGCCGCGGCTCACAGGTTCGAAGCAGCGGATGTGGCAGCGAAGCTTTTGCTGTTGCCCTAATTTTATACACACATACATCACTGGTATAGTGGTGGCAGCACTGTAATGTGATGCATCTCTTTCGTGACATACTATAAAATGCGACACCGGCCGCAGATCGCAGGTTCGAAGCTGCGGATGTGGCAGCGAAGCTTTGCTGTTGCCCTAATTTTATACACACATACATCACTGGTATAGTGGTGGCAGCACTGTAATGTGATGCATCTTTATCGTGACATCCTATAAAATGCGACACCGGCCGCGGCTCGCAGGTTCGAAGCTGCGGATGTGGCAGCGAAGCTTTTGCTGTTGCCCTAATTTTATACACACATACACCACTGGTATAGTGGTGGCAGCACTGTAATGTGATGCATCTTTATCGTGACATCCTATAAAATGCGACACCGGCCGCAGATCGCAGGTTCGAAGCTGCGGATGTGGCAGCGAAGCTTTGCTGTTGCCCTAATTTTATACACACATACATCACTGGTATAGTGGTGGCAGCACTGTAATGTGATGCATCTTTATCGTGACATCCTATAAAATGCGACACCGGCCGCGGCTCGCAGGTTCGAAGCAGCGGATGTGGCAGCGAAGCTTTTGCTGTTGCCCTAATTTTATACACACATACATCACTGGTATAGTGGTGGCAGCACTGTAATGTGATGCATCTCTTTCGTGACATACTATAAAATGCGACACCAGCCGCAGATCGCAGGTTCGAAGCTGCGGATGTGGCAGCGAAGCTTTGCTGTTGCCCTAATTTTATACACACATACATCACTGGTATAGTGGTGGCAGCACTGTAATGTGATGCATCTTTATCGTGACATCCTATAAAATGCGACACCGGCCGCGGCTCGCAGGTTCGAAGCTGCGGATGTGGCAGCGAAGCTTTTGCTGTTGCGCTAATTTTATACACACATACATCACTGGTATAGTGGTGGCAGCACTGTAATGTGATGCATCTCTTTCGTGACATACTATAAAATGCGAGACTGGCCGCAGATCGCAGGTTCGAAGCAGCGGACGTGGCAGCGAAGATTTTGCTGTTGCCCTAATTTTACACACACATACACCACTGGTATAGTGGTGGCAGCACTGTAATGTGATGCATCTCTTTCGTGACATACTATAAAATGCGAGACCAGCCGCAGATCGCAGGTTCGAAGCAGCGGATGTGGCAGCGAAGATTTTGCTGTTGCCCTAATTTTATACACACATACACCACTGGTATAGTGGTTACAGCACTGTAATGTGATGCATCTTTTTCGTGACATCCTATAAAATGCGACACCGGCCGCAGATCGCAGGTTCGAAGCAGCGGATGTGGCAGCGAAGCTTTTGCTTTTGCCGTAATTTTATACACACATACACCGCTGGTATAGTGGTGATAGCACTCTAATGTGATGCATCTTTTTCGTAACATCCTATAAAATGCGACACCGGCCGGAGATCGCAGGTTCGAAGGAGCGGATGTGGCAGCGAAGATTTTGCTGTTGCCCTAATTTTATACACACATACATCACTGGTATAGTGGTGGCAGCACTGTAATGTGATGCATCTGTTTCGTGACATACTATAAAATGCGACACGGGCCGCAGATCGCAGGTTCGAAGCTGCGGATGTGGCAGCGAAGCTTTGCTGTTGCCCTAATTTTATACACACATACATCACTGGTATAGTGGTGGCAGCACTGTAATGTGATGCATCTTTATCGTGACATCCTATAAAATGCGACACCGGCCGCGGCTCGCAGGTTCGAAGCTGCGGATGTGGCAGCGAAGCTTTTGCTGTTGCGCTAATTTTATACACACATACATCACTGGTATAGTGGCGGCAGCACTGTAATGTGATGCATCTCTTTCGTGACATACTATAAAATGCGAGACTGGCCGCAGATCGCAGGTTCGAAGCAGCGGACGTGGCAGCGAAGATTTTGCTGTTGCCCTAATTTTATACACACATACACCACTGGTATAGTGGTGGCAGCACTGTAATGTGATGCATCTCTTTCGTGACATACTATAAAATGCGAGACCAGCCGCAGATCGCAGGTTCGAAGCAGCGGATGTGGCAGCGAAGATTTTGCTGTTGCCCTAATTTTATACACACATACACCACTGGTATAGTGGTTACAGCACTGTAATGTGATGCATCTTTTTCGTGACATCCTATAAAATGCGACACCGGCCGCAGATCGCAGGTTCGAAGCAGCGGATGTGGCAGCGAAGCTTTTGCTTTTGCCGTAATTTTATACACACATACACCTCTGGTATAGTGGTGATAGCACTCTAATGTGATGCATCTTTTTCGTAACATCCTATAAAATGCGACACCGGCCGGAGATCGCAGGTTCGAAGGAGCGGATGTGGCAGCGAAGATTTTGCTGTTGCCCTAATTTTATACACACATACACCACTGGTATAGTGGTGGCAGCACTGTAATGTGATGCATCTCTTTCGTGACATACTATAAAATGCGACACCGGCCGCAGATTGCAGGTTCGAAGCAGCGGATGTGGCAGCGAAAATTTTGCTGTTGCCCTAATTTTATACACACATAAACCGCTGGTATAGTGGTGACAGCACTGTAATGTGATGCATCTTTATCGTGACATCCTATAAAATGCGACACCGGCCGCAGATCGCAGGTTCGAAGCAGTGGATGTGGCAGCGAAACTTTTGCTGTTGCCCTAATTTTATACACACATACACCACTGGTATAGTGGTGGCAGCACTGTAATGTGATGCATGTCTTTCGTGACATACTATAAAATGCGACACCGGCCGCAGATCGCAGGTTCGAAGCAGCGGATGTGGCAGCGAAGCTTTTGCTGTTGCCCTAATTTTATACACACATACACCACTGGTATTGTGGTGGCAGCACTGTAATGTGATGCATCTTTTTCGTGACATCCTATAAAATGCGACACCGGCCGCGGCTCGCAGGTTCGAAGCTGCGGATGTGGCAGCGAAGCTTTTGCTGTTGCCCTAATTTTATACACACATAAACCGCTGGTATAGTGGTGGGAGCACTGTAATGTGATGCATCTCTTTCGTGACATACTATAAAATGCGACACCGGCCGCAGATCGCAGGTTCGAAGCAGCGGATGTGGCAGCGAAGCTTTTGCTGTTGCCCTAATTTTATACACACATACACCACTGGTATAGTGGTGGCAGCACTGTAATGTGATGCATCTTTATCGTGACATGCTATAAAATAAGCAACCGGCCGCGGCTCACAGGTTCGAAGCAGCGGATGTGGCAGCGAAGCTTTTGCTGTTGCCCTAATTTTATACACACATACATCACTGGTATAGTGGTGGCAGCACTGTAATGTGATGCATCTCTTTCGTGACATACTATAAAATGCGACACCGGCCGCAGATCGCAGGTTCGAAGCTGCGGATGTGGCAGCGAAGCTTTGCTGTTGCCCTAATTTTATACACACATACATCACTGGTATAGTGGTGGCAGCACTGTAATGTGATGCATCTTTATCGTGACATCCTATAAAATGCGACACCGGCCGCGGCTCGCAGGTTCGAAGCTGCGGATGTGGCAGCGAAGCTTTTGCTTTTGCCCTAATTTTATACACACATACACCACTGGTATAGTGGTGGCAGCACTGTAATGTGATGCATCTTTATCGTGACATCCTATAAAATGCGACACCGGCCGCAGATCGCAGGTTCGAAGCTGCGGATGTGGCAGCGAAGCTTTGCTGTTGCCCTAATTTTATACACACATACATCACTGGTATAGTGGTGGCAGCACTGTAATGTGATGCATCTCTTTCGTGACATACTATAAAATGCGACACCGGCCGCAGATCGCAGGTTCGAAGCTGCGGATGTGGCTGCGAAGCTTTTGCTGTTGCCCTAATTTTATACACACATACACCACTGGTATAGTGGTGGCAGCACTGTAATGTGATGCATCTCTTTCGTGACATACTATAAAATGCGACACCGGCCGCAGATTGCAGGTTCGAAGCAGCGGATGTGGCAGCGAAAATTTTGCTGTTGCCCTAATTTTATACACACATAAACCGCTGGTATAGTGGTGACAGCACTGTAATGTGATGCATCTTTATCGTGACATCCTATAAAATGCGACACCGGCCGCAGATCGCAGGTTCGAAGCAGTGGATGTGGCAGCGAAACTTTTGCTGTTGCCCTAATTTTATACACACATACACCACTGGTATAGTGGTGGCAGCACTGTAATGTGATGCATCTCTTTCGTGACATACTATAAAATGCGACACCGGCCGCAGATCGCAGGTTCGAAGCAGCGGATGTGGCAGCGAAGCTTTTGCTGTTGCCCTAATTTTATACACACATACACCACTGGTATAGTGGTGGCAGCACTGTAATGTGATGCATCTTTTTCGTGACATCCTATAAAATGCGACACCGGCCGCGGCTCGCAGGTTCGAAGCTGCGGATGTGGCAGCGAAGCTTTTGCTGTTGCCCTAATTTTATACAAACATAAACCGCTGGTATAGTGGTGGCAGCACTGTAATGTGATGCACCTCTTTCGTGACATACTATAAAATGCGACACCGGCCGCAGATCGCAGGTTCGAAGCAGCGGATGTGGCAGCGAAGCTTTTGCTGTTGCCCTAATTTTATACACACATACACCACTGGTATAGTGGTGGCAGCACTGTAATGTGATGCATCTTTATCGTCACATGCTATAAAATAAGCAACCGGCCGCGGCTCACAGGTTCGAAGCAGCGGATGTGGCAGCGAAGCTTTTGCTGTTGCCCTAATTTTATACACACATACATCACTGGTATAGTGGTGGCAGCACTGTAATGTGATGCATCTCTTTCGTGACATACTATAAAATGCGACACCGGCCGCAGATCGCAGGTTCGAAGCTGCGGATGTGGCAGCGAAGCTTTGCTGTTGCCCTAATTTTATACACACATACATCACTGGTATAGTGGTGGCAGCACTGTAATGTGATGCATCTTTATCGTGACATCCTATAAAATGCGACACCGGCCGCGGCTCGCAGGTTCGAAGCTGCGGATGTGGCAGCGAAGCTTTTGCTGTTGCCCTAATTTTATACACACATACACCACTGGTATAGTGGTGGCAGCACTGTAATGTGATGCATCTTTATCGTGACATCCTATAAAATGCGACACCGGCCGCAGATCGCAGGTTCGAAGCTGCGGATGTGGCAGCGAAGCTTTGCTGTTGCCCTAATTTTATACACACATACATCACTGGTATAGTGGTGGCAGCACTGTAATGTGATGCATCTTTATCGTGACATCCTATAAAATGCGACACCGGCCGCGGCTCGCAGGTTCGAAGCAGCGGATGTGGCAGCGAAGCTTTTGCTTTTGCCCTAATTTTATACACACATACATCACTGGTATAGTGGTGGCAGCACTGTAATGTGATGCATCTCTTTCGTGACATACTATAAAATGCGACACCGGCCGCAGATCGCAGGTTCGAAGCTGCGGATGTGGCAGCGAAGCTTTTGCTGTTGCCCTAATTTTATACACACATACATCACTGGTATAGTGGTGGCAGCACTGTAATGTGATGCATCTCTTTCGTGACATACTATAAAATGCGACACCGGCCGCAGATCGCAGGTTCGAAGCTGCGGATGTGGCAGCGAAGCTTTGCTGTTGCCCTAATTTTATACACACATACATCACTGGTATAGTGGTGGCAGCACTGTAATGTGATGCATCTTTATCGTGACATCCTATAAAATGCGACACCGGCCGCGGCTCGCAGGTTCGAAGCTGCGGATGTGGCAGCGAAGCTTTTGCTGTTGCCCTAATTTTATACACACATACACCACTGGTATAGTGGTGGCAGCACTGTAATGTGATGCATCTTTATCGTGACATCCTATAAAATGCGACACCGGCCGCAGATCGCAGGTTCGAAGCTGCGGATGTGGCAGCGAAGCTTTGCTGTTGCCCTAATTTTATACACACATACATCACTGGTATAGTGGTGGCAGCACTGTAATGTGATGCATCTCTTTCGTGACATACTATAAAATGCGACACCGGCCGCAGATCGCAGGTTCGAAGCTGCGGATGTGGCAGCGAAGCTTTGCTGTTGCCCTAATTTTATACACACATACATCACTGGTATAGTGGTGGCAGCACTGTAATGTGATGCATCTTTATCGTGACATCCTATAAAATGCGACACCGGCCGCGGCTCGCAGGTTCGAAGCTGCGGATGTGGCAGCGAAGCTTTTGCTGTTGCCCTAATTTTATACACACATACACCACTGGTATAGTGGTGGCAGCACTGTAATGTGATGCATCTTTATCGTGACATCCTATAAAATGCGACACCGGCCGCGGCTCGCAGGTTCGAAGCAGCGGATGTGGCAGCGAAGCTTTTGCTGTTGCCCTAATTTTATACACACATACATCACTGGTATAGTGGTGGCAGCACTGTAATGTGATGCATCTCTTTCGTGACATACTATAAAATGCGACACCGGCCGCAGATCGCAGGTTCGAAGCTGCGGATGTTGCAGCGAAGCTTTTGCTGTTGCGCTAATTTTATACACACATACATCACTGGTATAGTGGTGGCAGCACTGTAATGTGATGCATCTCTTTCGTGACATACTATAAAATGCGAGACTGGCCGCAGATCGCAGGTTCGAAGCAGCGGACGTGGCAGCGAAGATTTTGCTGTTGCCCTAGTTTTATACACACATACACCACTGGTATAGTGGTGGCAGCACTGTAATGTGATGCATCTCTTTCGTGACATACTATAAAATGCGAGACCGGCCGCAGATCGCAGGTTCGAAGCAGCGGATGTGGCAGCGAAGATTTTGCTGTTGCCCCAATTTTATACACACATACACCACTGGTATAGTGGTAGCAGCACTGTAATGTGATGCATCTTTTTCATGACATACTATAAAATGCGACACCGGCCGCAGATTGCAGGTTCGAAGCAGCGGATGTGGCTGCGAAGCTTTTGCTGTTGCCCTAATTTTATACACACATACACCACTGGTATAGTGGTGGCAGCACTGTAATGTGATGCATCTCTTTCGTGACATACTATAAAATGCGACACCGGCCGCAGATTGCAGGTTCGAAGCAGCGGACGTGGCAGCGAAGCTTTTGCTGTTGCCCTAATTTTATACACACATACACCACTGGTATAGTGGTGGCAGCACTGTAATGTGATGCATCTCTTTCGTGACATACTATAAAATGCGAGACTGGCCGCAGATCGCAGGTTCGAAGCAGCGGACGTGGCAGCGAAGATTTTGCTGTTGCCCTAATTTTATACACACATACACCACTGGTATAGTGGTGGCAGCACTGTAATGTGATGCATCTCTTTCGTGACATACTATAAAATGCGAGACCGGCCGCAGATCGCAGGTTCGAAGCTGCGGATGTGGCTGCGAAGCTTTTGCTGTTGCCCTAATTTTATACACACATACACCACTGGTATAGTGGTGGCAGCACTGTAATGTGATGCATCTCTTTCGTGACATACTATAAAATGCGACACCGGCCGCAGATTGCAGGTTCGAAGCAGCGGATGTGGCAGCGAAAATTTTGCTGTTGCCCTAATTTTATACACACATAAACCGCTGGTATAGTGGTGACAGCACTGTAATGTGATGCATCTTTATCGTGACATCCTATAAAATGCGACACCGGCCGCAGATCGCAGGTTCGAAGCAGTGGATGTGGCAGCGAAACTTTTGCTGTTGCCCTAATTTTATACACACATACACCACTGGTATAGTGGTGGCAGCACTGTAATGTGATGCATCTCTTTCGTGACATACTATAAAATGCGACACCGGCCGCAGATCGCAGGTTCGAAGCAGCGGATGTGGCAGCGAAGCTTTTGCTGTTGCCCTAATTTTATACACACATACACCACTGGTATAGTGGTGGCAGCACTGTAATGTGATGCATCTTTTTCGTGACATCCTATAAAATGCGACACCGGCCGCGGCTCGCAGGTTCGAAGCTGCGGATGTGGCAGCGAAGCTTTTGCTGTTGCCCTAATTTTATACAAACATAAACCGCTGGTATAGTGGTGGCAGCACTGTAATGTGATGCACCTCTTTCGTGACATACTATAAAATGCGACACCGGCCGCAGATCGCAGGTTCGAAGCAGCGGATGTGGCAGCGAAGCTTTTGCTGTTGCCCTAATTTTATACACACATACACCACTGGTATAGTGGTGGCAGCACTGTAATGTGATGCATCTTTATCGTCACATGCTATAAAATAAGCAACCGGCCGCGGCTCACAGGTTCGAAGCAGCGGATGTGGCAGCGAAGCTTTTGCTGTTGCCCTAATTTTATACACACATACATCACTGGTATAGTGGTGGCAGCACTGTAATGTGATGCATCTCTTTCGTGACATACTATAAAATGCGACACCGGCCGCAGATCGCAGGTTCGAAGCTGCGGATGTGGCAGCGAAGCTTTGCTGTTGCCCTAATTTTATACACACATACATCACTGGTATAGTGGTGGCAGCACTGTAATGTGATGCATCTTTATCGTGACATCCTATAAAATGCGACACCGGCCGCGGCTCGCAGGTTCGAAGCTGCGGATGTGGCAGCGAAGCTTTTGCTGTTGCCCTAATTTTATACACACATACACCACTGGTATAGTGGTGGCAGCACTGTAATGTGATGCATCTTTATCGTGACATCCTATAAAATGCGACACCGGCCGCAGATCGCAGGTTCGAAGCTGCGGATGTGGCAGCGAAGCTTTGCTGTTGCCCTAATTTTATACACACATACATCACTGGTATAGTGGTGGCAGCACTGTAATGTGATGCATCTTTATCGTGACATCCTATAAAATGCGACACCGGCCGCGGCTCGCAGGTTCGAAGCAGCGGATGTGGCAGCGAAGCTTTTGCTTTTGCCCTAATTTTATACACACATACATCACTGGTATAGTGGTGGCAGCACTGTAATGTGATGCATCTCTTTCGTGACATACTATAAAATGCGACACCGGCCGCAGATCGCAGGTTCGAAGCTGCGGATGTGGCAGCGAAGCTTTGCTGTTGCCCTAATTTTATACACACATACTTCACTGGTATAGTGGTGGCAGCACTGTAATGTGATGCATCTTTATCGTGACATCCTATAAAATGCGACACCGGCCGCGGCTCGCAGGTTCGAAGCTGCGGATGTGGCAGCGAAGCTTTTGCTGTTGCGCTAATTTTATACACACATACATCACTGGTATAGTGGTGGCAGCACTGTAATGTGATGCATCTCTTTCGTGACATACTATAAAATGCGACACCGGCCGCAGATCGCAGGTTCGAAGCAGCGGATGTGGCAGCGAAGCTTTTGCTGTTGCCCTAATTTTATACACACATACACCACTGGTATAGTGGTGGCAGCACTGTAATGTGATGCATCTCTTTCGTGACATACTATAAAATGCGACACCGGCCGCAGATCGCAGGTTCGAAGCTGCTGATGTGGCAGCGAAGCTTTTGCTGTTGCCCTAATTTTATACACACATACATCACTGGTATAGTGGTGGCAGCACTGTAATGTGATGCATCTCTTTCGTCACATACTATAAAATGCGACACCGGCCGCAGATCGCAGGTTCGAAGCAGCGGATGTGACAGCGAAGCTTTTGCTGTTGCCCTAATTTTATACACACATACACCACTGGTATAGTGGTGGCAGCACTGTAATGTGATGCATCTCTTTCGTGACGTACTATAAAATGCGACACCGGCCGCAGATCGCAGGTTCGAAGCTGCGGATGTGGCAGCGAAGCTTTTGCTGTTGCCCTAATTTTATACACACATACATCACTGGTATAGTGGTGGCAGCACTGTAATGTGATGCATCTCTTTCGTGACATACTATAAAATGCGACACCGGCCGCAGATCGCAGGTTCGAAGCAGCGGATGTGGCAGCGAAGCTTTTGCTGTTGCCCTAATTTTATACACACATACATCACTGGTATAGTGGTGGCAGCACTGTAATGTGATGCATCTCTTTCGTGACATACTATAAAATGCGACACCGGCCGCAGATCGCAGGTTCGAAGCTGCGGATGTGGCAGCGAAGCTTTTGCTGTTGCCCTAATTTTATACACACATACATCACTGGTATAGTGGTGGCAGCACTGTAATGTGATGCATCTCTTTCGTGACGTACTATAAAATGCGACACCGGCCGCAGATCGCAGGTTCGAAGCTGCGGATGTGGCAGCGAAGCTTTTGCTGTTGCCCTAATTTTATACACACATACATCACTGGTATAGTGGTGGCAGCACTGTAATGTGATGCATCTCTTTCGTGACATACTATAAAATGCGACACCGGCCGCAGATCGCAGGTTCGAAGCAGCGGATGTGGCAGCGAAGCTTTTGCTGTTGCCGTAATTTTATACACACATACACCACTGGTATAGTGGTGGCAGCACTCTAATGTGATGCATCTCTTTCGTGACATACTATAAATTGCGAGACCGGCCGGAGATCGCAGGTTCGAAGGAGCGGATGTGGCAGCGAAGATTTTGCTGTTGCCCTAATTTTATACACACATACACCACTGGTATAGTGGTGGCAGCACTGTAATGTGATGCATCTCTTTCGTGACATACTATAAAATGCGACACCGGCCGCAGATCGCAGGTTCGAAGCAGCGGATGTGGCAGCGAAGCTTTTGCTTTTGCCGTAATTTTATACACACATACATCACTGGTATAGTGGTGGCAGCACTCTAATGTGATGCATCTTTTTCGTGACATCCTATAAAATGCGACACCGGCCGGAGATCGCAGGTTCGAAGGAGCGGATGTGGCAGCGAAGATTTTGCTGTTGCCCTAATTTTATACACACATACACCACTGGTATAGTGGTGGCAGCACTGTAATGTGATGCATCTCTTTCGTGACATACTATAAAATGCGACACCGGCCGCAGATCGCAGGTTCGAAGCAGCGGATGTGGCAGCGAAAATTTTGCTGTTGCCCTAATTTTATACACACATAAACCGCTGGTATAGTGGTGGCAGCACTGTAATGTGATGCATCTCTTTCGTGACATACTATAAAATGCGACACCGGCCGCGGCTCGCAGGTTCGAAGCAGCGGATGTGGCAGCGAAGCTTTTGCTGTTGCCCTAATTTTATACACACATACACCACTGGTATAGTGGTGGCAGCGCTGTAATGTGATGCATCTTTATCGTGACATCCTATAAAATGCGACACCGGCCGCAGATCGCAGGTTCGAAGCAGTGGATGTGGCAGCGAAACTTTTGCTGTTGCCCTAATTTTATACACACATACACCACTGGTATAGTGGTGGCAGCACTGTAATGTGATGCATCTCTTTCGTGACATACTATAAAATGCGACACCGGCCGCAGATCGCAGGTTCGAAGCAGCGGATGTGGCAGCGAAGCTTTTGCTGTTGCCCTAATTTTATACACACATACACCACTGGTATAGTGGTGGCAGCGCTGTAATGTGATGCATCTTTTTCGTGACATCCTATAAAATGCGACACCGGCCGCGGCTCGCAGGTTCGAAGCTGCGGATGTGGCAGCGAAGCTTTTCCTGTTGCCCTAATTTTATACACACATAAACCGCTGGTATAGTGGTGGCAGACCTGTAATGTGATGCATCTCTTTCGTGACATACCATAAAATGCGACACCGGCCGCAGATCGCAGGTTCGAAGCAGCGGATGTGGCAGCGAAGCTTTTGCTGTTGCCCTAATTTTATACACATATACACCACTGGTATAGTGGTGGCAGCACTGTAATGTGATGCATCTTTATCGTGACATGCTATAAAATAAGCAACCGGCCGCGGCTCACAGGTTCGAAGCAGCGGATGTGGCAGCGAAGCTTTTGCTGTTGCCCTAATTTTATACACACATACATCACTGGTATAGTGGTGGCAGCACTGTAATGTGATGCATCTCTTTCGAGACATACTATAAAATGCGACACCGGCCGCAGATCGCAGGTTCGAAGCAGCGGATGTGGCAGCGAAGCTTTTGCTGTTGCCCTAATTTTAGACACACATACATCACTGGTATAGTGGTGGCAGCACTGTAATGTGATGCATCTCTTTCGTGACATACTATAAAATGCGACACCGGCCGCAGATCGCAGGTTCGAAGCAGCGGATGTGGCAGCGAAGCTTTTGCTGTTGCCGTAATTTTATACACACATACACCACTGGTATAGTGGTGGCAGCACTCTAATGTGATGCATCTCTTTCGTGACATACAATAAATTGCGAGACCGGCCGCAGATCGCAGGTTCGAAGCAGCGGATGTGGCAGCGAAGATTTTGCTGTTGCCCTAACTTTATACACACATACACCACTGGTATAGTGGTGGCAGCACTGTAATGTGATGCATCTCTTTCGTGACATACTATAAAATGCGAGACTGGCCGCAGATCGCAGGTTCGAAGCAGCGGATGTGGCAGCGAAGATTTTGCTGTTGCCCTAATTTTATACACACATACACCACTGGTATAGTGGTGGCAGCACTGTAATGTGATGCATCTCTTTCGTGACATACTATAAAATGCGAGACCGGCCGCAGATCGCAGGTTCGAAGCAGCGGATGTGGCAGCGAAGCTTTTGCTGTTGCCCTAATTTTATACACACATACACCACTGGTATAGTGGTGGCAGCACTGTAATGTGATGCATCTTTATCGTGACATCCTATAAAATGCGACACCGGCCGCAGATCGCAGGTTCGAAGCAGCGGATGTGGCAGCGAAGCTTTTGCTTTTGCCGTAATTTTATACACACATACATCACTGGTATAGTGGTGGCAGCACTCTAATGTGATGCATCTTTTTCGTGACATCCTATAAAATGCGACACCGGCCGGAGATCGCAGGTTCGAAGGAGCGGATGTGGCAGCGAAGATTTTGCTGTTGCCCTAATTTTATACACACATACACCACTGGTATAGTGGTAGCAGCACTGTAATGTGATGCATCTTTTTCATGACATATTATAAAATGCGACACCGTCCGCGGCTCGCAGGTTCGAAGCTGCGGATGTGGCTGCGAAGCTTTTGCTGTTGCCCTAATTTTATACACACATACACCACTGGTATAGTGGTGGCAGCACTGTAATGTGATGCATCTCTTTCGTGACATACTATAAAATGCGACACCGGCCGGAGATCGCAGGTTCGAAGCAGCGGATGTGGCAGCGAAGATTTGGCTGTTGCCTTAATTTTATACACACATACACCACTGGTATAGTGGTGGCAGCACTGTAATGTGATGCATCTCTTTCGTGACATACTATAAAATGCGACACCGGCCGCAGATCGCAGGTTCGAAGCAGCGGATGTGGCAGCGAAAATTTTGCTGTTGCCCTAATTTTATACACACATAAACCGCTGGTATAGTGGTGGCAGCACTGTAATGTGATGCATCTTTTTCATGACATATTATAAAATGCGACACCGGCCGCGGCTCGCAGGTTCGAAGCTGCGGATGTGGCAGCGAAGCTTTCGCTGTTGCCCTAATTTTATACACACATAAACCGCTGGTATAGTGGTGGCAGCACTGTAATGTGATGCATCTTTATCGTGACATCCTATAAAATGCGACACCGGCCGCGGCTCGCAGGTTCGAAGCTGCGGATGTGGCTGCGAAGCTTTTGCTGTTGCCCTAATTTTATACACACATACACCACTGGTATAGTGGTGGCAGCACTGTAATGTGATGCATCTTTTTCGTGACATCCTATAAAATGCGACACCGGCCGCGGCTCGCAGGTTCGAAGCTGCGGATGTGGCAGCGAAGCTTTTGCTGTTGCCCTAATTTTATACACACATAAACCGCTGGTATAGTGGTGGCAGCACTGTAATGTGATGCATCTTTTTCGTGACATCCTATAAAATGCGACACCGGCCGCGGCTCGCAGGTTCGAAGCTGCGGATGTGGCAGCGAAGCTTTTGCTGTTGCCCTAATTTTATACACACATAAACCGCTGGTATAGTGGTGGCAGCACTGTAATGTGATGCATCTTTTTCGTGACATCCTATAAAATGCGACACCGTCCGCGGCTCGCAGGTTCGAAGCTGCGGATGTGGCGGCGAAGCTTTTGCTGTTGCCCTAATTTTATACACACATAAACCGCTGGTATAGTGGTGGCAGCGCTGTAATGTGATGCATCTTTTTCGTGACATACTATAAAATGCGACACCGGCCGCGGCTCGCAGGTTCGAAGCTGCGGATGTGGCAGCGAAGCTTTTGCTGTTGCCCTAATTTTATACACACATAAACCGCTGGTATAGTGGTGGCAGCACTGTAATGTGATGCATCTTTATCGTGACATCCTATAAAATGCGACACCGGCCGCAGATCGCAGGTTCGAAGCAGTGGATGTGGCAGCGAAACTTTTGCTGTTGCCCTAATTTTATACACACATACACCACTGGTATAGTGGTGGCAGCACTGTAATGTGATGCATCTCTTTCGTGACATACTATAAAATGCGACACCGGCCGCAGATCGCAGGTTCGAAGCTGCGGATGTGGCTGCGAAGCTTTTGCTGTTGCCCTAATTTTATACACACATACACCACTGGTATAGTGGTGGCAGCACTGTAATGTGATGCATCTCTTTCGTGACATACTATAAAATGCGACACCGGCCGCAGATCGCAGGTTCGAAGCAGCGGATGTGGCAGCGAAAATTTTGCTGTTGCCCTAATTTTATACACACATAAACCGCTGGTATAGTGGTGGCAGCACTGTAATGTGATGCATCTTTATCGTGACATCCTATAAAATGCGACACCGGCCGCAGATCGCAGGTTCGAAGCAGTGGATGTGGCAGCGAAACTTTTGCTGTTGCCCTAATTTTATACACACATACACCACTGGTATAGTGGTGGCAGCACTGTAATGTGATGCATCTCTTTCGTGACATACTATAAAATGCGACACCGGCCGCAGATCGCAGGTTCGAAGCTGCGGATGTGGCTGCGAAGCTTTTGCTGTTGCCCTAATTTTATACACACATAAACCGCTGGTATAGTGGTGGCAGCACTGTAATGTGATACATCTTTATCGTGACATCCTATAAAATGCGACACCGGCCGCAGATCGCAGGTTCGAAGCAGTGGATGTGGCAGCGAAGCTTTTGCTGTTGCCCTAATTTTATACACACATACACCACTGGTATAGTGGTGGCAGCACTGTAATGTGATGCATCTCTTTCGTGACATACTATAAAATGCGACACCGGCCGCAGATCGCAGGTTCGAAGCAGCGGATGTGGCAGCGAAAATTTTGCTGTTGCCCTAATTTTATACACACATAAACCGCTGGTATAGTGGTGGCAGCACTGTAATGTGATGCATCTTTATCGTCACATCCTATAAAATGCGACACCGGCCGCAGATCGCAGGTTCGAAGCAGTGGATGTGGCAGCGAAACTTTTGCTGTTGCCCTAATTTTATACACACATACACCACTGGTATAGTGGTGGCAGCACTGTAATGTGATGCATCTCTTTCGTGACATACTATAAAATGCGACACCGGCCGCAGATCGCAGGTTCGAAGCACCGGATGTGGCAGCGAAGCTTTTGCTGTTGCCCTAATTTTATACACACATAAACCGCTGGTATAGTGGTGGCAGCACTGTAATGTGATGCATCTTTATCGTGACATCCTATAAAATGCGACACCGGCCGCAGATCGCAGGTTCGAAGCAGTGGATGTGGCAGCGAAACTTTTGCTGTTGCCCTAATTTTATACACACATACACCACTGGTATAGTGGTGGCAGCACTGTAATGTGATGCATCTCTTTCGTGACATACTATAAAATGCGACACCGGCCGCAGATCGCAGGTTCGAAGCAGCGGATGTGGCAGCGAAGCTTTTGCTGTTGCCCTAATTTTATACACACATACACCACTGGTATAGTGGTGGCAGCGCTGTAATGTGATGCATCTTTTTCGTGACATCCTATAAAATGCGACACCGGCCGCGGCTCGCAGGTTCGAAGCTGCGGATGTGGCAGCGAAGCTTTTGCTGTTGCCCTAATTTTATACACACATAAACCGCTGGTATAGTGGTGGCAGCACTGTAATGTGATGCATCTCTTTCGTGACATACTATAAAATGCGACACCGGCCGCAGATCGCAGGTTCGAAGCAGCGGATGTGGCAGCGAAGCTTTTGCTGTTGCCCTAATTTTATACACACATACACCACTGGTATAGTGGTGGCAGCACTGTAATATGATGCATCTTTATCGTGACATGCTATAAAATAAGCAACCGGCCGCGGCTCACAGGTTCGAAGCAGCGGATGTGGCAGCGAAGCTTTTGCTGTTGCCCTAATTTTGTACACACATACATCACTGGTATAGTGGTGGCAGCACTGTAATGTGATGCATCTCTTTCGTGACATACTATAAATTGCGACACCGGCCGCAGATCGCAGGTTCGAAGCTGCGGATGTGGCAGCGAACCTTTTGCTGTTGCCCTAATTTTATACACACATACATCACTGGTATAGTGGTGGCAGCACTGTAATGTGATGCATCTTTATCGTGACATCCTATAAAATGCGACACCGGCCGCGGCTCGCAGGTTCGAAGCTGCGGATGTGGCAGCGAAGCTTTTGCTGTTGCCCTAATTTTATACACACATACACCACTGGTATAGTGGTGGCAGCACTGTAATGTGATGCATCTTTATCGTGACATCCTATAAAATGCGACACCGGCCGCGGCTCGCAGGTTCGAAGCTGCGGATGTGGCAGCGAAGCTTTTGCTGTTGCCTTAATTTTATACACACATAGATCACTGGTATAGTGGTGGCAGCACTGTAATGTGATGCATCTCTTTCGTGACATACTATAAAATGCGACACCGGCCGCAGATCGCAGGTTCGAAGCAGCGGATGTGGCAACGAAGCTTTTGCTGTTGCCCTAATTTTATACACACATACACCACTGGTATAGTGGTGGCAGCACTGTAATGTGATGCATCTTTATCGTGACATGCTATAAAATAAGCAACCGGCCGCGGCTCACAGGTTCGAAGCAGCGGATGTGGCAGCGAAGCTTTTGCTGTTGCCCTAATTTTATACACACATACATCACTGGTATAGTGGTGGCAGCACTGTAATGTGATGCATCTCTTTCGTGACATACTATAAAATGCGACACCGGCCGCAGATCGCAGGTTTGAAGCTGCGGATGTGGCAGCGAAGCTTTTGCTGTTGCCCTAATTTTATACACACATACATCACTGGTATAGTGGTGGCAGCACTGTAATGTGATGCATCTTTATCGTGACATCCTATAAAATGCGACACCGGCCGCGGCTCGCAGGTTCGAAGCTGCGGATGTGGCAGCGAAGCTTTTGCTGTTGCCCTAATTTTATACACACATACACCACTGGTATAGTGGTGGCAGCACTGTAATGTGATGCATCTTTATCATGACATCCTATAAAATGCGACACCGGCCGCGGCTCGCAGGTTCGAAGCTGCGGATGTGGCAGTGAAGCTTTTGCTGTTGCCCTAATTTTATACACACATAGATCACTGGTATAGTGGTGGCAGCACTGTAATGTGATGCATCTCTTTCGTGACATACTATAAAATGCGACACCGGCCGCAGATCGCAGGTTCGAAGCAGCGGATGTGGCAGCGAAGCTTTTGCTGTTGCCCTAATTTTATACACACATACACCACTGGTATAGTGGTGGCAGCACTGTAATGTGATGCATCTCTTTCGTGACATACTATAAAATGCGACACCGGCCGCAGATCGCAGGTTCGAAGCTGCGGATGTGGCAGCGAAGCTTTTGCTGTTGCCCTAATTTTATACACACATACATCACTGGTATAGTGGTGGCAGCACTGTAATGTGATGCATCTTTATCGTGACATCCTATAAAATGCGACACCGGCCGCGGCTCGCAGGTTCGAAGCTGCGGATGTGGCAGCGAAGCTTTTGCTGTTGCCCTAATTTTATACACACATACACAACTGGTATAGTGGTGGCAGCACTGTAATGTGATGCATCTTTATCGTGACATCCTATAAAATGCGACACCGGCCGCGGCTCGCAGGTTCGAAGCTGCGTATGTGGCAGCGAAGCTTTTGCTGTTGCCCTAATTTTATACACACATACACCACTGGTATAGTGGTGGCAGCACTGTAATGTGATGCATCTCTTTCGTGACATACTATAAAATGCGACACCGGCCGCAGATCGCAGGTTCGAAGCAGCGGATGTGGCAGCGAAGCTTTTGCTGTTGCCCTAATTTTATACACACATACACCACTGGTATAGTGGTGGCAGCACTGTAATGTGATGCATCTCTTTCGTGACATATTATAAAATGCGACACCGGCCGCAGATCGCAGGTTCGAAGCTGCGGATGTGGCAGCGAAGCTTTTGCGGTTGCCCTAATTTTATACACACATACATCACTGGTATAGTGGTGGCAGCACTGTAATGTGATGCATCTCTTTCGTGACATACTATAAAATGCGACACCGGCCGCAGATCGCAGGTTCGAAGCAGCGGATTTGGCAGCGAAGCTTTTGCTGTTGCCCTAATTTTATACACACATACATCACTGGTATAGTGGTGGCAGCACGGTAATGTGATGCAACTCTTTCGTGACATACTATAAAATGCGACGCCGGCCGCAGATCGCAGGTTCGAAGCAGCGGATGTGGCAGCGAAGCTTTTGCTGTTGCCCTAATTTTATACACACATACACCACTGGTATAGTGGTGGCAGCACTGTAATGTGATGCATCTTTATCGTGACATCCTATAAAATGCGACACCGGCCGCGGCTCGCAGGTTCGAAGCTGCGGATGTGGCAGCGAAGCTTTTGCTGTTGCCCTAATTTTATACACACATACACCACTGGTATAGTGGTGGCAGCACTGTAATGTGATGCATCTTTTTCGTGACATCCTATAAAATGCGACACCGGCCGCAGATCGCAGGTTCGAAGCAGCGGATGTGGCAGCGAAGCTTTTGCTGTTGCCCTAATTTTATACACACATACACCACTGGTATAGTGGTGGCAGCACTGTAATGTGATGCATCTTTTTCGTGACATCCTATAAAATGCGACACCGGCCGCAGATCGCAGGTTCGAAGCTGCGGATGTGGCAGCGAAGCTTTTGCTGTTGCCCTAATTTTATACACACATACACCACTGGTATAGTGGTGGCAGCACTGTAATGTGATGCATCTTTTTCGTGACATCCTATAAAATGCGACACCGGCCGCAGATCGCAGGTTCGAAGCAGCGGATGTGGCAGCGAAGCTTTTGCTGTTGCCCTAATTTTATACACACATACACCACTGGTATAGTGGTGGCAGCACTGTAATGTGATGCATCTTTTTCGTGACATCCTATAAAATGCGACACCGGCCGCAGATCGCAGGTTCGAAGCAGCGGATTTGGCAGCGAAGCTTTTGCTGTTGCCCAAATTTTATACACACATACACCACTGGTATAGTGGTGGCAGCACTGTAATGTGATGCATCTTTATCGTGACATACTATAAAATGCGACACCGGCCGCAGATCGCAGGTTCGAAGCAGCGGATGTGGCAGCGAAGCTTTTGCTGTTGCCCTAATTTTATACACACATACACCACTGGTATAGTGGTGGCAGCACTGTAATGTGATGCATCTCTTTCGTGACATACTATAAAATGCGACACCGGCCGCAGATCGCAGGTTCGAAGCAGCGGATGGGGCAGCGAAGCTTTTGCTGTTGCCCTAATTTTATACACACATACACCACTGGTATAGTGGTGGCAGCACTGTAATGTGATGCATCTTTATCGTGACATCCTATAAAAAGCGACACCGGCCGCGGCTCGCAGGTTCGAAGCTGCGGATGTGGCAGCGAAGCTTTTGCTGTTGCCCTAATTTTATACACACATACATCACCGGTATAGTGGTGGCAGCACTGTAATGTGATGCATCTTTATCGTGACATCCTATAAAATGCGACACCGGCCGCGGCTCGCAGGTTCGAAGCTGCGGATGTGGCAGCGAAGCTTTTGCTGTTGCCCTAATTTTATACACACATACACCACTGGTATAGTGGTGGCAGCACTGTAATGTGATGCATCTTTATCGTGACATCCTATAAAATGCGACACCGGCCGCGGCTCGCAGGTTCGAAGCTGCGTATGTGGCAGCGAAGGTTTTGCTGTTGCCCTAATTTTATACACACATACACCACTGGTATAGTGGTGGCAGCACTGTAATGTGATGCATCTCTTTCGTGACATACTATAAAATGCGACACCGGCCGCAGATCGCAGGTTCGAAGCAGCGGATGTGGCAGCGAAGCTTTTGCTGTTGCCCTAATTTTATACACACATACACCACTGGTATAGTGGTGGCAGCACTGTAATGTGATGCATCTCTTTCGTGACATACTATAAAATGCGACACCGGCCGCAGATCGCAGGTTCGAAGCTGCGGATGTGGCAGCGAAGCTTTTGCTGTTGCCCTAATTTTATACACACATACATCACTGGTATAGTGGTGGCAGCACTGTAATGTGATGCATCTCTTTCGTGACATACTATAAAATGCGACACCGGCCGCAGATCGCAGGTTCGAAGCAGCGGATGTGGCAGCGAAGCTTTTGTTGTTGCCCTAATTTTATACACACATACATCACTGGTATAGTGGTGGCAGCACTGTAATGTGATGCATCTCTTTCGTGACATACTATAAAATGCGACACCGGCCGCAGATCGCAGGTTCGAAGCAGCGGATGTGGCAGCGAAGCTTTTGCTGTTGCCCTAATTTTATACACACATACATCACTGGTATAGTGGTGGCAGCACTGTAATGTGATGCATCTCTTTCGTGACATACTATAAAATGCGACACCGGCCGCAGATCGCAGGTTCGAAGCAGCGGATTTGGCAGCGAAGCTTTTGCTGTTGCCCTAATTTTATACACACATACATCACTGGTATAGTGGTGGCAGCACGGTAATGTGATGCAACTCTTTCGTGACATACTATAAAATGCGACGCCGGCCGCAGATCGCAGGTTCGAAGCAGCGGATGTGGCAGCGAAGCTTTTGCTGTTGCCCTAATTTTATACACACATACACCACTGGTATAGTGGTGGCAGCACTGTAATGTGATGCATCTTTATCGTGACATCCTATAAAATGCGACACCGGCCGCGGCTCGCAGGTTCGAAGCTGCGGATGTGGCAGCGAACTTTTGCTGTTGCCCTAATTTTATACACACATACACCACTGGTATAGTGGTGGCAGCACTGTAATGTGATGCATCTTTTTCGTGACATCCTATAAAATAAGCAACCGGCCGCGGCTCACAGGTTCGAAGCAGCGGATTTGGCAGCGAAGCTTTTTGCTGTTGCCCTAATTTTATACACACATACACCACTGGTATAGTGGTGGCAGCACTGTAATGTGATGCATCTCTTTCGTGACATACTATAAAATGCGACACCGGCCGCAGATCGCAGGTTCGAAGCAGCGGATGTGGCAGCGAAGCTTTTGCTGTTGCCCTAATTTTATACACACATACATCACTGGTATAGTGGTGGCAGCACTGTAATGTGATGCATCTCTTTCGTGACATACTATAAAATAAGCAACCGGCCGCGGCTCACAGGTTCGAAGCAGCGGATTTGGCAGCGAAGCTTTTGCTGTTGCCCTAATTTTATACACACATACACCACTGGTATAGTGGTGGCAGCACTGTAATGTGATGCATCTCTTTCGTGACATACTATAAAATGCGACACCGGCCCCAGATCGCAGGTTCGAAGCAGCGGATGTGGCAGCGAAGCTTTTGCTGTTGCCCTAATTTTATAAACACATACACCACTGGTATAGTGGTGGCAGCACTGTAATGTGATGCATCTTTATCGTGACATACTATAAAATAAGCAACCGGCCGCGGCTCACAGGTGCGAAGCAGCGGATGTGGCAGCGAAGCTTTTGCTTTTGCCCTAATTTTATACACACATACACCACTGGTATAGTGGTGGCAGCACTGTAATGTGATGCATCTCTTTCGTGACATACTATAAAATGCGACACCGGCCGCAGATCGCAGGTTCGAAGCAGCGGATGTGGCAGCGAAGCTTTTGCTGTTGCCCTAATTTTATACACACATACATCACTGGTATAGTGGTGGCAGCACTGTAATGTGATGCATCTTTATCGTGACATACTATAAAATAAGCAACCGGCCGCGGCTCACAGGTTCGAAGCAGCGGATTTGGCAGCGAAGCTTTTGCTGTTGCCCTAATTTTATACACACATACACCACTGGTATAGTGGTGGCAGCACTGTAATGTGATGCATCTCTTTCGTGACACACTATAAAATGCGACACCGGCCGCAGATCGCAGGTTCGAAGCAGCGGATGTGGCAGCGAAGCTTTTGCTGTTGCCCTAATTTTATACACACATACACCACTGGTATAGTGGTGGCAGCACTGTAATGTGATGCATCTCTTTCGTGACATACTATAAAATGCGACACCGGCCGCAGATCGCAGGTTCGAAGCAGCGGATGTGGCAGCGAAGCTTTTGCTGTTGCCCTAATTTTATACACACATACACCACTGGTATAGTGGTGGCAGCACTGTAATGTGATGCATCTCTTTCGTGACATACTATAAAATGCGACACCGGCCGCAGATCGCAGGTTCGAAGCAGCGGATGTGGCAGCGAAGCTTTTGCTGTTGCCCTAATTTTATACACACATACACCACTGGTATAGTGGTGGCAGCACTGTAATGTGATGCATCTCTTTCGTGACATACTATAAAATGCGACACCGGCCGCAGATCGCAGGTTCGAAGCAGCGGATGTGGCAGCGAAGCTTTTGCTGTTGCCCTAATTTTATACACACATACACCACTGGTATAGTGGTGGCAGCACTGTAATGTGATGCATCTCTTTCGTGACATACTATAGAATGCGACACCGGCCGCAGATCGCAGGTTCGAAGCAGCGGATGTGGCAGCGAAGCTTTTGCTGTTGCCCTAATTTTATACACACATACACCACTGGTATAGTGGTGGCAGCACTGTAATGTGATGCATCTCTTTCGTGACATACTATAAAATGCGACACCGGCCGCAGATCGCAGGTTCGAAGCAGCGGATGTGGCAGCGAAGCTTTTGCTGTTGCCCTAATTTTATACACACATACACCACTGGTATAGTGGTGGCAGCACTGTAATGTGATGCATCTCTTTCGTGACATACTATAAAATGCGACACCGGCCGCAGATCGCAGGTTCGAAGCAGCGGATGTGGCAGCGAAGCTTTTGCTGTTGCCCTAATTTTATACACACATACACCACTGGTATAGTGGTGGCAGCACTGTAATGTGATGCATCTTTTTCGTGACATCCTATAAAATGCGACACCGGCCGCAGATCGCAGGTTCGAAGCAGCGGATGTGGCAGCGAAGCTTTTGCTGTTGCCCTAATTTTATACACACATACACCACTGGTATAGAGGTGGCAGCACTGTAATGTGATGCATCTCTTTCGTGACATACTATAAAATGCGAGACCGGCCGCAGATCGCAGGTTCGAAGCAGCGGATGTGGCAGCGAAGCTTTTGCTGTTGCCCTAATTTTATACACACATACACCACTGGTATAGTGGTGGCAGCACTGTAATGTGATGCATCTTTTTCGTGACATCCTATAAAATGCGACAGCGGCCGCAGATCGCAGGTTCGAAGCAGCGGATGTGGCAGCGAAGCTTTTGCTGTTGCCCTAATTTTATACACACATACACCACTGGTATAGTGGTGGCAGCACTGTAATGTGATGCATCTCTTTCGTGACATACTATAAAATGCGAGACCGGCCGCAGATCGCACGTTCGAAGCAGGGGATGTGGCAGCGAAGATTTTGCTGTTGCCCTAATTTTATCCACACATAAACCGCTGGTATAGTGGTGGCAGCACTGTAATGTGATGCATTTTTTCGTGACATACTATAAAATGCGACACCGGCCGCGGCTTGCAGGTTCGAAGCAGCGGATGTGGCAGCGAAGATTTTGCTGTTGCCCTAATTTTATACACACATACACCACTGGTATAGCGGTGGCAGCACTGTAATGTGATGCATTTCTTTCGTGACATACTATAAAATGCGACACCGGCCGCGGCTCGCAGGTTCGAAGCAGCGGATGTGGCAGCGAAGCTTTTGCTGTTGCCCTAATTTTATACACACATACACCGCTGGTATTGTGGTGGCAGAACTGTAATCTGATGCATCTCTTTCGTGACATACTATAAAATGCGACACCGGCCGCAGATCGCAGGTTCGAAGCAGCGGATGTGGCAGCGAAGCTTTTGCTGTTGCCCTAATTTTATACACACATACACCACTGGTATAGTGGTGGCAGCACTGTAATGTGATGCATCTTTTTCGTGACATCCTATAAAATGCGACACCGGCCGCAGATGGCAGGTTCGAAGCAGCGGATGTGGCAGCGAAGCTTTTGCTGTTGCCCTAATTTTATACACACATACACCACTGGTATAGTGGTGGCAGCACTGTAATGTGATGCATCTCTTTCGTGACATACTATAAAATGCGAGACCGGCCGCAGATCGCAGGTTCGAAGCAGCGGATGTGGCAGCGAAGCTTTTGCTGTTGCCCTAATTTTATACACACATACACCACTGGTATAGTGGTGGCAGCACTGTAATGTGATGCATCTTTTTCGTGACATCCTATAAAATGCGACAGCGGCCGCAGATCGCAGGTTCGAAGCAGCGGATGTGGCAGCGAAGCTTTTGCTGTTGCCCTAATTTTATACACACATACACCACTGGTATAGTGGTGGCAGCACTGTAATGTGATGCATCTCTTTCGTGACATACTATAAAATGCGAGACCGGCCGCAGATCGCACGTTCGAAGCAGGGGATGTGGCAGCGAAGATTTTGCTGTTGCCCTAATTTTATCCACACATAAACCGCTGGTATAGTGATGGCAGCACTGTAATGTGATGCATTTTTTCGTGACATACTATAAAATGCGACACCGGCCGCGGCTTGCAGGTTCGAAGCAGCGGATGTGGCAGCGAAGATTTTGCTGTTGCCCTAATTTTATACACACATACACCACTGGTATAGCGGTGGCAGCACTGTAATGTGATGCATTTCTTTCGTGACATACTATAAAATGCGACACCGGCCGCGGCTCGCAGGTTCGAAGCAGCGGATGTGGCAGCGAAGCTTTTGCTGTTGCCCTAATTTTATACACACATACACCGCTGGTATTGTGGTGGCAGAACTGTAATCTGATGCATCTCTTTCGTGACATACTATAAAATGCGACACCGGCCGCAGATCGCAGGTTCGAAGCAGCGGATGTGGCAGCGAAGCTTTTGCTGTGGCCCTAATTTTATACACACATACACCACTGGTATAGTGGTGGCAGCACTGTAATGTGATGCATCTCTTTCGTGACATACTATAAAATGCGACACCGGCCGCAGATCGCAGGTTCGAAGCAGCGGATGTGGCAGCGAAGCTTTTGCTGTTGCCCTAATTTTATACACACATACACCACTGGTATAGTGGTGGCAGCACTGTAATGTGATGCATCTTTTTCGTGACATCCTATAAAATGCGACACCGGCCGCAGATCGCAGGTTCGAAGCAGCGGATGTGGCAGCGAAGCTTTTGCTGTTGCCCTAATTTTATACACACATACACCACTGGTATAGTGGTGGCAGCACTGTAATGTGATGCATCTCTTTCGTGACATACTATAAAATGCGAGACCGGCCGCAGATCGCAGGTTCGAAGCAGCGGATGTGGCAGCGAAGCTTTTGCTGTTGCCCTAATTTTATACACACATACACCACTGGTATAGTGGTGGCAGCACTGTAATGTGGTGCATCTTTTTCGTGACATCCTATAAAATGCGACAGCGGCCGCAGATCGCAGGTTCGAAGCAGCGGATGTGGCAGCGAAGCTTTTGCTGTTGCCCTAATTTTATACACACATACACCACTGGTATAGTGGTGGCAGCACTGTAATGTGATGCATCTCTTTCGTGACATACTATAAAATGCGAGACCGGCCGCAGATCGCACGTTCGAAGCAGGGGATGTGGCAGCGAAGATTTTGCTGTTGCCCTAATTTTATCCACACATAAACCGCTGGTATAGTGGTGGCAGCACTGTAATGTGATGCATTTTTTCGTGACATACTATAAAATGCGACACCGGCCGCGGCTTGCAGGTTCGAAGCAGCGGATGTGGCAGCGAAGATTTTGCTGTTGCCCTTATTTTATACACACATACACCACTGGTATAGCGGTGGCAGCACTGTAATGTGATGCATTTCTTTCGTGACATACTATAAAATGCGACACCGGCCGCGGCTCGCAGGTTCGAAGCAGCGGATGTGGCAGCGAAGCTTTTGCTGTTGCCCTAATTTTATACACACATACACCGCTGGTATTGTGGTGGCAGAACTGTAATCTGATGCATCTCTTTCGTGACATACTATAAAATGCGACACCGGCCGCAGATCGCAGGTTCGAAGCAGCGGATGTGGCAGCGAAGCTTTTGCTGTTGCCCTAATTTTATACACACATACACCACTGGTATAGTGGTGGCAGCACTGTAATGTGATGCATCTTTTTCGTGACATCCTATAAAATGCGACACCGGCCGCAGATCGCAGGTTCGAAGCAGCGGATGTGGCAGCGAAGCTTTTGCTGTTGCCCTAATTTTATACACACATACACCACTGGTATAGTGGTGGCAGCACTGTAATGTGATGCATCTCTTTCGTGACATACTATAAAATGCGAGACCGGCCGCAGATCGCAGGTTCGAAGCAGCGGATGTGGCAGCGAAGCTTTTGCTGTTGCCCTAATTTTATACACACATACACCACTGGTATAGTGGTGGCAGCACTGTAATGTGATGCATCTCTTTCGTGACATACTATAAAATGCGAGACCGGCCGCAGATCGCACGTTCGAAGCAGGGGATGTGGCAGCGAAGATTTTGCTGTTGCCCTAATTTTATCCACACATAAACCGCTGGTATAGTGGTGGCAGCACTGTAATGTGATGCATTTTTTCGTGACATACTATAAAATGCGACACCGGCCGCGGCTTGCAGGTTCGAAGCAGCGGATGTGGCAGCGAAGATTTTGCTGTTGCCCTAATTTTATACACACATACACCACTGGTATAGCGGTGGCAGCACTGTAATGTGATGCATTTCTTTCGTGACATACTATAAAATGCGACACAGGCCGCGGCTCGCAGGTTCGAAGCAGCGGATGTGGCAGCGAAGCTTTTGCTGTTGCCCTAATTTTATACAAACATACACCGCTGGTATTGTGGTGGCAGAACTGTAATCTGATGCATCTCTTTCGTGACATACTATAAAATGCGACACCGGCCGCGGCTTGCAGGTTCGAAGCAGCGGATGTGGCAGCGAAGATTTTGCTGTTGCCCTAATTTTATACACACATACACCACTGGTATAGTGGTGGCAGCACTGTAATGTGATGCATCTCTTTCGTGACATACTATAAAATGCGACACCGGCCGCAGATCGCAGGTTCGAAGCAGCGGATGTGGCAGCGAAGCTTTTGCTGTTGCCCTAATTTTATACACACATACACCACTGGTATAGTGGTGGCAGAACTGTAATCTGATGCATCTCTTTCGTGACATACTATAAAATGCGACACCGGCCGCGGCTTGCAGGTTCGAAGCAGCGGATGTGGCAGCGAAGCTTTTGCTGTTGCCCTAATTTTATACAAACATACACCGCTGGTATTGTGGTGGCAGAACTGTAATCTGATGCATCTCTTTCGTGACATACTATAAAATGCGACACCGGCCGCGGCTTGCAGGTTCGAAGCAGCGGATGTGGCAGCGAAGATTTTGCTGTTGCCCTAATTTTATACACACATACACCACTGGTATAGTGGTGGCAGCACTGTAATGTGATGCATCTTTTTCGTGACATCCAATAAAATGCGACACCGGCCGCAGATCGCAGGTTCGAAGCAGCGGATGTGGCAGCGAAGCTTTTGCTGTTGCCCTAATTTTATACACACATACACCACTGGTATAGTGGTGGCAGCACTGTAATGTGATGCATCTCTTTCGTGACATACTATAAATGCGAGACCGGCCGCAGATCGCAGGTTCGAAGCAGCGGATGTGGCAGCGAAGATTTTGCTGTTGCCCTAATTTTATCCACACATAAACCGCTGGTATAGTGGTGGCAGCACTGTAATGTGATGCATTTTTTCGTGACATACTATAAAATGCGACACCGGCCGCGGCTTGCAGGTTCGAAGCAGCGGATGTGGCAGCGAAGATTTTGCTGTTGCCCTAATTTTATACACACATACACCACTGGTATAGCGGTGGCAGCACTGTAATGTGATGCATTTCTTTCGTGACATACTATAAAATGCGACACCGGCCGCGGCTCGCAGGTTCGAAGCAGCGGATGTGGCAGCGAAGCTTTTGCTGTTGCCCTAATTTTATACACACATACACCGCTGGTATTGTGGTGGCAGAACTGTAATCTGATGCATCTCTTTCGTGACATACTATAAAATGCGACACCGGCCGCAGATCGCAGGTTCGAAGCAGCGGATGTGGCAGCGAAGCTTTTGCTGTTGCCCTAATTTTATACACACATACACCACTGGTATAGTGGTGGCAGCACTGTAATGTGATGCATCTTTTTCGTGACATCCTATAAAATGCGACACCGGCCGCAGATCGCAGGTTCGAAGCAGCGGATGTGGCAGCGAAGCTTTTGCTGTTGCCCTAATTTTATACACACATACACCACTGGTATAGTGGTGGCAGCACTGTAATGTGATGCATCTCTTTCGTGACATACTATAAAATGCGAGACCGGCCGCAGATCGCAGGTTCGAAGCAGCGGATGTGGCAGCGAAGCTTTTGCTGTTGCCCTAATTTTATACACACATACACCACTGGTATTGTGGTGGCAGCACTGTAATGTGATGCATCTCTTTCGTGACATACTATAAAATGCGAGACCGGCCGCAGATCGCACGTTCGAAGCAGGGGATGTGGCAGCGAAGATTTTGCTGTTGCCCTAATTTTATCCACACATAAACCGCTGGTATAGTGGTGGCAGCACTGTAATGTGATGCATTTTTTCGTGACATACTATAAAATGCGACACCGGCCGCGGCTTGCAGGTTCGAAGCAGCGGATGTGGCAGCGAAGATTTTGCTGTTGCCCTAATTTTATACACACATACACCACTGGTATAGCGGTGGCAGCACTGTAATGTGATGCATTTCTTTCGTGACATACTATAAAATGCGACACAGGCCGCGGCTCGCAGGTTCGAAGCAGCGGATGTGGCAGCGAAGCTTTTGCTGTTGCCCTAATTTTATACACACATACACCGCTGGTATTGTGGTGGCAGAACTGTAATCTGATGCATCTCTTTCGTGACATACTATAAAATGCGACACCGGCCGCGGCTTGCAGGTTCGAAGCAGCGGATGTGGCAGCGAAGCTTTTGCTGTTGCCCTAATTTTATACAAACATACACCGCTGGTATTGTGGTGGCAGAACTGTAATCTGATGCATCTCTTTCGTGACATACTATAAAATGCGACACCGGCCGCGGCTTGCAGGTTCGAAGCAGCGGATGTGGCAGCGAAGATTTTGCTGTTGCCCTAATTTTATACACACATACACCACTGGTATAGTGGTGGCAGCACTGTAATGTGATGCATCTTTTTCGTGACATCCAATAAAATGCGACACCGGCCGCAGATCGCAGGTTCGAAGCAGCGGATGTGGCAGCGAAGCTTTTGCTGTTGCCCTAATTTTATACACACATACACCACTGGTATAGTGGTGGCAGCACTGTAATGTGATGCATCTCTTTCGTGACATACTATAAATGCGAGACCGGCCGCAGATCGCAGGTTCGAAGCAGCGGATGTGGCAGCGAAGATTTTGCTGTTGCCCTAATTTTATCCACACATAAACCGCTGGTATAGTGGTGGCAGCACTGTAATGTGATGCATTTTTTCGTGACATACTATAAAATGCGACACCGGCCGCGGCTTGCAGGTTCGAAGCAGCGGATGTGGCAGCGAAGATTTTGCTGTTGCCCTAATTTTATACACACATACACCACTGGTATAGCGGTGGCAGCACTGTAATGTGATGCATTTCTTTCGTGACATACTATAAAATGCGACACCGGCCGCGGCTCGCAGGTTCGAAGCAGCGGATGTGGCAGCGAAGCTTTTGCTGTTGCCCTAATTTTATACACACATACACCGCTGGTATTGTGGTGGCAGAACTGTAATCTGATGCATCTCTTTCGTGACATACTATAAAATGCGACACCGGCCGCGGCTTGCAGGTTCGAAGCAGCGGATGTGGCAGCGAAGCTTTTGCTGTTGCCCTAATTTTATACAAACATACACCGCTGGTATTGTGGTGGCAGAACTGTAATCTGATGCATCTCTTTCGTGACATACTATAAAATGCGACACCGGCCGCGGCTTGCAGGTTCGAAGCAGCGGATGTGGCAGCGAAGCTTTTGCTGTTGCCCTAATTTTATACACACATACACCACTGGTATAGTGGTGGCAGCACTGTAATGTGATGCATCTTTTTCGTGACATCCTATAAAATGCGACACCGGCCGCAGATCGCAGGTTCGAAGCAGCGGATGTGGAAGCGAAGCTTTTGCTGTTGCCCTAATTTTATACACACATACACCACTGGTATAGTGGTGGCAGCACTGTAATGTGATGCATCTCTTTCGTGACATACTATAAAATGCGAGACCGGCCGCAGATCGCAGGTTCGAAGCAGGGGATGTGGCAGCGAAGATTTTGCTGTTGCCCTAATTTTATCCACACATAAACCGCTGCTATAGTGGTGGCAGCACTGTAATGTGATGCATTTTTTCGTGACATACTATAAAATGCGACACCGGCCGCGGCTTGCAGGTTCGAAGCAGCGGATGTGGCAGCGAAGATTTTGCTGTTGCCCTAATTTTATACACACATACACCACTGGTATAGCGGTGGCAGCACTGTAATGTGATGCATTTCTTTCGTGACATACTATAAAATACGACACCGGCCGCGGCTTGCAGGTTCGAAGCAGCGGATGTGGCAGCGAAGCTTTTGCTGTTGCCCTAATTTTATACACACATACACCACTGGTATAGTGGTGGCAGCACTGTAATGTGATGCATCTCTTTCGTGACATACTATAAAATGCGAGACCGGCCGCAGATCGCAGGTTCGAAGCAGGGGATGTGGCAGCGAAGATTTTGCTGTTGCCCTAATTTTATCCACACATAAACCGCTGGTATAGTGGTGGCAGCACTGTAATGTGATGCATTTTTTCGTGACATACTATAAAATGCGACACCGGCCGCGGCTCGCAGGTTCGAAGCAGCGGATGTGGCAGCGAAGCTTTTGCTGTTGCCCTAATTTTATACACACATACACCGCTGGTATTGTGGTGGCAGAACTGTAATCTGATGCATCTCTTTCGTGACATACTATAAAATACGACACCGGCCGCGGCTTGCAGGTTCGAAGCAGCGGATGTGGCAGCGAAGCTTTCGCTGTTGCCCTAATTTTATACACACATACACCGCTGGTATTGTGGTGGCAGAACTGTAATCTGATGCATCTCTTTCGTGACATACTATAAAATGCGACACCGGCCGCGGCTTGCAGGTTCGAAGCAGCGGATGTGGCAGCGAAGATTTTGCTGTTGCCCTAATTTTATACACACATACACCGCTGGTATTGTGGTGGCAGAACTGTAATCTGATGCATTTTTTCGTGACATACTATAAAATGCGACACCGGCCGCGGCTTGCAGGTTCGAAGCAGCGGATGTGGCAGCGAAGATTTTGCTGTTGCCCTAATTTTATACACACGTAAACCACTGGTATAGCGGTGGCAGCACTGTAATGTGATGCATTTCTTTCGTGACATACTATAAAATGCGACACCGGCCGCGGCATGCAGGTTCGAAGCAGCGGATGTGGCAGCGAAGTTTTTGCTGTTGCCCTAATTTTATACACACATACACCGCTGGTATTGTGGTGGCAGAACTGTAATCTGATGCATCTCTTTCGTGACATACTATAAAATGCGACACGGGCCGCGGCTTGCAGGTTCGAAGCAGCGGATGTGGCAGCGAAGCTTTTGCTGTTGCCCTAATTTTATACACACATACACCACTGGTATAGATGTGGCAGCACTGTAATGTGATGCATCTCTTTCGTGACATACTATAAAATGCGACACCGGCCGCAGATCGCAGGTTCGAAGCAGCGGATGTGGCAGCGAAGATTTTGCTGTTGCCCTAATTTTATACACACATACACCACTGGAATAGTGGTGGCAGCACGGTAATGTGATGCATGTCTTTCGTGACATACTATAAAATGCGAGACCGGCCGCAGATCGCAGGTTCGAAGCAGCGGATGTGGCAGCGAAGATTTTGCTGTTGCCCTAATTTTAAACACACATACACCGCTGGTATAGTGGTGGCAGCACGGTAATGTGATGCATCTTTTTCGTGACATCCTATAAAATGCGACACCGGCCGCAGATCGCAGGTTCGAAGCAGCGGATGTGGCAGCGAAGATTTGGCTATTGCCTTAATTTTATAAACACATACACCACTGGTATAGTGGTGGCAGCACGGTAATGTGATGCATCTTTTTCGTGACATCCTATAAAATGCGACACGGGCCGCAGATCGCAGGTTCGAAGCAGCGGATGTGGCAGCGAAGATTTTGCTGTTGCCCTAATTTTATACACACATACACCACTGGAATAGTGGTGGCAGCACGGTAATGTGATGCATCTCTTTCGTGACATACTATAAAATGCGAGACCGGCCGCAGATCGCAGGTTCGAAGCAGCGGATGTGGCAGCGAAGATTTTGCTGTTGCCCTAATTTTATACACACATACACCACTGGAATAGTGGTGGCAGCACGGTAATGTGATGCATCTCTTTCGTGACATACTATAAAATGCGAGACCGGCCGCAGATCGCAGGTTCGAAGCAGCGGATGTGGCAGCGAAGATTTTGCTGTTGCCCTAATTTTATACACACATACACCACTGGTATAGATGTGGCAGCACTGTAATGTGATGCATCTCTTTCGTGACATACTATAAAATGCGACACCGGCCGCAGATCGCAGGTTCGAAGCAGCGGATGTGGCAGCGAAGATTTTGCTGTTGCCCTAATTTTATACACACATACACCACTGGAATAGTGGTGGCAGCACGGTAATGTGATGCATCTTTTTCGTGACATCCTATAAAATGCGACACCGGCTGCAGATCGCAGGTTCGAAGCAGCGGATGTGGCAGCGAAGATTTTGCTGTTGCCCTTATTTTATAAACACATACACCACTGGTATAGTGGTGGCAGCACGGTAATGTGATGCATCTTTTTCGTGACATCCTATAAAATGCGACACCGGCCGCAGATCGCAGGTTCGAAGCAGCGGATGTGGCAGCGAAGCTTTTGCTGTTGAAGTAATTTTATACACACATACACCACTGCTATAGTGGTGGCAGCACTGTAATGTGATGCATCTCTTTCGTGACATGCTATAAAATGCGACACCGGCCGCGGCTTGCAGGTTCGAAGCAGCGGATGTGGCAGCGAAGATTTTGCTGTTGCCCTAATTTTATACACACATACACCACTGGTATAGCGGTGGCAGCACTGTAATGTGATGCATTTCTTTCGTGACATACTATAAAATACGACACCGGCCGCGGCTTGCAGGTTTGAAGCAGCGGATGTGGCAGCGAAGCTTTTGCTGTTGCCCTAATTTTATACACACATACACTACTGGTATAGTGGTGGCAGCACTGTAATGTGATGCATCTCTTTCGTGACATACTATAAAATGCGAGACCGGCCGCAGATCGCAGGTTCGAAGCAGGGGATGTGGCAGCGAAGATTTTGCTGTTGCCCTAATTTTATCCACACATAAACCGCTGGTATAGTGGTGGCAGCACTGTAATGTGATGCATTTTTTCGTGACATACTATAAAATGCGACACCGGCCGCGGCTCGCAGGTTCGAAGCAGCGGATGTGGCAGCGAAGCTTTTGCTGTTGCCCTAATTTTATACACACATACACCGCTGGTATTGTGGTGGCAGAACTGTAATCTGATGCATCTCTTTCGTGACATACTATAAAATACGACACCGGCCGCGGCTTGCAGGTTCGAAGCAGCGGATGTGGCAGCGAAGCTTTTGCTGTTGCCCTAATTTTATACACACATACACCGCTGATATTGTGGTGGCAGAACTGTAATCTGATGCATCTCTTTCGTGACATACTATAAAATGCGACACCGGCCGCGGCTTGCAGGTTCGAAGCAGCGGATGTGGCAGCGAAGATTTTGCTGTTGCCCTAATTTTATACACACATACACCGCTGGTATTGTGGTGGCAGAACTGTAATCTGATGCATTTTTTCGTGACATACTATAAAATGCGACACCGGCCGCGGCTTGCAGGTTCGAAGCAGCGGATGTGGCAGCGAAGATTTTGCTGTTGCCCTAATTTTATACACACGTAAACCACTGGTATAGCGGTGGCAGCACTGTAATGTGATGCATTTCTTTCGTGACATACTATAAAATGCGACACCGGCCGCGGCATGCAGGTTCGAAGCAGCGGATGTGGCAGCGAAGTTTTTGCTGTTGCCCTAATTTTATACACACATACACCGCTGGTATTGTGGTGGCAGAACTGTAATTTGATGCATCTCTTTCGTGACATACTATAAAATGCGACACGGGCCGCGGCTTGCAGGTTCGAAGCAGCGGATGTGGCAGCGAAGCTTTTGCTGTTGCCCTAATTTTATACACACATACACCACTGGTATAGATGTGGCAGCACTGTAATGTGATGCATCTCTTTCGTGACATACTATAAAATGCGACACCGGCCGCAGATCGCAGGTTCGAAGCAGCGGATGTGGCAGCGAAGATTTTGCTGTTGCCCTAATTTTATACACACATACACCACTGGAATAGTGGTGGCAGCACGGTAATGTGATGCATGTCTTTCGTGACATACTATAAAATGCGAGACCGGCCGCAGATCGCAGGTTCGAAGCAGCGGATGTGGCAGCGAAGATTTTGCTGTTGCCCTAATTTTAAACACACATACACCGCTGGTATAGTGGTGGCAGCACGGTAATGTGATGCATCTTTTTCGTGACATTCTATAAAATGCGACACCGGCCGCAGATCGCAGGTTCGAAGCAGCGGATGTGGCAGCGAAGATTTGGCTGTTGCCTTAATTTTATAAACACATACACCACTGGTATAGTGGTGGCAGCACGGTAATGTGATGCATCTTTTTCGTGACATCCTATAAAATGCGACACGGGCCGCAGATCGCAGGTTCGAAGCAGCGGATGTGGCAGCGAAGATTTTGCTGTTGCCCTAATTTTATACACACATACACCACTGGAATAGTGGTGGCAGCACGGTAATGTGATGCATCTCTTTCGTGACATACTATAAAATGCGAGACCGGCCGCAGATCGCAGGTTCGAAGCAGCGGATGTGGCAGCGAAGATTTTGCTGTTGCCCTAATTTTATACACACATACACCACTGGAATAGTGGTGGCAGCACGGTAATGTGATGCATCTCTTTCGTGACATACTATAAAATGCGAGACCGGCCGCAGATCGCAGGTTCGAAGCAGCGGATGTGGCAACGAAGATTTTGCTGTTGCCCTAATTTTATACACACATACACCACTGGTATAGATGTGGCAGCACTGTAATGTGATGCATCTCTTTCGTGACATACTATAAAATGCGACACCGGCCGCAGATCGCAGGTTCGAAGCAGCGGATGTGGCAGCGAAGATTTTGCTGTTGCCCTAATTTTATACACACATACACCACTGGAATAGTGGTGGCAGCACGGTAATGTGATGCATCTTTTTCGTGACATCCTATAAAATGCGACACCGGCTGCAGATCGCAGGTTCGAAGCAGCGGATGTGGCAGCGAAGATTTTGCTGTTGCCCTAATTTTATAAACACATACACCACTGGTATAGTGGTGGCAGCACGGTAATGTGATGCATCTTTTTCGTGACATCCTATAAAATGCGACACCGGCCGCAGATCGCAGGTTCGAAGCAGCGGATGTGGCAGCGAAGCTTTTGCTGTTGAAGTAATTTTATACACACATACACCACTGCTATAGTGGTGGCAGCACTGTAATGTGATGCATCTCTTTCGTGACACGCTATAAAATGCGACACCGGCCGCAGATCGCAGGTTCGAAGCAGCGGATGTGGCAGCGAAGATTTTGCTGTTGCCCTAATTTTATACACACATACACCACTGGTATAGTGGTAGCAGCACTGTAATATGATGCATCTCTTTCGTGACATACTATAAAATGCGACACCCGTCGCGGCTTGCAGGTTCGAAGCAGCGGATGTGGTAGCGAAGATTTTGCTGTTGCCCTAATTTTATACACACATACACCACTGGTATTGTGGTGGCAGAACTGTAATCTGATGCATCTCTTTCGTGACATACTATAAAATGCGACACCGGCCGCGGCTTGCAGGTTCGAAGCAGCGGATGTGGCAGCGAAGCTTTTGCTGTTGCCCTAATTTTATACACACATACACCACTGGTATAGTGGTGGCAGCACTGTAATGTGATGCATCTTTTTGGTGACATCCTATAAAATGCGACACCGGCCGCAGATCGCAGGTTCGAAGCAGCGGATGTGGCAGCGAAGCTTTTGCTGTTGCCCTAATTTTATACACACATACACCACTGGTATAGTGGTGGCAGCACTGTAATGTGATGCATCTCTTTCGTGACATACTATAAGATGCGAGACCGGCCGCAGATCGCAGGTTCGAAGCAGCGGATGTGGCAGCGAAGATTTTGCTGTTGCCCTAATTTTATACACACATAAACCACTGGTATAGCGGTGGCAGCACTGTAATGTGATGCATTTTTTCGTGACATACTATAAAATAAGCAACCGGCCTCGGCTCGCAGGTTCGAAGCAGCGGATGCGGCAGCTAAGCTTTTGCTGTTGCCCTAATTTTATACACACATACACCACTGGTATAGTGGTAGCAGCACTGTAATGTGATGCATCTCTTTCGTGACATACTATAAAATGCGACACCGGCCGCGGCTTGCAGGTTCGAAGCAGCGGATGTGGCAGCGAAGATTTTGCTGTTGCCCTAATTTTATACACACATACACCACTGGTATAGTGGTGGCAGCACTGTAATGTGATGCATCTCTTTCGTGACATACTATAAAATGCGACACCAGCCGCGGCTTGCAGGTTCGAAGCAGCAGATGTGGCAGCGAAGCTTTTGCTGTTGCCATAATTTTATACACACATACACCGCTGGTATTGTGGTGGCAGAACTGTAATCTGATGCATCTCTTTCGTGACATACTATAAAATGCGACACCGGCCGCGGCTTGCAGGTTCGAAGCAGCGGATGTGGCAGCGAAGCTTTTGCTGTTGCCCTAATTTTATACACACATACACCGCTGGTATTGTGGTGGCAGAACTGTAATCTGATGCATCTCTTTCGTGACATACTATAAAATGCGACACCGGCCGGGGCTTGCAGGTTCGAAGCAGCGGATGTGGCAGCGAAGCTTTTGCTGTTGCCCTAATTTTATACACACATACACCGCTGGTATTGTGGTGGCAGAACTGTAATCTGATGCATCTCTTTCGTGACATACTATAAAATGCGACACCGGCCGCAGATCGCAGGTTCGAAGCAGCAGATGTGGCAGCGAAGCTTTTGCTGTTGCCCTAATTTTATACACACATACACCACTGGTATAGTGGTGGCAGCACTGTAATGTGATGCATCTTTTTCGTGACATCCTATAAAATGCGACACCGGACGCAGATCGCAGGTTCGAAGCAGCGGATGTGGCAGCGAAGCTTTTGCGGTTGCCCTAATTTTATACACACATACACCACTGGTATAGTGGTGGCAGCACTGTAATGTGATGCATCTCTTTCGTGACATACTATAAAATGCGAGACCGGCCGCAGATCGCAGGTTCGAAGCAGCGGATGTGGCAGCGAAGATTTTGCTGTTGCCCTAATTTTATACACACATAAACCGGTGGTATAGCGGTGGCAGCACTGTAATGTGATGCATTTTTTCGTGACATACTATAAAAAAAGCAACCGGCCGCGGCTCGCAGGTTCGAAGCAGCGGATGTGGCAGCGAAGCTTTTGCTGTTGCCCTAATTTTATACACACATACACCACTGGTATAGTGGTAGCAGCACTGTAATGTGATGCATCTCTTTCGTGACATACTATAAAATGCGACACCGGCCGCGGCTTGCAGGTTCGAAGCAGCGGATGTGGCAGCGAAGATTTTGCTGTTGCCCTAATTTTATACACACATACACCACTGGTATAGTGGTGGCAGCACTGTAATGTGATGCATCTCTTTCGTGACATACTATAAAATGCGACACCAGCCGCGGCTTGCAGGTTCGAAGCAGCGGATGTGGCAGCGAAGCTTTTGCTGTTGCCCTAATTTTATACACACATACACCGCTGGTATTGTGGTGGCAGAACTGTAATCTGATGCATCTCTTTCGTGACATACTATAAAATGCGACACCGGCCGCGGCTTGCAAGTTCGAAGCAGCGGATGTGGCAGCGAAGCTTTTGCTGTTGCCCTAATTTTATACACACATACACCGCTGGTATTGTGGTGGCAGAACTGTAATCTGATGCATCTCTTTCGTGACATACTATAGAATGCGACACCGGCCGCGGCTTGCAGGTTCGAAGCAGCGGATGTGGCAGCGAAGGTTTTGCTGTTGCCCTAATTTTATACACACATACACCGCTGGTATTGTGGTGGCAGCACTGTAATGTGATGCATCTCTTTCGTGACATACTATAAAATGCGACACCAGCCGCGGCTTGCAAGTTCGAAGCAGCGGATGTGGCAGCGAAGCTTTTGCTGTTGCCCTAATTTTATACACACATACACCGCTGGTATTGTGGTGGCAGAACTGTAATCTGATGCATCTCTTTCGTGACATAGTATAAAATACAACACCGGCCGCGGCTTGCAGGTTCGAAGCAGCGGATGTGGCAGCGAAGTTTTTGCTGTTGCCCTAATTTTACACACACATACACCGCTGGTATTGTGGTGGCAGAACTGTAATCTGATGCATCTCTTTCGTGACATACTATAAAATGCGACACCGGCCGCGGCTTGCAGGTTCGAAGCAGCGGATGTGGCAGCGAAGATTTTGCTGTTGCCCTAATTTTATACACACATACACCACTGGTATAGTGGTGGCAGCACTGTAATGTAATGCATCTCTTTCGTGACATACTATAGAATGCGACACCGGCCGCGGCTTGCAGGTTCGAAGCAGCGGATGTGGCAGCGAAGCTTTTGCTGTTGCCCTAATTTTATACACACATACACCGCTGGTATTGTGGTGGAAGAACTCTAATCTGATGCATCTCTTTCGTGACATACTATAGAATGCGACACCGGCCGCGGCTTGCAGGTTCGAAGCAGCGGATGTGGCAGCGAAGATTTTGCTGTTGCCCTAATTTTATACACACATACACCGCTGGTATTGTGGTGGCAGCACTGTAATGTGATGCATCTCTTTCGTGACATACTATAAAATGCGACAGCAGCCGCGGCTTGCAAGTTCGAAGCAGCGGATGTGGCAGCGAAGCTTTTGCTGTTGCCCTAATTTTATACACACATACACCGCTGGTATTGTGGTGGCAGAACTGTAATCTGATGCATCTCTTTCGTGTAATACTATAAAATACGACACCGGCCGCGGCTTGCAGGTTCGAAGCAGCGGATGTGGCAGCGAAGGTTTTGCTGTTGCCCTAATTTTATACACACATACACCGCTGGTATTGTGGTGGCAGCACTGTAATGTGATGCATCTCTTTCGTGACATACTATAAAATGCGACACCAGCCGCGGCTTGCAAGTTCGAAGCAGCGGATGTGGCAGCGAAGCTTTTGCTGTTGCCCTAATTTTATACACACATACACCGCTGGTATTGTGGTGGCAGAACTGTAATCTGATGCATCTCTTTCGTGACATACTATAAAATACAACACCGGCCGCGGCTTGCAGGTTCGAAGCAGCGGATGTGGCAGCGAAGTTTTTGCTGTTGCCCTAATTTTACACACACATACACCGCTGGTATTGTGGTGGCAGAACTGTAATCTGATGCATCTCTTTCGTGACATACTATAAAATGCGACACCGGCCGCGGCTTGCAGGTTCGAAGCAGCGGATGTGGCAGCGAAGATTTTGCTGTTGCCCTAATTTTATACACACATACACCACTGGTATAGTGGTGGCAGCACTGTAATGTAATGCATCTCTTTCGTGACATACTATAGAATGCGACACCGGCCGCGGCTTGCAGGTTCGAAGCAGCGGATGTGGCAGCGAAGCTTTTGCTGTTGCCCTAATTTTATACACACATACACCGCTGGTATTGTGGTGGAAGAACTCTAATCTGATGCATCTCTTTCGTGACATACTATAGAATGCGACACCGGCCGCGGCTTGCAGGTTCGAAGCAGCGGATGTGGCAGCGAAGATTTTGCTGTTGCCCTAATTTTATACACACATACACCGCTGGTATTGTGGTGGCAGCACTGTAATGTGATGCATCTCTTTCGTGACATACTATAAAATGCGACAGCAGCCGCGGCCTGCAAGTTCGAAGCAGCGGATGTGGCAGCGAAGCTTTTGCTGTTGCCCTAATTTTATACACACATACACCGCTGGTATTGTGGTGGCAGAACTGTAATCTGATGCATCTCTTTCGTGACATACTATAAAATACGACACCGGCCGCGGCTTGCAGGTTCGAAGCAGCGGATGTGGCAGCGAAGTTTTTGCTGTTGCCCTAATTTTATACACACATACACCGCTGGCATTGTGGTGGCAGAACTGAAATCTGATGCATCTCTTTCGTGACATACTATAAAATGCGACACCGGCCGCGGCTTGCAGGTTCGAAGCAGCGGATGTGGCAGCGAAGATTTTGCTGTTGCCCTAATTTTATACACACATACACCACTGGTAAAGTGGTGGCAGCACTGTAATGTGATGCATCTCTTTCGTGACATACTATAGAATGCGACACCGGCCGCGGCTTGCAGGTTCGAAGCAGCGGATATGGCAGCGAAGCTTTTGCTGTTGCCCTAATTTTATACACACATACACCGCTGGTATTGTGGTGGCAGAACTGTAATCTGATGCATCTCTTTCGTGACATACTATAAAATGCGACACCGGCCGCGGCTTGCAGGTTCGAAGCAGCGGATGTGGCAGCGAAGCTTTCGTTGTTGCCCTAATTTTTACACACATACACCACTGGTATAGTGGTGGCAGCACTGTAATGTGATGCATCTCTTTCGTGACATACTATAAAATGCGACACCAGCCGCGGCTTGCAAGTTCGAAGCAGCGGATGTGGCAGCGAAGCTTTTGCTGTTGCCCTAATTTTATACACACATACACCGCTGGTATTGTGGTGGCAGAACTGTAATCTGATGCATCTCTTTCGTGACATACTATAAAATGCGACACCGGCCGCGGCTTGCAGGTTCGAAGCAGCGGATGTGGCAGCGAAGCTTTTGCTGTTGCCCTAATTTTATACACACATACACCACTGGTATAGTGGTGGCAGCACTGTAATGTGATGCATCTCTTTCGTGACATACTATAAAATGCGACACCAGCCGCGGCTTGCAAGTTCGAAGCAGCGGATGTGGCAGCGAAGCTTTTGCTGTTGCCCTAATTTTATACACACATACACCGCTGGTATTGTGGTGGCAGAACTGTAATCTGATGCATCTCTTTCGTGACATACTATAAAATGCGACACCGGCCGCGGCTTGCAAGTTCGAAGTAGCGTATGTGGCAGCGAAGCTTTTGCTGTTGCCCTAATTTTATACACACATACACCGCTGGTATTGTGGTGGCAGAACTGTAATCTGATGCATCTCTTTCGTGACATACTATAAAATGCGACACCGGCCGCGGCTTGCAGGTTCGAAGCAGCGGATGTGGCAGCGAAGCTTTTGCTGTTGCCCTAATTTTATACACACATACACCGCTGGTATTGTGGTGGCAGAACTGTAATCTGAGGCATCTCTTTCGTGACATACTATAAAATGCGACACCGGCCGCGGCTTGCAAGTTCGAAGCAGCGGATGTGGCAGCGAAGCTTTTGCTGTTGCCCTAATTTTATACACACATGCACCGCTGGTATTGTGGTGGCAGAACTGTAATCTGATGCATCTCTTTCGTGACATACTATAAAATGCGACACCGGCCGCGGCTTGCAGGTTCGAAGCAGCGGATGTGGCAGCGAAGCTTTTGCTGTTGCCCTAATTTTATACACACATACACCGCTGGTATTGTGGTGGCAGAACTGTAATCTGATGCATCTCTTTCGTGACATACTATAAAATGCGACAGCGGCCGCAGCTTGCAGGTTCGAAGCAGCGGATGTGGCAGCGAAGATTTTGCTGTTGCCCTAATTTTATACACACATACACCACTGGTATAGTGGTGGCAGCACTGTAATGTGATGCATCTCTTTCGTGACATACTATGAAATGCGACACCAGCCGCGGCTTGCAGGTTCGAAGCAGCGGATGTGGCAGCGAAGCTTTTGCTGTTGCCCTAATTTTATACACACATACACCGCTGGTATTGTGTTGGCAGAACTGTAATCTGATGCATCTCTTTCGTGACATACTATAAAATGCGACACCGGCCGCGGCTTGCAAGTTCGAAGCAGCGGATGTGGCAGCGAAGCTTTTGCTGTTGCCCAAATTTTATACACACATACACCGCTGGTATTGTGGTGGCAGAACTGTAATCTGATGCATCTCTTTCGTGACATACTATAAAATGCGACACCGGCCGCGGCTTGCAGGTTCGAAGCAGCGGATGTGGCAGCGAAGTTTTTGCTGTTGCCCTAATTTTATACACACATACACCGCTGGTATAGTGGTGGCAGCACGGTAATGTTATGCATCTTTTTCGTGACATCCTATAAAATGCGACACCGGCTGCAGATCGCAGGTTCGAAGCAGCGGATGTGGCAGCGAAGATTTTGCTGTTGCCCTAATTTTATAAACACATACACCACTGGTATAGTGGTGGCAGCACGGTAATGTGATGCATCTTTTTCGTGACATCCTATAAAATGCGACACCGGCCGCAGATCGCAGGTTCGAAGCACCGGATGTGGCAGCGAAGCTTTTGCTGTTGCCGTAATTTTATACACACATACACCACTGCTATAGTGGTGGCAGCACTGTAATGTGATGCATCTCTTTCGTGACATGCTATAAAATGCGACACCGGCCGCAGATCGCAGGTTCGAAGCAGCGGATGTGGCAGCGAAGATTTGGCTGTTGCCTTAATTTTATACACACATACACCACTGGTATAGTGGTGGCAGCACTGTAATGTGATGCATCTCTTTCGTGACATACTATAAAATGCGAGACCGGCCGCAGATCGCAGGTTCGAAGCAGCGGATGTGGCAGCGAAGCTTTTGCTGTTGCCCTAATCTTATACACACATACACCACTGGTATAGTGGTGGCAGCACTGTAATGTGATGCATCTTTTTCGTGACATCCTATAAAATGCGACACCGGCCGCAGATCGCAGGTTCAAAGCAGCGGATGTGGCAGCGAAGATTTAGCTGTTGCCCTAATTTTATACACACATACACCGCTGGTATAGTGGTGATAGCACTCTAATGTGATGCATCTCTTTCGCGACATACTATAAAATGCGAGACCGGCCGCAGATCGCAGGTTCGAAACAGCGGATGTGGCAGCGAAGTTTTTGCTGTTGCCCTAATTTTATACACACATACACCACTGGTACAGTGGTGGCAGCACTGTAATGTGATGCATCTTTTTCGTGACATCCTATAAAATGCGACACCGGCTGCAGATCGCAGGTTCGAAGCAGCGGATGTGGCAGCGAAGCTTTTGCTGTTGCCCTAATTTTATACACACATACACCACTGGTATAGTGGTGGCAGCACTGTAATGTGATGCATCTCTTTCGTGACATACTATAAAATGCGAGACCGGCCGCAGATCGCAGGTTCAAAGCAGCAGATGTGGCAGCGAAGCTTTTGCTGTTGCCCTAATTTTATACACACATACACCACTGGTATAGTGGTGGCAGCACTGTAATGTGATGCATCTTTTTCGTGACATCCTATAAAATGCGACACCGGCCGCAGATCGCAGGTTCGAAGCAGCGGATGTGGCAGCGAAGCTTTTGCTGTTGCCCTAATTTTATACACACACACACCACTGGTATAGTGGTGGCAGCACTGTAATGTGATGCATCTCTTTCGTGACATACTATAAAATGCGAGACCGGCCGCAGATCGCAGGTTCGAAGCAGCGGATGTGGCAGCGAAGATTTTGCTGTTGCCCTAATTTTATACACACATAAACCGCTGGTATAGTGGTGGCAGCACTGTAATGTGATGCATTTTTTCGTGGCATACTATAAAATAAGCAACCGGCCGCGGCTCGCAGGTTCGAAGCAGCGGATGTGGCAGCGAAGCTTTTGCTGTTGCCCTAATTTTATACACACATACACCAGTGGTATAGTGGTAGCAGCACTGTAATATGATGCATCTCTTTCGTGACATACTATAAAATGCGACACCGGCCGCGGCTTGCAGGTTCGAAGCAGCGGATGTGGCAGCGAAGCTTTTGCTGTTGCCCTAATTTTATACACACATACACCGCTGGTATTGTGGTGGCAGAACTGTAATCTGATGCATCTCTTTCGTGACATACTATAAAATGCGACACCGGCCGCGGCTTGCAGGTTCGAAGCAGCGGATGTGGCAGCGAAGCTTTTGCTGTTGCCCTAATTTTATACACACATACACCGCTGGTATTGTGGTGGCAGAACTGTAATCTGATGCATCTCTTTCGTGACATACTATAAAATGCGACACCGGCCGCAGATCGCAGGTTCGAAGCAGCAGATGTGGCAGCGAAGCTTTTGCTGTTGCCCTAATTTTATACACACATACACCACTGGTATAGTGGTGGCAGCACTGTAATGTGATGCATCTTTTTCGTGACATCCTATAAAATGCGACACCGGCCGCAGATCGCAGGTTCGAAGCAGCGGATGTGGCAGCGAAGCTTTTGCTGTTGCCCTAATTTTATACACACATACACCACTGGTATAGCGGTAGCAGCACTGTAATGTGATGCATCTCTTTCGTGACATACTATAAAATGCGACACCGGCCGCGGCTTGCAGGTTCGAAGCAGCGGATGTGGCAGCGAAGATTTTGCTGTTGCCCTAATTTTATACACACATACACCACTGGTATAGTGGTGGCAGCACTGTAATGTGATGCATCTCTTTCGTGACATACTATAAAATGCGACACCAGCCGCGGCTTGCAGGTTCGAAGCAGCGGATATGGCAGCGAAGCTTTTGCTGTTGCCCTAATTTTATACACACATACACCGCTGGTATTGTGGTGGCAGAACTGTAATCTGATGCATCTCTTTCGTGACATACTATAAAATGCGACACCGGCCGCGGCTTGCAGGTTCGAAGCAGCGGATATGGCAGCGAAGCTTTTGCTGTTGCCCTAATTTTATACACACATACACCGCTGGTATTGTGGTGGCAGAACTGTAATCTGATGCATCTCTTTCGTGACATACTATAAAATGCGACACCGGCCGCGGCTTGCAAGTTCGAAGCAGCGGATGTGGCAGCGAAGCTTTTGCTGTTGCCCTAATTTTATACACACATACACCGCTGGTATTGTGGTGGCAGAACTGTAATCTGATGCATCTCTTTCGTGACATACTATAAAATGCGACACCGGCCGCGGCTTGCAAGTTCGAAGCAGCGGATGTGGCAGCGAAGCTTTTGCTGTTGCCCTAATTTTATACACACATACACCGCTGGTATTGTGGTGGCAGAACTGTAATCTGATGCATCTCTTTCGTGACATACTATAGAATGCGACACCGGCCGCGGCTTGCAGGTTCGAAGCAGCGGATGTGGCAGCGAAGATTTTGCTGTTGCCCTAATTTTATACACACATACACCGCTGGTATTGTGGTGGCAGAACTGTAATCTGATGCATCTCTTTCGTGACACACTATAAAATGCGACACCGGCCGCGGCTTGCAGATTCGAAGCAGCGGATGTGGCAGCGAAGCTTTTGCTGTTGCCCTAATTTTATACACACATACAGCGCTGGTATTGTGGTGGCAGAACTGTAATCTGATGCATCTCTTTCGTGAAATACTATAAAATACGACACCGGCCGCGGCTTGCAGGTTCGAAGCAGCGGATGTGGCAGCGAAGTTTTTGCTGTTGCCCTAATTTTATACACACATACACCGCTGGTATTGTGGTGGCAGCACTGTAATGTGATGCATCTCTTTCGTGACATACTATAAAATGCGACACCAACCGCGGCTTGCAAGTTCGAAGCAGCGGATGTGGCAGCGAAGCTTTTGCTGTTGCCCTAATTTTATACACACATACACCGCTGGTATTGTGGTGGCAGAACTGTAATCTGATGCATCTCTTTCGTGACATACTATAAAATGCGACACCGGCCGCGGCTTGCAGGTTCGAAGCAGCGGATGTGGCAGCGAAGATTTTGCTGTTGCCCTAATTTTATACACACATACACGACTGGTATAGTGGTGGCAGCACTGTAATGTGATGCATCTCTTTCGTGACATACTATAGAATGCGACACCGGCCGCGGCTTGCAGGTTCGAAGCAGCGGATGTGGCAGCGAAGCTTTTGCTGTTGCCCTAATTTTATACACACATACACCGCTGGTATTGTGGTGGCAGAACTGTAATCTGATGCATCTCTTTCGTGACATACTATAGAATGCGACACCGGCCGCGGCTTGCAGGTTCGAAGCAGCGGATGTGGCAGCGAAGATTTTGCTGTTGCCCTAATTTTGCACACATACACCGCTGGTGTTGTGGTGGCAGCACTGTAATGTGATGCATCTCTTTCGTGACATACTATAAAATGCGACACCAGCCGCGGCTTGCAGGTTCGAAGCAGCGGATGTGGCAGCGAAGCTTTTGCTGTTGCCCTAATTTTATACACACATACACCGCTGGTATTGTGGTGGCAGAACTGTAATCTGATGCATCTCTTTCGTGACATACTATAAAATACGACACCGGCCGCGGCTTGCAGGTTCGAAGCAGCGGATGTGGCAGCGAAGTTTTTGCTGTTGCCCTAATTTTATACACACATACACCGCTGGTATTGTGGTGGCAGAACTGTAATCTGATGCATCTCTTTCGTGACATACTATAAAATGCGACACCGGCCACGGCTTGCAGGTTCGAAGCAGCGGATGTGGCAGCGAAGATTTTGCTGTTGCCCTAATTTTATACACACATACACCGCTGGTATTGTGGTGGCAGCACTGTAATGTGATGCATCTCTTTCGTGACATACTATAAAATGCGACACCAACCGCGGCTTGCAAGTTCGAAGCAGCGGATGTGGCAGCGAAGCTTTTGCTGTTGCCCTAATTTTATACACACATACACCGCTGGTATTGTGGTGGCAGAACTGTAATCTGATGCATCTCTTTCGTGACATACTATAAAATGCGACACCGGCCGCGGCTTGCAGGTTCGAAGCAGCGGATGTGGCAGCGAAGATTTTGCTGTTGCCCTAATTTTATACACACATACACGACTGGTATAGTGGTGGCAGCACTGTAATGTGATGCATCTCTTTCGTGACATACTATAGAATGCGACACCGGCCGCGGCTTGCAGGTTCGAAGCAGCGGATGTGGCAGCGAAGCTTTTGCTGTTGCCCTAATTTTATACACACATACACCGCTGGTATTGTGGTGGCAGAACTGTAATCTGATGCATCTCTTTCGTGACATACTATAGAATGCGACACCGGCCGCGGCTTGCAGGTTCGAAGCAGCGGATGTGGCAGCGAAGATTTTGCTGTTGCCCTAATTTTGCACACATACACCGCTGGTGTTGTGGTGGCAGCACTGTAATGTGATGCATCTCTTTCGTGACATACTATAAAATGCGACACCAGCCGCGGCTTGCAGGTTCGAAGCAGCGGATGTGGCAGCGAAGCTTTTGCTGTTGCCCTAATTTTATACACACATACACCGCTGGTATTGTGGTGGCAGAACTGTAATCTGATGCATCTCTTTCGTGACATACTATAAAATACGACACCGGCCGCGGCTTGCAGGTTCGAAGCAGCGGATGTGGCAGCGAAGTTTTTGCTGTTGCCCTAATTTTATACACACATACACCGCTGGTATTGTGGTGGCAGAACTGTAATCTGATGCATCTCTTTCGTGACATACTATAAAATGCGACACCGGCCACGGCTTGCAGGTTCGAAGCAGCGGATGTGGCAGCGAAGATTTTGCTGTTGCCCTAATTTTATACACACATACACCACTGGTATAGTGGTGGCAGCACTGTAATGTGATGCATCTCTTTCGTGACATACTATAGAACGCGACACCGGCCGCGGCTTGCAGGTTCGAAGCAGCGGATGTGGCAGCGAAGCTTTTGCTCTTGCCCTAATTTTATACACACATACACCACTGGTATAGTGGTGGCAGCACTGTAATGTGATGCATCTCTTTCGTGACATACTATAAAATGCGAGACCGGCCGCAGATCGCAGGTTCGAAGCAGCGGATGTGGCAGCGAAGATTTTGCTGTTGCCCTAATTTTATACACACATAAACCGGTGGTATAGCGGTGGCAGCACTGTAATGTGATGCATTTTTTCGTGACATACTATAAAATAAGCAACCGGCCGCGGCTCGCAGGTTCGATGCAGCGGATGTGGCAGCGAAGCTTTTGCTGTTGCCCTAATTTTATAAACACATACACCACTGGTATAGTGGTAGCAGCACTGTAATGTGATGCATCTCTTTCGTGACATACTATAAAATGCGACACCGGCCGCGGCTTGCAGGTTCGAAGCAGCGGATGTGGCAGCGAAGATTTTGCTGTTGCCCTAATTTTATACACACATACACCACTGGTATAGTGGTGGCAGCACTGTAATGTGATGCATCTCTTTCGTGACATACTATAAAATGCGACACCAGCCGCGGCTTGCAGGTTCGAAGCAGCGGATATGGCAGCGAAGCTTTTGCTGTTGCTCTAATTTTATACACACATACACCGCTGGTATTGTGGTGGCAGAACTGTAATCTGATGCATCTCTTTCGTGACATACTATAAAATGCGACACCGGCCGCGGCTTGCAAGTTCGAAGCAGCGGATGTGGCAGCGAAGCTTTTGCTGTTGCCCTAATTTTATACACACATACACCGCTGGTATTGTGGTGGCAGAACTGTAATCTGATGCATCTCTTTCGTGACATACTATAGAATGCGACACCGGCCGCGGCTTGCAGGTTCGAAGCAGCGGATGTGGCAGCGAAGATTTTGCTGTTGCCCTAATTTTATACACACATACACCGCTGGTATTGTGGTGGCAGAACTGTAATCTGATGCATCTCTTTCGTGACACACTATAAAATGCGACACCGGCCGCGGCTTGCAGGTTCGAAGCAGCGGATGTGGCAGCGAAGCTTTTGCTGTTGCCCTAATTTTATACACACATACAGCGCTGGTATTGTGGTGGCAGAACTGTAATCTGATGCATCTCTTTCGTGAAATACTATAAAATACGACACCGGCCGCGGCTTGCAGGTTCGAAGCAGCGGATGTGGCAGCGAAGTTTTTGCTGTTGCCCTAATTTTATACACACATACACCGCTGGTATTGTGGTGGCAGCACTGTAATGTGATGCATCTCTTTCGTGACATACTATAAAATGCGACACCAACCGCGGCTTGCAAGTTCGAAGCAGCGGATGTGGCAGCGAAGCTTTTGCTGTTGCCCTAATTTTATACACACATACACCGCTGGTATTGTGGTGGCAGAACTGTAATCTGATGCATCTCTTTCGTGACATACTATAAAATACGACACCGGCCGCGGCTTGCAGGTTCGAAGCAGCGGATGTGGCAGCGAAGTTTTTGCTGTTGCCCTAATTTTATACACACATACACCGCTGGTATTGTGGTGGCAGAACTGTAATCTGATGCATCTCTTTCGTGACATACTATAAAATGCGACACCGGCCGCGGCTTGCAGGTTCGAAGCAGCGGATGTGGCAGCGAAGATTTTGCTGTTGCCCTAATTTTATACACACATACACGACTGGTATAGTGGTGGCAGCACTGTAATGTGATGCATCTCTTTCGTGACATACTATAGAATGCGACACCGGCCGCGGCTTGCAGGTTCGAAGCAGCGGATGTGGCAGCGAAGCTTTTGCTGTTGCCCTAATTTTATACACACATACACCGCTGGTATTGTGGTGGCAGAACTGTAATCTGATGCATCTCTTTCGTGACATACTATAGAATGCGACACCGGCCGCGGCTTGCAGGTTCGAAGCAGCGGATGTGGCAGCGAAGATTTTGCTGTTGCCCTAATTTTGCACACATACACCGCTGGTGTTGTGGTGGCAGCACTGTAATGTGATGCATCTCTTTCGTGACATACTATAAAATGCGACACCAGCCGCGGCTTGCAGGTTCGAAGCAGCGGATGTGGCAGCGAAGCTTTTGCTGTTGCCCTAATTTTATACACACATACACCACTGGTATTGTGGTGGCAGAACTGTAATCTGATGCATCTCTTTCGTGACATACTATAAAATACGACACCGGCCGCGGCTTGCAGGTTCGAAGCAGCGGATGTGGCAGCGAAGTTTTTGCTGTTGCCCTAATTTTATACACACATACACCGCTGGTATTGTGGTGGCAGAACTGTAATCTGATGCATCTCTTTCGTGACATACTATAAAATGCGACACCGGCCACGGCTTGCAGGTTCGAAGCAGCGGATGTGGCAGCGAAGATTTTGCTGTTGCCCTAATTTTATACACACATACACCACTGGTATAGTGGTGGCAGCACTGTAATGTGATGCATCTCTTTCGTGACATACTATAGAATGCGACACCGGCCGCGGCTTGCAGGTTCGAAGCAGCGGATGTGGCAGCGAAGCTTTTGCTGTTGCCCTAATTTTATACACACATACACCACTGGTATAGTGGTGGCAGCACTGTAATGTGATGCATCTCTTTCGTGACATACTATAAAATGCGAGACCGGCCGCAGATCGCAGGTTCGAAGCAGCGGATGTGGCAGCGAAGATTTTGCTGTTGCCCTAATTTTATACACACATAAACCGGTGGTATAGCGGTGGCAGCACTGTAATGTGATGCATTTTTTCGTGACATACTATAAAATAAGCAACCGGCCGCGGCTCGCAGGTTCGATGCAGCGGATGTGGCAGCGAAGCTTTTGCTGTTGCCCTAATTTTATAAACACATACACCACTGGTATAGTGGTAGCAGCACTGTAATGTGATGCATCTCTTTCGTGACATACTATAAAATGCGACACCGGCCGCGGCTTGCAGGTTCGAAGCAGCGGATGTGGCAGCGAAGATTTTGCTGTTGCCCTAATTTTATACACACATACACCACTGGTATAGTGGTGGCAGCACTGTAATGTGATGCATCTCTTTCGTGACATACTATAAAATGCGACACCAGCCGCGGCTTGCAGGTTCGAAGCAGCGGATATGGCAGCGAAGCTTTTGCTGTTGCCCTAATTTTATACACACATACACCGCTGGTATTGTGGTGGCAGAACTGTAATCTGATGCATCTCTTTCGTGACATACTATAAAATGCGACACCGGCCGCGGCTTGCAAGTTCGAAGCAGCGGATGTGGCAGCGAAGCTTTTGCTGTTGCCCTAATTTTATACACACATACACCGCTGGTATTGTGGTGGCAGAACTGTAATCTGATGCATCTCTTTCGTGACATACTATAGAATGCGACACCGGCCGCGGCTTGCAGGTTCGAAGCAGCGGATGTGGCAGCGAAGATTTTGCTGTTGCCCTAATTTTATACACACATACACCGCTGGTATTGTGGTGGCAGAACTGTAATCTGATGTATCTCTTTCCTGACATACTATAAAATGCGACACCGGCCGCGGCTTGCAGGTTCGAAGCAGCGGATGTGGCAGCGAAGCTTTTGCTGTTGCCCTAAATTTATACACACATACACCGCTGGTATTGTGGTGGCAGAACTGTAATCTGATGCATCTCTTTCGTGACATACTATAAAATACGACACCGGCCGCGGCTTGCAGGTTCGAAGCAGCGGATGTGGCAGCGAAGTTTTTGCTGTTGCCCTAATTTTATACACACATACACCGCTGGTATTGTGGTGGCAGCACTGTAATGTGATGCATCTCTTTCGTGACATACTATAAAATGCGACACCAGCCGCGGCTTGCAAGTTCGAAGCAGCGGATGTGGCAGCGAAGCTTTTGCTGTTGCCCTAATTTTATACACACATACACCGCTGGTATTGTGGTGGCAGAACTGTAATCTGATGCATCTCTTTCGTGACATACTATAAAATACGACACCGGCCGCGGCTTGCAGGTTCGAAGCAGCGGATGTGGCAGCGAAGTTTTTGCTGTTGCCCTAATTTTATACACACATACACCGCTGGTATTGTGGTGGCAGAACTGTAATCTGATGCATCTCTTTCGTGACATACTATAAAATGCGACACCGGCCGCGGCTTGCAGGTTCGAAGCAGCGGATGTGGCAGCGAAGATTTTGCTGTTGCCCTAATTTTATACACACATACACGACTGGTATAGTGGTGGCAGCACTGTAATGTGATGCATCTCTTTCGTGACATACTATAGAATGCGACACCGGCCGCGGCTTGCAGGTTCGAAGCAGCGGATGTGGCAGCGAAGCTTTTGCTGTTGCCCTAATTTTATACACACATACACCACTGGTATAGTGGTGGCAGCACTGTAATGTGATGCATCTCTTTCGTGACATACTATAAAATGCGAGACCGGCCGCAGATCGCAGGTTCGAAGCAGCGGATGTGGCAGCGAAGATTTTGCTGTTGCCCTAATTTTATACACACATAAACCGGTGGTATAGCCGTGGCAGCACTGTAATGTGATGCATTTTTTCGTGACATACTATAAAATAAGCAACCGGCCGCGGCTCGCAGGTTCGATGCAGCGGATGTGGCAGCGAAGCTTTTGCTGTTGCCCTAATTTTATACACACATACACCACTGGTATAGTGGTAGCAGCACTGTAATGTGATGCATCTCTTTCGTGACATACTATAAAATGCGACACCGGCCGCGGCTTGCAGGTTCGAAGCAGCGGATGTGGCAGCGAAGATTTTGCTGTTGCCCTAATTTTATACACACATACACCACTGGTATAGTGGTGGCAGCACTGTAATGTGATGCATCTCTTTCGTGACATACTATATAATGCGACACCAGCCGCGGCTTGCAGGTTCGAAGCAGCGGATATGGCAGCGAAGCTTTTGCTGTTGCCCTAATTTTATACACACATACACCGCTGGTATTGTGGTGGCAGAACTGTAATCTGATGCATCTCTTTCGTGACATACTATAGAATGCGACACCGGCCGCGGCTTGCAGGTTCGAAGCAGCGGATGTGGCAGCGAAGATTTTGCTGTTGCCCTAATTTTATACACACATACACCGCTGGTATTGTGGTGGCAGAACTGTAATCTGATGCATCTCTTTCGTGACATACTATAAAATGCGACACCGGCCGCGGCTTGCAAGTTCGAAGCAGCGGATGTGGCAGCGAAGCTTTTGCTGTTGCCCTAATTTTATACACACATACACCGCTGGTATTGTGGTGGCAGCACTGTAATATGATGCATCTCTTTCGTGACATACTATAAAATGCGACACCAGCCGCGGCTTGCAAGTTCGAAGCAGCGGATGTGGCAGCGAAGCTTTTGCTGTTGCCCTAATTTTATACACACATACACCGCTGGTATTGTGGTGGCAGAACTGTAATCTGATGCATCTCTTTCGTGACATACTATAAAATACGACACCGGCCGCGGCTTGCAGGTTCGAAGCAGCGGATGTGGCAGCGAAGTTTTTGCTGTTGCCCAAATTTTATACACACATACACCGCTGATATTGTGGTGGCAGAACTGTAATCTGATGCATCTCTTTCGTGACATACTATAAAATGCGACACCAGCCGCGGCTTGCAGGTTCGAAGCAGCGGATGTGGCAGCGAAGTTTTTGCTGTTGCCCTAATTTTATTCACACATACACCACTGGTATAGTGGTGGCAGCACTGTAATGTGATGCATCTCTTTCGTGACATACTATAGAATGCGACACCGGCCGCGGCTTGCAGGTTCGAAGCACCGGATGTGGCAGCGAAGCTTTTGCTGTTGCCCTAATTTTATACACACATACACCGCTGGTATTGTGGTGGCAGAACTGTAATCTGATGCATCTCTTTCGTGACATACTATAAAATGCGACACCGGCCGCGGCTTGCAAGTTCGAAGCAGCGGATGTGGCAGCGAAGCTTTTGCTGTTGCCCTAATTTTATACACACATACACCGCTGGTATTGTGGTGGCAGAATTGTAATCTGATGCATCTCTTTCGTGACATACTATAGAATGCGACACCGGCCGCGGCTTGCAGGTTCGAAGCAGCGGATGTGGCAGCGAAGATTTTGCTGTTGCCCTAATTTTATTCACACATACACCGCTGGTATTGTGGTGGCAGAACTGTAATCTGATGCATCTCTTTCGTGACATACTATAAAATGCGACACCGGCCGCGGCTTGCAGGTTCGAAGCAGCGGATGTGGCAGCGAAGCTTTTGCTGTTGCCCTAATTTTATACACACATACACCGCTGGTATTGTGGTGGCAGAACTGTAATCTGATGCATCTCTTTCGTGACATACTATAAAATACGACACCGGCCGCGGCTTGCAGGTTCGAAGCAGCGGATGTGGCAGCGAAGTTTTTGCTGTTGCCCTAATTTTATACACACATACACCGCTGGTATTGTGGTGGCAGCACTGTAATGTGATGCATCTCTTTCGTGACATACTATAAAATGCGACACCAGCCGCGGCTTGCAAGTTCGAAGCAGCGGATGTGGCAGCGAAGCTTTTGCTGTTGCCCTAATTTTATACACACATACACCGCTGGTATTGTGGTGGCAGAACTGTAATCTGATGCATCTCTTTCGTGACATACTATAAAATACGACACCGGCCGCGGCTTGCAGGTTCGAAGCAGCGGATGTGGCAGCGAAGTTTTTGCTGTTGCCCTAATTTTATACACACATACACCGCTGGTATTGTGGTGGCAGAACTGTAATCTGATGCATCTCTTTCGTGACATACTATAAAATGCGACACCGGCCGCGGCTTGCAGGTTCGAAGCAGCGGATGTGGCAGCGAAGATTTTGCTGTTGCCCTAATTTTATACACACATACACCACTGGTATAGTGGTGGCAGCACTGTAATGTGATGCATCTCTTTCGTGACATACTATAGAATGCGACACCGGCCGCGGCTTGCAGGTTCGAAGCAGCGGATGTGGCAGCGAAGCTTTTGCTGTTGCCCTAATTTTATACACACATACACCGCTGGTATTGTGGTGGCAGAACTGTAATCTGATGCATCTCTTTCGTGACATACTATAAAATACGACACCGGCCGCGGCTTGCAGGTTCGAAGCAGCGGATGTGGCAGCGAAGTTTTTGCTGTTGCCCAAATTTTATACACACATACACCGCTGATATTGTGGTGGCAGAACTGTAATCTGATGCATCTCTTTCGTGACATACTATAAAATGCGACACCAGCCGCGGCTTGCAGGTTCGAAGCAGCGGATGTGGCAGCGAAGTTTTTGCTGTTGCCCTAATTTTATTCACACATACACCACTGGTATAGTGGTGGCAGCACTGTAATGTGATGCATCTCTTTCGTGACATACTATAGAATGCGACACCGGCCGCGGCTTGCAGGTTCGAAGCACCGGATGTGGCAGCGAAGCTTTTGCTGTTGCCCTAATTTTATACACACATACACCGCTGGTATTGTGGTGGCAGAACTGTAATCTGATGCATCTCTTTCGTGACATACTATAGAATGGGACACCGGCCGCGGCTTGCAGGTTCGAAGCAGCGGATGTGGCAGCGAAGATTTTGCTGTTGCCCTAATTTTGTACACACATACACCGCTGGTATTGTGGTGGCAGAACTGTAATCTGATGCATCTCTTTCGTGACATACTATAAAATACGACACCGGCCGCGGCTTGCAGGCTCGAAGCAGCGGATGTGGCAGCGAAGTTTTTGCTGTTGCCCTAATTTTATACACACATACACCGCTGGTATAGTGGTGGCAGCACTGTAATGTGATGCATCTCTTTCGTGACATACTATAAAATGCGACACCAGCCGCGGCTTGCAGGTTCGAAGCAGCGGATATGGCAGCGAAGCTTTTGCTGTTGCCCTAATTTTATACACACATACACCGCTGGTATTGTGGTGGCAGAACTGTAATCTGATGCATCTCTTTCGTGACATACTATAAAATGCGACACCGGCCGCGGCTTGCAAGTTCGAAGCAGCGGATGTGGCAGCGAAGCTTTTGCTGTTGCCCTAATTTTATACACACATACACCGCTGGTATTGTGGTGGCAGAATTGTAATCTGATGCATCTCTTTCGTGACATACTATAGAATGCGACACCGGCCGCGGCTTGCAGGTTCGAAGCAGCGGATGTGGCAGCGAAGATTTTGCTGTTGCCCTAATTTTATACACACATACACCGCTGGTATTGTGGTGGCAGAACTGTAATCTGATGCATCTCTTTCGTGACATACTATAAAATGCGACACCGGCCGCGGCTTGCAGGTTCGAAGCAGCGGATGTGGCAGCGAAGCTTTTGCTGTTGCCCTAATTTTATACACACATACACCGCTGGTATTGTGGTGGCAGAACTGTAATCTGATGCATCTCTTTCGTGACATACTATAAAATACGACACCGGCCGCGGCTTGCAGGTTCGAAGCAGCGGATGTGGCAGCGAAGTTTTTGCTGTTGCCCTAATTTTATACACACATACACCGCTGGTATTGTGGTGGCAGCACTGTAATGTGATGCATCTCTTTCGTGACATACTATAAAATGCGACACCAGCCGCGGCTTGCAAGTTCGAAGCAGCGGATGTGGCAGCGAAGGTTTTGCTGTTGCCCTAATTTTATACACACATACACCGCTGGTATTGTGGTGGCAGAACTGTAATCTGATGCATCTCTTTCGTGACATACTATAAAATACGACACCGGCCGCGGCTTGCAGGTTCGAAGCAGCGGATGTGGCAGCGAAGTTTTTGCTGTTGCCCTAATTTTATACACACATACACCGCTGGTATTGTGGTGGCAGAACTGTAATCTGATGCATCTCTTTCGTGACATACTATAAAATGCGACACCGGCCGCGGCTTGCAGGTTGGAAGCAGCGGATGTGGCAGCGAAGATTTTGCTGTTGCCCTAATTTTATACACACATACACCACTGGTATAGTGGTGGCAGCACTGTAATGTGATGCATCTCTTTCGTGACATACTATAGAATGCGACACCGGCCGCGGCTTGCCGGTTCGAAGCAGCGGATGTGGCAGCGAAGCTTTTGCTGTTGCCCTAATTTTATACACACATACACCGCTGGTATTGTGGTGGCAGAACTGTAATCTGATGCATCTCTTTCGTGACATACTATAGAATGCGACACCGGCCGCGGCTTGCAGGTTCGAAGCAGCGGATGTGGCAGCGAAGATTTTGCTGTTGCCCTAATTTTGTACACACATACACCGCTGGTATTGTGGTGGCAGAACTGTAATCTGATGCATCTCTTTCGTGACATACTATAAAATACGACACCGGCCGCGGCTTGCAGGCTCGAAGCAGCGGATGTGGCAGCGAAGTTTTTGCTGTTGCCCTAATTTTATACACACATACACCGCTGGTATTGTGGTGGCAGAACTGTAATCTGATGCATCTCTTTCGTGACATACTATAAAATGCGACACCGGCCGCGGCTTGCAGGTTCGAAGCAGCGGATGTGGCAGCGAAGATTTTGCTGTTGCCCTAATTTTAAACACACATACACCACTGGTATAGTGGTGGCAGCACTGTAATGTGATGCATCTCTTTCGTGACATACTATAGAATGCGACACCGGCCGCGGCTTGCAGGTTCGAAGCAGCGGATGTGGCAGCGAAGCTTTTGCTGTTGCCCTAATTTTATACACACATACACCGCTGGTATTGTGGTGGCAGAACTGTAATCTGATGCATCTCTTTCGTGACATACTATAAAATGCGACACCGGCCGCGGCTTGCAGGTTCGAAGCAGCGGATGTGGCAGCGAAGCTTTTGCTGTTGCCCTAATTTTATACACACATACACCACTGGTATAGTGGTGGCAGCACTGTAATGTGATGCATCTCTTTCGTGACATACTATAAAATGCGACACCGGCCGCGGCTTGCAAGTTCGAAGCAGCGGATGTGGCAGCGAAGCTTTTGCTGTTGCCCTAATTTTATACACACATACACCGCTGGTATTGTGGTGGCAGAACTGTAATCTGATGCATCTCTTTCGTGCCATACTATAAAATGCGACACCGGCCGCGGCTTGCAAGTTCGAAGCAGCGGATGTGGCAGCGAAGCTTTTGCTGTTGCCCTAATTTTATACACACATACACCGCTGGTATTGCGGTGGCAGAACTGCAATCTGATGCATCTCTTTCGTGACATACTATAAAATGCGACACCGGCCGCGGCTTGCAAGTTCGAAGCAGCGGATGTGGCAGCGAAGTTTTTGCTGTTGCCCTAATTTTATACACACATACACCGCTGGTATTGTGGTGGCAGAACTGTAATCTGATGCATCTCTTTCGTGACATACTATAAAATGCGACACCGGCCGCGGCTTGCAGGTTCGAAGCAGCGGATGTGGCAGCGAAGATTTTGCTGTTGCCCTAATTTTATACACACATACACGACTGGTATAGTGGTGGCAGCACTGTAATGTGATGCATCTCTTTCGTGACATACTATAGAATGCGACACCGGCCGCGGCTTGCAGGTTCGAAGCAGCGGATGTGGCAGCGAAGCTTTTGCTGTTGCCCTAATTTTATACACACATACACCGCTGGTATTGTGGTGGCAGAACTGTAATCTGATGCATCTCTTTCGTGACATACTATAGAATGCGACACCGGCCGCGGCTTGCAGGTTCGAAGCAGCGGATGTGGCAGCGAAGATTTTGCTGTTGCCCTAATTTTGCACACATACACCGCTGGTGTTGTGGTGGCAGCACTGTAATGTGATGCATCTCTTTCGTGACATACTATAAAATGCGACACCAGCCGCGGCTTGCAGGTTCGAAGCAGCGGATGTGGCAGCGAAGCTTTTGCTGTTGCCCTAATTTTATACACACATACACCGCTGGTATTGTGGTGGCAGAACTGTAATCTGATGCATCTCTTTCGTGACATACTATAAAATACGACACCGGCCGCGGCTTGCAGGTTCGAAGCAGCGGATGTGGCAGCGAAGTTTTTGCTGTTGCCCTAATTTTATACACACATACACCGCTGGTATTGTGGTGGCAGAACTGTAATCTGATGCATCTCTTTCGTGACATACTATAGAATGCGACACCGGCCGCGGCTTGCAGGTTCGAAGCAGCGGATGTGGCAGCGAAGCTTTTGCTGTTGCCCTAATTTTATACACACATACACCACTGGTATAGTGGTGGCAGCACTGTAATGTGATGCATCTCTTTCGTGACATACTATAAAATGCGAGACCGGCCGCAGATCGCAGGTTCGAAGCAGCGGATGTGGCAGCGAAGATTTTGCTGTTGCCCTAATTTTATACACACATACACCACTGGTATAGTGGTGGCAGCACTGTAATGTGATGCATCTCTTTCGTGACATACTATAGAATGCGACACCGGCCGCGGCTTGCAGGTTCGAAGCAGCGGATGTGGCAGCGAAGATTTTGCTGTTGCCCTAATTTTATACACACATACACCACTGGTATAGTGGTGGCAGCACTGTAATGTGATGCATCTCTTTCGTGACATACTATAGAATGCGACACCGGCCACGGCTTGCAGGTTCGAAGCAGCGGATGTGGCAGCGAAGATTTTGCTGTTGCCCTAATTTTATACACACATACACCACTGGTATAGTGGTGGCAGCACTGTAATGTGATGCATCTCTTTCGTGACATACTATAGAATGCGACACCCGCCGCGGCTTGCAGGTTCGAAGCAGCGGATGTGGCAGCGAAGCTTTTGCTGTTGCCCTAATTTTATACACACATACACCACTGGTATAGTGGTGGCAGCACTGTAATGTGATGCATCTCTTTCGTGACATACTATAAAATGCGAGACCGGCCGCAGATCGCAGGTTCGAAGCAGCGGATGTGGCAGCGAAGATTTTGCTGTTGCCCTAATTTTATACACACATAAACCGGTGGTATAGCGGTGGCAGCACTGTAATGTGATGCATTTTTTCGTGACATACTATAAAATAAGCAACCGGCCGCGGCTCGCAGGTTCGATGCAGCGGATGTGGCAGCGAAGCTTTTGCTGTTGCCCTAATTTTATAAACACATACACCACTGGTATAGTGGTAGCAGCACTGTAATGTGATGCATCTCTTTCGTGACATACTATAAAATGCGACACCGGCCGCGGCTTGCAGGTTCGAAGCAGCGGATGTGGCAGCGAAGATTTTCCTGTTGCCCTAATTTTATACACACATACACCACTGGTATAGTGGTGGCAGCACTGTAATGTGATGCATCTCTTTCGTGACATACTATAAAATGCGACACCAGCCGCGGCTTGCAGGTTCGAAGCAGCGGATATGGCAGCGAAGCTTTTGCTGTTGCCCTAATTTTATACACACATACACCGCTGGTATTGTGGTGGCAGAACTGTAATCTGATGCATCTCTTTCGTGACATACTATAAAATGCGACACCGGCCGCGGCTTGCAAGTTCGAAGCAGCGGATGTGGCAGCGAAGCTTTTGCTGTTGCCCTAATTTTATACACACATACACCGCTGGTATTGTGGTGGCAGAACTGTAATCTGATGCATCTCTTTCGTGACATACTATAGAATGCGACACCGGCCGCGGCTTGCAGGTTCGAAGCAGCGGATGTGGCAGCGAAGATTTTGCTGTTGCCCTAATTTTATACACACATACACCGCTGGTATTGTGGTGGCAGAACTGTAATCTGATGCATCTCTTTCCTGACATACTATAAAATGCGACACCGGCCGCGGCTTGCAGGTTCGAAGCAGCGGATGTGGCAGCGAAGCTTTTGCTGTTGCCCTAAATTTATACACACATACACCGCTGGTATTGTGGTGGCAGAACTGTAATCTGATGCATCTCTTTCGTGACATACTATAAAATACGACACCGGCCGCGGCTTGCAGGTTCGAAGCAGCGGATGTGGCAGCGAAGTTTTTGCTGTTGCCCTAATTTTATACACACATACACCGCTGGTATTGTGGTGGCAGCACTGTAATGTGATGCATCTCTTTCGTGACATACTATAAAATGCGACACCAGCCGCGGCTTGCAAGTTCGAAGCAGCGGATGTGGCAGCGAAGCTTTTGCTGTTGCCCTAATTTTATACACACATACACCGCTGGTATTGTGGTGGCAGAACTGTAATCTGATGCATCTCTTTCGTGACATACTATAAAATACGACACCGGCCGCGGCTTGCAGGTTCGAAGCAGCGGATGTGGCAGCGAAGTTTTTGCTGTTGCCCTAATTTTATACACACATACACCGCTGGTATTGTGGTGGCAGAACTGTAATCTGATGCATCTCTTTCGTGACATACTATAAAATGCGACACCGGCCGCGGCTTGCAGGTTCGAAGCAGCGGATGTGGCAGCGAAGATTTTGCTGTTGCCCTAATTTTATACACACATACACGACTGGTATAGTGGTGGCAGCACTGTAATGTGATGCATCTCTTTCGTGACATACTATAGAATGCGACACCGGCCGCGGCTTGCAGGTTCGAAGCAGCGGATGTGGCAGCGAAGCTTTTGCTGTTGCCCTAATTTTATACACACATACACCACTGGTATAGTGGTGGCAGCACTGTAATGTGATGCATCTCTTTCGTGACATACTATAAAATGCGAGACCGGCCGCAGATCGCAGGTTCGAAGCAGCGGATGTGGCAGCGAAGATTTTGCTGTTGCCCTAATTTTATACACACATAAACCGGTGGTATAGCCGTGGCAGCACTGTAATGTGATGCATTTTTTCGTGACATACTATAAAATAAGCAACCGGCCGCGGCTCGCAGGTTCGATGCAGCGGATGTGGCAGCGAAGCTTTTGCTGTTGCCCTAATTTTATACACACATACACCACTGGTATAGTGGTAGCAGCACTGTAATGTGATGCATCTCTTTCGTGACATACTATAAAATGCGACACCGGCCGCGGCTTGCAGGTTCGAAGCAGCGGATGTGGCAGCGAAGATTTTGCTGTTGCCCTAATTTTATACACACATACACCACTGGTATAGTGGTGGCAGCACTGTAATGTGATGCATCTCTTTCGTGACATACTATATAATGCGACACCAGCCGCGGCTTGCAGGTTCGAAGCAGCGGATATGGCAGCGAAGCTTTTGCTGTTGCCCTAATTTTATACACACATACACCGCTGGTATTGTGGTGGCAGAACTGTAATCTGATGCATCTCTTTCGTGACATACTATAAAATGCGACACCAGCCGCGGCTTGCAAGTTCGAAGCAGCGGATGTGGCAGCGAAGCTTTTGCTGTTGCCCTAATTTTATACACACATACACCGCTGGTATTGTGGTGGCAGAACTGTAATCTGATGCATCTCTTTCGTGACATACTATAAAATACGACACCGGCCGCGGCTTGCAGGTTCGAAGCAGCGGATGTGGCAGCGAAGTTTTTGCTGTTGCCCAAATTTTATACACACATACACCGCTGATATTGTGGTGGCAGAACTGTAATCTGATGCATCTCTTTCGTGACATACTATAAAATGCGACACCAGCCGCGGCTTGCAGGTTCGAAGCAGCGGATGTGGCAGCGAAGTTTTTGCTGTTGCCCTAATTTTATTCACACATACACCACTGGTATAGTGGTGGCAGCACTGTAATGTGATGCATCTCTTTCGTGACATACTATAGAATGCGACACCGGCCGCGGCTTGCAGGTTCGAAGCACCGGATGTGGCAGCGAAGCTTTTGCTGTTGCCCTAATTTTATACACACATACACCGCTGGTATTGTGGTGGCAGAACTGTAATCTGATGCATCTCTTTCGTGACATACTATAGAATGGGACACCGGCCGCGGCTTGCAGGTTCGAAGCAGCGGATGTGGCAGCGAAGATTTTGCTGTTGCCCTAATTTTGTACACACATACACCGCTGGTATTGTGGTGGCAGAACTGTAATCTGATGCATCTCTTTCGTGACATACTATAAAATACGACACCGGCCGCGGCTTGCAGGCTCGAAGCAGCGGATGTGGCAGCGAAGTTTTTGCTGTTGCCCTAATTTTATACACACATACACCGCTGGTATAGTGGTGGCAGCACTGTAATGTGATGCATCTCTTTCGTGACATACTATAAAATGCGACACCAGCCGCGGCTTGCAGGTTCGAAGCAGCGGATATGGCAGCGAAGCTTTTGCTGTTGCCCTAATTTTATACACACATACACCGCTGGTATTGTGGTGGCAGAACTGTAATCTGATGCATCTCTTTCGTGACATACTATAAAATGCGACACCGGCCGCGGCTTGCAAGTTCGAAGCAGCGGATGTGGCAGCGAAGCTTTTGCTGTTGCCCTAATTTTATACACACATACACCGCTGGTATTGTGGTGGCAGAATTGTAATCTGATGCATCTCTTTCGTGACATACTATAGAATGCGACACCGGCCGCGGCTTGCAGGTTCGAAGCAGCGGATGTGGCAGCGAAGATTTTGCTGTTGCCCTAATTTTATACACACATACACCGCTGGTATTGTGGTGGCAGAACTGTAATCTGATGCATCTCTTTCGTGACATACTATAAAATGCGACACCGGCCGCGGCTTGCAGGTTCGAAGCAGCGGATGTGGCAGCGAAGCTTTTGCTGTTGCCCTAATTTTATACACACATACACCGCTGGTATTGTGGTGGCAGAACTGTAATCTGATGCATCTCTTTCGTGACATACTATAAAATACGACACCGGCCGCGGCTTGCAGGTTCGAAGCAGCGGATGTGGCAGCGAAGTTTTTGCTGTTGCCCTAATTTTATACACACATACACCGCTGGTATTGTGGTGGCAGCACTGTAATGTGATGCATCTCTTTCGTGACATACTATAAAATGCGACACCAGCCGCGGCTTGCAAGTTCGAAGCAGCGGATGTGGCAGCGAAGCTTTTGCTGTTGCCCTAATTTTACACACATACACCGCTGGTATTGTGGTGGCAGAACTGTAATCTGATGCATCTCTTTCGTGACATACTATAAAATACGACACCGGCCGCGGCTTGCAGGTTCGAAGCAGCGGATGTGGCAGCGAAGTTTTTGCTGTTGCCCTAATTTTATACACACATACACCGCTGGTATTGTGGTGGCAGAACTGTAATCTGATGCATCTCTTTCGTGACATACTATAAAATGCGACACCGGCCGCGGCTTGCAGGTTCGAAGCAGCGGATGTGGCAGCGAAGATTTTGCTGTTGCCCTAATTTTATACACACATACACCACTGGTATAGTGGTGGCAGCACTGTAATGTGATGCATCTCTTTCGTGACATACTATAGAATGCGACACCGGCCGCGGCTTGCAGGTTCGAAGCAGCGGATGTGGCAGCGAAGCTTTTGCTGTTGCCCTAATTTTATACACACATACACCGCTGGTATTGTGGTGGCAGAACTGTAATCTGATGCATCTCTTTCGTGACATACTATAGAATGCGACACCGGCCGCGGCTTGCAGGTTCGAAGCAGCGGATGTGGCAGCGAAGATTTTGCTGTTGCCCTAATTTTGTACACACATACACCGCTGGTATTGTGGTGGCAGAACTGTAATCTGATGCATCTCTTTCGTGACATACTATAAAATACGACACCGGCCGCGGCTTGCAGGCTCGAAGCAGCGGATGTGGCAGCGAAGTTTTTGCTGTTGCCCTAATTTTATACACACATACACCGCTGGTATTGTGGTGGCAGAACTGTAATCTGATGCATCTCTTTCGTGACATACTATAAAATGCGACACCGGCCGCGGCTTGCAGGTTCGAAGCAGCGGATGTGGCAGCGAAGATTTTGCTGTTGCCCTAATTTTAAACACACATACACCACTGGTATAGTGGTGGCAGCACTGTAATGTGATGCATCTCTTTCGTGACATACTATAGAATGCGACACCGGCCGCGGCTTGCAGGTTCGAAGCAGCGGATGTGGCAGCGAAGCTTTTGCTGTTGCCCTAATTTTATACACACATACACCGCTGGTATTGTGGTGGCAGAACTGTAATCTGATGCATCTCTTTCGTGACATACTATAAAATGCGACACCGGCCGCGGCTTGCAGGTTCGAAGCAGCGGATGTGGCAGCGAAGCTTTTGCTGTTGCCCTAATTTTATACACACATACACCACTGGTATAGTGGTGGCAGCACTGTAATGTGATGCATCTCTTTCGTGACATACTATAAAATGCGACACCGGCCGCGGCTTGCAAGTTCGAAGCAGCGGATGTGGCAGCGAAGCTTTTGCTGTTGCCCTAATTTTATACACACATACACCGCTGGTATTGTGGTGGCAGAACTGTAATCTGATGCATCTCTTTCGTGCCATACTATAAAATGCGACACCGGCCGCGGCTTGCAAGTTCGAAGCAGCGGATGTGGCAGCGAAGCTTTTGCTGTTGCCCTAATTTTATACACACATACACCGCTGGTATTGCGGTGGCAGAACTGCAATCTGATGCATCTCTTTCGTGACATACTATAAAATGCGACACCGGCCGCGGCTTGCAAGTTCGAAGCAGCGGATGTGGCAGCGAAGCTTTTGCTGTTGCCCTAATTTTATACACACATACACCGCTGGTATTGTGGTGGCAGAACTGTAATCTGATGCATCTCTTTCGTGACATACTATAAAATGCGACACCGGCCGCGGCTTGCCAGTTCGAAGCAGCGGATGTGGCAGCGAAGCTTTTGCTTTTGCCCTAATTTTATACACACATACACCGCTGGTATTGTGGTGGCAGAACTGTAATCTGATGCATCTCTTTCGTGACATACTATAAAATGCGACACCGGCCGCGGCTTGCAGGTTCGAAGCAGCGGATGTGGCAGCGAAGCTTTTGCTGTTGCCCTAATTTTATACACACAAACACCACTGGTATAGTGGTGGCAGCACTGTAATGTGATGCATCTCTTTCGTGACATACTATAAAATGCGACACCAGCCGCGGCTTGCAAGTTCGAAGCAGCGGATGTGGCAGCGAAGCTTTTGCTGTTGCCCTAATTTTATACACACATACACCGCTGGTATTGTGGTGGCAGAACTGTAATCTGATGCATCTCTTTCGTGACATACTATAAAATGCGACACGGGCCGCGGCTTGCAAGTTCGAAGCAGCGGATGTGGCAGCGAAGCTTTTGCAGTTGCCCTAATTTTATACACACATACACCGCTGGTATTGCGGTGGCAGAACTGTAATCTGATGCATCTCTTTCGTGACATACTATAAAATGCGACACCGGCCGCGGCTTGCAAGTTCGAAGCAGCGGATGTGGCAGCGAAGCTTTTGCTGTTGCCCTAATTTTATACACACATACACCGCTGGTATTGTGGTGGCAGAACTGTAATCTGATGCATCTCTTTCGTGACATACTATAAAATGCGACACCGGCCGCGGCTTGCAAGTTCGAAGCAGCGGATGTGGCAGCGAAGCTTTTGCTTTTGCCCTAATTTTATACACACATACACCGCTGGTATTGTGGTGGCAGAACTGTAATCTGATGCATCTCTTTCGTGACATACTATAAAATGCGACACCTTCCGCGGCTTGCAGGTTCGAAGCAGCGGATGTGGCAGCGAAGCTTTTGCTGTTGCCCTAATTTTATACACACATACACCGCTGGTATTGTGGTGGCAGAACTGTAATCTGATGCATCTCTTTCGTGACATACTATAAAATGCGACACCGGCCGCGGCTTGCAAGTTCGAAGCAGCGGATGTGGCAGCGAAGCTTTTGCTGTTGCCCTAATTTTATACACACATACACCGCTGGTATTGTGGTGGCAGAACTGTAATCTGATGCATCTCTTTCGTGACATACTATAAAATGCGAGACCGGCCGCAGATCGCAGGTTCGAAGCAGGGGATGTGGCAGCGAAGCTTTTGCTGTTGCCCTAATTTTATACACACATACACCGCTGGTATTGTGGTGGCAGAACTGTAATCTGATGCATTTCTTTCGTGACATACTATAAAATGCGACACCGGCCGCGGCTTGCAGGTTCGAAGCAGCGGATGTGGCAGCGAAGCTTTTGCTGTTGCCCTAATTGTATACACACATACACCGCTGGTATTGTGGTGGCAGAACTGTAATCTGATGCATCTCTTTCGTGACATACTATAAAATACGACACCGGCCGCGGCTTGCAGGTTCGAAGCAGCGGATGTGGCAGCGAAGTTTTTGCTGTTGCCCTAATTTTATACACACATACACCGCTGGTATTGTGGTGGCAGAACTGTAATCTGATGCATCTCTTTCGTGACATACTATAAAATGCGACACCGGCCGCGGCTTGCAGGTTCGAAGCAGCGGATGTGGCAGCGAAGCTTTTGCTGTTGCCCTAATTTTATACACACATACACCGCTGGTATTGTGGTGGCAGAACTGTAATCTGATGCATCTCTTTCGTGACATACTATAAAATACGACACCGGCCGCGGCTTGCAGGCTCGAAGCAGCGGATGTGGCAGCGAAGTTTTTGCTGTTGCCCTAATTTTATACACACATACACCGCTGGTATTGTGGTGGCAGAACTGTAATCTGATGCATCTCTTTCGTGACATACTATAAAATGCGACACCGGCCGCGGCTTGCAGGTTCGAAGCAGCGGATGTGGCAGCGAAGATTTTGCTGTTGCCCTAATTTTAAACACACATACACCACTGGTATAGTGGTGGCAGCACTGTAATGTGATGCATCTCTTTCGTGACATACTATAGAATGCGACACCGGCCGCGGCTTGCAGGTTCGAAGCAGCGGATGTGGCAGCGAAGCTTTTGCTGTTGCCCTAATTTTATACACACATACACCGCTGGTATTGTGGTGGCAGAACTGTAATCTGATGCATCTCTTTCGTGACATACTATAAAATGCGACACCGGCCGCGGCTTGCAGGTTCGAAGCAGCGGATGTGGCAGCGAAGCTTTTGCTGTTGCCCTAATTTTATACACACATACACCACTGGTATAGTGGTGGCAGCACTGTAATGTGATGCATCTCTTTCGTGACATACTATAAAATGCGACACCGGCCGCGGCTTGCAAGTTCGAAGCAGCGGATGTGGCAGCGAAGCTTTTGCTGTTGCCCTAATTTTATACACACATACACCGCTGGTATTGTGGTGGCAGAACTGTAATCTGATGCATCTCTTTCGTGCCATACTATAAAATGCGACACCGGCCGCGGCTTGCAAGTTCGAAGCAGCGGATGTGGCAGCGAAGCTTTTGCTGTTGCCCTAATTTTATACACACATACACCGCTGGTATTGCGGTGGCAGAACTGCAATCTGATGCATCTCTTTCGTGACATACTATAAAATGCGACACCGGCCGCGGCTTGCAAGTTCGAAGCAGCGGATGTGGCAGCGAAGCTTTTGCTGTTGCCCTAATTTTATACACACATACACCGCTGGTATTGTGGTGGCAGAACTGTAATCTGATGCATCTCTTTCGTGACATACTATAAAATGCGACACCGGCCGCGGCTTGCCAGTTCGAAGCAGCGGATGTGGCAGCGAAGCTTTTGCTTTTGCCCTAATTTTATACACACATACACCGCTGGTATTGTGGTGGCAGAACTGTAATCTGATGCATCTCTTTCGTGACATACTATAAAATGCGACACCGGCCGCGGCTTGCAGGTTCGAAGCAGCGGATGTGGCAGCGAAGCTTTTGCTGTTGCCCTAATTTTATACACACATACACCACTGGTATAGTGGTGGCAGCACTGTAATGTGATGCATCTCTTTCGTGACATACTATAAAATGCGACACCAGCCGCGGCTTGCAAGTTCGAAGCAGCGGATGTGGCAGCGAAGCTTTTGCTGTTGCCCTAATTTTATACACACAAACACCGCTGGTATTGTGGTGGCAGAACTGTAATCTGATGCATCTCTTTCGTGACATACTATAAAATGCGACACGGGCCGCGGCTTGCAAGTTCGAAGCAGCGGATGTGGCAGCGAAGCTTTTGCTGTTGCCCTAATTTTATACACACATACACCGCTGGTATTGCGGTGGCAGAACTGTAATCTGATGCATCTCTTTCGTGACATACTATAAAATGCGACACCGGCCGCAGATCGCAGGTTCGAAGCAGGGGATGTGGCAGCGAAGCTTTTGCTGTTGCCCTAATTTTATACACACATACACCGCTGGTATTGTGGTGGCAGAACTGTAATCTGATGCATTTCTTTCGTGACATACTATAAAATGCGACACCGGCCGCGGCTTGCAGGTTCGAAGCAGCGGATGTGGCAGCGAAGCTTTTGCTGTTGCCCTAATTGTATACACACATACACCGCTGGTATTGTGGTGGCAGAACTGTAATCTGATGCATCTCTTTCGTGACATACTATAAAATACGACACCGGCCGCGGCTTGCAGGTTCGAAGCAGCGGATGTGGCAGCGAAGTTTTTGCTGTTGCCCTAATTTTATACACACATACACCGCTGGTATTGTGGTGGCAGAACTGTAATCTGATGCATCTCTTTCGTGACATACTATAAAATGCGACACCGGCCGCGGCTTGCAGGTTCGAAGCAGCGGATGTGGCAGCGAAGCTTTTGCTGTTGCCCTAATTTTATACACACATACACCGCTGGTATTGTGGTGGCAGAACTGTAATCTGATGCATCTCTTTCGTGACATACTATAAAATACGACACCGGCCGCGGCTTGCAGGTTCGAAGCAGCGGATGTGGCAGCGAAGTTTTTGCTGTTGCCCTAATTTTATACACACATACACCGCTGGTATTGTGGTGGCAGCACTGTAATGTGATGCATCTCTTTCGTGACATACTATAAAATGCGACACCAGCCGCGGCTTGCAAGTTCGAAGCAGCGGATGTGGCAGCGAAGCTTTTGCTGTTGCCCTAATTTTATACACACATACACCGCTGGTATTGTGGTGGCAGAACTGTAATCTGATGCATCTCTTTCGTGACATACTATAAAATACGACACCGGCCGCGGCTTGCAGGTTCGAAGCAGCGGATGTGGCAGCGAAGTTTTTGCTGTTGCCCTAATTTTATACACACATACACCGCTGGTATTGTGGTGGCAGAACTGTAATCTGATGCATCTCTTTCGTGACATACTATAAAATGCGACACCGGCCGCGGCTTGCAGGTTCGAAGCAGCGGATGTGGCAGCGAAGATTTTGCTGTTGCCCTAATTTTATACACACATACACCACTGGTATAGTGGTGGCAGCACTGTAATGTGATGCATCTCTTTCGTGACATACTATAGAATGCGACACCGGCCGCGGCTTGCAGGTTCGAAGCAGCGGATGTGGCAGCGAAGCTTTTGCTGTTGCCCTAATTTTATACACACATACACCGCTGGTATTGTGGTGGCAGAACTGTAATCTGATGCATCTCTTTCGTGACATACTATAGAATGCGACACCGGCCGCGGCTTGCAGGTTCGAAGCAGCGGATGTGGCAGCGAAGATTTTGCTGTTGCCCTAATTTTGTACACACATACACCGCTGGTATTGTGGTGGCAGAACTGTAATCTGATGCATCTCTTTCGTGACATACTATAAAATACGACACCGGCCGCGGCTTGCAGGCTCGAAGCAGCGGATGTGGCAGCGAAGTTTTTGCTGTTGCCCTAATTTTATACACACATACACCGCTGGTATTGTGGTGGCAGAACTGTAATCTGATGCATCTCTTTCGTGACATACTATAAAATGCGACACCGGCCGCGGCTTGCAGGTTCGAAGCAGCGGATGTGGCAGCGAAGATTTTGCTGTTGCCCTAATTTTAAACACACATACACCACTGGTATAGTGGTGGCAGCACTGTAATGTGATGCATCTCTTTCGTGACATACTATAGAATGCGACACCGGCCGCGGCTTGCAGGTTCGAAGCAGCGGATGTGGCAGCGAAGCTTTTGCTGTTGCCCTAATTTTATACACACATACACCGCTGGTATTGTGGTGGCAGAACTGTAATCTGATGCATCTCTTTCGTGACATACTATAAAATGCGACACCGGCCGCGCTTGCAGGTTCGAAGCAGCGGATGTGGCAGCGAAGCTTTTGCTGTTGCCCTAATTTTATACACACATACACCACTGGTATAGTGGTGGCAGCACTGTAATGTGATGCATCTCTTTCGTGACATACTATAAAATGCGACACCGGCCGCGGCTTGCAAGTTCGAAGCAGCGGACGTGGCAGCGAAGCTTTTGCTGTTGCCCTAATTTTATACACACATACACCGCTGGTATTGTGGTGGCAGAACTGTAATCTGATGCATCTCTTTCGTGACATACTATAAAATGCGACACCGGCCGCGGCTTGCAAGTTCGAAGCAGCGGATGTGGCAGCGAAGCTTTTGCTGTCGCCCTAATTTTATACACACATACACCGCTGGTATTGCGGTGGCAGAACTGCAATCTGATGCATCTCTTTCGTGACATACTATAAAATGCGACACCGGCCGCGGCTTGCAAGTTCGAAGCAGCGGATGTGGCAGCGAAGCTTTTGCTGTTGCCCTAATTTTATACACACATACACCGCTGGTATTGTGGTGGCAGAACTGTAATCTGATGCATCTCTTTCGTGACATACTATAAAATGCGACACCGGCCGCGGCTTGCAGGTTCGAAGCAGCGGATGTGGCAGCGAAGCTTTTGCTGTTGCCCTAATTTTATACACACATACACCACTGGTATAGTGGTGGCAGCACTGTAATGTGATGCATCTCTTTCGTGACATACTATAAAATGCGACACCAGCCGCGGCTTGCAAGTTCGAAGCAGCGGATGTGGCAGCGAAGCTTTTGCTGTTGCCCTAATTTTATACACACAAACACCGCTGGTATTGTGGTGGCAGAACTGTAATCTGATGCATCTCTTTCGTGACATACTATAAAATGCGACACGGGCCGCGGCTTGCAAGTTCGAAGCAGCGGATGTGGCAGCGAAGCTTTTGCTGTTGCCCTAATTTTATACACACATACACCGCTGGTATTGCGGTGGCAGAACTGTAATCTGATGCATCTCTTTCGTGACATACTATAAAATGCGACACCGGCCGCAGATCGCAGGTTCGAAGCAGGGGATGTGGCAGCGAAGCTTTTGCTGTTGCCCTAATTTTATACACACATACACCGCTGGTATTGTGGTGGCAGAACTGTAATCTGATGCATTTCTTTCGTGACATACTATAAAATGCGACACCGGCCGCGGCTTGCAGGTTCGAAGCAGCGGATGTGGCAGCGAAGCTTTTGCTGTTGCCCTAATTGTATACACACATACACCGCTGGTATTGTGGTGGCAGAACTGTAATCTGATGCATCTCTTTCGTGACATACTATAAAATACGACACCGGCCGCGGCTTGCAGGTTCGAAGCAGCGGATGTGGCAGCGAAGTTTTTGCTGTTGCCCTAATTTTATACACACATACACCGCTGGTATTGTGGTGGCAGAACTGTAATCTGATGCATCTCTTTCGTGACATACTATAAAATGCGACACCGGCCGCGGCTTGCAGGTTCGAAGCAGCGGATGTGGCAGCGAAGCTTTTGCTGTTGCCCTAATTTTATACACACATACACCGCTGGTATTGTGGTGGCAGAACTGTAATCTGATGCATCTCTTTCGTGACATACTATAAAATACGACACCGGCCGCGGCTTGCAGGTTCGAAGCAGCGGATGTGGCAGCGAAGTTTTTGCTGTTGCCCTAATTTTATACACACATACACCGCTGGTATTGTGGTGGCAGCACTGTAATGTGATGCATCTCTTTCGTGACATACTATAAAATGCGACACCAGCCGCGGCTTGCAAGTTCGAAGCAGCGGATGTGGCAGCGAAGCTTTTGCTGTTGCCCTAATTTTATACACACATACACCGCTGGTATTGTGGTGGCAGAACTGTAATCTGATGCATCTCTTTCGTGACATACTATAAAATACGACACCGGCCGCGGCTTGCAGGTTCGAAGCAGCGGATGTGGCAGCGAAGTTTTTGCTGTTGCCCTAATTTTATACACACATACACCGCTGGTATTGTGGTGGCAGAACTGTAATCTGATGCATCTCTTTCGTGACATACTATAAAATGCGACACCGGCCGCGGCTTGCAGGTTCGAAGCAGCGGATGTGGCAGCGAAGCTTTTGCTGTTGCCCTAATTTTATACATACATACACCACTGGTATAGTGGTGGCAGCACTGTAATGTGATGCATCTCTTTCGTGACATACTATAAAATGCGACACCAGCCGCGGCTTGCAAGTTCGAAGCAGCGGATGTGGCAGCGAAGCTTTTGCTGTTGCCCTAATTTTATACACACAAACACCGCTGGTATTGTGGTGGCAGAACTGTAATCTGATGCATCTCTTTCGTGACATACTATAAAATGCGACACGGGCCGCGGCTTGCAAGTTCGAAGCAGCGGATGTGGCAGCGAAGCTTTTGCTGTTGCCCTAATTTTATACACACATACACCGCTGGTATTGCGGTGGCAGAACTGTAATCTGATGCATCTCTTTCGTGACATACTATAAAATGCGACACCGGCCGCAGATCGCAGGTTCGAAGCAGGGGATGTGGCAGCGAAGCTTTTGCTGTTGCCCTAATTTTATACACACATACACCGCTGGTATTGTGGTGGCAGAACTGTAATCTGATGCATTTCTTTCGTGACATACTATAAAATGCGACACCGGCCGCGGCTTGCAGGTTCGAAGCAGCGGATGTGGCAGCGAAGCTTTTGCTGTTGCCCTAATTGTATACACACATACACCGCTGGTATTGTGGTGGCAGAACTGTAATCTGATGCATCTCTTTCGTGACATACTATAAAATACGACACCGGCCGCGGCTTGCAGGTTCGAAGCAGCGGATGTGGCAGCGAAGTTTTTGCTGTTGCCCTAATTTTATACACACATACACCGCTGGTATTGTGGTGGCAGAACTGTAATCTGATGCATCTCTTTCGTGACATACTATAAAATGCGACACCGGCCGCGGCTTGCAGGTTCGAAGCAGCGGATGTGGCAGCGAAGCTTTTGCTGTTGCCCTAATTTTATACACACATACACCGCTGGTATTGTGGTGGCAGAACTGTAATCTGATGCATCTCTTTCGTGACATACTATAAAATACGACACCGGCCGCGGCTTGCAGGTTCGAAGCAGCGGATGTGGCAGCGAAGTTTTTGCTGTTGCCCTAATTTTATACACACATACACCGCTGGTATTGTGGTGGCAGCACTGTAATGTGATGCATCTCTTTCGTGACATACTATAAAATGCGACACCAGCCGCGGCTTGCAAGTTCGAAGCAGCGGATGTGGCAGCGAAGCTTTTGCTGTTGCCCTAATTTTATACACACATACACCGCTGGTATTGTGGTGGCAGAACTGTAATCTGATGCATCTCTTTCGTGACATACTATAAAATACGACACCGGCCGCGGCTTGCAGGTTCGAAGCAGCGGATGTGGCAGCGAAGTTTTTGCTGTTGCCCTAATTTTATACACACATACACCGCTGGTATTGTGGTGGCAGAACTGTAATCTGATGCATCTCTTTCGTGACATACTATAAAATGCGACACCGGCCGCGGCTTGCAGGTTCGAAGCAGCGGATGTGGCAGCGAAGATTTTGCTGTTGCCCTAATTTTATACACACATACACCACTGGTATAGTGGTGGCAGCACTGTAATGTGATGCATCTCTTTCGTGACATACTATAGAATGCGACACCGGCCGCGGCTTGCAGGTTCGAAGCAGCGGATGTGGCAGCGAAGCTTTTGCTGTTGCCCTAATTTTATACACACATACACCGCTGGTATTGTGGTGGCAGAACTGTAATCTGATGCATCTCTTTCGTGACATACTATAGAATGCGACACCGGCCGCGGCTTGCAGGTTCGAAGCAGCGGATGTGGCAGCGAAGATTTTGCTGTTGCCCTAATTTTGTACACACATACACCGCTGGTATTGTGGTGGCAGAACTGTAATCTGATGCATCTCTTTCGTGACATACTATAAAATACGACACCGGCCGCGGCTTGCAGGCTCGAAGCAGCGGATGTGGCAGCGAAGTTTTTGCTGTTGCCCTAATTTTATACACACATACACCGCTGGTATTGTGGTGGCAGAACTGTAATCTGATGCATCTCTTTCGTGACATACTATAAAATGCGACACCGGCCGCGGCTTGCAGGTTCGAAGCAGCGGATGTGGCAGCGAAGATTTTGCTGTTGCCCTAATTTTAAACACACATACACCACTGGTATAGTGGTGGCAGCACTGTAATGTGATGCATCTCTTTCGTGACATACTATAGAATGCGACACCGGCCGCGGCTTGCAGGTTCGAAGCAGCGGATGTGGCAGCGAAGCTTTTGCTGTTGCCCTAATTTTATACACACATACACCGCTGGTATTGTGGTGGCAGAACTGTAATCTGATGCATCTCTTTCGTGACATACTATAAAATGCGACACCGGCCGCGCTTGCAGGTTCGAAGCAGCGGATGTGGCAGCGAAGCTTTTGCTGTTGCCCTAATTTTATACACACATACACCACTGGTATAGTGGTGGCAGCACTGTAATGTGATGCATCTCTTTCGTGACATACTATAAAATGCGACACCGGCCGCGGCTTGCAAGTTCGAAGCAGCGGACGTGGCAGCGAAGCTTTTGCTGTTGCCCTAATTTTATACACACATACACCGCTGGTATTGTGGTGGCAGAACTGTAATCTGATGCATCTCTTTCGTGACATACTATAAAATGCGACACCGGCCGCGGCTTGCAAGTTCGAAGCAGCGGATGTGGCAGCGAAGCTTTTGCTGTCGCCCTAATTTTATACACACATACACCGCTGGTATTGCGGTGGCAGAACTGCAATCTGATGCATCTCTTTCGTGACATACTATAAAATGCGACACCGGCCGCGGCTTGCAAGTTCGAAGCAGCGGATGTGGCAGCGAAGCTTTTGCTGTTGCCCTAATTTTATACACACATACACCGCTGGTATTGTGGTGGCAGAACTGTAATCTGATGCATCTCTTTCGTGACATACTATAAAATGCGACACCGGCCGCGGCTTGCCAGTTCGAAGCAGCGGATGTGGCAGCGAAGCTTTTGCTTTTGCCCTAATTTTATACACACATACACCGCTGGTATTGTGGTGGCAGAACTGTAATCTGATGCATCTCTTTCGTGACATACTATAAAATGCGACACCGGCCGCGGCTTGCAGGTTCGAAGCAGCGGATGTGGCAGCGAAGCTTTTGCTGTTGCCCTAATTTTATACACACATACACCACTGGTATAGTGGTGGCAGCACTGTAATGTGATGCATCTCTTTCGTGACATACTATAAAATGCGACACCAGCCGCGGCTTGCAAGTTCGAAGCAGCGGATGTGGCAGCGAAGCTTTTGCTGTTGCCCTAATTTTATACACACATACACCGCTGGTATTGTGGTGGCAGAACTGTAATCTGATGCATCTCTTTCGTGACATACTATAAAATGCGACACGGGCCGCGGCTTGCAAGTTCGAAGCAGCGGATGTGGCAGCGAAGCTTTTGCTGTTGCCCTAATTTTATACACACATACACCGCTGGTATTGCGGTGGCAGAACTGTAATCTGATGCATCTCTTTCGTGACATACTATAAAATGCGACACCGGCCGCGGCTTGCAAGTTCGAAGCAGCGGATGTGGCAGCGAAGCTTTTGCTGTTGCCCTAATTTTATACACACATACACCGCTGGTATTGTGGTGGCAGAACTGTAATCTGATGCATCTCTTTCGTGACATACTATAAAATGCGACACCGGCCGCGGCTTGCAAGTTCGAAGCAGCGGATGTGGCAGCGAAGCTTTTGCTGTTGCCCTAATTTTATACACACATACACCGCTGGTATTGTGGTGGCAGAACTGTAATCTGATGCATCTCTTTCGTGACATACTATAAAATGCGACACCTTCCGCGGCTTGCAGGTTCGAAGCAGCGGATGTGGCAGCGAAGCTTTTGCTGTTGCCCTAATTTTATACACACATACACCGCTGGTATTGTGGTGGCAGAACTGTAATCTGATGCATCTCTTTCGTGACATACTATAAAATGCGACACCGGCCGCGGCTTGCAAGTTCGAAGCAGCGGATGTGGCAGCGAAGCTTTTGCTGTTGCCCTAATTTTATACACACATACACCGCTGGTATTGTGGTGGCAGAACTGTAATCTGATGCATCTCTTTCGTGACATACTATAAAATGCGAGACCGGCCGCAGATCGCAGGTTCGAAGCAGGGGATGTGGCAGCGAAGCTTTTGCTGTTGCCCTAATTTTATACACACATACACCGCTGGTATTGTGGTGGCAGAACTGTAATCTGATGCATTTCTTTCGTGACATACTATAAAATGCGACACCGGCCGCGGCTTGCAGGTTCGAAGCAGCGGATGTGGCAGCGAAGCTTTTGCTGTTGCCCTAATTGTATACACACATACACCGCTGGTATTGTGGTGGCAGAACTGTAATCTGATGCATCTCTTTCGTGACATACTATAAAATACGACACCGGCCGCGGCTTGCAGGTTCGAAGCAGCGGATGTGGCAGCGAAGTTTTTGCTGTTGCCCTAATTTTATACACACATACACCGCTGGTATTGTGGTGGCAGAACTGTAATCTGATGCATCTCTTTCGTGACATACTATAAAATGCGACACCGGCCGCGGCTTGCAGGTTCGAAGCAGCGGATGTGGCAGCGAAGATTTTGCTGTTGCCCTAATTTTATACACACATACACCACTGGTATAGTGGTGGCAGCACTGTAATGTGATGCATCTCTTTCGTGACATACTATAGAATGCGACACCGGCCGCGGCTTGCAGGTTCGAAGCAGCGGATGTGGCAGCGAAGCTTTTGCTGTTGCCCTAATTTTATACACACATACACCGCTGGTATTGTGGTGGCAGAACTGTAATCTGATGCATCTCTTTCGTGACATACTATAGAATGCGACACCGGCCGCGGCTTGCAGGTTCGAAGCAGCGGATGTGGCAGCGAAGATTTTGCTGTTGCCCTAATTTTATACACACATACACCGCTGGTATTGTGGTGGCAGCCCTGTAATGTGATGCATCTCTTTCGTGACATACTATAAAATGCGACACCAGCCGCGGCTTGCAGGTTCGAAGCAGCGGATGTGGCAGCGAAGCTTTTGCTGTTGCCCTAATTTTATACACACATACACCGCTGGTATTGTGGTGGCAGAACTGTAATCTGATGCAACTCTTTCGTGACATACTATAAAATACGACACCGGCCGCGGCTTGCAGGTTCGAAGCAGCGGATGTGGCAGCGAAGTTTTTGCTGTTGCCCTAATTTTATACACACATACACCGCTGGTATTGTGGTGGCAGAACTGTAATCTGATGCATCTCTTTCGTGACATACTATAAAATGGGACACCGGCCGCGGCTTGCAGGTTCGAAGCAGCGGATGCGGCAGCGAAGATTTTGCTGTTGCCCTAATTTTATACACACATACACCACTGGTATAGTGGTGGCAGCACTGTAATGTGATGCATCTCTTTCGTGACATACTATAGAATGCGACACCGGCCGCGGCTTGCAGGTTCGAAGCAGCGGATGTGGCAGCGAAGCTTTTGCTGTTGCCCTAATTTTATACACACATACACCGCTGGTATTGTGGTGGCAGAACTGTAATCTGATGCATCTCTTTCGTGACATACTATAAAATGCGACACCGGCCGCGGCTTGCAGGTTCGAAGCAGCGGATGTGGCAGCGAAGCTTTTGCTGTTGCCCTAATTTTATACACACATACACCGCTGGTATTGTGGTGGCAGAACTGTAATCTGATGCATCTCTTTCGTGACATACTATAAAATGCGACACCGGCCGCGGCTTGCAAGTTCGAAGCAGCGGATGTGGCAGCGAAGCTTTTGCTGTTGCCCTAATTTTACACACACATACACCGCTGGTATTGTGGTGGCAGAACTGTAATCTGATGCATCTCTTTCGTGACATACTATAAAATGCGACACCGGCCGCGGCTTGCAAGTTCGAAGCAGCGGATGTGGCAGCGAAGCTTTTGCTGTTGCCCTAATTTTATACACACATACACCGCTGGTATTGTGGTGGCAGAACTGTAATGTGATGCATCTCTTTCGTGACATACTATAAAATGCGACACCGGCCGCGGCTTGCAGGTTCGAAGCAGCGGATGTGGCAGCGAAGATTTTGCTTTTGCCCTAATTTTATACACACATACACCACTGGTATAGTGGGGGCAGCACTGTAATGTGATGCATCTCTTTCGTCACATACTATAAAATGCGACACCAGCCGCGGCTTGCAGGTTCGAAGCAGCGGATGTGGCAGCGAAGCTTTTGCTGTTGCCCTAATTTTATACACACATACACCGCTGGTATTGTGGTGGCAGAACTGTAATCTGATGCATCTCTTTCGTGACATACTATAAAATGCGACACCGGCCGCGGCTTGCAAGTTCGAAGCAGCGGATGTGGCAGCGAAGCTTTTGCTGTTGCCCTAATTTTATACACACATACACCGCTGGTATTGTGGTGGCAGAACTGTAATCTGATGCATCTCTTTCGTGACATACTATAAAATGCGACACCGGCCGCGGCTTGCAGGTTCGAAGCAGCGGATGTGGCAGCGAAGTTTTTGCTGTTGCCCTAATTTTATACACACATACACCGCTGGTATTGTGGTGGCAGAACTGTAACCTGATGCATCTCTTTCGTGACATACTATAAAATGCGACACCGGCCGCGGCTTGCAGGTTCGAAGCAGCGGATGTGGCAGCGAAGCTTTTGCTGTTGCCCTAATTTTATACACACATACACCGCTGGTATTGTGGTGGCAGAACTGTAATCTGATGCATCTCTTTCGTGACATACTATAAAATGCGACACCGGCCGCGGCTTGCTGGTTCGAAGCAGCGGATGTGGCAGCGAAGATTTTGCTGTTGCCCTAATTTTATACACACATACACCACTGGTATAGCGGTGGCAGCACTGTAATGTGATGCATTTCTTTCGTGACATACTATAAAATGCGATACCGGCCGCGGCTTGCAGGTTCGAAGCAGCGGATGTGGCAGCGAAGATTTTGCTGTTGCCCTAATTTTATACACACATACACCGCTGGTATTGTGGTGGCAGAACAGTAATCTGATGCATCTCTTTCGTGACATACTATAAAATGCGACACCGGCCGCGGCTTGCAGGTTCGAAGCAGCGGATGTGGCAGCGAAGTTTTTGCTGTTGCCCTAATTTTATACACACATACACCACTGGTACAGTGGTGGCAGCACTGTAATGTGATGCATCTTTTTCGTGACATCCTATAAAATGCGACACCGGCCGCAGATCGCAGGTTCGAAGCAGCGGATGTGGCAGCGAAGCTTTTGCTGTTGCCCTAATTTTATACACACATACACCACTGGTATAGTGGTGGCAGCACTGTAATGTGATGCATCTCTTTCGTGACATACTATAAAATGCGAGTCCGGCCGCAGATCGCAGGTTCAAAGCAGCAGATGTGGCAGCGAAGCTTTTGCTGTTGCCCTAATTTTATACACACATACACCACTGGTATAGTGGTGGCAGCACTGTAATGTGATGCATCTTTTTCGTGACATCCTATAAAATGCGACACCGGCCGCAGATCGCAGGTTCGAAGCAGCGGATGTGGCAGCGAAGCTTTTGCTGTTGCCCTAATTTTATACACACATACACCACTGGTATAGTGGTGGCAGCACTGTAATGTGATGCATCTCTTTCGTGACATACTATAAAATGCGAGACCGGCCGCAGATCGCAGGTTCGAAGCAGCGGATGTGGCAGCGAAGATTTTGCTGTTGCCCTAATTTTATACACACATAAACCGCTGGTATAGTGGTGGCAGCACTGTAATGTGATGCATTTTTTCGTGACATACTATAAAATAAGCAAGCGGCCGCGGCTCGCAGGTTCGAAGCAGCGGATGTGGCAGCGAAGCTTTTGTTGTTGCCCTAATTTTATACACACATACACCACTGGTATAGTGGTAGCAGCACTGTAATGTGATGCATCTCTTTCGTGACATACTATAAAATGCGACACCGGCCGCGGCTTGCAGGTTCGAAGCAGCGGATGTGGTAGCGAAGATTTTGCTGTTGCCCTAATTTTATACACACATACACCACTGGTATAGTGGTGGAAGCACTGTAATGTGATGCATCTCTTTCGTGACATACTATAAAATGCGACACCGGCCGCGGCTTGCAGGTTCGAAGCAGCAGATGTGGCAGCGAAGCTTTTGCTGTTGCCCTAATTTTATACACACATACACCACTGGTATAGTGGTAGCAGCACTGTAATGTGATGCATCTCTTTCGTGACATACTATAAAATGCGACACCGGCCGCGGCTTGCAGGTTCGAAGCAGCGGATGTGGCAGCGAAGATTTTGCTGTTGCCCTAATTTTATACACACATACACCACTGGTATAGCGGTGGCAGCACTGTAATGTGATGCATTTCTTTCGTGACATACTATAAAATGCGACACCGGCCGCGGCTTGCAGGTTCGAAGCAGCGGATGTGGCAGCGAAGCTTTTGCTGTTGCCCTAATTTTATACACACATACACCACTGGTATAGTGGTAGCAGCACTGTAATGTGATGCATCTCTTTCGTGACATACTATAAAATGCGACACCGGCCGCGGCTTGCAGGTTCGAAGCAGCGGATGTGGCAGCGAAGCTTTTGCTGTTGCCCTAATTTTATACACACATGCACCACTGGTATAGTGGTGGCAGCACTGTAATGTGATGCATCTCTTTCGTGACATACTATAAAATGCGACACCAGCCGCGGCTTGCAAGTTCGAAGCAGCGGATGTGGCAGCGAAGCTTTTGCTGTTGCCCTAATTTTATACACACATACACCGCTGGTATTGTGGTGGCAGAACTGTAATCTGATGCATCTCTTTCGTGACATACTATAAAATGCGACACCGGCCGCGGCTTGCAAGTTCGAAGCAGCGGATGTGGCAGCGAAGCTTTTGCTGTTGCCCTAATTTTATACACACATACACCGCTGGTATTGCGGTGGCAGAACTGTAATCTGATGCATCTCTTTCGTGACATACTATAAAATGCGACACCGGCCGCGGCTTGCAAGTTCGAAGCAGCGGATGTGGCAGCGAAGCTTTTGCTGTTGCCCTAATTTTATACACACATACACCGCTGGTATTGTGGTGGCAGAACTGTAATCTGATGCATCTCTTTCGTGACATACTATAAAATGCGACACCGGCCGCGGCTTGCAAGTTCGAAGCAGCGGATGTGGCAGCGAAGCTTTTGCTTTTGCCCTAATTTTATACACACATACACCGCTGGTATTGTGGTGGCAGAACTGTAATCTGATGCATCTCTTTCGTGACATACTATAAAATGCGACACCGGCCGCGGCTTGCAGGGTCGAAGCAGCGGATGTGGCAGCGAAGCTTTTGCTGTTGCCCTAATTTTATACACACATACACCACTGGTATAGTGGTGGCAGCACTGTAATGTGATGCATCTCTTTCGTGACATACTATAAAATGCGACACCAGCCGCGGCTTGCAAGTTCGAAGCAGCGGATGTGGCAGCGAAGCTTTTGCTGTTGCCCTAATTTTATACACACATACACCGCTGGTATTGTGGTGGCAACTGTAATCTGATGCATCTCTTTCGTGATATACTATAAAATGCGACACGGGCCGCGGCTTGCAAGTTCGAAGCAGCGGATGTGGCAGCGAAGCTTTTGCTGTTGCCCTAATTTTATACACACATACACCGCTGGTATTGCGGTGGCAGAACTGTAATCTGATGCATCTCTTTCGTGACATACTATAAAATGCGACACCGGCCGCGGCTTGCAAGTTCGAAGCAGCGGATGTGGCAGCGAAGCTTTTGCTGTTGCCCTAATTTTATACACACATACACCGCTGGTATTGTGGTGGCAGAACTGTAATCTGATGCATCTCTTTCGTGACATACTATAAAATGCGACACCGGCCGCGGCTTGCAAGTTCGAAGCAGCGGATGTGGCAGCGAAGCTTTTGCTGTTGCCCTAATTTTATACACACATACACCGCTGGTATTGTGGTGGCAGAACTGTAATCTGATGCATCTCTTTCGTGACATACTATAAAATGCGACACCGGCCGCGGCTTGCAAGTTCGAAGCAGCGGATGTGGCAGCGAAGCTTTTGCTGTTGCCCTAATTTTATACACACATACACCGCTGGTATTGTGGTGGCAGAACTGTAATCTGATGCATCTCTTTCGTGACATACTATAAAATGCGACACCGGCCGCGGCTTGCAGGTTCGAAGCAGCGGATGTGGCAGCGAAGATTTTGCTTTTGCCCTAATTTTATACACACATACACCACTGGTATAGTGGGGGCAGCACTGTAATGTGATGCATCTCTTTCGTCACATACTATAAAATGCGACACCAGCCGCGGCTTGCAGGTTCGAAGCAGCGGATGTGGCAGCGAAGCTTTTGCTGTTGCCCTAATTTTATACACACATACACCGCTGGTATTGTGGTGGCAGAACTGTAATCTGATGCATCTCTTTCGTGACATACTATAAAATGCGACACCGGCCGCGGCTTGCAAGTTCGAAGCAGCGGATGTGGCAGCGAAGCTTTTGCTGTTGCCCTAATTTTATACACACATACACCGCTGGTATTGTGGTGGCAGAACTGTAATCTGATGCATCTCTTTCGTGACATACTATAAAATGCGACACCGGCCGCGGCTTGCAGGTTCGAAGCAGCGGATGTGGCAGCGAAGTTTTTGCTGTTGCCCTAATTTTATACACACATACACCGCTGGTATTGTGGTGGCAGAACTGTAACCTGATGCATCTCTTTCGTGACATACTATAAAATGCGACACCGGCCGCGGCTTGCAGGTTCGAAGCAGCGGATGAGGCAGCGAAGCTTTTGCTGTTGCCCTAATTTTATACACACATACACCGCTGGTATTGTGGTGGCAGAACTGTAATCTGATGCATCTCTTTCGTGACATACTATAAAATGCGACACCGGCCGCGGCTTGCTGGTTCGAAGCAGCGGATGTGGCAGTGAAGATTTTGCTGTTGCCCTAATTTTATACACACATACACAACTGGTATAGTGGTGGCAGCACTGTAATGTGATGCATCTCTTTCGTGACATACTATAAAATGCGACACCAGCCGCGGCTTGCAGGTTCGAAGCAGCGGATGTGGCAGCGAAGCTTTTGCTGTTGCCCTAATTTTATACACACATACACCGCTGGTATTGTGGTGGCAGAACTGTAATCTGATGCATCTCTTTCGTGACATACTATAAAATGCGACACCGGCCGCGGCTTGCAAGTTCGAAGCAGCGGATGTGGCAGCGAAGCTTTTGCTGTTGCCCTAATTTTATACACACATACACCGCTGGTATTGCGGTGGCAGAACTGTAATCTGATGCATCTCTTTCGTGACATACTATAAAATGCGACACCGGCCGCGGCTTGCAAGTTCGAAGCAGCGGATGTGGCAGCGAAGCTTTTGCTGTTGCCCTAATTTTATACACACATACACCGCTGGTATTGTGGTGGCAGAACTGTAATCTGATGCATCTCTTTCGTGACATACTATAAAATGCGACACCGGCCGCGGCTTGCAAGTTCGAAGCAGCGGATGTGGCAGCGAAGCTTTTGCTTTTGCCCTAATTTTATACACACATACACCGCTGGTATTGTGGTGGCAGAAATGTAATCTGATGCATCTCTTTCGTGACATACTATAAAATGCGACACCGGCCGCGGCTTGCAGGGTCGAAGCAGCGGATGTGGCAGCGAAGCTTTTGCTGTTGCCCTAATTTTATACACACATACACCACTGGTATAGTGGTGGCAGCACTGTAATGTGATGCATCTCTTTCGTGACATACTATAAAATGCGACACCAGCCGCGGCTTGCAAGTTCGAAGCAGCGGATGTGGCAGCGAAGCTTTTGCTGTTGCCCTAATTTTATACACACATACACCGCTGGTATTGTGGTGGCAACTGTAATCTGATGCATCTCTTTCGTGATATACTATAAAATGCGACACGGGCCGCGGCTTGCAAGTTCGAAGCAGCGGATGTGGCAGCGAAGCTTTTGCTGTTGCCCTAATTTTATACACACATACACCGCTGGTATTGCGGTGGCAGAACTGTAATCTGATGCATCTCTTTCGTGACATACTATAAAATGCGACACCGGCCGCGGCTTGCAAGTTCGAAGCAGCGGATGTGGCAGCGAAGCTTTTGCTGTTGCCCTAATTTTATACACACATACACCGCTGGTATTGTGGTGGCAGAACTGTAATCTGATGCATCTCTTTCGTGACATACTATAAAATGCGACACCGGCCGCGGCTTGCAAGTTCGAAGCAGCGGATGTGGCAGCGAAGCTTTTGCTGTTGCCCTAATTTTATACACACATACACCGCTGGTATTGTGGTGGCAGAACTGTAATCTGATGCATCTCTTTCGTGACATACTATAAAATGCGACACCGGCCGCGGCTTGCAAGTTCGAAGCAGCGGATGTGGCAGCGAAGCTTTTGCTGTTGCCCTAATTTTATACACACATACACCGCTGGTATTGTGGTGGCAGAACTGTAATCTGATGCATCTCTTTCGTGACATACTATAAAATGCGACACCGGCCGCGGCTTGCAGGTTCGAAGCAGCGGATGTGGCAGCGAAGATTTTGCTTTTGCCCTAATTTTATACACACATACACCACTGGTATAGTGGGGGCAGCACTGTAATGTGATGCATCTCTTTCGTCACATACTATAAAATGCGACACCAGCCGCGGCTTGCAGGTTCGAAGCAGCGGATGTGGCAGCGAAGCTTTTGCTGTTGCCCTAATTTTATACACACATACACCGCTGGTATTGTGGTGGCAGAACTGTAATCTGATGCATCTCTTTCGTGACATACTATAAAATGCGACACCGGCCGCGGCTTGCAAGTTCGAAGCAGCGGATGTGGCAGCGAAGCTTTTGCTGTTGCCCTAATTTTATACACACATACACCGCTGGTATTGTGGTGGCAGAACTGTAATCTGATGCATCTCTTTCGTGACATACTATAAAATGCGACACCGGCCGCGGCTTGCAGGTTCGAAGCAGCGGATGTGGCAGCGAAGTTTTTGCTGTTGCCCTAATTTTATACACACATACACCGCTGGTATTGTGGTGGCAGAACTGTAACCTGATGCATCTCTTTCGTGACATACTATAAAATGCGACACCGGCCGCGGCTTGCAGGTTCGAAGCAGCGGATGAGGCAGCGAAGCTTTTGCTGTTGCCCTAATTTTATACACACATACACCGCTGGTATTGTGGTGGCAGAACTGTAATCTGATGCATCTCTTTCGTGACATACTATAAAATGCGACACCGGCCGCGGCTTGCTGGTTCGAAGCAGCGGATGTGGCAGTGAAGATTTTGCTGTTGCCCTAATTTTATACACACATACACAACTGGTATAGTGGTGGCAGCACTGTAATGTGATGCATCTCTTTCGTGACATACTATAAAATGCGACACCAGCCGCGGCTTGCAGGTTCGAAGCAGCGGATGTGGCAGCGAAGCTTTTGCTGTTGCCCTAATTTTATACACACATACACCGCTGGTATTGTGGTGGCAGAACTGTAATCTGATGCATCTCTTTCGTGACATACTATAAAATGCGACACCGGCCGCGGCTTGCAAGTTCGAAGCAGCGGATGTGGCAGCGAAGCTTTTGCTGTTGCCCTAATTTTATACACACATACACCGCTGGTATTGTGGTGGCAGAACTGTAATCTGATGCATCTCTTTCGTGACATACTATAAAATGCGACACCGGCCGCGGCTTGCAGGTTCGAAGCAGCGGATGTGGCAGCGAAGTTTTTGCTGTTGCCCTAATTTTATACACACATACACCGCTGGTATTGTGGTGGCAGAACTGTAATCTGATGCATCTCTTTCGTGACATACTATAAAATGCGACACCGGCCGCGGCTTGCAGGTTCGAAGCAGCGGATGTGGCAGCGAAGCTTTTGCTGTTGCCCTAATTTTATACACACATACACCACTGGTATAGTGGTGGCAGCACTGTAATGTGATGCATTTTTTCGTGACATACTATAAAATGCGACACCGGCCGCGGCTTGCAGGTTCGAAGCAGCGGATGTGGCAGCGAAGATTTTGCTGTTGCCCTAATTCTATACACACATACACCACTGGTATAGCGGTGGCAGCACTGTAATGTGATGCATTTCTTTCGTGACATACTATAATATGCGACACCGGCCGCGGCTTGCAGGTTCGAAGCAGCGGATGTGGCAGCGAAGCTTTTGCTGTTGCCCTAATTTTATACACACATACACCACTGGTATAGTGGTAGCAGCACTGTAATGTGATGCATCTCTTTCGAGACATACTATAAAATGCGACACCGGCCGCGGCTTGCAGGTTCGAAGCAGCGGATGTGGCAGCGAAGATTTTGCTGTTGCCCTAATTTTATACACACATACACCACTGGTATAGCGGTGGCAGCACTGTAATGTGATGCATTTCTTTCGTGACATACTATAAAATGCGACACCGGCCGCGGCTTGCAGGTTCGAAGCAGCGGATGTGGCAGCGAAGCTTTTGCTGTTGCCCTAATTTTATACACACATACACCGCTGGTATTGTGGTGGCAGAACTGTAATGTGATGCATCTCTTTCGTGACGTACTATAAAATGCGACACCGGCCGCGGCTTGCAGGTTCGAAGCAGCGGATGTGGCAGCGAAGATTTTGCTGTTGCCCTAATTTTATACACACATACACCGCTGGTATTGTGGTGGCAGAACAGTAATGTGACGCATTTCTTTCGTGACATACTATAAAATGCGACACCGGCCGCGGCTTGCAGGTTCGAAGCAGCGGATGTGGCAGCGAAGCTTTTGCTGTTGCCCTAATTTTATACACACATACACCGCTGGTATTGTGGTGGCAGAACTGTAATCTGATGCATCTCTTTCGTGACATACTATAAAATGCGACACCGGCCGCGGCTTGCAGGTTCGAAGCAGCGGATGTGGCAGCGAAGATTTTGCTGTTGCCCTAATTTTATACACACATACACCGCTGGTATTGTGGTGGCAGAACAGTAATCTGATGCATCTCTTTCGTGACATACTATAAAATGCGACACCGGCCGCGGCTTGCAGGTTCGAAGCAGCGGATGTGGCAGCGAAGTTTTTGCTGTTGCCCTAATTTTATACACACATACACGGCTGGTATTGTGGTGGCAGAACTGTAATCTGATGCATCTCTTTCGTGACATACTATAAAATGCGACACCGGCCGCGGCTTGCAGGTTCGAAGCAGCGGATGTGGCAGCGAAGCTTTTGCTGTTGCCGTAATTTTATACACACATACACCACTGCTATAGTGGTGGCAGCAATGTAATGTGATGCATCTCTTTCGTGACATGCTATAAAATGCGACACCGGCCGCAGATCGCAGGTTCGAAGCAGCGGATGTGGCAGCGAAGATTTGGCTGTTGCCTTAATTTTATACACACATACACCACTGGTATAGTGGTGATAGCACTCTAATGTGATGCATCTCTTTCGCGACATACTATAAAATGCGAGACCGGCCGCAGATCGCAGGTTCAAAGCAGCGGATGTGGCAGCGAAGCTTTTCCTGTTGCCCTAATCTTATACACACATACACCACTGGTATAGTGGTGATAGCACTCTAATGTGATGCATCTCTTTCGCGACATACTATAAAATGCGAGACCGGCCGCAGATCGCAGGTTCAAAGCAGCGGATGTGGCAGCGAAGCTTTTGCTGTTGCCCTAATTTTATACACACATACACCACTGGTACAGTGGTGGCAGCACTGTAATGTGATGCATCTTTTTCGTGACATCCTATAAAATGCGACACCGGCCGCAGATCGCAGGTTCGAAGCAGCGGATGTGGCAGCGAAGCTTTTGCTGTTGCCCTAATTTTATACACACATACACGGCTGGTATTGTGGTGGCAGAACTGTAATCTGATGCATCTCTTTCGTGACATACTATAAAATGCGACACCGGCCGCGGCTTGCAGGTTCGAAGCAGCGGATGTGGCAGCGAAGCTTTTGCTGTTGCCGTAATTTTATACACACATACACCACTGCTATAGTGGTGGCAGCAATGTAATGTGATGCATCTCTTTCGTGACATGCTATAAAATGCGACACCGGCCGCAGATCGCAGGTTCGAAGCAGCGGATGTGGCAGCGAAGATTTGGCTGTTGCCTTAATTTTATACACACATACACCACTGGTATAGTGGTGGCAGCACTGTAATGTGATGCACCTCTTTCGTGACATCCTATAAAATGCGACACCGGCCGCAGATCGCAGGTTCGAAGCAGCGGATGTGGCAGCGAAGATTTGGCTGTTGCCTTAATTTTATACACACATACACCACTGGTATAGTGGTGGCAGCACTGTAATGTGATGCATCTTTTTCGTGACATCCTATAAAATGCGACACCGGCCGCAGATCGCAGGTTCAAAGCAGCGGATGTGGCAGCGAAGATTTTGCTGTTGCCCTAATTTTATACACACATACACCGCTGGTATAGTGGTGATAGCACTCTAATGTGATGCATCTCTTTCGCGACATACTATAAAATGCGAGACCGGCCGCAGATCGCAGGTTCGAAACAGCGGATGTGGCAGCGAAGCTTTTGCTGTTGCCCTAATTTTATACACACATACACCACTGGTACAGTGGTGGCAGCACTGTAATGTGATGCATCTTTTTCGTGACATCCTATAAAATGCGACACCGGCCGCAGATCGCAGGTTCGAAGCAGCGGATGTGGCAGCGAAGCTTTTGCTGTTGCCCTAATTTTATACACACATACACCACTGGTATAGTGGTGGCAGCACTGTAATGTGATGCATCTCTTTCGTGACATACTATAAAATGCGAGTCCGGCCGCAGATCGCAGGTTCAAAGCAGCAGATGTGGCAGCGAAGCTTTTGCTGTTGCCCTAATTTTATACACACATACACCACTGGTATAGTGGTGGCAGCACTGTAATGTGATGCATCTCTTTCGTGACATACTATAAAATAAGCAAGCGGCCGCGGCTCGCAGGTTCGAAGCAGCGGATGTGGCAGCGAAGCTTTTGTTGTTGCCCTAATTTTATACACACATACACCACTGGTATAGTGGTAGCAGCACTGTAATGTGATGCATTTCTTTCGTGACATAATATAAAATGCGACACCGGCCGCGGCTTGCAGGTTCGAAGCAGCGGATGTGGCAGCGAAGCTTTTGCTGTTGCCCTAATTTTATACACACATACACCGCTGGTATTGTGGTGGCAGAACTGTAATGTGATGCATCTCTTTCGTGACGTACTATAAAATGCGACACCGGCCGCGGCTTGCAGGTTCGAAGCAGCGGATGTGGCAGCGAAGATTTTGCTGTTGCCCTAATTTTATACACACATACACCGCTGGTATTGTGGTGGCAGAACAGTAATGTGACGCATTTCTTTCGTGACATACTATAAAATGCGACACCGGCCGCGGCTTGCAGGTTCGAAGCAGCGGATGTGGCAGCGAAGCTTTTGCTGTTGCCCTAATTTTATACACACATACACCGCTGGTATTGTGGTGGCAGAACTGTAATCTGATTCATCTCTTTCGTGACATACTATAAAATGCGACACCGGCCGCGGCTTGCAGGTTCGAAGCAGCGGATGTGGCAGCGAAGATTTTGCTGTTGCCCTAATTTTATACACACATACACCGCTGGTATTGTGGTGGCAGAACAGTAATCTGATGCATCTCTTTCGTGACATACTATAAAATGCGACACCGGCCGCGGCTTGCAGGTTCGAAGCAGCGGATGTGGCAGCGAAGTTTTTGCTGTTGCCCTAATTTTATACACACATACACGGCTGGTATTGTGGTGGCAGAACTGTAATCTGATGCATCTCTTTCGTGACATACTATAAAATGCGACACCGGCCGCGGCTTGCAGGTTCGAAGCAGCGGATGTGGCAGCGAAGCTTTTGCTGTTGCCGTAATTTTATACACACATACACCACTGCTATAGTGGTGGCAGCAATGTAATGTGATGCATCTCTTTCGTGACATGCTATAAAATGCGACACCGGCCGCAGATCGCAGGTTCGAAGCAGCGGATGTGGCAGCGAAGATTTGGCTGTTGCCTTAATTTTATACACACATACACCACTGGTATAGTGGTGATAGCACTCTAATGTGATGCATCTCTTTCGCGACATACTATAAAATGCGAGACCGGCCGCAGATCGCAGGTTCAAAGCAGCGGATGTGGCAGCGAAGCTTTTGCTGTTGCCCTAATCTTATACACACATACACCACTGGTATAGTGGTGATAGCACTCTAATGTGATGCATCTCTTTCGCGACATACTATAAAATGCGAGACCGGCCGCAGATCGCAGGTTCAAAGCAGCGGATGTGGCAGCGAAGCTTTTGCTGTTGCCCTAATTTTATACACACATACACCACTGGTACAGTGGTGGCAGCACTGTAATGTGATGCATCTTTTTCGTGACATCCTATAAAATGCGACACCGGCCGCAGATCGCAGGTTCGAAGCAGCGGATGTGGCAGCGAAGCTTTTGCTGTTGCCCTAATTTTATACACACATACACGGCTGGTATTGTGGTGGCAGAACTGTAATCTGATGCATCTCTTTCGTGACATACTATAAAATGCGACACCGGCCGCGGCTTGCAGGTTCGAAGCAGCGGATGTGGCAGCGAAGCTTTTGCTGTTGCCGTAATTTTATACACACATACACCACTGCTATAGTGGTGGCAGCAATGTAATGTGATGCATCTCTTTCGTGACATGCTATAAAATGCGACACCGGCCGCAGATCGCAGGTTCGAAGCAGCGGATGTGGCAGCGAAGATTTGGCTGTTGCCTTAATTTTATACACACATACACCACTGGTATAGTGGTGATAGCACTCTAATGTGATGCATCTCTTTCGCGACATACTATAAAATGCGAGACCGGCCGCAGATCGCAGGTTCAAAGCAGCGGATGTGGCAGCGAAGCTTTTGCTGTTGCCCTAATCTTATACACACATACACCACTGGTATAGTGGTGATAGCACTCTAATGTGATGCATCTCTTTCGCGACATACTATAAAATGCGAGACCGGCCGCAGATCGCAGGTTCAAAGCAGCGGATGTGGCAGCGAAGCTTTTGCTGTTGCCCTAATTTTATACACACATACACCACTGGTACAGTGGTGGCAGCACTGTAATGTGATGCATCTTTTTCGTGACATCCTATAAAATGCGACACCGGCCGCAGATCGCAGGTTCGAAGCAGCGGATGTGGCAGCGAAGCTTTTGCTGTTGCCCTAATTTTATACACACATACACGGCTGGTATTGTGGTGGCAGAACTGTAATCTGATGCATCTCTTTCGTGACATACTATAAAATGCGACACCGGCCGCGGCTTGCAGGTTCGAAGCAGCGGATGTGGCAGCGAAGCTTTTGCTGTTGCCGTAATTTTATACACACATACACCACTGCTATAGTGGTGGCAGCAATGTAATGTGATGCATCTCTTTCGTGACATGCTATAAAATGCGACACCGGCCGCAGATCGCAGGTTCGAAGCAGCGGATGTGGCAGCGAAGATTTGGCTGTTGCCTTAATTTTATACACACATACACCACTGGTATAGTGGTGGCAGCACTGTAATGTGATGCACCTCTTTCGTGACATCCTATAAAATGCGACACCGGCCGCAGATCGCAGGTTCGAAGCAGCGGATGTGGCAGCGAAGATTTGGCTGTTGCCTTAATTTTATACACACATACACCACTGGTATTGTGGTGGCAGCACTGTAATGTGATGCATCTTTTTCGTGACATCCTATAAAATGCGACACCGGCCGCAGATCGCAGGTTCAAAGCAGCGGATGTGGCAGCGAAGATTTTGCTGTTGCCCTAATTTTATACACACATACACCGCTGGTATAGTGGTGATAGCACTCTAATGTGATGCATCTCTTTCGCGACATACTATAAAATGCGAGACCGGCCGCAGATCGCAGCTTCGAAACAGCGGATGTGGCAGCGAAGCTTTTGCTGTTGCCCTAATTTTATACACACATACACCACTGGTACAGTGGTGGCAGCACTGTAATGTGATGCATCTTTTTCGTGACATCCTATAAAATGCGACACCGGCCGCAGATCGCAGGTTCGAAGCAGCGGATGTGGCAGCGAAGCTTTTGCTGTTGCCCTAATTTTATACACACATACACCACTGGTATAGTGGTGGCAGCACTGTAATGTGATGCATCTCTTTCGTGACATACTATAAAATGCGAGTCCGGCCGCAGATCGCAGGTTCAAAGCAGCAGATGTGGCAGCGAAGCTTTTGCTGTTGCCCTAATTTTATACACACATACACCACTGGTATAGTGGTGGCAGCACTGTAATGTGATGCATCTCTTTCGTGACATACTATAAAATAAGCAAGCGGCCGCGGCTCGCAGGTTCGAAGCAGCGGATGTGGCAGCGAAGCTTTTGTGGTTGCCCTAATTTTATACACACATACACCACTGGTATAGTGGTAGCAGCACTGTAATGTGATGCATCTCTTTCGTGACATACTATAAAATGCGACACCGGCCGCGGCTTGCAGGTTCGAAGCAGCGGATGTGGTAGCGAAGATTTTGCTGTTGCCCTAATTTTATACACACATACACCACTGGTATAGTGTTGGCAGCACTGTAATGTGATGCATCTCTTTCGTGACATACTATAAAATGCGACACCGGCCGCGGCTTGCAGGTTCGAAGCAGCGGATGTGGCAGCGAAGCTTTTGCTGTTGCCCTAATTTTATACACACATACACCACTGGTATAGTGGTAGCAGCACTGTAATGTGATGCATCTCTTTCGTGACATACTATAAAATGCGACACCGGCCGCGGCTTGCAGGTTCGAAGCAGCGGATGTGGCAGCGAAGATTTTGCTGTTGCCCTAATTTTATACACACATACACCACTGGTATAGCGGTGGCAGCACTGTAATGTGATGCATTTCTTTCGTGACATACTATAAAATGCGACACCGGCCGCGGCTTGCAGGTTCGAAGCAGCGGATGTGGCAGCGAAGCTTTTGCTGTTGCCCTAATTTTATACACACATACACCACTGGTATAGTGGTAGCAGCACTGTAATGTGATGCATCTCTTTCGTGACATACTATAAAATGCGACACCGGCCGCGGCTTGCAGGTTCGAAGCAGCGGATGTGGCAGCGAAGATTTTGCTGTTGCCCTAATTTTATACACACATACACCACTGGTATAGCGGTGGCAGCACTGTAATGTGATGCATTTCTTTCGTGACATACTATAAAATGCGACACCGGCCGCGGCTTGCAGGTTCGAAGCAGCGGATGTGGCAGCGAAGCTTTTGCTGTTGCCCTAATTTTATACACACATACACCGCTGGTATTGTGGTGGCAGAACTGTAATCTGATGCATCTCTTTCGTGACATACTATAAAATGCGACACCGGCCGCGGCTTGCAGGTTCGAAGCAGCGGATGTGGCAGCGAAGATTTTGCTGTTGCCCTAATTTTATACACACATACACCGCTGGTATTGTGGTGGCACAACAGTAATGTGATGCATTTCTTTCGTGACATACTATAAAATGCGACACCGGCCGCAGCTTGCAGGTTCGAAGCAGCGGATGTGGCAGCGAAGCTTTTGCTGTTGCCCTAATTTTATACACACATACACCGCTGGTATTGTGGTGGCAGAACTGTAATCTGATGCATCTCTTTCGTGACATACTATAAAATGCGACACCGGCCGCGGCTTGCAGGTTCGAAGCAGCGGATGTGGCAGCGAAGATTTTGCTGTTGCCCTAATTTTATACACACATACACCGCTGGTATTGTGGTGGCAGAACAGTAATCTGATGCATCTCTTTCGTGACATACTATAAAATGCGACACCGGCCGCGGCTTGCAGGTTCGAAGCAGCGGATGTGGCAGCGAAGTTTTTGCTGTTGCCCTAATTTTATACACACATACACGGCTGGTATTGTGGTGGCAGAACTGTAATCTGATGCATCTCTTTCGTGACATACTATAAAATGCGACACCGGCCGCGGCTTGCAGGTTCGAAGCAGCGGATGTGGCAGCGAAGCTTTTGCTGTTGCCCTAATTTTATACACACATACACCACTGGTATAGATGTGGCAGCACTGTAATGTGATGCATCTCTTTCGTGACATACTATAAAATGCGACACCGGCCGCAGATCGCAGGTTCGAAGCAGCGGATGTGGCAGCGAAGATTTTGCTGTTGCCCTAATTTTATACACACATACACCACTGGAATAGTGGTGGCAGCACGGTAATGTGATGCATCTCTTTCGTGACATACTATAAAATGCGAGACCGGCCGCAGATCGCAGGTTCGAAGCAGCGGATGTGGCAGCGAAGATTTTGCTGTTGCCCTAATTTTATACACACATACACCGCTGGTATAGTGGTGGCAGCACGGTAATGTTATGCATCTTTTTCGTGACATCCTATAAAATGCGACACCGGCCGCAGATCGCAGGTTCGAAGCAGCGGATGTGGCAGCGAAGCTTTTGCTGTTGCCGTAATTTTATACACACATACACCACTGCTATAGTGGTGGCAGCAATGTAATGTGATGCATCTCTTTCGTGACATGCTATAAAATGCGACACCGGCCGCAGATCGCAGGTTCGAAGCAGCGGATGTGGCAGCGAAGATTTGGCTGTTGCCTTAATTTTATACACACATACACCACTGGTATAGTGGTGGCAGCACGGTAATGTTATGCATCTTTTTCGTGACATCCTATAAAATGCGACACCGGCCGCAGATCGCAGGTTCGAAGCAGCGGATGTGGCAGCGAAGCTTTTGCTGTTGCCCTAATCTTATACACACATACACCACTGGTATAGTGGTGGCAGCACTGTAATGTGATGCATCTTTTTCGTGACATCCTATAAAATGCGACACCGGCCGCAGATCGCAGGTTCAAAGCAGCGGATGTGGCAGCGAAGATTTTGCTGTTGCCCTAATTTTATACACACATACACCGCTGGTATAGTGGTGATAGCACTCTAATGTGATGCATCTCTTTCGCGACATACTATAAAATGCGAGACCGGCCGCAGATCGCAGGTTCGAAACAGCGGATGTGGCAGCGAAGCTTTTGCTGTTGCCCTAATTTTATACACACATACACCACTGGTACAGTGGTGGCAGCACTGTAATGTGATGCATCTTTTTCGTGAGATCCTATAAAATGCGACACCGGCCGCAGATCGCTGGTTCGAAGCAGCGGATGTGGCAGCGAAGCTTTTGCTGTTGCCCTAATTTTATACACACATACACCACTGGTATAGTGGTGGCAGCACTGTAATGTGATGCATCTCTTTCGTGACATACTATAAAATGCGAGACCGGCCGCAGATCGCAGGTTCAAAGCAGCAGATGTGGCAGCGAAGCTTTTGCTGTTGCCCTAATTTTATGCACACATACACCACTGGTATAGTGGTGGCAGCACTGTAATGTGATGCATCTTTTTCGTGACATCCTATAAAATGCGACACCGGCCGCAGATCGCAGGTTCGAAGCAGTGGATGTGGCAGCGAAGCTTTTGTTGTTGCCCTAATTTTATACACACATACACCACTGGTATAGTGGTAGCAGCACTGTAATGTGATGCATCTCTTTCGTGACATACTATAAAATGCGACACCGGCCGCGGCTTGCAGGTTCGAAGCAGCGCATGTGGTAGCGAAGATTTTGCTGTTGCCCTAATTTTATACACACATACACCACTGGTATAGTGGTGGCAGCACTGTAATGTGATGCATCTCTTTCGTGACATACTATAAAATGCGACACCGGCCGCGGCTTGCAGGTTCGAAGCAGCGGATGTGGCAGCGAAGCTTTTGCTGTTGCCCTAATTTTATACACACATACACCACTGGTATAGTGGTAGCAGCACTGTAATGTGATGCTTCTCTTTCGTGACATACTATAAAATGCGAGACCGGCCGCGGCTTGCAGGTTCGAAGCAGCGGATGTGGTAGCGAAGATTTTGCTGTTGCCCTAATTTTATACACACATACACCACTGTTATAGTGGTGGCAGCACTGTAATGTGATGCATCTCTTTCGTGACATACTTTAAAATGCGACACCGGCCGCGGCTTGCAGGTTCGAAGCAGCGGATGTGGCAGCGAAGCTTTTGCTGTTGCCCTAATTTTATACACACATACACCGCTGGTATTGTGGTGGCAGAACTGTAATCTGATGCATCTCTTTCGTGACATACTATAAAATGCGACACCGGCCGCGGCTTGCAGGTTCGAAGCAGCGGATGTGGCAGCGAAGATTTTGCTGTTGCCCTAATTTTATACACACATACACCACTGGTATAGCGGTGGCAGCACTGTAATGTTATGCATTTCTTTCGTGACATACTATAAAATGCGACACCGGCCGCGGCTTGCAGGTTCGAAGCAGCGGATGTGGCAGCGAAGCTTTTGCTGTTGCCCTAATTTTATACACACATACACCGCTGGTATTGTGGTGGCAGAACTGTAATCTGATGCATCTCTTTCGTGACATACTACAAAATGCGACACCGGCCGCGGCTTGCAGGTTCGAACCAGCGGATGTGGCAGCGAAGCTTTTGCTGTTGCCCTAATTTTATACACACATACACCGCTGGTATTGTGGTGGCAGAACTGTAATCTGATGCATCTCTTTCGTGACATACTATAAAATGCGACACCGGCCGCGGCTTGCAGGTTCGAAGCAGCGGATGTGGCAGCGAAGATTTTGCTGTTGCCCTAATTTTATACACACATACACCGCTGGTATTGTGGTGGCAGAACTGTAATCTGATGCATCTCTTTCGTGACATACTATAAAATGCGACACCGGCCGCGGCTTGCAGGTTCGAAGCAGTGGATGTGGCAGCGAAGTTTTTGCTGTTGCCCTAATTTTATACACACATACACCGCTGGTATTGTTGTGGCAGAACTGTAATCTGATGCATCTCTTTCGTGACATACTATAAAATGCGACACCGGCCGCGGCTTGCAGGTTCGAAGCAGCGGATGTGGCAGCGAAGCTTATGCTGTTGCCCTAATTTTATACACACATACACTGCTGGTATTGTGGTGGCAGAACTGTAATCTGATGCATCTCTTTCGTGACATACTATAAAATGCGACACCGGCCGCGGCTTGCAGGTTCGAAGCAGCGGATGTGGCAGCGAAGCTTTTGCTGTTGCCCTAATTTTATACACACATACACCGCTGGTATTGTGGTGGCAGAACTGTAATCTGATGCATCTCTTTCGTGACATACTATAAAATGCGGCACCGGCCGCGGCTTGCAGGTTCGAAGCAGCGGATGTGGCAGCGAAGTTTTTGCTGTTGCCCTAATTTTATACACACATACACCGCTGGTATTGTGGTGGCAGAACTGTAATCTGATGCATCTCTTTCGTGACATACTATAAAATGCGACACCGGCCGCGGCTTGCAGGTTCGAAGCAGCGGATGTGGCAGCGAAGCTTTTGCTGTTGCCCTAATTTTATACACACATACACCACTGGTATAGATGTGGCTGCACTGTAATGTGATGCATCTCTTTCGTGACATACTATAAAATGCGACACCGGCCGCAGATCGCAGGTTCGAAGCAGCGGATGTGGCAGCGAAGATTTTGCTGTTGCCCTAATTTTATACATACATACACCACTGGAATAGTGGTGGCAGCACGGTAATGTGATGCATCTCTTTCGTGACATACTATAAAATGCGAGACCGGCCGCAGATCGCAGGTTCGAAGCAGCGGATGTGGCAGCGAAGATTTTGCTGTTGCCCTAATTTTATACACACATACACCGCTGGTATAGTGGTGGCAGCACGGTAATGTTATGCATCTTTTTCGTGACATCCTATAAAATGCGTCACCGGCTGCAGATCGCAGGTTCGAAGCAGCGGATGTGGCAGCGAAGTTTTTGCTGTTGCCCTAATTTTATAAACACATACACCACTGGTATAGTGGTGGCAGCACGGTAATGTGATGCATCTTTTTCGTGACATCCTATAAAATGCGACACCGGCCGCAGATCGCAGGTTCGAAGCAGCGGATGTGGCAGCGAAGCTTTTGCTGTTGCCGTAATTTTATACACACATACACCACTGCTATAGTGGTGGCAGCACTGTAATGTGATGCATCTCTTTCGTGACATGCTATAAAATGCGACACCGGCCGCAGATCGCAGGTTCGAAGCAGCGGATGTGGCAGCGAAGCTTTTGCTGTTGCCCTAATTTTATACACACATACACCGCTGGTATTGTGGTGGCAGAACTGTAATCTGATGCATCTCTTTCGTGACATACTATAAAATGCGACACCGGCCGCGGCTTGCAGGTTCGAAGCAGCGGATGTGGCAGCGAAGATTTTGCAGTTGCCCTAATTTTATACACACATACACCGCTGGTATTGTGGTGGCAGAACAGTAATCTGATGCATCTCTTTCGTGACATACTATAAAATGCGACACCGGCCGCGGCTTGCAGGTTCGAAGCAGCGGATGTGGCAGCGAAGTTTTTGCTGTTGCCCTAATTTTATACACACATACACGGCTGGTATTGTGGTGGCAGAACTGTAATCTGATGCATCTCTTTCGTGACATACTATAAAATGCGACACCGGCCGCGGCTTGCAGGTTCGAAGCAGCGGATGTGGCAGCGAAGCTTTTGCTGTTGCCCTAATTTTATACACACATACACCACTAGTATAGATGTGGCAGCACTGTAATGTGATGCATCTCTTTCGTGACATACTATAAAATGCGACACCGGCCGCAGATCGCAGGTTCGAAGCAGCGGATGTGGCAGCGAAGATTTTGCTGTTGCCCTAATTTTATACACACATACACCACTGGAATAGTGGTGGCAGCACGGTAATGTGATGCATCTCTTTCGTGACATACTATAAAATGCGAGACCGGCCGCAGATCGCAGTTTCGAAGCAGCGGATGTGGCAGCGAAGATTTTGCTGTTGCCCTAATTTTATACACACATACACCGCTGGTATAGTGGTGGCAGCACGGTAATGTTATGCATCTTTTTCGTGACATCCTATAAAATGCGACACCGGCCGCAGATCGCAGGTTCGAAGCAGCGGATGTGGCAGCGAAGCTTTTGCTGTTGCCGTAATTTTATAGACACATACACCACTGCTATAGTGGTGGCAGCAATGTAATGTGATGCATCTCTTTCGTGACATGCTATAAAATGCGACACCGGCCGCAGATCGCAGGTTCGAAGCAGCGGATGTGGCAGCGAAGATTTGGCTGTTGCCTTAATTTTATACACACATACACCACTGGTATAGTGGTGGCAGCACTGTAATCTGATGCATCTCTTTCGTGACATACTATAAAATGCGACACCGGCCGCGGCTTGCAGGTTCGAAGCAGCGGATGTGGCAGCGAAGCTTTTGCTGTTGCCCTAATTTTATACACACATACACCACTGGTATAGATGTGGCAGCACTGTAATGTGATGCATCTCTTTCGTGACATACTATAAAATGCGACACCGGCCGCAGATCGCAGGTTCGAAGCAGCGGATGTGGCAGCGAAGATTTTGCTGTTGCCCTAATTTTATACACACATACACCACTGGAATAGTGGTGGCAGCACGGTAATGTGATGCATCTCTTTCGTGACATACTATAAAATGCGAGACCGGCCGCAGATCGCAGGTTCGAAGCAGCGGATGTGGCAGCGAAGATTTTGCTGTTGCCCTAATTTTATACACACATACACCGCTGGCATAGTGGTGGCAGCACGGTAATGTTATGCATCTTTTTCGTGACATCCTATAAAATGCGACACCGGCCGCAGATCGCAGGTTCGAAGCAGCGGATGTGGCAGCGAAGCTTTTGCTGTTGCCGTAATTTTATACACACATACACCACTGCTATAGTGGTGGCAGCAATGTAATGTGATGCATCTCTTTCGTGACATGCTATAAAATGCGACACCGGCCGCAGATCGCAGGTTCGAAGCAGCGGATGTGGCAGCGAAGATTTGGCTGTTGCCTTAATTTTATACACACATACACCACTGGTATAGTGGTGGCAGCACTGTAATGTGATGCATCTTTTTCGTGACATCCTATAAAATGCGACACCGGCCGCAGATCGCAGGTTCAAAGCAGCGGATGTGGCAGCGAAGCTTTTGCTGTTGCCGTAATTTTATACACACATACACCACTGGTATAGTGGTGGCAGCAATGTAATGTGATGCACCTCTTTCGTGACATACTATAAAATGCGAGACCGGCCGCAGATCGCAGGTTCGAAGCAGCGGATGTGGCAGCGAAGCTTTTGCTGTTGCCCTAATCTTATACACACATACACCACTGGTATAGTGGTGGCAGCACTGTAATGTGATGCATCTTTTTCGTGACATCCTATAAAATGCGACACCGGCCGCAGATCGCAGGTTCAAAGCAGCGGATGTGGCAGCGAAGCTTTTGCTGTTGCCTTAATTTTATACACACATACACCACTGGTATAGTGGTGGCAGCAATGTAATGTGATGCACCTCTTTCGTGACATACTATAAAATGCGAGACCGGCCGCAGATCGCAGGTTCGAAGCAGCGGATGTGGCAGCGAAGCTTTTGCTGTTGCCCTAATCTTATACACACATACACCACTGGTATATTGGTGGCAGCACTGTAATGTGATGCATCTTTTTCGTGACATCCTATAAAATCCGACACCGGCCGCAGATCGCAGGTTCAAAGCAGCGGATGTGGCAGCGAAGATTTTGCTGTTGCCCTAATTTTATACACATATACACCGCTGGTATAGTGGTGATAGCACTCTAATGTGATGCATCTCTTTCGCGACATACTATAAAATGCGAGACCGGCCGCAGATCGCAGGTTCGAAACAGCGGATGTGGCAGCGAAGCTTTTGCTGTTGCCCTAATTTTATAGACACATACACCACTGGTACAGTGGTGGCAGCACTGTAATGTGATGCATCTTTTTGGTGACATCCTATAAAATGCGACACCGGCCGCAGATCGCAGGTTCGAAGCAGCGGATGTGGCAGCGAAGCTTTTGCTGTTGCCCTAATTTTATACACACATACACCACTGGTATAGTGGTGGCAGCACTGTAATGTGATGCATCTCTTTCGTGACATACTATAAAATGCGAGACCGGCCGCAGATCGCAGGTTCAAAGCAGCAGATGTGGCAGCGAAGCTTTTGCTGTTGCCCTAATTTTATGCACACATACACCACTGGTATAGTGGTGGCAGCACTGTAATGTGATGCATCTTTTTCGTGACATCCTATAAAATGCGACACCGGCCGCAGATCGCAGGTTCGAAGCAGCGGATGTGGCAGCGAAGCTTTTGCTGTTGCCCTAATTTATACACACATACACCACTGGTATAGTGGTGGCAGCACTGTAATGTGATGCATCTCTTTCGTGACATACTATAAAATGCGAGACCGGCCGCAGATCGCAGGTTCGAAGCAGTGGATGTGGCAGCGAAGATTTTGCTGTTGCCCTAATTTTATACACACATAAACCGCTGGTATAGTGGTGGCAGCACTGTAATGTGATGCATTTTTTCGTGACATACTATAAAATGAGCAAGCGGCCGCGGCTCGCAGGTTCGAAGCAGCGGATGTGGCAGCGAAGCTTTTGTTGTTGCCCTAATTTTATACACACATACACCACTGGTATAGTGGTAGCAGCACTGTAATGTGATGCATCTCTTTCGTGACATACTATAAAATGCGACACCGGCCGCGGCTTGCAGGTTCGAAGCAGCGGATGTGGTAGCGAAGATTTTGCTGTTGCCCTAATTTTATACACACATACACCACTGGTATAGTGGTGGCAGCACTGTAATGTGATGCATCTCTTTCGTGACATACTATAAAATGCGACACCGGCCGCGGCTTGCAGGTTCGAAGCAGCGGATGTGGCAGCGAAGCTTTTGCTGTTGCCCTAATTTTATACACACATACACCACTGGTATAGTGGTAGCAGCACTGTAATGTGATGCTTCTCTTTCGTGACATACTATAAGATGCGACACCGGCCGCGGCTTGCAGGTTCGAAGCAGCGGATGTGGTAGCGAAGCTTTTGCTGTTGCCCTAATTTTATACACACATACACCGCTGGTATTGTGGTGGCAGAACTGTAATCTGATGCATCTCTTTCGTGACATACTATAAAATGCGACACCGGCCGCGGCTTGCAGGTTCGAAGCAGCGGATGTGGCAGCGAAGATTTTGCTGTTGCCCTAATTTTATACACACATACACCACTGGTATAGCGGTGGCAGCACTGTAATGTGATGCATTTCTTTCGTGACATACTATAAAATGCGACACCGGCCGCGGCTTGCAGGTTCGAAGCAGCGGATGTGGCAGCGAAGCTTTTGCTGTTGCCCTAATTTTATACACACATACACCGCTGGTATTGTGGTGGCAGAACTGTAATCTGATGCATCTCTTTCGTGACATACTACAAAATGCGACACCGGCCGCGGCTTGCAGGTTCGAACCAGCGGATGTGGCAGCGAAGCTTTTGCGGTTGCCCTAATTTTATACACACATACACCGCTGGTATTGTGGTGGAAGAACTGTAATCTGATGCATCTCTTTCGTGACATACTATAAAATGCGACACCGGCCGCGGCTTGCAGGTTCGAAGCAGCGGATGTGGCAGCGAAGATTTTGCTGTTGCCCTAATTTTATACACACATACACCGCTGGTATTGTGGTGGCAGAACTGTAATCTGATGCATCTCTTTCGTGACATACTATAAAATGCGACACCGGCCGCGGCTTGCAGGTTCGAAGCAGTGGATGTGGCAGCGAAGTTTTTGCTGTTGCCCTAATTTTATACACACATACACCGCTGGTATTGTTGTGGCAGAACTGTAATCTGATGCATCTCTTTCGTGACATACTATAAAATGCGACACCGGCCGCGGCTTGCAGGTTCGAAGCAGCGGATGTGGCAGCGAAGCTTATGCTGTTGCCCTAATTTTATACACACATACACCGCTGGTATTGTGGTGGCAGAACTGTAATCTGATGCATCTCTTTCGTGACATACTATAAAATGCGACACCGGCCGCGGCTTGCAGGTTCGAAGCAGCGGATGTGGCAGCGAAGCTTTTGCTGTTGCCCTAATTTTATACACACATACACCGCTGGTATTGTGGTGGCAGAACTGTAATCTGATGCATCTCTTTCGTGACATACTATAAAATGCGGCACCGGCCGCGGCTTGCAGGTTCGAAGCAGCGGATGTGGCAGCGAAGTTTTTGCTGTTGCCCTAATTTTACACACACATACACCGCTGGTATTGTGGTGGCAGAACTGTAATCTGATGCATCTCTTTCGTGACATACTATAAAATGCGACACCGGCCGCGGCTTGCAGGTTCGAAGCAGCGGATGTGGCAGCGAAGCTTTTGCTGTTGCCCTAATTTTATACACACATACACCACTGGTATAGATGTGGCTGCACTGTAATGTGATGCATCTCTTTCGTGACATACTATAAAATGCGACACCGGCCGCAGATCGCAGGTTCGAAGCAGCGGTTGTGGCAGCGAAGATTTTGCTGTTGCCCTAATTTTATACATACATACACCACTGGAATAGTGGTGGCAGCACGGTAATGTGATGCATCTCTTTCGTGACATACTATAAAATGCGAGACCGGCCGCAGATCGCAGGTTCGAAGCAGCGGATGTGGCAGCGAAAATTTTGCTGTTGCCCTAATTTTATACACACATACACCGCTGGTATAGTGGTGGCAGCACGGTAACGTTATGCATCTTTTTCGTGACATCCTATCAAATGCGACACCGGCTGCAGATCGCAGGTTCGAAGCAGCGGATGTGGCAGCGAAGTTTTTGCTGTTGCCCTAATTTTATAAACACATACACCACTGGTATAGTGGTGGCAGCACGGTAATGTGATGCATCTTTTTCGTGACATCCTATAAAATGCGACACCGGCCGCAGATCGCAGGTTCGAAGCAGCGGATGTGGCAGCGAAGCTTTTGCTGTTGCCGTAATTTTATACACACATACACCACTGCTATAGTGGTGGCAGCACTGTAATGTGATGCATCTCTTTCGTGACATGCTATAAAATGCGACACCGGCCGCAGATCGCAGGTTCGAAGCAGCGGATGTGGCAGCGAAGCTTTTGCTGTTGCCCTAATTTTATACACACATACACCGCTGGTATTGTGGTGGCAGAACTGTAATCTGATGCATCTCTTTCGTGACATCCTATAAAATGCGAGACCGGCCGCAGATCGCAGGTTCAAAGCAGCAGATGTGGCAGCGAAGCTTTTGCTGTTGCCCTAATTTTATGCACACATACACCACTGGTATAGTGGTGGCAGCACTGTAATGTGATGCATCTTTTTCGTGACATCCTATAAAATGCGACACCGGCCGCAGATCGCAGGTTCGAAGCAGCGGATGTGGCAGCGAAGCTTTTGCTGTTGCCCTAATTTTATACACACATACACCACTGGTATAGTGGTGGCAGCACTGTAATCTGATGCATCTCTTTCGTGACATACTATAAAATGCGACACCGGCCGCGGCTTGCAGGTTCGAAGCAGCGGATGTGGCAGCGAAGCTTTTGCTGTTGCCCTAATTTTATACACACATACACCACTGGTATAGTGGTGGCAGCACTGTAATGTGATGCATCTCTTTCGTGACATACTATAAAATGCGAGACCGGCCGCAGATCGCAGGTTCGAAGCAGTGGATGTGGCAGCGAAGATTTTGCTGTTGCCCTAATTTTATACACACATAAACCGCTGGTATAGTGGTGGCAGCACTGTAATGTGATGCATTTTTTCGTGACATACTATAAAATGAGCAAGCGGCCGCGGCTCGCAGGTTCGAAGCAGCGGATGTGGTAGCGAAGATTTTGCTGTTGCCCTAATTTTATACACACATACACCACTGGTATAGTGGTGGCAGCACTGTAATGTGATGCATCTCTTTCGTGACATACTATAAAATGCGACACCGGCCGCGGCTTGCAGGTTCGAAGCAGTGGATGTGGCAGCGAAGCTTTTGTTGTTGCCCTAATTTTATACACACATACACCACTGGTATAGTGGTAGCAGCACTGTAATGTGATGCATCTCTTTCGTGACATACTATAAAATGCGACACCGGCCGCGGCTTGCAGGTTCGAAGCAGCGGATGTGGTAGCGAAGATTTTGCTGTTGCCCTAATTTTATACACACATACACCACTGGTATAGTGGTGGCAGCACTGTAATGTGATGCATCTCTTTCGTGACATACTATAAAATGCGACACCGGCCGCGGCTTGCAGGTTCGAAGCAGCGGATGTGGCAGCGAAGCTTTTGCTGTTGCCCTAATTTTATACACACATACACCACTGGTATAGTGGTAGCAGCACTGTAATGTGATGCTTCTCTTTCGTGACATACTATAAGATGCGACACCGGCCGCGGCTTGCAGGTTCGAAGCAGCGGATGTGGTAGCGAAGATTTTGCTGTTGCCCTAATTTTATACACACATACACCACTGTTATAGTGGTGGCAGCACTGTAATGTGATGCATCTCTTTCGTGACATACTTTAAAATGCGACACCGGCCGCGGCTTGCAGGTTCGAAGCAGCGGATGTGGCAGCGAAGCTTTTGCTGTTGCCCTAATTTTATACACACATACACCGCTGGTATTGTGGTGGCAGAACTGTAATCTGATGCATCTCTTTCGTGACATACTATAAAATGCGACACCGGCCGCGGCTTGCAGGTTCGAAGCAGCGGATGTGGCAGCGAAGATTTTGCTGTTGCCCTAATTTTATACACACATACACCACTGGTATAGCGGTGGCAGCACTGTAATGTGATGCATTTCTTTCGTGACATACTATAAAATGCGACACCGGCCGCGGCTTGCAGGTTCGAAGCAGCGGATGTGGCAGCGAAGCTTTTGCTGTTGCCCTAATTTTATACACACATACACCGCTGGTATTGTGGTGGCAGAACTGTAATCTGATGCATCTCTTTCGTGACATACTACAAAATGCGACACCGGCCGCGGCTTGCAGGTTCGAACCAGCGGATGTGGCAGCGAAGCTTTTGCTGTTGCCCTAATTTTATACACACATACACCGCTGGTATTGTGGTGGCAGAACTGTAATCTGATGCATCTCTTTCGTGACATACTATAAAATGCGACACCGGCCGCGGCTTGCAGGTTCGAAGCAGCGGATGTGGCAGCGAAGATTTTGCTGTTGCCCTAATTTTATACACACATACACCGCTGGTATTGTGGTGGCAGAACTGTAATCTGATGCATCTCTTTCGTGACATACTATAAAATGCGACACCGGCCGCGGCTTGCAGGTTCGAAGCAGTGGATGTGGCAGCGAAGTTTTTGCTTTTGCCCTAATTTTATACACACATACACCGCTGGTATTGTTGTGGCAGAACTGTAATCTGATGCATCTCTTTCGTGACATACTATAAAATGCGAGACCGGCCGCGGCTTGCAGGTTCGAAGCAGCGGATGTGGCAGCGAAGCTTATGCTGTTGCCCTAATTTTATACACACATACACCGCTGGTATTGTGGTGGCAGAACTGTAATCTGATGCATCTCTTTCGTGACATACTATAAAATGCGACACCGGCCGCGGCTTGCAGGTTCGAAGCAGCGGATGTGGCAGCGAAGCTTTTGCTGTTGCCCTAATTTTATACACACATACACCGCTGGTATTGTGGTGGCAGAACTGTAATCTGATGCATCTCTTTCGTGACATACTATAAAATGCGACACCGGCCGCGGCTTGCAGGTTCGAAGCAGCGGATGTGGCAGCGAAGCTTATGCTGTTGCCCTAATTTTATACACACATACACTGCTGGTATTGTGGTGGCAGAACTGTAATCTGATGCATCTCTTTCGTGACATACTATAAAATGCGACACCGGCCGCGGCTTGCAGGTTCGAAGCAGCGGATGTGGCAGCGAAGCTTTTGCTGTTGCCCTAATTTTATACACACATACACCGCTGGTATTGTGGTGGCAGAACTGTAATCTGATGCATCTCTTTCGTGACATACTATAAAATGCGGCACCGGCCGCGGCTTGCAGGTTCGAAGCAGCGGATGTGGCAGCGAAGTTTTTGCTGTTGCCCTAATTTTATACACACATACACCGCTGGTATTGTGGTGGCAGAACTGTAATCTGATGCATCTCTTTCGTGACATACTATAAAATGCGACACCGGCCGCGGCTTGCAGGTTCGAAGCAGCGGATGTGGCAGCGAAGCTTTTGCTGTTGCCCTAATTTTATACACACATACACCACTGGTATAGATGTGGCTGCACTGTAATGTGATGCATCTCTTTCGTGACATACTATAAAATGCGACACCGGCCGCAGATCGCAGGTTCGAAGCAGCGGATGTGGCAGCGAAGATTTTGCTGTTGCCCTAATTTTATACATACATACACCACTGGAATAGTGGTGGCAGCACGGTAATGTGATGCATCTCTTTCGTGACATACTATAAAATGCGAGACCGGCCGCAGATCGCAGGTTCGAAGCAGCGGATGTGGCAGCGAAGATTTTGCTGTTGCCCTAATTTTATACACACATACACCGCTGGTATAGTGGTGGCAGCACGGTAATGTTATGCATCTTTTTCGTGACATCCTATAAAATGCGTCACCGGCTGCAGATCGCAGGTTCGAAGCAGCGGATGTGGCAGCGAAGTTTTTGCTGTTGCCCTAATTTTATAAACACATACACCACTGGTATAGTGGTGGCAGCACGGTAATGTGATGCATCTTTTTCGTGACATCCTATAAAATGCGACACCGGCCGCAGATCGCAGGTTCGAAGCAGCGGATGTGGCAGCGAAGCTTTTGCTGTTGCCGTAATTTTATACACACATACACCACTGCTATAGTGGTGGCAGCACTGTAATGTGATGCATCTCTTTCGTGACATGCTATAAAATGCGACACCGGCCGCAGATCGCAGGTTCGAAGCAGCGGATGTGGCAGCGAAGCTTTTGCTGTTGCCCTAATTTTATACACACATACACCGCTGGTATTGTGGTGGCAGAACTGTAATCTGATGCATCTCTTTCGTGACATACTATAAAATGCGACACCGGCCGCGGCTTGCAGGTTCGAAGCAGCGGATGTGGCAGCGAAGATTTTGCAGTTGCCCTAATTTTATACACACATACACCGCTGGTATTGTGGTGGCAGAACAGTAATCTGATGCATCTCTTTCGTGACATACTATAAAATGCGACACCGGCCGCGGCTTGCAGGTTCGAAGCAGCGGATGTGGCAGCGAAGTTTTTGCTGTTGCCCTAATTTTATACACACATACACGGCTGGTATTGTGGTGGCAGAACTGTAATCTGATGCATCTCTTTCGTGACATACTATAAAATGCGACACCGGCCGCGGCTTGCAGGTTCGAAGCAGCGGATGTGGCAGCGAAGCTTTTGCTGTTGCCCTAATTTTATACACACATACACCACTAGTATAGATGTGGCAGCACTGTAATGTGATGCATCTCTTTCGTGACATACTATAAAATGCGACACCGGCCGCAGATCGCAGGTTCGAAGCAGCGGATGTGGCAGCGAAGATTTTGCTGTTGCCCTAATTTTATACACACATACACCACTGGAATAGTGGTGGCAGCACGGTAATGTGATGCATCTCTTTCGTGACATACTATAAAATGCGAGACCGGCCGCAGATCGCAGTTTCGAAGCAGCGGATGTGGCAGCGAAGATTTTGCTGTTGCCCTAATTTTATACACACATACACCGCTGGTATAGTGGTGGCAGCACGGTAATGTTATGCATCTTTTTCGTGACATCCTATAAAATGCGACACCGGCCGCAGATCGCAGGTTCGAAGCAGCGGATGTGGCAGCGAAGCTTTTGCTGTTGCCGTAATTTTATAGACACATACACCACTGCTATAGTGGTGGCAGCAATGTAATGTGATGCATCTCTTTCGTGACATGCTATAAAATGCGACACCGGCCGCAGATCGCAGGTTCGAAGCAGCGGATGTGGCAGCGAAGATTTGGCTGTTGCCTTAATTTTATACACACATACACCACTGGTATAGTGGTGGCAGCACTGTAATCTGATGCATCTCTTTCGTGACATACTATAAAATGCGACACCGGCCGCGGCTTGCAGGTTCGAAGCAGCGGATGTGGCAGCGAAGCTTTTGCTGTTGCCCTAATTTTATACACACATACACCACTGGTATAGATGTGGCAGCACTGTAATGTGATGCATCTCTTTCGTGACATACTATAAAATGCGACACCGGCCGCAGATCGCAGGTTCGAAGCAGCGGATGTGGCAGCGAAGATTTTGCTGTTGCCCTAATTTTATACACACATACACCACTGGAATAGTGGTGGCAGCACGGTAATGTGATGCATCTCTTTCGTGACATACTATAAAATGCGAGACCGGCCGCAGATCGCAGGTTCGAAGCAGCGGATGTGGCAGCGAAGATTTTGCTGTTGCCCTAATTTTATACACACATACACCGCTGGCATAGTGGTGGCAGCACGGTAATGTTATGCATCTTTTTCGTGACATCCTATAAAATGCGACACCGGCCGCAGATCGCAGGTTCGAAGCAGCGGATGTGGCAGCGAAGCTTTTGCTGTTGCCGTAATTTTATACACACATACACCACTGCTATAGTGGTGGCAGCAATGTAATGTGATGCATCTCTTTCGTGACATGCTATAAAATGCGACACCGGCCGCAGATCGCAGGTTCGAAGCAGCGGATGTGGCAGCGAAGATTTGGCTGTTGCCTTAATTTTATACACACATACACCACTGGTATAGTGGTGGCAGCACTGTAATGTGATGCATCTTTTTCGTGACATCCTATAAAATGCGACACCGGCCGCAGATCGCAGGTTCAAAGCAGCGGATGTGGCAGCGAAGCTTTTGCTGTTGCCGTAATTTTATACACACATACACCACTGGTATAGTGGTGGCAGCAATGTAATGTGATGCACCTCTTTCGTGACATACTATAAAATGCGAGACCGGCCGCAGATCGCAGGTTCGAAGCAGCGGATGTGGCAGCGAAGCTTTTGCTGTTGCCCTAATCTTATACACACATACACCACTGGTATAGTGGTGGCAGCACTGTAATGTGATGCATCTTTTTCGTGACATCCTATAAAATGCGACACCGGCCGCAGATCGCAGGTTCAAAGCAGCGGATGTGGCAGCGAAGCTTTTGCTGTTGCCTTAATTTTATACACACATACACCACTGGTATAGTGGTGGCAGCAATGTAATGTGATGCACCTCTTTCGTGACATACTATAAAATGCGAGACCGGCCGCAGATCGCAGGTTCGAAGCAGCGGATGTGGCAGCGAAGCTTTTGCTGTTGCCCTAATCTTATACACACATACACCACTGGTATATTGGTGGCAGCACTGTAATGTGATGCATCTTTTTCGTGACATCCTATAAAATCCGACACCGGCCGCAGATCGCAGGTTCAAAGCAGCGGATGTGGCAGCGAAGATTTTGCTGTTGCCCTAATTTTATACACACATACACCGCTGGTATAGTGGTGATAGCACTCTAATGTGATGCATCTCTTTCGCGACATACTATAAAATGCGAGACCGGCCGCAGATCGCAGGTTCGAAACAGCGGATGTGGCAGCGAAGCTTTTGCTGTTGCCCTAATTTTATAGACACATACACCACTGGTACAGTGGTGGCAGCACTGTAATGTGATGCATCTTTTTGGTGAAATCCTATAAAATGCGACACCGGCCGCAGATCGCAGGTTCGAAGCAGCGGATGTGGCAGCGAAGCTTTTGCTGTTGCCCTAATTTTATACACACATACACCACTGGTATAGTGGTGGCAGCACTGTAATGTGATGCATCTCTTTCGTGACATACTATAAAATGCGAGACCGGCCGCAGATCGCAGGTTCAAAGCAGCAGATGTGGCAGCGAAGCTTTTGCTGTTGCCCTAATTTTATGCACACATACACCACTGGTATAGTGGTGGCAGCACTGTAATGTGATGCATCTTTTTCGTGACATCCTATAAAATGCGACACCGGCCGCAGATCGCAGGTTCGAAGCAGCGGATGTGGCAGCGAAGCTTTTGCTGTTGCCCTAATTTATACACACATACACCACTGGTATAGTGGTGGCAGCACTGTAATGTGATGCATCTCTTTCGTGACATACTATAAAATGCGAGACCGGCCGCAGATCGCAGGTTCGAAGCAGTGGATGTGGCAGCGAAGATTTTGCTGTTGCCCTAATTTTATACACACATAAACCGCTGGTATAGTGGTGGCAGCACTGTAATGTGATGCATTTTTTCGTGACATACTATAAAATGAGCAAGCGGCCGCGGCTCGCAGGTTCGAAGCAGCGGATGTGGCAGCGAAGCTTTTGTTGTTGCCCTAATTTTATACACACATACACCACTGGTATAGTGGTAGCAGCACTGTAATGTGATGCATCTCTTTCGTGACATACTATAAAATGCGACACCGGCCGCGGCTTGCAGGTTCGAAGCAGCGGATGTGGTAGCGAAGATTTTGCTGTTGCCCTAATTTTATACACACATACACCACTGGTATAGTGGTGGCAGCACTGTAATGTGATGCATCTCTTTCGTGACATACTATAAAATGCGACACCGGCCGCGGCTTGCAGGTTCGAAGCAGCGGATGTGGCAGCGAAGCTTTTGCTGTTGCCCTAATTTTATACACACATACACCACTGGTATAGTGGTAGCAGCACTGTAATGTGATGCTTCTCTTTCGTGACATACTATAAGATGCGACACCGGCCGCGGCTTGCAGGTTCGAAGCAGCGGATGTGGTAGCGAAGCTTTTGCTGTTGCCCTAATTTTATACACACATACACCGCTGGTATTGTGGTGGCAGAACTGTAATCTGATGCATCTCTTTCGTGACATACTATAAAATGCGACACCGGCCGCGGCTTGCAGGTTCGAAGCAGCGGATGTGGCAGCGAAGATTTTGCTGTTGCCCTAATTTTATACACACATACACCACTGGTATAGCGGTGGCAGCACTGTAATGTGATGCATTTCTTTCGTGACATACTATAAAATGCGACACCGGCCGCGGCTTGCAGGTTCGAAGCAGCGGATGTGGCAGCGAAGCTTTTGCTGTTGCCCTAATTTTATACACACATACACCGCTGGTATTGTGGTGGCAGAACTGTAATCTGATGCATCTCTTTCGTGACATACTACAAAATGCGACACCGGCCGCGGCTTGCAGGTTCGAACCAGCGGATGTGGCAGCGAAGCTTTTGCGGTTGCCCTAATTTTATACACACATACACCGCTGGTATTGTGGTGGAAGAACTGTAATCTGATGCATCTCTTTCGTGACATACTATAAAATGCGACACCGGCCGCGGCTTGCAGGTTCGAAGCAGCGGATGTGGCAGCGAAGATTTTGCTGTTGCCCTAATTTTATACACACATACACCGCTGGTATTGTGGTGGCAGAACTGTAATCTGATGCATCTCTTTCGTGACATACTATAAAATGCGACACCGGCCGCGGCTTGCAGGTTCGAAGCAGTGGATGTGGCAGCGAAGTTTTTGCTGTTGCCCTAATTTTATACACACATACACCGCTGGTATTGTTGTGGCAGAACTGTAATCTGATGCATCTCTTTCGTGACATACTATAAAATGCGACACCGGCCGCGGCTTGCAGGTTCGAAGCAGCGGATGTGGCAGCGAAGCTTATGCTGTTGCCCTAATTTTATACACACATACACCGCTGGTATTGTGGTGGCAGAACTGTAATCTGATGCATCTCTTTCGTGACATACTATAAAATGCGACACCGGCCGCGGCTTGCAGGTTCGAAGCAGCGGATGTGGCAGCGAAGCTTTTGCTGTTGCCCTAATTTTATACACACATACACCGCTGGTATTGTGGTGGCAGAACTGTAATCTGATGCATCTCTTTCGTGACATACTATAAAATGCGGCACCGGCCGCGGCTTGCAGGTTCGAAGCAGCGGATGTGGCAGCGAAGTTTTTGCTGTTGCCCTAATTTTACACACACATACACCGCTGGTATTGTGGTGGCAGAACTGTAATCTGATGCATCTCTTTCGTGACATACTATAAAATGCGACACCGGCCGCGGCTTGCAGGTTCGAAGCAGCGGATGTGGCAGCGAAGCTTTTGCTGTTGCCCTAATTTTATACACACATACACCACTGGTATAGATGTGGCTGCACTGTAATGTGATGCATCTCTTTCGTGACATACTATAAAATGCGACACCGGCCGCAGATCGCAGGTTCGAAGCAGCGGTTGTGGCAGCGAAGATTTTGCTGTTGCCCTAATTTTATACATACATACACCACTGGAATAGTGGTGGCAGCACGGTAATGTGATGCATCTCTTTCGTGACATACTATAAAATGCGAGACCGGCCGCAGATCGCAGGTTCGAAGCAGCGGATGTGGCAGCGAAAATTTTGCTGTTGCCCTAATTTTATACACACATACACCGCTGGTATAGTGGTGGCAGCACGGTAACGTTATGCATCTTTTTCGTGACATCCTATCAAATGCGACACCGGCTGCAGATCGCAGGTTCGAAGCAGCGGATGTGGCAGCGAAGTTTTTGCTGTTGCCCTAATTTTATAAACACATACACCACTGGTATAGTGGTGGCAGCACGGTAATGTGATGCATCTTTTTCGTGACATCCTATAAAATGCGACACCGGCCGCAGATCGCAGGTTCGAAGCAGCGGATGTGGCAGCGAAGCTTTTGCTGTTGCCGTAATTTTATACACACATACACCACTGCTATAGTGGTGGCAGCACTGTAATGTGATGCATCTCTTTCGTGACATGCTATAAAATGCGACACCGGCCGCAGATCGCAGGTTCGAAGCAGCGGATGTGGCAGCGAAGCTTTTGCTGTTGCCCTAATTTTATACACACATACACCGCTGGTATTGTGGTGGCAGAACTGTAATCTGATGCATCTCTTTCGTGACATCCTATAAAATGCGAGACCGGCCGCAGATCGCAGGTTCAAAGCAGCAGATGTGGCAGCGAAGCTTTTGCTGTTGCCCTAATTTTATGCACACATACACCACTGGTATAGTGGTGGCAGCACTGTAATGTGATGCATCTTTTTCGTGACATCCTATAAAATGCGACACCGGCCGCAGATCGCAGGTTCGAAGCAGCGGATGTGGCAGCGAAGCTTTTGCTGTTGCCCTAATTTTATACACACATACACCACTGGTATAGTGGTGGCAGCACTGTAATCTGATGCATCTCTTTCGTGACATACTATAAAATGCGACACCGGCCGCGGCTTGCAGGTTCGAAGCAGCGGATGTGGCAGCGAAGCTTTTGCTGTTGCCCTAATTTTATACACACATACACCACTGGTATAGTGGTGGCAGCACTGTAATGTGATGCATCTCTTTCGTGACATACTATAAAATGCGAGACCGGCCGCAGATCGCAGGTTCGAAGCAGTGGATGTGGCAGCGAAGATTTTGCTGTTGCCCTAATTTTATACACACATAAACCGCTGGTATAGTGGTGGCAGCACTGTAATGTGATGCATTTTTTCGTGACATACTATAAAATGAGCAAGCGGCCGCGGCTCGCAGGTTCGAAGCAGCGGATGTGGTAGCGAAGATTTTGCTGTTGCCCTAATTTTATACACACATACACCACTGGTATAGTGGTGGCAGCACTGTAATGTGATGCATCTCTTTCGTGACATACTATAAAATGCGACACCGGCCGCGGCTTGCAGGTTCGAAGCAGTGGATGTGGCAGCGAAGCTTTTGTTGTTGCCCTAATTTTATACACACATACACCACTGGTATAGTGGTAGCAGCACTGTAATGTGATGCATCTCTTTCGTGACATACTATAAAATGCGACACCGGCCGCGGCTTGCAGGTTCGAAGCAGCGGATGTGGTAGCGAAGATTTTGCTGTTGCCCTAATTTTATACACACATACACCACTGGTATAGTGGTGGCAGCACTGTAATGTGATGCATCTCTTTCGTGACATACTATAAAATGCGACACCGGCCGCGGCTTGCAGGTTCGAAGCAGCGGATGTGGCAGCGAAGCTTTTGCTGTTGCCCTAATTTTATACACACATACACCACTGGTATAGTGGTAGCAGCACTGTAATGTGATGCTTCTCTTTCGTGACATACTATAAGATGCGACACCGGCCGCGGCTTGCAGGTTCGAAGCAGCGGATGTGGTAGCGAAGATTTTGCTGTTGCCCTAATTTTATACACACATACACCACTGTTATAGTGGTGGCAGCACTGTAATGTGATGCATCTCTTTCGTGACATACTTTAAAATGCGACACCGGCCGCGGCTTGCAGGTTCGAAGCAGCGGATGTGGCAGCGAAGCTTTTGCTGTTGCCCTAATTTTATACACACATACACCGCTGGTATTGTGGTGGCAGAACTGTAATCTGATGCATCTCTTTCGTGACATACTATAAAATGCGACACCGGCCGCGGCTTGCAGGTTCGAAGCAGCGGATGTGGCAGCGAAGATTTTGCTGTTGCCCTAATTTTATACACACATACACCACTGGTATAGCGGTGGCAGCACTGTAATGTGATGCATTTCTTTCGTGACATACTATAAAATGCGACACCGGCCGCGGCTTGCAGGTTCGAAGCAGCGGATGTGGCAGCGAAGCTTTTGCTGTTGCCCTAATTTTATACACACATACACCGCTGGTATTGTGGTGGCAGAACTGTAATCTGATGCATCTCTTTCGTGACATACTACAAAATGCGACACCGGCCGCGGCTTGCAGGTTCGAACCAGCGGATGTGGCAGCGAAGCTTTTGCTGTTGCCCTAATTTTATACACACATACACCGCTGGTATTGTGGTGGCAGAACTGTAATCTGATGCATCTCTTTCGTGACATACTATAAAATGCGACACCGGCCGCGGCTTGCAGGTTCGAAGCAGCGGATGTGGCAGCGAAGATTTTGCTGTTGCCCTAATTTTATACACACATACACCGCTGGTATTGTGGTGGCAGAACTGTAATCTGATGCATCTCTTTCGTGACATACTATAAAATGCGACACCGGCCGCGGCTTGCAGGTTCGAAGCAGTGGATGTGGCAGCGAAGTTTTTGCTTTTGCCCTAATTTTATACACACATACACCGCTGGTATTGTTGTGGCAGAACTGTAATCTGATGCATCTCTTTCGTGACATACTATAAAATGCGACACCGGCCGCGGCTTGCAGGTTCGAAGCAGCGGATGTGGCAGCGAAGCTTATGCTGTTGCCCTAATTTTATACACACATACACCGCTGGTATTGTGGTGGCAGAACTGTAATCTGATGCATCTCTTTCGTGACATACTATAAAATGCGACACCGGCCGCGGCTTGCAGGTTCGAAGCAGCGGATGTGGCAGCGAAGCTTTTGCTGTTGCCCTAATTTTATACACACATACACCGCTGGTATTGTGGTGGCAGAACTGTAATCTGATGCATCTCTTTCGTGACATACTATAAAATGCGGCACCGGCCGCGGCTTGCAGGTTCGAAGCAGCGGATGTGGCAGCGAAGTTTTCGCTGTTGCCCTAATTTTATACACACATACACCGCTGGTATTGTGGTGGCAGAACTGTAATCTGATGCATCTCTTTCGTGACATACTATAAAATGCGACACCGGCCGCGGCTTGCAGGTTCGAAGCAGCGGATGTGGCAGCGAAGCTTTTGCTGTTGCCCTAATTTTATACACACATACACCACTGGTATAGATGTGGCTGCACTGTAATGTGATGCATCTCTTTCGTGACATACTATAAAATGCGACACCGGCCGCAGATCGCAGGCTCGAAGCAGCGGATGTGGCAGCGAAGATTTTGCTGTTGCCCTAATTTTATACATACATACACCACTGGAATAGTGGTGGCAGCACGGTAATGTGATGCATCTCTTTCGTGACATACTATAAAATGCGAGACCGGCCGCAGATCGCAGGTTCGAAGCAGCGGATGTGGCAGCGAAGATTTTGCTGTTGCCCTAATTTTATACACACATACACCGCTGGTATAGTGGTGGCAGCACGGTAATGTTATGCATCTTTTTCGTGACATCCTATAAAATGCGACACCGGCTGCAGATCGCAGGTTCGAAGCAGCGGATGTGGCAGCGAAGTTTTTGCTGTTGCCCTAATTTTATAAACACATACACCACTGGTATAGTGGTGGCAGCACGGTAATGTGATGCATCTTTTTCGTGACATCCTATAAAATGCGACACCGGCCGCAGATCGCAGGTTCGAAGCAGCGGATGTGGCAGCGAAGCTTTTGCTGTTGCCGTAATTTTATACACACATACACCACTGCTATAGTGGTGGCAGCACTGTAATGTGATGCATCTCTTTCGTGACATGCTATAAAATGCGACACCGGCCGCAGATCGCAGGTTCGAAGCAGCGGATGTGGCAGCGAAGCTTTTGCTGTTGCCCTAATTTTATACACACATACACCGCTGGTATTGTGGTGGCAGAACTGTAATCTGATGCATCTCTTTCGTGACATACTATAAAATGCGACACCGGCCGCGGCTTGCAGGTTCGAAGCAGCGGATGTGGCAGCGAAGATTTTGCTGTTGCCCTAATTTTATACACACATACACCGCTGGTATTGTGGTGGCAGAACAGTAATCTGATGCATCTCTTTCGTGACATACTATAAAATGCGACACCGGCCGCGGCTTGCAGGTTCGAAGCAGCGGATGTGGCAGCGAAGTTTTTGCTGTTGCCCTAATTTTATACACACATACACGGCTGGTATTGTGGTGGCAGAACTGTAATCTGATGCATCTCTTTCGTGACATACTATAAAATGCGACACCGGCCGCGGCTTGCAGGTTCGAAGCAGCGGATGTGGCAGCGAAGCTTTTGCTGTTGCCCTAATTTTATACACACATACACCACTGGTATAGATGTGGCAGCACTGTAATGTGATGCATCTCTTTCGTGACATACTATAAAATGCGACACCGGCCGCAGATCGCAGGTTCGAAGCAGCGGATGTGGCAGCGAAGATTTTGCTGTTGCCCTAATTTTATACACACATACACCACTGGAATAGTGGTGGCAGCACGGTAATGTGATTCATCTCTTTCGTGACATACTATAAAATGCGAGACCGGCCGCAGATCGCAGGTTCGAAGCAGCGGATGTGGCAGCGAAGATTTTGCTGTTGCCCTAATTTTATACACACATACACCGCTGGTATAGTGGTGGCAGCACGGTAATGTTATGCATCTTTTTCGTGACATCCTATAAAATGCGACACCGGCCGCAGATCGCAGGTTCGAAGCAGCGGATGTGGCAGCGAAGCTTTTGCTGTTGCCGTAATTTTATACACACATACACCACTGCTATAGTGGTGGCAGCAATGTAATGTGATGCATCTCTTTCGTGACATGCTATAAAATGCGACACCGGCCGCAGATCGCAGGTTCGAAGCAGCGGATGTGGCAGCGAAGATTTGGCTATTGCCCTAATCTTATACACACATACACCACTGGTATAGTGGTGGCAGCACTGTAATGTGATGCATCTTTTTCGTGACATCCTATAAAATGCGACACCGGCCGCAGATCGCAGGTTCAAAGCAGCGGATGTGGCAGCGAAGATTTTGCTGTTGCCCTAATTTTATACACACATACACCACTGGTATAGTGGTGGCAGCACTGTAATGTGATGCATCTCTTTCGCGACATACTATAAAATGCGAGACCGGCCGCAGATCGCAGGTTCGAAACAGCGGATGTGGCAGCGAAGCTTTTGCTGTTGCCCTAATTTTATACACACATACACCACTGGTACAGTGGTGGCAGCACTGTAATGTGATGCATCTTTTTCGTGACATCCTATAAAATGCGACACCGGCCGCAGATCGCAGGTTCGAAGCAGCGGATGTGGCAGCGAAGATTTTGCTGTTGCCCTAATTTTATACACACATACACCGCTGGTATAGTGGTGATAGCACTCTAATGTGATGCATCTCTTTCGCGACATACTATAAAATGCGAGACCGGCCGCAGATCGCAGGTTCGAAACAGCGGATGTGGCAGCGAAGCTTTTGCTGTTGCCCTAATTTTATACACACATACACCACTGGTACAGTGGTGGCAGCACTGTAATGTGATGCATCTTTTTCGTGACATCCTATAAAATGCGACACCGGCCGCAGATCGCAGGTTCGAAGCAGCGGATGTGGCAGCGAAGCTTTTGCTGTTGCCCTAATTTTATACACACATACACCACTGGTATAGTGGTGGCAGCACTGTAATGTGATGCATCTTTTTCGTGACATCCTATAAAATGCGACACCGGCCGCAGATCGCAGGTTCGAAGCAGCGGATGTGGCAGCGAAGCTTTTGCTGTTGCCCTAATTTTATACACACATACACCACTGGTATAGTGGTGGCAGCACTGTAATGTGATGCATCTCTTTCGTGACATACTATAAAATGCGAGACCGGCCGCAGATCGCAGGTTCAAAGCAGCAGATGTGGCAGCGAAGCTTTTGCTGTTGCCCTAATTTTATACACACATACACCACTGGTATAGTGGTGGCAGCACTGTAATGTGATGCATCTTTTTCGTGACATCCTATAAAATGCGACACCGGCCGCAGATCGCAGGTTCGAAGCAGCGGATGTGGCAGCGAAGCTTTTGCTGTTGCCCTAATTTTATACACACATAGACCACTGGTATAGTGGTGGCAGCACTGTAATGTGATGCATCTCTTTCGTGACATACTATAAAATGCCAGACCGGCCGCAGATCGCAGGTTCGAAGCAGCGGATGTGGCAGCGAAGATTTTGCTGTTGTCCTAATTTTATACACACATAAACCGCTGGTATAGTGGTGGCAGCACTGTAATGTGATGCATTTTTTCGTGACATACTATAAAATAAGCAAGCGGCCGCGGCTCGCAGGTTCGAAGCAGCGGATGTGGCAGCGAAGCTTTTGTTGTTGCCCTAATTTTATACCCACATACACCACTGGTATAGTGGTAGCAGCACTGTAATGTGATGCATCTCTTTCGTGACATACTATAAAATGCGACACCGGCCGCGGCTTGCAGGCTCGAAGCAGCGGATGTGGTAGCGAAGATTTTGCTGTTGCCCTAATTTTATACACACATACACCACTGGTATAGTGGTGGCAGCACTGTAATGTGATGCATCTCTTTCGTGACATACTATAAAATGCGACACCGGCCGCGGCTTGCAGGTTCGAAGCAGCGGATGTGGCAGCGAAGCTTTTGCTGTTGCCCTAATTTTATACACACATACACCACTGGTATAGTGGTAGCAGCACTGTAATGTGATGCATCTCTTTCGTGACATACTATAAAATGCGACACCGGCCGCGGCTTGCAGGTTCGAAGCAGCGGATGTGGTAGCGAAGATTTTGCTGTTGCCCTAATTTTATACACACATACACCACTGTCATAGTGGTGGCAGCACTGTAATGTGATGCATCTCTTTCGTGACATACTTTAAAATGCGACACCGGCCGCGGCTTGCAGGTTCGAAGCAGCGGATGTGGCAGCGAAGCTTTTGCTGTTGCCCTAATTTTATACACACATACACCGCTGGTATTGTGGTGGCAGAACTGTAATCTGATGCATCTCTTTCGTGACATACTATAAAATGCGACACCGGCCGCGGCTTGCAGGTTCGAAGCAGCGGATGTGGCAGCGAAGATTTTGCTGTTGCCCTAATTTTATACACACATACACCACTGGTATAGATGTGGCAGCACTGTAATGTGATGCATCTCTTTCGTGACATACTATAAAATGCGACACCGGCCGCAGATCGCAGGTTCGAAGCAGCGGATGTGGCAGCGAAGATTTTGCTGTTGCCCTAATTTTATACACACATACACCACTGGAATAGTGGTGGCAGCACGGTAATGTGATGCATCTCTTTCGTGACATACTATAAAATGCGAGACCGGCCGCAGATCGCAGGTTCGAAGCAGCGGATGTGGCAGCGAAGATTTTGCTGTTGCCCTAATTTTATACACACATACACCGCTGGTATAGTGGTGGCAGCACGGTAATGTTATGCATCTTTTTCGTGACATCCTATAAAATGCGACACCGGCTGCAGATCGCAGGTTCGAAGCAGCGGATGTGGCAGCGAAGTTTTTGCTGTTGCCCTAATTTTATAAACACATACACCACTGGTATAGTGGTGGCAGCACGGTAATGTGATGCATCTTTTTCGTGACATCCTATAAAATGCGACACCGGCCGCAGATCGCAGGTTCGAAGCAGCGGATGTGGCAGCGAAGCTTTTGCTGTTGCCGTAATTTTATACACACATACACCACTGCTATAGTGGTGGCAGCAATGTAATGTGATGCATCTCTTTCGTGACATGCTATAAAATGCGACACCGGCCGCAGATCGCAGGTTCGAAGCAGCGGATGTGGCAGCGAAGATTTGGCTATTGCCTTAATTTTATACACACATACACCACTGGTATAGTGGTGGCAGCACTGTAATGTGATGCACCTCTTTCGTGACATACTATAAAATGCGAGACCGGCCGCAGATCGCAGGTTCGAAGCAGCGGATGTGGCAGCGAAGCTTTTGCTGTTGCCCTAATCTTATACAAACATACACCACTGGTATAGTGGTGGCAGCACTGTAATGTGATGCATCTTTTTCGTGACATCCTATAAAATGCGACACCGGCCGCAGATCGCAGGTTCAAAGCAGCGGATGTGGCAGCGAAGATTTTGCTGTTGCCCTAATTTTATACACACATACACCGCTGGTATAGTGGTGATAGCACTCTAATGTGATGCATCTCTTTCGCGACATACTATAAAATGCGAGACCGGCCGCAGATCGCAGGTTCGAAACAGCGGATGTGGCAGCGAAGCTTTTGCTGTTGCCCTAATTTTATACACACATACACCACTGGTACAGTGCGGCAGCACTGTAATGTGATGCATCTTTTTCGTGACATCCTATAAAATGCGACACCGGCCGCAGATCGCAGGTTCGAAGCAGCGGATGTGGCAGCGAAGCTTTTGCTGTTGCCCTAATTTTATACACACATACACCACTGGTATAGTGGTGGCAGCACTGTAATGTGATGCATCTTTTTCGTGACATCCTATAAAATGCGACACCGGCCGCAGATCGCAGGTTCGAAGCAGCGGATGTGGCAGCGAAGCTTTTGCTGTTGCCCTAATTTTATACACACATACACCACTGGTATAGTGGTGGCAGCACTGTAATGTGATGCATCTCTTTCGTGACATACTATAAAATGCGAGACCGGCCGCAGATTGCAGGTTCAAAGCAGCAGATGTGGCAGCGAAGCTTTTGCTGTTGCCCTAATTTTATACACACATACACCACTGGTATAGTGGTGGCAGCACTGTAATGTGATGCATCTTTTTCGTGACATCCTATAAAATGCGACACCGGCCGCAGATCGCAGGTTCGAAGCAGCGGATGTGGCAGCGAAGCTTTTGCTGTTGCCCTAATTTTATACACACATACACCACTGGTATAGTGGTGGCAGCACTGTAATGTGATGCATCTCTTTCGTGACATACTATAAAATGCGAGACCGGCCGCAGATCGCAGGTTCGAAGCAGCGGATGTGGCAGCGAAGATTTTGCTGTTGCCCTAATTTTATACACACATAAACCGCTGGTATAGTGGTGGCAGCACTGTAATGTGATGCATTTTTTCGTGACATACTATAAACTAAGCAAGCGGCCGCGGCTCGCAGGTTCGAAGCAGCGGATGTGGCAGCGAAGCTTTTGTTGTTGCCCTAATTTTATACACACATACACCACTGGTATAGTGGTAGCAGCACTGTAATGTGATGCATCTCTTTCGTGACATACTATAAAATGCGACACCGGCCGCGGCTTGCAGGCTCGAAGCAGCGGATGTGGTAGCGAAGATTTTGCTGTTGCCCTAATTTTATACACACATACACCACTGGTATAGTGGTGGCAGCACTGTAATGTGATGCATCTCTTTCGTGACATACTATAAAATGCGACACCGGCCGCGGCTTGCAGGTTCGAAGCAGCGGATGTGGCAGCGAAGCTTTTGCTGTTGCCCTAATTTTATACACACATACACCACTGGTATAGTGGTAGCAGCACTGTAATGTGATGCATCTCTTTCGTGACATACTATAAAATGCGACACCGGCCGCGGCTTGCAGGCTCGAAGCAGCGGATGTGGTAGCGAAGATTTTGCTGTTGCCCTAATTTTATACACACATACACCACTGGTATAGTGGTGGCAGCACTGTAATGTGATGCATCTCTTTCGTGACATACTATAAAATGCGACACCGGCCGCGGCTTGCAGGTTCGAAGCAGCGGATGTGGCAGCGAAGCTTTTGCTGTAGCCCTAATTTTATACACACATACACCACTGGTATAGTGGTAGCAGCACTGTAATGTGATGCATCTCTTTCGTGACATACTATAAAATGCGACACCGGCCGCGGCTTGCAGGTTCGAAGCAGCGGATGTGGCAGCGAAGCTTTTGCTGTTGCCCTAATTTTATACACACATACACCGCTGGTATTGTGGTGGCAGAACTGTAATCTGATGCATCTCTTTCGTGACATACTATAAAATGCGACACCGGCCGCGGCTTGCAGGTTTGAAGCAGCGGATGTGGCAGCGAAGATTTTGCTGTTGCCCTAATTTTATACACACATACACCACTGGTACAGCGGTGGCAGCACTGTAATGTGATGCATTTCTTTCGTGACATACTATAAAATGCGACACCGGCCGCGGCTTGCAGGTTCGAAGCAGCGGATGTGGCAGCGAAGCTTTTGCTGTTGCCCTAATTTTATACACACATACACCGCTGGTATTGTGGTGGCAGAACTGTAATCTGATGCATCTCTTTCGTGACATACTATAAAATGCGACACCGGCCGCGGCTTGCAGGTTCGAAGCAGCGGATGTGGCAGCGAAGCTTTTGCTGTTGCCCTAATTTTATAAACACATACACCGCTGGTATTGTGGTGGCAGAACTGTAATCTGATGCATCTCTTTCGTGACATACTATAAAATGCGACACCGGCCGCGGCTTGCAGGTTCGAAGCAGCGGATGTGGCAGCGAAGATTTTGCTGTTGCCCTAATTTTATACACACATACACCGCTGGTATTGTGGTGGCAGAACTGTAATCTGATGCATCTCTTTCGTGACATACTATAAAATGCGACACCGGCCGCGGCTTGCAGGTTCGAAGCAGCGGATGTGGCAGCGAAGCTTATGCTGTTGCCCTAATTTTATACACACATACACCGCTGGTATTCTGGTGGCAGAACTGTAATCTGATGCATCTCTTTCGTGACATACTATAAAATGCGACACCGGCCGCGGCTTGCAGGTTCGAAGCAGCGGATGTGGCAGCGAAGCTTTTGCTGTTGCCCTAATTTTATACACACATACACCGCTGGTATTGTGGTGGCAGAACTGTAATCTGATGCATCTCTTTCGTGACATACTATAAAATGCGGCACCGGCCGCGGCTTGCAGGTTCGAAGCAGCGGATGTGGCAGCGAAGTTTTTGCTGGTGCCCTAATTTTATACACACATACACCGCTGGTATTGTGGTGGCAGAACTGTAATCTGATGCATCTCTTTCGTGACATACTATAAAATGCGACACCGGCCGCGGCTTGCAGGTTCGAAGCAGCGGATGTGGCAGCGAAGCTTTTGCTGTTGCCCTAATTTTATACACACATACACCACTGGTATAGATGTGGCAGCACTGTAATGTGATGCATCTCTTTCGTGACATACTATAAAATGCGACACCGGCCGCAGATCGCAGGTTCGAAGCAGCGGATGTGGCAGCGAAGATTTTGCTGTTGCCCTAATTTTATACACACATACACCACTGGAATAGTGGTGGCAGCACGGTAATGTGATGCATCTCTGTCGTGACATACTATAAAATGCGAGACCGGCCGCAGATCGCAGGTTCGAAGCAGCGGATGTGGCAGCGAAGATTTTGCTGTTGCCCTAATTTTATACACACATACACCGCTGGTATAGTGGTGGCAGCACGGTAATGTTATGCATCTTTTTCGTGACATCCTATAAAATGCGACACCGGCTGCAGATCGCAGGTTCGAAGCAGCGGATGTGGCAGCGAAGTTTTTGCTGTTGCCCTAATTTTATAAACACATACACCACTGGTATAGTGGTGGCAGCACGGTAATGTGATGCATCTTTTTCGTGACATCCTATAAAATGCGACACCGGCCGCAGATCGCAGGTTCGAAGCAGCGGATGTGGCAGCGAAGCTTTTGCTGTTGCCGTAATTTTATACACACATACACCACTGCTATAGTGGTGGCAGCACTGTAATGTGATGCATCTCTTTCGTGACATGCTATAAAATGCGACACCGGCCGCAGATCGCAGGTTCGAAGCAGCGGATGTGGCAGCGAAGATTTGGCTGTTGCCTTAATTTTATACACACATACACCACTGGTATAGTGGTGGCAGCACTGTAATGTGATGCATCTCTTTCGTGACATACTATAAAATGCGAGACCGGCTGCAGATCGCAGGTTCGAAGCAGCGGATGTGGCAGCGAAGCTTTTGCTGTTGCGCTAATCTTATACACACATACACCACTGGTATAGTGGTGGCAGCACTGTAATGTGATGCATCTTTTTCGTGACATCCTATAAAATGCGACACCGGCCGCAGATCGCAGGTTCAAAGCAGCGGATGTGGCAGCGAAGATTTTGCTGTTGCCCTAATTTTATACACACATACACCGCTGGTATAGTGGTGATAGCACTCTAATGTGATGCATCTCTTTCGTGACATACTATAAAATGCGAGACCGGCCGCAGATCGCAGGTTCGAAGCAGCGGATGTGGCAGCGAAGCTTTTGCTGTTGCCCTAATTTTATACACACATACACCACTGGTATAGTGGTGGCAGCACTGTAATGTGATGCATCTCTTTCGTGACATACTATAAAATGCGAGACCGGCCGCAGATCGCAGGTTCAAAGCAGCAGATGTGGCAGCGAAGCTTTTGCTGTTGCCCTAATTTTATACACACATACACCACTGGTATAGTGGTGGCAGCACTGTAATGTGATGCATCTTTTTCGTGACATCCTATAAAATGCGACACCGGCCGCAGATCGCAGGTTCGAAGCAGCGGATGTGGCAGCGAAGCTTTTGCTGTTGCCCTAATTTTATACACACATACACCACTGGTATAGTGGTGGCAGCACTGTAATGTGATGCATCTCTTTCGTGACATACTATAAAATGCGAGACCGGCCGCAGATCGCAGGTTCGAAGCAGCGGATGTGGCAGCGAAGATTTTGCTGTTGCCCCAATTTTATACACACATAAACCGCTGGTATAGTGGTGGCAGCACTGTAATGTGATGCATTTTTTCGTGACACACTATAAAATAAGCAAGCGGCCGCGGCTCGCAGGTTCGAAGCAGCGGATGTGGCAGCGAAGCTTTTGCTGTTGCCCTAATTTTATACACACATACACCACTGGTATAGTGGTAGCAGCACTGTAATGTGATGCATCTCTTTCGTGACATACTATAAAATGCGACACCGGCCGCGGCTTGCAGGTTCGAAGCAGCGGATGTGGTAGCGAAGATTTTGCTGTTGCCCTAATTTTATACACACATACACCACTGGTATAGTGGTGGCAGCACTGTAATTTGATGCATCTCTTTCGTGACATACTATAAAATGCGACACCGGCCGCGGCTTGCAGGTTCGAAGCAGCGGATGTGGCAGCGAAGCTTTTGCTGTTGCCCTAATTTTATACACACATACACCGCTGGTATTGTGGTGGCAGAACTGTACTCTGATGCATCTCTTTCGTGACATACTATAAAATGCGACACCGGCCGCGGCTTGCAGGTTCGAAGCAGCGGATTTGGCAGCGAAGCTTTTGCTGTTGCCCTAATTTTAAACACACATACACCGCTGGTATTGTGGTGGCAGAACTGTAATCTGATGCATCTCTTTCGTGACATACTATAAAATGCGACACCGCCCGCAGATCGCAGGTTCGAAGCAGCAGATGTGGCAGCGAAGCTTTTGCTGTTGCCCTAATTTTATACACACATACACCACTGGTATAGTGGTGGCAGCACTGTAATGTGATGCATCTTTTTCGTGACATCCTATAAAATGCGACACCGGCCGCAGACCGCAGTTTCGATGCTGCGGATGTGGCAGCCAAGCTTTTGCTGTTGCCCTAATTTTATACACACAAACACCGCTGGTATTGTGGTGGCAGAACTGTAATCTGATGCATCTTTTTCGTGACATACTATAAAATGCGACACCGGCCGCGGCTTGCAGGTTCGAAGCAGCGGATGTGGCAGCCAAGTTTTTGCTGTTGCCCTAATTTTATACACACATACACCGCTGGTATAGTGGTGGCAGAACTGTAATCTGATGCATCTCTTTCGTGACATACTATAAATTGCGACACCGGCCGCAGATCGCAGGTTCGAAGCAGCGGATGTGGCAGCGAAGATTTTGCTGTTGCCCTAATTTTATACACACATACACCCCTGGAATAGTGATGGCAGCACGGTAATGTGATGCATCTCTTTCGTGACATACTATAAAATGCGAGACCGGCCGCAGATCGCAGGTTCGAAGCAGCGGATGTGGCAGCGAAGATTTTGCTGTTGCCCTAATTTTATACACACATACACCGCTGGTATAGTGGTGGCAGCACGGTAATGTTATGCATCTTTTTCGTGACATCCTATAAAATGCGACACCGGCTGCAGATCGCAGGTTCGAAGCAGCGGATGTGGCAGCGAAGATTTTGCTGTTGCCCTAATTTTATAAACACATACACCACTGGTATAGTGGTGGCAGCACGGTTATGTGATGCATCTTTTTCGTGACATCCTATAAAATGCGACACCGGCCGCAGATCGCAGGTTCGAAGCAGCGGATGTGGCAGCGAAGCTTTTGCTGTTGCCGTAATTTTATACACACATACACCACTGCTATAGTGGTGGCAGCACTGTAATGTGATGCATCTCTTTCGTGACATGCTATAAAATGCGACACCGGCCGCAGATCGCAGGTTCGAAGCAGCGGATGTGGCAGCGAAGGTTTGGCTGTTGCCTTAATTTTATACACACATACACCACTGGTATAGTGGTGGCAGCACTGTAATGTGATGCATCTCTTTCGTGACATACTATAAAATGCGAGACCGGCCGCAGATCGCAGGTTCGAAGCAGCGGATGTGGCAGCGAAGATTTTGCTGTTGCCCTAATTTTATACACACATACACCGCCGGTATAGTGGTGATAGCACTCTAATGTGATGCATCTCTTTCGTGACATACTATAAAATGCGAGACCGGCCGCAGATCGCAGGTTCGAAGCAGCGGATGTGGCAGCGAAGCTTTTGCTGTTGCCCTAATTTTATACACACATACACCACTGGTACAGTGGTGGCAGCACTGTAATGTGATGCATCTTTTTCGTGACATCCTTTAAAATGCGACACCCGCCGCAGATCGCAGGTTCGAAGCAGCGGATGTGGCAGCGAAGCTTTTGCTGTTGCCCTAATTTTATACACACATACACCACTGGTATAGTGGTGGCAGCACTGTAATGTGATGCATCTCTTTCGTGACATACTATAAAATGCGAGACCGGCCGCAGATCGCAGGTTCGAAGCAGCGGATGTGGCAGCGAAGATTTTGCTGTTGCCCTAATTTTATACACACATAAACCACTGGTATAGTGGTGGCAGCACTGTAATGTGATGCATTTTTTTGTGACATACTATAAAATAAGCAAGCGGCCGCGGCTCGCAGGTTCGAAGCAGCGGATGTGGCAGCGAAGCTTTTGCTGTTGCCCTAATATTATACACACATACAGCACTGGTATAGTGGTAGCAGCACTGTAATGTGATGCATCTCTTTCGTGACATACTATAAAATGCGACACCGGCCGCGGCTTGCAGGTTCGAAGCAGCGGATGTGGTAGCGAAGATTTTGCTGTTGCCCTAATTTTATACACACATACACCACTGGTATAGTGGTGGCAGCACTGTAATGTGATGCATCTCTTTCGTGACATACTATAAAATGCGACACCGGCCGCGGCTTGCAGGTTCGAAGCAGCGGATGTGGCAGCGAAGCTTTTGCTGTTGCCCTAATTTTATACACACATACACCGCTGGTATTGTGGTGGCAGAACTGTAATCTGATGCATCTCTTTCGTGACATACTATAAAATGCGACAGCGGCCGCGGCTTGCAGGTTCGAAGCAGCGGATGTGGCAGCGAAGCTTTTGCTGTTGCCCTAATTTTATACACACATACACCGCTGGTATTGTGGTGGCAGAACTGTAATCTGATGCATCTCTTTCGTGACATACTATAAAATGCGACACCGGCCGCAGATCGCAGCTTCGAAGCAGCAGATGTGGCAGCGAAGCTTTTGCTGTTGCCCTAATTTTATACACACATACACCACTGGTATAGTGGTGGCAGCACTGTAATGTGATGCATCTTTTTCGTGACATCCTATAAAATGCGACACCGGCCGCAGATCGCAGGTTCGAAGCAGCGGATGTAGCAGCGAAGCTTTTGCTGTTGCCCTAATTTTATACACACATACACCACTGGTATAGTGGTGGCAGCACTGTAATGTGATGCATCTCTTTCGTGACATACTATAAAATGCGAGACCGGCCGCAGATCGCAGGTTCGAAGCAGCGGATGTGGCAGCGAAGATTTTGCTGTTGCCGTAATTTTATACACACATACACCACTGCTATAGTGGTGGCAGCACTGTAATGTGATGCATCTCTTTCGTGACATGCCATAAAATGCGACACCGGCCGCAGATCGCAGGTTCGAAGCAGCGGATGTGGCAGCGAAGGTTTGGCTGTTGCCTTAATTTTATACACACATACACCACTGGTATAGTGGTGGCAGCACTGTAATGTGATGCATCTCTTTCGTGACATACTATAAAATGCGAGACCGGCCGCAGATCGCAGGTTCGAAGCAGCGGATGTGGCAGCGAAGATTTTGCTGTTGCCCTAATTTTATACACACATACACCGCCGGTATAGTGGTGATAGCACTCTAATGTGATGCATCTCTTTCGTGACATACTATAAAATGCGAGACCGGCCGCAGATCGCAGGTTCGAAGCAGCGGATGTGGCAGCGAAGATTTTGCTGTTGCCCTAATTTTATACACACATACACCGCCGGTATAGTGGTGATAGCACTCTAATGTGATGCATCTCTTTCGTGACATACTATAAAATGCGAGACCGGCCGCAGATCGCAGGTTCGAAGCAGCGGATGTGGCAGCGAAGCTTTTGCTGTTGCCCTAATTTTATACACACATACACCACTGGTACAGTGGTGGCAGCACTGTAATGTGATGCATCTTTTTCGTGACATCCTTTAAAATGCGACACCCGCCGCAGATCGCAGGTTCGAAGCAGCGGATGTGGCAGCGAAGCTTTTGCTGTTGCCCTAATTTTATACACACATACACCACTGGTATAGTGGTGGCAGCACTGTAATGTGATGCATCTCTTTCGTGACATACTATAAAATGCGAGACCGGCAGCAGATCGCAGGTTCGAAGCAGCAGATGTGGCAGCGAAGCTTTTGCTGTTGCCCTAATTTTATACACACATACACCACTGGTATAGTGGTGGCAGCACTGTAATGTGATGCATCTCTTTCGTGACATACTATAAAATGCGAGACCGGCCGCAGATCGCAGGTTCGAAGCAGCGGATGTGGCAGCGAAGATTTTGCTGTTGCCCTAATTTTAAACACACATAAACCGCTGGTATAGTGGTGGCAGCACTGTAATGTGATGCATTTTTTCGTGACATACTATAAAATAAGCAAGCGGCCGCGGCTCGCAGGTTCGAAGCAGCGGATGTGGCAGCGAAGCTTTTGCTGTTGCCCTAATTTTATACACACATACAGCACTGGTATAGTGGTAGCAGCACTGTAATGTGATGCATCTCTTTCGTGACATACTATAAAATGCGACACCGGCCGCGGCTTGCAGGTTCGAAGCAGCGGATGTGGTAGCGAAGATTTTGCTGTTGCCCTAATTTTATACACACATACACCACTGGTATAGCGGTGGCAGCACTGTAATGTGATGCATCTCTTTCGTGACATACTATAAAATGCGACACCGGCCGCGGCTTGCAGGTTCGAAGCAGCGGATGTGGCAGCGAAGCTTTTGCTGTTGCCCTAATTTTATACACACATACACCGCTGGTATTGTGGTGGCAGAACTGTAATCTGATGCATCTCTTTCGTGACATACTATAAAATGCGACAGCGGCCGCGGCTTGCAGGTTCGAAGCAGCGGATGTGGCAGCGAAGCTTTTGCTGTTGCCCTAATTTTATACACACATACACCGCTGGTATTGTGGTGGCAGAACTGTAATCTGATGCATCTCTTTCGTGACATACTATAAAATGCGACACCGGCCGCAGATCGCAGCTTCGAAGCAGCAGATGTGGCAGCGAAGCTTTTGCTGTTGCCCTAATTTTATACACACATACACCACTGGTATAGTGGTGGCAGCACTGTAATGTGATGCAACTTTTTCGTTACATCCTATAAAATGCGACACCGGCCGCAGATCGCAGGTTCGAAGCAGCGGATGTAGCAGCGAAGCTTTTGCGGTTGCCCTAATTTTATACACACATACACCACTGGTATAGTGGTGGCAGCACTGTAATGTGATGCATCTCTTTCGTGACATACTATAAAATGCGAGACCGGCCGCAGATCGCAGGTTCGAAGCAGCGGATGTGGCAGCGAAGCTTTTGCTGTTGCCCTAATTTTATACACACATACTCCACTGGTATAGTGGTGGCAGCACTGTAATGTGATGCATCTCTTTCGTGACATACTATAAAATGCGACACCGGCCGCGGCTCGCAGGTTCGAAGCAGCGGATGTGGCAGCGAAGCTTTTGCTGTTGCCCTAATTTTATACACACATACACCACTGGTATAGTGGTAGCAGCACTGTAATGTGATGCATCTCTTTCGTGACATACTATAAAATGCGACACCGGCCGTGGCTTGCAGGTTCGAAGCAGCGGATGTGGCAGCGCAGCTTTTGCTGTTGCCCTAATTTTATACACACATACACAGCTGGTATTGTGGTGGCAGAACTGTAATCTGATGCATCTCTTTCGTGACATACTATAAAATGCGACACCGGCCGCAGATCGCAGGTTCGAAGCAGCAGATGTGGCAGCGAAGCTTTTGCTGTTGCCCTAATTTTATACACACATTCACCACTGGTATAGTGGTGGCAGCACTGCAATGTGATGCATCTTTTTCGTGACATCCTATAAAATGCGACACCGGCCGCAGATCGCAGGTTCGAAGCAGCGGATGTGGCAGCGAAGCTTTTGCGGCTGCCCTAATTTTATACACACACACACCACTGGTATAGTGGTGGCAGCACTGTAATGTGATGCATCTCTTTCGTGACATACTATAAAATGCGAGACCGGCCGCAGATCGCAGGTTCGAAGCAGCGGATGTGGCAGCGAAGATTTTGCTGTTGCCCTAATTTTATACACACATAAACCGCTGGTATAGTGGTGGCAGCACTGTAATGTGATGCATTTTTTCGTGACATACTATAAAATAAGCAACCGGCCGCGGCTCGCAGGTTCGAAGCAGCGGATGTGGCAGCGAGGCTTTTGCTGTTGCCCTAATTTTATACAAACATACACCACTGGTATAGTGGTAGCAGCACTGTAATGTGATGCATCTCTTTCGTGACATACTATAAAATGCGACACCGGCCGCGGCTTGCAGGTTCGAAGCAGCGGATGTGGCAGCGAAGCTTTTGCTTTTGCCCTAATTTTATACACACATACACCACTGGTATAGATGTGGCAGCAATGTAATGTGATGCATCTCTTTCGTGACATACTATAAAATGCGACACCGGCCGCAGATCGCAGGTTCGAAGCAGCGGATGTGGCAGCGAAGATTTTGCTGTTGCCCTATTTTTATACACACATACACCACTGGAATAGTGGTGGCAGCACGGTAATGTGATGCATCTCTTTCGTGACATACTATAAAATGCGAGACCGGCCGCAGATCGCAGGTTCGAAGCAGCGGATGTGGCAGCGAAGCTTTTGCTGTTGCCCTAATTTTATACACACATACACCGCTGGTATAGTGGTGGCAGCACGGTAATGTTATGCATCTTTTTCGTGACATCCTATAAAATGCGACACCGGATGCAGATCGCAGGTTCGAAGCAGCGGATGTGGCAGCGAAGATTTTGCTGTTGCCCTAATTTTATAAACACATACACCACTGGTATAGTGGTGGCAGCACGGTAATGTGATGCATCTTTTTCGTGACATCCTATAAAATGCGACACCGGCCGCAGATCGCAGGTTCGAAGCAGCGGATGTGGCAGCGAAGCTTTTGCTGTTGCCGTAATTTTATACACACATACACCACTGCTATAGTGGTGGCAGCACTGTAATGTGATGCATCTCTTTCGTGACATGCTATAAAATGCGACACCGGCCGCAGATCGCAGGTTCGAAGCAGCGGATGTGGCAGCGAAGATTTGGCTGTTGCCTTAATTTTATACACACATACACCACTGGTATAGTGGTGGCAGCACTGTAATGTGATGCATCTCTTTCGTGACATACTATAAAATGCGAGACCGGCCGCAGATCGCAGGTTCGAAGCAGCGGATGTGGCAGCGAAGCTTTTGCTGTTGCCCTAATCTTATACACACATACACCACTGGTATAGTGGTGGCAGCACTGTAATGTGATGCATCTTTTTCGTGACATCCTATAAAATGCGACACCGGCCGCAGATCGCAGGTTCAAAGCAGCGGATGTGGCAGCGAAGATTTTGCTGTTGCCCTAATTTTATACACACATACACCGCTGGTATAGTGGTGATAGCACTCTAATGTGATGCATCTCTTTCGTGACATACTATAAAATGCGAGACCGGCCGCAGATCGCAGGTTCGAAGCAGCGGATGTGGCAGCGAAGCTTTTGCTGTTGCCCTAATTTTATACACACATACACCACTGGTATAGTGGTGGCAGCACTGTAATGTGATGCATTTTTTCGTGACATACTATAAAATAAGCAACCGGCCGCGGCTCGCAGGTTCGAAGCAGCGGATGTGGCAGCGAGGCTTTTGCTGTTGCCCTAATTTTATACAAACATACACCACTGGTATAGTGGTAGCAGCACTGTAATGTGATGCATCTCTTTCGTGACATACTATAAAATGCGACACCGGCCGCGGCTTGCAGGTTCGAAGCAGCGGATGTGGCAGCGAAGCTTTTGCTGTTGCCCTAATTTTATACACACATACACCACTGGTATAGATGTGGCAGCAATGTAATGTGATGCATCTCTTTCGTGACATACTATAAAATGCGACACCGGCCGCAGATCGCAGGTTCGAAGCAGCGGATGTGGCAGCGAAGATTTTGCTGTTGCCCTAATTTTATACACACATACACCACTGGAATAGTGGTGGCAGCACGGTAATGTGATGCATCTCTTTCGTGACATACTATAAAATGCGAGACCGGCCGCAGATCGCAGGTTCGAAGCAGCGGATGTGGCAGCGAAGATTTTGCTGTTGCCCTAATTTTATACACACATACACCGCTGGTATAGTGGTGGCAGCACGGTAATGTTATGCATCTTTTTCGTGACATCCTATAAAATGCGACACCGGATGCAGATCGCAGGTTCGAAGCAGCGGATGTGGCAGCGAAGATTTTGCTGTTGCCCTAATTTTATAAACACATACACCACTGGTATAGTGGTGGCAGCACGGTAATGTGATGCATCTTTTTCGTGACATCCTATAAAATGCGACACCGGCCGCAGATCGCAGGTTCGAAGCAGCGGATGTGGCAGCGAAGCTTTTGCTGTTGCCGTAATTTTATACACACATACACCACTGCTATAGTGGTGGCAGCACTGTAATGTGATGCATCTCTTTCGTGACATGCTATAAAATGCGACACCGGCCGCAGATCGCAGGTTCGAAGCAGCGGATGTGGCAGCGAAGATTTGGCTGTTGCCTTAATTTTATACACACATACACCACTGGTATAGTGGTGGCAGCACTGTAATGTGATGCATCTCTTTCGTGACATACTATAAAATGCGAGACCGGCCGCAGATCGCAGGTTCGAAGCAGCGGATGTGGCAGCGAAGCTTTTGCTGTTGCCCTAATCTTATACACACATACACCACTGGTATAGTGGTGGCAGCACTGTAATGTGATGCATCTTTTTCGTGACATCCTATAAAATGCGACACCGGCCGCAGATCGCAGGTTCAAAGCAGCGGATGTGGCAGCGAAGATTTTGCTGTTGCCCTAATTTTATACACACATACACCGCTGGTATAGTGGTGATAGCACTCTAATGTGATGCATCTCTTTCGTGACATACTATAAAATGCGAGACCGGCCGCAGATCGCAGGTTCGAAGCAGCGGATGTGGCAGCGAAGCTTTTGCTGTTGCCCTAATTTTATACACACATACACCACTGGTACAGTGGTGGCAGCACTGTAATGTGATGCATCTTTTTCGTGACATCCTATAAAATGCGACACCCGCCGCAGATCGCAGGTTCGAAGCAGCGGATGTGGCAGCGAAGCTTTTGCTGTTGCCCTAATTTTATACACACATACACCACTGGTATAGTGGTGGCAGCACTGTAATGTGATGCATCTCTTTCGTGACATACTATAAAATGCGACAGCGGCCGCAGATCGCAGGTTCGAAGCAGCAGATGTGGCAGCGAAGCTTTTGCTGTTGCCCTAATTTTATACACACATACACCACTGGTATAGTGGTGGCAGCACTGTAATGTGATGCATCTCTTTCGTGACATACTATAAAATGCGAGACCGGCCGCAGATCGCAGGTTCGAAGCAGCGGATGTGGCAGCGAAGATTTTGCTGTTGCCCTAATTTTATACACACATGAACCGCTGGTATAGTGGTGGCAGAACTGTAATCTCATGCATCTCTTTTGTGACATACTATAAAATGCGACACCGGCCGCGGCTTGCAGGTTCGAAGCAGCGGATGTGGCAGCGAAGATTTTGCTGTTGCCCTAATTTTATACACACATACACCGCTGGTATTGTTGTGGCAGAACTGTAATCTGATGCATCTCTTTCGTGACATACTATAAAATGCGACACCGGCCGCGGCTTGCAGGTTCGAAGCAGCGGATGTGGTAGCGCAGATTTTGCTGTTGCCCTAATTTTATACACACATACACCACTGGTATAGTGGTGGCAGCACTGTAATGTGATGCATCTCTTTCGTGACATACTATAAAATGCGACACCGGCCGCGGCTTGCAGGTTCGAAGCAGCGGATGTGGCAGCGAAGCTTTTGCTGTTGCCCTAATTTTATACACACATACACCGCTGGTATTGTGGTGGCAGAACTGTAATCTGATGCATCTCTTTCGTGACATACTATAAAATGCGACAGCGGCCGCGGCTTGCAGGTTCGAAGCAGCGGATGTGGCAGCGAAGCTTTTGCTGTTGCCCTAATTTTATACACACATACACCGCTGGTATTGTGGTGGCAGAACTGTAATCTGATGCATCTCTTTCGTTACATACTATAAAATGCGACACCGGCCGCAGATCGCAGCTTCGAAGCAGCAGATGTGGCAGCGAAGCTTTTGCTGTTGCCCTAATTTTATACACACATACACCACTGGTATAGTGGTGGCAGCACTGTAATGCGATGCATCTTTTTCGTGACATCCTGTAAAATGCGACACCGGCCGCAGATCGCAGGTTCGAAGCAGCGGATGTGGCAGCGAAGCTTTTGCTGTTGCCCTAATTTTATACACACATACACCACTGGTATAGTGGTGGCAGCACTGTAATGTGATGCATCTCTTTCGTGACATCCTGTAAAATGCGAGACCGGCCGCAGATCGCAGGTTCGAAGCAGCGGATGTGGCAGCGAAGCTTTTGCTGTTGCCCTAATTTTATACACACATACACCACTGGTATAGTGGTGGCAGCACTGTAATGTGATGCATCTCTTTCGTGACATCCTGTAAAATGCGACACCGGCCGCAGATCGCAGGTTCGAAGCAGCGGATGTGGCAGCGAAGCTTTTGCTGTTGCCCTAATTTTATACACACATACACCACTGGTATAGTGGTGGCAGCACTGTAATGTGATGCATCTTTTTCGTGACATCCTGTAAAATGCGAGACCGGCCGCAGATCGCAGGTTCGAAGCAGCGGATGTGGCAGCGAAGATTTTGCTGTTGCCCTAATTTTATACACACATAAACCGCTGGTATAGCGGTGGCAGCACTGTAATGTGATGCATTTTTTCGTGACATACTATAAAATAAGCAACCGGCCGCGGCTCGCAGGTTCGAAGCAGCGGATGTGGCAGCGAAGCTTTTGCTGTTGCCCTAATTTTATACACACATACACCACTGGTATAGTGGTAGCAGCACTGTAATGTGATGCATCTCTTTCGTGACATACTATAAAATGCGACACCGGCCGCGGTTTGCAGGTTCGAAGCAGCGGATGTGGCAGCGAAGCTTTTGCTGTTGCCCTAATTTTATACACACATACACCGCTGGTATTGTGGTGGCAGAACTGTAATCTTATGCATCTCTTTCGTGACATACTATAAAATGCGACACCGGCCGCGGCTTGCAGGTTCGAAGCAGCGGATGTGGCAGCGAAGCTTTTGCTGTTGCCCTAATTTTATACACACATACACCGCTGGTATTGTGGTGGCAGAACTGTAATCTGATGCATCTCTTTCGTGACATACTATAAAATGCGACACCGGCCGCAGATCGCAGGTTCGAAGCAGCAGATGTGGCAGCGAAGCTTTTGCTGTTGCCCTAATTTTATACACACATACACCACTGGTATAGTTGTGGCAGCACTGTAATGTGATGCATCTTTTTCGTGACATCCTATAAAATGCGACACCGGCCGCAGATCGCAGGTTCGAAGCAGCGGATGTGGCAGCGAAGCTTTTGCTGCTGCCCTAATTTTATACACACACACACCACTGGTATAGTGGTGGCAGCACTGTAATGTGATGCATCTCTTTCGTGACATACTATAAAATGCGAGACCGGCCGCAGATCGCAGGTTCGAAGCAGCGGATGTGGCAGCGAAGATATTGCTGTTGCCCTAATTTTATACACACATAAACCGCTGGTATAGTGGTGGCAGCACTGTAATGTGATGCATTTTTTCGTGACATACTATAAAATAAGCAACCGGCCGCGGCTCGCAGGTTCGAAGCAGCGGATGTGGCAGCGAAGCTTTTGCTGTTGCCCTAATTTTATACACACATACACCACTGGTATAGTGGTAGCAGCACTGTAATGTGATGCATCTGTTTCGTGACATACTATAAAATGCGACACCGGCCGCGGCTTGCAGGTTTGAAGCAGCGGATGTGGCAGCGAAGATTTTGCTGTTGCCCTAATTTTATACACACATACACCACTGGTATAGTGGTGGCAGCACTGTAATGTGATGCATCTCTTTCGTGACATACTATAAAATGCGACACCGGCCGCGGCTTGCAGGTTCGAAGCAGCGGATGTGGCAGCGAAGCTTTTGCTGTTGCCCTAATTTTATACACACATACACCGCTGGTACTGTGGTGGCAGAACTGTAATCTGATGCATCTCTTTCGTGACATACTATAAAATGCGACACCGGCCGCGGCTTGCAGGTTCGAAGCAGCGGATGTGGCAGCGAAGCTTTTGCTGTTGCCCTAATTTTATACACACATACACCGCTGGTATTGTGGTGGCAGAACTGTAATCTGATGCATCTCTTTCGTGACATACTATAAAATGCGACACCGGCCGCGGCTTGCAGGTTCGAAGCAGCGGATGTGGCAGCGAAGATTTTGCTTTTGCCCTAATTTTATACACACATACACCGCTGGTATTGTGGTGGCAGAACTGTAATCTGATGCATCTCTTTCGTGACATACTATAAAAGGTGACACCGGCCGCGGCTTGCAGGTTCGAAGCAGCGGATGTGGCAGCGAAGCTTTTGCTGTTGCCCTAATTTTATACACACATACACTGCTGGTATTGTGGTGGCAGAACTGTAATCTGATGCATCTCTTTCATGACATACTATAAAATGCGACACCGGCCGCGGCTTGCAGGTTCGAAGCAGCGGATGGGGCAGCGAAGCTTTTGCTGTTGCCCTAATTTTATACACACATACACCGCTGGTACTGTGGTGGCAGAACTGTAATCTGATGCATCTCTTTCGTGACATCCTGTAAAATGCGAGACCGGCCGCAGATCGCAGGTTCGAAGCAGCGGATGTGGCAGCGAAGCTTTTGCTGTTGCCCTAATTTTATACACACATACACCACTGGTATAGTGGTGGCAGCACTGTAATGTGATGCATCTCTTTCGTGACATCCTGTAAAATGCGACACCGGCCGCAGATCGCAGGTTCGAAGCAGCGGATGTGGCAGCGAAGCTTTTGCTGTTGCCCTAATTTTATACACACATACACCACTGGTATAGTGGTGGCAGCACTGTAATGTGATGCATCTTTTTCGTGACATCCTGTAAAATGCGAGACCGGCCGCAGATCGCAGGTTCGAAGCAGCGGATGTGGCAGCGAAGATTTTGCTGTTGCCCTAATTTTATACACACATAAACCGCTGGTATAGCGGTGGCAGCACTGTAATGTGATGCATTTTTTCGTGACATACTATAAAATAAGCAACCGGCCGCGGCTCGCAGGTTCGAAGCAGCGGATGTGGCAGCGAAGCTTTTGCTGTTGCCCTAATTTTATACACACATACACCACTGGTATAGTGGTAGCAGCACTGTAATGTGATGCATCTCTTCCGTGACATACTATAAAATGCGACACCGGCCGCGGTTTGCAGGTTCGAAGCAGCGGATGTGGCAGCGAAGCTTTTGCTGTTGCCCTAATTTTATACACACATACACCGCTGGTATTGTGGTGGCAGAACTGTAATCTGATGCATCTCTTTCGTGACATACTATAAAATGCGACACCGGCCGCGGCTTGCAGGTTCGAAGCAGCGGATGTGGCAGCGAAGCTTTTGCTGTTGCCCTAATTTTATACACACATACACCGCTGGTATTGTGGTGGCAGAACTGTAATCTGATGCATCTCTTTCGTGACATACTATAAAATGCGACACCGGCCGCAGATCGCAGGTTCGAAGCAGCAGATGTGGCAGCGAAGCTTTTGCTGTTGCCCTAATTTTATACACACATACACCACTGGTATAGTTGTGGCAGCACTGTAATGTGATGCATCTTTTTCGTGACATCCTATAAAATGCGACACCGGCCGCAGATCGCAGGTTCGAAGCAGCGGATGTGGCAGCGAAGCTTTTGCTGCTGCCCTAATTTTATACACACACACACCACTGGTATAGTGGTGGCAGCACTGTAATGTGATGCATCTCTTTCGTGACATACTATAAAATGCGAGACCGGCCGCAGATCGCAGGTTCGAAGCAGCGGATGTGGCAGCGAAGATATTGCTGTTGCCCTAATTTTATACACACATAAACCGCTGGTATAGTGGTGGCAGCACTGTAATGTGATGCATTTTTTCGTGACATACTATAAAATAAGCAACCGGCCGCGGCTCGCAGGTTCGAAGCAGCGGATGTGGCAGCGAAGCTTTTGCTGTTGCCCTAATTTTATACACACATACACCACTGGTATAGTGGTAGCAGCACTGTAATGTGATGCATCTCTTTCGTGACATACTATAAAATGCGACACCGGCCGCGGCTTGCAGGTTTGAAGCAGCGGATGTGGCAGCGAAGATTTTGCTGTTGCCCTAATTTTATACACACATACACCACTGGTATAGTGGTGGCAGCACTGTAATGTGATGCATCTCTTTCGTGACATACTATAAAATGCGACACCGGCCGCGGCTTGCAGGTTCGAAGCAGCGGATGTGGCAGCGAAGCTTTTGCTGTTGCCCTAATTTTATACACACATACACCGCTGGTACTGTGGTGGCAGAACTGTAATCTGATGCATCTCTTTCGTGACATACTATAAAATGCGACACCGGCCGCGGCTTGCAGGTTCGAAGCAGCGGATGTGGCAGCGAAGCTTTTGCTGTTGCCCTAATTTTATACACACATACACCGCTGGTATTGTGGTGGCAGAACTGTAATCTGATGCATCTCTTTCGTGACATACTATAAAATGCGACACCGGCCGCGGCTTGCAGGTTCGAAGCAGCGGATGTGGCAGCGAAGATTTTGCTTTTGCCCTAATTTTATACACACATACACCGCTGGTATTGTGGTGGCAGAACTGTAATCTGATGCATCTCTTTCGTGACATACTATAAAAGGTGACACCGGCCGCGGCTTGCAGGTTCGAAGCAGCGGATGTGGCAGCGAAGCTTTTGCTGTTGCCCTAATTTTATACACACATACACTGCTGGTATTGTGGTGGCAGAACTGTAATCTGATGCATCTCTTTCATGACATACTATAAAATGCGACACCGGCCGCGGCTTGCAGGTTCGAAGCAGCGGATGGGGCAGCGAAGCTTTTGCTGTTGCCCTAATTTTATACACACATACACCGCTGGTACTGTGGTGGCAGAACTGTAATCTGATGCATCTCTTTCGTGACATCCTGTAAAATGCGAGACCGGCCGCAGATCGCAGGTTCGAAGCAGCGGATGTGGCAGCGAAGCTTTTGCTGTTGCCCTAATTTTATACACACATACACCACTGGTATAGTGGTGGCAGCACTGTAATGTGATGCATCTCTTTCGTGACATCCTGTAAAATGCGACACCGGCCGCAGATCGCAGGTTCGAAGCAGCGGATGTGGCAGCGAAGCTTTTGCTGTTGCCCTAATTTTATACACACATACACCACTGGTATAGTGGTGGCAGCACTGTAATGTGATGCATCTTTTTCGTGACATCCTGTAAAATGCGAGACCGGCCGCAGATCGCAGGTTCGAAGCAGCGGATGTGGCAGCGAAGATTTTGCTGTTGCCCTAATTTTATACACACATAAACCGCTGGTATAGCGGTGGCAGCACTGTAATGTGATGCATTTTTTCGTGACATACTATAAAATAAGCAACCGGCCGCGGCTCGCAGGTTCGAAGCAGCGGATGTGGCAGCGAAGCTTTTGCTGTTGCCCTAATTTTATACACACATACACCACTGGTATAGTGGTAGCAGCACTGTAATGTGATGCATCTCTTCCGTGACATACTATAAAATGCGACACCGGCCGCGGTTTGCAGGTTCGAAGCAGCGGATGTGGCAGCGAAGCTTTTGCTGTTGCCCTAATTTTATACACACATACACCGCTGGTATTGTGGTGGCAGAACTGTAATCTGATGCATCTCTTTCGTGACATACTATAAAATGCGACACCGGCCGCGGCTTGCAGGTTCGAAGCAGCGGATGTGGCAGCGAAGCTTTTGCTGTTGCCCTAATTTTATACACACATACACCGCTGGTATTGTGGTGGCAGAACTGTAATCTGATGCATCTCTTTCGTGACATACTATAAAATGCGACACCGGCCGCAGATCGCAGGTTCGAAGCAGCAGATGTGGCAGCGAAGCTTTTGCTGTTGCCCTAATTTTATACACACATACACCACTGGTATAGTTGTGGCAGCACTGTAATGTGATGCATCTTTTTCGTGACATCCTATAAAATGCGACACCGGCCGCAGATCGCAGGTTCGAAGCAGCGGATGTGGCAGCGAAGCTTTTGCTGCTGCCCTAATTTTATACACACACACACCACTGGTATAGTGGTGGCAGCACTGTAATGTGATGCATCTCTTTCGTGACATACTATAAAATGCGAGACCGGCCGCAGATCGCAGGTTCGAAGCAGCGGATGTGGCAGCGAAGATATTGCTGTTGCCCTAATTTTATACACACATAAACCGCTGGTATAGTGGTGGCAGCACTGTAATGTGATGCATTTTTTCGTGACATACTATAAAATAAGCAACCGGCCGCGGCTCGCAGGTTCGAAGCAGCGGATGTGGCAGCGAAGCTTTTGCTGTTGCCCTAATTTTATACACACATACACCACTGGTATAGTGGTAGCAGCACTGTAATGTGATGCATCTCTTTCGTGACATACTATAAAATGCGACACCGGCCGCGGCTTGCAGGTTTGAAGCAGCGGATGTGGCAGCGAAGATTTTGCTGTTGCCCTAATTTTATACACACATACACCACTGGTATAGTGGTGGCAGCACTGTAATGTGATGCATCTCTTTCGTGACATACTATAAAATGCGACACCGGCCGCGGCTTGCAGGTTCGAAGCAGCGGATGTGGCAGCGAAGCTTTTGCTGTTGCCCTAATTTTATACACACATACACCGCTGGTACTGTGGTGGCAGAACTGTAATCTGATGCATCTCTTTCGTGACATACTATAAAATGCGACACCGGCCGCGGCTTGCAGGTTCGAAGCAGCGGATGTGGCAGCGAAGCTTTTGCTGTTGCCCTAATTTTATACACACATACACCGCTGGTATTGTGGTGGCAGAACTGTAATCTGATGCATCTCTTTCGTGACATACTATAAAATGCGACACCGGCCGCGGCTTGCAGGTTCGAAGCAGCGGATGTGGCAGCGAAGATTTTGCTTTTGCCCTAATTTTATACACACATACACCGCTGGTATTGTGGTGGCAGAACTGTAATCTGATGCATCTCTTTCGTGACATACTATAAAAGGTGACACCGGCCGCGGCTTGCAGGTTCGAAGCAGCGGATGTGGCAGCGAAGCTTTTGCTGTTGCCCTAATTTTATACACACATACACCGCTGGTATTGTGGTGGCAGAACTGTAATCTGATGCATCTCTTTCGTGACATACTATAAAATGCGACACCGGCCGCGGCTTGCAGGTTCGAAGCAGCGGATGGGGCAGCGAAGCTTTTGCTGTTGCCCTAATTTTATACACACATACACCGCTGGTACTGTGGTGGCAGAACTGTAATCTGATGCATCTCTTTCGTGACATACTATAAAATGCGACACCGGCCGCGGCTTGCAGGTTCGAAGCAGCGGATGTGGCAGCGAAGCTTTTGCTGTTGCCCTAATTTTATACACACATACACCGCTGGTATTGTGGTGGCAGAACTGTAATCTGATGCATCTCTTTCGTGACATACTATAAAATGCGACACCGGCCGCGGCTTGCAGGTTCGAAGCAGCGGATGTGGCAGCGAAGATTTTGCTGTTGCCCTAATTTTATACACACATACACCGCTGGTATTGTGGTGGCAGAACTGTAATCTGATGCATCTCTTTCGTGACATACTATAAAAGGTGACACCGGCCGCGGCTTGCAGGTTCGAAGCAGCGGATGTGGCAGCGAAGCTTTTGCTGTTGCCCTAATTTTATACACACATACACCGCTGGTATTGTGGTGGCAGAACTGTAATCTGATGCATCTCTTTCGTGACATACTATAAAATGCGACACCGGCCGCGGCTTGCAGGTTCGAAGCAGCGGATGGGGCAGCGAAGCTTTTGCTGTTGCCCTAATTTTATACACACATACACCGCTGGTATTGTGGTGGCAGAACTGTAATCTGATGCATCTCTTTCGTGACATACTATAAAATGCGACACCGGCCGCGGCTTGAAGGTTCGAAGCAGCGGATGTGGCAGCGAAGCTTTTGCTGTTGCCCTAATTTTATACACACATACACCACTGGTATAGATGTGGCAGCACTGTAATGTGATGCATCTCTTTCGTGACATACTATAAAATGCGACACCGACCGCAGATCGCAGGTTCGAAGCAGCGGATGTGGCAGCGAAGATTTTGCTGTTGCCCTAATTTTATACACACATACACCACTGGAATAGTGGTGGCGGCACGGTAATGTGATGCATCTCTTTCGTGACATACTATAAAATGCGAGACCGGCCGCAGATCGCAGGTTCGAAGCAGCGGATGTGGCAGCGAAGATTTTGCTGTTGCCCTAATTTTATACACACATACACCACTGGTATAGTGGTGGCAGCACGGTAATGTGATGCATCTTTTTCGTGACATCCTATAAAATGCGACACCGGCTGCAGATCGCAGGTTCGAAGCAGCGGATGTGGCAGCGAAGATTTTGCTGTTGCCCTAATTTTATACACACATACACCACTGGTATAGTGGTGGCAGCACTGTAATGTGATGCATCTCTTTCGTGACATACTATAAAATGCGACACCGGCCGCGGCTTGCAGGTTCGAAGCAGCGGATGTGGCAGCGAAGCTTTTGCTGTTGCCCTAATTTTATACACACATACACCGCTGGTATTGTGGTGGCAGAACTGTAATCTGATGCATCTCTTTCGTGACATACTATAAAATGCGACACCGGCCGCGGCTTGCAGGTTCGAAGCAGCGGATGTGGCAGCGAAGCTTTTGCTGTTGCCCTAATTTTATACACACATACACCGCTGGTATTGTGGTGGCAGAACTGTAATCTGATGCATCTCTTTTGTGACATACTATAAAATGCGACACCGGCCGCGGCTTGCAGGTTCGAAGCAGCGGATGTGGCAGCGAAGATTTTGCTGTTGCCCTAATTTTATACACACATACACCGCTGGTATTGTGGTGGCAGAACTGTAATCTGATGCATCTCTTTCGTGACATACTATAAAAGGTGACACCGGCCGCGGCTTGCAGGTTCGAAGCAGCGGATGTGGCAGCGAAGCTTTTGCTGTTGCCCTAATTTTATACACACATACACCGCTGGTATTGTGGTGGCAGAACTGTAATCTGATGCATCTCTTTCGTGACATACTATAAAATGCGACACCGGCCGCGGCTTGCAGGTTCGAAGCAGCGGATGGGGCAGCGAAGCTTTTGCTGTTGCCCTAATTTTATACACACATACACCGCTGGTATTGTGGTGGCAGAACTGTAATCTGATGCATCTCTTTCGTGACATACTATAAAATGCGACACCGGCCGCGGCTTGAAGGTTCGAAGCAGCGGATGTGGCAGCGAAGCTTTTGCTGTTGCCCTAATTTTATACACACATACACCACTGGTATAGATGTGGCAGCACTGTAATGTGATGCATCTCTTTCGTGACATACTATAAAATGCGACACCGACCGCAGATCGCAGGTTCGAAGCAGCGGATGTGGCAGCGAAGATTTTGCTGTTGCCCTAATTTTATACACACATACACCACTGGAATAGTGGTGGCGGCACGGTAATGTGATGCATCTCTTTCGTGACATACTATAAAATGCGAGACCGGCCGCAGATCGCAGGTTCGGAGCAGCGGATGTGGCAGCGAAGATTTTGCTGTTGCCCTAATTTTATACACACATACACCACTGGTATAGTGGTGGCAGCACGGTAATGTGATGCATCTTTTTCGTGACATCCTATAAAATGCGACACCGGCTGCAGATCGCAGGTTCGAAGCAGCGGATGTGGCAGCGAAGATTTTGCTGTTGCCCTAATTTTATACACACATACACCACTGGTATAGTGGTGGCAGCACTGTAATGTGATGCATCTCTTTCGTGACATACTATAAAATGCGACACCGGCCGCGGCTTGCAGGTTCGAAGCAGCGGATGTGGCAGCGAAGCTTTTGCTGTTGCCCTAATTTTATACACACATACACCGCTGGTATTGTGGTGCAGAACTGTAATCTGATGCATCTCTTTCGTGACATACTATAAAATGCGACACCGGCCGCGGCTTGCAGGTTCGAAGCAGCGGATGTGGCAGCGAAGCTTTTGCTGTTGCCCTAATTTTATACACACATACACCGCTGGTATTGTGGTGGCAGAACTGTAATCTGATGCATCTCTTTTGTGACATACTATAAAATGCGACACCGGCCGCGGCTTGCAGGTTCGAAGCAGCGGATGTGGCAGCGAAGATTTTGCTGTTGCCCTAATTTTATACACACATACACCGCTGGTATTGTGGTGGCAGAACTGTAATCTGATGCATCTCTTTCGTGACATACTATAAAAGGTGACACCGGCCGCGGCTTGCAGGTTCGAAGCAGCGGATGTGGCAGCGAAGCTTTTGCTGTTGCCCTAATTTTATACACACATACACCGCTGGTATTGTGGTGGCAGAACTGTAATCTGATGCATCTCTTTCGTGACATACTATAAAATGCGACACCGGCCGCGGCTTGCAGGTTCGAAGCAGCGGATGGGGCAGCGAAGCTTTTGCTGTTGCCCTAATTTTATACACACATACACCGCTGGTATTGTGGTGGCAGAACTGTAATCTGATGCATCTCTTTCGTGACATACTATAAAATGCGACACCGGCCGCGGCTTGAAGGTTCGAAGCAGCGGATGTGGCAGCGAAGCTTTTGCTGTTGCCCTAATTTTATACACACATACACCACTGGTATAGATGTGGCAGCACTGTAATGTGATGCATCTCTTTCGTGACATACTATAAAATGCGACACCGACCGCAGATCGCAGGTTCGAAGCAGCGGATGTGGCAGCGAAGATTTTGCTGTTGCCCTAATTTTATACACACATACACCACTGGAATAGTGGTGGCAGCACGGTAATGTGATGCATCTCTTTCGTGACATACTATAAAATGCGAGACCGGCCGCAGATCGCAGGTTCGAAGCAGCGGATGTGGCAGCGAAGATTTTGCTGTTGCCCTAATTTTATACACATATACACCACTGGTATAGTGGTGGCAGCACGGTAATGTGATGCATCTTTTTCGTGACATCCTATAAAATGCGACACCGGCTGCAGATCGCAGGTTCGAAGCAGCGGATGTGGCAGCGAAGATTTTGCTGTTGCCCTAATTTTATAAACACATACACCACTGGTATAGTGGCGGCAGCACTGTAATGTGATGCATTTTCGTGACATACTATAAAATAAGCAACCGGCCGCGGCTCGCAGGTTCGAAGCAGCGGATGTGGCAGCGAAGATTTTGCTGTTGCCCTAATTTTATACACACATACACCACTGGTATAGTGGTGGCAGCACTGTAATGTGATGCATCTTTTTCGTGACATCCTATAAAATGCGACACCGGCCGCAGATCGCAGGTTCGAAGCAGCGGATGTGGCAGCGAAGCTTTTGCTGTTGCCCTAATTTTATACACACACACACCACTGGTATAGTGGTGGCAGCACTGTAATGTGATGCATCTCTTTCGTGACATACTTTAAAATGCGAGACCGGCCGCAGATCGCAGGTTCGAAGCAGCGGATGTGGCAGCGAAGATTTTACTGTTGCCCTAATTTTATACACACATAAACCGCTGGTATAGTGGTGGCAGCACTGTAATGTGATGCATTTTTTCGTGGCATACTATAAAATAAGCAACCGGCCGCGGCTCGCAGGTTCGAAGCAGCGGATGTGGCAGCGAAGCTTTTGCTGTTGCCCTAATTTTATACACACATACACCACTGGTATATTGGTAGCAGCACTGTAATGTGATGCATCTCTTTCGTGACATACTATAAAATGCGACACCGGCCGCGGCTTGCAGGTTCGAAGCAGCGGATGTGGCAGCGAAGATTTTGCTGTTGCCCTAATTTTATACACACATACACCACTGGTATAGTGGTGGCAGCACTGTAATGTGATGCATCTCTTTCGTGACATACTATAAAATGCGACACCGGCCTCGGCTTGCAGGTTCGAAGCAGCGGATGTGGCAGCGAAGCTTTTGCTGTTGCCCTAATTTTATACACACCTACACCGCTGGTATTGTGGTGGCAGAACTGTAATCTGATGCATCTCTTTCGTGACATACTATAAAATGCGACACCGGCCGCGGCTTGCAGGTTCGAAGCAGCGGATGTGGCAGCGAAGCTTTTGCTGTTGCCCTAATTTTATACACACATACACCGCTGGTATTGTGGTGGCAGAACTGTAATCTCATGCATCTCTTTCGTGACATACTATAAAATGCGACACCGGCCGCGGCTTGCAGGTTCGAAGCAGCGGATGTGGCAGCGAAGATTTTGCTGTTGCCCTAATTTTATACACACATACACCGCTGGTATTGTGGTGGCAGAACTGTAATCTGATGCATCTCTTTCGTGACATACTATAAAATGCGACACCGGCCGCGGCTTGCAGGTTCGAAGCAGCGGATGTGGCAGCGAAGCTTTTGCTGTTGCCCTAATTTTATACACACATACACCGCTGGTATTGTGGCGGCAGAACTGTAATCTGATGCATCTCTTTTGTGACATACTATAAAATGCGACACCGACCGCAGATCGCAGGTTCGAAGCAGCGGATGTGGCAGCGAAGATTTTGCGGTTGCCCTAATTTTATACACACATACACCGCTGGTATTGTGGTGGCAGAACTGTAATCTCATGCATCTCTTTCGTGACATACTATAAAATGCGACACCGGCCGCGGCTTGCAGGTTCGAAGCAGCTTATGTGGCAGCGAAGATTTTGCTGTTGCCCTAATTTTATACACACATACACCGCTGGTATTGTGGTGGCAGAACTGTAATCTCATGCATCTCTTTCGTGACATACTATAAAATGCGACACCGGCCGCGGCTTGCAGGTTCGAAGCAGCGGATGTGGCAGCGAAGATTTTGCTGTTGCCCTAATTTTATACACACATACACCGCTGGTATTGTGGTGGCAGAACTGTAATCTGATGCATATCTTTCGTGACATACTATAAAATGCGACACCGGCCGCGGCTTGCAGGTTCGAAGCAGCGGATGTGGCAGCGAAGCTTTTGCTGTTGCCCTAATTTTATACACACATACACCACTGGTATAGATGTGGCAGCACTGTAATGTGATGCATCTCTTTAGTGACATACTATAAAATGCGACACCGACCGCAGATCGCAGGTTCGAAGCAGCGGATGTGGCAGCGAATATTTTGCGGTTGCCCTAATTTTATACACACATACACCACTGGAATAGTGGTGGCAGCACGGTAATGTGATGCATCTCTTTCGTGACATACTATAAAATGCGAGACCGGCCGCAGATCGCAGGTTCGAAGCAGCGGATGTGGCAGCGAAGATTTTGCGGTTGCCCTAATTTTATACACACATACACCGCTGGTATTGTGGTGGCAGAACTGTAATCTCATGCATCTCTTTCGTGACATACTATAAAATGCGACACCGGCCGCGGCTTGCAGGTTCGAAGCAGCTTATGTGGCAGCGAAGATTTTGCTGTTGCCCTAATTTTATACACACATACACCACTGGTATAGATGTGGCAGCACTGTAATGTGATGCATCTCTTTAGTGACATACTATAAAATGCGACACCGACCGCAGATCGCAGGTTCGAAGCAGCGGATGTGGCAGCGAAGATTTTGCGGTTGCCCTAATTTTATACACACATACACCACTGGAATAGTGGTGGCAGCACGGTAATGTGATGCATCTCTTTCGTGACATACTATAAAATGCGAGACCGGCCGCAGATCGCAGGTTCGAAGCAGCGGATGTGGCAGCGAAGATTTTGCTGTTGCCCTAATTTTATACACACATACACCACTGGTATAGTGGTGGCAGCACTGTAATGTGATGCATCTTTTTCGTGACATCCTATAAAATGCGACACCGGCCGCAGATCGCAGGTTCGAAGCAGCGGATGTGGCAGCGAAGCTTTTGCTGCTGCCCTAATTTTATACACACACACACCACTGGTATAGTGGTGGCAGCACTGTAATGTGATGCATCTCTTTCGTGACATACTATAAAATGCGAGACCGGCCGCAGATCGCAGGTTCGAAGCAGCGGATGTGGCAGCGAAGATATTGCTGTTGCCCTAATTTTATACACACATAAACCGCTGGTATAGTGGTGGCAGCACTGTAATGTGATGCATTTTTTCGTGACATACTATAAAATAAGCAACCGGCCGCGGCTCGCAGGTTCGAAGCAGCGGATGTGGCAGCGAAGCTTTTGCTGTTGCCCTAATTTTATACACACATACACCACTGGTATAGTGGTAGCAGCACTGTAATGTGATGCATCTGTTTCGTGACATACTATAAAATGCGACACCGGCCGCGGCTTGCAGGTTTGAAGCAGCGGATGTGGCAGCGAAGATTTTGCTGTTGCCCTAATTTTATACACACATACACCACTGGTATAGTGGTGGCAGCACTGTAATGTGATGCATCTCTTTCGTGACATACTATAAAATGCGACACCGGCCGCGGCTTGCAGGTTCGAAGCAGCGGATGTGGCAGCGAAGCTTTTGCTGTTGCCCTAATTTTATACACACATACACCGCTGGTACTGTGGTGGCAGAACTGTAATCTGATGCATCTCTTTCGTGACATACTATAAAATGCGACACCGGCCGCGGCTTGCAGGTTCGAAGCAGCGGATGTGGCAGCGAAGCTTTTGCTGTTGCCCTAATTTTATACACACATACACCGCTGGTATTGTGGTGGCAGAACTGTAATCTGATGCATCTCTTTCGTGACATACTATAAAATGCGACACCGGCCGCGGCTTGCAGGTTCGAAGCAGCGGATGTGGCAGCGAAGATTTTGCTTTTGCCCTAATTTTATACACACATACACCGCTGGTATTGTGGTGGCAGAACTGTAATCTGATGCATCTCTTTCGTGACATACTATAAAAGGTGACACCGGCCGCGGCTTGCAGGTTCGAAGCAGCGGATGTGGCAGCGAAGCTTTTGCTGTTGCCCTAATTTTATACACACATACACTGCTGGTATTGTGGTGGCAGAACTGTAATCTGATGCATCTCTTTCGTGACATACTATAAAATGCGACACCGGCCGCGGCTTGCAGGTTCGAAGCAGCGGATGGGGCAGCGAAGCTTTTGCTGTTGCCCTAATTTTATACACACATACACCGCTGGTACTGTGGTGGCAGAACTGTAATCTGATGCATCTCTTTCGTGACATCCTGTAAAATGCGAGACCGGCCGCAGATCGCAGGTTCGAAGCAGCGGATGTGGCAGCGAAGCTTTTGCTGTTGCCCTAATTTTATACACACATACACCACTGGTATAGTGGTGGCAGCACTGTAATGTGATGCATCTCTTTCGTGACATCCTGTAAAATGCGACACCGGCCGCAGATCGCAGGTTCGAAGCAGCGGATGTGGCAGCGAAGCTTTTGCTGTTGCCCTAATTTTATACACACATACACGACTGGTATAGTGGTGGCAGCACTGTAATGTGATGCATCTTTTTCGTGACATCCTGTAAAATGCGAGACCGGCCGCAGATCGCAGGTTCGAAGCAGCGGATGTGGCAGCGAAGATTTTGCTGTTGCCCTAATTTTATACACACATAAACCGCTGGTATAGCGGTGGCAGCACTGTAATGTGATGCATTTTTTCGTGACATACTATAAAATAAGCAACCGGCCGCGGCTCGCAGGTTCGAAGCAGCGGATGTGGCAGCGAAGCTTTTGCTGTTGCCCTAATTTTATACACACATACACCACTGGTATAGTGGTAGCAGCACTGTAATGTGATGCATCTCTTTCGTGACATACTATAAAATGCGACACCGGCCGCGGTTTGCAGGTTCGAAGCAGCGGATGTGGCAGCGAAGCTTTTGCTGTTGCCCTAATTTTATACACACATACACCGCTGGTATTGTGGTGGCAGAACTGTAATCTGATGCATCTCTTTCGTGACATACTATAAAATGCGACACCGGCCGCGGCTTGCAGGTTCGAAGCAGCGGATGTGGCAGCGAAGCTTTTGCTGTTGCCCTAATTTTATACACACATACACCGCTGGTATTGTGGTGGCAGAACTGTAATCTGATGCATCTCTTTCGTGACATACTATAAAATGCGACACCGGCCGCAGATCGCAGGTTCGAAGCAGCAGATGTGGCAGCGAAGCTTTTGCTGTTGCCCTAATTTTATACACACATACACCACTGGTATAGTTGTGGCAGCACTGTAATGTGATGCATCTTTTTCGTGACATCCTATAAAATGCGACACCGGCCGCAGATCGCAGGTTCGAAGCAGCGGATGTGGCAGCGAAGCTTTTGCTGCTGCCCTAATTTTATACACACACACACCACTGGTATAGTGGTGGCAGCACTGTAATGTGATGCATCTCTTTCGTGACATACTATAAAATGCGAGACCGGCCGCAGATCACAGGTTCGAAGCAGCGGATGTGGCAGCGAAGATATTGCTGTTGCCCTAATTTTATACACACATAAACCGCTGGTATAGTGGTGGCAGCACTGTAATGTGATGCATTTTTTCGTGACATACTATAAAATAAGCAACCGGCCGCGGCTCGCAGGTTCGAAGCAGCGGATGTGGCAGCGAAGCTTTTGCTGTTGCCCTAATTTTATACACACATACACCACTGGTATAGTGGTAGCAGCACTGTAATGTGATGCATCTCTTTCGTGACATACTATAAAATGCGACACCGGCCGCGGCTTGCAGGCTTGAAGCAGCGGATGTGGCAGCGAAGATTTTGCTGTTGCCCTAATTTTATACACACATACACCACTGGTATAGTGGTGGCAGCACTGTAATGTGATGCATCTCTTTCGTGACATACTATAAAATGCGACACCGGCCGCGGCTTGCAGGTTCGAAGCAGCGGATGTGGCAGCGAAGCTTTTGCTGTTGCCCTAATTTTATACACACATACACCGCTGGTACTGTGGTGGCCGAACTGTAATCTGATGCATCTCTTTCGTGACATACTATAAAATGCGACACCGGCCGCGGCTTGCAGGTTCGAAGCAGCGGATGTGGCAGCGAAGCTTTTGCTGTTGCCCTAATTTTATACACACATACACCACTGGTATAGTGGTGGCAGCACTGTAATGTGATGCATCTCTTTCGTGACATCCTGTAAAATGCGACACCGGCCGCAGATCGCAGGTTCGAAGCAGCGGATGTGGCAGCGAAGCTTTTGCTGTTGCCCTAATTTTATACACACATACACGACTGGTATAGTGGTGGCAGCACTGTAATGTGATGCATCTTTTTCGTGACATCCTGTAAAATGCGAGACCGGCCGCAGATCGCAGGTTCGAAGCAGCGGATGTGGCAGCGAAGATTTTGCTGTTGCCCTAATTTTATACACACATAAACCGCTGGTATAGCGGTGGCAGCACTGTAATGTGATGCATTTTTTCGTGACATACTATAAAATAAGCAACCGGCCGCGGCTCGCAGGTTCGAAGCAGCGGATGTGGCAGCGAAGCTTTTGCTGTTGCCCTAATTTTATACACACATACACCACTGGTACAGTGGTAGCAGCACTGTAATGTGATGCATCTCTTTCGTGACATACTATAAAATGCGACACCGGCCGCGGTTTGCAGGTTCGAAGCAGCGGATGTGGCAGCGAAGCTTTTGCTGTTGCCCTAATTTTATACACACATACACCGCTGGTATTGTGGTGGCAGAACTGTAATCTGATGCATCTCTTTCGTGACATACTATAAAATGCGACACCGGCCGCGGCTTGCAGGTTCGAAGCAGCGGATGTGGCAGCGAAGCTTTTGCTGTTGCCCTAATTTTATACACACATACACCGCTGGTATTGTGGTGGCAGAACTGTAATCTGATGCATCTCTTTCGTGACATACTATAAAATGCGACACCGGCCGCAGATCGCAGGTTCGAAGCAGCAGATGTGGCAGCGAAGCTTTTGCTGTTGCCCTAATTTTATACACACATACACCACTGGTATAGTTGTGGCAGCACTGTAATGTGATGCATCTTTTTCGTGACATCCTATAAAATGCGACACCGGCCGCAGATCGCAGGTTCGAAGCAGCGGATGTGGCAGCGAAGCTTTTGCTGCTGCCCTAATTTTATACACACACACACCACTGGTATAGTGGTGGCAGCACTGTAATGTGATGCATCTCTTTCGTGACATACTATAAAATGCGAGACCGGCCGCAGATCACAGGTTCGAAGCAGCGGATGTGGCAGCGAAGATATTGCTGTTGCCCTAATTTTATACACACATAAACCGCTGGTATAGTGGTGGCAGCACTGTAATGTGATGCATTTTTTCGTGACATACTATAAAATAAGCAACCGGCCGCGGCTCGCAGGTTCGAAGCAGCGGATGTGGCAGCGAAGCTTTTGCTGTTGCCCTAATTTTATACACACATACACCACTGGTATAGTGGTAGCAGCACTGTAATGTGATGCATCTCTTTCGTGACATACTATAAAATGCGACACCGGCCGCGGCTTGCAGGTTTGAAGCAGCGGATGTGGCAGCGAAGATTTTGCTGTTGCCCTAATTTTATACACACATACACCACTGGTATAGTGGTGGCAGCACTGTAATGTGATGCATCTCTTTCGTGACATACTATAAAATGCGACACCGGCCGCGGCTTGCAGGTTCGAAGCAGCGGATGTGGCAGCGAAGCTTTTGCTGTTGCCCTAATTTTATACACACATACACCGCTGGTACTGTGGTGGCAGAACTGTAATCTGATGCATCTCTTTCGTGACATACTATAAAATGCGACACCGGCCGCGGCTTGCAGGTTCGAAGCAGCGGATGTGGCAGCGAAGCTTTTGCTGTTGCCCTAATTTTATACACACATACACCGCTGGTATTGTGGTGGCAGAACTGTAATCTGATGCATCTCTTTCGTGACATACTATAAAATGCGACACCGGCCGCGGCTTGCAGGTTCGAAGCAGCGGATGTGGCAGCGAAGATTTTGCTTTTGCCCTAATTTTATACACACATACACCGCTGGTATTGTGGTGGCAGAACTGTAATCTGATGCATCTCTTTCGTGACATACTATAAAAGGTGACACCGGCCGCGGCTTGCAGGTTCGAAGCAGCGGATGTGGCAGCGAAGCTTTTGCTGTTGCCCTAATTTTATACACACATACACCGCTGGTATTGTGGTGGCAGAACTGTAATCTGATGCATCTCTTTCGTGACATACTATAAAATGCGACACCGGCCGCGGCTTGCAGGTTCGAAGCAGCGGATGGGGCAGCGAAGCTTTTGCTGTTGCCCTAATTTTATACACACATACACCGCTGGTACTGTGGTGGCAGAACTGTAATCTGATGCATCTCTTTCGTGACATACTATAAAATGCGACACCGGCCGCGGCTTGCAGGTTCGAAGCAGCGGATGTGGCAGCGAAGCTTTTGCTGTTGCCCTAATTTTATACACACATACACCGCTGGTATTGTGGTGGCAGAACTGTAATCTGATGCATCTCTTTCGTGACATACTATAAAATGCGACACCGGCCGCGGCTTGCAGGTTCGAAGCAGCGGATGTGGCAGCGAAGATTTTGCTGTTGCCCTAATTTTATACACACATACACCGCTGGTATTGTGGTGGCAGAACTGTAATCTGATGCATCTCTTTCGTGACATACTATAAAAGGTGACACCGGCCGCGGCTTGCAGGTTCGAAGCAGCGGATGTGGCAGCGAAGCTTTTGCTGTTGCCCTAATTTTATACACACATACACCGCTGGTATTGTGGTGGCAGAACTGTAATCTGATGCATCTCTTTCGTGACATACTATAAAATGCGACACCGGCCGCGGCTTGCAGGTTCGAAGCAGCGGATGGGGCAGCGAAGCTTTTGCTGTTGCCCTAATTTTATACACACATACACCGCTGGTATTGTGGTGGCAGAACTGTAATCTGATGCATCTCTTTCGTGACATACTATAAAATGCGACACCGGCCGCGGCTTGAAGGTTCGAAGCAGCGGATGTGGCAGCGAAGCTTTTGCTGTTGCCCTAATTTTATACACACATACACCACTGGTATAGATGTGGCAGCACTGTAATGTGATGCATCTCTTTCGTGACATACTATAAAATGCGACACCGACCGCAGATCGCAGGTTCGAAGCAGCGGATGTGGCAGCGAAGATTTTGCTGTTGCCCTAATTTTATACACACATACACCACTGGAATAGTGGTGGCGGCACGGTAATGTGATGCATCTCTTTCGTGACATACTATAAAATGCGAGACCGGCCGCAGATCGCAGGTTCGAAGCAGCGGATGTGGCAGCGAAGATTTTGCTGTTGCCCTAATTTTATACACACATACACCACTGGTATAGTGGTGGCAGCACGGTAATGTGATGCATCTTTTTCGTGACATCCTATAAAATGCGACACCGGCTGCAGATCGCAGGTTCGAAGCAGCGGATGTGGCAGCGAAGATTTTGCTGTTGCCCTAATTTTATACACACATACACCACTGGTATAGTGGTGGCAGCACTGTAATGTGATGCATCTCTTTCGTGACATACTATAAAATGCGACACCGGCCGCGGCTTGCAGGTTCGAAGCAGCGGATGTGGCAGCGAAGCTTTTGCTGTTGCCCTAATTTTATACACACATACACCGCTGGTATTGTGGTGGCAGAACTGTAATCTGATGCATCTCTTTCGTGACATACTATAAAATGCGACACCGGCCGCGGCTTGCAGGTTCGAAGCAGCGGATGTGGCAGCGAAGCTTTTGCTGTTGCCCTAATTTTATACACACATACACCGCTGGTATTGTGGTGGCAGAACTGTAATCTGATGCATCTCTTTTGTGACATACTATAAAATGCGACACCAGCCGCGGCTTGCAGGTTCGAAGCAGCGGATGTGGCAGCGAAGATTTTGCTGTTGCCCTAATTTTATACACACATACACCGCTGGTATTGTGGTGGCAGAACTGTAATCTGATGCATCTCTTTCGTGACATACTATAAAAGGTGACACCGGCCGCGGCTTGCAGGTTCGAAGCAGCGGATGTGTCAGCGAAGCTTTTGCTGTTGCCCTAATTTTATACACACATACACCGCTGGTATTGTGGTGGCAGAACTGTAATCTGATGCATCTCTTTCGTGACATACTATAAAATGCGACACCGGCCGCGGCTTGCAGGTTCGAAGCAGCGGATGGGGCAGCGAAGCTTTTGCTGTTGCCCTAATTTTATACACACATACACCGCTGGTATTGTGGTGGCAGAACTGTAATCTGATGCATCTCTTTCGTGACATACTATAAAATGCGACACCGGCCGCGGCTTGAAGGTTCGAAGCAGCGGATGTGGCAGCGAAGCTTTTGCTGTTGCCCTAATTTTATACACACATACACCACTGGTATAGATGTGGCAGCACTGTAATGTGATGCATCTCTTTCGTGACATACTATAAAATGCGACACCGACCGCAGATCGCAGGTTCGAAGCAGCGGATGTGGCAGCGAAGATTTTGCTGTTGCCCTAATTTTATACACACATACACCACTGGAATAGTGGTGGCGGCACGGTAATGTGATGCATCTCTTTCGTGACATACTATAAAATGCGAGACCGGCCGCAGATCGCAGGTTCGAAGCAGCGGATGTGGCAGCGAAGATTTTGCTGTTGCCCTAATTTTATACACACATACACCACTGGTATAGTGGTGGCAGCACGGTAATGTGATGCATCTTTTTCGTGACATCCTATAAAATGCGACACCGGCTGCAGATCGCAGGTTCGAAGCAGCGGATGTGGCAGCGAAGATTTTGCTGTTGCCCTAATTTTATACACACATACACCACTGGTATAGTGGTGGCAGCACTGTAATGTGATGCATCTCTTTCGTGACATACTATAAAATGCGACACCGGCCGCGGCTTGCAGGTTCGAAGCAGCGGATGTGGCAGCGAAGCTTTTGCTGTTGCCCTAATTTTATACACACATACACCGCTGGTATTGTGGTGGCAGAACTGTAATCTGATGCATCTCTTTCGTGACATACTATAAAATGCGACACCGGCCGCGGCTTGCAGGTTCGAAGCAGCGGATGTGGCAGCGAAGCTTTTGCTGTTGCCCTAATTTTATACACACATACACCGCTGGTATTGTGGTGGCAGAACTGTAATCTGATGCATCTCTTTTGTGACATACTATAAAATGCGACACCGGCCGCGGCTTGCAGGTTCGAAGCAGCGGATGTGGCAGCGAAGATTTTGCTGTTGCCCTAATTTTATACACACATACACCGCTGGTATTGTGGTGGCAGAACTGTAATCTGATGCATCTCTTTCGTGACATACTATAAAAGGTGACACCGGCCGCGGCTTGCAGGTTCGAAGCAGCGGATGTGGCAGCGAAGCTTTTGCTGTTGCCCTAATTTTATACACACATACACCGCTGGTATTGTGGTGGCAGAACTGTAATCTGATGCATCTCTTTCGTGACATACTATAAAATGCGACACCGGCCGCGGCTTGCAGGTTCGAAGCAGCGGATGGGGCAGCGAAGCTTTTGCTGTTGCCCTAATTTTATACACACATACACCGCTGGTATTGTGGTGGCAGAACTGTAATCTGATGCACCTCTTTCGTGACATACTATAAAATGCGACACCGGCCGCGGCTTGAAGGTTCGAAGCAGCGGATGTGGCAGCGAAGCTTTTGCTGTTGCCCTAATTTTATACACACATACACCACTGGTATAGATGTGGCAGCACTGTAATGTGATGCATCTCTTTCGTGACATACTATAAAATGCGACACCGACCGCAGATCGCAGGTTCGAAGCAGCGGATGTGGCAGCGAAGATTTTGCTGTTGCCCTAATTTTATACACACATACACCACTGGAATAGTGGTGGCAGCACGGTAATGTGATGCATCTCTTTCGTGACATACTATAAAATGCGAGACCGGCCGCAGATCGCAGGTTCGAAGCAGCGGATGTGGCAGCGAAGATTTTGCTGTTGCCCTAATTTTATACACATATACACCACTGGTATAGTGGTGGCAGCACGGTAATGTGATGCATCTTTTTCGTGACATCCTATAAAATGCGACACCGGCTGCAGATCGCAGGTTCGAAGCAGCGGATGTGGCAGCGAAGATTTTGCTGTTGCCCTAATTTTATAAACACATACACCACTGGTATAGTGGCGGCAGCACTGTAATGTGATGCATTTTCGTGACATACTATAAAATAAGCAACCGGCCGCGGCTCGCAGGTTCGAAGCAGCGGATGTGGCAGCGAAGATTTTGCTGTTGCCCTAATTTTATACACACATACACCACTGGTATAGTGGTGGCAGCACTGTAATGTGATGCATCTTTTTCGTGACATCCTATAAAATGCGACACCGGCCGCAGATCGCAGGTTCGAAGCAGCGGATGTGGCAGCGAAGCTTTTGCTGTTGCCCTAATTTTATACACACACACACCACTGGTATAGTGGTGGCAGCACTGTAATGTGATGCATCTCTTTCGTGACATACTTTAAAATGCGAGACCGGCCGCAGATCGCAGGTTCGAAGCAGCGGATGTGGCAGCGAAGATTTTACTGTTGCCCTAATTTTATACACACATAAACCGCTGGTATAGTGGTGGCAGCACTGTAATGTGATGCATTTTTTCGTGACATACTATAAAATAAGCAACCGGCCGCGGCTCGCAGGTTCGAAGCAGCGGATGTGGCAGCGAAGCTTTTGCTGTTGCCCTAATTTTATACACACATACACCACTGGTATATTGGTAGCAGCACTGTAATGTGATGCATCTCTTTCGTGACATACTATAAAATGCGACACCGGCCGCGGCTTGCAGGTTCGAAGCAGCGGATGTGGCAGCGAAGATTTTGCTGTTGCCCTAATTTTATACACACATACACCACTGGTATAGTGGTGGCAGCACTGTAATGTGATGCATCTCTTTCGTGACATACTATAAAATGCGACACCGGCCGCGGCTTGCAGGTTCGAAGCAGCGGATGTGGCAGCGAAGCTTTTGCTGTTGCCCTAATTTTATACACACCTACACCGCTGGTATTGTGGTGGCAGAACTGTAATCTGATGCATCTCTTTCGTGACATACTATAAAATGCGACACCGGCCGCGGCTTGCAGGTTCGAAGCAGCGGATGTGGCAGCGAAGCTTTTGCTGTTGCCCTAATTTTATACACACATACACCGCTGGTATTGTGGTGGCAGAACTGTAATCTCATGCATCTCTTTCGTGACATACTATAAAATGCGACACCGGCCGCGGCTTGCAGGTTCGAAGCAGCGGATGTGGCAGCGAAGATTTTGCTGTTGCCCTAATTTTATACACACATACACCGCTGGTATTGTGGTGGCAGAACTGTAATCTGATGCATCTCTTTCGTGACATACTATAAAATGCGACACCGGCCGCGGCTTGCAGGTTCGAAGCAGCGGATGTGGCAGCGAAGCTTTTGCTGTTGCCCTAATTTTATACACACATACACCGCTGGTATTGTGGTGGCAGAACTGTAATCTGATGCATCTCTTTTGTGACATACTATAAAATGCGACACCGACCGCAGATCGCAGGTTCGAAGCAGCGGATGTGGCAGCGAAGATTTTGCGGTTGCCCTAATTTTATACACACATACACCGCTGGTATTGTGGTGGCAGAACTGTAATCTCATGCATCTCTTTCGTGACATACTATAAAATGCGACACCGGCCGCGGCTTGCAGGTTCGAAGCAGCTTATGTGGCAGCGAAGATTTTGCTGTTGCCCTAATTTTATACACACATACACCGCTGGTATTGTGGTGGCAGAACTGTAATCTCATGCATCTCTTTCGTGACATACTATAAAATGCGACACCGGCCGCGGCTTGCAGGTTCGAAGCAGCGGATGTGGCAGCGAAGATTTTGCTGTTGCCCTAATTTTATACACACATACACCGCTGGTATTGTGGTGGCAGAACTGTAATCTGATGCATATCTTTCGTGACATACTATAAAATGCGACACCGGCCGCGGCTTGCAGGTTCGAAGCAGCGGATGTGGCAGCGAAGCTTTTGCTGTTGCCCTAATTTTATACACACATACACCACTGGTATAGATGTGGCAGCACTGTAATGTGATGCATCTCTTTAGTGACATACTATAAAATGCGACACCGACCGCAGATCGCAGGTTCGAAGCAGCGGATGTGGCAGCGAATATTTTGCGGTTGCCCTAATTTTATACACACATACACCACTGGAATAGTGGTGGCAGCACGGTAATGTGATGCATCTCTTTCGTGACATACTATAAAATGCGAGACCGGCCGCAGATCGCAGGTTCGAAGCAGCGGATGTGGCAGCGAAGATTTTGCGGTTGCCCTAATTTTATACACACATACACCGCTGGTATTGTGGTGGCAGAACTGTAATCTCATGCATCTCTTTCGTGACATACTATAAAATGCGACACCGGCCGCGGCTTGCAGGTTCGAAGCAGCTTATGTGGCAGCGAAGATTTTGCTGTTGCCCTAATTTTATACACACATACACCGCTGGTATTGTGGTGGCAGAACTGTAATCTCATGCATCTCTTTCGTGACATACTATAAAATGCGACACCGGCCGCGGCTTGCAGGTTCGAAGCAGCGGATGTGGCAGCGAAGATTTTGCTGTTGCCCTAATTTTATACACACATACACCGCTGGTATTGTGGTGGCAGAACTGTAATCTGATGCATATCTTTCGTGACATACTATAAAATGCGACACCGGCCGCGGCTTGCAGGTTCGAAGCAGCGGATGTGGCAGCGAAGCTTTTGCTGTTGCCCTAATTTTATACACACATACACCACTGGTATAGATGTGGCAGCACTGTAATGTGATGCATCTCTTTAGTGACATACTATAAAATGCGACACCGACCGCAGATCGCAGGTTCGAAGCAGCGGATGTGGCAGCGAAGATTTTGCGGTTGCCCTAATTTTATACACACATACACCACTGGAATAGTGGTGGCAGCACGGTAATGTGATGCATCTCTTTCGTGACATACTATAAAATGCGAGACCGGCCGCAGATCGCAGGTTCGAAGCAGCGGATGTGGCAGCGAAGATTTTGCTGTTGCCCTAATTTTATACACACATACACCACTGGTATAGTGGTGGCAGCACTGTAATGTGATGCATTTTTTCGTGACATACTATAAAATAAGCAACCGGCCGCGGCTCGCAGGTTCGAAGCAGCGGATGTGGCAGCGAAGCTTTTGCTGTTGCCCTAATTTTATACACACATACACCACTGGTATATTGGTAGCAGCACTGTAATGTGATGCATCTCTTTCGTGACATACTATAAAATGCGACACCGGCCGCGGCTTGCAGGTTCGAAGCAGCGGATGTGGCAGCGAAGATTTTGCTGTTGCCCTAATTTTATACACACATACACCACTGGTATAGTGGTGGCAGCACTGTAATGTGATGCATCTCTTTCGTGACATACTATAAAATGCGACACCGGCCGCGGCTTGCAGGTTCGAAGCAGCGGATGTGGCAGCGAAGCTTTTGCTGTTGCCCTAATTTTATACACACCTACACCGCTGGTATTGTGGTGGCAGAACTGTAATCTGATGCATCTCTTTCGTGACATACTATAAAATGCGACACCGGCCGCGGCTTGCAGGTTCGAAGCAGCGGATGTGGCAGCGAAGCTTTTGCTGTTGCCCTAATTTTATACACACATACACCGCTGGTATTGTGGTGGCAGAACTGTAATCTCATGCATCTATTTCGTGACATACTATAAAATGCGACACCGGCCGCGGCTTGCAGGTTCGAAGCAGCGGATGTGGCAGCGAAGATTTTGCTGTTGCCCTAATTTTATACACACATACACCGCTGGTATTGTGGTGGCAGAACTGTAATCTGATGCATCTCTTTCGTGACATACTATAAAATGCGACACCGGCCGCGGCTTGCAGGTTCGAAGCAGCGGATGTGGCAGCGAAGCTTTTGCTGTTGCCCTAATTTTATACACACATACACCGCTGGTATTGTGGTGGCAGAACTGTAATCTGATGCATCTCTTTTGTGACATACTATAAAATGCGACACCGACCGCAGATCGCAGGTTCGAAGCAGCGGATGTGGCAGCGAAGATTTTGCGGTTGCCCTAATTTTATACACACATACACCGCTGGTATTGTGGTGGCAGAACTGTAATCTCATGCATCTCTTTCGTGACATACTATAAAATGCGACACCGGCCGCGGCTTGCAGGTTCGAAGCAGCTTATGTGGCAGCGAAGATTTTGCTGTTGCCCTAATTTTATACACACATACACCGCTGGTATTGTGGTGGCAGAACTGTAATCTCATGCATCTCTTTCGTGACATACTATAAAATGCGACACCGGCCGCGGCTTGCAGGTTCGAAGCAGCGGATGTGGCAGCGAAGATTTTGCTGTTGCCCTAATTTTATACACACATACACCGCTGGTATTGTGGTGGCAGAACTGTAATCTGATGCATATCTTTCGTGACATACTATAAAATGCGACACCGGCCGCGGCTTGCAGGTTCGAAGCAGCGGATGTGGCAGCGAAGCTTTTGCTGTTGCCCTAATTTTATACACACATACACCACTGGTATAGATGTGGCAGCACTGTAATGTGATGCATCTCTTTAGTGACATACTATAAAATGCGACACCGACCGCAGATCGCAGGTTCGAAGCAGCGGATGTGGCAGCGAAGATTTTGCGGTTGCCCTAATTTTATACACACATACACCACTGGAATAGTGGTGGCAGCACGGTAATGTGATGCATCTCTTTCGTGACATACTATAAAATGCGAGACCGGCCGCAGATCGCAGGTTCGAAGCAGCGGATGTGGCAGCGAAGATTTTGCGGTTGCCCTAATTTTATACACACATACACCGCTGGTATTGTGGTGGCAGAACTGTAATCTCATGCATCTCTTTCGTGACATACTATAAAATGCGACACCGGCCGCGGCTTGCAGGTTCGAAGCAGCTTATGTGGCAGCGAAGATTTTGCTGTTGCCCTAATTTTATACACACATACACCGCTGGTATTGTGGTGGCAGAACTGTAATCTCATGCATCTCTTTCGTGACATACTATAAAATGCGACACCGGCCGCGGCTTGCAGGTTCGAAGCAGCGGATGTGGCAGCGAAGATTTTGCTGTTGCCCTAATTTTATACACACATACACCGCTGGTATTGTGGTGGCAGAACTGTAATCTGATGCATATCTTTCGTGACATACTATAAAATGCGACACCGGCCGCGGCTTGCAGGTTCGAAGCAGCGGATGTGGCAGCGAAGCTTTTGCTGTTGCCCTAATTTTATACACACATACACCACCGGTATAGATGTGGCAGCACTGTAATGTGATGCATCTCTTTAGTGACATACTATAAAATGCGACACCGACCGCAGATCGCAGGTTCGAAGCAGCGGATGTGGCAGCGAAGATTTTGCGGTTGCCCTAATTTTATACACACATACACCACTGGAATAGTGGTGGCAGCACGGTAATGTGATGCATCTCTTTCGTGACATACTATAAAATGCGAGACCGGCCGCAGATCGCAGGTTCGAAGCAGCGGATGTGGCAGCGAAGATTTTGCTGTTGCCCTAATTTTATACACACATACACCACTGGTATAGTGGTGGCAGCACGGTAATTTGATGCATCTTTTTCGTGACATCCTATAAAATGCGACACCGGCTGCAGATCGCAGGTTCGAAGCAGCGGATGTGGCAGCGAAGATTTTGCTGTTGCCCTAATTTTATAAACACATACACCACTGGTATAGTGGTGGCAGCACGGTAATGTGATGCATCTTTTTCGTGACATCCTATAAAATGCGACACCGGCCGCAGATCGCAGGTTCGAAGCAGCGGATGTGGCAGCGAAGCTTTTGCTGTTGTCGTAATTTTATACACACATAGACCACTGCTATAGTGGTGGCAGCACTGTAATGTGATGCATCTCTTTCGTGACATGCTATAAAATGCGACACCGGCCGCAGATCGCAGGTTCGAAGCAGCGGATGTGGCTGCGAAGCTTTTGCTGTTGCCGTAATTTTATACACACATACACCACTGCTATAGTGGTGGCAGCACTGTAATGTGATGCATCTTTTTCGTGACATCCTATAAAATGCGACACCGGCCGCAGATCGCAGGTTCGAAGCAGCGGATGTGGCAGCGAAGCTTTTGCTGCTGCCGTAATTTTATACACACATACACCACTGCTATACTGGTGGCAGCACTGTAATGTGATGCATCTCTTTCGTGACATGCTATAAAATGCGACACCGGCCGCAGATCGCAGGTTCGAAGCAGCGGATGTGGCAGCGAAGATTTTGCTGTTGCCCTAATTTTATAAACACATACACCACTGGTATAGTGGTGGCAGCACGGTAATGTGATGCATCTTTTTCGTGACATCCTATAAAATGCGACAACGGCCGCGGCTTGCAGGTTCGAAACAGCGGATTCGGCAGCGATGCTTTTGCTGTTGCACTAATATTATACACACATACACCGCTGGTACAGTGGTGGCAGAACTGTAATGTTATGCATCTCTTTCGTGACATACTATAAAATGCGAGACCGGCCGCAGATCGCAGGTTCGAAGCAGCGGATGTGGCAGCGAAGATTTTGCTGTTGCCGTAATTTTATACACACATACACCACTGGTATAGTGGTGGCAGCACTGTAATGTGATGCATCTCTTTCGTGACATACTATAAAATGCGAGACCGGCCGCAGATCGCAGGTTCGAAGCAGCGGATGTGGCAGCGAAGATTTTGCTGTTGCCCTAATTTTATAAACACATACACCACTGGTATAGTGGTGGCAGCACGGTAATGTGATGCATCTTTTTCGTGACATCCTATAAAATGCGACAACGGCCGCGGCTTGGAGGTTCGAAACAGCGGATTCGGCAGCGATGCTTTTGCTGTTGCACTAATATTATACACACATACACCGCTGGTACAGTGGTGGCAGCACTGTAATGTGATGCATCTCTTTCGTGACATGCTATAAAATGCGACACCGGCCGGAGATCGAAGGTTCGAAGCAGCGGATGTGGCAGCGAAGATTTTGCTGTTGCCGTAATTTTATACACACATACACCACTGGTATAGTGGTGGCAGCACTGTAATGTGATGCATCTCTTTCGTGACATACTATAAAATGCGAGACCGGCCGCAGATCGCAGGTTCGAAGCAGCGGATGTGGCAGCGAAGATTTTGCTGTAGCCCTAATTTTATACACACATACACTACTGGTATAGTGGTGGCAGCACTGTAATGTGATGCATCTCTTTCGTGACATACTTTAAAATGCGAGACCGGCCGCAGATCGCAGGTTCGAAGCAGCGGATGTGGCAGCGAAGATTTTGCTGTTGCCCTAATTTTATACACACATACACCACTGGTATAGTGGTGGCAGCACTGTAATGTGATGCATCTTTTTCGTGACATCCTATAAAATGCGACACCGGCCGCAGATCGCAGGTTCGAAGCAGCGGATGTGGAAGCGAAGCTTTTGCTGCTGCCGTAATTTTATACACACATACACCACTGGTATAGTGGTGGCAGCACTGTAATGTGATGCATCTCTTTCGTGACATACTATAAAATGCGAGACCGGCCGCAGATCGCAGGTTCGAAGCAGCGGATGTGGCAGCGAAGATTTTGCTGTTGCCCTAATTTTATACACACATACACCACTGGTATAGTGGTGGCAGCACGGTAATGTGATGCATCTTTTTCGTGACATCCTATAAAATGCGACACCGGCTGCAGATCGCAGGTTCGAAGCAGCGGATGTGGCAGCGAAGATTTTGCTGTTGCCCTAATTTTATAAACACATACACCACTGGTATAGTGGCGGCAGCACGGTAATGTGATGCATCTCTTTCGTGACATACAATAAAATGCGAAACCTGCCGCAGATCGCAGGTTCGAAGCAGCGGATGTGGCAGCGAAGATTTTCCTGTTGCCCTAATTTTATACACACATACACCACTGGAATAGTGGTGGCAGCACGGTAATGTGATGCATCTCTTTCGTGACATACTATAAAATGCGAGACCGGCCGCAGATCGCAGGTTCGAAGCAGCGGATGTGGCAGCGAAGATTTTGCTGTTGCCCTAATTTTATACACACATACACCACTGGTATAGTGGTAGCAGCACGGTAATGTGATGCATCTTTTTCGTGACATCCTATAAAATGCGACACCGGCTGCAGATCGCAGGTTCGAAGCAGCGGATGTGGCAGCGAAGATTTTGCTGTTGCCCTAATTTTATAAACACATACACCACTGGTATAGTGGTGGCAGCACGGTAATGTGATGCATCTTTTTCGTGACATCCTATAAAATGCGACACCGGCCGCAGATCGCAGGTTCGAAGCAGCGGATGTGGCAGCGAAGCTTTTGCTGTTGTCGTAATTTTATACACACATAGACCACTGCTATAGTGGTGGCAGCACTGTAATGTGATGCATCTCTTTCGTGACATGCTATAAAATGCGACACCGGCCGCAGATCGCAGGTTCGAAGCAGCGGATGTGGCTGCGAAGATTTTGCTGTTGCCCTAATTTTATACACACATACACCACTGGTATAGTGGTAGCAGCACGGTAATGTGATGCATCTTTTTCGTGACATCCTATAAAATGCGACACCGGCTGCAGATCGCAGGTTCGAAGCAGCGGATGTGGCAGCGAAGATTTTGCTGTTGCCCTAATTTTATACACACATACACCACTGGTATAGTGGTGGCAGCACGGTAATGTGATGCATCTTTTTCGTGACATCCTATAAAATGCGACACCGGCCGCGGCTTGCAGGTTCGAAGCAGCGGATGTGGCAGCGAAGATTTTGCTGTTGCCCTAATTTTATACACACATACACCACTGGTATAGTGGTGGCAGCACTGTAATGTGATGCATCTTTATCGTGATATCCTATAAAATGCGACACCTGCCGCAGATCGCAGGTTCGAAGCAGTGGATGTGGCAGCGAAGCTTTTGTTGTTGCCCTAATTTTATACACACATACACCACTGGTATAGTGGTGGCAGCACTGTAATGTTATGCATCTCTTTCGTGACATACTATAAAATGCGACACCGGCCGCAGATCGCAGGTTCGAAGCAGCGGATGTGGCAGCGAAGCTTTTGCTGTTGCCCTAATTTTATACACACATACACCGCTGGTATTGTGGTGGCAGAACTGTAATCTGATGCATCTCTTTCGTGACATACTATAAAATGCGACACCGGCCGCGGCTTGCAGGTTCGAAGCAGCGGATGTCGCAGCGAAGCTTTTGCTGTTGCCCTAATTTTATACACACATACACCGCTGGTATTGTGGTGGCAGAACTGTAATCTGATGCATCTCTTTCGTGACATACTATAAAATGCGACACCGGCCGCGGCTTGCAGGTTCGAAGCAGCGGATGTGGCAGCGAAGCTTTTGCTGTTGCCCTAATTTTATACACACATACACCGCTGGTATTGTGGTGGCAGAACTGTAATCTGATGCATCTCTTTCGTGACATACTATGAAATGCGACACCCGCCGCGGCTTGCAGGTTCGAAGCAGCGGATGTGGCAGCGAAGCTTTTGCTGTTGCCCTAATTTTATACACACATACACCACTGGTATAGATGTGGCAGCACTGTAATGTGATGCATCTCTTTCGTGACATACTATAAAATGCGACACCGGCCGCAGATCGCAGGTTCGAAGCAGCGGATGTGGCAGCGAAGCTTTTGCTGTTGCCCTAATTTTATACACACACACACCACTGGTATAGTGGTGGCAGCACTGTAATGTGATGCATCTCTTTCGTGACATACTTTAAAATGCGAGACCGGCCGCAGATCGCAGGTTCGAAGCAGCGGATGTGGCAGCGAAGATTTTACTGTTGCCCTAATTTTATACACACATAAACCGCTGGTATAGTGGTGGCAGCACTGTAATGTGATGCATTTTTTCGTGACATACTATAAAATAAGCAACCGGCCGCGGCTCGCAGGTTCGAAGCAGCGGATGTGGCAGCGAAGCTTTTGCTGTTGCCCTAATTTTATACACACATACACCACTGGTATATTGGTAGCAGCACTGTAATGTGATGCATCTCTTTCGTGACATACTATAAAATGCGACACCGGCCGCGGCTTGCAGGTTCGAAGCAGCGGATGTGGCAGCGAAGATTTTGCTGTTGCCCTAATTTTATACACACATACACCACTGGTATAGTGGTGGCAGCACTGTAATGTGATGCATCTCTTTCGTGACATACTATAAAATGCGACACCGGCCGCGGCTTGCAGGTTCGAAGCAGCGGATGTGGCAGCGAAGCTTTTGCTGTTGCCCTAATTTTATACACACCTACACCGCTGGTATTGTGGTGGCAGAACTGTAATCTGATGCATCTCTTTCGTGACATACTATAAAATGCGACACCGGCCGCGGCTTGCAGGTTCGAAGCAGCGGATGTGGCAGCGAAGCTTTTGCTGTTGCCCTAATTTTATACACACATACACCGCTGGTATTGTGGTGGCAGAACTGTAATCTCATGCATCTCTTTCGTGACATACTATAAAATGCGACACCGGCCGCGGCTTGCAGGTTCGAAGCAGCGGATGTGGCAGCGAAGATTTTGCTGTTGCCCTAATTTTATACACACATACACCGCTGGTATTGTGGTGGCAGAACTGTAATCTGATGCACCTCTTTCGTGACATACTATAAAATGCGACACCGGCCGCGGCTTGCAGGTTCGAAGCAGCGGATGTGGCAGCGAAGATTTTGCTGTTGCCCTAATTTTATACACACATACACCGCTGGTATTGTGGTGGCAGAACTGTAATCTGATGCATATCTTTCGTGACATACTATAAAATGCGACACCGGCCGCGGCTTGCAGGTTCGAAGCAGCGGATGTGGCAGCGAAGCTTTTGCTGTTGCCCTAATTTTATACACACATACACCACTGGTATAGATGTGGCAGCACTGTAATGTGATGCATCTCTTTAGTGACATACTATAAAATGCCACACCGACCGCAGATCGCAGGTTCGAAGCAGCGGATGTGGCAGCGAAGATTTTGCGGTTGCCCTAATTTTATACACACATACACCACTGGAATAGTGGTGGCAGCACGGTAATGTGATGCATCTCTTTCGTGACATACTATAAAATGCGAGACCGGTCGCAGATCGCAGGTTCGAAGCAGCGGATGTGGCAGCGAAGATTTTGCTGTTGCCCTAATTTTATACACACATACACCACTGGTATAGTGGTGGCAGCACGGTAATGTGATGCATCTTTTTCGTGACATCCTATAAAATGCGACACCGGCTGCAGATCGCAGGTTCGAAGCAGCGGATGTGGCAGCGAAGATTTTGCTGTTGCCCTAATTTTATAAACACATACACCACTGGTATAGTGGTGGCAGCACGGTAATGTGATGCATCTTTTTCGTGACATCCTATAAAATGCGACACCGGCCGTAGATCGCAGGTTCGAAGCAGCGGATGTGGCAGCGAAGCTTTTGCTGTTGTCGTAATTTTATACACACATAGACCACTGCTATAGTGGTGGCAGCACTGTAATGTGATGCATCTCTTTCGTGACATGCTATAAAATGCGACACCGGCCGCAGATCGCAGGTTCGAAGCAGCGGATGTGGCTGCGAAGCTTTTGCTGTTGCCGTAATTTTATACACACATACACCACTGCTATAGTGGTGGCAGCACTGTAATGTGATGCATCTTTTTCGTGACATCCTATAAAATGCGACACCGGCCGCAGATCGCAGGTTCGAAGCAGCGGATGTGGCAGCGAAGCTTTTGCTGCTGCCGTAATTTTATACACACATACACCACTGCTATACTGGTGGCAGCACTGTAATGTGATGCATCTCTTTCGTGACATGCTATAAAATGCGACACCGGCCGCAGATCGCAGGTTCGAAGCAGCGGATGTGGCAGCGAAGATTTTGCTGTTGCCCTAATTTTATAAACACATACACCACTGGTATAGTGGTGGCAGCACGGTAATGTGATGCATCTTTTTCGTGACATCCTATAAAATGCGACAACGGCCGCGGCTTGCAGGTTCGAAACAGCGGATTCGGCAGCGATGCTTTTGCTGTTGCACTAATATTATACACACATACACCGCTGGTACAGTGGTGGCAGAACTGTAATGTTATGCATCTCTTTCGTGACATACTATAAAATGCGAGACCGGCCGCAGATCGCAGGTTCGAAGCAGCGGATGTGGCAGCGAAGATTTTGCTGTTGCCGTAATTTTATACACACATACACCACTGGTATAGTGGTGGCAGCACTGTAATGTGATGCATCTCTTTCGTGACATACTATAAAATGCGAGACCGGCCGCAGATCGCAGGTTCGAAGCAGCGGATGTGGCAGCGAAGATTTTGCTGTTGCCCTAATTTTATAAACACATACACCACTGGTATAGTGGTGGCAGCACGGTAATGTGATGCATCTTTTTCGTGACATCCTATAAAATGCGACAACGGCCGCGGCTTGGAGGTTCGAAACAGCGGATTCGGCAGCGATGCTTTTGCTGTTGCACTAATATTATACACACATACACCGCTGGTACAGTGGTGGCAGCACTGTAATGTGATGCATCTCTTTCGTGACATGCTATAAAATGCGACACCGGCCGGAGATCGAAGGTTCGAAGCAGCGGATGTGGCAGCGAAGATTTTGCTGTTGCCGTAATTTTATACACACATACACCACTGGTATAGTGGTGGCAGCACTGTAATGTGATGCATCTCTTTCGTGACATACTATAAAATGCGAGACCGGCCGCAGATCGCAGGTTCGAAGCAGCGGATGTGGCAGCGAAGATTTTGCTGTAGCCCTAATTTTATACACACATACACTACTGGTATAGTGGTGGCAGCACTGTAATGTGATGCATCTCTTTCGTGACATACTTTAAAATGCGAGACCGGCCGCAGATCGCAGGTTCGAAGCAGCGGATGTGGCAGCGAAGATTTTGCTGTTGCCCTAATTTTATACACACATACACCACTGGTATAGTGGTGGCAGCACTGTAATGTGATGCATCTTTTTCGTGACATCCTATAAAATGCGACACCGGCCGCAGATCGCAGGTTCGAAGCAGCGGATGTGGAAGCGAAGCTATTGCTGCTGCCGTAATTTTATACACACATACACCACTGGTATAGTGGTGGCAGCACTGTAATGTGATGCATCTCTTTCGTGACATACTATAAAATGCGAGACCGGCCGCAGATCGCAGGTTCGAAGCAGCGGATGTGGCAGCGAAGCTTTTGCTGTTGCCCTAATTTTATACACACATGCATCACTGGTATAGTGGTGGCAGCACGGTAATGTGATGCGTCTTTTTCGTGACATCCTTTAAAATGCGACACCGGCCGCAGATCGCAGGTTCGAAGCAGCGGATGTGGCAGCGAAGCTTTTGCTGTTGCCGTAATTTTATACACACATGCACCACTGGTATAGTGGTGGCAGCACTGTAATGTGATGCATCTCTTTCGTGACATACTATAAAATGCGAGACCGGCCGCAGATCGCAGGTTCGAAGCAGCGGATGTGGCAGCGAAGATTTTGCTGTAGCCCTAATTTTATACACACATACACTACTGGTATAGTGGTGGCAGCACTGTAATGTGATGCATCTCTTTCGTGACATACTATAAAATGCGAGACCGGCCGCAGATCGCAGGTTCGAAGCAGCGGATGTGGCAGCGAAGATTTTGCTGTTGCCCTAATTTTATACACACATACACCACTGGTATAGTGGTGGCAGCACTGTAATGTGATGCATCTTTTTCGTGACATCCTATAAAATGCGACACCGGCCGCAGATCGCAGGTTCGAAGCAGCGGATGTGGCAGCGAAGCTTTTGCTTTTGCCGTAATTTTATACACACATACACCGCTGGTATAGTGGTGATAGATCTCTAATGTGATGCATCTTTTTGTGACATCCTATAAAATGCGACACCGGCCGCAGATCGCAGGTTCGAAGCAGCGGATGTGGCAGCGAAGCTTTTGCTGTTGCCCTAATTTTATACACACATACACCGCTGGTATTGTGGTGGCAGCACTGTAATGTGATGCATCTCTTTCGTGACATACTATAAAATGCGACACCGGCCGCAGATCGCAGGTTCGAAGCAGCGGATGTGGCAGCGAAGATTTTGCTGTAGCCCTAATTTTATACACACATACACTACTGGTATAGTGGTGGCAGCACTGTAATGTGATGCATCTCTTTCGTGACATACTTTAAAATGCGAGACCGGCCGCAGATCGCAGGTTCGAAGCAGCGGATGTGGCAGCGAAGATTTTGCTGTTGCCCTAATTTTATACACACATACACCACTGGTATAGTGGTGGCAGCACTGTAATGTGATGCATCTTTTTCGTGACATCCTATAAAATGCGACACCGGCCGCAGATCGCAGGTTCGAAGCAGCGGATGTGGAAGCGAAGCTTTTGCTGCTGCCGTAATTTTATACACACATACACCACTGGTATAGTGGTGGCAGCACTGTAATGTGATGCATCTCTTTCGTGACATACTATAAAATGCGAGACCGGCCGCAGATCGCAGGTTCGAAGCAGCGGATGTGGCAGCGAAGCTTTTGCTGTTGCCCTAATTTTATACACACATACATCACTGGTATAGTGGTGGCAGCACGGTAATGTGATGCGTCTTTTTCGTGACATCCTTTAAAATGCGACACCGGCCGCAGATCGCAGGTTCGAAGCAGCGGATGTGGAAGCGAAGCTTTTGCTGCTGCCGTAATTTTATACACACATACACCACTGGTATAGTGGTGGCAGCACTGTAATGTGATGCATCTCTTTCGTGACATACTATAAAATGCGAGACCGGCCGCAGATCGCAGGTTCGAAGCAGCGGATGTGGCAGCGAAGCTTTTGCTGTTGCCCTAATTTTATACACACATACATCACTGGTATAGTGGTGGCAGCACGGTAATGTGATGCGTCTTTTTCGTGACATCCTTTAAAATGCGACACCGGCCGCAGATCGCAGGTTCGAAGCAGCGGATGTGGCAGCGAAGCTTTTGCTGTTGCCGTAATTTTATACACACATGCACCACTGGTATAGTGGTGGCAGCACTGTAATGTGATGCATCTCTTTCGTGACATACTATAAAATGCGAGACCGGCCGCAGATCGCAGGTTCGAAGCAGCGGATGTGGCAGCGAAGATTTTGCTGTAGCCCTAATTTTATACACACATACACTACTGGTATAGTGGTGGCAGCACTGTAATGTGATGCATCTCTTTCGTGACATACTATAAAATGCGAGACCGGCCGCAGATCGCAGGTTCGAAGCAGCGGATGTCGCAGCGAAGCTTTTGCTGTTGCCCTAATTTTATACACACATACACCGCTGGTATTGTGGTGGCAGAACTGTAATCTGATGCATCTCTTTCGTGACATACTATAAAATGCGACACCGGCCGCGGCTTGCAGGTTCGAAGCAGCGGATGTGGCAGCGAAGCTTTTGCTGTTGCCCTAATTTTATACACACATACACCGCTGGTATTGTGGTGGCAGAACTGTAATCTGATGCATCTCTTTCGTGACATACTATGAAATGCGACACCCGCCGCGGCTTGCAGGTTCGAAGCAGCGGATGTGGCAGCGAAGCTTTTGCTGTTGCCCTAATTTTATACACACATACACCACTGGTATAGATGTGGCAGCACTGTAATGTGATGCATCTCTTTCGTGACATACTATAAAATGCGACACCGGCAGCAGATCGCAGGTTCGAAGCAGCGGATGTGGCAGCGAAGATTTTCCTGTTGCCCTAATTTTATACACACATACACCACTGGAATAGTGGTGGCAGCACGGTAATGTGATGCATCTCTTTCGTGACATAATATAAAATGCGAGACCGGCCGCAGATCGCAGGTTCGAAGCAGCGGATGTGGCAGCGATGATTTTGCTGTTGCCCTAATTTTATACACACATACACCATTGGTATAGTGGTACCAGCACGGTAATGTGATGCATCTTTTTCGTGACATCCTATAAAATGCGACACAGGCTGCAGATCGCAGGTTCGAAGCAGCGGATGTGGCAGCGAAGATTTTGCTGTTGCCCTAATTTTATAAACACATACACCACTGGTATAGTGGTGGCAGCACGGTAATGTGATGCATCTTTTTCGTGACATCCTATAAAATGCGACACCGGCCGCAGATCGCAGGTTCGAAGCAGCGGATGTGGCAGCGAAGATTTTGCTGTTGCCCTAATTTTATAAACACATACACCACTGGTATAGTGGTGGCAGCACGGTAATGTGATGCATCTCTTTCGTGACATACAATAAAATGCGACACCTGCCGCAGATCGCAGGTTCGAAGCAGCGGATGTGGCAGCGAAGATTTTCCTGTTGCCCTAATTTTATACACACATACACCACTGGAATAGTGGTGGCAGCACGGTAATGTGATGCATCTCTTTCGTGACATACTATAAAATGCGAGACCGGCCGCAGATCGCAGGTTCGAAGCAGCGGATGTGGCAGCGAAGATTTTGCTGTTGCCCTAATTTTATACACACATACACCACTGGTATAGTGGTAGCAGCACGGTAATGTGATGCATCTTTTTCGTGACATCCTATAAAATGCGACACCGGCTGCAGATCGCAGGTTCGAAGCAGCGGATGTGGCAGCGAAGATTTTGCTGTTGCCCTAATTTTATACACACATACACCACTGGTATAGTGGTGGCAGCACGGTAATGTGATGCATCTTTTTCGTGACATCCTATAAAATGCGACACCGGCCGCAGATCGCAGGTTCGAAGCAGCGGATGTGGCAGCGAAGATTTTGCTGTTGCCCTAATTTTATACACACATACACCGCTGGTATTGTGGTGGCAGAACTGTAATCTGATGCATCTCTTTCGTGACATACTATGAAATGCGACACCCGCCGCGGCTTGCAGGTTCGAAGCAGCGGATGTGGCAGCGAAGCTTTTGCTGTTGCCCTAATTTTATACACACATACACCACTGGTATAGATGTGGCAGCACTGTAATGTGATGCATCTCTTTCGTGACATACTATAAAATGCGACACCGGCCGCAGATCGCAGGTTCGAAGCAGCGGATGTGGCAGCGAAGATTTTCCTGTTGCCCTAATTTTATACACACATACACCACTGGAATAGTGGTGGCAGCACGGTAATGTGATGCATCTCTTTCGTGACATACTATAAAATGCGAGACCGGCCGCAGATCGCAGGTTCGAAGCAGCGGATGTGGCAGCGATGATTTTGCTGTGCCCCTAATTTTATACACACATACACCATTGGTATAGTGGTACCAGCACGGTAATGTGATGCATCTTTTTCGTGACATCCTATAAAATGCGACACAGGCTGCAGATCGCAGGTTCGAAGCAGCGGATGTGGCAGCGAAGATTTTGCTGTTGCCCTAATTTTATAAACACATACACCACTGGTATAGTGGTGGCAGCACGGTAATGTGATGCATCTTTTTCGTGACATCCTATAAAATGCGACACCGGCCGCAGATCGCAGGTTCGAAGCAGCGGATGTGGCAGCGAAGATTTTGCTGTTGCCCTAATTTTATAAACACATACACCACTGGTATAGTGGTGGCAGCACGGTAATGTGATGCATCTCTTTCGTGACATACAATAAAATGCGACACCTGCCGCAGATCGCAGGTTCGAAGCAGCGGATGTGGCAGCGAAGATTTTCCTGTTGCCCTAATTTTATACACACATACACCACTGGTATAGTGGTGGCAGCACGGTAATGTGATGCATCTTTTTCGTGACATCCTATAAAATGCGACACCGGCTGCAGATCGCAGGTTCGAAGCAGCGGATGTGGCAGCGAAGATTTTGCTGTTGCCCTAATTTTATAAACACATACACCACTGGTATAGTGGCGGCAGCACGGTAATGTGATGCATCTCTTTCGTGACATACAATAAAATGCGAAACCTGCCGCAGATCGCAGGTTCGAAGCAGCGGATGTGGCAGCGAAGATTTTCCTGTTGCCCTAATTTTATACACACATACACCACTGGAATAGTGGTGGCAGCACGGTAATGTGATGCATCTCTTTCGTGACATACTATAAAATGCGAGACCGGCCGCAGATCGCAGGTTCGAAGCAGCGGATGTGGCAGCGAAGATTTTGCTGTTGCCCTAATTTTATACACACATACACCACTGGTATAGTGGTAGCAGCACGGTAATGTGATGCATCTTTTTCGTGACATCCTATAAAATGCGACACCGGCTGCAGATCGCAGGTTCGAAGCAGCGGATGTGGCAGCGAAGATTTTGCTGTTGCCCTAATTTTATACACACATACACCACTGGTATAGTGGTGGCAGCACGGTAATGTGATGCATCTTTTTCGTGACATCCTATAAAATGCGACACCGGCTGCAGATCGCAGGTTCGAAGCAGCGGATGTGGCAGCGAAGATTTTGCTGTTGCCCTAATTTTATAAACACATACACCACTGGTATAGTGGCGGCAGCACGGTAATGTGATGCATCTTTTTCGTGACATCCTATAAAATGCGACACCGGCCGCAGATCGCAGGTTCGAAGCAGCGGATGTGGCAGCGAAGCTTTTGCTATTGCCCTAATTTTATACACACATACACCACTGGTATAGTGGTAGCAGCACTGTAATGTGATGCATCTCTTTCGTGACATACTATAGAATGCGACACCGGCCGCGGCTTGCAGGTTCGAAGCAGCGGATGTGGCAGCGAAGCTTTTGCTGTTGCCCTAATTTTATACACACATACACCGCTGGTATTGTGGTGGCAGAACTGTAATCTGATGCATCTCTTTCGTGACATACTATAAAATGCGACACCGGCCGCGGTTTGCAGCTTCGAAGCAGCGGATGTGGCAGCGAAGCTTTTGCTGTTGCCCTAATTTTATACATACATACACCACTGGTATAGTGGTGGCAGCACGGTAATGTGATGCATCTTTTTCGTGACATCCTATAAAATGCGACACCGGCTGCAGATCGCAGGTTCGAAGCAGCGGATGTGGCAGCGAAGATTTTGCTGTTGCCCTAATTTTATAAACACATACACCACTGGTATAGTGGTGGCAGCACGGTAATGTGATGCATCTTTTTCGTGACATCCTATAAAATGCGACACCGGCCGCAGATCGCAGGTTCGAAGCAGCGGATGTGGCAGCGAAGCTTTTGCTATTGCCCTAATTTTATACACACATACACCACTGGTATAGTGGTAGCAGCACTGTAATGTGATGCATCTCTTTCGTGACATACTAAAGAATGCGACACCGGCCGCGGCTTGCAGGTTCGAAGCAGCGGATGTGGCAGCGAAGCTTTTGCTGTTGCCCTAATTTTATACACACATACACCGCTGGTATTGTGGTGGCAGAACTGTAATCTGATGCATCTCTTTCGTGACATACTATAAAATGCGACACCGGCCGCGGTTTGCAGCTTCGAAGCAGCGGATGTGGCAGCGAAGCTTTTGCTGTTGCCCTAATTTTATACACACATACACCGCTGGTATTGTGGTGGGAGAACTGTAATCTGATGCATCTCTTTCGTGACATACTATAAAATGCGACACCGGCCGCGGCTTGCAGGTTCGAAGCAGCGGATGTGGCAGCGAAGATTTTGCTGTTGCCCTAATTTTATACACACATACACCGCTGGTATTGTGGTGGCAGAACTGTAATCTGATGCATCTCTTTCGTTACATACTATAAAATGCGACACCGGCCGCGGCTTGCAGGTTCGAAGCCGCGGATGTGGCAGCGAAGCCTTTGCTGTTGCCCTAATTTTATACACACATACACCGCTGGTATTGTGGTGGCAGAACTGTAATCTGATGCATCTCTTTCGTGACATACTATAAAATGCGACACCGGCCGCGGCTTGCAGGTTCGAAGCAGCGGATGTGGCAGCGAAGCTTTTGCTGTTGCCCTAATTTTATACACACATACACCGCTGGTATTGTGGTGGCAAAACTGTAATCTGATGCATCTCTTTCGTGACATACTATAAAATGCGACACCGGCCGCGGCTTGCAGGTTCGAAGCAGCGGATGTGGCAGCGAAGCTTTTGCTGTTGCCCTAATTTTATACACACATACACCACTGGTATAGATGTGGCAGCACTGTAATGTGATGCATCTCTTTCGTGACATACTATAAAATGCGACACCGGCCGCAGATCGCAGGTTCGAAGCAGCGGATGTGGCAGCGAAGATTTTGCTGTTGCCCTAATTTTATACACACATACACCACTGGAATAGTGGTGGCAGCACGGTAATGTGATGCATCTCTTTCGTGACATACTATAAAATGCGAGACCGGCCGCAGATCACAGGTTCGAAGCAGCGGATGTGGCAGCGAAGATTTTGCTGTTGCCCTAATTTTATACACACATGCACCACTGGTATAGTGGTGGCAGCACGGTAATGTGATGCATCTTTTTCGTGACATCCTATAAAATGCGACACCGGCTGCAGATCGCAGGTTCGAAGCAGCGGATGTGGCAGCGAAGATTTTGCTGTTGCCCTAATTTTATACACACATACACCGCTGGTATTGTGGTGGCAGAACTGTAATCTGATGCATCTCTTTCGTGACATACTATAAAATGCGACACCGGCCGCGGCTTGCAGGTTCGAAGCAGCGGATGTGGCAGCGAAGCTTTTGCTGTTGCCCTAATTTTATACACACATACACCGCTGGTATTGTGGTGGCTGAACTGTAATCTGATGCATCTCTTTCGTGACATACTATAAAATGCGACACCGGCCGCGGCTTGCAGGTTCGAAGCAGCGGATGTGGCAGCGAAGCTTTTGCTGTTGCCCTAATTTTATACACACATACACCACTGGTATAGATGTGGTAGCACTGTAATGTGATGCATCTCTTTCGTGACATACTATAAAATGCGACACCGGCCGCAGATCGCAGGTTCGAAGCAGCGGATGTGGCAGCGCAGATTTTGCTGTTGCCCTAATTTTATACACACATACACCACTGGAATAGTGGTGGCAGCACGGTAATGTGATGCATCTCTTTCGTGACATACTATAAAATGCGAGACCGGCTGCAGATCGCAGGTTCGAAGCAGCGGATGTGGCAGCGAAGATTTTGCTGTTGCCCCAATTTTATAAACACATAAACCACTGGTATAGTGGTGGCAGCACGGTAATGTGATGCATCTTTTTCGTGACATCCTATAAAATGCGACACCGGCCGCAGATCGCAGGTTCGAAGCAGCGGATGTGGCAGCGAAGCTTTTGCTGTTGCCGTAATTTTATACACACATACACCACTGCTATAGTGGTGGCAGCACTGTAATGTGATGCATCTCTTTCGTGACATGCTATAAAATGCGACACCGGCCGCAGATCGCAGGTTCGAAGCAGCGGATGTGGCAGCGAAGATTTTGCTGTTGCCCTAATTTTATACACACATACACCACTGGTATAGTGGTGGCAGCACTGTAATGTGATGCATCTCTTTCGTGACATACTATAAAATGCGAGACCGGCCGCAGATCGCAGGTTCGAAGCAGCGGATGTGGCAGCGAAGCTTTTGCTGTTGCCCTAATTTTATACACACATACACCACTGGTATAGTGGTGGCAGCACTGTAATGTGATGCATCTTTTTCGTGACATCCTATAAAATGCGACACCGGCCTCAGATCGCAGGTTCGAAGGAGCGGATGTGGCAGCAAAGCTTTTGCTGTTGCGGTAATTTTATACACACATACACCACTGGTATAGTGGTGGCAGCACTGTAATGTGATGCATCTCTTTCGTGACATACTATAAAATGCGAGACCGGCCGCAGATCGCAGGTTCGAAGCAGCGGATGTGGCAGCGAAGCTTTTGCTGTTGCCCTAATTTTATACACACATACACCACTGGTATAGTGGTGGCAGCACTGTAATGTGATGCATCTTTTTCGTGACATCCTATAAAATGCGACACCGGCCGCAGATCGCAGGTTCGAAGCAGCGGATGTGGCAGCGAAGCTTTTGCTGTTGCCCTAATTTTATACACACATACACCACTGGTATAGTGGTGGCAGCACTGTAATGTGATGCATCTCTTTCGTGACATACCATAAAATGCGAGACCGGCCGCAGATCGCAGGTTCGAAGCAGCGGATGTGGCAGCGAAGATTTTGCTGTTGCCCTAATTTTATACACACATAAACCGCTGGTATAGTGGTGGCAGCACTGTAATGTGATGCATTTTTTCGTGACATACTATAAAACAAGCAACCGGCCGCGGCTCGCAGGTTCGAAGCAGCGGATGTGGCAGCGAAGCTTTTGCTGTTGCCCTAATTTTATACACACATACACCACTGGTATAGTGGTAGCAGCACTGTAATGTGATGCATCTCTTTCGTGACATACTATAAAATGCGACACCGGCCGCGGCTTGCAGGTTCGAAGCAGCGGATGTGGCAGCGAAGATTTTGATGTTGCCCTAATTTTATACACACATACACCACTGGTATAGTGGTGGCAGCACTGTAATGTGATGCATCTCTTTCGTGGCATACTATAAAATGCGACACCGGCCGCGGATTGCAGGTTCGAAGCAGCGGATGTGGCAGCGAAGCTTTTGCTGTTGCCCTAATTTTATACACACATACACCGCTGGTATTGTGGTGGCAGAACTGTAATCTGATGCATCTCTTTCGTGACATACTATAAAATGCGACACCGGCCGCGGCTTGCAGGCTCGAAGCAGCGGATGTGGCAGCGAAGCTTTTGCTGTTGCCCTAATTTTATACACACATACACCGCTGGTATTGTGGTGGCAGAACTGTAATCTGATGCATCTCTTTCGTGACATATTATGAAATGCGACACCGGCCGCGGCTTGCAGGTTAAAAGCAGCGGATGTGGCAGCGAAGATTTTGCTGTTGCCCTAATTTTATACACACATACACCACTGGTATAGTTGTGGCAGCACTGTAATGTGATGCATCTCTTTCGTGACATACTATAAAATGCGAGACCGGCCGCAGATCGCAGGTTCGAAGCAGCGGATGTGGCAGCGAAGCTTTTGCTGTTGCCCTAATTTTATACACACATACACCACTGGTATAGTGGTGGCAGCACTGTAATGTGATACATCTTTTTCGTGACATCCTATAAAATGCGACACCGGCCGCAGATCGCAGGTTCGAAGCACCGGATGTGGCAGCGAAGATTTTGCTGTTGACCTAATTTTATACACACATACACCACTGGTATAGTGGTGGCAGCACTGTAATGTGATGCATCTCTTTCGTGACATACTATAAAATGCGAGACCGGCCGCAGATCGCAGGTTCGAAGCAGCGGATGTGGCAGCGAAGATTTTGCTGTTGCCCTAATTTTATACACACATACACCACTGGTATTGTGGTGGGAGTACTGTAATCTGATGCATCTCTTTCGTGACATACTATAAAATGCGACACCGGCCGCGGCTTGCAGGTTCGAAGCAGCGGATGTGGCAGCGAAGATTTTGCTGTTGCCCTAATTTTATACACACATACACCGCTGGTATTGTGGTGGCAGAACTGTAATCTGATGCATCTCTTTCGTTACATACTATAAAATGCGACACCGGCCGCGGCTTGCAGGTTCGAAGCAGCGGATGTGGCAGCGAAGCTTTTGCTGTTGCCCTAATTTTATACACACATACACCGCTGGTATTGTGGTGGCAGAACTGTAATCTGATGCATCTCTTTCGTGACATACTATAAAATGCGACACCGGCCGCGGCTTGCAGGTTCGAAGCAGCGGATGTGGCAGCGAAGCTATTGCTGTTGCCCTAATTTTATACACACATACACCGCTGGTATTGTGGTGGCAGAACTGTAATCTGATGCATCTCTTTCGTGACATACTATAAAATGCGACACCGGCCGCGGCTTGCAGGTTCGAAGCAGCGGATGTGGCAGCGAAGCTTTTGCTGTTGCCCTAATTTTATACACACATACACCACTGGTATAGATGTGGCAGCACTGTAATGTGATGCATCTCTTTCGTGACATACTATAAAATGCGACACCGGCCGCAGATCGCAGGTTCGAAGCAGCGGATGTGGCAGCGAAGATTTTGCTGTTGCCCTAATTTTATACACACATACACCACTGGAATAGTGGTGGCAGCACGGTAATGTGATGCATCTCTTTCGTGACATACTATAAAATGCGAGACCGCCCGCAGATCGCAGGTTCGAAGCAGCGGATGTGGCAGCGAAGATTTTGCTGTTGCCCTAATTTTATACACACATGCACCACTGGTATAGTGGTGGCAGCACGGTAATGTGATGCATCTTTTTCGTGACATCCTATAAAATGCGACTCCGGCTGCAGATCGCAGGTTCGAAGCAGCGGATGTGGCAGCGAAGCTTTTGCTGTTGCCCTAATTTTATAAACACATACACCACTGGTATAGTGGTGGCAGCACGGTAATGTGATGCATCTTTTTCGTGACATCCTATAAAATGCGACACCGGCCGCAGATCGCAGGTTCGAAGCAGCGGATGTGGCAGCGAAGCTTTTGCTGTTGCCGTAATTTTATACACACATACACCACTGCTATAGTGGTGGCAGCACTGTAATGTGATGCATCTCTTTCGGGACATGCTATAAAATGCGACACCGGCCGCAGATCGCAGGTTCGAAGCAGCGGATGTGGCAGCGAAGATTTTGCTGTTGCCCTAATTTTATACACACATACACCACTGGTATAGTTGTGGCAGCACTGTAATGTGATGCATCTCTTTCGTGACATACTATAAAATGCGAGACCGGCCGCAGATCGCAGGTTCGAAGCAGCGGATGTGGCAGCGAAGCTTTTGCTGTTGCCCTAATTTTATAGACACATACACCACTGGTATAGTGGTGGCAGCACTGTAATGTGATACATCTTTTTCGTGACATCCTATAAAATGCGCCACCGGCCGCAGATCGCAGGTTCGAAGCAGCGGATGTGGCAGCGAAGATTTTGCTGTTGACCTAATTTTATACACACATACACCACTGGTATAGTGGTGGCAGACCTGTAATGTGATGCATCTCTTTCGTGACATACTATAAAATGCGAGACCGGCCGCAGATCGCAGGTTCGAAGCAGCGGATGTGGCAGCGAAGATTTTGCTGTTGCCCTAATTTTATACACACATAAACCGCTGGTATAGTGGTGGCAGCACTGTAATGTGATGCATTTTTTCGTGACATACTATAACATAAGCAACCGGCCGCGGCTCGCAGGTTCGAAGCAGCGGATGTGGCAGCGAAGCTTTTGCTGTTGCCCTAATTTTATACACACATACACCGCTGGTATTGTGGTGGGAGTACTGTAATCTGATGCATCTCTTTCGTGACATACTATAAAATGCGACACCGGCCGCGGCTTGCAGGTTCGAAGCAGCGGATGTGGCAGCGAAGATTTTGCTGTTGCCCTAATTTTATACACACATACACCACTGCTATAGTGGTGGCAGCACTGTAATGTGATGCATCTCTTTCGTGACATGCTATAAAATGCGACACCGGCCGCAGATCGCAGGTTCGAAGCAGCGGATGTGGCAGCGAAGATTTTGCTGTTGCCCTAATTTTATACACACATACACCACTGGTATAGTTGTGGCAGCACTGTAATGTGATGCATCTCTTTCGTGACATACTATAAAATGCGAGACCGGCCGCAGATCGCAGGTTCGAAGCAGCGGATGTGGCAGCGAAGCTTTTGCTGTACCCTAATTTTATACACAAATACACCACTGGTATAGTGGTGGCAGCACTTTAATGTGATGCATCTCTTTCGTGACATACTATAAAATGCGAGACCGGCCGCAGATCGCAGGTTCGAAGCAGCGGAAGTGGCAGCGAAGATTTTGCGGTTGCCCTAATTTTATACACACATAAACCGCTGGTATAGTGGTGGCAGCACTGTAATGTGATGCATTTTTTCGTGACATACTATAACATAAGCAACCGGCCGCGGCTCGCAGGTTCGAAGCAGCGGATGTGGCAGCGAAGCTTTTGCTGTTGCCCTAATTTTATACACACATACACCGCTGGTATTGTGGTGGGAGTACTGTAATCTGATGCATCTCTTTCGTGACATACTATAAAATGCGACACCGGCCGCGGCTTGCAGGTTCGAAGCAGCGGATGTTGCAGCGAAGCTTTTGCTGTTGCCCTAATTTTATACACACATACACCACTGGTATAGATGGGGCAGCACTGTAATGTGATGCATCTCTTTCGTGACATACTATAAAATGCGACACCGGCCGCAGATCGCAGGTTCGAAGCAGCGGATGTGGCAGCGAAGCTTTTGCTGTTGCCCTAATTTTATACACACATACACCACTGGAATAGTGGTGGCAGCACGGTAATGTGATGCATCTCTTTCGTGACATACTATAAAATGCGAGACCGGCCGCAGATCGCAGGTTCGAAGCAGCGGATGTGGCAGCGAAGATTTTGCTGTTGCCCTAATTTTATACACACATGCACCACTGGTATAGTGGTGGCAGCACGGTAATGTGATGCATCTTTTTCGTGACATCCTATAAAATGCGACTCCGGCTGCAGATCGCAGGTTCGAAGCAGCGGATGTGGCAGCGAAGATTTTGCTGTTGCCCTAATTTTATACACACATACACCACTGGTATAGTGGTGGCAGCACTGTAATGTGATGCATCTCTTTCGTGACATACTATAAAATGCGAGACCGGCCGCAGATCGCAGGTTCGAAGCAGCGGATGTGGCAGCGAAGCTTTTGCTGTTGCCCTAATTTTATACACACATACACCACTGGTATAGTGGTGGCAGCACTGTAATGTGATGCATCTTTTTCGTGACATCCTATAAAATGCGACACCGGCCGCAGATCGCTGGTTCGAAGCAGCGGATGTGGCAGCGAAGATTTTGCTGTTGCCCTAATTTTATACACACATACACCGCTGGTATAGTGGTGATAGCACTCAAATGTGGTGCATCTCTTTCGTGACATACTATAAAATGCGAGACCGGCCGCAGATCGCAGGTTCGAAGCAGCGGATGTGGCAGCGAAGCTTTTGCTGTTGCCCTAATTTTATACACACATACACCACTGGTATAGTGGTGGCAGCACTGTAATGTGATGCATCTTTTTCGTGACATCCTATAAAATGCGACACCGGCCTCAGATCGCAGGTTCGAAGGAGCGGATGTGGCAGCGAAGCTTTTGCTGTTGCGGTAATTTTATACACACATACACCACTGGTATAGTGGTGGCAGCACTGTAATGTGATGCATCTCTTTCGTGACATACTATAAAATGCGAGACCGGCCGCAGATCGCAGGTTCGAAGCAGCGGATGTGGCAGCGAAGCTTTTGCTGTTGCCCTAATTTTATACACACATACACCACTGGTATAGTGGTGGCAGCACTGTAATGTGATGCATCTTTTTCGTGACATCCTATAAAATGCGACACCGGCCGCAGATCGCAGGTTCGAAGCAGCGGATGTGGCAGCGAAGCTTTTGCTGTTGCCCTAATTTTATACACACATACACCACTGGTATAGTGGTGGCAGCACTGTAATGTGATGCATCTCTTTCGTGACATACCATAAAATGCGAGACCGGCCGCAGATCGCAGGTTCGAAGCAGCGGATGTGGCAGCGAAGATTTTGCTGTTGCCCTAATTTTATACACACATAAACCGCTGGTATAGTGGTGGCAGCACTGTAATGTGATGCATTTTTTCGTGACATACTATAAAACAAGCAACCGGCCGCGGCTCGCAGGTTCGAAGCAGCGGATGTGGCAGCGAAGCTTTTGCTGTTGCCCTAATTTTATACACACATACACCACTGGTATAGTGGTAGCAGCACTGTAATGTGATGCATCTCTTTCGTGACATACTATAAAATGCGACACCGGCCGCGGCTTGCAGGTTCGAAGCAGCGGATGTGGCAGCGAAGATTTTGATGTTGCCCTAATTTTATACACACATACACCACTGGTATAGTGGTGGCAGCACTGTAATGTGATGCATCTCTTTCGTGGCATACTATAAAATGCGACACCGGCCGCGGCTTGCAGGTTCGAAGCAGCGGATGTGGCAGCGAAGCTTTTGCTGTTGCCCTAATTTTATACACACATACACCGCTGGTATTGTGGTGGCAGAACTGTAATCTGATGCATCTCTTTCGTGACATACTATAAAATGCGACACCGGCCGCGGCTTGCAGGCTCGAAGCAGCGGATGTGGCAGCGAAGCTTTTGCTGTTGCCCTAATTTTATACACACATACACCGCTGGTATTGTGGTGGCAGAACTGTAATCTGATGCATCTCTTTCGTGACATATTATGAAATGCGACACCGGCCGCGGCTTGCAGGTTCGAAGCAGCGGATGTGGCAGCGAAGATTTTGCTGTTGCCCTAATTTTATACACACATACACCACTGGTATAGTTGTGGCAGCACTGTAATGTGATGCATCTCTTTCGTGACATACTATAAAATGCGAGACCGGCCGCAGATCGCAGGTTCGAAGCAGCGGATGTGGCAGCGAAGCTTTTGCTGTTGCCCTAATTTTATACACACATACACCACTGGTATAGTGGTGGCAGCACTGTAATATGATACATCTTTTTCGTGACATCCTATAAAATGCGACACCGGCCGCAGATCGCAGGTTCGAAGCAGCGGATGTGGCAGCGAAGATTTTGCTGTTGACCTAATTTTATACACACATACACCACTGGTATAGTGGTGGCAGCACTGTAATGTGATGCATCTCTTTCGTGACATACTATAAAATGCGAGACCGGCCGCAGATCGCAGGTTCGAAGCAGCGGATGTGGCAGCGAAGATTTTGCTGTTGCCCTAATTTTATACACACATACACCACTGGTATTGTGGTGGGAGTACTGTAATCTGATGCATCTCTTTCGTGACATACTATAAAATGCGACACCGGCCGCGGCTTGCAGGTTCGAAGCAGCGGATGTGGCAGCGAAGATTTTGCTGTTGCCCTAATTTTATACGCACATACACCGCTGGTATTGTGGTGGCAGAACTGTAATCTGATGCATCTCTTTCGTTACATACTATAAAATGCGACACCGGCCGCGGCTTGCAGGTTCGAAGCAGCGGATGTGGCAGCGAAGCTTTTGCTGTTGCCCTAATTTTATACACACATACACCGCTGGTATTGTGGTGGCAGAACTGTAATCTGATGCATCTCTTTCGTGACATACTATAAAATGCGACACCGGCCGCGGCTTGCAGGTTCGAAGCAGCGGATGTGGCAGCGAAGCTATTGCTGTTGCCCTAATTTTATACACACATACACCGCTGGTATTGTGGTGGCAGAACTGTAATCTGATGCATCTCTTTCGTGACATACTATAAAATGCGACACCGGCCGCGGCTTGCAGGTTCGAAGCAGCGGATGTGGCAGCGAAGCTTTTGCTGTTGCCCTAATTTTATACACACATACACCACTGGTATAGATGTGGCAGCACTGTAATGTGATGCATCTCTTTCGTGACATACTATAAAATGCGACTCCGGCTGCAGATCGCAGGTTCGAAGCAGCGGATGTGGCAGCGAAGCTTTTGCTGTTGCCCTAATTTTATACACACATACACCACTGGTATAGATGTGGCAGCACTGTAATCTGATGCATCTCTTTCGTTACATACTATAAAATGCGAGACCGGCCGCAGATCGCAGGTTCGAAGCAGCGGATGTGACAGCGAAGATTTTGCTGTTGCCCTAATTTTATACACACATACACCACTGGTATAGTGGTGGCAGCACGGTAATGTGATGCATCTTTTTCGTGACATCCTATAAAATGCGACACCGGCTGCAGATCGCAGGTTCGAAGCAGCGGATGTGGCAGCGAAGGTTTTGCTGTTGCCCTAATTTTATAAACACATACACCACTGGTATAGTGGTGGCAGCACGGTAATGTGATGCATCTTTTTCGTGACATCCTATAAAATGCGACACCGGCCGCAGATCGCAGGTTCGAAGCAGCGGATGTGGCAGCGAAGCTTTTGCTGTTGCCGTAATTTTATACACACATACACCACTGCTATAGTGGTGGCAGCACTGTAATGTGATGCATCTCTTTCGTGACATGCTATAAAATGCGACACCGGCCGCAGATCGCAGGTTCGAAGCAGTGGATGTGGCAGCGAAGATTTTGCTGTTGCCCTAATTTTATACACACATACACCACTGGTATAGTTGTGGCAGCACTGTAATGTGATGCATCTCTTTCGTGACATACTATAAAATGCGAGACCGGCCGCAGATCGCAGGTTCGAAGCAGCGGATGTGGCAGCGAAGCTTTTGCTGTTGCCCTAATTTTATACACACATACACCACTAGTATAGTGGTGGCAGCACTGTAATGTGATACATCTTTTTCGTGACATCCTATAAAATGCGACACCGGCCGCGGATCGCAGGTTCGAAGCAGCGGATGTGGCAGCGAAGATTTTGCTGTTGACCTAATTTTATACACACATACACCACTGGTATAGTGGTGGCAGCACTGTAATGTGATGCATCTCTTTCGTGACATACTATAAAATGCGAGACCGGCCGCAGATCGCAGGTTCGAAGCAGCGGATGTGGCAGCGAAGATTTTGCTGTTGCCCTAATTTTATACACACATAAACCGCTGGTATAGTGGTGGCAGCACTGTAATGTGATGCATTTTTTCGTGACATACTATAACATAAGCAACCGGCCGCGGCTCGCAGGTTCGAAGCAGCGGATGTGGCAGCGAAGCTTTTGCTGTTGCCCTAATTTTATACACACATACACCGCTGGTATTGTGGTGGGAGTACTGTAATCTGATGCATCTCTTTCGTGACATACTATAAAATGCGACACCGGCCGCGGCTTGCAGGTTCGAAGCAGCGGATGTTGCAGCGAAGCTTTTGCTGTTGCCCTAATTTTATACACACATACACCACTGGTATAGATGTGGCAGCACTGTAATGTGATGCATCTCTTTCGTGACATACTATAAAATGCGACACCGGCCGCAGATCGCAGGTTCGAAGCAGCGGATGTGGCAGCGAAGCTTTTGCTGTTGCCCTAATTTTATACACACATACACCACTGGAATAGTGGTGGCAGCACGGTAATGTGATGCATCTCTTTCGTGACATACTATAAAATGCGAGACCGGCCGCAGATCGCAGGTTCGAAGCAGCGGATGTGGCAGCGAAGATTTTGCTGTTGCCCTAATTTTATACACACATGCACCACTGGTATAGTGGTGGCAGCACGGTAATGTGATGCATCTTTTTCGTGACATCCTATAAAATGCGACTCCGGCTGCAGATCGCAGGTTCGAAGCAGCGGATGTGGCAGCGAAGATTTTGCTGTTGCCCTAATTTTATACACACATACACCGCTGGTATTGTGGTGGCAGAACTGTAATCTGATGCATCTCTTTCGTGACATACTATAAAATGCGACACCGGCCGCGGCTTGCAGGTTCGAAGCAGCGGATGTGGCAGCGAAGCTTTTGCTGTTGCCCTAATTTTATACACACATACACCGCTGGTATTGTGGTGGCTGAACTGTAATCTGATGCATCTCTTTCGTGACATACTATAAAATGCGACACCGGCCGCGGCTTGCAGGTTCGAAGCAGCCCCCCGCAGGGGCGTCTGCGTGAGCAGGCGTTTGGTGTGTTGCGACACCACGGACCCGAGCACATGAGGGTTGGACCCTCCCGCGTGTAGCCGTGCGCGGCTTAGCCGTGTCTGGGGAAAAGGGGATCCTGGGGGTTGAGCTGAAGCTGGGTGTTTGGACCTTTAAGGCCCCCCGGCGGAGGCAACACACCTCTTCGGCCTCAGCTTCACATAGACGGCACCTCCAGACTGACCCACCTGGAGGAAATCGGCAGTCGCCTTTTCCTGTCTCTCTCTCCCTACAATCTTCGTCTTTCCCCTACTTTCCACCTTTCCTGTCTCCTTCTCTCTTCTATTTACTTCCTTTCTCCTTGGCGGCAAGGGTTAACCCTGTGTGGTTATCCAACCTTGGGTACACCATATTTGGTTATAGTGGCGGCGTACGACTGGCGTCGTGCAGACTTGCATGCAAGCTCTGCCGCGTCCCCTCGTTGGGCTCCGTGGTGGGCGGTCGGCGCTGTTGCCGAATTTTTATACATTTTCATGGAACTTTCTTTCCCCAAACTTCCTGATCGCCCTCAGAAACGAGGGCGCACCGAAGATATCTTTCAATTTTTCGGACGACAAGTCCTCAACTTTCCCCGATTCCACGTGATTCATTCAGAAAAACCAGACAAACTAGTGCGATCCATTTCACCGTTCCTTGTCTCCAAGACTTTGACCGAAGTTTTCGGTACAGGATATAAGGTGTCCAGAATGTCAAGTGGCGATCTCCTTTTGGAGCTCCAAGATCAGAAGCAGTATGAGAAGCTGCCGAAACTTGTGTCATTTGGAGAGACCCAATTAACAGTAACCCCGCACCGTACCATGAACACAAGCCGCGGTGTTGTCTCGGACGATGACTTGCTGGAGCTCACTGAGGATGAACTCTTGGAGGGCTTCAGTGACCAGAATGTAATCAATGTTAAAAGAATTAAGATCAGGCGTGACAGTAAAGAAATCAAGACCAAACACCTTATATTGACTTTCGGCTCAAGTATTCTGCCCGAGTCTGTAGAGGCCGGGTACATCAAGCTCCGTGTTAGGCCATATGTGCCAAATCCCCTTAGATGTTTCAAATGCCAACGCTTCGGCCACAGTTCGCAGAGCTGCCGAGGCCGTCAAACCTGTGCGAAGTGCAGTGCCCACGAACATAATTCTGAAGCTTGCAAAAACACTCTCCACTGCGTAAACTGTGAAGGCGAGCACGCCGCATACTCGCGGTCGTGCCCGTCCTGGAAAAAAGAGAAAGACATAGTCACAATCAAAGTTAAAGAAAACATATCGTACAAAGAGGCACGCAGGCGGGTAGCATACCTGTCTAAGAGTAGCTTTGCCGATGTGGCGCGTAAGGGGGCAGCGTCACAACGGCCTCCGGCGGCTGTCCGACCCACAGGCAGTGAGTCGGCGGTTACGCCATCTGCCCCCGCGGCGGTTGCAGCTAGCGCTGCTCCGTCTACCCAGCAGACGGGGCCATCGACCCCGAAGGTGGACGCAGCCGACGCTGCCCCAGCCTCCGAGGCCCCTTCCAGCGCTGGCAACGGCCAGCGCAGCCAAATCCCTCTGGGAGCCCCATCGACCTCCGGGCTGGTGGGCGCAGGGGTCTTGCCCTCCAAGGCGGGACTCCCTCTGAAAACCTCTCGCTCGCAAGAGCGCTTGTCCGGCGTCTCACACGAGGCAATGGACACTACACCTGTCCCCAAGGCGCACCAAACGCCTAAGGAGCGTCGAGAATCGCTCGAACGCTTCAAAAAGAACAAAACACCTATTACAGGGCCTCGAAAGGGCTCTGTAATATAAGGCATCCACTCCGTTTCCGTAAACACAGCACCAATTTACCTTAAACATGGATACACAAATCATTCAATGGAACATCAGAGGTCTCCTTAGAAACCTTGATGATTTGCAAGAACTCATCCACAAACATAATCCAAAAGTGCTGTGTTTACAGGAAACACACTTAAAATCTAAACACACAAACTTTCTCCGTACGTATGTTACGTTTCGCAAAGATCGCGATGATGCCGTCGCATCATCGGGTGGTGTTGCCATTCTTACTCATAGAAGTACTGCGTGTCAACCTCTACCGCTACAAACGCCCCTTGAAGCAGTGGCGGTTCGAGTTGTCCTACTAAACAAACTCATCACCATTTGCTCCCTTTACATACCCCCGCATTACCAACTGAACAAACTCGAATTTCACTCCTTGATCGATCAATTGCCAGAACATTATGCTCTTCTTGGCGATTTCAATGCGCACAGCTCCCTGTGGGGCGACTCTCGTATAGATGCGCGAGGTCGCCTTGTTGAACAGTTCCTTTTTTCTTCTGGAGCGTGCCTTCTCAATAAGAAAGAACCCACATATTACTCTCTTGCAAACCGATCCTTTTCGTCAATAGATCTTAGTATAGTCTCCCCGTCTGTACTGCCTGAACTTGAGTGGGAAGTTACCGACAACCCTTACGGTAGCGACCACTTCCCTATACTGCTAAGATCATATAAAGAAAACGAATATCCACCATACGCTCCTAGGTGGAAGATTGAGACAGCTGATTGGGAGAAATTTCGATCTCTAACTAGTATCTCATGGGCTGACCTGTCTTCGTTAGGAATTGACGCTGCAGTCGAGTTTTTTACAGCATTCATAATAGATGTCGCATTTAAATGCATATCAGAAGTAAAAGGCTTGGCCTGCAAACGACGTGTCCCATGGTGGAACGACGATTGTAGGATCGCTCGTAAAAAACAGAACAGGGCGTGGGGGTTGCTACGCGCTTCTCCCACTGCTGAGAATCTAGTCAACTTTAAAAAAGTAAAATCCGAAGGCAGGCGAACCCGCCGACAGGCCAGACGAGAAAGTTGGCAGATGTTTCTATCGAGTATTAACTCGTTCAGGGATGAGGCGAAAGCCTGGAACAGGGTCAATAGGATAAGAGGGCGACAAGCACATGCACTCCCATTGGTAAACACAGAAGGCGATACCCTACAAGACCAGGCCAACTCACTTGGGGAGCACTTTGAGAGTGTATCAAGCTCAAATCATTATTCGCAATCCTTCCTAAAATATAAACAAATAGAAGAAGGCAAGCCACTCATCAATAAATGCCGACAGAATGAACCGTACAATTGCCCTTTTAGTGCTGCCGAGTTGAAAGCTGCCTTGAGCGCATGCAAGAGCTCCGCACCAGGATCTGATAGAATCATGTATGAAATGCTCAAAAACTTACACAATGACACGCAACTTACACTACTCACACTTTTCAACACCATCTGGGATGCAGGGTACCTTCCAACCGCGTGGAAGGAAGCCATTGTAGTCCCTGTTTTGAAACAAGGCAAAGACCCTTCCTCAGTGGCAAGTTACCGCCCGATAGCCCTCACAAGTTGCATTGGTAAGGTGTTCGAAAAAATGATAAATCGGCGACTCATTCATTTCCTTGAACAGAGCAAAATGCTTGATCCTTATCAGTGCGGCTTCCGAGAAGGGCGCTCCACAACCGATCATCTCGTGCGTGTTGAAGGGAATATCCGGGACGCATTTATACATAAACAGTTCTTCCTATCGATATTTCTCGATATGGAAAAGGCGTATGACACAACGTGGCGTTACGGAATCTTAAGAGACCTGTCAGAAATGGGCATCCACGGTAATATGTTTAATATAATAAAAAGCTATCTGTCAAATCGTACCTTCCGGGTAAAAGTCGGCAATGCACTCTCACGTCCTTTTACGCAAGAAACGGGTGTACCCCAAGGAGGCGTGCTCAGCTGCACGCTATTTATCGTGAAGATGAACACGCTTCGTGCTTCACTACCACCCGCCATCTTTTACTCTGTCTACGTGGACGACATTCAAATAGCTTTCAAATCTTGTAACCTCGCAGTCTGCGAGAGACAGGTACAGCATGGCCTGAACAAAGTGTCAATGTGGGCAGACAAGAATGGGTTTAACATCAATCCTAACAAAAGCTCTTGTGTTCTTTTTACAAGAAAGAGAGGACTTATCCCAGATCCTTGCATAGAACTGCGTGGACAACAGATACCTGTAAACAAAGAACACAAATTTCTAGGTGTCATACTTGACTACAGACTCACCTTCGTCCCCCACATTAAACATCTCAAAGAAAAGTGTCTAAAAACAATGAACGTAATCAAACTTCTATCCCAGACTACGTGGGGTAGTGACAGGAAGTGCTTAATGAATCTCTATAAAAGCCTCATTCGATCACGACTAGACTATGGCGCCGTGATTTACCACTCTGCCGCCCCGAGCGCATTAAGGATGCTAGACCCAGTCCACCATCTAGGAATCCGACTGGCCACTGGCGCTTTCAGAACGAGTCCCATACAAAGTTTATATGTAGAATCAAATGAGTGGTCACTTCATCTGCAGAGAACATACATCAGCCATACATATTTTCTGAAAGTCCACTCAAACCCCCAACATCCCTGTTTTAGTACCATTAATGACATGACATGTGCTACACTCTTTCGCAATCGTCCGTCCGTAAGACAGCCTTTCTCGCTGCGAGTGAGGGAGCTTAGCGAAGAAATGCACGTTCCACTCCTCGAGCTTCGCCTAATGCATCCAGCCAAGCTGCTACCTCCTTGGGAGTGGCAGCTCATACAATGTGATATATCGTTCGTGGAAGTCACAAAGCATGCCCCAGAGATTGAAATCAAGATGCACTTCCGGGAACTCCAGCACAAATACTCCTGCAGGGAGTTCTACACAGACGCATCAAAGTCACACGACGGGGTATCCTATGCAGCCGTCGGTCCATCCTTCTCGGAATCCGACGTACTGCACCCGGAAACTAGTATCTTTACGGCTGAGGCCTACGCACTGCTGTCGGTCGTAAAGCATATAAATAAATCACAACTCCAGAAATCAATTATATATACGGACTCCCTCAGTGTTGTGAAGGCCTTGATGTCTTTCTGTAATCACAAAAATCCAGTATTTAATGAGCTCTACTCCGCACTGTGCAAAGCATATATATCTAACCAACATGTGATCATATGCTGGGTGCCTGGACATAGGGGCATCGAGGGAAACGTTCTAGCCGACCAGATGGCCACATCAATCTCATTGCATGCAGTTAATCCTACTGCTTCGGTCCCTGTCACAGACCTGAAGCCTTTCTTAAGAAGGAAACTACGAAGCCACTGGCAACGCATGTGGGACGAAGAAATAAATAATAAACTGCATGTAATAAAGCCACAATTAGGTTTCTGGCCTCTTGTAACAAAATGCCGCCGGACAGATGTGCTATTCTGCCGCCTAAGAATAGGACACACTTTTGGCACACATAACTTTTTACTCACGGGAAACGAGCCTCCAACCTGTGGTAGATGCGGGGAGAGGCGTACCGTCCTCCACGTCCTACTGGAGTGTCGGGAAGCCGAACCCGAAAGAAAAAAACATTTTCTCTTAGCATACAGGCACCACATCCCCCTTCATCCTGTTATGTTACTTGGTCCAGAACCACTCTTTGACACCAACGCCGTCTTAGGTTTTTTGAAAGATGTTGTGTTGCATGTTATTAGCCCCACACGTTCGTAGCGCTTCCTCTCTTCTGAGGATGTCGCTGCGATAATTATTTCTAATAAGCACATGCCTCTAGGCCCTTGTGGTTCAAGGGCTCTGGCGAGGCTGTAGTGCTGTAAGCAATTTAACGTCTCGCATATTTTAAACAATGCATCATTCTTTTACGATGGATTTTAATCTTCACAGTCTTCGTCATTAATCATCGCCATAATTTTATAGCACGTAGATTTTACGCAACTTACAGCGACTATTTTTAGGCCACTTTACAGCCAGGTCACATCTTCCATAATACATCGTTAACACTACCATTTGTCATGGCGCTCTTTGGCCATACCTGGCCCTTGCGCCATAAAACACTACACATCATCATTCGAAGCAGCGGATGTGGCAGCGAAGCTTTTGCTGTTGCCCTAATTTTATACACACATACACCATTGGTATAGTGGTGGCAGCACGGTAATGTGATGCATCTTTTTCGTGACATCCTATAAAATGCGACACCGGCCGCAGATCGCAGGTTCGAAGCAGCGGATGTGGCACCGAAGCTTTTGCTGTTGCCGTAATTTTATACACACATACACCACTGCTATAGTGGTGGCAGCACTGTAATGTGATGCATCTCTTTCGTGACATGCTATAAAATGCGACACCGGCCGCAGATCGCAGGTTCGAAGCAGCGGATGTGGCAGCGAAGATTTTGCTGTTGCCCTAATTTTATACACACATACACCACTGGTATAGTGGTGGCAGCACTGTAATGTGATGCATCTCTTTCGTGACATACTATAAAATGCGAGACCGGCCGCAGATCGCACGTTCGAAGCAGCGGATGTGGCAGCGAAGCTTTTGATGTTGCCCTAATTTTATACACACATACACCACTGGTATAGTGGTGGCAGCACTGTAATTTGATGCATCTTTTTCGTGACATCCTATAAAATGCGGCACCGGCCGCAGATCGCAGGTTCGAAGCAGCGGATGTGGCAGCGAAGATTTTGCTGTTGCCCTAATTTTATACACACATACACCGCTGGTATTGTGGTGGCAGAACTGTAATCTGATGCATCTCTTTCGTGACATACTATAAAATGCGACACCTGCCGCAGATCGCAGGTTCGAAGCAGCGGATGTGGCAGCGAAGATTTTGCTGTTGCCCTAATTTTATACACACATACACCACTGGAATAGTGGTGGCAGCACGGTAATGTGATGCATCTTTTTCGTGACATCCTATAAAATGCGGCACCGGCCGCAGATCGCAGGTTCGAAGCAGCGGATGTGGCAGCGAAGATTTTGCTGTTGCCCTAATTTTATACACACATACACCGCTGGTATAGTGGTGATAGCACTCAAATGTGATGCATCTCTTTCGTGACATACTATAAAATGCGACACCGGCCGCAGATCGCAGGTTCGAAGCAGCGGATGTGGCAGCGAAGCTTTTGCTGTTGCCCTAATTTTATACACACATACACCACTGGTATAGTGGTGGCAGCACTGTAATGTGATGCATCTTTTTCGTGACATCCTATAAAATGCGACACCGGCCTCAGATCACAGGTTCGAAGCAGCGGATGTGGCAGCGAAGCTTTTGCTGTTGCCCTAATTTTATACACACATAGACCACTGGTATAGTGGTGGCAGCACTGTAATGTGATGCATCTCTTTCGTGACATACTATAAAATGCGAGACCGGCCGCAGATCGCAGGTTCGAAGCAGCGGATGTGGCAGCGAAGCTTTTGCTGTTGCCCTAATTTTATACACACATACACCACTGGTATAGTGGTGGCAGCACTGTAATGTGATGCATCTTTTTCGTGACATCCTATAAAATGCGACACCGGCCGCAGATCGCAGGTTCGAAGCAGCGGATGTGGCAGCGAAGCTTTTGCTGTTGCCCTAATTTTATACACACATACACCACTGGTATAGTGGTGGCAGCACTGTAATGTGATGCATCTCTTTCGTGACATTCTATAAAATGCGAGACCGGCCGCAGATCGCAGGTTCGAAGCAGCGGATGTGGCAGCGAAGATTTTGCTGTTGCCCTAATTTTATACACACATAAACCGCTGGTATAGTGGTGGCAGCACTGTAATGTGATGCATTTTTTCGTGACATACTATAAAATAAGCAACCGGCCGCGGCTCGCAGGTTCGAAGCAGCGGATGTGGCAGCGAAGCTTTTGCTGTTGCCCTAATTTTATACACACATACACCACTGGTATAGTGGTAGCAGCACTGTAATGTGATGCATCTCTTTCGTGACATACTATAAAATGCGACACCGGCCGCGGCTTGCAGGTTCGAAGCAGCGGATGTGGCAGCGAAGATTTTGATGTTGCCTTAATTTTATACACACATACACCACTGGTATAGTGGTGGCAGCACTGTAATGTGATGCATCTCTTTCGTGACATACTATAAAATGCGACACCGGCCGCGGCTTGCAGGTTCGAAGCAGCGGATGTGGCAGCGAAGCTTTTGCTGTTGCCCTAATTTTATACACACATACACCGCTGGTATTGTGGTGGCAGAACTGTAATCTGATGCATCTCTTTCGTGACATACTATAAAATGCGACACCGGCCGCGGCTTGCAGGTTCGAAGCAGCGGATGTGGCAGCGAAGCTTTTGCTGTTGCCCTAATTTTATACACACATACACTTTGGTATTGTGGTGGCAGAACTGTAATCTGATGCATCTCTTTCGTTACATACTATAAAATGCGACACCGGCCGCGGCTTGGAGGTTCGAAGCAGCGGATGGGGCAGCGAAGCTTTTGCTGTTGCCCTAATTTTATACACACATACACCGCTGGTATTGTGGTGGCAGAACTGTAATCTGATGCATCTCTTTCGTGACATACTATAAAATGCGACACCGGCCGCGGCTTGCAGGTTCGAAGCAGCGGATGTGGCAGCGAAGCTTTTGCTGTTGCCCTAATTTTATACACACATAGACCACTGGTATAGTGGTGGCAGCACTGTAATGTGATGCATCTCTTTCGTGACATACTATAAAATGCGAGACCGGCCGCAGATCGCAGGTTCGAAGCAGCGGATGTGGCAGCGAAGCTTTTGCTGTTGCCCTAATTTTATACACACATACACCACTGGTATAGTGGTGGCAGCACTGTAATGTGATGCATCTTTTTCGTGACATCCTATAAAATGCGACACCGGCCGCAGATCGCAGGTTCGAAGCAGCGGATGTGGCAGCGAAGCTTTTGCTGTTGCCCTAATTTTATACACACATACACCACTGGTATAGTGGTGGCAGCACTGTAATGTGATGCATCTCTTTCGTGACATTCTATAAAATGCGAGACCGGCCGCAGATCGCAGGTTCGAAGCAGCGGATGTGGCAGCGAAGATTTTGCTGTTGCCCTAATTTTATACACACATAAACCGCTGGTATAGTGGTGGCAGCACTGTAATGTGATGCATTTTTTCGTGACATACTATAAAATAAGCAACCGGCCGCGGCTCGCAGGTTCGAAGCAGCGGATGTGGCAGCGAAGCTTTTGCTGTTGCCCTAATTTTATACACACATACACCACTGGTATAGTGGTAGCAGCACTGTAATGTGATGCATCTCTTTCGTGACATACTATAAAATGCGACACCGGCCGCGGCTTGCAGGTTCGAAGCAGCGGATGTGGCAGCGAAGATTTTGATGTTGCCTTAATTTTATACACACATACACCACTGGTATAGTGGTGGCAGCACTGTAATGTGATGCATCTCTTTCGTGACATACTATAAAATGCGACACCGGCCGCGGCTTGCAGGTTCGAAGCAGCGGATGTGGCAGCGAAGCTTTTGCTGTTGCCCTAATTTTATACACACATACACCGCTGGTATTGTGGTGGCAGAACTGTAATCTGATGCATCTCTTTCGTGACATACTATAAAATGCGACACCGGCCGCGGCTTGCAGGTTCGAAGCAGCGGATGTGGCAGCGAAGCTTTTGCTGTTGCCCTAATTTTATACACACATACACTTTGGTATTGTGGTGGCAGAACTGTAATCTGATGCATCTCTTTCGTTACATACTATAAAATGCGACACCGGCCGCGGCTTGGAGGTTCGAAGCAGCGGATGGGGCAGCGAAGCTTTTGCTGTTGCCCTAATTTTATACACACATACACCGCTGGTATTGTGGTGGCAGAACTGTAATCTGATGCATCTCTTTCGTGACATACTATAAAATGCGACACCGGCCGCGGCTTGCAGGTTCGAAGCAGCGGATGTGGCAGCGAAGTTTTTGCTGTTGCCCTAATTTTATACACACATACACCGCTGGTATTGTGGTGGCAGAACTGTAATCTGATGCATCTCTTTCGTGACATACTATAAAATGCGACACCGGCCGCAGATCGCAGGTTCGAAGCAGCGGATGTGGCAGCGAAGATTTTGCTGTTGCCCTAATTTTATACACACATACACCACTGGAATAGTGGTGGCAGCACGGTAATGTGATGCATCTCTTTCGTGACATACTATAAAATGCGAGACCGGCCGCAGATCGCAGGTTCGAAGCAGCGGATGTGGCAGCGAAGATTTTGCTGTTGCCCTAATTTTATACACACATAAACCGCTGGTATTGTGGTGGCAGAACTGTAATCTGATGCATCTCTTTCGTGACATACTATAAAATGCGACACCGGCCGCGGCTTGCAGGTTCGAAGGAGCGGATGTGGCAGCGAAGCTTTTGCTGTTGCCCTAATTTTATACACACATACACCGCTGGTATTGTGGTGGCAGAACTGTAATCTGATGCATCTCTTTCGTGACATACTATAAAATGCGACACCGGCCGCGGCTTGCAGGTTCGAAGCAGCGGATGTGGCAGCGAAGATTTTGCTGTTGCCCTAATTTTATGCACACATACACCGCTGGTATTGTGGTGGCAGAACTGTAATCTGATGCATCTCTTTCGTTACATACTATAAAATGCGACACCGGCCGCGGCTTGGAGGTTCGAAGCAGCGGATGGGGCAGCGAAGCTTTTGCTGTTGCCCTAATTTTATACACACATACACCGCTGGTATTGTGGTGGCAGAACTGTAATCTGATGCATCTCTTTCGTGACATACTATAAAATGCGACACCGGCCGCAGATCGCAGGTTCGAAGCAGCGGATGTGGCAGCGAAGATTTTGCTGTTGCCCTAATTTTATGCACACATACACCGCTGGTATTGTGGTGGCAGAACTGTAATCTGATGCATCTCTTTCGTTACATACTATAAAATGCGAGACCGGCCGCAGATCGCAGGTTCGAAGCAGCGGATGTGGCAGCGAAGATTTTGCTGTTGCCCTAATTTTATACACACATACACCACTGGTATAGATGTGGCAGCACTGTAATGTGATGCATCTCTTTCGTGACATACCATAAAATGCGACACCGGCCGCAGATCGCAGGTTCGAAGCAGCGGATGTGGCAGCGAAGCTTTTGCTGTTGCCCTAATTTTATAAACACATACACCACTGGTATAGTGGTGGCAGCACGGTAATGTGATGCATCTTTTTCGTGACATCCAATAAAGTGCGACACCGGCCGCAGATCGCAGGTTCGAAGCAGCGGATGTGGCAGCGAAGATTTTGCTGTTGCCCTAATTTTATACACACATACACCACTGGAATAGTGGTGGCATCACGGTAATGTGATGCATCTCTTTCGTGACATACTATAATATGCGAGACCGGCCGCAGATCGCAGGTTCGAAGCAGCGGATGTGGCAGCGAAGATTTTGCTGTTGCCCTAATTTTATACACACATACACCACTGGTATAGTGGTGGCAGCACGGTAATGTGATGCATCTTTTTCGTGACATCCTATAAAATGCGACACCGGCTGCAGATCGCAGGTTCGAAGCAGCGGATGTGGCAGCGAAGATTTTGCTGTTGCCCTAATTTTATAAACACATACACCACTGGTATAGTGGTGGCAGCACGGTAATGTGATGCATCTTTTTCGTGACATCCTATAAAGTGCGACACCGGCCGCAGATCGCAGGTTCGAAGCAGCGGATGTGGCAGCGAAGCTTTTGCTGTTGCCCTAATTTTATGCACACATACACTTTGGTATTGTGGTGGCAGAACTGTAATCTGATGCATCTCTTTCGTTACATACTATAAAATGCGACACCGGCCGCGGCTTGGAGGTTCGAAGCAGCGGATGGGGCAGCGAAGCTTTTGCTGTTGCCCTAATTTTATACACACATACACCGCTGGTATTGTGGTGGCAGAACTGTAATCTGATGCATCTCTTTCGTGACATACTATAAAATGCGACACCGGCCGCGGCTTGCAGGTTCGAAGCAGCGGATGTGGCAGCGAAGTTTTTGCTGTTGCCCTAATTTTATACACACATACACCGCTGGTATTGTGGTGGCAGAACTGTAATCTGATGCATCTCTTTCGTGACATACTATAAAATGCGACACCGGCCGCAGATCGCAGGTTCGAAGCAGCGGATGTGGCAGCGAAGATTTTGCTGTTGCCCTAATTTTATACACACATACACCCCTGGAATAGTGGTGGCAGCACGGTAATGTGATGCATCTCTTTCGTGACATACTATAAAATGCGAGACCGGCCGCAGATCGCAGGTTCGAAGCAGCGGATGTGGCAGCGAAGATTTTGCTGTTGCCCTAATTTTATACACACATAAACCGCTGGTATTGTGGTGGCAGAACTGTAATCTGATGCATCTCTTTCGTGACATACTATAAAATGCGACACCGGCCGCGGCTTGCAGGTTCGAAGGAGCGGATGTGGCAGCGAAGCTTTTGCTGTTGCCCTAATTTTATACACACATACACCGCTGGTATTGTGGTGGCAGAACTGTAATCTGATGCATCTCTTTCGTGACATACTATAAAATGCGACACCGGCCGCGGCTTGCAGGTTCGAAGCAGCGGATGTGGCAGCGAAGATTTTGCTGTTGCCCTAATTTTATGCACACATACACCGCTGGTATTGTGGTGGCAGAACTGTAATCTGATGCATCTCTTTCGTTATATACTATAAAATGCGACACCGGCCGCGGCTTGGAGGTTCGAAGCAGCGGATGGGGCAGCGAAGCTTTTGCTGTTGCCCTAATTTTATACACACATACACCGCTGGTATTGTGGTGGCAGAACTGTAATCTGATGCATCTCTTTCGTGACATACTATAAAATGCGAGACCGGCCGCAGATCGCAGGTTCGAAGCAGCGGATGTGGCAGCGAAGATTTTGCTGTTGCCCTAATTTTATACACACATACACCACTGGTATAGATGTGGCAGCACTGTAATGTGATGCATCTCTTTCGTGACATACCATAAAATGCGACACCGGCCGCAGATCGCAGGTTCGAAGCAGCGGATGTGGCAGCGAAGCTTTTGCTGTTGCCCTAATTTTATAAACACATACACCACTGGTATAGTGGTGGCAGCACGGTAATATGATGCATCTTTTTCGTGACATCCAATAAAGTGCGACACCGGCCGCAGATCGCAGGTTCGAAGCAGCGGATGTGGCAGCGAAGATTTTGCTGTTGCCCTAATTTTATACACACATACACCACTGGAATAGTGGTGGCATCACGGTAATGTGATGCATCTCTTTCGTGACATACTATAATATGCGAGACCGGCCGCAGATCGCAGGTTCGAAGCAGCGGATGTGGCAGCGAAGATTTTGCTGTTGCCCTAATTTTATACACACATACACCACTGGTATAGTGGTGGCAGCACGGTAATGTGATGCATCTTTTTCGTGACATCCTATAAAATGCGACACCGGCTGCAGATCGCAGGTTCGAAGCAGCGGATGTGGCAGCGAAGATTTTGATGTTGCCCTAATTTTATACACACATACACCACTGGTATAGTGGTGGCAGCACTGTAATGTGATGCATCTCTTTCGTGACATACTATAAAATGCGACACCGGCCGCGGCTTGCAGGTTCGAAGCAGCGGATGTGGCAGCGAAGCTTTTGCTGTTGCCCTAATTTGATACACACATACACCGCTGGTATTGTGGTGGCAGAACTGTAATCTGATGCATCTGTTTTGTGACATACTATAAAATGCGACACCGGCCGCGGCTTGCAGGTTCGAAGCAGCGGATGTGGCAGCGAAGCTTTTGCTGTTGCCCTAATTTATATACACACATACACCGCTGGTATTGTGGTGGCAGAACTGTAATCTGATGCATCTCTTTCGTGACATACTATAAAATGCGACACCGGCCGCGGCTTGCAGGTTCGAAGCAGCGGATGTGGCAGCGAAGATTTTGCTGTTGCGCTAATTTTATGCACACATACACCGCTGGTGGCAGCACGGTAATGTGATGCATCTTTTTCGTGACATCCTATAAAATGCGACACCGGCCGCAGATCGCAGGTTGGAAACAGCGGATGTGGCAGCGAAGCTTTTTCTGTTGCCCTAATTTTATACACACATACACCACTGGTATAGATGTGGCAGCACTGTAATGTGATGCATCTCTTTCGTGACATACTATAAAATGCGACACCGGCCGCAGATCGCAGGTTCGAAGCAGCGGATGTGGCAGCGAAGATTTTGCTGTTGCCCTAATTTTATAAACACATACACCACTGGTATAGTGGTGGCAGCACGGTAATGTGATGCATCTTTTTCGTGACATCCTATAAAATGCGACACCGGCCGCGGCTTGCAGGTTCGACACAGCGGATTCGGCAGCAATGGTTTTGCTGTTGCACTAATTTTATACACACATACACCACTGGTATAGTGGTGGCAGCACTGTAATGTGATGCATCTCTTTCGTGACATACCATAAAATGCGAGACCGGCCACAGATCGCAGGTTCGAAGCAGCGGATGTGGCAGCGAAGATTTTGCTGTTGCCGTAATTTTATACACACATACACCACTGGTATAGTGGTGGCAGCACTGTAATGTGATGCATCTTTTTCGTGACATCCTATAAAATGCGACACCGGCCGCAGATCGCAGGTTCGAAGCAGCGGATGTGGCAGCGAAGCTTTTGCTTTTGCCGTAATTTTATACACACATACACCGCTGGTATAGTGGTGATAGCACTCTAATGTGATGCATCTTTTTCGTGACATCCTATAACATGCGACACCGGCCGGAGATCGCAGGTTCGAAGCAGCGGATGTGGCAGCGAAGATTTTGCTGTTGCCCTAATTTTATACACACATACACCACTGGTATAGTGGTGGCAGCACTGTAATGTGATGCATCTTTTTCGTCACATCCTATAAAATGCGACACCGGCCGCAGATCGCAGGTTCGAAGCAGCGGATGTGGCAGCGAAGCTTTTGCTGTTGCCCTAATTTTATACACACATACACCACTGGTATAGTGGTGGCAGCACTGTAATGTGATGCATCTCTTTCGTGACATACTATAAAATGCGAGACCGGCCGCAGATCGCAGGTTCGAAGCAGCGGATGTGGCAGCGAAGCTTTTGCTGTTGCCTTAATTTTATACACACATACACCACTGGTATAGTGGTGGCAGCACTCTAATGTGATGCATCTCTTTCGTGACATACTATAGAATGCGAGACCGGCCGCAGATCGCAGGTTCGAAGCAGCGGATGTGGCAGCGAAGCTTTTGCTGTTGGCCTAATTTTATACACACATACACCACTGGTATAGTGGTGGCAGCACTGTAATGTGATGCATCTTTTTCGTGACATCCTATAAAATGCGACACCGGCCGCAGATCACAGGTTTGAAGCAGCGGATGTGGCAGCGAAGCTTTTGCTGTTGCCCTAATTTTAGACACACATAAACCGCTGGTATAGTGGTGGCAGCACTGTAATGTGATGCATCTTTTTCGTGACATACTATAAAATGCGAGACCGGCCGCAGATCGCAGGTTCGAAGCAGCGGATGTGGCAGCGAAGCTTTTGCTGTTTCCCTAATTTTATACACACCTAGACCGCTGGTATAGTGGTGGCAGCACTGTAATGTGATGCATCTCTTTCGTGACATACTATAAAATGCGACACCGGCCGCGGCTCGCAGGTTCGAAGCAGCGGATGTGCCAGCGAAGCTTTTGCTGTTGCACTAATTTTATACACATATAGACCGCTGGTATAGTGGTGGCAGCACTGTAATGTGATGCATCTCTTTCGTGACATACTATAAAATGCGACACCGGCCGCGGCTCGCAGGTTGGAAGCAGCGGATGTGGCAGCGAAGCTTTTGCTGTTGCCCTAATTTTATACACACATACACCACTGGTATAGTGGTGGCAGCACTGTAATGTGATGCATCTTTTTCGAGACATCCTATAAAATGCGACACCGGCCGCGGCTCGCACGTTCGAAGCAGCGGATGTGGCAGCGAAGCTTTTGCTGTTGCCCTAATTTGATACACATATACACCGCTGGTATTGTGGTGGCAGCACTGTAATGTGATGCATCTCTTTCGTGACATACTATAAAATGCGACACCGGCCGCGGCTCGCAGGTTCGAAGCAGCGGATGTGGCAGCGAAGCTTTTGCTGTTGCCCTAATTTTATACACACATACACCACTGGTTTAGTGTTGGCAGCACTGTAATATGATGCATCTTTTTCGTGATATCCTATAAAATGCGACACCGGCCGCGGCTCGGAGGTTCGAAGTAGCGGATGTGGCAGCGAAGCTTTTGCTGTTGTCCTAATTTTATACACATATACACCACTGGTATTGTGGTGCCAGCACTGTAATGTGATGCATCTCTTTCGTGACATACTATAAAATGCGACACCAGCCGCGGCTCGCAGGTTCGAAGCAGCGGATGTGGCAGCGAAGCTTTTGCTGTTGCCCTAATTTTATACACACATACACCGCAGGTATAGTGGTGGGAGAACTGTAATGTGATGCATCTCTTCCGTGACGCACTATAAAATGCGACACAGGCCGCGGCTTGCAGGTTCGAAGCAGCGGATGTGGCAGCGAAGCTTTTGCTGTTGCCCTAATTTTATACACACATACACCGCAGGCATAGTGGTGGCAGCACTGTAATGTGATGCATCTTCTTCGAGACATCCTATAAAATGCAACACCGGCCGCGGCTCGCAGGTTCGAAGCAGCGGATGTGGCAGCGAAGCTTTTGCTGTTGCCCTAATTTTATAAACACATACTCCACTGGTATAGTGGTAGCAGCACTGTAATATGATGCATCTTTTTCGTGATATCCTATGAAATGGGACACCGGCCGCGGCTCGCAGGTTCGAAGCAGCGGATGTGGCAGCGAAGCTTTTGCTGTTGCCCTAATTTTATACACATATACACCGCTGGTATTGTGGTGGCAGCACTGTAATGTGATGCATCTCTTTCGTGATATCCTATAAAATGCGACACCGGCCGCGGCTCGGAGGTTCGAAGTAGCGGATGTGGCAGCGAAGCTTTTGCTGTTGTCCTAATTTTATACACATATACACCGCTGGTATTGTGGTGCCAGCACTGTAATGTGATGCATCTCTTTCGTGACATACTATAAAATGCGACACCGGCCGCGGCTCGCAGGTTCGAAGCAGCGGATGTGGCAGCGAAGCTTTTGCTGTTGCCCTAATTTTATACACACATACACCGCAGGCATAGTGGTGGCAGCACTGTAATGTGATGCATCTTCTTCGAGACATCCTATAAAATGCAACACCGGCCGCGGCTCGCAGGTTCGAAGCAGCGGATGTGGCAGCGAAGCTTTTGCTGTTGCCCTAATTTTATAAACACATACTCCACTGGTATAGTGGTGGCAGCACTGTAATATGATGCATCTTTTTCGTGATATCCTATGAAATGCGACACCAGCCGCGGCTCGCAGGTTCGAAGCAGCGGATGTGGCAGCGAAGCTTTTGCTGTTGCCCTAATTTTATACACACATACACCACTGGTATAGTGGTGGCAGCACTGTAATGTGATGCATCTTTTTCATGACATACTATAAAATGCGACACCGGCCGCGGCTTGCAGGTTCGAAGCAGCGGATGTGGCAGCGAAGCTTTTGCGGTTGCCTTAATTTTATACACACATACTCCACTGGTATAGTGGTGGCAGTACTGTAATATGATGCATCTTTTTCGTGATATCCTATAAAATGCGATACCGGCCGAGGCTCGCAGGTTCGAAGCAGCGGATGCGGCAGCGAAGCTTTTGCTGTTGCCCTAATTTTATACACACATACACCACTGGTATAGTGGTGGCAGCACTGTAATGTGATGCATCTTTTTCATGACATACTATAAAATGCGACACCGGCCATGGCTCGCAGGTTCGAAGCAGCGGATGTGGCACCGAAGCTTTTGCTGTTGCCCTAATTTTATACACACATACTGCACTGGTATAGTGGTGGCAGCACTGTAATATGATGCATCTTTTTCGTGATGTCCTATAAAATGCGACACCGGCCGCGGCTCGCAGGTTCGAAGCAGCGGATGTGGCAGCGAAGCTTTTGCTGTTGCCCTAATTTTATATACACACACACCACTGGTATAGTGGTGGCAGCACTGTAATGTGATGCATCTTTTTCATGACATACTATAAAATGCGACACCGGCCGCGGCTCGCAGGTTCGAAGCAGCGGAAGTGGCAGCGAAGCTTTTGCTGTTGCCCTAATTTTATATACACACACACCACTGGTATAGTGGTGGCAGCGCTGTAATGTGATGCATCTTTTTCATGACATACTATAAAATGCGACACCGGCCGCGGCTCGGAGGTTCGAAGTAGCGGATGTGGCAGCGAAGCTTTTGCTGTTGTCCTAATTTTATACACATATACACCGCTGGTATTGTGGTGCCAGCACTGTAATGTGATGCATCTCTTTCGTGACATACTATAAAATGCGACACCGGCCGCGGCTCGCAGGTTCGAAGCAGCGGATGTGGCAGCGAAGCTTTTGCTGTTGCCCTAATTTTATACACACATACACCGCAGGTATAGTGGTGGGAGAACTGTAATGTGATGCATCTCTTCCGTGACGCACTATAAAATGCGACACAGGCCGCGGCTTGCAGGTTCGAAGCAGCGGATGTGGCAGCGAAGCTTTTGCTGTTGCCCTAATTTTATACACACATACACCGCAGGCATAGTGGCGGCAGCACTGTAATGTGATGCATCTTCTTCGAGACATCCTATAAAATGCAACACCGGCCGCGGCTCGCAGGTTCGAAGCAGCGGATGTGGCATCGAAGCTTTTGCTGTTGCCCTAATTTTATAAACACATACTCCACTGGTATAGTGGTGGCAGCACTGTAATATGATGCATCTTTTTCGTGATATCCTATGAAATGCGACACCGGCCGCGGCTCGCAGGTTCGAAGCAGCGGATGTGGCAGCGAAGCTTTTGCTGTTGCCCTAATTTTATACACATATACACCGCTGGTATTGTGGTGGCAGCACTGTAATGTGATGCATCTCTTTCGTGACATACTATAAAATGCGACACCGGCCGCGGCTCCCAGGTTCGAAGCAGCGGATGTGGCAGCGAAGCTTTTGCTGTTGCCCTAATTTTATACACACATACACCACTGGTATAGTGGTGGCAACACTGTAATATGATGCATCTTTTTCGTGATATCCTATAAAATGCGACACTGGCCGCGGCTCGGAGGTTCGAAGTAGCGGATGTGGCAGCGAAGCTTTTGCTGTTGTCCTAATTTTATACACATATACACCGCTGGTATTGTGGTGCCAGCACTGTAATGTGATGCATCTCTTTCGTGACATACTATAACATGCGACACCGGCCGCGGCTCGCAGGTTCGAAGCAGCGGATGTGGCAGCGAAGCTTTTGCTGTTGCCCTAATTTTATACACACATACACCGCAGGTATACTGGTGGGAGAACTGGAATGTGATGCATCTCTTCCGTGACGCACTATAAAATGCGACACAGGCCGCGGCTTGCAGGTTCGAAGCAGCGGATGTGGCATCGAAGCTTTTGCTGTTGCCCTAATTTTATACCCACATACACCGCAGGCATAGTGGTGGCAGCACTGTAATGTGATGCATCTTTTTCATGACATACTATAAAATGCGACACCGGCCGCGGCTCGGAGGTTCGAAGTAGCGGATGTGGCAGCGAAGCTTTTGCTGTTGTCCTAATTTTATACACATATACACCGCTGGTATTGTGGTGCCAGCACTGTAATGTGATGCATCTCTTTCGTGACATACTATAAAATGCGACACCGGCCGCGGCTCGCAGGTTCGAAGCAGCGGATGTGGCAGCGAAGCTTTTGCTGTTGCCCTAATTTTATACACACATACACCGCAGGTATAGTGGTGGGAGAACTGTAATGTGATGCATCTCTTCCGTGACGCACTATAAAATGCGACACAGGCCGCGGCTTGCAGGTTCGAAGCAGCGGATGTGGCAGCGAAGCTTTTGCTGTTGCCCTAATTTTATACACACATACACCGCAGGCATAGTGGCGGCAGCACTGTAATGTGATGCATCTTCTTCGAGACATCCTATAAAATGCAACACCGGCCGCGGCTCGCAGGTTCGAAGCAGCGGATGTGGCAGCGAAGCTTTTGCTGTTGCCCTAATTTTATAAACACATACTCCACTGGTATAGTGGTGGCAGCACTGTAATATGATGCATCTTTTTCGTGATATCCTATGAAATGCGACACCGGCCGCGGCTCGCAGGTTCGAAGCAGCGGATGTGGCAGCGAAGCTTTCGCTGTTGCCCTAATTTTATACACACATACACCACTGGTATAGTGGTGGCAGCACTGTAATGTGATGCATCTTTTTCATGACATACTATAAAATGCGACACCGGCCGCGGCTTGCAGGTTCGAAGCAGCGGATGTGGCAGCGAAGCTTTTGCTGTTGCCTTAATTTTATACACACATACTCCACTGGTATAGTGGTGGCAGCACTGTAATATGATGCATCTTTTTCGTAATATCCTATAAAATGCGACACCGGCCGCGGCTCGCAGGTTCGAAGCAGCGGATGCGGCAGCGAAGCTTTTGCTGTTGCCCTAATTTTATACACACATACACCACTGGTATAGTGGTGGCAGCACTGTAATGTGATGCATCTTTTTCATGACATACTATAAAATGCGACACCGGCCGCGGCTCGCAGGTTCGAAGCAGCGGATGTGGCAGCGAAGCTTTTGCTGTTGCCCTAATTTTATACACACATACTGCACTGGTATAGTTGTGGCAGCACTGTAATATGATGCATCTTTTTCTTGATATCCTATAAAATGCGACACCGGCTGCGGCTCGCAGGTTCGAAGCAGCGGATGTGGCAGCGAAACTTTTGCTGTTGCCCTAATTTTGTACACACATACACCGCAGGTATAGTGGTGGGAGAACTGTAATGTGATGCATCTCTTCCGTGACGCACTATAAAAAGCGACACAGGCCGCGGCTTGCAGGTTCGAAGCAGCGGATGTGGCAGCGAAGCTTTTGCTGTTGCCCTAATTTTATACACACATACACCGCAGGTATAGTGGTGGCAGCACTATAATGTGATGCATCTCTTTCGTTACATACTATAAAATGCGACAGCGGCCGCAGATCGCAGGTTCGAAGCAGCGGATGTGGCAGCGAAGATTTTGCTGTTGCCCTAATTTGATACACACATGCACCACTGGTATAGTGGTGGCAGCACTGTAATGTGATGCATCTTTTTCGTGATATCCTATGAAATGCGACACCGGCCGCGGCTCGCAGGTTCGAAGCAGCGGATGTGGCAGCGAAGCTTTTGCTGTTGCCCTAATTTTATACACACATACACCACTGGTATAGTGGTGGCAGCACTCTAATGTGATGCATCTTTTTCGTGACATACTATAAAATGCGACACCGGCCGCGGCTTGCAGGTTCGAAGCAGCGGATGTGGCAGCGAAGCTTTTGCTGTTGCCCTAATTTTATACACACATACTCCACTGGTATAGTGGTGGCAGCACTGTAATATGATGCATCTTTTTCGTGATATCCTATAAAATGCGACACCGGCCGCGGCTCGCAGGTTCGAAGCAGCGGATGCGGCAGCGAAGCTTTTGCTGTTGCCCTAATTTTATACACACATAAACCGCTGGTATAGTGGTGGCAGCACTGTAATGTGATGCATCTTTTTCGTGACATACTATAAAATAAGCAACCGGCCGCGGCTTGCAGGTTCGAAGCAGCGGATTTGGCAGCGAAGCTTTTGCTGTTGCCCTAATTTTATACACACATACACCACTGGTATAGTGGTGGCAACACTGTAATATGATGCATCTTTTTCGTGATATCCTATAAAATGCGACACTGGCCGCGGCTCGGAGGTTCGAAGTAGCGGATGTGGCAGCGAAGCTTTTGCTGTTGTCCTAATTTTATACACATATACACCGCTGGTATTGTGGTGCCAGCACTGTAATGTGATGCATCTCTTTCGTGACATACTATAACATGCGACACCGGCCGCGGCTCGCAGGTTCGAAGCAGCGGATGTGGCAGCGAAGCTTTTGCTGTTGCCCTAATTTTATACACACATACACCGCAGGTATACTGGTGGGAGAACTGGAATGTGATGCATCTCTTCCGTGACGCACTATAAAATGCGACACAGGCCGCGGCTTGCAGGTTCGAAGCAGCGGATGTGGCATCGAAGCTTTTGCTGTTGCCCTAATTTTATACCCACATACACCGCAGGCATAGTGGTGGCAGCACTGTAATGTGATGCATTTTCTTCGAGACATCCTATAAAATGCAACACCGGCCGCGGCTCGCAGGTTCGAAGCAGCGGATGTGGCAGCGAAGCTTTTGCTGTTGCCCTAATTTTATAAACACATACTCCACTGGTATAGTGGTGGCAGCTCTGTAATATGATGCATCTTTTCCGTGATATCCTATGAAATGCGACACCGGCCGCGGCTCGCAGGTTCGAAGCAGCGGATGTGGCAGCGAAGCTTTCGCTGTTGCCCTAATTTTATACACACATACACCACTGGTATAGTGGTGGCAGCACTGTAATGTGATGCATCTTTTTCATGACATACTATAAAATGCGACACCGGCCGCGGCTTGCAGGTTCGAAGCAGCGGATGTGGCAGCGAAGCTTTTGCTGTTGCCTTAATTTTATACACACATACTCCACTGGTATAGTGGTGGCAGCACTGTAATATGATGCATCTTTTTCGTAATATCCTATAAAATGCGACACCGGCCGCGGCTCGCAGGTTCGAAGCAGCGGATGCGGCAGCGAAGCTTTTGCTGTTGCCCTAATTTTATACACACATACACCACTGGTATAGTGGTGGCAGCACTGTAATGTGATGCATCTTTTTCATGACATACTATAAAATGCGACACCGGCCGCGGCTCGCAGGTTCGAAGCAGCGGATGTGGCAGCGAAGCTTTTGCTGTTGCCCTAATTTTATACACACATACTGCACTGGTATAGTGGTGGCAGCACTGTAATATGATGCATCTTTTTCGTGATATCCTATAAAAAGCGACACAGGCCGCGGCTTGCAGGTTCGAAGCAGCGGATGTGGCAGCGAAGCTTTTGCTGTTGCCCTAATTTTATACACACATACACCGCAGGTATAGTGGTGGCAGCACTATAATGTGATGCATCTCTTTCGTTACATACTATAAAATGCGACAGCGGCCGCAGATCGCAGGTTCGAAGCAGCGGATGTGGCAGCGAAGATTTTGCTGTTGCCCTAATTTGATACACACATGCACCACTGGTATAGTGGTGGCAGCACTGTAATGTGATGCATCTTTTTCGTGATATCCTATGAAATGCGACACCGGCCGCGGCTCGCAGGTTCGAAGCAGCGGATGTGGCAGCGAAGCTTTTGCTGTTGCCCTAATTTTATACACACATACACCACTGGTATAGTGGTGGCAGCACTCTAATGTGATGCATCTTTTTCGTGACATACTATAAAATGCGACACCGGCCGCGGCTTGCAGGTTCGAAGCAGCGGATGTGGCAGCGAAGCTTTTGCTGTTGCCCTAATTTTATACACACATACTCCACTGGTATAGTGGTGGCAGCACTGTAATATGATGCATCTTTTTCGTGATGTCCTATAAAATGCGACACCGGCCGCGGCTCGCAGGTTCGAAGCAGCGGATGCGGCAGCGAAGCTTTTGCTGTTGCCCTAATTTTATACACACATAAACCGCTGGTATAGTGGTGGCAGCACTGTAATGTGATGCATCTTTTTCGTGACATACTATAAAATAAGCAACCGGCCGCGGCTTGCAGGTTCGAAGCAGCGGATTTGGCAGCGAAGCTTTTGCTGTTGCCCTAATTTTATACACACATACACCACTGGTATAGTGGTGGCAACACTGTAATATGATGCATCTTTTTCGTGATATCCTATAAAATGCGACACTGGCCGCGGCTCGGAGGTTCGAAGTAGCGGATGTGGCAGCGAAGCTTTTGCTGTTGTCCTAATTTTATACACATATACACCGCTGGTATTGTGGTGCCAGCACTGTAATGTGATGCATCTCTTTCGTGACATACTATAACATGCGACACCGGCCGCGGCTCGCAGGTTCGAAGCAGCGGATGTGGCAGCGAAGCTTTTGCTGTTGCCCTAATTTTATACACACATACACCGCAGGTATAGTGGTGGGAGAACTGGAATGTGATGCATCTCTTCCGTGACGCACTATAAAATGCGACACAGGCCGCGGCTTGCAGGTTCGAAGCAGCGGATGTGGCATCGAAGCTTTTGCTGTTGCCCTAATTTTATACACACATACACCGCAGGCATAGTGGTGGCAGCACTGTAATGTGATGCATTTTCTTCGAGACATCCTATAAAATGCAACACCGGCCGCGGCTCGCAGGTTCGAAGCAGCGGATGTGGCAGCGAAGCTTTTGCTGTTGCCCTAATTTTATAAACACATACTCCACTGGTATAGTGGTGGCAGCACTGTAATATGATGCATCGTTTTCGTGATATCCTATGAAATGCGACACCGGCCGCGGCTCGCAGGTTCGAAGCAGCGGATGTGGCAGCGAAGCTTTTGCTGTTGCCCTAATTTTATACACACATACACCACTGGTATAGTGGTGGTAGGACTGTAATGTGATGCATCTCTTTCGTGACATACTATAAAATGCGACAGCGGCCGCAGATCGCAGGTTCGAAGCAGCGGATGTGGCAGCGAAGATTTTGCTGTTGCCCTAATTTGATACACACATGCACCACTGGTATAGTGGTGGCAGCACTGTAATGTGATGCATCTTTTTCGTGATATCCTATGAAATGCGACACCGGCCGCGGCTCGCAGGTTCGAAGCAGCGGATGTGGCAGCGAAGCTTTTGCTGTTGCCCTAATTTTATACACACATACACCACTGGTATAGTGGTGGCAGCACTGTAATGTGATGCATCTTTTTCGTGACATACTATAAAATGCGACACCGGCCGCGGCTTGCAGGTTCGAAGCAGCGGATGTGGCAGCGAAGCTTTTGCTGTTGCCCTAATTTTATACACACATACTCCACTGGTATAGTGGTGGCAGCACTGTAATGTGATGCATCTTTTTCGTGATATCCTATAAAATGCGACGCCGGCCGCGGCTCGCAGGTTCGAAGCAGCGGATGTGGCAGCGAAGCTTTTGCTGTTGCCCTAATTTTATACACACATACACCACTGGTATAGTGGTGGCAGCATTGTAATGTGATGCATCTTTTTCGTGATATCCTATAAAATGCGACACCGGCCGCGGCTCGCAGGTTCGAAGCAGCGGAAGTGGCAGCGGAGCTTTTGCTCTTGTCCTAATTTTATACACATATACACCGCTGGTATTGTGGTGCCAGCACTGTAATGTGATGCATCTCTTTCGTGACATACTATAAAATGCGACACCGGCCGCGGCTCGCCGGTTCGAAGCAGCGGATGTGGCAGCGAAACTTTTGCTGTTGCCCTAATTTTGTACACACATACACAGCAGGTATAGTGGTGGGAGAACTGTAATGTGATGCATCTCTTCCGTGACGCACTATAAAAAGCGACACAGGCCGCGGCTTGCAGGTTCGAAGCAGCGGATGTGGCATCGAAGCTTTTGCTGTTGCCCTAATTTTATACACACATACACCGCAGGCATAGTGGTGGCAGCACTGTAATGTGATGCATTTTCTTCGAGACATCCTATAAAATGCAACACCGGCCGCGGCTCGCAGGTTCGAAGCAGCGGATGTGGCAGCGAAGCTTTTGCTGTTGCCCTAATTTTATAAACACATACTCCACTGGTATAGTGGTGGCAGCACTGTAATATGATGCATCGTTTTCGTGATATCCTATGAAATGCGACACCGGCCGCGGCTCGCAGGTTCGAAGCAGCGGATGTGGCAGCGAAGCTTTTGCTGTTGCCCTAATTTTATACACACATACACCACTGGTATAGTGGTGGCAGGACTGTAATGTGATGCATCTCTTTCGTGACATACTATAAAATGCGACAGCGGCCGCAGATCGCAGGTTCGAAGCAGCGGATGTGGCAGCGAAGATTTTGCTGTTGCCCTAATTTGATACACACATGCACCACTGGTATAGTGGTGGCAGCACTGTAATGTGATGCATCTTTTTCGTGATATCCTATGAAATGCGACACCGGCCGCGGCTCGCAGGTTCGAAGCAGCGGATGTGGCAGCGAAGCTTTTGCTGTTGCCCTAATTTTATACACACATACACCACTGGTATAGTGGTGGCAGCACTGTAATGTGATGCATCTTTTTCGTGACATACTATAAAATGCGACACCGGCCGCGGCTTGCAGGTTCGAAGCAGCGGATGTGGCAGCGAAGCTTTTGCTGTTGCCCTAATTTTATACACACATACTCCACTGGTATAGTGGTGGCAGCACTGTAATATGATGCATCTTTTTCGTGATATCCTATAAAATGCGACACCGGCCGCGGCTCGCAGGTTCGAAGCAGCGGATGCGGCAGCGAAGCTTTTGCTATTGCCCTAATTTTATACACACATAAACCGCTGGTATAGTGGTGGCAGCACTGTAATGTGATGCATCTTTTTCGTGACATACTATAAAATAAGCAAGCGGCCGCGGCTCCCAGGTTCGAAGCAGCGGATGTGGCAGCGAAGCTTTTGCTGTTGCCCTAATTTTATACACACATACACCACTGGTATAGTGGTGGCAACACTGTAATATGATGCATCTTTTTCGTGATATCCTATAAAATGCGACACTGGCCGCGGCTCGGAGGTTCGAAGTAGCGGATGTGGCAGCGAAGCTTTTGCTGTTGTCCTAATTTTATACACATATACACCGCTGGAATTGTGGTGCCAGCACTGTAATGTGATGCATCTCTTTCGTGACATACTATAACATGCGACACCGGCCGCGGCTCGCAGGTTCGAAGCAGCGGATGTGGCAGCGAAGCTTTTGCTGTTGCCCTAATTTTATACACACATACACCGCAGGCATAGTGGTGGCAGCACTGTAATGTGATGCATTTTCTTCGAGACATCCTATAAAATGCAACACCGGCCGCGGCTCGCAGGTTCGAAGCAGCGGATGTGGCAGCGAAGCTTTTGCTGTTGCCCTAATTTTATAAACACATACTCCACTGGTATAGTGGTGGCAGCACTGTAATATGATGCATCTTTTTCGTGATATCCTATGAAATGCGACACCGGCCGCGGCTCGCAGGTTCGAAGCAGCGGATGTGGCAGCGAAGCTTTTGCTGTTGCCCTAATTTTATACACACATACACCACTGGTATAGTGGTGGCAGGACTGTAATGTGATGCATCTTTTTCATGACATACTATAAAATGCGACACCGGCCGCGGCTTGCAGGTTCGAAGCAGCGGATGTGGCAGCGAAGCTTTTGCTGTTGCCTTAATTTTATACACACATACTCCACTGGTATAGTGGTGCAAGCACTGTAATATGATGCATCTTTTTCGTGATATCCTATAAAATGCGACACCGGCCGCGGCTCGCAGGTTCGAAGCAGCGGATGCGGCAGCGCAGCTTTTGCTGTTGCCCTAATTTTATACACACATACACCACTGGTATAGTGGTGGCAGCACTGTAATGTGATGCATCTTTTTCATGACATACTATAAAATGCGACACCGGCCGCGGCTCGCAGGTTCGAAGCAGCGGATGTGGCAGCGAAGCTTTTGCTGTTGCCCTAATTTTATACACACATACTGCACTGGTATAGTGGTGGCAGCACTGTAATATGATGCATCTTTTTCGTGATATCCTATAAAATGCGACACCGGCCGCGGCTCGCAGGTTCGAAGCAGCGGATGTGGCAGCGAAGCTTTTGCTGTTGCCCTAATTTTATACACACATACACCACTGGTATAGTGGTGGCAGCATTGTAATGTGATGCATCTTTTTCGTGATATCCTATAAAATGCGACACCGGCCGCGGCTCGCAGGTTCGAAGCAGCGGAAGTGGCAGCGGAGCTTTTGCTCTTGTCCTAATTTTATACACATATACACCGCTGGTATTGTGGTGCCAGCACTGTAATGTGATGCATCTCTTTCGTGACATACTATAAAATGCGACACCGGCCGCGGCTCGCCGGTTCGAAGCAGCGGATGTGGCAGCGAAACTTTTGCTGTTGCCCTAATTTTGTACACACATACACCGCAGGTATAGTGGTGGGAGAACTGTAATGTGATGCATCTCTTCCGTGACGCACTATAAAAAGCGACACAGGCCGCGGCTTGCAGGTTCGAAGCAGCGGATGTGGCATCGAAGCTTTTGCTGTTGCCCTAATTTTATACACACATACACCGCAGGCATAGTGGTGGCAGCACTGTAATGTGATGCATTTTCTTCGAGACATCCTATAAAATGCAACACCGGCCGCGGCTCGCAGGTTCGAAGCAGCGGATGTGGCAGCGAAGCTTTTGCTGTTGCCCTAATTTTATAAACACATACTCCACTGGTATAGTGGTGGCAGCACTGTAATATGATGCATCTTTTTCGTGATATCCTATGAAATGCGACACCGGCCGCGGCTCGCAGGTTCGAAGCAGCGGATGTGGCAGCGAAGCTTTTGCTGTTGCCCTAATTTTATACACACATACACCACTGGTATAGTGGTGGCAGGACTGTAATGTGATGCATCTTTTTCATGACATACTATAAAATGCGACACCGGCCGCGGCTTGCAGGTTCGAAGCAGCGGATGTGGCAGCGAAGCTTTTGCTGTTGCCTTAATTTTATACACACATACTCCACTGGTATAGTGGTGCAAGCACTGTAATATGATGCATCTTTTTCGTGATATCCTATAAAATGCGACACCGGCCGCGGCTCGCAGGTTCGAAGCAGCGGATGCGGCAGCGCAGCTTTTGCTGTTGCCCTAATTTTATACACACATACACCACTGGTATAGTGGTGGCAGCACTGTAATGTGATGCATCTTTTTCATGACATACTATAAAATGCGACACCGGCCGCGGCTCGCAGGTTCGAAGCAGCGGATGTGGCAGCGAAGCTTTTGCTGTTGCCCTAATTTTATACACACATACTGCACTGGTATAGTGGTGGCAGCACTGTAATATGATGCATCTTTTTCGTGATATCCTATAAAATGCGACACCGGCCGCGGCTCGCAGGTTCGAAGCAGCGGATGTGGCAGCGAAGCTTTTGCTGTTGCCCTAATTTTATACACACATACACCACTGGTATAGTGGTGGCAGCATTGTAATGTGATGCATCTTTTTCGTGATATCCTATAAAATGCGACACCGGCCGCGGCTCGCAGGTTCGAAGCAGCGGAAGTGGCAGCGGAGCTTTTGCTCTTGTCCTAATTTTATACACATATACACCGCTGGTATTGTGGTGCCAGCACTGTAATGTGATGCATCTCTTTCGTGACATACTATAAAATGCGACACCGGCCGCGGCTCGCCGGTTCGAAGCAGCGGATGTGGCAGCGAAACTTTTGCTGTTGCCCTAATTTTGTACACACATACACCGCAGGTATAGTGGTGGGAGAACTGTAATGTGATGCATCTCTTCCGTGACGCACTATAAAAAGCGACACAGGCCGCGGCTTGCAGGTTCGAAGCAGCGGATGTGGCAGCGAAGCTTTTGCTGTTGCCCTAATTTTATACACACATACACCACTGGTATAGTGGTGGCAGCATTGTAATGTGATGCATCTTTTTCGTGATATCCTATAAAATGCGACACCGGCCGCGGCTCGCAGGTTCGAAGCAGCGGAAGTGGCAGCGGAGCTTTTGCTCTTGTCCTAATTTTATACACATATACACCGCTGGTATTGTGGTGCCAGCACTGTAATGTGATGCATCTCTTTCGTGACATACTATAAAATGCGACAGCGGCCGCAGATCGCAGGTTCGAAGCAGCGGATGTGGCAGCGAAGATTTTGCTGTTGCCCTAATTTGATACACACATGCACCACTGGTATAGTGGTGGCAGCACTGTAATGTGATGCATCTTCTTCGAGACATCCTATAAAATGCAACACCGGCCGTGGCTCGCAGGTTCGAAGCAGCGGATGTGGCAGCGAAGCTTTTGCTGTTGCCCTAATTTTATACACACATACTCCACTGGTATAGTGGTGGCAGCACTGTAATGTGATGCATCTTTTTCATGACATACTATAAAATGCGACACCGGCCGCGGCTCGCAGGTTCGAAGCAGCGGATGTGGCAGCGAAGCTTTTGCTGTTGCCCTAATTTTATACACACATACACCACTGGTATAGTGGTGGCAGCATTGTAATGTGATGCATCTTTTTCGTGATATCCTATAAAATGCGACACCGGCCGCGGCTCGCAGGTTCGAAGCAGCGGAAGTGGCAGCGGAGCTTTTGCTGTTGCCCTAATTTTATACACACATAAACCGCTGGTATAGTGGTGGCAGCACTGTAATGTGATGCAGCTTTTTCGAGACATCCTATAAAATGCGACACCAGCCGCAGATCGCAGGTTCGAAGCAGCGGATGTGGCAGCGAAGCTATTGCTGTTGCCCTAATTTTAGACACACATAAACCGCTGGTATAGTGGTGGCAGCACTGTAATGTGATGCATCTTTTTCGTGACATACTATAAAATAAGCAACCGGCCGCGGCTCACAGGTTCGAAGCAGCGGATGTGGCAGCGAAGCTTTTGCTGTTGCCCTAATTTTATACCCACATACACCACTGGTATAGTGGTGGCAGCACTGTAATGTGATGCATCTCTTTCGTGACATACTATAAAATGCGAGACCGGCCGCGGCTCGCAGGTTCGAAGCAGCGGATGTGGCAGCGAAGCTTTTGCTGTTGCCCTAATTTTATACACATATACACCGCTGGTATTGTGGTGGCAGCACTGTAATGTGATGCATCTCTTTCGTGACATACTATAAAATGCGACACCGGCCGCGGCTCGCAGGTTCGAAGCAGCGGATGTGGCAGCGAAGCTTTTGCTGTTGCCCTAATTTTATACACATATACACCTCTGGTATTGTGGTGGCAGCACTGTAATGTGATGGATCTCTTTCGTGACATACTATAAAATGCGACACCGGCCGCGGCTCGCAGGTTCGAAGCAGCGGATGTGGCAGCGAAGCTTTTGCTGTTGCCCTAATTTTATACACATATACACCGCTGGTATTGTGGTGGCAGCACTGTAATGGGATGCATCTCTTTCGTGACATACTATAAAATGCGACACCGGCCGCGGCTCGCAGGTTCGAAGCAGCGGATGTGGCAGCGAAGCTATTGCTGTTGCCCTAATTTTATACACATATACACCGCTGGTATTGTGGTGGCAGCACTGTAATGTGATGCATCTTTTTCGTGACATACTATAAAATAAGCAACCGGCCGCGGCTTGCAGGTTCGAAGCAGCGGATTTGGCAGCGAAGCTATTGCTGTTGCCCTAATTTTAGACACACATAAACCGCTGGTATAGTGGTGGCAGCACTGTAATGTGATGCATCTTTTTCGTAACATACTATAAAATAAGCAACCGGCCGCGGCTCACAGGTTCGAAGCAGCGGATGTGGCAGCGAAGCTTTTGCTGTTGCCCTAATTTTATACCCACATACACCACTGGTATAGTGGTGGCAGCACTGTAATGTGATGCATCTCTTTCGTGACATACTATAAAATGCGAGACCGGCCGCGGCTCGCAGGTTCGAAGCAGCGGATGTGGCAGCGAAGCTTTTGCTGTTGCCCTAATTTTATACACATATACACCGCTGGTATTGTGGTGGCAGCACTGTAATGTGATGCATCTCTTTCGTGACATACTATAAAATGCGACACCGGCCGCGGCTCGCAGGTTCGAAGCAGCGGATGTGGCAGCGAAGCTTTTGCTGTTGCCCTAATTTTATACACATATACACCTCTGGTATTGTGGTGGCAGCACTGTAATGTGATGGATCTCTTTCGTGACATACTATAAAATGCGACACCGGCCGCGGCTCGCAGGTTCGAAGCAGCGGATGTGGCAGCGAAGCTTTTGCTGTTGCCCTAATTTTATACACATATACACCTCTGGTATTGTGGTGGCAGCACTGTAATGTGATGGATCTCTTTCGTGACATACTATAAAATGCGACACCGGCCGCGGCTCGCAGGTTCGAAGCAGCGGATGTGGCAGCGAAGCTTTTGCTGTTGCCCTAATTTTATACACATATACACCGCTGGTATTGTGGTGGCAGCACTGTAATGGGATGCATCTCTTTCGTGACATACTATAAAATGCGACACCGGCCGCGGCTCGCAGGTTCGAAGCAGCGGATGTGGCAGCGAAGCTATTGCTGTTGCCCTAATTTTATACACATATACACCGCTGGTATTGTGGTGGCAGCACTGTAATGTGATGCATCTTTTTCGTGACATACTATAAAATAAGCAACCGGCCGCGGCTTGCAGGTTCGAAGCAGCGGATTTGGCAGCGAAGCTTTTGCTGTTGCCCTAATTTTATACACACATACACCACTGGTATTTTGGTGGCAGCACTGTAATATGATGCAGCTTTTTCGAGACATCCTATAAAATGCGACACCGGCCGCAGATCGCAGGTTCGAAGCAGCGGATGTGGCAGCGAAGCTATTGCTGTTGCCCTAATTTTAGACACACATAAACCGCTGGTACAGTGGTGGCAGCACTGTAATGTGATGCATCTTTTTCGTGACATACTATAAAGTAAGCAACCGGCCGCGGCTCACAGGTTCGAAGCAGCGGATGTGGCAGCGAAGCTTTTGCTGTTGCCCTAATTTTATACCCACATACACCACTGGTATAGTGGTGGCAGCACTGTAATGTGATGCATCTCTTTCGTGACATACTATAAAATGCGAGACCGGCCGCGACTCGCAGGTTCGAAGCAGCGGATGTGGCAGCGAAGCTTTTGCTGTTGCCCTAATTTTATACACATATACACCGCTGGTGTTGTGGTGGCAGCACTGTAATGTGATGCATCTCTTTCGTGACATACTATAAAATGCGACACCGGCCGCGGCTCGCAGGTTCGAAGCAGCGGATGTGGCAGCGAAGCTTTTGCTGTTGCCCTAATTTTATACACATATACACCTCTGGTATTGTGGTGGCAGCACTGTAATGTGATGGATCTCTTTCGTGACATACTATAAAATGCGACACCGGCCGCGGCTCGCAGGTTCGAAGCAGCGGATGTGGCAGCGAAGCTTTTGCTGTTGCCCTAATTTTATACACATATACACCGCTGGTATTGTGGTGGCAGCACTGTAATGTGATGCATCTCTTTCGTGACATACTATAAAATGCGACACCGGCCGCGGCTCGCAGGTTCGAAGCAGCGGATGTGGCAGCGAAGCTTTTGCTGTTGCCCTAATTTTATACACATATACACCTCTGGTATTGTGGTGGCAGCACTGTAATGTGATGCATCTCTTTCGTGACATACTATAAAATGCGACACCGGCCGCGGCTCGCAGGTTCGAAGCAGCGGATGTGGCAGCGAAGCTTATGCTGTGTCCCTAATTTTATACACACATACACCACTGGTATAGTGGTGGCAGCACTGTAATATGATGCAGCTTTTTCGTGATATCCTATAAAATGCGACTCCGGCCGCGGCTCGCAGGTTCGAAGCAGCGGATGTGGCAGCGGAGCTTTTGCTGTTGTCCTAATTTTATACACATATACACCGCTGGTATTGTGGTGCCAGCACTGTAATGTGATGCATCTCTTTCGTGACATACTATAAAATGCGACACCGGCCGCGGCTCGCAGGTTCGAAGCAGCGGATGTGGCAGCGAAGATTTTGCTGTTGCCCTAATTTGATACATACATACACCACTGGTATAGTGGTGGCAGCACTGTAATGTGATGCATCTTCTTCGAGACATCCTATAAAATGCAACACCGGCCGCGGCTCGCAGGTTCGAAGCAGCGGATGTGGCAGCGAAGCTTTTGCTGTTGCCCTAATTTTATACACACATACTCCACTGGTATAGTGGTGGCAGCCCCCGCAGGGGCGTCTGCGTCAGCAGGCGTTTGGTGTGTTGCGACACCACGTACCCGAGCACATGGGGGTTGGACCCTCCCGCGTGTAGCCGTGCGCGGCTTAGCCGTGTCCGGGGAAAAGGGGATCCTGGGGGTTGAGCCAACGCCGGGTGTTTGGACCTTTACGGCCCCTCGGCGGCGGCAACACACCCCTTTGGCCTCGGCTTCACGTAGACGGCACCCCCGGACTGACCCAGCCGGGGGAAATCGGCAGTCGCCTTTTCCTGTCTCTCTCTACTCTAATCTTTGTCTTTCTCTTTCACTTTTGACCTTTCCTGTCTCCTATTTACTTCATTTCATTTCCAAGTTTCCGGGCGGCTAGGGTTAACCATGTGGGCGTGGCCTTCCTTGGTCATGGTTATATGGTTATAGCAGTTATGTATGGCTAGTGGTTTTAAAACACTCCCGTGTTGGGCTCCATGGTGGGCGGCCAGCTTAGCTGCCGAACTTATATGTAATTTCATGGACAGAACCCCCTCTTCAACAAAACCTGATCGGAGGCCGAAAAGGCACCGGACCGAGGTAATGAATTTCAATAAACCTAGTGATTGCTTCACAAAATTTTTTGTCATCACGTCTGAAACTGAACAAAAAATTCAAGACATGTCCCCCTTCCTCATCGCCAAAGCACTTAACGAGTGTATTGGTGAGACCTACAAAGCCAAGAAAATGAATTCTGGAGACCTCTTGCTCGAAGTTATGACGGCTGAGCATAGCAGGCAGATTAAGAAACTTGAGAAGATCGGTGAGAACAGTGTGTCTGTCTCACCACATCGGACACTGAACTACGCGAAGGGTGTGATTTCAGATACAGAACTCCTTAAGTGCACAGACGAGGAAATCGAAGAAGCCTTGAGAGATCAGGGTGTTCTATGTGCAAGACGAATTAAATTTAGAAAAAATAACATTGAAACTCCGACCAAACACATTGTGCTGACCTTCAACTCCTTAACACTTCCAAGTGCCGTTAAGGCTGCTTACCTGTACCTTAGAGTAAGACCATATTTGCCCAATCCCCGCCGGTGCTTTCGGTGTCAGAAATATGGGCACGGCTCCCAGTCATGTCGCGGAAGAGCAACCTGTGCTAAATGCGGTCAACCAGACCACGGTGATGAAACGTGCACAAACGAGCTGTGTTGCGCAAATTGCGCGGGTCAGCACGCGGCATTTTCCAGATCTTGTCCTCGGTGGAAAAAAGAAAAAGAAGTGATTGCATTGAAGGTACGGGAGAACATATCATACATTGAAGCCAAAAAGAGAGTCGCTTTTGCCGATAGAGGTACTTACGCACAGGCTGTGCACAGAGGGCGTGCGCCGCCGATGGTGTCAATTGGAACCCAGGTGGAGCTGCTGGACAAGGTTTCAGCTCTCCGGCCCTCCTCACCCAGTGAAATAACAGACGCTCGTCGAAACCCTCTCCCAAGAGGCCCAGAGGCTTCAGCTGAGGCTGACGGCAGTCAGCACGTGGTAGAGGCCACGAAGGTCTCAACGCCGGTGCTGAAGGACCGCTTTCTTTCCAAGAAGACGGCACCTTCTCCAAGCACCATCAACGATGAACGCCCAAAGGGCGATGATATGATGGAAGTGTGTCCGCCGGACACGAATCAAACAAAAGAGCCTACATCTGGTAGGCAAACCAAAAAGTCGGGTATTCCCCCTGGAAAACACAAAGGGGGTAGACTTCCGGTCATTCCTCCTGCTAAGGAGAAGTGACCGACAAAGCATTTTAGCAAGTTTCTTGCTCATTCACATAAGTCATCTTTGTGACCTCTTACATAGAATCTCTTTGTGAAGTACTTGATAATCCACATCATCAAATATGGCTACTATTGTGCAGTGGAACTGCCGTGGTTTAAGAACCAATATTGATGACATTTACAATCTTTTCGAGGATGCTGAGGCTTCTGTTATGTGTTTGCAAGAAACTCATTTGAAAGATTGCCATAAACAACCTCTGCGTCGATATAGCATCTTTCGCAAAGATAGGGAAGAGGCGTCAGTCGCATCTGGAGGAGTCGCTATAGTGGTCGCTCAAGGAGTCCCAGTACGCGAAGTGAAGCTTAACACCAACTTAGAAGCTGTTGCAGTAAAGGTTCAGATAGGGAAAACAATAACAGTATGCTCCCTGTACTTACCACCAGGTAAGAATATCACAATAAAAGAATTAGAAAATCTCGTGAAAGAACTTCCAGAACCTTTCCTTTTATTGGGTGATTTTAATGCTCATAATAACATCTGGGGCAGTAACCACACTGACGCAAGGGGGAAAATGGTAGAAGAATTTTTAGACAACTGCAATCTGTACCTTTTTAATGATTCAAAGCCAACATATTTTATTGCTAAATCACAATCTACTTCAAGCATTGACCTCTTCTGTGGCACGCCGTCACTTGCTGGATTTTTTTATTTGGGACGTGAGGGAAAACCCACGTGGCAGCGACCACTACCCTATAATACTCAAGCCGATCGACGCGCCTCCAACAACGCCAGTACGAAGACAGAGATGGAAGCTGGGTAAAGCAGACTGGTCAGTTTTTTTGGAAAGCTCCGAAATAAGGATTGATGATGTCATCGCACTCAATATTGACGACTTATGTGATGCGATAACGAAACAAATTTTAGATGCAGCTGAAAACTCCATACCACTTTCACAAGGGAAACTTCCACGTAGACCAAAACCGTGGTGGAATGAAGCATGTGATAAAGCTCGTAGGAAACAAAACTGTGCATGGTCTCGACTTAACAGGTACCCAAATTTCGAAAATTTATTGCTGTTTAAACAAAAGCGCAGTGAGGCTAGAAGAGAAAGACGGATAGCAAAAAGAACATCATGGGTGAAATATGTGAGCTCTATAAACAGTCAAACAACAAGTAAATTAGTCTGGAAGAAAGTGAGAAAAATAGACGGGGTTCATACAGAACACACACTCCCTATATTCGACGAGGAAACGGATCTTAAAGGGCAAGCAAATATACTTGGCGAGCACTTTGCTGGAATTTCGAGTGACGCTCACTACACGCCCGAGTTTCTTAATATAAAGGCCACGGCAGAAAAGAAAGATCTTCGGATATCTCTGAATAGTACTGAGCCATATAACTGTCCTTTTACAAAAACTGAACTTTAGGGAAGAGCCATTCAGCAGGCCCGGACAACATACACTACGAAATGCTGCGACACCTACACATGAACACGTACGACACAATCCTTCACCTCTTCAACAGGTTGTGGGCGGAAGGCTATTTTCCAAAAGCATGGAAGAAGGCGATAGTTCTACCACTTCTAAAACCTGGAAAGGCACGCTCTGATCCTAACAGTTATCGCCCCATTGCCTTAACCAGTTGTTTAGGAAAAACATTCGAAAGAATGGTTAACAAACGGCTTGTACACCTTTTGGAAAGTAACGGGTTACTTGATCAGTACCAGTGTGGCTTTAGAGCCAATCGCAGCACAATCGACCAATTAGTTCGGTTAGAAACAAAAATCCGTGAATCTTTCGTCCAAAGGCAGCATTGCGTCTCCGTTTTCTTTGACCTATCAAAAGCGTATGATACGACGTGGAGACATGGCATTTTAATGGACTTGCACAGACACGGAATAAAAGGGCACATGCTTTGTATAATCAAAAGCTATCTGGAGGACCGAACTTTTCAGGTAATGTTTGGACCAACTTTCTCCAACTGTTTTATACAGAAGAATGGAGTGCCGCAAGGTGGAGTATTGAGCGTTACACTATTTTTAGTGAAGCTGAATTCGATAACTACAGTTATTCCTTCTTCCTTAATGTATTCTTTATATGTCGATGACATTCAACTTTGTTTCTCCTCTTGTAATATGGCTACTTGCGAACGCCAACTCCAGTTGGGTGTAAACTCTATAGTGCGATGGGCAAACGAAAATGGTTTTAAATTTTGCGCAGAAAAAACAATATGCGTACCTTTCAGTCAATACCGAAGGCTCACACCGGACCCAACATTACATATTAAAGGACAGCAAATCACAGTAAAGAACGAACACAAATTTCTTGGTATGATCTTTGACAAAAAACTCAACTTCAAAGCGCACATCGCTTATGTAAAACAGAAGTCTCTGAAATCCATAAATTTAATAAAGCTCCTATCCCACCAATCATGGGGTTCAGATAGAATATGTCTGCTTCGCATATACAATGCAGTTGTCCGATCACAATTAGACTACGGATGTTTTGTGTACGGCTCAGCTCGAAAGTCAGCATTAGAGGTTCTTGATCCGGTGCATCACCTCGGACTACGTCTGTGCTCCGGCGCGTTTCGTACGTCTCCTGTACAAAGCTTGTATGCAGAAACCAACCAGCTGTCTTTGGAACACAGAAGACTATTTCTTGGAAACATGTACATAATGAGAGTACTGTCCTGTTCAACGCATCCTTGTAGACGACTATTTACAAGGCCGCGCTTTGAAACACATTTTAGCAACAAACCGGCAATCATTCCTTCTTTTTTCATCAGGTACCAAAAGCTGAATGCGGACCTATGTTTCGACGTAAGAAATAAATTCTTGCAAGATGAACCTTCTTTTGCTCCTTGGGAGATGAAACATGCGCAATGCGACTTTAGGTTAACAAAAAACAGAAAACAATTTTCACCAAGAGAGGCGTTACTAAGCGAATATTTAGAAATAGAATCAGAATATAATTTTTGCGTGAAATACTTTACAGATGGATCAAAAAGCAATGGCAATGTAGGCGCTGCAGTGACATCAAATCAATTTGAAAAACAAATGAGACTTCCAAGTCAGGCTACGGTCTTTACTGCAGAACTTCATGCCATTTCGTTAGCTCTTGAAGACATCCTAAAAAGAGGAAATAACCAATCTGTTATATTTAGCGACTCCTTGAGCTCTCTTCAAGCTCTCGCATCTAGGTTACCATCTAGAAATAATCTATTGAAGAAAATAAAAAAACAATACACAACATGTCACAAGAGAGCGTTAAATGTCACTTTCTGCTGGATTCCTAGTCATGTAGGAATTCCCGGTAATGAAAGAGCAGATTTCATGGCAGTCAGTACCAAAGATTTGGAGCTACATGATGTTGGCCTACCTTGGCAAGATTATAAAGCCACTTTAAAAATAGCAGTTAAGAAACACCGGCAGAAAGTGTGGGATCAAGAAAAACTTAACAAGCTTCATTGCATAAAACCTATTCTACGAGAATGGCAGAGTTGTCGCCACAGACAAAGATTTTACGAGGTTATTTTATGTCGCTTAAGAATTGGTCACACAAGGCTGACACATAGTTACTTAATTAATAACAAACCACAACCACCATGCCAACACTGCGGTGAAATTTTAACCGTGCTACATATTTTAATAACATGTCCTGGTTTAGAAAAATGGAGGCAAAGATATTTTAAGATTTTTTACGAAAAAAGAATCCCTATCCATCCTATGTTGTTATTGAGCGATGAACCACTGGTCCCATATGAAGATACTTTTAACTTTTTAAAAGCCACAGGAATCCTACAAGAACTGTAGCACATTTCATGTTTTATATTTTTACTTGGCCTTACACCATTTTACAGCATTTAAACAAATAAGCTAATACGAAAATCATGTTCTTGGCGCATTATAGTCTGCACGGCTGCTGCGCCATAAAAATTCCAAATCATCATCATCAGTGGTGGCAGCACTGTAATATGATGCATCTTTTTCGTGATATCCTATGAAATGCGACACCGGCCGCGGCTCGCAGGTTCGAAGCAGCGGATGTGGCAGCGAAGCTTTTGCTGTTGCCCTAATTTTATACACACATACACCGCTGGTATTGTGGTGGCAGCACTGTAATGTGATGCATCTTTTTCATGACATACTATAAAATGCGACACCAGCCGCGGCTCGCAGGTTCGAAGCTGCGGATGTGGCAGCGAAGCTATTGCTGTTGCCCTAATTTTATACACATATACACCGCTGGTATTGTGGTGGCAGCACTGTAATGTGATGCATCTTTTTCGTGACATACTATAAAATGCGACACCGGCCGCGGCTCGCAGGTTCGAAGCAGCGGATGTGGCAGCGAAGCTTTTGCTGTTGCCCTAATTTTATACACATATACACCGCTGGTATTGTGGTGGCAGCACTGTAATGGGATGCATCTCTTTCGTGACATACTATAAAATGCGACACCGGCCGCGGCTCGCAGGTTCGAAGCAGCGGATGTGGCAGCGAAGCTATTGCTGTTGCCCTAATTTTATACACATATACACCGCTGGTATTGTGGTGGCAGCACTGTAATGTGATGCATCTTTTTCGTGACATACTATAAAATAAGCAACCGGCCGCGGCTTGCAGGTTCGAAGCAGCGGATTTGGCAGCGAAGCTTTTGCTGTTGCCCTAATTTTATACACACATACACCACTGGTATTTTGGTGGCAGCACTGTAATATGATGCAGCTTTTTCGAGACATCCTATAAAATGCGACACCGGCCGCAGATCGCAGGTTCGAAGCAGCGGATGTGGCAGCGAAGCTATTGCTGTTGCCCTAATTTTAGACACACATAAACCGCTGGTACAGTGGTGGCAGCACTGTAATGTGATGCATCTTTTTCGTGACATACTATAAAGTAAGCAACTGGCCGCGGCTCACAGGTTCGAAGCAGCGGATGTGGCAGCGAAGCTTTTGCTGTTGCCCTAATTTTATACCCACATACACCACTGGTATAGTGGTGGCAGCACTGTAATGTGATGCATCTCTTTCGTGACATACTATAAAATGCGAGACCGGCCGCGACTCGCAGGTTCGAAGCAGCGGATGTGGCAGCGAAGCTTTTGCTGTTGCCCTAATTTTGTACACATATACACCGCTGGTGTTGTGGTGGCAGCACTGTAATGTGATGCATCTCTTTCGTGACATACTATAAAATGCGACACCGGCCGCGGCTCGCAGGTTCGAAGCAGCGGATGTGGCAGCGAAGCTTTTGCTGTTGCCCTAATTTTATACACATATACACCTCTGGTATTGTGGTGGCAGCACTTTAATGTGATGGATCTCTTTCGTGACATACTATAAAATGCGACACCGGCCGCGGCTCGCAGGTTCGAAGCAGCGGATGTGGCAGCGAAGCTTTTGCTGTTGCCCTAATTTTATACACATATACACCGCTGGTATTGTGGTGGCAGCACTGTAATGTGATGCATCTCTTTCGTGACATACTATAAAATGCGACACCGGCCGCGGCTCGCAGGTTCGAAGCAGCGGATGTGGCAGCGAAGCTTTTGCTGTTGCCCTAATTTTATACACATATACACCTCTGGTATTGTGGTGGCAGCACTGTAATGTGATGCATCTCTTTCGTGACATACTATAAAATGCGACACCGGCCGCGGCTCGCAGGTTCGAAGCAGCGGATGTGGCAGCGAAGCTTATGCTGTGTCCCTAATTTTATACACACATACACCACTGGTATAGTGGTGGCAGCACTGTAATATGATGCAGCTTTTTCGTGATATCCTATAAAATGCGACTCCGGCCGCGGCTCGCAGGTTCGAAGCAGCGGATGTGGCAGCGGAGCTTTTGCTGTTGTCCTAATTTTATACACATATACACCGCTGGTATTGTGGTGCCAGCACTGTAATGTGATGCATCTCTTTCGTGACATACTATAAAATGCGACACCGGCCGCGGCTCGCAGGTTCGAAGCAGCGGATGTGGCAGCGAAGATTTTGCTGTTGCCCTAATTTGATACATACATACACCACTGGTATAGTGGTGGCAGCACTGTAATGTGATGCATCTTCTTCGAGACATCCTATAAAATGCAACACCGGCCGCGGCTCGCAGGTTCGAAGCAGCGGATGTGGCAGCGAAGCTTTTGCTGTTGCCCTAATTTTATACACACATACTCCACTGGTATAGTGGTGGCAGCCCCCGCAGGGGCGTCTGCGTCAGCAGGCGTTTGGTGTGTTGCGACACCACGTACCCGAGCACATGGGGGTTGGACCCTCCCGCGTGTAGCCGTGCGCGGCTTAGCCGTGTCCGGGGAAAAGGGGATCCTGGGGGTTGAGCCAACGCCGGGTGTTTGGACCTTTACGGCCCCTCGGCGGCGGCAACACACCCCTTTGGCCTCGGCTTCACGTAGACGGCACCCCCGGACTGACCCAGCCGGGGGAAATCGGCAGTCGCCTTTTCCTGTCTCTCTCTACTCTAATCTTTGTCTTTCTCTTTCACTTTTGACCTTTCCTGTCTCCTATTTACTTCATTTCATTTCCAAGTTTCCGGGCGGCTAGGGTTAACCATGTGGGCGTGGCCTTCCTTGGTCATGGTTATATGGTTATAGCAGTTATGTATGGCTAGTGGTTTTAAAACACTCCCGTGTTGGGCTCCATGGTGGGCGGCCAGCTTAGCTGCCGAACTTATATGTAATTTCATGGACAGAACCCCCTCTTCAACAAAACCTGATCGGAGGCCGAAAAGGCACCGGACCGAGGTAATGAATTTCAATAAACCTAGTGATTGCTTCACAAAATTTTTTGTCATCACGTCTGAAACTGAACAAAAAATTCAAGACATGTCCCCCTTCCTCATCGCCAAAGCACTTAACGAGTGTATTGGTGAGACCTACAAAGCCAAGAAAATGAATTCTGGAGACCTCTTGCTCGAAGTTATGACGGCTGAGCATAGCAGGCAGATTAAGAAACTTGAGAAGATCGGTGAGAACAGTGTGTCTGTCTCACCACATCGGACACTGAACTACGCGAAGGGTGTGATTTCAGATACAGAACTCCTTAAGTGCACAGACGAGGAAATCGAAGAAGCCTTGAGAGATCAGGGTGTTCTATGTGCAAGACGAATTAAATTTAGAAAAAATAACATTGAAACTCCGACCAAACACATTGTGCTGACCTTCAACTCCTTAACACTTCCAAGTGCCGTTAAGGCTGCTTACCTGTACCTTAGAGTAAGACCATATTTGCCCAATCCCCGCCGGTGCTTTCGGTGTCAGAAATATGGGCACGGCTCCCAGTCATGTCGCGGAAGAGCAACCTGTGCTAAATGCGGTCAACCAGACCACGGTGATGAAACGTGCACAAACGAGCTGTGTTGCGCAAATTGCGCGGGTCAGCACGCGGCATTTTCCAGATCTTGTCCTCGGTGGAAAAAAGAAAAAGAAGTGATTGCATTGAAGGTACGGGAGAACATATCATACATTGAAGCCAAAAAGAGAGTCGCTTTTGCCGATAGAGGTACTTACGCACAGGCTGTGCACAGAGGGCGTGCGCCGCCGATGGTGTCAATTGGAACCCAGGTGGAGCTGCTGGACAAGGTTTCAGCTCTCCGGCCCTCCTCACCCAGTGAAATAACAGACGCTCGTCGAAACCCTCTCCCAAGAGGCCCAGAGGCTTCAGCTGAGGCTGACGGCAGTCAGCACGTGGTAGAGGCCACGAAGGTCTCAACGCCGGTGCTGAAGGACCGCTTTCTTTCCAAGAAGACGGCACCTTCTCCAAGCACCATCAACGATGAACGCCCAAAGGGCGATGATATGATGGAAGTGTGTCCGCCGGACACGAATCAAACAAAAGAGCCTACATCTGGTAGGCAAACCAAAAAGTCGGGTATTCCCCCTGGAAAACACAAAGGGGGTAGACTTCCGGTCATTCCTCCTGCTAAGGAGAAGTGACCGACAAAGCATTTTAGCAAGTTTCTTGCTCATTCACATAAGTCATCTTTGTGACCTCTTACATAGAATCTCTTTGTGAAGTACTTGATAATCCACATCATCAAATATGGCTACTATTGTGCAGTGGAACTGCCGTGGTTTAAGAACCAATATTGATGACATTTACGATCTTTTCGAGGATGCTGAGGCTTCTGTTATGTGTTTGCAAGAAACTCATTTGAAAGATTGCCATAAACAACCTCTGCGTCGATATAGCATCTTTCGCAAAGATAGGGAAGAGGCGTCAGTCGCATCTGGAGGAGTCGCTATAGTGGTCGCTCAAGGAGTCCCAGTACGCGAAGTGAAGCTTAACACCAACTTAGAAGCTGTTGCAGTAAAGGTTCAGATAGGGAAAACAATAACAGTATGCTCCCTGTACTTACCACCAGGTAAGAATATCACAATAAAAGAATTAGAAAATCTCGTGAAAGAACTTCCAGAACCTTTCCTTTTATTGGGTGATTTTAATGCTCATAATAACATCTGGGGCAGTAACCACACTGACGCAAGGGGGAAAATGGTAGAAGAATTTTTAGACAACTGCAATCTGTACCTTTTTAATGATTCAAAGCCAACATATTTTATTGCTAAATCACAATCTACTTCAAGCATTGACCTCTTCTGTGGCACGCCGTCACTTGCTGGATTTTTTTATTTGGGACGTGAGGGAAAACCCACGTGGCAGCGACCACTACCCTATAATACTCAAGCCGATCGACGCGCCTCCAACAACGCCAGTACGAAGACAGAGATGGAAGCTGGGTAAAGCAGACTGGTCAGTTTTTTTGGAAAGCTCCGAAATAAGGATTGATGATGTCATCGCACTCAATATTGACGACTTATGTGATGCGATAACGAAACAAATTTTAGATGCAGCTGAAAACTCCATACCACTTTCACAAGAGAAACTTCCACGTAGACCAAAACCGTGGTGGAATGAAGCATGTGATAAAGCTCGTAGGAAACAAAACTGTGCATGGTCTCGACTTAACAGGTACCCAAATTTCGAAAATTTATTGCTGTTTAAACAAAAGCGCAGTGAGGCTAGAAGAGAAAGACGGATAGCAAAAAGAACATCATGGGTGAAATATGTGAGCTCTATAAACAGTCAAACAACAAGTAAATTAGTCTGGAAGAAAGTGAGAAAAATAGACGGGGTTCATACAGAACACACACTCCCTATATTCGACGAGGAAACGGATCTTAAAGGGCAAGCAAATATACTTGGCGAGCACTTTGCTGGAATTTCGAGTGACGCTCACTACACGCCCGAGTTTCTTAATATAAAGGCCACGGCAGAAAAGAAAGATCTTCGGATATCTCTGAATAGTACTGAGCCATATAACTGTCCTTTTACAAAAACTGAACTCTTCGATGCAATATATTTAGGGAAGAGCCATTCAGCAGGCCCGGACAACATACACTACGAAATGCTGCGACACCTACACATGAACACGTACGACACAATCCTTCACCTCTTCAACAGGTTGTGGGCGGAAGGCTATTTTCCAAAAGCATGGAAGAAGGCGATAGTTCTACCACTTCTAAAACCTGGAAAGGCACGCTCTGATCCTAACAGTTATCGCCCCATTGCCTTAACCAGTTGTTTAGGAAAAACATTCGAAAGAATGGTTAACAAACGGCTTGTACACCTTTTGGAAAGTAACGGGTTACTTGATCAGTACCAGTGTGGCTTTAGAGCCAATCGCAGCACAATCGACCAATTAGTTCGGTTAGAAACAAAAATCCGTGAATCTTTCGTCCAAAGGCAGCATTGCGTCTCCGTTTTCTTTGACCTATCAAAAGCGTATGATACGACGTGGAGACATGGCATTTTAATGGACTTGCACAGACACGGAATAAAAGGGCACATGCTTTGTATAATCAAAAGCTATCTGGAGGACCGAACTTTTCAGGTAATGTTTGGACCAACTTTCTCCAACTGTTTTATACAGAAGAATGGAGTGCCGCAAGGTGGAGTATTGAGCGTTACACTATTTTTAGTGAAGCTGAATTCGATAACTACAGTTATTCCTTCTTCCTTAATGTATTCTTTATATGTCGATGACATTCAACTTTGTTTCTCCTCTTGTAATATGGCTACTTGCGAACGCCAACTCCAGTTGGGTGTAAACTCTATAGTGCGATGGGCAAACGAAAATGGTTTTAAATTTTGCGCAGAAAAAACAATATGCGTACCTTTCAGTCAATACCGAAGGCTCACACCGGACCCAACATTACATATTAAAGGACAGCAAATCACAGTAAAGAACGAACACAAATTTCTTGGTATGATCTTTGACAAAAAACTCAACTTCAAAGCGCACATCGCTTATGTAAAACAGAAGTCTCTGAAATCCATAAATTTAATAAAGCTCCTATCCCACCAATCATGGGGTTCAGATAGAATATGTCTGCTTCGCATATACAATGCAGTTGTCCGATCACAATTAGACTACGGATGTTTTGTGTACGGCTCAGCTCGAAAGTCAGCATTAGAGGTTCTTGATCCGGTGCATCACCTCGGACTACGTCTGTGCTCCGGCGCGTTTCGTACGTCTCCTGTACAAAGCTTGTATGCAGAAACCAACCAGCTGTCTTTGGAACACAGAAGACTATTTCTTGGAAACATGTACATAATGAGAGTACTGTCCTGTTCAACGCATCCTTGTAGACGACTATTTACAAGGCCGCGCTTTGAAACACATTTTAGCAACAAACCGGCAATCATTCCTTCTTTTTTCATCAGGTACCAAAAGCTGAATGCGGACCTATGTTTCGACGTAAGAAATAAATTCTTGCAAGATGAACCTTCTTTTGCTCCTTGGGAGATGAAACATGCGCAATGCGACTTTAGGTTAACAAAAAACAGAAAACAATTTTCACCAAGAGAGGCGTTACTAAGCGAATATTTAGAAATAGAATCAGAATATAATTTTTGCGTGAAATACTTTACAGATGGATCAAAAAGCAATGGCAATGTAGGCGCTGCAGTGACATCAAATCAATTTGAAAAACAAATGAGACTTCCAAGTCAGGCTACGGTCTTTACTGCAGAACTTCATGCCATTTCGTTAGCTCTTGAAGACATCCTAAAAAGAGGAAATAACCAATCTGTTATATTTAGCGACTCCTTGAGCTCTCTTCAAGCTCTCGCATCTAGGTTACCATCTAGAAATAATCTATTGAAGAAAATAAAAAAACAATACACAACATGTCACAAGAGAGCGTTAAATGTCACTTTCTGCTGGATTCCTAGTCATGTAGGAATTCCCGGTAATGAAAGAGCAGATTTCATGGCAGTCAGTACCAAAGATTTGGAGCTACATGATGTTGGCCTACCTTGGCAAGATTATAAAGCCACTTTAAAAATAGCAGTTAAGAAACACCGGCAGAAAGTGTGGGATCAAGAAAAACTTAACAAGCTTCATTGCATAAAACCTATTCTACGAGAATGGCAGAGTTGTCGCCACAGACAAAGATTTTACGAGGTTATTTTCTGTCGCTTAAGAATTGGTCACACAAGGCTGACACATAGTTACTTAATTAATAACAAACCACAACCACCATGCCAACACTGCGGTGAAATTTTAACCGTGCTACATATTTTAATAACATGTCCTGGTTTAGAAAAATGGAGGCAAAGATATTTTAAGATTTTTTACGAAAAAAGAATCCCTATCCATCCTATGTTGTTATTGAGCGATGAACCACTGGTCCCATATGAAGATACTTTTAACTTTTTAAAAGCCACAGGAATCCTACAAGAACTGTAGCACATTTCATGTTTTATATTTTTACTTGGCCTTACACCGTTTTACAGCATTTAAACAAATAAGCTAATACGAAAATCATGTTCTTGGCGCATTATAGTCTGCACGGCTGCTGCGCCATAAAAATTCCAAATCATCATCATCAGTGGTGGCAGCACTGTAATATGATGCATCTTTTTCGTGATATCCTATGAAATGCGACACCGGCCGCGGCTCGCAGGTTCGAAGCAGCGGATGTGGCAGCGAAGCTTTTGCTGTTGCCCTAATTTTATACACACATACACCGCTGGTATTGTGGTGGCAGCACTGTAATGTGATGCATCTTTTTCATGACATACTATAAAATGCGACACCGGCCGCGGCTCGCAGGTTCGAAGCTGCGGATGTGGCAGCGAAGCTATTGCTGTTGCCCTAATTTTATACACATATACACCGCTGGTATTGTGGTGGCAGCACTGTAATGTGATGCATCTTTTTCGTGACATACTATAAAATGCGACACCGGCCGCGGCTCGCAGGTTCGAAGCAGCGGATGTGGCAGCGAAGCTTTTGCTGTTGCCCTAATTTTATACACATATACACCGCTGGTATTGTGGTGGCAGCACTGTAATGTGATGCATCTCTTTCGTGACATACTATAAAATGCGACACCGGCCGCGGCTCGCAGGTTCGAAGCAGCGGATGTGGCAGCGAAGCTTATGCTGTTGCCCTAATTTTATACACACATACACCACTGGTATAGTAGTGGCAGCACTGTAATATGATGCAGCTTTTTCGTGATATCCTATAAAATGCGACACCGGCCGCGGCTCGCAGGTTCGAAGCAGCGGATGTGGCAGCGGAGCTTTTGCTGTTGTCCTAATTTTATACACATATACACCGCTGGTATTGTGGTGCCAGCACTGTAATGTCATGCATCTCTTTCGTGACATACTATAAAATGCGACACCGGCCGCGGCTCGCAGGTTCGAAGCAGCGGATGTGGCAGCGAAGCTTTTGCTGTTGCCCTAATTTTATACACACATACACCGCAGGTATAGTGGTGGGAGAACTGTAATGTGATGCATCTCTTCCGTGACGCACTATAAAATGCCACACAGGCCGCGGCTTGCAGGTTCGAAGCAGCGGATGTGGCAGCGAAGCTTTTGCTGTTGCCCTAATTTTATACACACATACACCGCAGGTAGAGTGGTGGCAGAACTGTAATGTGATGCATCTCTTTCGTGACATACTATAAAATGCGACAGCGGCCGCAGATCGCAGGTTCGAAGCAGCGGATGTGGCAGCGAAGATTTTGCTGTTGCCCTAATTTGATACATACATACACCACTGGTATAGTGGTGGCAGCACTGTAATGTGATGCATCTTCTTCGAGACATCCTATGAAATGCAACACCGGCCGCGGCTCGCAGGTTCGAAGCAGCGGATGTGGCAGCGAAGCTTTTGCTGTTGCCCTAATTTCATACACACATACTCCACTGGTATAGTGGTGGCAGCACTGTAATGTGATGCATCTTTTTCATGACATACTATAAAATGCGACACCGGCCGCGGCTTGCAGGTTCGAAGCAGCGGATGTGGCAGCGAAGCTTTTGCTGTTGCCCTAATTTTATACACACATACTCCACTGGTATAGTGGTGGCAGCACTGTAATATGATGCATCTTTTTCGTGATATCCTATGAAATGCGACACCGGCCGCGGCTCGCAGGTTCGAAGCAGCGGATGTGGCAGCGAAGCTTTTGCTGTTGCCCTAATTTTATACAGACATACACCACTGGTATAGTGGTGGCAGCACTGTAATGTGATGCATCTTTTTCATGACATACTATAAAATGCGACACCGGCCGCGGCTCGCAGGTTCGAAGCAGCGGATGCGGCAGCGAAGCTTTTGCTGTTGCCCTAATTTTATACACACATAAACCGCTGGTATAGTGGTGGCAGCACTGTAATGTCATGCATCTTTTTCGTGACATACTATAAAATAAGCAACCGGCCGCGGCTCGCAGGTTCGAAGCAGCGGATGTGGCAGCGAAGCTTTTGCTGTTGCCCTAATTTTATACACACATACACCACTGGTATTTTGGTGGCAGCACTGTAATATGATGCAGCTTTTTCGAGACATCCTATAAAATGCGACACCGGCCGCAGATCGCAGGTTCGAAGCAGCGGATGTGGCAGCGAAGCTTTTGCTGTTGCCCTAATTTTATACACACATACACCGCAGGTATAGTGGTGGGAGAACTGTAATGTGATGCATCTTCTTCGAGACATCCTATAAAATGCAACACCGGCTGCAGATCGCAGGTTCGAAGCAGCGGATGTGCCAGCGAATATTATGCTGTTGCCCTAAAGTTATACACACATACACCACTGGTATAGTGGTGGCAGCACTGTAATGTGATGCATCATTTCGTGACATCCTATAAAATGCGACACCGGCCGCAGATCCCAGGTTCGAAGCAGCGGATGTGGCAGCGAAGATTATGCTGTTGCCCTAATGTTATACACACATACACCGCTGGTATAGTGGTGATAGCACTCTAATGTGATGCATCACTTTCGTGACATACTATAAAATGCGAGACCGGCCGCAGATCGCAGGTTCGAAGCAGTGGATGTGGCAGCGAATATTTTGCTGTTGCCCTAATTTTATACACACATACACCACTGGTATAGTGGTGGCAGCACTGTAATGTGATGCATCTTTTTCGTGACATACTATAAAATGAGCAACCGGCCGCGGCTCACAGGTTCGAAGCAGCGGATGTGGCAGCGAAGCTTTTGCTGTTGCCCTAATTTTATACACACATACACCACTGGTATAGTGGTGGCAGCACTGTAATGTGATGCATCTCTTTCATGACATACTATAAAATGCCACACCGGCCGCAGATCGCAGGTTCGAAGCAGCGGATGTGGCAGCGAATATTTTGCTGTTGCCCTAATTTTATACACACATACACCACTGGTATAGTGGTGGCAGCACTGTAATGTGATGCATCTTTTTCGTGACATCCTATAGAATGCGACACCGGCCGCAGATCGCAGGTTCGAAGAAGCGGATGTGGCAGCGAAGATTATGCTGTTGCCCTAATTTTATACACACATACACCGCTGGTATAGTGGGGATAGCACTCTAATGTGATGCATCACTTTCGTGACATACTATAAAATGCGAGAGCGGCCGCAGATTGCAGGCTCGAAGCAGCGGATGTGGCAGCGAAGCTTTTGCTGTTGCCCTAATTTTATACACACATACATCACTGGTATAGTGGTGGCAGCACTGTAATGTGATGCATCTTTTTCGTGACATCCTATAAAATGCGACACCGGCCGCAGATCGCAGGTTCGAAGCAGCGGATGTGGCAGCGAAGCTTTTCCTGTTGCCCTAATTTTATACACACATACACCACTGGTATAGTGGTGGCAGCACTGTAATGTGATGCATCTCTTTCGTGACATACTATAAAATGCGAGACCGGCCGCAGATCGCAGGTCCGAAGCAGCGGATGTGGCAGCGAAGCTTTTGCTGTTGCCCTAATTTTATACACACATACACCACTGGTATAGTGGTGGCAGCACTCTAATGTGATGCATCTCTTTCGTGACATACTATAAAATTCGAGACCGGCCGCAGATCGCAGGTTCGAAGCAGCGGATGTGGCAGCGAAGCTTTTGCTGTTGCCCTAATTTTATACACACATACACCACTGGTATAGTGGTGGCAGCACTGTAATGTGATGCATCTTTTTCGTGACTTCCTATAAAATGCGACACCGGCCGCAGATCGCAGGTTCGAAGCAGCGGATGCGGCAGCGAAGCTTTTGCTGTTGCCCTAATTTTATACACACATAAACCGCTGGTATAGTGGTGGCAGCACTGTAATATGGTGCAGCTTTTTCGAGACATCCTATAAAATGGGACACCGGCCGCAGATCGCAGGTTCGAAGCAGCGGATGTGGCAGCGAAGCTATTGCTGTTGCCCTAATTTTAGACACACATAAACCGCTGGTATAGTGGTGGCAGCACTGTAATGTGATGCATCTTTTTCGTGACATACTATAAAATAAGCAACCGGCCGCGGCTCACAGGTTCGAAGCAGCGGATGTGGCAGCGAAGCTTTTGCTGTTGCCCTAATTTTATACCCACATACACCACTGGTATAGTGGTGGCAGCACTGTAATGTGATGCATCTCTTTCGTGACATACTATAAAATGCGACACCGGCTGCAGATCGCAGGTTCGAAGCAGCGGATGTGGCAGCGAAGCTTTTGCTGTTGCCCTAATTTTATACACACATACACCGCAGGTATAGTGGTGGGAGAACTGTAATGTGATGCATCTTCTTCGAGACATCCTATAAAATGCAACACCGGCTGCAGATCGCAGGTTCCAAGCAGCGGATGTGGCAGCGAATATTATGCTGTTGCCCTAAAGTTATACACACATACACCACTGGTATAGTGGTGCCAGCACTGTAATGTGATGCATCATTTCGTGACATCCTATAAAATGCGACACCGGCCGCAGATCCCTGGTTCGAAGCAGCGGATGTGGCAGCGAAGATTATGCTGTTGCCCTAATGTTATACACACATACACCACTGGTATAGTGGTGGCAGCACTGTAATGTGATGCATCTCTTTCATGACATACTATAAAATGCGACACCGGCCGCAGATCGCAGGTTCGAAGCAGCGGATGTGGCAGCGAATATTTTGCTGTTGCCCTAATTTTATACACACATACACCACTGGTATAGTGGTGGCAGCACTGTAATGTGATGCATCTTTTTGGTGACATACTATAAAATGAGCAACCGGCCGCGGCTCACAGGTTCGAAGCAGCGGATGTGGCAGCGAAGCTTTTGCTGTTGCCCTAATTTTATACACACATACACCACTGGTATAGTGGTGGCAGCACTGTAATGTGATGCATCTCTTTCATGACATAATATAAAATGCGACACCGGCCGCAGATCGCAGGTTCGAAGCAGCGGATGTGGCAGCGAATATTTTGCTGTTGCCCTAATTTTATACACACATACACCACTGGTATAGTGGTGGCAGCACTGTAATGTGATGCATCTTTTTCGTGACATCCTATAAGATGCGACACCGGCCGCAGATCGCAGGTTCGAAGCAGCGGATGTGGCAGCGAAGATTATGCTGTTGCCCTAATTTTATACACACATACACCGCTGGTATAGTGGGGATAGCACTCTAATGTGATGCATCACTTTCGTGACATACTATAAAATGCGAGAGCGGCCGCAGATCGCAGGTTCGAAGCAGCGGAAGTGGCAGCGAAGCTTTTGCTGTTGCCCTAATTTTATACACACATACACCGCTGGTATAGTGGGGATAGCACTCTAATGTGATGCATCACTTTCGTGACATACTATAAAATGCGAGAGCGGCCGCAGATCGCAGGTTCGAAGCAGCGGATGTGGCAGCGAAGCTTTTGCTGTTGCCCTAATTTTATACACACATACACCACTGGTATAGTGGTGGCAGCACTGTAATGTGATGCATCTCTTTCGTGACATACTATAAAATGCGAGACCGGCCGCAGATCGCAGGTCCGAAGCAGCGGATGTGGCAGCGAAGCTTTTGCTGTTGCCCTAATTTTATACACACATACACCACTGGTATAGTGGTGGCAGCACTCTAATGTGATGCATCTCTTTCGTGACATAGTATAAAATTCGAGACCGGCCGCAGATCGCAGGTTCGAAGCAGCGGATGTGGCAGCGAAGCTTTTGCTGTTGCCCTAATTTTATACACACATACACCACTGGTATAGTGGTGGCAGCACTGTAATATGGTGCAGCTTTTTCGAGACATCCTATAAAATGTGACACCGGCCGCAGATCGCAGGTTCGAAGCAGCGGATGTGGCAGCGAAGCTATTGCTGTTGCCCTAATTTTAGACACACATAAACCGCTGGTATAGTGGTGGCAGCACTGTAATGTGATGCATCTTTTTCGTGACATACTATAAAATAAGCAACCGGCCGCGGCTCACAGGTTCGAAGCAGCGGATGTGGCAGCGAAACTTTTGCTGTTGCCCTAATTTTATACCCACATACACCACTGGTATAGTGGTGGCAGCACTGTAATGTGATGCATCTCTTTCGTGACATACTATAAAATGCGAGACCGGCCGCAGATCGCAGGTTCGAAGCAGCGGATGTGGCAGCGAAGATTTTGCTGTTGCCCTAATTTTATACACACATAAACCGCTGGTATTTTGGTGGCAGCACTGTAATATGACGCAGCTTTTTCGAGACATCCTATAAAATGCGACACCGGCCGCAGAACGCAGGTTCGAAGCAGCGGATGTGGCAGCGAAGCTTTTGCTGTTGCCCTAATTTTATACACACATACACCACTGGTATAGTGGTGGCAGCACTGTAATGTGATGCATCTCTTTCGTGACATACTATAAAATGCGAGACCGGCCGCAGATCGCAGGTTCGAAGCAGCGGATGTGGCAGCGAAGCTTTTGCTGTTGCCCTAATGTTATACACACATACACCACTGGTATAGTGGTGGCAGCACTGTAATGTGATGCATCTCTTTCGTGACATACTATAAAATGCGACACCGGCCGCAGATGGCAGGTTCGAAGCAGCTTATGTGGCAGCGAAGCTTTTGCTGTTGCCCTAATTTTATACACACATAGACCGCTGGTATTGTGGTGGCAGCACTGTAATGTCATGCATCTTCTTCGAGACATCCTATAAAATGCGACACCGGCCGCGGCTCGCACGTTCGAAGCAGCGGATGTGGCAACGAAGCTTTTGCTATTGCCCTAATTTTATACACACATACTCCACTGGTATAGTGGTGGCAGCACTGTAATATGATGCATCTTTTTCGTGATATCCTATAAAATGCGACACTGGCCGCGGCTCGCAGGTTCGAAGCAGCGGATGTGGTAGCGAAGCTTTTGCTGTTGCCCTAATTTTATGCACACATACACCACTGGTATAGTGGTGGCAGCACTGTAATGTGATGCATCTTTTTCATGACATACTATAAAATGCGACACCGGCCGCAGATCACAGGTTCGAAGCAGCGGATGTGGCAGCGAAGCTTTTGCTGTTGCCCTAATTTTATACACACATACACCACTGGTATTTTGGTGGCAGCACTGTAATATGATGCAGCTTTTTCGAGACATCCTATAAAATGCGACACCGGCCGCGGCTCGCACGTTCGAAGTAGCGGATGTGGCAACGAAGCTTTTGCTATTGCCCTAAATTTTAGACACAGATAAACCGCTGGTATAGTGGTGGCTGCACTGTAATGTGATGCATCTTTTTCGTGACATACTATAAAATAAGCAACCGGCCGCGGCTCACAGGTTCGAAGCAGCGGATGTGGCAGCGAAGCTTTTGCTGTTGCCCTAATTTTATACACACATACACCGCTGGTATTGTGGTGGCAGCACTGTAATGTGATGCATCTCTTTCGTGACATACTATAAAATGCGACACCGGCCGCGGCTCGCAGGTTCGAAGCAGCGGATGTGGCAGCGAAGCTTTTGCTGTTGCCCTAATTTTATCACACATACTCCGCTGGTATAGTGGTGGCAGCACTGTAATGTGATGCATCTCTTTCGTGACATACTATAAAATGCGACACCGGCCGCGGCTCGCAGGTTCGAAGCTGCGGATGTGGCAGCAAAGCTTTTGCTGTTGCCCTAATTTTATACACACATACACCGCTGGTATAGTGGTGGCAGCACTGTAATGTGATGCATCTCTTTCGTGACATACTATAAAATGCGACACCGGCCGCGGCTCGCAGGTTCGAAGCTGCGGATGTGGCCGCGAAGCTTTTGCTGTTGCCCTAATTTTATACACACATACTCCGCTGGTATAGTGGTGGCAGCACTGTAATGTGATGCATCTCTTTCGTGACATACTATAATATGCGACACCGGCCGCGGCTCGCAGGTTCGAAGCAGCGGATGTGGCAGCGAAGCTTTTGCTGTTGCCCTAATTTTATACACACATACACCGCTGGTATTGTGGTGGCAGCACTGTAATGTGATGCATCTCTTTCGTGGCATACTATAAAATGCGACACCGGCCGCGGCTCGCAGGTTCGAAGCAGCGGATGTGGCAGCGAAGCTTTTGCTGTTGCCCTAAGTTTATACACACACACTCCACTGGTATAGTTGTGGCAGCACTGTAATGTGATGCATCTCTTTCGTGACATACTATAAAATGCGACACCGGCCGCGGCTCGCAGGTTCGCAGCTGCGGATGTGGCAGCGAAGCTTTTGCTGTTGCCCTAATTTTATACACACATACACCACTGGTATTGTGGTGGCAGCACTGTAATGTGATGCATCTCTTTCGTGACATACTATAAAATGCGACACCGGCCGCGGCTCGCAGGTTCGAAGCAGCGGATGTGGCAGCGAAGCTTTTGCTGTTGCCCTAATTTTATACACACATACTCCACTGGTTTAGTGGTGGCAGCAGTGTAATGTGATGCATCTCTTTCGTGACATACTATAAAATGCGACACCGGCCGCGGCTCGCAGGTTCGAAGCAGCGGATGTGGCAGCGAAGCTTTTGCTGTTGCCCTAATTTTATACACACATACACCGCTGGTATTGTGGTGGCAGCAGTGTAATGTGATGCATCTCTTTCGTGACATACTATAAAATGCGACACCGGCCGCTGCTCGCTGGTTCGAAGTAGCGGATGTGGCAGCGAAGCTTTTGCTGTTGCCCTAATTTTATACACACATACTCCACTGGTATAGTGGTGGCAGCAGTGTAATGTGATGCATCTCTTTCGTGACACACTATAAAATGCGACACCGGCCGCGGCTCGCAGGTTCGAAGCAGCGGATGTGGCAGCGAAGCTTTTGCTGTTGCCCTAATTTTATACACACATACTCCACTGGTATAGTGGTGGCAGCACTGTAATGTGATGCATCTCTTTCGTGACATACTATAAAATGCGACACCGGCCGCGGCTCGCAGGTTCGAAGCAGCGGATTTGGCAGCGAAGCTTTTGCTGTTGCCCGAATTTTATACACACATACACCACTGGTATTGTGGTGGCAGCACTGTAATGTGATGCATCTCTTTCGTGGCATACTATAAAATGCGACACCGGCCGCGGCTCGCAGGTTCGAAGCAGCGGATGTGGCAGCGAAGCTTTTGCTGTTGCCCTAATTTTATACAACATACACCGCTGGTATTGTGGTGGCAGCACTGTAATGTGATGCATCTCTTTCGTGGCATACTATAAAATGCGACACCGGCCGCGGCTCGCAGGTTCGAAGCAGCGGATGTGGCAGCGAAGCTTATGCTGTTGCCCTAATTTTATACACACATACTCCACTGGTATAGTGGTGGCAGCACTGTAATGTGATGCATCTCTTCCGTGACATACTATAAAATGCGACACCGGCCGCGGCTCGCAGGTTCGAAGCTGCGGATGTGGCAGCGAAGCTTTTGCTGTTGCCCTAATTTTATACACACATACTCCACTGGTATAGTGGTGGCAGCACTGTAATGTGATACATCTCTTTCGTGACATACTATAAAATGCGACACCGGCCGCGGCTCGCAGGTTCGAAGCAGCGGATGTGGCAGCGAAGCTTTTGCTGTTGCCCTAATTTTATACACACATACACCGCTGGTATTGTGGTGGCAGCAGTGTAATGTGATGCATCTCTTTCGTGACATACTATAAAATGCGACACCGGCCGCGGCTCGCAGGTTCGAAGCAGCGGATGTGGCAGCGAAGCTTTTGCTGTTGCCCTAATTTTATACACACATACACCGCTGGTATAGTGGTGGCAGCACTGTAATGTGATGCATCTCTTTCGTGACATACTATAAAATGCGACACCGGCCGCGGCTCGCAGGTTCGAAGCAGCGGATGTGGCAGCGAAGCTTTTGCTGTTGCCCTAATTTTATACACACATACTCCACTGGTATAGTGGTGGCAGCAGTGTAATGTGATGCATCTCTTTCGTGACATACTATAAAATGCGACACCGGCCGCGGCTCGCAGGTTCGAAGCAGCGGATGTGGCAGCGAAGCTTTTGCTGTTGCCCAAATTTTATACACACATACACCATTGGTATAGTGGTGGCAGCACTGTAATGTGATGCATCTCTTCCGTGACATACTATAAAATGCGACACCGGCCGCGGCTCGCAGGTTCGAAGCAGCGGATGTGGCAGCGAAGCTTTTGCTGTTGCCCTAATTTTATACAAACATACACCACTGGTATAGTGGTGGCAGCACTGTAATGTGATGCATCTCTTTAATGACATACTATAAAATGCGACACCGGCCGCGGCTCGCAGGTTCGAAGCAGCGGATGTGGCAGCGAAGCTTTTGCTGTTGCCCTAATTTTATACACACATACACCGCTGGTATTTTGGTGGCAGCACTGTAATGTGATGCACCTATTTCGTGGCATACTATAAAATGCGACACCGGACGCGGCTCGCAGGTTCGAAGCAGCGGATGTGGCAGCGAAGCTTTTGCTGTTGCCCTAATTTTATACACACATACACCACTGGTATAGTGGTGGCAGCACTGTAATGTGATGCATCTCTTTCGTGACATACTATAAAATGCGACACCGGCCGCAGATGGCAGGTTCAAAGCAGAGTATGTGGCAGCGAAGCTTTTGCTGTTGCCCTAATTTTATACACACATACTCCACTGGTATAGTGGTGGCAGCACTGTAATATGATGCATCTTTTTCGTCATATCCTATAAAATGCGACACCGGCCGCGGCTCGCAGGTTCGAAGCAGCGGATGTGGCAGCGAAGCTTTTGCTGTTGCCCTAATTTTATGCACACATACACCACTGGTATAGTGGTGGCAGCACTGTAATGTGATGCATCTTTTTCATGACATACTATAAAATGCGACACCGGCCGCAGATCACAGGTTCGAAGCAGCGGATGTGGTAGCGAAGCTTTTGCTGTTGCCCTAATTTTATGCACACATACACCACTGGTATAGTGGTGGCAGCACTGTAATGTGATGCATCTTTTTCATGACATACTATAAAATGCGACACCGGCCGCAGATCACAGGTTCGAAGCAGCGGATGTGGCAGCGAAGCTTTTGCTGTTGCCCTAATTTTATACACACATACACCACTGGTATTTTGGTGGCAGCACTGTAATATGATGCAGCTTTTTCGAGACATCCTATAAAATGCGACACCGGCCGCGGCTCGCACGTTCGAAGCAGCGGATGTGGCAACGAAGCTTTTGCTATTGCCCTAAATTTTAGACACAGATAAACCGCTGGTATAGTGGTGGCTGCACTGTAATGTGATGCATCTTTTTCGTGACATACTATAAAATAAGCAACCGGCCGCGGCTCACAGGTTCGAAGCAGCGGATGTGGCAGCGAAGCTTTTGCTGTTGCCCTAATTTTATACATACATACACCACTGGTATAGTGGTGGCAGCACTGTAATGTGATGCATCTCTTTCTTGACGTACTATAAAATGCGACACCGGCCGCGGCTCGCAGGTTCGAAGCAGCAGATGTGGCAGCGAAGCTTTTGCTGTTGCCCTAATTTTATACGCACATACTCCACTGGTATAGTGGTGGCAGCACTGTAATGTGAGGCATCTCTTTCGTGACATGCTATAAAATGCGACACCGGCCGCGGCTCGCAGGTTCGAAGCGGCGGATGCGGCAGCGAAGCTTTTGCTGTTGCCCTAATTTTATACACACATACACCGCTGGTATTGTGGTGGCAGCACTGTAATGTGATGCATCTCTTTCGTGACATACTATAAAATGCGACACCGGCCGCGGCTCGCAGGTTCGAAGCAGCGGATGTGGCAGCGAAGCTTTTGCTGTTGCCCTAATTTTATCACACATACTCCGCTGGTATAGTGGTGGCAGCACTGTAATGTGATGCATCTCTTTCGTGACTTACTATAAAATGCGACACCGGCCGCGGCTCGCAGGTTCGAAGCTGCGGATGTGGCAGCAAAGCTTTTGCTGTTGCCCTAATTTTATACACACATACACCGCTGGTATAGTGGTGGCAGCACTGTAATGTGATGCATCTCTTTCTTGACGTACTATAAAATGCGACACCGGCCGCGGCTCGCAGGTTCGAAGCAGCAGATGTGGCAGCGAAGCTTTTGCTGTTGCCCTAATTTTATACGCACATACTCCACTGGTATAGTGGTGGCAGCACTGTAATGTGAGGCATCTCTTTCGTGACATGCTATAAAATGCGACACCGGCCGCGGCTCGCAGGTTCGAAGCGGCGGATGCGGCAGCGAAGCTTTTGCTGTTGCCCTAATTTTATACACACATACACCGCTGGTATTGTGGTGGCAGCACTGTAATGTGATGCATCTCTTTCGTGACATACTATAAAATGCGACACCGGCCGCGGCTCGCAGGTTCGAAGCAGCGGATGTGGCAGCGAAGCTTTTGCTGTTGCCCTAATTTTATCACACATACTCCGCTGGTATAGTGGTGGCAGCACTGTAATGTGATGCATCTCTTTCGTGACATACTATAAAATGCGACACCGGCCGCGGCTCGCAGGTTCGAAGCTGCGGATGTGGCAGCAAAGCTTTTGCTGTTGCCCTAATTTTATACACACATACACCGCTGGTATAGTGGTGGCAGCACTGTAATGTGATGCATCTCTTTCGTGACATACTATAAAATGCGACACCGGCCGCGGCTCGCAGGTTCGAAGCTGCGGATGTGGCAGCGAAGCTTTTGCTGTTGCCCTAATTTTATACACACATACTCCGCTGGTATAGTGGTGGCAGCACTGTAATGTGATGCATCTCTTTCGTGACATACTATAATATGCGACACCGGCCGCGGCTCGCAGGTTCGAAGCAGCGGATGTGGCAGCGAAGCTTTTGCTGTTGCCCTAATTTTATACACACATACACCGCTGGTATTGTGGTGGCAGCACTGTAATGTGATGCATCTCTTTCGTGGCATACTATAAAATGCGACACCGGCCGCGGCTCGCAGGTTCGAAGCAGCGGATGTGGCAGCGAAGCTTTTGCTGTTGCCCTAAGTTTATACACACACACTCCACTGGTATAGTTGTGGCAGCACTGTAATGTGATGCATCTCTTTCGTGACATACTATAAAATGCGACACCGGCCGCGGCTCGCAGGTTCGCAGCTGCGGATGTGGCAGCGAAGCTTTTGCTGTTGCCCTAATTTTATACACACATACACCACTGGTATTGTGGTGGCAGCACTGTAATGTGATGCATCTCTTTCGTGACATACTATAAAATGCGACACCGGCCGCGGCTCGCAGGTTCGAAGCAGCGGATGTGGCAGCGAAGCTTTTGCTGTTGCCCTAATTTTATACACACATACTCCACTGGTTTAGTGGTGGCAGCAGTGTAATGTGATGCATCTCTTTCGTGACATACTATAAAATGCGACACCGGCCGCGGCTCGCAGGTTCGAAGCAGCGGATGTGGCAGCGAAGCTTTTGCTGTTGCCCTAATTTTATACACACATACACCGCTGGTATTGTGGTGGCAGCAGTGTAATGTGATGCATCTCTTTCGTGACATACTATAAAATGCGACACCGGCCGCTGCTCGCTGGTTCGAAGTAGCGGATGTGGCAGCGAAGCTTTTGCTGTTGCCCTAATTTTATACACACATACTCCACTGGTATAGTGGTGGCAGCAGTGTAATGTGATGCATCTCTTTCGTGACACACTATAAAATGCGACACCGGCCGCGGCTCGCAGGTTCGAAGCAGCGGATGTGGCAGCGAAGCTTTTGCTGTTGCCCTAATTTTATACACACATACTCCACTGGTATAGTGGTGGCAGCACTGTAATGTGATGCATCTCTTTCGTGACATACTATAAAATGCGACACCGGCCGCGGCTCGCAGGTTCGAAGCAGCGGATTTGGCAGCGAAGCTTTTGCTGTTGCCCGAATTTTATACACACATACACCACTGGTATTGTGGTGGCAGCACTGTAATGTGATGCATCTCTTTCGTGGCATACTATAAAATGCGACACCGGCCGCGGCTCGCAGGTTCGAAGCAGCGGATGTGGCAGCGAAGCTTTTGCTGTTGCCCTAATTTTATACAACATACACCGCTGGTATTGTGGTGGCAGCACTGTAATGTGATGCATCTCTTTCGTGGCATACTATAAAATGCGACACCGGCCGCGGCTCGCAGGTTCGAAGCAGCGGATGTGGCAGCGAAGCTTATGCTGTTGCCCTAATTTTATACACACATACTCCACTGGTATAGTGGTGGCAGCACTGTAATGTGATGCATCTCTTCCGTGACATACTATAAAATGCGACACCGGCCGCGGCTCGCAGGTTCGAAGCTGCGGATGTGGCAGCGAAGCTTTTGCTGTTGCCCTAATTTTATACACACATACTCCACTGGTATAGTGGTGGCAGCACTGTAATGTGATACATCTCTTTCGTGACATACTATAAAATGCGACACCGGCCGCGGCTCGCAGGTTCGAAGCAGCGGATGTGGCAGCGAAGCTTTTGCTGTTGCCCTAATTTTATACACACATACACCGCTGGTATTGTGGTGGCAGCAGTGTAATGTGATGCATCTCTTTCGTGACATACTATAAAATGCGACACCGGCCGCGGCTCGCAGGTTCGAAGCAGCGGATGTGGCAGCGAAGCTTTTGCTGTTGCCCTAATTTTATACACACATACACCGCTGGTATAGTGGTGGCAGCACTGTAATGTGATGCATCTCTTTCGTGACATACTATAAAATGCGACACCGGCCGCGGCTCGCAGGTTCGAAGCAGCGGATGTGGCAGCGAAGCTTTTGCTGTTGCCCTAATTTTATACACACATACTCCACTGGTATAGTGGTGGCAGCAGTGTAATGTGATGCATCTCTTTCGTGACATACTATAAAATGCGACACCGGCCGCGGCTCGCAGGTTCGAAGCAGCGGATGTGGCAGCGAAGCTTTTGCTGTTGCCCAAATTTTATACACACATACACCATTGGTATAGTGGTGGCAGCACTGTAATGTGATGCATCTCTTCCGTGACATACTATAAAATGCGACACCGGCCGCGGCTCGCAGGTTCGAAGCAGCGGATGTGGCAGCGAAGCTTTTGCTGTTGCCCTAATTTTATACAAACATACACCACTGGTATAGTGGTGGCAGCACTGTAATGTGATGCATCTCTTTAATGACATACTATAAAATGCGACACCGGCCGCGGCTCGCAGGTTCGAAGCAGCGGATGTGGCAGCGAAGCTTTTGCTGTTGCCCTAATTTTATACACACATACACCGCTGGTATTTTGGTGGCAGCACTGTAATGTGATGCACCTATTTCGTGGCATACTATAAAATGCGACACCGGACGCGGCTCGCAGGTTCGAAGCAGCGGATGTGGCAGCGAAGCTTTTGCTGTTGCCCTAATTTTATACACACATACACCACTGGTATAGTGGTGGCAGCACTGTAATGTGATGCATCTCTTTCGTGACATACTATAAAATGCGACACCGGCCGCAGATGGCAGGTTCAAAGCAGAGTATGTGGCAGCGAAGCTTTTGCTGTTGCCCTAATTTTATACACACATACTCCACTGGTATAGTGGTGGCAGCACTGTAATATGATGCATCTTTTTCGTCATATCCTATAAAATGCGACACCGGCCGCGGCTCGCAGGTTCGAAGCAGCGGATGTGGCAGCGAAGCTTTTGCTGTTGCCCTAATTTTATGCACACATACACCACTGGTATAGTGGTGGCAGCACTGTAATGTGATGCATCTTTTTCATGACATACTATAAAATGCGACACCGGCCGCAGATCACAGGTTCGAAGCAGCGGATGTGGCAGCGAAGCTTTTGCTGTTGCCCTAATTTTATACACACATGGCCGCGGCTCGCAGGTTCGAAGCAGTTGATGTGGCAGCGAAGCTTTTGCTGTTGCCCTAATTTTATACACACATACACCACTGGTATTGTGGTGGCAGCACTGTAATGTGATGCATCTCTTTCGTGACATACTATAAAATGCGACACCGGCCGCGGCTCGCAGGTTCGAAGCAGCGGATGTGGCAGCGAAGCTTTTGCTGTTGCCCTAATTTTATACGCACCTACTCCACTGGTATAGTGGTTGCAGCACTGTAATGTGATGCATCTCTTTCGTGACATACTATAAAATGCGACATCGGCCGCGGCTCGCAGGTTCGAAGCTGCGGATGTGGCAGCGAAGCTTTTGCTGTTGCCCTAATTTTATACACACATACACCGCTGGTATTGTGGTGGCAGCACTGTAATGTGATGCATCTCTTTCGTGACATACTATAAAATGCGACACCGGCCGCGGCTCGCAGGTTCGAAGCAGCGGATGTGGCAGCGAAGCTTTTGCTGTTGCCCTAATTTTATACACACATACTCCACTGGTATAGTGGTGGCAGCACTGTAATGTGATGCATCTCTTTCGTGACATACTATAAAATGCGACACCGGCCGCGGCTCGCAGGTTCGAAGCTGCGGATGTGGCAGGGAAGCTTTTGCTGTTGCCCTAATTTTATACACACATACACCGCTGGTATTGTGGTGGCAGCACTGTAATGTGATGCACCTATTTCGTGGCATACTATAAAATGCGACACCGGCCGCAGATGGCAGGTTCGAAGCAGAGTATGTGGCAGCGAAGCTTTTGCTGTTGCCCTAATTTTATACACACATACTCCACTGGTATAGTGGTGGCAGCACTGTAATATGATGCATCTTTTTCGTCATATCCTATAAAATGCGACACCGGCCGCGGCTCGCAGGTTCGAAGCAGCGGATGTGGCAGCGAAGCTTTTGCTGTTGCCCTAATTTTATGCACACATACACCACTGGTATAGTGGTGGCAGCACTGTAATGTGATGCATTTTTTCATGACATACTATAAAATGCGACACCGGCCGCAGATCACAGGTTCGAAGCAGCGGATGTGGCAGCGAAGCTTTTGCTGTTGCCCTAATTTTATACACACATGGCCGCGGCTCGCAGGTTCGAAGCAGTTGATGTGGCAGCGAAGCTTTTGCTGTTGCCCTAATTTTATACACACATACACCACTGGTATTGTGGTGGCAGCACTGTAATGTGATGCATCTCTTTCGTGACATACTATAAAATGCGACACCGGCCGCGGCTCGCAGGTTCGAAGCAGCGGATGTGGCAGCGAAGCTTTTGCTGTTGCCCTAATTTTCTACGCACCTACTCCACTGGTATAGTGGTGGCAGCACTGTAATGTGATGCATCTCTTTCGTGACATACTATAAAATGCGACATCGGCCGCGGCTCGCAGGTTCGAAGCTGCGGATGTGGCAGCGAAGCTTTTGCTGTTGCCCTAATTTTATACACACATACACCGCTGGTATTGTGGTGGCAGCACTGTAATGTGATGCATCTCTTTCGTGACATACTATAAAATGCGACACCGGCCGCGGCTCGCAGGTTCGAAGCAGCGGTTGTGGCAGCGAAGCTTTTGCTGTTGCCCTAATTTTATACACACATACTCCACTGGTATAGTGGTGGCAGCACTGTAATGTGATGCATCTCTTTCGTGACATACTATAAAATGCGACACCGGCCGCGGCTCGCAGGTTCGAAGCTGCGGATGTGGCAGGGAAGCTTTTGCTGTTGCCCTAATTTTATACACACATACACCACTGGTATTGTGGTGGCAGCACTGTAATGTGATGCATCTCTTTCGTGACATACTATAAAATGCGACACCGGCCGCGGCTCGCAGGTTCGAAGCAGCGGATGTGGCAGCGAAGCTTTTGGTGTTGCCCTAATTTTATACACACATACACCGCTGGTATTGTGGTGGCAGCACTGTAATGTGATGCATCTCTTTCGTGACATACTATAAAATGCGACACCGGCCGTGGCTCGCAGGTTCGAAGCAGCGGATGTGGCAGCGAAGCTTTTGCTGTTGCCCTAATTTTATACACACATACTCCACTGGTATAGTGGTGGCAGCACTGTAATGTGATGCATCTCTTTCGTGACATACTATAAAATGCGACACCGGCCCCGGCTCGCAGGTTCGAAGCTGCGGATGTGGCAGGGAAGCTTTTGCTGTTGCCCTAATTTTATACACACATACTCCACTGGTATAGTGGTGGCAGCACTGTAATTTGATGCATCTCTTTCGTGACATACTATAAAATGCGACACCGGCCGCGGCTCGCAGGTTCGAAGCTGCGGATGCGGCAGCGAAGCTTTTGCTGTTGCCCTAATTTTATACACACATACACCGCTGGTATTGTGGTGGCAGCGCTGTAATGTGATGCATCTCTTTCGTGACATACTATAAAATGCGACACCGGCCGCGGCTCGCAGGTTCGAAGCAGTGGATGTGGCAGCGAAGCTTTTGCTGTTGCCCTAATTTTATACACACATACACCGCTGGTATTGTGGTGGCAGCACTCTAATGTGATGCATCTCTTTCGTGACATACTATAAAATGCGACACCGGCCGCGTCTCGCAGGTTCGAAGCAGCGGATGTGGCAGCGAAGCTTTTGCTGTTGCCCTAATTTTATACACACATACACCACTGGTATTGTGGTGGCAGCACTGTAATGTGATGCATCTCTTTCGTGACATACTATAAAATGCGACACCGACCGCGGCTCACAGGTTCGAAGCAGCGGATGTGGCAGCGAAGCTTTTGCTGTTGCCCTAATTTTATACACACATACTCCACTGGTATAGTGGTGGCAGCAGTGTAATGTGATGCATCTCTTTCGTGACATACTATAAAATGCGACACCGGCCGCGGCTCGCAGGTTCGAAGCAGCGGATGTGGCAGCGAAGCTTTTGCTGTTGCCCTAATTTTATACACACATACACCGCTGGTATTTTGGTGGCAGCACTGTAATGTGATGCACCTATTTCGTGGCATACTATAAAATGCGACACCGGCCGCAGATGGCAGGTTCGAAGCAGAGTATGTGGCAGCGAAGCTTTTGCTGTTGCCCTAATTTTATACACACATACTCCACTGGTATAGTGGTGGCAGCACTGTAATATGATGCATCTTTTTCGTCATATCCTATAAAATGCGACACCGGCCGCGGCTCGCAGGTTCGAAGCAGCGGATGTGGCAGCGAAGCTTTTGCTGTTGCCCTAATTTTATGCACACATACACCACTGGTATAGTGGTGGCAGCACTGTAATGTGATGCATTTTTTCATGACATACTATAAAATGCGACACCGGCCGCAGATCACAGGTTCGAAGCAGCGGATGTGGCAGCGAAGCTTTTGCTGTTGCCCTAATATTATACACACATGGCCGCGGCTCGCAGGTTCGAAGCAGTTGATGTGGCAGCGAAGCTTTTGCTGTTGCCCTAATTTTATACACACATACACCACTGGTATTGTGGTGGCAGCACTGTAATGTGATGCATCTCTTTCGTGACATACTATAAAATGCGACACCGGCCGCGGCTCGCAGGTTCGAAGCAGCGGATGTGGCAGCGAAGCTTTTGCTGTTGCCCTAATTTTCTACGCACCTACTCCACTGGTATAGTGGTGGCAGCACTGTAATGTGATGCATCTCTTTCGTGACATACTATAAAATGCGACATCGGCCGCTGCTCGCAGGTTCGAAGCTGCGGATGTGGCAGCGAAGCTTTTGCTGTTGCCCTAATTTTATACACACATACACCGCTGGTATTGTGGTGGCAGCACTGTAATGTGATGCATCTCTTTCGTGACATACTATAAAATGCGACACCGGCCGCGGCTCGCAGGTTCGAAGCAGCGGATGTGGCAGCGAAGCTTTTGCTGTTGCCCTAATTTTATACACACATACTCCACTGGTATAGTGGTGGCAGCACTGTAATGTGATGCATCTCTTTCGTGACATACTATAAAATGCGACACCGGCCGCGGCTCGCAGGTTCGAAGCTGCGGATGTGGCAGGGAAGCTTTTGCTGTTGCCCTAATTTTATACACACATACACCACTGGTATTGTGGTGGCAGCACTGTAATGTGATGCATCTCTTTCGTGACATACTATAAAATGCGACACCGGCCGCGGCTCGCAGGTTCGAAGCAGCGGATGTGGCAGCGAAGCTTTTGGTGTTGCCCTAATTTTATACACACATACACCGCTGGTATTGTGGTGGCAGCACTGTAATGTGATGCATCTCTTTCGTGACATACTATAATATGCGACACCGGCCGTGGCTCGCAGGTTCGAAGCAGCGGATGTGGCAGCGAAGCTTTTGCTGTTGCCCTAATTTTATACACACATACTCCACTGGTATAGTGGTGGCAGCACTGTAATGTGATGCATCTCTTTCGTGACATACTATAAAATGCGACACCGGCCCCGGCTCGCAGGTTCGAAGCTGCGGATGTGGCAGGGAAGCTTTTGCTGTTGCCCTAATTTTATACACACATACTCCACTGGTATAGTGGTGGCAGCACTGTAATTTGATGCATCTCTTTCGTGACATACTATAAAATGCGACACCGGCCGCGGCTCGCAGGTTCGAAGCTGCGGATGCGGCAGCGAAGCTTTTGCTGTTGCCCTAATTTTATACACACATACACCGCTGGTATTGTGGTGGCAGCGCTGTAATTTGATGCATCTCTTTCGTGACATACTATAAAATGCGACACCGGCCGCGGCTCGCAGGTTCGAAGCAGTGGATGTGGCAGCGAAGCTTTTGCTGTTGCCCTAATTTTATACACACATACACCGCTGGTATTGTGGTGGCAGCACTCTAATGTGATGCATCTCTTTCGTGACATACTATAAAATGCGACACCGGCCGCGTCTCGCAGGTTCGAAGCAGCGGATGTGGCAGCGAAGCTTTTGCTGTTGCCCTAATTTTATACACACATACACCACTGGTATTGTGGTGGCAGCACTGTAATGTGATGCATCTCTTTCGTGACATACTATAAAATGGGACACCGACCGCGGCTCACAGGTTCGAAGCAGCGGATGTGGCAGCGAAGCTTTTGCTGTTGCCCTAATTTTATACACACATACACCACTGGTATAGTGGTGGCAGCACTGTAATGTGATGCATCTCTTTCGTGACATACTATAAAATGCGACAGCGGCCGCAGATCGCAGGTTCGAAGCAGCGTATGTGGCAGGGAAGCTTTTGCTGTTGCCCTAATTTTATACACACATACTCCACTGGTATAGTGGTGGCAGCACTGTAATTTGATGCATCTCTTTCGTGACGTACTATAAAATGCGACACCGGCCGCGGCTCGCAGTTTCGAAGCAGCGGATGTGGCAGCGAAGCTTTTGCTGTTGCCCTAATTTTATACACACATACACCGCTGGTATTGTGGTGGCAGCACTGTAATGTGATGCATCTCTTTCGTGACATACTATAAAATGCGACACCGGCCGCGGCTCGCAGGTTCGAAGCAGTTGATGTGGCAGCGAAGCTTTTGCTGTTGCCCTAATTTTATACACACATACACCACTGGTATTGTGGTGGCAGCACTGTAATGTGATGCATCTCTTTCTTGACGTACTATAAAATGCGACACCGGCCGCGGCTCGCAGGTTCGAAGCAGCGGATGTGGCAGCGAAGCTTTTGCTGTTGCCCTAATTTTATACACACATACTCCACTGGTATAGTGGTGGTAGCACTGTAATGTGATGCATCTCTTTCTTGACGTACTATAAAATGCGACACCGGCCGCGGCTCGCAGGTTCGAAGCAGCGGATGTGGCAGCGAAGCTTTTGCTGTTGCCCTAATTTTATACACACATACTCCACTGGTATAGTGGTGGCAGCACTGTAATGTGAGGCATCTCTTTCGTGACATGCTATAAAATGCGACACCGGCCGCGGCTCGCAGGTTCGAAGCGGCGGATGCGGCAGCGAAGCTTTTGCTGTTGCCCTAATTTTATACACACATACACCGCTGGTATTGTGGTGGCAGCACTGTAATGTGATGCATCTCTTTCGTGACATACTATAAAATGCGACACCGGCCGCGGCTCGCAGGTTCGAAGCGGCGGATGCGGCAGCGAAGCTTTTGCTGTTGCCCTAATTTTATACACACATACACCGCTGGTATTGTGGTGGCAGCACTGTAATGTGATGCATCTCTTTCGTGACATACTATAAAATGCGACACCGGCCGCGGGTCGCAGGTTCGAAGCAGCGGATGTGGCAGCGAAGCTTTTGCTGTTGCCCTAATTTTATACACACATACACCGCTGGTATTGTGGTGGCAGCACTGTAATGTGATGCATCTCTTTCGTGACATACTATAAAATGCGACACCGGCCGCGGCTCGCAGGTTCGAAGCAGCGGATGTGGCAGCGAAGCTTTTGCTGTTGCCCTAATTTTACACACACATACACCGCTGGTATTGTGGTGGCAGCAGTGTAATGTGATGCATCTCTTTCGTGACACACTATAAAATGCGACACCGGCCGCGGCTCGCAGGTTCGAAGCAGCGGATGTGGCAGCGAAGCTTTTGCTGTTGCCCTAATTTTATACACACATACACCGCTGGTATTCTGGTGGCAGCACTCTAATGTGATGCATCTCTTTCGTGACATACTATAAAATGCGACACCGGCCGCGTCTCGCAGGTTCGAAGCAGCGGATGTGGCAGCGAAGCTTTTGCTGTTGCCCTAATTTTATACACACATACACCACTGGTATTGTGGTGGCAGCACTGTAATGTGATGCATCTCTTTCTTGACGTACTATAAAATGCGACACCGGCCGCGGCTCGCAGGTTCGAAGCAGCGGATGTGGCAGCGAAGCTTTTGCTGTTGCCCTAATTTTATACACACATACTCCACTGGTATAGTGGTGGTAGCACTGTAATGTGATGCATCTCTTTCTTGACGTACTATAAAATGCGACACCGGCCGCGGCTCGCAGGTTCGAAGCAGCGGATGTGGCAGCGAAGCTTTTGCTGTTGCCCTAATTTTATACACACATACTCCACTGGTATAGTGGTGGCAGCACTGTAATGTGAGGCATCTCTTTCGTGACATGCTATAAAATGCGACACCGGCCGCGGCTCGCAGGTTCGAAGCGGCGGATGCGGCAGCGAAGCTTTTGCTGTTGCCCTAATTTTATACACACATACACCGCTGGTATTGTGGTGGCAGCACTGTAATGTGATGCATCTCTTTCGTGACATACTATAAAATGCGACACCGGCCGCGGCTCGCAGGTTCGAAGCGGCGGATGCGGCAGCGAAGCTTTTGCTGTTGCCCTAATTTTATACACACATACACCGCTGGTATTGTGGTGGCAGCACTGTAATGTGATGCATCTCTTTCGTGACATACTATAAAATGCGACACCGGCCGCGGGTCGCAGGTTCGAAGCAGCGGATGTGGCAGCGAAGCTTTTGCTGTTGCCCTAATTTTATACACACATACACCGCTGGTATTGTGGTGGCAGCACTGTAATGTGATGCATCTCTTTCGTGACATACTATAAAATGCGACACCGGCCGCGGCTCGCAGGTTCGAAGCAGCGGATGTGGCAGCGAAGCTTTTGCTGTTGCCCTAATTTTACACACACATACACCGCTGGTATTGTGGTGGCAGCAGTGTAATGTGATGCATCTCTTTCGTGACACACTATAAAATGCGACACCGGCCGCGGCTCGCAGGTTCGAAGCAGCGGATGTGGCAGCGAAGCTTTTGCTGTTGCCCTAATTTTATACACACATACTCCACTGGTTTAGTGGTGGCAGCAGTGTAATGTGATGCATCTCTTTCGTGACATACTATAAGATGCGACACCGGCCGCGGCTCGCAGGTTCGAAGCAGCGGATGTGGCAGCGAAGCTTTTCCTGTTGCCCTAATTTTATACACACATACACCGCTGGTATTGTGGTGGCAGCAGTGTAATGTGATGCATCTCTTTCGTGACATACTATAAAATGCGACACCGGCCGCGGCTCGCAGGTTCGAAGCAGCGGATGTGGCAGCGAAGCTTTTGCTGTTGCCCTAATTTTATACACACATACACCGCTGGTATAGTGGTGGCAGCACTGCAATGTGATGCATCTCTTTCGTGACATACTATAAAATGCGACACCGGCCGCGGCTCGCAGGTTCGAAGCAGCGGATGTGGCAGCGAAGCTTTTGGTGTTGCCCTAATTTTATACACACATACTCCACTGGTATAGTGGTGGCAGCAGTGTAATGTGATGCATCTCTTTCGTGACATACTATAAAATGCGACACCGGCCGCGGCTCGCAGGTTCGAAGCAGCGGATGTGGCAGCGAAGCTTTTGCTGTTGCCCTAATTTTATACACACATACACCGCTGGTATAGTGGTGACAGCACTGTAATGTGATGCATCTCTTTCGTGACATACTATAAAATGCGACACCGGCCGCGGCTCGCAGGTTCGAAGCAGCGGATGTGGCAGCGAAGCTTTTGCTGTTGCCCTAATTTTATACACACATACACCGCTGGTATAGTGGTGACAGCACTGTAATGTGATGCATCTCTTTCGTGACATACTATAAAATGCGACACCGGCCGCGGCTCGCAGGTTCGAAGCAGCGGATGTGGCAGCGAAGCTTTTGCTGTTGCCCTAATTTTATACACACATACTCCACTGGTATAGTGGTGGCAGCAGTGGAATGTGATGCATCTCTTTCGTGACATACTATAAAATGCGACACCGGCCGCGGCTCGCAGGTTCGAAGCAGCGGATGTGGCAGCGAAGCTTTTCCTGTTGCCCTAATTTTATACACACATACACCGCTGGTATTGTGGTGGCAGCAGTGTAATGTGATGCATCTCTTTCGTGACATACTATAAAATGCGACACCGGCCGCGGCTCGCAGGTTCGAAGCAGCGGATGTGGCAGCGAAGCTTTTGCTGTTGCCCTAATTTTATACACACATACTCCACTGGTATAGTGGTGGCAGCACTGTAATGTGATGCATCTCTTTCGTGACATACTATAAAATGCGACACCGGCCGCGGTTCGCAGGTTCGAAGCAGCGGATGTGGCAGCGAAGCTTTTGCTGTTGCCCTAATTTTATACACACATACTCCACTGGTATAGTGGTGGCAGCAGTGTAATGTGATGCATCTCTTTCGTGACATACTATAAAATGCGACACCGGCCGCGGCTCGCAGGTTCGAAGCAGCGGATGTGGCAGCGAAGCTTTTGCTGTTGCCCTAATTTTATACACACATACTCCACTGGTATAGTGGTGGCAGCACTGTAATGTGATGCATCTCTTTCGTGACATACTATAAAATGCGACACCGGCCGCGGCTCGCAGGTTCGAAGCAGCGGATGTGGCAGCGAAGCTTTTGCTGTTGCCCTAATTTTATACACACATACACCACTGGTATAGTGGTGGCAGCACTGTAATGTGATGCATCTCTTTCGTGACATACTATAAAATGCGACACCGGCCGCAGATCGCAGGTTCGAAGCAGCGTATGTGGCAGGGAAGCTTTTGCTGTTGCCCTAATTTTATACACACATACTGCACTGGTATAGTGGTGGCAGCACTGTAATTTGATGCATCTCTTTAGTGACATACTATAAGATGCGACACCGGCCGCGGCTCGCAGGTTCGAAGCAGCGGATGTGGCAGCGAAGCTTTTGCTGTTGCCCTAATTTTATACACACATACACCGCTGGTATTGTGGTGGCAGCAGTGTAATGTGATGCATCTCTTTCGTGACATACTATAAGATGCGACACCGGCCGCGGCTCGCAGGTTCGAAGCAGCGGATGTGGCAGCGAAGCTTTTGCTGTTGCCCTAATTTTATACACACATACACCGCTGGTATAGTGGTGGCAGCACTGTAATGTGATGCATCTCTTTCGTGACATACTATAAAATGCGACACCGGCCGCGGCTCGCAGGTTCGAAGCAGGGGATGTGGCAGCGAAGCTTTTGCTGTTGCCCTAATTTTATACACACATACTCCACTGGTATAGTGGTGGCAGCAGTGGAATGTGATGCATCTCTTTCGTGACATAGTATAAAATGCGACACCGGCCGCGGCTCGCAGGTTCGAAGCAGCGGATGTGGCAGCGAAGCTTTTGCTGTTGCCCTAATTTTATACACACATACACCGCTGGTATAGTGGTGGCAGCACTGTAATGTGATGCATCTCTTTCGTGACATACTATAAAATGCGACACCGGCCGCGGCTCGCAGGTTCGAAGCAGCGGATGTGGCAGCGAAGCTTTTGCTGTTGCCCTAATTTTATACACACATACTCCACTGGTATAGTGGTGGCAGCACTGTAATGTGATGCATCTCTTTCGTGACATACTATAAAATGCGACACCGGCCGCGGCTCGCAGGTTCGAAGCAGCGGATGTGGCAGCGAAGCTTTTGGTGTTGCCCTAATTTTATACACACATACTCCACTGGTATAGTGGTGGCAGCAGTGTAATGTGATGCATCTCTTTCGTGACATACTATAAAATGCGACACCGGCCGCGGCTCGCAGGTTCGAAGCAGCGGATGTGGCAGCGAAGCTTTTGCTGTTGCCCTAATTTTATACACACATACTCCACTGCTATAGTGGTGGCAGCACTGTAATGTGATGCATCTCTTTCGTGACATACTATAAAATGCGACACCGGCCGCGGCTCGCAGGTTCGAAGCAGCGGATGTGGCAGCGAAGCTTTTGCTGTTGCCCTAATTTTATACACACATACACCGCTGGTATTGTGGTGGCAGCACTCTAATGTGATGCATCTCTTTCGTGACATACTATAAAATGCGACACCGGCCGCGGCTCGCAGGTTCGAAGCAGCGGATGTGGCAGCGAAGCTTTTGCTGTTGCCCTAATTTTATACACACATACACCACTGGTATTGTGGTGGCAGCACTGTAATGTGATGCATCTCTTTCGTGACATACTATAAAATGCGACACCGACCGCGGCTCACAGGTTCGAAGCAGCGGATGTGGCAGCGAAGCTTTTGCTGTTGCCCTAATTTTATACACACATACACCACCGGTATAGTGGTGGCAGCACTGTAATGTGATGCATCTCTTTCGTGACATACTATAAGATGCGACACCGGCCGCAGATCGCAGGTTCGAAGCAGCGTATGTGGCAGGGAAGCTTTTGCTGTTGCCCTAATTTTATACACACATACTCCACTGGTATAGTGGTGGCAGCACTGTAATTTGATGCATCTCTTTCGTGACATACTATAAAATGTGACACCGGCCGCGGCTCGCAGTTTCGAAGCAGCGGATGTGGCAGCGAAGCTTTTGCTGTTGCCCTAATTTTATACACACATACACCGCTGGTATTGTGGTGGCAGCACTGTAATGTGATGCATCTCTTTCGTGACATACTATAAAATGCGACACCGGCCGCGGCTCGCAGGTTCGAAGCAGTTGATGTGGCTGCGAAGCTTTTGCTGTTGCCCTAATTTTATACACACATACACCACTGGTATTGTGGTGGCAGCACTGTAATGTGATGCATCTCTTTCTTGACGTACTATAAAATGCGACACCGGCCGCGGCTCGCAGGTTCGAAGCAGCGGATGTGGCAGCGAAGCTTTTGCTGTTGTCCTAATTTTATACACACATACTCCACTGGTATAGTGGTGGCAGCACTGTAATGTGAGGCATCTCTTTCGTGACATGCTATAAAATGCGACACCGGCCGCGGCTCGCAGGTTCGAAGCGGCGGATGCGGCAGCGAAGCTTTTGCTGTTGCCCTAATTTTATACACACATACACCGCTGGTATTGTGGTGGCAGCACTGTAATTTGATGCATCTCTTTCGTGACATACTATAAAATGCGACACCGGCCGCGGCTCGCAGGTTCGAAGCAGCGGATGTGGCAGCGAAGCTTTTGCTGTTGCCCTAATTTTATACACACATACACCGCTGGTATAGTGGTGGCAGCACTGTAATGTGATGCATCTCTTTCGTGACATACTATAAAATGCGACACCGGCCGCGGCTCGCAGGTTCGAAGCAGCGGATGTGGCAGCGAAGCTTTTGCTGTTGCCCTAATTTTATACACACATACACCGCTGGTATAGTGGTGGCAGCACTGTAATGTGATGCATCTCTTTCGTGACATACTATAAAATGCGACACCGGCCGCGGCTCGCAGGTTCGAAGCAGCGGATGTGGCAGCGAAGCTTTTGGTGTTGCCCTAATTTTACACACACATACACCGCTGGTATTGTGGTGGCAGCAGTGTAATGTGATGCATCTCTTTCTTGACATACTATAAAATGCGACACCGGCCGCGGCTCGCAGGTTCGAAGCAGCGGATGTGGCAGCGAAGCTTTTGCTGTTGCCCTAATTTTATACACACATACACCGCTGGTATAGTGGTGACAGCACTGTAATGTGATGCATCTCTTTCGTGACATACTATAAAATGCGACACCGGCCGCGGCTCGCAGGTTCGTAGCAGCGGATGTGGCTGCGAAGCTTTTGCTGTTGCCCTAATTTTACACACACATACACCGCTGGTATTGTGGTGGCAGCAGTGTAATGTGATGCATCTCTTTCTTGACATACTATAAAATGCGACACCGGCCGCGGCTCGCAGGTTCGAAGCAGCGGATGTGGCAGCGAAGCTTTTGCTGTTGCCCTAATTTTATACACACATACACCGCTGGTATAGTGGTGACAGCACTGTAATGTGATGCATCTCTTTCGTGACATACTATAAAATGCGACACCGGCCGCGGCTCGCAGGTTCGAAGCAGCGGATGTGGCAGCGAAGCTTTTGCTGTTGCCCTAATTTTATACACACATACACCGCTGGTATAGTGGTGGCAGCACTGTAATGTGATGCATCTCTTTCGTGACATACTATAAAATGCGACACCGGCCGCGGCTGGCAGGTTCGAAGCAGCGGATGTGGCAGCGAAGCTTTTGCTGTTGCCCTAATTTTACACACACATACACCGCTGGTATTGTGGTGGCAGCACTGTAATGTGATGCATCTCTTTCGTGACATACTATAAGATGCGACACCGGCCGCGGCTCGCAGGTTCGAAGCAGCGGATGTGGCAGCGAAGCTTTTGCTGTTGCCCTAATTTTATACACACATACACCGCTGGTATAGTGGTGACAGCACTGTAATGTGATGCATCTCTTTCGTGACATACTATAAAATGCGACACCGGCCGCGGCTCGCAGGTTCGAAGCAGCGGATGTGGCAGCGAAGCTTTTGCTGTTGCCCTAATTTTATACACACATACTCCACTGGTATAGTGGTGGCAGCAGTGGAATGTGATGCATCTCTTTCGTGACATACTATAAAATGCGACACCGGCCGCGGCTCGCAGGTTCGAAGCAGCGGATGTGGCAGCGAAGCTTTTGCTGTTGCCCTAATTTTATACACACATACACCGCTGGTATAGTGGTGACAGCACTGTAATGTGATGCATCTCTTTCGTGACATACTATAAAATGCGACACCGGCCGCGGCTCGCAGGTTCGAAGCAGCGGATGTGGCAGCGAAGCTTTTGCTGTTGCCCTAATTTTATACACACATACTCCACTGGTATAGTGGTGGCAGCAGTGGAATGTGATGCATCTCTTTCGTGACATACTATAAAATGCGACACCGGCCGCGGCTCGCAGGTTCGAAGCAGCGGATGTGGCAGCGAAGCTTTTCCTGTTGCCCTAATTTTATACACACATACACCGCTGGTATTGTGGTGGCAGCAGTGTAATGTGATGCATCTCTTTCGTGACATACTATAAAATGCGACACCGGCCGCGGCTCGCAGGTTCGAAGCAGCGGATGTGGCAGCGAAGCTTTTGCTGTTGCCCTAATTTTATACACACATACTCCACTGGTATAGTGGTGGCAGCACTGTAATGTGATGCATCTCTTTCGTGACATACTATAAAATGCGACACCGGCCGCGGTTCGCAGGTTCGAAGCAGCGGATGTGGCAGCGAAGCTTTTGCTGTTGCCCTAATTTTATACACACATACTCCACTGGTATAGTGGTGGCAGCAGTGTAATGTGATGCATCTCTTTCGTGACATACTATAAAATGCGACACCGGCCGCGGCTCGCAGGTTCGAAGCAGCGGATGTGGCAGCGAAGCTTTTGCTGTTGCCCTAATTTTATACACACATACTCCACTGGTATAGTGGTGGCAGCAGTGTAATGTGATGCATCTCTTTCGTGACATACTATAAAATGCGACACCGGCCGCGGCTCGCAGGTTCGAAGCAGCGGATGTGGCAGCGAAGCTTTTGCTGTTGCCCTAATTTTATACACACATACTCCACTGGTATAGTGGTGGCAGCACTGTAATGTGATGCATCTCTTTCGTGACATACTATAAAATGCGACACCGGCCGCGGCTCGCAGGTTCGAAGCAGCGGATGTGGCAGCGAAGCTTTTGCTGTTGCCCTAATTTTATACACACATACACCACTGGTATAGTGGTGGCAGCACTGTAATGTGATGCATCTCTTTCGTGACATACTATAAAATGCGACACCGGCCGCAGATCGCAGGTTCGAAGCAGCGTATGTGGCAGGGAAGCTTTTGCTGTTGCATTAATTTTATACACACATACTGCACTGGTATAGTGGTGGCAGCACTGTAATTTGATGCATCTCTTTCGTGACATACTATAAGATGCGACACCGGCCGCGGCTCGCAGGTTCGAAGCAACGGATGTGGCAGCGAAGCTTTTGCTGTTGCCCTAATTTTATACACACATACACCGCTGGTATAGTGGTGACAGCACTGTAATGTGATGCATCTCTTTCGTGACATACTATAAAATGCGACACCGGCCGCGGCTCGCAGGTTCGAAGCAGCGGATGTGGCAGCGAAGCTTTTGCTGTTGCCCTAATTTTATACACACATACTCCACTGGTATAGTGGTGGCAGCAGTGGAATGTGATGCATCTCTTTCGTGACATACTATAAAATGCGACACCGGCCGCGGCTCGCAGGTTCGAAGCAGCGGATGTGGCAGCGAAGCTTTTCCTGTTGCCCTAATTTTATACACACATACACCGCTGGTATTGTGGTGGCAGCAGTGTAATGTGATGCATCTCTTTCGTGACATACTATAAAATGCGACACCGGCCGCGGCTCGCAGGTTCGAAGCAGCGGATGTGGCAGCGAAGCTTTTGCTGTTGCCCTAATTTTATACACACATACTCCACTGGTATAGTGGTGGCAGCACTGTAATGTGATGCATCTCTTTCGTGACATACTATAAAATGCGACACCGGCCGCGGTTCGCAGGTTCGAAGCAGCGGATGTGGCAGCGAAGCTTTTGCTGTTGCCCTAATTTTATACACACATACTCCACTGGTATAGTGGTGGCAGCAGTGTAATGTGATGCATCTCTTTCGTGACATACTATAAAATGCGACACCGGCCGCGGCTCGCAGGTTCGAAGCAGCGGATGTGGCAGCGAAGCTTTTGCTGTTGCCCTAATTTTATACACACATACTCCACTGGTATAGTGGTGGCAGCAGTGTAATGTGATGCATCTCTTTCGTGACATACTATAAAATGCGACACCGGCCGCGGCTCGCAGGTTCGAAGCAGCGGATGTGGCAGCGAAGCTTTTGCTGTTGCCCTAATTTTATACACACATACACCGCTGGTATAGTGGTGACAGCACTGTAATGTGATGCATCTCTTTCGTGACATACTATAAAATGCGACACCGGCCGCGGCTCGCAGGTTCGAAGCAGCGGATGTGGCAGCGAAGCTTTTGCTGTTGCCCTAATTTTATACACACATACTCCACTGGTATAGTGGTGGCAGCAGTGGAATGTGATGCATCTCTTTCGTGACATACTATAAAATGCGACACCGGCCGCGGCTCGCAGGTTCGAAGCAGCGGATGTGGCAGCGAAGCTTTTCCTGTTGCCCTAATTTTATACACACATACACCGCTGGTATTGTGGTGGCAGCAGTGTAATGTGATGCATCTCTTTCGTGACATACTATAAAATGCGACACCGGCCGCGGCTCGCAGGTTCGAAGCAGCGGATGTGGCAGCGAAGCTTTTGCTGTTGCCCTAATTTTATACACACATACTCCACTGGTATAGTGGTGACAGCACTGTAATGTGATGCATCTCTTTCGTGACATACTATAAAATGCGACACCGGCCGCGGCTCGCAGGTTCGAAGCAGCGGATGTGGCAGCGAAGCTTTTGCTGTTGCCCTAATTTTATACACACATACTCCACTGGTATAGTGGTGGCCGCAGTGGAATGTGATGCATCTCTTTCGTGACATACTATAAAATGCGACACCGGCCGCGGCTCGCAGGTTCGAAGCAGCGGATGTAGCAGCGAAGCTTTTCCTGTTGCCCTAATTTTATACACAAATACACCGCTGGTATTGTGGTGGCAGCAGTGTAATGTGATGCATCTCTTTCGTGACATACTATAAAATGCGACACCGGCCGCGGCTCGCAGGTTCGAAGCAGCGGATGTGGCAGCGAAGCTTTTGCTGTTGCCCTAATTTTATACACACATACTCCACTGGTATAGTGGTGGCAGCACTGTAATGTGAGGCATCTCTTTCGTGACATGCTATAAAATGCGACACCGGCCGCGGCTCGCAGGTTCGAAGCGGCGGATGCGGCAGCGAAGCTTTTGCTGTTGCCCTAATTTTATACACACATACACCGCTGGTATTGTGGTGGCAGCACTGTAATTTGATGCATCTCTTTCGTGACATACTATAAAATGCGACACCGGCCGCGGCTCGCAGGTTCGAAGCAGCGGATGTGGCAGCGAAGCTTTTGCTGTTGCCCTAATTTTATACACACATACACCGCTGGTATAGTGGTGGCAGCACTGTAATGTGATGCATCTCTTTCGTGACATACTATAAAATGCGACACCGGCCGCGGCTCGCAGGTTCGAAGCAGCGGATGTGGCAGCGAAGCTTTTGCTGTTGCCCTAATTTTATACACACATACACCGCTGGTATAGTGGTGGCAGCACTGTAATGTGATGCATCTCTTTCGTGACATACTATAAAATGCGACACCGGCCGCGGCTCGCAGGTTCGAAGCAGCGGATGTGGCAGCGAAGCTTTTGCTGTTGCCCTAATTTTACACACACATACACCGCTGGTATTGTGGTGGCAGCAGTGTAATGTGATGCATCTCTTTCTTGACATACTATAAAATGCGACACCGGCCGCGGCTCGCAGGTTCGAAGCAGCGGATGTGGCAGCGAAGCTTTTGCTGTTGCCCTAATTTTATACACACATACACCGCTGGTATAGTGGTGACAGCACTGTAATGTGATGCATCTCTTTCGTGACATACTATAAAATGCGACACCGGCCGCGGCTCGCAGGTTCGTAGCAGCGGATGTGGCTGCGAAGCTTTTGCTGTTGCCCTAATTTTACACACACATACACCGCTGGTATTGTGGTGGCAGCAGTGTAATGTGATGCATCTCTTTCTTGACATACTATAAAATGCGACACCGGCCGCGGCTCGCAGGTTCGAAGCAGCGGATGTGGCAGCGAAGCTTTTGCTGTTGCCCTAATTTTATACACACATGCACCGCTGGTATAGTGGTGACAGCACTGTAATGTGATGCATCTCTTTCGTGACATACTATAAAATGCGACACCGGCCGCGGCTCGCAGGTTCGAAGCAGCGGATGTGGCAGCGAAGCTTTTGCTGTTGCCCTAATTTTATACACACATACACCGCTGGTATAGTGGTGGCAGCACTGTAATGTGATGCACCTCTTTCGTGACATACTATAAAATGCGACACCGGCCGCGGCTCGCAGGTTCGAAGCAGCGGATGTGGCAGCGAAGCTTTTGCTGTTGCCCTAATTTTACACACACATACACCGCTGGTATTGTGGTGGCAGCACTGTAATGTGATGCATCTCTTTCGTGACATACTATAAAATGCGACACCGGCCGCGGCTCGCAGGTTCGAAGCAGCGGATGTGGCAGCGAAGCTTTTGCTGTTGCCCTAATTTTATACACACATACACCGCTGGTATAGTGGTGACAGCACTGTAATGTGATGCACCTCTTTCGTGACATACTATAAAATGCGACACCGGCCGCGGCTCGCAGGTTCGAAGCAGCGGATGTGGCAGCGAAGCTTTTGCTGTTGCCCTAATTTTACACACACATACACCGCTGGTATTGTGGTGGCAGCACTGTAATGTGATGCATCTCTTTCGTGACATACTATAAGATGCGACACCGGCCGCGGCTCGCAGGTTCGAAGCAGCGGATGTGGCAGCGAAGCTTTTGCTGTTGCCCTAATTTTATACACACATACACCGCTGGTATAGTGGTGACAGCACTGTAATGTGATGCATCTCTTTCGTGACATACTATAAAATGCGACACCGGCCGCGGCTCGCAGGTTCGAAGCAGCGGATGTGGCAGCGAAGCTTTTGCTGTTGCCCTAATTTTATACACACATACTCCACTGGTATAGTGGTGGCAGCAGTGGAATGTGATGCATCTCTTTCGTGACATACTATAAAATGCGACACCGGCCGCGGTTCGCAGGTTCGAAGCAGCGGATGTGGCAGCGAAGCTTTTGCTGTTGTCCTAATTTTATACACACATACTCCACTGGTATAGTGGTGGCAGCAGTGTAATGTGATGCATCTCTTTCGTGACATACTATAAAATGCGACACCGGCCGCGGCTCGCAGGTTCGAAGCAGCGGATGTGGCAGCGAAGCTTTTGCTGTTGCCCTAATTTTATACACACATACTCCACTGGTATAGTGGTGGCAGCAGTGTAATGTGATGCATCTCTTTCGTGACATACTATAAAATGCGACACCGGCCGCGGCTCGCAGGTTCGAAGCAGCGGATGTGGCAGCGAAGCTTTTGCTGTTGCCCTAATTTTATACACACATACTCCACTGGTATAGTGGTGGCAGCACTGTAATGTGATGCATCTCTTTCGTGACCTACTATAAAATGCGACACCGGCCGCGGCTCGCAGGTTCGAAGCAGCGGATGTGGCAGCGAAGCTTTTGCTGTTGCCCTAATTTTATACACACATACACCACTGGTATAGTGGTGGCAGCACTGTAATGTGATGCATCTCTTTCGTGACATACTATAAAATGCGACACCGGCCGCAGATCGCAGGTTCGAAGCAGCGTATGTGGCAGGGAAGCTTTTGCTGTTGCCCTAATTTTATACACACATACTGCACTGGTATAGTGGTGGCAGCACTGTAATTTGATGCATCTCTTTCGTGACATACTATAAGATGCGACACCGGCCGCGGCTCGCAGGTTCGAAGCAGCGGATGTGGCAGCGCAGCTTTTGCTGTTGCCCTAATTTTATACACACATACACCGCTGGTATTGTGGCGGCAGCAGTGTAATGTGATGCATCTCTTTCGTGACATACTATAAGATGCGACACCGGCCGCGGCTCGCAGGTTCGAAGCAGCGGATGTGGCAGCGAAGCTTTTGCTGTTGCCCTAATTTTATACACACATACACCGCTGGTATAGTGGTGGCAGCACTGTAATGTGATGCATCTCTTTCGTGACATACTATAAAATGCGACACCGGCCGCGGCTCGCAGGTTCGAAGCAGGGGATGTGGCAGCGAAGCTTTTGCTGTTGCCCTAATTTTATACACACATACTCCACTGGTATAGTGGTGGCAGCAGTGGAATGTGATGCATCTCTTTCGTGACATACTATAAAATGCGACACCGGCCGCGGCTCGCAGGTTCGAAGCAGCGGATGTGGCAGCGAAGCTTTTGCTGTTGCCCTAATTTTATACACACATACTCCACTGGTATAGTGGTGGCAGCACTGTAATGTGATGCATCTCTTTCGTGACATACTATAAAATGCGACACCGGCCGCGGCTCGCAGGTTCGAAGCAGCGGATGTGGCAGCGAAGCTTTTGCTGTTGCCCTAATTTTATACACACATACACCGCTGGTATTGTGGTGGCAGCACTCTAATGTGATGCATCTCTTTCGTGACATACTATAAAATGCGACACCGGCCGCGGCTCGCAGGTTCGAAGCAGCGGATGTGGCAGCGAAGCTTTTGCTGTTGCCCTAATTTTATACACACATACACCACTGGTATTGTGGTGGCAGCACTGTAATGTGATGCATCTCTTTCGTGACATACTATAAAATGCGACACCGACCGCGGCTCACAGGTTCGAAGCAGCGGATGTGGCAGCGAAGCTTTTGCTGTTGCCCTAATTTTATACACACATACTCCACTGGTATAGTGGTGGCAGCACTGTAATGTGATGCATCTCTTTCGTGACATACTATAAAATGCGACACCGGCCGCGGCTCGCAGGTTCGAAGCAGCGGATGTGGCAGCGAAGCTTTTGCTGTTGCCCTAATTTTATACACACATACTCCACTGGTATAGTGGTGGCAGCAGTGGAATGTGATGCATCTCTTTCGTGACATACTATAAAATGCGACACCGGCCGCGGCTCGCAGGTTCGAAGCAGCGGATGTGGCAGCGAAGCTTTTGCTGTTGCCCTAATTTTATACACACATACACCGCTGGTATAGTGGTGACAGCACTGTAATGTGATGCATCTCTTTCGTGACATACTATAAAATGCGACACCGGCCGCGGCTCGCAGGTTCGAAGCAGCGGATGTGGCAGCGAAGCTTTTGCTGTTGCCCTAATTTTATACACACATACTCCACTGGTATAGTGGTGGCAGCAGTGGAATGTGATGCATCTCTTTCGTGACATACTATAAAATGCGACACCGGCCGCGGCTCGCAGGTTCGAAGCAGCGGATGTGGCAGCGAAGCTTTTCCTGTTGCCCTAATTTTATACACACATACACCGCTGGTATTGTGGTGGCAGCAGTGTAATGTGATGCATCTCTTTCGTGACATACTATAAAATGCGACACCGGCCGCGGCTCGCAGGTTCGAAGCAGCGGATGTGGCAGCGAAGCTTTTGCTGTTGCCCTAATTTTATACACACATACTCCACTGGTATAGTGGTGGCAGCACTGTAATGTGATGCATCTCTTTCGTGACATACTATAAAATGCGACACCGGCCGCGGTTCGCAGGTTCGAAGCAGCGGATGTGGCAGCGAAGCTTTTGCTGTTGCCCTAATTTTATACACACATACTCCACTGGTATAGTGGTGGCAGCAGTGTAATGTGATGCATCTCTTTCGTGACATACTATAAAATGCGACACCGGCCGCGGCTCGCAGGTTCGAAGCAGCGGATGTGGCAGCGAAGCTTTTGCTGTTGCCCTAATTTTATACACACATACTCCACTGGTATAGTGGTGGCAGCAGTGTAATGTGATGCATCTCTTTCGTGACATACTATAAAATGCGACACCGGCCGCGGCTCGCAGGTTCGAAGCAGCGGATGTGGCAGCGAAGCTTTTGCTGTTGCCCTAATTTTATACACACATACTCCACTGGTATAGTGGTGGCAGCACTGTAATGTGATGCATCTCTTTCGTGACCTACTATAAAATGCGACACCGGCCGCGGCTCCCAGGTTCGAAGCAGCGGATGTGGCAGCGAAGCTTTTGCTGTTGCCCTAATTTTATACACACATACACCACTGGTATAGTGGTGGCAGCACTGTAATGTGATGCATCTCTTTCGTGACATACTATAAAATGCGACACCGGCCGCAGATCGCAGGTTCGAAGCAGCGTATGTGGCAGGGAAGCTTTTGCTGTTGCCCTAATTTTATACACACATACTGCACTGGTATAGTGGTGGCAGCACTGTAATTTGATGCATCTCTTTCGTGACATACTATAAGATGCGACACCGGCCGCGGCTCGCAGGTTCGAAGCAGCGGATGTGGCAGCGCAGCTTTTGCTGTTGTCCTAATTTTATACACACATACACCGCTGGTATTGTGGCGGCAGCAGTGTAATGTGATGCATCTCTTTCGTGACATACTATAAGATGCGACACCGGCCGCGGCTCGCAGGTTCGAAGCAGCGGATGTGGCAGCGAAGCTTTTGCTGTTGCCCTAATTTTATACACACATACACCGCTGGTATAGTGGTGGCAGCACTGTAATGTGATGCATCTCTTTCGTGACATACTATAAAATGCGACACCGGCCGCGGCTCGCAGGTTCGAAGCAGGGGATGTGGCAGCGAAGCTTTTGCTGTTGCCCTAATTTTATACACACATACTCCACTGGTATAGTGGTGGCAGCAGTGGAATGTGATGCATCTCTTTCGTGACATACTATAAAATGCGACACCGGCCGCGGCTCGCAGGTTCGAAGCAGCGGATGTGGCAGCGAAGCTTTTGCTGTTGCCCTAATTTTATACACACATACTCCACTGGTATAGTGGTGGCAGCACTGTAATGTGATGCATCTCTTTCGTGACATACTATAAAATGCGACACCGGCCGCGGCTCGCAGGTTCGAAGCAGCGGATGTGGCAGCGAAGCTTTTGCTGTTGCCCTAATTTTATACACACATACACCGCTGGTATTGTGGTGGCAGCACTCTAATGTGATGCATCTCTTTCGTGACATACTATAAAATGCGACACCGGCCGCGGCTTGCAGGTTCGAAGCAGCGGATGTGGCAGCGAAGCTTTTGCTGTTGCCCTAATTTTATACACACATACACCACTGGTATTGTGGTGGCAGCACTGTAATGTGATGCATCTCTTTCGTGACATACTATAAAATGCGACACCGACCGCGGCTCACAGGTTCGAAGCAGCGGATGTGGCAGCGAAGCTTTTGCTGTTGCCCTAATTTTATACACACATACTCCACTGGTATAGTGGTGGCAGCACTGTAATGTGATGCATCTCTTTCGTGACATACTATAAAATGCGACACCGGCCGCGGCTCGCAGGTTCGAAGCAGCGGATGTGGCAGCGAAGCTTTTGCTGTTGCCCTAATTTTATACACACATACTCCACTGGTATAGTGGTGGCAGCAGTGTAATGTGATGCATCTCTTTCGTGACATACTATAAAATGCGACACCGGCCGCGGCTCGCAGGTTCGAAGCAGGGGATGTGGCAGCGAAGCTTTTGCTGTTGCCCTAATTTTATACACACATACTCCACTGGTATAGTGGTGGCAGCAGTGTAATGTGATGCATCTCTTTCGTGACATACTATAAAATGCGACACCGGCCGCGGCTCGCAGGTTCGAAGCAGCGGATGTGGCAGCGAAGCTTTTGCTGTTGCCCTAATTTTATACACACATACTCCACTGGTATAGTGGTGGCAGCAGTGTAATGTGATGCATCTCTTTCGTGACATACTATAAAATGCGACACCGGCCGCGGCTCGCAGGTTCGAAGCAGCGGATGTGGCAGCGAAGCTTTTGCTGTTGCCCTAATTTTATACACACATACACCACTGGTATAGTGGTGGCAGCACTGTAATGTGATGCATCTCTTTCGTGACATACTATAAGATGCGACACCGGCCGCGGCTCGCAGGTTCGAAGCAGCGGATGTGGCAGCGCAGCTTTTGCTGTTGCCCTAATTTTATACACACATACACCGCTGGTATTGTGGCGGCAGCAGTGTAATGTGATGCATCTCTTTCGTGACATACTATAAGATGCGACACCGGCCGCGGCTCGCAGGTTCGAAGCAGCGGATGTGGCAGCGCAGCTTTTGCTGTTGCCCTAATTTTATACACACATACACCGCTGGTATTGTGGCGGCAGCAGTGTAATGTGATGCATCTCTTTCGTGACATACTATAAGATGCGACACCGGCCGCGGCTCGCAGGTTCGAAGCAGCGGATGTGGCAGCGAAGCTTTTGCTGTTGCCCTAATTTTATACACACATACACCGCTGGTATAGTGGTGGCAGCACTGTAATGTGATGCATCTCTTTCGTGACATACTATAAAATACGACACCGGCCGCGGCTCGCAGGTTCGAAGCAGGGGATGTGGCAGCGAAGCTTTTGCTGTTGCCCTAATTTTATACACACATACTCCACTGGTATAGTGGTGGCAGCAGTGGAATGTGATGCATCTCTTTCGTGACATACTATAAAATGCGACACCGGCCGCGGCTCGCAGGTTCGAAGCAGCGGATGTGGCAGCGAAGCTTTTGCTGTTGCCCTAATTTTATACACACATACTCCACTGGTATAGTGGTGGCAGCAGTGGAATGTGATGCATCTCTTTCGTGACATACTATAAAATGCGACACCGGCCGCGGTTCGCAGGTTCGAAGCAGCGGATGTGGCAGCGAAGCTTTTGCTGTTGCCCTAATTTTATACACACATACTCCACTGGTATAGTGGTGGCAGCAGTGTAATGTGATGCATCTCTTTCGTGACATACTATAAAATGCGACACCGGCCGCGGCTCGCAGGTTCGAAGCAGCGGATGTGGCAGCGAAGCTTTTGCTGTTGCCCTAATTTTATACACACATACACCACTGGTATAGTGGTGGCAGCACTGTAATGTGATGCATCTCTTTCGTGACATACTATAAGATGCGACACCGGCCGCGGCTCGCAGGTTCGAAGCAGCGGATGTGGCAGCGCAGCTTTTGCTGTTGCCCTAATTTTATACACACATACACCGCTGGTATTGTGGCGGCAGCAGTGTAATGTGATGCATCTCTTTCGTGACATACTATAAGATGCGACACCGGCCGCGGCTCGCAGGTTCGAAGCAGCGGATGTGGCAGCGAAGCTTTTGCTGTTGCCCTAATTTTATACACACATACACCACTGGTATAGTGGTGGCAGCACTGTAATGTGATGCATCTCTTTCGTGACATACTATAAGATGCGACACCGGCCGCGGCTCGCAGGTTCGAAGCAGCGGATGTGGCAGCGCAGCTTTTGCTGTTGCCCTAATTTTATACACACATACACCGCTGGTATTGTGGCGGCAGCAGTGTAATGTGATGCATCTCTTTCGTGACATACTATAAGATGCGACACCGGCCGCGGCTCGCAGGTTCGAAGCAGCGGATGTGGCAGCGAAGCTTTTGCTGTTGCCCTAATTTTATACACACATACACCGCTGGTATAGTGGTGGCAGCACTGTAATGTGATGCATCTCTTTCGTGACATACTATAAAATGCGACACCGGCCGCGGCTCGCAGGTTCGAAGCAGGGGATGTGGCAGCGAAGCTTTTGCTGTTGCCCTAATTTTATACACACATACTCCACTGGTATAGTGGTGGCAGCAGTGGAATGTGATGCATCTCTTTCGTGACATACTATAAAATGCGACACCGGCCGTGGCTCGCAGGTTCGAAGCAGCGGATGTGGCAGCGAAGCTTTTGCTGTTGCCCTAATTTTATACACACATACTCCACTGGTATAGTGGTGGCAGCAGTGGAATGTGATGCATCTCTTTCGTGACATACTATAAAATGCGACACCGGCCGCGGCTCGCAGGTTCGAAGCAGCGGATGTGGCAGCGAAGCTTTTCCTGTTGCCCTAATTTTATACACACATACACCGCTGGTATTGTGGTGGCAGCAGTGTAATGTGATGCATCTCTTTCGTGACATACTATAAAATGCGACACCGGCCGCGGCTCGCAGGTTCGAAGCAGCGGATGTGGCAGCGAAGCTTTTGCTGTTGCCCTAATTTTATACACACATACTCCACTGGTATAGTGGTGGCAGCACTGTAATGTGATGCATCTCTTTCGTGACATACTATAAAATGCGACACCGGCCGCGGTTCGCAGGTTCGAAGCAGCGGATGTGGCAGCGAAGCTTTTGCTGTTGCCCTAATTTTATACACACATACTCCACTGGTATAGTGGTGGCAGCAGTGTAATGTGATGCATCTCTTTCGTGACATACTATAAAATGCGACACCGGCCGCGGCTCGCAGGTTCGAAGCAGCGGATGTGGCAGCGAAGCTTTTGCTGTTGCCCTAATTTTATACACACATACTCCACTGGTATAGTGGTGGCAGCAGTGTAATGTGATGCATCTCTTTCGTGACATACTATAAATTGCGACACCGGCCGCGGCTCGCAGGTTCGAAGCAGCGGATGTGGCAGCGAAGCTTTTGCTGTTGCCCTAATTTTATACACACATACTCCACTGGTATAGTGGTGGCAGCACTGTAATGTGATGCATCTCTTTCGTGACCTACTATAAAATGCGACACCGGCCGCGGCTCGCAGGTTCGAAGCAGCGGATGTGGCAGCGAAGCTTTTGCTGTTGCCCTAATTTTATACACACATACACCACTGGTATAGTGGTGGCAGCACTGTAATGTGATGCATCTCTTTCGTGACATACTATAAAATGCGACACCGGCCGCAGATCGCAGGTTCGAAGCAGCGTATGTGGCAGGGAAGCTTTTGCTGTTGCCCTAATTTTATACACACATACTGCACTGGTATAGTGGTGGCAGCACTGTAATTTGATGCATCTCTTTCGTGACATACTATAAGATGCGACACCGGCCGCGGCTCGCAGGTTCGAAGCAGCGGATGTGGCAGCGCAGCTTTTGCTGTTGCCCTAATTTTATACACACATACACCGCTAGTATTGTGGCGGCAGCAGTGTAATGTGATGCATCTCTTTCGTGACATACTATAAGATGCGACACCGGCCGCGGCTCGCAGGTTCGAAGCAGCGGATGTGGCAGCGAAGCTTTTGCTGTTGCCCTAATTTTATACACACATACACCGCTGGTATAGTGGTGGCAGCACTGTAATGTGATGCATCTCTTTCGTGACATACTATATAATGCCACACCGGCCGCGGCTCGCAGGTTCGAAGCAGGGGATGTGGCAGCGAAGCTTTTGCTGTTGCCCTAATTTTATACACACATACTCCACTGGTATAGTGGTGGCAGCAGTGGAATGTGATGCATCTCTTTCGTGACATACTATAAAATGCGACACCGGCCGCGGCTCGCAGGTTCGAAGCAGCGGATGTGGCAGCGAAGCTTTTGCTGTTGCCCTAATTTTATACACACATACTCCACTGGTATAGTGGTGGCAGCACTGTAATGTGATGCATCTCTTTCGTGACATACTATAAAATGCGACACCGGCCGCGGCTCGCAGGTTCGAAGCAGCGGATGTGGCAGCGAAGCTTTTGCTGTTGCCCTAATTTTATACACACATACACCGCTGGTATTGTGGTGGCAGCACTCTAATGTGATGCATCTCTTTCGTGACATACTATAAAATGCGACACCGGCCGCGGCTCGCAGGTTCGAAGCAGCGGATGTGGCAGCGAAGCTTTTGCTGTTGCCCTAATTTTATACACACATACACCACTGGTATTGTGGTGGCAGCACTGTAATGTGATGCATCTCTTTCGTGACATACTATAAAATGCGACACCGACCGCGGCTCACAGGTTCGAAGCAGCGGATGTGGCAGCGAAGCTTTTGCTGTTGCCCTAATTTTATACACACATACTCCACTGGTATAGTGGTGGCAGCACTGTAATGTGATGCATCTCTTTCGTGACATACTATAAAATGCGACACCGGCCGCGGCTCGCAGGTTCGAAGCAGCGGATGTGGCAGCGAAGCTTTTGCTGTTGCCCTAATTTTATACACACATACTCCACTGGTATAGTGGTGGCAGCAGTGGAATGTGATGCATCTCTTTCGTGACATACTATAAAATGCGACACCGGCCGCGGCTCGCAGGTTCGAAGCAGCGGATGTGGCAGCTAAGCTTTTGCTGTTGCCCTAATTTTATAAACACATACACCGCTGGTATAGTGGTGACAGCACTGTAATGTGATGCATCTCTTTCGTGACATACTATAAAATGCGACACCGGCCGCGGCTCGCAGGTTCGAAGCAGCGGATGTGGCAGCGAAGCTTTTGCTGTTGCCCTAATTTTATACACACATACTCCACTGGTATAGTGGTGGCAGCAGTGGAATGTGATGCATCTCTTTCGTGACATACTATAAAATGCGACACCGGCCGCGGCTCGCAGGTTCGAAGCAGCGGATGTGGCAGCGAAGCTTTTGCTGTTGCCCTAATTTTATACACACATACACCACTGGTATAGTGGTGGCAGCACTGTAATGTGATGCATCTCTTTCGTGACATACTATAAGATGCGACACCGGCCGCGGCTCGCAGGTTCGAAGCAGCGGATGTGGCAGCGCAGCTTTTGCTGTTGCCCTAATTTTATACACACATACACCGCTGGTATTGTGGCGGCAGCAGTGTAATGTGATGCATCTCTTTCGTGACATACTATAAGATGCGACACCGGCCGCGGCTCGCAGGTTCGAAGCAGCGGATGTGGCAGCGAAGCTTTTGCTGTTGCCCTAATTTTATACACACATACACCACTGGTATAGTGGTGGCAGCACTGTAATGTGATGCATCTCTTTCGTGACATACTATAACATGCGACACCGGCCGCGGCTCGCAGGTTCGAAGCAGCGGATGTGGCAGCGCAGCTTTTGCTGTTGCCCTAATTTTATACACACATACACCGCTGGTATTGTGGCGGCAGCAGTGTAATGTGATGCATCTCATTCGTGACATACTATAAGATGCGACACCGGCCGCGGCTCGCAGGTTCGAAGCAGCGGATGTGGCAGCGAAGCTTTTGCTGTTGCCCTAATTTTATACACACATACACCGCTGGTATAGTGGTGGCAGCACTGTAATGTGATGCATCTCTTTCGTGACATACTATAAAATGCGACACCGGCCGCGGCTCGCAGGTTCGAAGCAGGGGATGTGGCAGCGAAGCTTTTGCTGTTGCCCTAATTTTATACACACATACTCCACTGGTATAGTGGTGGCAGCAGTGGAATGTGATGCATCTCTTTCGTGACATACTATAAAATGCGACACCGGCCGCGGCTCGCAGGTTCGAAGCAGCGGATGTGGCAGCGAAGCTTTTGCTGTTGCCCTAATTTTATACACACATACTCCACTGGTATAGTGGTGGCAGCAGTGGAATGTGATGCATCTCTTTCGTGACATACTATAAAATGCGACACCGGCCGCGGCTCGCAGGTTCGAAGCAGCGGATGTGGCAGCGAAGCTTTTCCTGTTGCCCTAATTTTATAGACACATACACCGCTGGTATTGTGGTGGCAGCAGTGTAATGTGATGCATCTCTTTCGTGACATACTATAAAATGCGACACCGGCCGCGGCTCGCAGGTTCGAAGCAGCGGATGTGGCAGCGAAGCTTTTGCTGTTGCCCTAATTTTATACACACATACTCCACTGGTATAGTGGTGGCAGCACTGTAATGTGATGCATCTCTTTCGTGACATACTATAAAATGCGACACCGGCCGCGGTTCGCAGGTTCGAAGCAGCGGATGTGGCAGCGAAGCTTTTGCTGTTGCCCTAATTTTATACACACATACTCCACTGGTATAGTGGTGGCAGCAGTGTAATGTGATGCATCTCTTTCGTGACATACTATAAAATGCGACACCGGCCGCGGCTCGCAGGTTCGAAGCAGCGGATGTGGCAGCGAAGCTTTTGCTGTTGCCCTAATTTTATACACACATACTCCACTGGTATAGTGGTGGCAGCAGTGTAATGTGATGCATCTCTTTCGTGACATACTATAAATTGCGACACCGGCCGCGGCTCGCAGGTTCGAAGCAGCGGATGTGGCAGCGAAGCTTTTGCTGTTGCCCTAATTTTATACACACATACTCCACTGGTATAGTGGTGGCAGCACTGTAATGTGATGCATCTCTTTCGTGACCTACTATAAAATGCGACACCGGCCGCGGCTCGCAGGTTCGAAGCAGCGGATGTGGCAGCGAAGCTTTTGCTGTTGCCCTAATTTTATACACACATACACCACTGGTATAGTGGTGGCAGCACTGTAATGTGATGCATCTCTTTCGTGACATACTATAAAATGCGACACCGGCCGCAGATCGCAGGTTCGAAGCAGCGTATGTGGCAGGGAAGCTTTTGCTGTTGCCCTAATTTTATACACACATACTGCACTGGTATAGTGGTGGCAGCACTGTAATTTGATGCATCTCTTTCGTGACATACTATAAGATGCGACACCGGCCGCGGCTCGCAGGTTCGAAGCAGCGGATGTGGCAGCGCAGCTTTTGCTGTTGCCCTAATTTTATACACACATACACCGCTGGTATTGTGGCGGCAGCAGTGTAATGTGATGCATCTCTTTCGTGACATACTATAAGATGCGACACCGGCCGCGGCTCGCAGGTTCGAAGCAGCGGATGTGGCAGCGAAGCTTTTGCTGTTGCCCTAATTTTATACACACATACACCGCTGGTATAGTGGTGGCAGCACTGTAATGTGATGCATCTCTTTCGTGACATACTATAAAATGCCACACCGGCCGCGGCTCGCAGGTTCGAAGCAGGGGATGTGGCAGCGAAGCTTTTGCTGTTGCCCTAATTTTATACACACATACTCCACTGGTATAGTGGTGGCAGCAGTGGAATGTGATGCATCTCTTTCGTGACATACTATAAAATGCGACACCGGCCGCGGCTCGCAGGTTCGAAGCAGCGGATGTGGCAGCGAAGCTTTTGCTGTTGCCCTAATTTTATACACACATACTCCACTGGTATAGTGGTGGCAGCACTGTAATGTGATGCATCTCTTTCGTGACATACTATAAAATGCGACACCGGCCGCGGCTCGCAGGTTCGAAGCAGCGGATGTGGCAGCGAAGCTTTTGCTGTTGCCCTAATTTTATACACACATACACCGCTGGTATTGTGGTGGCAGCACTCTAATGTGATGCATCGCTTTCGTGACATACTATAAAATGCGACACCGGCCGCGGCTCGCAGGTTCGAAGCAGCGGATGTGGCAGCGAAGCTTTTGCTGTTGCCCTAATTTTATACACACATACACCACTGGTATTGTGGTGGCAGCACTGTAATGTGATGCATCTCTTTCGTGACATACTATAAAATGCGACACCGACCGCGGCTCACAGGTTCGAAGCAGCGGATGTGGCAGCGAAGCTTTTGCTGTTGCCCTAATTTTATACACACATACTCCACTGGTATAGTGGTGGCAGCACTGTAATGTGATGCATCTCTTTCGTGACATACTATAAAATGCGACACCGGCCGCGGCTCGCAGGTTCGAAGCAGCGGATGTGGCAGCGAAGCTTTTGCTGTTGCCCTAATTTTATACACACATACTCCACTGGTATAGTGGTGGCAGCAGTGGAATGTGATGCATCTCTTTCGTGACATACTATAAAATGCGACACCGGCCGCGGCTCGCAGGTTCGAAGCAGCGGATGTGGCAGCGAAGCTTTTGCTGTTGCCCTAATTTTATACACACATACTCCACTGGTATAGTGGTGGCAGCAGTGGAATGTGATGCATCTCTTTCGTGACATACTATAAAATGCGACACCGGCCGCGGCTCGCAGGTTCGAAGCAGCGGATGTGGCAGCGAAGCTTTTCCTGTTGCCCTAATTTTATACACACATACACCGCTGGTATTGTGGTGGCAGCAGTGTAATGTGATGCATCTCTTTCGTGACATACTATAAAATGCGACACCGGCCGCGGCTCGCAGGTTCGAAGCAGCGGATGTGGCAGCGAAGCTTTTGCTGTTGCCCTAATTTTATACACACATACTCCACTGGTATAGTGGTGGCAGCACTGTAATGTGATGCATCTCTTTCGTGACATACTATAAAATGCGACACCGGCCGCGGTTCGCAGGTTCGAAGCAGCGGATGTGGCAGCGCAGCTTTTGCTGTTGCCCTAATTTTATACACACATACACCGCTGGTATTGTGGCGGCAGCAGTGTAATGTGATGCATCTCTTTCGTGACATACTATAAGATGCGACACCGGCCGCGGCTCGCAGGTTCGAAGCAGCGGATGTGGCAGCGAAGCTTTTGCTGTTGCCCTAATTTTATACACACATACACCGCTGGTATAGTAGTGGCAGCACTGTAATGTGATGCATCTCTTTCGTGACATACTATAAAATGCGACACCGGCCGCGGCTCGCAGGTTCGAAGCAGGGGATGTGGCAGCGAAGCTTTTGCTGTTGCCCTAATTTTATACACACATACTCCACTGGTATAGTGGTGGCAGCAGTGGAATGTGATGCATCTCTTTCGTGACATACTATAAAATGCGACACCGGCCGCGGCTCGCAGGTTCGAAGCAGCGGATGTGGCAGCGAAGCTTTTGCTGTTGCCCTAATTTTATACACACATACTCCACTGGTATAGTGGTGGCAGCACTGTAATGTGATGCATCTCTTTCGTGACATACTATAAAATGCGACACCGGCCGCGGCTCGCAGGTTCGAAGCAGCGGATGTGGCAGCGAAGCTTTTGCTGTTGCCCTAATTTTATACACACATACACCGCTGGTATTGTGGTGGCAGCACTCTAATGTGACGCATCTCTTTCGTGACATACTATAAAATGCGACACCGGCCGCGGCTCGCAGGTTCGAAGCAGCGGATGTGGCAGCGAAGCTTTTGCTGTTGCCCTAATTTTATACACACATACACCACTGGTATTGTGGTGGCAGCACTGTAATGTGATGCATCTCTTTCGTGACATACTATAAAATGCGACACCGACCGCGGCTCACAGGTTCGAAGCAGCGGATGTGGCAGCGAAGCTTTTGCTGTTGCCCTAATTTTATACACACATACTCCACTGGTATAGTGGTGGCAGCACTGTAATGTGATGCATCTCTTTCGTGACATACTATAAAATGCGACACCGGCCGCGGCTCGCAGGTTCGAAGCAGCGGATGTGGCAGCGAAGCTTTTGCTGTTGCCCTAATTTTATACACACATACTCCACTGGTATAGTGGTGGCAGCAGTGGAATGTGATGCATCTCTTTCGTGACATACTATAAAATGCGACACCGGCCGCGGCTCGCAGGTTCGAAGCAGCGGATGTGGCAGCGAAGCTTTTGCTGTTGCCCTAATTTTATACACACATACACCGCTGGTATAGTGGTGACAGCACTGTAATGTGATGCATCTCTTTCGTGACATACTATAAAATGCGACACCGGCCGCGGCTCGCAGGTTCGAAGCAGCGGATGTGGCAGCGAAGCTTTTGCTGTTGCCCTAATTTTATACACACATACTCCACTGGTATAGTGGTGGCAGCAGTGGAATGTGATGCATCTCTTTCGTGACATACTATAAAATGCGACACCGGCCGCGGCTCGCAGGTTCGAAGCAGCGGATGTGGCAGCGAAGCTTTTCCTGTTGCCCTAATTTTATACACACATACACCGCTGGTATTGTGGTGGCAGCAGTGTAATGTGATGCATCTCTTTCGTGACATACTATAAAATGCGACACCGGCCGCGGCTCGCAGGTTCGAAGCAGCGGATGTGGCAGCGAAGCTTTTGCTGTTGCCCTAATTTTATACACACATACTCCACTGGTATAGTGGTGGCAGCACTGTAATGTGATGCATCTCTTTCGTGACATACTATAAAATGCGACACCGGCCGCGGTTCGCAGGTTCGAAGCAGCGGATGTGGCAGCGAAGCTTTTGCTGTTGCCCTAATTTTATACACACATACTCCACTGGTATAGTGGTGGCAGCAGTGTAATGTGATGCATCTCTTTCGTGACATACTATAAAATGCGACACCGGCCGCGGCTCGCAGGTTCGAAGCAGCGGATGTGGCAGCGAAGCTTTTGCTGTTGCCCTAATTTTATACACATATACTCCACTGGTATAGTGGTGGCAGCAGTGTAATGTGATGCATCTCTTTCGTGACATACTATAAAATGCGACACCGGCCGCGGCTCGCAGGTTCGAAGCAGCGGATGTGGCAGCGAAGCTTTTGCTGTTGCCCTAATTTTATACACACATACTCCACTGGTATAGTGGTGGCAGCACTGTAATGTGATGCATCTCTTTCGTGACCTACTATAAAATGCGACACCGGCCGCGGCTCGCAGGTTCGAAGCAGCGGATGTGGCAGCGAAGCTTTTGCTGTTGCCCTAATTTTATACACACATACACCACTGGTATAGTGGTGGCAGCACTGTAATGTGATGCATCTCTTTCGTGACATACTATAAAATGCGACACCGGCCGCAGATCGCAGGTTCGAAGCAGCGTATGTGGCAGGGAAGCTTTTGCTGTTGCCCTAATTTTATACACACATACTGCACTGGTATAGTGTTGGCAGCACTGTAATTTGATGCATCTCTTTCGTGACATACTATAAGATGCGACACCGGCCGCGGCTCGCAGGTTCGAAGCAGCGGATGTGGCAGCGCAGCTTTTGCTGTTGCCCTAATTTTATACACACATACACCGCTGGTATTGTGGCGGCAGCAGTGTAATGTGATGCATCTCTTTCGTGACATACTATAAGATGCGACACCGGCCGCGGCTCGCAGGTTCGAAGCAGCGGATGTGGCAGCGAAGCTTTTGCTGTTGCCCTAATTTTATACACACATACACCGCTGGTATAGTGGTGGCAGCACTGTAATGTGATGCATCTCTTTCGTGACATACTATAAAATGCGACACCGGCCGCGGCTCGCAGGTTCGAAGCAGGGGATGTGGCAGCGAAGCTTTTGCTGTTGCCCTAATTTTATACACACATACTCCACTGGTATAGTGGTGGCAGCAGTGGAATGTGATGCATCTCTTTCGTGACATACTATAAAATGCGACACCGGCCGCGGCTCGCAGGTTCGAAGCAGCGGATGTGGCAGCGAAGCTTTTGCTGTTGCCCTAATTTTATACACACATACTCCACTGGTATAGTGGTGGCAGCACTGTAATGTGATGCATCTCTTTCGTGACATACTATAAAATGCGACACCGGCCGCGGCTCGCAGGTTCGAAGCAGCGGATGTGGCAGCGAAGCTTTTGCTGTTGCCCTAATTTTATACACACATACACCGCTGGTATTGTGGTGGCAGCACTCTAATGTGATGCATCTCTTTCGTGACATACTATAAAATGCGACACCGGCCGCGGCTCGCAGGTTCGAAGCAGCGGATGTGGCAGCGAAGCTTTTGCTGTTGCCCTAATTTTATACACACATACACCACTGGTATTGTGGTGGCAGCACTGTAATGTGATGCATCTCTTTCGTGACATACTATAAAATGCGACACCGACCGCGGCTCACAGGTTCGAAGCAGCGGATGTGGCAGCGAAGCTTTTGCTGTTGCCCTAATTTTATACACACATACTCCACTGGTATAGTGGTGGCAGCACTGTAATGTGATGCATCTCTTTCGTGACATACTATAAAATGCGACACCGGCCGCGGCTCGCAGGTTCGAAGCAGCGGATGTGGCAGCGAAGCTTTTGCTGTTGCCCTAATTTTATACACACATACTCCACTGGTATAGTGGTGGCAGCAGTGTAATGTGATGCATCTCTTTCGTGACATACTATAAAATGCGACACCGGCCGCGTCTCGCAGGTTCGAAGCAGGGGATGTGGCAGCGAAGCTTTTGCTGTTGCCCTAATTTTATACACACATACACCGCTGGTATTGTGGTGGAGGCAGTGTAATGTGATGCATCTCTTTCGTGACATACTATAAAATGCGACACCGGCCGCGGCTCGCAGGTTCGAAGCAGCGGATGTGGCAGCGAAGCTTTTGCTGTTGCCCTAATTTTATACACACATACTCCACTGGTATAGTGGTGGCAGCACTGTAATGTGATGCATCTCTTTCGTGACATACTATAAAATGCGACACCGGCCGCGGTTCGCAGGTTCGAAGCAGCGGATGTGGCAGCGAAGCTTTTGCTGTTGCCCTAATTTTATACACACATACTCCACTGGTATAGTGGTGGCAGCAGTGTAATGTGATGCATCTCTTTCGTGACATACTATAAAATGCGACACCGGCCGCGGCTCGTAGGTTCGAAGCAGCGGATGTGGCAGCGAAGCTTTTGCTGTTGCCCTAATTTTATACACACATACTCCACTGGTATAGTGGTGGCAGCAGTGTAATGTGATGCATCTCTTTCGTGACATACTATAAAATGCGACACCGGCCGCGGCTCGCAGGTTCGAAGCAGCGGATGTGGCAGCGAAGCTTTTGCTGTTGCCCTAATTTTATACACACATACTCCACTGGTATAGTGGTGGCAGCACTGTAATGTGATGCATCTCTTTCGTGACATACTATAAAATGCGACACCGGCCGCGGCTCGCAGGTTCGAAGCAGCGGATGTGGCAGCGAAGCTTTTGCTGTTGCCCTAATTTTATACACACATACACCACTGGTATAGTGGTGGCAGCACTGTAATGTGATGCATCTCTTTCGTGACATACTATGAGATGCGACACCGGCCGCGGCTCGCAGGTTCGAAGCAGCGGATGTGGCAGCGCAGCTTTTGCTGTTGCCCTAATTTTATACACACATACACCGCTGGTATTGTGGCGGCAGCAGTGTAATGTGATGCATCTCTTTCGTGACATACTATAAGATGCGACACCGGCCGCGGCTCGCAGGTTCGAAGCAACGGATGTGGCAGCGAAGCTTTTGCTGTTGCCCTAATTTTATACACACATACACCGCTGGTATAGTGGTGGCAGCACTGTAATGTGATGCATCTCTTTCGTGACATACTATAAAATGCGACACCGGCCGCGGCTCGCAGGTTCGAAGCAGGGGATGTGGCAGCGAAGCTTTTGCTGTTGCCCTAATTTTATACACACATACTCCACTGGTATAGTGGTGGCAGCAGTGGAATGTGATGCATCTCTTTCGTGACATACTATAAAATGCGACACCGGCCGCGGCTCGCAGGTTCGAAGCAGCGGATGTGGCAGCGAAGCTTTTGCTGTTGCCCTAATTTTATACACACATACACCGCTGGTATTGTGGTGGCAGCACTCTAATGTGATGCATCTCTTTCGTGACATACTATAAAATGCGACACCGGCCGCGGCTCGCAGGTTCGAAGCAGCGGATGTGGCAGCGGAGCTTTTGCTGTTGCCCTAATTTTATACACACATACACCACTGGTATTGTGGTGGCAGCACTGTAATGTGATGCATCTCTTTCGTGACATACTATAAAATGCGACACCGACCGCGGCTCACAGGTTCGAAGCAGCGGATGTGGCAGCGAAGCTTTTGCTGTTGCCCTAATTTTATACACACATACTCCACTGGTATAGTGGTGGCAGCACTGTAATGTGATGCATCTCTTTCGTGACATACTATAAAATGCGACACCGGCCGCGGCTCGCAGGTTCGAAGCAGCGGATGTGGCAGCGAAGCTTTTGCTGTTGCCCTAATTTTATACACACATACTCCACTGGTATAGTGGTGGCAGCAGTGTAATGTGATGCATCTCTTTCGTGACATACTATAAAATGCGACACCGGCCGCGGCTCGCAGGTTCGAAGCAGGGGATGTGGCAGCGAAGCTTTTGCTGTTGCCCTAATTTTATACACACATACTCCACTGGTATAGTGGTGGCAGCACTGTAATGTGATGCATCTCTTTCCTGACATACTATAAAATGCGACACCGGCCGCGGCTCGCAGGTTCGAAGCAGCGGATGTGGCAGCGAAGCTTTTGCTGTTGCCCTAATTTTATACACACATACACCGCTGGTATTGTGGTGGCAGCACTCTAATGTGATGCATCTCTTTCGTGACATACTATAAAATGCGACACCGGCCGCGGCTCGCAGGTTCGAAGCAGCGGATGTGGCAGCGAAGCTTTTGCTGTTGCCCTAATTTTATACACACATACTCCACTGGTATAGTGGTGGCAGCACTGTAATTTGATGCATCTCTTTCGTGACATACTATAAAATGCGACACCGGCCGCGGCTCGCAGTTTCGAAGCAGCGGATGTGGCAGCGAAGCTTTTGCTGTTGCCCTAATTTTATACACACATACACCGCTGGTATTGTGGTGGCAGCACTGTAATGTGATGCATCTCTTTCGTGACATACTATAAAATGCGACACCGGCCGCGGCTCGCAGGTTCGAAGCAGTTGATGTGGCAGCGAAGCTTTTGCTGTTGCCCTAATTTTATACACACATACACCACTGGTATTGTGGTGGCAGCACTGTAATGTGATGCATCTCTTTCTTGACGTACTATAAAATGCGACACCGGCCGCGGCTCGCAGGTTCGAAGCAGCGGATGCGGCAGCGAAGCTTTTGCTGTTGCCGTAATTTTATACACACATACACCGCTGGTATTGTGGTGGCAGCACTCTAATGTGATGCATCTCTTTCGTGACACACTATAAAATGCGACACCGGCCGCGGCTCGCAGGTTCGAAGCAGCGGATGTGGCAGCGAAGCTTTTGCTGTTGCCCTAATTTTATACACACATACACCACTGGTATTGTGGTGGCAGCACTGTAATGTGATGCATCTCTTTCGTGACATACTATAAAATGCGACACCGACCGCGGCTCACAGGTTCGAAGCAGCGGATGTGGCAGCGAAGCTTTTGCTGTTGCCCTAATTTTATACACACATACACCACTGGTATAGTGGTGGCAGCACTGTAATGTGATGCATCTCTTTCGTGACATACTATAAAATGCGACAAAGGCCGCAGATCGCAGGTTCGAAGCAGCGTATGTGGCAGGGAAGCTTTTGCTGTTGCCCTAATTTTATACACACATACTCCACTGGTATAGTGGTGGCAGCACTGTAATTTGATGCATCTCTTTCGTGACATACTATAAGATGCGACACCGGCCGCGGCTCGCAGGTTCGAAGCAGCGGATGTGGCAGCGAAGCTTTTGCTGTTGCCCTAATTTTATACACACATACACCGCTGGTATTGTGGTGGCAGCAGTGTAATGTGATGCATCTCTTTCGTGACATACTATAAAATGCGACACCGGCCGCGGCTCGCAGGTTCGAAGCAGCGGATGTGGCAGCGAAGCTTTTCCTGTTGCCCTAATTTTATACACACATACACCGCTGGTATAGTGGTGGCAGCACTGTAATGTGATGCATCTGTTTCGTGACATACTATAAAAAGCGACACCGGCCGCGGCTCCCAGGTTCGAAGCAGGGGATGTGGCAGCGAAGCTTTTGCTGTTGCCGTAATTTTATACACACATACTCCACTGGTATAGTGGTGGCAGCAGTGGAATGTGATGCATCTCTTTCGTGACATACTATAAAATGCGACACCGGCCGCGGCTCGCAGGTTCGAAGCAGCGGATGTGGCAGCGAAGCTTTTGCTGTTGCCCTAATTTTATACACACATACACCGCTGGTATAGTGGTGGCAGCACTGTAATGTGATGCATGTCTTTCGTGACATACTATAAAATGCGACACCGGCCGCGGCTCGCAGGTTCGAAGCAGCGGATGTGGCACCGAAGCTTTTGCTGTTGCCCTAATTTTATACACACATACTCCACTGGTATAGTGGTGGCAGCACTGTAATGTGATGCATCTCTTTCGTGACATACTATAAAATGCGACAACGGCCGCGGCTCGCAGGTTCGAAGCAGCGGATGTGGCAGCGAAGCTTTTGCTGTTGCCCTAATTTTATACACACATACTCCACTGGTATAGTGGTGGCAGCAGTGTAATGTGATGCATCTCTTTCGTGACATACTATAAAATGCGACACCGGCCGCGGCTCGCAGGTTCGAAGCAGCGGATGTGGCAGCGAAGCTTTTGCTGTTGCCCTAATTTTATACACACATACTCCACTGGTATAGTGGTGGCAGCACTGTAATGTGATGCATCTCTTTCGTGACATACTATAAAATGCGACACCGGCCGCGGCTCGCAGGTTCGAAGCAGCGGATGTGGCAGCGAAGCTTTTGCTGTTGCCCTAATTTTATACACACATACACCGCTGGTATTGTGGTGGCAGCACTCTAATGTGATGCATCTCTTTCGTGACATACTATAAAATGCGACACCGGCCGCGGCTCGCAGGTTCGAAGCAGCGGATGTGGCAGCGAAGCTTTTGCTGTTGCCCTAATTTTATACACACATACACCACTGGTATTGTGGTGGCAGCACTGTAATGTGATGCATCTCTTTCGTGACATACTATAAAATGCGACACCGACCGCGGCTCACAGGTTCGAAGCAGCGGATGTGGCAGCGAAGCTTTTGCTGTTGCCCTAATTTTATACACACATACTCCACTGGTATAGTGGTGGCAGCAGTGTAATGTGATGCATCTCTTTCGTGACATACTATAAAATGCGACACCGGCCGCGGCTCGCAGGTTCGAAGCAGCGGATGTGGCAGCGAAGCTTTTGCTGTTGCCCTAATTTTATACACACATACTCCACTGGTATAGTGGTGGCAGCACTGTAATGTGATGCATCTCTTTCGTGACATACTATAAAATGCGACACCGGCCGCGGCTCGCAGGTTCGAAGCAGCGGATGCGGCAGCGAAGCTTTTGCTGTTGCCCTAATTTTATACACACATACACCGCTGGTATTGTGGTGGCAGCACTGTAATGTGATGCATCTCTTTCGTGACATACTATAAAATGCGACACCGACCGCGGCTGACAGGTTCGAAGCAGCGGATGTGGCAGCGAAGCTTTTGCTGTTGCCCTAATTTTATACACACATACACCACTGGTATAGTGGTGGCAGCACTGTAATGTGATGCATCTCTTTCGTGACATACTATAAAATGCGACACCGGCCGCAGATCGCAGGTTCGAAGCAGCGTATGTGGCAGGGAAGCTTTTGCTGTTGCCCTAATTTTATACACACATACTCCACTGGTATAGTGGTGGCAGCACTGTAATTTGATGCATCTCTTTCGTGACATACTATAAGATGCGACACCGGCCGCGGCTCGCAGGTTCGAAGCAGCGGATGTGGCAGCGAAGCTTTTGCTGTTGCCCTAATTTTATACACACATACTCCACTGGTATAGTGGTGGCAGCAGTGTAATGTGATGCATCTCTTTCGTGACATACTATAAAATGCGACACCGGCCGCGGCTCGTAGGTTCGAAGCAGCGGATGTGGCAGCGAAGCTTTTGCTGTTGCCCTAATTTTATACACACATACTCCACTGGTATAGTGGTGGCAGCAGTGTAATGTGATGCATCTCTTTCGTGACATACTATAAAATGCGACACCGGCCGCGGCTCGCAGGTTCGAAGCAGCGGATGTGGCAGCGGAGCTTTTGCTGTTGCCCTAATTTTATACACACATACACCACTGGTATTGTGGTGGCAGCACTGTAATGTGATGCATCTCTTTCGTGACATACTATAAAATGCGACACCGACCGCGGCTCACAGGTTCGAAGCAGCGGATGTGGCAGCGAAGCTTTTGCTGTTGCCCTAATTTTATACACACATACTCCACTGGTATAGTGGTGGCAGCACTGTAATGTGATGCATCTCTTTCGTGACATACTATAAAATGCGACACCGGCCGCGGCTCGCAGGTTCGAAGCAGCGGATGTGGCAGCGAAGCTTTTGCTGTTGCCCTAATTTTATACACACATACTCCACTGGTATAGTGGTGGCAGCAGTGTAATGTGATGCATCTCTTTCGTGACATACTATAAAATGCGACACCGGCCGCGGCTCGCAGGTTCGAAGCAGGGGATGTGGCAGCGAAGCTTTTGCTGTTGCCCTAATTTTATACACACATACTCCACTGGTATAGTGGTGGCAGCACTGTAATGTGATGCATCTCTTTCGTGACATACTATAAAATGCGACACCGGCCGCGGCTCGCAGGTTCGAAGCAGCGGATGTGGCAGCGAAGCTTTTGCTGTTGCCCTAATTTTATACACACATACACCGCTGGTATTGTGGTGGCAGCACTCTAATGTGATGCATCTCTTTCGTGACATACTATAAAATGCGACACCGGCCGCGGCTCGCAGGTTCGAAGCAGCGGATGTGGCAGCGAAGCTTTTGCTGTTGCCCTAATTTTATACACACATACTCCACTGGTATAGTGGTGGCAGCACTGTAATTTGATGCATCTCTTTCGTGACATACTAAAAAATGCGACACCGGCCGCGGCTCGCAGTTTCGAAGCAGCGGATGTGGCAGCGAAGCTTTTGCTGTTGCCCTAATTTTATACACACATACACCGCTGGTATTGTGGTGGCAGCACTGTAATGTGATGCATCTCTTTCGTGACATACTATAAAATGCGACACCGGCCGCGGCTCGCAGGTTCGAAGCAGTTGATGTGGCAGCGAAGCTTTTGCTGTTGCCCTAATTTTATACACACATACACCACTGGTATTGTGGTGGCAGCACTGTAATGTGATGCATCTCTTTCTTGACGTACTATAAAATGCGACACCGGCCGCGGCTCGCAGGTTCGAAGCAGCGGATGCGGCAGCGAAGCTTTTGCTGTTGCCGTAATTTTATACACACATACACCGCTGGTATTGTGGTGGCAGCACTCTAATGTGATGCATCTCTTTCGTGACACACTATAAAATGCGACACCGGCCGCGGCTCACAGGTTCGAAGCAGCGGATGTGGCAGCGAAGCTTTTGCTGTTGCCCTAATTTTAGACACACATACACCACTGGTATTGTGGTGGCAGCACTGTAATGTGATGCATCTCTTTCGTGACATACTATAAAATGCGACACCGACCGCGGCTCACAGGTTCGAAGCAGCGGATGTGGCAGCGAAGCTTTTGCTGTTGCCCTAATTTTATACACACATACACCACTGGTATAGTGGTGGCAGCACTGTAATGTGATGCATCTCTTTCGTGACATACTATAAAATGCGACAAAGGCCGCAGATCGCAGGTTCGAAGCAGCGTATGTGGCAGGGAAGCTTTTGCTGTTGCCCTAATTTTATACACACATACTCCACTGGTATAGTGGTGGCAGCACTGTAATTTGATGCATCTCTTTCGTGACATACTATAAGATGCGACACCGGCCGCGGCTCGCAGGTTCGAAGCAGCGGATGTGGCAGCGAAGCTTTTGCTGTTGCCCTAATTTTATACACACATACACCGCTGGTATTGTGGTGGCAGCAGTGTAATGTGATGCATCTCTTTCGTGACATACTATAAAATGCGACACCGGCCGCGGCTCGCAGGTTCGAAGCAGCGGATGTGGCAGCGAAGCTTTTGCTGTTGCCCTAATTTTATACACACATACACCGCTGGTATAGTGGTGGCAGCACTGTAATGTGATGCATCTGTTTCGTGACATACTATAAAAAGCGACACCGGCTGCGGCTCCCAGGTTCGAAGCAGGGGATGTGGCAGCGAAGCTTTTGCTGTTGCCGTAATTTTATACACACATACTCCACTGGTATAGTGGTGGCAGCAGTGGAATGTGATGCATCTCTTTCGTGACATACTATAAAATGCGACACCGGCCGCGGCTCGCAGGTTCGAAGCAGCGGATGTGGCAGCGAAGCTTTTGCTGTTGCCCTAATTTTATACACACATACACCGCTGGTATAGTGGTGGCAGCACTGTAATGTGATGCATGTCTTTCGTGACATACTATAAAATGCGACACCGGCCGCGGCTCGCAGGTTCGAAGCAGCGGATGTGGCACCGAAGCTTTTGCTGTTGCCCTAATTTTATACACACATACTCCACTGGTATAGTGGTGGCAGCACTGTAATGTGATGCATCTCTTTCGTGACATACTATAAAATGCGACAACGGCCGCGGCTCGCAGGTTCGAAGCAGCGGATGTGGCAGCGAAGCTTTTGCTGTTGCCCTAATTTTATACACACATACTCCACTGGTATAGTGGTGGCAGCAGTGTAATGTGATGCATCTCTTTCGTGACATACTATAAAATGCGACACCGGCCGCGGCTCGCAGGTTCGAAGCAGCGGATGTGGCAGCGAAGCTTTTGCTGTTGCCCTAATTTTATACACACATACTCCACTGGTATAGTGGTGGCAGCACTGTAATGTGATGCATCTCTTTCGTGACATACTATAAAATGCGACACCGGCCGCGGCTCGCAGGTTCGAAGCAGCGGATGTGGCAGCGAAGCTTTTGCTGTTGCCCTAATTTTATACACACATACACCGCTGGTATTGTGGTGGCAGCACTCTAATGTGATGCATCTCTTTCGTGACATACTATAAAATGCGACACCGGCCGCGGCTCGCAGGTTCGAAGCAGCGGATGTGGCAGCGAAGCTTTTGCTGTTGCCCTAATTTTATACACACATACACCACTGGTATTGTGGTGGCAGCACTGTAATGTGATGCATCTCTTTCGTGACATACTATAAAATGCGACACCGACCGCGGCTCACAGGTTCGAAGCAGCGGATGTGGCAGCGAAGCTTTTGCTGTTGCCCTAATTTTATACACACATACTCCACTGGTATAGTGGTGGCAGCAGTGTAATGTGATGCATCTCTTTCGTGACATACTATAAAATGCGACACCGGCCGCGGCTCGCAGGTTCGAAGCAGCGGATGTGGCAGCGAAGCTTTTGCTGTTGCCCTAATTTTATACACACATACTCCACTGGTATAGTGGTGGCAGCACTGTAATGTGATGCATCTCTTTCGTGACATACTATAAAATGCGACACCGGCCGCGGCTCGCAGGTTCGAAGCAGCGGATGCGGCAGCGAAGCTTTTGCTGTTGCCCTAATTTTATACACACATACACCGCTGGTATTGTGGTGGCAGCACTGTAATGTGATGCATCTCTTTCGTGACATACTATAAAATGCGACACCGACCGCGGCTCACAGGTTCGAAGCAGCGGATGTGGCAGCGAAGCTTTTGCTGTTGCCCTAATTTTATACACACATACACCACTGGTATAGTGGTGGCAGCACTGTAATGTGATGCATCTCTTTCGTGACATACTATAAAATGCGACACCGGCCACAGATCGCAGGTTCGAAGCAGCGTATGTGGCAGGGAAGCTTTTGCTGTTGCCCTAATTTTATACACACATACTCCACTGGTATAGTGGTGGCAGCACTGTAATTTGATGCATCTCTTTCGTGACATACTATAAGATGCGACACCGGCCGCGGCTCGCAGGTTCGAAGCAGCGGATGTGGCAGCGAAGCTTTTGCTGTTGCCCTAATTTTATACACACATACTCCACTGGTATAGTGGTGGCAGCAGTGTAATGTGATGCATCTCTTTCGTGATATACTATAAAATGCGACACCGGCCGCGGCTCGTAGGTTCGAAGCAGCGGATGTGGCAGCGAAGCTTTTGCTGTTGCCCTAATTTTATACACACATACTCCACTGGTATAGTGGTGGCAGCAGTGTAATGTGATGCATCTCTTTCGTGACATACTATAAAATGCGACACCGGCCGCGGCTCGCAGGTTCGAAGCAGCGGATGTGGCAGCGAAGCTTTTGCTGTTGCCCTAATTTTATACACACATACTCCACTGGTATAGTGGTGGCAGCACTGTAATGTGATGCATCTCTTTCGTGACATACTATAAAATGCGACACCGGCCGCGGCTCGCAGGTTCGAAGCAGCGGATGTGGCAGCGAAGCTTTTGCTGTTGCCCTAATTTTATACACACATACACCACTGGTATAGTGGTGGCAGCACTGTAATGTGATGCATCTCTTTCGTGACATACTATAAGATGCGACACCGGCCGCGGCTCGCAGGTTCGAAGCAGCGGATGTGGCAGCGCAGCTTTTGCTGTTGCCCTAATTTTATACACACATACACCGCTGGTATTGTGGCGGCAGCAGTGTAATGTGATGCATCTCTTTCGTGACATACTATAAAATGCGACACCGGCCGCGGCTCGCAGGTTCGAAGCAGCGGATGTGGCAGCGAAGCTTTTGCTGTTGCCCTAATTTTATACACACATACACCGCTGGTATAGTGGTGGCAGCACTGTAATGTGATGCATCTCTTTCGTGACATACTATAAAATGCGACACCGGCCGCGGCTCGCAGGTTCGAAGCAGCGGATGTGGCAGCGAAGCTTTTGCTGTTGCCCTAATTTTATACACACATACACCACTGGTATAGTGGTGGCAGCACTGTAATGTGATGCATCTCTTTCGTGACATACTATAAGATGCGACACCGGCCGCGGCTCGCAGGTTCGAAGCAGCGGATGTGGCAGCGCAGCTTTTGCTGTTGCCCTAATTTTATACACACATACACCGCTGGTATTGTGGCGGCAGCAGTGTAATGTGATGCATCTCTTTCGTGAGATACTATAAGATGCGACACCGGCCGCGGCTCGCAGGTTCGAAGCAGCGGATGTGGCAGCGAAGCTTTTGCTGTTGCCCTAATTTTATACACACATACACCGCTGGTATAGTGGTGGCAGCACTGTAATGTGATGCATCTCTTTCGTGACATACTATAAAATGCGACACCGGCCGCGGCTCGCAGGTTCGAAGCAGGGGATGTGGCAGCGAAGCTTTTGCTGTTGCCCTAATTTTATACACACATACTCCACTGGTATAGTGGTGGCAGCAGTGGAATGTGATGCATCTCTTTCGTGACATACTATAAAATGCGACACCGGCCGCGGCTCGCAGGTTCGAAGCAGCGGATGTGGCAGCGAAGCTTTTGCTGTTGCCCTAATTTTATACACACATACACCGCTGGTATTGTGGTGGCAGCACTCTAATGTGATGCACCTCTTTCGTGACATACTATAAAATGCGACACCGGCCGCGGCTCGCAGGTTCGAAGCAGCGGATGTGGCAGCGGAGCTTTTGCTGTTGCCCTAATTTTATACACACATACACCACTGGTATTGTGGTGGCAGCACTGTAATGTGATGCATCTCTTTCGTGACATACTATAAAATGCGACACCGACCGCGGCTCACAGGTTCGAAGCAGCGGATGTGGCAGCGAAGCTTTTGCTGTTGCCCTAATTTTATACACACATACTCCACTGGTATAGTGGTGGCAGCACTGTAATGTGATGCATCTCTTTCGTGACATACTATAAAATGCGACACCGGCCGCGGCTCGCAGGTTCGAAGCAGCGGATGTGGCAGCGAAGCTTTTGCTGTTGCCCTAATTTTATACACACATACTCCACTGGTATAGTGGTGGCAGCAGTGTAATGTGATGCATCTCTTTCGTGACATACTATAAAATGCGACACCGGCCGCGGCTCGCAGGTTCGAAGCAGGGGATGTGGCAGCGAAGCTTTTGCTGTTGCCCTAATTTTATACACACATACTCCACTGGTATAGTGGTGGCAGCACTGTAATGTGATGCATCTCTTTCGTGACATACTATAAAATGCGACACCGGCCGCGGCTCGCAGGTTCGAAGCAGCGGATGTGGCAGCGAAGCTTTTGCTGTTGCCCTAATTTTATACACACATACACCGCTGGTATTGTGGTGGCAGCACTCTAATGTGATGCATCTCTTTCGTGACATACTATAAAATGCGACACCGGCCGCGGCTCGCAGGTTCGAAGCAGCGGATGTGGCAGCGAAGCTTTTGCTGTTGCCCTAATTTTATACACACATACTCCACTGGTATAGTGGTGGCAGCACTGTAATTTGATGCATCTCTTTCGTGACATACTATAAAATGCGACACCGGCCGCGGCTCGCAGTTTCGAAGCAGCGGATGTGGCAGCGAAGCTTTTGCTGTTGCCCTAATTTTATACACACATACACCGCTGGTATTGTGGTGGCAGCACTGTAATGTGATGCATCTCTTTCGTGACATACTATAAAATGCGACACCGGCCGCGGCTCGCAGGTTCGAAGCAGTTGATGTGGCAGCGAAGCTTTTGCTGTTGCCCTAATTTTATACACACATACACCACTGGTATTGTGGTGGCAGCACTGTAATGTGATGCATCTCTTTCTTGACGTACTATAAAATGCGACACCGGCCGCGGCTCGCAGGTTCGAAGCAGCGGATGCGGCAGCGAAGCTTTTGCTGTTGCCGTAATTTTATACACACATACACCGCTGGTATTGTGGTGGCAGCACTCTAATGTGATGCATCTCTTTCGTGACACACTATAAAATGCGACACCGGCCGCGGCTCGCAGGTTCGAAGCAGCGGATGTGGCAGCGAAGCTTTTGCTGTTGCCCTAATTTTATACACACATACACCACTGGTATTGTGGTGGCAGCACTGTAATGTGATGCATCTCTTTCGTGACATACTATAAAATGCGACACCGACCGCGGCTCACAGGTTCGAAGCAGCGGATGTGGCAGCGAAGCTTTTGCTGTTGCCCTAATTTTATACACACATACACCACTGGTATAGTGGTGGCAGCACTGTAATGTGATGCATCTCTTTCGTGACATACTATAAAATGCGACAAAGGCCGCAGATCGCAGGTTCGAAGCAGCGTATGTGGCAGGGAAGCTTTTGCTGTTGCCCTAATTTTATACACACATACTCCACTGGTATAGTGGTGGCAGCACTGTAATTTGATGCATCTCTTTCGTGACATACTATAAGATGCGACACCGGCCGCGGCTCGCAGGTTCGAAGCAGCGGATGTGGCAGCGAAGCTTTTGCTGTTGCCCTAATTTTATACACACATACACCGCTGGTATTGTGGTGGCAGCAGTGTAATGTGATGCATCTCTTTCGTGACATACTATAAAATGCGACACCGGCCGCGGCTCGCAGGTTCGAAGCAGCGGATGTGGCAGCGAAGCTTTTGCTGTTGCCCTAATTTTATACACACATACACCGCTGGTATAGTGGTGGCAGCACTGTAATGTGATGCATCTGTTTCGTGACATACTATGAAAAGCGACACCGGCCGCGGCTCGCAGGTTCGAAGCAGGGGATGTGGCAGCGAAGCTTTTGCTGTTGCCCTAATTTTATACACACATACTCCACTGGTATAGTGGTGGCAGCAGTGGAATGTGATGCATCTCTTTCGTGACATACTATAAAATGCGACACCGGCCGCGGCTCGCAGGTTCGAAGCAGCGGATGTGGCAGCGAAGCTTTTGCTGTTGCCCTAATTTTATACACACATACACCACTGGTATAGTGGTGGCAGCACTGTAATGTGATGCATGTCTTTCGTGACATACTATAAAATGCGACACCGGCCGCGGCTCGCAGGTTCGAAGCAGCGGATGTGGCACCGAAGCTTTTGCTGTTGCCCTAATTTTATACACACATACTCCACTGGTATAGTGGTGGCAGCACTGTAATGTGATGCATCTCTTTCGTGACATACTATAAAATGCGACAACGGCCGCGGCTCGCAGGTTCGAAGCAGCGGATGTGGCAGCGAAGCTTTTGCTGTTGCCCTAATTTTATACACACATACTCCACTGGTATAGTGGTGGCAGCAGTGTAATGTGATGCATCTCTTTCGTGACATACTATAAAATGCGACACCGGCCGCGGCTCGCAGGTTCGAAGCAGCGGATGTGGCAGCGAAGCTTTTGCTGTTGCCCTAATTTTATACACACATACTCCACTGGTATAGTGGTGGCAGCACTGTAATGTGATGCATCTCTTTCGTGACATACTATAAAATGCGACACCGGCCGCGGCTCGCAGGTTCGAAGCAGCGGATGTGGCAGCGAAGCTTTTGCTGTTGCCCTAATTTTATACACACATACACCGCTGGTATTGTGGTGGCAGCACTCTAATGTGATGCATCTCTTTCGTGACATACTATAAAATGCGACACCGGCCGCGGCTCGCAGGTTCGAAGCAGCGGATGTGGCAGCGAAGCTTTTGCTGTTGCCCTAATTTTATACACACATACACCACTGGTATTGTGGTGGCAGCACTGTAATGTGATGCATCTCTTTCGTGACATACTATAAAATGCGACACCGACCGTGGCTCACAGGTTCGAAGCAGCGGATGTGGCAGCGAAGCTTTTGCTGTTGCCCTAATTTTATACACACATACTCCACTGGTATAGTGGTGGCAGCAGTGTAATGTGATGCATCTCTTTCGTGACATACTATAAAATGCGACACCGGCCGCGGCTCGCAGGTTCGAAGCAGCGGATGTGGCAGCGAAGCTTTTGCTGTTGCCCTAATTTTATACACACATACTCCACTGGTATAGTGGTGGCAGCACTGTAATGTGATGCATCTCTTTCGTGACATACTATAAAATGCGACACCGGCCGCGGCTCGCAGGTTCGAAGCAGCGGATGCGGCAGCGAAGCTTTTGCTGTTGCCCTAATTTTATACACACATACACCGCTGGTATTGTGGTGGCAGCACTGTAATGTGATGCATCTCTTTCGTGACATACTATAAAATGCGACACCGACCGCGGCTCACAGGTTCGAAGCAGCGGATGTGGCAGCGAAGCTTTTGCTGTTGCCCTAATTTTATACACACATACACCACTGGTATAGTGGTGGCAGCACTGTAATGTGATGCATCTCTTTCGTGACATACTATAAAATGCGACACCGGCCGCAGATCGCAGGTTCGAAGCAGCGTATGTGGCAGGGAAGCTTTTGCTGTTGCCCTAATTTTATACACACATACTCCACTGGTATAGTGGTGGCAGCACTGTAATTTGATGCATCTCTTTCGTGACATACTATAAGATGCGACACCGGCCGCGGCTCGCAGGTTCGAAGCAGCGGATGTGGCAGCGAAGCTTTTGCTGTTGCCCTAATTTTATACACACATACACCGCTGGTATTGTGGTGGCAGCAGTGTAATGTGATGCATCTCTTTCGTGACATACTATAAAATGCGACACCGGCCGCGGCTCGCAGGTTCGAAGCAGCGGATGTGGCAGCGAAGCTTTTGCTGTTGCCCTAATTTTATACACACATACACCGCTGGTATAGTGGTGGCAGCACTGTAATGTGATGCATCTCTTTCGTGACATACTATAAAATGCGACACCGGCCGCGGCTCGCAGGTTCGAAGCAGGGGATGTGGCAGCGAAGCTTTTGCTGTTGCCCTAATTTTATACACACATACTCCACTGGTATAGTGGTGGCAGCAGTGGAATGTGATGCATCTCTTTCGTGGCATACTATAAAATGCGACACCGGCCGCGGCTCGCAGGTTCGAAGCAGCGGATGTGGCAGCGAAGCTTTTGCTGTTGCCCTAATTTTATACACACATACACCGCTGGTATAGTGGTGGCAGCACTGTAATGTGATGCATCTCTTTCGTGACATACTATAAAATGCGACACCGGCCGCGGCTCGCAGGTTCGAAGCAGCGGATGTGGCAGCGAAGCTTTTGCTGTTGCCCTAATTTTATACACACATACACCGCTGGTATTGTGGTGGCAGCACTCTAATGTGATGCATCTCTTTCGTGACATACTATAAAATGCGACACCGGCCGCGGCTCGCAGGTTCGAAGCAGCGGATGTGGCAGCGAAGCTTTTGCTGTTGCCCTAATTTTATACACACATACACCACTGGTATTGTGGTGGCAGCACTGTAATGTGATGCATCTCTTTCGTGACATACTATAAAATGCGACACCGACCGCGGCTCACAGGTTCGAAGCAGCGGATGTGGCAGCGAAGCTTTTGCTGTTGCCCTAATTTTATACACACATACACCACTGGTATAGTGGTGGCAGCACTGTAATGTGATGCATCTCTTTCGTGACATACTATAAAATGCGACACCGGCCGCAGATCGCAGGTTCGAAGCAGCGTATGTGGCAGGGAAGCTTTTGCTGTTGCCCTAATTTTATACACACATACTCCACTGGTATAGTGGTGGCAGCACTGTAATTTGATGCATCTCTTTCGTGACATACTATAAGATGCGACACCGGCCGCGGCTCGCAGGTTCGAAGCAGCGGATGTGGCAGCGAAGCTTTTGCTGTTGCCCTAATTTTATACACACATACACCGCTGGTATTGTGGTGGCAGCAGTGTAATGTGATGCATCTCTTTCGTGACATACTATAAAATGCGACACCGGCCGCGGCTCGCAGGTTCGAAGCAGCGGATGTGGCAGCGAAGCTTTTGCTGTTGCCCTAATTTTATACACACATACACCGCTGGTATAGTGGTGGCAGCACTGTAATGTGATGCATCTCTTTCGTGACATACTATAAAATGCGACACCGGCCGCGGCTCGCAGGTTCGAAGCAGGGGATGTGGCAGCGAAGCTTTTGCTGTTGCCCTAATTTTATACACACATACTCCACTGGTATAGTGGTGGCAGCAGTGGAATGTGATGCATCTCTTTCGTGGCATACTATAAAATGCGACACCGGCCGCGGCTCGCAGGTTCGAAGCAGCGGATGTGGCAGCGAAGCTTTTGCTGTTGCCCTAATTTTATACACACATACACCGCTGGTATAGTGGTGGCAGCACTGTAATGTGATGCATCTCTTTCGTGACATACTATAAAATGCGACACCGGCCGCGGCTCGCAGGTTCGAAGCAGCGGATGTGGCAGCGAAGCTTTTGCTGTTGCCCTAATTTTATACACACATACACCGCTGGTATTGTGGTGGCAGCACTGTAATGTGATGCATCTCTTTCGTGACATACTATAAAATGCGACACCGGCCGCGGCTCGCAGGTTCGAAGCAGCGTATGTGGCAGGGAAGCTTTTGCTGTTGCCCTAATTTTATACACACATACTCCACTGGTATAGTGGTGGCAGCACTGTAATGTGATGCATCTCTTTCGTGACATACTATAAAATGCGACACCGGCCGCGGCTCGCAGGTTCGAAGCAGCGGATGTGGCAGCGAAGCTTTTGCTGTTGCCCTAATTTTATACACACATACTCCACTGGTATAGTGGTGGCAGCACTGTAATGTGATGCATCTCTTTCGTGACATACTATAAAATGCGACACCGGCCGCGGCTCGCAGGTTCGAAGCAGCGGATGTGGCAGCGAAGCTTTTGCTGTTGCCCTAATTTTATACACACATACTCCACTGGTATAGTGGTGGCAGCAGTGTAATGTGATGCATCTCTTTCGTGACATACTATAAAATGCGACACCGGCCGCGGCTCGCAGGTTCGAAGCAGCGGATGTGGCAGCGAAGCTTTTGCTGTTGCCCTAATTTTATACACACATACTCCACTGGTATAGTGGTGGCAGCAGTGTAATGTGATGCATCTCTTTCGTGACATACTATAAAATGCGACACCGGCCGCGGCTCGCAGGTTCGAAGCAGCGGATGTGGCAGCGAAGCTTTTGCTGTTGCCCTAATTTTATACACACATACTCCACTGGTATAGTGGTGGCAGCACTGTAATGTGATGCATCTCTTTCGTGACATACTATAAAATGCGACACCGGCCGCGGCTCGCAGGTTCGAAGCAGCGGATGCGGCAGCGAAGCTTTTGCTGTTGCCCTAATTTTATACACACATACACCGCTGGTATTGTGGTGGCAGCACTCTAATGTGATGCATCTCTTTCGTGACATACTATAAAATGCGACACCGGCCGCGGCTCGCAGGTTCGAAGCAGCGGATGTGGCAGCGAAGCTTTTGCTGTTGCCCTAATTTTATACACACATACACCACTGGTATTGTGGTGGCAGCACTGTAATGTGATGCATCTCTTTCGTGACATACTATAAAATGCGACACCGACCGCGGCTCACAGGTTCGAAGCAGCGGATGTGGCAGCGAAGCTTTTGCTGTTGCCCTAATTTTATACACACATACACCACTGGTATAGTGGTGGCAGCACTGTAATGTGATGCATCTCTTTCGTGACATACTATAAAATGCGACACCGGCCGCAGATCGCAGGTTCGAAGCAGCGTATGTGGCAGGGAAGCTTTTGCTGTTGCCCTAATTTTATACACACATACTCCACTGGTATAGTGGTGGCAGCACTGTAATTTGATGCATCTCTTTCGTGACATACTATAAGATGCGACACCGGCCGCGGCTCGCAGGTTCGAAGCAGCGGATGTGGCAGCGAAGCTTTTGCTGTTGCCCTAATTTTATACACACATACACCGCTGGTATTGTGGTGGCAGCAGTGTAATGTGATGCATCTCTTTCGTGACATACTATAAAATGCGACACCGGCCGCGGCTCGCAGGTTCGAAGCAGCGGATGTGGCAGCGAAGCTTTTGCTGTTGCCCTAATTTTATACACACATACACCGCTGGTATAGTGGTGGCAGCACTGTAATGTGATGCATCTCTTTCGTGACATACTATAAAATGCGACACCGGCCGCGGCTCGCAGGTTCGAAGCAGGGGATGTGGCAGCGAAGCTTTTGCTGTTGCCCTAATTTTATACACACATACTCCACTGGTATAGTGGTGGCAGCAGTGGAATGTGATGCATCTCTTTCGTGGCATACTATAAAATGCGACACCGGCCGCGGCTCGCAGGTTCGAAGCAGCGGATGTGGCAGCGAAGCTTTTGCTGTTGCCCTAATTTTATACACACATACACCGCTGGTATAGTGGTGGCAGCACTGTAATGTGATGCATCTCTTTCGTGACATACTATAAAATGCGACACCGGCCGCGGCTCGCAGGTTCGAAGCAGCGGATGTGGCAGCGAAGCTTTTGCTGTTGCCCTAATTTTATACACACATACTCCACTGGTATAGTGGTGGCAGCACTGTAATGTGATGCATCTCTTTCGTGACATACTATAAAATGCGACACCGGCCGCGGCTCGCAGGTTCGAAGCAGCGGATGTGGCAGCGAAGCTTTTGCTGTTGCCCTAATTTTATACACACATACTCCACTGGTATAGTGGTGGCAGCAGTGTAATGTGATGCATCTCTTTCGTGACATACTATAAAATGCGACACCGGCCGCGGCTCGCAGGTTCGAAGCAGGGGATGTGGCAGCGAAGCTTTTGCTGTTGCCCTAATTTTATACACACATACTCCACTGGTATAGTGGTGGCAGCACTGTAATGTGATGCATCTCTTTCGTGACATACTATAAAATGCGACACCGGCCGCGGCTCGCAGGTTCGAAGCAGCGGATGTGGCAGCGAAGCTTTTGCTGTTGCCCTAATTTTATACACACATACACCGCTGGTATTGTGGTGGCAGCACTCTAATGTGATGCATCTCTTTCGTGACATACTATAAAATGCGACACCGGCCGCGGCTCGCAGGTTCGAAGCAGCGGATGTGGCAGCGAAGCTTTTGCTGTTGCCCTAATTTTATACACACATACTCCACTGGTATAGTGGTGGCAGCACTGTAATTTGATGCATCTCTTTCGTGACATACTATAAAATGCGACACCGGCCGCGGCTCGCAGTTTCGAAGCAGCGGATGTGGCAGCGAAGCTTTTGCTGTTGCCCTAATTTTATACACACATACACCGCTGGTATTGTGGTGGCAGCACTGTAATGTGATGCATCTCTTTCGTGACATACTATAAAATGCGACACCGGCCGCGGCTCGCAGGTTCGAAGCAGTTGATTTGGCAGCGAAGCTTTTGCTGTTGCCCTAATTTTATACACACATACACCACTGGTATTGTGGTGGCAGCACTGTAATGTGATGCATCTCTTTCTTGACGTACTATAAAATGCGACACCGGCCGCGGCTCGCAGGTTCGAAGCAGCGGATGTGGCAGCGAAGCTTTTGCTGTTGCCCTAATTTTATACACACATACTCCACTGGTATAGTGGTGGCAGCACTGTAATGTGAGGCATCTCTTTCGTGACATGCTATAAAATGCGACACCGGCCGCGGCTCGCAGGTTCGAAGCGGCGGATGCGGCAGCGAAGCTTTTGCTGTTGCCCTAATTTTATACACACATACACCACTGGTATTGTGGTGGCAGCACTGTAATGTGATGCATCTCTTTCTTGACGTACTATAAAATGCGACACCGGCCGCGGCTCGCAGGTTCGAAGCAGCGGATGTGGCAGCGAAGCTTTTGCTGTTGCCCTAATTTTATACACACATACACCGCTGGTATAGTGGTGGCAGCACTGTAATGTGATGCATCTCTTTCGTGACATACTATAAAATGCGACACCGGCCGCGGCTCGCAGGTTCGAAGCAGCGGATGTGGCAGCGAAGCTTTTGCTGTTGCCCTAATTTTACACACACATACACCGCTGGTATTGTGGTGGCAGCAGTGTAATGTGATGCATCTCTTTCGTGACATACTATAAAATGCGACACCGGCCGCGGCTCGCAGGTTCGAAGCAGCGGATGTGGCAGCGAAGCTTTTGCTGTTGCCCTAATTTTATACACACATACACCTCTGGTATAGTGGTGGCAGCACTGTAATGTGATGCATCTTTTTCGTGACATACTATAAAATGCGACACCGGCCGCGGCTCGCAGGTTCGAAGCAGCGGATGTGGCAGCGAAGCTTTTGCTGTTGCCCTAATTTTATACACACATACACCGCTGGTATAGTGGTGGCAGCACTGTAATGTGATGCATCTCTTTCGTGACATACTATAAAATGCGACACCGGCTGCGGCTCGCAGGTTCGAAGCTGCGGATGTGGCAGCGAAGCTTTTGCTGTTGCCCTAATTTTATACACACATACTCCGCTGGTATAGTGGTGGCAGCACTGTAATGTGATGCATCTCTTTCGTGACATACTATAAAATGCGACACCGGCCGCGGCTCGCAGGTTCGAAGCAGCGGATGTGGCAGCGAAGCTTTTGCTGTTGCCCTAATTTTATACACACATACACCGCTGGTATTGTGGTGGCAGCACTGTAATGTGATGCATCTCTTTCGTGGCATACTATAAAATGCGACACCGGCCGCGGCTCGCAGGTTCGAAGCAGCGGATGTGGCAGCGAAGCTTTTGCTGTTGCCCTAATTTTATACACACGCACTCCACTGGTATAGTGGTGGCAGCACTGTAATGTGATGCATCTCTTTCGTGACATACTATAAAATGCGACACCGGCCGCGGCTCGCAGTTTCGAAGCAGCGGATGTGGCAGCGAAGCTTTTGCTGTTGCCCTAATTTTATACACACATACACCGCTGGTATTGTGGTGGCAGCACTGTAATGTGATGCATCTCTTTCGTGACATACTATAAAATGCGACACCGGCCGCGGCTCGCAGGTTCGAAGCAGTTGATGTGGCAGCGAAGCTTTTGCTGTTGCCCTAATTTTATACACACATACACCACTGGTATTGTGGTGGCAGCACTGTAATGTGATGCATCTCTTTCTTGACGTACTATAAAATGCGACACCGGCCGCGGCTCGCAGGTTCGAAGCAGCGGATGTGGCAGCGAAGCTTTTGCTGTTGCCCTAATTTTATACACACATACTCCACTGGTATAGTGGTGGCAGCACTGTAATGTGAGGCATCTCTTTCGTAACATGCTATAAAATGCGACACCGGCCGCGGCTCGCAGGTTCGAAGCGGCGGATGCGGCAGCGAAGCTTTTGCTGTTGCCCTAATTTTATACACACATACACCACTGGTATTGTGGTGGCAGCACTGTAATGTGATGCATCTCTTTCTTTACGTACTATAAAATGCGACACCGGCCGCGGCTCGCAGGTTCGAAGCAGCGGATGTGGCAGCGAAGCTTTTGCTGTTGCCCTAATTTTATACACACATACACCGCTGGTATAGTGGTGGCAGCACTGTAATGTGATGCATCTCTTTCGTGACATACTATAAAATGCGACACCGGCCGCGGCTCGCAGGTTCGAAGCAGCGGATGTGGCAGCGAAGCTTTTGTTGTTGCCCTAATTTTACACACACATACACCGCTGGTATTGTGGTGGCAGCAGTGTAATGTGATGCATCTCTTTCGTGACATACTATAAAATGCGACACCGGCCGCGGCTCGCAGGTTCGAAGCAGCGGATGTGGCAGCGAAGCTTTTGCTGTTGCCCTAATTTTATACACACATACACCTCTGGTATAGTGGTGGCAGCACTGTAATGTGATGCATCTTTTTCGTGACATACTATAAAATGCGACACCGGCCGCGGCTCACAGGTTCGAAGCAGCGGATGTGGCAGCGAAGCTTTTGCTGTTGCCCTAATTTTATACACACATACACCGCTGGTATAGTGGTGGCAGCACTGTAATGTGATGCATCTCTTTCGTGACATACTATAAAATGCGACACCGGCCGCGGCTTGCAGGTTCGAAGCTGCGGATGTGGCAGCGAAGCTCTTGCTGTTGCCCTAATTTTATACACACATACTCCGCTGGTATTGTGGTGGCAGCACTGTAATGTCATGCATCTCTTTCGTGACATACTATAAAATGCGACACCGGCCGCGGCTCGCAGGTTCGAAGCAGCGGATGTGGCAGCGAAGCTTTTGCTGTTGCCCTAATTTTATACACACATACACCGCTGGTATTGTGGTGGCAGCACTGTAATGTGATGCATCTCTTTCGTGGCATACTATAAAATGCGACACCGGCCGCGGCTCGCAGGTTCGAAGCAGCGGATGTGGCAGCGAAGCTTTTGCTGTTGCCCTAATTTTATACACACACACTCCACTGGTATAGTGGTGGCAGCACTGTAATGTGATGCATCTCTTTCGTGACATACTATAAAATGCGACACCGGCCGCGGCTCGCAGTTTCGAAGCAGCGGATGTGGCAGCGAAGCTTTTGCTGTTGCCCTAATTTTATACACACATACACCGCTGGTATTGTGGTGGCAGCACTGTAATGTGATGCATCTCTTTCTTGACATACTATAAAATGCGACACCGGCCGCGGCTCGCAGGTTCGAAACAGTTGATGTGGCAGCGAAGCTTTTGCTGTTGCCCTAATTTTATACACACATACACCACTGGTATTGTGGTGGCAGCACTGTAATGTGATGCATCTCTTTCTTGACGTACTATAAAATGCGACACCGGCCGCGGCTCGCAGGTTCGAAGCAGCGGATGTGGCAGCGAAGCTTTTGCTGTTGCCCTAATTTTATACACACATACTCCACTGGTATAGTGGTGGCAGCACTGTAATGTGAGGCATCTCTTTCGTGACATGCTATAAAATGCGACACCGGCCGCGGCTCGCAGGTTCGAAGCGGCGGATGCGGCAGCGAAGCTTTTGCTGTTGCCCTAATTTTATACACACATACACCGCTGGTATTGTGGTGGCAGCACTGTAATGTGATGCATCTCTTTCGTGACATACTATAAAATGCGACACCGGCCGCGGCTCGCAGGTTCGAAGCAGCGGATGTGGCAGCGAAGCTTTTGCTGTTGCCCTAATTTTATACACACATACACCGCTGGTATATTGGTGGCAGCACTGTAATATGATGCATCTCTTTCGTGACATACTATAAAATGCGACACCGGCCGCGGCTCGCAGGTTCGAAGCAGCGGATGTGGCAGCTAGGCTTTTGCTGTTGCCCTAATTTTATACACACATACACCGCTGGTATAGTGGTGGCAGCACTGTAATGTGATGCATCTCTTTCGTGACATACTATAAAATGCGACACCGGCCGCGGCTCGCAGGTTCGAAGCAGCGGATGTGGCAGCGAAGCTTTTGCTGTTGCCCTAATTTTACACACACATACACCGCTGGTATTGTGGTGGCAGCAGTGTAATGTGATGCATCTCTTTCGTGACATACTATAAAATGCGACACCGGCCGCGGCTCGCAGGTTCGAAGCAGCGGATGTGGCAGCGAAGGTTTTGCTGTTGCCCTAATTTTATACACACATACACCTCTGGTATAGTGGTGGCAGCACTGTAATGTGATGCATCTTTTTCGTGACATACTATAAAATGCGACACCGGCCGCGGCTCGCAGGTTCGAAGCAGCGGATGTGGCAGCGAAGCTTTTGCTGTTGCCCTAATTTTATACACACATACTCCGCTGGTATAGTGGTGGCAGCACTGTAATGTGATGCATCTCTTTCGTGACATACTATAAAATGCGACACCGGCCGCGGCTCGCAGGTTCGAAGCAGCGGTTGTGGCAGCGAAGCTTTTGCTGTTGCCCTAATTTTATACACACATCCACCGCTGGTATTGTGGTGGCAGCACTGTAATGTGATGCATCTCTTTCGTGGCATACTATAAAATGCGACACCGGCCGCGGCTCGCAGGTTCGAAGCAGCGGATGTGGCAGCGAAGCTTTTGCTGTTGCCCTAATTTTATACACACATACACCACTGGTATTGTGGTGGCAGCACTGTAATGTGATGCATCTCTTTCGTGACATACTATAAAATGCGACACCGGCCGCGGCTCGCAGGTTCGAAGCAGCGGATGTGGCAGCGAAGCTTTTGCTGTTGCCCTAATTTTATACACACATACACCACTGGTATTGTGGTGGCAGCACTGTAATGTGATGCATCTCTTTCCTGACATACTATAAAATGCGACACCGGCCGCGGCTCGCAGGTTCGAAGCAGCGGATGTGGCAGCGATGCTTTTGCTGTTGCCCTAATTTTATACACACATACACCGCTGGTATTGTGGTGGCAGCAGTGTAATGTGATGCATCTCTTTCGTGACATACTATAAAATGCGACACCGGCCGCGGCTCGCAGGTTCGAAGCAGCGGATGTGGCAGCGAAGCTTTTGCTGTTGCCCTAATTTTATACACACATACTCCGCTGGTATAGTGGTGGCAGCACTGTAATGTGATGCATCTCTTTCGTGACATACTATAAAATGCGACACCGGCCGCGGCTCGCAGGTTCGAAGCAGCGGATGTGGCAGCGAAGCTTTTGCTGTTGCCCTAATTTTATACACACATACACCACTGGTATTGTGGTGGCAGCACTGTAATGTGATGCATCTCTTTCGTGACATACTATAAAACGCGACACCGGCCGCGGCTCGCAGGTTCGAAGCAGCGGATGTGGCAGCGAAGCTTTTGCTGTTGCCCTAATTTTATACACACATGCACCGCTGGTATTGTGGTGGCAGCAGTGTAATGTGATGCATCTCTTTCGTGACATACTATAAAATGCGACACCGGCCGCGGCTCGCAGGTTCGAAGCTGCGGATGTGGCAGCGAAGCTTTTGCTGTTGCCCTAATTTTATACACACATACTCCGCTGGAATAGTGGTGGCAGCACTGTAATGTGATGCATCTCTTTCGTGACATACTATAAAATGCGACACCGGCCGCGGCTCGCAGGTTCGAAGCAGCGGATGTGGCAGCGAAGCTTTTGCTGTTGCCCTAATTTTATACACACATACACCACTGGTATTGTGGTGGCAGCACTGTAATGTGATGCATCTCTTTCGTGACATACTATAAAATGCGACACCGGCCGCGGCTCGCAGGTTCGAAGCTGCGGATGTGGCAGCGAAGCTTTTGCTGTTGCCCTAATTTTATACACACATACACCGCTGGTATTCTGGTGGCAGCACTGTAATGTGATGCATCTCTTTCGTGACATACTATAAAATGCGACACCGGCCGCGGCTCGCAGGTTCGAAGCAGCGGATGTGGCAGCGAAGCTTTTGCTGTTGCCCTAATTTTATACACACATACACCGCTGGTATTGTGGTGGCAGCAGTGTAATGTGATGCATCTCTTTCGTGACATACTATAAAATGCGACACCGGCCGCGGCTCGCAGGTTCGAAGCTGCGGATGTGGCAGCGAAGCTTTTGCTGTTGCCCTAATTTTATACACACATACTCCGCTGGTATAGTGGTGGCAGCACTGTAATGTGATGCATCTCTTTCGTGACATACTATAAAATGCGACACCGGCCGCGGCTCGCAGGTTCGAAGCAGCGGATGTGGCAGCGAAGCTTTTGCTGCTGCCCTAATTTTATACACACATACACCACTGGTATTGTGGTGGCAGCACTGTAATGTGATGCATCTCTTTCGTGACATACTATAAAATGCGACACCGGCCGCGGCTCGCAGGTTCGAAGCAGCGGATGTGGCAGCGAAGCTTTTGCTGTTGCCCTAATTTTATACACACATACTCCGCTGGTATAGTGGTGGCAGCACTGTAATGTGATGCATCTCTTTCGTGACATACTATAAAATGCGACACCGGCCGCGGCTCGCAGGTTCGAAGCTGCGCATGTGGCAGCGAAGCTTTTGCTGTTGCCCTAATTTTATACACACATACACCACTGGTATTGTGGTGGCAGCACTGTAATGTGATGCATCTCTTTCGTGACATACTATAAAATGCGACACCGGCCGCGGCTCGCAGGTTCGAAGCAGCGGATGTGGCAGCGAAGCTTTTGCTGTTGCCCTAATTTTATACACACATACTCCACTGGTTTAGTGGTGGCAGCAGTGTAATGTGATGCATCTCTTTCGTGACATACTATAAAATGCGACACCGGCCGCGGCTCGCAGGTTCGAAGCAGCGGATGTGGCAGCGAAGCTTTTGCTGTTGCCCTAATTTTATACACACATACTCCACTGGTTTAGTGGTGGCTAATCTGTAACGTGATGCATCTCTTTCGTGACTTACTATAATTTGCGACACCGACCTCGGCTCACAGGTTCGAAACAGCGGATACTGCAGCGGAGCTTTTGTTGTTGCCCTAATTTTATACACACATACACCGCTTATGTTGTGGTGGCATATCTGAAACGTGATGCATCTCTTTCGTGACATACTACAAAATGCGACACCGGCCTCGGCTCACAGGTTCGAAACAGCGGATGCGGCAGCGGAGCTTTTGCTGTTGCCCCAAGTTTATACACACATACACCGCTGGTATAGTGGTGGCTAATCAGTAACGTGATGCATCTCTTTCGTGACATACTATAAAATGCGACAGCGGCCTCGGCTCATAGGTTCGAAACAGCGGATGCGGCAGCGGAGCTTTTGCTTTTGGCCTAATTTTATACACACATACACCGCTGGTATAGTGGTGGCTAATCTGTAACGTGATGCATCTCTTTCGTGACATACTATAAATGCGACAGCGGCCTCGGCTCGCAGGTTCGAAACAGCGGATGTGGCAGCGGAGCTTTTGCTGTTGCGCTAAGTATTTACAAACATACACCACTGGTATAGTGGTGGCAAATCTGTAACGTGATGCATCTCTTTCGTGACATACTATAAAATGCGACAGCGGCCTCGGCTCACAGGTTCGAAGCAGCGGATGCGGCAGCGGAGCTTTTGCTTTTGGCCTAATTTTATACACACATACACCGCTGGTATAGTGGTGGCTAATCTGTAACGTGATGCATCTCTTTCGTGACATACTATAAAATGCGACAGCGGCCTCGGCTCGCAGGTTCGAAACAGCGGATGTGGCAGCGGAGCTTTTGCTGTTGCGCTAAGTATTTACAAACCGACACCACTGGTATAGTGGTGGCTAATCTGTAACGTGATGCATCTCTTTCATGACATACTATAATATGAGACACCGGCCTCGGCGGACCGGTTCGAAACAGCGGATGCGGCAGCGGAGCTTTTGCTGTTGCCCTAATTATTTACAAACACACACCACTGGTATAGTGGTGGCTAATCTGTAACGTGATGCATCTCTTTCGTGACATACTATAACATGCGACACCGGCCTCGGCTCACAGGTTCGAAACAGCGGATACTGCAGCGGAGCTTTTGCTGTTGCGCTAAGTATTTACAAACATACACCACTGGTATAGTGGCGGCTAATCTGTAACGTGATGCATCTCTTTCGTGACATACTATAATATGCGACACCGGCCTCGGCTCACAGGTTCGAAACAGCGGATGCGGCAGCGAAGCTTTTGCCGTTGCCCTAATTTTATACACACATACACCGCTGTTATAGTGGTGGCTAATCTGTAACGTGATGCATCTCTTTGGTGACATACTATAATATGCGACACCGGCCTCGGCTCACAGGTTCGAAACAGCGCATACGGCAGCGGAGCTTTTGCTGTTGCCCTAATTTTATACACACATACACCGCTGTTATAGTGGTGGCTAATCTGTAACGTGATGCATCTCTTTCGTGACTTACTATAATTTGCGACACCGACCTCGGCTCACAGGTTCGAAACAGCGGACGCGGCAGCGGAGCTTTTGCTGCTGGCCCAATTTTATACACACATACACCGCTGGTATAGTAGTGGCTAATCTGTAACGTGCTGCATCTCTTTCGTGACATACTATAACATGCGACACCCGCCTCGGCTCACAGGTTCGAAACAGCGGATGCGGCAGCGAAGCTTTTGCTGTCGCCCTAATTTTATACACACATACACCGCTGATATTGTGGTAGCTAATCTGTAACGTGATGCATCTCTTTCGTGACATACTATAATATGCGACACCGGCCTCGGCTCACAGGTTCGAAACAGCGGATGCGGCAGCGGAGCTTTTGCTGTTGCCCCAATTTTTACACACATACACCGCTGGTATAGTAGTGGCTAATCTGTAACGTGATGCATCTCTTTCGTGACATACTATAATATGCGACACCGGCCTCGGCTCACAGGTTCGAAACAGCGGATGCGGCAGCGGAGCTTTTGCTGTTGCCCCAAGTTTATACACACATACACCGCTGGTATAGTGGTGGCTAATCAGTAACGTGATGCATCTCTTTCGTGACATACTATAAAATGCGAAAGCGGCCTCGGCTCACAGGTTCGAAACAGCGGATGCGGCAGCGGAGCTTTTGCTTTTGACCTAATTTTATACACACATACACCGCTGGTATAGTGGTGGCTAATTTGTAACGTGATGCATCTCTTTCGTGACATACTATAAAATGCGACAGCGGCCTCGGCTCGCAGGTTCGAAACAGCGGATGTGGCTGCGGAGCTTTTGCTGTTGCGCTAAGTATTTACAAACATACACCACTGGTATAGTGGTGGCTAATCTGTAACGTGATGCATCTCTTTCGTGACATACTATAATATGCGACACCGGCCTCGGCTCACAGGTTCGAAACAGCGGATACGGCAGCGGAGCTTTTGCTGTTGCCCTAATTTTATACACACATACACCGCTGTTATAGTGGTGGCTAATCTGTAACGTGATGCATCTCTTTCGTGACATCCTATAATATGCGACACCGGCCTCGGCTCACAGGTTCGAAACAGCGGATACTGCAGCGGAGCTTTTGTTGTTGCCCTAATTTTATACACACATACACCGCTTATGTTGTGGTGGCAAATCTGAAACGTGATGCATCTCTTTCGTGACATACTACAAAATGCGACACCGGCCTCGGCTCACAGGTTCGAAACAGCGGATGCGGCAGCGGAGCTTTTGCTGTTGCCCCAAGTTTATACACACATACACCGCTGGTATAGTGGTGGCTAATCAGTAACGTGATGCATCTCTTTCGTGACATACTATAAAATGCGACAGCGGCCTCGGCTCACAGGTTCGAAACAGCGGATGCGGCAGCGGAGCTTTTGCTTTTGGCCTAATTTTATACACACATACACCGCTGGTATAGTGGTGGCTAATCTGTAACGTGATGCATCTCTTTCGTGACATACTATAAAATGCGACAGCGGCCTCGGCTCGCAGGTTCGAAACAGCGGATGTGGCAGCGGAGCTTTTGCTGTTGCGCTAAGTATTTACAAACATACACCACTGGTATAGTGGTGGCTAATCTGTAACGTGATGCATCTCTTTCGTGACATACTATAATATGAGACACCGGCCTCGGCGGACCGGTTCGAAACAGCGGATGCGGCAGCGGAGCTTTTGCTGTTGCCCTAATTATTTACAAACACACACCACTGGTATAGTGGTGGCTAATCTGTAACGTGATGCATCTCTTTCGTGACATACTATAACATGCGACACCGGCCTCGGCTCACAGGTTCGAAACAGCGGATACTGCAGCGGAGCTTTTGCTGTTGCGCTAAGTATTTACAAACGTACACCACTGGTATAGTGGCGGCTAATCTGTAACTTGATGCATCTCTTTCGTGACATACTATAATATGCGACACCGGCCTCGGCTCACAGGTTCGAAACAGCGGATGCGGCAGCGAAGCTTTTGCTGTTGCCCTAATTTTATACACACATACACCGCTGTTATAGTGGTGGCTAATCTGTAACGTGATGCATCTCTTTGGTGACATACTATAATATGCGACAACGGCCTCGGCTCACAGGTTCGAAACAGCGGATACGGCAGCGGTGCTTTTGCTGTTGCCCTAATTTTATACACACATACACCGCTGTTATAGTGGTGGCTAATCTGTAACGTGATGCATCTCTTTCGTGACTTACTATAATTTGCGACACCGACCTCGGCTGACAGGTTCGAAACAGCGGATGCGGCAGCGGAGCTTTTGCTTTCGGCTTAATTTTATACACACATACACCGCTGGTATAGTGGTGGCTAATCTGTAACGTGATGCATCTCTTTCGTTACATACTATAAAATGTGACAGCGGCCTCGGCTCGCAGGTTCGAAACAGCGGATGTGGCAGCGGAGCTTCTGCTGTTGTCCCAAGTTTACACACACATACACTGCTGGTATAGTGGTGGCTAATGTGGTTAATCAGTAACGTGATGCATCTCTTTCGTGACATACTATAGAATGCGACAGCGGCCTCGGCTCACAGGTTCGAAACAGCGGATGCGGAAGCGGAGCTTTTGCTGTTGCCCTAATTTTATACACACATACACCGCTGGTATAGTGGCGGCTAATCTGTAACGTGATGCATCTCTTTCGTGACATACTATAACATGCGACACCGGCCTCGGCTCACAGGTTCGAAACCGCGGATGCGGCAGCGGAGCTTTCGCTGTTGCGCTAAGTATTTACAAACATACACCACTGGTATAGTGGCGGCTAATCTGTAACGTGATGCATCTCTATCGTGAGATACTATAATATGCGACACCGGCCTCGGCTGACAGGCTCGAAACAGCGCATGCGGCAGCGGAGCTTTTGCTGTTGTCCTAATTATTTACAAACACACACCACTGGTATAGTGGTGGCTAATCTGCAACGTGATGCATCTCTTTCATGACATACTATAATATGCGACACCGGCCTCGGCTCACAGGTTCGAAACAGCGGATACTGCAGCGGAACTTTTGTTGTTGCCCTAATTTTATACACACATACACCGCTGTTATAGTGGTGGCTAATCTGCAACGTGATGCATCTCTTTCGTGACATACTATAATATGCGACACCGGCCTCGGCTCACAGGTTCGAAACAGCGGATACTGCAGCGGAGCTTTTGTTGTTGCCCTAATTTTATACACACATACATCGCTGTTATAGTGGTGGCTAATCTGTAACGTGATGCATCTCTTTCGTGACATACTATAATATGCGACACCGGCCTCGGCTCACAGGTTCGAAACAGCGGATGCGGCAGCGGAGCTTTTGCTGTTGCCCCAAGTTTATACACACATACACCGCTGGTATAGTGGTGGCTAGTCTGTAACGTGATGCATCTGTTTCGTGACATACTATAATATGCGACACCGGCCTTGGCTCACAGGCTCGAAACAGCGGATGCGGCAGCGAAGCTTTTGCTGTGGCCCTAATTTTATACACTCATACACCGCATATGTTGTGGTGGCAAATCTGAAACGTGATGCATCTCTTTCGTGACATACTACAAAATGCGACACCGGCCTCGGCTCACAGGTTCGAAACAGCGGAAGTGGCAGCGGAGCTTCTGCTGTTGCCCCAAGTTTACACACACATACACTGCTGGTATAGTGGTGGCTAATGTGGCTAATCAGTAACGTGATGCATCTCTTTCGTGACATACTATAGAATGCGACAGCGGCCTCGGCTCACAGGTTCGAAACAGCGGATGCCGAAGCGGAGCTTTTGCTGTTGCCCTAATTTTATACACATATACACCGCTGGTATAGTGGCGGCCAATCTGTAACGTGATGCATCTCTTTCGTGACATACTATAATATGCGACACCGGCCTCGGCTCACAGGTTCGAAACAGCGGATGCGGCAGCGGAGCTTTCGCGGTTGCGCTAATTTTATACACACATACACCGCTGGTATAGTGGTGGCTAATCTGTAACGTGATGCATCTCTTTCGTGGCATACTATAAAAGGCGACAGCGCCCTCGGCTCGCAGGTTGGAAACAGCGGATGTGGCAGTGGAGCTTTTGCTGTTGCCCTAATTATTTACAAACATACACCACTGGTATAGTGGTGGCTAATCTGTAACGTGATGCATCTCTTTGGTGACATACTATAATACGCGACACCGCCCTCGGCTCACAGGTTCGAAACAGCGGATACGGCAGCGGAGCTTTTGCTGTTGCCCTAATTTTATACACATATACACCGCTGTTATAGTGGTGGCTAATCTGTAACGTGATGCATCTCTTTCGTGACTTACTATAATTTGCGACACCGACCTCGGCTCACAGGTTCGAAACAGCGGATGCGGCAGCGGAGCTTTTGCTGCTGCCCCAATTTTATACACACATACACCGCTGGTATAGTAGTGGCTAATCTGTAACGTGCTGCATCTCTTTCGTGACATACTATAACATGCGACACCCGCCTCGGCTCACAGGTTCGAAACAGCGGATGCGGCAGCGAAGCTTTTGCTGTCGCCCTAATATTATACACACATACACCGCTTATATTGTGGTGGCTAATCTGTAACGTGATGCATCTCTTTCGTGACATACGACACCGGCCTCGGCTCACAGGTTCAAAACAGCGGATGCGGCAGCGGAGCTTTTGCTGTTGCCCCAATTTTATACACACATACACCGCTGGTATAGTAGTGGCTAATCTGTAACGTGATGCATCTCTTTCGTGACATACTATAATATGCGACAGCGGCCTCGGCTCACAGGTTCGAAACAGCGGATGCGGCAGCGGAGCTTTTGCTGTTGCCCCAAGTTTATACACACATACACCGCTGGTATAGTGGTGGCTAATCAGTAACGTGATGCATCTCTTTCGTGACATACTATAAAATGCGACAGCGGCCTCGGCTCACAGGTTCGAAACAGCGGATGCGGCAGTGGAGCTTTTGCTTTCGGCCTAATTTTATACACACATACACCGCTGGTATAGTGGTGGCTAATCTGTAACGTGATGCATCTCTTTCGTTACATACTATAAAATGTGACAGCGGCCTCGGCTCGCAGGTTCGAAACAGCGGATGTGGCAGCGGAGCTTTTGCTGTTGCCCTAATTATTTAGAAACATACATCACTGGTGTAGTGGTGGCTAATCTGTAATGATGCATCTCTTTCGTGGCATACTATAATATGCGACACCGGTCTCGGCTCACAGGTTCGAAACAGCGGATGCGGCAGCGGAGCTTTTGCTGTAGCCCTAATTTTATACACACATACACCGCTGGTATAGTGGTGGCTAATCTGTAACGTGATGCATCTCTTTCGGGACATACTATAATATGCGACAGCGGGCTCGGCTCGCAGGTTCGAAACAGCGGATGTGGCAGCGGAGCTTTTGCTGTTGCCCTAATTATTTACAAACACACACCACTGGTATAGCGGTGGCTAATCTGAAACGTGATGCATCTCTTTCGGGACATATTTTAAAATGCGACACCGGCCTCGGCTCACAGGTTCGAAACAGCGGATGCGGCAGCGAAGCTTTTGCTGTTGCCCTAATGTTATACACACATACACCGCTGATATTGTGGTGGCTAATCTGAAACGTGATGCATCTCTTTCGGGACATACTATAATATGCGACAGCGGGCTCGGCTCGCAGGTTCGAAACAGCGGATGTGGCAGCGGAGCTTTTGCTGTTGCCCTAATTATTTACAAACACACACCACTGGTATAGCGGTGGCTAATCTGCAACGTGATGCATCTCTTTCGTGACATACTATAATATGCGACACCGGCCTCGGCTCACAGGTTCGAAATAGCGGATACTGCAGCGGAGCTTTTGTTGTTGCCCTAATTTTATACACACATACACCGCCGTTATAGTGGTGGCTAATCTGTAACGTGATGCATCTCTTTCGTGACATACTATAGTATGCGACACCGGCCTCGGCTCACAGGTTCGAAACAGCGGATACGGCAGCGGAGCTTTTGCTGTTGCCCTAATTTTATACACACATACACCGCTGTTATAGTGGTGGCTAATCTGTAACGTGATGCATCTCTTTCGTGACATCCTATAATATGCGACACCGGCCTCGGCTCACAGGTTCGAAACAGCGGATACTGCAGCGGAGCTTTTGTTGTTGCCCTAATTTTATACACACATACACCGCTTATGTTGTGGTGGCAAATCTGAAACGTGATGCATCTCTTTCGTGACATACTACAAAATGCGACACCGGCCTCGGCTCACAGGTTCGAAACAGCGGATGCGGCAGCGGAGCTTTTGCTGTTGCCCCAAGTTTATACACACATACACCGCTGGTATAGTGGTGGCTAATCAGTAACGTGATGCATCTCTTTCGTGACATACTATAAAATGCGACAGCGGCCTCGGCTCACAGGTTCGAAACAGCGGATGCGGCAGCGGAGCTTTTGCTTTTGGCCTAATTTTATACACACATACACCGCTGGTATAGTGGTGGCTAATCTGTAACGTGATGCATCTCTTTCGTGACATACTATAAAATGCGACAGCGGCCTCGGCTCGCAGGTTCGAAACAGCGGATGTGGCAGCGGAGCTTTTGCTGTTGCGCTAAGTATTTACAAACATACACCACTGGTATAGTGGTGGCTAATCTGTAACGTGATGCATCTCTTTCGTGACATACTATAATATGAGACACCGGCCTCGGCGGACCGGTTCGAAACAGCGGATGCGGCAGCGGAGCTTTTGCTGTTGCCCTAATTATTTACAAACACACACCACTGGTATAGTGGTGGCTAATCTGTAACGTGATGCATCTCTTTCGTGACATACTATAACATGCGACACCGGCCTCGGCTCACAGGTTCGAAACAGCGGATACTGCAGCGGAGCTTTTGCTGTTGCGCTAAGTATTTACAAACGTACACCACTGGTATAGTGGCGGCTAATCTGTAACTTGATGCATCTCTTTCGTGACATACTATAATATGCGACACCGGCCTCGGCTCACAGGTTCGAAACAGCGGATGCGGCAGCGAAGCTTTTGCTGTTGCCCTAATTTTATACACACATACACCGCTGTTATAGTGGTGGCTAATCTGTAACGTGATGCATCTCTTTGGTGACATACTATAATATGCGACAACGGCCTCGGCTCACAGGTTCGAAACAGCGGATACGGCAGCGGTGCTTTTGCTGTTGCCCTAATTTTATACACACATACACCGCTGTTATAGTGGTGGCTAATCTGTAACGTGATGCATCTCTTTCGTGACTTACTATAATTTGCGACACCGACCTCGGCTGACAGGTTCGAAACAGCGGATGCGGCAGCGGAGCTTTTGCTTTCGGCTTAATTTTATACACACATACACCGCTGGTATAGTGGTGGCTAATCTGTAACGTGATGCATCTCTTTCGTTACATACTATAAAATGTGACAGCGGCCTCGGCTCGCAGGTTCGAAACAGCGGATGTGGCAGCGGAGCTTCTGCTGTTGTCCCAAGTTTACACACACATACACTGCTGGTATAGTGGTGGCTAATGTGGCTAATCAGTAACGTGATGCATCTCTTTCGTGACATACTATAGAATGCGACAGCGGCCTCGGCTCACAGGTTCGAAACAGCGGATGCGGAAGCGGAGCTTTTGCTGTTGCCCTAATTTTATACACACATACACCGCTGGTATAGTGGCGGCTAATCTGTAACGTGATGCATCTCTTTCGTGACATACTATAACATGCGACACCGGCCTCGGCTCACAGGTTCGAAACCGCGGATGCGGCAGCGGAGCTTTCGCTGTTGCGCTAAGTATTTACAAACATACACCACTGGTATAGTGGCGGCTAATCTGTAACGTGATGCATCTCTATCGTGAGATACTATAATATGCGACACCGGCCTCGGCTGACAGGCTCGAAACAGCGCATGCGGCAGCGGAGCTTTTGCTGTTGTCCTAATTATTTACAAACACACACCACTGGTATAGTGGTGGCTAATCTGCAACGTGATGCATCTCTTTCATGACATACTATAATATGCGACACCGGCCTCGGCTCACAGGTTCGAAACAGCGGATACTGCAGCGGAACTTTTGTTGTTGCCCTAATTTTATACACACATACACCGCTGTTATAGTGGTGGCTAATCTGTAACGTGATGCATCTCTTTCGTGACATACTATAATATGCGACACCGGCCTCGGCTCACAGGTTCGAAACAGCGGATACTGCAGCGGAGCTTTTGTTGTTGCCCTAATTTTATACACACATACATCGCTGTTATAGTGGTGGCTAATCTGTAACGTGATGCATCTCTTTCGTGACATACTATAATATGCGACACCGGCCTCGGCTCACAGGTTCGAAACAGCGGATGCGGCAGCGGAGCTTTTGCTGTTGCCCCAAGTTTATACACACATACACCGCTGGTATAGTGGTGGCTAGTCTGTAACGTGATGCATCTGTTTCGTGACATACTATAATATGCGACACCGGCCTTGGCTCACAGGCTCGAAACAGCGGATGCGGCAGCGAAGCTTTTGCTGTGGCCCTAATTTTATACACTCATACACCGCATATGTTGTGGTGGCAAATCTGAAACGTGATGCATCTCTTTCGTGACATACTACAAAATGCGACACCGGCCTCGGCTCACAGGTTCGAAACAGCGGAAGTGGCAGCGGAGCTTCTGCTGTTGCCCCAAGTTTACACACACATACACTGCTGGTATAGTGGTGGCTAATGTGGCTAATCAGTAACGTGATGCATCTCTTTCGTGACATACTATAGAATGCGACAGCGGCCTCGGCTCACAGGTTCGAAACAGCGGATGCCGAAGCGGAGCTTTTGCTGTTGCCCTAATTTTATACACATATACACCGCTGGTATAGTGGCGGCCAATCTGTAACGTGATGCATCTCTTTCGTGACATACTATAATATGCGACACCGGCCTCGGCTCACAGGTTCGAAACAGCGGATGCGGCAGCGGAGCTTTCGCGGTTGCGCTAATTTTATACACACATACACCGCTGGTATAGTGGTGGCTAATCTGTAACGTGATGCATCTCTTTCGTGGCATACTATAAAAGGCGACAGCGCCCTCGGCTCGCAGGTTGGAAACAGCGGATGTGGCAGTGGAGCTTTTGCTGTTGCCCTAATTATTTACAAACATACACCACTGGTATAGTGGTGGCTAATCTGTAACGTGATGCATCTCTTTGGTGACATACTATAATACGCGACACCGCCCTCGGCTCACAGGTTCGAAACAGCGGATACGGCAGCGGAGCTTTTGCTGTTGCCCTAATTTTATACACATATACACCGCTGTTATAGTGGTGGCTAATCTGTAACGTGATGCATCTCTTTCGTGACTTACTATAATTTGCGACACCGACCTCGGCTCACAGGTTCGAAACAGCGGATGCGGCAGCGGAGCTTTTGCTGCTGCCCCAATTTTATACACACATACACCGCTGGTATAGTAGTGGCTAATCTGTAACGTGCTGCATCTCTTTCGTGACATACTATAACATGCGACACCCGCCTCGGCTCACAGGTTCGAAACAGCGGATGCGGCAGCGAAGCTTTTGCTGTCGCCCTAATATTATACACACATACACCGCTTATATTGTGGTGGCTAATCTGTAACGTGATGCATCTCTTTCGTGACATACGACACCGGCCTCGGCTCACAGGTTCAAAACAGCGGATGCGGCAGCGGAGCTTTTGCTGTTGCCCCAATTTTATACACACATACACCGCTGGTATAGTAGTGGCTAATCTGTAACGTGATGCATCTCTTTCGTGACATACTATAATATGCGACAGCGGCCTCGGCTCACAGGTTCGAAACAGCGGATGCGGCAGCGGAGCTTTTGCTGTTGCCCCAAGTTTATACACACATACACCGCTGGTATAGTGGTGGCTAATCAGTAACGTGATGCATCTCTTTCGTGACATACTATAAAATGCGACAGCGGCCTCGGCTCACAGGTTCGAAACAGCGGATGCGGCAGTGGAGCTTTTGCTTTCGGCCTAATTTTATACACACATACACCGCTGGTATAGTGGTGGCTAATCTGTAACGTGATGCATCTCTTTCGTTACATACTATAAAATGTGACAGCGGCCTCGGCTCGCAGGTTCGAAACAGCGGATGTGGCAGCGGAGCTTTTGCTGTTGCCCTAATTATTTAGAAACATACATCACTGGTGTAGTGGTGGCTAATCTGTAATGATGCATCTCTTTCGTGGCATACTATAATATGCGACACCGGTCTCGGCTCACAGGTTCGAAACAGCGGATGCGGCAGCGGAGCTTTTGCTGTAGCCCTAATTTTATACACACATACACCGCTGGTATAGTGGTGGCTAATCTGTAACGTGATGCATCTCTTTCGGGACATACTGTAATATGCGACAGCGGGCTCGGCTCGCAGGTTCGAAACAGCGGATGTGGCAGCGGAGCTTTTGCTGTTGCCCTAATTATTTACAAACACACACCACTGGTATAGCGGTGGCTAATCTGAAACGTGATGCATCTCTTTCGGGACATATTTTAAAATGCGACACCGGCCTCGGCTCACAGGTTCGAAACAGCGGATGCGGCAGCGAAGCTTTTGCTGTTGCCCTAATGTTATACACACATACACCGCTGATATTGTGGTGGCTAATCTGAAACGTGATGCATCTCTTTCGGGACATACTATAATATGCGACAGCGGGCTCGGCTCGCAGGTTCGAAACAGCGGATGTGGCAGCGGAGCTTTTGCTGTTGCCCTAATTATTTACAAACACACACCACTGGTATAGCGGTGGCTAATCTGCAACGTGATGCATCTCTTTCGTGACATACTATAATATGCGACACCGGCCTCGGCTCACAGGTTCGAAATAGCGGATACTGCAGCGGAGCTTTTGTTGTTGCCCTAATTTTATACACACATACACCGCCGTTATAGTGGTGGCTAATCTGTAACGTGATGCATCTCTTTCGTGACATACTATAGTATGCGACACCGGCCTCGGCTCACAGGTTCGAAACAGCGGATGCGAGAGCGGAGCTTTCTGTTGCCCCAATTTTATACACACGTACACCGCTGGTATAGTAGTGGCTAATCTGTAACGTGATGCATCTCTTTCGTGACATACTATAATATGCGACACCGGCCTCGGCTCACAGGTTCGAAACAGCGGATGCGGCAGCGAAGCTTTTGCCGTTGCCCTAATTTTATACACACATACACCGCTGTTATAGTAGTGGCTAATCTGTAACGTGATGCATCTCTTTGGTGACATACTATAATATGCGACACCGGCCTCGGCTCACAGGTTCGAAACAGCGCATACGGCAGCGGAGCTTTTGCTGTTGCCCTAATTTTATACACACATACACCGCTGTTATAGTGGTGGCTAATCTGTAACGTGATGCATCTCTTTCGTGACTTACTATAATTTGCGACACCGACCTCGGCTCACAGGTTCGAAACAGCGGACGCGGCAGCGGAGCTTTTGCTGCTGCCCCAATTTTATACACACATACACCGCTGGTATAGTAGTGGCTAATCTGTAACGTGCTGCATCTCTTTCGTGACATACTATAACATGCGACACCCGCCTCGGCTCACAGGTTCGAAACAGCGGATGCGGCAGCGAAGCTTTTGCTGTCGCCCTAATTTTATACACACATACACCGCTGATATTGTGGTAGCTAATCTGTAACGTGATGCATCTCTTTCGTGACATACCATAATATGCGACACCGGCCTCGGCTCACAGGTTCGAAACAGCGGATGCGGCAGCGGAGCTTTTGCTGTTGCCCCAATTTTTACACACATACACCGCTGGTATAGTAGTGGCTAATCTGTAACGTGATGCATCTCTTTCGTGACATACTATAATATGCGACACCGGCCTCGGCTCACAGGTTCGAAACAGCGGATGCGGCAGCGGAGCTTTTGCTGTTGCCCCAAGTTTATACACACATACACCGCTGGTATAGTGGTGGCTAATCAGTAACGTGATGCATCTCTTTCGTGACATACTATAAAATGCGAAAGCGGCCTCGGCTCACAGGTTCGAAACAGCGGATGCGGCAGCGGAGCTTTTGCTTTTGACCTAATTTTATACACACATACACCGCTGGTATAGTGGTGGCTGATTTGTAACGTGATGCATCTCTTTCGTGACATACTATAAAATGCGACAGCGGCCTCGGCTCGCAGGTTCGAAACAGCGGATGTGGCAGCGGAGCTTTTGCTGTTGCGCTAAGTATTTACAAACATACACCACTGGTATAGTGGTGGCTAATCTGTAACGTGATGCATCTCTTTCGTGACATACTATAATATGCGACACCGGCCTCGGCTCACAGGTTCGAAACAGCGGATACGGCAGCGGAGCTTTTGCTGTTGCCCTAATTTTATACACACATACACCGCTGTTATAGTGGTGGCTAATCTGTAACGTGATGCACCTCTTTCGTGACATCCTATAATATGCGACACCGGCCTCGGCTCACAGGTTCGAAACAGCGGATACTGCAGCGGAGCTTTTGTTGTTGCCCTAATTTTATACACACATACACCGCTTATGTTGTGGTGGCAAATCTGAAACGTGATGCATCTCTTTCGTGACATACTACAAAATGCGACACCGGCCTCGGCTCACAGGTTCGAAACAGCGGATGCGGCAGCGGAGCTTTTGCTGTTGCCCCAAGTTTATACACACATACACCGCTGGTATAGTGGTGGCTAATCAGTAACGTGATGCATCTCTTTCGTGACATACTATAAAATGCGACAGCGGCCTCGGCTCACAGGTTCGAAACAGCGGATGCGGCAGCGGAGCTTTTGCTTTTGGCCTAATTTTATACACACATACACCGCTGGTATAGTGGTGGCTAATCTGTAACGTGATGCATCTCTTTCGTGACATACTATAAAATGCGACAGCGGCCTCGGCTCGCAGGTTCGAAACAGCGGATGTGGCAGCGGAGCTTTTGCTGTTGCGCTAAGTATTTACAAACATACACCACTGGTATAGTGGTGGCTAATCTGTAACGTGATGCATCTCTTTCGTGACATACTATAATATGAGACACCGGCCTCGGCGGACCGGTTCGAAACAGCGGATGCGGCAGCGGAGCTTTTGCTGTTGCCCTAATTATTTACAAACACACACCACTGGTATAGTGGTGGCTAATCTGTAACGTGATGCATCTCTTTCGTGACATACTATAACATGCGACACCGGCCTCGGCTCACAGGTTCGAAACAGCGGATACTGCAGCGGAGCTTTTGCTGTTGCGCTAAGTATTTACAAACATACACCACTGGTATAGTGGCGGCTAATCTGTAACTTGATGCATCTCTTTCGTGACATACTATAATATGCGACACCGGCCTCGGCTCACAGGTTCGAAACAGCGGATGCGGCAGCGAAGCTTTTGCTGTTGCCCTAATTTTATACACACATACACCGCTGTTATAGTGGTGGCTAATCTGTAACGTGATGCATCTCTTTGGTGACATACTATAATATGCGACAACGGCCTCGGCTCACAGGTTCGAAACAGCGGATACGGCAGCGGTGCTTTTGCTGTTGCCCTAATTTTATACACACATACACCGCTGTTATAGTGGTGGCTAATCTGTAACGTGATGCATCTCTTTCGTGACTTACTATAATTTGCGACACCGACCTCGGCTGACAGGTTCGAAACAGCGGATGCGGCAGCGGAGCTTTTGCTTTCGGCTTAATTTTATACACACATACACCGCTGGTATAGTGGTGGCTAATCTGTAACGTGATGCATCTCTTTCGTTACATACTATAAAATGTGACAGCGGCCTCGGCTCGCAGGTTCGAAACAGCGGATGTGGCAGCGGAGCTTCTGCTGTTGTCCCAAGTTTACACACACATACACTGCTGGTATAGTGGTGGCTAATGTGGCTAATCAGTAACGTGATGCATCTCTTTCGTGACATACTATAGAATGCGACAGCGGCCTCGGCTCACAGGTTCGAAACAGCGGATGCGGAAGCGGAGCTTTTGCTGTTGCCCTAATTTTATACACACATACACCGCTGGTATAGTGGCGGCTAATCTGTAACGTGATGCATCTCTTTCGTGACATACTATAACATGCGACACCGGCCTCGGCTCACAGGTTCGAAACCGCGGATGCGGCAGCGGAGCTTTCGCTGTTGCGCTAAGTATTTACAAACATACACCACTGGTATAGTGGCGGCTAATCTGTAACGTGATGCATCTCTATCGTGAGATACTATAATATGCGACACCGGCCTCGGCTGACAGGCTCGAAACAGCGCATGCGGCAGCGGAGCTTTTGCTGTTGTCCTAATTATTTACAAACACACACCACTGGTATAGTGGTGGCTAATCTGCAACGTGATGCATCTCTTTCATGACATACTATAATATGCGACACCGGCCTCGGCTCACAGGTTCGAAACAGCGGATACTGCAGCGGAACTTTTGTTGTTGCCCTAATTTTATACACACATACACCGCTGTTATAGTGGTGGCTAATCTGTAACGTGATGCATCTCTTTCGTGACATACTATAATATGCGACACCGGCCTCGGCTCACAGGTTCGAAACAGCGGATACTGCAGCGGAGCTTTTGTTGTTGCCCTAATTTTATACACACATACATCGCTGTTATAGTGGTGGCTAATCTGTAACGTGATGCATCTCTTTCGTGACATACTATAATATGCGACACCGGCCTCGGCTCACAGGTTCGAAACAGCGGATGCGGCAGCGGAGCTTTTGCTGTTGCCCCAAGTTTATACACACATACACCGCTGGTATAGTGGTGGCTAGTCTGTAACGTGATGCATCTGTTTCGTGACATACTATAATATGCGACACCGGCCTTGGCTCACAGGCTCGAAACAGCGGATGCGGCAGCGAAGCTTTTGCTGTGGCCCTAATTTTATACACTCATACACCGCATATGTTGTGGTGGCAAATCTGAAACGTGATGCATCTCTTTCGTGACATACTACAAAATGCGACACCGGCCTCGGCTCACAGGTTCGAAACAGCGGAAGTGGCAGCGGAGCTTCTGCTGTTCCCCCAAGTTTACACACACATACACTGCTGGTATAGTGGTGGCTAATGTGGCTAATCAGTAACGTGATGCATCTCTTTCGTGACATACTATAGAATGCGACAGCGGCCTCGGCTCACAGGTTCGAAACAGCGGATGCCGAAGCGGAGCTTTTGCTGTTGCCCTAATTTTATACACATATACACCGCTGGTATAGTGGCGGCCAATCTGTAACGTGATGCATCTCTTTCGTGACATACTATAATATGCGACACCGGCCTCGGCTCACAGGTTCGAAACAGCGGATGCGGCAGCGGAGCTTTCGCGGTTGCGCTAATTTTATACACACATACACCGCTGGTATAGTGGTGGCTAATCTGTAACGTGATGCATCTCTTTCGTGGCATACTATAAAAGGCGACAGCGCCCTCGGCTCGCAGGTTGGAAACAGCGGATGTGGCAGTGGAGCTTTTGCTGTTGCCCTAATTATTTACAAACATACACCACTGGTATAGTGGTGGCTAATCTGTAACGTGATGCATCTCTTTGGTGACATACTATAATACGCGACACCGCCCTCGGCTCACAGGTTCGAAACAGCGGATACGGCAGCGGAACTTTTGCTGTTGCCCTAATTTTATACACACATACACCGCTGTTATAGTGGTGGCTAATCTGTAACGTGATGCATCTCTTTCGTGACTTACTATAATTTGCGACACCGACCTCGGCTCACAGGTTCGAAACAGCGGATGCGGCAGCGGAGCTTTTGCTGCTGCCCCAATTTTATACACACATACACCGCTGGTATAGTAGTGGCTAATCTGTAACGTGCTGCATCTCTTTCGTGACATACTATAACATGCGACACCCGCCTCGGCTCACAGGTTCGAAACAGCGGATGCGGCAGCGAAGCTTTTGCTGTCGCCCTAATATTATACACACATACACCGCTTATATTGTGGTGGCTAATCTGTAACGTGATGCATCTCTTTCGTGACATACGACACCGGCCTCGGCTCACAGGTTCAAAACAGCGGATGCGGCAGCGGAGCTTTTGCTGTTGCCCCAATTTTATACACACATACACCGCTGGTATAGTAGTGGCTAATCTGTAACGTGATGCATCTCTTTCGTGACATACTATAATATGCGACAGCGGCCTCGGCTCACAGGTTCGAAACAGCGGATGCGGCAGCGGAGCTTTTGCTGTTGCCCCAAGTTTATACACACATACACCGCTGGTATAGTGGTGGCTAATCAGTAACGTGATGCATCTCTTTCGTGACATACTATAAAATGCGACAGCGGCCTCGGCTCACAGGTTCGAAACAGCGGATGCGGCAGTGGAGCTTTTGCTTTCGGCCTAATTTTATACACACATACACCGCTGGTATAGTGGTGGCTAATCTGTAACGTGATGCATCTCTTTCGTTACATACTATAAAATGTGACAGCGGCCTCGGCTCGCAGGTTCGAAACAGCGGATGTGGCAGCGGAGCTTTTGCTGTTGCCCTAATTATTTAGAAACATACATCACTGGTGTAGTGGTGGCTCATCTGTAATGATGCATCTCTTTCGTGGCATACTATAATATGCGACACCGGTCTCGGCTCACAGGTTCGAAACAGCGGATGCGGCAGCGGAGCTTTTGCTGTAGCCCTAATTTTATACACACATACACCGCTGGTATAGTGGTGGCTAATCTGTAACGTGATGCATCTCTTTCGGGACATACTATAATATGCGACAGCGGGCTCGGCTCGCAGGTTCGAAACAGCGGATGTGGCAGCGGAGCTTTTGCTGTTGCCCTAATTATTTACAAACACACACCACTGGTATAGCGGTGGCTAATCTGAAACGTGATGCATCTCTTTCGGGACATATTTTAAAATGCGACACCGGCCTCGGCTCACAGGTTCGAAACAGCGGATGCGGCAGCGAAGCTTTTGCTGTTGCCCTAATGTTATACACACATACACCGCTGATATTTTGGTGGCTAATCTGAAACGTGATGCATCTCTTTCGGGACATACTATAATATGCGACAGCGGGCTCGGCTCGCAGGTTCGAAACAGCGGATGTGGCAGCGGAGCTTTTGCTGTTGCCCTAATTATTTACAAACACACACCACTGGTATAGCGGTGGCTAATCTGCAACGTGATGCATCTCTTTCGTGACATACTATAATATGCGACACCGGCCTCGGCTCACAGGTTCGAAATAGCGGATACTGCAGCGGAGCTTTTGTTGTTGCCCTAATTTTATACACACATACACCGCCGTTATAGTGGTGGCTAATCTGTAACGTGATGCATCTCTTTCGTGAAATACTATAGTATGCGACACCGGCCTCGGCTCACAGGTTCGAAACAGCGGATGCGAGAGCGGAGCTTTCTGTTGCCCCAATTTTATACACACGTACACCGCTGGTATAGTAGTGGCTAATCTGTAACGTGATGCATCTCTTTCATGACATACTATAACATGCGACAGCGGCCTCGGCTCACAGGTTCGAAACAGCGGATGCGGCAGCGAAGCTTTTGCTGTTGCCCTAATTTTATACACACATACACCGCTGATATGGTGGTGGCTAATCTGAAACGTGATGCATCTCTTTCGTGACATACTATAACATGCGACACCGGCCTCGGCTCACAGGTTCGAAACAGCGGATGCGGCAGCGGAGCTTTTGCTGTTGCCCCAAGTTTATACACACATACACCGCTGGTATAGTGGTGGCTAATGAGTAACGTGATGCATCTCTTTCGTGACGTACTATAGTATGCGACACCGGCCTCGGCTCACAGGTTCGAAACATCGGATGCGGCAGCGAAGCTTTTGCTGTTGCCCTAATTTTATACACACATACACCGCTGATATGGTGGTGGCTAATCTGTAACGTGATGCATCTCTTTCGTGACATACTATAGTATGCGACACCGGCCTCGGCTCACAGGTTCGAAACAGCGGATGCGGCAGCGAAGCTTTTGCTGTTGCCCCAATTTTATACACACGTACACCGCTGGTATAGTAGTGGCTAATCTGTAACGTGATGCATCTCTTTCATGACATACTATAACATGCGACACCGGCCTCGGCTCACAGGTTCGAAACAGCGGATGCGGCAGCGAAGCTTTTGCTGTTGCCCTAATTTTATACACACATACACGGCTGATATGGTCGTGGCTAATCTGAAACGTGATGCATCTCTTTCATGACATACTATAACATGCGAAACCGGCCTCGGCTCACAGGTTCGAAACAGCGGATGCGGCAGCGAAGCTTTTGCTGTGGCCCTACTTTTATACACACATACACCGCTTATGTTGTGGTGGCAAATCTGAAACGTGATGCATCTCTTTCGTGACATACTACAAAATGCGACACCGGCCTCGGCTCACAGGTTCGAAACAGCGGATACGGCAGCGGAGCTTTTGCTGTTGCCCTAATTTATACACACATACACCGCTGTTATAGTGGTGGCTAATCTGTAACGTGATGCATCTCTTTCGTGACGTACTATAGTATGCGACACCGGCCTCGGCTCACAGGTTCGAAACAGCGGATGTGGCAGCGGAGCTTCTGCTGTTGGCCCAAGTTTACACACACATACACTGCTGGTATAGTGGTGGCTAATGTGGCTAATCAGTAACGTGATGCATCTCTTTCGTGACATACTATAGAATGTGACAGCGGCCTCGGCTCACAGGTTCGAAACAGCGGACGCGGAACCGGAGCTTTTGCTGTTGCCCTAATTTTATACACACATACACCGCTGGTATAGTGGTGGCTAATCTGTAACGTGATGCATCTCTTTCGTGACATATTATAAAATGCGACAGCGGCCTCGGCTCGCAGGTTCGAAACAGAGGATGTGGCAGCGGAGCTTTTGCTCTTACCCTAATTATTTACAAACATACACCACCGGTATAGCGGTGGCTAATCTGTAACGTGATGCATCTCTTTCGTGACATACTATATTATGCGACACCGGCCTCGGCTCACAGGTTCGAAACAGCGGATGCGGCAGCGGAGCTTTTGCTGTTGCCCCAATTTTATACACACATACACCGCTGGTATAGTAGTGGCTAATCCGTAACGTGATGCATCTCTTTCGTGACATACTATAATATGCGACACCAGCCTCGGCTCACAGGTTCGAAACAGCGGATGCGGCAGCGAAGCTTTTGCTGTTGCCCTAATTTTATACACACATACGCCGCTGATATTGTGGTGGCTAATCTGTAACGTGAGGCATCTCTTTCGTGACATACTATAATATGCGACACCAGCCTCGGCTCACAGGTTCGAAACAGCGGATGCGGCAGTGGAGCTTTTGCTGTTGCCCCAATTTTATACACACATACACCGCTGGTATAGTAGTGGCTAATCTGTAACGTGATGCATCTCTTTCGTGACATACTATAACATGCGACACCAGCCTCGGCTCACAGGTTCGAAACAGCGGATGCGGCAGCGAAGCTTTGGCTGTTGCCCTAATTTTATACACACATACACCGCTGATATTGTGGTGGCTAATCTGAAACGTGATGCATCTCTTTCGGGACATACTATAAAATGCGACACCGGCCTCGGCTCACAGGTCCGAAACAGCGGATGCGGCAGCGGAGCTTTTGCTGTTGCCCTAATTTTATACACACATACACCGCTGGTATTGTCGTGGCTAATCTGTAACGTGATGCATCTCTTTCGTGGCATACTATAAAATGCGACAGCGGGCTCGGCTCGCAGGTTCGAAACAGCGGATGTGGCAGCGGAGCTTTTGCTGTTGCCCTAATTATTTACAAACACACACCACTGGTATAGTTGTGGCTAAACTGTAACGTGATGCATCTCTTTCGTGACATACTATAATATGCGACACCGGCCTCGGCTCACAGGTTCGAAACAGCGGATACTGCAGCGGAGCTTTTGTTGTTGCCCTAATTTTATACACACATACACCGCTCTTATAGTGGTGGCTAATCTGTAACGTGATACATCTCTTTCGTGACATACTATAGTATGCGACACCGGCCTCGGCTCACAGGTTCGAAACAGCGGATGCGGCAGCGGAGCATTTGCTGTTGCCCCAATTTTATACACACATACACCGCTGGTATAGTAGTGGCTAATCTGTAACGTGATGCATCTCTTTCATGACATACTATAACATGCGACACCGGCCTCGGCTCACAGGTTCGGAACAGCGGATGCGGCGGCGAAGCTTTTGCTGCTGCCCTAATTTTATACACACATACACCGCTGATATGGTGGTTGCTAATCTGAAACGTGATGCATCTCTTTCGTGATATACTATAACATGCGACACCGGCCTCGGCTCACAGGTTCGAAACAGCGGATGCGGCAGCGGAGCTTTTGCTGTTGCCCCAAGTTTATACACACATACACCGCTGGTATAGTGGTGGCTAATGAGTAACGTGATGCATCTCTTTCGTGACATACTATAACATGCGACACCGGCCTCGGCTCACAGGTTCGAAACAGCGGATGCGGCAGCGAAACTTTTGCTGTGGCCCTACTTTTATACACACATACACCGCTTATGTTGTGGTGGCAAATCTGAAACGTGATGCATCTCTTTCGTGACATACTACAAAATACGACACCAGCCTCGGCTCACAGGTTCGAAACAGCGGATGTGGCAGCGGAGCTTCTGCTGTTGCCCCAAGTTTACACACACATACACTGCTGGTATAGTGGTGGCTAATGTGGCTAATCAGTAACGTGATGCATCTCTTTCGTGACATACTATAGAATGCGACAGCGGCCTCGGCTCACAGGCTCGAAACAGCGGATGCGGAAGCGGAGCTTTTGCTGTTGCCCTAATTTTATACACACATACACCGCTGGTATAGTGGCGGCTAATCTGTAACGTGATGCATCTCTTTCGTGGCATACTATAAAATGCGACAGTGGCGTCGGCTCGCAGGTTCGAAACAGCGGATGTGGCAGCGGAGCTTTTGCTGTTGCCCTAATTATTTACAAACATACACCACTGGTATAGTGGTGGCTAATCTGTAACGTGATCCCCGCAGGGGCGTCTGCGCAAGCAGGCGTTTGGTGCGTTGCGACACCACGTACCCGAGCACACGAGGGTTGGACCCTCCCGCGTGTAGCCGTGCGCGGCTTAGCCGTGTCTGGGGAAAAGGGGATCCTGGGGGTTGAGCCGATGCTGGGTGTTTGGACCTTTAAGGCCCCCCGGCGGAGGCAACACACTTCTTCGGCCTCGGCTTCACATAGACGGCACCTTCAGACTGACCCACCTGGAGGAAATCGGCAGTCGCCTTTTCCTGTCCTCTTCTCCAATCTTCGTCTTTCTCTCCCACTTTTCCATCTTTTCTGTCTTCTCTTCACTTCTTATTACTTCCGTATTTCCTGGCGGCAAGGGTTAACCGTGTGTTATATATCCTGCCTTGGGTATATATATATTAGGTTATAGCGGCGATGTATGGCTGGCGTCTGCAGGTATTCTTCCAACCTTGTAGCGTCCCCTTGTTGGGCTCGGTGGTGGGTGGCCACCATCGCCGCCGAACTTTCCTGCTCTATATGGCAAATAACTTTCCTCCGCTACCTGATCGCTCCCTGAAGAGGGGGCGCACCGATGAAACATTCACTTTCTTCATGCAGCCAAAACAATCCTTTCCAAAGTACCACGTTGTACATAGTCAGCACGATAAGAAAACAGTCAGAATGATCTCACCATTTGTCGTTGCGAAATCTCTCACTGAAGCAATTGGCCCAGGCTATAAAGTAACTAAGATGGGAAGTGGTGATCTTCTTCTCGAACTTCGCGACAAAGCGCAATATGACAAACTCTCGAAACTTGTTGCATTTGGAGAAATTCCAGTCTCAGTGGGCCCACACAGATCCATGAACACAGTGCGCGGGGTCGTCTCAGAAGATGACCTTCTCGAACTGAGTGAAAGCGAACTACTAGAAGGATGGCAAGAACAGAACGTTGTCAAAGTGCAAAGGATTAAAATAAGACGAGATGACAAAGAAATACCAACTAGGCATATAATCATAACATTTGGAACCAGCATTCTCCCTGAATCAATAGAAACCGGCTACTGCAAGCTTCGTGTTAGACCGTACATCCCAAATCCGCGTCGATGCTTTAAGTGTCAGCGTTTTGGACATGGGTCGCAAACCTGCAGAGGACGGGCTACTTGTGCTAAGTGTAGTTCTTCTGAACACGCTTCTGACATCTGTACTTCACCAAATCACTGTGCCAACTGTGAAGGAGATCACCCCGCCTACTCGCGATCGTGCCCCTCGTGGAAAAAGGAGAAACAAATCATAGAACTGTAAGTAAAACTCAACCTATCATTTCCAGAGGCACGTAAGCGTTTCTCACTCCAAAATCAGTCCAGTCCTTCCTACACCGATGTGGCGCGCCTGGGGGCAGCGCTACATCTTCAGGCGGCCGCGCAAGTCACACGGAATGTGACGGCGGTTACGCCATCAGCCCCCCTGGCGGGAGCAGCCACGGCTCTTCCGCCCCCTACCACGAACGACCAGCAGACCTCCGAGCCTGCTGGTCCCAGGGCCACTGCTCATGCAGACAGGCCCGAAAAACCCCCGCGCGTGCCCGCTGAGCGGGCGTCATCCAGCGCCTCTGACGAGGCGATGGATATAACAAAAACTTCTCCGGCGTCTCAGACGCCGAAGGAACGGCGTTGCTCCCTGGAGCGCGCCAAGAAAAAAGAAATACCCCGCATCAAGGGGCCTGAAAAGGTCCCTTGAGCCAGTCTAAGTGATATCTCTTGACACACAGCACATAAACACAAACAATATGGATACACAAATATTACACTGGAACGTGAGAGGTTTGATCCACAACCTCGACGATGTCAAAGAACTCTTACACAAATACAATCCAAAGGTGCTGTGTGTTCAGGAGACACACCTTAAATCTACGCAAACAAACTTTCTTAGGCAATATGCTATTTTCAGGAAGGACCGAGATGATGCTGTTGCATCGTCCGGCGGCGTAGGAATAATAGTAGACAGAGGCGTTGCTTGTCGGCAGCTGCAACTCCGAACTCCCCTTGAGGCAGTTGCTATCCAAGCAGTACTATTCAATAAACTAGTTACTATCACGTCCGTATACATCCCCCCAAATTATCAACTCTCTAGCACAACATTTCAAAGCTTTATTGATGAGCTGCGTCACCCTTACATAGTCGTCGGTGATCTAAATGCGCATAGCACACTGTGGGGTGACTCACGCTGTGATGCGAGAGGACGGCTTATAGAAAACATCCTATTCACTTCGAGTTCCTGCTTGCTTAATAAGAAAAAGCCAACGTTTTACAGCTCTACACATAAAACATTTTCTTCGATAGACCTAAGCATAGCGTCTAGTACAATTGTGCCATATCTCCAGTGGGATGTCATTAATAACCCTTATGGCAGTGATCACTACCCCATCGTCCTAAACCTTAAAAAACAAAGTGGGTATCCTGCACATGTTCCTCGATGGAAAGTTGATTCAGCGGACTGGACGAAGTTTCGCGAACTAACGCAGCTGCCCTGGAATGATATCTGTGAACTTAGCCTAGACGACGCAGTAGCATACATAACAGCGTTCATTATTGATGCTGCATCAGTATGTATCCCCCAAACAAAAGGGTCGCCCTCAAGACGACGTATTCCATGGTGGAATGAGGAGTGTAGAGAAGCCAGGAAAAAGCAAAACAAGGCTTGGAATCTCCTCCGTAACTCACCAACCGCAGAGAACCTCATTAATTTCAAGGCGATCAAGTCGCAAGGGAGAAGAACGCGCCGCCGCGCTAAACGCGAAAGTTGGAAAAACTACATAAGCAGCATCAATTCATATACAGACGAACGAAAAGCCTGGAACAGGGTTAACAAAATAAAAGGCCGCGAAACTCATCCCTTACCTTTATTAAATACACAAGGAGACACCCTGGAGGATCAGGCAGATTGTCTAGGAGCACATTTCGAGCACATTTCCAGTACATCACATTACACAGATACATTCCTAAAATACCAGCGACTAGCAGAGCAGATGAATTTGGATCGGAAAAGCACATCCAACGAAGCATACAACCGTCCATTTGGAATGGCTGAGTTCCAGGCCTCACTGAACTGTTGCAACAAGTCCGCTCCAGGAAGTGACAGGATAATGTATGAGATGATCAGACACTTACACCCCGAAACACAAAAAACACTACTGTCACTCTTTAATTCCATGTTCTCTGCAGGCTACATTCCTTCTGTTTGGAAAGAAGCAATCGTAATCCCTATTCTCAAAGAGGGCAAGGACCCTTCCTCACCCAACAATTATAGGCCCATAGCTCTGACAAGCTGTATATGCAAATTATTTGAGAAAATGATTAACCGTCGCCTCATCCATTTTCTTGAAAGCAGCAAGATACTCGATCCCTTACAGTGCGGTTTTAGAGATGGTAGATCCACAACAGATCACCTTGTCCGCATCGAGACAAATATCCGCGATGCCTTTGTCCACAAGCAGTTTTTCCTGTCTGTATTTTTAGATATGGAGAAGGCATACGACACAACCTGGCGCTTTGGAATCCTCCGCGATCTGTCTGAAATGGGAGTTCGAGGCAACTTGCTATACACCATTCAGAGTTACCTCTCCAATCGCACGTTCCGTGTAAGACTTGGTAACGTTCTGTCCCGTCCATTTACGCAGGAGGCTGGTGTTCCACAAGGAGGTGTGCTCAGCTGCACTCTTTTTATAGTCAAAATGAACTCGATCCAGACTGCCATACCACGTAGTATGTTTTATTCTGTATATGTAGATGACATCCAGATAGGTTTTAAATCATGTAATCTAAGTATCTGTGAGCGACATGTACAGCTTTGCATAAATAAATTGTCTAAGTGGGCGGACGAAAATGGTTTTAGGCTAAATCCGAGAAAAAGTACGTGCGTCCTGTTCTCTAATAAAAGAGGTATACTGGCGGAACCAGTAATCAATCTCAATTGAGAACGGTTATCTGTGAGCTGTGAACACAAATTCTTAGGGATCCTTCTAGACAGTAAGCTAACCTTTGTGCCACACCTGAAGTATCTTAAGGCAAAGTGCCTCAAGACTATGAATCTTCTGAAGCTGTTGTCACGCACAGCTTGGGGAAGCGACAGGAGATGCCTAATAAAGTTGTACAAAAGCCTAATATTAACACGCCTTGACTATGGGGCCATAGTCTATAATTCTGCTGGACCTAGTACTCTAAGAATGCTAGATCCTGTCCACCACTTAGGCATCCGCCTTGCAACAGGCGCCTTTAGAACTAGTCCTGTGCAAAGCCATTACGTCGAATCTAATGAATTGTCGCTGTACTACCAAAGGACATATTTGTGTCTTTCGTATGCCTTCAAGGTAAAATCAGCTGTGGATCATCCATGTCATTCAATTATTCACGACTCCCCCACGGCCAGGCTATTTCGTAACCGCCCAGGTGTCCGGCCTCCTCTGTCCCTCCGGTTGGAAGCACTCTCAGAGAAAACAGGAGTCTCTCTTTTAGAGAATGTCTTAATGGCCCCCTCTCGGCTTCCACCGCCTTGGGAGTGGCAAACTATCCAATGTGACATCTCCTTCTTAGAAATATCAAAACAAGCACCTGAGGCTCACATACAATCACATTTTCTTGAACTTAAAGAGAAGTATTCCTGTGACGAATATTACACAGATGCTTCGAAGTCTCCTGCTGGTGTTGCTTACGCAGCTCTCGGACCCTCATTTTCAACATCAGGGCCACTAAACCCACACACCAGTATCTTTACGGCAGAAGCATACGGTATACTTTCGGCTGTTAAACACATAAGGCGCAGAAATGTCGCTAAGGCTGTTGTCTTTACAGACTCACTAAGTGTCGTGAGAGCCCTGATTAGCCTACGAAAACATAAGAATCCTGTTTTGAATGCGCTGTATAGTTTGTTGTGCTCCGCATATATCTGCAACCAAGCGATTATTATATGCTGGGTACCTGGCCATAAAGGTATAAAAGGCAACGTAGCTGCTGACGAAAACGCTACGTCAGTGAGTTTTAGCGACACAGATGGAAATATCCCCATTCCTGCCACAGACCTAAAGCCCTTTTTACGCCGTAAATTGAGGAAACATTGGCAATCAGAGTGGGATACACAAACATTGAATAAGTTACATATTATAAAACCAAGATTGCGGAGTTGGATAAGTGAGAAAACAGCACGGTACAAAGAAGTACTTCTTTGCCGATTAAGAATAGGACACACTTACAGTACTCACTCCTACCTATTGACTGGCGGGGATCCTCCTACTTGTAGTAGGTGCGGCGATGGCCTCACAGTCATCCATGCTCTTATCCAGTGCCCTGCAATAGAAACGGAGAGGAAAAAGTATTTCCCTTCTGCATATCGCGAAAATATACCTCTCCATCCTGCATTTTTTCTTAGTGACGAACCATTTTTCAAACTGCAAACAGTCTTAGATTTTTTAGAAGAAACCGACATCCTGAAAATCATTTGGCCAGGCAATTTTTAGCACGTGACTAACAGCCCTGCATTCAAGGGCTCTCTTAAAACTCTGGTGTCAGTGTTGTTTTATTGCACAGTGTTTTTACGATAGCCCATTGCCATAACCCACATCGCTGCCTAGTCACCTTCATTATTTTAGCAACTATATATTCTACTCCACGTACAGCTACAGATTTTAGGCCCTTTTACAGCCATGTGACATCTACCATAAGGAATTCATTGTGCACGCCATCCATAATACATCAACATTACCACTTGTCATGGCGCTCTTTGGCCAAACCTGGCCCTTGCGCCACAAAACACCACACATCATCATCATCAATCTGTAACGTGATGCATCTCTTTCGTGACATACTATAATATGCGACACCGGCCTCGGCTCACAGGTTCGAAACAGCGGATGCGGCAGTGGAGCTTTTGCTGTTGCCCCAATATTATACACACATACACCGCTGGTATAGTGGTGGCTAATCTGTAACGTGATGCATCTCTTTCATGACATATTATAAAATGCGACAGCGGCCTCGGCTCGCAGGTTCGAAACAGCGGATGTGGCAGCGGAGCTTTTGCTGTTACCCTAATTATTTACAAACATACACCACCGGTATAGCGATGGCTAATCTGTAACGTGATGCATCTCTTTCGTGACATACTATATTATGCGACACCGGCCTCGGCTCACAGGTTCGAAACAGCGGATGCGGCAGCGAAGCTTTTGCTGTGGCCCTACTTTTATACACACATACACCGCTTATGTTGTGGTGGCAAATCTGAAACGTGATGCATCTCTTTCGTGACATACTATAAAATGCAACAGCGGGCTCGGCTCGCAGGTTCGAAACAGCGGATGTGGCAGCGGAGCTTTTGCTGTTGCCCTAATTATTTACAAACACACACCACTGGTATAGTGGTGGCTAATCTGTAACGTTATGCATCTCTTTCGTGACATACTATAATATGCGACACCGGCCTCGGCTCCCAGGTTCGAAACAGCGGATACTACAGCGGAGCTTTTGTTGTTGCCCTAATTTTATACACACATACACCGCTGTTATAGTGGTGGCTAATCTGTAACGTGATGCATCTCTTTCTTGACATACTATAGTATGCGACACCGGCCTCGGCTCACAGGTTCGAAACAGCGGATGCGGCAGCGGAGCTTTTGCTGTTGCCCCAATTTTATACACACATACACCGCTGGTATAGTAGTGGCTAATCTGTAACGTGATGCATCTCCTTCATGACATACTATAACATGCGACACCGGCCTCGGCTCACAGGTTCGAAACAGCGGATGCGGCAGCGAAGCTTTTGCCGTTGCCCTAATTTTATACACACATACACCGCTGATATGGTGGTGGCTAATCTGAAACGTGATGCATCTCTTTCGTGACATACTATAAAATGCGACAGTGGCGTCGGCTCACAGGTTCGAAACAGCGGATGTGGCAGCGGAGCTTCTGCTGTTGCCCCAAGTTTACACACACCTAAACTGCTGGTATAGTGGTGGCTAATGTGGCTAATCAGTAACGTGATGCATCTCTTTCGTGACATACTATAGAATGCGACAGCGGCCTCGGCTCACAGGTTCGAAACAGCGGATGCGGAAGCGGAGCTTTTGCCGTTGCCCTAATTTTATACACACATACACCGCTGGTATAGTGGCGGCTAATCTGTAACGTGATGCATCTCTTTCGTGGCATACTATAAAATGCGACAGTGGCGTCGGCTCGCAGGTTCGAAACAGCGGATGTGGCAGCGGAGCTTTTGCTGTTGCCCTAATTATTTACAAACATACACCACTGGTATAGTGGTGGCTAATCTGTAACGTGATGCATCTCTTTCGTGACATACTATAATATGCGACACCGGCCTCGGCTCACAGGTTCGAAACAGCGGATACGGCAGCGGAGCTTTTGCTGTTGCCCTAATTTATACACACATACACCGCTGGTATAGTGGTGGCTAATCTGTAACGTGATGCATCTCTTTCGTGACATATTATAAAATGCGACAGCGGCCTCGGCTCGCAGGTTCGAAACAGCGGATGTGGCAGCGGAGCTTTTGCTGTTACCCTAATTACTTACAAACATACACCAACGGTATAGCGGTGGCTAATCTGTAACGTCATGCATCTCTTTCGTGACATACTATATTATGCAAAACCGGCCTCGGCTCACAGGTTCGAAACAGAGGATGCGGCAGCGGAGCTTTTGTTGTTGCCCTAATTTTATACACACATACACCACTGGTATAGTGGCGGCTAATCAGTAACGTGATGCATCTCTTTCGTGACATACTATAACATGTGAGCGGCCTCGGCTCACAGCTTCGAAACAGCGGATGCGGCAGTGGAGCTTTTGCTGTTGCCCCAATTTTATACACACATACACCGCTGGTATAGTAGTGGCTAATCTGTAACGTGATGCATCTCTTTCGTGACATACTATAACATGCGACACCAGCCTCGGCTCACAGGTTCGAAACAGCGGATGCGGCAGCGAAGCTTTTGCTGTTACCCTAATTATTTACAAACATACACCACCGGTATAGCGGTGGCTAATCTGTAACGTGATGCATCTCTTTCGTGACATACTATATTATGCGACACCGGCCTCGGCTCACAGGTTCGAAACAGCGGATGCGGCAGCGAAGCTTTTGCTGTGGCCCTACTTTTATACACACATACATCGCTTATGTTGTGGTGGCAAATCTGAAACGTGATGCATCTCTTTCGTGACATACTATAAAATGCGACAGCGGGCTCGGCTCGCAGGTTCGAAACAGCGGATGTGGCAGCGGAGCTTTTGCTGTTGCCCTAATTATTTACAAACACACACCACTGGTATAGTGGTGGCTAATCTGTAACGTTATGCATCTCTTTCGTGACATACTATAATATGCGACACCGGCCTCGGCTCCCAGGTTCGAAACAGCGGATACTACAGCGGAGCTTTTGTTGTTGCCCTAATTTTATACACACATACACCGCTGGTATAGTGGTGGCTAATCTGTAACGTGATGCATCTCTTTCGTGACATACTATAGTATGCGACACCGGCCTCGGCTCACAGGTTCGAAACAGCGGATGCGGCAGCGGAGCTTTTGCTGTTGCCCCAATTTTATACACACATACACCGCTGGTATAGTAGTGGCTAATCTGCAACGTGATGCATCTCCTTCATGACATACTATAACATGCGACACCGGCCTCGGCTCACAGGTTCGAAACAGCGGATGCGGCAGCGAAGCTTTTGCTGTTGCCCTAATTTTATACACACATACACCGCTGATATGGTGGTGGCTAATCAGTAACGTGATGCATCTCTTTCGTGACATGCTATAGAATGCGACAGCGGCCTCGGCTCACAGGTTCGAAACAGCGGATGCGGAAGCGGAGCTTTTGCTGTTGCCCCAATTTTATACACACATACACCGCTGGTATAGTGGTGGCAGCACTCTAATGTGATGCATCTCTTTCGTGACATACTATAGAATGCGAGACCGGCCGCAGATCGCAGGTTCGAAGCAGCGGATGTGGCAGCGAAGCTTTTGCTGTTGCCCTAATTTATACACACATACACCGCTGGTATAGTGGTGGCTAATCTGTAACGTGATGCATCTCTTTCGTGACATACTATAATATGCGACACCGGCCTCGGCTCACAGGTTCGAAACAGCGGATACGGCAGCGGAGCTTTTGCTGTTGCCCTAATTTATACACACATACACCGCTGGTATAGTGGTGGCTAATCTGTAACGTGATGCATCTCTTTCGTGACATATTATAAAATGCGACAGCGGCCTCGGCTCGCAGGTTCGAAACAGCGGATGTGGCAGCGGAGCTTTTGCTGTTACCCTAATTACTTACAAACATACACCAACAGTATAGCGGTGGCTAATCTGTAACGTCATGCATCTCTTTCGTGACATACTATATTATGCAACACCGGCCTCGGCTCACAGGTTCGAAACAGAGGATGCGGCAGCGGAGCTTTTGTTGTTGCCCTAATTTTATACACACATATACCACTGGTATAGTGGCGGCTAATCAGTAACGTGATGCATCTCTTTCGTGACATACTATAACATGTGAGCGGCCTCGGCTCACAGCTTCGAAACAGCGGATGCGGCAGTGGAGCTTTTGCTGTTGCCCCAATTTTATACACACATACACCGCTGGTATAGTAGTGGCTAATCTGTAACGTGATGCATCTCTTTCGTGACATACTATAACATGCGACACCAGCCTCGGCTCACAGGTTCGAAACAGCGGATGCGGCAGCGAAGCTTTTGCTGTTGCCCTAATTTTATACACACATACACCGCTGATATTGTGGCGGCTAATCTGAAACGTCATGCATCTCTTTCGGGACATACTATAAAATGCGACACCGGCCTCGGCTCACAGGTTCGAAACAGCGGATGCGGCAGCGGAGCTTTTGCTGTTGCCCTAATTTTATACACACATACACCGCTGGTATAGTGGTGGCTAATCTGTAACGTGATGCATCTCTTTCGTGGCATACTATAAAATGCGACAGCGGGCTCGGCTCGCAGGTTCGAAACAGCGGATACTGCAGCGGAGCTTTTGTTGTTGCCCTAGTTTTATACACACATACACCGCTTTTATAATGGTGGCTAATCTGTAACGTGATGCATCTCTTTCGTGACATACTATAGTATGCGACACCGGCCTCGGCTCACAGGTTCGAAACAGCGGATGCGGCAGCGGAGCTTTTGCTGTTGCCCCAATTTTATACACACATACACCGCTGATATGGTGGTGGCTAATCTGAAACGTGATGCATCTCTTTCGTGACATACTATAACATGCGACACCGGCCTCGGCTCACAGGTTCGAAAGAGCGGATGCGACAGCGGAGCGTTTGCTGTTGCCCCAAGTTTATACACACATACACCGCTATTATAGTGGTGGCTAATGAGTAACGTGATGCATCTCTTTCGTGACATACTATAACATGCGACACCGGCCTCGGCTCACAGGTTCGAAACAGCGGATGCGGCAGCGAAGCTTTTGCTGGGGCCCTACTTTTATACACACATACACCGCTTATGTTGTGGTGGCAAATCTGAAACGTGATGCATCTCTTTCGTGACATACTACAAAATGCGACACCGGCCTCGGCTCACAGGTTCGAAACAGCGGATGTGGCAGCGGAGCTTCTGCTGTTGCCCCAAGTTTACACACGTATACACTGCTGGTATAGTGGTGGCTAACGTGGCTAATCAGTAACATGATGCATCTCTTTCGTGACATACTATAGAATGCGACAGCGGCCTCGGCTCACAGGTTCGAAACAGCGGATGCGGGAGCGGAGCTTTTGCTGTTGCCCTAATTTTATACACACATACACCGCTGGTATAGTGGCGGCTGATCTGTAACGTGATGCATCTCTTTCGTGGCATACTATAAAATGCGACAGTGGCGTCGGCTCGCAGGTTCGAAACAGCGGATGTGGCAGCGGAGCTCTTGCTGTTGCCCTAATTATTTACAAACATACACCACTGGTATAGTGGTGGCTAATCTGTAACGTGATGCATCTCTTTCGTGACATACTATAATATGCGACACCGGCCTCGGCTCACAGTTTCGAAACAGCGGATACGGCAGCGGAGCTTTTGCTGTTGCCCTAATTTATACACACATACACCGCTGGTATAGTGGTGGCTAATCTGTAACGTGATGCATCTCTTTCGTGACATACTATAATATGCGACACCGGCCTCGGCTCACAGGTTCGAAACAGCGGATACGGCAGCGGAGCTTTTGCTGTTGCCCTAATTTATACACACATACACCGCTGGTATAGTGGTGGCTAATCTGAAACGTGATGCATCTCTTTCGTGACATACTATAACATGCGACACCAGCCTCGGCTCACAGGTTCGAAACAGCGGATGCGGCAGCGAAGCTTTTGCTGTGGCCCTACTTTTATACACACATACACCGCTTATGTTGTGGTGGCAAATCTGAAACGTGATGCATCTCTTTCGTGACATACTACAATATGTGACACCGGCCTCTGCTTACAGGTTCGAAACAGCGGATGTGGCAGCGGAGCTTCTGCTGTTGCCCCAAGTTTACACACACATACACTGCTGGTATAGTGGTGGCTAATGTGGCTAATCAGTAACGTGATGCATCTCTTTCGTGACATACTATAGAATGCGACAGCGGCCTCGGCTCACAGGTTCGAAACAGCGGATGCGGAAGCGGAGCTTTTGCTGTTGCCCTAATTTTGTACACACATACACCGCTGGTATAGTGGCGGCTAATCTGTAACGTGATGCATCTCTTTCGTGACGTACTGTAGTATGCCACACCGGCCTCGGCTCACAGGTTCGAAACAGCGGATGCGGCAGCGGAGCTTTTGCTGTTGCCCTAATTTTATACACACATACACCGCTGGTATAGTGGTGGCTAATCTGTAACGTGATGCATCTCTTTCGTGACGTACTGTAGTATGCGACACCGGCCTCGGCTCACAGGTTCGAAACAGCGGATGTGGCAGCGGAGCTTTTGCTGTTGCCCCAAGTTTACACACACATACACCGCTGGTATAGTGGTGGCAGCACTCTAATGTGATGCATCTCTTTCGTGACATACTATAGAATGCGAGACCGGCCGCAGATCGCAGGTTCGAAGCAGCGGATGTGGCAGCGAAGCTTTTGCTGTTGCCCTAATTTATACACACATACACCGCTGGTATAGTGGTGGCTAATCTGTAACGTGATGCATCTCTTTCGTGACATACTATAATATGCGACACCGGCCTCGGCTCACAGGTTCGAAACAGCGGATACGGCAGCGGAGCTTTTGCTGTTGCCCTAATTTATACACACATACACCGCTGGTATAGTGGTGGCTAATCTGTAACGTGATGCATCTCTTTCGTGACATATTATAAAATGCGACAGCGGCCTCGGCTCGCAGGTTCGAAACAGCGGATGTGGCAGCGGAGCTTTTGCTGTTACCCTAATTACTTACAAACATACACCAACAGTATAGCGGTGGCTAATCTGTAACGTCATGCATCTCTTTCGTGACATACTATATTATGCAACACCGGCCTCGGCTCACAGGTTCGAAACAGAGGATGCGGCAGCGGAGCTTTTGTTGTTGCCCTAATTTTATACACACATATACCACTGGTATAGTGGCGGCTAATCAGTAACGTGATGCATCTCTTTCGTGACATACTATAACATGTGAGCGGCCTCGGCTCACAGCTTCGAAACAGCGGATGCGGCAGTGGAGCTTTTGCTGTTGCCCCAATTTTATACACACATACACCGCTGGTATAGTAGTGGCTAATCTGTAACGTGATGCATCTCTTTCGTGACATACTATAACATGCGACACCAGCCTCGGCTCACAGGTTCGAAACAGCGGATGCGGCAGCGAAGCTTTTGCTGTTGCCCTAATTTTATACACACATACACCGCTGATATTGTGGCGGCTAATCTGAAACGTCATGCATCTCTTTCGGGACATACTATAAAATGCGACACCGGCCTCGGCTCACAGGTTCGAAACAGCGGATGCGGCAGCGGAGCTTTTGCTGTTGCCCTAATTTTATACACACATACACCGCTGGTATAGTGGTGGCTAATCTGTAACGTGATGCATCTCTTTCGTGGCATACTATAAAATGCGACAGCGGGCTCGGCTCGCAGGTTCGAAACAGCGGATACTGCAGCGGAGCTTTTGTTGTTGCCCTAGTTTTATACACACATACACCGCTTTTATAATGGTGGCTAATCTGTAACGTGATGCATCTCTTTCGTGACATACTATAGTATGCGACACCGGCCTCGGCTCACAGGTTCGAAACAGCGGATGCGGCAGCGGAGCTTTTGCTGTTGCCCCAATTTTATACACACATACACCGCTGATATGGTGGTGGCTAATCTGAAACGTGATGCATCTCTTTCGTGACATACTATAACATGCGACACCGGCCTCGGCTCACAGGTTCGAAAGAGCGGATGCGACAGCGGAGCGTTTGCTGTTGCCCCAAGTTTATACACACATACACCGCTATTATAGTGGTGGCTAATGAGTAACGTGATGCATCTCTTTCGTGACATACTATAACATGCGACACCGGCCTCGGCTCACAGGTTCGAAACAGCGGATGCGGCAGCGAAGCTTTTGCTGGGGCCCTACTTTTATACACACATACACCGCTTATGTTGTGGTGGCAAATCTGAAACGTGATGCATCTCTTTCGTGACATACTACAAAATGCGACACCGGCCTCGGCTCACAGGTTCGAAACAGCGGATGTGGCAGCGGAGCTTCTGCTGTTGCCCCAAGTTTACACACGTATACACTGCTGGTATAGTGGTGGCTAACGTGGCTAATCAGTAACATGATGCATCTCTTTCGTGACATACTATAGAATGCGACAGCGGCCTCGGCTCACAGGTTCGAAACAGCGGATGCGGGAGCGGAGCTTTTGCTGTTGCCCTAATTTTATACACACATACACCGCTGGTATAGTGGCGGCTGATCTGTAACGTGATGCATCTCTTTCGTGGCATACTATAAAATGCGACAGTGGCGTCGGCTCGCAGGTTCGAAACAGCGGATGTGGCAGCGGAGCTCTTGCTGTTGCCCTAATTATTTACAAACATACACCACTGGTATAGTGGTGGCTAATCTGTAACGTGATGCATCTCTTTCGTGACATACTATAATATGCGACACCGGCCTCGGCTCACAGTTTCGAAACAGCGGATACGGCAGCGGAGCTTTTGCTGTTGCCCTAATTTATACACACATACACCGCTGGTATAGTGGTGGCTAATCTGTAACGTGATGCATCTCTTTCGTGACATACTATAATATGCGACACCGGCCTCGGCTCACAGGTTCGAAACAGCGGATACGGCAGCGGAGCTTTTGCTGTTGCCCTAATTTATACACACATACACCGCTGGTATAGTGGTGGCTAATCTGAAACGTGATGCATCTCTTTCGTGACATACTATAACATGCGACACCAGCCTCGGCTCACAGGTTCGAAACAGCGGATGCGGCAGCGAAGCTTTTGCTGTGGCCCTACTTTTATACACACATACACCGCTTATGTTGTGGTGGCAAATCTGAAACGTGATGCATCTCTTTCGTGACATACTACAATATGTGACACCGGCCTCTGCTTACAGGTTCGAAACAGCGGATGTGGCAGCGGAGCTTCTGCTGTTGCCCCAAGTTTACACACACATACACTGCTGGTATAGTGGTGGCTAATGTGGCTAATCAGTAACGTGATGCATCTCTTTCGTGACATACTATAGAATGCGACAGCGGCCTCGGCTCACAGGTTCGAAACAGCGGATGCGGAAGCGGAGCTTTTGCTGTTGCCCTAATTTTGTACACACATACACCGCTGGTATAGTGGCGGCTAATCTGTAACGTGATGCATCTCTTTCGTGACGTACTGTAGTATGCCACACCGGCCTCGGCTCACAGGTTCGAAACAGCGGATGCGGCAGCGGAGCTTTTGCTGTTGCCCTAATTTTATACACACATACACCGCTGGTATAGTGGTGGCTAATCTGTAACGTGATGCATCTCTTTCGTGACGTACTGTAGTATGCGACACCGGCCTCGGCTCACAGGTTCGAAACAGCGGATGTGGCAGCGGAGCTTTTGCTGTTGCCCCAAGTTTACACACACATACACTACTGGTATAGTGGTGGCTAATGTGGCTAATCAGTAACGTGATGCATCTCTTTCGTGGCATACTATAAAATGCGACAGTGGCGTCGGCTCGCAGGTTCGAAACAGCGGATGTGGCAGCGGAGCTTTTGCTGTTGCCCTAATTATTTACAAACATACACCACTGGTATAGTGGTGGCTAATCTGTAACGTGATGCATCTCTTTCGTGACGTACTGTAGTATGCGACACCGGCCTCGGCTCACAGGTTCGAAACAGCGGATGCGGCAGCGGAGCTTTTGCTGTTGCCCTAATTTTATACACACATACACCGCTGGTATAGTGGTGGCTAATCTGTAACGTGATGCATCTCTTTCGTGACATATTATAAAATGCAACAGCAGCCTCGGCTCGCAGGTTCGAAACAGCGGATGTGGCAGCGGAGCTTTTGCTGTTACACTAATTATTTACAAACATACACCACCGGTATAGCGGTGGCTAATCTGTAACGTGATGCATCTCTTTCGCGACATACTATATTATGCGACACCGGCCTCGGCTCACAGGTTCGAAATAGAGGATGCGGCAGCGGAGCTTTTGTTGTTGCCCTAATTTTATACACACATACACCGCTGGTATAGTGGCGGCTAATCAGCAACGTGATGCATCTCTTTCATGACATACTATAAAATGTGAGCGGCCTCGGCTCACAGCTTCGAAACAGCGGATGCGGCAGCGGAGCTATTCCTGTTGCCCTAATTTTATACACGCATACACCGCTGCTATAGTGGTGGCTATTCTGTAACCTGATGCATCTCTTTCGTGACATACTATAAAATGCGACAGCGGCCTCGGCTCGCAGGTTCGAAACAGCGGATGCGGCTGCGGAGCTTTTGTTGTTGCCCTAATTTTATGCACACATACACCGCTGGTATAGGGGCGGCTAATCAGTAACGTGATGCATCTCTTTCGTGACATACTATAAAATATGAGCGGCCTCGGCTCACAGCTTCGAAACAAAGGATGCGGCAGCGGAGCTTTTCCTGTTGTCCTAATTTTATACACACATACACCGCTGCTAAAATGGTGGCTAATCTCTAACGTGATGCATCTCTTTCGTGACATTATATAAAATGCGACACCGGCCTCGGTTCACAGGTTCGAAAGAGCGGATACGGCAGCGGAGCTTTTGCTGTTGCCCTTAGTTTATACACACATACACCGCTGGTAAAATGGTGGCTAATCTCTAACATGATGCATCTCTTTCGTGACATACTATAATATGCGACACCGGCCTCGGCTCACAGGTTCGAAACAGCGGATACGGCAGCGGAGCTTTTGCTGTTGTCCTAATTTTATACACACATACACCGCTGTTATAGTGGTGGCTAATCTGTAACGTGATGCATCTCTTTCGTGACATACTACAAAATGCGACACCGGCCTCGGCTCACAGGTTGGAAACAGCGGATGTGGCAGCGGAGCTTCTGCTGTTGCCCCAAGTTTACACACACATACACTGCTGGCATAGTGGTGGCTAATGTGGCTAATCAGTAACGTGATGCATCTCTTTCGTGACATACTATAATATGCGACACCAGCCTCGGCTCACAGGTTCGAAACAGCGGATGCGGCAGCGGAGCTTTTGCTGCTGCCCCAAGTTTATACACACATACACCGCTGGTATAGTGTTGGCTAATCTGTAACGTGATGCATCTCTTTCGTGACATACTATATTATGCGACACCGGCCTCGGCTCACACCTTCGAAACAGCGGATGCGGCAGCGGAGCTTTTGTTGTTGCCCTAATTTTATACAAACATACACCGCTGGTATAGTGGTGGCTAATCAGTAACGTGATGCATCTCTTTCGTGACATACTATAACATGCGACACCGGCCTTGGCTCACAGGTTCGAAACAGCGGATGCGGCCGCGAAGCTTTTGCTGTTGCCCTAATTTTATCCACATATACAGCGCTGGTATCGTAGTGGCTAATCTGCAACGTGATGCATCTCTTTCGTGACATACTATATTATGCGACAGCGGCCTCGGCTCGCAGGTTCGAAACAGCGGATGCGGCAGCGGAGCTTTTGTTGTTGCCCTAATATTATACACACATACACCGCTGGTATAGTGGCGGCTAATCAGTAACGTGATGCATCTCTTTCGTGACATACTATAAAATATGAGCGGCCTCGGCTCACAGGTTCGAAACAGCGGATGCGGCCGCGAAGCTTTTGCTGTTGCCCTAATTTTATCCACACATACACCGCTGGTATCGTAGTGGCTAATGTGTAACGTGATGCATCTCTTTCGTCACATACTATAATATGCGACACCGGCCTCGGCTCGCAGGTTCGAAACAGCGGATGCGGCAGCGGAGCTTTTGCTGTTGCCCTAATTTTATACACACATACACCGCTGGTAAAATGGTGGCTAACCTCTAACGTGATGCACCTCTTTCGTGACATAATATAAAATTCGACACCGGCCTCGGCTCACAGGTTCGAAACAGCGGATACGGCAGCGGAGCTTTCGCTGTTGTCCTAATTTTATACACACATACACCGCTGTTATAGTGGTGGCTAATCTGTAACGTGATGCATTTCTTTCATGACATACTATAACATACGAAACCGGCTTCATCTCACAGGTTCGAAACAGCGGATGCGGCAGCGAAGCTTTTGCTGTTGCTATAATTTTATACACACATACACCGCTGATATTGTGGTGGCTAATCTGAAACGTGATGCATCTCTTTCGTGACATACTACAAAATGCGACATCGGCCTCGGCTCACAGGTTCGAAATAGCGGATGCGGAAGCGGACCTTTTCCTGTTGCCCTAATTTTATACACACATACACCGCTGTTATAGTGGTGGCTAATCTGAAACGTGATGCATCTCTTTCGTGGCATACTATAAAATGCGACAGCGGCGTCGGCTCGCAGGTTCGAAACAGCGGATGTGGCAGCGGAGCTTTTGCTGTTGCCCTAATTATTTACAAACATACACCACTGGTATAGTGGTAGCTAATCTGTAACGTGATGCATCTCTTTCGTGGCATACTATAATATGCGACACCGGCCTCGGCTCACAGGGTCGAAAGAGCGGATGCGGCAGCGGAGCGTTTGCTGTTGCCCTAATTTTATACACACATACACCGCTGATATTGTGGTGGTTAATCTGAAACGTCATGCATCTCTTTCGTGACACACTATAAAATGCGACACCAGCCTCGTCTCACAGATTCGAAACCGCGGATGCGGCAGCGGAGCTTTTGCTGTTGACCCAAGTTTATACACACATACACGGCTAGTATAGTGGTGGCTAATCAGTAACGTGATGCATCTTTTTCGTGACATACTATAAAATGCGACACCGGCCTCGGTTCACAGGTTCGAAACAGCGGATACGGCAGCGGAGCTTTTGCTGTTGCCCTAAGTTTATACACACATACACCGCTGGTAAAATGGTGGCTAATCTCTAACATGATGCATCTCTTTCGTGACATACTATAATATGCGACACCGGCCTCGGCTCACAGGTTCGAAACAGCGGATACGGCAGCGGAGCTTTCGCTGTTGTCCTAATTTTATACACACATACACCGCTGTTATAGTGGTGGCTAATCTGAAACGTGATGCATCTCTTTCGTGACATACTACAAAATGCGACACCGGCCTCGGCTCACAGGTTCGAAATAGCGGATGCGGAAGCGGAGCTTTTCCTGTTGCCCTAATTTTATACACACATACACCGCTGGTATAGTGGCGGCTAATCTGCAACGTGATGCATCTTTTTCGTGACATACTATAAAATGCGACACCGGCCTCGTCTCACAGGTTCGAAACCGCGGATGCGGCAGCGGAGCTTTTGCTGTTGACCCAAGTTTATACACACATACACCGCTAGTATAGTGGTGGCTAATCAGTAACGTGATGCATCTTTTTCGTGACATACTATAAAATGCGACAGCGGCCTCGGCTCACAGGTTCGAAACAGCGGATGCGGCAGCGGAGCTTTTGCCGTTGCCCTAATTATTTACAAACATACATCACTGGTATAGTGGTGGCTAATCTGTAATGATGCATCTCTTTCGTGACATACTATAATATGCGACACCAGCCTCGTCTCACAGGTTGGAAACAGCGGAGAAGGCAGCGAAGCTTTTGCTGTTGCCCCAATTTTATACACACATACACCGCTGGTATAGTAGTGGCTTATCTGTAACGTGATGCATTTTCTTTCGTGACATAGTATAATATGCGACACCGGCCTCGACTCACAGGTTCGAAACAGCGGATGCGGCAGCGAAGCTTTTGCTGTTGTCCTAATTTTATACACACATACGCCGCTGGTATAGTGGCGGCTAATCTGTAACGTGATGCATCTCTTTCGTGGCATACTATAATATACGACACCGGCCTCGGCTCACAGGTTCGAAATAGCGGAGAAGGCAGCGAAGCTATTGCTGTTGCCCCAATTTTATACACACATACACCGCTGTTATAGTAGTGGCTAATCTGTAACGTGATGCATCTCTTTCTTGACATACCATAAAATGCGACAGCGGCCTCGGCTCACAGGTTCGAAAGAGCGGATGTGGCAGCGGAGCTTTTGCTGTTGTCCTAATTTTATACACACATAAACCGCTCTTATAGTGGTGGCTAATCTGTAACGTGATGCATCTCTTTCGTGACATACTATAACATACGACACCGGCCTCGGCTCACAGGTTCGAAACAGCGGATGTGGCAGCGGAGCTTTTGCTGTTGTCCTAATTTTATACACACATACACCGCTGGTATAGTGGCGGCTAATCTGTAACGTGATGCATCTCTTTCGTGGCATACTATAAAATGCGACAGCGGCGTCGGCTTCCAGGTTCGAAACAGCGGATGTGGCAGCGGAGCTTTTGCTGTTGCCCTAATTATTTACAAACATACACCACTGGTATAGTGGTAGCTAATCTGTAACGTGATGCATCTTTTCGTGACATACTATAATATGCGACACCGGCCTCGGCTCACAGGTTCGAAACAGCGGATACGGCAGCGGAGCTTTTGCTGTTGCCCTAATTTTATACACACATACACCGCTGTTATAGTGGTGGCTAATCTATAACGTGATGCATCTCTTTCTTGACATGCCATAAATTGCGACAGCGGCCTCGGCTCGCAGGTTCGAAACAGCGGATGTGGCAGCGGAGCTGTTGCTGTTGTCCTAATTATTTACAAACATACACCACTGGTATAGTGGTAGCTAATCTGTAACGTGATGCATCTTTTCGTGACATACTATAATATGCGACACCGGCCTCGGCTCACAGGTTCGAAACAGCGGATACGGTAGCGGAGCTTTTGCTGTTGCCCTAATTTTATACACACATACACCGCTGTTATAGTGGTGGCTAATCTGTAACGTGATGCATCTCTTTCGTGACATACTATAGTATGCGACACCGGCCTCGGCTCACAGGTTCGAAACAGCGGATGCGGCAGCGGAGCTTTTGCTGTTGCCCTAATTTTATACACACATACACCGCTGGTATAGTAGTGGCTAATCTGTAACGTGATGCATCTCTTTCTTGACATGCCATAAAATGCGACAGCGGCGTCGGCTCGCAGGTTCGAAACAGCGGATGTGGCAGCGGAGCTTTTGCTGTTGCCGTAATTATTTACAAACATACACCACTGGTATAATGCTAGCTAATCTGTAACGTGATGCATCTCTTTCGTGACATAATATAATATGCGACACCGGCCTCGGCTCACAGGTTCGAAACAGCGGATGCGGCAGCGAAGCTTTTGCTGTTGCCCTAATTTTATACACACATACACCGCTGATATTGTGGTGGTTAATCTCAAAAGTGATGCATCTCTTTCGTGACATACTATAAAATGCGACACCGGCCTCGGCTCACAGGTTCGAAACCGCGGATGCGGCAGCGGAGCTTTTGCTTTTGCCCCAACTTTATACACACTTACACCGCTGCTATAGTGGTGGCTAATCAGTAACGTGATGCATCTCTTTCTTGACATGCCATAAATTGCGACAGCGGCCTCGGCTCGCAGGTTCGAAACAGCGGATGTGGCAGCGGAGGTTTTGCTGTTGCCCTAATTATTTACAAACATACATCACTGGTATAGTGGTGGCTAATCTGTAATGATGCATCTCTTTCGTGACATACCATAAAATGCGACAGCTGCTTCGGCTCGCAGGTTCGAAACAGCGGATGTGGCAGCGGAGCTTTTGCTGTTGCCCTAATTTTACACACACATACACCGCTGGTATAGTAGTGGCTAATCTGTAACGTGATGCATCTCTTTTGTGACATGCTATAACATGCGGCACCGGCCTCGGCTCACAGGTTCGAAACAGCGGATGCGGCAGCAAAGCTTTTGCTGTGGCCCTAATTTTATACACATATACACCGCTGGTATAGTGGTGGCTAATCTGTAACGTGATGATCTCTTTCGTGACATACTATAATATGCGACACCGGCCTCGGCTCACAGGTTCGAAACAGCGGATGCGGCAGCGGAGCTTTTGCTGTTGCCCTAATTATTTACAAACATACACCACTGGTATAGTGGTAGCTAATCTGTAACGTGATGCATCTCTTTCGTGACATACTATAATATGCGACACCGGCCTCGGCTCACAGGTTCGAAACAGCGGATACGGCAGCGGAGCTTTTGCTGTTGCCCTAATTTTATACACACATACACCGCTGTTATAGTGGTGGCTAATCTGTAACGTGATGCATCTCTTTCGTGACATACTATAGTATGCGACACCGGCCTCGGCTCACAGGTTCGAAACAGCGGATGCGGCAGCGGAGCTTTTGCTTTTGCCCCAATTTCATACACACATACACCGCTGGTATAGTAGTGGGTAATCTGTAACGTGATGCATCTCTTTCGTGACATACTATAACATACGACACCGGCCTCGGCTCACAGGTTCGAAACAGCGGATGTGGCAGCGGAGCTTTTGCTTTTGCCCCAACTTTATACACACTTACACCGCTGCTATAGTGGTGGCTAATCAGTAACGTGATGCATCTCTTTCGTGACATACTATAAAATGCGACAGCGGCCTCGGCTCACAGGTTCGAAAAAGCGGATGCGGCCGCGGAGCTTTTGCTGTTGCCCTTATTTCATACACACATACACCGCTGGTATAGTGGTGGCTAATCTGTAACGTGATGATCTCTTTCGTGACATACTATAATATGCGACACTGGCCTCGGCTCGCAGGTTCGAAACAGCGGATGTGGCAGCGGAGGTTTTGCTGTTGCCCTAATTATTTACAAACATACATCACTGGTATAGTGGTGGCTAATCTGTAATGATGCATCTCTTTCGTGACATACCATAAAATGCGACAGCTGCTTCGGCTCGCAGGTTCGAAACAGCCGATGTGGCAGCGGAGCTTTTGCTGTTGCCCTAATTTTACACACACATACACCGCTGGTATAGTAGTGGCTAATCTGTAACGTGATGCATCTCTTTTGTGACATGCTATAACATGCGACACCGGCCTCGGCTCACAGGTTCGAAACAGCGGATGCGGCAGCAAAGCTTTTGCTGTGGCCCTAATTTTATACACATATACACCGCTGGTATAGTGGTGGCTAATCTGTAACGTGATGATCTCTTTCGTGACATACTATAATATGCGACACCGGCCTCGGCTCACAGGTTCGAAACAGCGGATGCGGCAGCGGAGCTTTTGCTGTTGCCCTAATTATTTACAAACATACACCACTGGTATAGTGGTAGCTAATCTGTAACGTGATGCATCTCTTTCGTGACATACTATAATATGCGACACCGGCCTCGGCTCACAGGTTCGAAACAGCGGATACGGCAGCGGAGCTTTTGCTGTTGCCCTAATTTTATACACACATACACCGCTGTTATAGTGGTGGCTAATCTGTAACGTGATGCATCTCTTTCGTGACATACTATAGTATGCGACACCGGCCTCGGCTCACAGGTTCGAAACAGCGGATGCGGCAGCGGAGCTTTTGCTTTTGCCCCAATTTCATACACACATACACCGCTGGTATAGTAGTGGGTAATCTGTAACGTGATGCATCTCTTTCGTGACATACTATAACATACGACACCGGCCTCGGCTCACAGGTTCGAAACAGCGGATGTGGCAGCGGAGCTTTTGCTGTTGCCCTAATTATTTACAAACATACACCACTGGTATAGTGGTAGCTAATCTGTAACGTGATGCATCTCTTTCGTGACATACTATAATATGCGACACCGGCCTCGGCTCGCAGGTTCGAAACAGCGGATGTGGCAGCGGAGCTTTTGCTGTTGTCCTAATTCTATACACACATACACCGCTGTTATAGAGGTGGCTAATCTGTAACGTGATGCATCTCTTTCGTGACATACTATAGTATGCGACACCGGCCTCGGCTCACAGGTTCGAAACAGCGGATGCGGCAGCGAAGCTTTTGCTGTTGCCCTAATTTTATACACACATACACCGCTGTTATAGTGGTGGCTAATCTGTAACGTGATGCATCTCTTTCGTGACATACTATAGTATGCGACACCGGCCTCGGCTCACAGGTTCGAAACAGCGGATGCGGCAGCGGAGCTTTTGCTTTTGCCCCAATTTCATACACACATACACCGCTGGTATAGTAGTGGCTAATCTGTAACGTGATGATCTCTTTCGTGACATACTATAATATGCGACACCGGCCTCGGCTCACAGGTTCGAAACAGCGGATGCGGCAGCGGAGCTTTTGCTGTTGCCCTAATTATTTACAAACATACACCACTGGTATAGTGGTAGCTAATCTGTAACGTGATGCATCTCTTTCGTGACATACTATAATATGCGACACCGGCCTCGGCTCGCAGGTTCGAAACAGCGGATGTGGCAGCGGAGCTTTTGCTGTTGTCCTAATTTTATACACACATACACCGCTGTTATAGTGGTGGCTAATCTGTAACGTGATGCATCTCTTTCGTGACATGCTATAACATACGACACCGGCCTCGGCTCACAGGTTCGAAACAGCGGATGCGGCAGCGAAGCTTTTGCTGTTGCCCTAATTTTATACACACATACACCGCTGTTATAGTGGTGGCTAATCTGTAACGTGATGCATCTCTTTCGTGGCATACTATAATATGCGACACCGGCCTCGGCTCACAGGTTCGAAACAGTGGATGCGGCAGCGAAGCTTTTGCTGTTGCCCTAATTTTATACACACATACACCGCTGATGTTGTGGTGGTTATTCTCAAAAGTGATGCATCTCTTTCGTGACATAGTATAATATGCGACACCGGCCTTGGCGCACAGGTTCGAAACAGCAGATGCGGCAGCGGAGCTTTTGCTGTTGCCCTAATTTTATACACACGTACACCGCTGGTATAGTTGTGGCTAATCTGTAACGTGAAGCATCTCTTTCGTGACATACCATAAAATGCGACAGCTGCCTCGGCTCGCAGGTTCGAAACAGCGGATGTGGCAGCGGAGCTTTTGCTGTTGCCCTAATTATTTACAAACATACATCACTGGTATAGTGGTGGCTAATCTGTAATGATGCATCTCTTTCGTGACATACTATAATATGCGACACCAGCCTCGGCTCACAGGTTCGAAGCAGCGGAGAAGGCAGCGAAGCTATTGCTGTTGCCCCAATTTTATACACACATACACCGCTGGTATAGTAGTGGCTAATCTGTAACGTGATGCATCTCTTTCGTGACATACCATAAAATGCGACAGCGGCCTCGGGTCGCAGGTTCGAAACAGCGGATGTGGCAGCGGAGCTTTTGCTGTTGCCCTAATTTTATACACACATACACCGCTGGTATAGTGGTGGCTAATCTGTAACGTGCTGCATCTCTTTCGTGACATACCATAAAATGCGACAGCGGCCTCGGGTCGCAGGTTCGAAACAGCGGATGTGGCAGCGGAGCTTTTGCTGTTGCCCCAATTTTATACACACATACACCGCTGGTATAGTAGTGGCTAATCTGTAACGTGATGCATCTCTTTCGTGACATACCATAAAATGCGACAGCGGCCTCGGCTCGCCGGTTCGCAACAGCGGATGTGGCAGCGGAGCTTTTGCTGTTGCCCCAAGTTTACACACACATACACTGCTGGTATAGTGGTGGCTAATGTGGCTAATCAGTAACGCGATGCATCTCTTTCGTGACATACTATAAAATGCGACACCGGCCTCGGCTCACAGGTTCGAAACAGCGGATACGGCAGCGGAGCTTTTGCTGTTGTCCTAATTTTACACACACATACACCGCTGGTATAGTAGTGACTAATCTGTAAAGTGATGCATCTCTTTCGTGACATGCTATAACATGCGACAGCGGCCTCGGGTCGCAGGTTCGAAACAGCGGATGTGGCAGCGGAGCTTTTGCTGTTCCCCTAATTTTACACACACATACACCGTTGGTATAGTAGTGACTAATCTGTAAAGTGATGCATCTCTTTCGTGACATGCTATAACATGCGACACCGGCCTCGGCTCACAGGTTCGAAACAGCGGATGTGGCAGCGGAGCTTTTGCTGTTGCCCCAAGTTTACACACACATACACTGCTGGTATAGTGGTGGCTAATGTGGCTAATCAGTAACGTGATGCATCTCTTTCGTGACATACTATAAAATGCGACAGCGGCCTCGACTCGCAGGTTCGAAACAGCGGATGTGGCAGCGGAGCTTTTCCTGTTGCCCTAATTATTTACAAACATACACCACTGGTATAGTGGCGGCTAATCTGTAACGTGATGCATCTCTTTCGTGAGATACTATAACATGCGATACCGGCCTCGGCTTACAGGTTCGAAACAGCGGATGCGGCAGCGAAGCTTTTGCTGTTGCCCTAAATATTTACAAACATACATCACTGGTATAGTGGTGGCTAATCTGTAATGATGCATCTCTTTCGTGACATACTATAACATGCGGCAGCGGCCTCGGTTCACAGGTTCGAAACAGCGGATGCGGCAGCGAAGCTTTTGCTGTTGTCCTAATATTATACACACATACACCGCTGGTATAGTAGTGGCTAATCTGTAACGTGATGCATCTCTTTCTTGACATACCATAAAATGCGACAGCGGCCTCGGCTCACAGGTTCGAAACAGCGGATGTGGCAGCGGAGCTTTTGCTGTTGTCCTAATTTTATACACACATACAGCGCTGTTATAGTAGTGGCTAATCTGTAACGTGATGCATCTCTTTCTTGACATACCATAAAATGCGACAGCGGCCTCGCCTCAGAGGTTCGAAACAGAGGATGTGGCAGCGGAGCTTTTCCTTTTGCCCCAAGTTTATACACACATACACCGCTTGTATAGTGGTGGCTAATCAGTAACGTGATGCATCTCTTTCGTGACATACCATAAAATGCGACAGCGGCCTCGGGTCGCAGGTTCGAAAAAGCGGATGCGGCAGCGGAGCTTTTGCTGTTGCCTTTATTTCATACACACATACACCGCTGGTATAGTGGTGGCTAATCTCTAACGTGATGATCTCTTTCGTGACATACTATAAAATGCGACACCGGCCTCGGCTCACAGGTTCGATACCGCGGATGCGGCAGCGGAGCTTTTGCTTTTGCCCCAAGTTTATACACACATACACCGCTTGTATAGTGGTGGCTAATCAGTAACGTGATGCATCTCTTTCGTGACATACCATAAAATGCGACAGCGGCCTCGGGTCGCAGGTTCGAAAAAGCGGATGCGGCCGCGGAGCTTTTGCTGTTGCCTTTATTTCATACACACATACACCGCTGGTATAGTGGTGGCTAATCTCTAACGTGATGATCTCTTTCGTGACATACTATAAAATGCGACACCGGCCTCGGCTCACAGGTTCGATACCGCGGATGCGGCAGCGGAGCTTTTGCTTTTGCCCCAAGTTTATACACACATACACCGCTTGTATAGTGGTGGCTAATCAGTAACGTGATGCATCTCTTTCGTGAAATACCATAAAATGCGACAGCGGCCTCGGGTCGCAGGTTCGAAAAAGCGGATGCGGCAGCGGAGCTTTTGCTGTTGCCCCAAGTTTATACACACATACACCGCTTGTATAGTGGTGGCTAATCAGTAACGTGATGCATCTCTTTCGTGACATACCATAAAATGCGACACCGGCCTCGGCTCACAGGTTCGAAACCGCGGATGTGGCAGCGGAGCTTTTGCTGTTGCCCCAAGTTTATACACACATACACCGCTTGTATAGTGGTGGCTAATCAGTAACGTGATGCATCTCTTTCGTGACATACCATAAAATGCGACAGCGGCCTCGGGTCGCAGGTTCGAAAAAGCGGAAGCGGCAGCGGAGCTTTTGCTGTTGCCCTTATTTCATACACACATACACCGCTGGTATAGTGGTGGCTAATCTCTAACGTGATGATCTCTTTCGTGACATACTATAAAATGCGACACCGGCCTCGGCTCACAGGTTCGAAACCGCGGATGTGGCAGCGGAGCTTTTGCTGTTGCCCCAAGTTTATACACACATACACCTCTTGTATAGTGGTGGCTAATCAGTAACGTGATGCATCTCTTTCGTGACATACCTTAAAATGCGACAGCGGCCTCGGGTCGCAGGTTCGAAAAAGCGGATGCGGCCGCGGAGCTTTTGCTGTTGCCCTTGTTTCATACACACATACACCGCTGGTATAGTGGTGGCTAATCTCTAACGTGATGATCTCTTTCGTGACATACTATAAAATGCGACACCGGCCTCGGCTCACAGGTTCGAAACCGCGGATGCGGCAGCGGAGCTTTTGCTTTTGCCCCAAGTTTATACACACATACACCGCTTGTATAGTGGTGGCTAATCAGTAACGTGATGCATCTCTTTCGTGACATACTATAAAATGCGACAGCGGCCTCGGGTCGCAGGTTCGAAAAAGCGGATGCGGCAGCGGAGCTTTTGCTGTTGCCCCAAGTTTATACACACATACACCGCTGATATTGTGGTGGTTAATCTCAAAAGTGATGCATCTATTTCGTGACATACTATAAAATGCGACACCGGCCTCGGGTCGCAGGTTCGAAAAAGCGGATGCGGCAGCGGAGCTTTTGCTGTTGCCCCAAGTTTATACACACATACACCGCTTGTATAGTGGTGGCTAATCAGTAACGTGATGCATCTCTTTCGTGACATACTATAAAATGCGACAGCGGCCTCGGCTCACAGGTTCGAAACAGCGGATGTGGCAGCGGAGCTTTTGCTGTTGCCCTAATTATTTACAAACATACACCACTGGTATCGTGGTAGCTAATCTGTAACGTGATGCATCTCTTTCGTGACATACTATAATATGCGACACCGGCCTCGGCTCACAGGTTCGAAACAGCGGATGCGGCAGCGGAGCTTTTGCTGTTGCCCTAATTTTATACACACATACACCGCTGATATTGTGGTGGTTAATCTCAAAAGTGATGCATCTCTTTCGTGAAATACTATGAAATGCGACACCGGCCTCGGCTCACAGGTTCGAAACCGCGGATGCGGCAGCGGAGCTTTTCCTGTTGCGCTAAGTATTTACAAACATACACCACTGGTATAGTGGCGGCTAATCTGTAACGTGATGCATCTCTTTCGTGAGATACTATAATATGCGACACCGGCCTCGGCTGACAGGTTCGAAACAGCGGATGCGGCAGCGGAGCTTTTGCTGTTGCCCTAATTATTTACAAACATACATCACTGTTATAGTAGTGGCTAATCTGTAACGTGATGCATCTCTTTCGTGACATACTATAACATGCGATACCGGCCTCGGCTGACAGGTTCGAAACAGCGGATGCGGCAGCGAAGCTTTTGCTGTTGCCCTAATTTTATACACACATACACCGCTGATATAGTGGTGGCTAATCTGTAACGTGATGCATCTCTTTCGTGACATACTATAACATGCGACAGCGGCCTCGGTTCACAGGTTCGAAACAGCGGATGCGGCAGCGGAGCTTTTGCTGTTGCCCTAATTTTATACACACATACACTGCTGGTATAGTGGTGGTTACTCTGTAACGTGATGCATCTCTTTCGTGACATACTATAAAATGCGACAGCGGCCTCGGCTCGCAGGTTCGAAAAAGCGGATGTGGCAGCGGAGCTTTTGCTGTTGCCCTAATTATTTACAAACATACATCACTGGTATAGTGGTGGCTAATCTGTAATGATGCATCTCTTTCGTGACATACTATAACATGCGACAGCGGCCTCGGCTCACAGGTTCGAAACAGCGGATGCGGCAGCGGAGCTTTTGCTGTTGCCCTAATTTTATACACACGTACACTGCTGGTATAGTGGTGGCTAATCTGTAACGTGATGCGTCTCTTTCGTGAGATACTATAAAATGTGACAGCGGCCTCGGCTCGCAGGTTCGAAAAAGCGGATGTGGCAGCGGAGCTTTTGCTGTTGCCCTAATTATTTACAAACATACATCACTGGTAGAGTGGTGGCTAATCTGTAATGATGCATCTCTTTCGTGACATTCTATAATATGCGACACCAGCCTCGGCTCACAGGTTCGAAACAGCGGAGAAGGCAGCGAAGCTATTGCTGTTGCCCCAATTTTATACACACATACACCGCTGGTATAGTAGTGGCTAATCTGTAACGTGATGCATCTCTTTCGTCACATAGTATAATATGCGACACAGGCCTTGGCTCACAGGTTCGAAACAGCAGATGCGGCAGCGGAGCTTTTGCTGTTGCCCTAATTTTATACACACATACACCGCTGGTATTGTGGTGGCTACTTTGTAACGTGATGCATCTCTTTCGTGACATACTATAAAATGCGACAGCGGCCTCGGTTCACAGGTTCGAAACAGCGGATGCGGCAGCGGAGCGTTTGCTGTTGCCCTAATTTTATACACACATACACTGCTGGTATAGTGGTGGCTACTCTGTAACGTGATGCATCTCTTTCGTGACATACTATAAAATGCGACAGCGGCCTCGGCTCGCAGGTTCGAAAAAGCGGATGTGGCAGCGGAGCTTTTGCTGTTGCCCTAATTATTTACAAACATACATCACTGGTATAGTGGTGGCTAATCTGTAATGATGCATCTCTTTCGTGACATACTATAACATGCGACAGCGGCCTCGGTTCACAGGTTCGAAACAGCGGATGCGGCAGCGGAGCTTTTGCTGTTGCCCTAATTTTATACACACATACACTGCTGGTATAGTGGTGGCTACTCTGTAACGTGATGCATCTCTTTCGTGACATACTATAAAATGCGACAGCAGCCTCGGCTCGCAGGTTCGAAAAAGCGGATGTGGCAGCGGAGCTTTTGCTGTTGCCCTAATTATTTACAAACATACATCACTGGTATAGTGGTGGCTAATCTGTAATGATGCATCTCTTTCGTGACATACTATAACATGCGACAGCGGCCTCGGCTCACAGGTTCGAAACAGCGGATGCGGCAGCGGAGCTTTTGCTGTTGCCCTAATTTTATACACACATACACTGCTGGTATAGTGGTGGCTAATCTGTAACGTGATGCATCTCTTTCGTGACATACTATAAAATGCGACAGCGGCCTCGGCTCGCAGGTTCGAAAAAGCGGATGCGTCAGCGGAGCTTTTGCTGTTGCCCTAATTATTTACAAACATACATCACTGGTATAGTGGTGGCTAATCTGTAATGATGCATCTCTTTCGTGACATACTATAACATGTGACAGCGGCCTCGGTTCACAGGTTCGAAACAGCGGATGCGGCAGCGGAGCTTTTGCTGTTGCCCTAATTTTATACACAATTACACTGCTGGTATAGTGGTGGCTACTCTGTAACGTGATGCATCTCTTTCGTGACATACTATAAAATGCGACAGCGGCCTCGGCTCGCCGGTTCGAAAAAGCGGATGTGGCAGCGGAGCTTTTGCTGTTGCCCTAATTATTTACAAACATACATCACTGGTATAGTGGTGGCTAATCTATAATGATGCATCTCTTTCGTGACATACTATAACATGCGACAGCGGCCTCGGCTCACAGGTTCGAAACAGCGGATGCAGCAGCGGAGCTTTTGCTGTTGCCCTAATTTTATACACACATACACTGCTGGTATAGTGGTGGCTAATCTGTAACGTGATGCATCTCTTTCGTGACATACTATAAAATGCGACAGCGGCCTCGGCTCGCAGGTTCGAAAAAGCGGATGTGGCAGCGGAGCTTTTGCTGTTGCCCTAATTATTTACAAACATACATCACTGGTATAGTGGTGGCTAATCTGTAATGATGCATCTCTTTCGTGACATACTATAACATGCGACAGCGGCCTCGGCTCACAGGTTCGAAACAGCGGATGCGGCAGCGGAGCTTTTGCTGTTGCCCTAAATTTATACACACGTACACCGCTGGTATAGTGGTGGCTAATCTGTAACGTGATGCATCTCTTTCGTGACATACTATAAAATGCGACAGCGGCCTCGGCTCGCAGGTTCGAAAAAGCGGATGTGGCAGCGGAGCTTTTGCTGTTGCCCTAATTATTTACAAACATACATCACTGGTATAGTGGTGGCTAATCTGTAATGATGCATCTCTTTCGTGACATACTATAACATGCGACAGCGGCCTCGGCTCACAGGTTCGAAACAGCGGATGCGGCAGCGGAGCTTTTGCTGTTGCCCTAAATTTATACACACGTACACCGCTGGTATAGTGGTGGCTAATCTGTAACGTGATGCATCTCTTTCGTGACATACTATAAAATGCGACAGCGGCCTCGGCTCGCAGGTTCGAAAAAGCGGATGTGGCAGCGGAGCCTTTGCTGTTGCCCTAATTATTTACAAACATACACCACTCGTATAGTGGTGGCTAATCTGTAACGTGATGCATCTCTTTCGTGACATACAGAAAATCTGACACCGGCCTCTGCTCACAGGTTCGAAACAGCGGAGAAGGCAGCGAAGCTTTTCCTGTTGCCCTAATTTTATACACACATACACCGCTGGTATTGCGGTGGCAGAACTGTAATGTGATGCATCTTTTTCGTGACATCCTATAAAATGCGACACCGGCCGCGGCTCGCAGTTTCGAAACAGCGGATGCGGCAGCGAAGCTTTTGCTGTTGCCCTAATTTTATACACACATACACCGCTGGTATTGCGGTGGGAGAACTGTAATGTGATGCATCTCTTTCGTGACATCCTATAAAATGCGACACCGGCCGCGGCTCGCAGTTTCGAAACAGCAGATGCGGCAGCGAAGCTTTTGCTGTTGCCCTAATTTTATACACACATACACCGCTGGTATTGCGGTGGCAGAACTGTAATGTGATGCATCTCTTTCGTGACATCCTATAGAATGCGACACCGGCCGCGGCTCGCAGTTTCGAAACAGCGGATGCGGCAGCGAAGCTTTTGCTGTTGCCCTAATTTTATACACACATACACCGCTGGTATTGTGGTGGCAGAATTGTAATGTGATGCATCTTTTTCGTGACATCCTATAAAATGCGACACCGGCCGCGGCTCGCAGGTTCGAAAGAGCGGATGCGGCAGCGAAGCTTTTGCTGTTGCCCTAATTTTATACACACATACACCGCTGGTATTGTGGTGGCAGAATTGTAATGTGATGCATCTTTTTCGTGACATCCTATAAAATGCGACACCGGCCGCGGCTCGCAGGTTCGAAAGAGCGGATGCGGCAGCGAAGCTTTTGCTGTTGCCCTAATTTTATACACACATACACCGCTGGAATTGTGGTGGCAGAATTGTAATGTGATGCATCTTTTTCGTGACATCCTATAAAATGCGACACCGGCCGCGGCTCGCAGGTTCGAAAGAGCGGATGCGGCAGCGAAGCTTTTGCTGTTGCCCTAATTTTATACACACATACACCGATGGTATTGTGGTGGCAGAACTGTAATGTGATGCATCTTTTTCGTGACATCCTATAAAATGCGACACCGGCCGCTGCTCGCAGGTTCGAAAGAGCGGATGCGGCAGCGAAGCTTTTGCTGTTGCCCTAATTTTATACACACATACACCGCTGGTATTGTGGTGGCAGAACTTTAATGTGATGCATCTTTTTCGTGACATCCTATAATATAGGATGCCAGCACTATACCAGTGGTGTATGTTTGTAAATAATTAGGGCAACAGCAAAAGCTCTGCTGCCGCATCCGCTGTTTCGAACCTGCGAGCCGAGGCCGCTGTCGCATTTTATAGTATGTCACGAAAAAGATGCATCACATTACAGTTCTGCCACCGCAATACTAGCGGTGTATGTGTGTATAAAATTAGGGCAACAGCAAAAGCTTCGCTGCCGCATCCGCTGTTTCGAAACTGCGAGCCGCGGCCGGTGTCGCATTGTATAGGATGTCACGAAAAAGATGCATCACATTACAGTTCTGCCACCGCAATACCAGCGGTGTATGTGTGTATAAAATTAGGGCAACAGCAAAAGCTTCGCTGCCGCATCCGCTGTTTCGAAACTGCGAGCTGCGGCCGGTGTCGCATTTTATAGGATGTCACGAAAGAGATGCATCACATTACAGTTCTGCCACCGCAATACCAGCGGTGTATGTGTGTATAAAATTAGGGCAACAGCAAAAGCTTCGCTGCCGCATCCGCTGTTTCGAAACTGCGAGCCGCGGCCGGTGTCGCATTGTATAGGATGTCACGAAAAAGATGCATCACATTACACTTCTGCCACCACAATACCAGCGGTGTATGTGTGTATAAAATTAGGGCAACAGCAAAAGCTTCGCTGCCGCATCCGCTGTTTCGAAACTGCGAGCCGCGGCCGGTGTCGCATTTTATAGGATGTCACGAAAGAGATGCATAGGATGTCACGAAAAAGATGCATCACATTACAGTACTGCCACCACAATACCAGCGGTGTATGTGTGTATAAAATTAGGGCAACAGCAACAGCTTCGCTGCCGCATCCGCTGTTTCGAACCTGCGAGCCGCGGCCGGTGTCGCATTGTATAGGATGTCACGAAAAAGATGCATCACATTACAGTTCTGCCACCACAATACCAGCGGTGTATGTGTGTATAAAATTAGGGCAACAGCAAAAGCTTCGCTGCCGCATCCTCTGTTTCGAACCTGCGAGCCGCGGCCGGTGTCGCATTTTATAGGATGTCACGAAAAAGATGCATCACATTACAGTTCTGCCACCACAATACCAGCGGTGTTTGTGTGTATAAAATTAGGGCAACAGCAATAGCTTCGCTGCCGCATCCTCTGTTTCGAACCTGCGAGCCGCGGCCGGTGTCGCATTGTATAGGATGTCACGGAAAAGATGCATCACATTACAGTTCTGCCACCACAATACCAGCGGTGTATGTGTGTATAAAATTAGGGCAACAGCAAAAGCTTCGCTGCCGCATCCTCTGTTTCGAACCTGCGAGCCGCGGCCGGTGTCGCATTTTATAGGATGTCACGAAAAAGATGCATCACATTACAGTTCTGCCACCACAATACCAGCGGTGTATGTGTGTATAAAATTAGGGCAACAGCAAAAGCTTCGCTGCCGCATCCTCTGTTTCGAACCTGCGAGCCGCGGCCGGTGTCGCATTTTATAGGATGTCACGAAAAAGATGCATCACATTACAGTTCTGCCACCACAATACCAGCGGTGTTTGTGTGTATAAAATTAGGGCAACAGCAAAAGCTTCGCTGCCGCATCCGCTGTTTCGAACCTGCGAGCCGCGGCCGGTGTCGCATTGTATAGGATGTCACGGAAAAGATGCATCACATTACAGTTCTGCCACCACAATACCAGCGGTGTATGTGTGTATAAAATTAGGGCAACAGCAATAGCTTCGCTGCCGCATCCTCTGTTTCGAACCTGCGAGCCGCGGCCGGTGTCGCATTTTATAGGATGTCACGAAAAAGATGCATCACATTACAGTTCTGCCACCACAATACCAGCGGTGTATGTGTGTATAAAATTAGGGCAACAGCAAAAGCTTCGCTGCCGCATCCGCTGTTTCGAACCTGCGAGCCGCGGCCGGTGTCGCATTTTATAGGATGTCACGGAAAAGATGCATCACATTACAGTTCTGCCACCACAATACCAGCGGTGTATGTGTGTATAAAATTAGGGCAACAGCAAAAGCTTCGCTGCCGCATCCTCTGTTTCGAACCTGCGAGCCGCGGCCGGTGTCGCATTTTATAGGATGTCACGGAAAAGATGCATCACATTACAGTTCTGCCACCACAATACCAGCGGTGTTTGTGTGTATAAAATTAGGGCAACAGCAAACGCTTCGCTGCCGCATCCTCTGTTTCGAACCTGCGAGCCGCGGCCGGTGTCGCATTTTATAGGATGTCACGAAAAAGATGCATCACATTACAGTACTGCCACCACAATACCAGCGGTGTATGTGTGTATAAAATTAGGGCAACAGCAAAAGCTTCGCTGCCGCATCCTCTGTTTCGAACCTGCGAGCCGCGGCCGGTGTCGCATTTTATAGGATGTCACGGAAAAGATGCATCACATTACAGTTCTGCCACCACAATACCAGCGGTGTTTGTGTGTATAAAATTAGGGCAACAGCAAAAGCTTCGCTGCCGCATCCTCTGTTTCGAACCTGCGAGCCGCGGCCGGTGTCGCATTTTATAGGATGTCACGGAAAAGATGCATCACATTACAGTACTGCCACCACAATACCAGCGGTGTTTGTGTGTATAAAATTAGGGCAACAGCAAAAGCTTCGCTGCCGCATCCTCTGTTTCGAACCTGCGAGCCGCGGCCGGTGTCGCATTGTATAGGATGTCACGAAAAAGATGCATCACATTACAGTTCTGCCACCACAATACCAGCGGTGTATGTGTGTATAAAATTAGGGCAACAGCAAAAGCTTCGCTGCCGCATCCTCTGTTTCGAACCTGCGAGCCGCGGCCGGTATCGCATTTTATAGGATGTCACGAAAAAGATGCATCACATTACAGTTCTGCCACCACAATACCAGCGGTGTATGTGTGTATAAAATTAGGGCAACAGCAAAAGCTTCGCTGCCGCATCCGCTGTTTCGAACCTGCGAGCCGCGGCCGGTGTCGCATTTTATAGGATGTCACGAAAAAGATGCATCACATTACAGTTCTGCCACCACAATACCAGCGGTGTTTGTGTGTATAAAATTAGGGCAACAGCAAAAGCTTCGCTGCCGCATCCGCTGTTTCGAACCTGCGAGCCGCGGCCGGTGTCGCATTGTATAGGATGTCACGAAAAAGATGCATCACATTACAGTTCTGCCACCACAATACCAGCGGTGTATGTGTATAAAATTAGGGCAACAGCAAAAGCTTCGCTGCCGCATCCTCTGTTTCGAACCTGCGAGCCGCGGCCGGTGTCGCATTGTATAGGATGTCACGAAAAAGATGCATCACATTACAGTTCTGCCACCACAATACCAGCGGTGTATATGTGTATAAAATTAGGGCAACAGCAAAATCTTCGCTGCCGCATCCGCTGTTTCGAACTTGCGAGCCGCGGCCGGTGTCGCATTTTATAGGATGTCACGAAAAAGATGCATCACATTACAGTTCTGCCACCACAATACCAGCGGTGTTTGTGTGTATAAAATTAGGGCAACAGCAAAAGCTTCGCTGCCGCATCCTCTGTTTCGAACCTGCGAGCCGCGGCCGGTGTCGCATTTTATAGGATGTCACGAAAAAGATGCATCACATTACAGTTCTGCCACCACAATACCAGCGGTGTTTGTGTGTATAAAATTAGGGCAACAGCAAAATCTTCGCTGCCGCATCCGCTGTTTCGAACTTGCGAGCCGCGGCCGGTGTCGCATTTTATAGGATGTCACGAAAAAGATGCATCACATTACAGTTCTGCCACCACAATACCAGCGGTGTTTGTGTGTATAAAATTAGGGCAACAGCAAAAGCTTCGCTGCCGCATCCTGTGTTTCGAACCTGCGAGCCGCGGCCGGTGTCGCATTTTATAGGATGTCACGAAAAAGATGCATCACATTACAGTACTGCCACCACAATACCAGCGGTGTATGTGTGTATAAAATTAGGGCAACAGCAAAAGCTTCGCTGCCGCATCCGCTGTTTCGAACCTGCGAGCCGCGGCCGGTGTCGCATTTTATAGGATGTCACGAAAAAGATGCATCACATTACAGTTCTGCCACCACAATACCAGCGGTGTTTGTGTGTATAAAATTAGGGCAACAGCAAAAGCTTCGCTGCCGCATCCGCTGTTTCGAACCTGCGAGCCGCGGCCGGTGTCGCATTGTATAGGATGTCACGAAAAAGATGCATCACATTACAGTTCTGCCACCACAATACCAGCGGTGTATGTGTGTATAAAATTAGGGCAACAGCAAAAGCTTCGCTGCCGCATCCGCTCTTTCGAACCTGCGAGCCGCGGCCGGTGTCGCATTTTATAGGATGTCACGAAAAAGATGCATCACATTACAGTTCTGCCACCACAATACCAGCGGTGTTTGTGTGTATAAAATTAGGGCAACAGCAAAAGCTTCGCTGCCGCATCCGCTGTTTCGAACCTGCGAGCCGCGGCCGGTGTCGCATTTTATAGGATGTCACGAAAAAGATGCATCACATTACAGTTCTGCCACCACAATACCAGCGGTGTATGTGTGTATAAAATTAGGGCAACAGCAAAAGCTTCGCTGCCGCATCCTCTGTTTCGAACCTGCGAGCCGCGGCCGGTGTCGCATTTTATAGGATGTCACGAAAAAGATGCATCACATTACAGTTCTGCCACCACAATACCAGCGGTGTATGTGTGTATAAAATTAGGGCAACAGCAAAAGCTTCGCTGCCGCATCCGCTGTTTCGAAACTGCGAGCCGCGGCCGGTGTCGCATTGTATAGGATGTCACGAAAAAGATGCATCACATTACAGTTCTGCCACCACAATACCAGCGGTGTATGTGTGTATAAAATTAGGGCAACAGCAAAAGCTTCGCTGCCGCATCCGCTGTTTCGAAACTGCGAGCCGCGGCCGGTGTCGCATTTTATAGGATGTCACGGAAAAGATGCATCACATTACAGTTCTGCCACCACAATACCAGCGGTGTTTGTGTGTATAAAATTAGGGCAACAGCAAAAGCTTCGCTGCCGCATCCGCTGTTTCGAAACTGCGAGCCGCGGCCAGTGTCGCATTGTATAGGATGTCACGAAAAAGATGCATCACATTACAGTTCTGCCACCACAATACCAGCGGTGTATGTGTGTATAAAATTAGGGCAACAGCAAAAGCTTCGCTGCCGCATCCGCTGTTTCGAAACTGCGAGCCGCGGCCGGTGTCGCATTTTATAGGATGTCACGAAAGAGATGCATAGGATGTCACGAAAAAGATGCATCACATTACAGTACTGCCACCACAATACCAGCGGTGTATGTGTGTATAAAATAAGGGCAACAGCAAAAGCTTCGCTGCCGCATCCGCTGTTTCGAACCTGCGAGCCGCGGCCGGTGTCGCATTTTATAGGATGTCACGAAAAAGATGCATCACATTACAGTTCTGCCACCACAATACCAGCGGTGTATGTGTGTATAAAATTAGGGCAACAGCAAAAGCTTCGCTGCCGCATCCTCTGTTTCGTACCTGCGAGCCGCGGCCGGTGTCGCATTTTATAGGATGTCACGAAAAAGATGCATCACATTACAGTTCTGCCACCACAATACCAGCGGTGTATGTGTGTATAAAATTAGGGCAACAGCAAAAGCTTCGCTGCCGCATCCTCTGTTTCGAACCTGCGAGCCGCGGCCGGTGTCGCATTTTATAGGATGTCACGAAAAAGATGCATCACATTACAGTTCTGCCACCACAATACCAGCGGTGTATGTGTGTATAAAATTAGGGCAACAGCAAAAGCTTCGCTGCCGCATCCGCTGTTTCGAAACTGCGAGCCGCGGCCGGTGTCGCATTGTATAGGATGTCACGAAAAAGATGCATCACATTACAGTTCTGCCACCACAATACCAGCGGTGTATGTGTGTATAAAATTAGGGCAACAGCAAAAGCTTCGCTGCCGCATCCGCTGTTTCGAAACTGCGAGCCGCGGCCGGTGTCGCATTGTATAGGATGTCACGGAAAAGATGCATCACATTACAGTTCTGCCACCACAATACCAGCGGTGTTTGTGTGTATAAAATTAGGGCAACAGCAAAAGCTTCGCTGCCGCATCCGCTGTTTCGAACCTGCGAGCCGCGGCCGGTGTCGCATTTTATAGGATGTCACGAAAAAGATGCATCACATTACAGTTCTGCCACCACAATACCAGCGGTGTTTGTGTGTATAAAATTAGGGCAACAGCAAAAGCTTCGCTGCCGCATCCTCTGTTTCGAACCTGCGAGCCGCGGCCGGTGTCGCATTGTATAGGATGTCACGGAAAAGATGCATCACATTACAGTTCTGCCACCACAATACCAGCGGTGTTTGTGTGTATAAAATTAGGGCAACAGCAAAAGCTTCGCTGCCGCATCCTCTGTTTCGAACCTGCGAGCCGCGGCCGGTGTCGCATTTTATAGGATGTCACGGAAAAGATGCATCACATTACAGTACTGCCACCACAATACCAGCGGTGTTTGTGTGTATAAAATTAGGGCAACAGCAAAAGCTTCGCTGCCGCATCCTCTGTTTCGAACCTGCGAGCCGCGGCCGGTGTCGCATTGTATAGGATGTCACGAAAAAGATGCATCACATTACAGTTCTGCCACCACAATACCAGCGGTGTATGTGTGTATAAAATTAGGGCAACAGCAAAAGCTTCGCTGCCGCATCCTCTGTTTCGAACCTGCGAGCCGCGGCCGGTATCGCATTTTATAGGATGTCACGAAAAAGATGCATCACATTACAGTTCTGCCACCACAATACCAGCGGTGTATGTGTGTATAAAATTAGGGCAACAGCAAAAGCTTCGCTGCCGCATCCGCTGTTTCGAACCTGCGAGCCGCGGCCGGTGTCGCATTTTATAGGATGTCACGAAAAAGATGCATCACATTACAGTTCTGCCACCACAATACCAGCGGTGTTTGTGTGTATAAAATTAGGGCAACAGCAAAAGCTTCGCTGCCGCATCCGCTGTTTCGAACCTGCGAGCCGCGGCCGGTGTCGCATTGTATAGGATGTCACGAAAAAGATGCATCACATTACAGTTCTGCCACCACAATACCAGCGGTGTATGTGTATAAAATTAGGGCAACAGCAAAAGCTTCGCTGCCGCATCCTCTGTTTCGAACCTGCGAGCCGCGGCCGGTGTCGCATTGTATAGGATGTCACGAAAAAGATGCATCACATTACAGTTCTGCCACCACAATACCAGCGGTGTATATGTGTATAAAATTAGGGCAACAGCAAAATCTTCGCTGCCGCATCCGCTGTTTCGAACTTGCGAGCCGCGGCCGGTGTCGCATTTTATAGGATGTCACGAAAAAGATGCATCACATTACAGTTCTGCCACCACAATACCAGCGGTGTTTGTGTGTATAAAATTAGGGCAACAGCAAAAGCTTCGCTGCCGCATCCTCTGTTTCGAACCTGCGAGCCGCGGCCGGTGTCGCATTTTATAGGATGTCACGAAAAAGATGCATCACATTACAGTTCTGCCACCACAATACCAGCGGTGTTTGTGTGTATAAAATTAGGGCAACAGCAAAATCTTCGCTGCCGCATCCGCTGTTTCGAACTTGCGAGCCGCGGCCGGTGTCGCATTTTATAGGATGTCACGAAAAAGATGCATCACATTACAGTTCTGCCACCACAATACCAGCGGTGTTTGTGTGTATAAAATTAGGGCAACAGCAAAAGCTTCGCTGCCGCATCCTGTGTTTCGAACCTGCGAGCCGCGGCCGGTGTCGCATTTTATAGGATGTCACGAAAAAGATGCATCACATTACAGTACTGCCACCACAATACCAGCGGTGTATGTGTGTATAAAATTAGGGCAACAGCAAAAGCTTCGCTGCCGCATCCGCTGTTTCGAACCTGCGAGCCGCGGCCGGTGTCGCATTTTATAGGATGTCACGAAAAAGATGCATCACATTACAGTTCTGCCACCACAATACCAGCGGTGTTTGTGTGTATAAAATTAGGGCAACAGCAAAAGCTTCGCTGCCGCATCCGCTGTTTCGAACCTGCGAGCCGCGGCCGGTGTCGCATTGTATAGGATGTCACGAAAAAGATGCATCACATTACAGTTCTGCCACCACAATACCAGCGGTGTATGTGTGTATAAAATTAGGGCAACAGCAAAAGCTTCGCTGCCGCATCCGCTCTTTCGAACCTGCGAGCCGCGGCCGGTGTCGCATTTTATAGGATGTCACGAAAAAGATGCATCACATTACAGTTCTGCCACCACAATACCAGCGGTGTTTGTGTGTATAAAATTAGGGCAACAGCAAAAGCTTCGCTGCCGCATCCGCTGTTTCGAACCTGCGAGCCGCGGCCGGTGTCGCATTTTATAGGATGTCACGAAAAAGATGCATCACATTACAGTTCTGCCACCACAATACCAGCGGTGTATGTGTGTATAAAATTAGGGCAACAGCAAAAGCTTCGCTGCCGCATCCTCTGTTTCGAACCTGCGAGCCGCGGCCGGTGTCGCATTTTATAGGATGTCACGAAAAAGATGCATCACATTACAGTTCTGCCACCACAATACCAGCGGTGTATGTGTGTATAAAATTAGGGCAACAGCAAAAGCTTCGCTGCCGCATCCGCTGTTTCGAAACTGCGAGCCGCGGCCGGTGTCGCATTGTATAGGATGTCACGAAAAAGATGCATCACATTACAGTTCTGCCACCACAATACCAGCGGTGTATGTGTGTATAAAATTAGGGCAACAGCAAAAGCTTCGCTGCCGCATCCGCTGTTTCGAAACTGCGAGCCGCGGCCGGTGTCGCATTTTATAGGATGTCACGGAAAAGATGCATCACATTACAGTTCTGCCACCACAATACCAGCGGTGTTTGTGTGTATAAAATTAGGGCAACAGCAAAAGCTTCGCTGCCGCATCCGCTGTTTCGAAACTGCGAGCCGCGGCCAGTGTCGCATTGTATAGGATGTCACGAAAAAGATGCATCACATTACAGTTCTGCCACCACAATACCAGCGGTGTATGTGTGTATAAAATTAGGGCAACAGCAAAAGCTTCGCTGCCGCATCCGCTGTTTCGAAACTGCGAGCCGCGGCCGGTGTCGCATTTTATAGGATGTCACGAAAGAGATGCATAGGATGTCACGAAAAAGATGCATCACATTACAGTACTGCCACCACAATACCAGCGGTGTATGTGTGTATAAAATAAGGGCAACAGCAAAAGCTTCGCTGCCGCATCCGCTGTTTCGAACCTGCGAGCCGCGGCCGGTGTCGCATTTTATAGGATGTCACGAAAAAGATGCATCACATTACAGTTCTGCCACCACAATACCAGCGGTGTATGTGTGTATAAAATTAGGGCAACAGCAAAAGCTTCGCTGCCGCATCCTCTGTTTCGTACCTGCGAGCCGCGGCCGGTGTCGCATTTTATAGGATGTCACGAAAAAGATGCATCACATTACAGTTCTGCCACCACAATACCAGCGGTGTATGTGTGTATAAAATTAGGGCAACAGCAAAAGCTTCGCTGCCGCATCCTCTGTTTCGAACCTGCGAGCCGCGGCCGGTGTCGCATTTTATAGGATGTCACGAAAAAGATGCATCACATTACAGTTCTGCCACCACAATACCAGCGGTGTATGTGTGTATAAAATTAGGGCAACAGCAAAAGCTTCGCTGCCGCATCCGCTGTTTCGAAACTGCGAGCCGCGGCCGGTGTCGCATTGTATAGGATGTCACGAAAAAGATGCATCACATTACAGTTCTGCCACCACAATACCAGCGGTGTATGTGTGTATAAAATTAGGGCAACAGCAAAAGCTTCGCTGCCGCATCCGCTGTTTCGAAACTGCGAGCCGCGGCCGGTGTCGCATTGTATAGGATGTCACGGAAAAGATGCATCACATTACAGTTCTGCCACCACAATACCAGCGGTGTTTGTGTGTATAAAATTAGGGCAACAGCAAAAGCTTCGCTGCCGCATCCGCTGTTTCGAACCTGCGAGCCGCGGCCGGTGTCGCATTTTATAGGATGTCACGAAAAAGATGCATCACATTACAGTTCTGCCACCACAATACCAGCGGTGTTTGTGTGTATAAAATTAGGGCAACAGCAAAAGCTTCGCTGCCGCATCCTCTGTTTCGAACCTGCGAGCCGCGGCCGGTGTCGCATTGTATAGGATGTCACGAAAAAGATGCATCACATTACAGTTCTGCCACCACAATACCAGCGGTGTATGTGTGTATAAAATTAGGGCAACAGCAAAATCTTCGCTGCCGCATCCGCTGTTTTGAACCTGCGAGCCGCGGCCGGTGTCGCATTTTATAGGATGTCACGAAAAAGATGCATCACATTACAGTTCTGCCACCACAATACCAGCGGTGTTTGTGTGTATAAAATTAGGGCAACAGCAAAAGCTTCGCTGCCGCATCCTCTGTTTCGAACCTGCGAGCCGCGGCCGGTGTCGCATTTTATAGGATGTCACGAAAAAGATGCTTCACATTACAGTACTGCCACCACAATACCAGCGGTGTATGTGTGTATAAAATTAGGGCAACAGCAAAAGCTTCGCTGCCGCATCCGCTGTTTCGAACCTGCGAGCCGCGGCCGGCGTCGCATTTTATAGGATGTCACGAAAAAGATGCATCACATTACAGTTCTGCCACCACAATACCAGCGGTGTTTGTGTGTATAAAATTAGGGCAACAGCAAAAGCTTCGCTGCCGCATCCTCTGTTTCGAACCTGCGAGCCGCGGCCGGTGTCGCATTTTATAGGATGTCACGAAAAAGATGCATCACATTACAGTTCTGCCACCACAATACCAGCGGTGTATGTGTGTATAAAATTAGGGCAACAGCAAAAGCTTCGCTGCCGCATCCGCTGTTTCGAAACTGCGAGCCGCGGCCGGTGTCGCATTTTATAGGATGTCACGAAAGAGATGCATAGGATGTCACGAAAAAGATGCATCACATTACAGTACTGCCACCGCAATACCAGCGGTGTATGTGTGTATAAAATAAGGGCAACAGCAAAAGCTTCGCTGCCGCATCCGCTGTTTCGAACCTGCGAGCCGCGGCCGGTGTCGCATTTTATAGGATGTCACGAAAAAGATGCATCACATTACAGTTCTGCCACCACAATACCAGCGGTGTATGTGTGTATAAAATTAGGGCAACAGCAAAAGCTTCGCTGCCGCATCCTCTGTTTCGAACCTGCGAGCCGCGGCCGGTGTCGCATTTTATAGGATGTCACGAAAAAGATGCATCACATTACAGTTCTGCCACCGCAATACCAGCGGTGTATGTGTGTATAAAATTAGGGCAACAGCAAAAGCTTCGCTGCCGCATCCGCTGTTTCGAAACTGCGAGCCGCGGCCGGTGTCGCATTGTATAGGATGTCACGGAAAAGATGCATCACATTACAGTTCTGCCACCACAATACCAGCGGTGTTTGTGTGTATAAAATTAGGGCAACAGCAAAAGCTTCGCTGCCGCATCCGCTGTTTCGAAACTGCGAGCCGCGGCCGGTGTCGCATTGTATAGGATGTCACGAAAAAGATGCATCACATTACAGTTCTGCCACCACAATACCAGCGGTGTATGTGTGTATAAAATTAGGGCAACAGCAAAAGCTTCGCTGCCGCATCCGCTGTTTCGAAACTGCGAGCCGCGGCCGGTGTCGCATTTTATAGGATGTCACGGAAAAGATGCATCACATTACAGATCTGCCACCACAATACCAGCGGTGTTTGTGTGTATAAAATTAGGGCAACAGCAAAAGCTTCGCTGCCGCATCCTCTGTTTCGAACCTGCGAGCCGCGGCCGGTGTCGCATTTTATAGGATGTCACGTAAAAGATGCATCACATTACAGTTCTGCCACCACAATACCAGCGGTGTATGTGTGTATAAAATTAGGGCAACAGCAAAAGCTTCGCTGCCGCATCCGCTGTTTCGAAACTGCGAGCCGCGGCCGGTGTCGCATTGTATAGGATGTCACGAAAAAGATGCATCACATTACAGTTCTGCCACCACAATACCAGCGGTGTTTGTGTGTATAAAATTAGGGCAACAGCAAAAGCTTCGCTGCCGCATCCGCTGTTTCGAACCTGCGAGCCGCGGCCGGTGTCGCATTGTATAGGATGTCACGAAAAAGATGCATCACATTACAGTTCTGCCACCACAATACCAGCGGTGTTTGTGTGTATAAAATTAGGGCAACAGCAAAAGCTTCGCTGCCGCATCCTCTGTTTCGAACCTGCGAGCCGCGGCCGGTGTCGCATTGTATAGGATGTCACGAAAAAGATGCATCACATTACAGTTCTGCCACCACAATACCAGCGGTGTTTGTGTGTATAAAATTAGGGCAACAGCAAAAGCTTCGCTGCCGCATCCGCTGTTTCGAAACTGCGAGCCGCGGCCGGTGTCGCATTGTATAGGATGTCACGAAAAAGATGCATCACATTACAGTTCTGCCACCACAATACCAGCGGTGTTTGTGTGTATAAAATTAGGGCAACAGCAAAAGCTTAGCTGCCGCATCCTCTGTTTCGAACCTGCGAGCCGCGGCCGGTGTCGCATTGTATAGGATGTCACGAAAAAGATGCATCACATTACAGTTCTGCCACCACAATACCAGCGGTGTATGTGTGTATAAAATTAGGGCAACAGCAAAAGCTTCGCTGCCGCATCCGCTGTTTCGAAACTGCGAGCCGCGGCCGGTGTCGCATTGTATAGGATGTCACGAAAAAGATGCATCACATTACAGTTCTGCCACCACAATACCAGCGGTGTATGTGTGTATAAAATTAGGGCAACAGCAAAAGCTTCGCTGCCGCATCCGCTGTTTCGAAACTGCGAGCCGCGGCCGGTGTCGCATTGTATAGGATGTCACGAAAAAGATGCATCACATTACAGTTCTGCCACCACAATACCAGCGGTGTATGTGTGTATAAAATTAGGGCAACAGCAAAAGCTTCGCTGCCGCATCCGCTGTTTCGAAACTGCGAGCCGCGGCCGGTGTCGCATTTTATAGGATGTCACGGAAAAGATGCATCACATTACAGTTCTGCCACCACAATACCAGCGGTGTTTGTGTGTATAAAATTAGGGCAACAGCAAAAGCTTCGCTGCCGCATCCGCTGTTTCGAAACTGCGAGCCGCGGCCGGTGTCGCATTTTATAGGATGTCACGGAAAAGATGCATCACATTACAGTTCTGCCACCACAATACCAGCGGTGTTTGTGTGTATAAAATTAGGGCAACAGCAAAAGCTTCGCTGCCGCATCCGCTGTTTCGAAACTGCGAGCCGCGGCCGGTGTCGCATTGTATAGGATGTCACGAAAAAGATGCATCACATTACAGTTCTGCCACCACAATACCAGCGGTGTATGTGTGTATAAAATTAGGGCAACAGCAAAAGCTTCGCTGCCGCATCCGCTGTTTCGAAACTGCGAGCCGCGGCCGGTGTCGCATTTTATAGGATGTCACGAAAGAGATGCATAGGATGTCACGAAAAAGATGCATCACATTACAGTACTGCCACCACAATACCAGCGGTGTATGTGTGTATAAAATTAGGGCAACAGCAAAAGCTTCGCTGCCGCATCCTCTGTTTCGAACCTGCGAGCCGCGGCCGGTGTCGCATTTTATAGGATGTCACGAAAAAGATGCATCACATTACAGTTCTGCCACCACAATACCAGCGGTGTATGTGTGTATAAAATTAGGGCAACAGCAAAAGCTTCGCTGCCGCATCCGCTGTTTCGAAACTGCGAGCCGCGGCCGGTGTCGCATTTTATAGGATGTCGCGAAAGAGATGCATAGGATGTCACGAAAAAGATGCATCACATTACAGTACTGCCACCACAATACCAGCGGTGTATGTGTGTAGAAAATTAGGGCAACAGCAAAAGCTTCGCTGCCGCATCCGCTGTTTCGAACCTGCGAGCCGCGGCCGGTGTCGCATTTTATAGGATGTCACGAAAAAGATGCATCACATTACAGTTCTGCCACCACAATACCAGCGGTGTATGTGTGTATAAAATTAGGGCAACAGCAAAAGCTTCGCTGCCGCATCCTCTGTTTCGAACCTGCGAGCCGCGGCCGGTGTCCCATTTTATAGGATGTCACGAAAAAGATGCATCACATTACAGTTCTGCCACCACAATACCAGCGGTGTATGTGTGTATAAAATTAGGGCAACAGCAAAAGCTTCGCTGCCGCATCCGCTGTTTCGAACCTGCGAGCCGCGGCCGGTGTCGCATTTTATAGGATGTCACGAAAAAGATGCATCACATTACAGTTCTGCCACCACAATACCAGCGGTGTATGTTTGTATAAAATTAGGGCAACAGCAAAAGCTTCGCTGCCGCATCCTCTGTTTCGAACCTGCGAGCCGCGGCCGGTGTCGCATTTTATAGGATGTCACGAAAAAGATGCATCACATTACAGTTCTGCCACCACAATACCAGCGGTGTATGTGTGTATAAAATTAGGGCAACAGCAAAAGCTTCGCTGCCGCTTCCGCTGTTTCGAAACTGCGAGCCGCGGCCGGTGTCGCATTGTATAGGATGTCACGAAAAAGATGCATCACATTACAGTTCTGCCACCACAATACCAGCGGTGTTTGTGTGTATAAAATTAGGGCAACAGCAAAAGCTTCGCTGCCGCTTCCGCTGTTTCGAAACTGCGAGCCGCGGCCGGTGTCGCATTTTATAGGATGTCACGAAAAAGATGCATCACATTACAGTTCTGCCACCACAATACCAGCGGTGTTTGTGTGTATAAAATTAGGGCAACAGCAAAAGCTTCGCTGCCGCTTCCACTGTTTCGAAACTGCGAGCCGCGGCCGGTGTCGCATTTTATAGGATGTCACGAAAAAGATGCATCACATTACAGTTCTGCCACCACAATACCAGCGGTGTATGTGTGTATAAAATTAGGGCAACAGCAAAAGCGTCGCTGCCGCATCCGCTGTTTCGAAACTGCGAGCCGCGGCCGGTGTCGCATTGTATAGGATGTCACGGAAAAGATGCATCACATTACAGTTCTGCCACCACAATACCAGCGGTGTTTGTGTGTATAAAATTAGGGCAACAGCAAAAGCTTCGCTGCCGCATCCGCTGTTTCGAAACTGCGAGCCGCGGCCGGTGTCGCATTGTATAGGATGTCACGAAAAAGATGCATCACATTACAGTTCTGCCACCACAATACCAGCGGTGTATGTGTGTATAAAATTAGGGCAACAGCAAAAGCTTCGCTGCCGCTTCCGCTGTTTCGAAACTGCGAGCCGCGGCCGGTGTCGCATTTTCTTTTATAGGATGTCACGAAAAAGATGCATCACATTACAGTTCTGCCACCACAATACCAGCGGTGTATGTGTGTATAAAATTAGGGCAACAGCAAAAGCTTCGCTGCCGCTTCCACTGTTTCGAAACTGCGAGCCGCGGCCGGTGTCGCATTTTATAGGATGTCACGAAAAAGATGCATCACATTACAGTTCTGCCACCACAATACCAGCGGTGTATGTGTGTATAAAATTAGGGCAACAGCAAAAGCTTCGCTGCCGCATCCGCTGTTTCGAACCTGCGAGCCGCGGCCGGTGTCGCATTTTATAGGATGTCACGAAAAAGATGCATCACATTACAGTTCTGCCACCACAATACCAGCGGTGTATGTTTGTATAAAATTAGGGCAACAGCAAAAGCTTCGCTGCCGCATCCTCTGTTTCGAACCTGCGAGCCGCGGCCGGTGTCGCATTTTATAGGATGTCACGAAAAAGATGCATCACATTACAGTTCTGCCACCACAATACCAGCGGTGTATGTGTGTATAAAATTAGGGCAACAGCAAAAGCTTCGCTGCCGCATCCGCTGTTTCGAAACTGCGAGCCGCGGCCGGTGTCGCATTGTATAGGATGTCACGAAAAAGATGCATCACATTACAGTTCTGCCACCACAATACCAGCGGTGTATGTGTGTATAAAATTAGGGCAACAGCAAAAGCTTCGCTGCCGCTTCCGCTGTTTCGAAACTGCGAGCCGCGGCCGGTGTCGCATTTTATAGGATGTCACGAAAAAGATGCATCACATTACAGTTCTGCCACCACAATACCAGCGGTGTTTGTGTGTATAAAATTAGGGCAACAGCAAAAGCTTCGCTGCCGCATCCGCTGTTTCGAAACTGCGAGCCGCGGCCGGTGTCGCATTGTATAGGATGTCACGAAAAAGATGCATCACATTACAGTTCTGCCACCACAATACCAGCGGTGTTTGTGTGTATAAAATTAGGGCAACAGCAAAAGCTTCGCTGCCGCTTCCGCTGTTTCGAAACTGCGAGCCGCGGCCGGTGTCGCATTTTATAGGATGTCACGAAAAAGATGCATCACATTACAGTTCTGCCACCACAATACCAGCGGTGTATGTGTGTATAAAATTAGGGCAACAGCAAAAGCTTCGCTGCCGCTTCCGCTGTTTCGAAACTGCGAGCCGCGGCCGGTGTCGCATTGTATAGGATGTCACGGAAAAGATGCATCACATTACAGTTCTGCCACCACAATACCAGCGGTGTTTGTGTGTATAAAATTAGGGCAACAGCAAAAGCTTCGCTGCCGCTTCCGCTGTTTCGAAACTGCGAGCCGCGGCCGGTGTCGCATTGTATAGGATGTCACGAAAAAGATGCATCACATTACAGTTCTGCCACCACAATACCAGCGGTGTATGTGTGTATAAAATTAGGGCAACAGCAAAAGCTTCGCTGCCGCTTCCGCTGTTTCGAAACTGCGAGCCGCGGCCGGTGTCGCATTGTATAGGATGTCACGAAAAAGATGCATCACATTACAGTTCTGCCACCACAATACCAGCGGTGTTTGTGTGTATAAAATTAGGGCAACAGCAAAAGCTTCGCTGCCGCTTCCGCTGTTTCGAAACTGCGAGCCGCGGCCGGTGCCGCATTTTATAGGATGTCACGAAAAAGATGCATCTCATTACAGTTCTGCCACCACAATACCAGCGGTGTATGTGTGTATAAAATTAGGGCAACAGCAAAAGCTTCGCTGCCGCATCCGCTGTTTCGAAACTGCGAGCCGCGGCCGGTGTCGCATTGTATAGGATGTCACGGAAAAGATGCATCACATTACAGTTCTGCCACCACAATACCAGCGGTGTTTGTGTGTATAAAATTAGGGCAACAGCAAAAGCTTCGCTGCCGCATCCGCTGTTTCGAAACTGCGAGCCGCGGCCGGTGTCGCATTGTATAGGATGTCACGAAAAAGATGCATCACATTACAGTTCTGCCACCACAATACCAGCGGTGTATGTGTGTATAAAATTAGGGCAACAGCAAAAGCTTCGCTGCCGCATCCGCTGTTTCGAAACTGCGAGCCGCGGCCGGTGTCGCATTTTATAGGATGTCACGAAAGAGATGCATAGGATGTCACGAAAAAGATGCATCACATTACAGTACTGCCACCACAATACCAGCGGTGTATGTGTGTATAAAATTAGGGTAACAGCAAAAGCTTCGCTGCCGCATCCGCTGTTTCGAACCTGCGAGCCGCGGCCGGTGTCGCATTTTATAGGATGTCACGAAAAAGATGCATCACATTACAGTTCTGCCACCACAATACCAGCGGTGTATGTGTGTATAAAATTAGGGCAACAGCAAAAGCTTCGCTGCCGCATCCTCTGTTTCGAACCTGCGAGCCGCGGCCGGTGTCGCATTTTATAGGATGTCACGAAAAAGATGCATCACATTACAGTACTGCCACCACAATACCAGCGGTGTATGTGTGTATAAAATTAGGGCAACAGCAAAAGCTTCGCTGCCGCATCCGCTGTTTCGAACCTGCGAGCCGCGGCCGGTGTCGCATTTTATAGGATGTCACGAAAAAGATGCATCACATTACAGTTCTGCCACCACAATACCAGCGGTGTATGTTTGTATAAAATTAGGGCAGCAGCAAAAGCTTCGCTGCCGCATCCTCTGTTTCGAACCTGCGAGCCGCGGCCGGTGTCGCATTTTATAGGATGTCACGAAAAAGATGCATCACATTACAGTTCTGCCACCACAATACCAGCGGTGTATGTTTGTATAAAAATAGGGCAACAGCAAAAGCTTCGCTGCCGCATCCTCTGTTTCGAACCTGCGAGCCGCGGCCGGTGTCGCATTTTATAGGATGTCACGAAAGAGATGCATAGGATGTCACGAAAAAGATGCATCACATTACAGTTCTGGCACCACAATACCAGCGGTGTTTGTGTGTATAAAATTAGGGCAACAGCAAAAGCTTCGCTGCCGCATCCGCTGTTTCGAAACTGCGAGCCGCGGCCGGTGTCGCATTGTATAGGATGTCACGAAAAAGATGCATCACATTACAGTTCTGCCACCACAATACCAGCGGTGTATGTGTGTATAAAATTAGGGCAACAGCAAAAGCTTCGCTGCCGCATCCGCTGTTTCGAAACTGCGAGCCGCGGCCGGTGTCGCATTTTATAGGATGTCACGAAAGAGATGCATAGGATGTCACGAAAAAGATGCATCACATTACAGTACTGCCACCACAATACCAGCGGTGTATGTGTGTATAAAATTAGGGTAACAGCAAAAGCTTCGCTGCCGCATCCGCTGTTTCGAACCTGCGAGCCGCGGCCGGTGTCGCATTTTATAGGATGTCACGAAAAAGATGCATCACATTACAGTTCTGCCACCACAATACCAGCGGTGTATGTGTGTATAAAATTAGGGCAACAGCAAAAGCTTCGCTGCCGCATCCTCTGTTTCGAACCTGCGAGCCGCGGCCGGTGTCGCATTTTATAGGATGTCACGAAAAAGATGCATCACATTACAGTTCTGCCACCACAATACCAGCGGTGTATGTGTGTATAAAATTAGGGCAACAGCAAAAGCTTCGCTGCCGCATCCGCTGTTTCGAAACTGCGAGCCGCGGCCGGTGTCGCATTGTATAGGATGTCACGAAAAAGATGCATCACATTACAGTTCTGCCACCACAATACCAGCGGTGTATGTGTGTATAAAATTAGGGCAACAGCAAAAGCTTCGCTGCCGCATCCGCTGTTTCGAAACTGCGAGCCGCGGCCGGTGTCGCATTTTATAGGATGTCACGAAAGAGATGCATAGGATGTCACGAAAAAGATGCATCACATTACAGTACTGCCACCACAATACCAGCGGTGTATGTGTGTATAAAATTAGGGTAACAGCAAAAGCTTCGCTGCCGCATCCGCTGTTTCGAACCTGCGAGCCGCGGCCGGTGTCGCATTTTATAGGATGTCACGAAAAAGATGCATCACATTACAGTTCTGCCACCACAATACCAGCGGTGTATGTGTGTATAAAATTAGGGCAACAGCAAAAGCTTCGCTGCCGCATCCTCTGTTTCGAACCTGCGAGCCGCGGCCGGTGTCGCATTTTATAGGATGTCACGAAAAAGATGCATCACATTACAGTACTGCCACCACAATACCAGCGGTGTATGTGTGTATAAAATTAGGGCAACAGCAAAAGCTTCGCTGCCGCATCCGCTGTTTCGAACCTGCGAGCCGCGGCCGGTGTCGCATTTTATAGGATGTCACGAAAAAGATGCATCACATTACAGTTCTGCCACCACAATACCAGCGGTGTATGTTTGTATAAAATTAGGGCAGCAGCAAAAGCTTCGCTGCCGCATCCTCTGTTTCGAACCTGCGAGCCGCGGCCGGTGTCGCATTTTATAGGATGTCACGAAAAAGATGCATCACATTACAGTTCTGCCACCACAATACCAGCGGTGTATGTTTGTATAAAAATAGGGCAACAGCAAAAGCTTCGCTGCCGCATCCTCTGTTTCGAACCTGCGAGCCGCGGCCGGTGTCGCATTTTATAGGATGTCACGAAAAAGATGCATCACATTACAGTTCTGGCACCACAATACCAGCGGTGTTTGTGTGTATAAAATTAGCGCAACAGCAAAAGCTTCGCTGCCGCATCCTCTGTTTTGAACCTGCGAGCCGCGGCCGGTGTCGCATTTTATAGGATGTCACGAAAAAGATGCATCACATTACAGTTCTGCCACCACAATACCAGCGGTGTTTGTGTGTATAAAATTAGGGCAACAGCAAAAGCTTCGCTGCCGCATCCCCTGTTTCGAACCTGCGAGCCGCGGCCGGTGTCGCATTTTATAGGATGTCACGAAAAAGATGCATCACATTACAGTTCTGCCACCACAATACCAGCGGTGTTTGTGTGTATAAAATTAGGGCAACAGCAAAAGCTTCGCTGCCGCATCCTCTGTTTCGAACCTGCGAGCCGCGGCCGGTGTCGCATTTTATAGGATGTCACGAAAAAGATGCATCACATTACAGTTCTGCCACCACAATACCAGCGGTGTTTGTGTGTATAAAATTAGGGCAACAGCAAAAGCTTCGCTGCCGCATCCGCTGTTTCGAACCTGCGAGCCGCGGCCGGTGTCGCATTTTATAGGATGTCACGAAAAAGATGCATCACATTACAGTTCTGCCACCGCAATACCAGCGGTGTTTGTGTGTATAAAATTAGGGCAACAGCAAAAGCTTCGCTGCCGCATCCTCTGTTTCGAACCTGCGAGCCGCGGCCGGTGTCGCATTTTATAGGATGTCACGAAAATATGCATCACATTACAGTTCTGCCACCACAATACCAGCGGTGTATGTGTGTATAAAATTAGGGCAACAGCAAAAGCTTCGCTGCCGCATCCGCTGTTTCGAAACTGCGAGCCGCGGCCGGTGTCGCATTGTATAGGATGTCACGAAAAAGATGCATCACATTACAGTTCTGCCACCACAATACCAGCGGTGTATGTGTGTATAAAATTAGGGCAACAGCAAAAGCTTCGCTGCCGCTTCCGCTGTTTCGAAACTGCGAGCCGCGGCCGGTGTCGCATTTTATAGGATGTCACGAAAAAGATGCATCACATTACAGTTCTGCCACCACAATACCAGCGGTGTTTGTGTGTATAAAATTAGGGCAACAGCAAAAGCTTCGCTGCCGCTTCCGCTGTTTCGAAACTGCGAGCCGCGGCCGGTGTCGCATTTTATAGGATGTCACGAAAAAGATGCATCACATTACAGTTCTGCCACCACAATACCAGCGGTGTTTGTGTGTATAAAATTAGGGCAACAGCAAAAGCTTCGCTGCCGCATCCGCTGTTTCGAAACTGCGAGCCGCGGCCGGTGTCGCATTGTATAGGATGTCACGAAAAAGATGCATCACATTACAGTTCTGCCACCACAATACCAGCGGTGTTTGTGTGTATAAAATTAGGGCAACAGCAAAAGCTTCGCTGCCGCTTCCGCTGTTTCGAAACTGCGAGCCGCGGCCGGTGTCGCATTTTATAGGATGTCACGAAAAAGATGCATCACATTACAGTTCTGCCACCACAATACCAGCGGTGTATGTGTGTATAAAATTAGGGCAACAGCAAAAGCTTCGCTGCCGCTTCCGCTGTTTCGAAACTGCGAGCCGCGGCCGGTGTCGCATTGTATAGGATGTCACGGAAAAGATGCATCACATTACAGTTCTGCCACCACAATACCAGCGGTGTTTGTGTGTATAAAATTAGGGCAACAGCAAAAGCTTCGCTGCCGCTTCCGCTGTTTCGAAACTGCGAGCCGCGGCCGGTGTCGCATTGTATAGGATGTCACGAAAAAGATGCATCACATTACAGTTCTGCCACCACAATACCAGCGGTGTATGTGTGTATAAAATTAGGGCAACAGCAAAAGCTTCGCTGCCGCTTCCGCTGTTTCGAAACTGCGAGCCGCGGCCGGTGTCGCATTGTATAGGATGTCACGAAAAAGATGCATCACATTACAGTTCTGCCACCACAATACCAGCGGTGTTTGTGTGTATAAAATTAGGGCAACAGCAAAAGCTTCGCTGCCGCTTCCGCTGTTTCGAAACTGCGAGCCGCGGCCGGTGCCGCATTTTATAGGATGTCACGAAAAAGATGCATCTCATTACAGTTCTGCCACCACAATACCAGCGGTGTATGTGTGTATAAAATTAGGGCAACAGCAAAAGCTTCGCTGCCGCATCCGCTGTTTCGAAACTGCGAGCCGCGGCCGGTGTCGCATTGTATAGGATGTCACGGAAAAGATGCATCACATTACAGTTCTGCCACCACAATACCAGCGGTGTTTGTGTGTATAAAATTAGGGCAACAGCAAAAGCTTCGCTGCCGCATCCGCTGTTTCGAAACTGCGAGCCGCGGCCGGTGTCGCATTGTATAGGATGTCACGAAAAAGATGCATCACATTACAGTTCTGCCACCACAATACCAGCGGTGTATGTGTGTATAAAATTAGGGCAACAGCAAAAGCTTCGCTGCCGCATCCGCTGTTTCGAAACTGCGAGCCGCGGCCGGTGTCGCATTTTATAGGATGTCACGAAAGAGATGCATAGGATGTCACGAAAAAGATGCATCACATTACAGTACTGCCACCACAATACCAGCGGTGTATGTGTGTATAAAATTAGGGTAACAGCAAAAGCTTCGCTGCCGCATCCGCTGTTTCGAACCTGCGAGCCGCGGCCGGTGTCGCATTTTATAGGATGTCACGAAAAAGATGCATCACATTACAGTTCTGCCACCACAATACCAGCGGTGTATGTGTGTATAAAATTAGGGCAACAGCAAAAGCTTCGCTGCCGCATCCTCTGTTTCGAACCTGCGAGCCGCGGCCGGTGTCGCATTTTATAGGATGTCACGAAAAAGATGCATCACATTACAGTACTGCCACCACAATACCAGCGGTGTATGTGTGTATAAAATTAGGGCAACAGCAAAAGCTTCGCTGCCGCTTCCGCTGTTTCGAACCTGCGAGCCGCGGCCGGTGTCGCATTTTATAGGATGTCACGAAAAAGATGCATCACATTACAGTTCTGCCACCACAATACCAGCGGTGTATGTTTGTATAAAATTAGGGCAACAGCAAAAGCTTCGCTGCCGCATCCTCTGTTTCGAACCTGCGAGCCGCGGCCGGTGTCGCATTTTATAGGATGTCACGAAAAAGATGCATCACATTACAGTTCTGCCACCACAATACCAGCGGTGTATGTTTGTATAAAAATAGGGCAACAGCAAAAGCTTCGCTGCCGCATCCTCTGTTTCGAACCTGCGAGCCGCGGCCGGTGTCGCATTTTATAGGATGTCACGAAAAAGATGCATCACATTACAGTTCTGCCACCACAATACCAGCGGTGTTTGTGTGTATAAAATTAGCGCAACAGCAAAAGCTTCGCTGCCGCATCCTCTGTTTTGAACCTGCGAGCCGCGGCCGGTGTCGCATTTTATAGGATGTCACGAAAAAGATGCATCACATTACAGTTCTGCCACCACAATACCAGCGGTGTTTGTGTGTATAAAATTAGGGCAACAGCAAAAGCTTCGCTGCCGCATCCCCTGTTTCGAACCTGCGAGCCGCGGCCGGTGTCGCATTTTATAGGATGTCACGAAAAAGATGCATCACATTACAGTTCTGCCACCACAATACCAGCGGTGTTTGTGTGTATAAAATTAGGGCAACAGCAAAAGCTTCGCTGCCGCATCCTCTGTTTCGAACCTGCGAGCCGCGGCCGGTGTCGCATTTTATAGGATGTCACGAAAAAGATGCATCACATTACAGTTCTGCCACCACAATACCAGCGGTGTTTGTGTGTATAAAATTAGGGCAACAGCAAAAGCTTCGCTGCCGCATCCGCTGTTTCGAACCTGCGAGCCGCGGCCGGTGTCGCATTTTATAGGATGTCACGAAAAAGATGCATCACATTACAGTTCTGCCACCGCAATACCAGCGGTGTTTGTGTGTATAAAATTAGGGCAACAGCAAAAGCTTCGCTGCCGCATCCGCTGTTTCGAACCTGCGAGCCGCGGCCGGTGTCGCATTTTATAGGATGTCACGAAAAAGATGCATCACATTACAGTTCTGCCACCACAATACCAGCGGTGTTTGTGTGTATAAAATTAGGGCAACAGCAAAAGCTTCGCTGCCGCATCCCCTGTTTCGAACCTGCGAGCCGCGGCCGGTGTCGCATTTTATAGGATGTCACGAAAAAGATGCATCACATTACAGTTCTGCCACCACAATACCAGCGGTGTTTGTGTGTATAAAATTAGGGCAACAGCAAAAGCTTCGCTGCCGCATCCCCTGTTTCGAACCTGCGAGCCGCGGCCGGTGTCGCATTTTATAGGATGTCACGAAAAAGATGCATCACATTACAGTTCTGCCACCACAATACCAGCGGTGTTTGTGTGTATAAAATTAGGGCAACAGCAAAAGCTTCGCTGCCGCATCCCCTGTTTCGAACCTGCGAGCCGCGGCCGGTGTCGCATTTTATCGGATGTCACGAAGAAGATGCATCACATTACAGTTCTGCCACCACAATACCAGCGGTGTTTGTGTGTATAAAATTAGGGCAACAGCAAAAGCTTCGCTGCCGCATCCCCTGTTTCGAACCTGCGAGCCGCGGCCGGTATCGCATTTTATAGGATGTCACGAAAAAGATGCATCACATTACAGTTCTGCCACCACAATACCAGCGGTGTTTGTGTGTATAAAATTAGGGCAACAGCAAAAGCTTCGCTGCCGCATCCTCTGTTTCGAACCTGCGAGCCGCGGCCGGTGTCGCATTTTATAGGATGTCACGAAAAAGATGCATCACATTACAGTTCTGCCACCACAATACCAGCGGTGTTTGTGTGTATAAAATTAGGGCAACAGCAAAAGCTTCGCTGCCGCATCCGCTGTTTCGAACCTGCGAGCCGCGGCCGGTGTCGCATTTTATAGGATGTCACGAAAAAGATGCATCACATTACAGTTCTGCCACCACAATACCAGCGGTGTATGTGTGTATAAAATTAGGGCAACAGCAAAAGCTTCGCTGCCGCATCCGCTGTTTCGAACCTGTGAGCAGAGGCCGCTTCTCGGATTTTCTGTATGTCACGAAAGAGATTCATCACGTTACAGTTTAGACACCACTATAGCAGCGGTGTATGTGTGCATAAAATTACGGCAACAACAAAAGCTTCGCTGCCATCTCCGCTGTTTCGAACCTGTGAGCAGAGGCCGGTGTCGGATTTTCTTTATGTCACGAAAGAGATGCATCACGTTACAGAATAGCCACCACTATACCAGCGGTGTATGTGTGTATAAAATTACCGCAACAGCAAAAGCTTCGCTGCCGCATCCGCTGTTTCGAACCTGTGAGCAGAGGCCGCTTGTCGGATTTTCTGTTTGTCACGAAAGAGATGCATCACGTTAAAGATTAGCCACCACTGTAGGAGCGGTGTATGTGTGTATAAAATTAGGGCAACAGCAAAAGCTTCGCTGCTATCTCCCCGCAGGGGCGTCTGCGTAAGCAGGCGTTTGGTGTGTTGCGACACCACGGACCCGAGCACACGAGGGTTGGACCCTCCCGCGTGTAGCCGTGCGCGGCTTAGCCGTGTCTGGGGAAAGGGGGATCCTGGGGGTTGAGCCGATGCCGGGTGTCTGGACCTTTAAGGCCCCCCGGCGGAGGCAACACACCTCTTCGGCCTCTGCTTCACATAGACGGCACCCCCGGACTGACCCACCCGGGGGAAATCGGTAGTTGCCTTTTCCTGTCTCTCTCTCCCTACAACCTTCGTCTTTTCCTTACTTTCCACCTTTCCTGTCTCCTTCTCACTTCTTTATTACTTCCGACCTTTCTGGCAGCAAGGGTTAACCTTGTGTGAGTAGCCAACCTTGGTTATATCATATTGGGTTATAGCGGCAACGTACAGCTGGCGTTTGCAGGCCCTGTTGTTCAGGCCCTGCAGCGTCCCCTTGTTGGACTCCATGGTGGGTGGCTAGCGTTGCTGCCGAAAACTACACTTCCACACATGGCTGTTTCCTTCCCTCCACTACCTGATCGCCCTCAGAAAAGAGGGCGCACCGATGAAGTCTTCCAGTTTTTTGGCCGCCAAAAAGAATCATTCCCACGTTTCCATGTGATTCATTCTGCAAACCCAGATAAACAAGTACGAACGATCTCACCCTTCCTTGTTTCCAAGTCATTGACTGAAGTCTTTGGTCTTGGTTATAAGGCGTCGAGGATGGCAAGTGGTGATCTCCTCTTGGAGCTCCGCGACCAAAAACAATATGAAAACTTGTCAAAACTAGTGTCATTTGGGGAAACCCAGATAATTATTACCCCGCACCGCACGATGAACACCACCCGTGGTGCTGTCTCTGACGATGACTTGATGGAGCTCACCGAGGCTGAACTCTTGGAGGGCTTCAGTGACCAGAATGTTATCAATGTTAAGCGAATTAAGATGAGGCGAGATGGAAAAGAGATCAAAACGAAACACCTGATACTCACCTTCGGCTCAAGTGTCCTTCCCGAGTCCATCGAGGCCGGTTATATCAAACTTCGTGTTAGGCCATACATTCCCAATCCTCTCAGATGCTTTAAAGGCCAACGTTTCGGCCACAGTTCACAGAACTGTCGAGGCCGGCTGACTTGTGCCAAGTGCAGTGACAACGAACGTTCCTCTGAAACGTGTCTGAACACTCCACATTGTGTTAATTGTGATGGCGAGCATGCCGCATACTCGCGGTCATGCCCGTCCTGGAAGAAAGAAAAAGAAATAGTCACAATCAAGGTCAAAGAAAACATATCTTTCAAGGAGGCACGTAGGCGGGTGTCATACCTGTCTAAGAGTAGCTTTGCCGATGTGGCGCGTAAGGGGGCAGCGTCACAACGGCCTCCGGCGGCTGTCCGACCCACAGGCAGTGAGTCGGCAGTTACGCCATCTGCCCCCGCGGCGGTTGCAGCTAGCGCTGCTCCGTCTACCCAGAATGAGGGACCATCGACCCCGAAGGTGGACGCAGCCGAGGCTGCCCCAGCCTCCGAGGCCCCTTCCAGCGCTGGCAACGGCCAGCGTAGCGAAATCCCTCTGAGAGCCCCATCGACCTCCGGGCTGGTGGGCGCAGGGGTCTTGCCCTCCAAGGCGGGACTCCCTCTGAAAACCTCTCGCTCGCAAGAGCGCTTGTCCGGCGCCTCACACGAGGCAATGGACACTACACCTGTCCCCAAGGCGCACCAAACGCCTAAGGAGCGTCGAGAATCGCTCGAACGCTTCAAAAAGAACAAAACACCTATTACAGGGCCTCGAAAGGGCTCTGTAATATAAGGCATCCACTCCGTTTCCGTAAACACAGCACCAATTTACCTTAAACATGGATACACAAATCATTCAATGGAACTTCAGAGGTCTCCTTAGAAACCTTGATGATTTGCAAGAACTCATCCACAAACATAATCCAAAAGTGCTGTGTTTACAGGAAACACACTTAAAATCTAAACACACAAACTTTCTCCGTACGTATGTTACGTTTCGCAAAGATCGCGATGATGCCGTCGCATCATCGGGCGGTGTTGCGATTCTTACTCATAGAAGTATTGCGTGTCAACCTCTACAGCTACAAACGCCCCTTGAAGCAGTGGCGGTTCGAGTTGTCCTAATAAACAAACTCATCACCATTTGCTCCCTTTACATACCCCCGCATAACCAACTGAACAAACATGAATTTCACTCCTTGATCGATCAATTGCCAGAACCTTATGCTCTCCTTGGCGATTTCAATGCGCACAGCTCCCTGTGGGGCGACTCCCGTATAGATGCGCGAGGTCGCCTTGTTGAACAGTTCCTTTTTTCTTCTGGAGCGTGCCTTATCAATAAGAAAGAACCCACATATTACTCTCTTGCAAACCGATCCTTTTCGTCAATAGACCTTAGTATAGTCTCCCCGTCTGTACTGCCTGAACTTGAATGGGAAGTTACCGACAACCCTTACGGTAGCGACCACTTCCCTATACTGCTAAGATCATATAAAGAAAACGAATATCCACCATACGCTCCTAGGTGGAAGATTGAGACAGCTGATTGGGAGAAATTTCGATCTCTAACTAGTATCTCATGGGCTGACCTGTCTTCGTTAGGAATTGACGCTGCAGTCGAGTTTTTTACAGCATTCATAATAGATGTCGCATTTAAATGCATATCAGAAGTAAAAGGCTTGGCCTGCAAACGACGTGTCCCATGGTGGAACGACGATTGTAGGATCGCTCGTAAAAAACAGAACAGGGAGTGGGGGTTGCTACGCGCTTCTCCCACTGCAGAGAATCTAGTCAACTTTAAAAAAGTAAAATCCGAAGGCAGGCGAACCCGCCGACAGGCCAGACGAGAAAGTTGGCAGAAGTTCCTATCGAGTATTAACTCGTTCAGAGATGAGGCGAAAGCCTGGAACAGGGTCAATAGGTTAAGAGGGCGACAAGCACATGCACTTCCTTTGGTAAACACAGAAGGCGATACCCTACAAGATCAGGCGGACTCACTTGGGGAGCACTTTGAGAGCGTGTCAAGTGCCAACCATTACTCGCAATCCTTTCTCAAATATAAACAAATAGAAGAATGTAAGCCACTCATGAGAAAATGTCAACAGAATGAACCATACAACTGTCCTTTTAGCATTGCCGAGTTGAGAGCTGCCTTGAGCGCATGCAAGAGCTCTGCTCCGGTATCTGACAGAATCATGTATGAAATGATCAAAAACCTACATAAAGACACCCAAGTTACACTAGTCACACTTTTCAACGCGATTTGGGCTGCGGGATACTTCCCGACTACATGGAAAGAAGCCATTGTGATCCCGGTTTTGAAACAAGGCAAAGATCCTTCCTCAGTGGCAAGTTACCGCCCGATAGCCCTGACAAGTTGCCTTTGTAAGGTATTTGAAAAAATGATCAATCGCCGTCTCGTGCATCTCCTAGAGTCCAGTAAAATGCTTGACCCATTTCAATGTGGTTTTCGGGAAGGGCGATCTACAACCGACCATCTTGTGCGCATCGAAGCGAGCATTCGCGATGCCTTCGTGCACAAGCAATCCTTCTTATCTGTATTTCTGGATATGGAAAAACCGTACGACACAACCTGGCGGTACGGAATCCTGCGCGATCTTTCCGCGCTAGGTATCCGCGGCAATATGCTAAATACTATAGAGAGCTACCTAGAGAACCGTACATTTCGAGTGAAAATAGGTCCTGCACTGTCGCGTACATTTAAACAGGAAACTGGGGTACCCCAGGGTGGCGTACTCAGCTGCATGCTCTTTGTCGTAAAGATGAACACGCTTCGTGCATCTTTACCACCAGCTATTTTCTATTCCGTGTACGTAGACGATATACAAATAGGTTTTAAATCCTGCAACCTCACAGTCTGCGAGAGACAGGTACAGCATGGTTTGAACAAGGTGTCACAGTGGGCAGAGAAAAATGGATTTAAAATCAATCCTCACAAGAGTTCTTGTGTTCTGTATACAAGAAAGAGAGGCCTGGTTCCGGATCCTTGCTTAGAACTGTGTGGACAACAGATACCTGTAAACAAAGAACACAAATTTCTAGGTGTTATACTTGACAATAGACTCACTTTCATCCCACACATAAAATATCTTAAAGAAAAATGTCTGAAAACAATGAACCTCTTGAAACTTCTATCGCAAACTACGTGGGGTAGTGACAGGACGTGCCTAATGAATCTCTATAAGAGCCTGATTCGGTCACGATTAGATTATGATGCCGTGATCTACCATTCTGCCGCCCCGAGCGCGCTAAAGATGCTAGATCCGGTCCACCATCTAGGAATCCGCTTAGCCACGGGCGCTTTCAGAACGAGTCCCATACAAAGTTTATATGCAGAATCGAATGAGTGGTCACTTCATATCCAGAGAACATACATCAGCCAAACATATTTTTGAAAGTCCACTCTAATCCTCAACATCCGTGTTATAATACCGTTAACGAGATGACATACGCTACACTCTTTCGCAATCGTCCCTCCGTAAGACAGCCTTTCTCGCTGCGTGTGAGGGAGCTTAGTGAAGAAATGCAAGTTCCACTCCTCGAGCTTCGCCTAATGCATCCAGCCAAGCTGCTACCTCCTTGGGAGTGGCAGCTGATACAATGCGACACATCTTTCGTTCAAGTTACAAAGCACGCTTCAGACATTGAAATCCAAATGCATTTCCGGGAACTCCAACACAAACACTCCTGCACGGAGTTCTACACAGACGCATCGAAGTCACACGACGGGGTGTCCTACGCAGCCGTCGGGCCATCCTTCTCGGAAACCGATGTACTGCATGCGGAAACTAGTATCTTTACGGCTGAGGCCTACGCACTATTGTCGGCTGTGAAGCATATCAGGCAATCAAAACTCCAGAAAGCAGTCATATATACGGATTCCCTTAGTGTTGTGAAGGCCTTGGTGGCATTCTCTAACCACAAAAATCCGGTAATTAACGAACTCTATTCTGCTCTGTGTAAAGCGTATGTAGGTAATCAGCATTTCATCATATGCTGGGTGCCAGGTCATAGGGGCATCGAAGGTAACGTCCTGGCGGACCAGATGGCCACGTCAGTTGCATCATTTTCTGCTAATCCCACCGCTGCAGTTCCTGTCACAGACCTGAAGCCCTTCTTACGGAGGAAACTACGGAACCAGTGGCAGCGCCTATGGGACGCGGAAACAAATAATAAGCTCCACGTGATAAAGCCGCAGTTAGGATTCTGGCCTTCCGTAACAAAATCACGCCGGACAGATGTCCTATTCTGTCGTCTAAGAATAGGACACACTTTTGGCACACATAACTTTCTACTCACCGGAAACGAGCCTCCAACCTGTGGTAGATGCGGGGAGAGGCTGACCGTCCTCCACGTCCTTCTGGAGTGTCGGGCAGCCGAATCTGAAAGAAAGAAACATTTTCCCTTAGCATACCGCCAGAACATCCCCCTTCATCCAGTAATGTTACTCGGCCCAGAACCGCTGTTTGACTCCAGTGCAGTCCTGGGCTTCCTGAAAGATGTTGTCTTGCATGTTCTTAGCCCCACATGTTCGTAGCGGGTCCTCTCTTCAGAGGATACCGCTGTGATAGCTCTCTCGTATAGCACGCGCCTCTAGGCCTTTGTGTTTCAAGGGCTCTGGCGAGGCAGCAGTGCTCCAAATAATTTTACTATCTTATACATTTTCCATTTTGCATCATTCTCCTACGATGGATTTTAATGGTCATAGTTTTCTTCATTAATCATCGCCATAATTTTATAGCACGTAGATTTTACGCACTTTACAGCGACTATTTTTAGGCCACTTTACAGCCAAGTCACATCTTCCATAATACATCAACAATAACACTTGTCATGGCGCTCTTTGGCCAAACCTGGCCCTTGCGCCACTAAACACAACACATCATCATCATCATCATCATCGCTGCTATCTGCCCTGTTTCGAACCTGTGAGCAGAGGCCGGTGTCGGATTTTCTTTATGTCACGAAAGAGATGCATCACGTTACAGAATAGCCACCACTATACCAGTGGTGTATGTGTGTATAAAATTAGGGCAACAGCAAAAGCTTCGCTGCCATCTCCGCTGTTTCGAACCTGTGAGCAGAGGCCGGTGTCGGATTTTCTGTATGTCACGAAAGAGATGCATCACGTTAAAGATTAGCCACCACTATAGCAGCGTTGTATGTGTACATAAAATTAGGGCAACAGCAAAACCTTCGCTGCCATCTCCGCTGTTTCGTACCTGTGATCAGAGGCCGGTGTCGGATTTTCTGTATGTCACGCAAGAGATGCATCACGTTAAAGATTAGCCACCACTATACCAGCGGTGTATGTGTGAATAAAATTAGGGCAACAGCAAAACCTTCGCTGCCATCTCCGCTGTTTCGAACCTGTGAGCAGAGGCCGGTGTCGCATTTTCTGTATGTCACGACAGAGATGCATCACGTTAAAGATTAGCCACCACTATACCAGCGGTGTATGTGTGTATAAAATTAGGGCAACAGCAAAACCTTCGCTGCCGGATCCGCTGTTTCGAACCTGTGAGCAGAGGCCGGTGTCGGATTTTCTGTATGTCACGACAGAGATTCATCACGTTAAAGATTAGCCACCACTATACCAGCGGTGTATGTGTGTATAAAATTAGGGCAACAGCAAAACCTTCGCTGCCGGATCCGCTGTTTCGAACCTGTGAGCAGAGGCCGGTGTCGGATTTTCTGTATGTCACGAAAGAGATGCATCACGTTAAAGATTAGCCACCACTATAGCAGCGTTGTATGTGGGCATAAAATTTGGGCAACCGCAAAACCTTCGCTTCCATCTCCGCTGTTTCCAACCTGTGAGCAGAGGCCGGTGTCGGATTTTCTGTATGTCACGAAAGAGATGCATCACGTTAGTGACTAGCCACCACTATACCAGCGGTGTATGTGTGTATAAAATTAAGGCCACAGCAAAAGCTTCGCTGCCGCATCCGCTGTTTCGAACCTGTGAGCAGAGGCCTCTTGTCGGATTTTCTGTATGTCACGAAAGAGATGCATCACGTTACAGATTAGACGCCACTATAGCAGCGGTGTATGTGTGTATAAAATTTGGGCAACAACAAAAGCTTCGCTGCCACCTCCGCTGTTTCGAACCTGTGAGCAGAGGCCGGTGTCGGATTTTCTGTATGTCACGAAAGAGATGCATCACGTTAAAGATTAGCCACCACTATACCAACGGTGTATGTGTGAATAAAATTAGGGCAACAGCAAAACCTTCGCTGCCATCTCCGATGTTTCGAACCTGTGAGCAGAGGCCGGTGTCGGATTTTCTGTATGTCACGAAAGAGATGCATCATGTTAAAGATTAGCCACCACTATAGCAGCGTTGTATGTGTGCATAAAATTAGGGCAACAGCAAAACCTTCGCTGCCATCTCCGCTGTTTCGAACCTGTGAGCAGAGGCCGGTATCGGATTTTCTGTATGTCACGAAAGAGATGCATAACGTTAAAGATTAGCCACTACTATACCAGCGGTGTATGTGTGTATAAAATTAGGGCAACAGCAAACCCTTCGCTGCCATCTCCGCTGTTTCGAACCTGTGAGCAGAGGCCGGTGTCGGATTTTGTGTATGTCAAGAAAGAGATGCATCACGTTACAGATTAGCCACCACTATAGCAGCGGTGTATGTGTGTATAAAATTAGGGCAACAACAAAAGCTTCGCTGCCGCATCCGCTGTTTCGAACCTGTGAGCAGAGGCCGCTTGTCGGATTTTCTGTACGTCACCAAAGAGATGCATCACGTTACAGATTAGACACCACTATAGCAGCGGTGTATGTGTGAATAAAATTAGGGCAACAGCAAAACCTTCGCTGCCATCTCCGCTGTTTCGTACCTGTGAGCAGAGGCCGGTGTCGGATTTTCTGTATGTCACGAAAGAGATGCATCACGTTAAAGATTAGCCACCACTATACCAGCGGTGTATGTGTGTATAAAATTAGGGCAACAGCAAAACCTTTGCTGCCATCTCCGCTGTTTCGAACCTGTGAGCAGAGGCCGGTGTCGGATTTTCTGTATGTCACGAAAGAGATGCATCACGTTACAGATTAGACACCACTATAGCAGCGGTGTATGTCTGCATAAAATTAGGGCAACAGCAAAACCTTCGCTGCCATCTCCGCTGTTTCGAACCTGGGAGCAGAGGCCGGTGTCGGATTTTCTGTATGTCACGAAAGAGATGCACCATGTTAAAAATTAGCCACCACTATAGCAGCGGTGTATGTGTGTATAAGATTAGGGCAACAACAAAAGCTTCGCTGCCACCTCCGCTGTTTCGAACCTGTGAGCAGAGGCTGTGTCGGATTTTCTGTATGTCACGAAAGAGATGCATCACGTTAAAGATTAGCCACCACTATACCAACGGTGTATGTGTGAATAAAATTAGGGCAACAGCAAAACCTTCGCTGCCATCTCCGCTGTTTCGAACCTGTGAGCAGAGGCCGGTGTCGGATTTTCTGTATGTCACGAACGAGATGCATCACGTTAAAGATTAGCCACCACTATACCAGCGGTGTATGTGTGTATAAAATTAGGGCAACAGCAAAACCTTCGCTGCCGCATCCGCTGTTTCGAACCTGTGAGCAGAGGCCGGTGTCGGATTTTCTGTATGTCACGAAAGAGATGCATCACGTTAAAGATTAGCCACTACTATAGCAGCGTTGTATGTGTGCATAAAATTAGGGCAACAGCAAAACCTTCGCTGCCATCTCCGCTGTTTCGAACCTGTGAGCAGAGGCCTGTGTCGGATTTTCTGTATGTCACAAAAGAGATTCATCACGTTAAAGATTAGCCACCACTATAGCAGCGGTGTATGTGTGCATAAAATTAGGGCAACAGCAAAACCTTCGCTGCCATCTCCGCTGTTTCGAACCTGTGAGCAGAGGCCGGTATCGGATTTTCTGTATGTCACGAAAGAGATGCATCACGTTAAAGATTAGCCACCACTATACCAGCGGTGTATGTGTGCATAAAATTAGGGCAACAGCAAAACCTTCGCTGCCGCATCCGCTGTTTCGAACCTGTGAGCAGAGGCCGGTGTCGGATTTTCTGTATGTCACGAAAGAGATGCATCACGTTAAAGATTAGCCACCACTATAGCAGCGTTGCATGTGTGCATAAAATTAGGGCAACAGCAAAACCTTCGCTGCCATCTCCGCTGTTTCGAACCTGTGAGAAAGGGCCTGTGTCGGATTTTCTGTATGTCACGAAAGAGATTCATCACGTTAAAGATTAGCCACCACTATAGCAGCGTTGTATGTGTGCATAAAATTAGGGCAACAGCAAAACCTTCGCTGCCATCTCCGCTGTTTCGAACCTGTGAGCAGAGGCCGGTATCGGATTTTCTGTATGTCACGAAAGAGATGCATCACGTTAAAGATTAGCCACCACTATACCAGCGGTGTATGTGTGTATAAAATTAGGGCAACAGCAAACCCTTCGCTGCCATCTCCGCTGTTTCGAACCTGTGAGGAGAGGCTGGTGTCGGATTTTTTGTATGTCACGAAAGAGATGCATCACGTTAAAGACTAGCCACTACTATACCAGCGGTGTATGTGTGTATAAAATTAGGGCAACAGCAAACCCTTCGCTGCCATCTCCGCTGTTTCGAGCCTGTGAGCAGAGGCCGGTGTCGGATTTTCTGTATGTCACGAAAGAGATGCATCACGTTAAAGATTAGCCACCACTATACCAGCGATGTATGTGTGTATAAAATTAGGGCAACAGCAAAACCTTCGCTGCCATCTCCGCTGTTTCGAACCTGTGAGCAGAGGCCGGTGTCGGATTTTCTGTATGTCACGAAAGAGATGCATCACGTTACAGATTAGCCACCACTATAGCAGCGGTGTATGTGTGTATAAAATTAGGGCAACAACAAAAGCTTCGCTGCCATCTCCGCTGTTTCGTACCTGTGAGCAGAGGCCGGTGTCGGATTTTCTGTATGTCACGAAAGAGATGCATCACGTTAAAGATTAGCCACCACTATACCATCGGTGTATGTGTGTATAAAATTAGGGCAACAGCAAAACCTTCGCTGCCATCTCCGCTGTTTCGAACCTGTGAGCAGAGGCCGGTGTAGGATTTTCTGTATGTCACGAAAGAGATGCATCACGTTACTGATAAGCCACCACTATACCAGCGGTGTATGTGTGTATAAAATTTGGGCAACTACAAAAGCTTCGCTGCCACCTCCGCTGTTTCGAACCTCTGAGCAGCGGCCGGTGTCGGATTTTCTGTATGTCACGAAAGAGATGCATCACGTTACTGATTAGCCACCACTATACCAGCGGTGTATGTGTGTATAAAATTAGGGCAACAACAAAAGCTTCGCTGCCATTTCCCCTGTTTCGAACCTGTGAGCAGAGGCCGGTGTCGGATTTTCTGTATGTCACGAAAGAGATGCATCACGTTACTGATTAGCCACCACTATACCAGCGGTGTATGTGTCTATAAAATTAGGGAAACAGCAAAAGCTTCGCTGCCGCATCCGCTGTTTCGAACCTGTAAGCAGAGGCCGCTTGTCGGATTTTCTGTACGTCACGAAAGAGATGCATCACGTTACAGATTAGACACCACTATAGCAGCAGTGTATGTGTGAATAAAATTAGGGCAACAGCAAAACCTTCGCTGCTATCTCCGCTGTTTCGTACCTGTGAGCAGAGGCCGGTGTCGGATTTTCTGTATGTCACGAAAGAGATGCATCACGTTAAAGATTAGCCACCACTATACCAGCGGTGTATGTGTGTATAAAATTAGGGCAACAGCAAAACCTTCGCTGCCATCTCCGCTGTTTTGAACCTGTGAGCAGAGGCCGGTGTCGGATTTTCTGTATGTCACGAAAGAGATGCATCACGTTACAGATTAGACACCACTATAGCAGCGGTGTATGTCTGCATAAAATTAGGGCAACAACAAAAGCTTCGCTGCCACCTCCGCTGTTTCGAACCTGTGAGCAGAGGCTGTGTCGGATTTTCTGTATGTCACGAAAGAGATGCATCACGTTAAAGATTAGCCACCACTATACCAACGGTGTATGTGTGAATAAAATTAGGGCAACAGCAAAACCTTCGCTGCCATCTCCGCTGTTTCGAACCTGTGAGCAGAGGCCGGTGTCGGATTTTCTGTATGTCACGAAAGAGATGCATCACGTTAAAGATTAGCCACCACTATACCAGCGGTGTATGTGTGTATAAAATTAGGGCAACAGCAAAACCTTCGCTGCCGCATCCGCTGTTTCGAACCTGTGAGCAGAGGCCGGTGTCGGATTTTTTGTATGTCACGAAAGAGATGCATCACGTTAAAGATTAGCCACCACTATAGCAGTGTTGTATGTGTGCATAAAATTAGGGCAACAGCAAAACCTTCGCTGCCATCTCCGCTGTTTCGAACCTGTGAGCAGAGGCCTGTGTCGGATTTTCTGTATGTCACGAAAGAGATTCATCACGTTAAAGATTAGCCACCACTATAGCAGCGATGTATGTGTGCATAAAATTACGGCAACAGCAAAACCTTCGCTGCCATCTCCGCTGTTTCGAACCTGTGAGCAGAGGCCGGTGTCGGATTTTCTGTATGTCACGAAAGAGATGCATCACGTTAAAGATTAGCCACCACTATACCAGCGGTATATGTGCGTATAAAATTAGGGCAACAGCAAAACCTTCGCTGCCGCATCCGCTGTTTCGAACCTGTGAGCAGAGGCCGGTGTCGGATTTTCTGTATATCACGAAAGAGATGCATCACGTTAAAGATTAGCCACCACTATAGCCGCGTTGTATGTGTGCATAAAATTAGGGCAACAGCAAAACCTTCGCTGCCATCTCCGCTGTTTCGAACCTGTGAGCAGAGGCCTGTGTCGGATTTTCTGTATGTCACGAAAGAGATTCATCACGTTAAAGATTAGCCACCACTATAGCAGCGGTGTATGTGTGCATAAAATTAGGGCAACAGCAAAACCTTCGCTGCCATCTCCGCTGTTTCGAACCTGTCAGCAGAGGCCGGTATCGGATTTTCTGTATGTCACGAAAGAGATGCATCACGTTAAAGATTAGCCACCACTATACCAGCGGTGTATGTGTGCATAAAATTAGGGCAACAGCAAAACCTTCGCTGCCGCATCCGCTGTTTCGAACCTGTGAGCAGAGGCCGGTGTCGGATTTTCTGTATGTCACGAAAGAGATGCATCACGTTAAAGATTAGCCACCACTATAGCAGCGTTGTATGTGTGCATAAAATTAGGGCAACAGCAAAACCTTCGCTGCCATCTTCGCTGTTTCGAACCTGTGAGCAGAGGCCGGTGTCGGATTTTCTGTATGGCACGAAAGAGATGCATCACGTTAAAGATTAGCCACCACTATACCAGCGGTGTATGTGTGTATAAAATTAGGGCAACAGCAAAACCTTCGCTGCCATCTCCGCTGTTTCGAACCTGTGAGCAGAGGCCGGTGTCGGATTTTCTGTATGTCACGAAAGAGATGCATCACGTTACAGATTAGCCACCACTATAGCAGCGGTGTATGTGTGTATAAAATTAGGGCAACAACAAAAGCTTCGCTGCCATCTCCGCTGTTTCGTACCTGTGAGCAGAGGCCGGTGTCGGATTTTCTGTATGTCACGAAAGAGATGCATCACGTTAAAGATTAGCCACCACTATACCAGCGGTGTATGTGTGTATAAAATTAGGGCAACAGCAAAACCTTCGCTGCCATCTCCGCTGTTTCGAACCTGTGAGCAGAGGCCGGTGTCGGATTTTCTGTATGTCACGAAAGAGATGCATCACGTTACTGATTAGCCACCACTATACCAGCGGTGTATGTGTGTATAAAATTTGGGCAACTACAAAAGCTTCGCTGCCACCTCCGCTGTTTCGAACCTCTGAGCAGAGGCCGTTGTCGGATTTTCTGTATGTCACGAAAGAGATGCATCACGTTACTGATTAGCCACCACTATACCAGCGGTGTATGTGTGTATAAAATTAGGGCAACAACAAAAGCTTCGCTGCCATTTCCGCTGTTTCGAACCTGTGAGCAGAGGCCGGTGTCGGATTTTCTGTATGTCACGAAAGAGATGCATCACGTTACTGATTAGCCACCACTATACCAGCGGTGTATGTGTGTATAAAATTAGGGAAACAGGAAAAGCTTCGCTGCCGCATCCGCTGTTTCGAACCTGTGAGCAGAGGCCGCTTGTCGGATTTTCTGTACGTCACGAAAGAGATGCATCACGTTACAGATTAGACACCACCATAGCAGCAGTGTATGTGTGAATAAAATTAGGGCAACAGCAAAACTTTCGCTGCTATCTCCGCTGTTTCGTACCTGTGAGCAGAGGCCGGTGTCGGATTTTCTGTATGTCACGAAAGAGATGCATCACGTTAAAGATTAGCCACCACTATACCAGCGGTGTATGTGTGTATAAAATTAGGGCAACAGCAAAACCTTCGCTGCCATCTCCGCTGTTTCGAACCTGTGAGCAGAGGCCGGTGTAGGATTTTCTGTATGTCACGAAAGAGATGCATCACGTTACAGATTAGACACCACTATAGCAGCGGTGTATGTGTGCATAAAATTAGGGCAACAGCAAAACCTTCGCTGCCATCTCCGCTGTTTCGAACCTGTGAGCAGAGGCCGGTGTCGGATTTTCTGTATGTCACGAAAGAGATGCATCACGTTACAGATTAGACACCACTATAGCAGCGGTGTATGTGTGCATAAATTTAGGGCAACAGCAAAACCTTCGCTGCCATTTCCGCTGTTTCGAACCTGTGAGCAGAGGCCGGTGTCGGATTTTCTGTATGTCACGAAAGAGACGCACCATGTTAAAAATTAGCCACCACTATAGCAGCGGTGTATGTGTGTATAAAATTAGGGCAACAACAAAAGCTTCGCTGCCACCTCCGCTGTTTCGAACCTGTGAGCAGCGGCCGGTGTCGGATTTTCTGTATGTCACGAAAGAGATGCATCACGTTACTGATTAGCCACCACTATACCAGCGGTGTATGTGTGTATAAAATTCGGGCAACCGCGAAAGCTTCGCTGCCGCATCCGCTGTTTCGAACCTGTGAGCCGAAGCCGCTTTCGCATTTTATAGTATGTCACGAAAGAGATGCATCACGTTACAGATTAGACACCACTATAGCAGCGGTGTATCTGTGTATAAAATTAGGGCAAAAACAAAAGCTTCGCTGCCACCTCCGCTCTTTCGATCCTGTGAGCAGAGGCCGGTGTCGGATTTTCTGTATGTCACGAAAGAGATGCATCACGTTACTGATTGGCCACCACTATACCAGCGGTGTATGTGTGTATAAAATTAGGGCAACAGCAAAAGCTTCGCTGCCGCATCCGCTGTTTCGAACCTGTGAGCAGAGGCCGGTGTCGTATTTTCTTTATGTCACGAAAGAGATGCATCACGTTGCAGAATAGACACCACTATAGCAGCGGTGTATGTGTGTATAAAATTAGGTTAACAGCAAAAGCTTCGCTGCCGCATCCGCTGTTTCGAACCTGTGAGCAGAGGCCGCTGTCGCATTTTATAGTATGTCACGAAAGAGATGCATCACGTTACTGATTAGCCACCACTATAGCAACGATATATGTGTGCATAAAATTAGGGCAACAGCAAACCCTCCGCTGCCATTTCCGCTGTTTCGAACCTGTGAGCAGAGGCCGGTGTCGGATTTTTTGTATGTCACGAAAGAGATGCATCACGTTAAGGATTAGCCACTACTATACCAGCGGTGTATGTGTGTATAAAATTAGGGCAACAGCAAACCCTTCGCTGCCATCTCCGCTTTTTCGAAGCTGTGAACAGAGGCCGGTTTCGGATTTTCTGTATGTCACGAAAGAGATGCATCACGTTACTGATTAGCCACCACTATGGCAACGGTGTATGTGTGCATAAAATTAGGGCAACAGCAAACCCTTCGCTGCCATTTCCGCTGTTTCGAACCTGTGAGCAGAGGCCGGTGTCGGATTTTTTGTATGTCACGAAAGAGATGCATCACGTTAATGATTAGCCACTACTATACCAGCGGTGTATGTGTGTATAAAATTAGGGGAACAGCAAACCCTTCGCTGCCATCTCCGCTTTTTCGAAGCTGTGAGCAGAGGCCGGTTTCGGATTTTCTGTATGTCACGAAAGAGATGCATCACGTTACTGATTAGCCACCACTATACCAGCGGTGTATGTGTGTATAAAATTAGGGCAACAGCAAAAGCTTCGCTGCCGCATCCGCTGTTTCGAACCTGTGAGCAGAGGCCGCTTGTCGGATTTTCTGTACGTCACGAAAGAGATGCATCACGTTACTGATTAGCCACCACTATAGCAACGGTGTATGTGTGCATAAAATTAGGGCAACAGCAAACCCTTCGCTGCCATCTCCGCTGTTTCGAACCTGTGAGCAGAGGCCGGTGTCGGATTTTTTGTATGTCACGAAAGAGATGCATCACGTTAATGATTAGCCACTACTATACCAGCGGTGTATGTGTGTATAAAATTAGGGCAACAACAAATGATGATGTGTTGTGTTTTGTGGCGCAAGGGCCAGGTTTGGCCAAAGAGCGCCATGACACGTGGTAATGTTGACGATGTACTATGGAAGATGTGACTTGGCTGTAAAGTGGCCTAAAAATATTCGCTGTAAAGTGCGTAAAATCTACGTGCTATAAAATTGTGGCGATGACTAATGACGAATACTATAAACAATAAAATCAATCGTAGAAGAATGATGAAAAATATAAAATATAAAAGATGGTAAAATTACTTGGAGCACTGCTGCCTCGCCAGAGCCCTTGAAACACAAGGGCCTGGAGGCATGTGCTATACGAAATAGCTTTCACAGCGGCATCCTCTGGAGAGAGGAGACGCTATGAACGTATGGGGCTAATTACATGTAAAACAACATCTTTCAGATAACTTAGGACTGCGTTGGTGTCAAATAACGGTTCGGGGCCGAGTAACATTACTGGATGAAGGGGGATCTGCTGCCGGTATGCTAGGGGAAAATGTTTCTTTCTCTCAGATTCGGCTGCCCGACACTCCAGGAGGACGTGGAGGACGGTCAGCCTCTCCCCGCACCTACCGCAGGTTGGAGGATCATTTTCAGTGAGTAAAAAGTTATGTGTGCCAAATGTGTGTCCTATTCTGAGGCGACAGAATAGGACATCTGTTCGCCATGTTTTTGTTACGGAGGGCCAAGAACCTAATTGTGGCTTTATCACGTGCAGTTTGTTGTTTACTTCTGCGTCCCACATACGTTGCCAATGGTTTCGCAGTTTCCTTCTTAAAAAAGGCTTGAGGTCTGTGACAGGGACTGAAGCGGTAGGATTAACTGTATGCAATGAAATTGATGTGGCCATCTGGTCTGCTAGAGCGTTACCCTCGATGCCCCTATGTCCAGGCACCCAACATACAATGACATGCTGGTTAGACATATACGCTCTACAGAGAATGGAATAGAGCTCAGTAATTACGGGGTTTCTGTGTTTACAGTGCGACTTCAAGGCTTTCACGACGCTTAGGGAGTCTGTAAATAAAATTGTTTTTTGAATATTTGATTTTCTGATGTGTTTCACAGCCGACAATAGTGCATGGGCCTCAGCCGTAAATATACTTGTTTCAGGGTGCAGTACACCGGATTCCGAGAAGGACGGACCAATGGCTGCGTAGGACACCCCGGCATGCGACTTAGAAGCGTCTGTGTAAAACTCTGTGCACGAGTACTTGTACTGGAGCTCCAAGAAATGCATTTTGATATGTGTCTCTGGCGCATGTTTAGTGACCTCTACAAAGGATGTGTCACACTCTATCAGCTGCCACTCCCAGGGCGGTACTAGCTTAGCTGGAGGCATTAGGCGTTGTTCGAGAACTGGGACATCCATTTCCGTGCTAAGTTCTCTTGCACGCAGTGAGAAAGGAAGTCTCATAGAGGGTCTGTTATGAAAAAGTGTTGCACACGTCAAGTCGTTAGCGATTGTGAAACACGGATGTTCCTTATTAGAGCGAACCTTGAGAAAATACGTTAAGCTGACGTTGGTTCGCTGAAGATGGAGTGGCCACTCATCCGACTCTACATATAGACTTTCAACAGGGCTTGTCCTAAATGCGCCAGTGGCCAGACGGATACCCAGATGGTGTACGGGATCTAACATCTTAAGTGCGCTCGGTGCGGCAGAGTGGTATACTACGGCACCATAATCTAACCGTGATCGAACTAGGCTCCTGTAAATATTCAATAAACACTGTCTGTCGCTACCCCACGATGTGTGGGATAGTATTTTAAGTAAGTTCATTGTTCTAAGACATTTTTCTTTAAGATGTTTTAAGTGAGGAATGAAAGTGAGCCTGGAGTCAAGAATAATACCTAGGAATTTGTGTTCTTTGTTGACAGGAATTTGTTGTCCGCCCAGTTCTACACAAGGATCTGGGACCAGGCCTCTCTTTCTTGTGAAGAGAACACAAGAACTTTTGTGGGGGTTGACCTTAAATCCGTTTTGGTCTGCCCATTTGGAAACCTTGTTCAAGCCTTGCTGTACCTGTCTTTCGCATACTGTGAGGTTGCAGGATTTGAAGCCTATTTGAATGTCGTCCACATAGACGGAATACAAAATGGCCGGTGGTAAAGAAGCACGAAGCGTTGTCATTTTAACAATAAAAAGTGTGCAACTGAGCACGCCTCCCTGGGGTACACCAGTTTCTTGTGTAAAAGGACGTGACAGCACATTGCCGACTTTTACACGGAATGTGCGATTGGACAAATAGCTTTCTATGAGGTTTAGCATGTTACCATGAATGTCCATTTCTGCCAAGTCTCTTAAGATCCCGTATCGCCACGTTGTGTCGTATGCCTTCTCAATATCGAGGAATATGGATAGGAAAAACTGTTTGTGTACAAATGCGTCACGGATGTTTGCTTCAATACGTACAAGGTGATCAGTTGTGGAGCGCCCTTCCCTGAAGCCACACTGATAAGGATCAAGTATTTTCTTCAGTTCAAGGAAATGGATGAGTCGCCGATTAATCATTCTTTCAAACACCTTACAGATGCAACTTGTGAGGGCTATCGGGCGGTAACTTGCCACTGAGGAAGGGTCCTTGCCTTGTTTCAAAACAGGGACCACAATGGCTTCCTTCCATGCGGTTGGAAGGTACCCTGCATCCCAAATGGTGTTGAAAAGTGTGAGTAGTGTAACCTGCGTGTCATTATGTAAGTTTTTGAGCATTTCATACATGATTCTATCAGATCCTGGTGCGGAGCTGTTGCATACGCTCAAGGCAGCTCTCAATTCAGCAGTACAAAAAGGATGGTTATAAGGCTCATTCTCTCGACCTTTTCTTCTTAATGGCTTACGTTCTTCTGTTTCTTTGTATTTGAGAAAGGACTGTGTATAATTTGTTGGACTTGACACGCTCTCAAAATATTCCCCAAGTGTGTCTGCCTGGTCTTGCAGTGTATCGCCCTGTGTGTTTACCAGGGGGAGTGAATGTGTTTGCCGCCCTCTAATCCTATTTACCTTGTTCCAGGCTTTGGCCTCATCCCTAAACGAGTTAATACTCGATAAAAATTTCTGCCAACTTTCTCTTCTGGCCTGTCGGCGGGTTCTCCTACCTTGGGATTTTATTTTTTTAAAGGTGACAAGATTCTCAGCGGTGGGAGAAGCTCGCAGCAACCCCCACGCCTTGTTCTGATTCTTACGGGCGGTCCGACATTCGCTGTTCCACCATGGTACACGTGGTTTGCATGCCAAACCACTTACTTCGGATATGCATTTTGACGCGGCATCCATTATGAATGCTGTAAGATAATCCACAGCAGCATCAATTTCTAAAGAAGACAGGTCAGCCCATGAGATGCTAGAGAGAGATCGAAATTTCTGCCAGTCGGCTGTGTCTATCTTCCACCTAGGAGTTTGTGGAGAATATTCGTTTTCTTTGGATGTTCTTATCAGTATGGGGAAGTGGTCGCTCCCGTAAGGATTGTTCATAACTTCCCATTGGAGTTCAGGCAGTATACACGGGGAAACTAGGCTGAGGTCAATTGATGAAAATGTTCTGTTGGCGAGAGAATAATATGTGGGTGCCTTCTTATTCAGCAGGCATGCACCAGAAGAGAAGAGGAACTGTTCAACAAGACGACCTCGCGCATCTATACGAGAGTCGCCCCACAGGCTGTTGTGCGCATTGAAGTCGCCAAGAACAAGATAGGGTTCTGGCAGTTCATCTATAAAGGACTGAAATTCATGTTTAGTTAATTTGTAATGTGGGGGTATATAAAGCGAGCAAATAGTGATGAGTTTGTTTAGCAGAACAACTCGCACCGCCACTGCTTCAAGGGGCGTTCGAAGCTGTAAAGGCTGACATGCTATACTTTTATGTGTGAGAATCGCAACACCACCCGATGATGCGATGGCATCATCGCGATCTTTACGAAACGTAACATATGTACGGAGAAAGTTTGCGTGTCTGGATTTTAAATGTGTTTCCTGTAAACACAGCACTTTTGGATTATGTTTGTGGATGAGTTCTTGCAAATCATCAAGGTTTGTAAGGAGACCTCTAATGTTCCGTTGAATGATTTGTGTATCCATATTTAAAATAAATTGGTGCTGTGTTTACGGAAACGGACGGGATACCTTAGATTACAGAACCCTTTCGAGGCCCTGTAATAGGGGTTTTGTTCTTTCTGGAGCGTTCGAGGGAGCCTCGCCGCTCCTTAGGCGCTTGGTGCGCCTTGAGGATGGGTGTAGTGTCCATTGCCTCTTGTGAGGCGCCGGACACGTGCTCTTGCGAGCGGGAAGATTTCAGAGGGAGTCCCGCCTTGGAGGGCAAGACCCCTGCGCCCACCAGCCCGGAGGTCGATGGGGCTCCCAGAGGGATTTGGCTACGCCGGCCGTTGGCAGCGCAGGAAGGAACCTCGGAAGTTGAGGCAGCCTCGGCTGCGCCCTCCTTCGGGGTCGATGGTTCCTTCTCCTCGGTTGACGGAGCAGCGCTAGCTGCAACCATCGCGGGGGCAGATGGCGTGACTGCCGACTCACTGCTTGTGGGTCGGACAGCCGCCGGAGGCCGTTGTGACGCTGCCCCCTGACGCGCCACTTCGGCAAAGGTGGTCTTAGGAAGGTATGAAACCCGCCTGCGTGCCTCTTTGTATGATATGTTTTCCTTTACTTTGATTGTGACTATTTCTTTTTCTTTCTTCCAAGACGGGCATGACCGCGAGTATGCGGCATGCTCGCCATCACAGTTCACGCAGTGTGGAGCGTTTTCGCATGTTTCAGAGGCATGATCGCGAGAACTACATTTTGCACATGTCTGCCGGCCTCTGCAGTTCTGGGAACTGTGACCGAAACGCTGGCATTTGAAGCAGCGGAGAGGATTTGGAACATACGGCCTGACCCGTAACATTACGTAGCCGGCCTCGAGTGTCTCAGGCAGAATGCTTGAGGAGAAAGTCAGTACAAGGTGCTTGGTTTTTATCTCCTTTCCGTCGCGCCTTAGCATGATTCTTTTAACATTGATCACGTTTTGCTCACTCCAGCCTTCCAACAGTTCGGCTTCTGTGAGCTCCATCATATCATCGTCAGAAACAACACCACGGCTGGTGTTCATAGTTCGGTGTGGGGTTACTGTTACTGGGATTTCCCCAAATGACTCAACTTTAGGAAGATTTTCAAACTGTTTTGGATCGCGGAGTTCCAAAAGGAGATCGCCGCTAGCCATTTTGGATGCTTTATAGCCTGTACCAAGAGTTTCAGTGAGATACTTAGATACCAGGAAAGGAGAAATCATTCTCATGGTCTTTTCAGGTTTGCTTGAATGAATTACATGGAATCGGGGGAAGTTTTGCGATTTCTTTCCAAGAAATTGGAAAATATCTTCGGTGCACCCTCGTTTTTGAGGGCGATCAGGTAGTCGAGGAAAAGAAGTGGCCTTTAGGAGTATGGTGTTTTCGGCAGGGATGGCCGCCGCCCACCATGGAGCCCAACCAGGGGACGACACAGGACGGAAATATTCAGTTCTGCGCACGCCAGCGGTACAACCCCGCTATAACCGAATACATATACCCAAGAGTGGATATAGTGCACAAGGTTAACCCTCGCTGCCTACGAAGTCGGAAGTAACACGAAAATAAAGAGAGGACAGGAAAGATTAAAAGTGAGAGAAAGACGAAGGTTGGAGGGAGAGAGAGAGACAGGAAAAGGCAACTACCGATTTCCCCCGGGTGGGTCAGTCCGGGGGTGCCGTCTATGTGAAGCCGAGGCCGAAGAGGTGTGTTGCCTCCGCCGGGGGGCCTTAAAGGTCCAAACACCCAGCTTCGGCTCAACCCCCAGGATCCCCTTTTCCCCAGACACGGCTAAGCCGCGCACGGCTACACGCGGGAGGGTCCAACCCTCGTGTGCTCGGGTCCGTGGTGTCGCAACACACCAAACGCCTGCTGACGCAGACGCCGCTGCGGGGGGCAACAACAAAAGCTTCGCTGCCATCTCCGCTGTTTCGAACCTGTGAGCAGAGGCCGGTGTCGAATTTTCTGTATGTCACGAAAGAGATACATCACGTTACTGATTAGCCACCACTATACCAGCGGTGTATGTGTGTATAAAATTAGGGAAACAGCAAAAGCTTCACTGCCGCATCCGCTGTTTCGAACCTGTGAGGAGAGGCCGCTTGTCGGATTTTCTGTACGTCACGAAAGAGATGCATCACGTTAAAGATTAGCCACCACTATACCAGCGGTGTATGTGTGTATAAAATTAGGGCAACAGCAAAACCTTCGCTGCCATCTCCGCTGTTTCGATCCTGTGAGCAGAGACCGGTGTCGGATTTTCTGTATGTCACGAAAGAGATGCATCACGTTACTGATTAGCCGCCACTGTACCAGCGGTGTATGTGTGTATAAAATTAGGGCAACAGCAAAAGCTTCGCTGCCGCATCCGCTGTTTCGAACCTGTGAGCCGAAGCCGCTTTCGCATTTTATAGTATGTCACGAAAGAGATGCATCACGTTACAGATTAGACACCACTATAGCAGCGCCGCATGTGTGTATAAAATTAGGGCAACAACAAAAGCTTCGCTGCCACCTCCGCTCTTTCGAACCTGTGAGCAGAGGCCGGTGTCGGATTTTCTGTATGTCACGAAAGAGATGCATCACGTTACTGATTAGCCACCACTATACCAGCGGTGCATGTGTGTATAAAATTAGGGCAACAGCAAAAGCTTCGCTGCCGCATCCGCTGTTTCGAACCTGTGAGCAGAGGCCGCTTGTCGTATTTTCTGTATTTCACGAAAGAGATGCATCACGTTACAGATTAGACACCACTATAGCAACGGTGTATGTGTGCATAAAATAAGGGCAACAGCAAAAGCTTCGCTGCCATCTCCGCTGTTTCGAACCTGTGAGCAGAGGCCGGTGTCGGATTTTCTGTATGTCACGAAAGAGATGCATCGCGTTACAGATTAGACACCACTATAGCAGCGGTGTATGTGTGCATAAAATTAGGGCAACAGCAAAAGCTTCGCTGTCATCTCCGCTGTTTCGAACCTGTGAGCCGAGGCCGCTGTCGCATTTTATAGTATGTCATGAAAGAGATGCATCACGTTACAGATTAGCCACCATTTTACCAGCTCTGTATGTGTGTATAAAATTAGGGCAACAGCAAAACATCCGCTTCCGCATCCGCTGCTTCGAACCTGTGAGCCGAGACCGGTGTCGCATATTATATTATGTCACGAAAGAGATGCATCATGTTACAGATTAGCCACTACTATACTAGCGGTGTATGTGGGTATAAAATTACCGCAACAGCAAAAGCTTCGCTGCCGCATTCGCTGGTTCGAACCTGTGAGCCAACGCCGGTGTCGCATTTTATAGTATGTCACGAGATGCATCACGTTAAAGATTAGCCAGCACTATACCAGCGGTGTATGTGTGTACAAAATTAGGGCAACAACAAAAGCTCCGCTGCCGCATCCGCTGTTCCGAACCTGTGAGCCGAGGGCGGTGTCGCATATTATAGTATGTCACGAAAGAGATGCATCACATTACAGTTTAACCACGACTATACCAGCGGTGTTACGATGCAGATTGCGTGGCAAACGGAAGCAGTACCACCTCACCGAGGCAACGTTCCACACGTGTCGCATTTTTACGTTTTAGGGTGCATGTAAATTTCCTTGCTTGTCTAAGTCGTTGAAGTGGGGCCGATCGGTGTTAGCCTCCCTCCGAGAAAGACAGCTGAAACCTGTAGCAAAAAGCAGGAAGGGCTGCTCAACGTTCCACCCGGTTTGCCGCTGCTGAGCCCATTGATGAAGAACGTTGTTGCATAGCTCTTCAAATGTCCGAGCATGCATGTGACAAGAGGTCACTGAAGTCTGGTACGATGCGTATAGCGTGGCAAACAGGAGCCGTACCAGAAAATCGCACACAACTCTGCGCGCGTCGCGCTTTTACGTTTTATGGCATAATGTCCACTCCTTGCGTGTTTCATCATCATCATCATCATCATTTATCATCATCATTAATTGTTCCCTTAAGGGTCCCTTCAGGGACATTACATAAGGGGGGGGGGGGGGAGACAGCGATGGGAAACTGCCATACATCAGGTCAAAAAAAAAAGAAGAAAAAGAAGAAAAAATGCAAACAAAGGTAACAGAAAAATAAATAAGGGTAGAAAACATCCGGTATAAACAGAAATATGGAAATATCGCAAACTGAGTAGCAGTAAATTTAAAGAAAAGTGTACACGTAAATGTGAAACAGGGTAAACATAAGTGGCAAAAAAGAAGAGAAGGAAAAATAGGCGATGACACAAGCAAGTCGGATTGCTGGGAGAGGAAACGTGAGGAAAAGTGGCTATTTCGTGTTGAAATGGTCTGAACGTAACTGTCTAAATTTGGAGGTATTTGACTCTAAACCCACGGCTTCGGGAAGATTGTTCCATTCTTTTATGGCGATGGGGAGGAAGGATTTGTTGAAGGATTTGGAAGAACCATGCAAACGCTGTATGCTAAGGGAGTTAAACAAACGGTGAGATGAGCGTAAAGGAGCATGTAATAAGTTCTCTCGCAGTGCAGAAAAGTTGAAGTATAATTTATGAAAAAGACAGAGCATTGCAAGTTTCCGGCGGAGTGCTAGGGGCCGAGTCTGAGAGAAAATTTCATGTCAGTAACGCTGTGCCAACGTGAGTACTGGGAAGTTATGAAGCGGGCTGCCCGGTTCTGAATGGCTTCGAGCAACTGAATCAAGTAAACCTGGTGAGGGTTCCATATGGCTGAGGCATATTTCATTTTAGAGCGGACGTATCTTTCGTATGCTAGTTGCCTGATGGATGGAGGGGACATAGCCAGAGATCTTCGGGTGAAACCAAATGATCTGGAAGTGTTTGCACAAAGTTTCGTGATATTGTCCACGCAAGTTAGCTTGTTAGTTATTTTGACTCCCAGGTACCTGTATGAGTTTGTTACTGATAACGCCATGGAGTTCAGCGAATACGGGAAAAGGGTTGTGGAACGTTTACGTAAGATGTGCATGCATTTACATTTTGAAATATTAAGCTGCATAAGCCAGTCCGAACACCATTTCTAGATTTTGTTTAGGTCGTCTTGTAATAATTCCTGATCGGAATTATCGGAGATCCGGCGATAAATGACGCAATAGTCCGCAATAAGACGTACGGATGACGAAATCCCAGATGGCAGGTCGTTGATAAAAATTAGGAAGAGAAGCGGAGCAAGAACGGAACCCTGGGGAACTCCAGAGATAACGACAGTAGTTTCAGACGCATGACTGGCGATGACGGTGAAGTGTGAGCGGTTAGTTAAAAAGCAGCGAATCCAGGATAAGATAAAAGGGTCGAGTGATAAGCATACAAGTTTACACAATAGACGTTGGTGAGAACGCGGTCAAATGCTTTTGAAAAATCTAAGTAGATGACGTCTGTTTGGAATGAAGAATCTAAATTAAGGTGAAGATCGGTTGTAAATTCGAAACGTTGGGTTTCGCACGAGAACCCTGCCCTGAAACCATGCTGTTTGGGAAAGAAGAAAGAATTGTGATTGAGGTGATTCACAATATGGAAGTAGAGTATATGTTCGAAGAGCTTGCATGAGATACATGTTAATGAAATGGGACGATAATAAGAGGCGTCAGCACGGTCGCCGCTCTTAAAAATTGGCACAACCTTGCTTGATTTCTAGTCATCCGGAATTTGAATGGTATTGAGGGTCTGGGCGAGAATGAGTTGCAGGATTTGGCTTGTGAAACGTTTCGTGCCTTTAAGTATTTTAGCAGGAATGTTATCAGGTGGGGTGAAGTGGACGGCTTGAGGTTATCGATGAGCTTTGAAATTCCCTCAGATGTCATGGTTACGGGTGGCATTGGAATACAATTTACGCTAGGTAAAGTAATGCTCTTATCCGCTGACTCGTGGGTGAAAACTAAGGTGAAGTAGGAAATCATCGTGTCTGATCGCTCCTAAAGCGGAACGTCTGTGGCGTCTTGTCTTTTTAAGGATATATTATAGGAGCTGTTCTTGTTGGGCTGTAGCAAATTCCAAAATTTCTTGGGGTTAACACGCAATATTTCTAGGATATCGTGACTGTAGAATTTTGTTTTGGATGACCGCAATAATCTAGTGTATTCGCGAAGGATGCTGAAGTATTTTTTTTCATTTTACAGGTGATCCGGAGTTCTTGGCATTACGGAAGAGGCGCTTTTTTTTTTCGTGATAGCTTACGCAGCGAGTTAGAATACCTTGGCTTTGTGGCATCCCCGCGGATGCAGATGAGTGGGACGTAGGCATCTATGAGCGATAAGATTTTGTGCTTAAAAAAACACCAATTTTCGTTCACGATTCTTGTGGCCATGGACGCATGAAAGGTGGTGAAAAAGTGTTCGAGGTCGGAGTTTATGCTCGCGAAGGCAGCTTTACTGTAATCACGGATGTATTTGATGGATGGTTGACGGGGGGAGACTTCAATCGTCAGGTTAAAGAACAAGAGATTGTGATCACTCAGCCCACTGTAACATGAAATGGATTGATTTAGCTCAGGACTGGAAACAAGAATGAGGTCAAGAATATTTGAGCCTCGTGTTGGCTTGTTTACTGCATGGAAAAGGTTTGAAGTGAGGACCATTTCAAGGAAATCTTTAGATTGGCGAGATGACGAAGTAAGAGCCTCCCAGTCGATGTCCGGGTAGTTAAAATCACCGCAAAGCATTAGATTGGCATGAGGAAATCGGGATTGCAAGTCTTGAACTACAGAGTGAAGGTCCGTAATAAAAGAATGATCCGTGTCAGGTGCTAGAAAACACACAATTAGTACATTGGTACAAGAGGGAAGGCATATTTTCAGACACATTATTTCGCTGTGGCTGCTTATCTCGAGTAAAGTTGATGAAAAAGTTGAATTCACAAGAGCAAGAATGCTGCCTCCCCGGCGATCTACTCGACCTCGCCTCCAGATACGAAAGGACCGGTTGCTGTGGAGCAATTCTGAATCGTTTTTATCAGGTGTTAGCCAAGATTCAGTAAATAAAGCGATGTCAGTTCTATGGTCTTCGTGGACGGCCTCAACTATTTCTTTTTTTTTGGCAGGTAGCTTCTTATATTTGTCAGTAGGACAGAAATTTTGTTAGCTTTAGCTGTGCGCAGGCATTCTGACAGCAGGGCCGCAGGACCTGCGGTAGGGGAGTGTCGCACGGCACTTGCGTTAACCGCGATGAATGAATTTCTACAACGGAATATGTTTCGCCGTTGTAAGTGAAAAGTTTTCTGCCCATAACCAACTTATCAAAGCGGACCTTGAATGAGGCGTTAGTTTTTTGGCCATAAGAAAAAAGCTTTTTTCGGGCTAGCCGAACTTTAGCTGAGTAATCCTCACGAACTGAGAATGGGGTTTCTTTAAGTTTCTTTCCTGCAACAAGAATTCTTGATTTTTCTTTAAAGTGTGCAAGCTTAACTATGATTGAGCCGTTTTTGCCGTACTGGAAACGACCTAGTCGGTGTGCACGTTCAATATCTTGGCTACCAATTGTAATACCTAGGTGTTCGCAGCAGAAGCAAGTAATGTGCGCCTCGGACTGGTCCCAGCTTTCGCCGAGTTCGTCCTGAAGTCCGAGGAACAGTAGGTTTGTGCAGTCGTTGAAGTGAAAGCTGCCCTCCGAAAAAGACAGTTGCAACTTGTAGCAGAAAGCACAAAAAGCGGCTCAGCATTCCCCCTGGTTTGCAGCTGCCGAGCCCATTGATGAAGAAGGTTGTTTGGAAAGCGTTGTATAAGTGTTCGTTCGTGTACGTGACATGATGTCGCTGAAGTTAGGGACGATGCGAATAGCGTGGCAAAGAGTGCGGAACCAAGTGATCGAAGCAACCATTCGAACGTGTTGCGCTTTTACGTTTTCGTGCGCATGTCCACTCCTTGATTGTGTCAGTCGTTGAAGGGCGGCAGCTCGGTGAATGCCGCCCTCCAAGAAAGACAGCTGCAAACGGTAGCAGAAAGCAGAAAGGACTGCTAAGGATTCCGCCTGGTTTGCTGCTGCCGAGTCCATTGATAAAGAACATTGTTGCAAAGCTTTGGATAAGTGTTCGGGCATGCATGTGAGTTGATGCCACTGAGGTCCGGTACGATGTGAATAGCGTGCCGAATGACAGCGGACCAGGTCATCGACGCAACCAATCGCATGTGTTGCGCTTCTTCGTTTTAGAGCGCATGTCCACTACGTACATGTCTCAGTCGTTGAAGTGCGGCCGATCGCTGAATTCTACCCTTCGAAAACGACAGCTGCATCCTGTAGCAGAAGGCAGAAAGGGCTGCTCAGCATTCCCCCTGGTTTTCTGCGGTCGAGCCCATTGATGAAGAACATCGTTTCGAAAGCTTTGTATAAGTGTTCGAGCGTGCATGTGACATGATGCCACTGACGTCAGGTACGATACAGATTGCGTGGCAAAAGGCAGCGGTACCAGGTCATCGAAACAACCATACGCACGTGTCGCGCTTTCATGTTTTATGGCGCATGTCCACTCTTTGGCCGTCTCAGTCGTTGAAGTGCAGCCGATCGGTGATAGGTTGTCCTCTGAGAAAGGCAGCTGCAACATGTAGCAGAAAGCGGATAGGGCTACTGAGCATTGCGCCTTGTTTGCTGCTGCCGAACTCATTGATGAAGAACGGCGTTATAAAGCTTTCTTTAAGTGTTGGAGCATGCATGTGACAAGATATCACGGAAGTGCGGTAGGATCGGGTTAGCGTGCCAACCGGCAGCGGTACCAGGTCATCGACGCAACCATCCGCACGTGTCAGCAAATACGTGAAATGCCTGCAACGGGATGAGGGGTTAGCTGGAAAGAGTGGCACCTACCTTGAGGCCGCCACGGGAAAAAAGCAGGAGCGCAGGGAGGGGTCAATCACCCTTGTCGAATCCGAATCACGCGGAAAAGAACTTAAGGGAAGCAAGCATAGGTAGTAGAGAGCGAAATGGTGGTTATCGCCTGCGACTCAAGCCTGCCTAGGTGCTCAGACGCAATTGGGGAGAGGGTGAAAGGCGGTAAAAGAGTGGCGGTAGGGACATTTCCAGGGCAGACACTACGTTCTGTCAGGGAGCGAGCAAAAGAAAAGCTCGCATAATATGCCCATGTGCGCAACCTTGTTGTAGTAGTAGGTGGGTTAATGACGTCGTAAACAGGAAAGGGACAGGACTAGCCCAGCGCTTGGCGAAGTGGGTGGAATACTTATGCGAGCTATCCCCTCAGGTACAGATCGAGGTGCACACGGTGCCGGAGGTGCTTGTACGTGGCAATCACGTACAAAGTGCCATAGTGGCTGGTAATGAGGCGATATGGAAAATCAGCCGAGAGAAAGGCTTCGAGGGTGTCGAAGTAAACCGGTAAGTGAGAAAGTGTGGTGGTTTTCAACGAGATGGGATCCACTTCAATTGCAGGCTTGCATGAGAAGTGGGCTGGCGACTTGCTGGTCGCGCTGTTGGTTTTTTAGGGGGCCCACAAGCGCTCAGTAGGTGACAGTAGGTAGTAATGAAGAAGGTCCCCTAAGGGAACCTCAGAATAGCATCGGCGTCAATATTATAAAAAAGGAGGAAATCAAGAGAGCTCGCCATGCAATAGGCTACATAAACATGCAGGGCGGCAGAAGAAAGGAAAAGTGGGCAGAGATTGAGGAGCAGTTAAATAGAGTACTAATAGGGGTGTATGCGGTTACAGAAACGCACCTTACAGACTCGGAAGAACCGCCAGTGATTAAAAATTATGTTTGGGAAGGGTGCAACAGAATTAAGTCGGAATGAAAGGGAGGGGGAGACCGAATGCTCATCAATCAGGGACCCAAATGGAAAAGAGTGAATTCAATAGGTCAAGACCATCTTTGGTTATCAGGTACAATGAGTGGGAAAAAACTTGGCTGGGCGTTACCAATGTGTGGATCGAAAATAATTGCGCAGAGAAGAATATAGACTTAATGGAATGCATAAGAGCTGATATTATGGGTTTTGGGAATGATGCTGAAATTATCCTATTAACTGACATGAATGCCCACATACTGGCTTTAGATGGCTATACAGAAAACAACAGAAAGTCAATGCTAGACCTTTGTGAGCAACATAACCTCGTTATCGTGAATACAGCGCCTAAGTGAGAAGGGCAGACCACGTGGGAAGTGGGAAACTGGCAATCAACAATTGATTACTGTTTGATGACAGAAGGAACTCATGATAAGTTGAGAGAAATGGTCCTTGATGAGGAAGGGTATAGCAGCATAGGGAGTGATCATAAACGTATCATTTCGAAAATGGGATATGTAGTTGGGAATGAGCGAAATGGGTGCAAAATGGCCAGTCCAAATTTGAACGCTGAACAAGTAACAAATATAGTCACTAGAGTGGTGGAAGAACATTGAAAATGCCAAGAGTTGGTATATAGTGAGCTTCTAAGTGTAATAACGACAGAAATATAGAAAGAGAAACAACATCTTCGTTGGAAAGAAAAAAAACCGAAAAGCTTGTGGAACAGGGAGATACGAGAAGCGATCGCCGAACGACAGAAAGCATCCCGAGAGCACAGGAAGGCAAAGAAGGCGCAGTTGCTGCAGGATGAAGTAGCCAGTAAATGGGAAATATACCACGAGAAAAGTCTATGGTTCCGATACTGGTGCGAGCAAAGATAAAAGGTGTAAGTGAACGTTGGTTGTCAGAAATACGTGAGGAAAGGAATTCCGCACCTAGAGTATTTTGGAACCACATCAAATTATTAGCCAGGAAGTCAACAACAATACAAAAACATATCGTAGACAAAGATCGGAACAAATTGGAAGGGAAAGTGGCATTAAACTACCTCCGAAAAATAACAGCCGAACCTTTCCAAGGCAATGACCAGGTTGTATTTGAACAAAAAAAAGAGCATGAAAGAGAACGAGATGGAAGAGGAGCTGGTGCTGACAAATATCAACTGGAAGAAAGGCGATGAGAAAATTCCTAAGCGCACAGCCACAGGGCTAGTACAGGCTCCCATTAGGCAGAAAAATGAACTAGGACCAAAAATTAAGGAAAATGCGGTGAAAACAGTGGAAAGAACTTCAAAACATAGACGAATACCAGTCAGTTGGCGACAAGGTAGAATGAATTTAATCTATAAATGTAAGGGGAGAAATATAGAAGTTACTCGTATAGACCGTTGACCATTACATCGGTAATATACACGCTAGCAATACAGACTATCAAATTAAAGCTGCATGCATGGGCAGAGAATAATGACATTTTGGGAGATCTTCAGAATGGCTTCAGGATAGGCAGGAGTTTGGATGATAATTTATTTGTTCTTACTCAGTGTATTGAAATAGCAAGAGTAGAAAGCAGACCGTTATATGTGGCTTTTTTTAGAAATTACAGGGGCGTATGACAACGTAGACCGCACAATTGTGGGATATTCTGGAAGGGGAAGGCTTAGGTCACGATTGTCTACAGCTTTTGAGAGAGATTTACCTACAAAATACCCTTAGCGTTGAATGGGAAGAAATGAAGAGCGAGGAGAAAGTGGATATCAGCAAGGGACTCAGGCAACGGTGCCCTTTATCCCCACTGCTGGTTATGATGTACATGGTGAGGATGGAGAGGGGCTAGAAGGAAGTATTATCGGGTTTGATCTCTCACACAGGCAACCGGTACAGTGATAGAGCAGCAGCTTCCATGTTTATTTTTGCGGATGACATTGTCTTGCTAGCTAACAAGCAAAGTGATTTGCAACGTCTGGCTAGTATCTCTGGACAGGAAGGCAAGAAAGAATTTAGGTTTGTAATTTCGTGCTAGAAAAGCTGTTGTTATGGTATTCGATGAAAACAGTGAACATACAGTGACAATACAGGGCCAGGAAATACCTCGCGTAAGAGAATATAAAGACCGTGGTATATGGATAAACGAAGGCAATAGATATATGGAAACACAGGAAAAAACAATAACAGTAAAGAGGAAGAGAACTGCAGCCATAATCAAGCACAAAGTGCTATGGGAATACAATAGGTACGAGGTCCTCCGGGGTATGTGGAAAGGTGTAATGGTTCCAGGACTTACTTCTGGAAATGGGGTTGTTTGCTTGAAATCAGGGGTAAATTCAGGACTCGAGGGGAACCGAAGGTCAGCGGGTCGCCTCGCATTGGGCGCTCACGGGAAGACTACAAATGAAGCTGTTCAGGTTGATATGGTCTGGACTAGTTTTGAAGTGAGGGAAGCTCACAGTAAAATTATTATGAAGAACGACTAAGGAATATGGAAGAAAGTAAATGGGCTGGGAGAGCGTTGAGGTATCTGTACAGGAAAAACATTGATTCACAGTGGAGGAAAAGAACTAGGAAGCTTACCAACAAATATGCGGGGTGTATGGGTGGGCAAACCGCAACAAAGAACGTCAAGCGGAAAGTCAGAGAGGCTGAAATAATCCCATGGGTGGCGGAAATGGAAGACACCTGCGGTGAGTAATTAATTAGGAGGAAAAATGAAATCAGGAAAGAAACAATTCATGATAACTCAAAGGGAAACTCATTACTTTTCGAAGCGAGATCACGATGCCTTAGAACATGCACCTAAAAGAGAGATATAAGAAGGAAGAAGAAGCATGTGCTTGCTGCGGTAATGGTAGGGAAATGATGGAGCATGTTTTATTAGAATGTGAACACATCTGCCCAGCAGTCGATTTAGGCACCACTGGCCTCCTTGAAGCCCTTGGGTTCAGCGAGAACAGGGAAAAAGTAAACATGCCCGCAATAGAGATAAGTAAGAGACGATTGGAAGATTGGTGGAAGAAAAGTAGTGAAACGACAAAAATCGTTGACGTACAAAAGCAAAGTTCGCAAGGGGGGGGGGGGTGGGGGGGGGGGGTCAGAAAAATGTGGTTGTGGGAATTCATAGTCTCTTTTTTATTTATTTTTTATTTTTGAACTTGGCAATGGCATTACGCAGTATAATAGCAAGAGCCTGGTGGCGCAACCCACCGCCCCGTTCAATAAGGACGCTCATAACATCCATCCATTCATCCATCCAAATACGGCCCACGCAACAGGCCACGTTTCTACCAGAAAGCTCGTCTTCGTACATCGCGTTGGCGGCCAGCGTTTCGCAGAAACATTATGGTTGTATACGCACCAACTGCCGGGTAGCGTATGCGGGATCTTTGAATGCTAAGGCGTTCCACTCTTGAAGTTGAAGCCTAAGCGTCCTCAATTTTTTTACACCGAAGCTGTCTACGGGTAGGTTATGGACGATCGCGTCCGCGCGTAGACCAACAATTACTCATACGTGGGCCGATCCCGAAGGTAGTGCATACCAGTCCGACACACGGTGGTGGTGAATCAGGCATTAATCACTCCCCATACGTGGGACGATCCCGAAGGTATTGCAATGCCGGGTGAAGCCGCGGCGGAGGTGAAGCAGGCTTTAGGCACGCCCCATACGTGGGCTGTTTCCGAAGATAATGCAATATTAAGCCGTCCCGCAACGGAGGTGCAGTTCGCCTGAGGGGTCCACATTGCTTCGCTGGTCAGCATTCTTCACGGAGTGGAAGAGCACTGAGTTTTTTTAGCCGTTTAGCATGGAAGGCACCCATAGATTACATTGTGTCGAAGGCTAGCAACCCAGTAAACTTCTTGAGACGCAACTTTAAACAAGCACCGGCCTCTCTAAAGCTGCGTATGTCGAATGTGCGCCCACTTTTACGACACGCGTGTAGCACTTCGGACCCTTTTACTAAAGTTCGTTCTCTGCATCGTGTGCAGTTACGAGCGGTCCGTTTCGTCACAGGTAGGTGGGCACGGTCGCTGGGCCACGATGCACGCCCTTTCATTTCTTTACACCAATATTCGCCGTATTCTTCCCAAACATGATGCCCTCCGAACCCTGCGCAGTGCAACGGCATCGAACATTGTCCTTCGTACTGAAACTTGGCTTAATCCGTACAATAATAATGCTGAAATTCTTTCACATTTTCCAAAATTTTCTATATTCCGACGCGACAAAACCCACCAAGAAAAAGGGGGGGGGCGTACTGATGGGCGACGTACAGCACAGGAAAGTCTTCAGTGTGCTGACATAACAGTAACAACGCCCTTAGAAATTGTCTTTGTGATAAGCAACGCTGCCCGCCCAGCCGTTATTATCGGCACATGGTATCGTTCACCCGACGCAAACCGCTCTTTCGTGGCTGACTTCCATGAGGTGCTTCACTCGGTAACAGTGCTTTATCCCCAATCACCTATCATACTGTTCGGCGATTTCAACTTCCCTGCCATCAATTGGTCCAAAGTGGGCAAGGTGGCAGCAGTACGAGCATCAGGCTTACCCGCTGCCAATTTCTTACGCAGATCGCCTTCCTCGCTTGTTGCTACTTCTAATGTGCTGCGGTCATCTCTCCTGACGTCATCGCTCTCGTGCACTCGCCGCCATCGTCAAGGTCCCTGGGTGATTCCGCTGGCAGCTGTACGAACTGTCCTATCTCCCTTCCGGATTACTGTCTTGATCTGACCGCCACCAAACGCGCCCGGAACCCGGGCATAGCTGGCACACTGAACCGTCCATTCACAATCAAGCCCAGTCCCACGACGTCAACGATCATGCCTATAAATTCCCAGCCGGATCCTTCCTTCTTCAGTGGGCAGGGTGGCAGCAGTACGAGCATCATGCTTACCCGCTGCCTATTTCTTACCCAGGTATGTTACTTTCAGAATTCCCGCTGCATTCGCTCTGATGATCGATTCTTACTGCTGCTCTCTTGCCCACACTATTCTTGCAGATGCTTTGCTTATATTTCTTTGTACTCGCAGCTCGCTGTTTGTATTAGTAGATTGTTACAGAGTGGTGGCGTTGAAAGCAATGCTGGTCCTCACTCCCAAAAAAATCCGAGCCTTTAGCAAGGTTTTGCCGATCAACCATCGTTGTCTGAAATGCTCACTGAGCATTTGAACGGGCAGAAAAGATTAGCTGAGCATATGGCCGAAATTAAAAACTTTGAACAATCTGTTGATACACGTTTTGAGATTATCGAATCGCGTCTTGCTGCCCTGGAGTCCTCGTCACATAAGCCGGCCGCCCCATGCGGCAGTCTTAACAGTGAACTCGCACGTCTAACAAACGAAATTCACAGCCTTTCAACTAAATATGATGAATTAGAAAACCGTGCTCGTAGGAACAATATATACTTACACAGTCTACCAGAATCCTCCGATGAAGATAATGACTGCCTGTCCTCAGACATTGCAAAATGGTTTGAGGATAAACTTAAAATGAGCTGTTCTCAAATAGAAAGATGCCATCGTCTTGGAAGGCCTTCACGTGACCGTCCACGACCCGTGATTATGAAACTTCTGGACTATCGGGACAAAGTTTCGGTGTTAAAAAGTGGTCGCAAGCTAAAGGAAACCGATTACCGTATTTCAGAAGATTTTTCACTAAGTGTCCGGAACATCCGCAAAAAACTTTGGGAAGCATCGGAGAGTTTTAGGAACAATGGGTGCACGGTCCGCATACGGTTTGACCATTTATTTATCGATAAAGTTCGCTATAACTGGAACAGCGCTTCTAATACGTCAAAGAAAGTACATCGTGACACACCACTAAGTAGTGTCACACCAGCCTCACCGCCTTGACTCCTTCGTCGCAAAACCAATGACCTCCGTGTATTAAATATTAACGCAATAAGCCTTCTCAATAAATTTTCCGACTTCCATCTCTCTAGTAACGGCTCATTCCCCCCCTATTATAGGCATTACGGAAACATGGCTACATGACGGCATATACGACTCCGAAGTTGCGTTAAGTGGATGCACGTTCATCATCATCATCATCATCAGCCTGGTTACGCTCACTGCAGGGCAAAGGCCTCTCCCATACTTCTAAAACAACCCCGGTCATGTACTAATCGTGGCCATGTCGTCCCTGCAAACTTCTTATTCTCATCCGCCCACCTAACTTTCTGCCGCCCCCTGCTACGCTTCCCCTCCCTTGGAATCCAGTCCGTAACCCTTAATGACCATCGGTTATCCTCCCTCCTCATTAGATGTCCTGCACATGCCCATTTGTTTTTCTTCATTTCAACTAAGACGGCATTAACTCGCGTTTGTTCCCTCACCCAATCTGGTCTTTTCTTATCCCTTAACGTTAAACCCATCATTCTTCTTGCCGTAGCTCGTTGCGTCGTCCTCAATTTAAGCAGAACCCTTTCTCCAGGTTTCTGCCCCCTAGATGAGTACTTTGGTAAGGATACACGTTGGTACGAGTTTACAGACCGAATGGTAGAGGCGGTGGTGTCGCCCTCTATATACAGTCCCACCTAAAGTTTTCAGTTCTTGAAACCCTATGTGAAATTGAATTGCTTTTGTGCAAGATTCATTTGGAAAGATCATCCGCACTAATTGGAGTGTTTTACCGGCCTCCCGGCTATTGTGGTGATCAGTTCGGCTTTCTTAGCAACATTTTGTATGATTTGAAATTATCAAATATAATACTTATTGGAGATTTTAATGCACCTGGCATTCACTGGCCCTCTCTCACCATTACTGGCTGCGACGTGTCTCTCTCGAGAAAATTATCGCGCCTTTCCCTACATTCGGTCTTAAACAGATTTCCACGAGAACACCAGGGAAATGGCTGTCCTAGATTTAGTTTTTCTTGGCTCCAGTCTTCTCCAAAGTGGCTTCCAGTGCTGCGTTACTGACGGGATTTCTGACCACAAAGCCGTACTGTTCTCGGTTTTCTGTATTATTCCCAAACCGCGGATTGAGTACTGCACTTTTCGTGATTTTAGCCGCGCCAATGATGCTGCAATTACCGACACACTTAGCGAATCGTTTGAGAAGTTTCATGAGTTATCTTTGAACAGTGATGTTGATGTTGCCGTAGGGTTTTTTGAGAATATTGTTGAAACATGTATTAACCAGTTTGTTCCCCTCAAAACAAAAAAGAAAAATATTAATTCACCGTGGATGACAAGAGAACTACTGCATTTATCGCGTCGTGTTTCGAGATTGCGCAAGTCTAAAAGAAAGGGTAATCCTGCCAAAATTGTAGAGTTCAGTGATGCCAAGAAAGAACTTCGCCAGCAACTAACATCTGCCAAGGATTTCTACCATGCTGTTACTTTGCCAAAATTAATGAAAACAAACCCTCGTATGTTCTGGAAATCGATAATGCCAAGTAACAGCACAACTAACAGTTTAGTTGTTAAGGACGTTGCAGTTTCAGATTCACTCACGATTGCTTCCGCTTTTAACACCTATTTTCATTCCGTGTTCACACAGGATAACTCTTCACTTGCCCATTTTAGCTATGACTCATACCCTCCTATTGAAGACATCGTTGTCTCTAGTTGAGGTGTTCTGAACATGATCCGCCATTTAGATACTAAAAAGAGCGGCGGCCCAGATGACATACCAAATTTCTTCCTCGTTTGTTACTACGTTTGGACAAGCGGATACCTCTCCGTTATCTTCTGTAAATCATTATCCACCTCCACTGTTCCCCAATCCTGGAAGCTTGCTACGGTCATTCCGATATGCAAATCCGGTAACGCTCAACTTGTGCAGAATTACAGACCCATTTCATTAACTGCTCATTCATGCAAGTTACTCGAACATATAATTTTTAAACACATGACGGAATTTCTTGAAAGCCACAATATCCTATCCAATTACCAACATGATTTCCGTCGCAGATATAGCACCACTACCCAACTTATCGAATTCACGCGCGATATTTGTCAGTCATTAGATTTAGGCGGCCAGATTTTTGTTGACTTATCCAAAGCTTTCGACACCGTCCCACTCCTCTACAAGCTCCGCTCTAAATAAGCCTTCTCTGCTTGGTTGGTAGCTTCTCAGTGTGTGCACTCCAACGGCTCCGCCCGCTTCTTATGACTTGCCGCATTGCGTGTCCGTTAGTATTCGTCTTTACGCTGATGTCCTCTATTATAGTTTTAGCACACCAACGGATCATGATTTACTTAATGACTCCTTTGCAAGATTTTGTAGGTGGTGCAAGAAATGGCAAATAAACATTAATTTCTCTAAAACTGTTTCCATGTCCTTCTCCAGACGCCCATCACTTTTCACGTACCCTTTCTATGGTCAAGATTTAAAAAGAGTAACCGAATTTAAATACCTTGGTCTTCATTTCTCCCATGACATTTCATGGTCGAAACACATTGACATCATATGTAACAAAGCTTTTAGACGTCTCGGTTACCTCCATCGTTCATTACGTAAGGCTCCAAAGGATACCAAACTGATGACGTATAAAACACTTATCCGCCCCATTCTTGATTATGGCTGCATCATATGGAATCTTCATAAAAAAATGCCATATTAAAAAAATAGAATCAATTCAAAAGAAATCAGTGCGCTTCATTTTTCGCAACTATAGCCGAGATTTTCCCCCTTCTTCCCATTAAGCAGCTATAGGTCTTACAGTTCTTTCATCTCGCCGCCGCTTAGAATGCATAAAATTTTTACACACGCTGATTCATTCTGAGCGCCTTGTTACACTAAATAATTTTTTGAACTTTAGTCCACCATCTATAACTAGGATTCTCATAATCTCAACCTTGCCCCTTTCTTTTGCCGAACGGAGGTGCCCAAGCACAGCTTTTTCCGTTGGCCATTGAGCTCTGGAATTCACTGCCTGGAAGCATCCGCTCTTTACCTACGCAAGAATTTTTGAAAACATATAGTTCATATTTTTGTGCCTGTATTTTGTTTTCTCGCTTTCCTTTTTTTTCTTCACTCCCTCACTGCCCACTCCTGCAATAGCCCCACCGAGGCTGCAGTATGTATAAATAAACAAAAAAAAATATAGCTGAAACAACGTCAAAAAACAATTTCGAAAGTGATTTCCTTAATACATGTCTTACGTTTGGCTTAACACAAATCGTCAGTAACGCCACGCGGCCCAATGATATGTCTTCTAACATATTGGACCTTATCCTCACTTCTCACTCCGATAATGTTTCAGCACTGGCGCATTTATCTGGCCTTAGCGATCATTCAGTGCTACATATCTCATTCCAATGTGACATCCCTGCCTTCACTAAAACTAGAAAACTATTCCACTTTACGACAAAGGCAACTATACTGATATGAATATTAAACTAGCGGAATTTGCCAGCTCATTCTTTACCGGTTTCTTAGAACGTTCTGTTGAAATTAACTGGCTTCTTTTCAAAAATAAAACGCATGAGCTGATAAAAACCTACATACCTACTATCAATGTAACTGAAAAGCACTCATCACCTTGGTTCAACAGGACACAAAAGCGCCTCAACAATAAAAAGAAAAGGCTTTACCGCGCTGCTAGGCATTACAACTATGAGTGCACATGGCAGAAATACTACACCGTTGAATAAACGTACCTATCCCTTGCTAGTCAAGCAAAACGCTCCTTTTTTTCGACAACCCTACCAAACATCCTGCGAAATAACTAAAAAAAATTCTGGAATATTATAAATCCAAAGTATTCGCAACCACTTGCACTATGCGACGAGAAAAATAAGCCTATTCCTGATCACGAAATCGCCGAAGCGCTTAATCATGCATCCCGTGTTTACGAATGAACCTAAAGGTGAACTTCCTGAATTCCCACTTTTCAGTTACCATACAATGCCCGCAATCACCTTCAGTTCTGATGGAATCAGGAAATGCATTGACTCCTTGAAGCTGTCGTCTTCACCTGGCATCGATGGTATTAATTCCAAAGTCTGCAAAAATAGTAAATATGTTACAAGCGAGATGTTATGTCATATTTTTCAGCAATCTTTATCATCAGGAGTGGTGCCGGACGACTGGAAAGTGGGTAAGGTTATACCAGTCCCAAAGAAAGGTCCTTCATCATCATGTAGTAGCTACCGCCCAATCTCTCTAACCAGCGTCTGTTCGAAATTAATGGAACATGTGCTTTACTCCCACATTGCTACATTCCTAACGTCTGTCCGTTTCTTCCACCCTAACCAGTATGGCTTCCGTAAATGTTTATCTTGTGATAACCAATTAGCGCTCTTTATAAATGACATAAGCTCTAACCTTGATCAAAACGTCCCAGTTGATGCCCTCTTTTTAAATTTTGAAAAGGCGTTTAACAAAGTTCCGCATTAACGACTTCCTAAAACTTTCTCACTTGCACCTAAATTCCCTTGTTTTGGGCTGGATACGAAATTTATTGAATAAGAGACAACACTTTGTGTATCCTAACAACTACTCCTCCTCTAAAAGCCCTGTTCTCTCCGGTGTACCCCAAGGCAGTTCTCGGACCCCTCCTCTACCTTATATATAAGTGATTTACCGGATAGTTTCTTCTAAGATTCGCCTTTTTGCTGAGGATTGTGTCATTTATCACCCAATCCTAGCTGATACCGACAACACCGCATTGCAAGATGATCTAGACAAAGTTACCATTTGGTGCAGCATGTGTCTAATGTAACTGAACACTACAAAGACTTTACTAGTACCTTTCCATCGACGGAAGCTTCATCATACTCCTAAGTACGTTCTCTGCAACTCGGAAATGTCATGTGTAGAGTTATGCAAGTACCTTGGCCTTACACCCTCAAATAACCTTCCTTGGTCTTCTGATATTACGAACATCACTAACGAAGCCAATCGCACGCTTGATTACTTCCGCCGCAACTTGCGCTTCGTTTAAAGATACAAACTTATCTCACTTTTGTCAGACTTAAGCTAGAATACGCATGCTCTGTTTGGGACCCGCACCAAACCACGCTTTCTAACACTTTAGAAGCAGTTCAGAATCGTGCAGCTCGTTATATTTATTCTGATTATTTTTACCACACTAATGTCTCTCAGCTAAAATTAAAAGCAGAAATTTCCAATCTAGACATAAGGCGTCATGTTTTGAGACTGTGTCTTTATCACAAATTTTATCATTCTGCTCCTAGTACTTCAGCCAACATTCCAGCACACCGTCAATCTTGCCGATTACGTCACGAAAAATCTGTGTACCCTCCGCCTGCCCGGACCACTGCGCACCTACATTCTTTCTTTGTGAAGACTGCCCGGGACTGGAATTACCTTTCCGCCGACGCCGTGCACCACTCCAATCAACATCAGTTCAAGGCTGCCATTGAGTCCACATTCCACTGAAGTGGTCACCCATCCCTCATGTAATACCCCACACCGGGGCCTTTGAGGTAATAAATAAATAAATAAATAAATAAATAAATAAATAAATAAATAAAAGCCGTTTGCCTTCGCTGCGCAGACACTTATCCTGGCCCCGGTTCCCGCCGCTTCCGATGCCACGACTCCCAGCGAACCACTTCGCTTCGAGTGTGCCGCCAGCCCTTGTCAGCTGTCTACAGCTACAGATAGGCCGGCAGCGCCACCGCTGCTGTTCTTCAACTGCTCCCGGATCGCCGTACCGTCATCGACAACAACCGAAATAAAACAGCATCAGCCAAGCGCGGCCCTCTGTGGGCTCGGTCGCTGCGCCACGATGCACTCATCAAAGCCGTTTGTCTTCGCGGCGCAGGTCAGTAACCATTATTGTCTTTTCACAAAAAAATCAAGTGACTACCATCTCCTGCAGCTACCGGGCCCACAGTGCTGCATTTCGATTGTTATTGAATGTTCTGATGTAGTGCGTACCTTGTTGTTGTTGGCTGGCGATATCGAGTCAAACCCAGGTCCCGACACGGTACTCGCGGAACAAAAAAAGCTGTCTACTGGTCAGTCACATCTACTCACCGAGGTTCAAGGCCTTAGAAACCAACTAACAACTACTGAACAGGCTATATCTGATTATCCGACCTAGAAACTCACTATCAAGATCTGGTAACACTACGCACCGACATGGATACGACCTGCACTAACACCACCTAAACAGCCAAAGAAATCAGAGGAATAGAAGCCCGCCTGGATGATGGCGAAAATCGCTCACGACGTAAAAATTTAATTTTCCGTAATATCACAGATAACAATGCATCGGAAAACTACGCCCAATCTGAAGAAACGGCCATGCGCCTCTGCCATGATCACTTAGATCTAACCATTGACCCAAAAAAATTGAACGGGCTCATCGTCTAGGCCACCATTCTTTTGGGCGCCCTCGCCCAATAGTAGACAAATTTACATTTTTTAAAACCAAAGAGATAATTCTTTCTAATGGCAGTAAGTTAAAAGGGACTGATTACAGCATTGGGGAGGATTTCTCACGCCCTGTCCGAGATGCGCGAAAGCATCTAGTTAGATTTGGCAAAACTAAAACCACAAAATTTTCCTTGCGCTACAAAACATTGTCCATCGGTCATAAGCGGTGCGCATTCGACGAATCATCGCAGACAGTAAAAGAAATCTTATAGTATACGATTCATCGTCGTGTAACTAAACTTCCTGGTAGAAGCCCTCGTGGTAAACTTCCAAATCGTTCTTTTTCTATTATTTTCATAAACATACGCAGTTTCCTCCCCAAACGCGAACACATCTGTAATCTTGTTTTATCATCTACCAGCAACATACTTATACTAACTGAAACGTGACTAACAGATGACGTCAGTGATACTGAAGTTCTTGCCAATCTACCTAATTTTAATATTTTTGGCAAGGATCGCAAGGGCTTCAGAAGATGAGCTGTTCTAATTGCCACTAATTAGCAATCGCCGTGTTCTGTTATTAATATCCAATCAGAACTTGAAATACTACGGGTGATCTGCCGTGCATCACCACAAACCGTCATACTAGGCGTCTGCTACAGACTCCCCCACAGCAATCCAAAATTTTCTTATTACCTAAATGATAGCCTAAATCAACTTACTACTACACATCCCAACGCGCGCATTCTTCTTTTTGGCGATTTTAACTTGCCGTCTATTGACTGGCAGAACTTCACACCAACAAGCAATGAAGAAGTAACTAACTTTCTTGATGTTTGTCTAAATTTTAATCTCACCCAATTAGTAAAAGAACTCACACGCGTCGTACGTGATTCGTCAAACAACTTGGACCTTATACTAACTGAAGTACTATAGCGCCAAACAGACGACACAAGAAGAAGAGACACGGACGAGCGCTTACTAACAAATGATGCTTTAATGACGGAAACACACAACATATATACGCAAATTTGGCGGCGCAACTCGCGCATTGTCAAAACATCACATGGTAACTAGGCAAAAGGCGATAGAACGATTGTGAAGGTGACGTTCGTGAAGATGACACGTGGTGTACTGGGCCAAATGACTATAAATTATAATGGTTACGCGATACACAAACACCGCCGTAAGGGAGTACCCCATAAGAAACTAAAAGATTAGGAATATTCACCAGGCGCAGGCGGCGCAGCAACATGCTCAGTTTTAACTATGGGCTTCTAAAAATGACATCTCACTTTTATACAGAATTCTGTATAATTCTGCCTATAGTTAAAAAAACTGAGCATGTTGCTGCGCCGCCTGCGCCTGGTGAATATTCCTAATCTTTTAGTTTTTTATGGCGTACTCCCTTACGGCGGTGTTTGTGTATCGCGTAACCATTATAATTTATAGTCATTTGGCCCTGTACATCACGTGTCATCTTCACGAACGTCACCTTCACAATCGTTCTATCGCCTTTTGCCTAGTTATCATGTGATGTTTTGACAATGCGCGAGTTGCGCCGCCAAATTTGCGTACATATGTTGTGTGTTTCCGTCATTAAAGCATCAGTTGTTAGTAAGCGCTCGTCCGTGTCTCTTCTTCTTGTGTCGTCTGTTTGGCGCTATAGTACTTCAGTAATATGCACCAACTAGCCCAACAAAAAGTTCTGCTGGATTATACTAACCAATCACCCTGAAAGTTTAAGCAAATGTTACTTATCTCCGCGAAGTTAGCGACGACAAAGTTCTACATGCTACTTTCACCTTCATCGAGGAATCGCGCCAAACGTTCCACAAAACGATTCGCCTTTACGACAAAGGCAATTACAATGAAATGAACAACCAATTGCTCGTTTTTTTTTTCAGAATTCGAACGAGGTTTTCAAGACCGATCGAATGAAGAAACACTGGCTTACTTTTAAAACCAAACTCGCCGAAATAACATCCAAATTCATTCCCACCATTACATTTCGTGCCAATCATACTAAACCATGGTTCACAAAGTCCTTGAAAACACTCGAGAACAAGAAGAACTGACTTTTCCGTGCAGCAAAGCTAAACCCGAGCGAATGCGCATGGAATAAATACTAAGAGGCCGAGTCAATATATTTGCGGTCCATTTGTAATGCCAAACACGTATTTTTTCATACTGACCGCCCGCAGATCCTAACCAATAACCCCAGAAAGTTCTGGCAAGTTCTAAATCCTGATCATGCGCCTATCATCCCACTTACCGACACACTTGGCGAGGAAGTGAGCGACGTCGAATGTACAAATATATTCAACACTGCATTTTCATCCGTCTTCACAAACAAAACTGATATAACCACCATCTGTACCAACTGGCTAACCAAGATCGCTCATGCCACCAGTCACATTCGCTGCACACGGCATCACCTGTATCATTGAAAATATTAGGATGTCATCCTCGGCAGGTACTGACAAAATCACCAGCAAACTCTTAAAAAACACTCGGCATTCTTCTTCAGTGTACTTATCATTACTGTTCACACAATCACTCTCCACAGGTAGCATACCCAGCGATTGGAAGATGGCAAAGGTCGTTCCGCTCTTCAAATCAGGTAAGAAAGAATCGCCCCTTAATTATCGCCCCATCTCTTTAACAAGTGTGCCATGCAAAATCATGGAACATGTAATCTATTCTTGCATAATAAACTTTCTTGACTCTATTAATTTCTTTCATCCTTCACAACACGGCTTCCGTAAGAACCTATCTTGTGAAATACAATTAGCTATTTTTGTCCATGACCTGCACATGGCCCTTGATTCTAACCTTGAAACTGACTCAGTCTTCCCAGATTTCGCAAAAGCCTTCGACAAGGTTCCTCACAAGCGCTTACTACTAAAACCTGCTTCGTTAAACTTGCATCATAACGCACTGCAGTGGATAAAAGAATTTCTGGCAAACCGTAGCCCATTTGTTCACGTTAATAATCAAGCCTCTAGGTCTCTTGCAGTAACAAAGGTGTGCCATTGATTGGCACACCTTTTCATTGCATTCTGCTCACTGTGATGATAACACAGTCTTTGATATTGTATTCGCGTTTGACTTACTGCAAATGGTAAATAATTTCTCGAGAGTACAGGCAGCGGTAGGCTCAATTCCAGACTTATTTGTTGTAAGTGGCGCCATCCGAAATGCGATAACATCTGAAGACACAAACGGGATTTCTGATCACAAAGCTGTCTTGTTGAGCTTGTCAAATGTCTACCCTGATCGCAAAAACAGTGTTCATTTTTTCCCCAATTTTTCTCGCGCTGATGATGAATCCATTCTGGATATGCTTGCATTCTACTTCGATGACTTCAGAAGCAGCGCTTGCAATATGATGGCTTTCCTTTAGGCCAATTGTCTCTGAATGTATCCAACGTATCGTTCCCAGAATTGCAAAATCTTCTGTGCAGAGTAACCCATGGATTTCTCGTGAGACGTTACGCTGACAGCGAAGGTTTAAAAGGTTAAAAGTGAAATCAAGAACAAATGTAACCTTAAAATCTATTGTAGAAGGCACTTCAGAACAACTAAAACAAAAAATAATTTGCGACAAAGAAAAATATTACGGAACGATCCTGCCTTCGTTTATTAAAACGTCTCCCGAAAGATTCTGGCGCCAAATCACACCTAAATCTTCTTCCACCAGTGGGTTCATATAGACGGCAAATGTGTGTGTGATGAGACTCGTTTGTTCTGCTTTTAACAAATTATTCCAGTCGGTATTTACCAAAGATAATGGTTGCCTTCCCAACTTTTCTATATCGCTTCCTGTTATATCTGACGTTGTTATTTCTGAGAGCGGCGTGTTTAATTTGCTATTGAACTTTGATACTAAAAAGTCACCAGGACCAGATAATAAACCAAACCCATTTTCAAAGCGTTGTGCGGAATGGTGTTCCGAGTACCTGTAGGTCGTATTCACCAGATATTTACGCGATGGTTCCCTACCGGATGACTGGAGGACGGCCGAAATCAAACCTTTACATAAATGCGGGAAAAAAACACACATAGACAATTACCGACCAGTATCTCTTACATCTACATCATGCAAACTTTTAGAGCATATAATTCAAAAACATATATTAGGTTACTTAGAAGAGCACAATGTACTTACAGATGTCGAACATGGTTTCAAGCATAGGTTTCTACATGTACTCCATTAGTTGAGTCTGTTCACGATCTCGCACAGGCAATTAATGAAGGAAAGCAAACAGATATTGTCTTCATGGATTTTCGTAAAGCATTTGACAAGGTATCACATAACAAATTAATCCATAAATTAGTGTATTATATAAAAAATGAACAGATATTTACATGGATCAGAGCCTATCTTACTAACAGACACCAATTTGTCAACTTAATGCTTCTTCTAACAATACAGAGGTTGCGTCTTGAGTCCCCCAGGGGATCCGTTTTGGGACCACTTTTATTTCTATTATTTATAAATGACATAGTCGCAGAACTTTCAGTTTCCGTGAAATTTTACGCAGACCACTGTATTTTGTATGAAAAGATATCTTCTGTGGATGATCTGGTGCGTCTAAATAATGACCTGGCAAAGGTCGCTGCTTGGTGCGAACAATGGCAAATGTCTATTGATTCTCATGAAAAAAAATTTTTTATGAAAATCACATAAAAATGAACCTCTTCAATTTGCTTATAATGTTGACAACGTATCTCTATTAGAGGTAAGAGAGTACAAATATCTGGGCTTATGGACAACCATTGAGCTTTTCTGGACGAAGCACTTGATACTGTTGTTGCAAATTCTTTGCCTAAACTGTTTTTCTTCAGGCGCTCACTGAAATCACCTACGTCTAGTGTTCGTTTACTGAAGTGCAATTCCTACATTCCTCCCTTGTTGGAATATGCCGTAATTATTTGGGACCCATTCACTTTAACCAATATTAAAAAACTGGAACGTGTACAGCATAAGGTAGTTAGGTTTGTTTTTAATTCATACGGCCGTGCGTCTGTTGGTGAGCTCGTAAGACGCAATGGATTGCCCCCGGTGACTGTGCGCAACCATATCTGTCGATTAACGTTCCTCTTTCAACTTGTAAACGGCCATTATAAGCTTAACACTTCCAAGTTCTTTACTTACTCATCAGGTTATAACACGTGAGGAATGCATGCTTTATCGATAACCCCCATCAACGCACGGAATAACTGTTTCAAATATTCTTTTATTCCTAGGACAATAACAGACTTCAATAATCTTAATTCTGATATTGTTACCCAGAATTCCTTATCAATGCTTGAAAAATGCTTGCAAATGTTATGAATTTGTGTGCGTAATTTGCTTGCATGTTTTTTTTTTTCTTGTATGTTATGCATTCTTCACCAATGTCTGAAAATGCCTGCCTATGTGATTAATTTTGTGTTTACATGCTTGCATGTTTCTGTTTACCCACCCTGCTATGATCTGATTTCAGATGGCAGTATCCATAAATAAATAAATAAAATCAGGCGCCCCGCAATGGTCAGTCCTTGGTCCCCTTCTATTTTTAATATATATTAATGACCTACCAACACATGTCTCCTGTAGCGTTCGTATCTTTGCCGATGACTGTGCTATCTATCGCACAGTCAGTAACCCCTCTGATCAACTAACTCTCCAAAGGGATTTAACTTGCGTCCAGGACTGGTGTAACCATGGCTCATGGAACTTAACCTCGATAAATGCAAACTTATGTAATTTTATCGAAAACGTAATCCTGTCCTGTTCCCTTATACAATCTCACACGTCACAACAGCATTAACACAGTCTTACAAATACCTAGGCGTAACGTTGTCCAACGATCTAACCTGTAACGCGCATGTCACTAGAGTGATATCATCTGCTGACAGAAACCTTGGATTCCTAAAACATCTACGTCTAGCGCCACCAAAATAAAAATTACTTGCCTACAAATCACTCGTGCGCTCTAAGCTGGAATATTCCTCCGCCATCTGGAGCCCTAACCAGAAATATCTAACAGACTGTCTAGAATCAGTACAGAACCGTGCCACAAGGTTCATTCATTCATTCTATTCGTATAATGTCCGTATATCATCGTTAAAAGCATAATCGGGCTTAACAACCCTGGCTTGTCGGCATCTATGCACTTATTTCATAGGTTCTTTTGCAGCTCACTTCTTCATCCACCCTACATCAGTCCTCCTGCACGATTTTACTCCGCATTGGTCACCCCCTTCAAGTCGCCCGTCCACGTGCGCACACTACCACTTTTGCCTTCTCATTCTTCCCACGTTCAGCCTCGGACTGGAACGGCCTTGCACACGACATCGCCGCAGTCACCTGCTCATCCACGTTTTTAAACTGTATAATTAACATATTTACCAGGGAGCAAACCTGTCCCTAAACATCTTTGTCTTGTGTATTTAATTTCTTTTATTAGCTACCCAGCCCTTATGTAATACCCCCAATCCTGGGGGCTTTTAAGGTAATAAAATGAAAGTGAAGTGAAGGTGTTTATTATTATTCTGAAAGCTCATTTGAAATTGGAAATACATTAGGATGACCTCTTCTTGAAGACGGGCGGCATTATTTACGTTTGTCATTGTTTTATAAAAAAAATTGATGGCCTAATTGGCGTTCAAAAAGAAACTTGGAGCCTACATATATCCGTGTCTGCCCGTACAGATCACACATTAAATGTCCGCGAGTTTGCTGCCCGAATGCAAACAATGTGAGAGGGCACGGCGATACTTGTTGGTATAGATCGCTAGCCATGTGATTCATCTTCTCGCACAGGCTCTGCTGGTGCTATTCAGCGGGGCGGAACCAGTGCCTCACAGTTCGTCGTTCACGGCAGCTGTTTCCGGCGACAACCCTCTTAGACGCTGCATCACGTCGCGAATGCTTCAGTTCCTTAGACTACACTGGGCTGCATGAAGACATCCGACGCCACTGCTATAAAAGCACAGCTTTCTGCGAGACTTGTCAGAGGGCACGGCGATACTTATCAGTAAAGGTCGCTTACCATGCGACTAATCTCGTACAGGCTCTGATGGTGCTGTTCATCGGGGCGGAACCAACGCCTCACTGTTCGACGTCCGCGGCAGCTGTTTCCGGCGACAACCCTCTTGGACGCTGCATCACTGTCGCGAATGCTTCAGTTCCTTGGACCAAAATGGGCTGCATGACGTCATCCGAACCCACCGCTATAAACGCACAGCTTCCCGCGGGACTTGTCAGAGGGCACGGCGAAACTCGTCGGGAAAGGCGGCTAACCATGCCATTCATCTTCGTTGTGCAGGATAGTTACAGCTACTCAGTGCGTATCGACGACAGGTATCTAGTAATTTTTCCGTGTTCTCAAACGTGCTTGTACGTTGTGTGTCAGTGCTTTTGCTATTGCAAGCTAGCTCTTTGTGGAGACGTTGAAGAAAATCCCGGACCGTCTGTGGACAAAATGTTCAAGCAACTCATGGAAGGCCAACAGGCCATGAGGGCTGATATTGCTGACCTCAAGAGTCGCCTAGAATATACTGAACAAAAGATGTAGAGCCATGAAAAACGCCTTTCAAATCTGGAAGCAAAGATACAGGCGTCGGACGAATCAATCACTATCAGCCATCGCTGCAGTACACGAGACTGAGAGGTCGGCACATGCCAATATGGTCGAGTTGAAGAACAGAAGCAGACGTTCAAATTTTGTTATTTTTGACGTTCAGAGTGTACTAATGAATCACAGTCAGCTTTGCGCGATAAAATTGCCTAAGAGCTGTTTAACGTCAAGCTCTGCGTAAACTGCATATCAGTTAGCCACATTCATTGACTTGGAAAACCAGCACCAAAAAGGCCTATTTTGCTGCCCTTCCACAACTACAGAGAAAAAATAAGTACAACGTAACGCCAATAAATTGAACGGAATGCATGCATTTCTACAAAATGACGATTTCGCCGAAACACTTGGAAAGCAGCTTTGGGAAAGAGCAAAGCCGGAGAAAGATCAAGGAATAAAGATCGGTCTGGTTCACGACAAACTTCGTATCAATGATCAGCTATTTGTGTGGGATGATAGTCAAATCGCGCGTAAAGCAGTTTCAAGAAACTACGCCCCATAGTCAAACAGCTAAAAACTGACGCAAGGTATTTACGTCTGCTTTCTTTTAATGCGTTGTTAATAAATTGGACTCTCTTGAATCCCTTTTGCTCGTTTACGACCCAAATGTTTGTGTGATCTGTGAAACATGGCTGCATGGGGTGATAGTGAAATCGTACCAACCGGATACAGCATATATCGTCGGGATAGGGGTTCCCGCGTAGGAGGCGCGGCTGTCATCGCGAAACAATCTGTCGACGTTTGTGATCAAATCACTGAACACGAAAGCCTGCTGCTCAACTTGTCTGCCGGCAGGATTACATTCTTTATGCCGCATATCGATCACCTGATGCCGACCAATCATTCGTGGATAAACTATACGATCATGATCATATACGATTCTTGAGGTATTGTTTATCCGCGAGATTGTTCACGATGCGGATGTTTCGGTACAGCCAAGAATTTCGGATTATGATTTAATATATTTTTCTTGGAACTCAGCTGGTACTACACACCATCGCTCTATAACGCTCTCCGTCTTTAAAAATGTTCCTAAGGCAGATGACACCTCCATAGTGTCCTTGAGCCTAGTGATTTCTTGCATGAACTTCAGTCTCATTTTGCCGCTCTTAGTTTGCCATATCCTATGTATGTGACATTTACATTGTGCATTTATATGCTTTTTGGTTTGTCGATTCCAAATTCCAAATGACGTTATAAATCCGCGCTTCATGTATTGACATTTTTTATCTCGATGCTAATATTTCCCCCTACACTAATACCCCAAAAGGGCGCTGTAGGTATTGGAAATAAATAAATAAATAAATAAATAAATAAATAAATAAATAAATAAAAATTCTATGAAAAATGATATGTCCTGTGTGTCTCAGAGACGTCTAATTGTTGAGGCTTGGCATTCCTGCAGGCAGCAGTCGTACGGTCTCGAAAGCATACCTTGTTAAAAAAGTTGGGCTGAGCAGCTGTGTGAGGTTTGCAAAACAGAGCCATCATAACTGCTACTGAACACGAGTTGAACGTGTAGCACTGAGAAAGGTGTAAATACTGGTCCTTTATTCTTTGTGTGCTGAAAAACAGCTGAAAGTCTCCATTATCTTCATATCAAATACCCGACGCTTCAAACTAGGGACGAAATGCGTAATTTTGGGAAGCAGTTAACAAAGCAGAGGGCGTCAACAGAAACTCGGCAGCAGTGTTATTTGAGCCCAGCTGCAACTGCGGAATGTTTCCCTACAAACGCGGAAATTCGCATTTTTTTATGAAGCATACATGTCGGGAGAAATGTTTTAGCGGGTTAAAATCAAGCAAACGTTGCAGAAGTTATATGTAGCCACTGTTAGTTGCACGTTTTTTGCACTTGAGCATGCGTTACTCTGGGAATAATTTTCTAAGGGGACATAATCGGGAAGACAAGTTGCCGTGGGCGACCGAGTGTCAATTCCCCAAGTGCAGCGTTCGGCTTTCGTCAAGAGACGCGGGGCGAGAATCTCACGAAAGAAATTGGTCGGTCCGCTGCTGGAGGGCGCGGCGCGATTCATTGGGCACGGACCCACAGATTTACCGGAAGTAGCTGTTCTTAGCTGAGAGGGAGAGAAGAAGGATCACATGCTGCTCTGATCTCTCCCAAAAATACTCCACAAGGACAGGAGGCAAAATCGAGTCTTATTCGGGCAAGTTAGTAATAAAGCTAATGCAGTTGGAGGTTGCAGTTTTATGTTTGTAACTTGCAATGAAGATGTTCTTAATTCGATTCCACGGTCGTCGGAACAATTCACACCATTAGGGGCACATCTCTGCCCCACAACAATATTTCTCAGCTATCTTCCTTGCGTTTCCTTTCTTGCAAACTGCGCTCTCGATACTTCCGCGTAGATAATATATTGTCACGCTGGTAGCGCACGTCCCATTTGTGACCTGCATATATCTGGGGAGCAAAGTTCAAGAAAGGAAACACAAGCAGTGTAGAACACGATTATCATTGCGTGACAAAGATGCGTGTAAACTGTACTTATTGTGTACACTCCGAGTTTGCACCTTTTTGGGGCTTAAATACAAACAATATCTGTCAACTTGTACGTCTTTAAGTTAGCGAATTGCTTTGCAGCGTGAGACACTCTCCTTGACAGGAAGGTGCGTTAAAGATAGAAAATTGCAGGTCCGGCTTGAACCGCGCAGTCGTGGAATCTGTATACTGCGGCTTTATTCAAGTGCTTTCCTTTTGTTGAATGACAATGGTGGCACGCGCTGCAATAGCTGCAGAAATGGCCGTGGCGTTCTTCGAGCGCCGCCCCGAAGCCGCCGAGACGCGCTTTTAGCGCACTAATGAGGCCGCTGCAGCGGCGGCGGGGGCGTCCTATTACGGCGCGCGGTCGAGGAGGATCGATGGGGGGCTTGGTGCGGGTGGCGCGAGATGGCGCCGCCTGAGGCTTTCGCGGCGACGGCGGCGGCCGACGCGGCCAGAGGCTCGGGGAGGCAGGGCGGCAGCATGACCGTGGCGGCGGCGCCCAACGCGAGCCTGGGAAATCTGACGGACGAGGAAGCCGGCGACGACGAGTCCTGGGAGAGTGTGCTCAAACTGGTGCTCAAGACGCTCGCGTTGGTCACCATAATTTCGTCGGCTGTGTTTGGAAACCTACTCGTGGTAACCTCGGTGATCCGGCACCACAAGCTGCGCATCACTACGAACTACTTCATCGTGTCGCTGGCGCTGGCGGATACGCTGGTGGCGCTGTTCGCGATGACCTTCAACGCGTCCGTCACCATCTCGGGCCGCTGGCTCTTCAACCAGACAGTGTGCGACTTCTGGAACTCGTGTGACGTGCTGTTCAGCACGGCTTCTATTATGCACCTGTGCTGCATCAGCGTGGATCGCTACTATGCGATCATCAAGCCACTGGAGTACCCGACCAAAATCACAGGCCGCACGGTGGCCATCATGCTCGCTTGCGCCTGGATTAGCTCGGGCCTCATTTCGTTCATCCCCATCTTCATGGGCTGGTACACAACAGAGGAGCATCTGGTCTACAAGCTGGACCACCCGGACGAGTGCATATTCGTGGTGAACAAGCCGTACGCGATCGTGTCGAGTAGCGTATCCTTCTGGATTCCTTGCTGCATCATGTTATTCACCTACTGGCGCATCTACGTGGAGGCGACGCGCCAGGAGAAGATGCTCTGCAAGTCACAGATGGGGCCCGCTGGCATGCTGTGCCGAAACTCGACCGACCTGCCCAACGTGCACGCCCCTCCGCACCGCAACTCGCACGGCGACGACCCGGAGAGCGGCCAGTCGACGCCCACCAAGCGTACCATCAACAAGATGAAGCGCGAGCACAAGGCCGCCAAGACTCTGGGCATCATCATGGGCGCGTTCATCCTCTGCTGGCTGCCCTTCTTCCTGTGGTACGTGTCGGTGACCATGTGCGGCGACGCCTGCCCCTGCCCGGACCTGGTGGTGGACCTGCTCTTCTGGATCGGATACCTCAACTCGTCGCTCAACCCGGTCATCTACGCGTACTTCAACAGAGAGTTCCGCCAGGCCTTCAAGGAGACACTGCAGGCCATCTTCTGCTCATGTAAGGGAGCTTCTTGCTGCTTCATGACGCGTAGCCGTAGCCGGCCCTTCGACTGCACCTACCGGTCCACGCTGGACGTGGCCGAGAGTAAGTGCCTCCGGGACTAGGCGGAGTGCAACCTTTCCGCGCCGAGAGCTTGCGCTTCGCCTGCTGGTTAGGATCAATAAACTGTTCGGACCCGGCGGCAAGCCATGCTCCACTGCGGCGTCCAGTTGAGCATGAATGCCGCCTTGACATTCCACCTGTGCCGTGATGATGACTGCTCCTTGAACGTTGCTGCGCAGACAGAATAATTGTGCTGGGACTGCATCTCTAGACGAGTCCATTTCCTAAACACCAATAATATTCACATACTCAAGTCGCCATTGACACATTTCTTTTTCTGCCGCTGCCAAAGGGTACTCAATGCGCTCCTGTTTAAAATATTGCGTTATAATGTGGGACATGAAGTTGTAAAGTGGCACTATAAGCAAAAACGCCATGACCGTGTAGTTCGTAACCTCCACGTTATAAGCCGCGGTGCTTTATTTAAATGTTAAAGTAACGGTCCCCCCCCCCAAAAAAAAAAGGCACCGTTGTAAGAAACAAATGCTGTGCCGTTTTGTCTAAGATGTTCGGAACCAAAGTTTTCATTATTGAACTAAATTCTGGTGTTTCACATGTCAAAACCAGGATTTGTTTTTGAGGAACGTCGTATTGGGGGACTCCAGATTAATTTTGACCACCAGGCGATCTTGAACATGCCCCTAATGCAAAGTTTTAATTGTCGGTTCTTAGAAAGTACGCTGATGCCAAAGTGTAGCAACGTTCTTGTGTTTTCCTATATTTGTAGTCACGTACTCGAGTATCACTGATATATGTGTTCGCTGTGCTGAGTCAGTATCCTCTGCTGACCTGCTAATCACCGATCGGCACATTCGCTGAATTTGGGCACTTTTGTTGATGAACTACAGCCGTTGCGCCGAGCCCCACGTCGAATTCTGACTTAATTGGAGCCTTGTCAGGACTGATCTTCCATAACTCAAATGCTCTGAATTTTGAGGCGCAGTGTTTATCAGTATTCTCTCAGTCTAGGAATATTAGTTTTTCAATAGGAGACACACAACAGGGGTCGGACACTTGCTATGGTGACATGTTGGCTGGGCCATGGATTTCTTTGCGAATGCTGCTGGTCTGGTCATGCTTTATAGACTGCTTCCAGTTCAATTGCTTCGACGACAGCTAGTCGGGATGGCGTGATTATGAGGTGGTGTTGCTGAGATGGCACCCACACAGTGAAATTGGCACGAAACATTGTTCCGGGTCCGCGTTTGTTTTCTGTTTTTCTGGCAGTTTCCCTGCGTGCGGGAATCTGAACGCCGTAACGATACACCTTAAGATGATATTTTTTTTTGAGGAGATGCATCCACAATCGCAAATTTTAGTCTTTTGCATGAATATTTATGAATCTGAAGGTTTACTATTTTTTTCTATTTTCAAATATGTGCGCTAGATGACGCGAGTGAAACACCTTTCAACCGTCGTCGTATGTTTTAAGCTCATGAAATATGGTGCAAGTATTTATTAATTTGGAGAGAATTATTTTAATGTTGTGCACCGGCGTAGACATGTTATACCATGGAGTGAGCATGCAAATGTTACACAAAGCACGGTGATGCAGTGCAACTTCAGAAAAGGACTCGAACACGAAACTACGAAGGAAAACTGTGTAGCTGTCTTGCTACTCTGGCGTCGATGACCAATTATGCGTCCACCTTGCGTATTGGTAGGCTGCAGAAAAGAGTCCTTAGTTTTTGTATTGACGAACGTGTGCAAAATTTAAACACAAGACAGGTAAGTTCAGTGGGGCACGTTTGTTACTGAATGGCCCGCATTGACCTGGATCATGTGTATGCCATACATCGCCCAATTGTTCAGGACGACTGTGCTTGCCAGTAATGGACACGACATCCCCAGCGTCGAACACACCACGCTTGTAAGAATTGGTTGTCATTGGCTGGTTTCTCAGGTCATTCGCACTGCCTCTCCGGTGTCACATTTCAATCCTTCAAAACAAGCAAATTCGACTTCGTTGTCACTCTAACGGCGCGCTCCAGCTTTGCTTGTGCGATTCTGTTACGTAGGCGACATGAATGGCTGCGCCTGAGACTGATTCGCTCGAGGCAACCAAGCAATTCTCTGACGTTGAAGGCTCTCGTTGCCTGTCAGTGCGTGAGCGAGCCTTGATGTCCTCTCGTTTCCCATCGTCGCCTAATAAAAAAAATGGCTCGGATCAGGGCCACACGACGCTCAAAGTCGGCAGCATGTTGACTGTACGGATTACAACGACGACATTGTATATATAGCCAAGGACTTTAAAAAGGCGTATGACTGTGAGCAAGAGTTCGTGGCGCATGCTCACACGCAATCAGCGTGCCCGAGCTGTAGAACGTTTGCCGACTTCATTCTGAATGCAATCAACTCCATCGATTTTTCCATTGCGTTTCTTGTTAATACGTAGCGCTTACATGCTAAAAATGTGGTCTCTGATGTGAACTCAAGTATTGAATTTTTGCCAGATGTAATTGCCGACGCGTTGTATTATGTGCCGTACTTTATTCCTTTCACATTTCTGATTTTATTTATATTTTTTTATTCAGAAACGAATACTTTTCTGTTTTTCCATATAAAGCGAAAGTGCTGTGTAACTTGAAATAAGTAACTTCTGGCCTATTTGGCCCCATACAAGGCTTCTTTGTCGTGTCGGTTACTGTTCTAGTTTACAAGAGGCTAATGTTCGTCAAGCACTACTCATTGTAAAGAACGTAAGTTTCGCTAGTCTGACCCACCCGTCCTGGTTGCTTCCTGGCTTTGGTGTTGGGCTGCGAAGCACGAGGTCGCAGGATCAAATCCCGGCCACGGCGGGCGCATTTCGAGGAGTGCGAAATACAAAAAATCACCCTTGTACTTAGATTTAGGTGCGCGTCAAAGAACCTCAGGTGGTCAAAATTAATCCGGAATTCGCCACTACACGGCGTGCCTCATAATCAGATCGTGCTTTTGGCTCGCAAAACTCCACAATTTAGTTTAATTTTTAAGTAGTCTGCCCCCCCCCCCCCTCGTCCCCCTCTCTATGGACGCCTTAGATGTGCAAATATGTATAGCGTCTTGCACCCTCATGCTAGAAAGTCCTCATGGTGATTAACGCCGAAACTAGGGCTAGTTGGTGTTGATGCATTTGCTGCGACAGTTACTAGCGCTAACAAGACTAACGAAAAAAAAGGTGGGATAAGACAAAGCGCTAGTACTTCAACTGACAGCTTTAGTCATAAGAAATGCAAGAAACCACCGTATGCTCAAATTAATGTGCAGACAGACGCATAAACGAATGTGCCTCGTAGGAGAAAAACTAAATGCGCAACGACCCCGATAGGCGCCCACAGCGAGCCATTACAAAGCTGATCAGGTCAAGGTGCAACACCTCTTTATCAGTGAGTGCCAGTGATGGAGCGCTTACACATTCATCAGAAGCTTTTGAAATGTAATACGCCTCAACTGTATGCCTATCTAACTGCCTGGCCAACTGTGTGAGCACTTGCGTGTTATGAAAACAAAGGGAGCATTTACGTGTTTATCTACGACAGTTGTCAGCAAAGTTGCGCTCTGTCCTGTCCCACTTTTTTCCCCGTTAGTCTTGTTAGCGCAAGTAACTATGTCGCAGCAAATCCTCGTGGTGTCTGATCTATGTGACCGCCATTAATTTTGAAAGAATTAAATGTGTGCTGCACACTTTTAGTTCATTGCAGTCGTGTTTTTGCACCAATTGATGCAGATAAATGTTGCACGAAGAAAAGTCGCCTACTGAGATGGCGAAAATGCCACTTGTGTGGGAATGCTATACAATATGTTGGCACCTACTTTCAGTGGGCATAAAATTGTGTTCATGAAGAACTAATAAATACATTAACGCTAACACTGGCTTGCTGACACTTGTGGAACGTGGAGTTCGCGCGACCAGGAAACCGCTGCGAAGCGTAACCATCGTGCAACGAACATCACCAAATCTAGTTGAAACGACGCGGGGAATGTTAGCATAACTTATGCACGCCTGGTTGAAATTACAGTCGTGAAAGCTATATAAAGTCTTGTAAGTAGAGTTTGCTTGCGTTGGTAACTGTAATCCATATAGGCGGCCTTTTTCCACACAAATAGAACACACACCAGGTGCGTCTGTCACTGGATGGATTTTTGTCCTCTATTTGTGCACTGCGAACATATACATCTTGTAAGAGGCTGGAGTACACACACAGAGAGATGCATCACTGCACTACTCGATTATTCTATGCGTGGAAGGAAGCTTGTGAGTACGGATCCATGGAGTGTACAGATTCGGTCGTGCGCAGTGCGGTTATCTTGTGGAAACTGTGAAGGTGCGGTACAGCAAAGGTGTTCATCTAAATAGACATATTTTGAGACGAACTAACTAGCCAACATGGCTTGTTAGTTCGGAATTGTGGCCATGTTTTCCCTGTTGGCCAACATGGCCAACAGGGACAACATGGCCACGATTACTACATGACCGGGGCAGTTAGAGAAGTATGGGAGAGGCCTTTGCCCTGCAGTGGGCGTACCCAGGCTGATGTTGATGATGACGATGAACTAGCCAACTACGTAAATCAACTAGCTCAAACCATCGTCCTTTTGAGAAGAAGGCTTCTTTAGGCACCGAAACCTGAAAATAGCCTTGTAGAATTCGAGAATTTGAACATGATTTGTCTAAGAAATTGCTAATAAAGAAAAAATGAGATATCCACGCAATCGTAGTAATTGCTACAGAGGAAACCAATACGGATTCCTCGAAAGAAGAGCCTCGCAGGAGAAGAAAAATTCGTCCTGGTCCGGATCTCGAATCCGGGGCCACCGCCTTTCCGGGGCAGCCGCTCTACCATCTAAGATAATCAGGCGGCTAAGAGATGGCAAGGCGAAGTAGAACCTAGCTATCAATAACTCGAAGCAAAGGCAAGAGTTTCGCGTAATAGTTCTGCGGAAACCCGCAAGGTGGAGTGAAGTAATCGACTAATAGTTCTGCGGAAACCTGCAAGGTGGAGAGAAGTAATTGTGAATTACTTCTCTCCACCTTGCAGGTTTCTGCAGAAATATTACGTCACTCTTGCCTTTGCTTCCAGTTGTTCATAGGTGCGACTTCGCCTTACCATCTGCTAGCCGTCTGGTTAGCTCAGATGGTATAGCGGCTGCCCCGGCAAGGCGGTGGTCCCGGGTTCGAGTCACAGATGAGAAGGAATTTTTCTTCAACTGCGAGGGTTTTCTTTCGAGGAATCCGTATGGGTTTCCTTTGTAGCAACTGCAACGATTGGGTGGATGTCTCATTTTTCGTTTATTAATTACTGCTCTCCACCTTGCGGGTTTCCACAGAACTATTACGTCACAAATAGCTACGTTGAATCATTTCCCGGCAGCGCAGTTTTCCGGAACCAATGGTGCTACTTGGCAGCCCCTACTTCTGGGGCGTTCTCACAATACAAAGTGTAATTAGTGATGTAAACAACTATTTAAGCTGGACCGCAACTTTTTTTTTTTTTTTGGAACTGTGCGTATGCATCGGGACCCCAAGCGCAGGAACTGCAACGAGAAGCTATTGTAGCGGGGTAACGTAAATGCCAGCTGCCGCACTGTTTTTGTTGTATTTGCCGATTTCTCGGTTGGGTGCCTAACGGAGGCGTGTGGCAGTGCTCCCGACACTGCGCCGCTTGGACACCAATGGCGATGATGCACAAAGCATTGGGAAGCACATTGATGAATCGAGGTGTCGATGCCTGAGGCAGCCGTCTTCATAGCCGCTGCCGTCCGAACCCCTAGCTGGCCTCCACGTTCTATCGCGGCCACATAAGTCTCTGGCCGAATGCCGGAAAAGTGAATGTTGAAAAGCAGTTGTCTGAACATGTGGAAGATTACTGCATTCGCAGACTGAAGATGCAGTGGATTGGCGTGATGTTTTCATCACACGCCCACAGGGATTCAAAAAAAAAAAAGTTCTGGCTTAAAGAAAGAGGATCTCATATGCATCTGGAGACGAGTATAGGGCGTTCAACTTTCGATGCGAAATTCGTAGAAGATATATGGGGCATGAATGCATCCAAGGACATTTGAGAGGATATACTGGTGCGGATCAGGCATAGCGCATGCTTATTCAGGTTTTAAACATGCAATTGGTTTGTGGTCCAATAATTTCACGCTAGAGAGTACTAATGATAAATTTGTTATTAATTAAGGGTTACAGGGCGGTCGTTCAGGGTACGAGAGAGGACAGGCAATAAAAAGCTAATAAGGTCTACATATCAACTAACCAGTTGCTGCACCTTATTTGCAGGGTTTATTGGTCGGTATACCACGCAATCTGCCATTCGTAGGACACTCAACGGGAGGTCATTGGTATTTAAATGAAGAAGGAAAGACGAACAATTGCAGTGATCAGAATTCTCCATGGCTGTGTGACTAAAAGCTCAGAAAAAATGGCATCGCGCCCAACATAACAGTGGAGGTCATGCGGGAATAGCGGAGGGCTACTCACCTAGTAACACAAGAGAGCATATTCATTCATTCCCTTCTTTATTTTCGCCGAAACATTTGCTACACGCACATAAAATATTATTGGACCATATAGCCACAGCGGCAATTTGCGGGTCCACTTAACAAAATAAATATTTTCATTTGCAGTGACATAACATATGGCGCGTACAAATAATATGAAAAGTGAAAAAAAATACACGAGCTCGTAACTCAGGGATAATTATTCACATATTTAATGAGAATTGCTTTAAGTAACTAGTTTAAACGCTATTTGCAATAGAATTCTGCGACGTCCCGTTGTGGCCGTCGGTTGTCTGGGGCGGCATACGACACACGTGGACACCGTGGTGATGTTATGGTGTAAAGGCAAGGCGCAAAAGACCAGGACCGAAGGACACAAACGATTGTTTCGATCTGCCGTTTGTGGCCTTCTTCAGTTCTGGTCTTTTGCGCCTTGCTTTTACTCATTCAAGCATGAACCAACAACCAAGAGTTTTACTTGACCGTATTGTGTAGCAGCGGCTACGCCTATTTGCCGTTCTTGCGCAGAGCCTCGCCTGCTCTCGTTCGCGACATGCCTGGCTTTTTAAAGTTCGCAACTGTCTATTATACAGGCGCTTAACACAATGGTTCAACGGAATACACCTGGTTTAGCGCTGCAAAATCAAGTTTTCCAAATCGCGCCAGCTTGTACCAAGAACAAGTTTTATTGAGATATATTTCAACTACAGCGGGCTCCTTTCACCTGTTTGCTCAATGTGATGCTGCCATTCTTGGCCGCATTAACACGCTGACGTGCAACGTGGTGACTGCGAAGCGCCGAGCAAGGATTACGCACCAGAAAAGGCCCTTTGTGTCTGTCTTTTTAGCGTCCTAAAATTATGTTGTGCAAGCGCGTCGAGCTCACTTAGAGATATAATCCTGTTTACAAAAGGCAAGATTCGTTGTCCCACTTTCACACGCGCACAAATCAATGTAAACACTGACACTTATTGCTTATATACACCAAAGCTATGTATTGTTGACTAGTCTGCAGAATGCAGTTTGGCAACGGGTCTTAGGTATGTTTTCAATTTGTCTAGATTCACAATCTCACTTCCCATGTCGTCTACAAGTTCAATTTCATAGTTCGCGAGATAGTTTATTCGCTATCTTGTGAGGTTGAGTAAAGCGTCTGTGCACTACCGCGCAGTAACATGATTATGTTTGGAGTTCTTCAAGTTCTTGGCCGCTATAAACCGTGTGTACTAGTAGCACTGGGTCTCTGGATACCGCAGTCGTGGCCTAGTGTGCAGGGCGTCCGCCACGGCTGCGTTAGGTGGGCAGTTCGAAACCCGCCGCTGGCACCCACCCCAAATGGGGCAAAAAATCATGGGCACAGGCGCTCCCAAACCCAGCGCCCGGTACTGTTCAGGGCGTACCGCCTGGGGAGTGCGCACGAGTTCGCTAGTTTCGACATGTAACCCGGAAGGGTGGTTGTGTTAACTGTCCGTAATGCGGGCACGGCTGCATTAATCACTGCGTCTCTGCCATGCACAAAGAAAGATGGTGCTCTAGTTTGACTAACCGTGTCTTGGCACTCGGTGTTGTCACAAAATACTACATGTTAGACTACATTGGCCCACTTTTCTCCCACAGCGATAGTCATGACAATCATTCGCTTGAGTGTCTTATTAGCCCTTTCTCCTAAGCCGTTTGCCGCATAATAATAATAATAATAATAATAATAATAATAATAATAATAATAATAATAATGCCTTTATTTTCCATCCCAAGGATGTGGGAGGCAGAGAGAAAAAGCTAGATTTCCAGCTTGACGGGCCCTCGCCTCCCCGATACAAATACATGATGCTGTGGTGAGTACCGCGATCTCGATTGCCGTACCGTGATCCGTTGTTATCGTGGCTGCGCATTCTTGCTTCACAATGATCCATCTCTCCATGAACTTTTCCACAGCGGTTTTGCCTCAACGAATTTGGTTACGTAGTCAATGGCTACGATTATATTGGCGCACGATTACGAAGTCTTGAAGGGCATGTCCATCCCAAATGTATGGAAGGGGCTGCGGAATTGTATTGCTTGGAGTGAGCCCTAAGGTTCCGAGGTAAACTTCTTCCTCTGAAAAACGTTACTCTTACTCAAATACCTTTCCACGTCCTTATAGAGTTTTGGTCAAGGGTGCTCCGATCTTAGGGCTTGAAAGCTCGTCTGATGCCGATGTGGCCACCGTAACTTCCTTCATGCATTTCGCGAAGTGCCTCCGCTTGTCGCATGAAAGAGGCACTGCAGAAAGCGACTGTTAAATGACCGGGCCTTGATGTTTTTTGTAGAGAACTTCATTGTGCGTCATGAATTTCTTTTGGGCACGTATCTGTTGCTTCTTTGTACCGGATGCTCCATTTTGTAGGTCCAGTGGTTTGGCGCAGAATATGTCCTGGCGCTGTTCCTCATCCGTGCCACCACAGTGTCGCAGTGATGGATAGGATACTGCAAGGATTTGACTTTTCTCCTGAATAACGGAGGTGTCCTTCATAGACAACTGGGTGTGCTGTGTAGGACTCCTTATTTATAGATGATGTCACAGTCAAACTCTTGTAAGATAAGAAACTAGCGAAGGAGGCGTTGGTTTCGTTCTTTGTATCGTAAAACTCAACGAAGTGCATAGTGGTAGCTAATACCTTGAAGTTTTCGTTCTATCAGGTACGGTTGCAACTCTTCTGAAGGCCCATTTGACTGCCACAGCTTCCAGTTCCGTTGAGGAATAAATGAGCTCTGCGCCACTAAGTGGCCTGCTCAGGTATTCGTCGCTCTTCATCCTCTTGTAGCAGACGAGCACCGAAACCATGTCCAGAGGCGTGCTTGCACACAAAAGTCTCGGTTCTCCGAGAATCACCATGACCAGGAATTAGGCAATGTTATGCCCGTCCCCTTTGGAACGGGGCGGTGGGTTGTGCCACCAAGCTCTTGCTATTATACTGCCTAATGTCCTACCTAGGTTAAAAAAGAAAAAAAGAATGAGAAAAAGCCCTATGAACTGCCAGAACCAAATTTTCTGGTCCCCTATTGCGAACTTTGCTTTTGTACGTCTCCGTTTTTTGCCGTTTCCCAACTTTTCTTCCACGAATCTTCCAATCGCCTCTAACTAATACCTATTGCGGATATGCTTACTTTACCACTACTCGCGCTGAATCCAAGGGCTTCAAGGAGGCCAGTTGTGATTAAATCGACCGCTGGGTAGACGTCTTCACTTTCTAATAAAAGATGCTCCATAGTTTCCCTAGCTTTACCGCAGCAAGCACATGCTTCTTCTTCCTTCTTATATCTCGCTTTATAGGTGCGTGTTATAAGGCATCCCGATCTCGCTTCGAAAAGTAATGAGCTTCCCTTTGAGTTATCATAAATGGTTTCTTTCCAGATTTCGTCTTTTCCTCTTAAGTTGTTACTCATGGCAGGTTTCTTTTCCATTGCCGTCACCCATGAGATTATATCAGCCTCTCTGACGTTCCGCTTGACCTTCCTTCTTGCTGTGTTGCCCACCCTACAGGCCGCATACTTGCTGGTACGCTTCCTAGTTCTTTTCCTCCACTGCGAATCAATGTTTTCCCTGTACAGATACCTCAACACTCTCCCAGCCCATTTACTTTCTTCCATGTTGCTCAGCCGTTCTTCATACTCAATTTTACGGCGAGCTTCCCTCACTTAAAAACTACTCCAGCCCATATCACCCTACACAACTTCATTTGTAGTCTTCCCGTGAGCGCCCAATGGGAGGCGACCCACTGACCTTTGGTTCCCGTCGAGTCCTGATTGTACCCCTGATTTCAAGCAAACAACCGCATTTCCAAAAGTAAGTGCTGGAACCATTACACCTTTCCACATACCTCGGAGGACCTCGTACCTATTGTATCCCCATAGCGCTTTGTGCTTGATTATGGCTGAATTTCTTTTCCCCTTCACTGTTATTGTTTTTTGCTGTTTCCAAATATCTATCGCCTTCGTTTATCCATATACCAAGGTATTTATATTCTGTTACCCGAGGTATTTCCTAGCCCTGTATCTCCACTGTCTGTTCACTGTTTTCATTGAATACCACAACACCTGATTTACTAACACTAAATTTCAAACCTAAATTGTAGCCTTCCTGTCCACAGATATTAGCCAGACGTTGCAAATCACTTTGCTTGTGAGCTAGCAACACAATGTCGTCCGCATAAAATAAAGCTGGAAGCTGCTGCTCTACTACTGTTCCCGCCTGTTTGTATGAGAGATTAAACCCGATATTACTTTCTTCTAGCGCCCTCTCTAGCCTCACCATGTACATGATAAACAGCAATGGAGATAAAGGGCACCCCTGCCTCAGTCCCTTGTTGATATGAACTTTCTCCTCGCTCCTCATTCCTTCCCATTCAATGCAAACGGTATTTTCTAGGTAAATCTCTGTAAAAAGCTGTAGACAATCGTCACCTAAGTCTTCCCCTTCCAGAATATCCCACAAAATGTAGCGGCCTACGTTGTCATAGGCTCCGGTAATGTCTAAAAAGGCCACATACAACGTCTGTTTTCTACTTTTTATATTTCAATACACTAAGTAAGAACAAACAAGTTATCATCCAAACGCGTACCTATACTGAAGCCATTTTGAAGCTCTCCCAAAATGTCATTATTCTCTGCCCAGGCTTGAAGCTTTAATTTGATTACCTGCATTACTAGCCTGTATATTACCGATGTAATGTTCAGCGGTCTATACGAGTGAACTCTGTTTCTCGCCCTTACCTTCATCAATGAAATTCCTTCTACTTTGTCGCCAACTGTCTGGTATTCGCCTATCTTTTAAACTTTCTTCCACTGCTTTCACCAGAGCTTCCTTACTTTTTGTTCCTAGTTCATTAATCAGCCTAACGGGAACCTCGTCTAGCCCTGTGGCTGTGCGCTTAGGAATTTTCTCTTCCGCTTTCTTCCAGTTGAAATTTGTCAGCACCAGCTCCTTTTCCCACTTGGGTCTCTTTCATGCTCTTTTTTTTTTCAAATACAACCTCTTCATTGCCTTAGAAAGATTCGGCTGTTACTTTCCAGATGTAATTTATTGCCGCTTCTCATTCAAGTCTGTTTTGATCTTCGTCTAGGATATGTTATTGTATTGTTGTTGACTTCCTGCCTTATAGCTTTTATCTGGTTCCGAAATATTTTAGGTGCGGCCTTCATTTTCTCACGCATTTTTGACAACCAACGTTCACTTTCGCATTTTAATTTTGCTTGCACTTGTATTTGAACCATAGACTTTTTCTCCCGGTATAATTCTCATTTACTGGTTGCTTCATCCTGCGGCAACTGCGCCTTCTTTGCCTGCCTGTGCTCTCGAGATGCTTTCTGTCGTTCGGCGATCGCTTCTCGTGTCTGCCTGTTCCACCAGCTTTTCGGTTTCTTCTTTCCTTTCTAGTGAACATGTTTCTCTTTCCGTATTTCTGTCGTTATTGCACTTAGAACCTCACCATATTCTCACTCTTGGCCATTTGCCAAGTTTTTCTCGATTCTAGTGACTTCCTCGATTCTAGACCATTTTGCGCTCCTTGCTCTCTTTCCCAACTACATATCTCATTTTCAAAATGATGATGTCTTCGCCGAAGACCGCCTCTAGTGACCGCCACTGGAAACGTGAGCGTTTCCTAAGGGATAGCGTCGTTTTTCGCGAATAACTAATCATAGAAGCCATCTTTCAAAATATTCCCATGGAAGTAGGCTCTGCGTGTTTAGGCGGACATCTCATGCAAACGGTATCGTTACTTCAGGCCGAAAACCCGTTCCAAATTGCAGGCGAAGTTTGAAGTATGGGAGTCTATGGAAACGTTCACATTTTGGAGGCTTTTCTGGCTAGTAAGAATTAATTTGCGATGGAAGTATTGCATCAATTGGTATAAACCCAGGGATTTATCAACTTCAATGACTCGGCTTTCAGCTGGATGCAGCAGCAGCAGCAGCTGCTCCTCTTGAAATGACGCAAAAGTCTTTCCAAAATAGCAGTTTTCATAACAAGGTAGCGTAATTTATTGTGGTAGATATACTATAAACCTGGTTTTTGCATGCAGCCCTCGGTCGAAGTGATCGCCCAGTGCTCTGAACGACGGCAGACCCCGAGCAAGCAGTTTCGAGGCCAGCTTTCTTTTTTCTTTGTCGCTGCCTAGTCTGGCAGTTTTCGGCCAGATGGAATATTACAAAATGGAGGTCATTTAGTGAAGTACTTGATGAAAAGAGCGCCACGAAGGCGCGGACTAAAAAAGGAACATGTACGACGGACAAGGCGCTACTTCCAACTAAATGTTTTTTGAAGGCTTTTAAATATGTACAACCTAGGATGGCCCATCGTGACATCCCGACCTCCCTATCTCATTAGAAATGCTACCTCTTTTTCGGTAAGCGTCACTGAAGGGCAGCCAATGCACGTGCCCTCAGCCTTTGCAATGTAGAAAGCTTCTGATATCTCCCGTTCTAGTCTATCTATAGACGGTGCCAGAAACCTGGTGTCACGAAGATACGGGCGGCAATTGTGACGTTTACAGTGTTCTGCCAGATGGCCCCCCGCATCGTTATTTACGGCCCAATTGTGCTCACGCGCCCTTCCATAAAAACACCGTCCGGTTTGACCGATATAAACCTTTTAGCAACTTAGGGGTGCCTCATATACGACATTACTTTTGCAAGCCGCGTACTGCGCTGCATGTTTCTTAACTCATGGTTCGGGTTTTGCCTTTGTCAGCATAGGGCATATCTTGGCCAACTTACACTGTGCACTGAAGAGAAGATTAACACTGTGCCTTTGCGCAACCTTCTTGAGGCTGTGGGATACCCTGTGCCTATAAGGAATTACATGTACTCTCTTCCTATCAAATGGCTTTTTTGTGTTAGTGCCCTCTCTTGCCTGTTTGATCTTTTGAAGAAGGTTATCGCAGACGCTAGTGATCAAGACTGAGGGTAAACCGGCTAGGCGTAGCCTTGAAACCTGGTTATTGAAACTGCTTTCTACTTTGTGATTGCAAGACTTATTTAGAGCTTCTTTTAGACAAGTCATTGCAGCTCCTCTTTTAGTAGGGCACTACCTGAAGCGCCATTTATGCCAGTTACCCCTAGATGATCCTTTCCGTGTGTGGAGCTCTAGAGTAGTCCTGCTGACTTTAGAACAAGGGACTTGGAGCAATGTGTACGCGTTTTCACTGCACGTTGAAGACCTGTATTATGCGATTCCTCATGACGGAGTGCTCAGCGCCATTAGCAACAAAATCGAAGGCTTTGGTGAAGTTAGGATCAGTTGTGCAACCGGAGTGGATAGTGGCCTGTTTTTAGAACTGTTGAGCTTTTATCTTCATTCCACTGTCGCTAGTTTAAAAAACCAACAATACGTACAACGCAAGGGTATCTGCATTGGATCGTCGCTCGCTCCCATTCTTTTAGACATCTTTCTCAGCGCCTTTGACAAGTGTGTAAATAGCATTCTGAATCAGTCATGTGCTCCTTCTATAATGAGGTACGTCGATGACTACCTGGTGGTTGTTAACGAGGTTCCTGGGTCTAGGCTAGATGGCACTGTAGAATCTATAATCAACACATTTAGACATGCATCGGAGGCTCTAAATTTCACGTGCGAACGGCCTTGTGATAACAGCATTCGCTTTCTGGACCTCAATCTCACTCTAATGAACACGCATGTCTGTTTCGAATACCAGCCGAGGGTGAACAAGCAGCTAATTTCATACGACACTGCGCACTCCAAGCTAGTAAAAAGAGGAGTTGCAATGACTTCTCTAAAAGAAGCTCTAAATAAATCTTGCAATCACAAAATAGAAAGCAGCTTCAATAGCCAGGTTTCAAGGCTACGGCTAGCCGGTTTCCCTTCACTCTTGATCTCTAGCGTCTGCGATAAGCTTCTTCAAAAGATCAAACAGGCAAGAGAGGGCGCTAACACAAAAAAGCCATTTGATAGGAAGAGAGTACATGTGATTCCTTATTGGCACAGTGCGTCCCACATCTCAAGAAGGTTGCGCAAAGGCACAGTCTTAATCTTCTCTTCAGTGCACCGTGTAAGTTCGCCAAGATATGCCCTATGCTGACAAAGGCAAAACCCGAACCATGAGTTAAGAAACATGCAGCGCAGTACACGGCTTGCAAAAGTAATGTCGTATATGAGACACCCCTAAGTTGCCAAAAGGTTTATATCGGTCAAACCGGACGGTGTTTTTATGGAAGGGCGCGTGAGCACAATTGGGCCGTAAATAACGATGCGGGGGGCCATCTGGCAGAACACTGTAAACGTCACAATTGCCGCCCGTATCTTCGTGACACCAGGTTTCTGGCACCGTCTATAGATAGACTAGAACGGGAGATATTAGAAGCTTTCTACATTGCAAAGGCTGAGGGCACGTGCATTGGCTGCCCTTCAGTGACGCTTACGGAAAAAGAGATTTCTAATGAGATAGGGAGGTCGGGATGTCACGATGGGCCATCCTAGGTTGTACATATTTAAAAGCCTGTTTCTTCCAAAAACATTTAGTTGGAAGTAGCGCCTTGTCCGTCGTACATGTCCCTCTTTTAGTCCGCGTCTTCGTGGCTCTCTTTTCTTCAAGTATGCAAAACCAACTCGCCCACATCAAGCTTCTGCTGCATTTAGTTACGGTTCTTGTTTTGTTTCTAACTATCTGCACCAATATTCTCGTGCCTAACTAGCTGGCTACCCGCCGCGGTTGCTCAGTGGCTGTGGTGTTAGGCTGCTGAGCACGAGGTCGCGGGATTGAATCCCGGCCACGGCGGCCGCATTTCGATGGGGGCGACATGCGAAAACACCCGTGTACTTAGATTTAGGTGCACGTTAAAGAACCCCAGGTGGTCGAAATTTCCGGAGTCCTCCACTACGGCGTGCCTCATAATCAGAAAGTGGTTTCGGCACGTAAAACCCCATAATTTTTTTTTAACTAGCTGGCTGCTTTCGTGAATATGCGAACGTGCTTCCAAACTTTCATTGCACTTTAGATATAGCGTATTCTCGACAATTAATCCGGGTAACGTGATTTTAAAGTTCATTTCTTCCTTCATGTAAAGATTGATGGAGATATTACTAAGAAATATTTTTGTCTCTGCAGCTGTGTCATGGCAAAGGCTTATTTGCCCAACTCTTGTGTGCTTGAAACGTACCTGAAAAATGAATTAGCGTCCCGTGTGCGCAAATAAAAGACACAAACGTAGCAAGATTGCAAGGAGCCTTAGACGTAGTATTTCTACAAAGGATTATAGTTGAAGCTATTTGACGGAGTACATTCGCGTCATAACAAACCGGGATTTTCGGGTACCTTATGTGGTGTGAAAATCAAGGCTGTCCGGATTATTGCACGTTTCTTTGCCTAATACAAACCGGTACCTCGAAACCTAAAATTTCTGTCCTCAATATGCAGCGCACGTGTCTTATCATCATTCCCATGTAGCTTCACGACGTTTCAGAAGTGCTAAATGTCTTCATATCTTTATCCCGCGACGCACGCAGCGGAGTATTGGAAATCGTATGCGAAAACAGACAGGGACTTGTTAGTGTAGCCTGTCGTGTAAAAAGAGAGAACTATTCCACCCGCAGACACTATTCGCGTTATGCCCGAAAAGTTGTGCAAGAAGACCTTCTCCTCGGCTACAATCACCAGAGATGCTACAGCATTCTGCTGTCCTGTTCTTAACTCACCCTATTTTTCTTATTAGTGAGTCAGGTCACAACACCGCGATATAATCAGTAGTGCAATTCTGCAGTTATTCTGTGAGAATATTCTTCTGCCCTAAATTTAACCTGTTAGAACAATGGAAGAAACATGAGAAAGGGCATTGAGGGTTTGCTAGACATGTCTCCCTATCAGAATCGTTTACGACCCACATCGGTACGGTGGTTTTGTTATTATCACGCCAGCGCACATTGAGCACCGTTTATTATTTTGTCCACAGCCTGTAAATCAAATTTTAAATTTTCGTTCGTTGTGCATAAGTAGCACAATGGCAGTTGACCCTTTTGTATTGTCACGTGGTAGTGACGGTGAAGAAAGCAGCAATACGGTGAAATACAAAACTAACTTTTATTGGGCGAACCTGTGCCCACAAAAACAGGCTACACATATAGCACAACGATAGCGGCGAACACGGTTGGCGATCGTCGGAAATCTGATCAGCGGGTCAAGCGCGTCGGCTTTTAAAGAACAGTCGTCGAATGTTCCAGACTAATCGTTCGGACCCGCGTGCCTTCCACAAAGTTCTGCACCATTCGCGTCAGGTGATGAAATGAGATAACATACGGTTCGGCGACAACAGACAGCGGATAGAAGCATCGATAACTTTCCAGAAACGTCGGATACATGCAGGCGCGTCCCACGCTGTGCAATTACATTTGTTAGGCGGCGAAACGTGGTCGCCCGATAAAGATAAGTACACGTGTCAGTATGGTCCCACTAAGCCGATCATCCCTCTTCTGCCATGGCGCCGGAAACACGTCAATTTCGCCCTTAAATTTAAGACATTCACTTTCCTGGAAAGCTTAGGGACGCACACGAGACGACCTAGTGAAGTTTTGATGTAGTCCTGACATTTGAGTAAAATTTCATAGGTAATGTTACTATCCTTTAACTGTTCACCTATTATTTATATATTAATTTTACTTACAAATACTGCAGGCAGCAGTGCTGCCGAAGCCGGAGAGGGTTACAAAAGGTGAGTTCGCAAACAAAGCTCAAAAGTATTAACACTAGCACATTGAACAACACAAGCAGGCAGACGGTTCCATTTTTCGATTGCGTAGGGATAAAAATGAATTTTGAAAATTTTTCATCATCATCAACATCAGCCTGGTTACGCCAACTGCAGTGCAAAGGCCTCCCCAATACTTTTCCAAATACCCCGGTCATGTACTAATTGTGGCCATGTTGTCTCTGCAAACTTCTTAATCTCATCCGCCCACTTAACTTTCTGCCGCCCCCTGCTACACTTCCCTTCCCTTGGAATCCAGTCCGTAACCCTTAATGTCCACCGGTTATGTTCCCTCCTCATTACATGTCCTGCCCATGCCCCACTTCTTTTTATTGATTTCAACTAAGATTTAGTTAACTCGCATTTGTTCCCTCACCTAATTTGCTCTTTTCTTGTCCCTTAACGTTACCCCCATCAATCTTATTTCCATATTTCGTTGCGTCGTCCTCAATTTAAGTAGAACCCTTTTCGTAAGCCTCCAGGTTTCCGCCCCGTGCATGAGTACTGGTAAGACACAGCTGTTATGCACTTTTCTCTTGAGGGATAATGGCGACCTGCTGTTCATGATCTGAGAATGCCTGCCAAACGCAATCCAGCCCATTCTTATTCTTCTGATTATTTCAGTCTCATGATCCGGATCCGCGATCACTACCTGCCCTAAGTAGATGTATTCTCTTACCACTTCAAGTGCCACGCTACCTATGGTAATCTGCTCTTCTCTTCCGAGTCTGCTAAATATTAGTTTTCTGCAGGTTAATTTTTAAACCCACCCTTCTGCTTTGCCTCTCCAGGTCAGTGAGCATGCATTGCAATTGCTCCCCTGAGTTACTAAGCAAGGCAATATCATCAGTGAATCGCAAGTTACTAAGGTATTCTCCATTAACTCTTATCCCCAATTCTCCCCAATCCAGGTCTCTGAATACCTCCTGTAAACACGCTGTGAATAGCATTGGAGAGATCGTATCTCCCTACCTGACGCCTTTCTTTATTGGGATTTTGTCGCTTTCTTTATGGAGGAATATGGTGGCTGTGGAGCCGCTATAGATATCTTTCAGTATTTTTACATGCGGGTCGTCTACACCCTGATTCCGTAATGACTCCATGACTACTCAGGTTTCGACTGAATCAAACGCTTTCTCGTAATCAATGAAAGCTATATGTAAGGGCTGGTTATATTCAGCACATTTCTCTATCACCTGATTGATTTTGTGAATATGGTCTATTGTAGAGTAGCCTGTACGGAATCCTGCCTGGTCCTTTGGTTGACAGAAGTCTAAGGTGTTCCTGATTATATTTGCGATTACCTTAGTAAATACTTTGTAGGCAATGAACCGTAAGCTGATCGGTCTATAATTTTTCAAGTCTTTGGCGTCCCCTTTCATTTGGATTAGGATTATGTTAGCGTTCTTCCAAGATTTCGGCACGCTCGAAGTGATGAGGCATCGCGTATACAGTGTGGCCAGTTTCTCTAGAACAATCTGCCCACCATGCTTCAACAAGTCTGCTGTTACCTGAGGCTCCCCCGCTGCCTTCCCCCTTTGCATAGCTCTTATGGCGTTCTTTACTTCTTCCGGCGTTACTTGTGGGATTTGAAATTCCTCTAGAATATTCTCACTCACATTATCGTCGCGGGTGCCAGTGGTACTGTATGAATCTCTATAGAACTCCTCAGCCACTTGAACTATCTCATCCATATTAGTAATGATATTGCCGGCTTTGTCTATTATCGCATACATCTGATTCTAGCCTATTCCTGGTTTCTTGTGCACTGCTTTTAGGCTTCCTACTTTCCTGAGAGCATGTTCAATTCTATCCATATTATACTTCCTTATGTCAGCTGTGTTCCGCTTGTTGATTACCTTGGAAAGTTCTGCCAGTTCTATTCTAGCTGTAGGGTTAGAGGCTTTCATACATTGGCGTTTCTTGATCAGACCTTTCGTCTCCTGCGATAGCTTACTGTTATCCTGTCTAACGGAGTTACCAGCGACTTCTGTTGCACACTCCTTAATGATGCCTGTAATATTGTCGTTCATTCCTTCAACACTAAGGTCCTCATCCTGAGTTAAAGCCGAATACCTGTTCTCTAGCTTGATCCGGGATTCCTCTACTTTCCGTCTTACCCCTAACTCATTGATAGGCTTCTTATGTACCAGTTTCTTCCGTTCCCTCCTCATGTCTAGGTGAATTCGAGTTATTACCATCTTATCGTCACTACAGCGCACCTTGCCGAGCACGTCCAAGGTATGCTGCAGTGACTATAGGATGGTAAGAACTCGAATTCGCCTAGACTTGAGGCGAAATTGTTTAGTTGTGGCATAATATGGCCTTATCACTTTTTTGTGGTTTATTCTTGATGATCTTTTTTGTGCAGTAAGTAGGCATGATTCAGTAAGTGATAGAGCAAGTACAAGAATTTTAACCTGGTGATCTGCCTGCGCAACTCGGGCGGCTCCAACTTATGTTGCCTTAGCATATCAGTAACAGATTAATGTTTTCGATAACCAGATGAGATGAACCTCGCAGCATGACGTTGTATGTGCTCCAGCTGTTCGATGTTTTTGGCATGCTACGGATCCCACAACACGGACGACTACTCTAGGACTGGTCGAGCCAGAGTTGGATAGGCTTCAAGTTTTACGCTCGACGGAGATCCTTTGATTTCATGCAGATGTAGCATAATTTGTTGAATGCCTTCGAGCATGTGTCGTTAATATGCATATCCCATTTAATATTGCTTGTAATTGTTAGACCTACGTATTTAATACATGTAGCACGATTTATGCACTGATCGCCAATTTTTTAAACGTACTGTAAGTTGAAGGGGTGTACGGTGATTAAAAGACGGGATAAAAGAAGACACCCAGGGGTGCACACAGCGCTAACTTCCAACATTGTTCATTATCGAAAACCAGGTCGTATTTATGCACTCAGACAACGTGCGTCACAGCCACGTCAACAGATCAATCAGAGCGAAACATTTTAGTAAGTGATACGTTCAGCCATGCCCAAAAATGTCAGTTCTTTTTCAGAGAGAGCCAATGACGGTGTGCTGATACATGAATGGTTGTTGATTGGAAGAAAGGGGACCACTTATGTTGCTTACAATGAAGGGAGAGAAACCTATCATTTATCAGCAAACTGTCATTGGCTCTCTCTGAAAAAGAACTGAAATTTGTGCGCATAGCTTATCACTTAGAAAAATGTTTCGCTTTGATTGATTGGTAATCTCTTCACGTGGATGTGACTCATGTTGGCGGAGTGTAGAATTACGACCTGGATTTCAATTATAAACATTGTTAGAAGTTAGCCCTATGTATGTCCCTGTGTGCCTTCTTTTGTCCCGCCTTTTAATCGCGCTACCGTACACCCCTTCAAGATGCATTGCCAACAAGCCCACATTGTAACCCTCTCGTATTTAAGGGATCTTTTATAGCTGTAATTGTCATTGATGTGGTTATACCGTTTTTGAGCTAATAATGATGTAATACATGCGAGTTGAATTGTTATACTAAATGGATCATATTTACGATGGCTGTTCTTAAATTTAGCCAGGCTGAAGCGCTGCATTACGCTGGCTGGAAGAGTAATTCATTAAAGAAATGTGGTGCAGAATAAGGATAATGGAGGTGCTGAATGGCAGAGTCGGCGTCAAAAACTTACGCGGCGAGGTTCTGCGAAAAAGTTCATTTTTAACGCAGCTAGGCCCGCAGCGGGTAAAATGATTCAGAGCCGTTGGTTACTCAAGACCAGTGCATGCTGAAAGTCCGAATACCATGCTGCGTGCCTAGAGAGCAGAAATATAGAAGCTTTTTTTTTAAGATTGCGCGCTTCGTAAGCTTTTGACGCTGACTATACGTTCGGAAGGCGAGCTGCTTTTTGTCTTACACGTGATGACAAGCGCCGAGCTCTTGGTGGTGGAATATTGGAGGGTAGAATGGTAGAACGTTTGCAAGGTCAGGCGACTTGATGACTCAAATCTAGCGATAGAACCTCAGCATGCATTTTTTTCAGTGACACTGATGATGAATTCAGAGTAAATGAATCTTACCGTCCGACACTGTACAGACTCGCGTGTACTGCATAGGTTCCATATCGCTGAAGATTAAATGCTAATTCGGTACTGCGCATTCCTATTCGAATTTTGGCCTGTCCCTACCGAGGTAGGCGGTTGCTTCTTGGGATGTAGTTCAGGTTATGGTAGATGCGATTAGTAATGTTGTATGTGTGAGTAAGCTGACTGCGATTATAACGTGAAGTACGTCAAGGTACCTACGTTAAATCACGGTCCAAATTACAGAGCCCCGTATCGCATATATTAGTCATCTGAGAGTGTATCCGATAAAAAGTTATAAGTTTAATAATATTGGGACTTATTAGCCTTCTGTTCTGTATTCTGTACGATGTTATCTTGTGTGTTAAATTGTAACGTTATCGTCGCTTCGAAGAGAACGTGACTGCATCAGTCCACCTTTCTCGGGCATACTTCATTTCGCCTGGGTAACACTGCCTGACTATATATTTTTAAATCTGCCCCGATGACGTAAGTCATGTTGTGGAACAAAAATAAATACCGCTTCTAAAGAATGAACCATCACAGCTTCACGACAAAGCACGACATGTTGGCGCGAGTGGTCATATTTGATGCTATTCTTCGGCATCCTCGACCCAAGTGCATCTGAATCCCCGCTCAGGCACCGGAAAAAATAATTCGACTTTGCGCAGACCAATTAAACATGACCGTGAATCCTGAGGAGTTTGAACGTGCGCATCGTCTCGGGCGTCATTCCGATAACCGAAACCGCCCTATAATCGTAAAGTTGCTTTTTCTAAAACAAAAGAAAAAACCCTGTCTAACGGACGCAAGTTGAAAGGGACGTATTGCATTCGCGAAGACTACTCTCGTACTGCACAAAATGCCCGGAAACATCTTTTGGCTTTTGCGAGGAACCAATCAGTTACATTTTCATTACGCTACAAAACTCTGTTTATAGGATCTGCTAAGTACATGTAAGACGAAACTACGAAATGTATAAAAGAAGTCCAATAGCAATCGCTGCATCACCGTCATTCAACACACCGTTCGATGACGACAACCAGCTCTAACACTACTATTTCAGCAATCCATTCTAAGATACGTAGTTTCCTTTCCAAACGTGACGTTGTATTTAAACTCATTTTATCTTCTGGATGTAACTTGTTGATACTTACCGAAACCTGGCTAACTACTGACGTATCCGGCGCGGAGGTCATGGATGACCTACCCGGTTTCCGTGTTTTCCGTGACGATCGCTAGTACTCTGGAGGCGGCGGGGTGCTCATCGCCATTAGTAATACGATGCCATGCTCCTTTGTTCACAACCCAAGTGACCTTGAAATATTCTGGCCACTCTTTCGTGCAGCACCGCAAACTATTCCACTTGACGCTTGCCGCCCGCGAGCACACACTAGCTTTACTGACAAGCTCAACTGCGTCCTGCATGCACTGATGGAAAAATATACTACCGCTCAGATTTTGCTCTTCGGAGACATTAATTTCGCTAATATCAATTGGGATAGCTATCCACCTTCGTCACATAGTACAACCAAAAATTATTTCCTCCAAGTCTGCTTTAATTTCAAGTTAACCGAGCTAGTCTTAGAACCAACACGCGTAGTGAAGGACTCGGCCAGTATTTTAGATCTCACATTAACTAACAATCCGTCTAGCCTATGTTCGATATCTCCGGGCAATTAGCGACCACAAAGTAATCCAGACTGTCTTCAACTTTAACTCTCCAAAACGAGAATAATGGAATACGCTGGATACGCTTATACGACAAAGGCAACTACGAAGCCATTAAGAACGAACTGATGTCCTTCTACCCACTTTCAGTGATCAATTCCACAACCGCACACTTCAAGCAAATTGGTCGATCTTCCAACAAAAAATCGCTGACCTTGCTAATAACCACATTCCAGTTATTCCAGTACGGACTAACAGCAATAAATCTTGGTTCACAAAAAAATTATCGACTTTAGAAAACAGGAAAAAAACGAATTTTTCGTTCGCCAAAGCAAACCAATTGTGCTGTTGCCTAGGGCAAATATTACGAGGCAGAGAAAGTTTATCTCTCATCTATACGCCATGAAAAGCACTACTTTTTTCATGACACGTTGCCTCGTGTACTAAGCAGTAACCCCCAGAAATTCTGGCAAATTCTAAACCCCAAGCCACCGGATGCTATCACTATCGCCGACCATCACGATATAGTAATCCCCGAACAAGAGTGTGCCGATGCATTTAACCGCGCGTTTTCATCAGTATTCACCAATGAACCTGATGCTCTGTTACCTATACCACCTTCACTTGTGCACTCTGTTATGTCACCCATCGAATTCGCTGAGTATGGTATAACGGCAATAATTGAAAAGCTAAAACTCTCATCGTCATCAGGGGCCGATGGCATCAACTCTAAACTGTTAAAAAATACTGAACTCATCTGCGCAGCGTACTTTAATATTAATCTTCTCGCAGTGTCTATCCTCCTCGCCTGGAAGAAAGGGCAGGTCGTTCCAATCTACAATCAGGCAATAAAAACTCACCTCTTAACAGCCGACTAGCGTACCCTGCAACAGAATGGAGCATGGTATTTTCACCCAAATTATGCACTTCCTTGATACTAACAACTTTTTTCACCCATCCCAACATGGCTTCCGTAAGGGTCTCTCGTGGGAAACGCCACTTGCTCTGTTCGTCTATGACTTACACGTTAATCTCGATGCTAACACCCAAATCGATGCGATTTTTCTGGATTATGCTAAAGCATTTGATAAGATCCCTCACCAGCGCCTATTACTGAAGCTCTCCCAGCTGAACCTGCATCCTGACATCTTAAATTGGGGTATTGAATTTCTCACTAACCGATCACAGTCAGTGCATGTCAATAATCACACTTCCGCGCCCCTCCCTGTAACATCTGGCGTCCCACAAGGTAGCGTTCTAGGCCCCTTACTTTTTCTTATTTATATTAATGACCTTCCACTTAATGTTTCCTCTGAAATCCGTATGTTCGCTGATAATTGTGTCATCTACCGCATAATTACTAACGACTCTGACCACAGTATTCTACAAAATGACGTTAACAAAGTGCAAGACTGGTGCAACGACTGGTTAATACCCCTAAACCCCTATATATGTAATGTCCTTCACCCGCCGCCATCAGCCCTTATACTCACCGTATAATATTACTAATACTACCTTAGAAAAAGTGGGCGCATTTAAATACCTCGGTGCCACCCTTTCATGCGACTTAGACTGGTGTGCTCATGTAACGCGCATTACTGCCTCCGATAACTAAACGTTGGGATTCCTTAAACGCCATCTGCGTCATGCAACGCAACACGTCAAACTACTACCATTCAAGACGCTCCTTCGTCCGAAACTTCAATACGCATCCCCCATCTGGTCACCACATCAAACTTACCTTATCAATGCACTCGAAAGAATTCAGAATCGTGCGGCAAGATTCATTCATTCTTCGTATTCCTACAACACTAGCGTATCGCTACTAAAAGCACAGTCCGCCTAAACACGTTATCATCCCAGCGTTCCATTGATTCGTTAATCGTCGTTCATAAGTTTTATTACAGCTCGCTTCATCATACACCATATGTGTTGGACCCACTCCCTCGCCATTCCCTGCGTACAGGGCATTACATGCAAGTAACCCGTCCACGCAGCCGCACTAGAACCTTCTATGCATTTGCCGATCATCAACCGACTGGAACGGCCTGCCCCGCCACATAGCCGAAATCACCTGTCCATCGACGTTTGCTGATAAGCTTAATACTAATATTCTTCATTGAACTCATGTGGCCACTAATTAGAAGAAAGAACATTTGTAAACCCCACCCCTTATGTATTACCCACATTGAGGGGTCTTTAAGGAAATAAAAGTGAAGAACGGCAGCACGTCGTTCAAAAATGACTCCCCGGTTTCTTTTCTCAAGGGCGCGACTGACCCGTAGAAGGGTAATTCCAACTTTGATATCATGCTTGCGACCTTTCAAGTGCCGGACGAGCGCCTTCTTGTGTATATTTCTGGCGCATGTCATCGAAAGGCTTTAAACAGCGAAAGTTTTTGACAGTCACTTCGGAGGCTGCACAGAAAGCGCGGACAAGCAGTCTGCTTTGAACACGCACGTTCTGAACCAAGACATATTTATGAGAAAGGGGCTCCTCTATTACCCATAGTGAGAAACTGATCGACAAATTTCACCTCATTGTCCCGACTTGTTGATGAGACGAACTCGGCTGCCTGTTTTCCTTATTATAGTTTGTACATAGTTTGTACATTGTCAGTAGCCTATACGTAGAACAGGAAATTGACGTCGGAGTCACATCAGCTATCATATATCATAAATTCTAAGAACGAAAAACTGACAGTGCACTTCATAATACTGGCAACACAAACCGCTATGCATGTGATTCAATTTCATATCCGTTCGGGGGTAAAAATGTGCTGTTCAGATGTTAAACGCGCTTAAATTATGCAAAAATTCAGAAGGATATTGTCCTTCAACATGTGTCCGTATTGACTATCACATATTTCTTCATCATATATATATGTGTGATTCCCAAATATAGGGACAACGATTCGTGTACTCAAAGGTTTTAACGGTTCTCGTAGGCGGAGCCTCCGAGAACCCAAGTGAGGACAAAGCCGTTGGTTTCTAACACACACACAAACTTTTAATGGAACTAAAATGGCTTAAAATAAATTATAGAAAGAAATAGAAAGAATAAAATAAACACTCAAATAGACATCGCGGCGGTAAGACACATTTGGGGCTAGTGTGCAGCGAACTAGTGCGCGAGTCCGGGCTTGCCACGACGGCAGGGACGCATAACAGTCTCGATGCGGAGACGCGGCGACAAGTTGGCGAAAGGAGTTGCGCCGGTCTCAGCAAAGGTCGTGGTGTAAGTTGACTGACCGGGCGACCGGAGCGCGCCAGCTCTGGCTTGGAGAGGTAAAGCAGGCGGCTTGGTGGCACGAGCAGACGGCGGGGGCGTTCTGGCCGGGCAGCTGGATGTAGAGCTCGGGCCCGTAGCTCGACTGTTCTCGTCCTGCCCACGGGCGCAGAAGCTCACCGGTCTTGAGGAGCTGACGGCACGCTGGGGTAGACGGGCGACGCACAGGAACGGGCTGACAGGAGGGCCCGGTCGGGTGAAGTCCTGGTGGCTCGGGTCCGGAACCCGACGGCCCGTCTTCAACTCCCGGTCCGGTGGTTGACCTCCTCCTGGCGTCGCTTCCTGGAACTCTCCCGGCGTCTCCGCGGCGTCTCCTGCGCGTCTCCCCGGCGTCTCGTCATTCTGCCAGCGCACCACGCTTTTTCTTCTCTCTGGGCGATTAGGCATTCTCCGATTGGCTGTCTGACGCCCCGTGGTCTTTCCTAATTGGTTTGCTTTTCTTCTTTTAGCCTTTTTTCTTGCGCCGCGCGTTCACATGCCGGACGCTCTTCGGCGTTGTCGTTTTTCTCCTTCTAGCACGGAATTTGCCTCAGCGCGCGCACTCCTTGTCGTCTGCTCCTGACCGTCCCGCTCACCGCACCACGTCACGCACCACACATCGCGTAAGCCCTTTTTTTAACAAGTTTTTCGGAAGAAAAACTGCCGCTCAGTGCGCGACATAGTTCACGCATGCTCGGAACACTACATTCATGGACCGTTCACAAGAACTCACTGTATGGTTCCATGGCACAGTTCACTGAGCACACCGAAAGAACATTAAAGGAAAACACTAATTCAAAGAAAGCACAGCAAGTGAAAAAAAAATGGTAGCGTCAAAGGCTAATAGCCTGGCATTGTGAAGACAACCTTGCTACGGTAAAGGTAACATCAAGAGGCTGAGGGTTACTGAGGGTTGTAGTCCCCCCTGTATTCTACCCATGTAGTCCGCCCTGTGAAGTTCCGCACGTAGACTTTCTTGAAGGTCATCGCCCTCATTTGTTGTGAAGGTAGGTTTAGGGGTGTCCGTCTCCTCCTTCTCCACCACGATGAATGATACTGACTGTGGGGAACTATCCGGTTCACGCTCTTCATAGCGCTTCAGCATGTTAATATGAAACAGTTTTGTAGTATGTCCTAAGTCCAACCAGTAATCAAAGTTGCTTTTTTTTCCTGTGACCAAGAAAGACCCCTTCCAGTGCATCAACAGTTTGCCGTTGTTGGAAGCAGGATAAGGGCACGCTCACCAACTTTCATCTGGCGTATCTTGCTTCCCCGGTCGTAGTAATTTTTCTGGGTCGTTTTAGATCGCGACAAGTTCTCTTGTGCCAACCGTAGTGTCTTTTCCAAACGATCTCGGAGATCCAAGACATACCCTATGTGGTCTTGTTCTTCGTATGGGTGGTCTCCTGTCCATAGTTCCTTAAGTAGACGGAGTGGGCCCCGAACGTGTCGACCGTAGATCAACTCGAAAGGAGAAACCCCATGCTGGCTTCAGGCACTTCACGATACGCAAACAAGAGGGGTGCTAGTAATCGGTCCCATGACTTTGGTTCTTGGCACATCTTGAGTAGCATTTGTTTCAACGTGCCATTAAATCGCTCCACCAGACCATTACACATGGGATGGTGCGGCGTCGAGCTTAGACGTTTGATATCCAGCAAGTCATTTATCTCTCTCATTAGGTCCGACGTGAAACAGGAGGCGTGATCGCACAGTATCTCACGTGGAAATCCAATGCGAGAAAACATTTCTATCAGTCCTTCGGCCACCGTAGCCGAATCGATCGACGGCAAAGCTATCGCATCTGGATATCGTGTAGCAAAGTCCACCAGGGTCAGTATGTATCGGTTACCCTTATTTGACGTTGGCTTTAAGGGTCCAATTATGTCCGCCGCCACTTTTTCAAATGGAGTGTCTATTAAAGGCACGCGACCAAGAGGTGCCTTGCCCACCTTGCTCTTAGGATACGTTCGCTGACAAGTGTCGCAAGAGCGTACGTATCTTCTCACTGCTTCTTGGACTCCTGGCCAGTAGAAGGATTCCAGAACCCGATCAATTGTTCTCTTAATTCCTTGGTGCCCTGACATAAGGCTTTCGTGTGCCAAAGTGAGCACTTGGCAGCGTAATCTTTGAGGTACTACCACTTGTTCGGTCATTTTGGCCGAGGGTAGCCGGTAACGACGATACAGCATTCCCCTTACTACTTCTTCGAATGAGTAGGATGCTAATCCTTTGCCTTGGAACACTTGACCCACATTGTTCCTGCAAGATTCTAAGGTTTTATCTTCGTTCTCGGCCGTGGTAAGATCCCTCCTGGTTATTTTTAAGGCGCTGATATTGATCGTGGATGTTTTCGGTTGTTGATCTCGGCTCTTGATGCCGACCAGCAAAGCATCCGGGGAATGGTCTTCTCCCTTGGTTCTTTTCTCACTTGCTATACCATCTTCGATGGGCTTCTTCTTCAGCCTTTCTGTCCAGGTTTTATCTGGATCATGAGGTTCTCGTGAGCCATGTACATTTTCGATAATAATATCATATAAAGGAGCTGTCATACACTTGACAATCGACGTACCTGAAAAATAAGGTGAATGAGTTTCAACTTTAGCCTCGGGAACTTCAATGCTGCTGCCATCCGCCAGGACAAGCTTAGCGGTGGTACCTGTCAGAGCCTTGTCTGGTACGAGGGAACGACGCACGACCAGCGTATTGCTTCCTGTATCTCGCAAGACTGACGCGGTCTGTCCGAAGATGACGCCCTTGACCACTGGCATCTTGCGTGCTACTGTCCTTGTGGGGGTCTTCACCGTGCTAGCTATGTAGCTATGTCTTCTTGTTCAACGACTACTGCGTTGGAATCTTCCAGGCACTCTTCTGGCGACAATAGGCAAGACCTTTTCTTTGGTGGACCGTTTTTCTTGGTGCAGGCTTTGACATCATGCCCGGGCTTACGGCAATATCCGCAGTACGGTTGCCTCAGCTTAGATCGGCAGTCCAATGCCCCATGACCCAGATTTCCACATACGAAGCATCTCATTGGAACTCTCTCGGATGAGCTTCCGGTTTTCTCCGTAGGGTTAATGCCTTCCGATTTCTACTGGAACACTAACAAATTGGGCTGTCTCTGAGCCTCTAAGAAATTATCGGCAGCTTCGGCCATGTCATCTAGCTGGCGGTAGCTCTTCTCGCGCAGGAAGAGTCCTCACCGATGATGACAGTTGTTCAGAAACTGCTCCGTCACCACTAGGTTGCGAAGTGCCAAATACTCCTTTTCGGTTTCGGACATTTCCACCCACCGATCAAAGAAACTCAGTAGCCTAGTTTCGTACTGCTTTCCAGTTTCGCCATCTTGGGGTTTGCTCTGTCGGAACTTCTCCCGGTAGCCTTCCGCCGTAAAACGAAAACGCTGGAGCACCGCCAACTTGCCTTTATCGTAGTCGAGGGAGTCTTCCGGCGACAGACGTCCAAAGACTTTCAGAGCTTCTCCGCTCAAGCATAAACTTAGAGCCGTGGCCCATTTGTCTCTAGGCTATTCTTGTCCGGTGGCGTCGCTTTCGAACCTTTTTAAGTAGGCATCCAACTCGTCCCGGCTTTCATTGAATCCCGGCATTAAACTGTGAGGATTCACGCTGAATGGGGCACTCCATCCAGGCCCTCGGTCAGCTGTTTTTGCAGCATCCGTTGCCGCCATTTGAAGGCGCAACTGAAGCGTTCACTCCTCCAATTCTAGCTGCCGTTGACTCGTCTCACCACGATTGCCCTCAGCTTCCGCGACTTTAAGCCGTAACTGTAAATTCTTTTCCTCTAATATAAGCTCCTGCTTTTTAGCCTCGCGCTCCGCTGCCCGCTCTTCTCGCGCACGCGCTTCCTGCTCGTTCAACCATGTCCTCAACTCCGCACCTTCTAGCCCCATGCGTTCGGCTAAGGCTAACAGGTCTCGTGTGCTAGCAGCCATAGTTCCTAGCCTTTAGAAAAAAAAAAAAGTCCGAACGAACGGCTTTGTCCGGTCGCGGACGCCAATTTGTGATGCCCAAATATGGGGACAACAGTGCGTGTACTCAAAGGTTTTAACGGTTCTCTTAGGCGGCGCCTCCGAGAACCCAATTGAGGACAAAGCCGTTGGTTTCGAACACACACACAAACTTTTAATGGAACTAAAAAAGGCTTAAAAGAAAGAATAAAATAAACACTCAAATAGGCATCACGGTGGTAAGACACATTTGGGGCTAGTGTGAAGCTAACTAGTGCGCGAGTCCGGGCTTGCCACGACGGCAGGGACGCATAACAGTCTCGATGCGCAGACGCGGCGACAAGTTGGCGAAAGGAGTTGCGCCGGTCTCACCGAAGGTCGTGGTGTAAGTTGACTGACCGGGCGACCGGAGTGCGCCAGCTCTGGCTTGGAGAGGTAAAGCAGGCGGCTTGGTGGCACGAGCAGACGGCGGCGGCGTTCTGGCGGGGCAGCTGGGTGTAGAGATCGGGCCCGTAGCCCGACTGCTCTTGTCCTGCCCACGGGCAGAGAAGCTCGAATGCCGGCCTCGGGCAGCAGGCGGCACCACAGACGGGGGCGGCGTTCTGGCCGGGTAGCTGGCGTAGAACTCGGGCCCGTAGCCCGACTGTTCTCGTCCTGCCCACGGGCGCAGAAGCTCACCGGCCTTGAGGAGCTGACGCCACGCTCGGGTAGACGGGCGACGCACAGGAACGGGCTGGCAGGAGGCCCCGGTCGGGTGAAGTCCTGGTGGCTCGGATCCGGAACCCGACGGCCCGTCTTCAACTCCCGGTCCGGAGGTTGACCTCCTCCTGGCGTCGCTTCCTGGAACTCTCCCGGCGTCTCCGCGGCGTCTCCTCCGCGTCTCCCCAGCGTCTCCTCATTCTGCCAGCGCACCACGCTTTTTCTTCTCTCTGGCCGATTAGGCATTCTCCGATTGGCTGTCTGACGCCACGTGGTCTTTCCTAATTGGTTTGCTTTTCTTCTTTTAGTCGTTTTTCTTGCACCACGCGTTCACGTGCCGGACGCTCTTCGGCGTTGTCGTTTTCCTCCTTCCAGCACGGAATTTGCCTCGGCGCGCGCACTCCTTGTCGTCTGCTCCTGACCGTCCCGATCACCGCACTATGTCGCGCACCACACATCACAATATGGTGCAAACATAACTAAGTCGAATTATGAATCAATTGAAAGTTGAATTGGCTTCTTCACATCTGGGGAAAATACAGTAGGCGCTTGAGAATGTCATTATACAGAATCGTTTGTTCGCATAAACTTCCTGGCTATATATTGCACTGCTTTGTCTTTTTGCACCAATTTTTATTCACTGCATTTAGGACACATGGCACCTTTGTGTTTGTTATTTTAGTGCGCGAGTGCAGAAATACATAAGCAGTTTGTTTTCGGAGAGAATTCGCAATTGCGATCCAAGTTTCAAGAACTCGTTGTTTAGGTTGTCATTTCAGCAATGAAGACTCAACACGTTCATGCACAGACAAACTAAGGGTCTAAGGGGGACAACTGATTAGTGAGCTGCTGCTGCTGCTGCTGCTGATAATACACCACCGGAGGTTACCACCCGTCATACGAAAAATACCTTGTACAGTATAATTATTTATGTACGCCATCAGCGCTCGAAGGCATTACAGAAAAGTGTGGGCGGAGAAGCGTAGAGAAATAATGCGTAAGCTTGTCATCATACAATTTTTGCTGATGGCAAATGGAAAAAAAATCTGTGTGCACCAGGAAGGCAGCTTTGCAGTTATACAATATTACCTGACATTGCAAAGAAATATAAAGTAACGTGATGAGTCATTCACAAGTTCAGATTACACAACGTACGCTAGTACATGTCGCATGAAACTTGCGTTTGTTAGTACTCGTTACGATTTCTTTGGAGAGACGAATGCATTCAAGGCCAAAAGGAGCTTAAGAAAGTGAATCTGGGTAGATTTGATACCTTCTTTATACAACTAATTAATGGGATTCGATATATGTTGCCATGGAGATATAAGTTAAGAATTGGAAATTCAAGGTTAGTTTTATTTGTAGTTAGAGTAACTATTAGATCATAAGTTGCAAATATAGAGCGAGTGGAGTAATTTTAAGAAGTTCTAATGAGCTAATAAAGTTAATGGAATCCCATAAGGTAGATGCATACTCTAATTTTGTTCGTATTAGCGTTTTCTATAGTACTAACTTGAGAGAGTATTGTGGCAATATAGACGTAGCGGAGCAAATAACCCAAAGAGAGATTCTTTTGTTTTTTTGCATTCATACTAATGTCGATATAGATTTACCAAGTGAGACTAGCGGTAATATGAACGCGTAAATACTTTTATGGGTACACAGGCTGTAACGCAGTGCTGCCAAGTACTCGTAAGTACTTCGAAAAGCAGTTTTGAATGGTAGTTGCTCGGATAATGTTGCTGCTAGATCAGTTGTGCCGCAGGGCTCCGTGTTGATTCTCTTTCTTGTTTTATTAATGACATTTGTGATGTTATCGAAAGCGCGATACAATTTTTGCGGAATATTGTTTATGCCCTACGTGCGTGGACATCCAATATTGCTTCCCGTTGGCGGCCGACCTGAAGCGCGTAGAATAATTGTGCGTCACTAACAGCATGTCCGTGAACATAAATAAATCTGTACACGCTAGCGTTACTGTGAAAATATAGCGAAATAACATATAAGTATTCGTTAAGTAGCCAAAAATAATTCATCAGTCAAATATTTAGGTGTCATGATGTGAGAGGATGACCCTTGGCCACAACATGTTAATACCTGAGTAAAACTTGTTGCTGGGCTAGTTGATGATGCATTCTTTAAAGCTGATGGTAGCGCTAAAAGGGATGAACACACGGTGAAAAGACGACGACGAGCTTTCCCTCGTTGTCGTGTCGTCTTTTCACAGTGTGTTCGTCGCTTTTAGCGCTACCATCAGTTCTATAGAATGTTAATACCATAGGGCTGGGCATGACCTTGGCTTCTTGCAACAACGTTTAAAACACGTCACCATTACTGCAAAACAAGCAGCGCATAAACAAGTTTTACCAATTTTGGAGCTGCCTTGCCCTGTGTGGGATCCGTTTTGTGATCGTAATAATGCGCTAGAAACAATCCAATCCGTCGCGGCCAGGTAAATACAAGCTGGGGACATACAACCACCTTCTAGGTTTAAGAGCAAGGAAAAAAATGTTGTGCCCTTCCACTCTGTGAAGAAGGAAAACCAGCGAAGCTGTATAGAGATGACTATATTGGTAGCTATATTGATTTACATTGATTGCTATAGGATTGCTATATTGGTTGAATAAATACACATACACGTAAGTTCGTGGTTTTTACCGTCTTTAGTTTGTCTCATTCTTTACCACAGTAACCATAGCTTTGTGGTCGCTGTGGTACACCGCGATCGGTTGCACTGTTGTGCTAGACAAGTTCTTGCCAAAGGTCATCTCTATACACGACCGGTAACGCGCCGGTCGGTACAATGACGTCCGTGTAGCACTCGGTTCCAAACCGTTAAAAGAAAGGATGCAATCCAATTGCCGTCGGGGCGCGATAGGTCGACGTTAAAGTCGACGATTGGTGGGTACACTACTGTGTTTTATTATGCTTTTCGATCCCCCAATGGGAGCAAAGGAGTGCAGCCATCCCACGTTTTTTTATATGGCCATGAAGGTCATGCATCATAACATGGTCGATAAGATAACATTCAAAGTGACCGCCGCGACTGATAACATCACGCGGAACCCACTTGAAAAACACAACAGGAAATTTCAGTTTGTCGTATTTTGGGACGTTGTTTCTGTGGTTCTGTCGTTCTGTTGTCTGTAGTGTGACGTCCTGCAGTCGAAAGTTCTGTAGTTCTTGATCAACATGTAATTAAAAATTGAGAGAGACCTCTTTAAGGCTATGTAAATTTGGTAGTGCAAAAAAAAGAACAAATTTCCCCACCGGGCATTTGAACTTGCTACCTGAGGATTCCGAGCCGAGCATCTTACCACTGCACCATGCCGATTTTTTTTATTTATTGCCTGACTTTGACAAAGAACAGCAATACACAAAAGAAAATTTACAGGATACAATGACCACATCGTATTGACATAATCAGCCTGGTACGGGGCTGGCACATTAAAATTCATATAGAGCCATCAATGGCTCCATTCTTGACAGCCACTCGTAAGTATCGACACCGGGCTTCAATATCTCAACAAACCGATGCACAGTTTCACGGAAATAAAGTCGCGTAGCTCGTCCGTCAGGATCCTGTCATTCGAGAGCGCCAAATACTGTGGAGGCCCATTGAGATTAATAAATAAAACGAAACTCCATCCTCGTTAGTAGTGGGTAGATACCGTATTCCATGAGGGTCGAGGGGAAATTGTTTCTTTATCGTTCTTTGTAGTACGTCCCAAAAGTATACCCCTCCCCAATAATGACGAAAAACATGATCTATCGTTTCTGGTTCTTTGCAGATAATGCAGTGAGACCTCCACGGTAGAAATAATCCATTTTCCTGTAAAAACATTTGTACTGGCAACGTTCCAGTGTGTAACCACAAAAAAAAAAAGGTTTCAGCCCCTGGCGCAACATACATTGTCTTCACTCTCATTAACACGTCCCTTCCAGGGCCTCCTCTGTACCAGGCTTTGTACATGGGCTCCGGCAGAACAACGTCACACAAATCCTTGCACATTTTTTTTTTCTTTTTGACATTAGATAAATATTCATTTGAAAACCTCGTTGCAAGAAATCGTACACTTGTGACAACTTCTATAAAATATCGAAAAATACCTCCCGTGAGTGTTTCGGTTGAAACAACAAAGCATGGCGACTCGCGCCCGAGCCTTACTTGGCATGCGGTGCGCAGAGAAGGATCGGTGACATCGCGAAGGAAAAGAAACCTGTTAACAATCTGCCGCAAAAAAAGGTGTCCCAGGCTCAATCCACCATTCTTGACTCCTCTGAAGAAATTCGTTCGGCTGCACATTTCTCATTGGGCAGCCCGCACGAAAATGGCGAAAATTCGATGCAGCTTCTGTACATTGAGCCTTGCACAATGTAACACCTGCATTACATACCATAGCCCACTAATAACGAACAGATTGCACACGGTGACTCAAGCAAAAATCGATTAGTTCGTTCCTTTCCGCCTTTCCACATGTATCATGCGCCTGCGCTGTCCATGAGTCACTGCACCACGCTGAACGTGTCTGTAAGCGTACATTTTGGCCATGTCAATGGGGTAAGAATCTCGGTCTGCGTTGATGTTTACATTTGCATTTTAAGAGCCAAGATCCGCTATCACTCCACCGCGTCAACTGCGCATCTCTAGAAGAGCGAAAGTCTTGTTACCATCGACAGGTACATCGTGGAGTGCTAGAACATCGATTTTGCTGTACGATATCAATATTAAATAAGAAATTCAGAAATAGACAACGGTGACCGGGGACACTGTTAGGGTTGTTACTGCTAATTTCGACAGTTGTCTCTCGCTCTTTACACTTTTGAGCGCGCACATAATTCGTGTGGTCAATGCAAAATAGCTACAGAAACATTCGTGGATGAGTAAAGCAGTGATTTGGGCTTGTTGGTAAGACATCGTGAGGCTTATAGCGCGTGAAAGAGTGGATCACGTGGATGAGTGTTCATTCTGAAAGCGTACTGGCTTCTCACGGCAGCGCTCTACAAGAATAATGAGACCCGAGTGAGACAGCTTTTCACGCAACTTTGTGGAATAACCCAAAACTACTTCTTCGCTTCGCAAAAGCTTATGCAATATTTCTGGAAAATTAAATAATGTGTCAGTGTAACGGCACATGTAAGTCCATAGGCCTGTTTGCCAGATCCTACCAAATAAAACAAAACGGATACGCAGCCATTCCCGCGGATGGTGTGATTTTGATCAGCGGCCGATTTTGAGGAGGCCGGTAGGGCGTTGCTGGTGCCTCGTCATCATGGCGCAATTATAACAACTGGCCAAGTTGACTTTAATACCGGTGGCGGTGCTATCATCATTGCCGCCTTCAGAGAACCACGATTGAATACGGCGCAAGACAAAAGTACAGTGTACACCACCGATGCGAAACTGACATACAATTTTAAAGCGTCGTGATAAAAAGCGCTTCTGTCGCAGCGTCAGAACTCATGTCGCTGCGACAGAAAGTGGCACATTTCTAACGCCACAACAGAAAATGTGTAGTCCCGACAGCGAGTTCCTGCTGCGACGTGAGAATCGCTGTTGTGATAGAAAGTTGTTGTTGCGACTTCATAAATTCTTGTTGTCGCGACAGAACGTTTCTGTTGCGACTTGAGAACTCTTGGCCGTCGCGACCGAATGTTTCTGTTGTGACGTCAGAATTGCTGTCGTAACGTCAGAGTCGCTGTCACGATAGAAACCTGTTGTTGTGACTACAGCACTCTTGTTGTCGCGACAGAACGTTTCTGTTGCGACTTCAGAACTCTTCGTCGTCGCGACAGAATCTTTCTGTTGCGACGACAGAATTTCCATCGTAACGTCAGAATCGCTGTGACGATAGAAAGCTGTTGTCACGAGTTCAGAACTCTTGTTGTCGCGACAGAACGTTTCTGTTGCGTCATCCCAATTTCTGTCCTAACGTCAGAAATGTCTGTCGCAACTACAGAAACGCCAGGAACGTCTGTCGTACAACAGAAATGTCTGTAGTTGCGACAGGAATTCCTGTTGTCTTTTTTAACTGGGAAATGGTAATGCACTTTATACATGGACAGAAAATAACATTCAGAGCACTGAATGTTATTCAGTGCAACCACTGCGACTTTTTTTTTTCGCGCATGCGCGTGGGGTTGCGCCGGAGGAGTTTTCGGCGTACAGATGACACACGGATGAACGGACGGACGAATGGGCTAGCCATGTGCAGCTTCGGTGTAAGGAGAATTTGACTGGATTCTTTTGCTTGAACAAAGATGCAGGCTATGTGTTAAGCTGTTTTGCTCAATTTCGCATAATCATATACTCATCAAACTATCCAAAGACGAGCACTGCACCAGCCGGTTTTCCAGCCCCGGGCCCGGCTCGAGCCCAAAAGTAGCATGCGTTGGACCGCCTGAGTCCGGCCCGCTGTCTTTAAACCTGGCCCGTGCTAAACCAGGGCCCCAAAAATTGCGACTTGGCTCCATCCGGCCTGGCCCGGTCCTGTTCTCCATTAGACCTTGAGCCTATGCGAAGCTAGGTCTTCTCGGTTACTGCGAAGATTCTGTCAGGTGATCAACGGGTGCTGGGCGTTCTTCAATCTGCATCAAAGCAGCTTTTTGCCCTGTGTCCCCTCTCGCCTGCTATTCTAGCTATGCGTGAAACAAAAAATTTTATTTCATTATTATACACGAACATGGCCAGATTATTAATTTAATGCTTGGTATGGGGGAAAACCCACATATACAACGGACAGTTAGGAAAATAGGGAGGGATCACAGCCACCTGGAGTGACAGTACGCCTCCTTACATTTAGGAAGAAAAATATAGAAATACACATCAGTTGATCGCGATGTTCGTGCTCTAAAGTGGGATAAAAATGGCCGTACAACAATGTTTAATAGTTCTGCGGCAATATACTACAGCGAAGGCATAGGTGAACACGCCGCCAGCACACGCCGCCAGCCGTTTCATCTCACTTTTTTGAATCCCACATAATTATTGAGATGTACAGTGGTTGAACTCCAGGCGATAAATTTAAATACACTGCTCTTGCCTTTCACGAATACCATAATACAGGGCCACCAGAAACTATTTTCATTAAACATAAATTGGCGATATGCAAGGGTAACGTTCATGTGCAATAATATTTTCACATAGCACGCAATTTTTGTTCTTTATTCAGCTTCATTATAAAGGTGTTAGTTTTTCAGACTCGGCCTACTTTTGCTTTAGTGCGGTACATGTACGGCCGTGAGCAATATGAGCGGGAACACGCGAACGCGTGTAAAATAGCCTCAAAACCGAGTTAGAGCGATACACGGATGGCGCTGCCGGAAACAGAGGGGAAAGGGGGCCGCTCTTCCGCTAAATGTTGGCACTCCCACCGCGCTTGCGTTTGTCGAAAACGGCAGCTTATGGCATTTCACTGGCCGGCGATAGCCGACAAGACGGTTACGTTCGCAATGACTTGTTTCATTGTTTTTTCGTCGTGTTTTTTTTTCTTCTTTTTAGAGCGCAGCTCTGACGCGCCGGTTGTTGCGTTTAGTGTAAGTTGCTTTCATATTTACCTCCATAGGACTTGATGCATATCTTATGAAGCGCGTCGTGTCACGTGTTACAGGAAGGCGGACAGATTTCCCAGGGAAGTCGCTCTCGAATGTTTATGCTACAAAACAGTGCTGTTCTTGGCCACGCTTCGTTGCACAAAGTTATCAGTAACCGCAATATCAAACAGCTTTGTCAATGTGCGCTGGCGATGCGACGTGCGGCACTTTTTATAGAGAGACTCATGGGGGGAGTGTGAACAGTTATTAGAACAGCGTCCTCCTTTCCACCTTGTTTCCTACGGCGGCCGCCGCGCATCGCCCATAGCAAGGTTCCAGGTAGGTTCGAGGCTTTCTGACACGCGCTCCTTTGTTCCTGCTCATATTGCTCGCGATAGTACAACGTAGGCAACGTATGTTTTTTACCCTCTCATATAGGAATATGATATCCTCGTTCGTTCATTTAAATTCGCAGGGAACTGACCCAGTGCTAGAAAAACAAGCAAGGACTCCGAATTCGAGGGTTCAGCCGCTTAACGCTTAAAAATAGAATTAAAAAATTCACTGGACAATAAATTTTCTCCGTTCTGTTTTCTTTTTAGCATCCTCTAACCAACGTTGATATATTTTTCAGCATCCATGTAGGTTTAAAGTATTTTTCTAAGAACAAGGGTCACTTAAAAGTCTAAATTGAATTAGGCTAATTGTGCGATAAACTACTGCAGAATATTCCACTCGCTTGTAACATAATCAAGAAAAATAATGGCCCAGAATTTATTTGCTACCACTTAGCTTAAGTACTCTAAGAACTTGTTCAAAATTTATTTTACTTTTGTTTTTCCATTAAAGTTATCACGCACAGGCAGTGCACAACGGCACATCAGTGACCGCTGCACATCAGGCGGCCGTGAGAAACAAACGCGTCGCCCGGTACACTGGCACAACACTATCATGATCACCATACGCCCTCCCCTAAGCGAGCAAAACACACGATGGTTCAACCCTCTCGTAGTAGTGCAGAGGCCAGAAGTACTCATGAAACGGAAGTGTAAAGTGCATGCTTTGTTTGAATTACGCATACAACGTATAGAAACGCGGCGGCTAGTCGAGTGGTAAAAAAAAAAAAACACGTAACCTTCTCAGTGGTTCATGTACCCGTTAGGAAGCAAACAAACGCAATAATTTCATCATCATCATCATCATCATCACCATCATCATCATCAGCCTGGCCATGCCCACTGCAGGGCAAAGGCCTCTCTCATACTTCTCCAACTACCCCGTTCATGTACTAATTGTGGCCGTGTTGTCCCCGCAAACTTCTTAATCTCATCCGCCAGCCTAACTTTCTGCCGCCCCCTGCTACGCTTCCCTTCCCTTGGAATCCAGTCCGTAACCCTTAATGACCGCCGGTTATCTTCCCTCCTCATTGCATGCCCTGCACATGCCACATTTATTTTTCTTGATTTCAACTAAGATGTCATTAACTCGCGTTTTTTCCCTCACCCAATCTGCTCTCTTCTTATCCGCTTAACGTTACACCCATCATTCTTCTCTCCATAGCTCATTTCGTCGTCCTCAATTTCAGTAAAACCCCTTTCGTAAGCCTCCAGGTTTCTGCCCCGTAGGTGAGTACTGCTAAGACACTGCTGTTATACACTTTTCTCTTGAGGGATAACGGCAACCTGCGATTCATGATCTGAGAATGCCTGCCAAACGCACCCTAGCCTATTCTTATTCTTCTGATTATCTCAGTCTCATGATCTGGATCCGCGGTCACTGCCTGCCCTAAGTGGATGTATTCCCTTACTACTTTCAGTGCCTCGCTACGTATCGTAAACTGCTGTTCTCTTCCTAGACTGTTAAACATAACTTTAGTTTGCTGCAGATAAATTTTTAGACCCACTCTTTTGCTTTGCCTCTCCAGGTCAATGAGCATACATTGCAATCGGTCCCCTGAGTTACTAAGCAAGGCAATGTCATCAGCGAATCTCAAGTTACTGAGGTACTCTCCATTAACTCTGATCCCCAATTCTTCCCAATCCAGGTCTCTGAATACCTCCTGTAAACACGCTGTGAATAGCATTGGAGAGATGGTATCTCCCTGCCTGACGCCTTTCTTTATTGGGAGTTTGTTGCTTTCTTTATGGAGGACTATGGTGGCTGTGCAGCTGCTATATATATGTCTTTCAGTATTTTTACATAGGTCTAGTCTACACCGTGATTCAGTAATGATTTCATAACTACTGAGGTTCCAACTAATTCAAACAATTTCTCGTATTTTTCTATCACCTGATTAATAGTGTGAATATGGCCTATTGTTGAGTAGTCTTTACGAAATCCTGCCTGGTCCTTTGGTTGACAGAAGTCCTGATTGTATTTGCGATTACCTTAGTAAATACTTTGTAGACAACGGACAGTAAGCTGATCGGCCTATAATTTTTCAGGTCTTTGGCGTCTACTTTCTTATGCATTAAGATTATGCTGGCGTTCTGCCAAGATTCCGGTACGCTTGAGGTAATGAGGCATTGCGTATACAGAGTGGCCAGTCTTTATAGAACAATCAGCCCGCCATCCTTCAACAAATCTGCTGTTAGCTGATCCTACCAAGGGGCCTTCCCCCTTTGCATAGCTCCCGAGGCTTTCTTTACTTCTTCCGGCGTTTCTTGTGGGATGTCAAATTCGTCTAGACTATTCCCTCTTCAATTATTGTCGTGAATGCCACTGGTACTTTATAAATCTTTATAGAAGTCCTCAGCCACTTGGAACTATCTTATCCGTATTAGTAACGATATTGCCGGCTTTGTCTCTTAACGCATACATCTGATTCTTGCCTATTCCTAGTTTCTTTGTCACCGCTTTTATGCTTCCTCCGTTTCTGAGAGCATGTTCAATTCTATCCATATTATACTTCCTTATGTGAGCTATCTTACGCTTGTTGATTAACTTAGAAAGTTCTGCCAGTTCTCTTCTAGCTGTATGGTAAGGGGCTTTCATACATTGGCGTTTCTTAATCAGTTCTTTCGTCTCCTGCGATAGCTTACTGGTATCCTGTCTAACGGAGTTACCACTGACTTCTATTGCGCACTCCTTAATGATGCCCATAAGATTGTCGTTCATTGCTTCAACACTAAGGTCCTCTTAATGAGTTAAAGCCGAATACCTGTTCTGTAGCTTAATCCGGAATTCCTCTAGTTTCCCTCTTACCGCTAACTCATTGATTGGCTTCTTTTGTACCAGTTTCTTCTGTTCCCTCGTCAAGTCTAGGCTAATTCGAATTCTTACCATCCTATGGTCACTGTAGCGCTCCTTGCCGAGCACGTCCACATCTTGTGTGATGCCAGGGTTAGCGCAGAGTATGAAGTCTATTTCATTTCTAGTCTCGCCATTTGGGCTCCTCCACGTCCACTTTCGGCTAACCCGCTTGCGGAAGAAGGTATTCATTATCCGCATATTATTCTGTTCTGCAAATTCTACTAATAACTCCCCTGCTATTCCTAGAGCCTATGCCATATTCCCCCACTGACTTGTCTCCAGTCTGCTCCTTGCCTACCCTGGCATTGAAGTCGCCCATCAGTATGGTGTATATTGTTTTGACTTAACCCATCGCTGATTCCACGTCTTCATAGAAGCTTTCGACTTCCTGGTCATCATGACTGGATGTTGGGGCGTAGACCTATGCGACCTTCAATTTGTACCTCTTATTAAGTTTCACAACAAGACCTGCCATCCTCTCGTTAATGCTATCGAGTTCCTGTATGTTACCAGCTATACCATTATTAATCAGGAATCCGACTCCTAGTTCTCGTCTCTCCGCTAAGCCTAGGTAGCACAGGACGTGCCCGCTTTTTAGCACTGTATATGCTTCTTTTGGCCTGCTAACTTCACTGAGCCCTATTATATCCCATTTACTGCCCTCTAATACTCTAGTTACACGGCCGACTTAACCGTAGTTACGCTAAACCGCGGTTACCAAACTTAACTGCGGTTATCGCTAACCGCGGTTCGCCGCTGTTACGCAGGTCGCCAACGCTCTCGGTTAAGACAACTAACGCCCCCTGGAATAAAACAAACAAACTAACGCGTCAATCGGCGGAATAAAGCGCCGTATGCAGTTATGTAAGTTATTACAAAAATATTCTTTCTAAAACACAATTTCATGCCAAACTGTATGTGTTTCAGTCGCAAAACAGTTGTCCAGAATAGTTTGCAACATGAACTAGTTCTGGAGTGCGCGAAGCTGGACGGGACGCAAGAACAGTCTTTCAACATTGCTCTTCTCGTGCTTCAGTGATGCGTCGTAGCAGCAGCTGAGTGTTTTTCACTTTGTGTATCTAATATCGCTTGTGCATCGAGGTTCTCTTGCGCGCTTCGAGTCTTTGGGGCGACGGCCCAGAGTTTTTGATTGCATCTAATGTCGCTTGTGCACCGAGGTGTGCTTGCGCGCTTCGAGCCTTGCGGCGATCGCCCAGAGAAAGCCTCCACTTGATGTGACAGTCACTGACAGCGACGACGATGCAACATTCTGGGCATTTTTCATGGCTCAGCAGGTATTGCTGCAACAGCGGCGAATCCGGGAGCGCAGCATTTTTACTCAAGTGCAGGAGCTGAACGCCGAGCGAAGAAGAGCGGAGAGACGATGTAAACGCCTTATGGTGATCGCTGCTCGGCTGTGCTCTCGTGAGAGGCGTCTGTGGTCATACCCTCGGGGTCCGTCGTGGTGGGAGACTACCCAGCGTCATCTTTCGGATGACGACTTCAAAGGAAACTTTAGAATGAGTCGAAGTACATTCAGTTATGTAATAAGTGTATGTGAGTGTATGAGACGCGCCGACACCAGCAAGCGCAAAGCCATCCCATTGGACGAAAGGGTGGCCATCGCGATCTACCGCTTGGCTTCATCTGCGGAAGACAGGACTGTGCCAAACGTCTTTGGCGTCAGCCGTTCTTCTGTATATATTATCTTCCGCGAGTTTTGCGAAGTGGTTGTACGTGTCCTTGAGCCGCGATTCATGCGCTTCCCAACACTGCACGAATTACCGGAACACATGAGGCAGTTGGCAGCACTAACCGGGTCCCCCCAAGGTGTGGGAGCCCTAGATGGATGCCATATAGAAGTGTGCCCACCACAAGAACAAGCTTGTGACTACTATAACTATAAAGGATGGTATAGTATAATAACTCTTGGCTGTGGTAGATCAAAACTACAAGTTCATGTATACAAATGTAGGCACACCTGGAAGAAACCATGATGATGATGTCTTTCAGAAGTCAAAACTCAAGAAGATATTATCAAGCAAATAGTTTGATGTGGAAAAAAAAGTGATCCATGGAGTGACAGTTGGCCCTGTACTTCTTGCAGATCAAGCGTTCCCACTTCAAAAGGAAGTGATGAAGCCTTTTCCAGTGCCAGGGGCTGCAGATTCTGCTTCACAGGTTTTTAATTATCATCTGTCTAGTGCACGAAGGGTTGTGGAAAATAGGTTTGGTCGCCTGAAAGCAAGATTCAGAATTTTGCACAAAGGCCTGGAAAATAACATTAGTAATGCGAGACGCATCATCCGTGCATGTTGTGTGCTGCACAACATTTGCGAAGAACTGAGTGATCGATGCGAAGCAAGCTGGCTTGAATGTCTGAACTCTGTTGATGCCAGTAGGCCTTAACAACAGAGCGAAACCAACCGGTCAGAACCAGGTGGTGCAGAAGTACGAAATGCATTAGCAGCATTCCTTGCTGGCAGCTAAAAGAGCACATGGATTACCTCTGCAAGGCCACTTCAGTGTGCATAACTGTGCGGGTGCTTTGGCACCCAGTGTTATGCTGTGTTTTCTGGTTGCAAATCTGTGACACTGGGAATGGGTGAAGCAGTGGGATGTCACCAGCAGCAGTCACCAAAGTTCTCGATGAAAAACAGATCAGCAGCTGCGAGTTCCTTGTGTGGCTAGCATATGCAGCCTCTCAGTGTGACAGAGCACTGCCTGTATTAATGTTTACATGTGTTTCTTTAGAAAGCCTGGAAGAATAAGCACAACTTTGCTGTTGTAATCAAAATCAATACTCTGGTATAAAATCAGTTTTCAATTGTGCTTTTCAGCTTTTCCTTCACCGATTTCTCAGTGAACTTACTATCATGGCACAACTTGAACGAGTTTGCGCTTCTCTGAACTGAATCATTGCACCATGACCGACATGAACATCTGGATGTCTGGCGCTTATTTACGCTAAATAGAAATAATGGGTCTTCTAAGTACCTTTTGCCGTCCTTAATGTGGCGCAGGGCAAAGCTGAGAATAAAAACTGTTTTAGGGAAAATCATCGGCATGCACATATTAGTAGTGACCTCTCCCTATCAAGTATAATGTTTTGTGCACCATTCGGGCTTTTGCCGGCAGGTATGGTCTAAGTACATCTGCAGTTCCACTGAAGGCAGATGTTACGGTTGTCATGGGCTCTACACGTGTAATTAAGGATAGTCAGCCAAGCAAGCCAAATCATAAATCAGCAAAACAAAGCTCCATAATGAATGTCAGCAGCCAAAGTATCCCAAAATGGGAGCCTTCACACAAAATAGGGTCAGCGAAAAAGATGCTCCACAATGCTGAACCCATTGCTAAGGAAAGGAAACAAAGTGAAAGGAGTGCAAAGGAAAGATGTCATTACTAACCATGCCTTGAAGAATGTTCCATTTGTTTTCCTTTTTTACCTTTATGTGTAATAAATTTTACTGCTACGAATGAACTACTACTGGGCATCAAATGTTATATACCAACTTGCATGAGCACCTGCCCTGAATACCTTTGTAGCTGTTCCAAGTTGGCATTTGTCAAGCGTCAAGCCTTGCTCTGAAGGTTGAAATGCTGCTCCCATCGCTTACAATTACATGCCTCTCCGTGGCTACTAAGAAATGCTGCAATTCAGTTTCTTCTTTTTTATTTTTTAGGAAAATGTTGCTGCATCAGTCGCAGCATGGCTGCGACTCATGCAGCAACATCGCAGCAGTCGCAGCATGGCTGCTTGCATGTCATTAGAGTCTTTTTGCAGTTTCAGCCCTTCCTTCATAAGCTTTCTCGTTTTTCTGGCTGCTTTTTTAGCAGTGCTCCATTCTTCTTTGTGCAAATTCAGCACCTGCTGCATGACTGAAGCTCCTGGCCGTTTCCTCTTCCCGCTGGGGGAGGCGGTGCCATCAACTGCAACAGAGTTGCCTTGTTAATTTGCACTATTGGGTCTGGTGCTGCTTCTATTTGCAAGAGCAGAGCTGCTGCAGCTGTTGCCGTTTGCAACATTTTCTATATCTGTGTTAGACTCAGTGGGGATGGTGTCATCCCAAGAGGCCAGCAGCTCCGCGTCTTCGGTCACATCTTCGACTACGTCAACCTGCACAATTGTGATCTTGGATTATCGAACCACACAATCACGACATCTCAGGTGCTCTTGCACAAACAAGCAAGCACACTTTCAACAGGACAAATGTGAATCGCCTAGCAATGTAGCGCATCGAAGATTGCTATTACTCGGTGCTCATCATTAGTCTTCATTTGTCACGTGCTAACCAGTGCTACTCTCACAATGGATAGCATTGTCCAATACTACTCACAAAATATTTGGTGAACATCATTGTGAAAAGTCATGCAATACAAATAATCTTGCACGGCATGATGAATATGCCAACATTAATTAGGGTGGTAAAACTTTCCAAGTTAGTTTATAAACACATTATACCTGGAAACTTTCTTCAACCAGCTGGTCGTCGTTGGTTGCTAAGGTGCCCAAAAATTTATGGAGGCTCCAATAATATTCCCACTCGACACCTTTCGAGCCGGTTGTCGTTCCTTCCCTTCTCAGCTTCCTAAAAAAAAAACTTGTCACTGCAGACACAATCCGCTAAAGGCCCTATCGGAGCAATGCTATCAAAAGAAATGTGAAAGCATGCCTGCTGAGCGCCTGGCATGAAAGTATGTAGAAATGGAAGCAAAATATCATGCTGCATGATCACAAAACTGTCCGTATCGGCAATGACAGAGCGCTACCTTTAATGCCTTGGCTCAGTGGTTATGGCAGTCGACTGTCGACCGGAGTACTCGTGTTCGATCCAGGCCGCAGCGGCCGCATTTCGAGCGAAACAAAACACAGAATGCGCCCGTGTGCTGTGCGATGCAAGTGAACGTCAGGAAAGCCATGATGGTCTCAATTATTTCGGAGCCATTCACAGCGGCGTCCCTCATAGTCCGTGCACACACTGTTAAAAGGCGTTAAACCGCTCACGTTACCACTTTGATCGCATGCAATGCAGCAGTAATGAGTCTGCAGCGAGAGGGTTATGCTAGCGCAATCGACAGAGTTCTATTTGACGTGAAAATTACTTGTATCGTGTCTGGTTCCAACCCGATGAAAGACGAGACGTTCGAGGTAAATATTTAGCCTCGTGCAATAAAGACCCAACACAACCACGCAAGTAGTAGCTTCAACACTTGACAACGCTGCTCCTGGCGCACGTTAACTCCGCGTATACTGAACAGCAACCAGCAAAACATGTAATATGTGCCTCAAGATATACTCTTGTACTTACCGGTACTTATTGTTGAGGTTGTCGATCTTCAGCCGCACTTGCTTTACAGTGAACGGCTCCACTCCGGACGGCAGCCCGGCGTTTAATTCGGCCGTAAATGTTGCATATATCTTCGCGTTCCGCGTCGTCCCCCGCAGATATTTTAGATTACTCTCCCACAAGGCGATAAGGCTCTCCGTAGTTGATCGACACCAACTGGTGCGCTCATCCCCCGCGGACACTGCCGTGCACCTTCCGTCTGTAGACGCCGCCATTTTCTCGGTTTCTCGGTAACCGAGGTTAGCAAGCTCAGTTTGCCACAACCGCGGTTAGCAGCGTAACTGCGGTTTCGTACGCCGTCTAACATGCGCCAACCGAAGTTTCGCGTAACCGCGGTTGCATTGACCGCGGTTAACGGTACCTGTGTAACAAGGGTATAATTCCTCCAATAGCACTGCTAGACTCGGCTCACTAGATAACGTTCTAGCGTTAAACTTTGCCAGGTTCAGATTCCAGTGGCGGCCTGTCCGGACCCAGAGATTCTTAGCACCGTCTGCTGCGTCACAGGTCTGACTGCCGCCGTGGTCAGTTGCTTCTTAGCTTCTGGGGACTGAGGGCCGGGGTTTGATTGTTGTATTCATATAGGAGGCTGTGGCCAAGTACTGCGCCAGGGTGTCCAATCCTGCTCTTCTGAGGGAGTTGGTCACCGGTTCTGGTCACTGCGATCAGCCAGCACTCCAGGCCTGTTTATGCGATTTTATCAAACACGCGGATTTTCTGTTTTTTAATCCGGTGGAGAACTGCGCGGCATCGGGAATCGAACCATGGTCCCCTTGCACGCGAGGCGGATGCCCTACATCTACGCCACGTTAGGAAGAGGCCACAAACACTGAGCAAAGTGAAGCGAACTGTGCATACATTAATTGAAATCGCCCATACAATACACAGAACAGCATACGTTTCAATCACTTGCTGACAGGATGCAGCAGAAAGTCAAAGAGAAACGTCGGTGACGCGAGTTTAACCCCCCTATACGAGCGCACGAAGCTGCAGACTGGGAAAGCAGCAACGCGATGATGCGAGACGGCACATTACCAAGTGTGTAGCAAGCTTTCGCCTTGACTTGTCATGGGAGTGTAAGATGCTGGCCATGTTTTTTTGTGCAACAACAAAGTATTGCAAACCACTCTGCCTCTAGGCACGTCTTGTGGTTTTGAAAAATGTAACCAGCTGTACCGAAAGTCCTCTCATCATGGATTCCTCTTGTGGGTGCTATATGAGGGACAGCTTGGATATTTGAAGACAGTCTAGCCAATTTTTTTTTGCACCGAGTCTAGCACGAATCAAGTATTTTCCACTCTCTTGAGCGCGATTTCAATGCGAATATCTGTCTAATCCTTCGTCGTTCTGATTCGGCTCGCTGATGTCTAGCAAGTCTTGAAGTTTGGCGTTCGCCGCCACTGCCAACCACCCCATTGCGCTTTCCCCTTGTTGATAGGCGGGGCTGCTGTCAAACTCAGTGCGCGACGTCTATCGAACGTCAGGTCGCCCGTCTCACGCCTGAGCATGATCAGCTCTACGAATTCGAGGTCTTACTAACCTGGGAACAATGTTGAATAGAGATTTTTAGTGTCGGGAAGACAAAATAATTCCGGCAGAACCCATCTCAATATGACTGTCGAAGCTGATACGATCAGAATTCACGCAATGTAGCGGCGCTGCCGTGACTCACCGTATTGACTAAGATACCTTTATTTAGAATCTGTATTCATCCTCCAGAAATTTCAAGTGATTCGTGTATATGCGACATACAGTGTATCCTTGAGTGGCCCGCTTTGCTATAAGCATCGCTCGCGAA